>NC_133165.1:109801957-112293207 GCF_040802235.1 Manis javanica | reverse complement strand
GTGAAAGGCAGGGTAAAATATGGTCACATTCGTCCCCTTGTGTTATTAAGAAAATGTTTAAGCATAAAGTTGAAACTGTACTGTGAATACTCACATACCCCAGTTGTTCACATTTGCTATATTTGCTTTATCATGTATCCATCCTTCGATCCATCCCCCCAACCCATCAATCTACACATTTGTTAAATATTAAACAAGTAATGTGTAACTTTCTTTCTTAATTAATTAATTAAAGTGGCCTTAATATACAATCTTATGTTGGTTTCATCCCAGTGGTGCAGCAGTCCCCATGATCAACTTATACTGTAAACTGTGAATCGTGCCCCTTTATCCCCCTCCCCTCCCTCCCTGTACCTATCCCAACCCCTGCCCCTTGGGAATCACTAGTCACTTCTCAGTGTCTGTGAGTCTACTGCTGTTTTGTTTCTTCTGTTTCGCTTTGTTTTTAGATTCCACAAGTAAGTGAGATCATATGGTATTTGTCTTTCTCCGCCTGGCTTATTTCACTGAGCATAATACCCTCTAGATCCATCCATGTTGTGTAACTTTCTTCTTCATGTGCTCTTTTGCATTTATACTTTGAAAAATTGCTGTCAGTTTTCAATGAAAATACTTAAATTATTTCCATTTTGGAACAAAGGAATTATTAAGAGAGAAAATAATCTACCAAAAGCATTTGCTATCAGGAACCCCTCCATCAAGAGTTCTCAATTTGAGGTCCTCCAGGTCCTTCACAGATACTATCCTCTTCTATCTCATTCATCACTGGATTCTCAGGTGCTGGAACAGGGGCTGGTACCTAGTAGATACTCAATAACTATTTTTGGGGTGAATGAGTTACTTTAATTATGGAGATTTATCAAGGTTGATAAAAACAGTGTGTGTTCTCATGGGGAGCCCTGTGCTTGAACCCAGGAGGGAATGTGGTTTGAATTGTCTTTAACGGATGATGCAGCAGACCTTCCTACTATGGGAGGTGAACCCTTCGGGTAGGGGACAGGCTCCCCTGCAATGCGGGAAGGCCAGGCCCACCCATCTTTCTCTAAAACCCAAGACAAGCACCTAGCTGGAACTTCGGAATTTCTCTCCACATTCCTCACAAATCTGGCATACTTGAGGCATTTGTTTTTGATCTGACCAACTGGCAAGTTTGCAGCCTTGGTAGCTCTTCAGGAAACAAGCATAAATATTGTTATTTATTCCATTTTCAATTGGCAATTAAGTTTGTTTTCAGGCACCAGAATGGAATTTAAAACACTCGGTTTAAGTAAACTGAACTAATCAGAGGCAGCCTGCTTTTCTTTTCAAAACATCCTCTCCTTAAACACACACACACACACACACAACTGCACAAAAAAGAGAGAAAAGTGTGGAACATTTCCCTTCCCCTTATTCCCACCTCACACTCACAAAGTGACTTGTTTCGCATGTATGTTGAAAAGGACCCCAGAGATCCAGCTTCTACTATCTCTTGCCTAAATTACTGTGTAACTTGGGCAGGTTATTTGACCTCTCTGAGCCCCAATTCTAAATCTGTTGGAAAAAGGAAAGGGGTGGCCTAAGTTGACTCTGTCCATCTGTCAAAGGCTATAATTCTGTTTCCTGGGTCAAACAAACAAACTAGCTCTCAGGTGACAACTTGAAAGGGAGAGTTGGTCAAAGGGAAGGAGAGAGAGAGAGATGGCAAAATGCATTGCTTGGAAACAGATGGTTCTGGACTCCTCTGATTCCCTGTGCACCCTTGGGCAAATCCTCTTCTCCTTTTTAAACCCCAGTCTCCCCACTTTAAAAGGGTTTGAGATAGACTTTAGGAGTAAGAAACTGAATCCAGATTGCTAAGGAGTGATGTCCAGCTGATTTGTGATTTTTCAGCTTTGAATGTTCTTCATGAGCCTCCTTGAGCCCCTATTAGCTCCTGTTGCCTCCCTGGCTCTTGAGAGCCGCTGAGTTTCTGCTAAGAACTTCCTTCCAGTCCAGAAAACCCTATGATCCCTTGGCTGGATGAGGAAGGGGAAGATTGTTGCCTAAGATGTTCTACCTTCCTTTTCCCTTTGGGAGGCCTCTATTGGCAGGCCAAGGAAAGTCTCAGGAGGTAAAACTGGAAAAGAAAAGCTGGGGATCACCCCAAGAAAAATTCAGACTAATTTGATTAGGCCTACCAGAGAGAGGGAAAGCATCAGGCCTAACCGGAAGTATCTTAAGCCTTCTCAGATGACGATTCGTTTTAAGCAGACATCCAGTGACCTTGACTGGAATGCAATTCAAATGAGGAAAGCTGAAACGTCTATGACAGCCCAGGCCACAGAGGGTGCTGCCAAGATGGGCACAGCACCTGCCCCTGAGGCCCTCGCAGGTTGAGGAGGAAGCTGCTAAGAATACTGTTATCTGGACTGTGAAAAGCCCTCGGAGCTGCAGACGGACTACTGCGGGGGCTTCCAGCTGCTTGTGGGGGCTCAGGGGATGGTAACTCACTCTGGCTGGAATGGAGTAGGAAAACCTGCAGGAAGTGGCACTTGATATGGGCCTTGTAGGAGAAGAAGCAGTGGGAGGATGGAAAGCAGACCCACACCTCATAGCTGTGTGACTGGGGGATGACAGCATCTGTCTTCTCATCTCTCTGCTGGGAAGGGTGGCAATGACGCCCACTTCCTTTGTGGTTGTAAAGATTAAAGTAGCCGTGTATGAAAGGATCTGGCACATCTTATGTTTAACATTGAAATGCAGGTAAAGCCAAGCGTGTGCGGGCAGAGTTGTGAGAGGTAACTTTGGAGACGGTGGCTGCACATGTTGATAGTGATTATCTCTGGGCACTAGATTCTCTCGGGTAATGTTTACTTTCCTCCTTATCCTGTTTCATGTTGGTAGAAGTCTTTATAATGAACTCATGTTTACATAATGGTGAAAAAGTTATTTGTGAAATGAAAATAAGAAAAGCTATTTGTGTTCTGAAAGTTAAAAAAACTCAAACCTACAGAAAAGTGGCAAAAATGTTCAAAAAGCTTCCATTATCCTTCACCTAGATTCACCTTATTAACATTTTGCCACATTTGCACGGTCTTTTCTGTATACGTATATATGCATTTTTTTTAACCATTTGAGAGTAAGTTGGAGACATTTCCCAAGAACAAGGGTAGTCTCTTACCTAACCCAGTACAATAATAAAATCAATAAATGTAACCCTGATAAAATACTATATCGAATATCCAGTCAAATTTTGCCAGTTGTCTCAATGTTGCCCTTTATAATACCTCCCTCCCGCCCCAGCCACACACACACACTCAAGGATCCAATCTAGGACCATGTATTGCATTTATTTGTCGTTTTTTTTAAAAATGTCCTTTAATCTGCAACAGTGCCTTGCTTTTCTTTGTCTCTCATGACGCATTTTGGGAAGAATACACAACAATTATTCTGCAGCATGTCCCTCAGTTTGGGTTGGTCTGGTATTTCTTCATCAAATTTCAGGCGTTGCTGACCGGATGGTGAGGCTGTGTTCTTTTCTGCGCATCACATTGGGGTGTCAGTTTGTCACGTTGTTGATGTGAACGTGGACCGCTTGGTTAGTGATGTCGAGTTTCTCTACTATAGGGCTATTTTTTCCCCTCTGTAATTATCAAATTAACTTGTGGCTATTTATGTAGAAGGTTTCGAATGTCCTTTCCATATCATGGGACAAAAAAGGCGAAGCTTTTATTTCAGGAAATGGAGCTCCATTTCTTGGCGATCAGACCCAGCAGCTTACGTTCCGCAGCACCAGCCTTTGTCAATAAAGTTACGCGATGCAAACCTTCTCGGAAGCGCCATGGCGGCCGGGCCTCAAAGCCTGCCGGGAATTGTAGTTTCCGCGGGAGCTCTCGTCTAAGCACCGCCCCGCAGTCGGCCCGAAAAAGGGCCAGAAGTCGAGAACGGCGGGCGGAGGGGAGCGGGCGGAGGTGCCGGGCGCGGTGCAACACGGGACGGGTAGTTCATGGGCGCGCTCCCGCCGCGCCCGCCGCGCCCTCGCCAGGGAACCGGACTCCATACCCGGTGGGCCGCGCGCGCACGGGAAGGGGAGGCCTGCCTGGGCTGGAACAAATCAAATCGAAGGAAAGAAACTGCCGGCTTTCAAAATCCTCCTCCTCCGCCATCATCCGCCGCCGTTCAGGGAGCAGGTGGTGGTGGAGACGCGATCGGCAAGCAGTCGGGAGAGCTGACGGGCGAGCAGGCAGGGCGCCGGGGCCGCAGGACTCGGAGGCGGCGACCTCCACCTGACCTGACCCGGACTCTGAATCTGACCCCCGCCCCGCCGGGCGGACGCGCGCTCTCGGGTTGCCCCACGCGGAGGCGCGCCTGTTTACGGTAGGGTCGGGGTTCCTTTCCTTTCCCAGGCACCTGCCAGCGATGGGGGCCGGGGTGGCGCGGCCGTGGAACTGGGCGAGGCAGGAGGGACGCCCCTGAGCGCCTGCGGCGTGATCCCTCGGCCTTCTCTCCTGCGGTCAAGCGCGGAGGGGTTGGGAGCGAGGGTTTTGGGGGCTCGCCCTTTCACAGTCGGGAAACTGAGGCTTAGAGAGGGAGTCTGGTTCCCCGGGCCACCCAGTCCGAAGCCGCCAGCAGTGGCTCCCCCTGTTAGCGTCGCTGACAACTGGGGGCGGTGCGCGTCCGCCAGAGATCCCAGATGGGGCTCCCGCGCGGCCAGCCTGTCATTAGCGGCCTGCAGTCTCTCCCCTGCCGCCGCCTCCCAATGGGCTCACACCCGCGGAGGGCCTGGGTTGCGCCGCAGCCCCGGCATCGGCGGGGTGTCACTACAGACGGTCCGCAGGAGCGACGGATGCGCACCAAGGGAATCTGCCACGCTCTTGCACTGTTTGTCTCCGCTCTGTCGCTGACCCTTTGCAGACTGTGGGCAAACATTTAACCTCCCTATGCTTAGGTTTTTTAGTCCTCAAAGTGGGTGGGGTGAGTGTGCACCGCTCTGAGGATTGGGCCCTCTAGCTGAGAAGTTCTCTGTTCCTGTTCCATCTGGAGGCCTCACCACTATTTTTCTAGCCTCAAATTGTCCCATCCCAGAACTGCCAGAGATGGTGGCATTTCAGGCTCATTTTTATTCACTTGCCCCCCATCCCCCCCATTCTTGGAGCACCTTGTAAATGCAGGGCTGTAAGTGGCAGATAGACTGGATCTGACGTGTTTTGACAAGATGACTCTTCTGCTAGAAATCCTCCAGTGGCTCTCCTTGCCACGCAGAGTAAAAGCTCAGTTCTTGAAATGGCCTTTTGTGATTTGGGTCTCTTGTTAATTCTGTTTTTTCATCTCTTACCTCCTTTCTCCCTTTCTCTCTGCTCCAACTGCTCTGGCCTCCTTGTGGTTCCTCTAACCCTCCCTTCTCCCACGAGAGCCTTTTAATTTGCTGTTCCCTTTGCAGGAAAATGCTCTTCCCCCCAGATATCTTCATGGCTCAATCTTTGATATCTTTCCAGTCCTTTCTTTCCCAGTAATACCTTCTAACCTTTCTACTTTAAAGTGCATCCCCCGAAAAAACACCTTAGCCTCTTCCCTGTTTCTTTTTCTTATTACTGCACAAGATACTAAATATCTTGCTTAGAACAAGTATTTGAAGAGGACAGGATTTTTGCTTCATTCTCTGCTGTCCTCCTGGTACCTGGAACAATGTCCAGCACACAGTAGGACTCAGTAAATGTTTGTTGAATGAATGGGCGCCTCCTTACCTAGAAGGGTAAGTCATGCAGATGACAGATGAACCAGGGTGATAAGGGTTAAGGTAAGGAGGGCCTGGCTGTTTGAGCCCAGAGGAACCCTGGGGAAGTGGAAAGATCAGGGAGCCATCACAGTTGTATCTCTAAAATGAGTAGATTGGGGAGGCCTTCTGGATTACTAGTCTCTGTGGGCACCTCCCAATTCTGTCCCCCGTGTCAGTCTTCCTTGGTCTCCCCTGATTACCTGCCGTTTCCTCTTTGGGGAAGTGGAGTGATCCTTTGGCCAGTCTGCTGAGCTCCAGGCTGGAATCTCCCCCTTTCATCAGCTCTGCCCTGGTCTGTTGTGATGGTAGCTGTTGTGATGCAGAGACCTTTGGTCTCTTAGGAACCCGTGAGGTATGGTCGCCATGGGCTGCCAAGTCTCATGGCCAAGGCTGAAACCAGACGTGCAGTGGGCTGACCCCTGTGCCCTACCCCCCGAGTCATGCCAGTGTGGGTGTGGGGGCATCCCCGGGGTGGATGACCTGGATCCCGTAGCCATCTTTGTCCTTTTTGAGGAGTGGAACTCCAGCAGAGAGCAGCCAAGGTGATCATGCACGTGTGTGCTTGGGGCAGACTCTTTGCAGACTCTGGGAGTTGACTGTCATTCACTGGTGGCTGCAAGTCCTGCTCTGCCCAGTGCCCCGGCTGGAACACCAGGCAAAGCCATGTGCATTGCCCACATCCTGTGCCACCAGTGAATGACTTGTAACGAGGTGGTAACTCTTCAGGAGCTAAAACTTCTGTTTTTTTGTTTTTGTTTTTTTCCTTCCTTGCTGCCTCTTCTACCTTTTTAGAGCTCTTCCTTCCCTAATATGGCTTTTGTTTCCCCCAGGGGTTTACTCTTGGGGTTTCCATAGCAGCGGGGGGAGGTGGACTCGCCCACCCGAGATGGCTGATATCCTGCCCTGCTCTCGCCAACCTGGGGGTGAGGAGGGGCCCCGGGAGACTCCCCTCTCTTAATGAAACTTTGGCCTCCTCAGTTTGTGGATTTCCAGGGGAGCCCACCAACGTGGCCAGCATGGCCTCTGAAGACATTGCCAAGCTGGCTGAGACTCTAGCCAAAACCCAGGTGGCCGGGGGACAGCTGAGTTTCAAGGGCAAGAGCCTCAAACTCAACACTGCAGAAGATGGTGAGTTCTTCTGTGGCCTGGGGAAGGAGGGGAGGGAATACACTCTTGCTGGCTGTTAGGCCCCTTTAACTGCATTATTACATTGTTTGTCCTAGCAGCTCTGTGAAATGTCATTGGGTCCATCTAAAGGTGAGACTCAAAGATGATTTGCCCACAAGCACACCCAGGCTTCCCTGTTGGTTTTCATGTTTTCAGTTGGGCCTCCCTGCTAGTGACAGCTCAGGCTGGCCAGTGGGAGGGTCCCCTTTATCCCCTGGACGGGATGGTAGGCAAGGGGGGACCAGAGTTAATGGCAGTCCCAGGATACAGTCCCTGACGTCTTACTCAGATCCCCCATCACCTTCATGCTCATGATCCCAAGCTGGTCTGGGAATACCTGTTGGCTCCCCAATTGCTGAGGCCCTCATGAAGCTTTATTAAAACAACAATCCAGGCTCTCTTGGAGGGTCTGGTCCAGGCAGCTCAATGCCCCTGGGGGAGGAACGGACATTCATGTCTGTGCACAGACACCAGGACTGGAGAGAACTAGGAACCAGAAAGTAGACCCTGTCTTTCCATCTCCAGCCAAGGTATGGCTGGCACCGATCAACCCTGAACCCTCTGGCGTCTGGAAACGCAGACACCCACCTCAGTACTTGTGAGGCCTCTTGAGGTTCTGACCCAACCAGGGAAACTGGTGTAGCCTTGCCTGGTTGTCACGGCGTGCAGGCAGGCCTGCTCCCCTCCCGCGTCGGAGGCGGCCTGAGTGCTTGGCTTGCTGTCAGCGTGGTGATGCGCGTTGCTCACAGCTCTACGGGGCCTTGAGATTTGCCGAGTCCTTCCCTGTGCTTTCATCATTTGATCCTTGCATCATCCCTGAGGGAGGGAGGGAGGGAGGGATGTTCCCATTTTATAACTGAGGGAAAAGAACTTGGGAGACCTGCGTAACTTGCCAAGGTCACACAGATGATAACCAGCAGAGCCCAGATTTTAACACAGGTGGCGCTGAATTCCTGTTCCTGTGGTTCCTGGACATTCAGATCAGTTCAGTAAACATGCAGTTGCTATTAAATGCTATTCATTGAATTGTGTGTGGAGAGTGTTGTGCTCATTTCTTGGGGATGTAAGCGGAGGCCACACGAGACCCTTTCCTCACGGAGTCGATGACCCAGTGAGGAAGATGGTATTGATGTATTCTTCGTACAACAATCTAGTAACCATTTAGATGAGTGTAAGATGGCAGCTGGCCACAGGTGAGAAATCAGGGTCTGAAACCTGTGGAGTGAGGATTTGGCCTGGTTGGGCGGCTTGCAGGAGGGCAGAGAGGAAGGCACATGCAAAGGCTCCGGCCCGGACAGCTGCTTAGGGAGCCCTGTACAGGTTGCGAGGCACAGCCCTTCTTGAAAACCTTTCTGTGGTCTTTGTAACCTGGAAGGTCAAGTCTGATTGTTATCTCCCACACACTTCTCACCTCTTCCCTGCCACATCACCCCACTCCATCCTGTGCCAGCCAGACTAGATTTGTCTCATGTAATTTGTTTTTGTTCAGATTGTAAAATTAATACATGCGTGTTATAGAACCTGAATACATATAACCAAACACTACTAGTTAGCCTCATTTTACACTTACTGCTATAATATGAATGTTTCCCAAGTAAACACCTGTGTCAGTGTTCATAATTACATTAGTGTAACTATATAGTGTATCCCAGTGAATGAACTTATTCTCTGTTGATGGATGTTTAGGTTGTGTGGAAGTTTTCATCATACCAAAAACAGTACAGTAGTGAACACCCCTACGTGAGTCTTTGAACGCTGGAGGCCTTTGTGCCCTGGTGCCTTCTGGCCCTCTGACTTGGGTGCTGTCGCCCTGCATGGGTGGTGTATCCTGGTCCTGGGAGCGTCCACACACACCACCCACAAGGTGCCCCAAGCACCTTTGCCCAAGCAGCCAGTTCCTCTCTTCCCTTGGCTCCCAAGCCTTTTGTACATGCCTCTGTCAACACTCAGTGCAAAGGAATTCTGTGTAGTGTCCCCTGTTAGACTGTGAGGCTGTTGGCCTCTGCTTTGTAAGCCAGGGCCTGGCACACAGTAGGTACACAATAGCTGTTGGGATCCGAAGTGACAGGGTAATGCCTGGACTTGCTGATGCAGCTGTGACTCCAAAAGCCTAAGTTTCTGTTCTTTGGTCCTGGGCAGCCAAAGATGTGATTCAAGAGATTGAAGACTTTGCTGGTTTGGAGGCGCTGCGTCTGGAGGGCAACACGGTGGGTGTGGAAGCAGCCAGGGTCATCGCCAAGGCCTTGGAGAAGAAGACAGAGCTGAAGGTAAGGCCTCCAGGGTGAGCATGCCCAGACCGTTTGGGGACAAGCTTCCACTCGCACTGTCACAGCCCCCTACCCATGTCCAGACCCTCTCAGGCCCCACGAGCAGCTCTTCTTGCTCTGGCTTCCCAGGAGCACGCAGCACTGGCTGGCTCCCTTCCCTCCGTGACGTGTCCTTTCCGGTAACAGACACGGAGCTGGTGTTAGGAGTGTAAGAGGTTTATCGGGTAACACGTGTGAAGGGTGAAGAGGGAAGAGGCAGAACTGGATGGGGAGAGCCTTCAGCGTGAGATGGAGGCCTTGATATCCGTGAGGAGGGACGGGCATAGCATCGGGCGGCGAGAGCGCCAGACTGGGGCCGTTCTGGCAAGCGCTCAGCCTGCCCAGCCCGGAGCTCAGAGCACACTGCCCGGAGGAGTCGTCTCCTGTTAGGCGGAAGTGGCCAGGCCGCAGCTCAGAGGCTGTGAAGGACTGGGGAGGTGCGGAGTGGACGGGGCCTCCTAACTGCGTCCTTACTGAACGGCAAGTCTCTCTTACAGGTTAGATCCAAGTGGTTCCCTCTTTGACCAACACTAACGTTCTTCTGTTTTACTGTGTCCCAAAGTGGTTTCCACTGGAGAAAAGTGGGGTATCCTGTTCAAAATGTCAGGAGGATGTTACTGCTGCTCCACTTTTCCGGGTCCCAGTATGTATGCGCGTATTAAGGCCTCTGAGGAGCATGAGGGGAGGGGAGCTGCTGAGACCAAGGTGGTTCTCTCAGTGCGCCCGGGCCAGGCTTGTGCTGGGTCCCTCTGCATGTGTCATTAGTCCTCACAGTGACCCAGGTAATAAAGGCCGTGTCTCCATTTTGTAAGTCGGGACTGAGGCTCAGAGGGGCTGATCAGCAGCCCAGGAACCTAGTTGAGTGGCCGAGCCACAGGTCACACTGGCCAGCCCGGTGCTGTTCCGTGGCACTGCTCTGCTTTCTGAAGGGAAGGAACACGGCTGGGGGCCAAGAGAGGAAGCCGTGGATTCGCCCGGTGAGCGGCTCTTGGAGCAAACCTGGAGCTGGCTTATGAAGTGGCCCTTGGTGTTTGCTTCCTTAGGAAGATCACGGTCAGGTTAACCCCAGCGCGGGTTGTTTCTGCTCTCCTGCCTGGGGCCAGTCCTCTCCCTGAGCATAAGTGGGGCATTTTCCTACAGAACTCAGCCCTCTCCAGTGAGCAGTGAAGGACAGGAGCTGAGAGGCGGCCTGGCCTGGAGGCTGCTGAAGCTGGACTTGGGCCTCCAGTGGGCTTGGATTTGAGCCCCAGCAGCAGCACCGCCGTGTTTGCATCACATGGCCTCTGGCTCTGAGTCTGGCCTCCTTTATCTCCCTCAGAGGTGGCCTTGGTGGTCAGATTCAGGCTTGTGTCGTGAGAAAGCTTGGCCCGCGGGAGCGCTTTGTGCATCTTGTCATCCTGTGCAGCCCAGAACCCTAGGGCCCCCTAGTCCAGTGTCTCAGTGTTGCCTCTGTTCAGGGAGGAGCCCAGGGTGGGGCAGGGATAGCTGGAAGCTGCCTGGCTGCCCGCAGTGCTCTGGGCAAGGTGCTGATGCACGACGGTGTCTCCCTGGTCCTAGCACCTGCACAGGTGAGGTCCTGAAAGATGAGAAAAGCGTGGCCCAGGGTCACATCTCAGGAGTGGCTGGGATTGGAACCCAGGTAACAACCCAACCTCTAACTGTTGTGCCACTCACTTGGAGATCCCTGGGGCCAAAGACCTTAGTGCAAAGATAGGATACCTAGGGTCAGAGATGGTGAGTGGTGGGCCTAGGGTCAGCTAAGTTGGAACTGGAACTCAAGCCTTGTGCCCTGGAGCCCCATGCTGACCTTTAGTCCATCGGAGTTGGGTTTGGGAAGCTTCGGAATGAGATGGTAGTTGTAAGGGGCTCTAGTGCTCAGGCTGTGGCTGCCATCCTGGCCCTTAGCACCCGCTTCCAGGTATATCTCACTGAGCAGACCTGTGCAGACCGTCCCCTGAGGCCCCAGGTGTGTGAGGGATTTGCTTTATGTGACGCTTCAAAAAGTCCATAAAAACCAGCTTCCCTAGTATTTAAGGTTGGATTTAATTCATATGTTTCAAGGACTGAATTTTCAGGGAACAGTGCTTTCCCCGTGTGCCATCATTCCCAGGTTTGGTCCAGGGCTGCCAGAGCTGATATTTTGGGCAGACACAGCAACCAGAGCTGGGGATAGGCCTGGGTGCTTGGAAACTAAACTCTGCTGGCCGGTGTGATACACAGCCTGGTTGTGTGGCCACCGTGTTTGCAAAATTTGCCTAATATTTTCTTTACATCAGCCCACTTTGAAGTAATTTAAAAGCAAACATCTCTTCTGTAAATGGAAAGTGGTAACCCTTAACCATAAAGGAAATAAAATAGTGTCATTAAATTCCAGTTTGATACCATTGCCACGTCAAGGCTCTGTGCCCGAGGCTGCTCTTCCTCTGTTCAGAGGGCAGATGAGCAGGAGGTGGGGAGAGAGGTGGGCAAGACCCACGGGCCCCAGAGTGCCGCTGCCTCTGGACGCAGCCAGAAGGGTCGGAAGACACTTGAGGGAAGCGTCGCCCCCTTGCTGCTGGATCCTGCCTGTCTCCTGTTGCTCTTCCCCCCGAAATCACATCATGTGCCGCTGCGGCCCACAGCGCGCGGGAAGCTGATCCTGGGGAGGAGCCCTGGGCCCGGAGTCCGGTGTCTTGGTCCTGGTTCTGCCCCTGCCTTGCCGTGGGGCTCCGGGGCCGGTCTCCTTCCTCTTAGCCTGATTTCACTCCTGGAAAACCAGAGGTCATGTTTTCCTGATGCTTCTGCTGAGCCCCCATGGCCTCTGGGGGCCTCCAGGTTAGGGTTAAGCTGGTCAGAGCTGCTCTAGCTTCTCACTGGCGAGGCCCCAGTGAAGAGGTGCTGTGACACCCAGAGGGTCTCGGCTGACTCTTCTTCTTCTTTCCAAAGCGGTGCCACTGGAGTGACATGTTCACGGGGAGGCTGCGGTCCGAGATCCCGCCTGCCCTGGTAAGTGACTGAGGCCACTGCCCCCCTCCTTTGGGCTCAGGGAACCCTTTGGAAATTCCCAGGACTTATCTCACCCTTGGTTCACCCTGTGGATGACTGAGGTGCTGAAACAAGCCAAGCGTGCGCAGCTGCTCCGTGTGTTCTGACAGGCGGTTGGGGGTACAGGTGGTAAGAGGGAGCCGGAGGTGCGGGCCCAGGGACTCTGTGACACATGAAGTGGCAGGAACTGCAGGAGACCAGGGAGTCCTGCATTCGCTGTTGAGCTGCGGGTCCTGCTGGCACTGTGGGGCTTGCTCCCTCCGCTTTCACCCTCCTTGTCCTTGTGCTTCCCCGCCCTGCATCGAGGTGCTGCTCCGTCCGGACCTCAGGACCCCAGGCTGCACATGGCCAGCCGTCCGCGTCTCCCCCGGGCTCCTTCTCGTTCTGTGCTTTGGGTCTCAGCGTGGGTGGCTGCCCTCTGCTGATTTCCATTTCCCCTTCCTAGGGCTCTGCTCGGATTGTTCAGTTCCTACAGTTCCTGTGGGTGTGCCTGCATATGTGTGGGTGGGAGGGCACACCACGGAGAGGAGGGTGGCTTGCCTGGGGCTCAGGAAGGAGGCCAGGCTGGCAATGGGCAGCCTCTCAGTGTACCTGAGTCCAGGTCTAGCACCTAGGATGCCCTCCGGGTGAGGTTCGTGGTCAGGCCCTCACCCTGGGCATGTCGGGGCTGCCTTCTTAGGCACCTTCCACCTTAGCCAGCGCTGAGATTGCTGAGGTGCCCGTGTGCCAGCCTCATTGCTGAAGCCCCTCAGTCCAGCAGACAACTAAGGGTCCTCCAGGATGTGCAGGGGCCCTAATGGGGACCCTGGGGGAGGGCTCCCCGGGCGGGGGAGTGAGTCAGTCCTTAGAGAGTTGGTGAAGTTAGTTACCAGGCTCAAAGGGTGAATAAGAACCAGGTGAGGGTAGGATTTAGCATGTAGGTTAAGAAAACTCATTTGGGTGCTTGTAGTAAAAGGATTTCAAGTTAGAAAAGGGTGAAGAAAATTTGCCTGTCGGACACTAGCTATGGGCTTCTGTGCACACTTTTTACCTACACTTGCACAGTTAATTTTCTCAAGTCTTGAGGGAGGTGTTCTGATCTCCATCTTACCAATGATGAGAATAATCTTAGAAAGGGGGTAAGAGAATTTGGGGTCAGGGAGAAGCATGGAGTGCCGGGGTCTTCGGGGAGGGCAAGCACAGAGGGTTGTAGCAGTGCTGGCTGCTTGAGGAGTGGGGGCCATTAGGGGCCAGGCAACCAGGGCCAAGATGGCCTCCATTGCTGACACATGGCGCAGCGGGCAGCAGGTGCAGAGGGCCCAGCTACCCGTCTGCACTGGGCCCAGGCGAGGGCAGTGTCTCTCCTCGCCAGCTCTTCCCACTGGAGCCCCCGCTGATCCGTGCAGCCCCATTTCTGCCCCTGTCTGTAGCTGAGCCTCCTCTCCTGGAGCCGTAGGTATCCGCAGCCCGGTAGGCTCCCAGGAGAGCTCAGCATCTTCCTGCCGCATCTGGTCCTGGATGTTGGCTTGGAGGTGGGCAGCCCATCTGCCCAATCCCCGCCAGAATCCCAGAGGCACTGGCGGCCTTCCTCCCGCACTTCCAGTGAACCCCCAGCTCCGGCAGGTCCCCCTCTGTGGGACCTGTAGAGCCTTCCTGCAGCTCGTTTCCTCTCCTCCGTCTCCCACCTCACCAGCCAGCCACACCGCCTCTGCTGCCTGGGCTCCTGTTTCACACTCCTGGGTGGGCATTTGGCCTCCAGCTTTCCTCTGCCCTCCTCAGGTTTGGGGGACGTCCTCCATATCCCTCACCCACCTCAGCACCGTGGTTCTTGGGCTCAGGTTTCACAGTTCTTGGCCTGCTTCTCCCCTGACTTGACTCCTGCCGTCCCTTCCAGCCTCAGCCCTTCTGCTGTCTAGCAGTTGCTTGCCCCTAGGCACACGGCATGCTGCTCTGTCACTCTTCTGTTCTTACCGCTGCCTGGAACCTCCTCATGATAGGTTGGCTGTTCCGATCCAGCCTGAGTGCAGATGCCACCTCCTGTAGGAAGCCTTCCCTGACCACCCCATCTCCCAGCCACCTTAGAAGCCCTATGCAGGGTTTCCAGTCCTGAGTGTATAATACGGACAACTCTGTACTGAAATGGTCTGTGTCTGCCAGTTCCCCACAGGCCTGGGTGCCCCTCAGGGCAGGGAGGGCCTGGCACAGAAGCAGCACCTGGTAGGTGTCTGTGAACTGACCTGAGCTTCCTCTGTGCCCAGATCTCGCTAGGAGAGGGACTCATCACAGCCGGGGCCCAGCTGGTGGAGCTGGACCTCAGCGACAACGCATTCGGGCCCGACGGTGTGCGAGGCTTCGAGGCCCTGCTCAAGAGCTCGGCCTGCTTCACCCTGCATGAACTCAAGCTCAACAACTGTGGCATGGGCATTGGTGGCGGTAAGGTGGGTGCAGTGGCCACCTCCTCGTGTCCCCGCTGTCCTTAATCCTACCCCTCTGCCCCGGTCCCCTGATGTGTTTGCATCCATGTGAAGTAAGTGTCTTGGCCGTTCATCGGCTGGGATGGTTGGCCTGTTGTTTTTCTCTTTATGGAGAAAGGCTTCACAGGCAGCAGGCTGTGGCCAGTAGGAGAGGAGGTGGGAGTCCACGAAGGTGGGGTTGCCGAGCAACCATCCCTGGTCTAGTGTTGCCTTGGCAACACAGCGGCAGTATTGCATACTAGCTCTGACCCGCTGGTTCTGCAAAACGCAGGCCTGGGGCATCTGTAGAACTGCTGCCCTCAGAACAACTGGCAGAGCCACATGCGTCCTGGCATGTGTACCTGAGCAAGGGGCCCCAAAGAGAAACCACTTGGGGAGGCCCAGGCACAGCTCAACTTTGTCACCTTTGTTCCTGGACAGGGCATTGCCCAGGGAGCCTCCCCATCCCACCCTCAAGGACCGGTCAGTGTAGAAAGGTGCCTGTTTTCTTCTCAGGCCCTGCATGAAGGAATGCCAGCCCTGTTCCCTTCTTGGTCCATTCTGGCTCCGAGGCCCAGATTCCAGAAAGGCTGAGTGCAGTCTGTGTTTCTGTCTTCCCTTCCCCACCTCACTTTCTGACCAAAAGGAGAGAAAGGTTGGGGCACAAGAACTGATAGTAACTGGGGGCATCTTCTCTTTGGAGACGTGGTAGGCATTACCCTCATTCTCCTACCTACACTGAGAGGTGGGTGATGCCATCCCAACTAGACTTGGGCTTAGAGATCTTGAGTTGAGCTCCCCAGATGACATAGCCACTGTGGGACTGAGTTTGAGCTCGCATCCACGTGGCTGTGTCAGAAGCAGAGTCACAGTGCCCCATGCAGGGAGAGCAGGGCCGTGTGCCCGTGCCCGTCTCAGCCAGCCCTGCCCCCATCTGCCTGGTCACTGAGCTATGTGTGCACTACAACATGAAAATGTGTGCATCAGCCCAGAAGACAGGGCAGCCGAGCTGGGCTGGGGAGGGCGGGAGAGCCCGAGACTGCTCTGTGAGTGCCAGTGTGCCAGCTGTGGGCTCAGGCCTCCTGGGCCCGGAGCCTCTGAGAGCCTCCCCGGCTGGCCGCTGGTGCCTGGCCTCACCCTTTCTTGGAGTGGCAGGGATGACTCGGAGACGAAGAGAGTTGTGAACCCTGGGGTCCAGGGCCTCCCTGGCTGAGCAGCTCCACCCAGGAGTTTGACTCATAGTTGTCACACACCACTAACTGCACGAGACCTTTTTACCTCATGTCATGGGGGCTGGCCTCTTGGGTGTGTGCTTCCTGGGGGCTGCAGGCACCAGGGTCCAGGTGTTTAACTGAGGTCTCCCGAGTTGGTTCCCTCCAGCCAGAATGTATTCAGTGTGGCCCGTGTGTCATATCACACCACAGGAATAGGAGGGTCCAGAGGCTCCGATGGGAGTGCGGTGAGGCGTGTGGTTGGAGCTCACTGTAGTGGTCCCAGCGGGAAGCTGGGGAGAATGGGCGTGCTGGCACGTTTGGTTGTCACGTCTCAGGACGATACAGCAGAAGTTTCTAGTCTCCGCACTGAGCATGTGCACAACCCACCACCACCACCTAGGGGCCAGGCTGGTGGTGGCGCTTTTGTCCCCGAAGGACAGAGAGCTGGGCAGTTGGACTGACCTGGCTGCCAGCCGTGACTCTGCTGCGTATGTGGGGCTTTGGCCCATTCACTGCCTCTCTGAGCCTCGGCTTCCTTGTTTGTAGAGTAGGGCCAGTGCCACCTGCCTTCAGGCTCTTTCTGAGGTTGAAATGAGATGTGACCCTTACTGAGAGTGCTCAGACCTACTAGGTGCTCAGGAAGTGGCACTTCTCTCCCGCTGCTCTCTTTGTGAATCTTTGTGTCTTATTTACCGTGGTCTCTGATTCCCACCAATCAGCCTTGTTTTTTGAACTTGTGCTCTGTTGGTGTCACTGGGATAGAAACTAGCTCCTGACATCACGCCGGGGACAGGACAGACTAGGCTTTAAGTTTCATCCCCAGCCGCTGAGACCCTGCCGTGTGTGGCCGGCCTGGGCGCAGGTGTGTGTCAGATGGGTGCAGTGGGGCCACACTCTTTAGGCACTGCGGTGCGTGGAAAAGACGCTGGAAGATTTGGGTTCTGATCCCGAGGCTGCCCCTTGTCTGATGCCTGTGGGAAAGTGTGTGTCCCTCTGAGCCTGCATTTCTTCAGTTCAAGGTGGGGGTCATGATCGCCCCCACCTGACAGGTACCCACTTATGACAGTAAAGTGGGCTGTAAAGCCCCTGCCCCAGGACGTGCCTTCAAGTTGACCACTCAGAGTTGGGGTGTCCCTTCCCTCTGGGCCTCTGTCTCCCCATCTCTAACATGAGGCTAAACCCCGCAGGGTGGCTGGGCTCACAAATGAAGTGGTGGATGTGAAAGCCCTTTGTAAATTGTAGGGTACGGACACTGTGAGGACAGTTGCCATGCTTCTGAGCAGCTCTTTGTTCCCATATCTACCCACAGCGGGTAGTGTGGGATGTTGAAGACCAGGGCTTCCTGCCTCAGGGCTGGGCCCCTTGCCTTTTCTCCCACAGATCCTGGCGGCAGCTCTGACTGAGTGTCACCGAAAGTCCAGTGCCCAAGGCAAGCCACTGGCCCTGAAGGCCTTCGTGGCTGGCAGAAACCGTCTGGAAAACGACGGAGCCACTGCCTTGGCAGAAGCGTTTGGGGTGAGTAGTTGCCACCCATCCCGCCCCATCGTGCCCTGGGGCGGGCTAGCCTTGCCCAGCCAGCATGGGTGTGCATCGCCCTGTGGGCTGGCTCGTCCTGCGGTGGGGCAGAGTTCCCGTCCTAAGCATGTGGAGAGCTGCATGAACCCCCCACTGCAGGTGAGTCGGCCCTGGCCCCCTGGAGCGCTGAGGACGTGGCGAGGTCGCTCTGATCAGAGTGGTATCTACCAGGCTCCACAGTGGGACTGGTGGTGCCAGGGCAGTGTGAGAGCTGGCCACAGCCTGGCCCAGTGTTGGCCTGGGCTCCCTGAGTGGCAGTGCTCTGGCCTCTAGGGGGTGGTGATGGCGATGGAGCCGACCAGACTTGCCGTTGACATAGGGAGGAGGCAGGAATAGTGGCATGTGCAGTGGTGAAGCACGTCCGGCTGTCCGTGTCCCCTGCCTTCTCTCCCGCCCCCAGGTCACTGCTGAGTCCCTGGTGCTGTGCTCCGTGAGAGGGCCACGCTTGCCCTGTGGCCTTGGGAACTCTGGGGTCTGTCTCTCTCTTCTCTTAATTTAAGTATTTTCTTCCCCAGACAATATTTTAGCAGCACTTACTGTCCTCGGGGCAGAGCAGCATCCCCACAGCCCTGCCCCGTAAGGCGGTCCCCCTGCTGAAGCTCAGCTGCCTCAGGCAGAGAGTGGACATTACAGGGGAGACGTGCCCGTGTCTCAGTGAGTCCTGGCTGTGGGGAGCTGGAGGGGCCTCGCTGCTGTCCCTCCAGACGTCGAGATGTTAGAGGTCACACCTTCCCGAGGCCCCTTCTCGCGGCCACTGCTCTCGGTGCTCTGGGAAGGCGGCTGCGTGGTGGTCGTGCCGGGCCTTTGTCACATGTCCTCCAGTCTTCTTAGGATGGACTCCTTAACTTGGGGCCCGTGGGATCCCACCAGTCTGTGGCTAGAACTCGGGAAGTCTGTGAGCACAGCTGGGGAAACCGCGGGACTGTTTTAGTCGTGTTAGTGATAATAGTGCTTTCAGTTGTGAGTGTGGACAGTAAATCTCAGCAGACTTAGAAATTCCTGTGATGTTGTTACCAATAGAAATCAGGTATTTTCATATCAAATTAGCTGTTAGAGATGTGTGGTAATATTAATGTCCTCACCCGTCATGGTCACAGTGAAAGCAGATGTGGCCGTAGGTCTGTCAGTGCCTTCATGGAAGTACATGTCTTACTACAGCACACATTCGAGGTTTTTCTAAATGTCTTGCTAACTGTCTTCCAGTCATACTGATTTCCTTTGTAGTCCCATGTAATTTATCTTAAAACTGAAAAACTTTGTTCTAAGGAGAGAGCCAGGGCTTTATGCCTGCCTGAAGGATCTGAGGCACAGAAAATATTAAGAAGCCCTGGCTGGTAACGTGCCTCACGTGGCCTGCCTGCATTTACTCGTGGACCCCCGGGCTGTGCCGGGCACCCCGGAACAAGGAACGGTGCCGAGGAGCAGAGTTAGGCCAGGCCTGTCCGCAGCCCTGGGTAGCAGTGGATGTTGGGGCGTCCGCCTCTCCTGTGGTGCTGAGTGCCAGGCGGCTGGTGCGGTGGAGGAGTGGCAGGGTGCTCTGGGCACACAGGGGGAGCAGTGAAACGTGCCTGCAGGGGTCTGGAAAGCTGTCCCAGTGGGAGGAGGATCCAGAATGAGAGCTGCAGAGTGTACGGGAGGCAGCCTATCAAGAAAATGCTAACAAATGAGATGGTGTTGCCGGCAGAGGGAATGTGTCAGAAGGCCAGGATGCCAAGGGCTAGGTGGTTAGGGAAGTCCCAACCTCCAAAAAAGGTTGTATAAAGGGGGGACCCGGGAAAGACCTAGTGAATCTGCATTATGCAGAGGAGGACCAAGGCTGACTACCCGGCCAGAGCCCAGGAGTGCCCACAGTGTCAGGAACCCTAGATGAGAAACCCATGTTCACAGCTTTGTGATCCTGGGCAAGTTACTTAGTTTCTCTGATCCCAGTCTTTTCTGTCAGGTAGAGCTTATAATCCCGGTAGGTCTCCTTCCTGAGGTGGCAGAGAGGATCAGACACAGCCATGCCCAAATCATGCTTTGTGATCAGTGCCCAGGGCATCCCTGCCAACTGCGCCTGCCCCTGGAGCTTGGGCCCACATCTCCCTGCCCCCCATCCTGCCCCCTGCAGATCATCGGGACTCTGGAGGAGGTCCACATGCCACAGAATGGAATCAATCACCCCGGTGTCACTGCCCTGGCCCAGGCCTTTGCCATCAACCCTCTGCTGCGAGTCATCAACCTGAATGACAACACTTTCACTGAGAAGGGCGCTGTGGCTATGGCCAAGGTGAGGCGGCTGTGCAGGACCAGAGCAGACTCCAGGAGGCAGGGACTACTTTTCGAGTGATGCTATTGGGAGGTGGCAGCTCTGCCCCTTTGCCCACCCACCTGGTGTGAACCCCGTGGGTCTAGCCCCTAGGAACATGCCCAGAAGAGGGTGTATGTCCCAGGCTAGCTTGTGCGTGCCTGGGTGTCTGCACTGCGCTCTCCCTGAGCTGCGCAGAAGGCTGCTCCGGCTGGACTGTTTTCCTCACTGGATCCTTCATCAGCTGTGTGCTGAGCCCAGCCCTGCACCAAGTGCAGGCCTCGTAAAGTTAAGTCAGTGACTCTGCCACCAAGGAGCCCCCAGTTCAGGGAGGGAAGGGAGTGGCTACCCAGTGACAGTGCCGGGCCGTGAACACTGGGGCTGGCTAGGTGTTGAGGGCCTCTGGGTGGGAGGGTCCCTCAGCCTCCATCAACCTGACAGGCCCCACAACCCAACAAAAGGCTAGTCCCGCTGCTGTAGGCTATTAGCAGAGATGTGTGCAGGCGAGCACACAGGGAGTTCAGATCAGACTTCATGTAGGCTTCCTGGAAGAGGTCACGTCGCATCTGGCCAGGCTACACAGGGCAAGTAGACTTTCTCTGGAAAAAGAGTGGGAGGCCTGTTTCAGGCAGAGGGACCAGCAGCACATGGGGAGGCCCAGAGAGGGGAAGGAGCCCTGCTCCAACGGTCCTGGTTTGAAATGACCAGGGTTCCAGGTGTGTTGGAGGGCTGGGGGAGATGGAGAGAGCAAAAGGGAGGCGAGACCTTGAGGCCCTGCCAGTTCCGTGGGACCTGCTGCAAGTCAAAGGGGGCCTTGTCCGCCCTTCAGTGGGTGTGATGTGATCAGACTTGTGCTTTAGGAAGGGGCTTCTGGGTGTCGCGAGGGAATAAGGTGGAGGAGGTTCAGCCAGAAGCTGGAGGCCGACAGGGAGGTGCCGAGATGGCCAGACGAGACACAGCAGACGACGGGGTGCGGTGGCTGACAGAGGTTGGCTCTGGGAGGGCTGGTGGGGCCCACCCTCACCTGGCCCTCACTGCCTCCTTGCAGACACTGAAGACCTTGCGGCAGGTGGAAGTGATCAACTTTGGGGACTGCCTGGTGCGCTCCAAGGGTGCCATTGCCATCGCAGATGCCGTCCGCGGGGGCCTGCCCAAGCTGAAGGTGCCCCGCCCGGGTCTAGGCTTCCCGTGCACCCGGGTTACCCCATGGTGGGGGGCGGGGGGAGGGGGCATGTGCGGGGGCATGGCAGGGGTCTGGTCTTATAAGAGCAGGTGGGCCTGGGTTCCTGGCCTTGTCCTTTCACACCCTCTTCACCTCTCTGAGCTGCAGTTCATTTTTAAAATGGGCGGAGGGAATGACCTAGGTCACAGCATAGTGGTAATGTGAGGAGTCGAGTACCTGGCACATCGTCAGGTAAATGGCACTGTCCTCATAGTGCCATTCAGGTGGCAGGGGACAGAGTCTGCCTCACTCCCTTGGGGAAATGGAGGCTTGAAACTTGGAGCTGGTCTCCTGGCGCACGTCTCTGCCTTTTTCTACCCCTTCCTCTTATTTTCAGGAGCTGAACTTGTCATTCTGTGAAATCAAGAGAGATGCTGCTCTGGCCATTGCTGAGGCCGTGGCAGATAAGGCCAAGCTGGAGAAACTGGACCTCAATGGTAATGGGGGTGGCATCATCCCATGCCCACCAGCTTGGTCCTGGTGCCGGGCCTGACTTCCCTCTCCCCGAGCAGGCAACACCCTGGGAGAAGGAGGTTGTGAGCAGCTCCAGGAGGTGCTGGACAGCTTCGGCATGGCCAAGGTGCTGGCGTCCCTCAGGTAGGGAACTCCGGGGCAGGAGCTTATTTGCTTCATTAAAAGAAACATTTGAGCCCTGTTATGTGCCAGGCGCAGGGCTAGGAGTTAAGGATGTGAGAATGACGGAAGGTTCCTGACTTGTAGGATTTCATTTTAGTGGGGCAGGGGTCAAGAACAGGTTATCCCACATGCAGCAAAATAAGGGGCTGAGAATGGCACCCTGTAGAGCAGGTGAGCTGGGGGGCCTCTGAAGGGATGACCTTTGGCCTGAGGCTGGTGGATGTGATGTGGTGGAGAAGCAGTGCGGCCAGGATAGCAGTGGGGCGGGCTCAGGATCGTCGTCCGAATCTGTCTCAGAAGACTGACTCAACAAAGGGAGAGGTTGATGCGAGAGTTTGGGGCTTCTGGAGGTGTGGAGCCCCCACGGGGGGGAGCGAGGTGCCAGGGCTGCCTGCCCCTGGCGGGGAGGTGGTGCGAGGCCCAGCGCTGCTAGCGGCGGCAGTTTTTTTTCCTTTCTCCCTTTTCTCCCCCAGTGGGACTGGGGGTCCTTTGAGGCAGAGGTGAGATCTGCTGCTTCCTTGTCCATGGCTTGGGCTTCCCCGGGTGATGAGAGACGAGTGACCGTCTCCCTGGCGGCCGTGGGTGCCGGGCCCGGGAGCCTCCCTCTGCAGGCCCCCTCCTGCCTGTCTGGGGCCTGGGGGTTCCCGGGGCCAGGGGGTCCGCTGGCAGGGAGGGTCGCCTTTAGCCAAGTCCCCTCTGCAGCGATGATGAGGGTGAAGACGACGACGAGGAGGAGGAGGAGGAGGAGGAGGAGGAGGAAGAAGAGGAGGAGGAGGAGGAGGAGGAAGAAGAGGAGGAGGAGGAGGAGGAGGAGGAGCAGCCGCAGCAGCAAGGGCAGGAGTCAGCCACGCCGTGCAGGAAGGTTCCGGAGCCTAACAGGGGGGTGAGTTCCTTGTCGTTTGCCAGGGTCAGAGCCCTGGTCCCCTGAAAGTGAAATCCGGAGACACTCCGTGGGGGGGGTGGGGGTGGGACCCCTTAAGTACAGGGGGGCAGACTTGCTTGATTGCACTCCTGTGAGAAAGGGGAGCCCCGGTGTGGCTCTCTTTATTTATATTTATACTGACCTTAGTGTAAACATGTCTATGCATTTGCAGATTTTAACGTCACACGTAATGCTGCTACATTATATATGTTAGGAAACACATATAAGTATTTCTAGAAAGAATAAGGTAAAAAATTAAGCATAAATAGAAATTACTTTTTCTCTCCATCTCGGTGGCCCACAGCGACAGCCGTCCCATTCCGGAGGCTGGCTGGGGCTGTGACGCAGCCTGGGCACGTGGTGGGCCTGGCTTCACTCGGCTGGCGGAGTCAGGGGCTGCCACGTCTGTTCTCTCATAGGTTCCCAAATACAGCTTCTGAAAGACTTGGGGTTGGATGAGGACCCCCACACGCATGTTGAATTTGGCTTCTTTTCCAGTTTATGGAAGCATTTTGACAGTGGCATCTGTCAGTTTCCCCCGTCCCCTAGCTCTTCTGGCGCCTGCCAGCAGCCCTCATGTGGGCCAGGCTCCGGTTTCTGGTGGGCTCCACTTGAGCTCCCACACACCTCTCGAGTAATTTCTGGGGCACTGTGTGTGGTGGCGAGGAGCCACTTGCCCCAGGGAGGTGGCTTGCCTCAACTCGAGGCTCCTGCCCTGGGGGCCAGCCAGGGCCAGTGTCTCCAGGCCCCCCGCCCCCTGGGGAACTGCACACCGTGGGAGGAAGCATTCCAGACTCTGAGCCTTCATTGGCCAGAGTGCAGGGCACATGTGCTGGGTGGGGTGTTTGGACTCAGACCTGAACAGCCGCTGTGCTGCCCCCTCAGGAACAAGCCCCTGTGCTGTCCACCCCGCCACCCGCAGACTTCTCCACTTTCCTGGCTTTCCCCTCTCCAGAGAAGCTGCTGCGCCTCGGGCCCAAGAGCTCTGTGCTGATAGCCCAGCAGGTAACAGCGCGTCCTGCTCCACACACGCAACGTGCCCTGCCGAGGCCTCTGGGCCTGCCAGGGGAATGACAAGCAGAACCCGGGATTGGGAGGGGCGGCTGCTGAAGGAGCAGAGCGGCCGGAGTGTGACCAGTGGGTCTGCTGACCTCCTGTGGTTGTAGATGACCACACCCACCACAGGCTCCAGAAAGGGCAGGCCTACCACGCCTCCAGGCCACTGCAGTTAGGGGCTTCCCAGGGCTCTAGGCTCCTCTCCACATTCTGTAGGACCAGCTGCTTCTAGAACAACTGTCCTGCTGCCCAGGGCCCCTGCAGAGGTCACATGCTTATTGTGCCCTTGCTCCAGCCTCACTTTTGGGTGGGTGGGTTGGTTGGTTCATTCATTCATTCTTTCATTCATTCATTCACTTTGAGATGATTATCAAAGCACCCCCTATCTGCCAGGCACTGTTCTGAGAACGTGGACATGGTTTTATTATTTAACTCTCTTGGGATCTTGAGATGCAGGCCCTGGTATCCTATTTTATAGATGAGAGAACCAAAACTAAATGATAAATAATAGAGAAATAAAACAGGCCCACTCATAGTATTTTTGGCTGATTGCCTTTAATGTTTTATCTGTACTTTTTTTTTTGTTTAGTGATAAGTAAGATTATATAATACAAACCTTGTGGCCCACTTTTTCATTTAATGCCATTCATTGTTTTCTGTCACTGAAACTCTTTGCATGCCCTCTGTGCCAGTGAATGGATATAGCACTTAGGCTGTTTCTGGACATTTACGTTGTTTCCACTTTCCTCTGTTCTTGGTGAAATTGTGTTAAGCTTCCTTGCATGTGAATGTTGTCTGCATTATAGATTATTTCTTCCAGTTGGATTAGATGGGATTAGATGATAGGGATCACTGGGTCCCACGGATAATGAATTGTAACGCCTTTTTCACTCAACTCAGCACATGTAAACCTGCTGTGGGCCTGGCTGGTACCAGGCTCTGGGGACAGTGTGGGGTAAGACCTGTCCTTGCCCATGAGAGGCCTGGGGCTCTGGCCCCTGGTGACCAGCCATTGTCTCCTATGTCCTCAGACTGACACATCTGACCCAGAGAAGGTGGTCACCACCTTCCTGAAGGTGTCCTCTGTGTTCAGGGATGAAGCCACAGTGCGGACTGCTGTGCAGGATGTAGTAGGTAACGTGGGCGGGGGGGGCCTGCACGGCTCTGCCTCTTCACTGCTCCAGGGCTCAGGTGACACTGACGGTCCCGGGACCCCTCCACACCAGACTGATAGGTGAACTGCTTGCTAGCACCCCCCCCCGCCCTGCCTTTCTGTAGGGCTCTTGCCATAGAGGAGGCTGGGTGCTCTCTGGTTTTTTGCAGATGGGGGAACTGAGGCCCTTCCCATCAAAGCCGTACAACCATGTACAGTTAGAACTCAGGCCTCGGGAAAACCAGATGGCCTTCCCAGAGGAGAGGTCATGATAGCTGAGCCTCGCCCCACCTCAGCCTCTGCACACACATTCCACCCCCTGGTCGCCTGCAGGGAGGACGCCCTCCTTACCCAGGCCTTTCACGAGGCCTCTTTAGATCTCTGGTCTTGTCACAACCCTCCCTTGCCACCCATTCCCTCAGTTGCCTCCGTTATAGCACCATCTCCTTCCACCTTGGTGACATATGTCTGAGCCTCCCGATGTGGGCCAGGTTGGCTAGGCAGAGAGGGAAGGGCCCTGCAGGTGAGGGCACAGCATGTGGAAAAGGGGAGTAGAAACGAGTGGAAACACGTGTGGTGCTTTCTCCTAGGCTGGCACACGGGGCGGCCTTGAGAAGGGAGGGTCAGGAGGAAGTGAGGCTGGGTGGGCCGGCGAGGGCCGGGCGGGAGTTCCCAGCTCTGTCCCTGACATCCCAACCCTGTTGGCATCTATGGGAACAAGTTACCTGAATTCTCTTTCCCAGAACAGCTTGGCACAGAAGCGAGTGCCCTCGCAGTCCCTGCAAGCCCCAGGCCACTCCTCTCCCGTCTTCTCCACTTGTTACCCCTCTGCTCCACACAGTGGCTGAAACCTCCCCCGGCAGTGATCCGCCTCGCTTAAACTCTGCCCTTGCTGTGCCAGGTTCCCCAGTCCCTCCTACATGTGAGGCCAGGACAGAGAGGGGCCAAGGGGTCACAGGAAACAGGCCAAGGCCTTCCGCCGGTGCTGGCTGTCCTCTCGGCTGGGTACCTGTGTCCAGCCCTGATCGGGGCGGGAGGGAGGGCCCAGCCCTGTGCTGCAGTGAGTGCCCTTCTGCCTGGCAGATGCTTTGATGAAGAAGGCCTTCGGCTCATCTTCCTTCAACTCCAATGCCTTCCTCACCAGGCTCCTCATTCACATGGGCCTGCTTAAGGTACAGCTGGGCAGAGCGGCGGGTGGAAAGGAGGATAGGGAGTGCACCAGAGGCTGTTCCAGCCACGCCCACCCGCCCCATCCCAGTGGCCTGCACCACCACCCCCCACACCGTCCCTGGGCCTGGTCTGCATAAGCAGCCTCAGCCTTCCTGGTGGGATTCAGCCTGACCTGGGCCGTGATGGTCTCTGGGCAGGGAACAGTGGGGACGTGGGGCCTCCCACGTATCCTTGAGGCCCACCCTGCCTTCTGTGTGTTCTCCTTGCAGAGTGAAGACAAAATCAAGGCCATTGCTAACCTGTACGGCCCCCTGATGGTGCTGAACCACATGGTGCAGCAGGACTACTTCCCCAAGGCCCTGGCACCCTTGCTGCTGGCATTCGTGACCAAGTGAGTGTGCCCACAGCCGCTCATGGTGGCCATGGCCCGCACGCAGGCCCCAAGTCGGCGGAGGCTTTCCCGGCCTGGTGACTGGACCTGTGAGAGGCCGTCACACCTGCCGGGCTCTCGGCATTCATGTTCGAGTCTTACCTCTCCTGTGAGGGTCCTCTGTGCTAAGCTCAGGACATAAGGCTCAGGGTCAGTGTCTTCTTCTGAGAGAGACAGAGGACATGTAACGGCCTCCATTTTCCAGATGAGGCAACGACCTCTGCGTCAGTTAAGGAGTTTGCTCACCGTCACACTGCCGACCTCCTGCGCGTAGTGATGTCTCTGGGAGCAGTTCTGTGTCCATTCCCTCAGCAACCTAGGCCACACCAGCCTTCTGCAGCCAGAGGCCCCTCCCCTGGGGGTGCCAGTACCTAGAGACAGGGAAACCTTGTCCTTGTCCTGGGGCCTGGTGGGGCATTGGCCACTGTTGAGTAACAAGGAGCCTCCAGATCCCGGGGTCCCCCAGGGATGGATCTGGAGGCTTGTCCCCTGTCCTCACAGAGGCCCTGTGTGGCCCCCAGCTGACCTCTGGCCTTACTAAGTCTGTGGTCTCCCCATTTGCCCAACCAAGGGGTTGGATGAGGTTGTCTCTGGGCTCTGACCCCCCCACAGCCCCCATGAATCCAGCTCCTCGGGGGAAAGTGGGAGGAGACAGAGGGAAAGGAAGTTCGTCCTATCTTAGGGGACATGAAACATAGGTGGAGCTGAGCATCAGTCGGGGGGCTTGGAGCAGGTGTCATGGGGCGACCTGGCTGGGGGGTGAGGATACCCACCGGCCCCCAGGACCTGCTGGTACCATGGCCTCTCAGTCCCACCCGCACAGCACTGCCTCGGGAGTCAGGCCTCACGCTGCTGCACACCTGCCCTCCTCCCTGACCGCACGCTCACCCGAGGCACCTCTGCTGCTGGGCTGGGTGGCCCGTGTGCCAAGCGGAACTGACGGCTGGGCCCCTCTGCTGGGTCCCGGGCGAGTCTCCCACCGGGTTGGTGATCTCATGCGTGGCTGGCCACAGCCTCTGCGCCCCCAGCCCCCAGCGAGGCGCGCTCTTCCTCACGCCTGTTCCCGCAGCAGGTGACATCACCTCGAGCCCCGGGGCTCGGCTCCTGCTGTCTGAGGTGCCTCCAGACAAGTGTTCCCAGCCCCAACCTGCGGCCCTCTGACAGCCCAGCTCCCTTTGTCTCCTTCTGACCCCTAGTCATTCCCGTGGTCCTCTGCATTGCCCCTGGGCTGGGCGTGGGCCTCTGGGCAGTGGCAGGCCACCTCCTGCCAGCTGGTTCCCCAGCCGCCCCAGCGCAGGCCTGTCTGTGCACCACCTGAAAAGAGGGTGGGTTAGGAAGAGTCGCCCACTAGGGCGTGACGTGTATGCCTCCCCCTCTCAACTACTGGCCGCGTGGTGTGGCATCCCGAGGCCGGCCTGAACCAGGTAAGGTGCCTGTGGGCTGCGGCTCCTGGCTGCAGCCGATCACCCAGCCTCCTGGGTGTCTTGCCTCAGTTTCTCCTTGTGCAGTGAGACTGATGATCTTGATGGGAACAGTGGCCAGGCCCGTTCATTACCTGTGAGGGCCCAGGTGGGACTCTAGTGGCTGTGAGGGCTTCCTGGCACTGTGCCCACTGGAAGGGCCCTTTGAGAGGCTGCCGCATGGAGGGCAGAGGCCCAGGTTCCCTTTGGGGCTGGCCGCACCCTGGCTGGCTCTGGGCAGTGTGGCCTTGGGTGTTGAGCCTCACGCATCCCTCACCCACTGGGTACAAAAGGTGAGGGCTGACATTTCCTGTGCATGGTCATTGTAAAAATTAGAAAAACTGAACCTGAAAAATTTTTAGCCTAAAAAATGGCCCCCACACCCCTTCACCTCTTCTCTGTCTTGGGAAATCGGCCCTGCGTAGCCTGAGCTCCCACCCACCTGTTGACCCTTTTTCTCCACAGGCCCAACGGTGCCCTGGAATCCTGCTCCTTTGCCCGCCACAACCTGCTGCAGACGCTGTATAAGGTCTAGGTACCGCGCCGGCCTCCCCTGTCCCCGGCTGGGACCGTGACCTGGGGAGGGACTCGGATGAAGGATTCTGGCCAGAGGCAGGGAGGGTCTCTGTCTCATGTGTCGTGTCGGTCCCCAGAGTATGTGTGTTGGCGTGGTTCGTGTGCAGGCATGTGCTTCCTGTTGGGGTTTGGGTTTTCAATGTCTCTCTGCTGGACTGGCCTAGTCCTGTCCCCCTGGAAGGGAGCTGGACCCCCCACTCCCACCCGCTCCCTGGCAAAAGGGCTGCGAGCTGCTCTGCCGTTAAATTTACCACCACCCGAGGGCGCGCCGCTGGTCTGTGCCTGGCTCGAGGCCCAGGAGGCTGTCGCATCCACTTTGCCTTCCTTACCCTCCTGGGCGCCACCACAGCCTGGAGAGTTGCTCTTCCTGTGCTGTCCCCGCCCTCTGTGTTGTGGCTGGGCCACGCCTCCCACCCTGCCTGGGGAGGCGCACTCGGCAGCTGCCTCTGCTTCTGGCCCCTGAGCTCAGGCAGCCACTGCCACTCCATCATCCCTGCTGTGCTCACTTCCTGGCCTGAGGGAGAGACTGCCACGGATGGGGCCCTGGGGTGCTCAGTGGAAGGCAAGAGCCCTGGTGCCCACACCGTGCGTACAGGAGGAGAAGTCAGTGGGAGACGCCGAGGATCTAGGAGCGGGAGTTGCCTGGATGGTGCTACTCCAGACCCGGAGCCTCCCCTGTCTGCTGAGATGTCTGTGACTACCCCAGGCGCCAAGTTGGAGGGGGCACGTTGGCCCCAAACAGGCCCAAACCTGTTTTCCAGCCTGGGAGGCAGGGGCAGGGCCCGAGGATGCCTGAGCTGCATCTCCGGCCCTCTCAAAGGACTTGGGCAGGGGCAGCGTGGGGGCCGGGCTGGGGCTGCGCTGGACGCCCTGTGCTTTCCCCTTTGTGCTCTGTGTGTGTCTGGGCCGTGCCCGGGGCTTCACAAATAAAGTCGTGTGGCAGCTGTGGAGACTGAAACCTTTCACCAAAAGTGGGCCATTCTCTGGGCCTCAGTTCCAGGAGTCCCACCGCAGTGCGGGCACGGGGGCCCCACCTCAGTCTGTAAGGGGCAGTCCGTCTCGCAAAAGAACTTGTGTTATCATGTGGGGCAGCCTCTCCGCCCAGGCCTGGATGCTTCCTCTGCTGTGGGCAGGCCAGTGCCCCTCTGACTGCTGGGACGGGGGTGCAGGAGGCGAGGCAGGGAGTCCTGGGTTTGGGGAGGGCACTGGAGGTCTTCAGATGGGTGGGCTTGTCTCCCTTGCTTGGCCTTACCTCACCCTTTACCAAACCTTTCACTGGCCCAGCGTTGACCCGTTTATGGACCCTGCTGAGCGAGGCACTGTTCAGGCTGTGCGGCAGACCATGCTGGCTGCACAGGCAGGAGCCCCTGTGTCTGACTAGCAAGGTCACCTCGTAGGGTTGGGCCTGGCTAGGAAGCCATCACAGCGTGTCTGGCCATGAGGCCTGGAGTGGGAGGAGGGCACTTCCCCTGGGGTCCTTCTCTGCCGCTGGCCACGAGGGATGTGATGACAGCTTCGCAGGCCCCCCTTAGTGCTGACACCAGACAGCAGGTGCACCTGGGCTGCCCGTGTCTCCCACAGGAGTGAGGTTCTTCCGAGGCTTCTTAGGGGTCAGCTTTTCTGTACCGGCTGTGGGCCACCCAGGTGACTTCTTGGCCAGATGGCGGAGTTGCCCTGGCCTTGCCCCGCTCCCCTGCCACATGCACTGTGATAGGGTAGCAGGCAGGTGGAGATCTAACGCACCCCGACCCCACTGCCTTGCCAGGCCCTGCTTTGAGCTCTGGGGCCACAGGCACAGCCTTTGGGGAGTTCCCAGTTTGGTGCAGGAGACCAGTGATCAGGACCCAGTGTGAGGATGGTGGGCATGAGGTCAGGGAGCCTTCAGCAGCTGGGGGTGCACAAGCTGGGCCTTGAGGTTCACACAAGGCTTCTCACAGGTGATACTGGACAGATGGAGAACCTGAGCCTCAGGGCTACGGGCCCGCTTGAGGTCCTCTGGCTCGGCTGCTCTCCCTCCGGACTGCCTGGGGCTGGCCCCCATTCCCCACTACCTGATGCATGCACAGGCTTCACCTCAGACTGAGAAGAGAACACAGACCTCATTTAACCTTGCAGTAAACCAGCAGTGCCTGGTTCCTTAGCCATACGACGAGGACCCTGTTGGTCCCACAAGCAGGTTTCCAACTGCCCTGGCCCCTGCTCCGGCCCTCAGACCAGCTCCAGGTGCAAGGCCTGGGGGCCTCTAACTCAGCTGCGTACTGAGAGAGCTGTGGCCTTTGGAATTCACCCCTTCCCCCCCAGCCCTGACTCAGATGCCCCTAAGAACTGTACCTGTAGCCAACCCTAAGATGAAACACACTCCAGGTCCCTGAGCATCGTGATTTGGGGTTTGCAAGATTGTAGACGCCTTGGCCTGAGCAACCTGTGGATCCCATATATGAAGGGTGTGCTCAGCCCCAGGCTGGCCCATTAGCCACAACCTCAGGGCTAACCCAACAATTCCGTCATGAAGCTCAGACTAGAAAAATCCCAGTGTGGTTGAAGGTGCTCTTAGCAGCACTTCCTGATAGCAAGAACCTAGAAAGATTCACAGACCGACATCAGGAAAATGGACCAAGTGCAGAACCAACGGTGGAAGAGAGCCAGAGCCGCGTGCATTCCACGGGCGAGTCAGAAGTGACGCTGGGGGACAAAGTCTCAGCGTGACACCTTAGTTCATGTAAATGCTAAACATGGGTTTAGGTGCGCAAGTATACGTGACGAGGCCAGTATCCAGGATAGGAGTCCGGGGAAGGCGGTGGGGTGGGACGGAGGAAGCACAGCCTACGCCGCTGTCATGCACCAAGCATTCAGTGATCCAAATCCATCCACCTTAGAGCCATTTTAAAATTCAGATTTCATAGTTTCTATAATAAAAGGCAATAGAAAAATTGAGTAAAAGGCTCAAATAGGCACTTCACAAAAAGCTTATGAAAGGGTGCTTAATTTCATTAGTCTTCAGAGAAACCCACATTAAAATCACAATGTACAGCATCTATTCATGATAAAAACTCAACACAATGGGTACAGAGGGCAAGTACCTCAACATAATAAAGGCCATAAATGACAAACCTACAGCCAACATCATACTTAACAGCGAGAAGCTGAAAGCTTTTCACCTGAGATCAGGAACAAGACACGGATGCCCACTCTCCCCACTTTTATTCAACATAGTACTAGAAGTCCTACCCACGGCAATCAGACAAAGAAATACAAGGCATCCAGATTGGTAAAGAAGAAATCAAACTCACTATTTGCAGATGACATGATATTGTACATAAAAAACCCTAAAGACTCCACTCGAAAACTACTACAACTAATATTGGAATTCAGCAAAGTTGCAGGATACAAAATTAATACACACAAATCTGTGGCATTCCTATACACTAATGATGAACTAGTAGAAGGAGAAATCAGGAAAACAATTCCATTCACAGTTGCATCAAAAAGAATAAAATACCTAGGAAAAAACCTAACCAAGGAAGTGAAAGACCTATACTCCGAAAACTACAAGACACTCAAGAGAAATTAAAGAAGATACCAATAAATGGCAACACATCCTGTGCTCATGGATAGGAAGAATTAATATTGTCAAAATGGCCATCCTGCCTAAAGCAATCTACAGATTCAATGCAATTCCTATCAAAATACCAACAGCATTCTTCAATGAACCAAAACAAATAGTTCTAAAATTCATACAGAACCACAAAAGACCCCAAATAGCCAAAGCAATTCTGACAAGGAAGAATAAAGCAAGGGGGATTATACTCTCCGACTTCAAGCTCTACTACAAAGCCACAGTAATCAAGACAATTTGGTATTGGCCCAAGAACAGACCCACAGACCAGTGGAACTGAATAGAGTCCAGATATTAACCCAAATATATATGGTCAATTCATATATGATAAAGGAGCCATGGACATACAATGGGGAAATGACAGCCTCTTCAACAGCTGGTGTTGGCAAAACCGGACAGCTACATGTAAGAGAATGAAACTGGATCATTGTCTAACCCCATACACAAAAGTAAATTCAAAATGAATCAAAAACCTGAATATAAGTCATTAAACCATAAAACTCTTACAAAAAAACAGGCAAAAATTTCTTGGACATAAACATGAGCAATTTCTTCATGAACATATCTCCCCGGGCAAGGGAAACAAAAGCAAAAATGAACAAGTGGGACTATATCAAGCAGAAAAACTTCTGTACAGCAAAAGACACCATCAATAGAACAAAAAGACATCCTACAGTGTATGGGAGAATATATTCAGAAATGACAGATATGATAAAGGGTTGACATCCAAAATATATAAAGAGCTCACGCACCTCAACAAACAAAAAGCAAATAATCCAATTAAAAAATGGGCAGAGTAGCTGAACAGACAGTTCTCCAAAGAAGAAATTCAGATGGCCAACAGGTGAATGAAAAGATGCTCCACATCGCGAATCATCAGGGAAATGCAAATTAAAACCACAATGAGATATCACCTCACACCAGTAAGGATGGCCACCATCCAAAAGACAAACAACAAATGTTGGCAAGGTTGTGGAGAAAGGGGAACCCTCCTACACTGCTGGTGGGAATGTAAATTAGTTCAACCATTGTGGAAAGCAGTATGGAGTTTCCTCAAAAAACTAAAAATAGAAATACCATTTGACCCAGGAATTCCACTCCTAGGAATTTACCCTAAGAATGCAGCAGCCCAGTTTGAAAAAGACATATGCACCCCTATGTTTATCACAGCTCTATTTACAATAGCCAAGAAACGGAAGCAACCTACGTGTCCATCAGTAGATGAAGGGATAAAGATGTGGTACATATACACAATGGAATACTATTCAGCCATAGGAAGAAAACAAATCCTACCATTTGCAACATGGATGGAGCTAGAGGGTATTATGCTCAGTGAAATAAGCCAGGTGGAAAAAGACAAGTATCAAATGATGTCACTCATCTGTGGAGCATAAGAACAAAGCAAAAACTGAAGGAACAAAACAGCAGCAGAATCACAGAACCCAAGAATGGACTAACAGTTACCAAAGAGAAAGGGACTGGGGAGGGTGGGTGGGAAGGGAAGGACAAGGGGGAAAAAGGGGCATTACGATGAGCACACATAATGTAGTGGGGGGCATGGGGAGGGCCGTATAACACAGAGAAGACAAGTAGTGATTCTAGAGCATCTTACTACGCTGATGGACAGTGACTGTAATGGGGTGTGTGGTGGGGACTTGATGCAGTGGGGAGTCTAGTAACCACAATGTTGCTCATGTAATTGTAGATTAATGATACAAAAAAATATCACAATGTGATACCATTACACCCTCACAAGAATGGCTGACATACAAAGGATAGACAAAATCAAGTGTTACTGAGGATATTGGGCAAACTGGAACTCAAATACTGCAGTGAACATGTAAGTTGGTACAACCACTCTGAGAAACTGGCAGTATCTGTTGAAGCTAAGAATAAACGTACTGTAAGACAATTCTGCCTGTAGGTGTGCCCCTACGGAACTGGGTTGTGGTATATTCACCAAAAGATGTGCAAAAGTGGAAGCAGCATCTCCCAAATAGCCCCACCTTGGAAACAACCCATGAAGAGTGGAAGGGATAATTGTGGTTGGTGAGGTACCAAGTAGGCGGAGGTCGAAATGGTTCACCCAAGCAGGGAGGGACATTTTAGCCTGTTTACAATTGGCAGCACATGATGACAATAAAAAGCAAACCAACTTTAGGTTGGTCCCATTGTATTTAAATTTCCTATTGACAATACACCAGCTTTTTAACTGCATCTCGGGCAGATTGTTCTCCTGCCTGGGCCCCACACCACTGTTGTGGAATATTTATAAAATGGAAAGGTGGAATGTTAAATAAAAGTGAAAACAAGCAAAAATTTTAAATATGCATCACTAATCAATCTCACAATGTTGATGAAAAAAGCTGGACATAGAAGTACACACTGTAATTCCACTGACAGGCAATTTGCTGAGTGAAAGAGAGCGCATGCAGAAGTCTGTGTGCTGCCGCACTATTTCTAGTTAAAAAAGAAAAAGCCAAACTGAACAACGAAAAATGCGATTCTACCAGAAACTTGGATGTGAAAAATAACAGGATCTGAAAGATGATAGGATACCTAAATGTATGCTGCAGTCTAGATGAACTTTTTTTTTTTAATGCACTTGTGCCCAGGAGGATAAGTATATGGGTATTTTTTGCAGCATTGGAGTAAAAAGTTGGAGGCAGTCAAAATGCCCAAGATGAATGAATAAGGAAAATTGATACACTGGTATAATGGGATACTATACAACAGTTACAGTAATGGAATATGACTAAGAAGAAGAAAACCTGGATCACTCCCAGTAATTTGAAGTTGAGTGAAAAAACCTGCAGAATATTATGTGTACAGTATTAAGCAGTGTATGGAATCAGCCCAAACAGAAAGGACAGAGTTAGCAGTGTCAAGCACCTACTGTCTGCCAGGTGCCCACCTTAATTCTCAAAGCTAGTTAACTAATAGGTTTTTTCAGAGTGGGAAACGAGTCTCAGTGAGAGGCAGCCCCTGCCTGTGGTCCCACAGCCCAGAGGGAGCCCCAGTCTGGGACCGACAGGCCAGCCCCTTGAAGCCCCTCTGTGCTGGCCAACCAGGGACCCAGCCACCCAGGCGGCGGTCTGGGCCTGGGCCACCATCCTGAGCCAGCACCAGGCAGGAGGCCCTGTAACTCCAGCCGCTTCTCCCACCCCTGCGGCCCCTCCTTCACCTCAGCCTCAGGCTGGGCTACCCACAATGCCTCCCATTCAGCCCAGTCCCTGCTGACAGGCCTGCAGGCCAGGAGGGAGGCTCCCGTCAGCATCCTGGCAGGACGCTGTGGACCTTTCCCTTGAGCTGCTCCTCCAGGCTGGACTGGCTGCGAGAGGCAGCATGGAGGGGTGAGTATTCGGGCCCTTGGGATGCAAGGCACAGGCAAGGCTCTGGCGCTCTGGGCCTCTCTTGGGCTGGGGGCAGGGACTCTGGGGTCCACCTGGGCAGATTGTCCTGGGGTCTCCCTGCATGAGTGGGAGTAAGGCTGCTCACACAGCTTCCTGGGGGCTAGTCCTTTGGGGGCTTATCTGAAAGCACAGCAGCCCTCTGAGCCCTGGGCGCTTGTCCTTCAGGGATCTGTCCCCACAGCCCTGCCCTGAGCCTCAGCCTTCTGGCTCTAGAGGATGCCACCGGCTCCAAGGCCAGGGCTGGGCCCCAGGACCCCGAGGAGACTGAAAATCAGATGGGGACAGCGCAGTGAGTGGGAGCTGGGAGGCACCGGTGGGCCAGCCCAGGGGTCAGGAAAGGCCCCTCTGGGGCCATGACATGAGGTGGCTGTCGCAGGAGGAGGCAGGTCGTTCAGCTTGCTCCTGGTGGTGGGACCAAGGGGGACGCTGAGGAAGGGGAGCAGATTCCAGTTGGTGGGTGGGGGTGCCCCACCAAAGGCTGTGGAAGGTGCGGAAGCACTTTCCGCAGGTCTGCATGTTGGGAACTTCCCTGTGGGCGGAGGTGAGCAGACCCTGGGGGAGTCCGGGACAGTCGCCCTGGCAGTGGCCGTCCCTGGGAAGTGACAGGCAGTGGCTGCAGTTTTGAGGGGAAGGGGTCATCTGGGTAATCGATGGGGGGCCAGGAGGGCCAGGGAGGGTGGGCCCTGCCCAGCTCAAAGCCAGCCCAAACCTGTACTCTTGTCCCCAGAAGTCTCAGAGGGTGGCACTAAGATGGAGGTAGGATGGCCGTGAGGGACAGGAGGGAGGCCTGGGCTGCCTGCTCGCCCGGCAGCACAGCTCTGACCGCTGCTGAGGCCCCTCTCCAAGCTCTCAGGCCCTGCGATACCTGGTCCCCAAAGTCTTGGCTCACAACTTGGGCCATGCCTGGTCCTCCCCTCTGGCTACTGTGCTTCTGGCCACCGTGGAGCTGGCGCATCTGTCTGAGGACTGGCTGCTGCTCTCATGCTGGGAGGTCCAGCCTCCCATGGAAGAGCCTCACCGCAGCCTGCGCACACGCTCTGAGCCGTTCTTGCATTCAGCAAGGCCGCAGTGAGCCACTGTGTGCAGAGGGACTGGCCAGTTCCCCTTCCTCAGCCTGCTTCCTCGGGTGAGAGCAGGCCCGACAAGTGAGCGTCGGCTGCGTGGGGGGCATGATGCTCAGGGCAGGACACCTTCCTTGGGGTGTCTCCAAAGGCTGAGGGGCTGTGGGAACAGCCTGGGGCTCAGGGAGTGGACGGGGCCTCTTACTGTACGCACAGACAGCCTTGCTCGCTCTCCCAGGCCCCGTTGCACCCTGGCCCTGCTGCTCTCCCTGCTGCTGCCCCTGGGCCCAGCTTGGCATGCAGCTGCGCAGCGCTGCCCACAGACCTGTGTCTGTGACAATTCCAGGCGGTATGTCTCCTGTCGGCACCAGAACATCACTGAGGTGCCCAAGGCCATCCCTGAGGTCAGCAGGGCAGGGGGGGCAGGGGGAGCGGTGGGGACAGCAGGAGGAGCGTGGGCACAGTGGGTCTGCCCCCGCCTGGCGGGAGACCTTGGCAAGTCAGTTTTCCTCTCTGAGCCCCAGTCTCCACATCTGTAAAATGGGAATGATAACCCACAATAGGGAAGCAATCTACTTAAAACTACTTGATTAGCGCAAGTAGGTGACCTCTAGATAACTTCTGAATTAATTATAGACTCTGGCAGAGAACTGAGGATATACTAGGATAAAGTATGGTCTCTGCCCTATGGAGTCAAGAGCTGGGGACAGGAAGAGAAAATAAATGGGCACTGTCAGTTCAATGTGAAAAACACCAGGGTGGAGGATGCCCAGATAGCTGGGGAGGAAGGCTTCCTGGAGTGTCAGGGAGCAGGAAGAAAGGGTGAGGCAAAGGTGACAGGGAGAAGAGTGTCCCAGGTGAGGGGACAGCATGTGCAAAGGCCAGGGATAGCAAGGGGCCGAGGCCATAGTCTTGTGCTCAGCTCCCTTTACCCCTCTGCTCAGCTGACCCAGCGGCTGGACCTCCAGGGCAACATGCTGAAGGTGATCCCTCCAGCTGCCTTCCAGGACCTGCCGTATCTGACACAGCTGGACCTGCGGCACTGCCAGGTGGAGACGGTGGCTGAGGGTGCTTTCCGTGGCCTGGGCCGTCTGCTGCACCTCAACCTAGCCTCCAATCGCCTGAGTGTGCTGCCCCAAGAAGCACTGGATGGGCTGCGCTCCCTCCGGCAGCTGGAGCTGGAAGGGAACATGCTGGAAGAGCTGCGGCCAGGGATGTTTGGCGCCCTGGGTGCACTGGCCACACTGAACCTGGCCCGCAACGCCCTCGTCTACCTGCCAGCCATGGCCTTCCAGGGGCTGGTACGCGCCCGCTGGCTGCAGCTGTCCCACAACATGCTCAGTGTGCTGGCCCCCGAGGCCCTGGCTGGCCTGCCTGCCCTGCGCCGGCTCAGCCTGCACCACAATGAGCTGCAGGCCCTGCCGGGGCCAGCCTTGTCGCAGGCCCGTGGCCTGGCCCGTCTGGAGCTGGGCCACAACCCCTTCACCTACGTGGGCGAGGAGGATGAGCTGGTGCTGCCTGGCCTGCGGGAGCTGATGCTGGATCATGGGGCCCTACAGGTCCTGGACCCCAGAGCCTTCGCCCACTGCCCCCGGCTGCACACCCTGGACCTCCGCGGGAACCAGCTGGACGCTCTGCCGTCGCTGCAGGGCCCAGGACAGCTGCGCCGGCTGCGCCTGCAGGGGAACCCACTGTGGTGTGGCTGCCAGGCCCAGCCGCTGCTTAAGTGGCTAGCGCAGGCACGGGTGCACTTGGACGGCACGTGCAGGGGGCCCCGGCACCTGCGAGGCGAGGCCCTGGATGCCCTGCGGCCCTCAGACCTGCGCTGCCCTGCAGATGCGGCAGAGGAACAGGAAGAGCGGCTGGCTGCCGTGCGGCTCCGCACCCCTTCCGGGGCCCCCGAGGAGAAGGATGGGGCGGCTCGGCCCTGCCCGCGCGCCTGCTGGTGCGCCTCCGCATCCCGGCACAGCAACTGCGAGAGCCGAGGCCTGCAGGCCGTGCCCCGCAGCTTCCCCAGCGACACCCAGCTCCTGGACCTGCGGCGGAACCACTTCCCCTCGGTGCCTCGAGCGGCCTTCACGGGCCTGGGTCATCTGGTGTCACTGCATCTGCAGCACTGTGGCATCGCAGAGCTGGAGGCTGGCGCCCTGGTGGGGCTGGGCAGCCTCATCTACCTCTACCTCTCTGACAACCAGCTCTCAGGCCTCACCGCTGCCGCCGTTGAGGGGGCCCCCCGCCTTGGCTACCTGTACCTGGAGCGCAACCGCTTCCTGCAGGTGCCAGGGGCTGCCCTGCGTGCCCTGCCAGGCCTCTTCTCCCTGCACCTGCAAGACAATGCTGTTGCCCACCTGGCACCTGGGGACCTGACAGGGGTGCAGGCCTTGCGCTGGCTCTACCTGAGTGGGAACCGCATCACCCAGGTTTCCCGGGGGGCAGTGGGCCCAGCTCTGGAGCTGGAGAAGCTGCACCTGGACAGGAACCAGCTGCGAGAGGTGCCCACTGGGGCCTTGGAGGGGCTGCCTGCCCTCCTGGAGCTGCAGCTCTCTGGAAACCCGCTTAGGGCCCTGCGAGATGCAGCCTTCCAGCCTGTGGGCCAGACGCTGCAGCACCTCTTCCTGAACGGCAGTGGTCTAGAGCAGGTGGACGTGGGGTGTAGGAGTTGGGGAGGCAGCCTGAGGCCCCGTGCAGCATGCATGCACTCAAACACTGCTGCCTCCACGGAGCCAGCCCTGACGCTGGGCACGGGGATTCTGAAGCCCAGACACTGCGCTTGCCCCCAGGCAGCTCAGGGGTGGGTGACAGACCAGGTGCAATCCACTGAGAGGCCTGCCAGGGCGGGCACTGATGGCTCACGGAGGAGGAAGGAACATGGGTCCACAGCGTTAGCTACTGTTTTATGCTTTGAGGGCAGGCTCAAGGGCTTTGTCATTAAGGGGAGTGGGTTCAGGCCTAGCAGAGAGGACTCTGAGCCAGGCACCTGGGTGACCAGTAAACGGCAGGCGCTTTGCCTCAGACCAACCCCAGCACGGGCCTCCTGCCTGCGCCATCTTGGTCTCTCTACCCTTTTGCTGGGGAGGCACAGGCTTTCCTCCAGGCCTATGGGGTGAGATGGGCTTGGTGGGAGCTCACACCAGGGCCTGGCACCTCCTTGCAGGTTTCCCCTGGGGCCTTCTGGGGCCTGGGGCTCCGACTCCAGAGCCTGCACCTGCAAAAGAACCAGCTGCAGACCCTGCCCGCCCTGCCGGACCTCAGCCGGCTGGAGCTCGTTGACCTCAGCGGCAATCCCTTCCGCTGTGACTGCCGGCTGCTCCCGTTGCACAGGTAAGCACCCCGACCTGGACCCCCAGCTGCGGACCCACCGGCTGCTCTCAGTCAGGCCCCCATCATTTCCAAGGGGAGCCTCGGGTCGGGGTGGATCCCGCTGGAGCCAGCCACCCTTTGGGAGGGAGCCAGTTTACCCAGGGCCTGGGGGGGCCCTTCTCTGAGTCTCGAGTCCCTCATCAATAAAGTGGGAGTGAAATCTGCTCAGCCTAGTTGTGTAGGACCCAATAACTATTCACAGGCACTTTACATAATTTCGTAAAGCAACAAGAACTCTGGAGTCCGGCAGACCTGGGCTTAAACCTAGCTCTCTGATTGGCTAACTGGGCCCCATGACCTTTCTGAGCCTTACTCAACTGTAAAGGGGACGAAAGTCATTGTTTCCACCTTGTGGTGGTTGTAAGAATTACATTTAGGAGCGCGGCAAGCTCACTGTTAACTATTACTATTCCCTTTTACAGGGAAGGGAGCTGAGGTTAGAAATGACTTGCTCTGCGTCACGTAATTGGCGAGGGGTTGAGCCAGGCTTCTCTCCAGGGTCAGGGTCTGCCTTTACCCACCAGGCCCCACTGCCCCCAAATTCCCTAGGAGTCCCTCCGTGCTCTTCTCAGAAAAATCTTAGCACAGTGGGTTCCCGAATTCTCTTCTCTCCTCAGGTGGCTCACCAGGCTGAACCTGCGTGTGGGGGCCACCTGTGCCACACCCCCCAGTGCCCGCGGCCAGAGGGTGAAGGCTGCAGCTGCTGTCTTTGAAACCTGTCCGGGCTGGACTGCCAGAAAGGCCAAGCGGATGCAAGTTCCCAGGCTGGGTGCCTGGAGAACCGCAATGAAGGGAAGACGTCGCGGAGCAGGCAAGGTTGGCCACGGAATGTGGGGAGGCTTCTGGGCCAGCAGAGTTCTGACTTCTCTTGGTTCTCATTCATTCCATTCCAAATCTGGGCAGTAACCCTGTTGCTTTTGCTCAATAATGTCCATCCCCCTCTCCCCACCTCCTCCCTGGGCCCAGGGGGGTTTGTAAGGATGCTACTTCATCCTGTGGGACGGCCTCTCGATAAGCCACAGCGTACCTGGACCCAATGTGTCCATAAAATCAACCCCATTACTGTATTTGCTGGATCACTGTTGACTGGGCCGTTTCCCACCGTGACCTCAAGGGCCTTGCTCCTACGCAGGACCTGGGGCGGGAAGGGCAGAGGGAGGGTGTGTCAGCGACTGCCAGCTGCAGACTGACCCCTCTCTGTTGTCCCGTCGCCCCCATGATGTTTCATTCACCATCCTGACATATCCATTCACACTTGAGCCCTCAGTTGTCACATCAGAGAAGGGTGAGCGGGGTCTGGGTGCCCCCCATGTAGGAGGCCCTGCTGTGGTGAGGACATAGGGTCTAGGGGGAGAGGCCAGTCCTTAGAGGAAAAATGAGAACAGCAAAAGGCGGCACTGGAAGGAGCAGGGGCCTCTGGCTGCCTTGGGACCTGCATCCCGGAGATCGGGTGCCTGGCTGAGCTGGGGTTTGCATCAGTTCCTCGGGGCTGCTTTAATGAAGCACCACAAACCAGAGGACTTAGAACAGTGGGCACTTTCTGTCTGTCCTGGAGGTTGGAAGTCTGAGGCCAGGTGCCTGCAGGGTTGTGCTGCCTTGAAGGTTCTAGGGGAGGATCCTCTGCCCCTTCCGGCTGCTGGGGGCCCCAGAGGTTCCCTGGCTTGTGGCAACACCAGTCCAGTCTCTGCCTCTGCCATCCCATGGTGTCTCCTGGTGCCTTTTCTCATAATCTTTGTGCTGTATCTGTGTCCAACTTCCCTTTTAACCTCATGTTAACTTGACTTACCTCTGTGAGGACCCTATTTCTAAATAAGGTCTTATTCTGAGGTGCCTCTTTGGGGCATAGAACTCATAATAGTGTTGCTTGTGGAGGCCATTATGGTGTCCTTATAAAAAGGGAATTTGGCTACAGTGTGAAGGTATTGAGAAAAGACATCGGGAGGAACCCCCAGAAAACCCCCAAGCAGACAGGGAGCAGTTCTGTCTGAGAGGCCAGCTCCAGAACTGGCATTAGTGGCAGCAGCAGTATTACTTTCAGCTAACCCCCCTGTAGTGCCCACTTTCCACCAGGCATTGTGCTGATTAATGCACCGTGCCAGAACTATTCCCCCACCCCCACCCCAGCCCTGGGGAGGCTCTGTGGCTCCTGGGAGTGGAAGCAGAGGGTCCACCTGCATGCAAGCCAGAGCTGTTGTCAAGGAAGACCCCTGCCCCACGTGGAGTCTGGTGGCTGCAGCTGGATTAACCTGGGTGTAATCCCACTGCTCTTTCAACAGTTGAGTTTAAGTAATCAAGTTCCTAAACCTTAGCAAGTCTTTTCTCTCCTCTATGAAGTGAGGTCATCATGTACCTCACCGGTTACTGTGAGGATGAACTAAGCCATGTCAACGTGTCGCCTGGTCCCTGGCACAGGAGGTTGTTATGAATGGCAGCTCCCTTGCTTCTCCCGTCCCTTGAGCACAGCAGAGGGTCTGGACCGGGTGGCAGAAAAGGAGGCATCTTCAAGGGTTTGCCTTCGGTCTCATCTGCCCCGGGAAGCCACCACGGTAGCAGGAAGTGGAAAGGTCCTTTAGGATGTTGCCCAGCTGGTAGCCCCACTGCTATGGACCTCGGACGACTGTTAGTTCCCTCCAAGGGCAACTGAGGCAGCGCTCATTCTGTGCCTTGAGTGAAAATGTCTCAGAAGCCACTTCTGAGACATTTCCTGAGACAATGGCTCAGCCTTTTGGGGGAACTCAGGATCTGGAGGGAGAGGAACGGCAGAAATGTAAGGATAACGCAACACAGTTGCTAGGAGACGGGGTGCACAAATGATGACAGGCAACATTAATTCTTATCGTTCTCTTCATGTGTGAACAGTCTCCCTAACCGGCGCTGTGAGGCTGGCACACCACAATACACTCTGCTGCAAGGAACAGAAATCTGACAGATCGGGTTTCACCAGGTCAGGGACTATTGCAGTTACAAAACCCGGGGAGGCCAGGCCAGGGCTGGAATTGCAGCTACACCGGTTCTCCGGCTCTTCTGTCCTTAGCGTCAGGCTTTTGTGCCCATGGTCCCTGCGGGTATCACTTCTTCCATCAGGAAGGAACTAAAGGCCCAAATGCCATACAAGCCATTTTCCCAGAAGCTCTTCGGTCAGACTGGATCCTGTAACTGCAAGGGAACCGGGGGTTATTTTGAGCCAGGCACATCACCTTCGAGTTCCACAAGCAGGATCAGAGCCGAAGCACACACCCAGGCCATCTTCCTCCCCAGGGCTAATGCCACCGGCCTGTCACTGCCCAAGTCTGGGGTTTGTGGGTGTGATGGCGGGTGGAGAAAAGGAACAGCCCCCTGAGACCTGTCCCTGTCCTTGGTCTGCACTGTATTCCAAACCTAGTCACTTTTTGGGGAATTCGGGCTGCATCAACAGGCCGCTCACTGGGCCTGGTTTCTGCACTGCGTGGCACTGCCTAGTGCCCTGAGCAAAGGAGACAGAATCAAGTCCTCTTTGAACAGCTGAAACTGGAGATGGGATGACCAGCCCAAGGGGAGCCAGACAGCCTGGGTCCTGAGCAAACCCAGTTGGCACCACAGCAAGCACAGGCCGCTGCAGCCGCACCTTTACAGGACACAAGCGTCCACCTGGCAGTGCCAGCTCTACTCGGAAGAGGAGGGAAGAAGAGGTCAGCCTGCGTCCACCGGACATTCCAGGAAGACTTACTGGGGACAGGACTGGTCAGAGGACACACTTTCAAAGGAGACTGGCTGGGAAGCCTGCTGGCAGCTGAGACCTGGGCAGGTGAGCCTCTATGATGTCCTTCCAGAAAGGAGCAGGGCAATCTAATACTTTCAGGGGTAAGGGCTTGGACAGGAAGAAGGGAGCCAGGAAGCACGTCCCACTCCCCTCTTCTCCCTCCAGAAGCCCACTCAGGGCCACCACGGCAGCAAGGGTCACACTGGGTTGAGTTTACCTTCTAGCCCTGCCCTTCCCCGACGAGCCTCCCCATGTGGCACAGGGGCTGATGGTCTTTCCCTCCCTTGGCCCGTGCGAGCCCCTCTACCCAGGGGGCAGACCCAGATCTGCTCCAGGCATCCTTTTAGGAAATGGGAGGCAATACTCATGCCAAGACAGGTAACAGGCCAAGGCCACCTCACAGACTGCTGACCCGCATCCTGAACACGGCTTTCGGCTCCCCGCCAGAGCTGGGTGTGGGCACGGGCCGCGGCAACATCCCCAGGGTGCTAAGAGCAGAGCACGACCCAGGAGGCAAGAGAGGCCGGTCCGCTTGACTCGTGTTTTAGGTGAAGGCTACACTCATTGCACCGCTCACCTTCAATCCCTGAGAGCGGCTCCAGGCCTTTATTTTGGACTATTTGCTTGCCGCCCCCGCCGGCCCCCTGCACACACATGCCCCACTGTTTTCAGTAGGCCTCGGGGAGCAGCCCCCACCCCTGGCAGCTGAGAGGTGTGGGGGTGAGGAGGGAGTTACTCTAAGGAGAACTCCGGGGAACTCCAGCAGAGAGGGGGTCGCTCACAGACAGGTTTGGGGGCCTCAGACAGCCTGTCACGCAGGCCGTGCCCGACAGAAGAGCAGAGGCACAGGGGGTCAAAGGAGGTCCCGGCTGGTCACGTGTGCAGTGCCTGGCCCACAGCACCAGCAGAACTTATGCCAAAAGGCTCAGTCACCAAACACAAGTGGGGTAGAGAGATGACGGCAGGAGAGGAGCAGCCCTGGGGTGGCTCCCGGCTGGGTGTCCAGGCTGGCACAGGGCAGGCTCATTCGTCTGTCTCCTGTTTGATGTTCTCGATGGGAACAGGCAACTCTGGACTCAGGGCCTTGTCAGGTGCAGCTGTGTCGAGATGCTCCTCCTTCACACGCACGGCAATGACTAAAAAGGACGGGGTGGGAGGGCAGGCAGGAGAGAGAACGTGGTGTAACTCCAGGAAGGGCAGGGGCACCTGATCTGGCCTCCTTAGGATGTGACGTGGAGGTGGGGAGAGCACCTTCTGGTCGGGGCAGGCAGGGCCCGCTGCGAGGTGCGCACAGGGATGGGGAGCGGCAGGGGCGGGGAGCTCCAGGCCGGGGATGCTGGGCTCCACTCAGAGTTGGGGGCAGGTGTTTGGGAAGCTCTCTAGGTCCAGTGGTCTGAGGACTGCTTGGTACTCATAGAATTCCCTTCAAACGTGACTCCGCTGTGCCCAGGTGGGGCAGGAGAGAGGGCGCCTCGAGCCCTGGGCAGAGCAGCCCCGCCGGGCCGCACGCAGCGGGCTCTTACTCTCTTGAGGAACAGGCTCCAAGCACGTCTTCTCTGAGGCCTGCAGGCTGTCCTCCAGAAGGGGCTTCTGGGACCCCTGTCGGAGGAGCCGGGTCTTGGGTGGTGGTATTCTTTTCCCTTAAATAAAAATGGAATTAAACCTAGCACAAGGTTATGGCCACGTGAAGCTCGCAGGCTGCATCTCACTCAGCGGCCGGCACTGCACCAAAGGGGATCCGGGCCAACCTGGGGGGAGAGAAGAGCCGGATTCTGCCATCCCCCGCCAGGCCTGTGCACCCCGAGGCTTAGGTGAGTGCCGTCCCACGGGGGGTGCCGCCACCACTGGCCCCTCGCAGCCCAGTTGCCCTGCTCCGGTCCGTCCTTTCTTCCCCATTTTGAACAGCATGGGGTCCTCCCACTTGATCAGCTCCTCATCTTCCCACAATCTTATCCTTAATGGCGACATCCGTTTCCTCTTTGTCTCCCTTCAGGACGTGCCTGTTCTCTGCACGGTGTCCCCTCGTGGACGCCTGCTGCTGCCACAGGCCTAATAGCTCTGGAGGATGGCTTTCCTCCGTTGCCCCTTGCCCCTCTCCAACCTGCTGCCCCCTCAGGATCAGTTGGGTGGGCCCTGCCCAGGGAAATGACACCCGAGCTGGTGGCTGCCCGTGCTCCCACCCCGTAAAGGGTCGCAGGGAAGAACACCAGATTCGGGAGCACCTTCCGTTTCCTCCCGTGCCTTTTACTTTCAAACAGCAGCTGCACACTGCGGAGGGGACCGGGCCCATCTGACCAGGGGGCAGCTGGCATGGGGACCCCTCCTTCTCCCTCGTAAATCCAGTCTCCTGTGTCTTCCTCAGCATCCTGACCATTGCCAGAAACTGAGGACTCCCTATGTATGTTCTGGGTCTCTGAAAACACGGGTGACAGGGCCATGGGGCCAAAGGGCAGAGGAGATGGAGGGGCTGTGAAGAGCGCTACTGAGTGGCCACTGCCCCACCCCTTAATGGCTACATCTGTTTCCTCTGCCCCATTTCAGGACGTGCCTCTTCTCGTCATGGTGTCCCATCGTGGAGGGACACAGGCTCTGCTGACCCCAAGCCCACTCCAGCCCCTTCAGAGCATCACTTACTTTTCTTTCCAAACTGTTTCTTTTTCTTCTTTGTGGCCTCTTTGGCCTTGAGAGGTGTGGTTGGCTCTGTTGTTGAAAGACAGGAGTAAGAGGTAAAAGGAGAGTTCTGAGAGGACGCAGGGTGTGGGCACATGTCTAGACCCCTGCCCACCCCCAATGAGAACAGGGAGCGGGCCCCGAGGAGGGGCCTGGGTGGTTTATCTGGGTGCACGAGGGCACAAGCCTATGACAGAGGGGGCAAGATCGAGGAAGGAGCTCTGCAGGCCAGACAGAGAAGGGGACAGAGAAGTCAGGAGTGGGCGGCAGGCAACAGGGCTACACTCTTCACTTAGAAACAGCCTAGGAGACTTTCAATCTCATGCCAGAGTAAGGTTGGACTGAGGCAGGGAGAGCTAGTGGCAGGAAGGAAAAAGAGCCCCTTGGGCTGCAGGAGTCCAGACCTGCGGCCACCGGCGGCTGCAGCTGGTAGCCGGTGAGCTCACACCAGCCGACGGGGTAGATGTCCGGGGATTCACAGTCCACCCACTGGTCATACTCGCTGTCCCAGCCATCGAAGTGGATGCTGAGGAGCCGATGCACCACCTGCTTCACCGTGGCCACGCAGATGAGCCGGGGTTCCATCAGGTCCACGGCCTCCAGCTTCATGCCCACCTTGAAGCCGTGGTTGGGGCAGTCCTGGGGAGGGAGCAGAAGGCAGTGCCCACACCAGCCAGCTCCCTGCCCTGGGGAAGGTTCCCCTGCCCAGTGACCCCACTGCACTTTGTTCCCAAGCACCAGCCCCTCTGGGAAGTGAACTGTGCAGCTGAGCACCTCTGCTCGAGTCTGGGGCTTCTCCCCCAAAGGGCCGATCTCAGCAGGAGGGACCCCAGTAACAAGGGGCTGGCCCTGCTTGGCTGGCAGCAGCACGGCCGCACGAGGCCCCTGCACCCTCAGTCTCCTCACCATGTTAAAGAGCCTCGATGGGGCTGCTTTTGACTTGGTCTTCTCCAAGTAGGCATCCCAGTTGAAAGCATGTGCCTCGTACCCTGGAGGAGCATGTAGCTTGGATGTGGAGCGAGAAGAAGCAAAGAGGAGGGAGTCCGGGCGAGGGGCACCCGCAGCTTGGTCAGGACCCAGCCCGCAGTCTCCCCAGCAGCCATCTTTCCTCCTCCCCAGGCTGGAACCTGCCCTGGGACCACCGTCGGCCAAGTGGGAGCTCTGCTCACAATGCCACACGCTGGCCATGGGGCCGCGTCAGTCCATGGAAGGCCTCCTGGTGGCCTTGGGAGCCCTGTCACCTCTCCAAACTGCAGGAGTCTAGCTGGCCACGAATCCGGGCCTATGGCCTCATCCCGCTCCCTCCAACTGCGAGGCTAGCCTTACCTTTCGGGGGTGTGAGCTCAATGTCATTCTTCTGGCAGAAGGCGGCTGGGAATATGGCGTGGGAGGAGGCGTGGTAACAGAACCAGTCGGAGCCATCTGTGGAGGGCCCCCCATCCACACAGATCATCAGGTAGCCGTCCAGGAGAACCTGGTGGGGGGCGTGGTAGGGCCAAATAACGGTATCCTGAACTGTACCCCATCAGAGGGTAAGAAGGCAGTGGTGGGGACACAGGTGGATGGATCCGACCAGAGCAAATCTAAGCCTTCCCTGAACTCCGGTAACACATACCGCGAGATTCTTCACGCCACTCGCCCTCCTCACTGGACAGCAAACGCTGTGCCAGCAGGGACTATGTCTGCTGTCTTTTGCCACTGTGTTCTAAGTGGCACACAGGCCAGGCCTAGAGATCCGCTGGACAGACAAATCAGCATGTCCCCCAGGAAGGCCAAGGTGGGGGGCCGTCTGTTCTTCAGGCTGCGGCAATAATGAAGCTTTGCAGTGAAGTCAGCACGGCAGTGGCTCTTGGCTGGGCCAGCACCCAAAGGACGGCATGTGGCAGTGGGGAGACCCCCAGTACAGTGGTAGGGCAAGGCCTACCCCTGACCCAGGACCGGGCCTCAGGCCAGGTCTTCAGTCAGCACCTGTCCAGTGTATCTCGGACTCTGACATGAGAGCAGAGTCGGAACAAGGAGCATGAGAGTCCCAGCTCACAGAAACCAGACGTTCCAGGAGCGGCCAGGCCGGGAAGACAGGGTGCACACGGAGCGCAGAGCTCTGTGCTGCCTCAGCCCCCCCGAGAGCCATCCCGAGGCTGGGGGGCCAGCGCCGGACTCACCTTGCAGATGGTTGCCACGCAAATGTTGCCCAGATTCAGGGGGTCAATGGCCTCCAGTTTCATCCCCTCCTCAAACCAACCACCTTCCGTGTAGACAGCACGAACCTTAAAGAAACAGGGCAGCTGGGGAATCTCTGGACTGGCCTAGGTCCAGGGTCGGGGAAGCAGGCCTCATCTGCTGGGGGAAAGGAACATTCCAGGGTCCTAAGGTCCTAATGGATGTAGGGCCAGGGGAAGTGCCCAGGAGCCGTCCTTACCTTCTTGAACAGGTAAGGAACAGCATCACAGTAGATTTTCCGGAAGGTGGGATGGTGGGCCATGTCACTGCGCCTCTCTTTTGGGAGATGGCAGGGGGAGTAAAGGAGAAAAGGGAGGTGAAAGCTGCTAACAGCCCCACTCCTCCCCCAGAAATGTGGGGCTGGCCTGCATATGCCCTAATCTGTACCTCAGCAACCCCCAACCCAGATCAGAAGACAGAAAACACCAGGAGCTCTCTGTGGGGACTCCTCAGCCCTTAAGACAGGGATTCTTCCCACAGGACGTGGGAGAGGATGAGGTTCAAACAGATTTTACCACTTACAAGCTGAGTGACCTTGGTTAAGTTACTCAACCTCTCTGGACCTCGGCAAGGTGGAGCTGATCACCTCTACCAGTGTTACTACGGGTATAGAAATAGATGCCTAAGGCAGCAGAGCCTGGGGTCATGCTGGCCTGGGCCCCGCTAACCTGACAGCTTGATGCCGTGGCCAACACGCCGCGACCAGCCCACTGGGTGAATCAGGGGGCTCCACATGTGGCACCAGAAGTCATCGTCACTGTCGCCATCCTCATAGAGGAGCCGTAGGCGACCTCCAATTACTGTGTCCACCACGGCCATACGGGTCCGTGACACCTGGGACTTGTCCACCACCTCCAGCCGCATGCCCTGCCGAAAGGGGTACTTCATGCTCTCCACCATCTGCAGCGACATGAAAACACGGGCCTGCTGTGGTCATAGAGACCCTGCCATCCATCTTCCTGTTCTCTCTCTTAAAAGTAACCAGACAACAAGCAAGGTGGGGTGGAACCGGCCCAAATGCTAGGTCGGGAAGCTGAATCCAGCATGAGCCCACCTATGCCACCAGGTTCACCACTGGCGCTCAATCCTGGGGTAACACTGAGGAAAGGCACGCAGCTCACAGCACGTGCGCCACGATGCCAGTAAGCCAGTTCTGCGCCTTGGCCCTGGTCCCTCTGTCCAGCTGTGCCCTTCAGGGCTGACCCCGTGGGTCCCCACACTCCTCCTTCCTGAGGCTGCTGATGGCACGTCCAAGCCTATGTCCAGAGAACTGAGTCCCATTGTGCCCCTCTCCATCTAATTCCTGCTCCGGCCCCCTGCGCTGGGGCTCTGCACGGCCTCCGGAGCATGTCAGTACCAATGCCTGCCCCACTCCGACCCACCTAGGAACAGTGGCCAAGATGCCCAGGGCTGCCCCTTGCTGAGGAGGCAGGGGGTTGTTTTTGTCTGAGGTGGCTTCTGTGCCATCCTGCATCAGGGAGGTGAAGGGGTACAGTGAGCTCACAGGGCTTTTCCAGCCGCGGGCACGCACTCATTGCTGGCTCAGGGCAGGGCAGTCCCAGCCTAGGCAGGGAGGGGACTCAGCAGTGCCACTTCAAATCCCACCGGGAGGGGGAGCACCTCCGAGGCCACAAGGCAGCCACCCGGTGGGAGTCCTGGAGCAGGTCCAGCCCTCGGCTCAGGCTGCAACACACCCAGACACCAACTGCTGGACTGGCCCATCTGGGAGAGTCACAGATGCAAGGTGAGACGTCTGCGTCTCCGTCTGAGGGCCCCTGGCCACCTCCCTTGCCTCGCCTTTCCTGGCACCTTTCCTCTGTACCCCCGCAGTGCGGCCCACAACCCCACAACCCTTTACTGCCCTTGTTTGTTTACTGTTGCACACGGGGACCTGACCTCAGTAAGGCCAAAGCTGGGTTCGGCAGGACTCACTGCTACATTCTCAGCTCCAAGCACAGAACTGACGCTCAGTTAATGTTTTTCTCAGCTGAACCAACAAACACATGCATAACACATCTGACCTTGGCGGATGGGTTAGTCATTCAAGACATTTTACTCACCGAACTGCAGGCATCAAAGACATTGGCCTCGAACTGGGGTGCCCTCCACAAACCACCCCCTTTTATGCTCCCTACCCCCCATCTTCAGAGGCGGCTGCTTCTGCGTTCCCTCCCTGTGTATGCAAGATGGGAACGTGAGCACCACTCGCTGCATGCTTGCTGACAGGCTCACAAGGACCCTTCTCTGCCACCCAGCCTCAGGCCCCTTTTAATTCAAGCAGAGAGGCCTCCTGACACTCCTAGAGGCCTGCACCCCCAGAATCGTCTGCCTCATCTTCAAACAAGGGCCAGCTGAGAGAGCGAATGATTGGTCTCAGTCGCCCAATCCGTCAGCTGCCCAAGGCACTACAAGGAATATAGGAGAAAGAGCGTACAGGCTTATTGGAAAGAGTATGAAAAGACAATTAACACATGAGAGAAAATAGCAATTGAGTAATAGCAAGTTCAAATAAGGGAAAAATTTCTACTTTAGGGAAAAAAGCCAAGGAATCCTTCGTTGAGGTGCCCGGAACCTTCCTTGCTGAAGGCAACTCTCACCAGCCAAAGCCCACAGCAGCGCTCTTCACCAGGCATCCCATGTCCTGAGTCCGATGGCCGAAGCTTCCATGCCATCCTTCTTTCCCACTGAGAGCTTCTGTGCCACCTGCGTCCTACCCATCGAGGCGGAATTCAAATGCCATTTTCCCCGGGGAGCCCTCCTGGATAGTGTGCTTCCTGAGGTCACAAGGCCAGTTCACTCACGCGCCACAGCAGCGCCTGCCCTGCATTCCCCTGTTCACGTCTGGGACACTCCGCAGGGCAACACAGGAACCACAGCTGCGGGCATCTGGGTGAGGGGACCTCATGCAGCCCAGGCACCTACGTGAGCGAATTCCACAAGAGGACTGGCACAAGAGGTGGGAGACAGACCAACTGTGCAGCCTTGTGAGCCCTCTGAATTTTTACCATGGCATGGTTTTTTAACCTGAGCAATGTTTAAAAAAATTTTAAGCAACTAAGTAATTTTTAAAAATTAAACTTAAAAGCCACACAGATCATTCTAAGGCACACCCCTGGTTCACAATCAAGGCTATTTCACAATTACTCATGTTCACGACTTCGTTTCCTCTGCCAGACTGGAGAGCCCTGAATGGCGGGACCGTATTCCTTATATTCCCACAGTGCCTGTATACAAGCACTTAATAAACTATATCGAACGAATGCTCCTGAAAAATGCTATGAGCAGAGGGAAGGGCCTGGAAGGACAGCAGAAGAGCAACGTGAACCAGCTCCATCGGTCTGGTGGGGAGGGGGCTGACGTTAGGCTGGAAGGCAGATGGCAACCACCATCCTTGAGAAACATGGAGCTGCTAAAGACTGCCCAGGACGTGGTCTTGGAGAAACACTCCAACGAATAGCCTGAAGGACAGATGAAGCGGGAGGGGGGCAGGAAAAAGCCGAGGAGGAGACCCAAAGGGCTCACTGCCAGACCTTGATATGGAAATCCACAGGCAGCGTCCTGGAGCCCACCAGCCGCTTCATGAGGTACCCCTTCCAGTCGGTGAACTTGGCATGGATGGCTGTGAAGACACACGCAGAGTCCTGGTCACACAGACTGATGACACGCTCATGGATGGGGGCACTGGAGCCGCCCCAGAGACCAGCCAGGGCGGCCGAACGACTCCTTTCTGCCTCTTGAGGCCAGCGATCACCGGTCTGACGAAACGGGGCTACCCAAAGTGGACCTGCCACAGGGCCTCTGGGACTGGGTGGGATGGGAAGCGAGGAGGTAAGTGGGCTCTGTTCTGGCCTAACCTGACCAGATGACACCCCTTCTACCAAGGGCCCTGCAGGAACCAGGACAGGGAATGTTCTCCACTCACTCCGTGGGGGCACGAGGATCTTGCTGTTGATGGCGCACCAGCCGATGGGGTGGACATCCACGGTCCCCAGGTTGCACCAGAAGTCATGGCTGGCATCATTTTCAAAGCCTTCATACCGGAGCAGCACCCGGTACCCTGGAAGGGGAAAGGCACCAGTGACGGAGGCAGCATTGGGAAAGTATAGTGTCAGGTTTTTCCCTCCTCCAGCCTAAACCTGACTTTCTGCTGCCAATTTCAAGAATTCCTTCCAGCAAGTGGGGTCCCTGTCATCCATGACTGTCAGAGCTGAAGTAAACCCACATCACTTACTTGATATGCCATATGGTGTGGTGGTGAGAATTAATTTTCTACTGCCTGATCATCCCTGGAATAAACTTTAAAAATGGGGTTCCATGCTTCCCAATCCTGTAGTTCCCTCTAAGCTGGGAAAGGCAGGTAGGCCAATCCCAAGAAGAAAGGCAGAAACACCAGTAGGTGGGTTTGTTTTATGAAGCCACCTGCTGCCTACAATATGCCCACCTGCCTGGCAATGTCACCGTGCAGCCCCTGCCCCTGCCCTGGCCAGAGGACTGCCTACCTGCTGCCTGCATGACAGAGGCGATCCAGTACACCCGGCTGGGGAGCACGGCGTCGCTGTTGAGCACCTCCACCTTCATCCCCTTCATCACGTCCTCCCACTGGTCATAGAGTGGGACCTGTGTGGGGACGAGAACGCCCGGGGGAGCGGTGAGCTGCCTGGACAGGCAGGGAGAGCGGCTGCTGGCCGCACGCGCCCTCCTGGGTACCTCAGATTTTCACACTGCTTACTGTTGAATCAGGTATGTGAAATCCAAGTACAATGTAACTGCCCAACAATGAAAATGCCAGGACTACTAGAGAATTCAGGGCGACAGGGAGCCTTCCCTACTAGCAAAGCTGTGCACTTTCATCATCAGTTCAGACAGGAGAGGAGTAAAGGAGTTCAGCTGCTTTGAGGGTCAACCTTCCATTGCTTGGGGCACTTCAGAGCTCAGAAAGGAGAGACTAACAAGTGGGTTCACCCCTCCTGGGTCAGGGGACTCCAGGAGTCAAGAGGCCTCCCCTGGACTTCCTGGGATTCAGGGAGTTAGCCCTGCGTTAGGCGTCTCTCCCGCCCTGCGGACACCACAGGCTGCAGATGCTGTGGTCACATTCCTTCCACTCTAAGGCCAGTCCCCCCGGGCCGTACCCTTCTGGTGTTTCTCAGCCATAGCGGCTCAGGGAGCCTTTGGCAGGTGTGAGCTCAGGAGGCAGCACACTGGCCTCCCAGGAGCCACGCAGCCCAGGGCGGCTGAGAAGCAGAAGCTTCCAATGGGAACACAATAAAAATGGGGAAGGAAGAAAGGAGAGTGGTCTCTTAGGCATCAGTCCCACAAAGTTCCAGGATGTGAGCAAAGTGGGGACCCCTGAGGGGAAGCACAGTGCTAAAAGCCCTCAGTGAGGGTTCGCAGGTTTTCTTTTTGAACAGAAAGTGGATAGAAAGATAAACTTTCTAGAGCAAGTGGCAAAGCTGGGCTTTTCAAACACCCAGACCTCGGCGCTGTTCCCTCCCCCGTGCCCATGACGACCTGCAACAGTGCTCAGGAGGCAGGTGGGTAAACTGAGCACCAGCCCAGGTTCCCCGCTCTCCCTCCCTTCACCTCCAGGACACTCACATGTTTAAAACAGCTGACAGGGGCAGCCTTGTAACTGTGATCCTTCAGGAATTTTCCCCAGTCGAAACCCAAGACCAGAGCTGTGGAGCAGAGAGGAAGGAGGCTGGAGGGAGGGGAGGGGAGGCTCCTGCAGCAACGTGAGGAGCTGGGAGAAGCAGGTCCCCCTCCCGCCCCAGCAGCTCCCTGATCCCAGGCCCCGGAGGCCACCTCTGCCCGGCAGCCCTGCACCCGCCCCCGTACCTGCCCCAGCAGTGGCCGTCAGGATAGGAGAGGAGCTTATCCCCAGGCTGCCACTCTAGGAGTGGAGCGAACATTCAGAGAGAAATGTCTGACCTTTCTCCCCTCAAAGAAAGAAGGAAATTAAAGAACCCTCGGCTTAAATTCCTCAGACCTCCCCTAACCTCTCATTGGTTACAGCCAACCCAAATGGGTGGGAGGCGCACACACCCAGGACCCTGCAACCCCGTCCCCGTGGAGCTTAGTTTGTCAGAAACTCGGACCCTCGCCTCACACCGGTACCCGCACTCAGGAGGGTTCCCCTGCTTATCCTGGGCCCCTCTCCAAACCACATCTGGGTCTCCACGGCCCCAGGGAAACAGAAGTCGCAGGGCTCAAAGCACTGCAAACCAAAAGCAGCCAGTTCTTGGCTTGTGAATCACCAAGGGTAGCAGTCCTTTCAAAAAAGGAGGGCTTTTCTGGGATAAGTTCCACAGTATCTACTAGGGGTAGAAGGTGGGATCCACGGTCAGCCTGGGTCAGGGCGCTTGCTAGCTGGCCATCTTTGCCATTCCTGGCCGCCAGGGAGGGCCGCCCAAGTCCTGGCCTCCCACCCCGACCGCCTGCAGCTTCCTGAGCACCAGTGTTCTGCTGTCTTACCGTCTTGCCCTGTGGGTGTCCCATCTGCTAGCTGCCCTGTCCCTTGGGAGTGGAGGAAGGCTCCAATCTTGGCTGACCAGGCTGCCTTGTGCAGGACTTTGGCTTTCTTGGTAGGTGGTTTTCCCTGGAGGTGGGGGAGAGCATGTAATCTAAAGGCTAAGAAGATAGCTCTGGACTTGGCCCGCCTCGGTCTCAATTCTGGCATTGGTCCAGTGACAGAACCTCTTTGGGGCTTGTTTCTTCATTTGTAAACCAGGATGATAATAAAAACAATGCTTAGCTCAGAGGGGGGATGCAAGGATGCAAGTTACTGGATTGTGCCTGGCATTCAGTAACTCAGCTAATTGTCCACCTGGGGAGGGATGGGGGCAGTCAGAGGAGGTGTGGGCCAAGGAGTGACGCGTGTCCTATCTTATCAGCCTTTTGCGCCAGGACCCTCTTCCTAGTGGCTTGAACCCTCAGCCATCTCCTTCCTCTGGGGCTCCTCCAGATTTATGGCCGACATTGGGCTTCAGAGGGCTCTGTGAACTGAACCAGGAAGCAAAATTTATATATACACGACCCTCTGGAGAGTCACGGAGATCACAGGGCTAAAAGGGGTTCCCCCCAAAGTGAACGGCCTGCAATTTGTAACTTAAGCAAAAGATATCCTTCCCCAAAGCAATCTGGTCTGTAACTTTAAACACTGATTAGAAAGGCCCAGAGATTTTATTCAAGAGATCAGTGAGCTAGAAAAGTGGTTAAATACCACACAGACCTGGGATCAAATCCTGGCTCTTCAATTTTATTTGTGTACCTCTGAGTAAGTTATAAAAAATTTTTGAGACTTTAAAGTAGGAATTTTGAAAAATTCATTTTTTAGGGGTCATTGGTTGGTCCAAGAGTGCCACGCCTTCAGCATGTACCCCTAAATTGTTAACAACTAACAAGCTACTAAAATATATGATCATCAGCTCACTGAGGAGAGGTATTTTTCTATGCCTTGACTAAAATCCACAAAATGAGGGAAAAGACAGAAACTGTCTCCCAAAGTGAGAAAGTGTATGAAGCACCAATCAGAAGACCTGGCACATTGTGACTTCCCATCAACACCAGAGCAATGGCTCTCAAGCTCTGTCACACATTATGGTCACCTGGGGAGCTTTTTACAACCCCTATGTTCAGGCCACACTTCACCCCAATTAATTCAGAATCTTTGCAAGATCCAAGCATCAATATTTGAAACACCTTCCCGGTGATTCCAACGTTCAGTCAAGGCTGAGAACCAGAGCTGTGGAGGGAGGGTGGCCACAGTCACCAGGAACGACTCACGGTGAGGACTGGACATGAGGTTCCATTAGTGGTTCTGCAGCTATTTTCCAACAGAATCTCCCTACGGAAATCATTCTTCCTCTCTGGACCCAGAACATTATTAAATAATGTGCGGCTAGACAACACATCTCTAAGAACTCTTCCGTTTCTAAAAATTCTACGAATGTCAGTAATTAATTGGAGATTGGTAAGACTTTCTAGGTGGCTGCCTATGCTGCGGAGTCAGAGATGAGGAATCAACTTCCTAAATCCACCATGGCTGGTGAACCTTGTACCTATTTCCCACCTTCCTTTCAGAGCATTTATAAAAGTACGGTGGGATGACCAAGGGCATCAGACTCCTCCGTGATTCTTGTTTAAAGCTTACTGAATACGTCAGACTCTGAGGGGTGAGAGTGGGGAATGAGGGCAGCGCCAGGAGCCGGCAACTGGATGAGCTCTATAAATTGATTCCTCTAGTAAATAACCAGGATGTTTACAACCTCAGATGGCCCCAAGCAAGATCCTTCCCATGCCCTCTTGACCCCTTGCCTTCAGTGAGTTGGTTTTCCTCAGCACCCCAGCCCCCAGAAAGGGTCTTCCAAGTGACTGTCTCTCACCTGTAATCTAGCCAAGATACTGGCTTTCTTGGAGTTGGAGGAGTAGCTCCGGGAACAGGAGACACTGCAGAATCTCTTGGTCTTGGAGAAGAAGGCTTCCCTTGTACCCACGATACCGCACATCTCACAGACAGCTGGGAAGAGAACTTAGCACATGACTCACATGATGCGGCCACTCCAAACCAAATCAAACGATGGGCCCTTCAAAATTTGGGGCACTGCATTACCCAGGTAGTGCCAGGCCCCACTTAGGCTGACAGGACTGATTCATAGGAAGAGCTTCTGGTGTGCACACCTGAATCTGTTTTGCCTAAGATAAGCTGCTCGGAATCCCTTGGCTGTCAACAGAGGGGCTGAGGAAACCTATGAGGATGACAGGGGAGACGGGCATGTTGGGAAGTTTGCTAAGAGGGAAACGAGAAGGAGAAAATGCCCACATCACTTAACTTCCGTGGGTCTATTTCCTTCTCATCTGTAAAGAGGCTGAACTGGATCAATGTTTCAGCCCTGACATCACATTAGAATCACTTGGCAAGCTCTTAAAAATGCCCACGTCTGAGATTCTAATGAACTGCTCTGTGGTGAGACACAGGTATCTTTAGTGTGTGAAAAGCTCCCTAGGGGATTCTAATGCACAGCGAGCAGAGAGTCCCTGGACTAGACTGTCTCTAATGGTTCTTTCTAGTTCTAAAGTTCTAAATTCTAAGAGAATGGCTGGAAGAAGGTAGAAGGGAAAAAGATTAAAGAAAGGGGAAGAAGAGAAGACAGGATGAATAGAAAGGAAGTTAAGATTCAACTGGCAAGAATATTTGCTAACTCTTCTAAAGAGTTTAGGTACCAAGGGAGAAGGATATCATCAGACTGTCCACACAATGGAGGCCCCCCCACAGCTATCCCAGCATCACACCTGTGAAGCCACTGGCTTCCAGATGATCCATGGGGATTCTTATCTGCCCACTCCCATCCTAATCCTTTTACCTGGAGGTCACTTTATTCTATAGTTCTCTCCCCTTACTTCTAACCCACAACCTATCTCTTGTCCCTTTCCAGAAAATAATCAGAACAAAGTGCTCTATCTTCTCAACATCCAGGCTTAGAAATCCACCAGCTATTCACACCAATGTAAAAGCAGAACCATGTTAACAACTGGCACCTAATATGTGCTGAGTAAATATCAGTTGTATGAAAAAATGAATGAAATCACAATTTGAAATCAGCCTATAGCAGAAGAACTGACACTTGGGGCTACCTGGGGTGCTTCTGTCTCTCTCACAGATCCTTACACACCTGCTTTCTTAAATATCAAATAGTCTTTTACACCTGGATGGCGCTACCCACACGGCCTATATCCCCCTCTTCTTCCACAGCCTCCTGAAACCTCCCTATCTTCAGGGGACACTGAAGGCACCTGGCTCAGAACCACTGCCATCCAAGGAGCGTGGAGTCCCAGGATTCAGCAAATGCAGCGGGGATGTGGGCAGCTCCCCGGCTTCCCGATCCTCATTTTCCGCCTCACTTGACTCCTCTAAATAGGAGCTGCTCTCACTGCCCACACTGCTGTTATAACTCCGGAAACTGTCATAGCCGCCAAAGAGCTCCAAGTCGTCGTCTTCCTCTTCTTCCTCCATTGGTTCCAAAGGTGGAGGCTCCTAGTGGAAGGATGACACAAACCAGGCAGAAGGAGTCACGGCTGGCTCAGTGTATGGGAAGGGAGGCTGCAGATCTGCTCTTGGCTCCCTTTCCAGTTCCAACACTTTTGGGCCAAGGGGCAGGCAGAATCGATACTGCTTTGCAAACACTGGCACCACTACTCTTGTTTGTACACTTCTGGACAACACAACAGAATAGCTTAACAACACGGAAAACATATATTAGGAATTCACCAAGCTCCATCTGTGGATTTATACATGATGACATTTTAACATGATTCAAATAGAATATAATGCTGTGAAAATACCCTACGTAAGGTGCCTCATTAAGACTTTAGGAAACGATGTATACTAGAAACTGATTGTTCCCCATTCAGCCTGTGTACACCAAAATAACCTTAACCCTAAAATTATTTCAGTCACAGAAAAGTCAATCTGGGACCCAGACCACCCTACAGAGGACCTGGCAGGCAGATGAAACACTAGTGATAGCACAGCGGTATGTACCACAGCTCTGACTTGCTCCCGTCGTAACTAGTCCTGGGTCTTTGGGCAAGTCATTTAAACTCTCTAAGCCTCAATTGTTTCATCTATAAAATAAGAAAAAATTTAATTCATAGGATGTGAAATGTAAATGAGATATTGTATATGATTCTACCTGGCATGTGGTAGAAAAGGTGTGAAGGGTTTGGGCTCTAGGCCAAGGCTCAAAGACTCTCTCAACCGCTTACCAGCTGCATCATCTACAGCAAGTCAATCTCTTAATGCCTGTTTCCACATCTGTAAATGAGGTTAAATACCACTTATTTCACAGGCTTTGGGGGAGAAATAAGGGTCGATACAGGTAAAACACTCAGAATAGTGACTTGCACATAGTCAATATGTGCAATCAATGTTGGCAATTATTACTAGTTAAAAGCTTGGGTTTTCAAACCAGATTTGTTGGGTTTAGTCCTGGCTCTACCACTTACTAACTGTGAGTTTGTGCAAGATATTTAACCTTGCTGCTCTTTGTTTTTTCATCAGTGCAACGGAGATAACAAGAATCCTTCTTTAGAGAACTGCTAAGGAAGATCGAGATAAGATACGTAAAGCCTTCTTCTGTTTCTGGTGGTTAGTGACAGCTCTAAAAGTTATTACTCTTATTCTCTATTACTATTCTCCTTTGCCCTTATAGGATTTCTGAACTATTCCACTTATATTTACAACTACACATGCAAATGTGGTAGAAAGGAAGCCGAATGCAAATATAAGGCTACCAGAGGGAGACTGCACGTGAACGCTCCAGATACGGAGTGTTCCTTACACTTTAACTTCCCTTCACCTCCTACCAGGATGTGACAGGCTCATAATCCCCAAAGAACACAACCACGAGACAAGGAGGACGAAGGTCATGCAGTTCTCAGATCCTGAAGCCAGGTCCCTTACCCCAGGCCAGGGAGGCTGTTCCTCCCAGAACTATCAGCCAGACGTCGGCCCCAGCGGTACGGCAGCAAAAGGCCGTAACGCCAATCGCCTCTGACCCTGCTCAGCCCGTCTCAGTTTATCCATCCTTCCACCCTCGGCTCTCAAGGCGTCGCCACAAGGTCTAAATAAGGGTCCCCGGGAAAGGTTCTCGGGTTCTCTTCCCCAGTCACGTTAAGTGCTCTCCCTCTCACCTCGAGGCCCCTGGTCTTCTCCATGAGACTTAACACTGTTTCTTCAACAGTCACCAGGTGCAGGAAGCCATATTGGCCTCGCGGCTTTCCCCGAACGCACTCATTGGTTGCCTCCGAGAGCCGCAGGCCAATCATGCTGCAGCAAGGAAGAAAAGCCAGGTCCACGCTAGCTCACGCTGGTGGGTGGGGAAGGCGCGGGCACTTGTGGGACTTGTAGTTCCTTGTGGATGCTTGTGCGAGGGGGCGTTGCCACAACGAAAAAATCCCCGGTGAAAATCCTAGGGCGCTGGCCCCTGGTGTCTCGCGTGGACTATTCTCATGTCACTACGCTAACTTCTTCCCCTCACCCCGATCCCTTTCTTCATGAAGCAATAATTGAGGCGCCTACCATGGTCAGGTACTGCTCCAGGTAATGCCAGGACTAACGTTGCATTCTCGGGACATGCCTAGCAGAGTGACTCACTTCCATTTAGGGCAGAAACTGCAATATTCTTATGCTCAACGTTTTATCAATGTCCGCGTGCTCAGAATCCTTGAAACACTCATCCTCCGTCACTATCTTTTGACTAAACTTTGAATATGAGGCTCTCTCATTCTGTTTGGGTGTTTCAGTCTCTTTACACACTCAAGAGTTCGAGGTGCTGACATTGAAGCTGTACAAACATCCCAAATCCGAAGGCATCCAATCAGCTTTATAAAGATAAAGAGGAAACGGAGGTTCTTTGGCTTCAAACACTTTCCAAGATCACACAGGATTGAACTTTTAAGATGTAGTCCAAAGTCTTTCCCTATGCCATTCTGTGCTCCGATCAATTAATTGAGACTCTAAATGTAATAAATGGAGGCTGAAAATATGCTAAAAATATTTCTAAGTTTGAGTTCCACCACCGCACAGATGTAAAAGTCTTCTTGGTTTCTTTTTTTCTTCAACCCCTTCTACCTCCAACTCCGTGTCAAAGAGTGCGGTTGGTTCTACCTCCGGTATATGACCTGTCTCTCTCTGCCACTACCACATTAAGACAAGCCACCTAAGGTCTATGCAACAGCCATCCAACTGGTCTCTGTTTGAATCTTCACCTTCTTTAAGTCATATAGGTGATCTTTAAAAATCTAAGTCAGATAATGTTCATTGTCTTGCTCAAAACCCCTAATAGCTTCCCGCTTGCACTTTGAATAAAATCCAAGCACTCCACAAGACCCTGAACGGCCTGGCCCAGCTTTCTTTCCAGCCTCTTGAACTACCCTCTCCACCTTTCAGTGCACCCATCCACTCACCTCTTCCTTTTCCTGAGTGCCAAGCTTGAGTTGACTTTTGCACTTGCTGTTCTTTGTAGGACATTTTTATTCCATGGCTCTTCTCATAGATGGCTCTTCATTTTTCAGATTTCAGCTCAGAGCACCTCCTCAGGTACCTTATTCAAGGTAGCTGTTCCCCACAAAACAAGCAAGCAAACAAATGAGAAAAAGAGCTGTTCTCTCCCCTCAATCTATGTCCCTTCCCCCATTTTATATTTCGTGATAGTACTTGTTTCTGTCTGAAACTATTTGTTCATTGTTTACTTGTTTATTGCCTATCTCCCCCCACTGGCATGGAAGCCCCTTGAGGGCAAGCTTGGACTTTGTCTTGTTCTCCACTGTGCTTCCAGAGCCAGGATCAGAGCCTTCTGCATGTACTAGGTGCTCAATGACTAGAGAGCAAGAAAATAAGACTTCCCGGGTTACAACAGGCTGCTTCTTGAAGGTGGAACACTAGATGGGTAGCTCACTCTTCTGACCCTGCTGTTCTGAACTGTTTTGTTTTGTTTTACCCCTAACAGGGTTCCAGGCCCATTTCCTCCATTAGATCTAGTCTTTCCTTCTCTGGACCTCACCTTCATCAGGTAAACTGGATTAAGTTAATCTCATTCAATTTGAATAATGCCATGTTTTCCAAGTGCAATAAACAATTCAAGATTCAACATCAAGCATAATAAGCAGATAGAATCTAGGTTTTAATTTGTAAAATGGGAATAATAAGACTATCTCATCAAGTTGTTGTAAGAATTAGAAATAATAAATATGTAGTGTCTGGATACAGTCCAGGATAGGACACAGTACATGGTAGTCATTATCATCCTATTAGCCACTAGAAGGACAGAGGCTAGAAGAGTAAGCCAGCCAAGAAGAATAATCCTTAGGAGTTGCTTAATCTTTAATTTTTTTTTAAATTAAAATATTGTTGATATACAGTCTTATGTTGGTTTCAGATATACAACGCAGTGGTTCAATAGTTACCCATATTATTAATTCTCTAGTTCAGGATCTCCAATGAATACCAACTGCCTTCTTGCCCTGTTCTCTGCAGGCCTCTCAGAATTCTGCCCTAATTCGTAAGACCTTTGGAAGATGTTTGATCTTTATAGGCCACAATTTCCATCTCCGTAAAAATAGCTGGACTTAGGAAAACTAATAACTAATATGTAAGTAGTGCTTTGCAGTGTGTAAAGCACTTTCCATTATGTTGTCATGATAATGCCTCACCATTAACTCACCCAGTAAGTGTTTTTATTAGCTTCCTTCTACAATTGAAGAAACTGGGTCCAAGAGAGGTTTATTAGATCAGGGAGCAGTGGTGAGCATTACTAGTGAATAGATCAAAGGCTTTTTGGGATAACTGCCTCTGATGAGCATAAAGCTCTGAAATGCAAGCATTCTGTGACATCATCTGAGCTGTAAGCTACTAATTTAAAATAATGCTTTTGCTAGATCTGTTTGTCCCTCCCCAACTACCAACAGTCATTTCCCAGCAACCCCGATCACCATGACATAACAGTTCTGATTATTTTGCAAAGATGTTTCTTGCTGGTTTGGGCTGAAGTCAACTACGAGGAGTCCTTTGCGATGTGTGCTGGGCAAAGACAAAACTGGGAGGTAGTTGGCTGGGGGGTTGAATGAATTCTGAAAATTGCAACTGAGTGTTTGGGTTTTCTCAGCAACAATTATTTTGAGGGCATTGGTGATAAATGATAATTTTTTTCCTTCCTATTGACAGGTCCACCTCCTAGCAAATTATTGGAAGGAACATGAGAAATGTAAGTAGGGATTTTGAAGTATCAAGGGAACCAAAATCGTTTTGAATAATGATAGTTAATTTGGTGATACCACTTCTGTATGTATAAAGTTAATTGGCAGGTACTTATCAAATGCCCATTTTTGAGGAGTGTATTTACTAATACATGCAGAGAAGTCTACAGAGGTGACAGTCATTTAGCATTAAGCTCTGACAAATACTGAGAAGTGACACTATTTTTTTCAGTCCTTATAGACCTGGGAAAGGGAAGAGGGGCCAAGTGTTTTCTCACATCTGCGATGTGTGCCAGGTGTTTTTTGGGCTAAGTGTTTTCATTCCTGTATCCTCGTTTATCCTCACAACAAACTAAAAAGGCAGGAGGAGATCTTATCTTTCTTAGAAATGAGAATGTAGGCAAGTAAACCAGCCCTGTCAGTGCTAAAAATCCTTTTCACTAAATCACACTTCTCACACTGTCGATTCACATTCAGTGTCAACACATATTTAATGAACATCTACTTAATGTCAGATGCCTTTGAGTATTTTGTTGAATACTCATGACAACCCACCAGGCTGTTTGCTCATTTCAGCTATCGCATTGGAGTCAATTAGCAATCCTTAAAAAATAAAAAAAGAGCCCACTCCCTTATACAGGACAGTGGATAAGCATCTAAATCCATGGTAATGTTACAGCCCCTCCTTCTGTACATGATGCGGCGCTGTGGGGATACCAATGGCAGCAATTCCTTTAATACAATCCTGACATAACAAAAAGAGTGGTGCAAAGCAGAAATGTGGGCCTCATGTAGCAAATTGAACTGCAGGGGCATTTTTTCCCCTACTGATGACAATGAAATCTGAAAATGCCACTGGTTTCCTGTGACAAGTGCACATAGTATTGATTAATGGGATTAACCATTGATCTGACACTTGGACCAATTAGGTGTTATTTATGAAAAGACATCTGGTGGAAATTCCAACATGGCCCGTAACTGAAAAGCTGCTTAATCTGAGACTGAAGGAGGTAGTGACAAAGGCAGCCCTTGGTCCTAACACACCCCCAGCTGATCTCCACAGCTCTGAGTGATTTAAAAAAATGGTGGTAGTTGCACAACTCTGTAAATGTACTGAAAAAGCATTGGCTTGAACACATAAAAGAGATGAATTTTATGGGGTGTCAGTTACTCCTCAGTAAAACTGTTAGAAAATAAGCAAAACCACGTTTGGTTCCCCATTTTGTACTCAGGGCCCTGAGTGCTCAGGAGCTGTCGCCCCTCCCGCCTGTGCCTGCAGAGTCCCTGCACGTGAGCCGTTCAGAGTTGCTTGCAGGTCTTGGGTAAAGACTTGGTCATCTCAGTGCCTCTGCACATGCCGTCCCTCTGCCTGGGCTTTCCTTCATGCCCTTGTCTGCCTGGGGAATGCTTTCTTCCTTCAGGGCTCAGCCTCAGCACCTCCTCTGCCAGGAAGCTTTCCCTGACTTTTCCAAGCAAAATCAAGTAACATTGCCATAATTTTTAATTCACACATCTGGCATCCTCACCAAACTGTGTGCCTTCTAATCATGGTCCATTCACCTCTAGAACCCAGCAGGTCTGATGCATAGAATGACTGATGAATAAATGTCTGTGTTGTCAAGATCACTCTTCAGAGCCTACCATATACACATGTAAGGATGGGGAGCCGTCCACCCATCCATTCACTCCCAAACATTTAGTGCCAAAGTTCTGATCCCTGTGGATTCAAAAGGGAGGAAGACAAGTTGCTGGTCATCATGGAGTCCCCTGATCTGGTGTGGGAGATGGGTGGTGCTGGGTCCTGCTCTGTCTAAACTGCGATCTCTGGCAGGTTACTCAATCTTAGGTAAAATGGGGATGGTAGTAGTACTTACCTCATCTGTGTGCCGAGGGGATTAGATGGGTTTCACAGGTAAAATGCTTCAAGCAGAGCCTGGTACAGAGCCTGTGCGCAGTAGATGCGTGTTAGTACCCCAGGGAACGGTGAGTGTTAGGATGAGGGATCGGGACAGATGCTCGGGGAACGTATCACCCGAACTGAATTGTGAAAAATTAATACAAATTACTTTTTTATTGAATGGATAGCAATTTTGCTCTGTTTACCCTGAAGCGTGCTGAGTGCAGTTGCCAGTATGTTTATTGTTGACTGGAAAAGCTGTGGGGACGGCCAGGCTTAAGTAATGTGCACACACGCACGGGTGAAGAATGAAGAAAGATCACCTTGTTGGAGGTACTCGTTTTTATCGTTTGCCCCAGCCTCCATTTCCTGAGAAATCCCGTCGAGTGGCACACCCTGCAGGCTTACGCGCCAAACTTGGCCTGCATGAGAGTTCGGTTTGGCCTGTGCTGTGGATCTAAAAAGTTTTGAAGTAATGCTTAAAGTGTACAAAGTGTGGGTTTTCAGCGTCTCTTTCAAGACAGTTTAAAAGATGTGGCGCTGGACTTCCTGCCTGCGGGCTGGGCAGCGCTCGGCCGAGCTGCCGGTTCTGCTTCCCTTAGGAGGCAGCTGCTCTGGCCCTGCGTACCCGTCTCCTTCCTCTGTGGTTTAGGACGGGCAGCCCGGCGCAGAGGATTCCGAAGAAACCGTTTTCTTCTCCCAGTGCAGGACCCCTACCTGCTCGAGGCTATGTTTGTTCTCAGACAGGATCCTTTTCTCCAGGGCTTAGGTGCAAGTAAAAAACACTGGAAGACCTGAATCTATTTTGAATTATTTAAATTAATTTTGTTATATTTAATTTTCTGATTCACAATCGATACATAAAAATATGTAAAATGGGAATTTACCCTCAAAATGTATCTCCCTGAGCCCCATAGTCACCATTAACCTTCAGCTGTATTTTTTTTGCACTTTTTAAACGCTACCGTTTCCTGAGTGCCTGATGTGTGCCGGGTGCTCGGCTGAGCAGATTGCATCCATTACCCCTTCTGATCCTTGTGACGACCCACAAGGTATTATCGGTCCCCCTCTACAGAAGGAGGAACCGAGTCCTGGTTTAAGTGACGCAGTGGGGTCACACAGTGAGTATGCAGTGGAGCCAGTGTTCCAACACATTTCTTTCTGGTCCCAAAGCCCTTTCTTCTAACCATCTCAGGGTAAAGCCTCCATGAGAAGACCACCAGTTAGGAACGAAACATACTCCCCTGAAGAGGTGCATTCACAAAGGTTTCGTCCCTCCGCCTTGTTTTCCATTCATTCATGAAATGTTGGCTGAGGGCCTGCTGGGCAGGGGTTTCGCGAGCAGAGAGCAGGCATCTCAGTGCCTGCCCCCGGGACGTTCACAGATGAATATGGTACTTGCAGAGCAATCAGTGAAGTTTTAGACTTATGTGCTACCTGTAATGAGAATAGAAAGGAGGGGGCAGTTCTGTTCCAGCAGAGGGGGAGGGAGGTGTCAAGATAAATGATCTAAGCTGTCTTGACAGATGAGTAATTGTTGGACAACCCAAGGGGAAAGGATACGTGGATAACCCAGGTCACTTGAAGTTTAATCTGCAGGCTGCGGAAGCCGTTGCAGTGTTTACGAAAGGAGAGTGATGAGATTGGTTTCGGTGTTAGGTAGAGTCCTGCTGCAGAGCTGAGGACGGATTGGAGCAGGTGGGAAGTTTAACGTATATAGAATAAAATTCACCATTTAAAAATCTATAATTTGATGAGTTTTGACAAATATATGCAGCTGTGTAACCACCACTAGAATCATGTCCATCACCCAAAAATCTCCTTTGTACCTCTTACCCTTTCCCAGCCATTTCCCCCTGGAAACCACCAGTCTCCTTTCTGTCACTATGTTACAGTCTTTTCTACAATTTGGTGCAGTATATAGTCTTTGTGTCTGGCTTCTCTCACTCAGCATGACCCTTTTGAGATCCATCCATGTCATGGCTCTCAGTAGTTTGTTCCTTTTGATTGCTGAGAGCTGACGTCTGCGTGGCTGCAGCACACATCGGTTAGACATTCCTCACTTGTTGGGCTCTTTGCACGGTTTGGCTGGTATGAATAAAGCTGTCAGCATTCACACAAAGGCTAGTGTGGACATAGGTTTTTCTTTCCCTTGGGTAAATATCCAGAAGTGGGATTTCTGAGTGGTATGTTAAGGGCATTTTAGCTTTTTATGAAACTGCAGAAGTGGATACACTGTTTCACATCCCCACCAGCACGCAAGAGAGTTCCTGTTGCTCTATGTCCTTGACATATACTTGGGTCTTATTAGTCTTTTTTTTATATATATATTACAATTTCATTTGTCAACTGTATGTCACTAAAGCTGAAAAAACTGTTAATTTTTTTTCTTTTGTTATCATTAATATACAATTATATGAGCAACATTGTGGTTACTAGACTCTCCCCATTATCAAGTCCCCACCACATACCCCATTACAGTCACTGTCCATCAGTGTAGTAAGATGCTATAGAATCACCACTTGTCTTCTCTGTGCTATGCTGCCTTCCCTGTGTCCACCCCCTACATTATGTCTGCTAACCGTAATGCCCCTTATTCCCCTTCTCCCTCCCTTCCCCTCCCCCACCCCCAATCCCTTTCCCTTTGGCAACTGTTAGTCCATTCTTGGGTTCTGTGATTCTGCTGCTATTTTATTTCTTCAGTTTTTGCTTTGTTCTTATGCTCCACAGATGAGTGAAATCATTTGATACTTCTCTCTCTCCGCCTGGCTTATTTCACTGAGCATAATACCCTCTAGCTCCATCCATGTTGTTGCAAATGGTAGGATTTGTTTTCTTCTTATGGCTGAATAATATTCCATTGTGTAGATGTATCACATCTTCTTTATCCATTCATCCACCGATGGACACTTAGGTTGCTTCCACTCCTTGGCTATTGTAAATAGTGCTGTGATAAACGTATAGGTGCATATGTCTTTTTCAAACTGAGCTCCTGCATTCTTAGGGTAAATTCCTAGGAGTGGAATTCCTGGGTCAAATGGTATTTCTATTTTTAGTTTTTGGAGGAACCTCCATACTGCTTTCCACAATGGTTGAACTAGCTTACACTCCCACCAGCAGTGTGGGATGGTTCCCCTTTCTCTGCATCCTCGCCAACATTTGTTGTTCATATTCTTTTTGATGCTGGCCATCCTAACTGGTGTGAGGTGATATCTCATTCTGGTTTTAATTTGCATTTCCCTGATAATTAGCGACGTGGAGCATCTTTTCATGTGCCTGTTGGCCATCTGAATTTCTTCTTTGGAGAATTGTCTGTTCATAACCTCTGCCCATTTTTTAATAGGGTTATTTGCTTTTCCTTTGTTGAGGTGTATGAGTTCTTTATATATTTTGGATGTTAACCCCTTGTCAAATATGTCATTTACAAATATATTCGCCCATACTGTAGGATGCCTTTTTGTTCTGCTGATAGTGTCCTTCACCATAGAGAAGCTTTTTAGCATGATGAAGTTCTGTTTGTTCATTTTTTATTTTTTTCCCTTGCCTGAGGAGATGTATTCAGGAAAAAGTTGCTCATGTTTATGTTCAAGACATTTTTGCCTTTGTTTTCTTCTAAGTGTTTTATTGTTTCATGACTTACATTCAGGTCCATTTTGAGTTTACTTTTGTGTATGTATGCGGTTAGGCAATAATCCATTTTCATTCTCTTACATGTAGCTGTCCAGTTTCGCCAACACCAGCTGTTGAAGAGGCTGTCATTTCCCCATTGTATGTCCATGGCTCCTTTATCATATATTAATTGACCATATATATTTGGGTTAATATCTGGACTCTCTATTCTGTTCCACTGGTCTATGGGTCTGTTCTTGTGCCAGTACCACATTGTCTTGATTACTGTGGCTTTGTAGTAGAGCTTGAAGTTAGGGAGCATAATTCCTCCCTCCTTACTCTTCCTTCTCAGGATTGCTTTGGCTATTTGGGGTCTTTTGTGGTTCCATATGAATTTTAGAACTATTTGCTCTAATTCTTTGAAGAATGCTCTTAATATTTTGATAGGGATTGTATTGAATCTGTAGATTGCTTTAGGCAGGATAGACATTTTGACAATATTAATTCTTCCTATCCATGAGCACAGGATGTGTTTCCATTTATTGGTATCTTCTTTAATTTCTCTCATGAGTGTCTTGTAGTTTTCAGAGTATAGGTCTTTCACTTCCTTGGTTAGGTTTATTCCTAGGTATTTTATTATTTTTGATGCAATTGTGAATGGAGTTGTTTTCCTGAGTTCTCTTTCTGCTAGTTCATCATTAGTGTATAGGAATGTAACAGATTTTGTGTATTAATTTTGTATCCTGAAATTTTGCTGAATTCAGATATTAGATATAGTAGTTTTTGAGTGGATTCTTCAGGGGTTTTTTTTATGTACAATATCATGTTTGTCAGTCTTTTTTGGCCATTCAAATGGCATGTAGTGGAATCTCATAGTGGTTTTAATTTGCATTTTCAAAATTACAATGGTGAGTATCTTTTAATGTGCTTACTGGCCATTTGTATACCTTCATTTGTGAAGTGTCCAAGTCTTTTGCCCATTTTTATAAATTGGATTATTGTCTTTTTTAAATTATTGAGTTGGAGTGTTTAAAAAATGTAATCTGTAATCTGAATATAAGTACTTTGTTGTATATATGTATTGTGAACATTATCTCCTCAAGATTGCCTTTTCATTTTTTTGATGAGTGGAAGATTTTTTGATGAAGTCGAGTTTATCAAATTTCTCTTTTATGATTAGTACATTTTGTGTTCTAAGAAATTTTTGCCTATCCTAAGGTTGCAAAAAATAGTCTTGTATATCTTCTTCTATCAATTGTATGGTTTTTTATTTTACTTTTAGATCTATGATCCATCTCAAGATAACTTTTATATTTGGTGTAAGGAAGGGATCAAGATTAATTCTTTATGAAATAGATATATCCAGTTGTTCTAACATTATATTTTGAAAAGAGTGTTCTTTCTGCATTGAATTATTTTGATGCTTTGGTTAAGAATCAGTTGATTGTGTATGTTTTTTCTGTTCCATTAATTTTTTTTGCTTAACTGATAAACCGATACTACACTGTCTTGAATACTGACCTTGTATCCTGTGACTTTGCTAAAAATTCATTTATCCTAGTAAATATTTTATAGATCCCTTAGAATTTTCCAAATACAATTATGTAGCCTGCAAATAAAGGCAGCTTTAGTTATTTATATCCAATCATTATGCCTTTCCTTTTTTTTAAGAATTTTTAATTATTATTTTTAAAGTTCTTTTTCTTACAAAACACTGACTGGGACCATCAGTACAATGTTGAGCAGGAGTGTTTAGAGTGGACAGCCTTGCATTGTTTACCATATTAGGGGGCAATCCCTCATCATTTCATCAATAAGTGTGGGTAAAATTGTAACATTTCCAGAATATCTCCCCTGGCTTTAGAGCACTTACATATCCTCAGGGGTGGAGAGAAGTTCATCTCTGTGTCAGTGGGTAAGTACCTGGGCAACCGAGGGCGTGTCTGAACCAAGAGTTTAAAGCGGGGGCTGGCTTGCTTGCTTCCTTGCTTCTTCAGGAGCAGAGGAGAGAGACGGCCCTGGACTGCAGTTTGTAAGCAATAAACGAACGAGTCTTAAACTTTATTTCTCCCTTTGACTGATTTTGGTTTTTAGAGGTATTTTGCCTCAGGATTTCTTCTCCCTTGACTTAAATAAGTATGATGATGTTACTCTTGGTTTTTCATAGATGCTCTTTGTTAGTTTGGGTACTTCTCTTCCATTTCTACTTTGTGAGGATTTTTATCTTGAATGGGCATTGAATTTTGTCAAATACTTTTTTGTATTTATTGAGATGGTATCTGATTTTTTCCCCTTATTACACTAATGTGATGGAGTACAGTTGACTTTCAAATGTTGAACCAACCTTGTGATACTGATATAAACTTCATGTGTACATGGTTATCATTTTTTATATATTGCTGGATTCAATTTGTTAATATTTTGTTTTACAACTCAGTAATAATATTTTTCAGTGTGTAAATATTTCATCTGTGTTCATGAATGATACTATCTGCAATTTTCTTTTTATATAATATCAGGTTTTGGTGTCAGAATTAGAATGGCCTCATAAAACAAGTTGGGAAATATTCCCTTTCCTCTGTTTTCTGAAGGAATTTGTGTAAGATTGGTGTTGTATCTTCCTTAAATATTTGGTGTAATTTGTGAATGAAGCCATCTAGGTCTGGAGTTTTCTAGTGGGAAGGTTGTTAATTGTATGGATTCAATTTCTTTAATAGATAAAAAAGTATTCATATATTTTATATTTTCTCATGCTTTGGTAAGTTGTATTTTTCAAGGAATTTATCCATTTCATATTAGTTGTGAATGTATTGGCATAAAGTTCTTAATTTCATCACTCTGTAGGTTCTGTAGAGATGGCCTCTCTTTCATTCTGCATGTTGGTATTCAATGTTTTCTGTTGTTAATCAGAGATCCATCTATGCTATTGGATGCATGTTCCATTTACATTTAATATAATTACTGATGTGATTGGTTTTAAGTCTCCCATCTCGATATTTATTTTCTCTTTGTCCCCTCTGTTCTTTGTTCCTTCTTCCCTTGTTTCCTTTTTTGGGGGGTTAGTAGAGTGTTTTTAAGTATTTCATTATTTCTCATTTACTGACCTTTTAGCCAGTTCTTTGGATCATTTTTTTTTCAAATTATTTATTGTGATAAAATTGGTATGTAATGTTAGTTTCAGGTGTACAACTTAATAACTTGGTATTTGTATACACATTAATAAAGGTCACAGTAAGTCTAGTTACCATCTGTCACCATACAATTGATCCCCTTTTTACCCACTGCACCAACCCCTTTCTCCGGTAACCACCAATCTCTCTATGGTATGAGCTTATTTTTTGGGGGGGAGTATTGTTAATGTACAATTACTTGAACATTATGGTTACTAGACTCCCCCTATTATCAAGTCTCCCCCACATACCCCATTACAGTCACTGTCCATTAGTGTAGAAAGATGGTATAGAATCACTACTTATCTTCTCTGTGTATACAGCCTTTCCGGTGTCCCCCTCCACTACATTATGTGTGCTAATCATAATGCCCCTTTTCCCCCCCTTATCCCTCCCTCCCTACCCACCCTCCCCAGTCCCTTTCCCTTTGGTAACTGTTAGTCCATTCTTGGGTTCTGTGATTCTGCTGCTGTTTTGTTCCTTCAGTTTTGCTTCATTGTTATACTCCACATATGAGTGAAATCATTTGGTACTTGTCTTTCTCCGCCTGGCTTATTTCACTGAGCATGTAGCTCTAGCTCCATCCATGTTGTTGCAAATGGTAGGATCTGTTTTCTTCTTATGGCTGAATAATATTCCATTGTGTATACGTACCACATCTTCTTTATCCATTCATCTACTGATGGACACAGGTTGCTTCCATATCTTGGCTATTGTAAATAGTGCTGTGATAAACATAGGGGTACATATGTCTTTTTCAAACTGGGCCCCTGCATTCTTAGGGTAAATTCCTAGAAGTGGAATTCCTGGGTCAAATCGTATTTCTCTTTTGAGTTTTTTGATGAATCTCCATACTGTTTTCCACAATGGTTGAACTAGTTTACATTCCCACCAGCAGTGTAGGAGGGTTCCCCTTTCTCCACATCCTTGCCAATGTTTGTTGTTGTTTGTTTTTTGGATGGTGGCCATTCTAACTGGTGTGAGGTGATACCTCATTGTGGTTCTAATTTGCATTTCCCTGATGATTAGTGATGTGGAGCATCTTTCATGTGCTTGTTGCCATCTGAATTTCTTCTTTGGAGAAAGGTCTTTTCAGCTCGTCTGCCCATTTTTTAATTGGCTTATTTGCTTTTTGTTTGTTGAGGCGTGTGAGCTCTTTATATAGTTTGGATGTCAACCCCCTTATCGGATATGTCATTTATGAATATATTCTCCCATACTGTAGGATGTCTTTTTGTTCAACTGATAGTGTCCTTTGCTGTACAGAAGCTTTTTAGTTTGATGTAGTCCCACTTGTTCATTTTTACTTTTGTTTCCCTTTGGATCATTTTTAAATGGTTCCTTGGGAATTAAAGTTTATGTCTTTAGTTTATTGTAGCTGATTCCTACTTAATGAAAACATTTAAAAGATCATTGTATTTATACCCCTACTGCCCTTTGTACTATTGTCATTAACTTCACAGTACTGTTATTTTTACTCTAAGCAGCCAGTTGACTTTCTAAAACTTTTAAGAGAAGAAAGAACAATATTTTATTTACCTATATATTTTGCCATTTTCTGTGTGTTTGTTCCTTTCTATAGATCTGAATTTTGATCTTTCCCTTCAGCCTGAAGAATTCCCCTTAGCATTTCTTGGAGTAAGTGTCTGCTGGCTACAAATTATTCCAACTTTGCTTACCTGCAAGTGTCTTCATTTCATTAAATTTTTAAAAAATTGCGGTAAAATACATACAACATAAACCTTACCACTTTAAAGTATACAGTTCTGTGCTATTAAGCACATTCACGTCGTTGTGCAGCTGTCACACCATCTATTTCCAGAACTCTCCCATCTTCTCAGACTGAAACTCTGTGCCCATTAAACACTAACTCTCTAATAGAAGAGCCCTGAAATAAATCCTTGCACATATATGGTGTAAGTCCTGGGAGAGGAAATCCCAGGGCAAAATACATCTAAAAACCTAAATCAGTCAAAGGGAGAAATAAAGTTTAAAATCTGTTTATTGCTTACAAACTGCATTCCAGCCCATCTCTCTCTCCTGCTCCAGCAGTAGCAAAACCAGCCCTCCCCTCACCTCTCAGGGACAAATAAGTCCTCCTCGCCCAGGTAGTTATCCATTGATATGGAGATGAACTTCTCTCCACCCCTGAGGAATGATGCAAATGCACTAAAGCCATACTTTTCTCCACCTCTGAACGCCTACTGATATGCAGATGTACTAAAGCCAGGCGGGATATTCTGGAAATGTTAACAATTTTACCCACATGTGGTCAAATGATTTTCAACAAGGGTGCTAAGACCATCTCATGGGAGAAAGGAATATTTTCAACAAATAATGCTTGGGAAAACTGTATACCCACATGCAAAAGAATGAAGTTCTATCATTGCCTTACATCATATACAAAATTTCACCCAAAATGGATCAAAGATCTGAAAGATCTAACTATAAAGACCTAAGAGCCCAAACTAGAAAACCCTTAGAAGAAAGTGTAGGGGAAAAGCTTCATGACATTGGACTTGGCAGTGGTTTCTTGGATATGATACCAAAAGCATAGGCAACAAAAGTAAAAACTGGTAAACTACATCAAAATGAAAGACTTCTGTTCATTAAAGGACAAAATCAGCAGAATGGAAAGGCAACCTACAGAATGGGAGAAAATATTTTCAAGTTATATATCTGGTAAGAGGTTAATTTCCAGACTAAAGAGCTCCTACAACTCCACAAAAACCCCAAAATAACCCACGTAAAAAAATGGGCAAAGAACTTGGATAAATATTTCTCCAAAGAAGATGTACAAATGGCCAAAAAGCACATGAAAAGATGCTCAACATCACTTATCATTAGGGAAATGCAAATCAGAACCCTAACAGAAAATAACAAGAGTTGACGGGGATATGGAGAAATTGGAGCCCTTCTGTACAGTTGCTGGGAGTGTGAAATGGTGCAGCCTCTGTGGAAAACCGTATGGTGGTTCCTCAAAAAATTAAAAATAGAATATGATCTGGCAATTCTACTCCCAAGTATATATCCAAAAGAATGAAAGCAGGATCTTGAAGAGGTATTTATATAACCATATTGACAGTAGCATTATTCACAATAGACCTAGATGGAAACAACCCAAATGTTCAATGACAGATGAGTAAATAAACAAGATGATATGAGCTATATTCCAATAGAAAGTAAAATAAAATTTTACTTTTAGGTTAAATAAAAAAAAACAAAATATGTATATATATGTGGGTGTTTGTGTGTGTGTATGTGTGTGTATAATATCCCTGTGTGTGTGAGTATACACAGTTATATATTTATGTTATACATATAATACAGCCTTAAAAAGGAAGGGAATTCTGACACAGGCTACAGTGTGAATGACACTTGAGGACATTATACTAAATGAAATAAGTCAATCAGAAAAAGATAAACACTGTATCATTCCCCTTATATGAGGTACCTAGAGTAGTCAAGATTATAGAGACAGAAAATGGAAATGGGATTTTCAGGGGCTGGGGCGGGGATGGGTGGTGGCTGTTTAAAGGTGACAGAGCCTCAGATTTGCAAGGTGGAACAACTTCTGGACATCGGGCGCGTCACAGCATGGATGCATCTGACAGTACTGGACACGGTGGTTAAGATGTTTGATTTTGAAAAATCTTTTCCCGAGCTTTATTAAGATATGATTGGCATATCACATCGTGTACGTTTAATTAAATGTGATGATTTGACATATGCATGTATTATGAAATGATTACCACAATAAGGTGAGTTACATCCATCACCTCACAGTTACCTTTTTGTGCACGACGTTGTTTAATTTTATGTTATACATAGTTTACTAAGACTTAAAAAAATCATTGAGGGAGAAAAAAAGAGCACTAATTCCAACTTCCAGTTTCTGATGATTGATTTTGATGACGACGAGTGCTGCCGAACACATTCTTCTACAGATTTTCGTGTGAACATGTGTTCATCTCTGGGGCAAATACCTAGAAGGAGGATGGCTGAGTCATAGGTAGGTGTATGTTTGACTTTATAAGACACTGGCAAACTCTTCTCCAGAGTGACTGTCCATTTGCATTCCTAATGTAATAGTTCCAGTTGATCAAGTCCCTGATTCAGAAAGACATATGCACCCCAGTGTTTATTGCACTATTTGCAATAGCCAAGAAATGGAAGCAACCTAAGTGTCCGTCAATAGATGAATGAAGATGTGGTACATGTACACAATGGAATATTATTCACCCATAAAAAGAAAAGAAATCCTGTCATTTGCAACACATGGATGGATCTAGAGGGTATTATGCTCAGTGAAATAAGCCAGATGGAGAAAAGCAAATACCATATGATTTCACTTATTTATGGAATATAAAAGCAAAGCAAAACAGAAGGAACAAAACAACAGTAGAGGGGGAGGGGCTAGAGCAGTCTGCTGGGGGGAGTTAGGGGGATAAAGGGGCACAATAATTTGCTATCACAATATAATTTGGTCACAGGGGTGGTAGGACAGCATAGAGAATATAGGCAATGATTCTGTAACATTTTTCTACGTTGATAGATAATAACTGCTCAAGAGGAGGTGAGGATTTAATAATATGGTAACTGTTGAACCACTGTGTTGTGCATTTGAAACCAGTATAAGATTGTATGTCAGTGACACGAATTAAAAAAAGTTCCAGTTATTCCCCTTCTCACTAGTACCTAGTATTGCCAGTTTTTTCCCCATTCTAATAGATATGTAGTGATATCTCTTTGTAGTTTCAATTTTCATTTCCCTAATGTCTAGTGATGTTGAGTCTCTTTTTATGCTCATTTGCCATTTGTATGTCTTTTTTTGGTGAAGCATCTAGATCTTTACTCATTTTGAAAAATTGGGTTGTTTTGTTGAGTTTTGAGATACAAGTCCTTTATATGTTCAGAATACCAGGTTTAAAAAAATTGAGATATAATTGACATAGAATATTATATTAGTTTCAAGCACACAACATAATGAGTCAATATAATGTGTATGTTGTGAAATGATCACCACTGTAAGTCACCAAACACAACCACAAATTATTTTCTTGTGATGAGAACTTTTAAGATCTACTCTTGCAGCAATTTTCAAATATTCAGTACACTATTATTACCTATAGACACAATGGTGTACATTACACCCCTAGGACTTATTTATTTTATAACTAGAATTTTGTACCTTTTGACTCCCTTCATCCATTTTGCTCACCAATCCCTGCCCAACCCTGCTTCTGGCAGCTACCAGTCTGTTCTCTGTATCTCTGAGCTCTTTTTTTTTTTTTGGTATCATTAATCTACAATTACATGAAGAACATTATGTTTACTAGGCTCCCCCTTTCACCAAGTCCCCCCCACAAACCCCATTGCAGTCACTGTCCATCAGCGTAGTAAGATGCTGTAGAATAATTACTTGTCTTCTCTGTGTTGCACAGCCCTCCCCGTGTCCCCCTTTCTGAGCTCTTCTTTTAAGACTCCACATATGAGTGGGATCATACAGTATTTGTCTTTCTCTGACTTATCTCACTTAGCATAATGACCTCAAGGTTCATCCATGTTGTTGCAAATGGCAGGATTTCCTTCTTTTTTTATGGCTGAATAATATGTCATTGTAGATATGTACCACATTTTCTTGCTCTGTTCATCCATTTGATGAGTGGACACTTAGGTTGTTACCATGTCTTGGTTATTGTAAATAATGCTTCAATGAACATGAGGGCCCAGATACCTTTTTGAGTTCATGTTCTCATTTCCTCTGGATAAATACCCAGAAGTGGGATTGCTGGATTGTATGGTATTCCTATTTTTAATTTTTGGAGGAACCTCTGTACTGTTCCATAGTGGCTGCCCCAGATGTCACTCCCTCCAGCAGTGCACAAGGGGTCCCTTTTGTTCACATGCCCACCAACACCTTTTCTTTCTTTCCTCCTTCCTTCCTCCTTCCCTCCGTCCCTCCTTTCTCTCTCTTTCCTTTTCTTTCTTTTCCAACAGGTGTGAGGTGTATCTCATTGTGGTTTTGATTTGCATTTTCCTGATGGTTAGTGATGTTGATTACTTTTCATGTTGGTCATCTGTATGTCTTCCTTGAAAAAATGTCTGTTCAGCTCCTCTGCCCATTTTTTAGTCATTTTTTTTGCTATTGAGCTATATGAGTTCCTTATATATTTTTGGTAGTGACTCCTTATCAGATGCGTGATTTACAGATACTCTCCCATTCGGTGGGCTGCCTTTCCATCTTGGTGGTTTCTTTTGCTGTGCAGAAGTTTTTTAGTTTGATATAGTCCCACTTATTTATTTTTGCTTGTATTGCATTGTTTTTTTTTAAATACCAGTCTTCATTATATATGTGATTTACAGATATTTCCTTCCAGTATATGGCTTGTCTTTTCATTCTTTTTGCAAAGCAAAAGTTTTAAATCTTGATGAAGTCCAAATGTGTAATTTTTTAGAGTCCTACTTATAGAGCTGTTTCTAAGAATTCTTTGCCTAACCCAGAGTCATGAAGATCTTATCTTGTGATTTCTTCTGAGCTTTGCAGTCTACATTTGTCTATGACCCATTTTAAGTTAATTTTTATATTTGATGTGATTTATAGGTTGTTATTTGCATTTGGGTGTCCAAATATTTCAGCACAATTTGTCAAAAAGACTATATTTTCTCTACTGAATTATCCTTTTGTGAAAAATCTATTGACCAAATTTATGTGGTTCTATTTCTGGACTCTATATTCTATTCCCTTGACATATATGTCTATTTTTCTCCAAAACCACACTGTCTCGATTACGGTAACTTTATAGTAAGTCTTGTCACGCAGCGTGAGGCTTCCAATTTGTTCTTCTTTTTCAAAATCTTTGGCTACTCTAGTTCCTTTGTCTTTCCACATGTACTTTAGAGTCAGCTTGTCCATGTCTGCAGAAAATAATGCTGGCATAATCACTAGGCTTGTGTTAAATCTGCTGATCAATTTAGAGGATTGGCATTCTAACTGTGTTTTGTCTTCCAATCCATGAACATGGCATTTCTCTCAATTTATTTAGCTCTTCTTTAATTCATTAGTGTTAAGTACTTGGAAGCACAAAAATCCTGTATACCTTTTGTTAGATTTGTACCTAGATATTTATCCTCTTCCTCTTTGAAATATTGTAAATGGTACTGTAAAAGATATCATAGTTTTAAAAAATGTTTGACTGCTAATTCCAACATTGGAGTGGTCGGTGTGCCTATTTCTGTTGCCTGGTAATTCTTTAGGAAATGGATCACATTTTCCTATGTTTTCTATGTCTAATAATGTTTAATTGTATACTGGACATTATGGATGATAGGTTGCAGTGACTCTAGGTGGACTGAGTTATGTTTTCATGAGTGGTTAAATTCCTGGCAGGCTACTCTGATCTTGGGGTGGCTTGGTTTTAGGATTTCTTGGGGCAGTCTGATTTCACCCTTAATATTAGAACGAATCCCTTAGTCCTGAGATACTGTCTTTACTCTGCAAGTGTGGCTCTTGTGGGATGTCAGTGGAGAGCCAGAGTGTGTCCGGAGCCCCTCTGACCTGGCGGGACTCAGACTCCACGTGCGCCATGTCCCCGCACAGCAGCTCGTCCAGCCTTGCCCTGGGCTCCTGGGAGTCTGTGCCGTGAGTGTGCAGAGCAGGCATAGCCGATGGCTGGAAGGAAGCTATTCACAACCCCCCTGTGGTTCCCTCCTTTCTAGGATCCCCAGCCCTGCAATTTCTACAATCTTTGGTGGCCCCAAACTCTGACGTCCTTGCTCAGGCCACTGAGATGGCATCTTCCCCCTCTGTCCCCTGCCTCCTCCAAGGCCTGGAGCACTCTCCGGGGAAAAGCCTTACAAGGTGGACCTCACCCAGAGGTGGTCACTTTAAAAGGGTAGAGGCCTCTCTACTTTGCCTTTTTTTGTCCCTTTGTGGTGTCTTCAGATAGTTAATCATATATGTGTATTTTAGAAATGTCCCTTATTGGGAGGTGGGTTAATAAAAAAAAAAAAGGCATAAAATACGACACACGCCCTCCTGCTGACGCACATCAGCACGGGCTCCCTGGCGGCGCCCTTGCAGGGAGGCTCCTACGCACAGCTGTGACCCGCCCCGTTTTCAACACGGGCCGCGGCCGTCTCGCCGCACCGCAGCCTGACTTCCCTTGTCGTGGGCGCCAGCCTGGGGCTCGTGCAGGCGCTGGCTCTGGTCACTGTGCCGGGACACAGCCTTGGCTCTGAGATGATTGGTCTGCTTGGCTTTCTCTCAAGCTGCCTTTCAGCCACTTAGCGATTCTTTCCTGGTTCTGGGACCCTTCCTCTCTCCAGGGCATCCCCGGGGTGGTTTTCCTTCCCACTCCCTCCACTAATTTCTTCTTACCCCAAGGGATTTAAAAATTTTTTTTATTAAGGTATGATTGATATACACTCTTTTGAAGTTTTCACATGAAAAAAACAATGTGGCTACTACATTCACCCATATTATCAAGTCTCCACCCACACGCCATTGTAGTCACTGTCCATCAGTGCAGCAAGATGCCACAGATCCACTCTGTGCTACACTGTTTTCCTTCTCTGTGCTACACTGTTCTCCCCGTGACCCCCCACACCATGTGTACTGAACAAATACCCCTCAATCCCCTTCTCCCTCCCTCCCCACCCGTCCTCCCACACCCCTCCCCTTTGGTAACCATTAGTTCCTTCCCCAAGGGATTTTTTTACTGGGACTCAAAAGATGCTTAAGCTATTACCCAGTAAGTAGTAGAGATGCAGATGCACAAGACTGTGCTAACTCACTGCCTGCCACAGGCCACCCCAGTCACATGTGTATGGCTACCTCTGCTTTTGTTCTTCCCCAACTGGGCACTGCCTGCCTCAGGCCTAAATGCCATCTCCATTTTCCTGCCCCCTGCACTGTTTTTGTTCTTATTACTCTCCCTCCCTCATGGTCTTCTCTCCTTATTCCACATCACCTTAGAATCCAGCGCTCCACATTCCTGAATCGGTTTTCTCTCCAGGGGAACGGTAGTGTATCTGCTTGTTCATTTAATAACTTGGTCTGCAGAGGCTTGGATCAAAATACCATCCACACTAAATCCAAGAGGGGTGTGTGCCTTCAGAGTCCCCAGTCCCGTGCTCTGTGCAGTCCCGGTGCTCTGGCACCGCGATACCTGCGATACTGGAGGATGGTGTTCCAGCTGGTGAGGAAGAACACCGTTAGTGACAGGGCTCTGGAGCGCATGCTCACGGGGAAGTGAGCTCGAGCCGGCCGCGTGGCTGCTGCAGCCGGAGATGGAGAACCTCGTGGAGGGGCTGATGCTGCGGCTGAGAGCTGTGTGGTGGAGGGCGCTGGTTGCACGGTGGTCAGGGGCAAGGCCGGGCCCCCTGGAGCGCACACACCGTGAGGTGGAGTCAGGTGCACGCAGGCCAGAAGGCCAGCGGCGTGCTGCAGAGGCGGGCGGGGTGAGCAGGAATGTGCTACCGCGTGTGGTGGGCACTGTGTGACTTAGGGCCTCACATGTGCTGTGAGAGCAAACTCCCTAAATTGAAGGGAAAGGAGTCTTTGTGGGCCGGTAATAGGGCATTTTTCTCGAAGAGGAGGGTCTTGAGCCGCCAGAGTGCTTCCTGCCTGCCCTCCCCTGCCAAGCACCATGGACAGACGCAGCTCTAACTGCAGAAAAGCTCGGGGCTTCCCGGCGAAAGGCCGCTGGCTCCGGGACAGGTCACCAGCAGGGCACACTCCTCACCCTCGCAAGCCAGGTCGTTCTTGGCCTGCAGGCTCAGAAACCCGACCCGCACAAGAGGGCGCTGCCTGTTCTTGGACACGGAAAGGCAGGTAACTCATTCAGTGGCCTCTCCCCGCAGGCGGGCCGGCGGGGCGCCGGCATCATCTGGCCGACGCTGGGAATCATGGGCGTCGCGCCGTGGCTGCCGGTTGGCAGTGGGTCGGTTTGCTCTGAGAGCTCCAAGGCCCATCAGCGTTTTGGGGCCGCCCCTCTGGCAGGGCTGGGGTGCGGGAGCCCGCGCTGCCTTCCCGGTGGAGCGGGGGGCGGGGGGCCTCTCTGGCCATCCTTTTCCTCTGCTGCCGTTGTTGACTGGCCCTGCTTCTGAGGTGTTAGCATTGGTTGCCGACGTCAGTGTAGGCTTGGGAACTTCTCGGTTTCTTCGTGGTGCCTCCGTGTCTCTGAGCTGATCTTTTGGAGGACATTGAACGTCACGTTCCCCTCTCCTCCCCCTGACCTGTTGGGGGAGCCCTGGCCCCTCCCGTGCACTGACTTAGGGACCTCACGGAGGTTCCGGTTTACTCACTTGCCCAATGAGGATTATCATCTGCACTTCAGGGTAGCTGGAGCTGCGCTGAGACCGTAGCCACCACCACATACGGCTGCTCACATTTACGTTAATTACGGCGGCACGCAAGTGCAGCTCCCCAGGTGCCCGCACCACCTTCTGAGCGCTCAGTAGCCATGGTGCTGTGTTGGACAGTGCAGATCTAGAATGTTCCCACCGTCACGGAATATCTGTCTAGGGAATTCAGTGAAGCGGTGTGTATAAAGCACAGTGTGTGGTGTGCAGTTCAACAGCTGGCTGCTGGGATGGTGGCTGGTTGGGGGGGAGGCTAGAGGGGATGCGGCCTCTGGCCAGGAGGTTTGCTGAGGTGGAGTAAGGGGGGATGTGTCTTTAGGAATCGTCCCACAGGAAGATCATAGCAGACTGGAGAGGCCTCCTTAGTGAAAGATTCCTTCCAGGCTCCCTGAAGCTTGAAGGCAGAGGAGGGGCTGGGAACATGCGCTGGAGGGTCGGGGACGCAGGCTCCTTGGAGAGACTGAATCTTGACTTCTTGAAGGAAACCACCCAGGCTTCTCCCTGCACTTCTTCCTCTTCCTTTGCTGCTCCTTCTAACTTCAGGATTTTTCCTGGAATTTATCAGTTGCAAGGGAAAATTAGGGCTCAAGGTTCGGAATCCCCTGCGCTGCCCCTGCTGATGTTCTTTCTCTGCGCTCCCCTCGCTAGGAGAGGAAGAAGAAACAGGGATCTCTTAAGAGCATCTGTCGTCTCTGGAGCTGTTTGTGGGGTTATTTTCCTGTTTCAATGACAACTCTGTGACCAGGCCAATACTTCATGATGGTTCATACAAGAATTTTACATTATTCATAAAGTACAACACGAAGAAGAAAACACACAGGAATATTCAGAAGGAATGTCTTGAAGACGGATGTGAATGGGTGCGTGTGGGTGTGCAGTATTACCAAGGAGAAACCATGGGGCCCAAGAGCTTCCTTTTTTCCTTCTTTCATTTAGCCATTCATCCGTCTACCCATTTGTCCACCGTCCATTTCTTCAACATTTACTGAGCAGCCTGCTCTGGGCCAAGAACTGTGTTCCAAGCTCTAGACTACGGAGAGAGCAGAGAAGACTGAGACTGTCTAGTTGCTCACAGTCTAGTGGAAGACGCACTCAGACGCAGAAAGTTATTATACAATGCGATATGCTCACATGCCGGGGTAGAGGTAGATGCTGAGTATTCTGGAAACAAGGAGCAAGGGCCAGAGATTGCTCATGGCACAGGAATGTGGAGCTGGGTATTGGAGGATGAGCAGGTATTGTTCACCAGAAAAGAATGGCCGAGGGCATTCCAGACAGAGGGAATGTCATGAGCCCAGGGAAGTGAAAACAAACCCAAAGCATGTTGATAAGAAAGTGTGACATTCCGAGGGTTGAGATTGTTGTAAAATGGTGTTGGAAGGAGGTAATAACGGAGAAGGACTGGGAATGCCATGCTGGTTTGAATTTTGCATCTGACCTGTAAGTAAACTATATTCTAGAAAGTTTCCAATCATGTAATCTGGCTGTGGTTAGGAGTAAGCCTCGGAGGGAGAAAGGCTGGAGATAGGAGACTAGTTTGGAGGCTTACTGCAGTAGAGTAGGAAAGCATCTCTGAGTGCCTGAGCCAGTGGGGATGCACAGAGGGGGACAAATTCATGAATGACTTGGGAGACAGAATAGAAAAGACTTGCACTGGATGGGGAACCAATAGCACAGAGGAATCAGGAAGATTCCCTGGTTTCTCACCTGAGCAGCTGGGGGTCAGTGGTCATTGAAAGGAACCCAAGGCATGCCCAGGGCGGAGGGAGGAGCCCAGTATAGGCCATGTGGAGTTGGGGTACCTACTGCTTATTCCAGATGGAGCTGTTTCCCTTGTGTTTGGGAAAAGCTGGGCCCAAGATCGAGGTCATTAACTAAACTTTGGAAGCGGAGGAGGTCAGCCAGGAGTGTGTTGAGAGAGTAGCAGAGATCTCGACACACCAGTACTTGAGGAACTGGCCGGCACCGTGACACCCGTCTGGGAAAAGGCTTCTGAAGGGTGGTTGGAGAAGGAAGAGAAACCACGAGAGATGGCACAGGGAAGTCAAAGAAAGAGTGTTTTGGAAGGAAGGAGTGGGCACCAGCGTCACAACTTGCAGCAAGATCCAAGGAAATAAGGAAGGAAAGAAGTCAGCTGAATTTCTTTTAATCAACTTTATTTCATATAATGAATATATAATACAATGCATCCATTTTAAATGTACAGTTGGTGATAAGCGTACTACCACTACAAGCAACAAAGAGAACGTTCCTGCCATCCCAAAGAGTTCCCCCTAGCCCTGTCCTGCTGGTCCCCACTCCTCTGGCCCTAGGCACCTTTCTGATTTTTGCTCATAATAAGTATGTTTTGCCTTTTCTAGAATGGAATCATATAGTATATACTTTTATATCCGGCTTTTTTCACTTAACATAAAGTTTTTTGAGCTTCATCCATGTTGTTGTGTGCATTGGCTCATTTCTTTTTACTGCGCAGTAGTATTCCAGTGTATGGATATATGTCCACCCGGTGAAGGACACTTGTTTTCAGGTTGGACCTATTATGAATAAGTCAAATATGAATGGACAAAAATGTGGACAAACTTTTGGAGTAATTACCTCGGGATAGAATTCCTGGGTGATATGGTAAGGATGTGATTAACTTTATAAAACTGTCAAACTATTTTCCAAATTTGGCATTTTACATGCTAAAAAGCACTGTAGAATTCTAGTTGCTCCATATTCTCATTAACACTTAGTATTGACAATCTTTTTCATTTGAGCCATTTTAGTGGATAGATCATGTATCGCACTATGGTTTTGCATTTCCCTGAAGACTAATGATGTTAAGCTTTTCCCATTTGCTTACTGACCATTTACATATTTTATCATGTGAAGTGTCTGTTTAAATCTTTTGCCCATTTTCTTTCTTTTTCTTTGGCACTTTTTTTTATTAAGGTATCATTGATATACAATCTTATGAAGGTTTCACATGAGCCACACTGTGGTTACAACATTCATCCATATTATCAAGTCCTCACCCCACACCTCATTGCAGTCACTGTCCATCAGCTTAGTAAGATGCTGTAGAGTCATTACTTGTTTTCTCCGTGCTGTACTGCCTTCCCCCGTAACCTATCTATATTATGTGTGCTAATTATAATGCCCCTTAATCCCTTTCTCCCTCCTTCCCCAACCTCTTCCCTTTGGTAACCGCTAGTCCCTTCGTGGAGTCTGTGAGTCTGCTGCTGTTTTGTTCCTTCAGTTTTGCTTTGTCATTATACTCCACAAATGAATGAAATCACTTGGTACTTGTCTTTCTCCGCCTGGCTTATTTCACTGAGCATAATACCCTCTAGCTCCATCCATGTTGTTGCAAATGTAGGATTTGGTTTCTTCTTATGACCAAATAGTATTCCATTGTATATATGTACCACCTCTTCTTTATCCATTCATCTACTGATGGACACTTAGGTTGCTTCCATATCTTGGCTATTGTAAAAAGTGCTGCGATAAACGTAGGGGTGCATATGTCTTTTTGAATCAGGGATCTTGTTTTCTTTGGGTAAATTCCTAGGCGTGGGATTCCTGGGTCAAATGGTATTTCTATTTTTAGTTTTTTGAGAAACTTCCATACTGCTTTCCACAATGGTTGAACTAATTTACATTCCCACCAGCAGAGTAAGGCAGGTTCCCCTTTCTCCACATCCTCATCAGCACTCGTTCCTTGTCTTTTGGGTAGTGGCCATCCTAACTGGTGTGAGGTGATACCACATTGTGGCTTTGATTTGCATTTCTCTGATGATTAGCGATGTGGAGCATCTTTTCATATGCCTGTTGGCCATCTGAATTTCTTCTTTGGAAAAATGTCTGTTCACGTCCTCCCCTCATTTTTTAATCAGGTTATTTGTTTTTTGGTGTCGAGGCATATGAGTTTTTAAGTATATTTTGGATGTTAACTCTTTATTGGATAAATCATTTATGAATATATTCTCCCATTCTGTGGGTTGCCTTTTGCTCATTTTCTAACTGGGTTGTCTTCTAATTAAATTGTAGGGGTTCTTTGTCTATTCTAGAGGCCTGTCTTTTACCAAGTATACCAAGCTTATGTGTGGTGAATATTTCCTCCTAGTCTGTGGATTGCCTTTTCATTTTCTTAATTGTGTTTTTTTAAGAGAAGTGTTAAATTGTCAAAGTGTTTTAGTAAAATTGATCAAAACATTCTTTTGTGATTCTTGATTTTTGTGTCCTAAGAAATCTTTGCTTCCTTACATTTCCAAGGATTTTCTTTCTACTGTTTCCTTCTAGAAGTTTCAATAGGTAGCTTTTACTTTTAAGTCTGACTTATTTTTTATAGTATATCATTTGACATATAGATCAAAGTTTTGTTTTGTTTTGCTTATAACTGTCTAATTGTCCCACTATCATTTTTTAAAATGATTATTTTTTCACTATTTAGTTACCTTGGCATCTTCAGTGCGAATCAGTTGTCCATGAATAAAATATGTGGGTATCTTTTTGGACTCTGTGTTCCATTCTATTGAGCTGCCTATTCATGCTTATAATAATATCTTACTATTTTGATTATTGTAACCTTATAGTAAGTCTTCATGTCAGGGAGGGTAAGTCCTTGAACTTTGTTTTTTCTTTTCAAAATTACTTTGGCTATTATATCCTTTGCATTTCCATATAAATCTAACTAGCTTGTTCATTGAAAAATAACCCTGGAATTTTTGTGATTGCATTGAATCTATAGGTCCATTTGGGGAAAATGACATCTTAACAATATTATCTTCTAATTCATGAACATGGTATATCTCTCCACCTTTAGGCCTTTTAAATTTCTCTCACTAGTGTTTTTTAGTTTTCAGTGTAGGGGGATATTATATATTTTTTAAGATTTATTTTAAAGTATTTCTTTTTTAGTGCTGTTACAAATATTATTTATAAAAATCTTTTTGAGACTTCTGCTTCTGGAAAGATGGAGTAAATGTAGTTTTTCCTATTTCCCCTGCTAAGTACAACTAAAAACCCTGGACACTATATATATGGGGGCTACATAGTGAACAAACAAGAAACTCTGACAGGTGGAGAGAAGAAGGCACATCAGACAGGGACACTTAGAGCCAAGGAATGATGGGGTGAGTTTTGGAGTTTTCTCACATTTTTGGAGTTTTTGCCTCACATTAACCAGACTAAATTTGGAAAAGCTTGGAACCTGAAACATCAATTGGCACAGACCAAAACAATACTGAAGCCACAGGCCCAGGAAAGGGGCAGTTTAGCAAGACGGCGATGAGGAGGAAATCAGACATTCTCAGATGAAGGAAGACTAAGAGAATCTGTTGCCAGCAGACCTACCCTAAAAAAAAATGACTAAAGAAAGTTGTCTAACAGAAAGGAAATTACAAAATAAATGGAATCTTAGAACATCAGGAAGGAAAAGAGAACACTCTAAGGAAAAAAAGTATGGGTAAATAAATGGACTTTTCTTCTATTTTGAGTTTTCTAAATTATATTTGACAATTGAAGCGAAAACTGTAGTATTACCTAATATGGTTCTCAGTATGTGTAGAGGAAAATACTGGAATGAGCAGGGTAAAGGTATACAAATGGAAGTCAAGTTTCAGTACTTCACTGAAACTGGTAAAATGTCACCACCAGTAGATTCTGATAGGTTATGTGTATATAATGTAATAGCTAGAATAAGCACTAAAAAACTATTATGAAGAAATGTACTAAAATACACTATAGATAAATCAAAGTAGAATTCTAAAAATGTTCATGTAACCCACAGTGCAGTAGAAAAAAGAAAAACAGAGAAGTAAAAAGCAGAGAGAACAAACTGAAAACACAAAGCAGTAGACTTAGGACTTAACATGCTAATCACTGCAATGAATGGAAATCATCTAAGGAAGAATGGATTTAAAAGCATGACTCAGCTCTCTGGTGTTTGTAAGAAATTCACTTCCACATACAGCAAAGATATTAAGTACAGTAATTGTAGAGTGAAAGTAAATTGATAGAAAAAGATATACATGCAAACATTAATAAAAAGAAAGTAGGAGTGGCTGTATTAATATTAGATAAAGTAGACTTTAGAACAAAGGAAGTTACCATGGATAGGGAGGGATATTATATAATGATAAAAGGGTCAGTCCATCAAGAAGACATAGAATCCTAAACGTATATGCACCAAGCAACAGAGCTGCAGCATATGTGGGAAAAAATTCGATAAAGCTGAAAGTAGAAAGATATGTCTCTATAATTATAATTGGAGACTTCAACACCCTTTCTCAACAATTGATAAACAATTAGACATAAAACTAGCAGACATATATAACTCAATAGCACCATCAAATAACAAGATCTAATGGACACTATAGACATTATAGAAAAATCTACCCAACAGTGCAGAATACACATTATTTTTTAAGTGTCCATAGAACATACACCAAGATAGATTATAGGTTGGGCCATAAAGCAAATTTCAATAAACTTAAAAAGTATTGATATCATACCTAGCATGTTTCTCTGACCATTGGGATCAATGGAATCAAACTAGAAATCAGTAATAGAAGGATACAGGAAAATTTTTAGACACTTGAAAATTAAACAACACACTTATAAATAATCCATTGGTCAAAGATGAAGTCTCCAGGGAAATTTTTAAATATTTAACTGAATGTAAAGGAAATATAACATATAAAACTTTGTAGGATGCAGCTTAAGTTAATTGGAGAGGGAAATTTATAGCACTACCTGTTTACATTGGAAAAGAGGAAAAATCTCAAGTGAATAATTATATTCCCATCTCAGGAAACTAGAAAAAGATAGAAAATAAACCCATAGAAGGAATAGAAGGAAGTGATAAAGATAAAAACAGAAATCAATGAAACTGAAAATAGCAAAGCAATAGAAAAAAAAACATGAAAAAAACTCAGATTTTTTAAAAGATCAACAAAATTAATAAACATCATTATTAATATTAGGAATGAAATAGGTAATGTCATTACAGACACTACAGACATTAAAAGGATAGTAAGAGAATACTACAAACAGCTCTATACACACAGATCTGAGAACATAGGTAGAAATGGCCCAATTTCTCATAAAGTACAAACTACCTCACCTCATCAAATATTAAATAGATAATTTGAATAGCCCTGTAACTATTAAGGAAATTCAATTAGTTATTAAAACTCTCTCAAAAAAATCTCCAGGCACAGTTGGTTTCATTGGAGAGTTCTAACAAATATTTAGAGAATTAACATCAATTCTACACAATCTTTTTCAAAAAGAGAAGAGGAGAGACATTTCCCAACTCATCCTGTGAGGCCAGTATTACTCTGATACCAAAACAAAAGACAGTATATATATATATATATATATATATATATATATAAAGAAAAAACACTACAGACCAGTATCTCTCATGAATATAGATTCAAAAGTTCTTAACACATCTTAGCAAATAGGATTCACAACATTTAAGAATTATATATACCATGACCAAGTGGAGTTTATTCCAGAGACGCAAGGCTGGTTCAGTATATGAAAATAAATCAATGTAATCTACCATATTAATAAGTGAAAGAAGAAAAATCATATGATCAAACTAATTGATAGAGAGGAAGCAATTGACAAAAATAAGCACGTATTCATGATTAAAAACTCAAGAAACTAGAAATAGAGGGGACTTCTTCAACTTGATTAAAAAAATCTACAGAAAACCTTCAACTAATACTATGCTTAATGGTAAAATACTGAATATTTTCCCTCTAAGATCAGAAATAAGGCAAAGATGTCCCCTCTCACCACTACTAGTCAACATGGTACTTGTAATTCTCACCAATGCAGTAAGGCAAAAAAAGGAAATAAAAGAGATATGGATCAGAAAGGAAGAAATAAAACATTTGCTTTTGCAAATGACATCATGGCCTATGTAGAAAATCCCATGAAATTAAGAACAACAAAAATTCACCAGGACTAATAAATTGAGTTCAGTAAGGTCATAGGATACAAGATAAACATACAAAAATCAATTGTATTTTTAGGTACTATCAATGAAACTGAAATAACTTAAGAAGAAAATCAAAATTAAAAAGTACAATATCATCTACAATCACTTAAAAAAAAGAATGTAGGTGTAAATCTAACAAAACATGTACAGGACTTGTATGCTGCGAGCTACAAAACACTGATGAAAGAAATCAAAGATCTGAATAAACAGACATTCTGTGTTCCTGGACTGGAAGATGCGACACCGTGAAGATGGCAAAGCCCCCCCAACTGATATATAGATGTAACACAATTCCTATCAAAACCTCAGCAAGATTTTTTTTTTCTGTAAACAAGAGACAAGATTATTCTAGAATTTATATGGAAAGGCAAAGAAACGAGAGTAGCTACAACAATTCTGAGAAAGAACAATAAAATGTGAAGAATCACTCTTTCTGATTTTAGACTTACAATAGAGCTACGTTAATTAAGTCTGTGGTGGTATTGGCAGAGGCATAACATATAGATAATGGAACAGAATCGAGAACCCAGAAATAAATAGCCCCACATGAGCATGACTGATTTTTAACAAAGGTGTACAAACAATTCAACGGAAGAAGGGTAGTCTTTTTAATAAAGGCGCCAGAACAACTGCATATCCACAAGCGAAACAAAACAAAACAAAACCAAAGCAAAAACAAGCACAAGCTAAACCTCTGCACAAAAATGAGCTCAAAATTGATCACAGATTTAAATGTAAGACCTAAAACTCTAAAACTTTCTGTATTACGTAGGAGGAAATCTCTAGGACTTAAGGTTTAGTTGAAGACTTCTTAGACATAATGCCAAAAGCATGATCCATAACGAAAAAAATTTGTTATTGGATAACATCAAATTTAAAGCTTTGGGCTGTAAAAATCAGTTAAGGGGATGAAAAGACAAGCTCTTAACTAGCAGAAAATATTGCAAACCACGTATCTGACAAAAGACTCACATCTAGAATGTATACATTTCATTTTCTAACTCTTAATTGCTGGTATATAGACATACAAGTGATCTTTTAAAGCCTTTCTTATAAATTCACTTATTGGTTCTAGTAGCTTGTTTGTAGATTCCTTAGGGTTTTTTACTTACATGATCATGACACAGAATGAAAACAGTTTTACCTCTCTCTTTCCAGCCATTTAGTCTTTGATTTCTTTTTCTTGCTTTATATTGCTGGCTAGAATATCCAGGATAATGTTGTAAAGAATTGGTGAGAATAGAGATTGTCGCCTCATTCCTGAGCTTAGAAAGCATTTTCTCTCTCATTTTATTACATATGATTTTAGCAGTTGGTTTTTAACAGATGATCATTTTAGGCTGTGAGGTTCACTTCTATTGTTAGATTGCTGAGGGTTTTTTCTTATTAATGAGTACGTCTATTGAGACGATCATATTGTTTGTCTCCCTTACTATGTTAATTTTCTGTTGATATGGTGAATCAGACTGATTCTGGAATATTAAGCCAACCTTGATTCTTGGGAAAAAACCCACTTGATCATGATATAGTATTGTTTTATATACTGCTGGACTTTATTTGCTAATACTTTAGGGTTTTTATATCCATGTTCATGAGGGCTATTGGTCTTTAGTTTTCTTACAATTAAAAGAAAACTTGGTATCAGGTCAATGTTGATTTCATGAAATGAGTTGATAAGTGTTCCTATTATCCTCTGAAAGAATTTCTGTATGATTTATGTTATTTCTTAATATAATAGTAGATATGTTAATATTTGTTTAATAGAATTCATCCACAAAATAATTTTGGCCTGGAGTTTTACTTGTGGGAAGATTTTAATAATGAATTCAATTTAAAAAATATATTTAGAGCATTTCAGATTTCCTATTTTTATTGCATCACTTTGTTATTTTTGTGCTTCAAGGAATGTTTCCATTTCATATAAATTGTCAGATACATCTTGATATACACACTATAATTTTTACATATTCTTGATGAATTAACATGGTTATCATGAAGAAATATCCTTCTTTATCGCTGATGTTCCTTGTTCTGAAGTCTACTCTTTCTGATATTAATGTCACTTCAGTTTTCTTTTGTTTAACATCTGCATGTATATCCTTTTCCATACTTTTACTTTTAACCTATCTGAGTCTTTACACTTAAAGTGGATTTCTTTGGAGAGCATATAGTTGGGTCTTGTAGTTTTAAAATGTAATCTGACAATGTCTACCTTTTAATTGGAGTGTTTGGAACATTTACCTTAATTATCATTATGGTTGATACATCTTATTATTTATTTTTCTATCTGTCTTTTGTTATTCCCCCCCTTTGTGTGTTATCTTTTGAATTAATTTAGTAATTTTAAAAGTTCTATTTGAAAAATTCTGTTTGCCTTCATTTTTTGGAGGTTATTTTCTGTGGTTATAAAATTCTAGGTTGACTGATTTTTTCATTGTTTTCTGACTTGCATACTTTCTAATGAGAAATTTACAGTCGTCTTTGTTCTATAATGTATCTTTTTGTCTTCTGGCTGCTTTTAAGATTTTCTCTTTTTACTGTTTTTTTTAAAGCAATTTCATTATAATATGTCTCAGTATGGTTTTGTATGTGTTTGTACTTCTTGGATCTGTGAGCTTATGGTTTTCATCAAATTTGGAAAATACTGTCATTTTTTTCAAAAAATATTTTTCTTTTGCCTTTCCTAGAACTTTAATTACACGTTAGATTGCTTGATATTGTCTCACAGAGGCTCTGTTCATTTTTTTCTCAGTCTTTTTTCTCTGTGATTCATTTTAGTTTCTCTTCTTATATCTTTAAATTCACCAATCATCATTTTCTGCAGTATTTAATCTTCTGTTAATCCCGTTCCTTTTCCTTTTCAGGCATTGTGTTTTTCACCTCTATCAATTCTGTTCATTGGAGTCATGAGTGTCTCCGCTACTGCCCACCCTCAGGACAGCATTCCGCACAGGCCTGCGCCTTACTGTTCAGCAGTGTACTTGCTGTACAAATAGGAGGTCCAATCACACACTCTTTGGATGGCTATGTCCTTTTTCTTCTTTCCTGTCTTTTTTGTCTTCTGCCTGTGACCATGTGGCAGCCCTGATGTTTTGAGACTACTGTTTTGTATAACTTATCCTAGGCCATCACCAGTGACTGCTTTATTTCCTTTTGCCCTCTTCACCAGACCATGTGTGAAAAACTGCTCATCCTGTTCCTGGCTTATTGCTGCAAGGACTCCAATGCCCGTCTCTCCCCCTTCTTTTCCAGCGCTGATCTCTGTGAACTAGGACAGACTAGATAGATTTCATGGCCATAAATCTATCATTCTTATAGGTAATAATATAGAATGGGCTCCTTTTTAGCTAACTACTTGACAGCATGCAGGAAGGAAGGAAATAACATAATACATGGATCAGTGCTTTATAGTTTACAACATACTTTCATGAATACAATTTTATGTAATCTTTTTGTGGTAAAATATACATAAAATTTACCATTTTCACCACTTTTAAGTGTACAATTCAGTGCATTAAATACATTCACGTTGTGCAACCCAAGCTGAACTCTGTACCCATTAAACACTAATCCCCTAGTCCCCTCTCTCAGCTCCTGGAAAACACCTACTTTCAGTCTCTATGAATTTTGTTACTCTAGGCACCTCACATAAGTGGAATCATACAATGTCAGCCCTTTTGTGTTTGGTTTATTTCACTTAGCTTAATGTCTTCAAGGTTCACCTGTGTTATAGGAATTTCTTTCCTTTTTAAGGAATCATATTCCATTATATCTATGTACCACATTGTGTTTACCCATTCACCCATTGATGGACATTTAGGTTGTTTCTAACTTTTGGATATTGTGAATGCTGCTGCTGTGAACATGGGTTTACAAATATCTACTCAAGTCCCTGCTTTTAATTCCTTAGTGTATATACTCAGATGTGGAATTTATGGGTCTTACGGTAGTTCTATGTTTAATTTTTAATATGTACTGTTTCCACAGTGGCTGCACCATTTTACATTCCCACCCACAACATACAAGAATTTTAATTTATGCATTTCCTCACCCATACTCATTTATCTTTACAAGCACTCAGTGGGATAGTAGGATGGACAACATCATCTCAGTTTCACAAATGGACAATTGAAGTCAGATTATTTGCCTAAGGTCATAGAACTGTTGAATTCTCTTCATACTCAGTCTGAACCTTTTGATTTTTTAAACTCAAATATAGTTGACATGTACGATGCAAGTCTGAAGCATAGTGTTCATTTGATACATTCATGTTGCAATATGATTGCTATGACTGTAGCATTAGCTAGCACCTCTATCAAGCCATTAGCTAACACCTCTATCATGTCACATAATTATCATTTATTTTTTGTGGTGGGAACAATTAAGAGCTATATTCTTAGCACTTTTGAAGGTTATACTACAGTATTGTTGACTATAGCCACTCTGCTGTGTACTAGATTCCCCAGGACTTATTTATCTACTACCTGCAGGTTTGTACTCTTAAACATCTCCCCAGCTCCCCTCCCTCCAGCTTCTGGTGACCACCGTTCTACTGTTTTCGAAGTTTGGCTCTTTTAGATTCTACGTATAAATGAGATCGTGTATTATTTGTTTTCTTGGTCTGACTTATCTCACTTAGCATAATGTCCTCTAAGTCCATCCATGATGTCAAATGGCAGGACCTCCTTTTTCATGGTTGAAAATATTCCATTACATATATGTACCACAACTTCTTTATCCACTCATCATTAGGGGGACACTTAGGTTAATTCCCAAATACGTCAGTTATAGTTTACTCCGACTACCACCTCATTTTGTTTTAGTTCTCCCTTCTCTGTCTCCAGAGTTTGTTATATACAGTAGGCCTTCAGTGCTTCGTAAGTGGGAAATGACTGAACTCACGTGTAAGGTTGTGAGGTGGGATGTTACCTGCTGCTTACTCTCACTTCTGGGTTAATTTGTTTGGCCAATAATAAGGATGATAAACTTTCTTCTCAAAGATATCAGGCTTAGGTGAGATCATTATATACCATTGTTGAACCTTCCCTTATAATTTTTTATATATTTTTTTCTGTCTTGTATCAAAAGATTGAAGATGATGCTAGCTGTCTCTCAGTTTCTTCCACTTTCAGTGGAAACTCACCATATCCCAAGGTAACTCTACTTACCCTGGATCAAATTTTGTTCAAGCCTCCAACTAAGAACAGTTCCTCTTAATGGTCCTTCAGGCCTACCCTTTTGACTTTCCAAGCTTCCCATCTGCAGGGTAAACATCCCTAAAATTTCAGGTAGGCTCTTGGAAGGTGGCCCCTTAAAGCAGCACTATCCTAGCTGGCCCTCCAGCTGGTTGGTGGCCTCCTTTTTGTTTGAGATATAATTCACATAGTATACAATTTTCCCTTTTAAAGCTTACAACTCAGTGGTTTTCGATATATCTACAGAGCTGTGCAACAATCACCACTAATTTCAGAACACTGTCATCACCCCAAGAAGAAACCTTGTCCCCATTGGCAGCCACTCCCCACTCTCCTCCTGAACCAGCCCCTGGAAACCACTAGTCTATACTTTGTGGATTTGCCTATTCTGGACATTTCGTATTAATAGAATCAGACAATATGTGGCCTTTTGTGTCTGGCTTCTTTCACTGAGCATGTTTCAAAGTTCATCCATGTTGGCATATATATCAGTACTTCATTCCTTTTCATGGCTGAATAATATTCTATTGTATGGGTATATAGTCTATTCTATCTTTGCAGAAATCTCTCTTCAAATGCTTCGCCTTTTTCATTGGGTTGTTTCTTATTTTGGTGTCATTAATATACAACTACATGAGCAACACTGTGGTTACAGATTCCCCCCATTATAAGTCCCCCCAACACACCCCATTACAGTCACTGTCCCTCAGCGTAGTGAGATGCTATGGAGTCACCACTTGTCTTCTCTGTGCTGTGCTGCCTTCCCCGTGCCCCCACCCCCACCCGCACATTACATTGCTAATCGTAATGCCCCTTATTCCTCTTCTCCCTCCCTGGTTGTCTGTTCATTACAGAATTTTTATATAGTCTGTATATACAGACCCTTACCAGATAGATTTGCAAATATATTATCCCATTCTGTGGTTTTTTTTTTCACTTTCCTGATAGTGTCCTTTGATGCACAGTTTTAAATTTTGAGAAAGTCCAATTTTTATTTTGGTTGCTTGTGCTTTTGATATCTCATCGAAGTAACCACTGCCTAGTCCAAGGTTATTATGATTTATACTTGTTCTCTTCCATGATTCTTATAGTTTTGGTTATTACATTTACGTCTACAGTCTATCTTGAGTTACTTTTTCTATTTGTGGTGAGCTAGAGGTCCAGCTTCATTCTTCTGAATGTGGGTATCTAGTTCTTGCACTGTTTGTTGAAAAAGACTATTCTATGATCTTTTCATTTTTTTAGGTTTTTTCAGTGATGTTTTGCAGTTTTCAGTGTACAAGTCTTACACGTTATATTTATTCCCAAACAACTTATTATTTTTGATGCTGGCCAACAGGCTCTTTAAACAGGGTGGTATCTTCATGAAAGTAACATTCCAGGAAGCCATTGGCTTCCTTGGTTATAAAAGGAGGCAACTTGGAGCTTATCTTTAGGGTTCCTCAGTTCCCGAGACCCCAATCCCTTTTCTAGTCTGTATGTTGAATTTGCTTGGAAAAGGGACCGTGTCATTTGTATTAGTTTCTTCGAGCCATCACGAGGGCTTTTCTCCAGTAAGGGAGATGAAGCTACAGAGAAGGCGGGCTTTGGAGTCCAACAGACCACTGACATTCCGGTTAGCCTTTTTTACTGGCAATGTGACGTTAACCAAGTTATTTCTCCTGAGCTGCAGTTTTCTCATTTGTCCATTGAGGTTATTTACAAAGATTCAAGTAAGCTAAGTAAACGAAAGCAGCTCACTGGGTCCATCTCCTAGACGACTGATGTTGGAAACAGCTGTCGGAGACTTGTGGCTCTTTAGCCCTTCCCAACTTTTCCTTGTGATAAATTTCAAATACGTACGAACACTGAGCTCACATTCCTGTATTCCTGACTCTGGATTAACCCATCTTCCCCTTCCCCAGCACCACCTCTGGCCTGGGCAAGGACAGCATTTTTTCCCCCCACTTAATTATTTCTGCCACTTCTGCCTCGTAACATTGCAGTGAGTATGTGGTCTAACACTTTTCAATCCAGTGGCCTTTAGCCAAAGGTTAGGCCTCTGAAACCTGGGAGTGTACTGCTTGGAAATGGGTTAGAGTTCTATTTTACTTTTCGGGGTTCAGATCAATCTTGAGCCCCTAGTACTAGGGAGCAAAGGGCAGGGGAGTCTGCTGGCACAGGCATTTCCCATCTTCTACAATCTGGTCTCAGCCCAAGTGCAGCTGAAACCGTTTTCCGCACAGAGGGCTTCCTCCCACTCTCCCAGTTCCCATGCGGCTCCCCTCTATCCAGTTTAAGTACTACCCCTTCCAGAAACGTTCTCAAACCCCGTCAGCCAGGCTTTTCCTGGCTGTTCCTCTGTATCACTTACCACTTCCTATTTTATCTTATTTAAGCACCTGTCTTTTCTAGATTGGACACTGGCTGAGGGCAGGGCCACCCTGTCCGCGGAGCTCCTCCTGGCCTGGCACAGAATGCAGGGACACCTTTTGCTGGATTGCTGACCCAAGGAAGGTGGGTGATTGATATTTTCCAGGGTGGGCTCTGATTTATGTTGACTGTGCAAGCTCGCCTCACATTAAGATACTGGTTATTTTTGTTGAGAGTGTAAAACAGTTTAACAAAAGGAGTTTGAATTAAGCTATCGGAAGATCTTTTTCTTTAGCCCTTAATGAACTATTAAATACAAAGCTTTATGACAAAAATGAGTAAATAATGCCAAAGCTAAGAGTATTCTTATTATTCACAGTTGTTCAAAGCCAAGGTAATGTAATATTCAGTTGGGGGCACCAGTAGCCTCTCCATTCCTGTACCACTTAGCACAGTACTGGACCTACTGTGGTTCTCTCTCAGTCTTCCTGGTTTTTATTTCCACATGCTTCCCCCCCACCCCCACCCCCGACTTCATGGCTGGCAGGTGGCAAAAACAGGTGTGTTTACCAGAGGATAGTGATGACTGCTTCTCTGCCTTCAGTGCGGTTTCCAGGAGATCCTTGTGATTTAGGGGCTCATTCTCATCCCTTTAAGATGAGGGTGATGGGAAGACCACGAGGCCAATCCAGAGGGGACCATGGGAGGTCCTGTACCAAGCTGTTAAGGTGAATTGGTATTTATTCAAATAGACAAAATGTACTTAGCCAGTACTTACAGTGTTGAATCCTCTGCTTCAGGCACTTAAACCATAAACCGATGCAAGGATGTGGCGGCAAGAAGTAAAACAAAGTCAGGTGTCTGTCTCACACAGTTTATTTAACAATAGGTAATAAGAAATCAAATTTAACAGTCTATACAGTGATCCAAAGTTCATATTTATAAGTAATCAACTTTAATTGCATGATTTACAACAGTTGAGGGTTTCTGCTTTCTATTTTCAAGTTTTACAGAAAATGTGTGTGTGTGTGTGTGTGTGTGGGTGTGTGTGTGGGTGGGGGCGGGGTGGGAGGAAGAAAGCAAGCAAAGAAGAAACCCCAGGGACATTCTCATGTTAAAATCATCCCACTGGAATCGTTTCTTACCCTTTTTAATTTTTTCCTTTGTTAGATGTAAAAATAACGAAAAAAATTCTTTCAAGAAACAGAACCACAATATATAATACATCAATTTGGCAGCTGCCCCTGTTTATTATGAAAAAGTCATTTTTCTCTCTACATGTACAAATTATTTTAATACTTGAAGTTTTTACGCTCAAACTTACGGAATAGAAAATTTTCTGGAGCACAAAAGTTGACTTGAGGGTGGGGAAGTTTTTTTATTTTTAAACATTTTTAAAAGAATGAACATCTTTGCACCCAGAGAAAAAAAATTGGTATTTTAATATATATTTATATTTATATATATATATAGAATGTAATTTTAAAGTAACATTAACCCCTTTTGTCCTCTGGTTTTAGAAATGTTCTTAACTCTTCCATAAAGTGAGGAAAATAGGGAAAAATGTCAACCATCTGCACCAGTAAATAATAACTATTAATATTACATATTTTCATTAATTTAAAAAAAATAATAAAACCTATTGGAGGCGCAAGGCATGAGCATGTGGTGGGCGTCACAGACCTCAGCCGCCTCCCAGTGCACACCTGAACCACACACACAAGGGAAAAAAAGACTGGTGGTACCCAGCCATTAACAAAAATATATTCTTTGTATTCTGTCATCCCTCAGGTTCATTTTGCATGTTTGCTTTAAACCACAAACAGCTACTGCACAGTTCGTATGTGTTCCAAGGAAAATTGTCTTTTAGGCTAAGAAAGATTCAAAAAAATTGTTTTCAGTACAAAAAGTCTTGTTAAGAGAAAATAATTTTTTTGCTCCCAAAATACTACAAGGTGTCCCTAGTGTATGTCTAGTGTACTCTGTGAGAGGTTTGGATTCAAGTCTGAGTTATCGGTGCTGAGTCCCAGGTCCGTGGCGCTTGCACCATGGAGGTTTGCCATGCCTGGATTGCTAGCGAGCTGAGAAAGCATTGAATTCTGGTCCGGGCTGGCAAAATGCCCTTGTTCCATGGGGTTGGCCTGGGCAGCTACCAGTCCAGGGTGTGGAGAACTGGTCTGTGGGGAAACGTGGTGTGGAGAAGGCTGAGGCTGCATCCTTGGGGAAGGGCTGGAGTGGGGGGGCTGGGACTGCGGCCGCGGTGAAGGGACAGGCTGGGGTGAACGCACTTGATTGGAGAGAGAAGAAGGGATCTGCTGGCCTTGCAGGTGCGGGGACTGAGCCTGGTTTGGGAGCATATGCTGCTGGGGACTCATGGGGTTGGGCTGAGCAGGGGACCCCATCTGCTGCTGGAGGAGTCGCTGCTGATAGGCTTGCAGACTGGCTCCAGCCTCTGCTCCCAGGGCCGGGGGAAGCTGGCCCATCTGTCCTAGGCTCCCTTGCTGCATTTGCTGCATGTGATGCTGCATCCGTGGCTGCTGTGGCGGTGGCGTGTAGCCAACTCCCTGGGGCTGTGGGAACTGGCTATGGTTGGTCATCCCAGGGCCCAAGCCTGGCCCTGCTCCCTGCTGCTGCATCATTTGCTGTCGTCTCAAGATGTCCCGGAACTGCGAAGGCATGGTGCTGTGATTGACGTTCACCTGCTGAGCCTGGGGGCTCATCCCTCCCAGGGGCGGCTGGAGCGGCTGCTGCGGCTGCTGCGGGGGCAGGCCGGCCCTCTGCACGCCCGCCTGCATGGGGCTCACATTCTGCATGGCAGGACTGGAGTGCACCCCCTGCTGACCTGGCACGGCAGGCGGCTGAAGCCCTGGCTGGCCCTGCGGCATGGCCGGCTGCCCAGGGAGGGACTGCGGGTTAGAGCTGGCATACTTGGCAGCCCGCTGCTTGATGAACGCAGCCAACAGCTGGGGGTTGGCGTGAAGGATACTAAGCACCTGTTGCTGCTGTAGGGGAGAGCTGGGAGACCTGAGAGTCCGCAAAAGGTTTTGTAAGGCTTGTTGAGACACAGTGCCTGGTTTGAGAGGGCTCACACCTACCTGGCCCAATCCTGGCTGGGGAGCCATGTTCAAGGGCTGACCGTGCTGGGCCACTGACATCATGGCTGGCCTTGGCATCCCGGACTGCAGCTGCTGGGGCTGAGGCCCTCCTCCCTGGGCCCACGGTGGCTGCTGCTGCATCCCTGTGGGCCCCATCCCTGGCTCCAAATGTCCGCTGGGACCTCTGGCCATGGGGGGTGGATTCATACCCATGGGGGCCATGGGAGTCATTTGGGGCATCTGGTGCTGGATCGGCCTCTGGAAAATCTGCACGTGGGCCATCTGGCGCTGCGTTTCTGCGGCCCTCTGAATTTGCATTGCCATCTCCACTGCTGCAGGTGGGGGCCCCGGAAGGGGCGGCTGAGCAGTCTGGGGGGGTGTTGGGGGGGTCACCGGGCCGGCAGCCTTCCCCTGGGACACAGGGCCAGCCGCTGGTGTCCTGGGCAGGTAGGGGGGCAGGGAGCCAGGAGGCGTGGGCTGGGGTGGGGCAGGCGCGGGGGGCTGGGGTGTCTGCGGCGTGGCTGGCTGGCCGGTGGGTGTGGTGGGAGTGGCAGGCGTGGGGGACGGCAGGCCCTGTGGCCCAGCGGCTCCGCCCCGCTGCATGCTGGCCATCCTCCTGCGCAGCATCTGCGCCTGTTGCAGCCGGTGCTGCAGCTGCTGCTGGCGGAGCTTCTGCTTGATGTTGAGGCAAAACGGCACCGGGCACTTGTTCTCCTGGCAGTGCTTGGCATGGTAGCAGCAGAGGGCGATGAGCTGCTTGCAGATGGGGCAGCCCCCGTTGGTTTTCCGCTTGCAGCCCTTGGTGTGCTGCACAACCCGCTTCATCTTCTGGCAGGAGGGCAGCGAGCAGTTGGCGTTGCGGCACTGGCAGGCGTGCACCAGGGACTGGATGCAGCGCTGGATGCTCAGGCGGCGGGAGTCTCCTGGGCTCTGCGTGGCCGCGGCCTGCTGGCTGTTGCTCTCGTCATCTAGGCCGAGACCTAGCTTCTCCATCTTATGGTCGTGGTTTTTAGTGTTATAACAGGTGATACACAAATCATAATCCTGGGGAAAAACCACAGGCAAAAGTCAGCTCTCCAAGATTTAAGTCCTTCAAAAGCACATTACATGTTCTGCTTGGACTAAAAAGCCCCTCTTTAGAGAAAGCCTCTTCAGCTCTGCCACTCAAGCATGAGGCCAGGCTCCTCCCCTACAGTGCTCAGCACTGGCATAAGGCAGGCACCCCCGCCTGGGTACCATCCATGGGTACTGCCTCTCAGGCGCCAAGCCCCCAGCACCCTCTCCTCCTCCCCTGGCTGGGGGCCTACCTCGCACACGGTGCAGTGCCAGCGAGTCTCCACGTGGTGCTTGCACTCATTGCAGGTGTAGACAAAGCGGTCCTGGCTCTGAGTGTGCAGCTCCACCAGCATGCACATGGTGGACCACTGGGCTCTTCGGAGTGAAGAGAACTCCAGGTGCTTATCCCTTGCAAGGGTGAGAAAGGCATCCCGCCCATCCATCAGATCACAGGGGATAAGGGGGTCAGGATCAACAATGGGAGGCAGGGAGTTGGCAGCAGGGCCGGCAATGAGACGGATCACAAAGAAGACCTGCAAAACAGACCGTCCTATTCTGACTCTAGAACTGGAGTAGCACATGGCACGGGATCAAGCACAGCAGATGGCGGAGTCAGGCCAGGCAGGCACCGTGAGGCTGGGTCATTTTACAACCACACCACAAGGTTCAACAACACACCCTCTTTCTCCTATTCCACAAACATCCCGGCTCTTCTCTGAGACTGACTACAGTGGGCCTAAAATCTACATCTTGTTACCTTTTCCACCTCATTCAATAATGTCTTCAAAATCAAAATGGTCTTGGTCAGGCACAGCACATGTACAATGAACATTTTGCCTCAAAATGGTCTACTTTAAGATGTAATTCATGGTTTAACCTGAATCTAGTCACAAGGAAACACAAACCAAACAAGTCCAAATTGAGGGATATTCTCCAAAATAACTGGCCTGGACTCTTCAATAAAATGCCCATGTTATGGAAGAAAATAAGGCCAGGCACTGAGACCTGGCAATGACACAGAAGCCCAGACTGGAGTCTAAGACCAGACATCAGATGGTGGTGACGGGGTAAGTTTCCCAAGTGGAAAACCAGTGTGGCTGTGCAGAGGATGTCTTCTCTTCTAAAGGGTACTTGCTGAAGTAGAGAAAGAAATTAAGGCAAAATGTTAGCAGTTGGTGAATCTAAGTGAAGGTGTGGGAAGGGGACTGACTCTATGCAACTTTCCTCTAAGTTTGAAATTAAAAAAAAGTGGGGGCAGGAAAGATAAAAATCCAACTTCAGTCCTTGCTACTACTGGGAATAGTGAAAATTTTCTTCAGTGACACTGAAGAACACATGACAACCATTAATGTAAAGGCTGTAATATCAAGTTACTATATATATATCTTTGAAATGAATTAGTATATAACTATAAACTATTAAACTAATAAAACGTAAAACAGTACCTTAAAGAGATCAGGAATTTGTAAGCAGCTGCTGTATTGCCCACTACATTCTACCAGTTTTCCAGAGACTGAAAATCTGTGCAAACTGGCAGTAACACTTGCAATGCACTTGAGCAGGCGTATTTGCATAAAACAAGTCTTTTAAGTAAGACACATTTATAATCAAAGCACACAGGACAAGAGAGCACACACCCACCAAGTTGAGATACATATCAAACAGGTGCTAAAAGTTAAAACCATCAAGGGAGTACTTGAGGCTTGACCTCTGTGGCCCCAGAGCACTCACAAAGCAAGGAAGAGCATCTTGAAAAGGTGACACACAGGAAAGTGCTGCATCTAACAGGTGGGAAATTCGGTAACAACCCAGCCAAAATAAGAGGCAAAGAAAACCACCCAGGGACTCCCAGGAAATCTTGAGTATGGCTAGCCTCCAGTAACCACCATCATGATCGATTCCACCTTAACTAAGACAATACTTGAATTTAACCTCAATCAATAATCTTAGATTCTGATTCCTAACAGGTGACTATTGTATACATCTTCTTCAGATTAAACAAAATCATAGGCTGTATCTACAATTTAAGTCAAACCTATTATACTTCTAGGGCCTTTCCCAATTTTTATGCTAGAATTTTCTAACACTAAATGTCACTTAAGTAGCTAATAATAATGGTAACAAAATTGTTACTGACTGTTGATACTATCTATGTGAGGCACCCACTAGAACTTAGGAATCCTTCCATTTCACTAGTGTGGCTGAGGTAAAGTAATTAAGCCTCCATCATATTAAGCTACCCTGTTGACCTTAGTTCTTTAGGCTTAAAATAGGAGTGGGGGAGAGGAGTGGAGTAGCGGTGTGTGGGAGAGGATGTTCCGAGCAGCTTTACATAGTCAAGCACCATCATAAGCACCTCCTTAAAGAAGGGTTCTTTTTTCCCAAAGACACTGCTTCATCAATGTAGTTGTAATTCTGTCCTTAAAATCAAGCCTTTAGTTCCCCCTCTCAGCATGACAAAACCTTCCTGTAAGAATTTGATTATGATACCTGAACAGAGTCAAACTGAGATACTAAAAAAAAACTGACATGAAGTGTAAATAAATAAATCTCATCTTACCAGTGATGCTACGTAAGGGGAAAGAAACCCCAACACATCCAATTACCTTTCCATATTGCTGACAATAACAAATAAGCAAATTAATCAAGTTTTAACTTCTCTGAGAAGCGATTACACTGTAAATATAAAGGTCTAGCTTTCCCTTGATTCTCTTCACTTCCCAGTTCACTTTTAGGAAGTTAGACAGCTGACATTTTTATTCGTATGTTTTGCCAAAGTTCCATTACAGACAAACTGGAATGGCCAATGGAGTGCTAAAGAGCTTGGGTTAAAACAAAACCGGAATAGCCAATGAACCAACATCCTGAACAACGGACAGAGATACAGACCTAGCAGGATTACAAATAACAGGGCTAGACAAGCTATGCTTATGCTTTTAAATTTAAAAAAGACACAATCCAACATATCATCTTAATTTGTAACAGTTGCAAGTCAAAGAAACTGTTATTTCCAGATTTTACCACCCACTCTAGCGACCCTCTCTTCTTTCTTCTTACCCATTAAATGATTTTTCTTTATTCTGAATTTCAGATGGTCCGATGTTCATGTCATAAATGCCAATCACAGTGGGCAGTTCTTTAGGAAACCCTGCCCTGGTTTTCCATTCCTGGCGGAATGGTCTCCGTCTTACCTCTTTATGCTTCTCCATGGTGGCGTACAGCTTCTGCGAGAGGTCATTGGATACACTGGGCATGCCTGGCTTCTTCTTGTTGCCCCTACTCAGGCTGCTCTTGTTTTTGCTGGTTTTCTTGTTGTTTTTCTTTTTAGCATTTTTGCTGTCTCCCTTTGTTACCTGCAGGTTAGCACAAAGTTTTTAAGAAGTCATTTGAATAATGCTAATGGTAGAAAGACTGCTTTCCTTTCTTTGAAAGTAGAGGTCATACTCTTATGTCTTCCACCAGCTGCTCTCTTTAGGGTAATTAATATTTACTAATGTTTTTGCATGTATTTTCTCCCAGTGAAGAATTCCTGCACTATGACCCTTCATTAAGGCAATGCTGCCTTTGCTTTTTGATCAGAACAGACTAAGGACCCAAGACATTGTCTTCGTTTCCTTCCACTCACATTCTAGAATTTTATGGTCTATAACAGCTACTATTACAAAACAAACAAACAAAAAACCCTTGAAAAACACTCAACCAATGAATTTAAACTATAAAGATTCTTTATCAGACTAAGGGTGACTTAGTTGGCCAGATTCAATGAGGGCAGTTCTAGACATACTGTGGGGAGGTGACTGTCTAGAAGAAGCTCCTCAGGTCATCTTTCCTACAAAGCCAGGTTCTGATTTATAACAGGTTCTAATTAGTAACAATTTTTGTATGGCTAAGAATGCTTTCCACATTTATTAAGTGTTTAAAAAGAGAAGATACTGGCCTGCCCAACATACTCATAATCTGGACCTTTATAATAAGTAACGTCCGGCCCCCCTACTCTAGATGGGTAATTCTCTACTTTTCCGGGTTTCCTTCCTCCTGTTTCCATTAATAAGAAATGCAAGATTCCATTTAAAAAGGGAGTCTGATATGAATAAGGTTTAAAAATAGAACCTTATCTAAGCCAATTATTTCTTGACCAATTTAAAGAGCTCTTTCCCACCTGAGAGCTTTAAGAACAAGTTAAAAATTTAAGCTCATTTTTGGATTATACATGGGCATGAAAATAGAAGCTGAGAAGGAAAATGCAAAGCCCTTACATCTGTGCTCTCATTGCTGGTGTTTTCCTCTCGCTTTCTCTCTTCTTCCTCCTGCTCCAGCTCCTTGATGCTCTCCTCCAGAACATTGGGCCAGAAGTCACCCTCAAAGTAAGGCAGTTCCTTTGCACTTGTTAACCGATCTTCAGTAGCTTGTTTAAAAATATCCTGTGGAGAACCCGAGAATGGACTAACAGTTACCAAGGGGAAAGGGACTGGGGAGGGTGGGTGGGGAGGGAGGGATAAGGGGGAATCCGGGGCATTACGATTAGCACACATAATGGTGGTGGTGGGGACACAGCAAAGGCAGTATATACAGAGAAGACAAGTAATGATTCTATAGCATCTTCCTATGCTGATGGACAGTGACTGTAATGGGGTATGTTGGGGGGACTTGATAATGGGGGATTCTAGTAAGCATAAATTGTACATTAATGATATTAAAAAAATAGTAATTAAGAAAAACGTATTTACTATATAGAAACAGTAACAAGTGACAGATACAAGAAACATGAAGGATTAAGACATCTCCTGAAAGGTGGCAGAGATTTGATACCTAAGGCCCATCCTCACTTAGTATCACCAAGAGTGAAAAGGCCTGGTCTGAAGTCTGTATTTCTGGTTTACTCTTTCCTATACCCACAAGGATAGGGAGGCTACCTGTCTTCATATAACCAAGCGGTAATTTTTCTGCTAGGACCAATGGCAGAGGCATCATCATTTCACAGTAGCCGTTATCACTTTTGGGTGATGACAGGAAGTTCATGCTGTGAGGCACACCTGCCTCATACCCATACTTGGAATTTCAGCAGTTTCCACTAAGAAATAGGTTCAAAACACCCCAAACTACAAATACTGGCAACTGCATGGCTACAGCATGACCTGCTGTGCTGCCTGGGAAAACACCTAGTTCATGTTTTCTTCCTCATGAGTAAAAATAGTTAAGAAATTTAGTAGTCAAGTTCTTATCATCAAATACCCTATAATCATGAATGGTTAAGAATACATTTGTAATATCATGCCTTAATTTGTTGACCTAAAACTCTTTGAAAGCTTTGTTTTCCTTACTTTGAAAAAGTTTGTACAGAAAAGTTAAGAGAGACATTGATATACTCAACTGACTAGATTTAGCAATTTTTAAACAGCCTAATTTTAGTGATGGAAGAGGAAGAATGAAGAGGATTTTTGTTAAGACAAAGGGCAGAACACAGAGCAGCAAATGTTCGGTTCTGTCCTGCCCCCTCTGCTCCTAACCTTGTAGTCATGGACGATGCGCTCAGACACAGCCTTGTCGAGCATCTTTTTATACCACTCCTGCAGGCGCTTGGGCTTGGGTATCTTCTGGTCAGGAGGATGGCAATGGAAGATATAGTCGTCTCCTTCACTTGGGGGACATGCCCAAATATGCCCTGTTGTATATCTAACAACACAAAGAGAGAACATTCAAGAGAAAAGATCATCCGTTCTAGAGAGAATGCCACACCGTAAGACAAGGTGGAGTCAGTACAGAAACAGTGGTTTTGCCCAAAATAATGCAAAGTGTACAATCCAGCATTAGATCAAAATCCTAAGGTCAGAACCAGGAATAACACTGGTCAGAACCAACACTAACAACAGGTACCTACATGGCCTAGTTTTCCCTACATCTCCATGGATTCCCAAATCCCATACCTGTATTTAAACACAAACTGAAAGCTACAATGTAAAGGGAAAATGAATCCATTCCAACAAGAGAGCTAATGAAATGCATATTGTTAAAGAGAAATTGCAATCTGAGGTGGTGAATATTCTCAAGCATTTACCTACCCTAAGGTAAGGAACCAATCTAACAAATTTTTCTATCTCCAGAACTTAATTTTTTTGGTTTTGATACCCAGGTGTAAAAGGATCAAATGTGGTTTGAGGCTCTGGTCCTCAACAAGTAACAACCAACCTTCAAGTCAAGTCAAACTATACCTAATAGCTTAACTGAACGAAATAAAACTAATCTGGAGTGGGTACAACTAGGGTCAAAAAGCCCATTTCTTTCCCAGCAGCAAAAGGATTAGCATCAAAGGATCTCCGACAGTTGAGATTATAGTTCTACTAGATGAAAACCAAAGTTGAAAAAAATAGCAGTAAATCATATACGTGTATGTTTTAACCTGTATCTCATCACATTACCATAGCATTAATTAGTTTAAAACCTAATTTATTTAGGCTTTTTTTTTTTTTAAAGAACAGCATTTGTTATCAACATGCTTACCCTAATTTCTTGACGTATTCTAAATATCCAATTAGAATTTCATGATAGACCGCAGTCCTCAAGCATTTGGGACGGAAGAAATGAACACTATCAAGGTATGATATGTATACTCTCCTGTAGCAAAAGGGGAGAAAGAAACCAGGTCAAGTCCCATGCTAAGTCCTTAGTGATGTGGCTAAAAACATCTTCTCTCCTGTGCTTTGCTCACCCTGTTGCTGCACAGCACTGTTAGTACATGACTAGACCGGGACCCTTTATAAGAGCTCGGTGAGCCTGCCGCTCTGTTACTGTCTCAGCACCCAGTAGTGCCTGAAACATAGGACAGCAGGCCAATGCTTAGGGATCCAGATGTATTCAGGCAGCACCTTATTCTGGCCTTTATATTTATACTATTTTAGAAACAAGAAATCTGAAACCTAATCCTATACCCCATTTGTATGACATTCTTTCACATGCCTCTCTCTCAGCAAGGTACTAAGACAATCTAGATGTAAGCTCATTTTCTGAGAACCCCATTTTCAAATTCAGGCTGCTATTCATATCCATTTTCCCTATTACTATGACAGAAGGGCGGTATTATTTTTTTTCCGGTTTCATTTCATTACTACACTTGAGATCAAGCACATCGAATGGTTTTTTGCCCACTACGCTTTTTCACCTATTAAACGTCAAACTCCCACACCAATCAGAAGCCGGCCATGGTGAAGTCCTACCTCTGGTTGGGTGGAGGGCAGTCGGAGCCGTACTCTTGGACATGCATGCCAAAGAAGCACAAGTCGACACCATCGATCTCTTCAAAGGCAAAGAGGGCTTTGGTTCGATACGGAAAGGATTCTGCCATCTCTCCACTGTCTACAAACCTACACGATTCAGATCGAAAGGAAAAAAACCACATTTTGCTCAGATTAGAATCATCAACAGTAACCATGTCTGAGCAACTGTGGATCCAGAATAAACGGGAAAAGTACTCGATACCTTGCTTTCATGCCCGGCTTCACTTCCACAGTTTTGTCAGAAGCATGAACTACTCGAACAGTGACCTCTCCTGATTCAGGGTGATTTTGTCGCCTTAGAAAGTCATTCACACGATTCTCCAAAAAGGTGCCAAGCCTGGTAGATGGCAACCCTAGGAATGTAGATATTAGGAGTTAAGCAGTAACCAAGGTGCAAATTAATTACTGCCAGTTTTAAGGTTCAGTGTCAAATCTTATTTCTGCTTTTTGTGTCCTCCCACTTCATGAGAAATTTAATTGAATTGAGTAATATCCAGAAACACTAGTTAAGAGAGAGGGTACAAATTACCAATATCAGGCATAAAAAAGATGCTAGAGATCTTAAGATATTTTGTACCACCACCTGGTGGGGAATGTGTGTGAGAAGCCACTGAAAGCATCCTGCTGATGCTCTGATTACTGCTACTGCTGTCAGTAATGAAGTAATTTGTTCCTGATCATTTCTGCTTTTTTGTTGGATTGTTAAATTGCTGGATTTTGTTAAAAGTTAGCAATATTTAAAAATTCTTTTTAAAGTATGGAGCACTTCACAGATTTGTGGATCATCCTTGCTCAGGGGCCATGCTAATCTCTGTATCATTTCAATTTTTGTGTATGTGCAGTTAAAAGCAAGCACAATAGTCAAATACTTTTTAAATGTTATTTTCTTATTTTTATTTTGAAAATTTTCCAATTTCAGAAGTTAAAAAACAGAACAAACGCCCATAAGCCTTTTGTCTTCACTGCAAAATTTAAAATAACAATGGTTGAGTATTATGAGAAACCTTATGGGAATAAAAGCAACCTCTAGGTCAGAAAAAACTGCAAAAGCACCTCCAAAACTAACACTGTATTAAGATAAATTTATATCAAATTTATGATAAAAATTTTAACTGTCACTCCTTCCCTCTCACTTGACATAGGTCTAAACTCAGCTCTCTTAACTAGTGGTATGGACAAAAACTAAGGGATTCACTTATGAGATGGCTGTTCTGGACAAATATTTCCACATGTGGCCTCTATTAGGACATGCCTCAAATATAGAGAAATGTAGGAACAAAAAAACCCACACATCCTGTGTTTTATCAAGTCGTGACCCCTTACATTCATTTCTTTCTTAGGTCTCATGAATTTCACACCAAAAAGTACATTACAGTTCAACCTTAAATAGGTTATAGAAAAATTATTTCATTTTTACTTGGGTATTTTACTTAAGGTTGAAATACAGTAATTCACTTTGAACAGTTCATTAACCATGTGTTAGTGAAGTTTTGCCAAGATTTACCTGTAAGTACAAAACTTACTTTTAGCAGAAAACTTATTTTCTTTCCTAGTTCGTGCAGTTTTCTTTAAACAGCCATCACAGACAAATCTAAATTGTAAACCAAGACTGATTATATAACTCACAGAAACATTTAAAGAAACATACACTACCAAACCTTATGTATGTACAAAGTTAAAATCAAAAGACAAAACCTGGAGAAATATTTCTAAATATTTAACCAAGAGTTAATAATAGAACCAATATACAAAGAAAGAGCTTTTAGATATCATTAAGAAAAAGAGGATTAAAAGCCTAATTGAGAAAGAGGCAAAAGATATGAAGAAATGTGAAGGGCATATAAATTGGTTTACTTGTGAAAAGACGACGTATTACAGATTAAAACAGGAATTTTGTGTTTTTTTTTTTTTGGTCAATTACATTGGCGAAAGTCTACATGCTACACTGGTGGGAATGTAAGTTACACTTTGAAAGCAGTGCCAATAATAGAGTTAAAATGGAAATTTGTTGCTCCTGCAACTACATCAGGATGTGTGCGTAAGTAGAGTTTCTTAGAAAAACGTGAGATCACACAAGTGTTCATCAACCAGCTGACTGATGTTAAACTAAGAATCAAGGCAAGTCTCTTGATCACTCCTGCCCACTCTGCAATCAGGATGTGCACTAAGGAGGCTAAAGACAAGCCACTTAAACACCAACTACTCTGATTGACCTTTGCGTTCTTTTCTGAAAATCTGTTAATTTGCCTCCTCTTTCTTGTGACCTCCACACCAGCAACAACAATTAGTCCAAGAACAGAGAACTGTAGAGTTCCCATCCTTGTAAGAGTCACTTGATGCACATATCCCCACCCACAGACCCCCTTCCCTTCCAACAGAGAGATCAGCCTCCTTTCTGGGAAGTGAGAGGTGGTCCACAGCAGCGGACAGGTCAGTGCCACAATGGACCAAAATCCACACACTGCTATCAAAGTCACAGATGATTTTCAGTTTGGGTAGATATGTAGGGAATGTTCAGAAACAGAATATGGGACCCAAGAATGTAACTAGTTTCCTGAAGTTTGCATCTAGTGATTTTTATGCAACTCTTTGACTTTCACTTGACTACAGCCATCATGGCCCAAACCCCCAAAAGATGTTTAAACCAAATCCTAACTAGAGTCACCATTTAGTATACCGTTTACAGGGTGACATTTTCTGAGGTAGGAATAAGAGGAACCCCTTTGGTGCCCTCCACATCTGTATCTTCTAACTTTTCTGCTACAGTCTATGTAACATTACATTTCATTGCATCTAAAATCTTGCTAGTTTCTGGGTGTTAGAGATTTCTTGCTGTCTCTAGTGACACATCTTCCAAATGTATTACTTTTGATGTGTAATGATCACCAAAGAATTTAAAAAACAAACCAGCAGAATAAAATCATTTGTGTATGGATTAAAAAAATGCAAATAAGAGAATGATCTCTATTTTTTTGATTCTAGGTTATTTAATATAACTGGATTTTAACTATCTTTTCCCAATTCAAACAATGTTTAAGAGGGAGTATATATGATATAATCAATCACTGAAAAGAAGATAAAAATTCCCTAAAATTATCATGATGAAGAAAAAGGCTAGAAAAAATACTGGTGTCTCACCCCGATGGCCAGATGATTTCATGATGAAGGACACAGATTTGATGCATCTTTCTTCCACACTCTGTACATTCAACAAACCTGGAGATGAAAAGCCGAAATTTTTAAGATTAAATCCAAAACTTTAAACCACATCAAAACTTCTGATATTTCCCTATTTCTGACAATTCAAAGAAGTTTCTAGTTTTAAAAAGCTTAAGTGTTATACGTAGAGCAAATTTCAAAAGCAATTAATATTAGTCATTAAATGTGACAATTTTAAATGTTGACTGTGGAAAGACAGTGGCTTAATTTCCACCGCAGACTTAAACTTCCAAGTGAGACACCATCCTACCCATACTAAGAAGCCTAGCATCCCAGTCCATTTCAGTGCTCTGAAAGGCCTCACTACAAAGTAGCAGAACATGAACCTGTTTGAAAACGCAGAGGTTAACAGGGATGGAATACAAGACACTACGCAGAGGTAGCTTGGTGCTTCATTTGAGCCAAAACACTAATATCAGGTTGATTCAGTGAAATGTTAATGAATACTAACTATAATGTAGACTCGTACATTTCTACCATCTATGTAGATGTATATTCCACGGATTCAGCTTAAAGCCACAGAGTTCATCTCACTGTCCATGCAGACCAAAGAATGAAAGGAAAGTGTGCTGACTACTCAGGGGGTACACTACTTACAGTTCAGGATCCAGTGTGTCATTTTTTCTCTTGGAAAATTGTTCTTTATTTATTGTACTAAGGAGAGAAGAGGGACAGAATAAGAAAAAGCAATACAGAAAGAAGAGCTACCCGAGTACTGTTCTAACAAAAGAACAAATCTCATCCTGTAAATGGATTATTTAAATCGAAGAATATACTGAAGATTCATCAAACAGGTACATTCTTGGTTCCCACAAAACACATGTTTACATAAAGGAATGCCTTTTTTCCCTGGAAAGGACTCTATAATACTCATTTTTTCAGGATGGTCTAGTCACACTTTTTATAGTAATAGAAAATTTCAGTATTAAGAATACATACTTCAGGTTTAGAGTTACCCCAAAAAGAGTAATTTTAAAGGGTAAAAATTATTTATAGTATTCATCTTAAAATGTTCCCACAGCCTCCCATCCCAAAATCTAGCATACCACACTATTTATAACCTCATAAACACAGATGCTAACAAATCTTATCATTCTCTACCTAGAATAAATAAATTTTATGGGGCCCAAATTTGACTCCTGTGATTTCTCCTTATAAAAATGAGGGCATTTCTACATTTAAACTGTTTTCTTATATTTATACCCTAGAGATTCATCTCTAAATGGCCCACAGTCTTGCTACTCAAAGTATTATGCTCTGAATGATAGCAGCACAGAAGGAACAGAGATCTTGTTAATTAATGATGCAGATTCTTCACTACAGACCTGTACAGTTGCAAGGGGTTTCTAGACTCTTTTAAAAGTAGAGATGTACTGTCCTAAGACCTAGAACATGTAGTGACCCCACCAAGCGGTACTAACGGGAAGGTTGCCTTCCTTTCCTGAATCATGGAAACCTGGCTAGAGGCAACTTCCCTGGTTTAGTCAAGGGTCAGAAGACTCCTTCAGGAGACCCACCACCTACTTTCCAGACCACCATCAGACCCTACTATATTGTATTTAAATTATAATTGAAGGAAAAGTACAAGTTCAAAATCAAATTTGGAAAATTTAACCAGTGTTTTTATCAGAAGCCCTGTTTTTACTAGTAATGTAGCAATTCCATACTTTACATTCTGAACTGTTTCTGTTTAGTATAGGTTAAAACAGAAAGAAAAAGCTGAAGACTATTAAAGTACACCAAACAGTTCTTTCTTCCTAAAACAGTTGAACTTTGAAATACAGTGTGTCTAACTAAATCTTTGAGATTAAAAGTACTCTTAGACAATTTAGGCTAAGTTTGAAAATTTTTCTTGGCATTTACCAAACAACAAGAGCTTGTACCACACTCCAACAAACCACTAAGCCCCTACGATTGTCACAAATGATATTCACAATTATAGTGATTTTGGTACTGCTAACCTACCTGAGGTTGTAAGGTGGTTACTTGTTCAATTCCCCTCGTACCCAAAACAGTTAATGAAATTTCTTTGCATGACAGCCTTTCAATTTTTAGGAGAAAAGGTGACTGCTTCCTTATAGAAATGTATCTAAAATGACTACTCAGTTCTGATGCAGTACCTAGATCAACACTGACAGAAGTTTCTATGATGGAAATGCTCTCTGTCTACCCTGACCAATATGGTAGCCACTAGCCACAGATGTCTGCTGTGCAGTTCGAACGTGGAATGTTAAACTTTATTTACTTTAACTTGTTTAAATAGCCACTTGTGGTTAATGGCTACCATACTGGGCAGTGTAACTAACCCAAGACCACTTAGAAACCTGACAACTAGTCATCTGACAATAAACAGAAGACAGCACTTTCCAAAATAATATAGTTACTACTTACGTTTGAGGTTGGGAAGGGTCATCCCCCAAAGAAACGCTCTCCCCTTGGATTTCATTGAAACACTTCTCACAGAAATGATACCTGTCGGCAAGAAGGCCATACTGGGGTGAACTGTTCCGTTCACACAACACAGCCCAAGCCAAGCAACGAAGCCACCAATCACAGCAGGCCAAGGAGGGGGACGGGAGCAGACAGCAGGTCATCAACGGCGACAAGGACATTCAATGATGCAGATTTATGGGCCCCACAGTTTGGGTTTTGTTTTTTTTTATTTTTATTTTTTTTGTTTTTGCAATCAAAGCCAAGCGCAGACAACGACAAGCATGAGGGAGAAAAAAAAAACACAAAACAAACGAAGAAATGAGGGATTGCAGGACAACGAAAAACATAAAAGCAAGACAAAACAACACAAAGCAGAAAGCCAAGGCGAAGCACAGATTAGCATTATGTATCTCAAATGGGGTCACAAGCAGCAAATGATTACAACAAATAAAATAAAAAAGGCTTCACTTACACAGACCATACCCTGTCATTACAGTACTTATATGCTACTCAATGCAAATAATCAAAATGAGGAAGAAGGAAAAATATACTGGGGAGAGAGGAGAGAACTGCAACTCTATTACTCCAAGAGCAATCACACTTCTCCCCACTTCCAAAAAAACAAAACAAAACCACAACTGTGGATATAGTGCCAGGAAATAATCACCTAAAACAACTGTTTTTGAAAAAAACTTTTTGGAAAAAAAAGAAAAAAAAATACAATTGGTTTCAATCAATAAATCCACATAAATTTAAAAAAAAACAAAACGTTTTTCAATAAGAACTGCATAAGTAGTTAAATACTCATTGCTGCCATCAACTGACTTAATTTAAAAGGCAAAAGAAAGTGATGTACAGGTACGTGATCATATGTTCCTTGGTACAAAATTAAAAACCCTGTAGATTGGTGTTAAAAATCCAAAAACAGTATACATGTTAAGACTATAGAAGAAAAACTTCATGCCAGCTGTTACTTGCTTTTTTGAATACAAGATGCTTTTAGCAACCTGAAACCCACTTTTCTTAGATTTTAATGAGTAAAAACCTGGACTCTAATGACTACTAAATATTAGCAGCATGCACCTTTTTGTAAATAAAACAAAAAATTTAAGCGATTTTTTCAAAGCTAGAAATCCATCTGTAGCACACAAGTTCAGCAAAAACTACCACCACGGGTTTGCTTATTAAAGGAGCAAAGGGTGCTAACTGCCCAGACTTACTATTTCTGTTTCAGAGCCCTAAGTAAGCACCCCATGCAAGCTATACTGTTAAACAGGAGAAAAACCATAGTTAAAGTAGATTAATGAATGTAATTTGTGGAACTATACCCACTGGGTAGAAGAAAATAAGCCTATTTATTAGAACCCTACCAACTACTGCCTTATCATTGTAAGTAATTTGAAGCTTCTTTTTATTTGCTTTAATATAGGCAAAGCAAACACTCTGGAATCCTGTTTTCACATCCTCCAAGAACTGCACACAAAAAGATACAGCTGGCTAACAAACTTGTGGTTCAAAGCTCTCTGGGTAGTTTTTGGAAACAACCACAGCCAGCAGCAATTTCATGGACAAATAGAAAGACTAATTGGTTTGCAAATTTTCTCAGTTTTGTCTGAGGCTGTGGTAAACTATCAAACGACAGTAGGAAAGAGAAGAGGGGCTTGAGTTGTAATCCCATCTATGCCTACAACTCACAAAATTGTTTAACTTCCCAAGGCCTTGGGTTCTCACCTTATAAAAATTAAGGGCCCAGACTACTGACTCTAGGCTACTTTCTGCTAAAAAATTATGTAATTCTGCAGAGGCAAATGCAAAGCCCAGAACTTGTGCTGTACAGTTGTTTTCAAGCAAGTTACAGATGAACCACGACTGTATGTGTGCTGGTCCAGCTGCATGCACTCCCTGGACACACGGACCATGGTTCAGTCTAGCTTACCTGTTCTGGTAACTGTAGTAAGTGGCATCCCGGGGGATTGTGCATAACTGTTTGCCATAGCAACAGAGTGTCTGTGGGGAAAACTCCAACTGCAAAAGAAACCAGTCATTCAATAGAACACAAGCCTGAGGGACAAGCTAGGATTTTTATACTGGCCAATCAGAAACAAAAGTCAGTGAAGTCTTAGCTCTCATTTATGTTAATCATAATGGGCTACTGTAGTTTTCAAGACAGTTCACAGAACTACACGCATTCTAGTTTACTCAGTAGTCCTCACCATATCTATGAGGAATATATTGAGACCCCTAGTGTGTGCTTTAAACCATGGATAGTATCAAACCCTATAAAATGTTTTATTTCCTACAGGTACATACCTATGATAAAGTTTATACTTAAAAACAGGCCCTTAAAAATAGGCACAGTAAGAGTAATAAAGGTTATACGAATGTGTTGTCTCTCAAAATATCTTGTACTTAGCCTTCTTGTGATGATGTGAGATGATACAACACCTTTGTGATGAGATGAAGTAAGGTGAATGATGCAGGCATTGTGACCAAGTGTTAGGCAGCTAGGGACCTTCTGACTATCCATCAGGAGGAGGATCATCTGCTTCTGGACTTCGGGTGACAGAAACCACAGATGAGAGACTACTGAACTGTACCATCTCATCACCCTGAGGCAGGCTTAGCTGTCATATCCTTCCACTAGTTACCGAAGAACAGGACCAGAGCAGCTCTACGTGAAATGGCATGCACAGGAAAACCAGGACATTACAGGCACTGTGCACCCACAGGTGAATATGATCAAGTCCCCACTCCAAATGAGTTCACAATCTGATGACTCAGGATGCTAAATGGTCAAGTTTTCAATATGATTCTTATCTCTGCAAAAATTTCTTACCTTTCTGCCACAACAATATCCAAGGCTTTGCATGACTGGATCAATTTCTTGTTCAAAGACCTCAGACAACTTCGAGCAGTATTTGTACACCCGTGATGTTTTCCGATTATATAACCAGGCATTGTTGAACATAAGCCAGATGTCATCCACATACTGCCAGGGTTCCTGATACTGTCCAGTGTCTAACTTCCTTTTGATGGTAGAAAGATCCATGGGGCTTTTCACAATATCAAAGTAATCCTAGAAGGACAAGGAATACCAAGCAACATTACTCAAGTATCAGTATATTTAACATAAATGACATGTCTTCCTATTATCATCATCATTGATTTTCCAGATAATGTTGAGTCTTTTACCTGCCCATGTTTCCAGAGAGCTGACTGATGCCCATTGCTTCTTTAAATCATTAGTCTACCGAGATTATGAAGCAGCTCAGAGGGCAGAGAGAATAAAGTAACTACTACTTTCTTTCCAGACAGCAGGCTGATGGTCTGCTGAGGCAACTCTAGAGACTTTAGCACAGTATATGTGTGATGGTAATGAAGACCAGCTCAGAGATTAAGAAGTCAAAGATCCTTAACTTTTTAGTACTAGAAGGGGCTTACATATGAGGAAACTAAGACCACAGAACATCAGTGATCCATTAAAGGTCACGAAAAAACACAGTACTAATGGATTTTTGCCCTTCAAAACACTCCATTACTGATACTACTTTAAAATCCTCAAAAGAAAATTGCAAGTAGCCTGGTGTGTTGACAGCTTTAAAAGCAGACAAAACTACTCTGGGTCAATCTTTTCTATCACAAACTACTGCTACTCAAGTGATAAAAAATAAACAAACCATATGACCCAGCAATCCCACTTCTAGATATATACCCAACATATACCCACACAAACTTTGTATGCAAACATTCCCAGCAGTGCTTTCCTCAGCAGCCAAAAAGTGTAAGCAACCCAGATGTCTATCAAACTAATGAAGGGGTAAAGGAAGTGTGGTGTATCTGCACAGTGGAGTATTGCTGGGCCATTAAAAAGGAATGAGGTACTGATTCACACGTCAATGTGGGTTAACCTTGGAAACATTACGCTCAGTGAAAGAAGCCAGTCACAAAGAATCCCAGATTGTATGATTCCATTTAAGAAAAAGTTCAGAATAGACAAATCTGTAAAGACAGAAAGCAGACTAGCAGTTGGCTGGGTGGGGGTGGGAGCTTTGGGAGGAAATGGAGAGTATGGATAATGGGGTGATGAAACTGATCCAAAATTGACTGCAGTGATATTGCACAATTGTGTGAGTACTCAAAAAACCTCTGAATTGTATACCTTAAAGGAGTGACTTGTACAATATCCGAATTACATACAAATAAAGCTGTTAACAACAAGAGAAATCAGAAGCGCCATCAAAGACTTACTGGGATTCCTAGAAGCTGAGGGTCCACAGGCTGCCGAAAGGGAAGGGATTCTGGATCCTGTCGGTAAAGTGCCTCCAACGTTGGCATCAGTGCCTGTCGTAACTCTTCTGGTTTGAAAACTTCAGAAGAGTACGTGTGAAATTAGTTACAGTTAAGCAAAAGAAGAAAAAAAACATTCAAGTCGAAGCTACAAAAATATCTAAAAAAAAATCACAAAACACAAAATGGCCTACTCTGTCCCTCTGGAAATATCACTATGGGCATATTTCCAGTTTCTAATTCCTCGTCTGCTTTGGGCAGCACCTTCAAACACCATATGTAGTCACCTTTAGACATCCTTCATGGCTCAGCTTATTTTTCAGTGAGAATTTCAGTTAAGATACTCTTGACCAACTAGAAACAGAACCACAGCCTTCCAAAAACTTAAGAAGAAACTCATCAAAATGACACTCCAGGAGATAGTGGTGTAAGAAGAGGGATGATGTCAAGCAAGATTAGACAGAAGTCCTCATTAGTGATATCGGTATCGACCATATAGACCTGGTATTGTCCTATCCCTAGAGGAATAGAACCACTGAAGGCAAGAATCCCTCATTAAAATGCTTGACGTCTTACAGCTTAGGAGGTAGACATATATACTATTTTGATGGCAAATGTTAGGTTTAAGTGTCAGGAAAGACAGAACTAAATTGTTATTGCCAGACCATGGAGTTAGTTTATCAAATTACATTCTATTTGTTCTCAGTATGATGTTTCCCAAAAGTCAGGAAAGATTTGCTACTGTGTCCTAAATGGAATTACTTTGAGCTATCATTCAAGAAGCTAGTCATTAAGGGTTCAGTTTTGAGCTTTAAAACACACCAAATAGAGGCCTATTTCTTCTGCTCACAAATTAAATATTTAGGAGGGCGTATTTGTTAGTACTATGAATATTTTTCACCTCATGGAGGGGTCTGTCATTTAAAAAAAAAAATCAAGACAGACCTTTAGTCTGTCATTCTTGGTTATACTAAAAAAGTAATAGAATTTGGGCAAACTTGTGAGATGAGCTGTTTTGAATAGATTCCTAACAGTAAAGCAGGGTTTGCTCTAGCCTCCATTAAAATCACACTTTAGTATAAACAAACCTTATTTTAAATAAAAGCTTTTTTTTAGCCCCGCTGTATTAGTGGAACACTTTTATACACACCATTTACAGGAGCCAGCCGACTCCCTGTTAAGTCCTACCTGTGCCACTAAAGGGGTCGCTAGAGCCGCCAGTTCTAGTCCTAGTTAGCACATCTCTCATTTCCACGTGAACTGTCTAACACTCTGCTAAGTGGCGCTGCTCGCTCAGTCTGATCCACTCGCATTCAGCAGACTGGTCTAGAGCAGACCCTGAATCAGCCTGCCTGGTTCACTCAGCAGCTGAGGAAGCTGGGCAGGTTACTTATCTTTGCTGACTCTCAGTTTTCCCACCTATAAAATAGTGATCAATAACCTCACAGAACTGTTGTAACATTAGTTAGTTTAACTGCTTTCACTTACTCTATTTCACCCCCTTGAACTAAATTTACTTAAGGACAGGAGACTGAGGACTTGCAAACATTGGTTAGCTGGTTGTACATAAAAAAAGCCAGCATCTATTTCTTCAGTGATTATCTTTCTGCGGCCGTGTGTGAGGGGTAGGGGTTTCACAGATGAGAAGCTCTAATTTATAGATAAGTGGAAAAATAAAAGAAGGGTGACTGGCTCTTTTCTTTTTAACTTCTCATTAGGAAAAGTATCAAATGTACAGAAGAGCTGAGAGAATATAATGAACTCCCTATATGTTAACATGTAACTCACATATATAGGTGAGACAGATGTGTGGCATAGTGCACAGTAGATTAACAATAAATGCCACCATTATTATTGCTATTATTTCTGGTATTTTAGTCAACGATGTATTTAGTAACCTCTCTCCTCTAAAAATGGTAACTTTGAGAGGCTGCACCCCACAATCCTGAAGAAATGATGGATATGTCTGACCCAGTAACTACAGAAAGCAAATACACCTAAATGAAAGAACATTTCTTTTCCAACATTAGTAATAATGAAGAGACCAGGCCAAGGGCTGCAAGCTTAATGAAATCACGTTACAGTCAATTTCCGAGGCCCAAGAAGCTTGACTCCATTCTACTGTATGTCTTTTGTTTCTTTTCCTGCCTCCAGGAATACAGAGCTTAAGTGACTTACTCTTCTTCTTTGACTGTCCCGGGGCTGGAGATGATTGGGTAGCGGAAGTACTTGGCTGGTCTTCCTCCTCTTTTGGTTCAATTTTTAGTTCAGGGCCTCTTTCTTCTGTTTCTGTAGGTTCCACCTTACAGCCTTCTGCTTTACTCTAAAAGGCAAGGTAAGATTTTTAGTTTTCCGAAGATACGCAACTGGGAAGCAGTGAGACTTATTTATTCTCCCCTACGGATGTATCTCAAGACCCTCTCTCACATGGAAATCAATGAAATGAGACCTAAGTATCAGAGCTTCCCTGTCGTATTATCTGGGCTCCTAGACTGAGGTCCTAGCCAACAATCAGCAGTTAACTGCCCTACTCTCACCTCTGGAATATCCTCTGGCTGAGTATCTGCTGGCTCTGGTTGATCCACTTCCATTTTAGCCTCCATTTTCACTTCCTGTGAAGGCTGCTTCTCAGGAATGATCTGAGAATTCACTTCTGTGCTACTAGTAGATGGAGGGTCTGATACCTGCCCTTCAATGCTTACAGCTGGTTGGGAAAGCTGGGCAGAAAGAGGGGAAAAACAAACAAAGTTTGCCAAATACACAACCAGAATTTTAAGCTATACAACAGGATGGCATGATCAATCCCCTACTTGCAGGCTTGTATCATGATACCCACTTATAGTGCTTTCACTTACTCTATTTCACCCCCTTGGACTAAATTTGCTTAAGGATGGGAGACTGAGCACTTACAAACACTGGTTGGCTGGTTGTACATAAAAAAAAGCCAGCAGCCATTTATTCAGTGATTATCATTCTGTGGCAGTGTGTGAGGGGTGGGGGTTTCAGAGAAGAGAAGCTCTAATTTATAAGAAATGGAAAAATAAAATAAGGATGACTGGCTCTTTTGTTTTTAACTTCTCATTAGGAAAAGTATCAAATGTACAGAAGAGTTGACAGAATATAATGAACTCCCTTGAATGGTTGTTTTGAATCTCACATTCTAGTGGGATAACTAGCAATCTCTACCTATTTTCTTAAGTCTTCCAATAGAGGAACTTCACAATGAGACATTCATATCTTCACAAATTACCCTACACAGAATAAAATAAAAAGTTTCCTTTCTGAGCTCTGCCCTTCTTCGCCTATTAGAGGGCAGGATGAACCAGTCATCAATAAACAAGTGTTTTATGAAGAAGTTGTGACTCATGGGACTTCTCAGTTCACCAACATGACAGAGAACTAAAATATTAGCCATCAGGGATCAAGAAGAAAGCTCTAAGCCATGACATACAGTTTTTTAGTGAGGATGTAACTATTAGATGTGAATTTGATTTCTACTACATATATAACGAGTCTCTCAAAAGGAAGCTTCAAGTTGTTTCAGGCCCACACTCCTCTCATCTTAGCTCATGATTTCTTAACCTTAGGTAGGACCACACAGACACTAAATCCATTATTTTGTTTATTTTTTCTTAAATACTACAGCTCAGACTGTTCGAAAAGATTTTTCGGTTAAGATTCATGTGGTCCACTGAATGTGCTAGACTCTCGCCCCTTGTCATTCTCTCTCACACGCCTTCAAGTCTCAGAATGCAGCACAAAACAGCACGGTCAACGTCAGAACTAAACAAAACCTTTGAATTCCTTCTATGCTAGGTACTACAACAGGAAGAAAAAACAGAAAGGAAGGCAAGTCCCTAACTACAAAGAGATTCTAGTCTAACTGGGGAGACAACAGTAAGAGACGAAATAAAGAACAGGTACAGCACATAACTAGTGCAATACTACACAACAACTGAAAATATGCCTAAACCCAGTTTTGCTTACTGGAGTCACAGGCTGTGGAGGCAGCAATGGTGCCGATGGGGTGGGAACGGAGGCTGCTGTACTCTGCTGTGAAAGAGGCTGCTGTGGTGGCGGGTCAGCTACAGGAGCAGCCGGAAGTGAAGGCTGCCCTTGGGGAGGAGGTTGCGTTGGTGGTGGTGTAGGTGTCTGCCTTGGAGGTGGATGCAGTGCCTGTGACTGGGGCCCAGTCGTCATGGCTGGAGGTGTAGGAACAGGAGCTGGAATTGCTGGTGCTGGCGGCTGCTGAGCCCCTATGCTTGGGGGCGTATGGTGAGGCGTGGGGGTACGACTGGGTACAGGAGAAGGTGAGTTCTGATGCAGAGCTGACTGAGGGAGAGGGGGACAGTGAATGTGGCCACCTTGAGACCCTGGAGGCATAATAGGAGAGTTCACAGGGCAGGAAGAACTGGACATTTGTGCCTGTTAAATGAAAAACATAACAAAATTCAGAACAGAATCAAAGAAATATTTAATAGGCAGGCTACATGCATTTAAAGACACAAACTGATTAAATAGCAACGAATGTCTCCTTTTCAAACTGTGTAAAAAATAATCTTGGTGGGGAGGTGGGGCTTACCTTTGGATTATCCAACCCATACAGTTCTGAATTAAGTGGACTTCAAAAAATTCAGCAGAATGGCCTTAGCCACTGCAGAGACATGGGGCAGGTGAGTAAAATACACTTTTCTGGCCCTTATACTCTCTTCAGCAAGAGTTCTTCCTTCTGCATTGCTGTTCTAAGATTTCATTTTAAAAAGTGCTCACTACTAATGAAAATGGTTAAAGACTATCAATTTAATCTATTTCTTACTTTGTAACACCACCACTATGTCACAGAGTAATCTTTTCATGTTCAGAATACCTTATGCCTGTAACTGTTATTAAAAACTTAAAAAATAAACTATTTTCACCCACTATTTTCTTCCATCCTTTCCTATAAAAATCTAGATCAAGGTAAGTTTTAAGAATTACAAAAACAGGTTTAAAAAAATCCATTTGTGAGACATACTTGAGACACGGGTGCTTGACCGCCAGACGGAGCCAAAGGCATATTCGTCACACTCATTCCCTGTGCTGAGAACTGAGCCTGGGGAAGGAACTGGCTCTGGCTGGAAGGCTGTTGCATGCGAGGCCCATAGCCCATAGGCTGCACAAAGAAACAAAACAAAAAAAGAGCACCACATTGCTTCATTACAGGTAATTCCACTATGGCTAGAATCACCCACTGCTTTGGCCGTAATGTGGGGAGGGGAGGGTAGAAAAGGAAGTGGTGCAACATCTGACCCTCATGCTCAGAAAATGGAGAATAGACTCACGGCTGACCTAAGCCTTATTTAATAAAGAAAGACAGGAGGTTGCAAACATAAAATCATTCGATACACAAAATGAACCTAGAACTTCAACAAGAACTGAGAAGAGTGCATCAGAATTTCATGAGGTTTTTGCTAATGTCAGTGGTATTGCAACAGCACAAATTATAAGACTCCTTAATGGCTACACATAAAATCTTGTAAGTTGTGGCTGAACTGTGGGTAGCACGCATGGCCCACAAACACACTGGGATTGTTACATTTCATTGTAAAATTGCCCTAAACAAATCTAGGCCATCAATACAGGAAGGAATTATGAAATATCAAAGGCCATAAACTTTTTTTTTAATAGATTAAAATGGAAATTAAGACTTCTTATTAAGAATGGCAGACAGGTGTCAAGACATTATGACAGACAACCTCAAAAAGGCTCCAGGATTAGAGGCACTAAGCTAACTCTGAAAGACAGGGTAAGGGTTGGCTAGGGTCGATGTGGAAAGGCGGATGGTAGGTTTGGAGTTTGCATAAGGAGCAGTGAGACGCTCATTGTCCCTCTTCTTTACTTTCTAACCAGGCAACTGTCCCTCCATTACCCTTGCAAAAGACTGTTTCCTGCCAGCATGGTTCTATATTTGAGTAAGGTAGGCATTATGAAGAAAGGTGATTGTGTCAAAGTGTGCAGGCTTCTCAACACTGAGACTTCATGGAAAGGTGACTGGCTGCCCTTTTATAAGCTTGCTAGTACTCTTGACTACAAACAGTATCTGCCAACAAATCTTTCTTTTACTGTAAATTTTATATAACTGAGAGTTCTAAACTATATTAGATCCCATATATACTTTATGTATGTATGTGTGTGTGTGTATATATATATATATATATAAATACACATTAACTATCACAACATATATATATGGGTGTTCTGAAACACACACACACTTTAGAAAACTGGTTTTCTACTTTAAAGCTGTAAACAGCTCTCATGCCACCACTAAAGTTCTGTAATTATTGTTTACTGCGCATTCTAATTTACAGATGTCCCACGGTTTAACCATAATATATCCCTAGATGTACTTTCAGGATATGGATTTTTTTCAAATCAGAATATATAACATAACATTCTTAAAATGAATTTCCTTCAAAGTATATCCTTTCAGTATGTCAGTGATAATTTCTGTAGGATAAATTTCTAAAAACAATTTGTAAGTAAAAGAGACAGGTAAAAATTAAGGAATTTAGTATTTACTGCCTAATTGTGGTATATGGTTTGGTTTTCTCCACTCCATTAAAAAAAGTAATTATTTTCATCTCTGAAACACAGCAACTACTTAATTATGTCTATATTAAGGGCCCAAATCAACAGAATTATAGAAAGAATCAAAGTTAAGGATTAATCACTTACAGTTACCTAAGAATTTTTGTTTATGAAATAAAAACAAAGAAAAAGGACTTTTTAGAATGACAGGTAACTGCCAAAAAGATTACCCAAAGAGGTCCAACTTACTGGGTTGAGAGCTCCAGGCTGAGCTAACTGTCCATGGTGCTGAAGAGGAGAGGTCTGCCGGGGCCCAATAGGCGGCTGGGGCATACTCATCGGCCCAAATTGATTCAAACCTGTGAGTAAGTGCAAAATACTAGATCTCAACACCTTTGTGGTATCAGAGGATAAAAGAATTCTTATTTCCGACTATATCAGGGCAAAGAAAGGAACCTGCTTTCAAGTGTGATGAATGTTTAGCATGCAAGTTTCATTCACAGTAACCATAGAAGGGGATTGTTAATTCACATGGTCTGGAATAAATTCCATCTTTGCCACTTGTTTTTAAATGGATGCTTGATCATTTAATGTCTTTTGTCCCTGACCTGCCAGCCAAACTGTTCTTCACCCATCCAACTCCAAAACGTTTTCTGATTTCTGAAACTGGTAATTAGGTAACTTGCTGCTGGCCTGAGTTAAGAGTAAGGTGGCAGGTATTATCTTGTAGTATACTAGGGAATTTGTTAAAATGGCCATGGTTAATTTAAGTACAAGGATTTCTTTCTTAACTTACCAGGCTGTGGAGTTATCCGAGGCATCATCTGGTTTGGCACACTGCCACGGATCATAGATGGATCAGGCAGAGGGCCATCTAAAGTGGGAGAGAAATGGTTAAAAAAAAGTATCTTTCAGCCACCTACGCTAAAACAAAGAAACAAAAAAACCACAACTCACAAAATACCTTCAGTAATAGCTTAAAGAATTCAGTCTCAATCTCAAAAGAATAAAGCTTTAAGCTAGACAGGAACCTTAAGAAAATGTTAGTTCTGAAACATCAGAAAATGCCTCAAATGTTTTTAGTACATTCCGTTAGTATATTCCCAGTGCTTTCAGTGTGACAGGGAAATAAAGTCTTAAAAAAAAAAGAAGCTACTATAGCTTTTAATATGCTGTTGTTTGACTAAGCCTGATTCTTTGTTTGGTATGCAGCACAATACTCCATTAAGAGCCAGCCACAGACCTTGGTCAGTGAATAAAATTGATACAACTTTCAAACTTTACTCTACCACTTCTGCTCATTTACTAAACGTCTGCTATACCAAATAGCAACAAAAATGATCCCACCACCATGTGGTTTACTGCAATTCAAGTTACTAAGTTCAGAAGAATTTACCACTAATATTGCTCCTAAAACTATATTACAGTAAAATTGAGAACTGGAGAAAACACCAAACCCTCGAAAAGTCTTTTATACACAACTGTGCAAGATTTACCAAGTTACATGTGTAACCTATGTTCACTGTATAAAATATAAGGAGGTAGACCTCTATTAACAGTTTTAATCTTCCACGTGTTGAACACACTTTATATAAAGTAAGTTTTCCCCTAACATATGAGGAACTTTTTTTCCTGTCAACAATCTGGATGGGCGTTGCAAACTAAATGCCAGCAGAGGACAGGCAGTTAATATTCAAGAGTGAGAAAAAGATCAGGCTGCCCCTGAAACACCAGGGACAGGGAGGACTGTGATGAGGTGGACGAAGCACAAGCCTGCTTAAAGGTGGCCACTACTCCAGCCACAGACAGTGGTGCCCTTGCAGGGGACAGGGCCAAATCTGCTAGATCCTTCTATTTTTAAAGAAAAGCCAGATCCAGATTTTATTGCAAAGTCTATAAATAAGTGAGACTAAGCAAATGAAACAATACAAAATTCTACAGCCCACATGTGGCCCAAGTGCTTACAGCTATGATGTACATGATGGCTTTTACTGACTGTATGGTGGAAATATGTCAAAATCTACTGCTGACCCATTAGGTAGCTCTTAATTTTTCATTGTCAAAAGGAACATCTGATGAACATTTGAAGGAACACTTTGATGATCATTTTTAAGATAAATATTTAGAGATAAAGAATATATACACACACATCCAAATCCATTAAAATGCCTGCCCATCATTCACATTTAAACAAATACTCTCTTAATGCAAAATATATACATAGACATTCAAAAACCTTATAACATATAACAGTAAGTATCCAGGAATCCTGCCACCCCCACAAAAAAAAAAAACAGTGTTAACAGATGAGTATTTATTCCAGAACTTTTTTCTGGGAATATGTCACATTACAAAAAATCAGATTATAACAGAAATGATCTGTCACTGACTTTCTCTTAAGGATTTATATTTGTAAAAAGTTGAAGTCAGCTCCTTATTCAACGTCGTTAACAATTAGGTGGTTTATCTTTTTCAGACTGCAAGTATATGTTGCTTGTATTAACATACCGTGAACCTCTTTGTAGGCTGATATATATAGACCTACTACAGCCACTCTTTAATTACATAATAAACACAGGCCTCTTGCCTAAATAAAAAAAAAATCCAAGTACAGAAATACAAAAACAAGAAGTTTCAAGACTTCCATAGTCATTACTCTTACCCATAATTTTCTCATGCAAATACAAAAATTAGGAATAAGTTCACACTTAAAATATTATACTGGGTGCAAAAACTGTGTCATCCCTATTTCCCAGTGTTTTTGTCTTTTAAAAAAATTGAGATATAACTGACACACATAATGTATTGGTTTCAGATGTATGACATGATTTGGTATTTGTACATAGAGCAAAAATAATCACAGTAAGTCTAGTTAATATCTGCTGCTATACAGACTCATAAATCTTTTTCCTTGTGATGAGAACTTTAAAGATCTACTCTTAGCAATTTCCAAATATGCAGTATAGTATGACTATAGTCACCATGCTGTACATTACATCCCCAGGACTTATTTGTAACTGGAAATTTATACCTTTTGACATTTTTCACCCATTTTGCCTACTTCCCACCGACCCCCACTCTGGCAACCACTGCCAATTGGTTCTCAGTATGCACGACCCACCCCATCCCCTTTATTGGAAAAGATTTCACATGTGAGATCATATAGTATTTGTCTTTCTCTAACTTACTACACTTAGCATAATGCCCTCAAGGTCCACCCGTGTTGCAAATGTCAAGATTTCCTTCTTCCTTTTTTAAAGGCTGAATAAAGTTCCACTGTGTGTATGTATCCACTAACGCTCCAATCCCCCTGCCCCACCTCCTTTCTTGAACCATTCATCCATCAACGGGTCTATCTTGGCTATTGTTCACATGGGTACATATATATTTATCTTATTAAACTCATTTCTCCTTTATGGTTCACTGTGGGCTTTTTACCTAGTCAAATTATCATTCCTTTTCTTTATGGTTTGGTTTTATTTTCTGGATGTTCCCTCATCTCCCTTTATGTTAACTTATGTTCCTAAGACAGACTGATGAACAAGACGTGGTTGGCTGTTTCAGCCTTTTCTTTCAATAAAATTTCCTTTTACTACTTTTTAACAGTTTAATCACAGTTCTGTTTATTCACTGTATCTTAATGGTTTAGAGAAGATTGTGAAGACAGAATGCCTGGACCTGATTCTTAATTTTGCCATTGACTGACTGTATGAGTGCAGCCGAGTTAGTTAACACTCCCTGTGCTTCAGTTCTTCATCTGTAAAATGGAGACAACAGCACCTACATTAGGTTCGTTGGAGTTCCCGTACCTGCTTTCTCTATCCTCTACTGATTTTTGTTCTTTTTCATTTGATTTTGTACCTATTAAAAGCTGTTAAGTCTTCTGTTTCGTTACTGCTAACATGGTTTTTAAACTCAATTCCTTTTCTATCCCCTGCTATTTTGTTTTCATTTCTTCACTGTAGAAATGTTTTCTTCTGAAAATTCCCTTTGCCTTTAGTAATACTTCTTCAAAGAGTTTTTCTATTTGCTGATTGTGACTTTCCCTTGCAGTTTTAACTTATCTACCTAAGAACCACAAGTTGGATCCTTACTGTCATTTATCTCAGTATAGTGAGCAGTCCCCTCAGGGTGAGCTGTTTGCTCAAGAGGGTAGGTAGAATCACCTTAAAGCTGTCACTCTCCAGTGGCACCTTGACCTTCACTTTAAGTAGAGGGCTCCTGGTGGTTGGTTAAATCTGTTCCATCTTCCAACTGCTTGGGTGTAAAGGGGGAGCCTCAAATTAAAATATTCTAGTACGTAGCTCTAAGGTTACTTTAGCAATGCAATACTGGGGCACTTTTAGATGTTTCTGATGGTTCAATAGAATAAATCATGCTACTGTGGATATTTCTGTGCAATTATACCATTGTTGCTTGTCATTAAGTTCCTAGACATGGAATGCTTGGATTTACAGGACTGAACAAATATTTAACTGCTCACCAAGAGTCATGTGACTATATAGTCACTAACACACATTTTTAACCTTTAGAGACTCCAAACGGTCTCTGCTAATTTTACTTGTTCTTTCCTTTTCTCATTTTTCTTCCAATCTCTAATCTTTTTTCCCAAGTCATATATTAAGGAAATTAGTGTCTTTAAATATTGAGTCTGTTTTCTAGTTTGTATTAATTATATTTATGGTAATCTTCTGTTGCACTTTTTTCTTAAAGCTTCCAGGTAGCAGCTAGCTTAGCTGCTTCTTATTTCATTTTACTTTTTCTACATTGTTCTGTGTAGTACTTTAAGATTTTTGTTTAAAGTTTAAAACTTTATTCTTCTACAACTAATTTCTGTATATGGGATAAGGTATACAAAATGCTAGATTTAGTATAAGCTAAAGGTCAACATCTACTTAGGGCTACTGAGTTCCACTAATACCTATTCCACAGTTGTTACAGTATGGTTCAGTTACTATACTGTTTTTACTTTAACATAAAACTACAATTTACTATCTGATAGACTTTAGACTTGGACCAAATTTCTAAAGAACTCAAGTAAACTTTATCATACTTTTGAATCTCAAATGCACACACTTCAGTTACTGCCCTAGTTCAAACCATCAGCAGTATGATGCAGTCTCAGCTCTAGCCTTGACTTCCTTGTTTCTGAGCATCTGTGCTCCTACCTACTCAAAATAAATAAATAAATAAAAATAAGATGCGTCTTCCCTTGTCAGTGGGCCTCCATGTGTATTATTCCCTCTGCCAGAAATGTTATCGCTCTTCTCAATTCTTTTCACATCATGGCCCACAGAGAAAACGTATCTAGCACACTGCAAGTTAACAAACGAGGCTGCTAAAAGCTGATAGCAACCAACAGTTCTCCACCTTTACTACTTCAGGGCCTGGGGATGAATTTCTCAGCCCACCTATCAAATCCACTAATGGCATTAAGAGATGGCACCTGCTGACTCACTTGATGTTACCTGTAGGTAGTCAGTGTTCCCTAACTCAAGAAACCCAGGTTTTTCCCTAGCCTTTCTCACATCTTTTAAATATCCTGTATTCTTCCTCACTATTGTCTATCTACTGCTTATTGCACTACTTGGAACAATGAGTTCCAATGAATGAATAAGGCAATGCAGAATAATCTTGGCTATCTGGGTAATCATTAAGTCAAGATGGCTGCTATAATCAGGACACTGAAGCTGTGAAGATAAATTTTTAAAAAATGCTTCTAAAAAATAGTTCTTAGCTTTTGAACATATTGTGTAACATGAGATTGTGTGTTTAGGATTTATGAAAGCTGGTGAGGCCTCTGAACCCTACTCGGCCTCTACCTATTGGCTGTGCACCATATCCAAATCAGTGAACACTCGTGAAATATTTTCTAGGTGTACCATGAGAGAACATATCTTGGGGTCTAAAAATGATGCCATATCAGGACACGTTAGGGACCATGCCCAGGACTCTTATATACTATTCAGTTACTGTTTTTATTAGAGGATTATTTTCTTTACAAAGGCAAAAATGGATCATTCAAAAACTACAACAAGTTACACAATCTAATGTAAATTTATTAGGTTGTTAGAAATAATTTTATTACTAATTTCTCTCCTAAGTAACTATAAGAAAAGCACTTACTAGAATTCATTCCTGGTTGCGGCTGCCCCATGTTAGGCCCTGCGTTCATGGAAACTGGCACCATGCCTGCAGCACTTGGTAGCATATTTTGTTTCTGTAGTCTAGTCCTTCGTTTTTCTTCCAGTTCTTTCTGGATCTTATAGATCTTCTCAGCTAGCAGGTGGTAGTATTCCGCCTTTTTGAATTTGGGAAATAAAAAAGCAGACATGAGAAAAAAAGAATTATCATCAGGTAACAGGAAAAAACAAACAAACCTAAGAACAGATGCTAGCTTCATTTCAGGAAGCAGGCAGAAACTTTTAAAAGGGGGAAGAATCTAATCTACTTTCTTAGACTGTTCCAAATATGAGGCTCATGTTTGGAATCATAATGTGAAAACAGCTTTATTATGACCCCACAAAGTAAAGCATGACATCTCAAAGTAGGTTTACGAAATACATGCTGGCAATTTACAGCACATGAAAAGAATACACTACATTTTGAAGAAGTGCCAATTTAGAGAAGAAGGTTTAACTGATGTAGAGAAATGGGAATACTACTTGAGATCGAAATATTAAGTAGTTGATTCACTACATCCTAGTGAAAATAGCACAGAGCTGATTAACAGCTCAACCACTTAAACTGACAGGACAACCCAGATAAAGTGCCACATGAGTGCACTGTATTACTGAAAGGAAAAATGTGATTCTTAATGACATATGCTTTAAGAAAATTGCTTTGTTATCTTGACTGTGCACAGTAAGACAGGATAGCTAAAGGGTATCCTCTGAAATATAGCATCACCTGAACATGTAACAAATAGAGACCAACTGAACAACCAGAACAGGTCCACTTCTGATTTCATATAGAAAATACAAATGCTCACTCGATTATTTGCAGATTCATACATGTCCCCTTCCACTTTCCGGGCATATGCAACTAGGTTTTCCATCCGTCTGTCTTTTAAAGCAGCAGGATCCGGAGTAGGAAATATGGCTTGAACACTAGGGAATAGAAAATCCTACCATTATATCATGTTAGCCTTTTGTTCTCATCACAGAATTGTACAGTATTTTAAACCTTCTCCTAATTAGTATTTTCTCATTTTTATACAATGAGTACATTAGGTAGAATTTAAAAAGAATTGTCAGATAAACTCAAAAATAAAATAACACTGGCCCAAATGAAGTTGTCTCTTTGTAGTAAACAAAGGGTTTTCCTTATCAGAATATAAGAAATGATGCCATAAAAAATACTCCTTGGTCCCCGTCACTCTAGTGTAGAGCAGAAAAATTATACTATACAATCTGCATAAAGGAAGTCAGAAAACCTGACCTTTGTCATAGTGTAAAGCAGAACACCCTTCAGATCCTCCTATGCTCTCATTTTACTGAGTTTAGTAAAATAAAACCTAAAAATCACTACAAAATCTTAAAAGATCAAGAATGGGAAGTGAAGAAGGCAGAAATGTCTACGCTTCTGCTAAATTGAGTATTTTTTACTCTCTAGCAAGTCTCTACAAAATGCCTGGCACTTGTGTTCCTAAAGACTGACAAATGTGATTTCCAGCCACTAATTTTATCACTGGGACACCCATGTTCAGTTGTATAGTAGTTAGAGGAACCAGATGGGGAGGAAATAAATGGAAGTTAAGAGTATCTTAATTGGTAAAAAAATTCCCAAGCATATACTAATCCCTTAATATCAATTCAGGCAATTGATCCCAAATAGCCTATTGTCTCTGTCCATTAAGTGAAAGTTCCTAAACAATTGTTTGTCACAAATCAAGTTTATTCTGGAGTTTCCTCCTTACTGTCAAATTCCATTTCTAGTGAAATCATTTAAAAAAAACAACTCCTAAATGAAATGCAAATGTATCTGGTAGGCTACTGTAATATAAACATAAATTAAGAAGATAAAAAGCCAGATGGTTCTAAGCCAATAAAACACATGGATGGAATGAAGACCCTTCTATTAAGTGGTGGAGAAATGAAAAAAAGATTCCTAACCCAAGAGAGAAATGCTACATGTTGTCAGAAGTGTAAGCTCTGTTATCAGTGAGGTCCAAGCTCTATTTTTATGACTTAGGCACATTACATATACTACTCTATATGCTTTCCCTCTTTTATCTGAAAAGAGCTCTTTAAATTAAATAAGACTATTCATGAGGCCAAGTGCCGGGCATATATCAACTTTGCAACAAGAAGTGCAGAGGTATTTCACAAACTACTGATGGGTGCACATGTGGAAGACCAGACACCACAGAGTACCAGATTCAACTTGTCAGCAGTTTTAGCAGGGATAATGGCAAACAGTGTCGCCACTGCCATATTCTAATGAGCTAAGATCTGGTTTTTCTTTTAAAAAAAGGAGTTTTGTAAAGGCAGCGACACCAAAATGAATAATTTTAACAAATACAATGATTATTGTTACCAGGCAGAATAGTTCACACACTGTTCAAGCTGAAAGTCTCCTACAAATGATAATGAAAAGGTTGAAAAGCAGAGAATAGGAAGCAAGAAAGCCACAGGAACAGAAGTATCAGCAGCATCAGCCAGGCTGTAGAGAAATCAGTAATATTCCTGTTGTGGTTAAGTGCCTGGCAGATTGGAAGCATGCTGACATGGAAACTCGTTATGAATAAGACATGCCTACAATCTTACAGTTTGTGAACAAGATGATTTCGAAGATCCTGAGTAATATCTTCATGCCATTGTTTCCGAATTCCAGTACTGGATGGCTGAGCTGCTGTTGGCATAGGACCCAGGGAGGTCACACTGGCATTTTCACTCATCATTGGGCTTTAAAAAGGAGTCACGAAATAGTTTTAGTGAAAGAAGGGGAGGAGAAAGAAGATTTCACTTAAGCAGAGCTGACAGTGGTGACTGCAATGGGTCTAATACACTATAAAAGTCTATTTACATAAAGCAGTCCACAGGAAATAAAGTGTCTATGTGTTTATACTTGTGTGAAGGAGTCAACCTACAACATTTCATTGTGTAGCAGGGAGGATGAAGTCTTGGGTTTAGAAGACTAAGTTTTGCTTATAAGACTAAACTGTAACTTTGAAATAGCTTATCCCAGAGAATCCACTGGGCAATGGACTAATTCTTAACACAGGGATGGAGCAACTTGTCTTTTAAGCAGCGGCATACTTGCAACTTTCTATTTTATTTGCGAAGGTGTAGGATACCCCAGATAACTGAGTTTCAAATAAGGTTATAGAAAGCCTTAAATATGGACTCAAAACATTATTTGTCTTCATTCATCAAGGATATCCTCAAATCAAGGAAACAAAACAACTCAAAGAATTCTAAAAAGTGTTTGAAACATGACACAGGGCACAAACCCAAGATAAAACTTACTTTTGAGAATTTATGGCTGAATGCAACATTGAGTCAGACAGAAGATTTGACGTTTGAACCCCTACACCTCCATTTACTCCCATAGGACTAGCACCTAGGTAAAAAACAAAACAAAAACCAAGATAGAATATTTTAAATATCAAATAGCAGTACAAAAAAAAAAAAATAAGTAGAAGGAAGAAAGAAAAACTATGAAAGTACCAGAAGAAAATACTGTAAGAAATTTTTATGCTTTAAAGTAAGACCCAAAAACTCAGGAGCCATACAGACAACATTTAGAAATTTGAGTAATAAATAAAACAATCACCACAAAGAGACAAAATCAGGGAAAAATACTAGAAGCACACATAATAAAAAATTATTATTAGCAATATAATTAGCACATACATAAAGGCTGAATACATGAAGCACCCTTATAAACCATAAAATAGGAAGAACAGGTAATTTATATAAAAATACAATAGCTTAAAAAATGCAAATATGCTCAACTACACTTAAAGTAAACTTAGAGCAATGTATTTTTCATGTATGAAATTGTGAAAATTTTTTAAACTTTGAGAATATCAAGTGTTGAGAAGGGTTCAGGGAAAGAAGCCTTTTCAACCACAATTCATAGTGTGTAAACTGATTCACTCTTGGGTGGGCTTTTTGGCAACTGGTTAACTAAAAATGCATGCACATATTCTTTGACAGGATTTCCACTCTGACACACTTACATTTATATGCATAGATGCATGGACAGACTTAAGTATGATGATGTTAAAAGGAGCAAAACACTAGAACCAAATTGTTTAGGGAACTGAATTATTCTACATATGTGCTTTCAGAAGTATAATTAATGTAAGGACACGACGAACCTCAGTACTATGGTCCTAGGGAGGGGAATGTAAGGCAGCATTTGGTTTAAAGTTGAACATGTTTTACTGACTTTGACTACTCTTCCAAACTAGCTTGAATAGTTCTATGTGCACATACAACTTCTTCAATTTGTTATTTTAATAAATATTCTATTTCTTTGAAAACAGAAATGAGCAACAGCAAGTTACAATAAACCAAATTTTCATGTGGTTAAAAAAAAACCCTGTTTTTGATACACAATTCTATTAATATACCCTTCAAGGTGTTTTAGTTAAAAAAAAGAAAACAAACAAAACCTCCCACTGAAATGCAAACTGGCTAGATGTGAAGAAAAATGCTGATGCTTCTCTCATGCTTCCTAAATGCTTAGGCAGAATCTTGCTTCTAACGGCATCAGACTGGCTCTGACATGTCTTTGCTGGAAGTGTTCTTTTTGAAAAGAATTATATTGTCCATAATCCTGTATTTGTCACTGTAAACACTCCATGTGTAAATAATCCCTTTTTATAAAAATTATATACCTTTAATTTAACAAAGATTTGTTTTATTGGTGGCAATAGTATGATTAGGTACAAGAAAAAGTGATGATACTACATCAATTTGCTTATCTTCCTGCTTTCTGGTGGCGCACACAAACAGTGCACAACATTCTCTCCACAGTCTCTGGAAGTCCATTTAATATGCAGCACTGACTACAAGTAACGGCTGTCATAAATGAGACAGAAATACCCTTACACAAACTAGTATTTAAGACCATAAGAGTGAGTGAGCACTTACTTGAGAATACAAAAATGTAGAAAGTCTGACATTACTGGTATTGCCAGAGAATATGTCAAGAAGAAAAAATGAATAAAAAAAATCATGGCACCTAAAAATCAGCGAGAACATACTTTTCTTTGTTAATCTGTAGCAGCAATCTAACAAACTACTAAGATAACCTTTAGAGAGTGAGTGAATTCAGTAAGAACTAGAAGATTAATTAAGAATGTGGTCAAACATGGTCACAATGTTTTTTGGGGCCCTAGAATGGATTCCTTTTTCTCCTCCCTACTACAAAATCTCTATAACCTGATACATATGTAATAAAATTCCTGTAGTTTCATCTACTTAAATCATTTACCTGCCATCCAGACTAGAGATGTTTCAAAGTAGGGACCATGCCCTTTAGTTTTTTCAGCATACAGCACGCCTCAATGAATGCTGCTTATCATTTATTCAAATGTCCTTGTGAATCAAAGGTTACCTAAATTTTAAACTGAGAATATTCCAGCACTGCAACCAGTTCTGCCAAGCAAGAAACATACCTATAATCCCCAGCTGTTACTGTGAATGCATTTTCCCAAGGAAGCATTAGTATGTTTGCTTTGGTGCTTCATCCTACCTGGCACTATACACCTAGGGTGAAGATGGTATGATACAGACCCATAAACATAAATACTACTTTTTCCAAAAACCTGACAGCCTGGGAACATAAATTTGAAATCCTAACTACCACATAAGTGAGATATAGAACCTCGAGAAAGTAGAAATCAAAACTCCTAAATTCTTGATGGTAATAGTTCCAGAATTTCCATAAAAGAACTGAAAGGTAGCTAACCAAAAATTTGAAGGTCAGCAATGGAAGAAAATAAGGATACTAAAAAGGTTAAAGGCAAACGAAGAGCACTCCACCGCAAATGACTTATTTATCTCAAAAGTTTAACCTGGATTTAATTATAAGAAAACCACCAAACACAACTTACAGGACAATCTACAGGGGTCTCAAAAGTCAATGGTGTGATGTATGATTTCACTTATTTGTGGAATATAAAAACAAAGGAAAACAGAAGGAACAAAACAAAAATGAGAAGTGAGGGGTAGGGGTTGGGGATAAAAGGGCACAATAATTCACAATTACAATATAAACAGGTCACGTGGACAGTAGTACAGCATGGAGAGTATAGTCAATGATTCTGTAACATCTTTCTACACTGACAGATAATAACTGCACTAAAGGGGTGACGGTTTAATAATATGGGTGACTGTGTTGTACATTTGAAACTGACAGAAGATTGTGTATCAAAGATACTTCAATTAAAAAAAAGTCGATGTGTGATGAGCAAAAAAGAAAAGGTCAAATAACTTCTATATTAAAAAAGACACATAAACTTGAATATAAAGGCCTTGGCTGACTTTGGGGGACAACTGGAGAAATTAAAACAGACTGTACTGTACATAAGATGACATTATTGAACAAATGTTAAATTTTGCAGGTATGACAGCAGCAGTATTGTGGTTAAGAATGTCCTCATTATTAGGAATCATGCTGAAATAGTTAGCAGTCAAGCAGGATATCTCAAGTCCATACAGGAACAAAGCAAATGTGGTATAAATGTCGAAAATTTATAAACCTAGGTAAAAGGTATGTATGTACATGGTCTCTACTGGACTACTACAACTTTTAGGTAGGCTTGAAAATAAAATTCAGGAGTAAAAAAAAAAAGCACTCATACAGGTAGAAGAAATCACCAAAATACTACGTTTACCTTAAACCTGCAATGATTATGACAGAAAAATATATTAAATTATGTAAGGGAGAATACACAGATGTTTTTATGGCCCAAATTTCCTGACAAGTTTTCCCCTGGACTTCTAGTTATACATCCAATATTATGGGGTTAAAATAATATGGGTGAGACCTGACAGCACTACTTTGGAGTCCAATCTTGGAAAAACATAAAAGACAAACATTTTAGGGCACTGAATAAATGGAAATATACTCAAGTAAAATACTTTTGTTTACAAACAGGATAAAAATTTTACTCTGTTGGTGGGGATCAGTCCCGTTTGTGGATTTAGCTTACTAGCACAGGTCTGAAACCTCACATACCCTAAAATAATAACTATCAGTGGGAGAAAACAGGAGTGAAAAGAGATAGTAAAAGAAAATACACTTATCAACATTAATTTGAGTGTTAAACTGTGTGCTTCTTTACTCTTTCTGGTAATATGACACTATGCTCAGCCAAGTCATAACTCGAGTCATATTTCTGATCATCAAAATTATTACATTCCTAGTAGAATCCATTATACAACTCTAATAATGATAGAAACCTTAAAGGATCTTTAACCTGAGAAAAAACATTTACAGGAAAAACAACAACAAAACAAAACCCTGGTCTAAAGCATCACTCCAAAGTATGAAGTTTTGCTAAAAACTAGTAAATTATTTAAGATTTTGGTGTGAAGTGAAAAAGTAGTTACATTTTCATAATATGTAGTAAATACTGTCTTAAAAACCATCTAAAGACGGTTGAGAAAATTACACGACCCAGTCATGTGATTCCATTTGATATTCATATCCTTTACTTACTATCTACACTTTAGGGAACTCATAAAAATAAAATGAAAACACAGGGGACACCCTTCAACATAAAACACACAGAATTATTTTTAAAAGGGCTTTGGTGTAAAAAGAAAAACACCTCATAAGTAGGTCTTTGCCTATCTGGGCTGTGCCTGATGAACAGAAACCACACTGATGTTATAGGCTGAAAAGCAGAGTAAATATTCCCATACTAGCTTCCAATACAGTATCTAACACAACAAAAGAAATAAGTGAGGCATTCTAGAAGTTTGGTTCACAATGATGATTACTAAAAAGGCACCATAAATTGAAAAACAAGAAACAGATGGAAACTTGATTAATCTTAAATCTAATCCTAAAATAAAGAGAAAGAAACTGAGAAAGGGTAAAAAGAAATCCCAAAAAGCTAACCTCCACATAATCTTGAGGCTATTTATTATAAATGAACATACACAGATGATACAACAGCCAATGAAAAGAGTTCAACTAAGGTAACACTGAAATATGAAAAATTAATGAGAAATAACCAGTGGGCAATAACCAATTACAAAAATGAAAATCCAGGTCGTGCAGACAACTGTACTGGGTCAAGATCCTAAAACTCAAGGAAGATGCACTTTGCATAACATGGGAAAGGTTGATGAGAAAAGCTATCTTTAAGTCAAAAAAGCAATCAACTAACCAAACCAAACCAAAGAGATCAGGGGTCGGGTGGGGTGGGGCTGGGGTGAGGGGGTGAAATCCTCAGATCTTTTCCATTCTTAACCCCTTTCATGTGCTTTTTACTTCTTAAGAGCCTGAAAACAGGCCTGAAAGACCAGAATTTGCTCTTCATCCCAATTTCTGGTCTAGTTTTTAGAACTTCTCACTCAATAAAAACAAGTTATCACTGCTTCTCAATGCAATAGTGTACACTTCCTTAAGTTAAAAACAACAAAAATCAACACCATCACACTTTTGCAAGAGTAGTGGCCCAATTTTCTCACTTAGAATCAAATAATGGGCAGAAACTAAAGCCTACTGCAAATATTAACAGAAAGATGAAAATGGATTTCAGAGGAAAAGGTATAGTGGATTAATTATTCAGAATCAGACTGTTTTCTAGTTACAGAAGAATTTTATCATCAAGTAAAATTTTAGAAGAGCCACAATATTAAAAGTAATGTACTTACTATTGTTTGATATCTAACTATTTAAACAAAATATCTCAGATGTTCAACTGCCTGACAGCAAGGGTAATACAGCAAATCTTTTATTTTACCATACAATTAGAGAAAGAAATCTACCACAAACTAGGATATTAGAACACCATCACTCCTTCCCTTTCCTCTCCAATCATGTCGTAGGATGAGTCCCGGCAAACAAGTACACTCAAAAGATTATTTCAGAAGGCCACACTATTGCTGCTAGATTTATGGGAATCTGTATTAACAATAACCACACTCACTTCCAGTTATTTCAAACCAAAGCAATATTTCAAGCCAAGCACAACATTTTGGTGTGGTTTTAAAAAACAAAAAATTGGAAACTTAACATCCACCTATAAGAGATTGTTTTACATAACAAAATACTACACAACCGTTAAAAAGGATACACTGGTATGGAAAGTGAAAGATTATGTTAAAAAGAAATAGTGTGTCACAGAATTAACACATGGGACCCCATCTCTAGAAATAAAAACTCATATGCATAAAATGATTAAGAAGGATATAAACCAGTAGCAGTTGCTTCTGGTATGTGGTTTACAAGGGGACTTTTTTTACACTGCAATCTTTAAAACAACAAATTTCTTCAAAACATTAACAAAAAATTAAGGGGGGGTTAGAAAGACACACAGAAACTAAAATAAGGAGTTGATTCTGCCTACTACATGGCATTTACAAATACAATAGCACATCTGTCACTAGGATACCAACTTACTCATGTTGCTCATGGGCCGCATGCCTTGGGGAGACTGCCCAGACTGCTGATTCTGCTGGGACTTTGCTTGCACCTGGGGCTGTGTTGGCATCTGATTTACTTGATAGGGGAGTCCAAGAGCTGCGTAGGCTCTTTCTATAGAGCTGGGGTCAATCTGACTGACAGTGCTTAGGCTGGGGGCAGACTGCTGACCCACCCCTAGAGAGCTAGTATTTCCAAGTCCAACTGGTGCTCCAGTCAAAATTGCTAGAGAAGACAAAGAAATGGTATTAAACACTGAAGGTGCCGAGAAAAGAAGACCAGCATGTTTGAGTGAATTCTAAAAAACACAAAATTATTTTATGTGACTATGAAAATCTCAGTATATATGCATCTTGTTTTACCCTTACTTCTTTTAAAAAACTTTTAGATGCAGAACTTACTGGTTAAAGGGGATCACTGGCATGAAAAGCTTTTGATCCAAAATGCCCAAAAACTTTCTCACGGACTGCATCAATGTTCCCACTAACAGTGTCTGAATGCCAGAGCCATACAACACACCACACAACCGTAGGTGGCATGATCTCTGCCAAGGTGACGAAGAGATATATGGCACCTTAATTCATTTCTTAATTTAATAGTGAACTTCTTGGCATTCCTTTTCTCTAGAGAATGTCTACTTCCTTGCCCCAATTTCCTACTGGGCTATTTATGACTTGTTCATTAATCTACGGAATTTAATTCCTTCTTCACATGCTGCATGTGTATTTCCAAATTTGCCTTCCAATTCTAAACCCTTAATGTTTAGTTTCTAAAGAACAGGGGCAGTAACTGCATTTAAATCTTTTTTCTAAGCTTCTCATCATCCAAGATTTCTAAATATAATCCCAAGATTTTTTACTTTCTCTTTAAATGATTTCAAATTATCTCAATATTTAGATCATAGGTATAAAGAGTAACTTGCCTGAAGTCAAAGCAATGATATTTGAAGTTTTCATGGATTTAAAAATGGAGCATACATTCACCTATGGTTTTTATAAAGAATTAACAATGACAAGTTCCTGCATCTTATTTTTGGTAAAGGGCCATTTACTTCTAACCTCATTAATATGAATCTATATGAAAACATTATCAGTAAAGGAGTCTCAAAACAGAGTTGACCACATTCTCTCTCTTCTCTCTGTAAAGATCAGCTGCAAACTATCTAGTGTGACAGTACTAGGCAGTCACAGGGAGTTCACATAATCAAGAAATACTCTAAATCCCACCAAGCTGTACTGGTGGGAGTCTAAGAATACTTTTGCTATAAAAGCTTCGAAAGATTTAATCACTTACACTGTTGGTTTCTTTTATCCCCAGCATTTTTAAGGGGGAGACACACAGGACAGTCATGCCTTGTACAATTCTTCCAGTGTGAAATGATTTGTCGAGAAGATGCACAGTGTGCCACTAAGAAGAAAAAGAAAAAGAAAAAAAATACAGGATGTATCTTTACATTAGTGTCAGCTAATATACTGATCACTTTACAACTGCCACAGATGTTATTAACTTGTTTCATCTTCATACCACCCTTCATAGTGCAGCCATTAGTACTAATATTTCATAGTTCACAGAACAGGCAAAAACTTGTCAAGTTATCTGCCCAGTCACAGAGTAAAGTGGGATTCGAATTCAAGTGGTCTGGCTCCAGAGCCCATTATTTTCCAACCACAAAGCCATGCAATCTGCTTTATTCTATAAAAACACACAAAAACAGATTTTCTAATGATTCTATAAATACACAACTCATATTACATTGGGTAACACTGTCTCAGTGTTTGCCCATGTGATAGCAAACACTCAGCAACATTTAAAGAATGGCATGCTGGGAGCAAATTAAAACCATTAAGGATAATCATCAAAGTCCTTTACAATTCCTCTCCTACCACATCCCTAGACACTCTTAAAATACTGAATTTTATCATAGCCTTATACAGAGCAAGACATTATCAGTAAGTAAAGGAGTCTCAAAATAGAGTTGATCACATTCTTCTCTTACTGACTATAAATATTGCCAGTCGCACACACTCTTGGAGCCCACTCACCTTGGCAGGACTTGCCTGACTGGCAGTGTGTCATGTGGTTCAGGACGTTCTTCATGGTGCGACAGTGGGGAAGGTTGCACTGCCTCACTTCCCCGTTAGCCTGCTCCCGGCGCTGGCACTTGTGAGCGTGCAAGAGGAGGACAAGCTGCTGCTGGATGAGCTTGCGCTTCTCTGGGTCAGCTGTGTGCGCTCCAGAACCCATTCCCGGGGCTACCGGAGCCACAAGGCCTGGCTGCTGGACCTGGGGGGCTTGCTGTTGGCCCTGAGGGATGATATAAAGTCACATTTAATGTTAGGTGTCATAGCGTGCTGTCTCTTTAATAAACATGGACCTGGACATTTTCAAATAAAACCTTTACGGAGAGTGAGTCTACTGTATGCCATACTTGGCGTCTTCTGACACAGGGAACTCCAAGATAAACAATGGCCCCTACTATTAAGAAGCTCAATTTAACGAGAAAACAAGTTATTACATTACCAAGTGATAGAATCAATGTATGTATAATATCAGAGAACAGAAAACAAGTGGACATAGTAAACTCCAATGGAAGCAAGGAGTCTACAGTGATAAACATGTCCAAGTCAGGTTTTGAAGGATAATGAAGAGTTTCTTGGGAGACCCAGCAGGGACCTTTCAGGTAGGTGAAAAACTAGTTTTTGTAAACTCTGGAAATTAGTTTTTTCCAATAAAGAGGTAAACATTTCTGGGAACTGAGATGCCATGTTATCCATCTTTTTATCTCTAGTAATTAAGAATATCTGAAATATAGGCATTCGACAAACCCACAACACAAAGCAAAAAACTAAAATACATGAAAGAAATAAAATCCCTAGAGGACGATTATTTCCGAAAGTGAACATGGACTGCTTGACACGTTTACAATTACAAACAGTTTTACTTCGTGTTTTTAACAATGTAACTTTGAGAGGGCAGTTACTTTTGTGCAGCAGTATCAGACATAAATCAGTAGGTATGGTCATTCAGTGTCAAAATCCTTTGCCAGAGAGTCCTGCAAGAAAGGCTCTACTTTCCTATCCTATAGAAATGTTCACAAGCAGAAACTGCAGAACATTGCAGGCCCAAAAACTTTCACTGAAGCAACCCCATTTGATCCTATTTAGATCAGCAGCTGGTAGAGACCAATAAATATCACAAGTGATAAAATACCATGTGAAATGAGGGGGAAGGCACAAGCCTCTTTGATCTTAGGGGTCATCTATTACCTCCTAATACACAGAGCAGAAGTTCAATACAATTATTTTGTTAAAATGCTAGCTCAAAGACAACTTGGTAGATAGATTACTACCCACCATGTTGGGCATTCCTCCACCAGGAACTGTCTTTTTGTCCATCGCAAATGGTGATAAGCTATTTGGAAGTACAGACTTTGCCTGAATCTGGAGACCGAGGCCACTGGCTCCAAGCTGCTGTCCAGAATTCTGAGTATATGGTGAACTGTAAGGATTGGGGTTGTTCATCATTCCCATCTAAGAATAAGAAACAGAAGAGAAATTAAATCTTATTCCCCACACTGATAAAACAGTACTATTCCCTTTCCTTTTCCACTTCCTAGTTTACAAAGACAATTTAAAGGAAATCCTCCACATGTATAAACAGACTACAGAAGTATACTCATGAAAATACTTACATTTTCAAGATTAAAATTTAGGGGCCTTGGGAACAGTAAATTTAGAGCTATTTTCTGTAAAATATTTGAGATGTATTTTAGAAAAACTTAACAAGCATGTTCATTTAATGCTAAATAAGCAAGGTTTGCCATTCATCTCCACCTTTAATGCACTGAATGCACTTTCATTTAATGTACAAACCATGGCTTAACTTCAGTTCAACTCAATAAACCAACCAATACCTAAATATATTAGAGTTCGATACATCAAAACATTCGAATGTTTATTACTTCCACATTCTGTTTATATAAAAGGTAAAAAAATGGGAAGTGTGTGGGGACAGGTCCTTTTTTATTCGGGGTCATCATGGTATCACAGTGGTTTTAAACTGTCTGATTCTGAATCCTTTAGACAGAGCACACAAACTTTAGAGTCCACACCATTCCTTGCTGTCTTAAACCTAGCTGGCTTTACTCATTACCTGCCTGGCTCTGAAAGTAATTTGAATTCTTTGCAACTCCTATGTATTTTTTTTTTTTTGTCGAACTGTTTTATTATTTTTTTATTTTGGTATCATTAATCTACAATTATGTTTACTAGACTACCCCCTTCACCAAGTCCCCCCACCCACATACCCCATTAGTCACTGTCCATCAGCATAGTGAGATGCTGTAAAATCACTACTTGTCTTCTTTGTGTGCAACTCCTATTTATTTTAAAAGACAGGTTTGTGTCTGTATTAGGCACATCTGGAGCTATCATACTGTGTAATGATTAATTGAAAGAACAGTACTAATTAGTCAAAAGCCAAATGTTTTACTGATAGCAGTGACGCAACTTACAATTCTACTCTTCCATAAGATCCCACTGTAAGTCAATCACCTAAGTGAAATACACAGCAAGCAATCAGAATAAATTAAGGACACTGCAATTGCCCAATTAAAAGGAGTCATACCAAAGGGTGCTTCAAATTCTACTTCTAAACAGCCTCCCCTGTCTTCCCCAGGCATCCAGGTACACTGTCACTATCTTAATTCAAGTCGCTCATCACAGATTGTGCAAATTGTGTCCAGAAGGTTTTCTTGCCTTCTAAACCTCACTTTTTTCCATTCATGAGGGGGAAAAAAAAGGTATACCAAAGCCTTCATGATCTTCACGAAGCCTACTTAAACCTATTCAACTGTCTCTACACCCACTAACGTGCAAATGTGAAGTGTTCTTGTCCTGCATCTTAAATCTCTAGCATTTGCCTCAAGCTTTTCGTCATCCTTACAAGGATGCAGTGACACATCCTCCTTACCTATTTAACTCCTGAAAGCTAATCTATAAAGGAAACAAAAGACTAAGTTCACAGAGACAGTCCTATCATCTTTTGTTGCTTAGTTTATACAACTATAAGCAGCAGGTGCAGCTTCTACTCAATTCTTTTAAGATATATTTTAAAAGTTACCACTTCTGTGAAGCAGCTGTCTACTGTCCTAGACAGCTAAAAAGATCTTTCCCACCCTGACATAAATGTTTATGCCTTTGTATTTTATCACCTTTTTTGTAAAATAAACATTTGTTAAAACGCATGGCCTCTTCTTTGTAGCCCCATCACCCTAAACCTGACTGACAAAAGAGCCTTTTGACTCTGGAAAATAGAAATGATAAAAGTCAGAAAATAAATTACATGAACCCCTGGTAAATAAAATTCATTTCTAAAATTTCATGTAGTTATTTATGCTCTGGCAAATTTATATCAATATGACATATTTATTAGTTCAAAGGTATGCCTTTAGTGGAAAGGCAAAATAATAAAGAAGAAAAATTAAATAATATTCACATTTTCCAGATGAGATTAGAGACAAGGAGTTAAGTAACTTGTCCGGTGCTCTAACAATGTCAGAGACCTGTTGTTTTGGGTGAATGCATAAAAAAAAAAATAAGGCTGAGACCTGTTGTTTTGGGTGAATGCATTAAAAAAAAAATGGGGCAGCCTGAATAAGAAGCACCCAGAGCAAAAAACTTAGTCTCCAATAACTGGAATTTTGTAAGTGAATCTGGCCAGTAAGATTACAGCAGCAATTGACAGAGAAGCAGATTTACACCCAAGTTCAGGTTTCTTTGGGTAGTTTCAACTCCATCTCTTAAGTGCTGCTGCTAGATACGCTTTAGAATGACTAATATTTATACTAAACAGAATTCCAATAACATGCACGCCTATACTGGGGGAGTTATATTTCACTTAATTGTTTTCTATTAGAATGGAAATTTCACGATAGACATAAAATGAAAACCATTCTATCACAGACCATACATAAAAAGCCAATAGACAATAAATTACACTTTTAAGGGTTCATTATTTAAATAAAATTCTGGGATTTGTAAGCTGCTTTAATGTCTCTTGACAATAAGCTTGTTGTCTTTATTCACATGTACATATATACATATATATATACACACACACACAACCCAAGTTGAATCTGGTCTTCATGTTCATTCAAAGAGACCCGCCTTGCCTGGCTACATCAACCAAGCTTCAACCAGTTCCTGATACTGCTTGTTCCCTCAATCACAATGCATCACCCAGAAAACTCCTAAATTTACTCTACAGCAGACTATCGTCTCAAATATTCTGACTGCTGGTTAGTTGGCAATAATTCATTCCTGACACTTCTATTCACTCTAGGAGTCTTAGGCATTTCATTTTTCCATGTCCCTCAGAGTTCTGCTGCCAGTGTTGGAAAATAAAATACAACCTATCTCCCCATCCTTACTCTTTCCATCTCCCTAACCCCCTCAACTCCCCCACCAAATGTAACAAGAAAGGGATACATTGCACTTAATTTCTGCTAAACTGTAGTTAGTTATCTGATCCTGTTCCCTTCTCTATACCTAATATGATCCAGATATCCACCTAAATGTAAAAGGTCAGGGACCAGGAAGCCACAACAGTTCTAGGTGGCTGAAGCAAAAAGGACCTGCAGGGGACTATTTTTCTTTCTTTAAAAAAAAATCTGACTCAACAGGTTGTTTCTAAATTTACTATATATTAAAAGAAACATAGGGAACACAGGAACCCAACAAATACACAATAGAGACGATCACTGATTATGATAGGAAAAATAAAAAGTAGTTCCTACAATATAAGGAATATAACATTTAATGCGGGGACAAAAATCCCTTTAATAATACTTGCCGCATCACAGTTAACACAAATCAATACTCTTAAGTGTGACTCCAAGATCTACCAAGTAATAAAAACACAATTAAACTACATTCAGATATTCCCTACTACTGACTGGATTCATTAAATGCCCATGTTATCTGTTTCCATGTTATATGTCAGGCACCATGTTAAGCACTGGGGTATGCTGATAAATAAGGAAGATTAGCGATACCTCATAACCTACACCAAATTTAAACATATTTTCCGACTCATTTCCATTACTCCTATACCATAACCTTAGTTCAGGGGGCCTCATTACCCCATAAGGAACTAGTCCTCTTAAATGGATATTGTACACTCAAAACCACATCCATCTAGACTGTAAATTTGGGCATATGACTGTCCTATTAAAAAACCATCAGAATATGGCATTTAAGAACCATCTTTCTCTCAACATGGCTTCTTCCTCCTTGACTTACACTTAATGCCCCCTGACTGGTTCCTGCTACCTGCTCCACCCTTTGCCTGTCCAAGGACACCCAAGTTCTAAAACAGAAATGCAACAATCATTGCTTACTTTGGAACTTTATAGGTTAAATATTCTCTAACATCACATGCCCAAAACCATCGCAAACTGATGTTAATTTTAAGAGAACTCTAAAACTGACATTAGTGTTCCTACCACCTCTAAAACTTTTTAAAAAGAGAAAAGAAAAAAGGTATTGCTAAGACCAATCAATACTCACTTGAACGAAGTTGTTTTGTGTTTTCTTAAAACACCAGCTTCATTAGTCACAAAGCACATAAAATTTGGATAGAAATTTATTCAGACGTCAGATAATACCTCTTCACATAGCATGTAGGTCCTAACACATATTAAATACCTATTAATTATTCAGGAGCCCCTTAGCATTTGGAGCCTAACACTAATTTAGGTACAATTACACCGTCTATATTGTTATAATATACTGGGTCTTGTCTCCTTTTTTTTTATTTTCTAAGGAAAAAACAAACACAAAAACTCCAGAATACTAATGAGTGACACTCTTGAATTAAGTCCTTACTTCCAACGAAAGTAAGCTTTCCACCAAATTTGTAATCATTTACTGACATCTCTACGAGCAGCACTCTCACAGCCTTGAATGCTGTTCCAGTGTTAGGTTGATCTAATCTCCCCCATTTAGCTAGAGCTACGTCTCCAGAAGATTCCAGCTTACCTACATGACGTAGGTTTGATTTCAATGCCTCCCCCCAAAAATGTTTTAAGAACATCACAAAATGGAAGCTACAATAATACTAAGCACTTTCTTCTACTACTAATACTCCACTACAAGTACTTACTATATGCCATTCACAAAAGAGCTTACTTACATGAACTCATTTCTCCAACAATACTGTGAGGTAGGTTATATCTACTCTAAACTCATTTTACAGATGGGAAAACTGAGGTACATCAAGCAACTTTGCCCCATGTAACATAACTATTATGTAAGCCATTTTAAACGCAGTAAAAATCCCTGGTCCACAACATTAACTGTGATGTTTTTATTAGTTAACTTCATCTCTTCATTCACATATAAAAGGGAAAGGATTTTGGAAAACTTTCACTTCTTTTGTCTCCAGTGCTTTTGAGCAGGGAAATAAAATGTCTTGTGAAGTTACTGGAGTGAACTGACTTAACTGAGCTTTGTGATAAGCAGCTAAAGATGGAGGACTGTGGTACAGCCTAGATGCCAACCGAGGTAGTTCGGTTCGAAGTCTGTGCACTACACTGCCTTTCACTGTACTCTCATGAAGTAATAAGTCAGAAACAACTTGAAGACATAAAACATTTTGTCTTTGATTAGTTTATTCTGACTCTTAAACCACTGTTAGTCAGACTCTTGGAGGACTTACAGCAGTAACATTACAACCTGCCCATGCATTCTGTATCAGATTCATTCTTTTAAAAAGAACTGGGCACACTCATAACAAAATTACCGAGTATCATAATTCTTCCAAGTGGTAAAGATACCTCAAGACAAATACTGGGCATAAAAGCCACAGGGCATAAATCTGCAAAGAAGTAAAAAGCTAACCTTTTCAAACAATATTGCTTCTCTCTCACTTACCAACTTCACATCTCCCTGTATGGCCCCGGAAGATGACTGGTCAGCCAGAGACGGGTAAGATTCCTCAAGGGAGGAACAACCTAAGACAGGCACAGTTGCAGGGGGGCCATCAGGTGAGAAATTGGGGATCAACAGAGGGGAGGCTTAGAACCTCACCCCCCATGTTTTGAGAGAAATCTTCTACATCCGTGGATGTTTTGTTGCCCTTGTCTAGCTTGGATTAACACTTAGTCTACAGACACACACCTGATCATCTACATTTGCTCTCTTACAACACTAAACTATGTTTTCTACCTTTATCTTGCATCTACCTACCACTTCAGCATTTTATTAAAAAAAATAGTAATAATAATAATAATAAGGGAGAAATGTGGGATTCACATATAAATCAAGTATAAAAATCAAACGAATATTCATATTTGACCTGATTGTTTATAATTCATGATGCATGATCAAAACCGAAAGTTTCTGTGATGACTGCCCTTGCACTGTTCACCATGTAAGAACTTATTCACTATCTAAGAATTTGTTCACCATGTAAGAACTTGTTCGTTATGCTTCAGAAGATCAGAGACTGATGAGAATTAGGCTTGGGGTGGATTAATGATGGTGCATTGACTCCCCTATACAGAATTTTATTGTTATTAACACCATTTGATCAATAAATATGAGAGATGCCCTCTCAAAAAAAAAAAAAAAAAAAGAACTGGGCACAAACGCCACTGCCATTTGTTAACAGGGTTCAGGTCAGTAAGTCTCACTGAAAGCTCTCCTTCTTAATTCTTTTTTTTTTTATTAAGGTATCATTGATATACAATCTTATGAAGGTTTCACACGTGGTTACTACATTCACCCATATTATCAAGTTCCCCCCACACACACACCCCCATTGCAGTCACTGTCCATCAGCGTAGTAAGATGCAAGAGTCACTACTTGTCTTCTCTGTGCTGTACTGCCTTCCCTGTGAGCCTCCTACATTGGGTGTTAATTATAATGCCCTTTAACCCCTTTCTCCCTCTTTCCTCACCCACACTCTCCAACCCCTGGCCTTTGGTTAATAGCTAATCTCTTCTTGGAGTCTGTGAGTCTGTTTTGTTCCTTCAGTTTTGCTTTGTTCGTATACTCCACAGATGAGTGAAATCATCTGGTACTTATCTTTCTCTGCCTGGCTTATTTCACTGAGCATAATACCCTCTAGCTCCATCCATCTTGTTGCGAATGGTAGGATTTGTTTTTCTTCTATGGCTGAATAATATTCCATTGTGTTTATGTACCACCTCTTCTTCAGCCATTCATCTATTGATGGACACTGAGATTGCTTCCATATCTTGGCTATTTTAAGTAGTACTGCAATAAACATAGGGGTGCATATGTCTTTTTGAATCTGGGGTCTTATTTTCTTTGGGTAAATTCCAAGGAGTGGAATTCCTGGGTCAAATGGTATTTCTATTTTTAGTTTTTTGAGGAACCTCCATACTGCTTTCCACAATGGCTGAACTAATTTACATTCCTACCAACAGTGTAGGAGGATCCCCCTTTCTCTGCATCCTCGCCAGAATTTATTGTTCCTTGTCTTTTGGATGTTGGCCATCCTAACTGGTGTGAGGTAATACCTCACTATGGTTTTAACTTGCATTTCCCTGGCAATTAGCGATGTGGAGCATTTTTTCATGTGCCTGTTGAACATCTGAATTTCTTCTTTGAAGAAGTGTCTGTTCAGATCCTCCACCCATTTTTTAACTGGGTTATTTGTGGTGGTTTGAGTTCTTTATACATTTTGGATGTTAACCCCTTATCGGATATATGTCATTTATGAATATATTCTCCCATACTGTAGGGTGCCTTTTTGTTCTCCTGATGGTGTCCTTTGCTGTACAGAAAATTTTTAGTTTGATGTAGCCCCATTTGTTCATTTTTAATTTTGTTTCCCTTGCAGGAGATGTATTCAGGAAAAAGTTGCTCATGTTTATATTCAAGAGATTTTTGCCCATGTTTTCTTCTATGAGTTTTGTGGTTTCGTGACTTTTATTCAGGTATTTGATCCATTTGGAGTTTACTTTTGCGTATGGAGTTAAGACAATAATCCAGTTTCATTCTCTTACATGTAGCTGTCCAGTTTTGCCAACACCAGCTGTTGAAGAGGCTGTCATTTCCCCACTGTCTATCCATGGCTCCTTTATCGTGTATTAATTGGCCATATATGTGTAGGTTTATATGTGTGGGTTTATATCTGGGCTCTGTATTCTGTTCCATTGGTCTGTTCTTGTGCCAGTACCAAATTGTCTTGATTACTGTGGCTTTGTGGTAGAACTTGAAGATGGGGAGTGTAATCCTCCCAGCTTTATTCTTCCTCCTCAGGATTGTTTTGGCTATTCAGGGTCTTTTGTGGTTCCATATGACTTTTGGAACTATTTGTTCTAGTTTGTTGAAGAATGCTGTTGGTGTTTTGATAGGGATTGCATTGAATCTGTAGATTGCTTTAGGCAGGATGGCCATTTTGACAATATTAATTCTTCCTATCCATGAGCACGGGATGTATTTACATTTACTGGCATCCTCTTTAATTTCTCTCATGAGTGTCTTGTATTAAGTCTTTTACCTCCTTGATTAGGTTTATTCCTAGGTATTTTATTCTTTTTGATGTGACTGTAAATGGAATTGTTTTCCTGATTTCTCTTTCTGCTAGTTCATCGTTAGTATATAGGAATGAAAAGATTTCTGTGTATTGATTTTTGTATCCTGCAACTTTGCTGAATTCAGATATTAGATCTAGTAGTTTTAGAGTGGATTCTTTAGGGTTTTTTATGTACAATATCATGTCATCTGCAAACAGTGACAATTTAACTTCTTCTTTACCAATCTGGATGCCTTTTATTTGTGTTGTCTGACTGCCATGGCTAGGATCCAGCACTATGTTGAATAAAAGTAGGGAGAGTGGGCATCCTCTTAATTCCTAATTCTACCAGAACTCTTAGGAATTTTGGAAGGAAAGTATTGAATATAATCAATTCCATGAGGTAATTTTAGGACCTGGTACCACTGAAGGGCAACTGCTAGCCAACAATTTGAACACCCTCACTTGAATTAATTTTAATCTTCAATAGGAAAATATAGAAAAGGCTTTTATCCTGTTGCAAATAGAAAATTAGTTGTTTTATAATAGTATCTAAGTTGTGTATTAATTTGGTATCTCATCCTAAACCTCCATTAACTTCAAAACTTATTTTCTAAACATTTGGAGCTTGTGTCAGACATTGTTGTGCTTTATAAGTATCAAACTTGTAACTATAAAATATAGATAGGACTCATTTAAAATAAGGAAATATCTTAATAATAATGTTTTTATTTTTTTATTTCCCCCCTCCCATGAACACATGAGCTCCACAAGGACTGGGATTTTGGTCTGTTGTTCACTGCTGTATTATATCCAGTCCCCAAAACAATGTTGATGCAAGAAGTCTGTAATTTAGATTTTAAGTAAAACTGCCCCCCTCTCAACCTAGGCATTCTTCCAGTGAGTTTTTCCTTACTTTTTCTTCATAGCACTTGCCTAGAATACTATAAATTTACATCTTACATGCATACTAGAAAGTAAGTTCCATGAGTTGGTTTTATTTACTGTCTTCAGCTTCAAAGCCAGGACTCAGTAAATATTTGTTCAATCAGTGAAGATTTACTGTCTGTCATCCCTCCTCTCCCTGTTGGAATATATACATACATCAGAAGGGCAGGGACTCTACAGCCATATTCCTAGAACCTTGAAGAGGCACCTAAAAAATATTTTACCTTCTTGATTCTGGTTCTCACTCCAAATATTCTACATAAACCACATCAATACAGCAACATCAAAGTGCCAAAAAGGAAGAATCTATAGAGTAGGTATTGATGCCAAACATCTTTTCTCAGATGTCAGTATTCTTTATTGTATAGTAAAAAAAACAATAAAGGGCTTTCCCATTTCTGAATGTGACCTCAGTCCTCCCACTCCCAATTCATCCCCATGGCTTAAGTTCATCCATGAACAACTCACTCGCACCATCATGATTCTCAGGAGTCCTAATGCCTGCTCAAATTATTCCTCTTACAAAGTTTGCTCCTGACCCCTTGTGAAAATCCTACCCATCTCCAACATCACCTTTCCAGTGAAGCCATCACTATCATTCAACAAATATTTACTAACCATATGCCATACACTGGCATGTATTATGTGATGCCATTTAAGAAAAAGGAAAAAAAATATATAGGAAAAATACAGAGGAGTAAGCATCAAATATGTGCTTTTATAATGTCCTAAATATATACACAGAATGCTCATTTAAAAGGTTTTAAAAATATATTTAGCATTCTCTACTAAATCAAATATATCTAAGAAAGTAGGCTTTTTAAAAAAAGAAAACCTTTTCAAACAATGGCTTTAACTGAAAATCAGGCTAATCGGAACACCTCGAATGTTACTTAGGGTTTCACAGTAAACTAATGCACCTTAATGTCCATCTACTATTAAGGAAAAATAACATTAAACAAATATTTTAGAATAAGTAAATATAGCTCTTAAAAGCCAAATATTCTAAGTAAACCACATCAATACAGCAACATAAAAATGCTGTCCCACACAGTGGGAAGAAATAAGGGTCTATCTGAAGACAGTATGATGCCAGCTCTCAAAACTGTATTTGTATAAGCAGGCTATGAAAACTAAAGTGGGCTTAGAACTGAAATGAAAGTATCGTAATACCTGTGCCAGAGAGAACAGGAATTAGCCAGTCACCATTTGGAACAAACTGCGAAGGTCGACAATACCAGTCAGTTGTAAAATCAATGTTTTACTTAAATTTAATGTAAGAGCTGTATAAAATCTGTGACAACACAGTAGATCCTTGGCATATAACACATGGGAAACGCTAAACACTGAAGAAAGGTTAAATATCAACAGTAAAGAATAACTGATTGACCCCAAACCTGCCCTCCATCTTTGGAACCCTCAAAATGTACTGACTGTGCATACAAACCAATCCATACTTACCTTAAGAGGCTGGGGGCCTCTCAATCCTGCTTGTCCTCCCATCTGGGTAGAGCCTTGCTGCAGTGGCTCAGTCATTAAGTTGCCAGCATTTCCCATGCCTGGGTTTGGGTACTGCATGTTAGGTCGCCCCCGGCCTGCTCCAATTGAACCGTTCATGACTTGATTAGGCAGCATCCCCTGTCCATTGCCTGCATTCAACATTCCAGGATTCATGCCAGCATTCATCCCTGTGTTCATTCCCATGGCAGGTTGATTTACTGGACTGTTCATCATACCTGTTGCAGATGGCGTGGGACCCTGATTTGGTCCACTAGTGCCCATCCCCATGTTGGGAGAAGTCAAGCCTGCCTGTGCCATTGGGCTTTTTACCATGCTATTTATCAAACCTAATCCAGGACTGTTTTGTGGGGCCTGGCTGGCCATACCTTGACCTGGGCCACCAACCCCCATATTGAGGTTTGGGGAACTGCCAGATCGTAGCAATTCTGACAGTTGTTTATGTTTAGAGGCTGCATCTTGTACTATGCCAAGACTTGTCTGAAGCTGACTAATATCACCACCATTGGTTAGTCCCAATTCTGTAGAGTTGATTAATTCATCTGGTAAGTCATGCTCCAAGTCAAATAGAGAGCCAAAATCTAAAAGCAAAGAGGAAAGATAAAGGTTAAAGTTTGACAGAATCAAAGTTACAAACTGCTCTATATTTTGTTCTTGATAAGCATTAAATATCATTTCCAAACCTGACTCCATGGGATACTGTATATTAGCATTGCAGTTTTTCATACTGTACTAAAAAAATGTATTTAAATTGGAGAATATTTGGTTATGTAGTAAGTTTAAACACTTATGAACTGTACCTGACATAAGACCAAGAGAAAGGATTAAATCAGTACAATACCCATTATTACATGAGTTGTTAAAATGATATCAGTCATTTGTTGAAATGTACTGACAATCATGAAAAAAAGATACACAATTAGGTTGTGTAAAATTCCAGAATTCCTTAGAAGAGGTTGAAATAACTCATCTATACACAAACTAAATTTGGAGCGAAACAAAAGATTTAGAACAATAATAAAGACAACTGATACAAGAGACCCGCCACTTGTAAACATTCAGTGTGGGCTGTCTGCCATTCTTTACCCAGTTGCCATTCTTCACCCAGTTACTATCACAATGCCTGCCCTAAAGTTAGGTCCTCAATCTGCTGAGTGACATCGCTTTCACCTAACCACAATCTAGCTGGAAGAGGATACAAAACCATGCTTGTCTAGCTACTTTAACACAAACTACCCACCCTCACAATAACATCCCTGCCAAAATTACAGATTAACTCAGGGTCTCTCAATCTTGGCACTACCAAACATTTTGGGCTGGGTAATTGCCTGTTGTGTGGGAAGGAGTGCACTGTAAGATACTCAGCAGATCCCTATCTCTGTTCTCAATGTCAGTAGTATCCCTACGCCATTTGTGACAACCAAAAATGTCTCCAGATATCACCAAATGTATGTATGAAGATGGAAGGAAAAAATAACAAACTAACGCAAATGCCATAACAAATCTTTCTAACAATGGGTTTTGGTATTGACTGACCAGCCTTGATTTCATGCCTACTACTAAACTCCTCAGGTTCTTCCTTCAGGAAAGGGAAAAATAAAGGTTCAAATAAATCTTCTCAGATCCCAACTTTCAGAGGGATTAGTTCAGATGAGCTGAATAAAATTCAATGTTCAACAAACAAAGAAGCAACCTAGAGAGTCCTGTAACCTAACTAAAAAGTTTGGGATTTTTATTCTAGAGAGAAACGTGACCTACTGAAGAACTTCATGCAGAAACATAATATGAATAAATCTGCATTTATTAGAGCCAACTCAGGTAACAGGGATGAAGAATGAATTGGACAGACAAGTCTGGAGTTAGAGAGACTAGTCAGGAGGCTGCTGCTGAAGAAACAACCAAAGCCAGCACCTAAGCCTGCAGCAGAAGTGCTAAGGGGGAAGAGACATCAAAGAGCCAATTAAAAGAACTCAGATCCCAATGCAAACACAAGAACTCAGATCTTTCGGACTATAGGTAGAGAATTAAGGGAAAAGAAAAAAAGGATGATTCCTAAGTTTTAGACCTGGACGACCTAAGATCCAAGTGATAAACCTCTATCCAGATGGGTAGAGAGAAATGCATAGCGTTGTGAAAGAGAAATGTGGAGGTTAAGTCACCATTAGACATTAGGGGGACCACTGGAAATGCCAGCATTTAAGAGACAATAATCTTAACCAGTAAAGGATGCTAAAACCCAACATCAGCCTATCCATCAGAAATACTGTCCTGGGAACCAGGTTCCAAGAAGGAAATGTTAGTGGAGTCTCACGCTCAGAGAGAGGTCACTAAATGTAATTAGGAATTATTTAGTAATCTAGGTAAGAGCAGTTTAGTGGAGCTATAAAGAGAAATGCAGGCGACTGAGTAGGAGGTAAGAAAGCAAAAGACACGAAAAATTTTTTCTAGATATAAAAGTGAATTCCTAGATATTTAACCTGCTTACTCCCTTCTCCTGGATTATAAATTTATAAATCTGAAATGTATTCCATCATCTGTGAACTATCCTGTGGTATATTTATGGAACAGTATTGCAAACAATTGTTGAAATGAATGAATTCACACTACCCTCACTAAGACATTTTCTGCTTACTTTCTAAAATATCAATCAACATTACCAGCAGGCTACCTCTACCAAATAGTCTGTCTTTTTCTCATATACATTTAATGTAGCTCAAATACAAAATGACTTTGAGTAAAACGTTTCTTCATCTGAGTGTACATTCAGTCCAAACATAGAGATGCAGAATGTGAAATACAGGACAGACTTAAATCTGATTTGAAAAGTTTAGCATAATCCATGAGGTTTAAATGTGACAAACAGAAATGAATCTGGACTGATCATGCAGGAAATTAGTGTTGAGTCAAAACATCCTTTTATCATTACACTCTGATTCTGTAGGTCTCCCTTGCCATCTTCTATATTGCTGTGGCCCTCACAGAATTAGCTTTATAATCTCTTGTAAAATCAGTACTCAGACCACTTAGACTTTCCCAAAATCAGAAGATCAAGACAATTCCATGTCATGTGAGAAATTAGACAAATGTCGCTCACCATGAAATACATAAATGAAGCATAACTTTCAAAAGAAGGATCATTAACAACATAATCCCAAATACTGCATTGTCTGTGATCATAAATAAAAGATTTAAGTTACTAACTTGGATGCAAAACTTAAAATAGAAATAATATGGGCTCAAAATCTAATTCTACTGCATAATACTATTTCTTCCTTCCATTTACATTTTTGTTTTCTCCTTAGAAGGTCAAACATTACTTGTTGAATAAACAGGCTACTTTCTGTATTTCAGGTAATCTGAAGTCAAAATAAAAACTCACTTCTGCCCTCCCACTGTGTACACTAAGCCAAATACCGACACTAATTATTCTGAAAGTAGTCAATTGTCAAGTACCCACTTAGAAGACAGAACCCATCCGTTGAGTCTCCTCCTTTCAGTTAGTTTTCTTTGTGGCCTTAAAAGGCTTTTTAAAAAATGAACATTCCAGATCTCAAAACTTTTCTTTTACCTAACCCAGTGGTGAGGCCAGAGTTAGATAAGAAGGAGCTGGACAGGTAAAGAGTAGAGAGAGAAAATAGAATGTGAACAATCTAAAAATCAACCAGTTCAGCAACTGAAAGAATTCAGAGAAGGGGCAGCCAAGTGATGAAGTAATTAGAGATCAGAACACTCAGAGCCCCTAGCCTAGGGGAGGGATTTAGGATTAAAAAAGTAAGGATAGATATGGAAGTCAAGCCTACATGACTTTAATGATTCTGGTAACAGTTCTGCTGCGACACTGAAACCATCAATCTCATAAAGATCCCAGGCTCATGGATTGGGGGCACTCCTGCTCTTACACTAGACTCGGCGGTGCTGGGTGCTTAAGAAGCAAGACGTTTTAAAACACCTTGGCCTTTTGCAATTTTGCAAATTTCATGAATTTACTAGGTTAAAACAACTTTCCTAACCTCCACTCAATACTCCACTATTAAAAAATAGTTAATGGAGCACTGACTCCCCTATACACAATTTTATTGTTAACAACCATTTGATCAATAAATAGGAGAGATACCCTCACACAGTAAAAAAGTACACACTTCCAATTGTAAAATAAGTAAGTAACCAGGATGTAATGTATAGCATAAGGAATATAGTCAAAATATTGTAACAACTTGGTATGGTGATAGCTGGTACCTAGAATTATCATGTATATAAATGTTGAATCACTGTGTTGTACACCTGAAACTAATGTAATACTGTGTGTCAACTACCCTTCAATAAAAAATAATCATCTAAAAAAAAATAGTTAATACCTATAGATGAAGCAGAATTAATCTAATTATAAACAACCCATCTATCAAAGGAAAGACACACAAACACTTAAAACTACTTAATTTGAAGGAACACTAAGAAAATGCAACATCCATGCTGGAAAAACATGTTAAGACTTCTAAGATTTTTTCCAAAACAACTGGAAATGACCTGGGTTATGTACAAATTTGGATCAAAGATGAGAATCAATATAAACTTATACCAGATCACAGAGCTGTGCATGTCAGCAGCTGTTGCATTTTGAAATCCTAGAGGCAAAAGGCAAAAGGGCAGGCCAATTTCAAAATATGTACCCTTAACATTGTCCTGCAACCATGATACCAAAAGGTGTACCTCTATTCTGGAAAGCAACTGACTCAAGTTGATTCTTAATCTCAACCCATTTAAAGTTCGGGTCTCAAAATGTAAACAGAGAAGGCTGTAACTGATAAAGAATGTGACCTGAGGCCACTTCTAGAAGTTTTATATTGACTATCTATCTGCCTTGGTCTTTCTCAGTTTATTAACATAGTGACACTTCTTAGTGTGAGGTTAATTAAAAGATGAAGACATTATTATTTATTAAAACCCCACCTTAAGTTAGCATGTAGAACTAAATGAAGGAATTTCCCATCACTATCCAATCAGCTTGATGGAAATAAATTTGAGCATAAAATTTGGCATGAAAAACAAAAAGAAAAGGCTTCCGGCTTTGTTTGGGACCCACTCATTTCACCTGCAAATAAGTCCATTCTAAAATTCCTTGAAGGAATAATCTTACCAGCTATATTCTTGGAAAACACAGCTATAAAACCACAGATACAGAAAAAAGAAGGAAAGCAAACAGTTGCAAACAATTAAAAATCACTCACGTATTATTCTTTGATCACTGGTCGGATTTACAGACCTTAGAGTACAAATTAGGAAACTGTTTGGAGTTAAATTATCATTTTGATGTAATTTTTAACTTACAGAAAAGTTGCAAGAATAGTACCAAGAATTTCTGAATATACCCTTCTACCAGTTTTCCCAATGTTATAAAAAAAAAAAAAAAACCCACCTTAAGAATCATCTCAACAAAATGTTTGTATTAAACCTAAACTGCACATGAGCTTGGTGTTTGCTCCAAGAAGTACCTACAGGGGATCCTAGATGATGAAGCAATCATACAATCTCTTTAAAAAAAAAGAAAAAGACGAAGGCCTCTTAAAAACTGAGTAACTATAAAGAAAAAGGAGGGGCGTTAATGGATTGAGTTGTCTGCTATATTTGCTACATGTATGACAACTCGTCAACAAAACCTGGATTGTAAAAAATAAACAATTCACTTTAGTAATTACAAATTTACCATAAACTTCCAAGGCAAATGATGTTTATTTAAAGAGATAATGATATACCCCTCATATTCCTGCCATTAGGTTCTCTCCCTGCTGATCCTGTACATGTCACCAGAATTAAGTCCTCTCCCTTTCCCTGACCATGTCAGCCTCCTGCACAGAGAATTTTTATCCCGATGGTAACATAAACGTCAAATTCCTTAGCATGTTTCCATCTTTTCGTAACAGGATACAAACATTCTTTTCTGTCTCCAAAAACATTCCACCACAGAGTCTGTGTTCCAGTCATATTAGAACCACTTGGCATTTATTTGTTCTACCTGAAATATGAAATACCCTTCCAACTTTCCCCATTTCTAAGATTAAGCTGCTTTCAAGCTCTCCTATCCCAGTTCTAGCACAAATTTTGTGAAGTTTTTCCCCAGTACTCCAAATCCATCCTGTCTAAAATAATCCAATAATCCCTATCTTTTACCTTTATCCAGAACATTTAAAAATTCTTATCAGAGTATAACTTGTGGGAAAATTGTATGTACAGGTACACCATCCCCACCAGATCCTCAAGGCTGAGACCAGAAACTGCAATTTGTTTCATCTTTGCTACATCGAAGTGCCTAAAACCTGGTGGGTAGTCAATGTTTGTTGGCTGAAACGAGAGAACGGCACACCAAATGAGCATTGACTACTCAATTCAAGGAGAATCACACAACTTCAAAATGTCCAACATTCAACTCTCCCCACCCCCCACTCCCCCAAACACAAATGCTTCCTTTCCTATGTTTGCTATCTCAGTAAATGGCATCCTCACCAATATAGCTGCCCAAACCTGAAACCTGGGAATTATCCTTGATTCCTCCATTGTAATATCTTAACACCTAATTAATCACCAAGTTTCTGCTGGTCATCCATCTTCCCTCAAATCTTTTCACTTCTTTTCATCTATTAATATCCAGGTCAGTGTCATCACTGCTAGAATTCTAAAAGAGCCTTTTCACTGGTCTCTCTGGTTCTCATATTTTACCCTGTTCCTTTCCAAATCACTCATTTTAGACAATCATCTAAGGTACAATTCTTCCTCAGTCATTTAAAAGAGCTAAAGTGGTAAGTCTAAACTCCAGCAAGCATTATAAGCCCTGCATGACTGGCTTTTGACTCATCTTTCCTGTCTTATTTCTTGCTATACCCCGAGCTGGATGGAACTTATAGGTTCCCTCACAGGCTATACTTTCTTGTTCCCAACCTGGGCTCACCCTTTCTAATCCTCTATCTATCCTTCAGATCCCCAAATCCCATGCCCAATTCCTCAAAGACAGCCACCAGAGTAACAGGAGTTACAGGGTTTAGGTCTCTGTTTCTCTCACTTTCCAAATACAACAGTAGTCTTAGACTAGAACGCTGCTCTCCTCTATGTATCTATAAATTCCAGGAAATAAGGTCTATGTCTGGATCATTAGCTTATTCCCAGGTACTGGGGACAAGTGGCTAGCATACAGAAAATGTTGATCCAGTACAGGACACCTGCCAGCTTGCCATCCTTCTAAGCCAGTATTTTTTTCAAACTGTGGGTCACAAGCTAATAATGGGTCATGTAATCAATACAGTGGGTTTCAAGCAGTAGTTTAAAAAGAAATGCAGTAGAAAACATCAGAGTATTTTACAACTAGTAAGTATAAGTATTTGTTCACTAGCTTTTGACAGGGTTTCTGGTTTTCCACAAAATGCAGTTCTCACTTGGGTAAGTTTGAGAAGCACTGCACTGCTCCTTCTATGTTTCCTCCTCCTCCTTTATAAGAAAGCCTTATTTTAAGACCAAGATAAACAAAAAATAGAAAAAATTGCACTCAACCACACAATTCTTTAGCAAAAAGCCATTCTGAACCTGAGGGTTTCCAGTAAGAACAATGTGTTTTCTGATTTCTCATACCTTAAATACCTGATTTTCATTTCAATTACACATACAAGAATACAAGACACCCTATGCATAGACAGTACTTTTTATTCTTATTTTCATCTCTGCTGCCACATTTCTTATACTCTCAAAAAACTTAATCTTTGAGCAGATTATGCATAGGCTAACTCTGTACCATATGCCTTCCTTTCTGTCAAAACACTACTGTCTGAACCTCATACATTTGGCTTTCTCTTCATCCTGTCTGTCTGTCTGTATCTATTAAAAATAAAGTATGTGTACACACACACACACACACTCTTTCTTCCCTGCCTGCTTGAAGATCCACTGTCACCATGAACAACACAGTAACTTCCTGGGGCAGGAAGTTTATGAACAACCAACTACTTGAACAGAAGCAAATGGTCACTGATGTCCTTCATCCTGGGAAGGCAACAACTAGCCAAAATGTCTAAGACCATACCAGACATCATCTCTGTATTTGGATTCAGAACCCATTTTGATGGTGGCAAGACAACTGACTTTGGCATGACCTACAATTCTTTGGATTATGCAAGGAAAAATGAACCCAAACATAGACCTGCAAGACATGGACTGTATGAGAAGGAAAAGACCTCAAGGAAACAGTGTAAGAAATGCCAGAACAGAATGAAGAAAGGCAGGGGGACTGCAAGGCCGATACTGGTGCTGGCAAAAAGGAGTAGTAAAGATTCTGCAGTAACATTATCTGTGGTGATTGTGCAGATCTGTCATGAGAAAACTAATAAACTAAGAACTTAAAAAAATACATACCTATGTATTTTTTTAAGCCAAAAGGTTAAAAACGTTAAACACTGAATGGGCACACACTATGCTGCAGCGAGCACTATCCCAAGCATTTACTAAAGAGAATTCTCATTTATTCCTCATCACAGTCCTATAAAGTGGGTACTAAAGGTGAGGAAGCTGAGAGAGAGGTTCAATTACAGGCCCAAAGTCCAGTTTAATAAAGGCAGGTCTAGGGTCTGAACTCTTGTAGTCTGACTCCAAAACCCATTCTCTTAACCACTCGTGCTTTTTTTCCCCAGTGGTTTTAATTTTGTTCTCTCAACTAAATTACTCCTAATTGCCTTTTTGGACATTTAGTTTTTTAAAAAAAGATCTAAAAACAAATGATATTCAAAACTGTTCAGAAGAGGCTTAACACCTTAATATTTATTCTCTTAAACCTTCTTTGAGAATTGAGCATTAAAAAATTCCCATTAAAATTTCAGAAGAAAACTACCATTTCATGTAAAACATATGCAAAATTGTTTTAAAAATTTACACTTTTTATCATGTAAGTTTCACCTTGCCCATTAATTTCTCTAATGTTTGCTACACTAAAAAATTCAACTTTAGAAATCCTCAGAGGAAACCCTAAAACCCCAAAAAACACACAGAAGTATGTCTTATTTTTCCATTAATTGTGGGGTGTATGAATTGGCAAAATAACTCCTGAATTGTTTTTGTAAATATACTAGTAAGAAGTACTTTACACTCCCACTTTTATCTGCAACATTGTTTCTACTTTTTTTCCCCCTTCCTATTTACCACTTTATGTCCCTACAAACACCACTACACACCAATTTTTAACTTCTTAACTTCTTGTTTGAATTTCCCCCCCTTTTAATCGAATAGACTAAGGAGAAAGTAGAAAAGCAAAGTAAACCAGAAAATAATGCCAAAAGGCAACAACAGCAGCAACTCTTTCCTCACTCCCCCATCCTACACTGAGTGGACACGCCTTTTCTTACCTCTGCAACAGAACACAACCTCCTTGGGAAAAGGGCACCCATACTGTAACACACAAGATTTACAACTTAACAAAAGTCACTTTATCGACCACAGACAGCCTTCTTGAAGCCCTACAAATGAACTTACAGTCTTGAGTGAGAATAGTAATTGCCAGAGTTCATTCAAGGCACTTCGTGAAATGTTTTCCAATTTAACACTGAGGTCAGCATGCCTCACTGGACCAAGGAGCCATAACCGAAAAACTACAGCAGAAATCTAATGTAAACTCTCACGTCTAAAAAATAAAACATAATACCATCAAAATATAGGTTTAAGAGCTGAAAAGAAATGGCTTCCACCAAAAACATCCTGGTTAGGATGATAAACCACTAACACATAACGGTGTTTTTGAGAAAACAAAATTGACATTAAAAAAAAATCCTTGCCACTTCTCCATTCTGGACTTTAATCTTGTGGTCAAAATGCAGGTATATTTTATATACTACCTGCCCTGTACCTTTGAAATGAAAAACAGGCATAAAATCCAAGCCAAGTTTGATACTAGTACACACAGTTGGGCCACAAACCTACTAAGACAAGAATCTTTATACCCTACTTAATAGGCCAGATCCTAACGCTATCCCTCATCTTCCCTGTCTGTTCTTTCACTGCATATAGCATTAAATGTTTACAAAGCACAGACAGAACATATCCAGTGAGCAATGAAGGCAACATATCTTTATCATTCCCATCACTCAGGTTATTATTAGAAATAGGTTACAGTTATATTTCCAGGACTTACCTGTTAACTTCATGGTCAATAATTTTACCAAAAAATACTTACACATAGCTTTTTATGACTGGTTCTTTTGGGGGAGAGGGGCATAGAAAAGTCATTTGATCTATCAAAGTTTTGACCTAACCATACCAAGTTAAATAAAATTTTCAAAGGATCAAGCGCAAGTATTGGAGCTCGAACATTAAGATGGAAAAACTAAAACGTAAGTCTCTTTATCCCCATTCCAACACATAAAACTTGAACTTGTTTTCTGAAATCAACCTGGAAATCTTTAAGAAAGATCTGAGTAGTAAATAAATCATTTTTATTCTGCATTAGCTGCTGACCTTAGGAATTCAGAAGTTGGGAATTAAGTGCTAATTTGTTTTGTAATGCTTTAGCATGTAAACTCATTGGATTCCAATTTTCTTTCCTATAAAATTGGCAACATGCAAACACTCTTGGTAGGCACACTAACACTACTGAAATTCCAAGCCTCAATCATTAAAAAAGTTTCTGGTCTAGAATTTGAGGCTCATTTTGACCAGTTCTAGACAAAATTCATAATCAAGAACCAAGAACCTATTTTCACATTTATAAACTACCCAGGTGACACAGGAGTCAAAGTGTAGAAAACCACAAATTTGAAATTTAAACTTTTAATAAGTGAAGTGTCTCCCTTATAAGTTGCCAGGAAATTTACACTACACATTATTGGATGCAAAAAAAAGCAAGGTGCCCAATTTGAAGTTCACAGGCGTCAGTATTTCCTTTATACCCATCTCCCCCTACCATCCCAACAAAAAACCCAGACTGATTAGTACTAAAAATTGGACACCAAAAAAATTCCTGGAGTTGAATCTTAATAAAAGGTGGAGAAAATCAGCCCTCACTACAAAAGTTTGAGAAGGGTAACTAAGATAAAATTGAATGAGTTCATCTCAATGTCGAGTGATTGTTTTTTATGAAAAAAACCTACTTGATACATTTAGGACTCATAATTATTCAAAGATAGTTCAAGCAGCAAAAGTTTTTGTATCTTAAGACAGGTGAGACACTACTAAAATGTGTTAGCTAAAATCTCCAAGTACACAGATCAAATATAGAGAATGCAGTAGAACACCTGAACAGATGTATTTGAACCACGGATTGTAGCCTTTCTATAAGGCCTTGTATTACTATGAGACTAGGAGACATCAAAATAATGCATATAAAACAAGTTTTCCCTATTACAATATCCTAAGTCACTGGCTAACTCCTAAGTAAAATCCATTGCTACTTTACACAAAAACTAAAGAGCAAGAATAACTACATTACTCAACAACTGAAGAAATGACACAAAAACCTACAGGTTAAAGTGTATCTAAAGGTGATCTAAAAATCCTTCTAAATGACATAAGTGCAAAGGAATACACTAGTGGATATGTGTATGCATTTGAGGAAAAAAAAAGAAAAAAAAATTCCTTAAGACTACAGAAACTTAAAGGAGTAAAGAAAGACAAGTCAAAGTTCATGCGCACCAATGTGACAAGTGTGAAGCAGAACTCTGCAAAAATCCTCAATTAAACTCAGGATACATCTTTCTTATAAAAGCGAAGAAGACAAAATATTTGCTCTATCGTTACATTTCGCCCTTTGAAAGGAAGCCTGCTTAGAAACATGCTTTAGAACTTCTCTACAAACTCATAGGCACATTTAACTCCATTATGCACTCTCACTGGCAGATGGAGGAATGACGTTGAGCCTGTTCCCGGGGAGTTAAAGAGATGCTCCGTAGTAAGGGGAACATCTTGTGGACTGTCAGATGGCCAGCCTTTCTTCCTCTTCATTATCCTGGCACCTCAACAACCACAACAGCCAAAGACAATGTCAGTGGCTCTCAGAATACCTAGCATCAAACGAACTGTAAAACCGGGATGATGGAAGGCAATCTCCCTCAATTTCTCTCGGAAAAAAGGGCTAGTCCACAACTGAGTGAAGAAATCATAGAGCTTTTTTAAGCTAAATTCTGGACCTCCAAACACTTAAAGTGTAAAAAGACAGAAACACACAAATACGAAACCGAATGCATACTTTAAACTTCTGTATCATCAGTCCATGATTGGGACTCTTCCAACTTCTAATCTTGATTTCCAAGTACTTAACGCCACAAAATCGGTTACACCACTCCACCTCCCCCCCAACCCCCGCTACAAAGAAAGTAACTACAAACTGCAAAGAAAATGCCTCGACTCTTCCAACTTAAAAACCCAGTTTCAGACATTTTGGTCTTGTACCAAAGAAACGCGAGCTGTAAAATGAACTGCGCTCCATATCGATTCTTAAAGCAAATATGAAAAAAAAAAAAAAAAGACTAGGAATGGCACGTAAAATAATTCAAACCAAACTTCAGGCTTGACGTTCACACCTCAAGTCAAACCTGAAATCCTGGATCCCAGACACACAAATAAAACCAAGGTTTTTTTCTATCCTCATCCTCAACAGAAAATCTCGTGCAGAAAGTAGAGGAAACAGACTAAGCGCAATCCAGGAGAAAGGATTCGCAATTCCTCATTTCTCAACAGCAACAACAAAAATTTTTAAGTCAAATTGCATGAAAAGCTATTACACACAAATGCACTGGCATTTCAAAAAATTAAAACTGCATGGGAGCAACAATAAAAACCATTTCTATAGCACCACTCAAGGGCTCTAATTCCAGAACACACATCGATATGACAGTACTGCAAAATTTGTATCAGGAAGGAAAGAAAATGGTTGGGTTACTGGACGTCTTAGACCAGCTCATTCAAACACCTTTAAAATTAATCAAGAGGCAAAGTACGAGGAAAAGAAAGAAAGGAAGAAAAGACGGAAGAATAAAGGTACACGAGCAGAAAAGATTAAGGGGGATGTGGAAGGCGAGGGCTCCCGAGACTAACCTGTGCCATCGCTGGCCGACGCCGAGAGGGCCGGAGATGAGAGTTTAGGCCGCTTGGCTGAAGGCGGCCCCGGTTCCACCACATTCTCGGCCATTTTTAATTCTTTCGGAGATGCAGGCGAGGAAAAGGAGAATCCTCGGGAAATCTCTTCTCCAGCTGGGGTTCCCCGCCCCGCTCCCTGGGGTGGGCTTAGGGGGCTCCGCCGGCCCCCGAGGCGGGTGGGGACAAGTTCCTTTTTCTCTTCGCCGGGTCGCGGTGGAAGAGGGATGCGGACTCGATAGGGAAACGTAGGGGCAAGTGAGAGGGGCCGGGCCTGAGCCCAGGCCCGGAGGAGGGCAGAGGGACACAAATCCGCCGACCGCGTCCGCTGCGGCGAATTCCCGAGAACTCGCGGCTCTAGAGGCGCAGTCCCCGGCCCGCCACGGCCGGCCCCTGCCCAGCCGAGGTCTCTCGGAGCTCCGCCGCCGCCATCAGCCTCTTCCTCCTCGGCGCTGTCCTCCTCCTTCTCATCGCCACAAGGAGGCGGGGGCGAAAAGGGGGGAGAGGAGGAGGCGACGAAAGACACTCACCTCCTCCCGGTGCCCCCTCCCGGACCTGCGCCCCCACCCTCCCAACCCTCCTCCTGCCGTCGCGCTCCGCGCCGCCGCCGCACCGGCCGCTAATGGCCGCAGAGAGCTCGCCCGAGCCGAGAGCCAGGCTGGCGCCGCCGCCTCACATCGCGCGGAGGGCGGCGGAGGCGCGGCGAGGACGCCGGGCGCGGAGCTCGCCGGTCCAGAGGACCGAGGGGGCCGGGCTGAGTAGCGCCGCCCGCCCGCGCCGACGCCGAGTCCACCGAGGAGGCCCCGCTCCGGCGGGCGGCGCAGGCGGCCTCCCCTCGCTCCGCGCTCTCCTTCGCCCTCCTCTCCCGCGGAAAATAAATAAATACGGCCGCCGCTACGGCCCCCACCCGCGGCGGCCTGGTGCCGGGAGCGCCCGCCCCCCGGGGCTCCCGGCTCGGGGCCGCCCTCGGCGGCGGGCGAAGGCGCGGCGGGGCGCGGGGTTATGTAATGGTCTCCCCTAGGCGTCGACGACGGCCCGGCTCCCGGGCCGCGGTGGGGGTGTGTGCGGGCGGGAGGGGGCTGGGGGTCGCTCAGCCCGTGCGCCCCGGGCCCCCTGCCACTGTCTCGGCCCCTGCCGCCTCTCTCCGGCCCGGCTCCCCTCCGCGCTCTCGCTCCCGCAGTTCGCACTCAGCCCGGCGTCCCGCTTGCCCACTCTAGCCCGCTCCCTCTCGCCCTCTCTCCCCCCGAGCCTAGCACACAAACAAGATGGCGGCTGTTGTTTCTTCCCTCAGCCGAATCCTCCTTACAGGCTAGCGGTAGCGACGGCGGCCGGAAATGAGCCAAGGGGGGGTGTTGAAAAAGGGGGGAGGGGGTGGGCCTTCGGAGGGAGGTGGCGAGGGGGCGGGGCCTGGGTACGAGCCGCACACACAATGGGGTAAGAGGACCCAGGGGCGGGGCCAGTCCAATCACGGGATCCGCCCAAGGCCCCAACGCGGTTGGCGCTTCCGCAAACTCCCCCCGCGTCACCCGGTGGCTCACTTTAAAGGGGAGGATCTGAAAGGAGGGGCTCTGGGCGGATTCGGGATCTATTTTCAGTCGGTGGACACTTACGGGAGAAGGTCCCTGGGCTGGGTCTCGGCGTAGGGGACCGGTGGGTACCGGGGTAGACGGATCCTAGGAGCTACACCGGGAAAGGCGCCAGGTCACCGCGCAGGTGGCCGAATAGGAGCCCCTTGGGGATGGCCCTGCGCCCGGGGCCCTAGGGCGGCCGGTCTTCCGAACCCCCGTTGAATCAGCCAGACAGGGCTACCCCGCCGACCCGTGTTCCGGGCTAGAGACCTAGGGCGTCCTCTGTCCTCCATCGCTTTACAAAAGGGAACTGCTCACATCCCAAACCCACACTGATTACGAGTTGTTCCCTTTTTCCTTGAAATTCACAATTTTTTGACAACGCGCATGTGTTATTTTGGTAATCAGAAAAAAATCACAGCAGTGGGGAGAGGTTTTAGGATCAGACCTAAATTCGTTACTTGTCCACCACGTGTCCACCGGCCCTTACGCAGGTAGCACTTCGATCAGAATTATTGAGATTGAATTATTTTTCTGAATACTCCTGGGACCTGTATTTCTTTTCGCCCACCCCCAATAGGCGAGCTTAATAAAAGACCACGTCTGGGCAGTGCTGTAAAGATAATGTAATTATGGAAAAAAGCAAAAACGTAATGTGCTAACGGTAATGTAAGGATGGAAAAAAGCAAAAATGTAACTGTGGGGGAAGATTGCTAAATGTAAATGTAGTGCGGTGTGTGTGACAATACAGTTTTGCAGAGGAAGGCCACCCCAGCATGCTTCCACATTCCTACACATTGCAGGATTCCTCTGCTTGGCCCTGGGTAAACTGGGACTTGAGGAGGTGGCAAGGTTGTTGGCGCTCTCCAAGGAAACCCCCAAACGAATATCTGTGGGGGTAGGTAAAAGCTTTTTAACAGATTTCGAATATCATCCCCTTTAGCTGGTGTTTGCTCATTCTTGCATTTATTTTGATTTTGGTTGCAGCGGTTTGCTTTTTAAAATGAGTGATGAGGGGAATAGATAAAGCACTTAGGAGTGAAAATCCTGATGAAGCAACTCAAGTTGCCATCAGGATGAATTCTGCTGTGTAACTTTCAGGCCTAATTCACTCAAACTACAATAGGAAAAGGACACATTGAAAAGGACAGTACCTTTTTATCTTAAAGTTGTTATAAGATGGATTCAATTAGTAGGGCTAAGGTCAAAATTGGCTTTCAGGAATGATCCAGTGATTTTTCATAGTTTATAAGCCACATTCACAATGAAGAGGACAAACGAAAGAAATGTGGGCAACACTTGGAAACTTGGCCCATAATTTCCCTGTGGGAGGTTGCTCACCTGATTTTTTAAAGAGTTTCTGCCCTTTAGAAAAATATTTGCCCAGCTTTGCAGAGGATCCAACTTGAGTCTGGACAGCATTCAAACATACCCCACCTGCCTGCCCAAAATACTGTGGGACTAAGTACAGGAAGCCTATAAGCAGGTTTGGGGAACATCTCATGAAAACATTCCGTGGGGGGTCAGGGGCTGTGGACCTACCCAGAAGGGAAGGCTCCACTCTAAAGTGGGGATTTCCATGTATGGCGGCTCCTGCCTGGGTCTTTTCCCAGGACTCTGAAGTTAGCCTCATTGGAAGTGTCTGGAGAAATAAAAATGACACAAATGCAATCAAGATGAGATTTCAGATGGTTTCAAAAAAGTAGAATTGAATCATCAGCCTGGATTATATCTAGCCTAATCAAATGAAAATTTAATTTATTGTGGAATGCTATGGGTCGATTAAGAGTACATTCATGAAGAAGGAATCGCCTGTCAGTAGCTGGCAGTGGGGAGGTGGGAGAGGGAGACACATCAGACAGCAAAGACTGGTAGGTAAGAGCAGGGACACTGAGAGCAGCTGGGACTGGTTTTAAATTCTGGGTCTGTCACTTAGCAACTGTGCGACTTGGGTGGGCTCCTCATCTGTAAAAAGGATTTCTTGATGAGACCCACTATTGTTGTAAAGATTAAACATGATAATTTATGAATAATGGTTGTCAAAGTGCCAGGCACATAGTAAGCACTCAATACACCTTAGTTGTTTCTAATCACTGGTTCTAAAAAGGAAAGGATCTTAACCTAACTCAGAGTTGCCAGGAGAATGAAAACGAGATTATTGCATGTAAGGTGTTCAGCCGTGCCCACAGCCTGGCAAATTTTCTTGGACTAGCACACTGGCATCTGTCTCCTCAGTCAGAAGGAAGATCTCACAGGATCATCCAACTCCCTTTAAGACATTTTCTGTTCACCTTGAAACCTTCTGATGACTAATCCAGCTTCCCAAGTGCCTTGATTGCCAAAAAGGAGCCCCCTAGACAGAGAGCGCAGGAATAGGAGGGACACGTGTTATCCCAGGGTGAATCCGTCAGTTGCAACTGGACAAGATCCATAAGCACCAGGGTCTCAGCTGGTCCTTACCCCCTTTCCCCAAGATCTATACTCTTTGTGCCCCTTAGTCCTGTGAATAGTCCAGCTGTTCCCGTGCTCATCCAGTTGGCAATGTGGGCACCATCTGTGAATCCCCATAGTCCTCCCTATGCCTTCTTCCTCACACCCAGTCAAGTCCTGTGGACTCTATTTACTGAATTATCTTTCCAAATCAAATGGATGTTTAACCATGTGCAAGTATTACTGCCTCACAAAAATTAAATTCTTAAAAAGGGCTCTTACAGGTGTGACCTCAGTAAAGTTTTTCCAAAGCACTCGCCATCAAGGGAGGAATGTTTCCTGAACTTGGGCTGCTCCTGCAAATGTGAACATTGGATGGGTTGTGAAAGGGGTTGCACACCCATTAAAAGGAACTACTGGTTGATATAATCTTCTAGAATGTTGTCAGCATTTGCAAGAACACACTCTTATTTATAGCATACATTTAATAAAATACGTTTTGAAAAAAACTTTAATAGCCAACATTGGCAAGGATATGAAGAACTGGTGCCTTCATATACTGTTAGTGGGAATAGAGCATGGTACAAATGTTTTGTAAGACTTTGAAAATCCCAGTATTTCTAGAATGTATTCTACAAATACACAGAGGTATAAAGAGAATGTTCTGTGTAGCACTGTCATTGTCCCTCCTCCACCCAAAGAAAGGGGGAAAAAAACCAATAGCCCATCTCTAGATGAATGGTTAAAACTACAGATATGATTCTACTTATATGAGGGGACCAGAGAGTCAATGATGAGAGCTAGAGGTTGGGAAGAATGGGGAATTGCTGTTTAATGGGGACAGACTTTCTATTTGGGAAGACTAGAAATTTCTGGAGATGGATGGTGGTGATGTTTGCACAACAGTACAAATGTACTTAATACCACTAAACTGTGCACTTAAAAGTGGTTATGATGGTAAATTTTATGTGTATTTTACCACAATTTATAAAATAATTGTAAATGTTTAAAATGATAAACTTTAGGTTACATATATTTTACCACAATAAAAACAAATAATGAAACATCTTAATGATGATGGGATCACTATGCAGTTGTTTAAAAATGAGTAGGTAAGTATGTACTACCACAGAAAGATAACCTTATAGCGCTAAGGTCAGAAAGAAAATTGTGGAACAGCAGGTCTCGAATGGCTCTGTTTTTTTTGTAATTAATAGTAATAATGGGTTAGAAGCTAAGAGAATATGCATCAAACTCTTAACAGTGTTGGAGTAATAGAAGCGTTACAGGGAGCTTTCATTCTACATTCTGAATGTCTGTGGTGTGCAAAATCAGCACCAAAAAGCATTTTCTAAAGACCTTCAATGGTTCCTCTTTGCTGTTAGGATAAAGTTCCATGTGTAAGAAATGGTCCTTGCCTACCTGCCTCATTTCTCTCAACTTCCCTTCTTGCAGCCAAGTGGATTTATTTTTCTTCTGTTTGCACCATGCTTTCTCTGTCCTTGGGACATTCACACACATATTCCTTCTGTCTGAAACAATAACCACCCTCACCCCTTGACCCACCTAATTCCCAGTGACCCTTCAGGTCTCAGCTTAGCCATCCTTTTTCCTGTAAAGCCGTCCCTGATCCCCAAGTCCTTGATACAGACTCCTCCTGTGCCTCCACGTCAAGCACCTGACACTTCTGAATTGTTCTGCGTTTCACACTGTGTGATAGTCCTCGTTGGTCTCTCTCCCTGTGACAGCAGGAAGGGTGACCATGTTTCCATCTCTCTCCCCAGCTCCAAACTCGGGAGCTGATACATAGAAGGAACTCAACTCAGACTTGTTGGATAAATGAATGGATGCCATTGATTTGTGAGTCTGGTCTGGGTGGGTGGGTCACCCATTCTACTGCAGCCCCAAGGCTTTCTGGCCCTGAAGGGGATGTGGTCTATCTTACCTGCCAGCCAATCTCCTTCTCTTCTGGCATCTTGAATATCTTGACCTGGATTCTTTATAATTACAACAGAAAGAGAGTAAGTGTTTGTATTCACTAATGATCTGGGAAACTGAGGCTCTAAAGCAAGTAAAATGTCCTTCATGAGACCCCAGACCAAGGTAAAGGAAGGCTTGAATTCATGTCTTCCAACATCACACACAGGCCTCTTACCGCAAAACTGTAAGCAGATCTTACACTTTCTCACGCCTATGGCACCCAATAAAGGAACTGCCACAGAATTCATGGCCAGTGGGTGTTGAATGAAGGAAGGAAGGAAGAAGAGAGGTCTATACATAAACACACAAACACACACACATATCTTATCTATAAAGTTAAAATGCAGAGTGTCAGAGCCACAAAAGCAGCCACGAACTTGCAGCTTGCCCTATTGTTGGCATGGTGTCCCACCATCAGGACTGTACTGGACTTGCAGAGCCTAAGGTAACCCTGAGCCAACCTTTCCTGAGTGTGTTCCCTGTGCCCAGCACTTTGCTGGCTACTGTGGATTCCAAGATGGGAAAGACGCTATTCCTGTCCTCTGGGCAGACCATCCTGTTAGAGGGAAGCTCAGATACAGCCACTGGAGAGAGTGATGGAGGCTCTCAGGGCAAACCAGGATGGATAATTCGTGAGCAAGAGCACTTATCACACTGGAGCCTGGGTGCTGCTCACCAAGACTGGAGTATGTGCTAACGAGGGCGCCCGGGCAGGAGAGGGTGCTGACCCAGTGGGCCCAGCCAGGCCACAAAGGGCCATGTGTGCCATGCTGGGAAGTTTGGGCTGAGACATAGGTCTTGCTTTTTGTTTGGTATTGGTGATCATTTGATCTATAAATTAACACATATGTACAACAATTCAGTGGAATATTGAAATATGTTAGTAGTATTGTAAATAAAAATCTGACTTCAAAATAAGAAAAACTATGACCTAAAATCTGGTCCTTTCTATTCTAAAAGAATGCTCCAAAGTGTGGCAAAAGAGACAGATATGCAAATAAGATGTTTTCAGTGCCTTGTACCCCTAAGCTGATGATAACTATTGCACAATATGTGGGCCTATCAGACTGTGACTCTACCTAAAAGATCTCAGAATAGCTCCGCTCTGCTCTCTACAGCAGGCAAGCGTCTGCTCCATCGGAAGTAGCTCATTCTTTACTATTGTTGCTAAATGACAAACTATCGGTTCTCAGTGTTAAATCCAAGCTGCCAGAGAAGGAGGGTGGGCAGAGGGCTTTGGGAGAAGCATCTTTCCTAGAATCTAATGTAACAGTCGTGTCCTGAGCACTTCCTAAGTACTCCCATGGTAGCTGGCCCTGAACTCACAGATATCCAGTTCAGTTCAATGAACATTTATCGAATAGCTCCTATTTGGGAGGCACTGTGCTGGGCTCCAGGGATACAAAGATAGATAAAATGTACATGGTTTCTGCCCCCAGTTGCTTACTATCACTGGGAGAGATAGTCTCATAGACAGGAAATGATATTCTAACATAGCAGATGCAATGACAGAGGCTTTGGTGCTGTGTGGATTCTCAGAGGGGGTGCTTCAGATGAGTTCAGCTTTGCATATAGTGATGTGCTTTTGGGAATACCCAAATGGAGAGCTCCCATGGAAGCTGGACCTATAAGGTCAATAGGGAAATCAGACTCAGTCTTTGCCCTGAAGGGTCTTGCTATGGAGTGTAAGAGGTAGAAATGTATACATTGATTACACATTGTAATGTATGCTAACACAGAGGGTCACACACAGAAGATGGTTACAACTATACCTTGGCCTGTAAGTTTTGTCCTCCCTCCAGGAGACAGCCTAGAAGCTGAGTCTTGAATGATTCAGTGTGGTTATCCTGGTTTAAAAAAAGGAGAGAGAGAGAGAGAGGCATATGTGAAATAACTGAACAACTCTGGCTCTGTAGTCCAGGCACAAATAAGGGGAGAGAGCCCAGAGCTGGCACAGCAAATGCCATAAAGCCCAGAACCTGGACAATGGGTACCAGTGACATGGCTTACTGGGGGTCCTGCATGTAGACATCTTGATGACAAGATATTTTGGGGTGTTGAGGTTAGAGGCATACAAAGCTGCCAACCCAATGTTCAATGCTCTGCCAGCCTGACAAATGTCTCATACCAGAGGACTTCACAGGCCTCTCCATGATAAGCAGGTGGACTACCTGCCTTGTCCTCTTACAGGCAGCCTCATTGCAGGTATATTCTCTGCACTATTACTTTGACTCATCTTGGCATGAGTCAAAGTCAGAGCAATTTCAAGTCAAGCCCAACACAAAATCTCACCCATCTTTGAACCTCAATTAAATTTTGGGCTTTGACCCAGCTCAGCTTTCCAGGTAAGGGAAACAGATGCCACAAAGGACCGATGACGTCACTGTTGCTGCAGCTAAAAGTTGTAGATCAACTGGTAGAAGATTCATGAAGTCATTTATTTATTAAAAATGAATTGACAAATGCTGGCAAGGATGTGGAGAAAGGGGAACCCTCCTGTACTGCTGGTGGGAATGTAAATTAGTTCAACCACTGTGGAAAGCAGTATGGAGGTTCCTCAAAATGCTCAAAATAGACTTACCATTTGACCCAGGAATTCCACTTCTAGGAATTTACCCTAAGAATGCAGGAGCCCAGTTTGAAAAAGACATATGTACCTCTATGTTTATTGCAGCACTATTTACAATAGCCAAGAAATGGAAGCCACCTAAGTGTTCATCAGTAGATGAATTGATAAAGATGTGGTACATATAAACAATGGAATATTACTCAGCCATAAGAAAAAACAGATCCTACCATTTGCAACAACATGGATGGAGCTAGAGGGCATTATGCTCAGTGAAATAAGCTAGGCAGGGAAAGACAAGTACCAAATGATTTCACTCATCTGTGGAGTATAAGAACAAAGCAAAAACTGAAGGAACAAAACAGCAGCAGACTCACAGAACCCAAGAATGGACTAACAGTTACCAAAGGGAAAGGGACTGGAAAGGGTGGGTGGGAAGGGAGGGAAGGGGAATAAGGGGCATTACGATTAGCACACATAATGAAGGGGGACACGCGGAAGGCAGCATAGCCCAGAGAAGACAAATAGTGAGTCTATAGCATCTTACTATGCTGATGGACAGTGACTGTAATAGGGTGTGTGGTGGGGACGTGATAATGGGGGGAATCTAGTCACCACAATATTGCTCATGTGATTGTATATTAATGATACCAAAAAAAAAAAAACCTAGGGAAAAAAATGAATTGGCACCCTATGTGGCTCACAAAGGGTTAATTTATTTAATCCACAGAGCTCCTGCAAATGGAAAAAATATAGAAAAAAATTTGGGCAGGACAATAACTATGACTGACAAATCCTAAGGCGACTTCCAATAATTCCTACCTCCTGAGGTTCACACCTCTGTGTAACCCCTCTCCTTCTGTCCTTAACTGAGGACAGAATCTGGACTTGCTTCTAACCAATTGAATATGGCAAAGGTGATGGAATAACACTCCCAGATCATGTTATGTCCTGTAAGACTGCATCTAGACTTAGGAGACTGCACAAGATATTCTCTTTGCTAGCTTGATGAAGTAAGCAGCTGCGCTGAGGAAGCCATATGGCACAGAACTGTGGGTGGTCTCTAGGAATTGCCAGAGGCCAAGAGCTACACAACAAAAAGCTGGGGCCCTCAGTCATACAGCTGGAAGAAAATGGATTCTGCCAACCATCTGAATGAGTTTGGAAGAGGATTCTTCCCCATTTGAGCCTCCAGATAAAATTCAGCCCAGCCAACACCTTGATTGCAGCTTGAGAAGATCCTGAAGCGAGGACCCAGCTTAGCTATGCCCGGAATCCTCACTCACAAAAACTATGAGATGTAAATGTGTGTATTGTTTTAAGCCACCAAATCTGTGATAACTGGCTATTTAGTGATGTAAAGCTAATAGGGTTCAGTAAAGGAAATATAAACAGGGTTTTTAAAAAAATGTAAATGTATTTTTAAGACGGTAATATACTAATATGGTTTAAGACTTTAAACAGTGTATTTTTGCTCCTACTCGTATTCCCCAGTCCCCCAGTGACAGTCTTTGCTGTCAGTGTCTTGCATATGCTTCCAAAGCTAATCAGAGCATATACAAACAAATTTGCATTTCCTTATAGTTTAACTTTTTTCTTTTTCTTTAGATTATATATATATATATATATATGCTGTTCTGAACCTTTTTTCAAAAATAGTGAAATACTTCATATACACAGAGGAGTGTATGAACCATATATGTACAGTTTGAAGACAAAGCCATAACACTTGTGTAGCCATCATCCAGGCCATGAAATGAAATACAGTCAGTACCTTATCAGCTCAGCCCCAGCTGTGTGGCCTCTCCTATCACAGGTTGCTTCTCTGAAGATGAAGCCACTACACTGACTTTTTAATATAGTTTTTCCTCCTATGTATGCATCCTCAGACACATTACAGATGTTAGTTTCACCCATTTTTTATCTTTATATATAAAGGGACTCGTACTTTTCTTTTGTGACTTATTTAACTCAACAACATTTTTACACAACATGGCTGTGTTGATGCATGAACTTGTAATTTGTTCATTATAGTGCTGTATAGTTTTCAACTGTATTAACAAACCACAATCTATGTTTTTACTTTACTATGGATGGATAGTTTTCTTTGTTTGGAACAGTTCTGCTCTGAACGTTCATTTGTCTAACTCCCAATGCACATGGGCAAGGCTTTCTCGGTGAGAATAGATCCAGGAGTGGAGTGTCTGGGTTACGGGGCACATCTTCAGTTTTTCTGAGCAAGTCCCCAATTCCCACTCCTGCCGGCAGTGTCTGGCAGTACCTATTGCTCCACTTCACTGACAGTACTTGATATCGTCAGACTTCTTCATTTTAACCACTCTGTGTCAGTAGGCTGTGCTGTCTTGGTGTGATTTCAATTTGTATTTCCTTTAATGTCCATTTGGATTTCTTCTTTTATGAAGTGCCAGGTCAAGTTTTTGTTCAACTTTGCATTGGTTTGTCTTTGGTTGATATGATTTGTAACTACTCACTTGGTCACCTGTCCTTTAACTTTGCAAATGGATCTTAGATATGTAAGATGCTCAGTCTTGATTACAAAAACAGATGACAAAACTATGATGCATTCCTTTTGTTACTATCAGATTGGTTAAAATCAAGGAGTTTGATAATACTGAGTTGACAAGCACATGAAGAAGATAGAACAGTGCATTATAGATGGGTGTGTAAATCAATGGGTGTCTGCAGAGATCAGTCTGGCATATCTAAAACACTATGAAATGTATGTACAGCCTGACTCATCCATTTCATTTCTAGGAACTTATCCTATGGGTATATTCACTTATGAGTAAAATGACATGTTCAGGGACATTCAGGGTAGCATCGTTTATAATAGCAAAAGATTGAACACAACTTAAATACCCAGTGGCTGAGGACTGCTTAATAATTATGATACATCTTTACAAAGGAACACTAATGCAGGTTTTAAAAAAGTTTCATATAGACTGAATGGAATATCTTCATTGTTAAGTGAGAAAATAACCAACTGCAGAATACTGTGTATAATATGCCTCCGTACCCAAAGAGTATGCTTGCATTTGCAGAGAATATTTGAGACGCATCCTCAAGAAAATAGGTATAGTGGGGAATCAAGGTGGAGAGAGAGTCTTTTCTTTCTGTACATCTCTTTGCACCTGTTGGATCTTCTTATCGGTGCATATATTACCTATTCAAAGTAACTTAAATAATTTAAAATGTATTGAACTTCTACTATGGGCCAGGCCTGGACTAAATCCTAGAGATACAGCCTTGAAGAAAACAGAGATTCTGTCATATAGAGCTCCCAGTCTAATGACAGGAGATGGTCACTGAGTCCATCAGCGCGGTGACGTGTGATGAGTGCTTTGATAGGGATACTGAGGCACTTGGGAGGAAAGTGACATCTAACAGGGACACCTAACAGAATCTGGGTAGTGGGCAGGCAGCCTGATGCTGATGTGGGGGGCAGCAAGAAGACGCAGCCAGCCTGTGGTGCTGGCTGACCGAGGCCAGGGGCCCAGCAGAGGAAACCGCGTATTATGTGGAGGGAAAGCAGGGTGCTGTCCGTTTGAGGAACTGAAAGAAGTTCAGCTCAGCCGGAAGTTGACATGAGCTGAGTTGGTTTTCAGAAAAAGCCACACTAGAAATTTGGAGAAAGGAGTGAACACAGGGTGAGGGTGGATTCAGGAAGGCTGTGCAGGAAGCTTCTGCAGTCATCAGACAGGAGAGGACAGAGGCTGGGTTAGGGGGTAGCACTGGGGACAGGAAGGATGGGACAGATTCAAGGGACACTGGGAATGTGGGATCCACAGATGTAGCGGGTGGATGACAGGGTAAAGGGGAGAGAGGACCATTAGAATAACAAAGGCTAATATTTGGTAAGGGTTCACTGTGCGGTTGCATCTGCCCAGCACTTGGCGTGATCCTATTACTCAGTCCTTCAGCAATCCGGGGAGGTAGGTACTCCCATGGCAATTTAGATTTAAAATCTAGGGAGGTGAAGGTACTTGCTTGAGGTCACAGAGGTACTATGCAGAAAAGCCAGCATTTGAAGTCATTTATCTGGCTGCCAAGTTGATTTTCTGAACCAATCTCTTAAGGGTGACTCCCAGATGTCAGGTTTGGGCAACTGAATAGTTGAGGAGGCTACTGATTGAGAGGGAAAACACAAGAGCAGAAGAAGGTTTGAGGAGGAAAATGGGCGTCTGACTCTTCGGGTTCAAGGTCCCTGCATGACACTCCAGTAGGTATGTAGGACAGGCGGTTTGATATATGAAACCAGAGAAAGATCTGGACTGGAAATTTGGGTATCACCAACGTACCAATAGTGCCTGAGGTCAAAGGAGTGGATGAAACTAGGCTGTGACAAGCTCCGTGAGAGCAGAGGAGCCAGGACCTTTCCTTTAGCGGGGAAGTCACATGATCAAATCTTGTTTCTAGGAAGATGACTCTGGCAGCAATGGAGAAGATTGGCTGGTTTGGAGAAACAGCATGAAATCCAACAGACGCGTGCATACTTTCACACAGTCATCTCCCAAGCAGCGCCAAATACTTTTTGCCAGGGACCACCAAACCCGGGGAACTCAGAGACAAGCCACACCCTGTCGTTGCCCTTGTGGAACTTCAGGGCCAGGAAGGAGTGGATTAGGGACCCTCATGGTACCAGAGGGGAGGGTGGGCACAGGTGCTGCGCGAGTACAGAGGAGGGAGGGGCCATCTAAACCCACCCTGGGAAGTGGTTCCTTAACAGATGCTACCGGAGGTTAGTCTCCAAGAACAAGGGTGTGATGTTGAGTGAGTGACGCGCAGAGCCAGCAGCTAGCATGGTGCGTTTAGCAACTGCAAGGGGTCCTGTGGGGCCGGGGCAATCCCTGCCGACGGGGGAAGGGAAAGCTAAAGTGGGAGGTCTGGGTAAGGTCCTGAAAAGCTGGGTGTGCTTAAAGGAGGAGTTTGAATGTTATCCTGAAAATAGTGATGAGACTTGGGAGGTAAGCAGGGAGTTAATGTGATCAGATTTGCTGTGGAGAATGTGCAGGAGGCTGGATGACAAACGAGGGGTACAGCTGAGGGGATGTCACAGTGAGAGTGAGGAAAGAGCATTTGCAGAGATCCAGGTAGAAATGATAGGGGCCTGAGCTGAGGAGTCTATACTACTTAGCTTTCTCTGACTTATATTGCATAACAACTTTAAAATCTCATGGCATATGGCAACAGGTACTTATTTTTATTTTTTATTTATTTATTTTCTATTAATTTTTTTTGGTATCATTAATCTACAATTACATGAAGAACATTATGTTTACTAGGCTCCCCCCTTCACCAAGTCCCCCCTACATACCCCTTCACAGTCACTGTCCATCAGCGTAGTAAGATGCTGTAAAATCACTACTTGTCTTCTCTGTGTTGCACAGCCCTCCCCGTGCCCCCCCCACTATACATGCTAATCGTAATGCCCCCTTTCTTTTTCCCCACCCTTATCCCTCCCTTCCCACCCATCCTCCCCAGTCCCTTTCCCTTTGGTAACTGTTAGTCCACTCTTGGGGTCTGTGATTTTGCTGCTGTTTTGTTCCTTCAGTTTTCCTTTGTTCTTATACTCCACATATGAGTGAAATCATTTGGTACTTGTCTTTCTCCGCCTGGCTTATTTCACTGAACATAATGCCCTCTAACTCCATCCATGTTGTTGCAAAGGGTAGGATCTGTTTTTTTCTTATGGCTGAGTAATAAATATTCCATTGTGTATATGTACCACATCTTCTCTATCCATTCATCTACTGATGGACACTTAGGTTGCTTCCATATCTTGGCTATTGTAAATAGTGCACTGATAAACATAGGGGTGCATATGTCTTTTTCAAACTGGAATGCTGCATTCTTGGGGTATATTCCTAGAAGCGGATTTCCTGGGTCAAATGGTATTTCTATTTTGAGCATTTTGAGGAACCTCCATACTGCTTTCCACAATGGTTGAACTAATTTACATTCCCACCAGCAGTGTAGGAGGGTTCCCCTTTCTCCACAACCTCGCCAACATTTGTTGTTGTTTGTCTTTTCGATGATGGCCATCCTTACTGGTGTGAGGTGATATCTCATTGTGGTTTTAATTTGCATTTCTCTGATGACAAGTGATGTAGAGCATCTTTTCACTTGTCTGTTGGCCATCTGAATTTCTTCTTTAGAGAACTGTCTGTTCAGCTCTTCTGCCCATTTTTTAATTGGATTATTTGCTTTTTGTTTCTTGAGGGGTGGGAGCTCTTTATATATTTTGGATGTCAACCCTTTATCAGATCTGTCATTTATGAATATATTCTCCCATATTGTAGGATACCTTTTTGTTCTATTGATGGTGTCCTTTGCTGTACAGAAGTTTTTCAGCTTGATATAGTCCCACTTGTTCATTTTTGCTTTTGTTTCCCTTGCCCGGGGAGATATGTTCATGAAGAAGTCACTCATGTTTATGTCCATGAGATTTTTGCCTATGTTTTTTTCTAAGAGTTTTATGGTGTCATGACTTACATTCAGGTCTTTGATCCATTTTGAATTTACTTTTGTCTATGGGGTTAGACAGTGATCCAGTTTCATTCCTTACATGTAGCTGTCCAGTTTTGCCAGCAACATGTACTTATTTTTTACTCATATAATATGAAGGTTGCAAGTGGTCTATCCCTCTGCTAGACTCAGTTGCACATATCTTTTGATTCTGGTGTTGAGGTTGAAGGGATAGCCACTGTCTGGGACATGTTCTCACAGTGGAGGGCTGGAGCAAAGGTACCCTGGCCAAGCCACAAAATTGCATTAAAGCTCTACTTGAATGTGACAAAAGTCACATAACTCTTCCATCCCATTGGCCAAAACATATCATGTGGTGAAATCCGAAGTCAATAGGCCAGGGAATCACCTTATGGGTTGGAGGGGATGAATGACTGTGGACATGTTAGAGAGTTCATAGCAACCTGTCATTGAGGACAGAGAGGAAAAATAGATTAGAATCTTGGGATTTGGTGTGGATATGGAGGATGTGCCAAGGATTACCTCAGGTGGTTAAATTAAAGATGGTACCACTCAACAATAAAAGGGATACCCAGCATAGTTAATGATGCCCAGCATCAAATCTGCCTTCTTGTGATAATGGTTTTGCTTTCCCCACTCTCAACCACTATGCTTTGGGTGAAACTTTTTTCCACTGCTTTAACAAGGGCTGACCATGTGACCTACTCCTAAGCCAATAAGAACATTCTGTACTTTTTTTGACATGATGACTGGTTCAAGATATGGTTCCTGACACAAATCTGGCCAATCAGAGCCACTGAGGCTCAAATTTAGGTCTTCAATTTGCTGACTTGAATGAGAAAGGCCTGTGTTAATGGTAACACGAGGGGAAGGAAACCCGTGAATCTAGGAATGAACTCAGTACAGAAGTAGCAGACAGGAGACTGGTTCCTGGTGGCATTGCCTGAACTTTGACCAAGGCAGTCATCTGTGGAGCAATCCCAGGGAAATATTAGTTGTAAGCATGAGAAACCCGGTGAAAAAAGCTAGAGAGAGAGTGGTTCATGGAAGTAAAAATAGTCCAAGCAAGAGATAATGCGGGATTGAATAAATCAGTGGAAATGGATAGAAACCGAATGAGAAATGTATTTGAAGACCATGGACTTGTTGGTTCAAAGCACATGGGAGTTGATGGAGAGAATGGGGAAGATGAAGTATATAGCTAGGAATATTTGGGGAGATGGTGAAAGCACTGAGATCAAGACTACAGGAAGTGGGGCTTACTTGAGAATCAAGAAGCTCCATTTTGACATGTTAAACATGAGGTGCCTATTGAAGGTAGAAAAGCTGATATGGAACATGGTAAGTAGGTCAAGAATGGAGATGTAGACTTGGAAAATGCTGGCATACAGTAAAGAATTGAAGCTAGCACGTAAATGAGCTTTCCCAGAAAGAGCTGGTAAAGTTGGAATGGAAAGGGGTCATGGGCCTTGGAGAACCCCATTATTTAAGGAGCTGGCAGTGGATGAAGAGCAGTGAAAAGACTGGGAGGCATAGTCATGGAAAAGGGAAAAGGGAAATGGTGCAGAAGCCAAGGAATTTGGGAGCCTCTAGAAGTGAGGGGTCTTTCATAACACCTCCCTCTCTCACCCACTCTGCATCCAAACCACTGGCAAATGTGATCAATTCTACTTTAAAAATACATCTCAAATCCACTGACTTATTTCCATTCCCACTACTTAGACTGATGTGGTCTAAGACACTATTTCATCTGCAATACAAGACTTCTTCGCTGGTCTTCCTGTTTCTACTCTTGCTCTATTTCAAATACACTCTCCACACAAAGACAGATCTTTTAAAAATGTAAACTTAATTATGTCACTGTGGCCCAAAGCCCTCCAACGACTTCCCACTGCACTTGGAATGAAGCCCATGGATGATAGGGAATCCTTGGAAGGCTTTAAGTAGGGGCATAACACAATCGAACTTGAGAATTTGAAAGTATTTTGAAAAGCTGCTCTAATAGCTGGGTGGAGGGTAGAAAGAACAGGAGCAGAGAACACAGTGAGGAAGCTGGGAAAGGTGGAAGAAAAGAATTTGAGGAATATTTAGGCAATTGAATTTGTAAGGTTGGTGGTTGTCTGGCTGGTTCTGCGTGGGTTGAGGTTCCCAGTTAGGACTCAGTAAAGCTACTAAGCAGGGACAGGAGGCAGGGAGAGGGGGCAGAGATGCATCCCGGCAGCTGTACGTTGCAAAGGCAAACTGGTACAGCTGAAAACGCAAGATCCCTTATCTCCCTGGGCCTCAGTGATGCTGAGAACATGGCGGAGCATCTCTGGCTAGCTCTCTGCTCTCCACAAGATTATTTTCATCCTCTTTTGGCTGAAAGCTCAGTCAATGGTTTTACTTTTTACCTCATGGAGTAAAGATGAGGCATCAGAACTCGACTCACTCACATCCCCAGTCCCGAATCCACATGCCCCTGTGCCTCTGGTGCCCTTCCCTTCCTCCAGTTCCAATAGTCCGGCAGAACGACCCAAACCCTCCCCAGATTAGAGGAGAAATTTGGGGATCAGAGAAGATCTAGTTTGAACAGTGTCATCTTTCCTTGGTAGCTCAGATGGAGGCATTTTCCTCTAACTGTTTTTATGAAAAAGTCCCCAGGAGGGAAGCAAATGCATTGCTGGGACAAAAAGGCCAGGGGATCTTTATTATTTCTCAGGGAACAGGGCAAAATCATTTCAATAGGAGAAAATTGTGGTTTTCATATGACTAGACAGTGTGGAGTTGGAAAAAACTGAATTCTCTGGTGATAAGGTGAGTTTGCCCTTTGGTAACTGGAGTGAAGCAGCTACAGCCACTGCTCATGCAGAGAGATCAAACTGAAGGATTTCACACCGCTGTTAGAATCCAGAGCCCCCCCCCTCAACCCCAATCGTCTTGGAAAGCAGAAGGTACCGAGCAGAGGAGGGCTCCGCAGACATCCAGCTGGAATGTGAGGCCAGAAGGGAGGTGGTGGGTTGGGGCTGCCCTCCTGCCAGGAGGGATGGCCGGCGGGGTGGGGTGGGTGTCAAGAGACAGAGGTGGGGCTGAGTGAGCAAGGGCTTCTGGGGAAGGGTGGGGGAGCCGGAGAGGCGAGGGGCACTAGGGGTGCTGCGCCTGGCTCCCCTCCTCCTCAGCTCCTGTTCTGGGAACTCCTCACCTGCCTTTCAGAGGCCAGCTCCCCAAGGCTCGGCCCTTGGTTCTCTACCACCGCACTCTCGCCCTAGGCGGGCTGTAACTGCCATCTCTACTGTGCTCGGTAAGTGTGGCTGAATGAGTCAGTGAATCAATGAAGGTGAAGATTTCTGGAGCAAGATGGCGGCATGGGCTCAATTATATGTCCCCCACCCCCGAATTCATGAAGCTCCAAAGCCCAGTATCTCAGAATGCAGCTGTATCGGAGGTAAGATCTTCAGAGATGATTAGGTTAAAATGAGGCTGTTATGGTGGGGTAATAATCCAATGAGTAGTGCCCTAATAAGGAGAGAACCCCAGGGATTCGAGCACGTGAGACAGGGCCCTGTGAGCACACGGGGAGGAGGCGGCCGTGAAGCGGAGGTAGAAGATACATTGTATTTGGTCTTTATCTCCAGTTCAAGGCATGGAGCTCCCGAAGCCCTGGTAATTTCCCGAGCGATGGGCCCAGAGCAGCCTTTTGTTACTCAGATTGAGTCCCTTTCAGCCACACCTGAGTTTATGCTAATGCTGCCTCTCAGCCGGGCCCCTTAGCTAGTTCTAGGATAGCTTTAGGGTGGGAGTCTGGTGCCAGAGGAACCTACCATGTGATTAGAGGGTTGGAACGTTCAGCACCCCCTAACCCCCAACTGAGAAGAGAGGAGGGACTGGAGATTGAGCCAGTCACCAAGGGCCAGTAATTTAATCAGCCATGCCTCCATAAAAATCCTAAACAATGGAGTTTGTAGAGCTTCCAAACTCCGCGGTGTGCTGGGAGGGGGTCTACCCGGAGACGGTATGGACGCTTCCAGCCCCTCCCCCATACCTGCCCTACGCTTGTCTACTACCCCTTGCCAGTTTCCGCCCGAATTGTATTCTTTGTAATAAGCAGTAATAGTAAGCTAAGTGCCTTCCTGAGTGAACCATTCTAGCAATTTTTTGAACCTAAGGAGGAGGCAGTGAGAAGTTTCCAGCTTATAGCCATTGTCAGAAGTGTGGGAGGCCCAGGAATCAGGAACTGCGACTGGCTTCTGAAGTGGGGGCAGCCTTGTGGGACTAAATCCTTAACCTGTGGGGGTCTGGTGGTGACTCCAGGTGCATAGTGCTAGAATTGAATCGAACTCTTGGACACAGAGTTTGTGTCCAGATGGTTGGAGATTGGATGTTGCTGTGGGAAAACCGCACACATGTCGTGGTGTACAAATGGTTCAGGGGGGCCATCTGCAAACCCCAAACAGGTCGTAGCCAACACCAAACCTGCCAATACCTCGATCTGGGACTTCCAGCCTCCAGAATTGGGAGAAAATAAATTTCCGTTGTTTAAGCCACCCGGGTCTTTGGTTAGGGCAGCCCCAGCAAATTAACAGAGATGATGCAGCCCTTGGGACAGAAGGAGCTGTGGAAGGGCGGAGCGCTGATGGCAGCAAGCTGCTGGGTGGGGGGTCTCAACCTCAGGGTGGGTAAAAGGATTCTGGGTTGTCGGGTAAAGTGTGATGTCAGAGTCTGTCCTTCGAGGAAAGTGAGAAGAAAAACCAGTCGTCACGCCTTATATTAGGTCTGAGAGCAGAGCGTTGGTTGGCTTCCCAGAGTTAGCGTCCCCTGCCTCTTCCCTGCCAGCACCTCGGTTTTGGCAGGTGTTAGTCCTGTCCCCACGCAGCCCAGGAGAATCTCAGGACTGACCCCATTCCCAGATCCAACCCCTTTGCTCACTTCGTGTCTGTGTCACATTTTGGTAATTCTCACAATATTTAAAACTTTTTCATTATATTAGTTATGGTGACTCATATCAGAGATTATGATTCTCTGAAAGCTCAGATATGGTTAGCACTTTTTTTTTTTAGCAATTAAGTACTTTTTAATTTAAAGTACATTTTATTATACATACTATTGCACACTTAATAGAGTATGGTAGAGCGTAAATGTTAACTTTTATATGCACTGAGAAGCCAAAATATTCATGACTTGCTTTATTGCAATTCACTTTATTGAGGTGGTCTGGAGGAGAACCCAAAATATCTGATGTATGCCCATATCCTGTTTAAGCCATTAATGTTTTGGATTTTCAATTTTTGCCAGCCAAACATAATCCAAAGTGATCAGGTACTTTAGTGTGGCCCTGGAAAAAGCTCCAGTTGGTGAAAAGAGTTGGTTTATTATTATTTTAATGATAATTACATATATGATATATACAAGTATCGCGTCCACTTCCCGTGGGTCGAGTCCACGCGATCACAGGAGACCTGGTTCGGTTTCAATCAGCTTTAATTTCTTCTCACAGGCGGTGTTACAGAAAGATTGCAGCTTGCACGCACACAGGCAAGTATGAGTTAGAGCTCTTTTAGTTTCTCTCTAGCTTATTCCTCTCCTCTCTGCAAGCTAGCTCGTAGCTTCTGGTTTTGCTGACTTCGTCCTACTACTAACTATCGCTATAAAGATGTTTCCTAGACCAATCAAAGGGGAGAGCATGCGTGACCTTTAACTCTATTGGCGACAGGGCGGAAATCATGCAGTGTGCACGAGCACGGAACTACTTATAAGGTCTGGGAGGGGGATTCTCCTACTTGGCAGAGCGGATGCGTGGGATGTGCCATTACCGGATGTGAGCGCCATCTTAGAAGGCCTGGGGTCTCACTCGGCCGCGGCTTGGACCTCTACATACAAGGACATGATAATTTCAAGGATTTGCTCTTGATGTCTGTTCATTGAAACCACTTTCAGTCCCTTGCCCTCTCTGTTAAATTCAGGCACAGACTGTTCTGTTGCCTTGTGCTTGACTCATCCAATCTCCCCTTTTAGCTATTTTCCCATTAAGAGGCAGAGACTTGAACCTGTTTGTAGAACGTGGAGAAGAAACGGGTGTAAAGGAAGAAATGACAAATCCAGGAGGTCAGGAACGACTGGTGGAACAATGCCCTAGAGCAGGGGTCAACAAACTGCAGGGGCCAGCTGCCTGTGTTTGTAAATAAAATTTTATTGGAACACAGCCCCACCCATTCATTCACCTATTGTCTACCACTGCTTTCTCCATAGAAGGGAAGAAAGGCCAGCAAAGCCTAACATATTTGTTATCTTGCCCTGTACAGGAAAAGTTTGCTGACTCCTGCCCTACAGGAGGCAGGAGGGGAAACTGGAAGCATGGAAGGAGGCAAAGACACTGCTGAGGCTGAGAGATAATAAGTGGTCCAAGAGAGGGACTGGGGCCCATGCAGAGGAGGGAAAGCAGCATGATGAAGATGGGGCAGCAGCGAAGGAGAGGGCGCCGGGAGGGAATGGGGCGCTGAATTTCTCCGAAAGGCAGAGAGAAGAGGTAGGGGGGCAACGGAGGGCCCGCCAGACACGGAGATTTCCGAGGTTCTGACACCCTCCTGATGGTGCTGCAAGTTTATACTGGACCCCATGGTCAGTCACCAGCCTGGCCCGTTTGCCTTCCACTGCCCACCCTGCCTGGGGGCCAGCTGCCTGAGTTCTCCTTGAGTGTGACAGAGTGACAGGAGAAGGGACCTGATGGGGAACTAGCAGGGGAAGCTGCAGAGTGGAGCCCCGGGCATAAGAAGTGAGGGAGCCAGGAGCCTCTGCTCCCCCAGAGGTGGGGACGCAGCCAGGTGCCAGTGGGGACAGACTGCTGGAGGGAGTGGGCTGCGTGTCAACGCTGAGGGCTTCGTGTGCCATGGGAGGGGAAGCAAAAGGCTGTGTGGATGCGTGAGGGGTGTGGGAGCTCAAAATAGTCTAGAGCTGAGCAAAGCAATGGAAGCCAGAGACTGGGCTGGTTTTCCACATCTTACCCCAAAGCCAGTAACAGGCTGCCATTCCATTTGGAGCATTAAAATAGCCAGTGACTAGCTGCCAAGAGTACCTGCAAGAATTAGGATTCAAAAACCTTAAAACAATAATTTAGTTTTTCTCCAGTAACAGTCCCGAGAGAGGTGGTCCAGGGCTGATGTTGGGAGCTCCAGCCAGTACCAGGACCCAGCCTCCTCCTATCCCTTGTTCTGCCTTGTACCTTCTTTTCCAAGTTACCTTTGTTCCAAGATCTAGCAGCCATCACATTCCCATTCCAGCCAGGAGAAGGGAATGGAGCTGGGAGAAGAGGTGTGCCCCTTCCTGTGAGGACTCTGCCCAGAAGCTGAACCTGCCATTACAGAGCCCCATGGCCAGAAATTAGTTACATGGCTACACCTTGCTAGAAGGCAGCCTTGGAAATATGGATTTCATTCTGAATGGTGATGTGCACACCTAAATTTTACAGACCAAGTGGGGAACATACATTGGGAAACAAGTAATTTTCTCTGCCATATTCCACCCACATGTCTATGTATATGCAAGATGACCAGACATCCCAGTTTGCATGGAAAAATCACAGTTTATGCTGTTAGCCCACACATAACTAACAACATTCCTTTTCACAGCATAAACTTTTCATCCCACATTTTAAAAAGGGAAAAATATTTGGTGGTTCCTCAGAAAGTTTAACATAGTTACCATATGACCCAGCAATTCTACTTGTAGGTATAGACCCCAAAGAATTGAAAGCGGACTCAGACAGATACTTGTACACCCGTATTCATAGCAGCATCACTCATAATAGCCAAAAGGTAGAAGCAACCAAGTGCTCATCAACAGATCCATGGATAAATGAAATGAGGAATATTCATACAATGGAATATTATTCAGCCATAAAAAGGAATGAAGTACTGATTCATGCTACGTGCTACAACAGGGATGAACCTTCAAAACATTATGCTAAGTGAAAGAAGCCAGATACAAAAGGACAGATACTGTATGATTCCACTTACATGTGGTGCCTAGACTAAGGCAAATTCATAGAAACAGAAAGTGGTTGCAAGGGGCTGTGGAGGGAAGAAGGTGAGTTACTGTTGAGTGGGTACAGAGTTTCTATACGGGATGATGACCAAGTCTTAGAAAGGGATAGGGTGACGGCTGCACAATGTGAATGTACTTAATGCCACTGAACACTTAAAAATTGTTGAAATGGTAAATTTTATGTTATATATTTTACAATAAAAAAAGTAAAAAACGTTTGAGGTATTTACCTGAGAGAAAAGAAAGCATACATATCCATACAAATACTGACGGTTCAGAGCAGCTTTATTTGTAATAGCCCCAAACTGGAAACAGTCCTAATGTACATCAACAGGTAAATGGATAAATAAACTGTGGTATTGCCATATAGTGAACTACTATGCAGCACTAAAAAGGAATCAACTATTGATACAACAACACAAATGGGTCTCAAAATAATTATGTTGCAAGAAAGAAGCCAGATAAAAGCACATATGCTGTATTTATTAAAGTTATATATAGAATGTATATGATATTCTAGAAAATGTAGACCAGTGTATAGTGACAGAGGTAGCTTGGTGGCTGCATGGCAAGGGGAGTAGAGGGATAGGAGAGAAGGCTTGCCGGGGACACAAGGGGGGCTTTGGAAGGGGTGACACATATATTCATGTTCTTGACTGTGGTGACAGTTCCGTGTGTATATACACATGTCCTATCTTTTCAGTTTGTGCACTTTAAATATGTGTAATTTTTTATATGTCAGTTATACCTAAACAATGCTATTTAAATAAACATGCATGCACATTTATATTAATACATGAATAAATAACACTAAAATAAAACACTTTTTTTAAGTGTCCTAATTTGAATGATAAATGGTCTTCCCACATACAAAGTTCACTCACCTGCTCCCTGATAAACCACCAAATCCCTCTGGGTCCCGCTCAAAGTCTATAACCTAAGAGTCTGTGCCTATTGATCAGGGCTAGATGTAGGTGCAACCTATAAACTAAAAAACTATCTTTAAATATGTACTAGTGGAGTAGGAACAAGATACTTACAATAAAAATGACCACTCTGAAAAGGAGAGGATATGAAAACACACAGCAGATACTGACCCACTGCAATGACCAACGTCCTCTAAGCAGGAACAGGGGAGCGCCCCTTCCCTGGCAGTAGAATTACTTCCTGAGTGCACCTGTCTGAGGGCAGAGGAAAAAAATTTTTCTTTTCTGTTATCCACCATGGATGCAAGAGAGCTGACCCATTGGGTCTGCCCAGTTTTCAGTGCCTGCTTCTTGCTGGTGCAGGTTTCAGAGCCTGGGAATGGCTTCAAGGGTTGAGTAGTCACAGATTTTCACAGGCCAAACTGGTGGTTTCTTCGGTAATGTATTTCAAACACTTAGCAGGCTTCCAGACTATCTGCTTCACATGCAAATGACCACAGCCGTACCATTGTTAAGCCTGGATGCTTTGCTCTTCTGCAGATGAGTCCCTGTGCTGAGCCTGATGGCGGCCACCTTCAATCCCTCTGAAGCGCAGGAGGAAAGCAACCTCTTTAATCCAATTTTTTGCCTTCAGGCTCATGGTCTCTGGGGAAAAGCCAATCTTACCTCTTGCTACTGCTTCCCAGCCACTCCTTATAATTGCTTACGTTTGAAATACTGAAGCAGATGGCTTCTTTCAGCCTCAAAAATCTCCAAGAGAGCAATATGGATTGTGGACGACCAGCAGGGTGTATTCCTTTCATTCTCTGCTGAACACTGGGCGCTTCAGCCTGCACCCTGCTCTCCCAGGACACTGGAAAGCCACACCCAATACCCAACACACAGGAAGACTGAACTTTCCCTATCAGTTCTCCAATATTCCTGCCTTCGAAGGGCTGCTGACACTTGTAGAGTGTATTGTGGAGTCCAGTAGGTCACAGCCAAACTTTTTTTTTCTCAAATAGGGGTAAAATAGAAAATATCAGATGCATGCTGTCCGGGGCAGGAATAGAGGTTCTGTTCCACTAAATTCCCTGCGCAGGCTGCTTCCAGCAACCTGGCCCACACTCCATAGGTGGCCTTCACCCTCAAGCACCAAGACTGTATCTATAGCCCAGACAGAAGATTGGGGAAAGATGAAGGAGGGGGCAAAGGGTACATCAACAGTCTCTCATTTCTGTTCCTAGAAGCAACTATGCAACACTTTACAAATATCCCACCAGTAAGAGCATAGATACATGGCCACATCTAGTGCAAGGAGGGTGAGGGATGTACTTTTTATTCTGGGTAACAGTTTGCCCATCTAAAATTATATTACAGTGGGAAAAATGGAAAGAGGATGTTTATTATAAAGTAGTTAACATGATGTGTGTGTATGTTTGTGTGTGCATGCTTAAAATATCTCAAATTCAAGGCATCATGGGTGCTAACCAATTATTTCTTTCAAAACTCTCAGAGTTATTCTCAGGAAGGAGGAGACACTGTGTTCTTGGTCTACCTCCGACTCAGTAGTCTCTCCGGATTCCCACCTCTTTAACAACCCACCAGAGGTATTGCTTAATCTTAAAAGTGGAGTCAAGATTCCCAGGTTCCAATCCAGACAATTTACGAGACATGTGACTTTTGTTGGCAAGTTATTTTAACCTAGTCTCAGTTTCTTTGGCTGAAAAATGATGGACACCAGGAGTATATAGCAGAACATTTTTATGAGGATGAGGTAGGAATTTGCATGTAAGGAGGTACAAAGCCAGGAACATGATAAGCTCTTATTAAATGATAATTCTGTAGCTCCTTGCTACCCCAAAGCTCAACTTCCCAGTACATGAGACTCTTCTAGAATGTATCTGTGGTGCACCTTAGTCAGTCCCATTCTCCATCTCATGGTCCCTTGTTAATTTATCTTTTCAATAACATTGTTTCCAATTAAAAAGTAATAGAACCAACAATTCTACCTCTAGGAATCTGTCACAAAGCGAGACTCCAGTGGGAGCACAAAGAGGCACCTGTGTGCTGGCGCTGTTGGTAACAGTAACAAATGGGAAAACAACCATCAATAAGACATTTAAAACTCTGGAATCCCATGAAGCCATTTAAAAGAGCCAGACCGACTTTCTCTTGTGCCACCCTCCCCTGTCCCCATCTCCAGCCTGCCTGAAGGTCTCAAACAGTCCACTCCCGTTCCTATTCGGGGACCTCCAGAATAGGAGGTCCTGGTCTGTCAGCTTGGCACGTTCTGTCAGATTTCATTTAGATACGGCTTTCCATACCCCTTCCTCTCCCAAGCTAAAGGGGCCCTCAGCCCATCTCTAACACATCACCTTGTTTTATTTCTCAATATAGCACTTTCCTTTTATTTATTTATTTTCAGCCTCTCTGTCTGTCCATCTGTCTCCCACAATTGGAACATAAATGGGAGGAGAGTAGTGCCCGACTTTTGTTTATCATTCGGTCATTGACAAAAACCTCGCCTGCCATACAGTGAAGAACTCAACAAATATTCAATAAGTAAATAATATTAGCTACACTTGTGGAGTGTTTTCTAGTCTCTGGACATTGTTCTACATTCTTTATGTATATTAATATATAGAGAATCCTTACAACAATTCTGTGAGTGTTTACTTTATTCGAGGTTATCATCAATCATTTTACAGACAAGGCACTTGCCTAAGGCCAAGCAGCTAATAAGTAGCAGAGCTGAATTTCAACCCAGGGAGTGAGTTACAGAGGCTCTTAAATGTTAAGGACCAAAATGTGTAAAATGTAGCTAAGCCAGGCTCAGAGCAAAATCTACAACTGTAAATGCCTATTTTAAAAAAGAATGTTCTCAAGCCAATAACCTAGACTTCCACCTTAAGAAACTAAAACTTTAAAAAAAATAAAAAAAAGAGCAAGCTAAACCTAAAACAAGAAGGAATAAAATATAAGGGGTAGAGCAGAAATAAATTAACCAAAGAATAGAAAAACAATAGAGAATATCAACAGAACCGAAAGCTGGTTCTCTGAAAAGATCAACAAAAGCAATAAACTTTTAGTTATATTGACCAAGTAAAAAAGCGATTGAAATAACTAAAATGAGAAATAAAACAGGGGACAAACTTACAGAAATAAAAAAGATTGTAAGGGGACACTATACAGGGAGATGCTGGTTAAAAGGTACAAGCCTTCAGTTACAGGAAAATAAGCTCTGGAATCTTATGTACAGTAGGCTGAATAGTTAATACCATGTTGTGCACTTGAGATTTGTAAAAGACAATAGAACTTGTGAGTCCTCACCACACACACACACACACACAAGTCACTATCTGAGGTGACAGACGTGTTAATTAAGCTGAGTGTGGTAATCATTTCACAAAGTATACATATGTCAAATCATTATGTTGTACACCTTAAATATACACAATTTAACCTGTCAGTTATACCTCAATAAAGCTGAAGAAAAAAGCAGGATACTATGAATAACTGTATTCCAAAAAATTAGATAATTTAGATGAAATGGACAATTCTCAAAAAACAAAAATACCAAAACTTACTCAAGAAATTGAAAATGTGAATTAGGCCAATAGCAAGTAAAGACATCAAATTAATAATTTAAAACTTTCCACAAAGAAAAGTCCAGTCCTGGAAAACTTCACTGGTGAATTCTACTAAACATTCAAAGAAGAATTAAACCAATTGTGTTAGGCTGAATAATGGCTCCCCAGAGATAGCCATGTCTTATTTGGAAGAACCTATGAATGTCAATTTATATGGTAAAAGTGATTTTGCAGATGTGATTTAGTTAAGAATCTCCTGATGAGGTGATCATCCTGGATTAGGCCTGATGTAATTACAAAGGTCCTTATAAGAAGGATGATAGAAGAGTCCGAGTAGAATGCCAGCCAGCAAAGAAGGAAACAGAGGCAAGCAGAGGCTGAAAGAGAAGCTACCACTCATCTTGGCTTTGAGGTTGGAGCAAAAAGCCCAGAGCAGCTTCTAGAAGCTGGAAGAGGCAAAGAAGAGATTGTTGGGGCCTCCAGAACGAACCAGCCTCACTGTTACCAGCTGAATTTAGTCCTTTAGGTACATTTTGGATTTTCAATCTCCAGAATCACAAAAGAATAAATTTCTGGTAATTTGTCACAGTAGCAGTAGGAAACCAATACACCAATCTTCCACAAACCCTTCCAAAAAGCAGAGGAGGAAACAGTTACCAGTCATAGGCTGAGGCCAGTATTACTCTGATACCAAAACCACACAAAGACATCACAAGAAAACTACAGACCGATATCCCTTATAAATTTAGATATAAAAATGCTGACAAAAATACAATGAAACTGAATACAACCACATATCAAAAGGATTATACACCATGGTCAAGTGGGATTTATCCCAGGAATACATGGTTGGCTTCACATCTTGTGCAGAAAAGAGTTAACATGTCAAGCATGAGGCTGCTATCCTGAGAAACGCCTGCATGTGAGGTTGGCCTTTGGCTGGCATCTGGGAACATGGATTTCAGGACTGCTAAGAGTGGCTCACTGTGCCTAGACTGTTTGTGCAAACAATGCAGTTTATACTAAATACCTGCTTTCCTTCTGGAATTTTGATACATGCTAGGCAGAGGGTGCCTACATGACTAGCCCCTATTAAAGACCTGGTGTGCTGAGTCTCAAATGAGATTCTCTGGTAGACAACATTTTATACATGTTGTCACAACTTGTCGGAGAATTGGGCGTGTCCTACGTGACTCCAGGAGAGCACTCTGGAAGCTTGTGCCTCATTTCCTCTGGACTTTGCCCCAGGTACTGTTTCCCTTTGCTGATTTTGCTCTGTATTCCTTTGCTATAAAAAAACAGCTGTGAATACAACTACATGCCGAGTCCTGAGTCCTCCTGGTGAATCACTGATCAGGAAGGTGGTCCTGGGGCCCCCAAGATTTTTGTGCCTTTGAGTCAACACATTCACAAATCAATTAATGTAATACATCACATTAATAGAATAAAGGACAAAAACTGTATGATCATTTCAATGAGTGCAGAAAAAAAAATGTGACAAAAATCTAATACCCTTTCGTGATAAAAATACTCAACAGACTAAGAATAGAAGGGAACTTCTGCAACCTGATAAAGGGAATTTATAAAAAACCCATACCTAACATCAAACTTACTAGTCAAACACTGAATGACGTCCTCCTAAGATCAAGAACGAGACAAGGTTGTCCACTGTCATGACCTCTATGCAGCATTGTTTTGGAGGTTCTGGTTAGTGTAATCAGGCAACAAAAAGAAAAACAAAGGCATTCCATATTAGAATGGAGTATATAAATCTCTATTTAAGATAATATGAAAATTCTAAGGAACCTACCAAAAAACTATTAGTTATTAGAACTAATAAATGAGTTCAACAAGGTTGCAGGATATAAGATCAGTATATGAAAATTAATTATATTTCCATATGCTAGCAATGAACATTACAAAAAAAGAAAACAATTCAAGTTACAATAGCAAAAAAAAGAAGAAAATACTTAGCTACACATTGAACAAAAGATGTGTAAGACTTGTACAATGAAAAGTACAAAACACTGTTGAACGACATAAGATACAAATAAATGGAAAGACATTTTATGGTTATGGATCAGAGACTTAACATTTGAAGACTGCAATACACCCCAAATTGATCTACTGATTCAATATAATCTCTATCAAAACCCCAGCTGACTTTTCAAAAAGAAATAAGTAAACTGAGCTTAATGTTTAAATGAAAGTGCAAGGGACCCAGAATAGCCAAGATAATAAAAAAAAGAAGAGAATAGTTGGAGGACTCAAACTTGCTGATTTCAAAACTTGTAAGCATGGGCATAAAGATAATTGTAATCGAATTGATAGTTCAGAAATAAATGGAACCATTTAGCGTTAACTGATTTTCAACAAGCATGCCAAGACAATTCAGTGAGGGGAAGAAAAATCTTTTAAGAAATGGTGCTGGGGACAACTGGATATATACATGAAAAATATTGATGTTGGACCCCTACCTCATACTACACACAAAAATTAACTCAAAATGAATCAGAAACTTAAGTGTAAGAGCTAAAACTATAAAAACTCTCAGAAGAAAACAGTATTAAATCTTCATGATCTTGAGTTTGGAAACAGTTCTTAAATGTGACAACAAAAGTACAAGCAATCAAAGAAAAGTAGATAAAGTAGACCCCATCAAAATTTAAAACTTGAGTTTCAAAGGACACTATCAAGAAAGTGAAAAGATACCCCACAGAATGGAAGAAAATATTTGCAAATCATGTATCCAGAATATATAAAGAATACTTACAACTCCATAATAAAAAGACAACTCAATTTTAAAATGATCAAAGAATTTTCATAGATATTTCTCTAAAGAAGATGTACAAATTGACAATGAGCACACGAAGACATTCTCAACATCACTGCCATTAGGGAAATGCAAATCAAAGCCATGCTGAGGTACCACTTCACACCCACTAGGATGGCTACAATCAAATAGAGACAAACCAAGCATTGGTGAGGATGTGGAGAAACTAAAACCCTCATACACTGATGGTAGAAATGTAAAATGGTGTAGTGCTACAAAAGACTGTTGGTGGCCCTCTAAAAGTTAAGCATTGAGTTATCATATGACCCAGCGATTCCACTCCTTAGGTATATATCTAAGAGAAATGAAGACATCAGTCCCCACAAAAGCTCATACATGAATATTCATAGCAGTATTATTTATAATAGCTAAAAAGTGGAAACAACATGGCTGCCCATCAATGGATGAATGGATAAACAAAATGTGGTACAGCCATACAATGGAATTTTATTTGGCTGTGAAAAGGAATGAAGTACTGGTGCATGCTACAACATGGATGATCCTTGAACACATAATGCTAAATGAAAGAAGCCAGTCACAAACGGTGATGTACTGTTTGATCCCATTTATATGAAATGTCCAGAATAGGCAAATGCATAGACACAGAAATCAGATTAGTGGTTGCCAGGGCCTGGGGAAGTGGGGGGAAAGTGGGAAGTGATTGCTAATGGGTACAGGGTTTCTTTTAGAGATAACAAAATGTTCTAAAATTGATTGTGGTGATGGTTGCACAACTCTGAATATACTGAAAGCCATTTCATTGTACATTCTAAGTGGGTGAATTGTGTGCTGTGTGAATTACATCTCAATAAAGTTGTTCAAAATGTCAAGGGTCAGTGAAATAAGCCAGGCAGAGAAAGACAAGCATCAAATGATTTCACTCATCTGTGGAGCATAAGAACAAAGCAGAAACTGAAGGAACAGAACAGCAGCAGACTCACAGGACCCAAGAATGGACTAACAGTTACCAAGGGAAAGGGACTGGGGAGGATGGGTGGGAAGGGAGGGATAAGGGGGAAAAAGGGGCATTATGATTAGCACACATAATGTAGTTGTGGGGGGAACATGGGGAAGGCAGTATAACACAGAGAAGACAAGTAGTGACTCTATAACATCTTACTATGCTGATGGACAGTAACTGTAATGGGGTATGTGGTGGGGACTTGATAATAGGGGGAGTCTAGAAACCATATGTTGCTCATGTAATTGCACATTAATAATACAAAACAAACAAAACAAAACAAAAGAATGCTACTCCAAGTTTGTTGGCAACAAATTCTCTTAGTTCTCCTTGATTTGAAAATGCTTTTATTTCACTCTTAGGATATTTTTGCCAAATACAGAATTCTGGATTGACAAAACAAAACAAAACAAAAAAATGTCAAGGGGACAATTGGGTGCGCCCCCTTGTAGAGGAGAGGGTGGCACAGGAAAAGTAAGCTGGAAGGCATTGGGCCACAAAGGGGATGGTGAGAAATTACCAGAAAGATGAGAAGAAGGTTCAGAAGATTTGGGACCAAGTTCTGAGTCCCTTCCTCATTGGACGGTGGGAAAGGATGGGGAATCAGGAAAGGGGGCCAAATAGGAGCAGACAATGGGGTAGGAGGCCCCGTAATGTTCACAAGCTGAGGCTGAGAGGGGACAGTGTTTGGAAGGGGGATCACGTGTGTCAAAGACAGCGGAGTGGGCAGGAAGGCGCAGGCAAGAAAAGCCAACCCCAGGCTGTCTGAACCTTTGGATCTGATGAAACCGCCTGGAATCAGCAGGGGGTGTAGTGAGGTTGAAGGAGAAGGAAAAGGAGCATAGAGTTTGGTGTCCAGCACATCAGGGACAATCAGCTTTGCCGCTCATTGCCTAAGCGACCTTTGGAAAGATTCTGAGCCTGCTTCCTCAACTCCCAAATGGAGGAGCACTGCTGGCCTTCCAGGGTGGAGAAGGAGACTGGATACTGTAGCCTGTGCAATATTCTTGGTTGCCAGTCTAGTTATTAAAAGCTCTGGTTCCAGAGATAGGCAGCCAGCGGTGTGCTGGTCAGTTTCCTTAATCTCTGTGAACCTCTGGATGTTCAGGGGGAATATTAGTAAAAACCTCACCAGCTTGTTGCAAGAGTTAGATCAGAAAATGCAAGTAAATCATCTGGCATAGGGCCTGGGCACAGTGAGGGCTCCAGGGAGAGCTGGGTGTTCCCTTCTGCTCTCAGCCCCTGCCCTGGTGCATGCCCTTGCTGGGTGACAATTAGGTGGTAGCACAAGCAGTGGGGAGCAGCTCCCGCGAAGCAGTGTTTCTGTGGGGCTGGGCCAGGGCTCCTAAACAATCGCTCAGCTCAGCCAGCCTGGCATCAGCAGGCTACCAAGAGGATTCAGACTGAGAGGAGAGAGTTGGGCCATAGCTGGCGAGGGGAGTGCGTGTGGGAGGGGTGAGCCTGCCACCTCGCTTAGCTTGTATTGGTTCCCAGATTGGCAACATGATCACCCCCTTGACCCCGAGAGGGAACAACTGCACTGGGGCCATCCATGACGTGCATCCCTCATATAAGGCCCGCTTAACCTTGAGCAGCTGCCCGGTCCAGCCAACAGCTGGGCCTCACCGGTCATAAATCTCTGGGGACGCAAGTCAGTCAGCCCGGTTGGCCGCAGCTCCTGGCAGTGGGGGTGGGGCAGGGGAGCAGGCAGGGGCTCAGAAACACTCCTCCTTGTCCCCAAACCCCACCCATTCCATTCAAGCCAAGGGTGGCAGCTTTGTATCCTCGCTGGGCAAACTTTTCTTAAATAACCAGAGGGCTTTGGACACTACATAGCAGAAGCAATGTGGACTGACTGGGGCAGGCTACATGCATAAGCTGAGCTGGAAACCGGAAAGTCTGACATCAAAGTCACTGATTTACACATGGGGAGGGCCAGCAGGGACCAGCAAGCCCAAGTCTCCAGCCTGAGGCTCTGCAGGCATCTTGTCTCTCCCCTCCTGCTTAAACTGGAGTGAATAGGAAGCCAACTAATCCGACAGACTCCGTTAATGCGCGACACATGCTGGAGCTGCGCCCACGGCCACGGAAGGCGAGGGAGCCAGCACCCAGGAGACAAGGGCACACGCCTGCCTGCGGAATGTTAGTGCAGGACACCAGCAGGCAGCCTAGATTTTTCCCTTATCTGATGAGAGTGAATTCCAGCCAGTTCACCCACGTGTTTACTTTGCTTCCGTGTGATTTATCTAGAAATGTCTGTAATGGCATTTTTCTTTAAATATTGTAATAGATCCGAGAATAGTATTAATGATTATTTGCCATTTGATTTGTAAAGGCAGAGTTGGCAGGGGGTGGAGACAACTGTGGGTGTTAACTATATTATTGAAAAGGCCAATAGGTGTTTACATCTTGGAAAGAAATGTGCAGACATAAAAGCAGTTGTATTAGGGTGCTGGGGTGATTTGCTTGTAACTGTCCTTGTCAAAATGAACCTATGGGGTCAGGATAATGGTTGTCCTGGAGCATGATAGTGGCTGAGAAGTGCTTCTGGGGGTGTGGATCATTACATGGGTGTGTGCACTGTATTCACCAAGCTGTACACTTACGATTGGGGCACTTTTCTGTGTTATGCCTCAATAAAACATTTAATTTAGCAAATGTCTGTGAATGATATCTTTTTGGTAAACTACAAAATATTTTCAAAAGTACTCACAGGTATTAACCTAGGTATTAACCACAGGTAACCCTATGAATTCTCAGCCTAGAGTCCACTGAGAAAGGAAGCCTCAGAAAGAAACGGCTCCCTGTGGCCCACTGAGTCAGAGCGGCAGGACCAGAACTGACACCTCAAAGCCTCACTTCCATTCCACTGATCCACATGTCCCTGAAATGCTAACTTAAGAACCTTTACAGGGCCATGATTTTACTGATTTTTATAAGAAGAGTGATAACCTTTTTGCATCTTTTTAAATTAGAATGTTATTTTATTTAATTTTCGAATCTGTTATATGTGCAAAGCTGCAAAATTCAAAGGTACAAAAAAAGGTATACAATGCATCCTCCTTCTCATTGTTTCTTAAGGACCCCCATCTCCACTGCCCCCCACCTCCCAACCCTCCCACACCTACCTGGTACCATTGCAGAGACTTTTGTGCACCTTTCCAGAGATAGTTTGTGCATGATAAACATCTTTCTAATTCACACAAAGAGGAACATACTGAACACACCATTCTACACCTTGCTCCTATCGCCTAATAATACACATTGAACTCTCTTCATTTTAATATGCTTAGCTCCTATCCCCATCCTTTTGAAAAGCTATAGAATGTTCCTTCATATAGACTATTTAAACAAATCCCCTATTAGTGGACATCTCTCTTGTTTACAGTTATTTGGTATCATATCAACACTATACAGACTTTTTCATGTTATTTTGCATGAATGTAAGTAGGCTATAGGATCAGTTCCCAGAAGTAGAGTTAATAGATCAAGGCCATGTACATTTTAAAGTTTAGTAAATATTGTCAGATTGCTAGCCACAAATTGTACTATCTTACAGTCTCATAAGCAACTATGAGAGCACCTGTTTCTCTACACTTTTGCAATACAGTGTTATCAAACTCTGGACTTTGCCAAGCCAGTAGATTTAAAAGGATACGTCAGGCTAATCATGACGTACGTTTCTCTTTTTATGAGGGAGGCTGAACATTTTTTCACTTGTTTGACTCATTTATTTTTTCACTATGAGAAGAAACATATCCTCTATCAATTCTTCTATTCTATTTTTGTATTGGGTTGTTGGTTTTTGTCTTATCAACTTTTTATTTAGAGAATATAATATTTTTTTAAATAGAGTACAATTTATAGAGTGAAAAAAAATCCCACACTGTCAAGCACCAAAGTCAGTTATTTTTAGAGTGGTCTCTTGACAGTCTTTTCCACAGGGATACATATTTTTACATTGTTACTAGTTAATAATAATATCTATCACTTGTTGAATACTTCCTGGGTTCCAGGCATTGTGTTAAATAATTGTAAGTGAAATTTCTAGTTCTGCTTTTTCACATAACTGAAGCAGGAGTGGTTTTTCATGTTGCAACATTGTCTTCATGATTCTCATTTGTAATGGCTGCTGTCAAGATAGTGCATATACTACCAGGTAATTAGCTGTTTTCTAATTGTTAACTTTCGATTGCTTCTTTCTATTGCCTTACAATTGCTGATTAGTAGACTTTTCAAATTTATTTTAGAAATTAAATTCTTACATTTATGTTGTAAATTGTATCTCACTCTGATGTCTAATAAATATCCCTAAAATATCTGTAAACATTCAATCATTGTAATTAAAATGTTTGCCTTATGAAACAGTGAAATGAATGGCAAAATTAATTAGCTGTTATAAAGGACATACACATATGTGCATTGCACATATATTACCTATCATAGCTTCTTCTCCACTTAGTAGAAAACTTCTCCCATGATTTAAAATTATGGATGGAAAACTGTATCATTCTACTTGCTGCAAAAAGGTTTCATTTAATATAAATTTTATTTGTAAGAACGGTAAAAACGATATCAAGATGCATGCTTTTTGGTGTGGCTTGCTCCTTAATATCAATATAAAAGTAAGTGCAATCTCCCTTCACATAGCATAAAACTGAAATAAAAATAGTTACTTTTGCCCTATGCTACCTTTAAAAGTATGATAGTGAAACTGAAGTGGCCACCAGTACACATGCTTATTTATGTAAAAGCCTGTTTACAATGACAAAAAAGATGGTTTTATTTTTCTAAGTAAAATGCTTTTATGTAATGTCAGGTGAAAAAAAAACTAAAATCACACATCCTATATGATTGCAATCATATTTTTAAAATAAAATATGCCTAATAAGGTGTGGATAAAATGAGAGTTCCTGTGGCCAAGATTCTCACCTGCCCCTGGTTGACTAGCTCACTGCACACCTGTGGGCAATACATGGCTGTTGACTCTATAAAAAGAGCTCTGCCCAGTGCTCTGGGCGCAACATGGTGGCAGGGCTGCAAGGCTGCAGGAGGGCAGAGCAGAGGTGGGAGTGGTGGCAGTGCTAAGGACAGAGGCCCAGAGGATGGCTGTGCGGGACAGCTGTGCGGACAGAGAGGCCCAGAGGTAGAGACCGGCTTGCTGCACGCAGACTTGCTCTGAGTGAACGGGATTTTAGTGACTGACCTGTCACCTGGAAATAAAGTTGGGTATAACCCTTTCACCCCAAGAACGTTTTGCTGTCAATTTCTTTGGTCGCATTGAATCCATAGTGAACTTGCCCTGGCTGAAACCTACTGGCAAGACATAAGGGAAAAAAGGCTGTAAGGAAATACACACAAAAGTTTAGTTGTGTGTTACCAAGTTTTCTGTAAAGTCATATTAGTTTTACACTGAAAATGAAGACATAAAAGTAATAATTTTTCAGGAAAGAAATCATAAGAGCTACCGTGTAACAACCTGATTTATGAACCAGAACATTTAGGGAAGAATTTCTGGGGTCCAGATGTAGAGTGGTTCATCCCAAACCATGGAGCAGGAAGGGCCCTAATCGATTCTTCACCCGCAAACGGCCAATGTGAGAATTCAGCCTAGGTAGGATCTTTTCACTTGTAGTAAAACAGGGCAGAACTGGCCAGAAGTGGTCAGAAATCTCATAGGTGAGCTATGACAGAGCTAAGAGGAGCTTCCCACATTGGAAGGTAAGGTTCATCTGCTCCACGGACAGACATCAAAATTATGAGGAGCATGTAACCCAGCACCACAAAGAAGGGCATTGTAGTAAGTGGTTGTGATTATAGGTGATTCTCCACTCCCCTGTTATGGAGCATTATTTATTTAAAAAGTGGGCAAGTGAGGAGAGCTTGGGGAGAGACGAAAAGTCCCAGAGTATGAAACAGAGGGAGTAGAAATCTGAGGCAGAAAAATGCGGGGGAAAGCAAACATCAAAGAAGTGGAGATAGTTTTGGAGACTGATTGCCGCACAGCAGCCCACGAGGGCATGTGGCTTGATTTCAGTGTCCCCAGCTCTTGTCCACACAGCTCAGTGGGTTCAGCTGAGAACAGACAAAACCCTGTAGATTCCCAGTCTCCCAGCTGGAGGTGATCTGCCCCTCAGCAGGGGTCCACGCAGTCATGGGGGATTTCTTCACCGCACTGGTGAAGCACTGCCCTGCTAGAATCTGGGGTCCTCAGAGCAAAGAAAATCGCAGTTTCTTCCCAGAGCACCCCTCAAACACTGGGACTCTGCTTGGCTAGGAAAACCTATGGCCAAGTTGTAGGTTGCAGGTTGTAGCTTTCCCTCTGTTGTGGTTCTGAGTTTTTTTCACAAACAAATTGGTTGCCAAGGCAACCACATAGCAGTTTAGTCTTTTGACACCCATTCACCTAGGCTGACTTCAGTGGAGGGATTTGGGGGGTGTATCTGGTGTTTGTAAACTCTGTATCATTGAGACCCCTTCCCCTCAAAAGAGCACATAGAAATGACCATTCAGTGGCTGTCAAGGTTTATGTTTTCCCATCTAGGTCCTGTCTCCCTCCCAGCCTGCCAGGCAAATGTGGAGACCCGGAGGGAAGGGCTGTGTCCATGGAGAGATGCAGCCATGAGCGTAGGGGTGAACTTCCGATTTTTCGTTGTTCTTCACAGCTGTACAAAGCCCTCCCTTGCTGATGCCCAAGGTCACGCTGATCGGGTGGCAGAGAGAGACACAGCCAGTACTCTGATGGCCCATCCGTTTCCCCTTTCACTGCCCTGGCCAGGGAAGCTGGGGAATCACAGAGGAGGTGAGCTCAGCTACAGGGCACCCTGGGTGCCAGCATCCGGCCAGGCCTCCTCCAACCCAGTGAGAAATGCCAGGTGCCTGCCTGGTCCATAGTCCCAGAGCCCAGTACCTTCCCCATCACGTTGAAATGATCCATTATTTGTCTGCCTCCCTGCAACGAAGGCCTGCTTTCCTACACCTTTTTCCACTGGGAAACTGACCCCACCCCATCCTGTGGGAAGGTCACTCACAGGGCTTTGATCACCACCTAACTGGGACTGCTCCCTGTAGTCAAGGTCTGGACACTCATGGTGACTAGTCAAAGGGCCAATCAGTTCTTCCCAGCCCACCTTGCTGTACTGTAGGGATGCTGGGAGGAACAGCCTTCTTACAGGCTGTGACCTTTGCGGGGAGAGGCTGGGAGCCTCGAGCAGCGGCCTTTCCCACTAGGTGGAGAGTCTAGCTGTGGTCAGAGGGAATGAGACAGACATGCAGAGGGAAACAGGAGCAAGCAGAGGCAAGAAACGGCGAGTCCACCCACTCTGTGCCATCTGGCCCTGCCTCCACCCAATACCTCCCCTGGGCTTCACTGTTACCTGGACCAACAGACTATCACCCAATTTCTACACCAGTTCCCAATTACAGTTCAAGATGAAGGCCAGGTATAGCTCTTCTGGCTGGGTTCCAACGTTACCCATTATTATTTGGATACGTAAAATGCCCCAACATCTGTGAATAAGTAGAGAATAATGCTGAAGAGCATGGTTCTGAAGGTTTACATGGGTTTGTAAATTAGCTAGCAGTATAAATTTGGCTCTATTGCTTAACTTCCCCTAACTTCACTTGTCTTCTGGAAAATGGAGATGATAAAGATAATAACATTTATGTGCCATAAGTACTCAATAAATGTGGGTTATTATTATGTGATTAGTATTGTGAAACTGTACTAGGGCCTGACACCTATAGTGAAGCTTGACTCTCATAACCCTTATTTTATTAATTTTTATATTAATATTATTTTTATATTAATTATATGTATTTCATGATTACTATCGTTGGTGCCTACTATCATTTGTTACAATTAACATTTTTTGAAGGCTCACTGTGTGTCAGGCACAGTGCTAAGCCCTCTACATGGACGACCTTACCCCAAATTCATGTGCGGCAGCGAGAAGAAATGTCTACAAGGCCCTCCTCTCCTGGCTGCCTCCACGGTCAGGGAGGGTGCTCCCACCCATATGCCCACAAAGAACACTCCCAGCCTTTCTTTCTCCCCACTCCTTGCTCCTCCTTAAGGGAAGAGGGGCCAGTGTAAGAGAGCTTCACATTCCTTTCCTTGGTAGGTGGGGGTCACTAAAATGACTGACAGGTGCCCATTCCATCTCTTCTCTTCTCCCTGTGCTGAGAGCTGTGTGGGTCAAGGGCCTGATTCCACTCTCTTGCACCTTTTCTCTCAATACCTGCTGGAAAGTGAGTCAGGTTGCACTGTGGGCCCAGCTGTCTTCATTTCTGAAGAGAGAGGAGGAAGGCTGTTTGTAGGCCCAGGCCTAAGTCGAGTTCTCAGCACACTTAACCAAAACCCTGGATTATAGCTGCAGATTGCCCAGCTTGACAGAGTACTTTTATTATATGCTAAAGTAACTTGTGAAGAGTCTGGTATATGGACCTGGCATAGAGAAAAACTAATGATTTAAACAATGTGGGCCTTCTCAGTGAATCTGGTCCAGAGCAGGGAGAGAAAGGACTCAAATCTGTGCTTTCTCCTCCTCTCAGTCCCAGCATGCCCCCGAGAGGGGGAAAGTGTTCTAGGCCCCTAACCCCAGAAGTTACTTGTGCTCACAGAGGGTGAAGCATCCCACCCATGGGTGCACAGCTAAGTGGCAGAGTCTGGAATCAAACCCAGGTCCGCTTGGCAGCACAGCCTAGGTTCCTTAGCACTCACCTGCCTCCATGGCCTAATTTAGTAGTTTACTCCATCTTGCTCTGTGGCAGCACAAGCCATGGAAGCTGGAGGGAACAGGTAACCACCCAGCACAACTTTTCACCCAGTACAGCTCCCTTCTTTCCAGCATCTTCAGTGGCTGGTCAGCTCACTTCTGTTCAGACACCTTCTAGGAATGGCGACCTCATTACCTTACTCCTGGCCGCCCATCTCATTGTGAGCAATGCTTCCTTTAATAAATCAGGCTCTGACTGTAAGGTCCTACTCTGCCTTCTGGGCCCTGCCAAATCCACAAGACTATCTTTCACTTGCCTGCAGCCTGTGTCCCCCCAGAGGCTTCATTATGAACATCTGTTGTTCTTTTATGTGCCAAACGCAGAGACACAAAACACTGTCATTGCCGCCCCCCCCTCTGATGCTCACACACTAGAGGGGAAGCCAGCTGTGGACACAGAATCCAAGTCAGTGAGGGAAGAGAATTAGGGACCACTGCAGCCCCCGGGGCCCAGAGGAAGCTGGCAAGAGTATGTGGGCCCCTTACCTATCCATCCCAGCACCAAACGAGGCTCCTGAGAACAGCTGGTGTTCATCATTAACTTGAACAGACAAGCTGGTGATGCCAGGGAAGGGTTTCCCGGGAGGGGTAATCCAGCCCAGGCCAGGAGGAGACTCCTGGTTGTGTAAAATCTTCACTTACTTTCAACACTGAAAAATTGGGAGATTTCACATTAAAACCTGGATGTGTGGAAGATCTTGCGACCCAGGGCCCACAGTTCCTCCAGGTGCACATGTCTTTGAGCAGATTCTGCAGCGGCTCCTTCCGGACATCAGCAACATTCTCCTCCAATCAGCTTCTCCCACTTACTCCTTCCCACCTGGTCTTTGCAAGCTCTTGCGTTGAACCTGTCCCTTCAGTTTCCTCACTACTCTTCTTTCAAAAGCTTTTAACTCTGATTTTCAACTTGAAGGATAAAGGGAAGATAGCCTCTTCAGGATTTTCCCGACCATTCTTACATACTGGAAAGATCCTAACACAGTGCCCTCCTACTGTCCTCACGCACAACGCAAATCCCCGTCAGAAGCCCAGCCCTCACGCCTGCCCCAGGGCCGAGGCTCGTGTGGAAGGCCGCGCACGGTTTCCCTGATGCTGCAGGAGGTGTGCGGCTGCTTACTCTCGTCTCACGCACAGCAGTTCCACCCTCCTCTCTCTAATCATCACTGAGTTTGTCACCTAGCAACACAGCATCCTCGGGGTAGCAACCGCGCGCCCATTCATTCATCCCTTCAGCAGACATTGACTGAGCTGCTCCCACGCCTGGGATAGGCAGGGACTCAAAAAAGATTTGTTGTGTGAATGAATGAAGATACACGGATGAATGAGGCTCCAGAGGAGGTCATATTCTTTGGGCAGGAGAAAAACAGATTTGAAAAAAAGAGTTGTAAGACAGGCCATAATAGATGTGTGTACGCATATGTAAACTCCAAAGAGGAAGCCACAGCCCTGTATAGGGAAGAAAAAGAAGAGGGGCTCGTTCATAGGTCTTGGGGAGGAGCTGGAGTTTGTGCGGACAGAAAGCAGGAACAGGAGAAATCGTGCTCCAGGGCAGAGGAACATCACAGGAAAAGGCCCGGTGGCATGGAATGCCATGCCATGTGTGAGGCCACAGGGAAGTCCAGTATCAGTGAAGCAGAGGGCTTCCCAAGATTCCTAAAATCGATATCCACGGAGGTTCAAGCCAATCCCAAAGGGCAGAGAGCAACAAAGAGTATTTTTGAGGCAGTGCTCAGATATGCATCCCTACAATGACCCACTCTGGGCACAGGGTCTGCACTGCATAGCCCAGGTCTATAGAATGTTTGCAGCATAAAGTTGAAGATGGGACAGGGACAGGAAGGAAAAACAGAAACCATCCACGTGCCAGGCAACAGTGTCGGGAAACTGCTGGGAGGGGCGGGGCAGGGAGTTCCCACTCACTGGGTCCCTCCGGGTGGTCATGTGACCCGCAGGCCCTGCCCGCCTCATCACCCTCACTTTGCATGTTCTCCTTTTTTCTCATACTGGCCCATTTCTCTATTCATGAATTCCTTTATTCATTTCCAGGCAGGAAAACAGAAACCGAACTGGCTATTTTAGCAGGGAGAAATGAATGCAGAAAATTGGTTAACAGATATTGGAGGACTGGAAAGGCCGGACTGGACTACCGAGGTAACACAGAGCTGGTAACTGCAGGAAGTGGCTGCCTCCCTGAGGACAGGGGCACAGGGAGAGGGCTGGGCTCGTAGGGCCTGCGCTTCCGGAGGGGCCTGTGGTCCCAGGTGTCCGATGAAGCTGTGTGTGACAGCGCTGCCGTCTCCCTCTGGTTTCCTGGAAGCGCTCATGGTTCCTGTGCATCCCCAGGCCTCCTAGTAAACCTGAGACTCCCTGCCTGAAGGACTCTGTCTGCCACAGGAACATGCCCAGCAGAACGTAGGCAGTATGGAAGTGCCAGGAATGAACACACGCCCAAAGCAGTGCTCAAATGATGTGAGATGGAAGTAGTGGACGAATATGAACCTTCCTTACTCCTGCAGTAGAGCAATCTTGAGGCGTGCTCACGGGCCTGAAGACAGGCCTGGTTGCCCACAGTGGAAATGGCTCATCAGTGCACCAGTACATCAACCATACCCTGCACGTCAGCTTCCATACCTTCTCTGCTTTTTTTCCCATGACTCTACTGGGGCTGCTGGGATCATTTTCAAAATAAGTTACCTGCTCCCAAATCCTGGCCTAAGGACCTACATTTGATTGGCTTTCAAACAAGAGGTTACCAGAAGGGGTTCCAGGAAGTGAGCGCTCAGAATGGGATTTTGGAATTGGATCATCTGCCAGCCAGGTGGCAATGAAGATGCTGTTAGTGATGCTGAGCGGGATGGAGATACCCCCAAGCATGCTGCACCAGCCCAGTGACCAAGACTCTCTCCCTCAGCAGACTGGGATGGGGCACAGGGGGAAGGTGTGCTGGCATCTGTAACAATTCCCCCTCACTTGGTAAATATGTGAGTAATGGCTGTTTTAAGAATTGTGGAGCTGGTTGGCTGTTTTAATTGCCATAAGAGCCCAGAGGGAGAATATAATAGGCTCAAGTCAGTCAACTACCAAGAGCACAATGTGAAAGCCAGAAAATCTCCATGGTCGTATCTATAGAGAACCTCCTGTCCTGAAACCAGAGGACAGTACTGGATATTGGCCCAAGATTTTATTTACAAGTTAAAAAGGAGGCTGAATTCACAGCCCTAGCAAGTCTCCTCTGCTAGGGACTAGAAAGGGAAGAAGTGGGGCTCTGAGACTGGGATGTGACATCTGAGTGGATTCAGCTGGGAACCTTAAATAGCCAGATTCACCTTAACCGTCTGGGTCAGCACAACTGGCCCCACCTCTTCACTAAGGGGGCACAGCCTCCATTACATGGGGACCATGCAAACGCCTCAACAGAAGCAGATGTCCTACACAATGAGATCTACCCTCTCCTGCCCTCAAGGCTTTCAGACCAAAAACTAGGGTCAAGTCTTGCCAGACAGCTTCAGAGCCTGGATTAAGTAACAAGGAGAATGCCTGGGAATGGCCCCCGAGAGTGATGGGCTCTGCAGGTCGGACTATAGGACTGGAATGAGGAGAGTTTACTGCTATGAGGGAACCCTCTCATGATTCAGGATTTAATATTCTGGCAGGAACTCCTGGAACCAGTTCTACTACCCTCTGGAATGGCCCCTTAAAGCTTGTAAACAATGATATCCCACAGTAAATTAGGAGGAAACGCTGGATCTGCCTTGGCAGAGTATGGAGGAAAGGGTCAAAAAACTCAGGGAGGTGACCCTGTTAGAATGGACTTATTATGTAAAACCAGAGAACCTGCCAGCTGATCACGATCTCTAGAGGACCATGTCTTCACTAAAGCAGAATGAGTGCACTAAGGTCAACACCATTAAGAAAGTCAGTGGTAGCCAACCTCTATGGGCCAAGGTTTACATAAAAGATGCAGCTGTAGAACTGGGCTTCCTAGTGCCATTATAGATGATAGGAGTCTGAGCTAGCAGAGGCCAGGTGACAGCACTTAATCCTCAGAGGCAAGACAGACACAATGACCATAATGGGAACAAAACTGGAATGGCAATCGGGTGGCCTTTAACACAGAGATGTGGTGATTGATGGCTTTGGAGATGGCTGATGACAGCCATTAAACTGAAAAATTTACCTCTCTCATCTACTTGGCAGACTTGAGCTTGTTTTCACACCTAGAACCCATCAAATGAAGAGGAGGCTCGGTCCCTTTGAGGAGGGACCCTGCAAGACCACAAATACACACAGTAGAGTTCTTCAAAGCAACTTTGAGTCATTTACTGGAGTAAATGTTCAGAAGAGAGAATACTTAGACTCTTGAGGGGTGTTAGATAAGGGTCTGCGTAGACACTGATACCAGGAGACCAAATACCACCGTGGTCTCCTTGTTAGAATGGGGGTGTATGGAAACTGGTAATACACGGAGTCATAGCCCTCCAGTCATTTCCCAAATCCTGAGTGAGCAATCAGAATGGATGCACTTATCAGCCAGCAGAGCCCACATGTTTATTCCTTGACTTAGAGTGGAAGGACTGTTATGTTTGGAAAGGCCGCATAGAACTCCCTGAAACTGAGTCCTTCCCTCAGCCAAATAGTAAATCAGAAGCACTCCTACATCCTAGATGGAATGGTAGAGAGATTAGTATGCGTCTAGCCTTTGCACAAACCAGGTGGATCACGATAGATGCCAGTGGTCAACCATTACTTATCCAAATGGTCCTAGTCACAGCTTTGTGCCAGATGTCGCATTTTTACTGCAACAGAGCAGCACAGCCTCTGGCACTCGTGTGCAGCTAATTGATCTGGCAGATGCAGTCTTTTCAGTGGCTACCAGGAAGGAGGCACAAAGCAGATTGCATTCATCGCTGAGCAACAGCAGGGCACATTCACAGTGTTACCCCAGGGCTAAGTTAACTCTCCTGCTTTCTCTCACAATATGAGCTGAAAGAATCTTGATACCGATCCTACCACATACCACATCACCTTGAAGCTGCAGGCCTGACAGAATGTTAGAATGATCTCTACAAGTCACAGCTGCCCTGCCTAGCTGCTACAGCCCTCCGTATCAGGTCTGGAACTGCTCACAAAGTGTGGCTAATATTTATTAATTCCTTTTTCCACTACCCACTCTGTTTCTTTTGCCCTTAGCCAGGACTCAGCAAGTTAGGATTCTTTACCTGGTGGACTGCATCAAAACTTCATTTCTAGAGGGTCTGAATTCTCAATGGTCCTACTTTACTGAGATTACTTTAATTTCCCATTAACTTTTACGACTGGACATGGAAGTGATAAGAGGTGCCACACAGAATCCTCTAGGTTCCAGACATAGTTTTGCTGCCCCCATATGATTTGGTACTTGAGATGAATCACCCCAGCCAGTAGGGTAAACTCTTTCTTCACCATTTGAGACATGCAAAATGTCCAAATTCCAACTCAATGTAATCATAGCTGTGTCCCCTAATAATAGATTTCCTCCCTTGGGAACTAAGACCTCCATCAAGCTGAAAGTTGTGGGAGCAGGGATATAAAGTAGACATAATAATGAAAGGAGCTATTTCTCTTTCAGATCACTGCACAGCACCGTATATTGACCACTGGTTCAAAGCACTGTACAAGACACCACCCTTTCAGGATAATTTTCTCACCTGGTGCCGAACAGAATTTTCAAAAGGTCATTCTGCCATTCTTGCAGGCCAGCTGCTTCTGGGTGATGGGATACATAGGAATATTAGTGAATTCTGTGCACACATGCTCACAGCTGCAATTCTTTTGCTAGGAAACTATTCCTTTGATCAGGAGCATTGTTGTGCATAGTGTCACGAAAGAGTACGAGGCATTCAAAAGTCCAAGGATGGTGGCACTGGCAGAAATACTGCAGACAGGGAAGGCAAATTCTATCCAGAAGGTGTGTTTATTCTAGTGAGGGAAAACTGCTACCTTCATGACGAAAGGGGTACCCTGTAATCAACCTATGAACAGGTGGCTGGCTGGTCCTTCTGGGGTATTATGGCATACTGGGGGAGTCAGTGTTGGTCTCTGGAAGGTTAAATACTCAGGAATGGCAGTAGCCATGTCAGCTGTATGAGATGTCATGATTGTTTGATCCATCCATATCCTCCATTCCTGCCACATGGACCCACAGAACAATCACTAGGGTGGTTGGGGAAACAGGCTGACTGACATCCACAGAATGCATCATTTTGTCTACTTGATTATTGAGATCTTTCTCTGCAGTAGATGTCTCTGCATTCAGATGGGACACAGATGTGTCCATACAGTGCCCATTCCAAGGAGTCTGTCCACATATATCTGCCCCAGATTTTGTTACCTATCTTCTGGTCCTGTTCCATCAAATGCCATTGTGTACATAAGTCCGATTTTAGGTCATCTCTATGTCTAGAGCATGTGAACAATGAAATATTCTCCAAGTTCTTCCCTTAGGGAGGATTTCTCTTCACCACTGTTTCTCAAGAATACTCTTGATTGGGGTTGCAATGCTGATGAGGTGACAGGTGAAAGCGGGAAGGATCCGATTGAAAAACCTGATCAGTCACAGAGAGACAACCAGACTTTATGTGATGCCATGGAAATTCATAGCACCATCATAAGGATGTCAAAACCCAGAATGTGGGAGATTCTGAAGGATAAATTATCTGGTTTCTTAAAAAAAAATTTTTAAGAGGTAGAGGAAATATTATATTTTAAAAGAGGCTTAAGAGACATACTGACCAAATGTGATATATGGGCCTATTTGGATTCTGATGGCTATGAACCAATTATAAAATGAAATCATTTGTGGGACAGTCAGAAAACTGTGAACACTTGTGACTAGATATTAGATGATATTAAGGAACTACTGTTAATTATTTTAGGTGTGATAATTATATTGTGGTTATGTTAAAAAACAAATTCTTTTGACTATTAAAGATTGAATCATGTTAGAGATACATATGAAAGTCTGTTTATGATTGAGATAGAATGAATTGAGATTTGCTTTAAGATAACCAGGCAAGATTAGATGAAACAAAATTGGCTGTATGTTGATAACATTGAGGCTGGATGATGGGTGTGATCCAATATATTATTCTCTCTGCTTTTGTGTAAGCTTTACGTTTTCTGTATTAAAGGTTGTTTTGTTTTGTTTTGATATATACTTTGACCTTTTGATCTTTTAGGCCTCATTTTTCTAGTTTCCTTTCATATCAAAATTTCTTCAAAGATTAATCCAGCACTCCCTCCCTCCTGTTCTCACCTCCTCTCTGGTTTGGCGTTCAGTTCTGTTCAGTCCTTTGAAATTGCTCTTGTCAAGGAGGCCAAGGGCATCCCTGTACTAAGTCCGATCGTCGCTTTTTTGTCCCCCCTCTTCCTTGACATCTCAGTGGCATTTCACACTGTTGAACTCTCCCTCTTTCTTGGAACACTTTCTTCCCTTGACTTTTGAGAGACTACGCTCTCCTAGTTTCCCTCCAACTGCATGGCCACTATCTACACCGACTTCAGTCCCATGATTTTGAACACACTACATGCTCTCAACTCCACTTTCCTCTCTTGAGAATTCTCTTTCAGCACCTCCCTTTGTAATATCTCCACATGGATCTTTAAATGGCAGCTCAGATGGAACCCGGCCAAAGCCTATTTGATTTTCCCTGTTCCCCCACAGCTGCTCCCCATGGCCGCTTTAAAGCACTACCAGCAGCCACCCAGCATCCCATCCTTGAAACCTCACTTACCTCAAGCCTCCTGCCCAATCCATGAGCAAACTGGTCACTTCCAGCTTCCGTGAGTGTCCCGAATACCTGCTCTTCTGACCAGGTCACGGGCTCCTCTGCTCAGCCAGCTCGCCCTGGCACTGCCAGAGCCTTCATCCACCATTCCAGTCTTTCCAGGCCTTTCCCTGTATTTATCCCTTTAGCTCCATCCCCACTCCTCAAAAATTTAATCTACTCAGCTTTATAAAATGTTTTCTAAACAAACGGTGGGCTTTTCACCGAAACCCAATGTTTGTTGCAGGGGGCACAAGTGAATTCAGACCTAACGCCAAAGGTTTGCGTCGCAGTGATAGGGAGGGGCCTGGGTGTGGGGTGTGGGGTGCACAAAACCAGGCTGTCCTGAGTCGGTAATCGTATCTGGGTGGTGCGCATCTGGGGGCTCACTTTACCTCGTGCCTCTCGTTTATGTTAAAAACCCTTCACAATAAAATGACACAGAAAACCGAGATTGCCAACTCCTCTGCCCTGCCTTTCGGGACAGGAACCCCCAGCGGGCCCCAGGGTCAGGCCCGCTACGGGGATCTGCGGCGGCGCGGATGTGGCGAGGGCTGGCGGGGCTGAGCAACGGCAGTGCGGCCGCGACAGCTAATCGCTCGCGAGCTCCGCGCCCGGCTCGCTGCCGCCCTGGCCGGCGCCCGCACGCGGTGCAGGAAGCGCGGCGCGGCGGGCTGAGCTCCGCCCGCGGCAGGGGCCCCGCACGTGCCCCCGGCCCCCGGGCCCCCGCCCTACCCTGGCCCGGGCCGGTTAGGGCTGCGGCCTGGTCGGCGAGCAGGACCCGCGGAGGCGCAGGGTTTGGGTCCGCGGGGACCTGAGAGGAGCCCGAGGGCGAGGTGCCCCCCCACCTGCGGCCCGGTCGCTGCCCCGCGACCCGGATCTACGAGGGGCTGGGCCCGGTGTGCGGCCGGGGCGGGGAGGGCGCGCGGCGGGCAGGCCCCCGGAGCTCCGGGTGGGCGCCCCTGGGCCCCAGCGCCGCGGGCGCGGAACCCCTTCGACTTTGTGTTCCCGTCGGAGTTCCCCTTTCCCGCCGCCCTCTCCGCTCCGCTGCAGCCGGGCCCCCGGCGTGCGGAAGCCCTGCGAGTCCGAGGAGAGCCGCGTCTCCTGTCCGCGCCGCCTCCAGAAATGGCGCGGGTGCCCCTTCTCCGGCCAGGACGGCAGGGGACATGTGTGACTTCGGGGCCCGACTGTAAAGCAGAGGGGCCCGGAGTGGGGGGTGGGGGAGGCGGCCGCGAGGCGCTGGCGGCGTGTGGCTGGGGGCTCGCAGGCGGAGGCCGGCCGCGGGGAGGGCTGGCCGCTGCAGGGGGGCCCAGTGAAGCCCAACGCCTGCGGGAGGCCGGGGCTGGACGGCGGAAGCATTCGTTCCCTCCCTCCACAGCTGACAAGCCTCCCTCTCCCCTTCAGCACGGGGCAGGGCTTGGGGGTCGGGGTGAAGGCACAGGGACAGTAGGACACTGCTTTAGGGGCAGGCAGCGATTGCATACAAAATCTCCGTGACTCCAGCAAGTCGCACCTCTGTGCCTTGGCTTCCTGGTCTGTATAATTAGGGAACAGGCAGTTCAAAATAGACTTTGTGCAAATGTGTGGCGTCTTAACTACACTGATGGACAGTGACTGCAATGGGGTGTGGGGGGGACTGGATAATGTGGGTGAATGTAGTAACCACATTGTTTCTCATGTGAAACCTTCGTAAGAGTGTATATCAATAATATCTTAATAAAAAAATTTTTTAATTAAAAAAAATTACTACAGCAACAAAAACAGCCTTTGTGCTTGGCCCCAGCAGTGCTCAGCAAAATGCCCTTTCATCTCCTCGCTCCTGAGGAGGGAGAAACATCACACAAACCTAGCAGGCTGCAATATGGGACAAACCCGGTCCCGCTGGCTTTCATTCCTCGTCCCACGAAGTATTCTGGGGCTTCTGGCACTAGGCCTGTGCTGGGCGGTGGCTGCAGTGATGAAGGCAGCAGGCTGGGCCTGGAGAAGCCAATAAAAGCCACCTCTTAATCTCCAGCCAGGAAGTGGGCCCTGGAAGATGCCAGAAGCCAGCCTGCCTGGGGCCCTGTTCTGCCCCGGCTCCTTCTGTGTGTTGTCTCCAGGTAGCGCCCTGCACTTGGATTACTTGCTCTGGGACGTGCTTTTAGAAAGGCCAGATGGCCCGAACAGTGTTGGGACTCCTCCCAAATGATGGTGAGACTCAGCGCAGACTCTGAGAAGCCAGACCCTGACCCCTCAATAGGGTCAACACGATGGCTTAGTTGTCCTGTCCAGAGCCCCACCCAGGCTGTTCAGTAAGTGAATATTGAGTGAATGGAGGAAGTCTCTTGTCTCCCCCTGACTGTTCCCCACAGTCGTAACAAATTAAAAATCGCAGCTACCATTTACGGTGTGTGTGCTGTGTCAGGTTCTATGCCAAGGGCAAAGTTCATGTTCTCATATAAGAAGGGACATAGATCACTCAAGCAGTGCACCAAGCTCAGGCTGGACCCTGGTGTTGGAGGTAACTGGCCTCCCACCCTGCCCTGCCAGGCTTGCACAACTCCAGTGGCAGCTGAGTAGCACAAGGGGTGGAGTCAGCACAGGAGCCTGCACAGGAGTCATTCTGGAAGCTTGCAGGCCAAACCCGGGGCCAGGTCCTACTGACTCTGCCCTCACATGTGCCTCCAGTCCATCCAGGTCTCGCCATTTGTCCCTAGATCGCCACCCAGAGCACCACTTCCCCTTCCCCCCAACTGCCAGTTCTCCCTTTTTAATCAATCCCTACCCTGCACCTTCTGAAAAAACAAATTCCACTCCTAAAAATCCCACGGAGTGGGCCCTTGGCCTTCTGAATAAAATCCACATCCTTCAGGTGGTTTACAAGGCTCTAGGCCACATTTTTAGCCTGTTCTCCAGCCACCGCACTGCAGCCTTCAAAATGCAGCAGGACCCCACAGCTCACTTCTGTGTCTAGCGGCAACTGGGCTTTCCACCTGAGGTGGCCCCAGTCTACCTGCCTTCCCAGCAGGAGCTGCCGGGTCCTAGTTGCCATTTGCTCTTCTGGTTCCTTGGCAAGGACTGTGAGCTTCTCGAGGGCAGGACTGTCTCATTATGCGTGGACTCCCTACCTCCTAGCCCAGCTTGAAGGAATAAATGAATGAAGGGATGCAGGTTGAACCAGCTTGTCCCTGTGGGCTACAATTTCCAAGATAACACCTCTGGCAAAGGACCATAATCTGGCTGCATGCCCACCCAACATCAGCAGAGAAGACCAATGGCATGTCCAGGGTGGGAGCTGTGCCAGCCACTGGGCATCCGGGAAGCCCCTGGCCTTGCCACAGGAGCTGCTGAAGACTGTTCCCCTCCCCCATCTCAGGCTGGCTCTGTTGACTGCCCGGAAAAACTGTCCTGCACCTCAACAGGCGTCACCGTGTAAGGACAGCTCTGGGTTTCCTGTCAGACTTCTGCCGAGGACAGCGGACAAGGCTGAGGTGATTTAAGATTAGCTAACCTTTACCACATGCCAGGTATATGGTAAAGGCTTCCCATGTTCATCTCATTTAATCCTTACATTCCTGTTTACCATTGAGGAAAATGAGACACAGAGAAGTCAGTAACTGGTGAGGACAATGTGTCAGAGCCAGGATTAGAACACAGTTGTCACTCTTCTCTATGACTTGAATTTAGGATACATAGGCAGGCCTTTTCCTGGCTCACTGACTTACAGGGGCCATGGGGCACCTGGTGATAAGCTGGCCTTCCTTCCCTCTCAGTGTAGTTTAGAAGCAGAGTCTGTAAAAGCAACCTTGTTACTATGGCAACAGCCCTGTCGTTGCAACTGTGATTTTTGCAGGCTGAATATCAGCCATACCTGCACATGCTTGGGCCTGAGAGGCGTGGGCGTCTCCAAAGTGGCCTCACCTGCTGGGATTCTGGGGCAGTAGGTAGAGTCAGCCAGAGTGGGCAGGCCCAGGGGGCCTCCAGACTGCTGACTCCAGACCAGGCCCAGGCCACTATTACTTTCAGACTGAGGCAACATCCTAAACACAAAATGTGCAGAACAATGCCCATCACGGAGCAATCTCAAAAACCTGTGGCTCCAAGTAATCTGCCACACTCGTGAGTTACCTCTTTGCAACAAAGAGAATGGGACCCTGCCATGGTATCTTTTTCCCCCCCACTAAAAGCAAGCATCTAAATTCTATCTCTGCAAATCCTCTTCCATCTGGGCTCATTTCTCTCTCCCACCTCCCACCACTGACCCAGCACAGACCTACTTTAATTTTCACCTTGACTCCTGTAATAACTTCATTATCCTCTCACTACAAACATTCATTTGCTCAACAAGTATTTATTTAACCTCTGTGCTTAACTGGAGGCTGTGCCAGAAGCTGGGGACTCAGCAAGGAGCAAAGCAGACCTGGCTCCTGGCTCCTGGATCCTGTGGTCCAGTAGGAAATGCACAGGAAACGAGCCGTTGTCAAGCCCAGTTATGCTGAGTGTAAAGATGTGGGGAACTCAGGTGTCTCAAAAAGGCCCAGAAGGACAAAGGTGAGCCAGGGAGGCGTCCAGTGGAGCACGGAGAGATGAGAGGAGAGTCTTGAAGGCTGGACAGGGCAGGAGCCTGCATGCAGGCCATGAAGGCAGTGCCCACTGAGGGCAGCAGGAGGCTAAAAACCTGTCCAAGTTCCAATCTGGCTGCACCGCCACGGGCTGAGCAGGAGAGCCCTGCGACCCAGTAGCACAATCCAGCCTTGGTCTCCTTTGTAAAAAGGGAGGGCTGGATGTCTTTATAGTATTTATAGTCTCTGCACAATTTTAAGCCCTGAAGAAAGGTCAGATTTACAGCAAAGAACACTTTTCTCAGGCTGGTGAGAGGTCTCTCTCCTTTGCTGCTTCTCCCTGACCCATCCCGGGCACCTGAGGTTCCAGGAAGGGTCTCCCACCTCCTCCCTGATTACTTGGGAAGTTGGACTTTTTATTTTTTCAAAGTAAATTGGATGATTAATATATAATGGAATAGAGCTTTAAAATGTTAAATCACTAAAACACTGGGGATAATTTAATAGAAGGTAGAGAGCAGAAAAATATGTGGTCCTACATTGGAACATTACAACCAAGTGAAAAATGGAGGAGCTACATCCATATATAACCACCAGAAACAATCTCCAAAACATAGTTGAGTAAAAGAAGGTTTCAGGATGGCCTGTGGAGCATGATCCCAACCCCATACATTTAAGGTCTCAGGGTTTTTTTCGTCTTTAGAATGAGGATAAAAAACAGTGCAACCTCACATTTAGGTTTAAATTTAAGGTTTAAATGAGTTCATGGAATTCGACATTCACTCGTTTACTGCGGCATCATCTCCAGGGACTGTGTGTTTTGTTTGCCCGTCCCCTCCCTCTGAGTGGCTCCAGTGTCTGAGTGGCCTGGTACCCAGGGGACACGGGACAGACACTGGTCAAGGTGCTGAGGTAATTCCATGTCCCGGTCTTGAGTGACCTGCTTTCTCTCCTGTTTCCTAAAAAGCTCTCTCCCTAACAGGCCTCCATTCACCTCATTAATATCTAAATAACCTGTAGCTCTGGATTAAAGGTCACCCCTTCTGAGAGACCCTCCCTGACCACTCCTCGGGGGTTTTACACTGTGCTGTGGTTGGTCCCCTCCAATTGTCACACAGTGCACCTCTGCATCTCCTGGGGCTTAGATTCCAGTGAAAGGAGAGAGAAAATGAAAACAAAACAAATATGAAAATATACATAATGCTGAGGAGAGGGAAAGAAGAGGGCAGTGTACGAGGGGAGGTAGCAGTTTGGGGTAGGGTGGTCAGGGGATTCTTGTGGAGAAGGGTCACATTCAAGACCTGAAGAGTCACATGGACATCCAGGGGAGGAGTGGTCCAGACCGGTGCAAAGACCCTCGCCTCCACCAAGCGGAGCAGGCGTGATGGGAGCGAGCTAGTGAGGGGCAGAGGGGAGGAGAGAGCAGAGGGGAGGGAGAGGTGCCCCAGATGTGTAGATCCTGAAACCCTTCTAATGCCTGCGGCCTTTACTCTGAGTGAGATGGGAAGACTTTGCAGGGATGTGGGCACAGGAGGGACCGAATCTGACTCAAAACCAGCATTCACTGTCCCTGCCCTGGGCAGGCCGCGTCCTAAGGGCAGACAGATGCCAGACTCTGAAAAGCCCTCCAGGGGCTTCCAAGCCAGTGGGGTGCCCCCCAGTAAATCAGGTTGCAACATAGAAAAGCCAAAACCACCACACCTGGCTGGAATGGAATTCTTTACCTGACCTGTAGAGTGTGTTCCGATAAAGATTTTTTCAGTATAAATGAATAAGAGAGACAAGTTCACTTCCATTTTCTTCTTCCTCCTCTCTTTTCTCCTTCACTGCTTGCCTCCCTTTCTTCCAGAAACACTTATTCAAAGCCTATTATGTTAGCAGCAGTACTGGATTATAACCCATAGAATAAAATACCTACACATCATATTGATATAAATGAATAACTGAATAATTATAAATAAATGGGAAGGGGGAAGAAAAAGCTCTTTTTTCCAGTAGGATTCCAATTAATAAATGCAGAGGGAATGAGGGAAATAGAAACTCACCATTAGAACAGCACAATAATACTCATTGCAGGCAAGATCCAGAGATGGATGTGAAAATTAGTGGCCAAATTTTGAGGAAAAACAGAGTATTTGCATAGTCTAAAAATATCTCCTCCTAGATATTTATTAACGACAAAGGGAAAATAATTGGACAATAGAGAAACCTGGCAGACACCATCTTAGTCAAATGATTAACAGCCCAGGAATAAGACGTCAGCATCATCTACCCCTGGTACACAGAGGCTTACTTCTGTGTTATTCTTCCCCAGAAAGCATAACCTCGATCCAATCGTTAGTAAACCCAAAGTGAAGGACATTCTACACAGCATTGGATAGTACTCTTCACAAGAATGAAGATCATGGAAGATAAGGGACGACTGAAGAATGTTATGGATTACAGGACACTAAGGAGAGATGAGCAGTAAGTTCAGTGTGGGATCATGGATTATTCTAGAAAAGGGAAAAAAGAGAAAGGACATTAATGGAAAAATCGGTGCAATCTGAATAAAGTCTGTAGTTTAGTTAGTAGTATTGTGCCAATGTTATTTTCTTGGTTTTGATTATTGTGCTACGGTTTTGTAAGACGTTAGGCTGAGAGGAAGCTGGGCAAGAGGATATATGGGAACTCTGTGCTAATTTTTGCAACTTTTCTGTAAGTCTGAAATTGCTTGAAAATAAAGAGTAAAAAAAGAAAAAAAATGTAAGAAGCCTCTCATACCCCTAGCACTCAGTGTGTGATCTCTCAATACCATCTTCTTCAAAAGGAACCAAGGCTACTTACAGAACGACTGATTCCAGGTCCAGAGCACAGGACTCCGGAATGTCCTGAAGCAGCAGCTGCCAGAGGTGCTACCCCGACCTGCAGGGACCTAAGGCCTGGGGAGCCAGTGTGAAGAGGTAGCGAGACTGGAGACTGAATAACGTCAACGCCAGCAAGAATAGCTGCGATGGCCTAAGGCACATGAAAGGTTTGAATCCATGAGTTTACAACAACACTAAGAATAATTTTTTAAATTCTTAATTTGCCACGTGTGGTGGGTGCTGGAGAGGCAGCTCATTGTTTTGAAGATCAGTAAATAAAGGGCAAGAATGGAGCATTTGTCCTGCTCCTCTTTTATGCCTGCGCCTCAGAGGAACCAAGCGGGTGATGAGGGGAAGTTTCTCTTCACAGAAGTGTTGTAGTGCAAGAGAGAGTGAGCGGACTCGTAGATGAGAGGTTTTCATCTTGTATCCCTTCACGACCTAAGGGGCCTAAGCATTCAAGAGCGATGGCTGCTTATGTCAGCCTCCTCATAAAATCACACACCTCCTATGAACTAATCTTGCCCAAACACTCCAATCTGAATCTAATCAGGCTATAGATTAAACTACCAATTTATAAGAAATACAAAGGACGTGAGAAGACAAGTAGTGATTTTACAGCATCTTACTATGTTGATGGACAGTGACTGTGAACGGGGATGTGGGGGGGGACTTGGTGAAGGGGGAAGCCTAGTAAACATAATGTCCTTCATGTAATTGTAGATTAATGATACCAAAATAAAATTTAAAAAATATAATAAAATAAAATAAAATAAAATAAAAATACAAAGGACAGAGAAACTTGTTGAATGAATTATACCGATGTGATCAGCAAACTCCAAACTGTGGCAGGTGGTAGGACAAGTGATGTGTTCGCAAAGAAAATAGAAACTGGGGATAAAAGAGATCTAAATCACATATCAACTAATTGCACAGTGCAATCCTTACTTTTATTCTGATTTTTTTAAAATTATAAAATGGAAAACATCTCTGTCCATTTATGAGACTACTGGAAACTTGAACACTGGATATTTGATACTGAGGAATAGTTGTGTCTTTTTAGTTGTAATAATATTGTGGCTGTGTATATAAATTATCAAAGGTCTTATTTTGAGGGAGATACACTGAAATATTTACAGAAGAAATGACATGATGTGTGGATTTACTTCCATAGAATATGTCATGGAGGTGTGGGTGTGGATGGCCAGGCATGGGTTGATGGTTATTAGGCTGATGAAAGTCCATTTTCCTATTCTATTTTTCAGTGTATGTCTGATATATTCTACATAATAAAGTCTTTAAAAACATTTGCAATCTACAGTTTAGGGATAACAACTATTAACATTTCATAGTGTACCAGAGTTAAGTCTTTTAAAAAACATGTGTATGTGCCTGTATATTCTATAAAATTTGGATCATACAACATACATCCTTTTAGCAACATGTTTCTAGAATACATTGCCCCTTACAGTAAAGATCCTACCACTGGGTAATTTGAAGTCTTTTAGGTCCTGGATGGTGCGGATGCCATGTTGAGCCCAATTTGCTGCCTTCAAGGCAGCCTGTGATCTAGGGGGTGAGCAAATCACACCTCTGTGACTCATTTTGCTCATCTGTATAATGGGAGTGCACTTTCTAACTCCCAGCTGAACAGTTTCAAGGGCAGAATATTTACTCTGCTGCCCAGGCTTCCCTTCCAAGGGAGACCTAGACTTGATTCTAGGCAGTAGCCTCCACACCTCTGAACGACAGTGTCCCACGTATCACAGGCACTTACTAAACTAAGTTCTATTAATGAGCTCCACTTCAGAGCCTGGGACTCATTTGATTGTCATTACATATTGACACTCACATCTTCCTCTGGGCCATGTCCCTGCCTTCCAGGCGGCATCAGAGACCTCTCGGGACCCCAGAGCCCCACCTCTCCCACAGCTGCACAGTGGTTTCTGGCCGCCTGTCTAGCTTCCCCTGCAGACCCCAGGCTCCTCGGGCCCCCAGCACCTGGCAGGCAATCTGGCACAGAGGACGCTCTCATAAATGTGTATTGACTAAATGAAACAGGAAAGAAAAGCCATCCAGAGCGCATGGCCAAGGGGCGTGTGCTAACCCAACCCCAAACCCACGTCCAAACTCCTTGGAGACTTTTTAAAAAATGGAGCACCAAGGCAGTTGCGGATTAGTTGGCCTCCCTTTCCTGGGGACACAGAGGGGCCAGGGTGAGTGGGTGAAGCGCAGCGGGGAAGCCGGGACAAGGGGCAGTGTGTTTGGCTCAGGGCCAGGAGAGGAAAGCAAGCAGTGCGAGAGGCCCCTTCATCCCCCACTGGCTGTGCTCAGTGAGTCCCTGGGGTTGAGAGGAGCCTGTCTGGGGCTGGCATCCTCCCCATTTGGCAATCATGATTGCTCCAGACGAGCATTCCCCTCCGCCCACACTTCCTCCTCATCTTCCCGCCTCTCAGCCTGGCCCTGGTCTGGTTGGCCCCAGGCCACGCCCACACCTCCAGCCTCCCTCCCTGGGGCTTGTTTACCTGGTGAGGTACAGGATGCTGTGGGGTGAGCGAGCACCTTTGACCTCGCTCAGTCTGATGGCCACAGGTGATGGCATGGGAGCTATTTTTCTTTCTGCTATAAATGACAGACACTGGTTCAGATGAGGAGGTGCTGGGCAGACGGAGGCCCCTTGGTTAGTTTACAAAGCCCCTGAGGACACATGTTGCTCAGGCTGTGGAAGCTGAGCCCTTCCCGGCAGGATCCGTGACCCATCTATCTGAGGGTCCCAAGTCTGCGGTATGGGGCCTGGCATTTTGGTTGGAGAGAGACAGAAGAGGCTTGGGAAATATTTACTGAATTAATGAATGAATGAGTGAACCATGTTAAATACAGTTGCAGTCACCACAGAACAAGGAAGGAAAGAGCCCAAGGGTTCCAAAGTCAAGCAGACAATCTTGGGTTCAAATCCTTTCCCTGCCATGTTCTGTGTGACTCAGGGCAAGTCACCTAAATGTTCTGAGTCTCAGGTTCTTCAACTGTAAAATGGAAGCAAAGACATCTATCTTGCTTATGAGATTTTCATGTTTGTAAAGCATATGGCACATGATAGGCTTAATAAATGGTCATTACTGTTGTTAATATGGTTTACGATTTTAATAGATACCACCAAGGACCTACTATGTGCCAGGTACTTTCTAGGCACTTGCACCAGATCATGAACAAAACACACCAAGACCCCGTGCCTCATGAGGTTTGCATTCAGGCAGAGGAGACAATAAACAACAGATAAATAAATGAAGTAGCGTGCTGGGAGGTGATAAATGCCATGGGGACAAAAAGCAGAGAAGGATGGGGTGAGGAGTTCATCTGGGTGGGTTGGATTGTCATTTTAAAGAGGGTGCAGAGTAGGCTTCATGAAGAAGGTGGCACTGAGCAAAGACTGGAAGTGAGGGAGACAGACGGGCCAGTATTCCAGAAGGCACTGGGATAGGCACAGGCTCCACCGCTCCGCAGGCACACATGCCTGGCAGCCGAGGGGAATGTGCCGCTGGGCTTTGCCCGCCCTTGTGAACCTGGCTTTTACCCAAGAGGAGAGGGGCTAGTGCCGGGCTTTGAGCAGAAGAGCGGCAGGATCCGACCTACATGTTAGGGTGCCTGCATTACCGGGGCGAGCGCAGACGGAAAGGGGCAAGTGAGAGGCGGAAGAACACGTGCAGAGGCCCCAGAGCTGTGAGTGGGGGCGGCGGCGAGGGGTAGTCAGATTCTGGATGTGCTGACAATGCACTGAATGTGCACTAAATACCATAGAATTGTACACTTTAAAATAGTCAACTTTATGATATATGGACTTTACCTCAGTTTAAAAAAGCCCTCTGTGAACACCTCAGTGCCAGGCCCCGGGGCCCCCTGCGCGCGCGGTGACTTCCATTGCTGTTCTCCGTGAAGCCCAGCCGTCTGTGGCTTGTGCAGGACGCTGACGGGCTCTCTGTCCCACTTCCAGCAGAGTATAGCCCAGAATAGCGAACGGATGTGTCCCCCGCAAGGTCAGGTCAGTTGAGGGCAACTGGATTTTCCAAACCCTAAACCGGGAAATCTGGTCTGACAAGCATGGGATTCGCATCTGAAATCAGCCCTGCCCTGGAAAACCTGTGGCTGGGGGTTGCTCTCTTCAGAGGGAACCAGAGTGCTTCTGGGTTTGTTCTGCTTGGGGAGGAGGAAACAGGAGCAGCCTCCCTGGCTTCTCAGAGCTCCATATTCAGCCCTTCAGGTAGGGTCCAAGGCTGCCAGAGACAGAGGGGAGTTTGGAGATCATCTATGAGGAAATGCGAGCTGCAAGACAAAAAGCTTCTCCCAAGTCACACAGCCAGTAAACGGCTGAGCTGGGACTAGGAGGAAGCGAACCAGCATTTATATAGCACCTACTCTGTGTCCAGGAGCCTCACGGACACCATCTCAATTGAAAGTAGGTGTTTGTAGCTCCATTCTGCAGATGAGATTCAGAGAGGCTGAGTAACCAGGCCAATATTGCACAGCTCTCAAGAGGCAGACCTAGCAGTTGAATAGAGGCCTACCACACTCTTAGAATCCGTAATTATTACTGGGCCTTTATCTGTCTGGTTCACAAGTGTATCCTCAGTGCCAAGAGAATGAATGGATGAGTCAAACCAAGCTCTTTCCACTCTCCCACACTTCCACCCAGATTCACCCTGTCCAAAGTTAACAGACCTCTGGGGCTCTCATATAGTTGTCATGGTAACAGAACTTTTAGAACTTCTGGTAATTGCAGCTGCAGGCATTCCAGGACAAAACCAGTGAACCCTTCTCTGCCAAACCAGTTAAGGCTTTTCTGTCCAAGCTGACAAGGGTTGACACAAAGCAGCAAAGAGCTAGCAGGAGAACTTTCCTAATGTACCTTTATTGTTATTGATCATCATATTGACCAAGCACCTTTTGTTTGTTAACCCCAGCGCTGTCACCTTCACCACAGATCCATGGTTTAAAAAATGATATCTATTGAGGACATCTGCCTTCTGATGGACATCCACCACCAGAGCTTTGGATCAGCAGAGATAACCACCATTACCCCAGTGGGTTGAGCGCATTTTAACCCAAAGCAGGGTGCGTGACAGTTTTGCTAAGTAATACAAGTCTGTAGGGTTTGGACTTCTTGAAATATTGAAAATAACTCTTAGGACTATTCCAAACAAAATAAGAAATGAGAATGAGGAAATAACCATAGCTATAAAAAACTATTTTTTTAAATAAAAAGAGAATTTTATATAAGAAAGAATTGTCATCAAAAAGACAGATGCACCCCTATGTTTATCACAGCTCTATTTACAATAGCCAAGAAATGGAAGCAACCTAAGTGTCCATCAGTAGATGAATGGATAAAGAAGATGTGGTATGTATACACAATGGAATATTATTCAGCCATAAGAAGAAAACAAATCCTACCATCTGCAACAACATGGATGGAGCTAGAGGGTATTATGCTATATAAGCCAAGTGTAGAAAGACAAGCACCAAATGATTCATCTGTGGAGCATAAAAACAAAGCAAAAACTGAAGAAACAAAACAAAGGCAGACTCACAGAACCCAAGAATGGACTAACAGTTACCAAAGAGAAAGGGACTGGAGAGGGTGGGTGGGAAGGGAGGGATAAGGGGATTAAGGGGCATTACAATTAGCACACATAACATAGTGGGGGGGGCACGGGAAAGGCAGCATAGCACAGAGAAGACAAGTATTGACTCATAGCATCTTACTACGCTGATGGACAGTGACTGTAATAGGGTATGTGGGGGGGACTTGATAATGGGGGGAATCTAGTAACCACAATGTTGCCCATGTGATTTTACATTAATGATACCAAAATTAAAAAAAAACCTTATTACCAAAAAATATATCATGGAAAATCTAAAACAAAACAAAACAAAAGAAAAAAAGAAAGAATTGTCATGATTATTCAAATATATGAGAATGCCTGAACTCACTGGACAATTTTCTAGGAAACCATAAATAACTCAAGTTGATCCTAAAGACAAGGAAATTATTTTTTTCTTTTTTAAAAAATTCAAATGTCATTGATATACAAGCTTATATTAGTTTCAAGTATACAACACAGTGGTTCAGCAGTTCCCCGTATTATTAAATCCTTACCCCGTCTAGTGTGGTTACTATCTGTCAACATAGGAAGATGTTACAGAATCACTGGCTATGTTCTCCATGCTGTACTACTGTCCCTGTGCCAACTTATACTATGATTGAGAATTTTTGTGCCGCTTTATCCCCACCACCCTCCCCACCCACCCACCCTAATACCACCCCCATGGTAACCACCAGTCACTTCTCAGAAGATAAGGAAATTCTAAACGGACCAAATATCATGTAAGACAGTGTCATCAAAGAGTTACTCTCCCACCCACAAGGGGAGAAAAAGCAGCAGCACAGGTCCAGACAAGTCCTCGGGTGCATTCAATCAACACTTTAAGGAGTGATGAATAAAAATGCCATTCCAATGGTTCAAGATGGTAGAAATAACAACCACCACAACAATAATAATAAAACCCTGCATTTACTCAGTCCCTATGTGGCAGATGCAATTCTAAGTGTTCATTTAACTCACACAATAGTCCTGTGTAATTATTGTCCCCATTTTAGAAATGAAAAAAACTCAGGCAGTTAGATAACTTGTCCAGGGCCACACAACCAGGAAGGGGCAGATCCAAATTGGAGCCTGGTGAGTTTAGTTCCCGAATTCACTCTCCTAACCACTATGCCATGTCAATTCTTCCAAATTCCTTTTATGAATATTGATAAATATCAATTTTATGAATATCAATACTCAAATCTGTCAAGGAAGCACAAAAGAGGAACACTACAGACTGGTCTCATTATGAATATAACAGCAAAATGTAAACCAAATATTAGCAAATAAAATCCAGCAGCACATAAAAAGCATTATAGACCACAACCAGGTAGGGCCATACAGGGAATATGGGATGGTTCAGTATTAGGAATACCATTAATATTATTTACCATATTGATAAACCATTGGAGATAATTGCATGACTATTACATAATGCTGAAAAAGTATTTGATGAGATTTAAAAGCCATGCCTGATTAAAAAAAAATTCCCCAACAATAGGAAGGGAAGAATGTGTCCTTAAAATACAATTATACACACATGCACACACACACACCTCAAACTAAAAAGCTAATTTGTAAGCCTAAAATGCTAGAATACTGATAGCATTCTCAGTAAAGTCAGGACAAAACATGGTATCTCCTCCCATCACTTTAATTTAAAATTGTTCCAGAGGCACTTACCAATGTAATTAAACAAATGAACAACAAAAAAAAGGAATAAACATTGAAAAAGAGGAGATAAAATTATTCACAGCTGCTTTGATACAATTATATCTTAGGAAACCTAAGAAACTTAACTTAAAAACTGTAGCACTACAGAGAGTTCAGTAAGTAGCGTAAGTACAAATTTAATACGCAAAAATCAATAGCCTTACTAAATATAAAAAAGATTAGTTTGAAAATGTAGTGGAAGATTTACATTTTGACCCAGAAATCTCAGTTCTTGGGGATTTATCTTACCAATATACTTAATATTCATTCACTCATTCATTCATCTAGCCATTCATTCATTCAGCAGTTATTGACTGAAGGTTTGCTCATTCAGTATCAGATAGCTTTCTGGGTCTGAAGAATACAAATGAATAAACAAATTGGACAAAACCAAACCAAAACCAAAACCTTAAAAAAAAAACCTTATGATCTGGTCGTAGGAAACAGACAATAAACATAACTTTAAAGTAAGTATGTTAGAAGGTGATGACTGCTGTCAGAAAAATACTGAGCAGAATAGGGATATTGGGAACACTGGTGGTTAGCATGGGCCACCAAGAGAAGGAAGGGGGTAAGGGGGTAAGCCATGTGAATATGGGGTGAAGTTGTTCCTGCCCCCACAAAGTCCCTCAGGTGGAGTGGTGTGTGCACACAAAATGAATCATGTCTATCGTGCGAAAAGATTCCAAAGATAAGTTTTCATCTATCGGGGACCAATGAAGCCCACTGACACTTACCAACGGAGTATTAGGTAGCTATACAAAAGAACAAGGAATCTCTATGAAGTGGAACAGAAAGATTTCCAGGACATGTTGTTTCATAAAAAAAATAGCAAGGACAGAAAAGATCATACAGTATGCTAGCGCTGTGTAAGAAAAGAAATAAAATCAATATTAGAAAGATGTCAATTCTTTCTCAATTAATTTATAAATTTAATATGGGCTCACCAAAAGAAACAGAAAAGTTTGGTTTTTAAGAAAATTCTTAAAAAAGAAGAGTAAGAAGGGGGTCTAGCCCAACCAACTATTAAACATAATGTAAAACTAAGGCAATTGAAACACTTTCTGTTTGCATGAATAGGCAGATCAATAGAATAGAATAGAAAGTCTAGAAACAGACCCCAAAGCACACAGGAAATAGTAGATGATGTAGAAACGTGTTCTGGGAATATTGAGTAGCCATCTGGAAACAAATGCATTTGTATCTTTCCTGCATTACTTATACTATAATAAGCTTCAAATGGCTCAGAGATATAAATCTTAAAATATGAAACCATAAAAGTACCAGATTAAAGACTTTCTCATCTTGCAGTGAGATGGGTCTACTTAAGTATAACTCAAAACTCAGAAGTCATCAACTTTGACCACAATAAATTTTTAAAAATTTTCCACCAAAAAAAATAACAAAGTCAAAAGACAATAAGTAGAACAATAATATATGCAGCACATATGAGATGCAACTTTCCATAGCATCAAAAGGACTCCTGTGAATCAAAGTGCAAAAGACTAAAATCCCATAAAAAAGCAGTCATGGGATATGAACAAAGGACTCACAGACAAGGAAATTAACATGGCTTTTATGTCTGTTAAAAAATGCTTAACCTCACTTAAATTAAAACCATGCTGAGATACCGTTGATTGGCAATGGTATTTGGTCTTGGCAATTGAGATAACAATGACTAGCAAAGGTAAAAACAGTTTGATAATGTATATGGCTCATAATCTATCTTTATTGGACAGTGGTAATCTAGATTGAGGCAAACTCCCCCTTGAGCCACTGGGTCACCAGGACGCTACGGCAGCTGCCTGGCTCTCTGCCCAGAGGCCCAGGCAAGGATGCCCATCCTGCCATACCTACTGTCCGTGGCCACTGCCCAAAGTATCAGCTCCCTTGGTCATCTCTTTTCTCTGCGCTGTTCTGTATGTAATTCCTCTTGTCCCCTCTGCTCTCCACCTTCCCAAACCTTTTTTACTTGGCTTTTGGAAAATTGGTTCTTGGTCAACAAAATCACCTCCACTGTTACCCTTCTTACTACAGAGTCCGGGGTGTCCTCTGGGGCCTGGCAGGTAAGGAAAATGCTTGAAGTGTGAAGGGCTGGTGGCAAGGGGGTAAATGCTTGTGCCCACAGTATGCACGGTGACAACCTGGTGACTGGAGAACCCACGTGCCCTGATCCAGCTCCACGTGGGAATGTGGGCGTAGTATGGCCAGATCTTCAGTTGTTTCAAGAGAGACAAGAAACCCTCACACACTGCTGGGGGCAATGTAAATGGTGCAGTGCTGTGGGAAGAGACTGGAGGTTCCTGGGAAAGTGAGACGTGTAGAGCTAGCGGAGGACCCAGCAATCCCACTCCCAGGTATATATCGGAGAGACTTGAAAACAGTTCACACAAAAACTTGTACATGAATGTTCACTGCAGCAATACTCATGACATCCAAAAAGTGGAGACGACCTGAAAGCCGTCGATGGGTGAGTGTATGAGCCACATGACGGCCATGCAATGGAATATTATTCAGCTGTAAAAAGGGATAAGGTACTGCTACATGCTGCAACTTGGATGGGCCTTGGAAACATGCTCAGGGAACGAAGCCAAACAGGGAAGGCCACTTAATGACTGATTTCCTTCTTACGAGAGGCTCAGAAGAGGTAAGCCCCTAGAAGCAGAAAATGGCTTAGTGGTTGCTGGGGCTAGGGGGTAAGGGAAGGTGGGGAATGATTGCTAATGGGTGCAGGCTTTCGTTTGAGGATGATGAAGACGTTCTTGAACGTTCAGCTTTGATGATAGTTGTACAGCTTTACAAATGTGCTAGAAACCACTGAATTGTACACATTAAAATGGTGAATTTTATGGTATGGGAATTATATCTTAGAAACAAACAAACAAATATAAGAGGCCATCTGGCTCTCTGTGAGAAGCTTCCCAATGTTTTTCACAGTGACTTAATTTCTGAGCAAGTAACTGCAAACTAGGGTTTGGCGTGTAGGTCACTGGTCTGGAACCTCTGAACAAAATCACGCTCCCCTCAGAGGTCACCCCTCCCCAGCACCTCCCTTTTCCTCCTTCCCTGCCACTCCTGGGCACCTGCCCCTTGGCTCCTTCCTCACCAGTGTCCTCACCGGCTGGTGGAGACCCTGTCTTCTCTGACATCCCTCCTCTCGGCTACATTCACTCCCCGACCCCTCGCCCTGCCGTCCTGTCCCCGTGGGTGCACGCGCCAGAGAGCCTGACTGCTGGGCTCCACGCCCTCCTTCTCCCGTCATTTCACTAGCCTGCGTCCCCAGGCCTGGGGCTCTATGTCCTGCCAGCCCTTTCTCTCACCGTGGCCTCTGTTTTCCAGCTGCCTGTTCCTGGCTCCCACTTCCTGCGCTCTCACCTCAGGACGGTCTCTGCGGCCCCTCTACCTGTCTTGGCTTCCTTCTGCCTCCCGCGCAGGTCCCTCAAGTCCCCACCTGGACCACTCTCTGGACAACATCCTGGCTTCTCCTGACCTCCCTGCTGCACCTGCCTGGAAACCCGAACCCGGGCCAGCCTGACTGTCCTTCCTCTCCTTGGGCACACCTGGGCCCTGAGCTCCGCTGGAGAAAGCCGGGTCTCCACAGAGTCCACTGCCGTTAGTCCACGGACGTCAACCATAGCAGAGCCCTCCACAACTGCCCCAGCTGCCTGGCCTTCCTCATCAGCTCCCCCTGCCACCCTCCACAGTGGCTGTTCAAAACCCTCTCTGCTACCCCCCAAGCCTCAACTTCACCTTCTATCACACACAGAAACTGAAGTGTTCAAACGGGAACCCTCGCCTCATCCTGCGTCCAGGTGCCACCTGAGGGCACCCACCTCCGGCCTCCAGAAGGGAAGATGAGTCCTTTTCCCATCTGCTTTGGTCTGAATGTTTATACCACCAAAATTCATATGTGTGAAGTCCTAACTCCCAATGGGACGGTATTAGGAGGTGAGGTCTTTGAGGGGTGATTAGGTCACGAGGGCAGAGCCCTCAGGAATGGGATTAGTGCTCTTATAAAGAGGCTCAGAGGGACACAAGTGAGCCGGGTGCTACTCGGACAAGGGCCCTCCAGCCACCAGAACTGTGAGAAGTAAATGTTTGTTGCTTAAAAACTCCTCAGTTAGTGGTACTTTGTTGCAGCAGCCAGAATGGATGGACACACCTCCGCAGGCTGGTCCTCCCGCTGTGCTGGGTCCCCTACCCGGGCTTCCACCTTTGGCTTTCAGATGCTCTCCAGTCTCCTGTGATCTCTCTCTACTGATCCCTTTGCCAAAAAAGCCAAGGAACTGCTGGTGGGAATGTAAATTAGTTCAACCATTGTGGAAAGCAGTATGGAGATTCCTCAAAAAACTAAAAATAGAAATACCATTTGACCCATGAATTCCACTCCTAGGAATTTACCCTAAGAATGCAGGATCCCAGATTCAAAAAAGATATATGCACCCCTATGTTTATCACAACACTATTTACAATAGCCAAGAAATGGAGGCAACCTAAGTGTCCATCAGTAGATGAATGGATAAAGAAGATGTGGTACATATACACAATGGAATATTATTAAGCCATAAGAAGAAAACAAATCTTCCCATTTGCAGCAACATGGATGGAGCTAGAGGGTATTATGCTCAGTGAAATAAGCCAGGTGAAGAAACACAAGTACCAAATGATTTCACTCATCTGTGGAGCATAAGAACAAAGCAAAAACTGAAGGAACAAAACAGCAGCAGACTCACAGAACCCAAGAATGGACTAACAGTTACCAAAGGGAAAGGGAGTGGGGGTGGGGGAGGGGAAGGGAGGGAGAAGGGGAAAAGAGGGCATTATGATTAGCACACGTAATGTGGTGGTGGGGCACGGGGAGGGCAGTATAGCACAGAGAAGACAAGTATTGACTCTGTAGCATCTTACTATGCTGATGGACAGTGACTGCAATGGGGTATGTGGTGGGGACTTGATAATGGGGGCAATCTAGTAACTACTAATGTTGCTCATGTAATTATATATCAATGATACCTTAAAAAAACACAAAAAAAACCCTAAGAACTCTTATGTGTCTACCTCCTTCCACCTTGTATCCTTTCCTAGCAACAAGACTCTGCCCTTCCAAAGCCAAAGCACTTTTTGAAAGCACTGTCTACACTGGCTGCCTCAGTTTACCCATACACCACTTGCTCCCCAAAGCAACCTGGCTTCTGCTCCCACTTCTACTAAGACTTTTCTTGCAGGTCATCATAGTCTCCTTATTGCCCAACCTAACCATCGCTGCTAAGTCATTAGCTCAGTTGGCTTCTCTGAGGCAGCTAATTTCCTGGGCACCTGCCTTGTGGCAGGTGGTGTCATAGAAGAGTCTGAGGAAACTCATAGCAGACACATCAGATCTCCCCTGGGGGAGGGTCCGAGTGTGCTCCCTGGAAGAGGCAACCCCAGGGCAGGTCCTGCAAGGATGTGTATGAGCTGGCCAAGCAGAGAAGTAGAGCAAGAGCATTTTATAAGGTGGGGAGAATCCCAGAGTTTGTGAAACTGCCAGCAATTCAATGTTCCTGAAATCAAACTGCGAGACAGATTATGAAGGACTCTGAAGGTCTTGTTAAAGACTTTGCAGTCTGGATTTTATTCAGGAGGCAATGGGGATATACGTGTGGCCTAAAGGAGAGGGTGGCCAATTTCTGTAAAGCATCCCATGGTACGTGCCGTAGGCCATTGCAATTTCCCGACTCTGCCATTGTAGCAAAGGAAGAAGCCACAGAGAAAACATAAACAAGTGAGTGTGGCTGCGTTCCAGTACAGCTTTATTTATGGACACTGAAGTTCGGATTTCAGATAATTTTCCATATGTTATGGTTTATCATTCTTCTTTTGAATTTTTTCCAACGACTTATAAATGTAAAAACCATTCTTAGCTCGTAGGCTGCACAAAAGCTGGCAGCAGGCTGGATTTGGTCCGCAGGCTGAAGTTTGCCAATCCTGATAAAAGCAGAGGAGCCACATAACTAGAACTGGGTTTGAGAATGATGGATCGGAGTGGGAGCGACGAAGCCAGCCAGAGAGGCTGGTGAGCAAGCCGTGGCGGCAGCGTGGGAGAGAGGATGGGCACCTCGGTCAGGGCAGTGAGGCTGCAGCTAAGTGGGCAGATGCGGCAGATACCGTGGGCAGCGAGGGTACGCTGTCCCTGCTACATCCCACTTCGGGAAAGAATTAAATAGCCTGGTGTCTTTCTTCCCTATAGTTCTAGCTAGGGTACCGGGGACAGGTTTCCCCACTGTCTCCACAAAGGGGAATATTCCCAAGCTAGTTCTGGATAGATCTCCCAGGAGCAAATACTGGGGGCTTTCCACCACCACCAGGTGTCCAGACAACCTCCCTGTTTGGGGAGGGCTTGTGTCTGTAATGGGCTGTTGAGGAGGTGGTTGTTCACCTGGAATACTTTGGACGGCCTGAATGAGGCTTGAGGGAGAAAGACACCCCCAGCTGGGCCGCCAGTGGGGGATATGCAGGCCACCTGCCGGGACGCAGTGCTCATTCAGCTGGGGGGCGTCTCATGGTCCCAAGGGTTGGTTCAGTTCCCCCGCGGAGGACAGGCACCCAGGTAGGAGTCTATCTCCTTTTCTTCCCCTGGGTCGGGGAGGCCCCACCAAACTCCTCCAGACATTTTTTCTCCACCTGTGTTCCAGATACAATCTCCTCCTCCCACCCCAGGGGAAGCCTAACCCTTTATCTCCTCTTTCTAAGCTACTGTTGATGCCTAGATACCGCGTCCTTCCCTGTTCAGGGGCCAGCCCTCTAGCCTCACCTCTTCCCACAGAAGGATGGGTAGAGCCCCCAGCTCTCCTGGCCCCCGACACCCTACCCACTTCACCCAGACAGCTAGTGTCTAAGCAACCAGGGCCAAGAAGGAGACTGAGCACATTGCTGTTCATTTCTCTATCTCTGGGAGAGAAGCTGGAGCAGCATTTTGGGGGGCAGTGGGGCTGCTCAGCAGCCCTGTGGCCCTGCCTGAGATTTCTGCGATGACGTCAGAGAGCATTCAGGGAGGCTGTTTCTCCGCAGCCGCATCCAGCCGCTCAGTAAGGAAGGGATGGGAACAGCGGACTGCGGATCTAATCTGGGGGAGGGGACATGAGAATAGGAACGGAGATGATGACCAGACAAAAGATGGAGGGCCAACGGCTAGGGGGCCCCAAACACGAAGAACTGCCAAGTCAGGAGACTAAAAGGAAGGAGCTAGAAGTATAGTTGGGGGTGGAGGTCCAGCACTGGGGTGTTTGGCGTGGAAGTTCTGGAAGTGGTGCCATTCTTGCTAATGACAAGGTCCAGGGTATGACAAGGGCAGATTAGGGGATGTTCAGAGCCATATGCAGTTGGGGGTCCAGGTGATGCAGGGTGACTGGGGAGATGTGGGCTTTGGGCAGCGTGGGACATAAGGGACTCCTGTCCTCTACATGAGAAAATCCTCACCACAACTGCTGGTTGGAGTGGGATTTAGTGACACCTATTTGGAGGGCAGTTTGGCAGTACACCATCAAATAAAAATGAAAAAGACCTGTGACCTAGAACTTGGCAATTCCTATCTATCATGGAGAAATACGTGTGTTCACAGAAAACTTGCATATAAGAATGCTCTTTAAAATACTTTTGTATTGTCAAAAAACTGACAAATCTATCCTGTCCATTGATAGAGAATCACTACATAAACTGGCTTGTCTCTTCTCGATGGGGATTCACTGGGAAGTTACTTACACTCAGGCTTCAGGACCCTTCACTACACCAGCATCTTTGAGTGCCCGGGGGTGTGGGGGGGCTCAAGCAATTTCTCAATGTAGGTTGGTATTTTTTTTTTTAACAAATTCCCTCCAAATGTATATACTTCAGGCCCCATAAAACTTGCATCTGCACCTGTCATACTATACAACACAGGATGACAGTTAAAAAAAGAAATGGGCTGTTCAGTGGAGTGGTGGGAAGAAATGGCAGACTGCTGGGAGGGATGATGACAGAGAATGGGGACAGTCCTTTCAAGAAACCTGACTGCAAAGGGGGACAGGCCGCAGGAAGAAGGCTCACGAGGGAGAGTGTTTCGAGGAGGAAAAGGCTTGAGCCACCGTTGTGAGGAAAGAGAGCCAGGTCATGTCCAGCGCTGGGGTCGAGAAACAGCAGTTGTGAAAATATTTGTCATTTGAAAAATCTGTCCAGCCTCCAAACACGCTTCCAGCTGGGGGCATGATCCCAGCCCCCACCTCCCATTACAAAAGCAGAAATGGATCAGACATCCCCCTAGCAGCCACCAGGGCATCTGGCATGGGCACATGACCCAGGCTGGGCCTGTCTGAGCCTCCCAAGTTGAGGGTGGCATTCAGCAACGGGTGTCTGAGTGGCAATGGGTATCCAGGAGTGGCGGTGCCAGCCGGCCATTCCTGTGGTTTGCTCTTGGCTGCCCTTTGCCCCGCTTGGTTCCAGCCCATTTTCTATGCCGCTTCTCTGGCCTTCCTGCCATTCTGTGAGCCATCTGATATTCTACCAATAAATTCCTTTCCTGCACAAGCTAGCCAGTTTGTTTCTGCCGTTTGCCACCAGGATCTTGACTGGAACAGGCAGATTTCCCCAGTTCTTGGGGATATTGATAAGGGACAGCATGCTCTATCTTATGCTTTTCTCCCAGTTTTTTTTCTGAAATCTTTGATGTCTGGTCACATCAAGTAGAATTTCATAACAAGTGCTATTGGATCTGGCACAAAAGGTATGGGCTTATTCATTCTAGGTTTTATACTGACTTTGATCTTTGCTGTGCCCCCCAGGACCCAGAGTCCTTGAAGTACGAGGATCACTGGGCAGATCCCTTCCAACCATGAACCAACCCACCAAATAGGAAGGAGATTCCTGTAACCGTAACACTTTGAGGTTTTGTTCTCTGCATAAGAGGTAAAATAAGTGAGCAGAGAGAGCGTGAGATTTGGAGTCAGGAGATGGCTGTCAAGTCCGAGCTTGCCCTTAACTGTGTGCCCCCAGGCAAGTCTCTTAACCTCTCTGAGCCCCACTTCCCTCCTTTGTAAGGGGGAATAGTGATCCAAGAGGCCCTGGGTGCTGGCACAAGGCAGCCTCCATTGAAGGAAGAGTCTGAAATGGCTCCTGCAAACAAGTTGTTACACTTTATTCCTTGGACCTCAGAAATGAGGCAGGGGCAGCTGGCTTCCGAGGCCAGTGCCTGATGAGCAGACTAGCGTAAGACACCTGACCAATCAAGGCGGCATCCTGACCAAGCTTCTCTCCAGGACAGGTTAAATGCACGACTTTCGTGACACTTGGGCAGCAGAGTGACATGGAAACCCAGAGATACATAGAAATTAAAGCCAGAAGTTGAGGCAGTGGAAGCCCTGAGCATGCAGGAGTCTTGAAGTAGGAAGTGTGGAGGCTGTGGGTGCCTCGCCTCCATCCCCGGGTTCCCTGAAGTCCATCTGCAGGTGCTGGAGGTGGCTCGCTGCCAGCACTTTACAGTACCTTCATGGCTCTGCTTCTTAGCCTGAGGGTTTTTTCTGGAGCTGTGGTGCTCAGACCTTTGTGCAGGGCAGCCCAGAGGGGCCAGAGTTCAAGCCTCCAGGGCTGCAGGAATCCGTGGATAAATCCCCAGGAACACTGTGTGGCGGTGTGCTCTGTGCAGTCCAAGGCTGCCCCGTGGGACTGGGCCCCAGTGGCCCACAGAGACAACCTTCTGCAATTCTGGTCTCATTTTCCCCCTCCTCCCTCACTGTGCTTCCAGCAATCTCCTCCAAAGTAAACCACCAAGTTCTTGTCTCAGAGGCTTCTTTGGGGAATCTGAATTTAGACAGTAGCACTAGAAGAGATAAGCAAACACAGAAAATGTGCTTCAGGTGCTGAGAAGCAGGGGATACTTGCTCAAGTACAACCAGTTGCCTCATGAGTGACATTCCAGCCTCCCCAGGCCAGTTGTGCAGATGGGGATGATTTCTCAGTGTGTCTGAGGGATCCTGTGTGAGTCTCTGGTCCTTTCTACCTGAAGGCACCTAACCAGCCTTCTCGTAAGCATAGCTGCCATTTGTTAAGCACCAACTGTGTGCCAAGCTCTGTACCAGGCACTTCATTTGCATTATCTCTCATTCTCATGACAACTTGCAAGTGAGGTAATATCCTCTTCCAACAAACAAAGCAGTGTGATCCAGGCATAAAGGCAGACATTAAAATAGAGAGCCCAGAAAGTAGAATAGAATTATATAGAATAGAGCTCAGAAAGAAACCTTCACAAGCATATCAATTTGTTTTTGACAAGGGTCAAAATAAGGCCATGACCACACAACGAGGGAAAGGACAGTCTCTTCAGCAAATGGTGTTGGGAAATCTGGACATCCACATGCAGGAGAATAACGGTGTACCTTCACTTGGTACCATATACAAAAATTAACTCAGAATAGATCAAAGAACTAAATCTAAGAGCTAAAAATATAAAACTCTTAGAAGAAAACAAAGGGGCAGATATACATGATCTTGGATTGGGCAGTGGTTCCTTAAATATGACATCAAAAGCATAGGCAACAAAAGAAAAAAAACAAATTGGACTTCATTGAAATTGAAAACTTTTCTTCATCAAGGGACAATATCAAAAGAGTGAAAAGGCTACCCAGACAATGGGAACAAATTTTTGGAAATCATATATCTGATAAGCATTTAAATATCCAGATTATATTAAGAACTCCTGCAGTTTATCACCAAACAACCCAATTAAAAAATGGGCAAAAGACTTGAATAGACAGTTAACCAAAGAAGATATACAAATAGCCAGTAACCACATGCAAAGATGCTAAATGTCATTAGTCATTAGGGAAATGTAAGTCAAAACCACAGTGGGACATCACTTCACATCCCTTAGAATGGTTATTATTATTTTTTTAATGGGTAATAAATGCTTTGGCAAAGATGTTCCTATGGATTGAATTGTGTTGCCCCCCAATCCCGAAATTCATATGTTGAAGCCCTAGCTCACAATGTGACCGTATTTGGATATAGGCTCTTCAGGAATTAATTAAGGTTAAATGAGGTTGCAAGGATGGGGCCCTAATGCCATAGTATTGGTGTCTTTCTAAGAAGAGAAAGAGAGGCCTGAATTCTCTCTCTTTCTTTCCAAGCTTAATAACAAGGAAAGGCCATGTGAGGATATAGCCAAAAGGTGGCCATCTATAAGCAAGGAAGAGAGCTCTCACCAGAAATAAAATTTGCCAGCACCATGATCTTAGATTTCCCAGCATCCAAAATGGTGGAAAATAAATTTCTGTTGTTTAAACCACCCAGTCTGTGGTATTTTGTTATAGCAGCCAGAGATGACTAATATGGATGTAGAAGAAACTAGTACTTCACTAGTAAGGAATGTAAAATAGTATCTCCCCTGTGGGAGACAACTTGGCAATTCTTCAAAAAGGTAAACATAGAATTTACCATATGACCCACTGACTCCACTTGTAGGTATATGCCCAGAGGGATCGAAAGCAAGGTCTCAAAGAGATTTATGTACATATGTTCATTGCAGCAATATTCCCAATAGCCAAAAGGCAAGAAAAAATCCAGGTACCCATGGACAGATGAATGCACAAACAAAGTGTGGTATATACATACAATGGAATACCATTCTGCTTAAAAAGGAAGAAAAGTCTGGTAGATGCTACAATATGGATGAACCTTTAATACCTGTGTTCAGTGATGTAAGTGAGACACAAGAGGACAAACATCATATGATTCCACTTGTATGAGGCACCTGGAACGGGCAAACTCAGAGACAGAGAGCAGAAGAGAGGTCACCAGGGGCTGGGGGAGGGAGAATGGAGTGTTACTGTCTAAAGCGGAGAGAGTTTCTGTTTGGGATGATGAAAAAGTTGCGGAAAGAGTTGGTGACACTCGGACAACACTTTGAATGTACTTAACACCTCTCAATTGTACTTCAAAATGGTACATTTTATGTTATGTGTATTTTATCACAATTTTTTTTAATTTGCAAAAAACAAAAACAAAATGAACCACAACAAATACAAGACACTTAAAACTCAGACAACAACCCAAATGTCCTTCAACAGGCGAATGGCTAAAGCAAACTGGTGCAGCCCTATGATGGCATGGATAAAACAGGGCATGCTCTTCACGCACAGGACAACTTGGATTTTAATCACAAAGGCATCATGTGGAGTGAAAGAAGCCAGTTTTAAAAGGTAATACTCTGCTATCTGGCATTCTCGAAAAGACAACACAGTTGGGAGGGAGAAGCCTCAGTGGTCACCAGTGGTTAGAGGTGGTGGTGGTAAAGAGATGGCATGAGGGAGGTGTTCTAGAGATGGGACTGCTCTGTGCTCTGATTGTGGTAGGGCTTACACTGATCTGTACATATGTTAGAATTTGTAGATCTATCCAGCAAGGTGTTTTTATTTATTTATTTATTTATTTATTTATTTATTTATTTATTGTTATCATTAATCCACAATTACATGAAGAACATTGTTTACTAGTCTCCCCCCTTCACCAAGTCCCCACCCCACACCCCATTACAGTCACTGTCCATCAGCGTAGTAAGATGCTGTAGACTCACTACTTGTCTTGTCTGTGTTGCGCAGCCCTCCCCGTGCTCCCCCCACACTATACATGCTAATCGTAATGCCCCCTTTCTTTTTCCCCCCTTATCCCTCCCTTCCCAGCCATCCTCCCCAGTCCCTTTCCCTTTGGTAACTATTAGTCCATTCTTGGGTTCTGTGATTCTGCTGCTGTTTTGTTCGTTCAGTTTTTCTTTATTCTTATACTCCACATATGAGTGAAATCATTTGATACTTGTCTTTCTCCGTCTGGCTTATTTCACTGAGCATAATACCCTCTAGCTCCATCCATGTTGTTGCAAATGGTAGGTTTTGTTTTCTTCTTATGGCTGAATAATATTCCATTGTGTATATGTACCACATCTTCTTTATCCATTCATCTACTGATGGACACTTAGGTTGCTTCCATTTCTTGGCTATTGTAAATAGTGCTGCGATAAACATAGGGGTGCATCTGTCTTTTTCAAACTGGGCTCCTGCATTCTTAGGGTAAATTTCTAGAAGTGGAATTCCTGGGTCAAATGGTATGTCTATTTGAGCTTTTTGAGGAACCTCCATACTGCTTTCCACAATGGTTGAACTAATTTACATTCCCACCAGCAGTGTATGAGGGTTCCCCTTTCTCTACAACCTCACCAACATTTGTTGTTGTTTATCTTTTGGATGGTGGCCATCCTTACTGGTGTGAAGTGATATCTCATTGTGGTTTTGATTTGCATTTCTCTGATGACTAGTGATGTGGAGCATCTTTTCATATGTCTCTTGGCCATCTGAATTTCTTCTTTGGAGAACTGTCTGTTCAGCTCCTCTGCCCATTTTTTAATTGGATTATTTGCTTTTTGTTTGTTGAGGTGCATGAGCTCTTTATATATTTTGGATGTCAACCCTTTATCGGATCTGTCATTTATGAATATATTCTCCCATACTGTAGGGTACCTTTTTGTTCTATTGATTGCGTCCTTTGCTGTACAGAAGCTTTTCAGCTTGATATAGTCCCACTTGTTCATTTTTGCTTTTGTTTCCCTTGTCCTGGGAGGTATGTTCATGAAGAAGTCACTCATGTTTATGTCCAAGAGATTTTTGCCTATGTTTTTTTCTAAGAGTTCTATGGTTTCATGACTTATATTCAGGTCTTTGATCCATTTCTAATTTACTTTTGTGTATGGGGTTAGACAGTGATCCAGTTTCATTCTCTTACATGTAGCTGTTCAGTTTTGCCAGCACCATCTGTTGAAGAGACTGTCACTTCCCCATTGTATGTCCATAGCTCCTTTATCGTATATTAATTGACCATATATGTTTGGGTTCATCAAGGTGTTTTTAAAGGTGAGGTTCATTGTATGATAACTTACAAAAGAAGTAAGCGAAGCTATAGCTCATATTGCAAAATCGTTGGTGACAGATGGCAACTACACATCATAGTGAGCATTTAATACTGTATCTAATTGATGAATCACAAATTCGTTCATCTGAAACCAATAAAATATTGTATATAAGCTATATTTCAATTAAAAATGTTTAAAATAAATAAATAAATACTAAAATAAGGAAGGAAAAAAAAAAGAAATAGGTACTCAGATCAAGTGATCTGCCCAAGGTCACACGGCTCCTCAGTGGTGGACTGCGAGGTGGACCCATATTCATCTCCTTCCAAGACTGCCTCCTCTCCACAAGCCCAAGTTGTTCTCAGAAGACTAGAGTGAGAGAAAATGAGAACGGAGTGGAAGCCCTTGATAAAAAGTTATAGCCTCATTAATCAAGGAACCCGGCTATTCCCCTAAACCCCAATTAATGAACATCGTTATTACTATTGATGCATCCATTCAACTCTGATCTTCACTGTGTTAAGAACTGGGGCTCTAAAAACCAAAACAAAGCCAACAAACAAAAAGCAACAGGTAGTAATTTCACACCTTCCCTAAGGGTCGTGTCTTCCACAGCTTAAAATAACAAGGTTGTCTGCTCTGGATCCTGGATGACAGCCCTGCAGGGTAGGCAGGTGTCTGCAAGGGGTGGGGCGACATGGAACCCTCACTACGACAGACCAGGAAAATGCGAGCCAATCCCCTGGGTGGGGGTGCGGACAGGGCTCCGGTCAACTGTGGGCCCAGGGAGAAGCACACTAGCTTTGGAGTCCAACCAGCCCTGATTCAAATTCTGCCTCTCCCACTCCTTACAATGAGGACTTACACAGTCACTTAAGCTTTCTGCACCTCAGTTTCCTGATCTATAACATGGGTAACAGCATTCATCTCAGAGATTCAATTTTTTATGAAGATCAAGTGGATGGCAAAGTTCCCATTACAATAGCTGACACATCACCGACAACCAGTGAATAAGAAATAATGATGACAATAACCATCAACAATCATTACTAGGCTCTCAGACTTCATATACAAAAGATAACACAAAAATAATTTCAAAGTGAACCACAGCTATTACAGGGATTAGAGGAAATACTCACATCTTCTCTCTAGTAGTTTAATATTTTTTCCCAGTGGACCACCAAGTAAGTCTTGATCAGACAGCTGGCTCGGTAGGCATGAACCAAATAAAAGCAAGGGCCTTCCTTCCTTCCTTCTTTCTTTTACTTGTTCACCCAGTGAAGGCGCCATTCTGGAGATTCAGGGGCAGACTGGACAGGCGAGCTTTGCTCTCCTGGAGCTTCAGAACTGGAAGGGCAGGCAGGCTGTAAACACGTAATCACATAGGCCACTAAGACAATTTAGATACACTGTGGGTAGATGTGAGTGAGTTGGGTGGTCATTTCCACAGGGCGGCAGGGAAGTCCTCCTTGGGGTGGTGACAGCTAGGTGCGTTCTGAGACCTGAAGAAGCCAGCCTCGTGGAGATGTGGGGGAGTCCCGGGCCAAAGCCATGGGGCAACTGCTGATTCCCTGCAGGGTTGTGGGCGCTTTGCCAACACCTGAGGAAACGACATTCTTAGATGAGTTCAGGAAGGCAGGCAGGGACCAACTCACCAGGAGATGAGATGGTCCCGAATGAAAAGTTTCAATTGTAAGTGCAATGGGAAGCTTGGAGCAGGTTCTTTAAAGTTAGTTAGATGACACAAATATTTAAAGTTATCAGGCTAAGATCAAATTGAGGCTAGCTTTGCCACTGGGCTGTTAATAAGCAAAGTCCGTTGGCCAAGGCTGTCCCCTCTGCAGAGGGCATGGGTGGGCAATGCCTGCCTTTGCCTCATGAGTCTCCAGTTTGGAGTTTCCAAGATTAATTCTCTTTAGAAATCAACATACTATTTGTTTGTATTTATTAACACTCCCAATCCCTTTAAAGCCCATTCCTGCTTGCTTGGGACCCACATTTCCTCTGCCTGCCCATCTGAAATCCCAGCTCTGATCTGTTCCATGTTCATTTCAGCAGGCAATCTAATTTTCCTTATTTCTTGCTTTTCATGGTACCCCTAGGTATACCATTTTTGTTTTTACCCCTACTTTTTCAGATAAGGAACCCAAGCTCAGGACCTTGTGCAGAGTCCTCGTGTGTTGGTAGCAGAGCCAGGGTTTTCACCTAAGCTCATCTGACCCCTCACCCTGAGGGGCCCGGGGGATCAAGACGGGCTTTGGGAGAAATCTGAGTAGGAGTGTGAAAATGCACAGGTAATGCTGGTCACTCAGGAGAACAGCGGATATAAAGAAGCCAGACGTAACAATAGCAGAGGAGGCACTTGGAAACTCAGATAGAAGCCAGACGTAACAGCAGCAGAGGAGGCACTTGGAAACTCAGATAAAGCAAGGAGAGAGAAAAAGGCATGAGAGCCTTCCAGTTTCTGCCATCTTTATTACAATCCACGGCGGGCAGGTAATGAAGAGAGGGAGGTTGAGGGTGTGACTCAAGCAGCTAAAAGTGTCAGGTGTCTCTGAGATGAACTGGGGTGGGAGGGGAAACAAGGAACATAGCAACCGACTTTGCTCAAAAGCAAAGATGTTAGAAGGAGCGATTAGGCAGATAAAGGGAGACTGTGTATATGGGGGCCTTATGGAAGTAGTAAATTGGGAGGATAAAGCTGCAGCAGGTCCAGCAACTGATCTTGGTAGGTGGAAGCTTCTGGAAACTGTAGACACTTTAGCTTCTTAGGGGGATTATTTCTTCGTTATTTTAAATGCAAGAGAAAACATAGCAAGAATAAAGGAAAAATGGTTCTAAATGACTCGTAATTTAATATGCCTTTCTACTTTTTGCATGTCGTATATTTTTTTTGTATTGTTGCAATCACAATGCCCATGATAATTTTATTTCCTCTTGGCATCATAGAGTAGTAAATCCTTTTTTTGTGTGTTTCACGATTTTGAAAAATAATATTCCACCCTATTGAGGTCTCATCATCTAATTATTATACTATTTGACTAGTGTTAGATAATTTCTGTATCTTTATACCTTTCAGGCAATTGTATTCTTAAGAAGTTCTAAAATTCAGTGATATTTTAAACAACCCAGGTGATGATAAAGGCCTAAATAGTGGCAGTAGAGGGGACAGTGGATTTAAATGATGTAAAATTCACAGGATAGGACATGGAGACCACAGGGACATTGGGAATGAGGGGAAGTTGGCATTAAAGATGACTATAAGGGCATGGAGAAGACAAGTAATGACTCTATAGCATCTTATTATGCTCACAGACAGTGACTGCTCAGCTGGAGCAAAAGGTCCATAGAAAATTTAGTTCTAATGGTAGGTCAAAAATTGGTCCAACTAGGAAGAAGGGAAGGGGTATCTATGGAAAATGATGTCACTACACAGGGAATCGACTCTGCAGTGAGTTCTGATTCTAAAAGAACCCAATCAAAACATGGGACAAAAACAAGGAATAGGAAAAATAGGCAAAGGACGCTTAGAAGGGTGCTTTGTCAGCTGAGGAAATGAATGAAAAATGTCAGATGACATTACAAATAAGATGAGGGACTTCTCAGGAATGTTTGCAGAATGAATAAAAAAGAGGTGTGGACCCACGGGAGAGGACCATGACCAGGGCAGAAAACCAAAAAGCCGGCCGACTGTCACAGCAGAGTGGCCCCTGAGGGATGTTGGAGAGCACATGGCACCACCAGGGATGACGGGCGGGCGGGCTCAGTGAACAGGCAGCAACCGGGCCCAACGCCAACATTACGCCACAAAACCAGTCTGGGGAGGTGTTGGCTGTGGAGGCTGTTCAGCAGTGGATGTCATCACCCATCTTGCCACCTGCACACGGCCTCGGGAGCTGCCAGGGCTGCTGCCCACGGCCCCGCTGGATGGCAGGGGCAGTGCCTCTCCTGGAGGGAAGTTAGGTAACCTACCTCGCTCCAGCTCCATGGAAGGTGGAGGAGCCCGGATCAGTTCAAAGTCTGTGATGGGAAATGAACTCTGCTTCCATAAGGGTGGAGAATTTCTCAACTGGTGGAATGGGCGACAGACCAAACTCAGTAGAATGAAAAGGGTTTAATGGTGAATTAGATACAGAGGCGAAGGAGAGGGGAGTGCCTATGATGCCTTTTGAATGCCTGTGGCTACAGCAATCAGATGAGTGGCAATGTCATTAACCAGGCTAGGTCATCCAGGAGGGGAATGAAAATGACAGGTTAGTCATTTTTGACATGCTGCCTTGAAGGGTCTAAGAGATACACAGCCAGGGATTGACAAATGGACAGCATTTTCCTGAAGTGGTGTGCTGGTAAATGACTAACAACAGGCTCTCCAAGAAAAAGCAGCTCTGATCTACAGCATTTCCAATTTCTGTGGTGCAAATACACACGCCATGGCCAAGTTCAAGGTACTAACATGAGGTTACCAAGGTGGGTTTGGAGATGTGCACAGCCAGCCCCTGCATGGCCCAGCATGCTGTGACTGCTGGTGAGGCTGAGGTCTCCCACAGAGCAGAAGCCGAGAACACAATCTTCAGGGGCAGTCTCAAGAGGAGCTCCTACAGGCACAGGAGCTGTCAGAAGGAAACCAAGAGAGGATGGGCACCAAGATCAAGCCCAGATCTGGGCCGTCAAGCTCTTCAGAATAAGTACCGATAATTCGTTTGTTTTCTTAGTGATCTCCTACTAGACTGTGAGCTATTTGAGGGAAGAAACTAATTCAGCTGTGTTCTCTAGGTACACAGTAGGGATCTAGCAAATTCCACTAATTATCTCACAGAAGACTTATGTCCACCAGTTTCAGGAAGCAGCAGCAGACTAACTGGATTTCCATGTTCGAAGGATGCCTCTCGGCTCCTAGCAAGTCTTCAAGCAGACACTTCTGGTTCTCTGTCCCACATCACTCCTGTTCTCCTGGCAACTATTACCCTACATTCCAACTCTGAGGTTCTCAAGGCAGTCACTATTTTTCCATGACTCTACCAATTAGTCCAGGTATGCGCACTGACCCAGGTGGGGTTTTTGGAATCAGAACGCTGGCTGGGGGAGGAGGTGGCAGAGGAAATGTCAGCATCCAGTTTTCCTGCTGAATGTACGTAGCTCGTCCCTGTGGAACAGCAGCAGCGAGAGTCCTGCAGCAACATCCCAGCTCCATCCATCTATCCTTAGGTCCAGTTGTACCCCCACCCTTTCTTCTGTTACACTCCATAGCCCCCCAACTCTCCAATAATTTTCCTTTCATCTAAGTGGAAGCCAGATTTCTGTACTCCGCCACCAAAAGTCCTGATTAATATCCAAGCAAGTCTCCAAATACATAATGTCTGTGCAAGAATGTGCCCTTTGATGCTGATGCAGTCTGAATGACCATTAAAAAGGGGTTTAAAAGAGGGGATTTCTGCCAGCAATGGCAGCCCTAAAGTAACGGTGATAGTGGTAGTTACCTTCCTGTGAGTGTGTTCATGCTGGCTAAATCGGGGAGCTGGGCTGGATCCAGGATTGTTAAGACTTCAAAGTTCTTAATTACTAAACTAGAGGTTCTCAAAATTTTTGTCTCAGAATCCCTTTTAAAATCTTAGAAACTGAAGACCTCAAAGTTTTTGTGTGGGTTACATCTATAGATATTTACGAGAATGGAGATAAAAACCGAGAAATTTTAAAGATTTCAAAAAGAACAAAAACCTATCACGTTAACATAAATATTTTTATTAAAAACAACTATTTTTCATATGAAAAAAATTAGTAGTGTGGCACAGCTTTACATTTTGCAAGTCTTTTATATCTGACTTAATAGAAGACAGCTGGATTCTCATGGCTGCTGCTTCATTCCACACATTGCTTTGAAGTATATAAGAAAAAGCTGGCCTCACACAGGCATGCAGTTGGAAAACTTCTTGAAGCTTGGGAAAGGGTTTCAGGTACCGCCAACAGTCCTCAGACCATACTTTGAGAACCCCTGCAGGAAACTACACTGCTTCTCAAATAAAGACTCTACGTCACCACTGAATCGTATCAGACGTGACAATTCCTTCTATGGCGTAGGTGTTTTAAACAAATTGCAAAGGTAGTGGTGAAGGAAACCTGAATTCTCTTGCTAACTTTAAGTGACAACAATTTTCAGCTTGAGTTCATAAATTATTCTTTTGCCAATAAGATTATATACTGAGAGTTTTTCAAGCTTGCTTTTCTAAAGTAAGACAAGAACGCAACATGTCACTCACAAAGTTAATGTTTGTATAGTGGTTTTACAGCTTTACAAAGCCTCTTTCTGAGCCCTTATGATGCCACTTAGTCCTTAAAAGCCATTTATGAAGGAGGATTGTTTGGAGCAGAGAGAACTTGCCCAAGTAGCCATCGGTAACCAGCTGCAGACCAACCAGGCTTCCTCCTGACCAAGCAACTTGCTTGCAGAGTGACTCTGCTCTAGCTCTACTGGACAAACTTCCAAAAGCCGCTTTCCCACCATGGAAGAGGGGACCCTTCATTTACTTTGTTCACATACGTAAGAGACAGCATCTGTTCTAGAATCCAACTGGATTTTATTTGACACAAAATACAATATGGCTGCAGGAAAAGCAAAATGAAAAGACAAAGCAGAAAAGACACGGTTCTATCTAATTAATAATTAGAAGGCAAGTCATTAAATGAATTAACAAAATAGTTGAGCTTGAGGGAAGGTTTCTTTTTCTAGTGGCCATACCTGAAAGACAAAGTAAATTATTTTATTAATTCCTTAATAATTTCCTGCTTGAAATTATAAAGACCACTTAAATGTATGCACAAATTGATTAAAGCTTTGAAATGACGTAAATGGCCACAAGTGTGCTCCAAGTTTGGGCTGTAACACTCGTCTCTGCCCCTTTCATCTTATCCTTCATAACATCTTATCTACGAGCCCCTTTTCAGGGACAGCACCTCCCTGGGACTCTACCATAACCCTCCGACTCTCCTTCCAGTTACTGGACAGGCCCCAGGCAGTATCAGGGAGGTGAGGGGAAAGCCAGCACTGGGGGCTGTAAAAGGGAATCCTGCCTGTCAGCTCCAGTTGACGGCTAAGACCCAGGTTCAGCTCTAGACCTCCCCGACTCGGGCCGCCGATTCCCCCCCTCCACTCCATCACACAGGCAGTGTGGATGAGGCAAACACAGAGTGGTAACTGAGTGGCCTTCAATTTCAAAATCTATTACCAGTTCCAGTTACAGCCCTGATTACATTCGGCACTACAGAAACAACTGTGGAGAAACTAGTTACAGATTTCAGGTGGTTTCTGGTGTCCCCAGAAGCTAAAATTTGGTTCCAACAAGATTATAAAAATAAACAAGGCCAGGAAATTTCTTCCACATATAAATGGATTTCTTCAACACAAAATCCTTCATTATTACCATACGCAGTCTTGTCCTGGTTCTTTTTGGGCAGTTAGCTTCTGATAAAAATACTTCGTTAGATGGATGCAAACAGGGCACTAGAACTTTGGGTCACCGCTTCAATTATCTGAAGGACTATCAGGTCCTTTAAGTACTTGTCATAAGAAATCCACTTGAATATCATCTAAGAAAAGTTGCTGTGCCGAATTCCATGAAAGGCAGAGCTCCAGTGTTTGCTAGTGGGCTGGAGAACAACCCAGAGGCCACCTATTGGATTGAAGAGTGGTGTCACTTGTTCCTTGCGAGTCTGTTTTCCCAATGCACTGATGGCCACTGCCGGGCAAAGTCACTGGGGGGATGAAAGGCAGTGCCAAAGCCCAACACGGGGAATTTCCCAGAGCCCCCACTTCTTAGGTGTAGCACCGGGCATACTTAATAGGCAACACCAGACATTTGTTTGGGTTCAGAACGGAACCCTGAGCCTGCTATAGGGCAGAGCCAGTTAAAAGGCCTGTTTAAGACTTAGAAAAGTGCCTCTGCCCTGACATGGGTTACTGTCTTGGCTCCACTCAGAACGCAAGCTCCCTAAGGACAGAGAAGGGCAGTCTTACACATTTTAACATCTTACACCTACACTCTGTTGAATGGAGCACAATGGTGTGAGTTAGATACTGAGTATCTGGCAGGTTTCTTAACAAATGAACATACATTTGATTAAGATTTTCAAAATTCTTTACCAAAATAAACACCAAGTCTGAAAGCAAAATAACTACTCTGGGCAGCAAACATCTCATGTTGGACATGCATCTGTGCATTTGGCCACATACATTTGTTTAATTTACCAAAAGCTAGTTTATAAAACAAAGCAAGTTCCATGTCCTCATCCTCTATGGCTATGCGCCCTCCAGCATGAGGTGAGTCACAGAAGGGCACTGACCACAAAGCCCAGTCTTACAACATCAAAAATCCAGGGACACCTACTTTTGGAATTCCCACTCTCTGTTGTCCAATGGACACACCTGCCGTGTTTTGAGCCAGCGAGAGATACAGTGGAAGTGAAAAGCATGCTGGAAGAAAAGATACATTTTATTAAAAATAAGTCTGTGCAGGCTCAGCCATTCTCTGACAATATGTCTCAAGGGCAGTGGGGTAGTTACACACGGGGAGCTGGAGAAGAAAAATGGGAGACAATGCAAGGCAAAAGGTCACCACTCAGTTAGGTGTAAGGATACTTGCAATGAAACAGAGACGTCATTTCCACTACAGGCAAAAATGATTTAGAAAGCATGCTAGATGCCCTGGCAGTGAGTTCCCTCCCTTCCTCTTAAGGGAGGATGGAGTATGGCTCTCGTTGTGGTCCTGTGTGGCCTGTTAAGGGGTGCTTCTACTTTCCTTGGACACAAGCGAGGAGGCCTGTTCACACCAGATTTCAGACTTCCCCATTCTTGGTCCCCAGCTGCACCCCCAGCACCCTGGAGAATGGCAGTCCCAGGAGTAGAGGCTTCCCCTCCGCCCTAGCTAGCATACTGCCATCGCCACCTACCCAGAGCTGAGATGGGCACTTCCACGACCTTCCCATACCCAGCTCAACTTTGCTCAAGGGGCTGTATTTCCAGATTTGCTCGGTTATACTGATATTACAAGAGCTCAATATCAATAAGCCCTTGCTGGAGGAGGGATTTTTGTGTTAAAAAGGAATGAGAAAAAAATTAGGGTAAAGGGGACTGCTATGATGGGCAAACTGCAAACAGCAACTGCAAGAGCATCAAGGCAGAAGTAAAAAGGCAAGAGCACCAGGAATACTGGGAAGCGATGGGGAGCTGTGAGCCGGCTCTCAGATCTGGGGAAAAGGAAAACCCACGTGCAGTTTCTCAGCGGGAGCTCGTCACATGCAGACGCTAGTCAAACCTCTCTGCAATGGATTCTCCTCCCCAGATCATACGAGTACGAAGGCAGAAGCGGCAAGTGTGCCCCCTCCTCTAATCCACGACGGGCTGGCTGAAGTGGGGACCAGGGAGAAATGCTGACACCCCAACAAAATGACGAACACTTTTACAAGCTTGGTTAATGACGGCCTTGAAATCTAGTCAGTATGTCTTCCAAAACATGCATGGAACTTAAAGAAGAATCATAGTGCAGACTATCATCTTGTGACTTGTCTTTTGACAAAGACAGAAAGAGAATTCAGTAATTCGGAGTGGAATCCACAGCTAGTAAACTCTGCACATCCAACAGGACAAATATCTCCCAGAGGGCCTTTCCCACTGACCCTCATACGGCTCGTTGTGGAAAAGAGAAGAAACACAATTTCCAAAGGCAGAAAGCTAAGGCACCTTTCGCAACCACCAGGTGGGGACAGGCTCACAAGGGTATTCAAGACACCTCTCTCCACCCCCCACTTCCCCACTGCACTGTGCAGCCGTACAGGGTCTACCCCAGAAGACAGGGAAAGGGGGACAGCACGTTGGACCACAGGGCAGGTGGCAGCATCCATCAATGACCCTGATCCAACTCCCCTCCTGATAACGAGCTGAGATAATATTAATAGATGTACTTACTCATCTCAGAGTACACTGACTCGTGCTCTACAGTTTGCAGACGACGCTGACATGCCTCACTAGTACTATCAGTGACATACCTCACTGGAGCCGCACAGGCAAGCGTGACAGGTATTATCTTCATTTCACAGACAGGAACTGAAACTCAGGCAAGTGACGAGACTTGCCTAATTCACGGGCTGGTTGGTAGAAGACCCAGAACCAGACCCCAGGAGAGCCCAGAGGCTTCTGCCACACCACGCCAGCTCTTCGTTAAGGCAGGCTCTCTGAACAAGTCTCTCCTTAATCAAATCAAATTCCCTTCACAGTTCCTAGTATATGTCTGAATGCCAAGGAGAGCAAAGGACCTGATATATCTTCCTTTTTATCCCCATAAAAGAGCAAAGCTGTTTGTTGGACAATTCAGGCTGCTGTGAAACTGCTTGAAGGCCCTGACAGAATGAAGGGCACCGACCACGAGGGCATGGGCAGGGAAGAGGGCCTCCACCAAAGGAAAAGGACTGCACTACCACCTCCTCAGCAGCCAGCACCACCCCAAATTCGTATTTATTTATATTTAACAAACACTTATGTCTGTTATGTGCCTGGAGGTGTTCTAAGCACTTTTTAACATCAAGTAATTTCATCCTGATCACGACTCCACGCAGCCTACATGAGGGAACGCAGGCTTAGAGATGTCAGACATCTCGCCTGCAGTCACTGTGCAAGTAAAGGAGAGAGACAGGGAACAGTGGTCTGGCTCTAGAGCCCCACAGTCCTGTGCCATGCTAGGAGCTGTGGGTCTTCTGTCCCCTTGGCACAGGAGGCCCAGACAGGACAATTTTAGCTCATGTGACCAGGACAGTATGGTTATATGGATGAATTTTTAACACATCCTAGAAATAACACATTTGATGTTTGTTATCCTACACAGCTGTCACACCCTGGAAGGCTGTACATTCAGTCCAGCGATGCTGCACAAAACATTTCTGGCATAAGCCATGTTAAAAATATAAAAATCCTAACTCAGTACATCTGCCACACTTAAAACCCATATATACGTGCACTTGAACACTAAGTTTATTCACCAAACAGTTCCACAAGACATCTCATCTTAAACAAGAAGTCTGTTAACTGATAATAGGGGGAATGTAGTAACCATAATGTTGCTCATATGAAACCTTCACAAGACTGTATATCAACAATACCTTAATAAAAAAAAGTCTGTTAAGAAGGTAAAGATTTCCTCCAGCAGAATAATATTCTAAAGACTGTACCATAGGCTTTGAAGGATTTTCACATAGATGAATCCCCAAAATGTTGTGAATCCCAACAAAAGTGGGTCCACTTTATAGTTAAAACAAAGAAGTGCCTCTGTAATAACTAATAATTTTTACCCTGTAACAGCTGAACAGTACACAGATTTAAACTCTTTTTTACTACTGGTATACCTTATGGGAGAAAGGTGGGCTAGTCATTTTTTTTTTCCTAGTTATTCTTAAGACTGGCAAAGCAGGAAAAGTGGTAATATGTTTACAAGCCATGCTGACAGGGAAAGATGTTTCCTTACGTTACAGACTCCCCACGCAACCGTGCACTCTTCTGAAGTAGCAGACGCCTGGTTAGCTTGACATTCTATGCCTGCGGGAACAAGGGCAACAAGATGACTGGACCTGAGCAGCAACAGCCTTACAGTCTATACCAGCTCTACCTGCACAATTACACAAGGACACGACTGGGGCACGAGTGGGGCTGGGGGAGGGGGTTGCAAATCTGAACAAAATCTCAAGTGGTTAGGTAGTTGTAATTGTTTTTTAGTCAATGTGAAAAGGGGTGAAGAGTAGAGAAAGCAGGTATGTGACTTAACAGTATGCTTTGCAATGATTTTCTATCCGTGTTCAAAATCACAGGAATGAAGGAAAAGGCACTTTTTACTTCTGAACATAACCTGACTTGTCCCAACAAAATTGATTCTAATTTGGTAAATGCAGTACATTCTCAAAGCCACCTCCTAACTTTTACTGTTCTGAGCACTGACATCTTGTCCCTGTACTTGGTGAATGCTTCCCTTAGGCTTTTAGGACACCCAGGCCTGCCCACATGCAGGCCTAGCTGGATGACAAGCGCCAGTCCCTAAAGGAGTCAGGCAGACACATGTGAACTGGGGAAGAAGCAAAATAAAAGGGGGTGGAGGCCTGTGGGAAGCCGTAGCATATCGTCTGTGAAGGCAGCAAAACTCAAACATCTTTAAAACACTGTCAAACAAAGCAAATCTGTTAGGCCAATGGATTAGCGATCTGGGGCCCAACACTTTTGTGATGTTTATTGCCCCTCAAGTGATTCTGTTTGGGAAACAGAGCCAATCACTGCAAATGTATCCAAATATTGAATTTCATAGAAGAGGGAGAGAGGGGAACTTAAACAGAATAGAAATGAGACCGAGAACTGATGAATAAAGCTCTACTGGGAATAAATACTTAAGGAACACGAATTACTAATGTGTAATTTGTTTTGTCTGAAGGTGGTAACTAAATGGAGTCTCCCTTTTGGAGAATAAAAAGCTTCAGGAAAGATTATTTAACCAGAGACAATTCCTTCAAACTTCCATAGGTGGAAAATAGTTAAACTGTATGAAAACACTGCTGAGATGTTACTGGGTATATTTGGTCTTAGGGGAAGAGATATACCATAAGGCTTTTTTCCCCACCCTTCAAAAATATGAAAGACAAAGGATCTGAATTCACATAACCTGCTTTTGCTACCTGTATTCATACTACAGAGAATAACTGGGTTTTCTTTCTGAAAGAGCAGAGAATCTGGTGTCTGTGCAGTATACTCAAGAATTTATTGGGGCTGTGAATACATTGCCATATTCAAAAGGATGGCAGGGATCCTCAACTTAGATGAGGACTATGGATTATGAAATTAGCTAAGAGGCACAATTATTATTACTTAAGTAAACAAAACTGTTTCAAGGTATGCTATCATGTTCAAATCATTCTAAGTCTAGGTAGTTTTAAGGGACTCTTTCTATGCAAAGTAGGCTCTCAATACTAGAATAGGAAAAAAAACCACTTTTATTAACAGTGAATGGGGGCCAAATATGTATCTACTGTTTACCAGAAAATTCCTAACAAAGAACAAAAGTATACAGGAGGGATAGGATTGCACTATGAATGCCAGATAAGAAAGGATATGGCATGAAAAATTATTAAATATGAGTATTAAATGTTCTTAAATATAAATGTTTTCAAGCTTTTGGTGCAATGAGTACAGGGGTCAAGCCATTCATTTTAACAGGGAAAGAAGCCGTTCACCGTCAACCTCGAGTGGACAAACAAGCAACACACAGCAGGTCCCTGCCACGCCCCTGCCACAGCAGAAGCTCATGTCACATCACGTTTAAGGCTTGGGAACCTTTAAACTTCAATACTAGACCATTACTATCAAAGGACAGCTAAGGAAACAATGGCTTCATCTCAGAAGTGGGCAGATTTCACTCTTCCAAAACACTGATGGACCTATGGTTTGGGGAAGAGACTAACTTCTTACAGGCAAAGAATGGGCCTAAGCCTTCTGGATGCCCTCTTAACCTGGAACAAGATTACTCAAGATGAAGGAGAAAATAACTCCTAGAAGACTCTATTTCAGCAACTCTTTAAAACCACCAAGACATAGGCAATGTAAAAATAAATAGGAAGCTATAGTAGGGTGTATAGTATCAGTCTGGACTCAAAAGAGGAAGTTTTCAGACAAAGAAGGCTTTGTAGGAGAGTCCAACTGGGGCATAGCTGTAATCACTCTTATTTATTTACAGCTATGCATATAGCCGTTCATTTAATGCCAGACCAGAATTTACTAGAAAATGGCCATTGCCAAATCAAGATCATTTTCATCTTTAACAAAAAGTCTTTTTAAAAGAATCATAATCCATTTATTTTTGAAAAGAAGATAAGCCCAGTGTGGCAACCAGACTTTTCTTTAGTGTCTACAGTAAACAAAAGGGTATGTTCCTTGAGATAAAAATTTAATCTCAGTCCTTGCTATATCCTGGTGCCTAGCAAAATGCCCAGGATATAAATATTCACTGAATGACTGAAAGACATGACTTCAAAATACTTGCATAATTTTTTGTTACAGGAGCTCAATATTCTACAACTTTATCTGACATTTAAAATGTATGATAAAGCAGGTGCCTCACTGAAAGCCTACATCGATCCCTCAAGTATTTGACTCTAAGACACAGTAACAATGGCTTTTGTCTGTTGTCGTCCTCCAAGAAGAGACAATGACTTAGATATAGGGTTAAAAAAATAATAGGGTGATATAAAATCATTAACTATTTACAGACAAGCCCCAAGAAAGTTAAAATTTTCTCTGGGCACAACTCCCCATGAAAATGCATGGCAAAGAAATTGGCAAGCATGTAATCAAAGATCCCACCCAAACACATTTAAAACTGTGCATGTGTTTTTCTGTGATGGGTTCCTTCTATCTATAGTAAACATCATGGTAGCTGCTGATCTGCTTTGACTCGTGTGAAAAAGTAAACAGGGTCAAAACTAAAAGACACCAAAGGCAATAAGCTACCAACACGTACCATGATTGCTTTTCAAAACAATGTACTTGATTTGTGTTTTCCGAGTTGCAATGATCACTGACTCTTCTAGTTGTGTTTTAGTTATTTATCGCTTACATATTTAGTGAGAACCTATCATGTACTGGACACTATGCTAGATGCTGGAAATACAGTAAATAACACGGACATGATAGAGAACGAATTAAATTAAGTGACTGCTACAAAGGAAACCACAGATGTCGTGGGAATATCTGACACAACTGTCATGGCCTGTGTTTGCATCCATCTAAGTATGGTCAGGGAAAACAGCTTTGAGTAGTTCAAGTGAGACCTGCAGACCAACTATGGGTTAATTCTGCACTGCCCAATAAAGTAGCCAGGAGCCATGTGTGGGTACTGAGCACTTATAATGTGGCTAGTCTGAGCTGAGATGGGCTATAAGTGTTAAAATACACCTCCAAGACTTAGTACCAGAAAAATAATGTAAAATACTTCACTTTAAAATGTTCATTACATTTTTGAAATGAAAATATTCTGGATATAGTAGGATAAATACACATCAAGTGTTTCTTTTTACTTTGTTGATGTGGGTACAAGAAGACTTTAAATTATGTATGAATTTGCATTCATGGCTCACATTTAGACTGGAGAGCGCTGGCTATACAAAGTTAGTGGGAGAGAAGTGAAGAGTATTTCAGGCAAAGAGAACAAGATATGTAAGGGCTCTAAAAAAGATCGTGGACACTTCAAGCATGGAAGGAAAGCCAGAGGAGCTACCAAAGCGGGCAGGGGAGTGGCTCAAGATGAAGTTGAGAGGCAAGTGAGTGATTTAAAAAATAAGTGCCTACAATTTCAATTCTATAAAGTCAGAATTTCTTTGCCCCATTTGTTTTCAATAACAAACCATTTTAGTACCTGGATGAAAAAGTAACCTCAAGTTCCTGGTATGATCAACATTCTTACCACTATTACTATAAGGATACTAAGTCAGTCTATCAACAGCTATCATCAAATCCACCATGGGTTGATCACAATGTGTGATGGAATATGTGGGTACTCAAATGAAATTTCTTTAGCACAATTAACTGCCTATTTAGATGTTGGCAGTGATGTCCTCTTAAGTATGTTTGGGGGTATTATTGCACATCCTTACTTCTTAGGCTTCCTTTCTTGCCCAGCAAAAATTAGCTCTGATAGGATATTTTAGCTCAAAGTTATTTTCTTCCTTTCATTATTTTTACCTTTGAGTCTGGGTATGAAATTGGAACTATAAAGGAATAATCAACAGCACATCTGTGTCCACAATCATTCTAAACGTGGCCTTGCCATCTTTAGATCGAGTAGATTTATTCTAAGAGATGGGTATGCCTCCAGGCATCATTAAAAACTACTCTATTTCAAACATATCAATGGACTAGATGCAGAAGACCCTGAGTATTCTATGGATTGCATCTCCTTATGAAGATGAAAATTCTATCACATCGGGAGAGCCACAATCTCTGTAACCTTCTCAATTTCCTCCCATCTTCCTCCAATTACTTACAAAGATCCATAATGTGGTTCCTGCAGATGGCACAGTTATCAACCACAATATCCCAGGCCCAGAGGGCTACTGCATTCCACTGCAAAGAGAGAAAGGGGGAACAATGCACTCTCCTTCTAACACACACACACACACACACACACACACGCACGCGCGCGCGGATTTCATGCTGCAGCTGCAGTTATCATCTCTTTGGCCACACGGGCCACCAAACAAAGAGTTTTTGAATATTACATTACTCTTATTTATTATATCAGAGGGCAAGAGTAGGCTACACATATGCTCACCCATTCTTCCAACAGTTGAGTATATGAACACAGAAATTAATGAGTCACCTTAATTTTTTTCCTACAGCTGAAAATAATTTAGTCAACCATATCAATGTAAGCAAACCAGGAATAATTTGTAAGTACCTGCTTAAGGTTTAATAAGCACAAACTTGAATTACTGTGCAGGCTCCCTGGCAGTTGCAAAAGAGCTCAATTTCTGCATAAATAAATATCTGCTCTTTAAGGCAGCTTTGGACACATAGGGAGCTGAGAGCTAGGAACAGAATGCACTAAGATGATTGGATCATAAAGTGGGTAATCGTGGGATAAGCTGGGTAACTAAACCCAGTTGTGTGTCCACAGAACAAGGTCATAACTTACATCCTGCAAGATTATTTTATAACAAACTCCAGGATTCACTAGGGTTTTGTTTAGTTCCTGTTCAAAAATAAACCGATGTTCTCAACTTTCACATACTCAAGACTCATCTTTAGTTAAGATAATGGCAGTAAGAGTTCATCTAAAAGTGGTATTTAAGTAATTCAACCTTCTCGCTTCTTCAATTATAAATATTTTCAAACTAACTTTTCATCCACTAATTTGGTGCCCCTTCCCAAACATTCATCTCTTTCAAGCCCAACCTCAGTATTTGGTAACTTCTTCAGCACTTTTCATCCAACAGCTTCAACTTGGAGGAAAAAAAACCCTACTTCTATTCTTCAATATGGCTGCTGGCTGTTAACAGCACGCAGTGCCCACAATGAAATACCAAAAAAGCACTAGGAGCGGGGATATTGTCAGTGTTTAGACAGATGTTCCAGGAATAACATCTCCTCTATTTCAGAGTCTTCATTTTAAACAGATTTATTTTATATTAAGTGGGAATCGGCACTTTTCTTACAACAGTTGGCAAACCACTGTAAGGCATTTCATGCAAAAAGACACGTTCCACATTTTTGCTCTCCCACCTACCAGGTGGCTCCCAGCTAGTACCCTTCCTAAATGACACAAGATTTGGGGTCGCAATTTTTTTTTAACAAAATTCATCATGCTTCCTTTTTTGCACAGGGGCATTCGGGGAATGAGCACAAGACTGAGGCGGCTGAGTGACAAACCAAGCGACCTCTCAAAGAGCCAAGAGTTACACTTGAGACACTTTAACTCGGCGGGGTCGAGGGCTAGAGACGGGGCTAACGGAAGCCTCGGTCAACGAGGACCGGGGTCGGGGTCCCTCAATGTCAGAGGGACCCCAAGCTTCGGAAAGGGGCGGAGAAAAATCACCATCCCGGCTCCTCACAGGCTTCCAATGCAGTAGGACCTCAGGTTCCTGGCTGTCGCCGCACTGCCCCATCCTCCACCCAGCGCATCGCCCCAGCTCCCCCTTCCACCCACCCCACCCTCTCCGTCCCCACCCCTCCACCACTCACTCCAGTGACAGCTCAGGCGCTTGGCTCCCGCAGCCAAGTCGCAACCCCACGTATCTCAATAAGCACCTACGTGATTGGCCCCTCAGTCTCCCTAGAGAAACTAATACCAGCACTGATACTGGGCCGCAGTCCCGCCGATCAATCCTAAGACCAACCCCCCGGCTTCCTCTCGTGGTACCCAGTCCCAAGAACGCCCTGAAATGAAACCCTTTCCTCTGCGCCTCAATCGTCCTCGAACTTGCCAGCCAGATCCGCGCCTCTCTAGCTTCCCTGAGGAAGGCGCTGGCGAGACCCAACCTTTTTCACTTCAAAGCGCTTCTTGCCCGCGCCGCTGTTGGTGCCGCTCGGGGTATCCACATCCATCGCTGCAGCCATTTTGGAAACACAAGGTCCGTCGTCCGGCCACTGCGCCTGCGCCCCGGTGCACGCCTTGTTTCCCCCGCCCGCGCCGGCACCTCATCGGGTACCCCGCCTCTCATGGCGCGCGGGGAGGCAGGTAGGGGCGGAGCACGTGGCCGCGCCTCTTAAAGGCGCGGGCGCGGGTCCCCCGCCCTTCGTCGGCTGGAGAGGAGGGGGTGGCCCGAACTGCTGGGGCGGGGCCGGGAGGGGCCGAGCCGACGTGAGCGAGCCGGGTGGAAATGTTCAAAAAGATTCGCTCTCGTCGCCCTCCCCCGGGAAGCCCCCGGCCACACTCCCTCATCTGGGCGGTGGCTGCTTCCTCCGCCTCCGCCGCGACCTGCCGCCCCGGCCCCGCCCCGCCTTCCCGGCCGCAGCGCGGCTCCCAGGCAGGCGGGTCTCCCGCCGCGCTCCGCGAGGGGGAAAGAGGAGCGTTGGGTACCTTGCAGACGGCTGCAGAAACCCGAACCCCCAAACTGGCTTTGCACACGTTCTGACCCGCTTCCAATCCAGGTCCAGGCGCCGTCTGGCTTCCTCATTCCAATTAGGGAAATGCCCCGGATTCGACGGGGAGATTGGAGCTCTCGAATGTCCTCTCCTGGGCCCAACAGCAGGCATTCTCTAGACCTGCCTTCACCTGCCCACCTGATACAGGTGGAGGAGGCCTAGGAATCGAGGAGCTGCCACCTCAGAGCCCTTCCGAAATCCCAGTATGTCTTAGAATGGCTTTTGGTTAAGGTCCTCGACTTCCACTTCACATTGTTGAGCACACGCTTCCCATCCCTCAAAATTGGTCATCTAACTGGGGTCTCTTCTCCCTACTTCTCGGTCCTCTTTCCGCTGTTGCTGACCTTGACTTTGTGTGAGGCATTCTCCCATTTATTCTTACTGGTCCTGCCCAGCCAAGCATCTGGGCTTTATGTCACCCTCTCATTTCTAGACTAGGCCCCCCTTCTGCATCTCTAATCTTGCAGCGGTATGACTCAGATCATTCTTACATTTTATATAGGCTTATTGGAATCTCATATTTTCTCTTCAAAGAAAACTGGAGAATAATGGAGTGTGTTGACTTTGTTGCTAAACCAGAAGAACGGCGACTTGTTTCCCTGTCTTAATCATAAACAGAAACAAAAAAATCCGTGAGAACACCACTATAGCTTCAACCAGACTTGGAAAGAGAAAAATTGAGACTTTAAAGCATTATGGGAACCCTACAAAATTTTTCTAGCCCAAGTTTTGTTAAATTAGTAATTCCACGTTAAGATTTCTGTCATCTAAGCTATTGTGTTCCTACAGGCCCCTAAAGGAGCACTAAAAGCCATAGAAGATGAAACCCATACTGACTAGGTACGGAGTCAAAGACCTAGCAGGGAAATAATACACAAGTCAACAAATAAATAAGTCAGAAAATCTCAGGTGTCAGTAATTGCTATGAAGAAGAAAAAACAAAGTCATGAAATTGAGGGTCAGATGGTGGCAACATCAAATTGGGTGATTAGGTGAGGCCCCCATGACCCAGTGACATTTCAGCTGAAGTCCTCAGGAGGGCCTAAAAGGCCCTGCGTGATCTGTTACACATCTGTTTAACTGTGTTTTTCTTCTTTTTTTTAATGGTCTAGCACCTTCTAGTGTATTTTTTCATTTGTTAGTTTTAGATTTATTGTCTTTTTGTGTCCTTGTCAAGAGAGGAGATTTTTGATCATTTTGTTTACTGATAATCAAAACTCCTGGAACAGTGCTTGGTACATCATCGGATTGGGTAGAATGTGTGAATGAATAAATTTGAGATTTACTGAGCCAGTGGAGTGTGGTAAAAGATGTCGACAGTCAGGCAGGAGCCAGATCAGCAAGGGATTTTATTGTAGATGTTATGGGAAGGTCCTGGAGGGTTTAAATTACAGGAGTGGACTAACAGTGACATAATCTTTACTTTTTTGAAAGTTAAGCTTTGTGAAGAAGGGATTCTAGGGATACGAGAGGAAGCAGCAACAATTTGCAAGTTGTTTGCTGTGTGTAGAGCTATAGTGGGGAGATGGATGATGTTAAGGGGTGGTTCCATTAAGCTATGAAAACCTCATGCGCTTCTCTCTCCTTTGGAGATTTGCCTTGCTGTGGTGATTGGCCGTGGCATTCTGTGTGTTAGATTCTGCTGCATAAACCTGAGAAAACTTTTTATAGATTTCATACAATTTACTCTCCTTCAAAATTTCATTCAGTTCACAAGAGGTTGTAATTTTACTTTCAGTTCTATTCCTTTCTTGTCAATCCATTTATCATTCAACAAATATTTATAAAATATCTATAGAACCTGCTGTGTGTCAACTACACCATGATAATCTAGATAAAAAGGCATCTAATATTTTAAGTATTTCCAAAAGGCCCATTTCATCATTGAACTTACAGAGAAGCAAGTCAATTAATTAAGATTCCAGTGAATTTTAGAGAAGGGGAAGTGCAGGATGCTTTGAAGCAGAAAGCAAGTGGGGGATGGGAGAGGGGGAAGTCCTCTTAGAGGAAATGGTTTGAGATTGAGCCAGACAAAGAGGAGTGGATGCAATGATAGTGCCAATAAATGTTTAAAATCAGTGCTCAGAACAAAAAGTCCTGATTTGTAGTTTTAACAGCTAGGTTGCAAAATTCCTGAAAATTTAACATTTGCTCTTGTAAGCTGATGCAAGCTGGCTCCAGCACTTAGACACATTGAGGGATATGGAAGAAGGTGGCATTCCAGGTAAAGGGAACAGCATACAGAAGGCTTGGAAGCTGGAGATTGCATAGTAAAAAAGCTTGGGGTAGCTGGAGTATGAAGAGAAAGAAGGTGATGTAAAGGAGTCTGCAGTGATGTGGAGGAGTCAGTTGGTAGCATTTCTTCCCAAGACAGAGAGATGGAGAGAAGAAGTTGCACCAGTTAAGGACCTCAGGACTTGAGGAATGACATGGAAGTGAGTTCCCTGAGTTTCCTTTTAACCTCATATATCTCAGACTTGGAGCTGAGGAATCTGGCAACCTGAAATGCCAATGAGACAAAAAAACAACAACCAAGAATCAAAAAACAACAAAAGACTGCTTTCTCAAGCAAACAGAAAACTTTTAGACAATAACTGCTCTATTCCATCCAAACAGCAAAAAATAAATGCAAAGCTGCACAGAGAACCTAGCCTGTACAGCCTGCAAGTCTAACCAGATGCCCCAACACCTGTGCCAGGGTTGTATAGGCCAATTAGGGAGTTGGAACTTTCATCCCTTCTGCCTGATAATGAGCTCCCTTACCCCTGTGGTGTAAAAGGGGACCACAAGGGGGTCTGGACACTTACTCCTACCCAGTGATAATGAAAATGAGGCACCCTTTCCCTTCCCTGCTGGGGTGGTGTTGGAAGAGGCCTAGTGGAAGGTTGGACTTCTCACCATCACCCATCAATAATGAGGCCACCCCCTCCGCAGTGTCAATAGAGACCATGTGGGGAGCTAGAACTCCCAATTCCATCCAGCAGTAATGAGAAGCACCCCTACCCTTGAGTGTTAATGGGGACTTAAGAGGGGAACCTGGACTTCTACCTCCACCCTCCCCTGATGGAGTGGTGTCAAAGAAAGCCAATTAAAACAAGATTTAAATAAGATCCAGAGTCTCATAAAGATGTGCAGTTTCAGTTGAAAAATCATTCATCTTACCAAGAACTGTAAGATCTCAAAGTAAATGAAAAAAAGACCATCAGTAGATGCCAATACCAAGATGACAGAGATGTTAGAATTATCTGACAGATTTCTTAGACCAGTAATGACAAAAGTTTTTCAATAAACAGTTACACACAAGCTTGACACAAATGAGAAAATAGAAAGTTTTAGCAAAGAAATAGAAGAGATTAAAGAAGACTTAGGTATAAATTTCATTTTAAAAAATTTTTCTTAAAAAAAATTTTGTTTGTTGTTTATATTTCCAAGTGGAAATTTTAGAACAGAAAAATGCAATACTGAAATAACTATCAGAGGATGGGCTCAGCAGCCGAATGAAAGCAACAGAGGAGGGGAAAATCACTGAACTGGAAGAGAGAATAATAGAAATGATCCAATCTGAACAAGAGAGAAAAAATAGACTGAAAAAGCAAACGAAAAAACCCTCCAGAGTCTCAGGGACCTGTGGGACTTTAATAAGAGATCTAATACTTATGTCATCAGAGTCCTAGAAGGAAAAAGCTAGAGCCAGGCTGAGAATGTAATTGATGGAATAATGGCTGAAGATTCCCAAAATTGGCAAGAAACAGAAACCTGTAGATTCGTGGAACTGAGCAAAGCCTAAAAAGGATAAACCCAAAGAAATGCATGCCAAAACCATCACAAAACTTGTGAAAACCAAAGACAAAAAACAAAATCTTGAAAGAAGCCAGAGAAGATGACACTTGTTCTTTTGAGGAAAAATACTTTGAATGGATTTCTCATCAGAAACCATGGAGACCAGAAAGAATTGCAAAATATTTTTTCAGTGTAGTTAAAAAAAAACCCAAAAAACTGTTAAATCAGAATCCTATACTCAGTAAAAATATCCTTCAGCAGTGAAGGGGCAATCAAAACATTATCAGATGAAGAAAACAAAAAGAATTTGTTACTAGCAGACATACTAAAAAAATGGATAAAGGAAGTTTCTAAACAGAAAGGAGACAATAAAACAAGGACTCAGAATATCAGGAAAAAGAAAACACAGCAAAAACAGGGGTAAATACAACAGGATTTCCTTCTCTTGAGTTTCCTAGATCATGTTTGAGAATTGAAGTAAAAATTTTAGCACTGTTGTATGTGGTTCTAACTATATGTGGAGGAAATATTTAAGAAAATTATAAACTAGGGAGGGTAAAGGAATATAGGAGGAGGTAAGTTATGTATACTTAACTCACACAGGTAAAATGATAACACCAGTAGATGGTCATTAGTTATGCATACATAATGTAATACCTAGAGCAACTGCTTAAAATACATACAAAGAGATACACTCAAATACATAGATAAATGAAAATGGAATTCTAAAAAATGTTTAATCCACAGGAAGGCAGGAAAACAAAAACAAATGAAAAACAAAGAAAACAGAAAACAATGATAGACTCAATCCTTAACATACCCATAATTACATTAAGTGTAAATGGTCTAAATATACCAATTAAGAAACAGAGATTGACTGGCAGAGTAGATTGGAAAAAGAGACCCAATATATGCTGTTGACTAGAAATTCACTTCAAATATTGTGATACAAGCAGGGTGCAAGTAAAAAGATGGGAAAAGATACATCAGATGAACATTAATGAAAGGAAAGCAGGAGTGCCTATATTCATACTGGATTAAATAGACTTTAGAGCAAAGGAAATTACCAGAGAGAAAGGAGAGTATTATATAATGCTAAAAATGTCAGTCCACCAAGAAGACATAGCAATTCTAAATGTATATGCACCAAAAAACTGTGCTGTAAGATGTGTGAAGCAAAAATGGATGGACGTGAAAATAGAAATAAATCCATCGTTACAATTGGAGACTTCAACACCTCCCTCTCAACAATGGAGGATGGCTGGACAGAAAATCATTAAGAATGTAGAAGAACTCATAATACCATCAACCAACATGATCTAATCAACATTTCAATACTCCAGCATCCAAAAACAGTAGCACACATACATATTCTTTAAAAATGCCCTGGAACATATACCAAGATAGACCATAAATCAAATATTAAAAAATTTAAGAGAATTGAAGTTATACTAATAATTGAAATTATATTGTGTGTTCTCCAAACACAATGAAATCAAACTAGAAGTCAGTAACAGAAAGATAACAGGAAATTCTTCAAACTCCTAGAAACTAAACAACAGATTTCTAAATAATCCATGGGTCTTAAAGGAAATAAAATTTATGTTGAACCAAATGAAAATAAAAAACAGATCAAAATTTGTTGTATACTTCTGAAGCTGAGAGGAAAATTTTTAGCACTGAATGTACATATTAGAAAAGAGGAAAAGAATAATCTAAGTTTCTACTTCAAGAATCTAGAAAAAGAGCAAAATAAACCATGTAAGCAGAATGAAAGAAATAATAAAGAGCAGATATCAGTGAAGTTGTAAGCAGAAAAACAGTAAAGAAAATCAATGAAACAAAAATGGGTTCTTTGAAAAAATCAGTAAAATTGAGCTTCTGGCAAGACTGACAAAAAAAAAAAGAAAGAAAACACAAATTACCAATATTATGAATGAAGCAGGAGATATCAATACATACCTTGCAGACATAAAAGGATCGTAAGGAAATACCACAGACTCTACACACATACATTTAAGAACTTAGACAAAATAGACCACTTCTTCAAATACCACAAATTATCACAACTCAACCAATCTGAAACAGATGATTTGAATATCTCTATAACTATTAAGGAAAAAGAACTTGTAATTTAAAAACTTCCAAAAAAAATCTTCAGGACCAGATGCTTTCAACAGAGAATTCTACCAAATGGTTAAGGAATTAAAACAAATATACACTCTCTTCCAGAAAATAGAAGGTCACTTACCAATTCACTTTATGAAGGTAGTTTTACCCTGGTAACAAAACCAGACAAAGACAGTACAGAAAAAAGAAAACTAATATTTAAATGCAAACTATAGACCAGTATCTTTCATGAATACAGAAACAAAAATCCTTAACAAAATATTAGCAAATAGAATCCTAGCAATATATGAAAAGAACTGTTCACCATGATCAACTAGGATTTATTCCATGGATGCAAGGCTGGTTCTATATTTTTAAAATAATCAATTGAGTCCTCCCTTTAACAGGTTCAAGATGGAAAATCAGATGATTATATCACTAGATACCGAAAAAACATTTGACAGAATTTGACATCCATTCAAGAGAAAAGCTCTCAGAAAAGTAGGAATACAGGATAGCTTCCTGAATTTGATAAAGAGCATTTACAAGAAACCTGCAGCTGACATTATACTTAATGGTGAAATACTGACTGCTTTTTCCTTAAAATTAAGAGGCCAAGATGGCCTCTCACCATTCTTAATCAATGTAGCACTGGAACTTGTAGCTAGTGCAATAAGAGGGAAAAAAAAGACTGGGGGTGGGGGATAATAAAAGGCATATAGATTGGAAATGAAGAACAAAAACAGTCCCATTTATAAGTGACATATAGTTTATGCAAAAAATCCCCAGGAATCTTTAAAAAAAAAATCTCTTAGAACTAATGGGTAAGATCACTAAAGTCACAGGATACAAGATAAACATACAAAAATTGTTCTGTATATACTAGCTATGAACATGTGGCTGTAGAAATTTAAAATAATGTGCTATTTATAAACATAAAAAATTAAATAAATATAACAAAAGATGTATAGGACTTGTATGCTTAAAACTATACAACACTCATGAGAGAAATTTAAAAAAAATTTTTTTAATAAGTGAAAAGAAACTATGTTCACGGATTAGAAGATTCAACATAGTAAAGGTGTTAATTTTCCCTGAACTGATATACAGTTAACACAATTCCTATAAAAATCCTAGCAAGTATTTTATAGTCACAGACAAAATTATTCTAAAATTTATATGGAAAAGCAAAGAACTGGAATCGCTAAAACAATTTTGAAAAGGAAAAATAAAATGGAAGGAATTACATTACCTCTTTTCGAGACTTATACAGCTGTATACAGTAATCAAGACTGCATGGTATGGGCAGAGGAAGAGAAACAGAGATAATGGAACAGAGCAGAGAATCCAGGATGAGACCCACCCAATATGCCTAACAAAATTTTGGCAAAAGCACTTCTGGAGGAAAGATAACATTTCCAAAAAATTAGTGCTGGAGCAATTAGACATCCACAGACAAACAAACAAAACCTTTGACCTATTCTCACACCTATGCAAAAATTAAATCAACGTGTATCATGAACTTAAATGTAAAACATAAAATTCAAAAACTTTTAGAATAAGATATAGGAGAAAACATGCAAGATTTAGGGCCACACAGAGTTCTTAGATTCGACACCAAAATCATGATCCATAAAAAGAGCAGTGGATAAAATGATTTCACTCATTTGTGGGGTAAAACAACAAAGCAAAACTGAAGGAACAAAATAGCAGACTCACAGATTCGAAGAAGGGACTAGTTTACCAAAGGGAATAGGGTGAGGAGGGTGGGTGGGGAGGGAGGTGTAAGGGGATTAAGGGGCATTATGATTAGCACACATAATGTAGGGGGGTCACGGGGAAAGCAGTATAGCACGGAGAAGACAAGTAGTGACTCCACAGCATCTTACTATGCTGATGAACAGTGACTGCAGTAGGGTGGGTGAGGGGGACTTGATAATATGGGTGAATGTTGAAACCACAATGTTGCTCATGTGAAACCTTCATAAGATTGTATATCAATGATACCTTAATTAAAAAAATTGGATAAATTGGACAGTGGATAAAAAAGTGAAAAATTTTTGCTCTGTGAAAGACTCCACCGAGAGAAAGAAAAGCTATACAGTGGAAGAAAAATATTTGCAAAGCACATATCTGACAAAGCATTAATATCTAGAATATAGAAAAGAACTCTTAAAACTCAACAGTCAAAAACCAAACAGTTCAATTTAGAATATGGGCAAAAGACACAGATATTTCTTCTAAAGATATACACATGGCAAACAAGCACACGGAGAGATATTCAACATCACTCATCATCAGAGAAATGCAAATTAAATCCTCAATGAGATAACACTATACAACTATCAGAATGGCTAAAATAAAAGCTGACAGCAGCAAGTGTTCACAAGAATGCAGAAAAACTGGATACCTCATGCATTGCAGGTGAGAATGCAAAACGGCATAGGCACCCTTGGAAAACAGTTTGCAAGTATCTTTAAAAGGTAAAGATGCAACTACCATACAACCCAACAATTGCATTCCTGGGCATTTATCCCAGAGAAATGAAGATTTATGTTTACATAAAAATCGATACATGTATTTTAGCAGCTTTATTTATAATAGCCAAAAGCTAGAAACATCCAGATGTCCTCCAGTGAGTGAATAGTTCACCTGTGGCATATCTATTCTGCTCAGTAATAAAGAGGAATGAACTCTTGATATATGCAAGAACTGGCTGAATTTTTCCAGAGAATTATACAGGATAAAAAACCAATCCTATAGGGTTGGGTACATTAGGTTTAGTTCTATTCATTTAATATTCTTGAAATGACAGAATTAGAGAACTGGAGAACAGATTAGTGCCAGGAATTAAGGAGGGAATGGAGGTGGGAGGGAAGTGGGTGTAGCCACAAAAGGGCAACACTAATGATCTTCACAGTGATGAAAACCTCTGGTATCTGACCGTATCTAGGTCAATATCCTGGTTGTGATATTGTACCATAGTTTTGCAAGATGTTAGCACTGGTGAAAGCTGAGTAAAGGATACATAGGATCTCTGTATTGTTTCTTATGACTGCAAGTAGAATCTACAATTATTTCAAAATAATAAGCTTAGTTGAAAGACAATTGGTAGACACCGTTTTAAGCTACAGATGGCACTGAGTAAAGTGTTCTCTTCACCTTCAAAGAGCTCACAGTCTAGCTTGTGAGGGGCTGGGCACATAGCTGCATTGCTCAGGGTGTACACACTGTTCACAGTTTTGGACTTCCCAGCATCCCCCAACCTTGTTTTGGTGGGAATGTTGGCTCCTGTTCCCCTTTCTCCTCCCTCATTACGCATTCCATGTGATCAGGACCAGCTAGCTGCATAAATCGCAGTAGCCTGTGCGAAATGATAATGAAGGGTCCTTGTTAAAAAATTAACAATTTCAAGACGGCAGCAGCAGGGCCTTTACCCCCGTGCAGGGCCCTTCTGAGCACAGGACATACTCTTGGGATACTGACCCCACTTGTGATTCCGGCAGGGTTGCCAGTTACCATTTCACTTTCCCTGGCAGGAGAGGGTCCTAAATTACCTACAAGTAGCCAGACCTAATACCTCATTGCCCTGCATACTTCTAGTAGAATCCTTCCTGGGAAGTCATAAATAATGAAGCAGGAGGAGAAGGGACCCTCTTTTCCCTCGGGGATGAGTTATTCATTGAACAATATTTATTGACTTCCCACCAGCTGCCATGCCAGGCCCCGTGCTACATTACGTGTTGGAGATAGGGTGGTGAGCTAGATGTGTGTAACCTAACCTCATGTAGCTTACATTCGACAGGTAGAGGCGGACAACAGCAATGAATTATAAATTGGGTTAAATGCAAAATAAAAGTTTAAGTAGAGATGCTCTGAGTAAAAATAACTGGGGTGGCCAGATATATACAATTCCTAGTCTACAGAGGAGAAAAATGAAGGTAAGAGTAAGTAAATTATCTTAATATCAGAGAGCTGGTAAATGGCCAAGAGATTCTAGCCCCGGTGCACCCTGACAGTAGCTGTACGTGCCAGTTTGGATAATTGAAAGTTTAAGTACTTATTTGTTTAGGGATAGAACCGCAGCATTGTGTAGTAGAGAGATTAAGGCGCATGTTCTGAATTGTAGCTAAATTCGAATGCTGGCCTAGACAAGTTACTTAACCTTCTGTAAGTCTTGGTTTTCTCATTAATAAAATGAGGTATGATAAGAATGTTGCTACAGAGATTGAGATGACACACACAGAACGCTCAGCCCGGCCCATTTCGCCTCGCCCGTGCTTGATCTGTTAGGTTTCTAAGTCGTAGTTTCAAGTCCAAAGAACTGAATTCCATCCGGACCTACTTCCGATATGAAGTTGGGCAAAGTCATATCCTCCGCGAGTCGATTTTTCTCATCTGTGAAATGAGGATGGCAACGTGCCTCCCGGGGTCATCATAAGCATAAAGGACATACTGAGGTAAGGGGAACTGCTATCCAAATGTGTCAATTTCATTATGAAACTCATGGGGTATCTTCTCTGACCAGTGGTCCCACCCCCTCCTCGAATGCAGCTCAGTCAAGTTGAATGACTCTGGCCCCCACTGGGCTCGGGGGCCTCCTCCCTTGGCAACTTCACTTTTCTGCCCAGTCCTCCCTGAGCTCCTGCCTGTGGCACCCACACCAAGATTTCAGCTGTGGGTAGACTTCGTCCCATGGCCCAGCAGTACGCATCCGTGCTACCTCTCTCTTCTGCCACGTTTTGTAGAAAATACAAAACTACCTTTATTATTATTATTTTAAAAACCTGTAATTCTATGGTGACCCTTTCTATGGTGTTCCCTTTTGCACTGAGGTGTTTGTTTATTTGGGATAATTTTGGTATAAATTAGTGCACTTTGTAGTTATGTTGTGCTTACGTCTGTTACTTTGAGATTCCCCAGTCTAAAATTTATTGTAGAGAGAAATGGACACTTTTCAGTCTCTGGAAAAGAGCGGGGATGTTCAGGCCCTCAGTCAACTGCCTGTTCCCACACCCCCTGGAATTACCTCCTGGATATGAATCTGGGGTTGCCCAGGCGGCTCTGCCTTCAGTTCTGTCCCCACCCTTGGCCCCACTGTGGCCAGGGGTCTGCGTGTGGTCAGTCATCTCTCGGGCAGTACCAAGGGTATCTGCATAATTATCTCTCAAGCCCAGAATCAACATTTTAAAATTAAGAATGATTGTGTCATTTAAAGAGTTTGGGAGCAATTTTTATACTATATTGGGTGATAGTTATCTGGAAATGCAGCTAAGCTTTTTATATTAATTCCTATGAAAATAGTTCCCCTTTTTGCTATAATTTGGAATTTTCCTGGAATATAATCTTGATACCATAAAACAAAATACTTTTTATGTTATGTGTGTATAAATATATTTGTATCTTATGTATATATAAAAATCTTATAACATAAAAATGATACCATCCCATAAGCAATTCTGAAGTAAAAATCAGTGAATTGGGGATTGTTTTTTCTTTGGGATTACAGATGTCACAACTCCTCTCCACGTATATTTTTAAACATAACTGAAGTCACTCAGAAGATGCCATTTGGTGGTACGTTAGTATATTAGTATATCCAGCTCCTGCTGGCGGGTGGGTCTGTGGCCCAGCTTTGGTTCCAAAAATGATTTAGGTGAGTTTGGTCAAACTGGCTGCCAAGGACTCACCAGGATTCTAAATAGTCCCAGGACGAAACGGGGGAAGAAACTGGAGAAGAAACTCAGTTGAGAACTCATTTCATTTTCAGTGTAATTTCGCATGAGTTAACCTTTCCAAAGTGTGTGGCAACAGTTTGCAAATTGACGTAAAATAATAAAATGGTGAACAAACCATTAATTTTGAGGAGTTAAATTTTAGTTAGGATGGTATCAAACCTTGTTATTTTCTTCCATGTCAGGAGCTCTTCAGACTTACACTCTGGCCTTGCACATTCAAAAAAAGACTCATGGATTTTGTAGGAAATTATTGTACATTCATAAAATCATAAAACCCCTTTGCTTTCAAATATATTGGTTGCCCTTTCCCTGCTCTGTTCATTGCCAAGGGGTGGGGGCAGGGTTGACCCAGAGGTCAGTGTCCGCTGGCTTTTGGCTTGGTCAGTGGGAGGCTCTGGTGGGAGAGGGGAGGAAGGCACGAAGGGAGAGTCAGTTATTTCTGCCCCTCTTTTTGCATCAGGCCGCCTCCCAGCAGCAGCTGAGTGTGTGGCCCGGCTCCTGCCGCTGACCTTGGCTCCTGGTCTGGAGAGACTCCCCTTCCTTGTGTCGTCCTCCAGCCTGGGGCTGGTAGAGGCTTCCTGCTCTTGCTGGTCTTTAGGATGCCTCACCGGCCCGTCGGATCGTTCAGTTCCTGTGAGACCAGTTCCTGATTTTACATTTTCTGTTTTGAATATTCAGAGTAAGTTCTGTTTTCCTGACTGGACTCCGACCGATACATACGTCCCTGTGACTCCAGTGGTTACAGTGGTGTGATGATGGCTGCCTTTTATCACTGCAGTTCAGTACATTTTTGAATGATCATAAAAATGGTTTAAAATTGGTTTCTGAGTAGCGGTTACCAGCTTAGTAGGGAATCCATTGATTCAGTCAAGAAATGTGACTACAAAAGAAAGCAACAAAGTAGTACCGACTCTAGAGAGGTTGAGTGAACTCGAACACATTCCACTTCTTGGTAGGTTGAGGAAACGGTCTCTGGGAAGAGGAGAAGGAGCCTTACTGAGGGGCAGATCACGGTGGTGGGGAGTGAGGGGATCAGGGCACAGGCTGAAGAATGGTGCCCAAGACAGGGCACCCTGCCTCTTCACCTCTTAGCCACAGATCTAGAGTACACAGTGAATTTACATTTTCCTTGAAAACGGAGGGGAACGTATTAAGCAAGACTTTAGGAGGTAAGGGTACTGAAACCTTGAAGAGGGTGGCACTTGTTTGGAATGGGCTGTGGGGATGAGCATGCTGTTAGGAGCGCCCGGGTGTTGGAGCTGGGAAGACTGTGAGCCTGACTGCATTCACATCTGTGTGATCCACGGCAATTCCCTCCATCTTCTGAGGCTCATCTGTAAAGAAGTTGGACAAAGTCACTCACATTCCTCCTACCTCCAAAATTCTGACTCTAGGAGAGTGCCAGCTTCCACTCACCAGTTCCAGTTCAGCTTAATGGAATAGCGTAAAATAAAATGTTCTACATGACAGCTTTTCAAATACCTGGAGCCAGCCATCAGCTTCCCCTTAGCTTTCTCTTCTCCACCCAAAATAGCTCTGCTCTGTCAGCTACTTCTTATGACACTGTTTCCTGGTAACTCTCACCAGGGCATATCTTCTTAGAAATAGGTAGCCCAAAATACACATCACTTCAGACATGGTCTGATTATGAGACCATGAGATTACCAACTCCTGTGATTTTGTGATTCTGATTTCCCAGTTTATGAATTCTTATTTTAATAATTTAAATACTGCCCACCTCAGTCTGCCTTTAGCCCTCCTCTTCCCCTTGCACATATGCAATTACAGTTTTCTTAAAATTTTTTTTGTTAAGGTAAAATGTATATAAACGACCATTTTAACCATTTTTATGTCTCCAGTTCAGTGGCATTAAGTACATTCACATTGTTGTGCAACTATCACCACCATCCATCTCCAGAACTTTATCATCTTCTCAAACTGAAACTCGGTCCCCATTAGACACTCGCTCCCCATTCCTTCCTCCTCCAACCCTTGGCGACCACCATTCCACTCTCATCTCCATGATTTTGACTCCTCTAGGTACTGCATGTAAGTGGAATCATACGAGTCTTATTTATCCAGCTTATTTCACTTAACACAATGTATTAAAAGTTCATCCATGTGGTAGCATGTATCTAAATTTCATTCCTTTTTGAAGTTGAGTAATATTCCATTTGTCCATTGATGGATATGTGGGTTGTTCCCATCTCTTGGCCATGGTGCATAGTACTGCTGTGAACATGGGTGTGCAAGTATCTGTTGGGGTCCCTGCTTTCAATTCTTTTGAGTAATATGTGAAGTGAAATTGCTGGATCAAATGACAATTCTGTTTAGTTTTTTGAGGAACCACCATATTGTAATTATTTTTGACCAGAGCATATTCTTTTAGGCTTTTGCAGGTGGATTCTGTGTCAGCTCTATCAACTTTATGCAACATTGAAAACTATTTATTACACATAGCGATCCCTATTGTAAAGCAGAATCATTCATGTTTAATGTGTAGTCCACTGGCCAGATTATAATGAGTGCAGGGGGCGGCTGTGGTTCATTAGATTTTGATCTATGTGACCTGCAGAGAGGCGTAACCAAACACTGAGCAATGACATACTGAATGACATTTTGGAAGCCAATGTAGGCTTCACAGTTTGAACTTACCTAGGGGAAAAAAAAGACAGCATTTAGGGGCAGCTATCCAGAACCACTAGGCTTTAAAATTTGGTGGAAATCTGGATCAATATTTACATGGTGCCACAAATTTTTATGTCCAAGGTAAGCTCTGGCCGGTGTGATTCTAGAACTGATGATCCCAAATTAGATACCCTGAGTGACATGCCTTGAAATCAGTGTGCTGGGAGATACTGACACCCTGTTCTCAGGGTGGCCAGATGGATGGAGCTTGGAGCAGCCAGAGCCCCCTTCCCTCTCACCTTACCACCAGGAGTCCCGGACTCACTGAAATACAGCCAAGGAGAAGCACTACCACCTGGTCGTCCAGCTCAGTAGCAGCTCTGAGCGCGCGGTTGCTCATCAAAGACAATGGAGCCATGGAGCACCTGGAGCAGTTGGTGTTTTGGTGCCTTACATGCTGCTGGCCATGGGTGTCGTGCGGGCTGCAGATAACCCTGCCAGCGCAGCTCCAGACAGCCCAGCTTTCTACTTCACAAACCCGGGATTCTTCTGGCTGTTATGGTCAAAGCTGGGGGCAGGGTGACTGCTCTAAAAATACATGTGCATCCTGCAAATTACAGCTTCCTTATCTTGAAATACTTGATGTAAGTGGTTTCAATTTGATGAGAAATCCACTTTGGAAGAAATTTTCATTTTACATTTGTCAATGAGTGGAGGCATTATTTGGTTTTTAAAATTTGATTTCAATCATAAATTACTGATTTAACTTATATACCACAAAATTCCCTTTAAAAGTACACAATTCAGTGTTTTTTAGTGTATTCAGAGTCATACAGCTACCACTACTACCTAATTCCAGAACATTTTCATCACCTGGAAAAGTATCCCTGTTAGCAGTCCCTCTCCATTTCCCTCTGCCCCAGCCCCTTACAACCACCAATCTACTTTGTCTCATTGGGTTTGCCTATTCCGGACATTCTATATAAATGGAATCATATAATATGTGCCCTTTGTGTGTCTGGCTTCTTTCACTTAGCAAAATGTTTTCAAGGTTCATCCATTTTACAGAATATGTCAACATTTCATTCATTCTTATGGCTGAATATTTCATTGTATGGATATACCACATTTTGTGTATCCATTCAGCAGTTCAGTACATTTTTGAATGATCATAAAAATGGTTTAAAATTTTTTGTCGCCTATGTGTGCAAGTAAGTTTGTAGAATGGCGGTTGTGGAGAACTAAAACGTGTGAATCAGGAGTTGAGTGTGGGTATTTCCAACTGTTAGCAAAAAAGTCACATTCCCAGAAACTAAAACTTTTATTAACATTTCAGAAATTATTTTTTGGAAGTGTTATACATATTAAAACATTTCTAGAAAACTTTTTATATATATTTTTTCTGTGATTCACAGATTTATTCCAAGCTAGCCCTGAACACAATTACTTGCAGCAAATGCCCCTGCAGTTTCCTCTTTTCCTTTTTATTGAAGTACCATTGATACACAATCTTATATTGGTTTCAAGTATACAACATAGTGGTCCAACAGTTACCTGTATTATTAAATCCTCATCCCCACTAGTGCAGTTACTTCCTGTGTTACTGTCAACACAGGAAGATGTTACAGAATCATTGACTATATTCTACATGCTGTACTACTATCCCCATGACTAACTCATATTATGATTGAGAATTTTTGTGCCGCTTCATCTCCCTCCGCCTCCCCCAAGGTAACCACTTATCAGTGTCTGAGTATACTGCTATTTTGTTCATTCTGTTTTGCTCTGTTTTTATACTCCACAAATAAGTGAAATCATACAGTATTTCTCTTTCTCTGCCTGGCCTATTTCACTGAGCATAATACCCTCTAGATCCATGTTGTTGCAAATGGCAGGATTTCTTTTCTTTTTATGGCTGAATAACATTTCATTGTGTATAGACACCACATCTTCTTCATCCATTCATCTATTGATATTTAGGTTGCTCCCATAGCTGGGCTATTATAATAATGTGATGATGAACACAGGGGTGCATGTATCTTTTCAGATCAGGGATTTTGTTTTCTTTGGGTAAATTCCTAGAATTACTGAGTTTAATGGTATTTCATTTTTTTAGTTTTTTGAGGAGCCTCCATACTGCTTTCCATAGTGGCTGCACCTATTCATATTCTCACCAACAGTGTAGGAGGGTTCCCTTTCCCCACACTTTTTATTTCTGGTCTTTTGGATAGTGGCCATCCTTGCTGGTGTGAGGTGATACCTGATTGGCGTTTTACTTTGCATTTCCCTGATGATTAGCGATGTGGAGCACCTTTTCACGTGCCTGTTGGCCATCTGTATTTCTTCTGTAGAGAAATGTCTGTTCAGGTCCTCTGCCCATTTTTTATTTGGGTTGCTTTTGGTGTTGAGGTGCATGAGTTCTTTGTATGTTTTGGATGTTAACCCCTTATCAGATGAGTCATTTACAAATACGTTCTCCCATACCTATAGGTTGCCTTTTTGTTTTGCTGATGGTGTCCTTTGCTGTACAGAAGCTTTTTAATTTGATGTAGTCTCACTTGTTCATGTTTTGTTTCCCTTGCCTGAGATGTGTCCAGGAAAAAATGGCTCATGCTTATGTTCAAGAGATTTTTGCCTATGTTTTCTTCTAAGCGTTTTATGGTTTCATGTCTTACATTCAGGTCTTTGATCCATTCTGAGTTTACTTTTGTGTCTGGAGTTAGACAGTAATCTGGTTTCATTCCCTTGCATGAAGCTGTCTGATTTTCCCAACACCAGTTATTAAAGAGGCTGTCTTTTCTCCATTGTATATTCATGGCTCCTTTATCATATATTAGTTGACCATGTATGTGTTTATAGCTGGGCTCTCTATTCTGTTGTATTGATCTATGGGTCTGTTCATTCTTTATCAAATCATGTAAGGGTATATAATGAATTTTTTTCTCTAAGTTGTAAATACACATTCCTGAATCCCCTCAAGTTAATTCCATGAGCCTTACAAAAAATCTTTTCATGTGTGCCAGGATGTGAAAAATGTTGGAAAGTACACCTTAGGGCCGCAGGTTTTAAGAGGGATTCCTAATAGGAGAGCGAGCTACACTTGATTCGTAAGATGGCTCACTGAGAACACTCACATACTAACAGTTGTGCAAATTGATCCACTTACCCACAAAATCATCCTTCATAAAATGCTCATGGCTATAGTTTATAGTCTTGAGTGCTACAGAGGCTGTCTGGAGGTCCATGGGTCAGTTTTGTGGGGAGTCAACCTCTGCCCTGCCCCCAGCTTTCTTGAGGCATAACTAACAAAACTGTAGGATATTTAAAGTGTACATTGTGATGATTTGATAAACATACACCTTGTGAAAGGATTTATCCCATCTAGTTAATTAACACATCCATCACCTCACATATTTGTATGTGTTAGAACATTTAAGTTCTATTCGCTTATCCAATACACTGATATCAACCATATTATACCTTAGATCTTTGGCTCAAGTTTTTTAATGGGCTGGCTCTAATCCATTGGTTTTTCCCTCTATGATAAGACCATCTCAAGTTTGCTTTCAAGACTGTGACAATACTTAATGAGTACTCTGTAGAATAAAATATTTTATAAAACACAATGTTCTTATGTTTAAAGCTGTACATTTTAGATTAAAAAATAACACATACACCATACTTTGATACTGTTTTATCATTTATCTCTTAATGACAATAAATGCTTTTCCCTCATTGGGAAGTGTCATATCTATTTTTAATGGGGCCTTAAAAAGTAACAGCATTTTGTCCAAACTGAACTTATATAATTGCACAAAAATCATAAAAAGCATTAAGAAATGCTACCAAAGATTGCCATTCTCTCAGATCCTCATGAAGCACACCCCGAGAAGCCGTGGTTTCAGGGGGACCCCAGATCTGCACGATCCTTATGCTCACCCTCACATTCCCAGTGACACACAGGCAGAGGAAGGAAGAGCAGCCAGGACCCGTGGGCTTTGGGACAATGGAATTCTGCTCTACTGTTAGAGTTGAATGATGACTTCACCGTCTTATTTTATTAGGAGCATTAAACACTTCAGTTTGAAGTATATTTTCCCAGGCTTAAAACATAACCCTATCAACTTAAGTTTTGGGCTATGGATCCCACCTCAGGTAATTAAAAAAAAAAAAAATCAACCACCATAAAACCTGTTTCAAGCAGGGTCCTTTGTTGTTACCATCCTGGGCCCTTACTTAGTTTGTAACACACACCCATAACAAGTTACATTATCACTGATCACATGCCAGCTGAGGGATGGCAGAGCCTAACTCAAATCTCGACTTTATTTTATTGGTAGCAGTTACTGTGAACGCCGTGTTATAAGGACTCTGAGGTCACATGTGGATTGGTGGGGCCAGCACTGTGCTTTGCCCGTCATCTCTGAGATGGACACAGGAGAAGAGGCAGCTCTCAGGCAGCAGATCTGCAATCTGTCCATTACTAAGAAAGCTGAAGAGGGTGTAGGTTACATAAGCTGTGAACAATAATACAAAACCCAATTTTTCTATTTTGATGAGTTACAATGTACCTGGGGGTTTATTTTATGGATTTTAATCTCAAATAAGATACAGTGTCTATGATAGGAGTTTTGCCTTTCTGACCTTATGGAAAATTAATGAAAAAAAATAACAGTGTTTTAAAGAAGACACACAAAGAGAACTCTGTCACCATGATAAATAGCTTCCTAACTCTGGATATTATGACTATGGGAAGAGGAGAGTTTTTACTCACTCCAGTGTTTACTACTGTGTTTCAGAGTAAAAAACACAGTCCCAGGCTCCTGATTATGGGGAAAAATAGCAATTCCTGAAATAAACATTAAAGTATGTGGCAGAGGCTACCTAGGTGGCCTTCCTTCATTTAGATGGTGTCATTAATGGATCAACCACATCTCTTCAACTCAGGGGGAAAAATTCCAGTGTAACTTTTGAAGGATTTCTAAAAACTAAGTCTTTCATTAGGAGAGCCTGGGTGGATATGTGAAGCACTTATTATACTTGGACAAGGAGGGAACATGGGGCCTGTCTGGTATGGCTAAGAATATATGAGATCCTGCACTGTGCACAACAGTCTGCTCAACAAACCCTGAATATATCAGATGCCCCTACAGCTGTGCTCTGAGAGTCACTGTGCCATCTCTTAATGGTTCTGATGGGCTGTTACAAATGCTTGGCTACTGTGCTTAGGACAGTATACCTGCATCAGGGACTAAAAGTCACCGCGAGAATTCTGCAACAACCATTTTAAGTACGACTCGCAACATCTGCAGAACTTGACTGGAATCTAACCAGAAGTCTGTTTCAGGTCCCAGTATGTTGCTACCCAGGCTTTTAGCTAGAAAGTTGAAGACCACAGAAAATGATTTCTAGGAAGAAAGGGAAATTTCCTTTTCCAGGATTGTAAATGGAGAATCCCAATTCAAGGAAAGGGTTGTTGGGGCCACAGAAGCCTAGGGAGTGAGCAGCCAGACTTGTGGATTTATTTTCAGTCCCCTGTTTAGAAAGGAACACAGGACTGAGGAGTTGGAGGGAGGTGGGGAGGGCAGGCATGGGAATGACGCCTCCAGCTGCTCAGCAAGCCAGGCACCAGTGGGTGAGCACTGTCAGGGCACGGTCTGTGTCACTCCGGTTTATGACATTACCTCTGTGCCCTGATGAAGTTGCCACCTATCTGCTTTTGGCTCTGTGCCTTGGGTTTTCTGGTAAGATGGGCAAACCTGTACCACTGCTGGGAGTGTTGATTCCCTGGCCTCTGTTTCCCTAATACAAATACTATCCTTAAAACCCTTGAATTTATGTTCTAACGATCAGCATCTTTGTACATCTTGGGCTCACATCCAGGTTGAAAGGAGGTGAACACCCTAGTTCTTAAGCTTCCCGCTATGATGGAAGGTCCTGACCAAACCGCCTGCAGTAACTGGGCCCTGCTCACTCTGCAAACTGAGCTCCTGGATGACCGGGGAAACGTGGCTCTTTACTGTTGCCCTTCCAACGCTAACATCCGACAGACAGGGTCATTGGGTGTTTACAGGTACTTGCTGGGGTCCACATTGATTTTTTTTTAGGCACTTGAGAAAATCACAGAATGATAACAGGGGTATCTCTCTGAAACATGGATGCCATTTATCTGAGGTTAAAAGGTAAGGCCAGGACAGCAGCTTCAAGGGTGTGCTGAGGGTCAGTGCACTAAGAATCTACAAAGGAAGCATGGCTGTCTGGGGAAGGAATCATCTTCCGATTGAGAACAGACAGATGGAGGTCTGGATCTGTAGCAGACACACATATACTTTCTTCTCTTTCATTTCCTTCCTTATCAAGTTTCTAAACACTTTCCAGACTCTAGGCAACCAAAGAGCAAGAAAGACTCAAAACTTTTTTAATAGCTAGTGTTGCTGGAATCTGCACTGTGGCTGAATGGTGGGACCGCAGGACACCAGTGCCCATGAGGGCTCATATGGCTCCAGTAGATACACAGGATGGGGAATAGGTAGGTAAGAATTACAGAAGATCTCTACTGGCCACCCCCAATGACTGATGGGTAGTTTTTAGTGTAAGCAGGGACCTTGGCAGTTAGCTCAAAATACAAGTATTACACAGACATCTTACATTATTGGGTAGATCTCATCAAAAGTGCAGAAAGGGAAGACATGGAGAGAGAGAGAATTTTCTGTATGTTTAAATGTGTTAACTGGAATACATCGACATATGTAACAAAAATCTTTCTTTACCTTTAAAAATTAAACTTACCTGAGTCATTAATTCCATAGAATTAGTGTAACTAAAGTTTGAAGTGACATACAGTTCAACAATTCAGTTTTCCATATTTCTAGCTACTTAAAAAAACACCACATCCACAATTATATACACTCACACAGCTGCCACCCTCCCAAACAGACATGTGTGTAAATGTTCACATGGAGACACTCAGAAAGCAGGAGTGCACAGATGCCAGTGGACACCCCTCTTGAGCCTGAGGCGCATGGGGGCTGTGGGGAGGCTCAGGAAGCTCTGCTGCATATCTGCTCAATGTCACTCATCTCTTTGGGACAATCTGCAGAAAGGATCAGAGGTGAGTCCTGAGTCACCACTACATCATCTTCAATTCGTACACCAAGGCCACGGAACTTCTCTGGGGCATCTCTGTCATCCTCCGGAACATAAATGCCTAAGAGTGAGAAAAAGAATGTGGTGTTCATAAATGGCAGTAACTGGATGATTTGGAGAAGGTAAATTAGCCTCTGTATGTGACACTTCATCTGTAATCTGGGATCTTAACAGAACCTACCTAGACTTGCGGAGGCGTTTTGAAATAAGATAATACATATAAAAGTGTCTGGCACATAATGGTCAATAAATGTTGACTATCATTACTAGAATTATTATAGTTATTTTATATACTAGACTACAGGCTCCATACAACTGTTGATCATGACTGTCATATTCTAGAGACTCAAGCAGGCCATTAAACTTATGAGTATGTCAATATATGCTGGGAACCAGTAGATTATATAAATGCATTCTTTCTCTGCCTTACAGTTCCCCTGGAAAAAGATAACTTTGCTAAAATAAAGTTATAAGGTATTTTAAAATGCATTAAAAACACACACCTATTTAGAGATCACTAGCCTGAACAACCAGAAGCTGTACAAACACTCAAACAGGCCCTCTCAAATAAGCCATAAATGTAACCGACGTACATGAGTGAAATAAGAAGACTTCAATGGACATGGTGTGAAGTTCTAGGAGCCCAAGGAGCCCTCTCTAATCATGAAGTCAGACAGTCAACAGGTCTTTTCATATTAAAGAAACTGTAGACTTCCTCCACTACAGTCATGATGCTGCCCTGTGATAAAAAGGCCAAGGGAAATACAGTCAAGGTCTAAGGAAGCACCCAGGTACCAACCAGACTGGACTGAATGGTACATAAGGCCAGAGAGCAACAGATGGCTGGGTTCAAAGGTGGTAGGAAAGATACATCCCACCTATAATTTGTAGAATTTAGAGATGAAAACACTTGAAATCTAGGCTTGAGATCCATTTTTTGTGATAAAAACAGCATTAGTGTTTAAAAAGCAACTCCTGTAACATCAGTCTTCACACTCTGCCATGGCCACGACTTCCTGCTGAATTCTGCACAATGCCTGGTAGCACTCAAGCTAAGGAACCATTAGATGGAGTGTCTTTCTGCAGGAGAGCACAGGGGGCTTCAGAAGCATGAGCCCAGCCCACCACTACTACATAGGAGACTCGTGCAAATTGGCCCTGGCAAAGGCAGGGTTAAAAACAAAGATCTATTTCTTAATATCTACTTTAGAAGTATTTTCCATCTGTTGTTTATTGGAGAAGTCAAATTAAACAAACTGTGTGATGTTAAATAAGAAAGCTCAAGAAAAATCTAAAAGTTCCCTTCTACACTGGAGAGATCCGTTTTCCCATCTCTCCTAATTTAATTATGTTGGTCAAGTAACAATAAATGATGTTTACCTTTCGATCTGATACTACTATTATGTGTCCCAAGGGGTGAGAGGCTACTAGCCCCCCTTACCTGGCTCCACCGTGATTACCATGCCGGGCTGTAAGGGGAGGGAACGGGGCACGTCTGGAGTGTCATGGACATCCATCCCAAGGTAATGGCCAACATGATGAGGGCAGTATTTTCGAGCAGCCTGGGGAAAGATAATTACCAGTGTTGTTAGAGCAATGACCCTTTAAGGGAAAGCTGGGCATGTATAAATCAGTGAGATGTGTGTTAATACTTCTCCCATGGTTCTGCCACTTATGTTTAACCTATCCTTGGGTTAATGCTTAAGAAACCTGATCAAGTACCACCTTTTGTATGCAAATCTGCCAATGGCATTCTAACTAATCCACATTTCCATTCCCACTAATTTAATATACTTCACACACCCTGACTTGGGTAACCCTAGTAATGCCCATGGCAAATGAACATCTTTTTTCTTGGGGGATGGAAGATAACTATTAATTTAGAATAGTTCACTTTTCAATGTCACACCCCGCCTCTCAGGAAGCCTACTCTAGAGACCCTAAGTATCTCGTAGCAACTGGGGCAGTAGGCCTGAAACATCAAATAACACTGTAATTTTTAGGCATTTACCATCTTGGATATTTTTATCCATTAGTTAAAGATCTATGGCCTGAGCAGGAGAAATTTATAGCTTTTTTCCTATTGAGAAAAGAATCCTTGGCAACCTAAACTTGGAGATGGGAGATGCCTTAATAGCCTGACCACTCAGCATCTTAATTGAATGCCAAGGTTTTACATTTTTACTGAACACCATTATATTTCAGCTGCAGATGAAATTCACTAAAGAAGTGGCCCTTGAGGATACTGTTGGGTCTCAAAAATGTCACCGATGCAACATTCTCCCACTCGACATCAACCTCTACCTTTTCAAAATCACCACAAAGGGATTAATTGGTGACCTCTCCTCCTTTCTGTGTCCTTTTCCACCCTGTCTGCACCAGACTGTTTCCTGCCAATTGAGCGAGCCATACAGTATGCAATGAGCCAGAAGGTGCTGCCATCTTCTGGCCAATGTAAGTACTGACTCCCTTTGTTTTAATCTACAATCTAAGTCCTTCTGACAGATGAACAATCACAAAGACCATTTCTAAATCGAATTAGATTTATATAAGCCAAAAACCAAGTTGAGAACTGGGGTCAAAAGAATGGAGTACCTTGAAACCACTATTTTCCTTAATGTTCTTCACGATTCCCAATTCTTTAAGCTTCTGCCCTATCAGTGTCAGCATCATGTTGTAGATGGTCTCTAAGCTTGTCCCAGGGGAGCAGAGGGTCAGACACTCTCGCTGGATCTCTAGAACAGCTTCATAGAGTTCTGCCTGAGGAGCTGTGAACCTGGGGACAGGAAAACCAAAAAATCTGATTTTGGAAAAATCTGATATTGCAGGAAGTTTGCTTCTAAGTTTGCTTAGAAAAATTGCAAGGCAATGGTGATGGGGCATTACTGGCATTCAGTCAGTACCTATATATATCATTATTGGCAGGACCCTAACTATGCCCAGGACGCTCAACAGGAAGAACAATAATCCTTCAGGCTGGGGCTCCTTCAGATGGTCAGCAGAACATGCATAAGGTAAGGCTAGAAGATGCATCCAGCCATGATTGCAGTCCGAGGGCCAGGCCAGTTCATCCTTGATCCTTTCCCTTTTTTTCACCATTAAAAAACAAAAACACCAAAAAACTGAAAACAATAGAAAAAGAAAAAACCCCACAAAGCCTAGGAATCCACTTCTCACAGGCAAAGCAGATGTCAAGGATAACTGGTCGATACTTTGGTTACTAGTAACTTACTAGCTACTAGGTGTCGTCATAGTAGTAATTTCTTTAGCAATCATGGGGCAAAATGAGAAAGAATTAATTTGGGGTGGTATTCATACACTGTTGATGGGAGTATAAATTAGTACTGCTCATTAAGTCAAAGACCTTAAATCAAAGGTTCATAAAGTTTCAGCTTGTAATTCTGCTCTGAGAATCCATCCTAAAAAAATGTTTTAAACCTTTCTGTGGTGTTGTGTGGTCCTGGGAACCCACTAGCCACGTGTGACTACTGAGCACTTGAAATGTAGCTAGTTCCACTGACAAACTAAAGTGTACATTTGATTCAATCTCGATTAATTTAAATGTAAACAGTCCCGTAAGCCTGGTGGCCCCACACTGGATCACACAGCTCTAGTAGATCCTTCATGGGAGAAACAGTCCTTGAGTTCCTACCTAATAATTTGTGCCCTTCCTTTACAGATAAAGTTGCTTTTGGGGCAGATAAAATATTTGGCTCGAACTTGTTCTCTGAGCTTCTTCAATATGTTACTCCATTTTCTTCTTGTATAAAGCACTGCTTTTAAAGTCTGACAATTATCTAATTTCCTTCCTTTATAAATCCTGTGTTCTTTTTCCTTAGATTAACAAAGGAATTTTTCTTTTTCTTACAGGTTCAGAATTTTACTAGAATGTCTCGGTGTTGCCTTTCCTGGGTTGATATTCTCTGATAGATGATGTGCTTTTTCAAAGGTAGTTTCAGATATATATATATTTTTTTATTTCAGGAAAATTTTATTGAATTAGAACTTTCATTATTTGTTGTTCCCTTGCTTTGGTTTTCTTCTTCAGGGCTTCCTTTATGTGTATGTTGTAACTTCTCTGCCTATCTTTAATATTTGCCAGTTGGCCTATAAACTTTTTAGTTTGTTTTGACTTTTAATACTATTTTTCCCTTTCATCTTCTATTTCTTATTAAGGCTTTATTGTGCTTCATTGCTATGGGGTACCTTCCAGTGTAGCCTTTATTTCTTAAGTGATTTTTATTTCCAATTCTTTCCTGAGTATTATTGCTTCATCTCTTATATTTTGATTTATGTTCTTTCATGTCTTGAATGGTTGCTTAAAAACTTTTAGGTTGTTTTAAAACAGCAGGCCACTGTTTTTGATGTATTTTATAGCCATGTCTTTCTGATGCGCTTTCATTATCTGTGGGATGTTATTCTGCTCCTCTTTGTCTTTTTTGCTTTTAATGGCTTTGTATGAGATTTAACCTAGACAAAACCACTCTTCCTGAACTTTCAGAATGAGGCAGGATTCAGGAAAGATCTTTTCAACCTCACAGAGCCCGTTCACTCTTCTGTCGCTCTGGTGCAGCGGTAAAAAAATGTGTCAGCTTGCTTTCTGATCGCCCTCCTCTCCACTTCCGCTTGGATCACCCCACTCCATCCTCTCTCTTGTCCCTAGCCTGCTCAGTTTTGATTCCACTTCCAGTGGTTTCTCCTCAGTGTGAGCCCCTGTCCTACAAGGGGGCCCAGGACCTTCAAACTTTCTTGGGCCACTGGAGTGGCAAATCCTTCCTGTATCAGCTTCTGTCCTCAAACTGGCTCATCATTCCCTCCAGTGAATGGCTGCTGGCTGTTGGGGAGTTCTTCTGTTCTCAGGTCTGTCGATAGCCCCCCACCTTCACCGTTCCTTCCTTCCACACAAATACTCATGCAGGCCTTGTGGCTGTGTGTGCGTTCATAATTGTTTGTGTTTTGAGGTTTGTAGCAATACCCTGTCGCCTAGTGTTTGGTTTTGCTACCTAATGGCTCTGTTTCTGTATCTATTTCATAATTTGGAGAGACTGAAAAACTATGCTTTTGCTGCTATCTCCCTAGAACCTATGGTTCTCATTTCTTATCTTATTTCTGAGATTCTTCATCTGTTCACTCATTAAGCTAATATTGTCCTTTAACTCCTTGAACACACCTATAATAGCTCCTGTAAAGTCCCTGCCTGCTAACTGTAATACTAGGGTTATTCAGGATCTGTTTTTATGGACTGTATTTTTCTTGATTATGGGTCACATTTTTCCTGATTCTTCTCATCTTTAGTGATTTTTTAGAACTTAACACTGAAAATTATGAATGCTACAACGTAGAGATCCTGGAATTTTATTACGTTCTTCTGAAGAGTGATACTTGTTAACTTGGCTGGATTCAAACTACAAACTCTGCTCTCAGTGGGAAGTAACTAAAATCTCTGCTCAGTCCACTCAACTTCTAGCTGCTGGTATTTTGCTGAGCCTCCTGGGGTCCCTCCCCAACATATAATTTAGTGATCAGCCAATAATTTTAGAATATTTTATAAAGACATTTTGGAGCTCACCCTCTGTGGCAACCTCTCTTCCAAGACTTAATGCACTGTTTCTGCCTTTAAAGACAGGGCATATCAAATTCCTATCTAAATATGCAGAGAACTTGGCACATGGTCAAAAGAGTACATATATAGCAATGATGACTTCAAAGAATGGATCTAACACTGTCCTCTGATACCTTAAGCCAATAAGGCTGTGGCTTTCTGCCACCCAAACTGTGTAGACTGGGGAACTGTGTGGATTGGGGAGTGCCTTCAGGCAAAAAGCCCTAATCATTTAGGTCCTACCCATTACAGTTCTAACAAGGACAGATTTAATTCAGTTTCTGCCAGTGTTTAGAAGCTCTTTGGTACCTTCAAATACTTGTTTTTGTCCACATTTTCTAATTATTATCTATGGAGGGTTAATCTGACCACACGATTCTACCATTACCTAAATATTATTTTCGTAATCTGAAAATAAAAACTTCAAAAAAAATTTTTTTAATGTGTGTATATGTGTTAACTAGGTATTTCCAGGTGCCTAATCCTGTGACATGATGAATAAAACATTCTTAGAAAATAATCAGGAGACTTTGCAAAGACAGTTAACCTGAACTAGAAGGGACCTGTGTATTTCTCTAGTTATTTATTCCAAATATAAGCATTTTCTAGTTCATACTCCTAAGAAGCAGTGTGATCTGTAGAAGCCTCACCTGCCACTGACAGGCCAGGTGCGGGTGATGTCACTCACATAGCAAGAGGCCTCGCAGCCTCCATCCAGCAGCACCATTTCCCCGTCCTGGAACGAAAGCGAGACAGGTCAGATAGGGGACCCCATGACTGTCAGTCATTTCTACTCCTAACTGAACTTCATTGAGCCATTCATTTTAATATATATATGTATGTATATTACATATTATTTTATATGTGTCATTTATATATATTTTACATATATATAATTTAAAGGCGATTAATATTCTCTGGTTCCTTTTCACAAGAAATAGCATGTAAATTTTTCAAATGAATTCATATTGGCTCAGGGAAGGTGCCATGCACAGTGATTAAGTGCACAGGCTCTGGAACCAGACTGCTTGGGTTTGAATTACCAAGTGCAAACAACAGCACATTATAAATGTTACCATTATCATTGGATACCACTATTTAAATCGGTATCCAGGGCCTTATTCAAATACAATTACCCTTACCCATTTAACTTTAATCAAAGTAAGTGGGGGAAAAAGAAAACTTTGGGTATCTCTATCTTGCTACTTGTCATATTAATATTGAAATGCACTGTTTCTGCCCTTAAATTCAGGGCATACCAAATTCCTATCTAAATATGCAGAGAACTTGGCACATGGTCAAAAGAGTACACATATGGAATGATGACTTCAAAGAATGGATGTGGTTTTTCTTTCTGGCAAAATGACAGATGAATTTCCTGCTAGGAAACAACTTAAATCCTGGATAAAAATAAACTTTACAAAATGTTGACTTTACATAATATAAGATACATCTTGAAGACTATTCCTCTCTTGAAAAAAGACAGACCAGAAGTGAAACTAGAGGTTTGACTGGTGATGAGGTAAGTGTTACAACAGAGTATATGTAGGAAAGGAGATGTTGCCCTGAGGTCCTATAGCAAAAAGTAGGGAAAATGAATTGGAGATTCCTGCATGAATCCAGGATGCTCACAGGGGATAAAATGGTGCCAGATTATTAGGACCACCTGGCTTCTGGCAAGCATATGCAAACAACTCTTGGAGGAAATTTTCCCCCAATTTGGGCTTACATGATATCCAAAAAATAACACCAAACAAATATGAGCTCATAACCAAAAGACTGTCAGTCACACAAAGGGGGTAGGTCAGTGTGAGAGTCAGCAGGAACCACAAATGCCAAACTTAGGTCTTTCAGGACTTCAGATAAGGGAATTATCAGATTTAGAATAGCTATTATGAACTGTTTGAAGAGATAAAGAATGGAATCGCAAAGATGAAGAAATAACAGTAGACAATCCAAAATAACTATGCAGATTTGAAGGGAAACAAATGAAAATAAAAACAACTGCTGAAATAAAACACTCAGGGAGATGGAACAGCAGTTTAGAAAATGGAAGAGAAAATTAGTTTCCCAGAAGACAGACATACCCAATCCCCTTTCTAGAAACATGATAGAGAGAGACAAGGCAAGGGTAACAGGAAAAAGAAGTTAGCTTGTGGAAAACAGAATGAGAAGGTTTAACATACATCTAATTGAAGTCATGAAGGAGTGAATAGAGAGAATGTAAGAGAGATGATATCTATAAAGAAATAATGTCTGAGAATTTTCTAGAACACACGAAGACATGAATCCACAGATCCAGGAAGAAGGTATCCTAAGGATACATAAAAATAAATTTATACTTAGACATATAAACTGAAGAATACCAAAGGAAATCCTAAACAAAAAGAGTTTCCCATAAGGAATAATTAGTGTTTTTTTCCCTTTTAAATCAGAAACTCTGAAAGTCAGAAGAAAGGGGAATAATAGTATCAAACTGAAGACTGAAAATAACTGTCAACCTAAGAGGGTTTTCTTGGCATATCCATCTTTCAAGAATGAGAATTAAATGGAGATATTTCAGCTAAACAAAAATGGAAAAAGTTTATCAGCAACAGACTTTCACCTAAAGAAGGTTCTTCAGGCCAAAGGACGGCGATCCCAGGAAGGCCATCTGAGATGTAAGAAGAAAAGGTGAACATGAGCAGGTGAACCAACTGTCAGAAGGTCTTGCTTTGACCTGTTCCTGCAAGCTGGATGGAGCTGTGGTGAGCTCGGTGGCAGAACCACAGGGCAGCCTGCCCTCTCTAACTGCAGTTCTGCCACATGCCCAGTCTGATCTCCACTAGCCCTTCCAGATGCCCCAAGAGTCCTTTGCATTTCTCAACGTGTTGGTGACCTTGCACACTGACTGTACCAGAAGGGGCACTCACAAAATTTCAGACAATCAGACGATGACCTAGAAGTTCCCAGCTTAGTTTCTCTTGGGCCACTTTATCTAATAACAATACTTCTCTCTCCCTATCAAGCTAGATGTGCTTATTCTCCAGTTTTTCAAGAATGAACATTATATCGTTTATGAATAGACATACTGGTGAAGATATGAATAAAAAAAAAATGACAAGATGGTAGGGGACAGAAAGCGGGGTGTGCCTGGGGTTGCCCAGCAGTCTCCTAAGGTTCTAGCAATGTTCCTCTTATCCTTGATGGTGTATTCATGGTGATTCATTTTACTATTATTACTATTATTTTAAAACAGTACATTACATTTATTGCTTTAATATGTGACGCATTTCACAACTTTAAAAATGTGGAATATAATGAAAATGAGAAATTTATCCTTAAATACTTATAATTAGAAAATAAGAAGGGATGAAAATTAATGAGTCTGGCATCTAATTTAAGAAACCAGAAAAAAACAAGAGAATGAACACAAACAGTAGAAGGGTGAAACTAATAAAGGCAAGGACATGATGTAATGAGATAATAAACAAAGACAAAATAGCATTATGATGTGAGAAGTTGGTTTTAAAAGACCAACTCTGTGTTTTAGGCAATTTGCATACAGTGAAATGTACATATTGAAGTATATAGTTAAGTAAGTTTTGTCAAATGCATATATCATGTAACCACACGCTCACACCTCTTCCCAGTCAACCCACCCCATCAGAAGCAAGCGCTGATCTGATTTCTACCACCAGAGACTAGTTTTGCCTATTTTAGAATTTCATATAAATGGAATCATATAGTTAATAATTTTTTGCATTCTTGCTTATTCATTAAGCCTAATTCTTTTGAGATCTTTATGTTGTTGGTAGTGCAGTAGTTTACTCCTTTTTATTTTAAGCATATACCACATGACAATTTTCTTATCTAATACCCTAGTGATGGATGCCTGGACTATTATAAGTAAACTTGCTATCAACTTTCTTGTACAAGGCATTTTGTGTACATGTGTTTTAATTTTTTCTTGGAAAAATACATATAAATTAAACTGCTGATGCATAGAGTGTATGTATGTTTACTTTTTAAAGAAACTGTCTCATAAGATTAGAAATAAAGGGAAAAGGCAAAATACATCAAGAGCATACCAACTACAATTATAAAAGATTAAAAGGTAAGAAAATACTGTGAATAATTTAAAAAACTTAAAGACAAAGTGATATGATCACTTTGGGGAAGTCTGGTATTTTCTATTTATGTTGCAAATATGCATATCCTATGACCCAGTAATTTCATTACTAGGTGTCCGTTAGGCAAATTTGGTAACTTATATACCAGGAATAATATATAAAAATGCTTACAGAACAATGTTCATGATGCTAAAAACCTGGAAACTATATAAATGTCCATCTATGGGTATTTATTGCTTAAAAAAATTGAAACTGAGAAAACTGTATACTATTTATTAACTCATTTAAAAATAGCAGTAAAACTGTTACATGCTAAGATAAATAATATTTTAAGTGAAAACAATTATTTTTCTAAATAAAAAGTTAGAAAAGTGGCATTGTTTTATATTTTTGCAAATCTTTGTCTAGCATAACAGAAGGTAGCCAGAGTATCTGCTTCTGTATTCAATCTTGTGTGACAGCACATTTCATAAAGCCTGTAGAATATTTCACTGTACGCTTGAGAGAGAATGAGAGTGAAAAAGGCAAAGAATACCTTGTTTTTGTAATTAAAATATATTTAACTTCATAGACCAAACTTTAAAGTAGCACAAAATAAACTACAGTGGCATGGAGACACAGACATAATAAAATTTCAAAAATATGAAGTTCAAACCTGACCATAACCAAACTATATTGAACTATATTATTTATTAATTGTAAAACAAAAAGCAAAGCAAAGACATGATTACTATCAAAGTCAGGAGAATGGTTATCCTATTAGGGAGATAAAGAGTTGTTGCTGGGAAGGGCCATGTGGTGGAAACGTTTCTTGGGGGTAGGAACAGTAATGTTCTATTTCAGGAGTGAAGCTTTTTCTGTAAAGGGATAGATAGTAAGTATTTTTTATTCTGTGGACCACACTGTCTCTGTGGCAGCTACTCAACTCTGTCATTGTTGGGGTAAAGTGGGAATGGCTTGTTCCAATAAAACTTTATTTACAGAACAAAGTGGAAGACAGGCCAGAGAGCTGTAGCTCGCCAACACCTGTTTTATTTCTTGACCTGGGTACATGGGTGTTCACTTTATAATTACTCATTAAACTGTTCCTTTATGTTTTAAGTACTTTTCCAATAGTTACAGTTTGCATTAAGAAAGGTTAAAAAAAGACATAGAAGCCTCACTATATTAAAGAAACTGAATCAGTAGTTAAAAAGTCCACAAAGGAATTTATCAGGGCCAAATAGTTCTACAGGTATGTTCTACCCAATTTTCAAGAAACATTAATTCAAATCATTTCACAATATTAAAAAAGAAAACCAGTCATTTATGAACTTAGTTTGACTTTGATAGGAACATCAGAAAAAGAGTATGAAAAAAACTGCAAGTCAATCTCACAAACACAGTTCAGAATATCCTAAATAATGTACTGGCAAGTTAAAACTGGTAGTGTTAAAGATAAGAAAAGATCCTTACTTTCATTGATAATTAAAGTAATGAAAATTAAGACCACAATGAGATACTATTTTATACCAACTAGAATGGCAGGAATTAAGAAGTCCAACAATATCAGGGGACACAGAGGAGCTGGTTAATTAAACACTGCTGGCAGGACTGTAAACAGATACAAACACTTGGGAAAAAATTTGTATTATGAATAAAAAAACCAAGTTAAGTCCCAAAAAACTATATATAGGAGTACATAATTTATATATGGTTCATAAACAAGATAACTAATTAATACTAGTTTAGGCAATCATATATATGTGATACAACTATTTAGAAAAATCAAGGGAATGACAAAAATTTAGGATACCGGTTAGTTACCTTTGACAGGAGACAGGATGGCAGAACATAAGGGCACTAAGTAGGTGCACAGTCTTGGTAATGCTCTAACTCTTGAGTGGTTGGTTCATAGGTATCCACTTAAAAAAATTAGGCTGTATATAGTTTACATGTTTTCTATATTTATTCTTTGAATTTACTGAACATTAAAATAGGTAGTTAAAAGTGGACTTAATTAAGGAATACACAATTCTTTACTTGTATGGTCATTTGGGGAGAAAGCTGTAAAAGGTAAGTGCCCTTACAGTTAATAAGCTATTCTTATACTCTGTCTGTTCCCAAAATATGCTTGGCCTACTGCTGCCACAGTCCATATGACATAGGCAGTATAGTTTAGGAAGAGAGATGCCCTGGGCAAGTCAAGAAACCACAGATATCAGAAGCTTGAGGCCAGTTTGTGTGGCTAGCTGGTAAAACAGGTTAAATGAAAACACCAGCTAGATTCTAGGGAAATTAGTTAATGGCAAAACAGAACACATGAGCTAGATTCTAGGGAAATTAGCTGACAGCAAAACAGGTTAAGCAGAAGCAAACCAGCCAGATTCTAGATGGAGAGCAAAGGTAACCCACAGTTACCCCAAAGTTCATTATATGCTCATTAACACATTAAAAATCATACCCCTTGGAGCCCTGACAGTTCCAGGCTGACCAAATCTGGGCAAAAAGAGCACAAATTCCCTAACCCTCCCCATTCCAAGAAAACCGCACCTATCCCTATGAATATGCCATCTCTTGCTTAAGCTCTGGCTACAAGACTACCCAATCAGAAACTCACCACGCTGCTCATCTCTTGGGCATGCCCATGCTTCCTTCTTGAGTGCTTACTTTTGCTTTAATAAGCTACCCTTTGCTTGCACCTGACTTGACTTGCTTGTGAATTCTTGCTCAACAGGGGTCAAGAACCCTGTCCTGGGTTAAGGTCTCACCTAGCTGGCAGGGAGATCTCCCCAGATGGGATTGCCCTGCAACACTTAGAGGAGGAGTGTTATAAAATGAAATGAACTACCGCTAATCATCAGAGAAATGCAAATTAAAACCACATTGAGAAATCACCTCACACCAGTTAGGATGGCCACCATCCAAAAGACAAACAACAACAAATGTTGGCGAGGATGTGGAGAAAGGGGAACTCTCCTACACTGCTGGTGGGAATGTAAATTAGTTCAACCATTGTGGAAAGCAGTATGGAGGTTCCTCAAAAAACTAAAAATAGAAATACCATTTGACCTAGGAATTTACCCTAAGAATGCAGGAGCCCAGTTTCAAAAAGACATATGCACCCCTATGTTTATTGCAGCACTATTTACAATAGCCAAGAAATGGAGGCAACCTAAGCGTCCATCAGTAGATGAATGGATAAAGATGATGTGGTACATATACACAATGGAATATTATTCAGCCATAAAAAGAAAACAAATCCTACCATTTGCAACAACATAGATGGCGCTAGAGAGTATTATGCTCAGTGAAATAAGCCAGGTGAAGAAAGACAAGTATCAAATGATTTCACTCATCCATGGAGTATAAGAACAAAGAAAAAACTGAAGGAACGAAACAGCAGCAGACTCACAGAACCCAAGAATGGACTAACAGTTACCAAAGGGAAAGGGACTGGGGAGGATGGGTGGGAAGGGAGGGATAAGGGGAAAAAGGGGCATTACAATTAGCACACATAATGCAACAGGGGGGCACGGGGAGGGCAGTATAGCACAGAGAAGACAGTGACTCTGTAACATCTTACTACGTTGATGAACAGTGACTGTAATGGGGTATGTGGTGGGGACTTGATAATGGGGGGAATCTAGTAACTACTACAGTTGCTCATGTAATTGTATATTAATGATACCAAAAAATAATAATAATAAAATATAATAAAATGAACATTATACCCAGCTCTGCACTAATGAGTTGCTTAATTTCTTCAGTTTATTTTCCTCACCTTTAAATAGGCATGTTAATAACTGCTACACAGAGTGCTAATGTGAGGATCAAATGAGATAATATCTATAAAAACATTCTGTAAAAAATAAAAAGGGCTTTATAAATGGCAGTTATTTTGTGAAAGTTGAAGGTTAGGGGACCCTGAGGTGAGTGAGTTTTCTTCTATGGAATCTGGATCCAGAGGAAGCAGCACAGAAGGGCATTTTGTGTACCTTTATGAGTTGATTATTCTTCACATAGTGCAAAGTGTTTGACCGATTACCTCCAGCAACCACAGGTGGGTAGGCTAAGATGTCTGCGCCATGGGCCCGGCATTCAAATTCAAACTGAAAAACAACAGCAAAGTGTGACTACAAGTGTGCCTTAAGACAGGATCTCCCCAGGATCTCTTCAATAGCCCATTCCTTCAGTCACTTACGTTATTTCTTTTACTCTCACTCCAATCCTGTAATTCAACCCTATTGCTAAATCTGTTCTCTTCTTTAGAGCACTTTAAAGTGCTCTAAATTTCCTATGATTTTCAAACTGCTAAATCCAGAAGACAGCACAGAAACCCCATGATTAAGGCTGAGTAGAGATACAGTCATGTAGTTACTGTTTGTTTAATCTTATTCAGATAAATACTGGAATACAGTTCGCATTTTTAGCAACAACTCTAAATTACTAATTGCAACCCCTTAAATAGCTACCACCTACATATTCTGGAAAAGTGAAAAAAGATGCTAAGCAAATAAATTCTATTAAGTTCACTATGACCTCAGACAGAGCTAGAGACTGGCGAGTATCTGCTGCTATCTACAGCACTACCTTCAACTCTCTACATTTAAACAATACTATTCTTCTCTTCTCACACTTGTGTCTTTCCTTTTTCATCTGTTCTACTTTGGAATTGTCCTCATTTAATTGCAGTTTGGCATATTTCAGACTTATCTAATAAATTACCAGTGCTGTTTAAGAACCAAATACTCCCCACTGATAACACAGTCCCTTCTATGAAAGCCAACTAACTGGAGTCTACCTGCAAATCAACGAAATTACATTTGTCTCCAACAAAACCTTCCTAACCATTTAAAAGCTCACCTTAGCATAAAGAAAACCTTCCTCCACAGGGGCTTTACTGGCAAACATGGTCTCTATGAAAGCCTGCAAAGAGAACAGAGGATGAAAAGAATACAATCTCAATTTAATATGTTGCTTATTCAAACATTCAAAATGCTGGAACTCAAATAAAAAGCACTCTTTCTCCGTTTTGTTGACCTGAAGGTGTGAGTTTGTGGGCACAATAACATAGACTTCCAAAGAGGGAAATACTGATGACAGATTGAATGGAAGGGAACTCAACTCTCCCACTCAGAATGTACATTGTATCCACCCCAATGTTTATCGCTGCATTATTTACAATAGCCAGGATATGGGAAGCAACTAAGTGTCCATAAACAGATGAATGGATAAATATGATGTACATATACAGAATGAAATATTCTTTAGCCATTAAAAAAAAGAAATCCTGCCATTTGCAACAATATGGTTGGATCTACAGGATATTATGCTCAGTGAAATAAGCCAGGTGGAGAAAAACAAATACCGTATGGTTTTCTTATTTGTGGAATATAAAAACAAAGCAAACAGAATGAGCAAAACAGCAGTAGATTTATAGACACTGAGAGGTTCGAGTAGATGAATGGAGAGGGTGAGAGGGATAAAGGAGCACAAAAATTCTCAATCATAATATAAACTGATCACAAGATAGTAGTATAGCATTGAGAATATGGTCAAAGATTCTGTAACATATTTCCATGTTGACAGATAGTAGCTGCACTAGTGGGGGTGAGGATTTAATATGGGTGACTGTTGAACCACTGCATTGTATACTTGAAACAAATAGAAGATTGTGTTTCAAGGATACTTCAATTAAAAAATATATATACATTGTATTCTAGAATAACCTACATAGAACACATTTGCCATTTATATAACAAAATATGTGTAAAGCCCAGGAATGTATAAAATTTTGATTGAATGGTATAGTCTATAGTAGGGTTCCCTAAACTCAACACTACTGACATTTTGGGGTTGATAATCCTTTGTTGTGGGGGATTGTCCTATTTCCCCATTGTGATGGTCAGATATTGCCAAATGTCCCCTGGGGAACAAAACTGCCTCCAGTTGGGAACCACTGGCCTCTAGGTACTTTAATTCTGTGATAGCCACATTACATGTATATGTTTATAAATGTACATGTTTATAATTCACCACTACCTTGTCCCAAAAGGGATTTTAATTAGTTTACATAGATACATAAAACACAAAATAGCATTAATCCATGGCAGGGTTAAACAAAAGCAAGGCTTGAGGGGAATGGAGCTTGAAAATGTTAATAATAATAATAATAATGCACACCATGATAACCTTCAAATGAACTATGACTACTATGGATGGGTCACAAATTTGTCTCTGAGTCTTCTAGCAGCCAATGTAAAAAGAGAAACTGTCAGCTATATAATTTCCAAAGTTTGTGGCATAAAAACAATGAGCTGCACAAGGATATGACAATATCTAGATAGATAGATAATTGGAGAGTAGCAATTACCTAGATAATGTCCAGATTTCTGTTGTGAAAATTAATAAAGGGAAACCTTGCTGACATGGCCTCAGGAGGCTAGCAAGGGGAGCTCCTGAGCCCCACCACTCCCTGTTAATTGCAGGAAGAAATCTACTTTACTACCCAGTAAGAGGAAGGAAGATTTCTGCCTTCCCTCCAGCAACGGCCCAGAAAACGAGAGACTGTCACAAATGGGCCAATGAGAAGCCACAATACATGAAGCTCGCAGTTTACACCAAAGGATTTTTTGCTTAGAACAGTCTTCCCAACTTGGCCTTTCCTCTCTAAGAGCATTCCTCCCCTTTGTTCTCCAGACTTGCCCGTGGTTTTGCCGGTAGCTTGCTAGTCCAGAATTGCAATTCTCTGCTATTCCAGAATAAACTTGTTTTTGCTGGTAAATTAGCTGTTTTATTTTTAAGGTAATACTGTCTAAGGTAGCTGGGTGGATGTTGATATTATGAACCACAGAAAAGAATACAGGAGAGTCAGGTCTGGCAGAGGGTAGAGCATGTGAAAATCAAAAATGGGAAACACCGTGAAGCAGAGTAGGGAGGCCAGAGGGGGAGGCCCACCTACCACTTCAAGGTCCATTACAGAACCGTCATGAGCAGGAAAAATCATCAGCAGGGAAAGAAGCACATTGCATGTCCTACAAGAAACTGACTCAGCCAAGGGGAGACTGTCGTCACCCTGAGCTCTTGCTCTTCTCATGGACTTCCCTTCAAAACAACCCCTTTCAACCGCCATCTTCTCCATGAAATAATGTTCCTTTCCTTGATTTGTTGGACTTGCCTATGGTTTCCCCCTAGTTTGCATGTCCTGAATTGTAATTCCCTGCTATTATTCCTGAATAAACCCATTTTTGTTGGTATAATAACTGAAAGTTTTATTTTTAAGGTTAACAAGCACAAGTTTAGGTAATTCCAGGGAATTCAGGTAGAGATGTGGGGCAGGGCTCGAGTGAGGTTTATATTCAGCCATAGGAGACATGCGGCCTGTACCAAGTCTGACTCTCACCCCACTTTGCCTTCTGCCCACTTAGGCTACCAACTATCAGTCAGTAAAGAGTTAGTTAACTCTAATGGCAAGGTCCTTACTTATTTTAAACCAGATGAGAGTGCAAAAAATCCAACTTATCAGTATTATATGGTCACAAATTACATTTGGCTTGCCCCCCCTGCAAAGAAGAGAAATTTATGTTAGCGCTGAATAACACAGATATAGCACAGTTATTCTAAGGAAACTATTTTGTCCAAATACCCAAAAATCTTACAGAAACATTCTAGACTAGAACTGGTAACACTTAAGGAATACGAATTCCTGGTTCCTAGAAGTTGTTCATTAAGAAAATAAGAAAAAAAAAAGAAAAAGAAAAAGAAGGCCACCTCCCTGTTTCATATCATTATTGAGTTAGTAGATAAAGGGAATATCAAAGACTTACCACTCCTAAATTTTTGCACAACACTTAAAATAGTCTCTCAGGATAACAGTGTGGACCAGTGACAGAAGGTGGATCAGAACACTCCTGGGTAGACTATAGCTGATTTTATACCTTATCCAAAGACATCTGATTATTGGACAAATAATAATTCCTCTGGAGCCCTTAACATTATCCTACAGGTCTATCCTTAGCTTCTTCTCTTCCTTATTTTAAGAATCTATGATTTAAAGAATGACAAAAGGTATATACTTATGTGTATAATCTCTTATAAAAGTAGTCTTTGCTGATCTAGCTATGGCTGAAGGGTTGCACACTGTAATTGAAGAAGGACGCTGACAAGACTAGAGCACATACACAGGTGAGTTGCCAAAATAAGGGAAAATGTAAAATGCGGAATAGTTAACAAAAACAAGAATGTTTCACTTTGGGAAAACTCGAGGTAGAACACAGAAAAGCAGCCTGCTTCAAATGTTACTGTGTGCTATCATGCTGTGAGGTTAGTCCTAGCAGGCCTGGAATTAGCCTGAGCTCTTTTGCTCAATTCCTGCTTGGCAACAATCCTGGGCAGGGCCTGAAACATACTGATTAATAGTGTTGAGAGAAGTTTCAGAGCAGTTTTTACCAGCTTGTCAGTACTGGTAACAGTGAAATTAATAATTTGTACTTGGTCCCCTTGAGACACCCAGAGGGCTTTGCTGTTACATAGCAGGAATATACCAATGTGACCCAAAAACAAAAATCTCTTGAGATTCATTTTGGGCTCCATGGTTCTGAGGTCATGCATCTGTGGTTCCTGATCCAGGAGAGAACGTGCCTTGCTGAGGGAAGACGATAAGAACCTGCACCTCGCTTCTCTGGACCCTTGCTGTAGACCATCCATTGGCTATAACAGGCATTCTTACGGCAGTAAGTTGTTATACTGTATTATTTCTCTGTAAGAATTGTATGTTTGTAAGCACTGTAATCAAGTCTTCTTTAACAATTGAACTTTGCTTAACTGTCTTTGTTATTACAGTAGACATCAGAAGTGGGAATGCTTGGAAGATAATTTTATTTTGAGATAAAATCCATATTACATAAAATTACAATAGAAGTGAACAATTCAGTGGCATTTAGTACATCCACAATGCTGTAAGCCACCGCCTCTATCTAGTGAAAAAACATTTCCATCACTCCAAAAAGAATCCCTGTACCCATGAAGCAGTTACTGCTCACTTCCCCCTTCTCCTGAGCCCTGGCAACCACGAGTCTAATCTGCTTTTAGTCTCTATGCATTTATCTATTTTGGATATTTCAAATAAGTGGACTCATACAATACGTGACCTTTGTGTCTGCCTTGTTTCACTTAGCTTAATATTTTCAAGGTTCATCCATGCTATAGCATGTATCAGAACTTCACTCTTTATGAAGGCTGAATAGTATTCCACTGTATACACATACACACACACATCCTTTTGTTTACACATTCACCCACTGGTAGACATGTGGGTTGTTTGCACCTTTTGGCTATTGTGAGTAGTGCTTCTATGAACAATTGTGTACAAGTGTTTGAGTACCTGTTTTTAATTCTTTTGGGTATAAGAATTACCCAAAATTCTTATACCCAAAGAATAACAGAGGACATGGTACTTCTATGTTTAACTTTTCAGGAACCTCCAAGCTATTTTCCATGGTGGCTGAACAATTTACATTCCTACTGGTAATATACAACAGTCCCAATTTTCCCACATCCTTGCCAAAACTTGCTATTTTGTTTTGGGTTTTTTTTGGGGGGTTGCTGGTTGGTTGTTTTAATTTATAGCCATCTAATTGGGTGTGAAGTGGTATCTCATTTTGGTTTTGATTTGCTTTTCTGTAATGACCAATGATATTAAGCATCTCTTCATGTACTTACTGGTCACTTGTATATCTTTTTTGGAGAAATGGACATTTAAGTCCTCTGTCCACTTTTTTTAACTGGGTTATTTGTCTTTCTGTTTTTGAGTTGCAGGAGTTCTTTATATATTCTGGATACTAGATCCTTATTAGATATACATCTTGCAAATATTTTCTTCTATTCTGTAGGTTGTCTTTACTTCCTTGATTATGTTCTTTGATGTACAAGTTTTAATTTTGATAACATCCAATCTACCCATTTTGCTTTTATTGCTTATGTCAGTTGCTTGTTAAGACTCCACTGCCAAATTCAAGGTAATGGAGATTGACCCCTATGTTATCGCTAGGAGTTTTAGTTTTAGTTCTTCTGTTTAGGTCTTTCAGCCATTTTGAGTTAACTTTGGTGTGTATATGTAACAAACATATGGTGTGAGGTAAGGGGTCCAACATCATTCTTTTGCATGTGGATATCCAGTTGTTCCAGCACATCTGAACTATTCTTTTTTTTTTTATTAAGGTATTATTGATATATACTCGTATGAAGCTTTCACATGAAAAAACAATGTGGTTACTACCTTTACCCATATTATCAAGTCCCCAGCCATACCCCAAAGCAGTCACTGTCCATCAGTGTAGTAAGATGCCACAGATTCACTATCTGCCTTCTCTGTGCTACACTGTTCTCCCCATGATCCCCCACACCATGTGCACTAAACATAATACCCTTTAATCCCCTTCTCCCTCCCTCCCCACATGCCTTCCCACACCCCTCCCCTTTGGTAACCACTAGTCCCTTCTTGGAGTCTCTGAGTCTGCTATTTTGTTCCTTCAGTTTTGCTTCATTGTTATACTCCACAAATGAGGGAAATCATTTGGCATTTGTCTTTCTCTGCAAGGCTTATTTCACTGAGCATAATATTCTCCAGCTTCATCCATGTGGTTGCAAATGGTAGGATTTCTTTCTTTCTTATGGCTGAATAGTATTCCATTGTGTATATGTACCACCTCTTCTTTATTCATTCATCTACTGATGGACACTTAGGTTGCTTCCATATCTTGGCTATTGTAAAAAGTGCTACGATAAACATAGGGGTGCCTATGTCTTTTTGAATCTGAGAAGTTGTATTCTTTGGGTAAATTCCAAGGAGTGGAATTCCTGGGTCAAATGGTATTTCTATTTTAGTTTTTTGAGGAACTTCCATACTGCTTTCCACAATGACTGAACTAGCTTACATTCCCACCAGCAGTGTAGGAGGGCTCCCCTTTCTCCACATGCTCGCCAACATTTGTTGTTTGTCTGTTGGATGTTGGCCATCCTTACTGGTGTGAGGTGATATCTCATTGTGGTTTTAATTTGCATTTCCCTGATGATTAGTGATATGGAGCATCTTTTCATGTGTCTGTTGGCCATTTGAATTTCTTCTTTGGAGAACTGTCTCTTCATATCCTCTGCCCATTTGTTAATCGGGTTATTTGCTTTTTGGGTGTTGAGGCATTAAGTTCTTTATATATTTTGGATGTTAACCCCTTGTTGAATATGTCATTTACAAATATATTCTCCCATACTGTAGGATGCCTTTTTGTTCTGTTGATGGTGTCCTTTGCTGTACAGAAACTTTTTAGTTTGATGTAGTCCCATGAGTTCATTTTTGCTTTTGTTCCCCTTGCTCAAGGAGATGCTTTCAGGAAGAAGTTGCTCATGCTTATATTCAGGAGATGTTTACCTATGTTGTCATCTATGAGTTTTATGGTTTCATGACTTACATTCAGGTCTTTGATCCATTTCACGTTTACTTTTGTGTATGGGGTTAGACAATGATCCAGTTTCATTCTCTTGCATGTAGCTGTCCAGTTTTGCCAACACCAGCTGTTGAAGAGGCTGTCATTTCCCCATTGTATGTCCATGGCTCCTTTATCATATATTAATTGCCCATATATGCTTGGATTTATATCAGGGCTCTCTAGTCTGTTCCATTGGTCTATGGGTCTGTTCTCGTGCCAGTACCAAATTGTCTTGATTACTGTGACTTTGTAGTAGAGTTCACTTTTAGTCTGTGTATGTCTTTGGGTTTAAAGTGAATCTCTTGTAGGCAGCATATAGATGGGTCTTGTTTTTTTATCCATTCAATGACTCTACGTCTTTTTATTGGTGCATTCAGTCCATTTACATTTAGGGTGATTATTGATAGGTATGTACTTATTGCTATTGCAGGCTTTAGATTTGTGGTTACCAAAGGTTCAAGGTTAACTTCCTTAATATCTAAGAGTCTAACTTAACTCACTTAATATGCTATTACAAACACAATCCAAAAGGTTTTTTTTTCTTCTCCTCATTTTTCTTCCTCCTCCATTCTTTATATATTAGGTATCATATTCTGTACTCTTTGTCTACCCCTTGATTGACTTTGGGATAGTTAATTTAATTTTGCATCTGCTTAGTACTTAGCTGTTCTACTTTCTTTACTGTGGTTTTATTACCTCTGGTGACAGCTTTAAACCTTAGGAACACTTCCATCTATAGCAGTCCATCCAAAATACACTGTAGAGATGGTTTGTGGGAGGTAAATTCTCTCAGCTTTTGCTTATCTGGAAATTGTTGAATCCCTCCTTTAAATTTAAATGATAATCTTGCTGGATAAAGTAATCTTGGTTCAAGTCCCTTCTGCTTCATTGTATTAAATACATCATGCCACTCCCTTCTGGCCTTTAAGGTTTCTGTTGTGAAGTCTGATGATAGCCTCATGGGCTTTCCTTTGTATGTGATCTTAGTTCTCTCCCTGGTTGCTTTTAATAGTCTGTCCTTATCCGTGATCTTTGCCATTTTAATTATTAGATGTCTTGGTGTTGTCTTCCTTGGGTCCCTTGTGTTGGGAGATCTGTGCATCTCCATGGCCTGAGAGACTATCTCCTTCCCCAGATTGGGGAAGTTTTTAGCAATTACCTCCTCAAAGACACTTTCTATCCCTTTCACTCTCTCTTCTTCTGGTACCCCTATAATGTGAATATTGTTCCATTTGGATTGGTCACACAGTTCTCTCAATATTCTTTCATTCTTAGAGATCCTTTTTTTTCTCTGTGTCTCAGCTTCTTTGTATTCCTCTTCTCTAGTTTCTATTTCATTTATCTTCTCCTCCACAGTATCTAATCTGCTTTTAATACCCTCCATTGTGCTCTTCAATGACTGGATCTCTGACTGGAATTCATTTCTGAGTTCTTGAATATCTTTCTGTACCTTCAAGAACATGTTAATGATTTTTATTTTGAACTCCCTTTCAGGAAGATTTATGAGGTCAGTGTCATTTAAATCTTTCTCAGGAGTTGTATTAATTTTACTCAGAACCAGGTTCCTTTGGCATTTCGTATTTATATATGGCACCATCTAGTGCCCAGAAGCTCTTGTCTCCGGAGCTGCTCAGCCCCTGAAGCAATGTCGGGGGTTGCAGGGGAGTGGTATTGGTGCCTTGGGGGAGGAAAGAGCTGTTTCCTGCTTCCCGGCTGTTATGACTGTCTCCACTGTCCCAGAGCAGCCAGATATGGATCCCTGCTTTCCACAGTGGCTGGAATCTCAGTCTCTCCAGGAATTCTTCCTGTCTTAGCTTTCCAACCCCCTAATCAGGAGAGTATCATGCAAGCACCATGAAATGTAGGTTTGTGCTCCCAGAGCAGATCTCCAGAGTTAGGTATCCAGCAGTCCCAGGCCTTCACTCTCTCCCAGCTCTGTTTCTCTTCCTCCCACTGGTGAGCTGAGGTGGGGGAGGGGCTTGGGTCCCTCCAAGCCACAGCTTTGGTACGTTACCCTGTTCCGTGAGGTCTGCTCTTTTCTCCAGGTGTATGCAGTCTGACGTAGTCCTCTTCCCTGTTGCTCTTTCAGGATTAGTTGTATAAAATATATTTTCATATTATATGAGGTTTTAGGAGGAAGCCTCTGTTTCACCTCTCATGCAGCCATCTTTAATCACATCTGAACTATTCTTAATTAAATATATAATTAAGGCATTATTTTGAAAGAAGAAGATTGATTCTGATAAAGAGGATGAAAATGAAATTCTGAGCCTGCGTGACTACCAAGCCACTCCTGGCTTGAAATAGCATGGCTTTGAAATCAGTGGAATCTGGAAATGATAGAACCTGAATTAGCAGCTAGCAAAATAGACTGGAAGGGGATTGCAAATCAATGGCAGTTCTGCTAAAAACTCTGGTGTGATTGCTGCTTTCAGTGTTGGTTGACACAAGCTCAGAGTCTCCGTAAGATGAGTTTCACCCTTTTTGGCTGGCAGGTGATGCTCCAACTAAAGGAACCTGGACCACTATAATTTTTAATAAGGCAGCTTAAGCCTGTGTACACACAACAACTAAGATAATTCAAGTAGGGCAAACTGATAATGAAGGACAAAAAGCCATGGAAGGGATTATTCAGTGAAGGAAACAAGCCATTTTGTAGATTTACATGCAACGTTTTGATGCGTTCTTGTTAAAAATGGTTCCTGAGAATCTTAGATGGCTTTAAACACTGCTGAGTGGAGAGCAATGTTAGGGCTCACTCTGGTACACAGGGAAATCCCTAGTTTATTAGAATAGTAACTGTCTCTTCAAACTCCTCAGGGTATAAAAATCCCAAGGCAGATACACTCAATTTATCAGAGTTTAATGGAATTTTAGAAAGAGAAAGATTCCACTGAGCCTCTATCATTAGATGCCAAAATACTGGCTTTAATAATATTAAGGTGGTAATGGAAGAAGATTGCTATGAAGGCCAGGATCTCTTAACCTAATCTCTGGCAGGGGATCAAGACCTTTTCAAATGTGTGAGTGAACAGTTGGATGTGGAGAAGAAACTCCAGGGGTACAGTGTGCAGTACTGCCTAGGGCTGCAAATGAGCCCCTTAAGGATGACAGAATTCATTCAGGGCGACATGGAGATGCTACCATGGGAAGGATAAAAATTAAAGTCTGGCTAAATGTTGGAAGGTATGATTTTTTTTTTTAGTCTACTGTGATGTCTCCCTTACCTGAAAATACAATTAATATGAATATGCTTGAATAGAAGTTCCTTCTCCTACTGGGTAGTAAGAAAAAAGGCATACTTTTGCTCCTCCCTCCCTGCAGTCCTCATTAGACATGTGACACGGGAGGCTTTAGAATTAAGTAAGCTAAATCAACTCAACAAGTACAGGAAATACTGTTGGACACCTGCACGGCAGTAAGAAATTACTACTGTATATAAGGAAATGTCAGATGCAGGCATGTTTGTGTCCATAACTCACTGTGATAGCCCAGTGTGGCCAAAGAGGAAGGCTGATCAATCAGGTCACTAACAGTAGAGTACAAGGGGCTCAGGAAAACCATACTCTTAAGAGCCTCAGCTGTTCCCAGTAGAGTCCAGACTATTCAGCTGATACAATAAACTAAAGCATTTTTGTCATTATCAGTCACCAGTGAGGGCCTACAACAATTTGCATTTGGGTAGAATAGTTTCTCATATATATTTACTCTATTACCTCAAGGATATTTAAACTCTCCTGAGTACTGTCATGATGTAATGAGGTAGAAACTAGATCTAATAAAACTAATACAAAATACACTGTATTGATGGTATTATTATTATCTGAAAATGTGAATCAAGTTAAAAGCAGCTTTACTAAGGTTGCAAATCATATGACTGACTGAGGATGACAAACTATCCTTGCTAGAAATCCACAGCCTTACACAGACTATGAAATTTTGGGAGAGTACACAAATTGGAGCAATCTGTGACATATCGCAGACCACTAGGAATAAACTGTTACCACTCTGTATCCCTCATATTAAACAGAAGAAAGACCCAATAACACCTACTATGCCTATTTTGCTTTTAGAGAAACCGTACTTCACTTAGGGATTCTACTGGCCCCAATTCATAAAATCACAATGAAAAAGGCATTATTTGATTAGAGGCCTCAACAAGAAGATGACTTCTTAGAACTACATAAGACTGTGTCCTAATAGGACCATATGATCCTAATGCTGAAATGATGTTAGAAAGTGCCAGCCACCTGTACTCATACTGACTGGAGTTTCCCAGCAAAAGCCATAACTGTTGCTCCAAGATGACCTCTGGGCTTTCGGGCTAAGACATTTTTGGATGCTGCTTCCCACTGTATCTTTTGAAAGACAGTTGCTGAGTTGTTTCTGGGCATTTACAGAGAGAGCTCCAATATAAAAGACTTAAAAGGGTATATTAAGATCTGCTATACATATTATATAACTAGTAATGTCAGAAAAGCATTCCAATTAAGTAGGCAATATTCAAATGAAAATGCATTATATGGGGTCTGCTACTAAGGGATCCAAGGAACAGATTCATCATCTCTATGAGCTTCTTTACCTTGGATCCATCCTTTGATAAACCGCCCAAGGGTGCCAGGCAATTGGTCTGGCTCACACATGGTAATTTCAGAATTAAAGATAATTCTGTATGGAAAGCAGATGCTCTGAGAACAGCAACGGTAAAATCCTTACAGAAGAAGGTAAGAACAAGTTGATTTCACTGACTTGAATTACATGTTGTTTTCCTACCTGTGATAGAAGAGCTGGACACAAATAAAAGTCTTAGTATTTGTCTAAATACAGACTCCTGGGCTATTGACAATGGACTTGTAATTAGTCTATCAAGTGGATCATAAATAACTGGACAATAAAAGATCCCCACATGTGGGCCAGTGCTCTTTGGAAATATGTATGGAAATTAAGGACAAATCAAAGCAGCCTATGCTCACCAAAGAAACCCTATGCCAGGGTTTGAAGGCAACTGGAATCAACAAATTGATGGCTTAATTCAGTCTCTTGAACTGATTATGAAATGAGTGAACATGGAGGAACTCTACACTCAAAAATAGGTAGAATGGCAAAAATCTCTTGGACATAAACATGAGTGACTTCTTCATGAACATATCTCACTGGGCAAGGGAAACAAGAGCAGAAGTGAACAGGTGGGACTGCATCAGGCTGAAGGGCTTCTGTACAGTAAAGGACACCACCAACAGAACAAAAAGTATCCTACAGTATGGGAGAATATATTCATAAATGACAGATCCGATAAAGGGTTGACATCCAAAATATATAAAGAGCTCATACACCTCAACAAACAAAAAGCAGATAATCCAATAAAAAAATGGTCAGAGGAACTGAACAGACAGTTCTCCAAAGAAGAAATACAGATGGCCAACAGACACATGGGGAGATGGTTGTCAGAGAGATGCAGATTAGGGCCACAGTGAGATGTCACCTCACACCAGTAGGGAACGCCACCATCCAAAAGACAAACAACACTGAGTGTTGGCAGAGGTGTGTGTGTGTGGGGGGAGCCCTCTTATACTTCTGGTGGGAATATGGATCAGTTCAACCATTGTGGAGGGCAGTATGGAGATTCCTCAAAAACCTCGAAATGGAGATACCATTTGACCCAGGAATTCCACTCCTAGAAATTTACCCTAAGAATGCAGTAGCCCAGTTTGAAAGGGACATATGGAACCCTGTGTTTGTCGCAGCACTGTTTGCAGTGGCCAGGAGGTGGAAGTGGCCTGGGTGTCCATCGGTGGATGAATGGATGAAGAAGATGTGGTACATATACACAATGGAATATTATTCAGCCATAAGAAGAAACAAATCCTACCATTTGCAACAACATGGATGGAGCTAGAGGGTATTATACTCAGTGAAATAAGCCAGGTGGAGAAAGACAAGTATCAAATGATTTCACTCATCTGTGGAGTATAAGAATAAAGAAAAAACTAAAGGAGTAAAACAGCAGCAGACACACAGAACCCAAGAATGGACTAATAGTTACCAAAGGGAGAGGGACTGGGGAGGATGGGTGGGAAGGGAGGGATAAGGGGGGGAAGAAAGGGGGTATTATGATTAGCATGCATAATGTATGTGGGGGCATGAGGAGGGATGTACAATACAGAGAAGACAAGTAGTGATTCTACAGCATCCTACTACACTGGTGGACAGTGACTGCAATGGGGTATGTGGGAGGAACCTGGTGATGGGGGGAGTTTAATAATCATAATGTTCCTCATATAATTGTAGATTAATGATGCCAAAAAAAAAATAGGTAGAATGGCAAATTTTATGTTATATATATTTTACCACAATTGAAAAAAAGCTTTGCAAGGAATTTTGGAGCAGTTTGTATTAGCTTGTCAGTTCTGGTAACAGTGAGAATAAGTAATGGTTTGTACTTGGTCTCCTTGAGGCCCCAGAGGGCTTTGCTGTTACATAGCAGGAATATGCCAATGTGATCAAAAGACAAAAATCCCTCCTAGCTGAGATTCCATTTGGGACTCCCTGGTTCTGAGGCATTGTGTGTATCTGTGGTTCCTGACCCATGAGAGGAAATGCATCCTCCCGGCCCCTACTGAAGGAAGACAATAAGAGCCTGCACCTGGATTCTCTAGACCCTTGCTGTGAGACAGTCGTTGACTGTAACAGGCATTCTTACTTTAATGCTGTTGCTCTACTGTGCCATGTTTCTATAATAAACTGCATTGTAATTTTGGGTCCTGTGAGTCGCCTTTAACAACCAAACTCTTTAACTGTCACTATTATTGCAGTTATCATAAGGAAAGGAAATAAAATTCACTAATGTACAGTGTTCCAAGGAAAAACAACTGAGGTCATGGGTAAAAGATATATGAAGACAGATTTACTTTGCCTTTCAGGGCACTGAGAAAGTATGCAGACATGTTCACTGAACACAGATGTAGAAGCTAGATGTACATCTGCTGTGAGATTACTGTATTGGGTACATGACTTCAAAAGTGCCCACTGAACCCTCAGAGCTAAGATTTTTTAATTTGGGAAAATGTTTTTAGTGTGAACTGTACCTGTGATGTCAGCTTCCCAGCGATCTGCATTCGCTCAATTTCTGCAGGAGATTTGATGAGCCGCAGGTGTTGTACCAGCTGCTGGACAGCCCGAACCTTGTTCTTGCTCCTGGCTTTGAATTCAGTCAGATGCTGCATGTAGTCACAGTGAAGCCGAGTGTGAGAGGGCCTTATCCAGTCATACCAAACCATATTTGTCTCGGCTTAAAATGAGAGGCCAAGAAATAAATTTAAAATAAAACTAACAGCAACAACAAGAAATATCAACAGATTTGAACAAGAGTGAAAACTATAAAACCTGTATTGTGGAACTGTAAAGGGCTGAGCACAAACTCCCTCAGAACTTTAGTAATTGAAGGGTTTGATCAGAAATCATTGGAAGGCCATTCTCTGAAAATGACAAGATATTCTGAGACTGAATAGACAGCTTTTCTGCCCCAAAACTTCAGTATTCTTTACAAAGATGACAGATGAGACAAAAGCATTTTTCAAGTTTTGGGTTGTTCTTTTTTATTAACTGTTAAAGAACAATTATAACAATTGCTCTTCATACCACAACTGAGCTAGTGTTGAATAATTAAACACAAAAGGATAGAAAACAGTACTCAGGTCATGATCTTAGAGTTAATCACAGTATTAGTGAGAGGAGCAGGTATTCTTCTCTCATTAGGAGCCGGTATTCGTGGCTATAGAAACACTACAACTGATAATACGTGGTAATTCACACTTATTCAGAAGTCTTCCCTTTCCCACCTGCCAAGTATTCTCATTACAGACAACAGTGCGCCTTTTAACAACCTTAGACACCCAAGGAAATGGCCTGTATTTGCCTGAAATATAAAATGAGAAGGCTCATTATGAAAATGTTTTCCACTTACACCAGGTCTCCATTTGTTCCTTTTTTCTTTTTCTGACAGAAGCCTAAGAGCAGCATAACTAATTCAAGCAACCATCTAAGTCTGAAGGGTTGTTATGTTTTATACAAAGTGCTTTGGGATAGAAGAGGGGAAAAAAATACTAAAAATTTTGATTGGACATGTATTAGTGAATACAATCTCCTAAATATTTTCATTTTAAAAGAAAAATGGTTTTTAAATGTATATTACATGTGAAATGCTAACCTTATTTTTAATAGAAATTTAATTGTAATTTTTTAAAAGTAAAACCTCTACTAACTGCTCTCATATGATTTTCATTAATCTTTTCATTAATCTTTTGCTTTTATCTAGTAAACTATCAACATTAAGAATGCTGAGTGAAAAGTGCTTTTGAGAAATACACTTTATGTAGGATTTTAACAATACTGGGTTAAAAAAACTTAGACTGTCAAGCATGACAGAGGCAACTAATTCAAGAAATCAAAAAAGCTACAAAGAAAATATTCTGCACCCTGCATTTATGAAGACTTTGAAGATAGAAGAAAGTCCCACTAGTTTAGCTGGGTAATTCTCTCTGTAAAAGACACCAAATTTGGCTCTTAATGACTTTTGGGTACTTCAAAAAATGCAATGCTTCCCAGAAGTATTGATTTATAAGAATCACTAAGGATAGTATATAATGTAGTGAGCTTTTGAAAAGTTCAAAAAAAGAAATCCCGAAGTATTCTGAGTGATCATTTCACCAGAATAAATGTAGAAAGTGACTGTTTTGAGGGGCACAAACTAAACTGTATATGCATCACTTGATAATCCTGTTAAAATGCAGATTTTGATTTAGAGTATAGAGTGGGGAGCCTGAGATTTTACATTTCCAGTATCTATTATGCATTTGTAATTCTAATATGCATCACCAGGCGATAATGATACTGTGATGCATTGATCATTCTTTGAGAATACTGCCTCCTTTTGAAGAGTTAGCAAAAGCAATGAGATAAGAAACAGTGGTCAAAAATCAATAAACTGGTCAGTAATCTTAAAGAGTGGCCCAGGGCCATCCTCCATTTTAAAAGGAAAATCTCTCTGGGATTTCTTGGATAGTTGACAATCTCTGTGAATGAACAAGTTAGTGAAGATTTCGCAAGTGAATAAATGAAATCTTTAAAGTAGCCCAGTCCTATGGAAAATACTTCAGTTTATTTCAGGGTTCTCAGAGAAATACTGTTCTGATAATCATTTTAGGAAATTAAAAGCTTTGCCTAAATAGGCAAGGAAGATCTTCCCAAACTGGCCTGTGACTTGACTTCTGCTTCCATTTGTTACCTTTTAGCTTTGGTAGTAGATGTTGAAATTCTTCCAGTGTATAAGCTTCATCCACTCCAGTTAGAGCTATTGCTCCATCAGTGCCAGATCGTGGGCCATCCCAGAGTTCTCGACTGGGATCTCTCCGAGGCACAAAAAGTATGGCCTTGTGTGCTGGTAACTGCTTGCCAGGAAGGCTTTGAAGGACCAGAATACTATCAGGCTCTTGGAATCCACACAGGTACAGGAAATTGTTGTCTTGGTGGAAAGTATAAGGGATATCATTGCTCATGTAGTATATAGGGTTGGACAGCAGAACCACTGTCTGGTCTGTCCCACTCAGCCCTTGTGTTTCATTGTGGATCAAAGACATTAGTTTGTGTCTGCGAAGTGCATATTCCACCTGGGATAGTCCTGGTGTCACCTCCCCTAGAAATGACAAATAACAGTGATGCTTTGCATTTCTATAGAGCCAAAGTCCTTAAGGTAGCTTGACATTAGATGGAGACACCTGAGTTAATTTTCTTCAATTTATACCAAATCTCACAGCACATGGGGAGTTAAGGTGATAACCCATATCTATTCCATTGTAAAAATATGGAAGAAATGATAATTAAATATTGTCCTGCCAGAAAACTTGGCTTATGACCCCATTAAGATGATGCCCAGCTCTTTTTCATACTTTCACTCAAATATTTATTAAGTATTTATATGGAAGACATTGTTAAACATGTAATTGAAGTTCCTCTTAGGTTTCAATATTTAAGGTGAGAAGAAGGTACAAGAATGTAGGGTCCATGAGGACACAGATGGTTGTCTGCTTGCTCAATGTTATATTATATTCCCAAGGTCCAGAATAAGACCTGAAACAGAGTAGGCATTTGCTAAGTATTTGTTACATGATCTATTGTTTTTAACATATTACAGTTTAAGGTCAAAACCCTTTCCTCAATTTCAAGAGCTGGAATCAATTTCTCCTTCTGAATTTCCAAGGTATAATACTGCCTTTCTGATAGGCCTTCACACTCTATCTGACATTGACAGTAAGCTGGGCATGCATAACCTCCTTGAGGATCAGGGCCATCTTTGTATCCCCCCAAAATTCTAATAATATTACCTACCTCTTGGGGCTATCATGAGAATCAAATTTGATAAAGTAGGTTGTTCTTAAGGATTGAAGATTCTCTAGAAAATCTTTTGAAAGCTATGGATTCCAAAGCTATGGATTCATTGTTTACTAAACTGCACACAGGCACATATACACTTCTGACATACAATCTGTGATTCCTTTAAGCCCACCAAAAAAGAAAGAAGGGCCAGATTAAGAACTTCTGTTATAAAGTATTATGTGTTAGTACTTAACAACAGCACCTAGCAGACTGCCTGGCTGCTAGCCCAGTGGTAACTGGCTGCATGCTTCCCCTCTGAAATAGAAACTATGCCTGCTTTCACTTTAGGTTACAAAGCAAAAGTAAATAAAACAATCACTCACAAAAGCTGTATCTTTCAACCTACACTTCGCAATAATATTAGTAAAACAGCATCTAAAGTTTATTGAATGACTACTCCGTGTCTCTTACAACTCAGATTATCTACCTGTATCAACTCATTTCATCTCTACAACGACTCTATGATGTGGGTCACTATTAGTGCCTGTGGTAGCCAGTCTCCATCTGCAGGTATGGAAGACAGCCATGAAACACTGCTGCATGAAAAGTTATAGGACAAGATGGATACTATGGCCCCTTTCTGTTTAAAAAAAAGAGAGAGAGAGAGAGAAAAGAGTTTAGAAAAGAATCCCAATTTTTACAGGGGTACTCTATGGGAATGAGATAAGACTGAAATTTTCTATTTAACATGTTTTCTATTATTTGAATTTTGTTTCAAGGGGTATACACTTTTATAATTAAAATCCCAGATAAAGAGAAAAGGACTAAAAAAGGGAAATTATGGACAGTACACCTCATAGTCATAATCTACAATGGTTCTTAGTTGTTAGATCAAATTCAAATTCTTAAGCTTAGATTTTAATGTTCTCTACCACATGATTCCAATTTATCTGGCCAACTTTTTGTTTTAACAGCTTTACTGAGATATAATTTACATACCATATATAGTTCACTCACTTAATTTGTACAATTTAATGGTCTTTGGTATATTCACAGAATTATGCACCCATTACTACAATTTTAGAGTATTTCAAAGAAACCCCACACTCATTAATACCACTCCTCATTTCCTCCCTATCTACCCCATCCCTTGATAACCACTGATCTATTTTCTGTCTCTATAGATTTGTCTATGGTAATATGGGAAATCAGACAATATGTGGTCTTTAGAGATTTGGCCAATTTTTTTTCCCTATCATTCCCCAATTACTCTGAAACTAATTTCTTCTTACATTTTATATATAGCCAACATTTTCTTTCTCTGTTACCTTGCTTACAATGTCCCCCTTTTCTGAAATTTCTTTTGCCTCCACTGCAATTCCACTCTAAGATCTTGGCAAAGTTTTTAATTTCCTAAAATTATTTTCATAGCAGTGTTTCTAAGAAAGCTTTCTTGATTACTTCGGATCACGTTGATTTGTCCCTTTGAATTATTTTTTAGGTTAACTACCATACATAATACATATGTATATCCTATAGTTTGTATAGATGTAATACCATTCTGAACTTTCAATAGTTAAATATTTCCCCCCTTTTCCTTCGTTGTTTGACCCCTCACTCTCCTTCCATCCACATTAGCACCTCGCCCATGTTTGCAGTCTAGAATGTAACCTTTTCTATTTTTCTCAATACTCATCATAATAATACACACATTTACCTGCATTTAGGGTTTTCTGGGTCACTAGTGTTTTACAAAAATGGGATACTACAAACTCTTTCCTGTATCATGCCTTTCCAACACAATAATATCTTATGGAAATCCTTCCCACCAAATCATCTAGCATAGCTACAATTTATTCTGCTAGATGTCTTCACAGGGATGATGTACCATAACTTATTGACTCATATCCATACTGGTAGACACTCCTATTGTTTTCAGCTTTTTGCTGCAATATTAAAAATCTAAAACAATTCCATTCACAATTGCATCAAAAAGAATAAAATACCTAGGAATAAATCTAACCAAGGAAGTGAAAGACCTGTACCCTGAAAACTACAAGACACTCTTAAGAGAAATTAAAGAGGACACTAACGGGTAGAAATTCATCCCATGATCTTGCCTAGGAAGAATTAATATTGTCAAATGGCCATCCTGCCTAAAGCAATCTATAGATTTAATGCAATCCCTATCAAAACACCAACAGCATTCTTCAACGAACTGGAACAAATAGTTCTAAAATTCATATGGAACCACAAAAGACCCCAAATAGCCAAAGCAATCCTGAGAAGGAAGAATAAAGCAGGGGGATCTCATTTCCCAACTTCAAGCTCTACTACAAAGCCACAGTAATCAAGACAATTTGGTACTGGCAAAAGAACAGACCCACAGACCAGTGGAACAGAATAGAGAGTACAAATATAAACCCAAACATATACGGTCAATTAATATATGATAAAGGAGCCCTGGATATACAATGGGGAAATGACAGCCTCTACAACAGCTGGTGTTGGCAAAACTGGATAATTACATGTTAGAGAATGAAACTGGATCATTGTCTAACCCCATATACTAAAGTAAATTCAAAATGGATCAAAGACCTGAATGTAAGTCATGAAACCATAAAACTCTTAGAAAAACACATAGGCAAAAATCTCTTGGACATAAACATGAGCAACTTCTTCATGAACCTATCCCCCCAGGCAAGGGAAACAAAAGCAAAGATGAACAAGTGGGACTACGTCAAGCTGAAAAGCTTCTGTACAGCAAAAGACACCACCAACAGAACAAAAAGGCATCCTACAGTATGTAGAATATATTCAGAAATGACATATACGATAAAGGATTGACATCCAAAATATATAAAGAGCTCACACATCTCAACAAACAAAAAGCAAATAATCCAATTAAAAAATGGGCAGAGGACCTGAACAGACACTTCTCCAAAGAAGAAATTCAGATGGCCAACATGCACATGAAAAGATGCTCCACATTGCTAATCATCAGAGAAATGCAAATTAAAACCACAATGAGATATCACCTCACACTAGTAAGGATGGCCACCATCCAAAAGACAAACAACAATAAATGTTGGCGAGGATGTGGAGAAAGGGAAACCCTCCTACACTACTGGTGGGAATGTAAATTAGTTCAACCACTGTGGAAAGCAGTATGGAGGTTCCTCAAAAAACTAAAAATAGAAATACCATTTGACCCAGGAATTCCACTCCTAGGAATTTACCCTAAGAATGCAGCAGCCCAGTTTGAAAAAGACATATGCACCTCTACGTTTATCGCAGCACTATTTACAATAGCCAAGAAATGAAAGGAACCTAAGTGTCCATCAGTAGATGAATGGATAAAGCAGATGTGGTACATATACACAATGGAATATTATTCAGCCATAAGAAGAAACAAATCCTACCATTTGCCAACAACATGGATGGAGCTAGCCAGTATTATGCTCAATGAAATAAGCCAGGCGGAAAAAGACAAAGTATCAAATGATGTCACTCATCTGTGGAGTATAAGAACAAAGAAAAAACTGAAGGAACAAAACAGCAGCAGACTCACAGAACCCAAGAATGGACTAACAGTTACCAAAGGGAAAGGGACTGGGGAAGGTGGGTGGGAAGGGACAGAAAAGGGGGGAAAAGGGGCATTACTATTAGCAGACATAATGTGTGTGGGGGCACGGGGAGGGCTGTACAACACAGAGAAGACAAGTAGTGATTCTACAGCATCTTACTACACTGATGGACAGTGACTGTAATGGGGTATGTGGTGTGGACTTGATGATGGGGGGAGTCTAGTAACCATAATGTTGCTCATGTAATTGTAGATTAATGATACCAATATAAAATAAATAAATAAAAATAAAAAAATCTTTACACTTATATCCTGGTACTGTTATGCCCTATGTACTGGTGTTTTTCTTTCTATGGGAAAGTCCCAGAAGAGAAATTGCTGGAACACTGAGAAAATTCAAAGGTCTTTGGCCCAGTAATTTTTCTCCCAGGACTATCTCATAGAAATACAACATAACTCTATCTAGTTGTTTTACCTATATATAGTTGATCTCTCCAGCAAATTCTACAGTTTGCATCCTATTAATAAATATTAACTTATTTATTACAAATTCTACAGTTTGCATCCTATTAATAAATATTAACTTATTATTTATCTTTTACTTATTTACAATAGAAAAAAGCTACATTTTTACTGAAGAAGTTGGTAAGAAATAAAAGAGATAAACAAGAGGGTGCTTTATGGGCCAGTTTGAATCAGGCAGAGCAACAGAGTCAGTCCCAGAAGAGCTCACATCACACATGTTGCTTTTGGGTTGAGCTAGCTAAGTGTCCCTTAGGACTCTTAGGAAGAATACTGAACTTTGTACCAGAGCCAAGAACAGCTTAACTATTTATCTCCCTGATAATTACTCATGTTAAGTTTACCACTGTTACCCAACACTGGAAACTTCCAAATTTACCCAAGTATTAAATGTCCTTTTATAAAAGCAGAGACTGTTTATAATTGGTGGATTATTCAATCTTTCTTCCTTTCCTGTGCTTTTCTTTTGGTTATTTCACAACTACAGTCCTTATAGTCACAACTATTAGTTTTATGCAATAAAACTAAATTTAAAAAATCAATTCATTTTGTTTCTTTTTTAATTTTGAAAGATAAGAAAATTCACAATTTTAACGACTTTAATCTTTACGTTATCTCTCATTTTCATTAGTAACAAAGAGACATGTTAAGAAGTAACTTCTGAAAAAAGAGAATTATTTGGAAATCAAAGATTGGAAAACCATCTTTAATACCCTTCAAATATATTAAAGGTCTCTTTTTGCTTACAAATGACTAAAATATTTAAAACACTGGCTACATTTCCCCAAGCTTACTAATTATCAATACTATGGCGTGATCATTAACTGCTTCCGAACTCCTGAAATCTCAAAAGTGACAAAGAACTCTTGGTCATGACAGAAAAATTATCAAAGAAAAAGATACCTTTTCTTATCATTTGAAGGAGGAAAAAAAAGATATGATATGATAAAGCAGTGAACTTCAACCCTAGAGGTAAACCTGGCAGTTGTTATGGTCTTTGATCACAGAACTAACCATTACAGTCAATCTGGCTTGAATTTCCTCTGATAAAACTGTATCTGGATAGACATTCTGGCAACCTTGTCAAACTGTAACGTATTAAGAAACAAGTCAGCATTTTATCATGTGGAATCAGCTAAGGATAGAAGGCCTCTTTCTAAGAAGCTTATTTACCAATCAAATGCCTGGACGTCACAATCTGGACTCTGCAAATAGCAAAGTCTCACAATCAAGAATGAGATTCTGCAGCCAAGAAGAAAAACTCTCCTAGGGCATTTAGGATGGAGCCTCTCAAGAAAACAAGAAAAATGTTCTTCATATTTTATCAGCCAAGCAGAAAATCCAGAGAGGAAAGTTTTATTAAGACTGAAAATTGTTGGAATGATACAGGTCTTTGCTACAATCTAGGTATGTATTTTAATTATTTCCTGAAACTAACTAAATTAGGATTTTAACATGGTCTAATTTTGAAATAGCATCCTTGAAAATAACCCCATTTAATGTTGGATGTTTTTTACTGTGTAGGAGGAAGTAGATCATTAACTGATCTACTACTACATAGTTCAAGAATGGGGTAAAGAAAAAGGTAATAAAGAAAAACGAGACTTCTGTGAAAAAAAAAATGAAATGACTGAATAATAGAAAATACTCTAAATAGATTTTATTTGCATATATTGAGCAAAACAAGCCAGACAGAAAGGGTATATATACTGTATGATTCCACTTACATGAAACTCGAGAACAGGCAAACAATTCATGTTGCTAGAAAACAGAGCATTGTTTGAGGATGAAGGTAGGGACTGACTGGAGGGGGAATAAGGGAACTTTCTGGGTTGAGGGCAATGTTCTATATTTGGAATGGGTTGTGGGTTATGTTGGTGTACACACTTGTCAAAACTCACTGAATTGTATATATAAGATCTGTACAATTCACTCTATGTAAATTTTATCACATTAAAAAAAGTATACTGTTCTCTAAATTTGAAATAAGTTTTACTTCTTATTCTAAGACTTCTCTCAGTTTAATTTCTTCTTATCAAAAACATTATAATGAAAAGAGACTTGAAAAAATTACCAGGTAGTAGTATTCTTTGGCACGGGTATTATGTACTGTTTTGTGGTGAAGTGCAGACTCATAGACAGACTCTTGTGAGTTAGAAACCTGGCTTAATAACTTATTAAGTGACTTGGGGAGAACTAAACTGCTCCATGCCTCAGTTTCCCCATGCATAAAATGGAGATAAAAATGGCATGCACTTCACAAAGTTATCAGGATTAAATAATATAATACTTCAAACAGTAAGCACTATATAAGTATTAGTTATAATTACTACCACAATAAAGTATTTTCACTTGAAGACGTGCTCATCCTGGCAATTCAAAGTCAGGTAGGACTTTGGAAAAGTAAAATTAATGTAAATTTTAAATTTATGTAAAGTTAAGTAAGTTAATTTAAAATAATTACTTGAAGTAAATTTAAGTATTCACTTTCCCTATCAAAATAATTATTTACACAGAAGCCATGAAAGTGTTTGGCCTTCAAACACAAAAACAAGAATGAGTCTCAAGTAATTCAGTAATTCAAGTAATTTTTAACATTCAATTCTTTAGAAGATTTCCTGATTATTGTCTGGGGTGAATTTTTGCTAATCTGTACCAGAAAATTTCTTGATAAACATCACAAAGGTTAAATGGGGAAATGGATGAGTCATTTATTTTTAATGTACCAGTATTTAAACTGCATAATATTTCAAAATTTTCTTTTTGTCCCAATATTAAAAAAACAGAGAAATACCCTATAATTCTGCTCTAGATAGCTACCAGTAAAATGGAACCATATGAGTAGTCAACATGTATCATATATATAGATTAAATATATTTACTCACCTATAAATACATATGTAAAGACTTCAGTCTTTATTCCACATTAAAATCTGATTCAGCAAGGAAAATAATATTGCAATATCTTTGTATGTTGACAGATGGCAACTATACTTATTGTGGTGAACATTCAGTAATGTATGCAATTGTCAGATCACTATGTTGTACACCTGAAACCAATATAATATTGTATATCAAATATACTTCAATAAAAAGCAAAGTAGAATTAGAAACCAAAAAGAAAAAAAGAAAGCCAAAAAAATAGTTAAGACAAAGACAAAAGGAAAATGTGTAATTCCATAGGTCACAGGGAGTGAGAAAAGAAAATACATTACTTTATAAAAACAGGTAGACTTTGGAGCTAGAGGGTATTATGCTCAGTGAAATAAGCCAGGCGGAAAAAGACTAGTATCAAATGATTTCACTCATCTGTGGAGTATAAGAATAAAGAAAAAACTGAAGGAACAAAACAGCAGGAGACTCACAGAACCCAAGAATGGACAAATAGTTACCAAAGGGAAAGGGACTGGGGAGGATGGGTGGGAAGGGAGGGATAAAGGGGAAAAAGGGGTATTACGACTAGCATACATAATGTAGAGGGGCACAGGGAGGGCTGTACAACACAGAGAATACAAATAGTGATTCTATAGCATCTTAGTACGCTGATGGACAGTGACTGTAATGGAGTACATGGTGGGGACTTGATAATGGGGGGAGTCTAGTAACCATAATGTTGCTCATGTAATCGTACATTAATGACACCAAAATAAAAAATAAATAAATAAATACATAAATGAGGGAACTAAAAAAAAAAAAAACAGGTAAACTTTATGGTGAAATATCGAAAAAGTAGGCCTTGAACTTAAATTTATAAATTCTAGAATATAAATCGTTTTTAGACTACTACTCTACCTGTCAGGTATAAGCTATAGAAAGTGTTTTGAATGGATAGATGAATGTAAACTTGTCGTTCAGAAAATGTTTGATGTGGTGATGATAAAGACATAAATGAATTAAAGAACTGAGTGTTTGGGGATGAGGACATCAGAGAGGCATGGGGAAGGGACACTGCGCTTCAAAACATGGCCTGTAGCCAAAGATCTGGCTTGACAGCATGGACATTAGGCATCTCATTCACTCAGCTGAAGGAGCACCCATCAGGCAGATGGTGTCATCAGGAGCACCACAGGTTCAAAACACATTCTAAGCCCTTCTCTTGAGACTCAGATTCAACAAGTCCTGGGACTCACAGAATGTATGTAGTATTTTGAAAAAGTTCATGCAATCGTCTAGGTAGGTTCAAACTATTTTCAATTTCTGGACACATACTTACATCTTTTAAACAGTATAAAAATCTCATCCCACCAAAATAAATCTTTATCTTTTAGAGATCTTTAGATTGTAGTCAACCGTGTTTGACAAAATTAAAAAAAAAACAGAAACAAAAAACACCCCCATGCTCAAGGCAGAACTGCAACTAAACTATCACTGAAAGATGGATATACCTAATTGGTTGTGAAACTCATAAGGGAAGATTTGGGAACTATCTATAACCTACTCTAGAACAAATCTTTTCAGCATTTAAAATATTATAGTTGACAAGAACTGTACATTCTCAGCCATTATATTTGATAATAAGGGACAAAAGGTAAATGGTAAAAGCATTCTCTTAAACTGTGGGCCGCACATTTGTGTTCTGATCACTTCCCAATGAATCTGCTCACTGTTGTAGTTGTAAGAAAACCAGGAAGCAGTTCTGGATGTATCAGACAATCGTTCTGACAAGCCCAACTTTCCTAACAGCTCTTTCTTAAAGCACTCCAAACTATATCCCATAATCCAAAATTAATTTTTCTTAAGAATGCAAAAATGTTCCAAGTATAATTTTTTGGAAATAATGTTTCATTAGGCCCTAATTCTTCCTATTTTCTGAAAAGTCTCAGTGTTTATGTAAGCTGAACACCTTGCTGTTCCGCTGACTGCATTATTCCTGTGACAGTATCGGGGAACTATGTGCCTTTTTTCTGCAGATATAAAAAGCAGACACACAATTCATAATAGCCCAGAATGCCACTTGCCTACCTACATGGAGTCACTTTTTTCCCCTGGGTGATAAGTCAAGGGTATATTAATGATCAAGGAGAATGAACTGACGTTTTCTGTCTCTATAAAAGTAGTCCTTATCACAGGGATGTAGGCATATCATAAAAAGAAGGGAATGTCTACAATGCTCAGATTCTTTAAGGAAATGTTAAATTTTAAAAATCACCAGGAGGACTTTGGGAGTCAACCTCTCTATTTCCATCTAAAGCAGTAGTAGCATAGCCAGAACAGCATTTACCTCCCATCTTATTCTTTTGGACATTTTCCAAGATACTACTGCTTCAGGAAACTTAGGTAGGAATGGCCAAGGGAAATCCAAGGGAAACAGCTCCCAGAAACCCAGAGGGAGCTGGCCAAGTGATTTCACTTCTAGGAATTTATTTTAAGGAAATGATGGACCAATATACAGTGTGTTCACACATACATGCACACACTTCTATATAAGAAATAAGTCTAGAAAGACACTAAATCTCAACAGTGTTTTCCTCTGAGAGGTGGGATTATCAGTAATTTTAAAAAATGCTTATGTGTATTCTCTAATTTTTCTATAATATATATGGAACTTGTATAATAATTAGGAAAAGGATTGAAATATTTTCTGAAAGTTTTAAGTTTTAAGTACTGGCACATATTGGGAAACTATGCCAAACCAAGTAACAGTCAACATAATTTTCTACCCCAAACCAACAGACTTTGGCTCTATAAAAGAAATTTTAAAAATTATTACATGCGTTATAACTTTTAAGAATAATTTACTGTTCCTCCACCACACAATCATTCTAACACTTCCATAAGTTTTGCATCTTTACACAGAGAAAAACAAATGATTAATACTTTGGTTACTTTTATAGTGTTTGTGTCCACAAACTGTATACCTGATACTTTCTTTAATAGTAATAATTCTGTTTTAAAATTCCATCTATTTCTATCTCTTCTTACTGACATTAGTGTCCAAAAGCCTTTGTCCTAAAATGAAGACAAGCCTCTGTTTTCCCCGAGAGCTGATACGAACATATGCATATGTGTGAACATGTCTGTGTGTATTTACAGACACTTTTATATAGTTTATTTTATATTTATAGTAAATATACAATGTTTATGTACATTCACTTTTTATATAGTTAACATACACAGCAAACAGTCTAGATAGAGATAGTCTCGACAGTATGACTGCTGGTTTCAAAGCCTAGAAAATGCAGCTCACCATGTAAAAGTATCTCACCATGAGAAATCAATAATATTCAAAGCTGGTAAAACTTAATATCAATTCTAGTTTTTTAAAAAGAATGAAGCTACAGGTAGGTTGACAGGGTAGAGAAATACTTAAATTAATATCAACTGAATTGCTATTAAGCTTACCTGATAGCTTTGAAAAACTGATTTCTTGTGTGTTTCAGTGGTGAGCTGCATTTCCTGACTCAGCCGACTTCCCAGCAGGAATTCCAGTCTGATGAAGGATCAGCACAAGGAAGCCCCACTGAGAGACACACTGGTATCATCCACTGAGTAGAAATAGTGAAAGAGTAACATATTTCTAAAGGCAATTTAGATTATTTACATATACATATTTACATAGTAAATACAGATTTAACTTCCCAGGGCAGAAGCAACGATTACTTTCCCTTGAAAGCCTGACCACTTTCTCTACAGAACATTTAGTTTAACACGCCCACCTCTTTTGGATATTTGTTCCCCATAGTTGATCCCTTAACTGCCTTTTTAGAAAAACAAAACAAAGAACTTTAGGTATGTATTTGAACAATAGCGATGACACTTTTTAGCAGTAACACTAGAATCTAATTGTAGAAAATAAAATTAGTGATGCAACCTTTATCAGGTTATAAAACTTGGTAAACTCTGATCAATTTTTTGTATCACCTTTATCATTGTTATCACCTCTCAAAGCTGTGACAATCACATCTGGAAATCTTGCATGATGTATATAGAAATATTTTTGTTTAAACTTTGAAATGAGCATTTAATGCTTTCAAGAAAAACATGTTTCTAAAATGTCTTTAACATAGTAGTTCAGAAGGAATCAACAGAACAGTTCTAAAAACTATGTCTTAGAAATAGAACTTTTCTTTAAAAACATCCTGAAATACATACTTTCCACTGATAATTTGGAATTATAAGGTTTATTATATTTATTGCTCTACATGGTGCTATCAGTACCAGCAGTCACACATTGCTGTTTAAATTTAATTAAAATAAAATAAAAAATTTTGTTTCTCAGTTACACTAGCAACATTGTAAGTGTACAACAGCCACTTGTGGCCACTGGCTCCTGTATCGGACAGCACAGACCTAGAACATTTACATCACTACAAAAATTCTGTTGGGTGGCACAGTTCCAGATGAAACAACTAAAGAGACAGTTATTACAGGTAAAAGGCCTTACCTGGTCTGAGGAGGTGTGGGTGTGTAAAGGGGCTGGGCTGGCCTAAGTATCGATTTGGAATCCTCTTCTCTGGGATGGGCTGGAGGGAGTACCTTCGCTGTGAACATGACATGCATCCTGAAGGAATAATAAAGAGGATGAAAAGGAACAATGAATCCAGGAAGTCCACACAGTATATAGACATCTAATGATCTCTAGCAGTTGGATGCTTTTGAAAAATGCAAACTACTATCTCCTTTAATATTTATATGGCCCTTCCTCTGTGCCAGCCAGAGCCTGTACTGGGCCCTAGGAATAGAGAAATGAGATCATTTTACCCTTAGTGACTTTAGTCGTCTGCAGTATAATAGAGGAATATATACATATAATATGACTAAGGTATGAAAAAGGAGCTATGCAAACAGAAGGAAGGCAATGAACAAAAGCAGAGAAAGGGTTAGAATGTATTTCACAGAGTTAGTGTGAAGCTGTGTCCTAAAATTCAGAAAAAGAGAATTAACATTTTTACTGAGAATATGTGAAGTGTGAAAAAATATGCACATACTATGTAATTTAATCTTGAACTGTTAGAACTAGATAAAATATGAAGAATGCTTAATCATAGCACACGATAAACACTGTTACTAGCATTCACTCAAGATTAGCATGGGATTGGAACACATGCTGTGAAAGACACAAGAGTAAGACACAAGGTGACACAAAACAGAGCATTTCTAATACTACAAGGTGAACACATTAATCCACAAGGTTTTTGAGAGCACAAGGAAATATAATGCTGTGGGATGGGTGCAATGACAAAGATAGGCCCACAGAGCTCCGGGGAGCACAAAGCAGCACACCGACCGTGTCCGTGTGGAACTGCAGAAGCAGGTGAATAGGAATTATTAGGTGGATAGGAATCAGACAAGTGAAGAGAGACTAGGGGTAGGGAAGACATCATGAATGAGATTAAGAACAGGAAAGCACAGAAGACACTGAGTTTACGTGTACATGTGTGCGTGTGCGTGTGGGTGTGGAGGGGGAAGAGTCAATGTTGCTGGAGGGAGATGAAAAGATCAGAAAAATAAGTACCAGACCACTGAAAGATTTTTATACCAAAATAATTAGATTTTTAACTGCCATATGAGGTAGACACTATCATTACTTTTTTACAAGGAACGAATCAGACTCAGAATTATTTGTGTAATGTTACACAGTTAGTACAGGGGAAGCATGAATTCAAATTCAAACCCAGACTTATTTAACTTCAAAATCTGTGCTCTTCTCCCTCTACCCTGCTGCTCTGCAAGCATTCCCTGTTGAATCCCAACAACACAACAGTACTAGACAATCTTCTTGTGAATTTATAATCACTATAATAGCAGAATGCAATTAAGTCTGGATCAAGAGTTAAAGGTTTTTGAAGGGACTATGAGGTATGAATGATGATGTACATATTTGGAGAAGTCTTAAATGTTAACTCTGAATTAAATTTACAGAGGATTACTCAGAAAAATTATTAACTTCTCAGATGATTTAAAAGACAGAATATGGTAGACTGCAAGGCAGTGTGAAAATACAGTTAAAAATAGTGAAAACTGAGAAAAAGGACATTAGTATTTTCCTGGAATCTGTCTTTAGAAAATACACAGAACACATATTTGGGAATATGCCTAGTCTATACACATTGAAAGCTTAACAAAGATGAGGCAGGCAATTTACAGAGGACAGAGGAACTTGCTAAATGACACCATGGGGATGCAGTTAACAAAGTCCAGACTGGGAAACACTACAGGACAAACAACTCAGTTTCTTTCACATAGATTCCATGGCAGGAAGGGGTGGTAAGAGATGGAAGCAGGAAATCTACAGATCAAGAAAACCTTAAAAGACATTATCAACCAATTACAATATGGGGACTTTATATAGATCCTGATTCAAGCAACAAATTATAAAACAAATATCCACTTACACTAGTCATTATATTTATGAGATCATTGGAAATTTGGACAGTGATTACATATTTGATGGTGTTATGAAAATAATGCTTATTTTTTACAGTGTGATAATGGTATTGGGTGAACCTTATCTTTTAGAAATATAAACTGATTTACAGATGAAGTGATATGATCTGGGATTTGTCTCAAAATAATATGGAGGTGGGGTGGTTTGGGGAGAAGATGAAAGTGGATTTGGGTGAAATCCAAGATATCATATTGGCATATGTTGATAATTATTGAAACTGGGTGATGAGTACATGGGAGCTCATTATCTACTTGTGCATATGTTTGAAATTTCCCATTAAAAAAAGGATGTAGTAATCATAGAGAAAACTAAAGAAAATAAGTACAGAGTCCGGAAGATAATCTAAGACAAAGAGTTAAACGCAGCATGGTATAATAGAAGTAAGTGCTAGTTCTAGTTTAGTTCTACTATGTAATCTTGGCATATTATATAATTCCTCTTCACCTTTTTCTCCACCCGTGAATAAAGATGAGAAAAAAGATATACAGTAAAGTTAAGGAACTTTCCCAAGATGAAGATGAAACTTTCCCATACTAGACAGAATGAGGATTTGAATAATAATCTATTACAGAGCCTATAACCATTAGACTACACGGTCTACACTACCATTTTAGTAGTAAAACAACTGAAAGTAAAAAGTTAACCACTTCTCTCATTTTTTATGTTCAGGTGAAATAATGCTAGACTATCCAATCCTTCTGTTTTGGACTACTTACAAGCAGAGGAAGCTTAGCTCAAAGGCAAAGCAAATAAACAATACTGCACGGAGGCATAAATTGAGATGCTTATTCTCAGTAAATTCACAAATAAAGTCTTGATAGCTCTTCACCTACATTGAAGTAAACAGGATATTTTGCCCAAGGTCACATAGTTAGTACCAAAGCTGGTATGTCAAGTCCTACTTCTAAAACATCCAGTTTAATTCAAATGGAGGCCATTTCCTTAGTTTAGACCCACCTCAATACACCTGGACTACTGCAATACAGGTATACCTTGTTTTACTGCACTTCACAGGTACTGTGTTTTTCACAAATTGAAAGTTTGTGGCAACCCTGTGTCTAGCAAGTCCATCAATGCCTTTTTCCAACAGCATTTGCTCACTACACATCCCTGTCATATTTTGGTAATTCCCACAATATTTCAAACTTTTTCATTATTATTATATTTGTTACGGTGATCTGTGATCAGTGATCTTTGATATTACTATTGTAATTGTTTTGAGCCACCATGAACCACACCCATAGAACATGACAAACTTAATACATGTGTGTGTTCTGACTGCTCTAGTGACCAGCCATTCCCCAGTCTCTTTCCCTCTCCTCGGGCCTCCCTATTCCCTGATACACAATACTGAAATTAGGCCAATTAATAACCCACAATGTCTTCTAAGCATTCAACTAAAAGGAAGAGTTACACGTCTCACTTTAAATCAAAAGCTAGGTATGATTAACCTTAGTGAGGAGGGCATGTTGAAAGCTGAGACAAGCCAAAAGCTAGGCCTCTAATGCCAAAGAGTTAGCCAAGGTGTGAATGCAAGGGAATAATTCTTGAAGGAAATTACAAGTGCTCCTGCAGTGAACACACAGTGGTAAGAAAGTAAAACAGCCTTATTGCTGATACGCAGAAAGTTTTAGTGGTCTGGATAGAACATTCCCTTAAGCCAAAGCATAATCGGAGCAAGGCCCTAACTCTCTTTAATTCTACGAAGGCTGAGAGAGGTGAGGAAGCTGCCAAAGAATCTGACGCTAGCAGACATTGGCTCATAAGGTTAAACAAAGCATCCATCTCCCTAACACAAAAGTACAAGGTAGAGCAGCAAGTGCTGATGGAGAAGCTGCACATTATCCAGAAAAACTAGCTAAGATAATTAATGAAGGTGGTCATACTAAACAGATTCTCAATATAGAAGAAACAGCCTTCTATTGGAAGAAACTGCCATCTAGTCAATGCTTGGCTTCAAAGCTTCAAAGGACAGGCTAACTCTCTTGTTAAGGGCTAAGGCAGCTTGTGACTAAGTTGAAGCCAATGTTCATTTACCATTCCAAAAATCCTAGGGCTCTTCAGAATTGTGCTAACTGTACTCTGCCTGTGCTCTATAAATGGCACAACTAAGACTGGATGACAGCACATCTATTTACAACATGATTTACTGAATATTTGAAGCCCACTGTTGAGGCTTACTGCTCAGGAAAGATTCTTTTCAAAATATTACTGCTTCTTGACAATGTGCCTGTTCACCTAAGCACTCCACTGGAGATGTACAACCAGATTAATGTTGTTTTTATGCCTGATAACACAACTGCAGTCCATGGATTAAGGAGTAATTTCAATTTTTAAGCCCTAACTATTTAATAAATACATTTCATAAGGCTATAGCTGCCATAGATGTGATTCTTATGATGGATATGGGCAAAGTAAATCAAAAACCATCTGGAAAATATTTACTGTTCTAGATGCCATTAAGAATATTTATGATTCACGGTAAGACTTCAAAATATCAACATTCACAAAAGTCTGGAAGAAGGTGACAACCAACCGTCACAGATGAGGAACTCAAGACTTTTGTACAGGAAGTAACTGCAGATGTGGTGGAAACATCAAGAGAACTAGAAACATAACCTGAAGATGTAACTGCATTGCAGCAACTTCATGATAAACTTTTACAGATGAAGAACTGCTTTTTATGAGTTAGCAGAGAAAGTGGTTTCTTAAGATGGAATCTACTCCTGGTGAATATGCTATGAGGATTGTTGAAATGACAAGGATTTAGAATATTACATAAACTAAATTGACAAAGCAATGTTAGAGTTTGAGAGGACTGACTCTAGTTTTGAAAGAAGTTCTACTGTGGGTCAAATGCTACTACACAGCATCACATGCTACAGAGAAATCATTAATGAAAGACAGAGTCAACCAATGTGGCAACCTTCACTGTTGTCTTATAGTATGAAACTGCCATAGCCACCCAACCTTCAACAACCACCACCCTGATCAGTAAGCAGCCATCAACATCAAGGCAAGACCAGCCAAAAGATTAGGGCCTGCTAAAAGTTCAGATGATGGTTATCATTTTGCAGCAATAAAGTATTTTTAAATTAAGTATGTACATTTTTTTAGACATAATGCTATTGTACACTTAACAGACTGTAGTATAAATGTAACTGCTCTATGTATTGGGAAACCAAAAAATTCACTTGCTTAATTGCCATCTTTGCTTTACTGCAGTGGTGTGGAACTGAACCTGCAGTATCTGAGGTATGCCTGTAGTCTCCTAACTGGTCTGTTGTGGGTCTTGTGGTCTTCCATTCATTCTCTATAGGCTATACTATTTCCAAAGTGATCTCTAATCCTTTGCCTCAACCTCTTCAAAGATAGTCAACCACACCACGATCTGTCCTTAACTTTCCAGTTTCCCATACTAACACTATAAACTTAGAATTTTGTCTTTCAGAACACTTCAAACTCTAGGTTAGCAGCCTTCATCTGGCCCCTGCTCACTTGTCTGACCTAATCCTCAAAAAACATCACAGTCACACTAAACTGCTTGTAGAGCCCCAGCTAGTCAGTTTGTATTTAACAGCATTTGCCTTTGAAAGTGCAGTTCTCTTGTCTAAAATGGTCTGCTTCTATGACTACCCAACTTCTTAAAAATCAATTCAAATATCACTTAATCTAGGAAGCCTTTTTTAAAAAATAACTCCCCACCCATACTGCTTCTGATGCAAATGCTCTCCTCAATGCTCCTCTGCTTACCTCTATTCTAATACCTACTACAGTGCACATAACTGCTAGTTTGCTAGTCTACTATAAACTTTTGGAAGGCAGGGATGGTTTATTTGACTTTATTTCTCCAGTGAGTAGATTTGGGATGAATTATGAAAGTCAAACGCAAGAGAGTTTGATAAGCCACTGGCTTCTGATCAAAATGCAGAGAATAAAGAAAAAAGAGAAACTGAGGATGATTCTCAGGTTTTGGGCCTGAAAATTGGGTAGATGGTTGAACCATTAAATAAGCGAGAAAGACTGAGATACCTACTGGATATTCCAACAGACAGATCATACAGGCAATCTTACATTCAAGGGGAAAAGGAACAGGCTAGATATATAAGTTTAAGTGTCATAAGCACATAGATGGAATCTAAAGCCCTGGGACTGGATATTACTTAGGGAGATCATGTAGATAAAGTCCAGGTACTATATTTTAGTTCTGAGAAGGAAAGCACAAGAAAGAGGAAGAAAACTAGAAGAATGAAGTATTTAGGAAGTTAAAGAAACAAGTGTTTTAGGAGGAGGGAGTGCTCAACTGTGTTAAGTGCCAAAAGGACAAACCACTGGATTTGGCAACATGGAAGTCACCAGAGATCTCGACAAGAACAGTTTTAGTACAGTATTAAATATAGAAGCCAAAATGTGTGAAGGTAGACAAAAGGTACATACTTCCAGTTATAAGTAAGTGTGGATGTAACACACAACATGGTAACTGTAGTTAACAATTATGTATTGTACATTTGAAAGTTGCTGAGAGTAGACCTTAAAAGTTCTTATAACAAGAAGAAAATATTGCCTACGTGAGGTAATGGAAGATAGTGAAACTTATTTTGGTAATCATTTCTAATATATACATATGTAAATCATTTTGTTGTACATCTTAAACATAGACAATGTTGTATGTCAACTATATCTCAATAAAACGGGGGATAAAAGCCAGACTGGAGTGTGCCAAAGGAAAAATGGGAGGAAAGAAAGCAGAGACATCAAGTAGAGACAAAAATTGTTTTATTGTGAAAAGATCAGAGAAAATGGCACAACAGTTGAAAGGGGTGAGGGATCGAGGCAGGGAGAATTACAGAAGTAAATCCTTGTATTACACTTTCACATGCTGTTGAAATTAGTTTTTCAGTTTTTTCCAATTACATCAGTTCCTTAAGAACAGAATTTTCTATTTTCTAACTCCTCTTTGCATGTCATAGGTTCTTAATAAATTTTGTACAATATCTAGAACCTAAACTCTTAAGTCCTGGTTCAAGAAATGCACTGGAGTGGCAGGAGCAGAATTTGGAATTAGACTCAAGTTTAAATACCAGATTTTTCACTAACAAGTTAGGCAGCCTTAGACACGTTACTTTACCTTTCAGAGCCTCAGGCTTCTTATAGGCACAAAATATTTAGTTTACTGAAATGCTGTGATAATATGAGAGTAAGTCACTTGGTACAGTGTCTTACCCAATGATACTATTCAATATTATAATTATTGCTATTATTTTCAATGGCAGGTAAGTATAATCATGTGTATACCATACATACATACATGTAAAGCATGTATATACTGTAGAGAATTGAAACTATTTTGAATTTAAGAGTTTTGCATTACCTCTAGTCAACTGGTATGTCAAAACAAACACAAAGCAAAAGATAGTGAGAAGGCAAATGGTCTTGAAAGACTATCTAGAAGCAAACACTACTGTTTGTCTCATTGGAATATCATTTAACTGAGGGGCTTATAAATGTAATGAAAAAAAAAACAATATAATGGAGGAAAAACAGAGATCATTATGGGGAATTTCCTGGAATTTATAGGAATTCAGGTCTAGTCTACTGACAATTTATATTGACTCAAAAGAAAATCAACTTTGGTCTAGTTTGCTTCTAACTGGGTTTTTAAATTTCACTTTCCCACATACAACTGAATCTCCACATAGCAGCCCCTGATCCATTAAAAGGTAAATCAGATGTATACTACCCATGGCTCCTCACTGTAGTTAAAATGAATGCTAGCCTTATTTGTAATAGCTCAAAATGTCTATCACCATGGTTAGCAGCGACTCTATGGGATCATCCCATGGCTGTCTGTCATCTAGGTCTCAGCTCTAATGTCACTTCCTCAGAGGATTCTAAAACCAATCAAAGGTTACTCTCTGCCCCATCACACTACTATTTTTTTTTTCTTTTTGAACACATATCACATTATCTCAAATTATTGTTTCATTATTTATACTCCATTTTAATGTAAATACCATGAAAATCGGTATTTTTTTGTTAGTTATCACCAGTGGCTAAAATAGTGCTTTGCACAAAATATGCATTCAATAATTATATAAGGAATACATAAATGCACAATTATCAAAATCTTTAACTACATGCTTTGTAGTAGTAAACTTTAAGTGGGCAAAGATATCATCTCAAATGACTCAGCAATGGCATACAGAAATCTTATAAATTAGGCTACTTCCTCCAAGAAGCCTTTGACACCCCACGTCTGGGCTAGGTTTCCCTCATATGATTGCTTAGCATCCAGTTTTTCCCCCATCATAGCCCCTGTTATATCGTAATTGAGTTACTTATTTGTTATGAGCTACTGAACTGTAGGTCTCCTGACCGAAATAAACAAATATGTCAACTGCTTGAACACTTTTTCACATAGTTAATGAATTCTTCATTTTTCCAAATCATGGAAGAACTAGGAAAGAGGTTATTAAAGCTCAGTAACTTAGAGGTCATACTATGCAAAGGGCACGCTGTGGCCATCAACAACAGATCCTACTGCTTGATGAGGCATTCTTTGAGGCTTCTAAGGAAACATAGGGATAGAAGACCAGGGGTTCAGGATGGTCAGCTAGGTCCCCACACTAGCTCCATTTGGAAGGTCTGGTCCCTACCCCAACCCCAGAATGACAGCACAATGCAGCCCACTCTGACATAAGCTTGTAACTCTGCTTGCCACATAATCAGTATCCTGGCATCTCCTAGAAGCAGTCTACAATAACACTGTCTTTAGTGTAAAAATGTGCCTATTTGCAGTCACTGCCTCTACCACCACTAACAGCAGAGCCCGAGCCAAGAAGAAATCAGTACTAACTACCAGCGCACCCCTCCCCAACAATCTGTTCTAACATGGTGGATTACTATGAAGTTCTAGGAGTGCAGAGACATGCTTCACCTAAGGACATTAAAGGGCTTATCATAAAGTGGCACTTAAATGGCACCCTGATAAAAATCCAGAAAGTAAAACAGCAGCTGAGAGAAAGTTCAAAGCAGCAGCTAAGGCATATGAGGTATTATCAAATGATGAACAATGGGACATTTATGATAAATATGGCAAAGAAGGATTAAATGGTGGAGGTGGAAGTCATTTTGATGATTCTTTTGAATATGGCTTCACATTTCATAAGCCAGATGATGTCTTCAAAGAAATTTATGGTCAAAGGGACCCATTTTCATTTCATTTCTTTGAAGACTCACTTGAGGACCTTTTAAATAGTCCAAAAAGCTCTTGTGGAAGTAGAAACAGAGGTGCAAGATCCTTTCTATCTCCAGTGAATATCTAGTTTTTGAGAGATTCCCTTCAGATGATACAGAATATATACCATATGGTTCACTGGGCCACGAGGGCCCTGATTCATTCTCTTTCCTGGCATTTGATGATAGCGGGATGGGCAAATACATACCTGTTACAACTTCAGGTAAGACTGTTAACAGCAGAAATCTCAATACACAGAGACTTACTGAGAATGATCAAGAAAGAGAAGAAGCTTTGTTCACCATGTAAGAACTTGTTTGTTATGCGTTAGAAGATTGGAGACTGTTGAGAATTAGGCTTGGGGTTGATTAATGACTGTGCATTGAGTCCCCTATACAGAATTTTATTGTTGTTAACAACCATCTGATCAATAAATATGAGAGATGTTCTCTCAAAAAAAAAAAAAAAAGAAAGAGAAGAAGCTGAAGATGATGGAAAGTTGAAGTCCTTCATTATAAATGATGTGGTAGAGGAAGAGGGTTTTGCAGAAGAATGCAGCTGGAGTAGACAGTCACTCAACAGTCATTCACCAAAGTCCTACAGCTCCAAACACGTATCTCAGTATACTTTTGTGGACAATATTGAGTAAGGTATGCCTTGGGTTACCAGCAGCAGGGATCCCTCTATTGTCTCCTCAGGATTCAAAGAAGGTGGTAAGAGGAAAAAGAAGAAGCATAAAGAGGTGCAGAAGAAGTCAACCAAAAGGAATTGTTAAATTGGCTCTTTAGACACATTATGTTCATACAACATTTGAACACGGCTCTTTGTGTTTTCGTTAATGAGAGTTTTGTAGATAACATCTGTTTAAAGCTATACTAATTTAAACATGTTTTATGTTTTTAACATGTTTAGCAGGATCACGGACATTTGGTCAGTGGTTAGTTGGATTAGCTATGTCAGAAAAAGATGAGTTGGTGATGACAGTGATGTTAAGAATTTGGAAAACAGCTAAATAATTGTTTTTCAGCTAAATATTTACATGTCATAGGGTTTTTCTTTAGAAAAGTGATCTCTTTCTTCTGATCTCATTAAACTATACTATACAAACTTCTGAAATATGTGCAGTATTAGGAGCTAAATATGTATTAAGATAGACAGGTACAGACTATATAATTATTCATAACATTTTTCAATAAAGGCAGAGCATTTGACACAAAGATACTATAAACTAAAAATTAAAGTATAAAGTATTTTAAGTTAAAGTACGAGCCAGGCTCATATTTCCATACCCATGTTCACAGCAGCACTAATTCACAGTAGCCCAGAGGTGGAACCAACTAAATGCCAAATGGATAAACAAAGTATTTATATGTACAGGTATATACATACAGTGGAATATTATTCAGTCTTCAAAAGGAAATCCTGTTACATGCTGTACAACATGGACGAACTTAAGACATTATAAATTAAATAAGTCAGTCATAAAAAGACAAATACTTTACGATTCTACTTACATGAGGTATCTAAAGTGAAACTTACAAAAACAAGTAGAATCATGGTTACCAGCAGCTGGGGTTGGGGAGGTAGAATGGGAAAGCTGTTAATGGATATAATTTCAGATTTGCAAGATGAAAAAGTTCAGAAGCTCTGTTTCACACCTGTGTATTTAAAAATTATTAACACGGTGAATTTTATGTTATATGCATTTTACCTCAATTTAAAAAAAGCCAGTCTTACCCTGGATTCCTCAGAGCAATGTGGCTATATCATGTCGGGTAGGTCATCAGTGAATCACTCCAGGTATGAAACTTTCTATTTCTTTATTGACTATGTACACAGGATCTACAAATGCGGTACTCTAAAATACCACCCTGAGCCATTATAATTTAAGGATATGATGGAAGAAAACAGATGAGTTAAAAATACATCAGATATTGAACAAGTGATTTGAGCTAAATATCTGCATGCATTTTTTTTTAAATGAACTTAGTTTAATTTCAACATGATTACTTCTTAGCTTCCTCTATTTTCAAAATATACTGCTTGTCAGCCTATTATTTTTATTCCTTCTTTCACTGACTTAGCAGTGTTTTCTGAGTACCTACTGTTTGTCAAGTAGTGTTGTAGGTACTTGGAATACAGTAATGAACAAACAGCAAAAATCTTAGCTGTCACAGAACTTACAAACTGGAGAGAGACAAAAAGCAAATATTAAAATACAAACTTAGTCATAGGTGCTAAAACAAAAAGTAGGGAAAGAGAATAGAAGTTTTGGAGTGTAAGGATTGAAATTTTAGCTAAGGTAGCTACGAAAAAGCAATGGTTACATCTGAGAAAAGATCTAAAGGAAGTGAAGGAGTTAGCCATGTGGTTATCTGGTGAAAGAGAATTCCAAGCAGAAAAAAATAGAAATTAAATGTCGAAGTCAGGCTGTGTAAGGTGTGCTCGAGTAACATGGAGCAGATCAGTGGGGCTGATTAAGAGAGCAAGTAGACAAAGTAAAGTAAACAAGCGCAGTTTATGCAGGGACTGCTGATCACAGTATGGACTTTGTTATTTGTGGGATAGGAAGCCACTGGAGGTTTTGAGCAAAATGTGACATAATCTGATATTTCAACAGCCCCACTCTGGCTGCTGTCAGTGAGAACAGATTCAAAGTAAGCAGGGGCAGAAGCAGGGAAATCAGATATGTAGGCACAATCCAGGCAAGAGGTTGCAGTAGTTTGGTCCAGGGTGGTGAAGGTGGGGATAGTGAAGAGTGATCAAATTCTGGATATACTCTAAAAGGTAGGACCAAATAGTCTGTTGACAGACTAGATGTTAGGTATGACAAAAGTCAAGGATTTTGGCCTTAGTACGTGGAAAAAGGGAACTGCCATTATCTGAGACAGGACTGCAGGTGTTAAGTTTTGGATGTGCTACATTTGAGATGCCTAAACTTATGAAGCAACTGAAAAGTATTTCCTGCATTGGACTTGCACCCTGCATGTTTCTTGTCATTGAATTTTTTTTTTTGCAAGAAGATCTACTGATTATATTATTTTAATCTCTTATCTGTTAGAAATGTAATTACTATAAAATTTAATGTGCATAATCTTACTATGCTGATGAACCGTGACTGTAATGGGGTATGTGAGGGGGACTTAATAGGGGGAGTCTAATAACTATAATGTTGTTCAAGTAATTGTACATTAACTATATAAAAAAATTTAATGTGCATAAATTAAAAGATGGGAACAAATAATCTAACGGCACTAGAACCCAATCACTGTTGGTGAAGTATCATTCAGTGGTATTTAGCAATGCAACAAATTTTGGAACTAGAAAAATTATAACACCTACTATTTTTAAATAACTGCTATAGTAAAAGTGAGGTTTTGTTTCATTTTGTTTGATTTTTAGTTTGTAAGTGGGAAGAAAAGGTCTTTTATGCTATAAGAGGAACTGGGGACAAAATTAGCATTTAAACCTTATTTTCAGAAAATAAGATCATTAAAGCTTAGGGTATTTTAAATGCTACTTATATAAATTGTGATACTAGAGCTTATCTGTCATCATCTATGTGGGACTAATGAGTCGAGAAAAAACACAATTTTCCAACAAAACAAAAACCAGTGTCTCAGAAAATTTAAGAATGCAGTGACATGCCTTCTATTCTAGTCTAGTATTTTTCTACTACCAGGTAACTATAAATTCAGATTTAATCTTACTTCATAGCTTATTCAATGGTTTTTCCACTGCTTAGAGGGAAAAACCACTCTTAACATAATACACATGGCCCTCTATGAGCCTGCTACCAGCCACCTTGATTTTCTATCACTTCTTCCTACACATCTTATGCTCAAGCACAACCTTTTCTAAAATGTGTTCTAGGGTTACCAGCTAAAGACTCACCACAGGAAAAGAGCTCCAGGATTCAAATACACTTTGCAAATTACTGCCAAATATATTTCTTAGAGACTTAGAATTAGTGTTCTATGGGCTCTATGAAATATAGCATTCCCCCTACACACATAACCATTTTGGTGTAATACCTATTAATATTCCCAGGAACATATTTCAAAAAAGCTCCTCCAGGCTAGCTAATGATTGCAAAGCTTTACACCAGCCATTCTGTTTTGGCGTTCCACACTCGGGTAAGTTCCCTCTGCCATGATGACTCCGTTACTCTAGTATGCTTGCTGAAGGTCTTCTTTCAAGTCTCAAATCAATTGTCTCCTAATCTTTAAAGGTATGTCCACATTTCCTCTTTGTTCCTCACTGCTCCCAGAAAATATTTACCATTTTTTCCTTCTCCTCACCACCAGACCTCTACTACCAAATTCAGTATGTTATATTACAATTACTTTTTTGCCTGTCTTCCATGGTGGCAGAAACCTTCTATGCTCAACACTCATATGTGGTGCTCAATTAATGTTTGTTGAATGAATTAACTGCAAATAGGCTTTAAAAAACAATTCTCTACTGTTCTTGAATATTTTCAATGTTTTCCTTCCCTATCTCAGACTTTGTATTTATTTTAAATGATTTAGTCTTTTAAAATCCAACTTATGCATTGTTAGTGTTTTACTTTGCTTTTCCCAGATGACCAGATGGTGTTAATGTATATTCAAACTAGTGAAATCACTTCCTTAATTAGGTTAACCTTTAGCTACTCAAAACATTTTCAATTTAGGAACCCATAACTTTCAGACGACACAAGTTTCCTAGGAACTCAAGACTGTGTACCCCAGAGCCCTTATAAAGGAAGGAAACCAAAAGCACCACAGACATTCAAAGTACCTCAAGTCAGTGGAATTTTCTAATTCTAAAAGTTTGTATAAATTCCCAGAATAACATAATACAATCTATTACTGCCTTTCTTGAGCTCCCATGTCACTTGAGTCAAGACCCTAGTATCATCTTTTGCTATACTGTCATTTATCTGTTTCTTGTCTATCACCCTGACTAGAGACTGAGAGTAACTCCAAGGAAGTGGAGATTCATCCACAATGGCTACTAATTCAAAAGTTATTAAATGAAGATACATTATTTCTGGCTCAATAAAAGTTCCAGAAGGACTCTACTAAACCAGAGTAAGATCTAGTGACAGTATAACAGCAAAAGAATTAGAGGGCAATCATGTAACTAAAATTCCTGACTTACTACTAGTAATCCATTGTTAGTTTCAGTTCCTCATCAGTAAAACGAAGATATCTGCCCTAACTTCTTGGATTTGTGAAGATCTGAGATCACTCATTCAAAAAGGGCCTATATATATATAGACATAATCACTGTTAATGTAAGAGATGGTTAAGCTTATTTATTCCATTTAGACTAATGAAGTATAATGAATGTATTTTTCAAAAATCTTGCATGTAGTAATCCAGTATCTATAATAATCAGTACCTGATTAAATCTGGTTTTACACAAAGCCTCAACAAATCCAAAAGTAACAAGCAAAGGATGGTTCCAGTTCTAATTCATAGGTTGCGGCCTCTGTGATTAAGACTCATTGCACAACTATTCATCTACTCCCATGGGGTGGGACAGCTTTCTGCAATTCAACTATTAGAACCAAAGAGCAAGTTTTGTGCATTGGACATTTTCATTTTTTTAGAGTAAGGAGTAAGTCTTGATATAATTACTATACCGTTTTCAATAAATTCGAGTATATCAACATAAGAAGCACATGCCAAAACATAGCTTTGATGTCAAATAGCACATGCTCTGATTTACATATTGTTCACATATCAGACCCCCAACTGAAATATCCAAGGCAGTTCCATCTGCAAGATAGATGATCATGCTTTATACGTTTATCAGATTACTTGGTCACGATGGAGTACACCCTAAAAAAATGATCCCCCTTATCTGGGCTCCTTCATCTTTCTTTTACAAACAGGGCTTCCAGATATAAAAGGCCTCGGGAACATTTCCAAACATTACCTCTTCTGAGAGGAACTGCTCAAGGGATTTGTGTTACTAAACATGTTTCTTGTATATTCAGGGGCCAGCTCTCAAGTCAACTCTTTGAAAACACGAAAATAGAATTTTAGGTTAACCTAACAAGAGTTACTTGATGTGAGACACTTTGTCACCTAAGCAAGTGTTATACTGACACAACTTCTGAGTCCGAGTAACTTTGTAGGCAGCCCCTCTGCGGGAAGACACACTTCTCTCTGCAGTCTTTTCGGCTTCCCAGAATACCTCAACAGCAGGGAGAACACAGGGCCCACCCTTCTCCAAGAGCAGCAAATCAGGAAGAAATCCGAGGAGCGCACAGAGGGGTTGGGAGTGGAAGCCAAGGGTCCGCAGAGCCAGGGATCGCCTGAAACGTGGATTCCTCTGGGGTGCCTCAGTCTTCTCAGAAAGCAAGACCCAGAGGCCACAACGTGGGAGGTGAGTCTAACCTGAGAAGCTGCGGGCGGTCGCTACGGCGGGAACCAGCTTAGTTGCTGAGAGTAACCAACGCATTACGTCCCAGCTCACCCGTCCGGATAAAAAGTAGGAAAACAGCAGAAGCTGCAGCGAGCAGTGCGGCGTCTCCAGGAACCCCAGCCAAGAGCCCCTCCCCTCTCTCTAGGGGCCTTCTCTCGACGTCGCGGGATGATGACGTCACGCCCAGAGATGTGACCGTCTCTCCGCCGGAGGGCCCTGTTGGAGTCATGACGTAGTGCTCCGCTTAATGCCCACATTTGCAGAATGGCCGACTCTGAACGACCTCTTGCAGGGGCTGATAGCTCAGGCCTCCCTGAAAGCACCATTTAGGGGGTTGAGCCATCATGAGAACTGGCTTAGAATGTATGAGTGCGTGCGGGGAGGGGCAGGCAACGGCACAAACAGCCATATTTCTAGAAGATTCTAGTCAGTGCGCAGAGGCAGGGGTAGCGAGAGTAGGAATTAACGGGCGAAGGACCCAGGGTCACGAGACGGCTGGGTGGGCGTGGCCAGCGGGCGGGGAGGTTCTAGTCTGTTCTGCCCCGCGGCAGCCGCCCCTTCCACACGATCACGCTGAGCCAGCACCCAGGCCTGGAATTGGGCCGCTGCCTCAGCCGCATCCCCCGCCCCGCGCCGCCTCCGGACCATGGACCCCCGCAAAGTGAGCGAGCTTCGGGCCTTCGTGAAAATGTGTAAGCAGGACCCGAGCGTTCTGCACACGGAGGAAATGCGCTTCCTGAGGGAGTGGGTGGAGAGGTGAGCCCGGGCCTGAGGACCTTGGGGGCGGTTAGAGGGACGGCTGGAGGGGAAGCTGGGCCCGAGCTGGCGCGGGGCGGAGGAGCGGGGAAGCACTGCGGGGAGGCCCGCGCAGTCGCTGCCCCTTTGAGCATCGCCCCTTGTCCAGGAAAGGGAGGCGATTTCCAAGGGCTAATGGAGTATCGGAAAGCTTGGATAGTAAAGAGGCAGGGAGGGCGGCGAGCTCCGTTTCCTGCTCCGTGAACTCTCCAGGGGTGTGTCTCGGGCGAAATGCTAAAATAGGCGATTGCGGGGACTTGCGCCCTGTAGACGTGAGGGGGAGGGGTGAAAGCTTCGCTTTTGCTTGGAGTTTTTCTTGAAATCTCTGGTGTCCTGCTTAGGTCGTAGTGACACATGGCAGCTCCTTTACGCACTGTCTTTAAATAGTGCCGTAGTAACTTATTATTTAAAGAGTTAGTATAAAAGTAACTACTTGGTTACCCTTAAAGTTTTAACGATTCTAACTGCGTAGAATTTGGGGGAATCATTTACTACATATACCTCGGTAGAGTCTCTGTCATAACTCCAAACACTTAAAACATTTTTTTGCGGACTGGCATGTTACTATGATCTATTCTTGTTATCCTGAAATCTAGAGTACTTAGTTATATGCACGTAGTTAATTGAACAAACAGGCATTGCGCCAGATGCTAGGAAACAGTCTAAGTACAGTCTGTTTAGGGATACAGGTGAATACGTGTCGGTATTTACCGTACTGTAGAGATTAGTATTCTGCATATCGGAGTGGATGTGCAATCCCTCGGGAAGAGCATTAGGGAGAAAGGGAACTCTTCCCTAGATATTTTAAAAATCAGTACCACTGGTGGGGATTTTAAAAGAGGTGACGTTACGACAAACTGCGCCTCGTGGTGACAGGTAGCGACAGCGCAATGTGTCTCCCCAACAGGTACTACCCTAAACACTAATTTATTTTAGTAATATTTTTATAGGAAACGTGAACCCATGATTGCCAAATATTTGAAAGAATAATTCCTTCAAATAAATTTGTTCTAAGGAAGGTAGTTAAACTAACAACATTGTAAATGGTATAATAATTGTTTCTTCTTAAGAAGTTTCTCAGTCATTCCCTGCACCACCCCCAACCAGTTTTCTACATACTCTGAAGATTTTTGCTGGTGGTGTAAATGTAAAATTTTGAGACCACCTAAAATTAGTTACTGTAGTTAACTATTGTTAACAATAGTTGAAAAGAATACCGTTTTTGCAAATTCCTTGCTTTTCAACAGAAACCACAAGATGTTGTTAGATAATTTTCAGGACTAAGAATTGAGGCCTAGGTTTTAAGCATTTTCTCTATGGAATACCTTGATACTCCACATGTTGCAGTTAAGATATTTGAATGCTTGTCTCGTGTCTATCTACTTATTAGAGCAAACAGCCTACAAGTGCGCTGTTCCTAAAATTCCAGGTAAAATAGACATATACCACAGGAAGGAGTGAGTAAATTCTTAACTGAGTGGATACAATATTCTGTTCTACTCCTAGAGAGTAGGTGACACTGAAAAAAAGTTGAAAAGTATCTAAGAACAATGTAATTTGCACTGGAGTGATGAGGACTGTTTAAAGAACTGCAAGTTAATTTGTGGGAAATGTCAGGCATTTCCAAAAAGTAACTATTTATCTTATTAACCTATAGGCAATTGTGGTTTTTTCTTTTGGACTCCATTTATACTTTACTTGTGAGCATCTAAATTTGTTGATTTAAGTATGGGATGAAGAGGTGTGGGCCTTACTCTAAATTTAAACTGAAATACTAGTTTAGAAGCTTTGCAATCTATTTCAGTCTGAATTTACACCTTTTATTTTTGTAGCCTCTGAGGTCTTGAGGTGTATTGAGTCCTCTCTTTTTTTGCCTTAATGTCAACTTTCTTAAAGCAGTCCTATATTATAGGAGATTGGGCTGAATGTGGAATCATCTGGGTCCCGGCATATTGTTCAGATCTAATCCTTCTAATAGGTTTCCTCACGTTGAAACCATTTTAGAGTTCTATCCATCCTAATTAGTCCTAGATACCAGGTTGAGATGTTGAACAGTCCATTTGCTTATTTGGCATAATTCCACAATTATTTATAGCTTAACATTCTATTTGAAGCTAATTTATTAGTTTAAAAACCTTTTAAATTGGACGGGTTAATATGAAGAAAAAAATTTGGGGCCCAAGTAATGTTTTGTGATATTTTTGTTTTTCTTCCACTATTTTCTTCCACTATTTTCTTCCACTTAACAACTTTATCTTCGTATCTTGTATGTGTTCATATTTCATTTTATGGGAATTTAAGATCAAAGGGAGTTATTTTTGTGTTCTAATTTACAGTGTAATGTATGGCAAATGGCTTTTGAGTAAATATTGTAAATGAAATGAGCAAGATTGATATCTACCTTCCAAATTCAGAATGTAGCACCCAGTTTTTTGTTCATGTGCGTAAGTAAATATAGCACAAGGCACATTGAATGGTAATCAAAATAAGAAAATTACGAAGTCTTGTGTGATTCCATATGAGGAATCAGCACTGGCCCTACTTAGTAACAAAATTTCTGCACTGGTCTTACTTAGTAACAAAAGCGTATACTGGTGAAGTCCAGTTTGGAGTTTCTGGCAGTGATTAACTGGTTTTAAATCTTGGAGGCATTAAGTGAAATTTCTGTACCTAAAAATTGGTGTTACTTTCTAGTAGTTGACCAGAATTTGGAATGTGAGAAGCCCTAAATCTAGTTTATGAATAAACCCACTTGTTTATTCATAAAAAAGCCCCCCATCCAAGCTTTGAACTTCTTAATTTTGGGGGGAACAATTCCTAGCTTGCAGAAAAATTGAAAGTACAGTACAAGAAATTTTTCTCCTGTGCAGTTTCCAAAATTGTGTTTTTTTCAGCAAACAAGGTCAGTCTCTACAACACAACCATAAAACTCGGGGAACTAATACTGATGAATTGTTACTATCTAATCCTCAGAATTAATACTGCATTTCACTGTCATGTCTTTTAATCTCCCTCAGTCTGAAACAGTTCTTCAGTCTTTCCCTGACTTTCATGACCTTGGTGATTTTGAACATTACAGGCCAATTATTTTTCAGAATTTCCTCTAGTTTTGTGTTTGACTCTCCCTTAGGATTAGATTTAGCTTCATACATTTCTTAGTAGGACTACACCACTTCCCATAGTTTTAACGTAGGTTGTTCTGTTTAAGACTATGTTTTGATGTTATCCTAAATATATTCTTGGATGCTGTATTTTGAAACTTAGGTAAAAAGTTTAAGAACCCCTGTGTCTTCATTAAAATTGAAATAAAAAAACTACTGTTTGATGACCATGCTTTTTTGAGAAATAGTTTTTCTGTAGAACAGAATTTCAAAGAATTTTGTTGTGTTTACCTGCCTGTTCCTTATTGTTAAATCATTTTACCTTGCTGAATTGCAAACTAAGAAGTTTTAGGTCATGTGGTTAGTTATTTATTGACATGTGGGAGGGAGCCATTTTTCCTTAAGGGTACTGAGATACTGAGTAACTGAAGATTTCTCTTTTTTTTGTAACTATCACATTAAACAGAATGGGAAAAAATGCACATTTTTCTTCATTGAATAGTGCTTGATAAGAAATTCCAAATTTTATTTCATTTCCTATTTTACATTTATAGTTTTGCTTCACTGAAAGAACATGAATGTAAAAAGGCAAGTCACAGGGTGGGGGAAGGTACTTGAAACACATAAAACTGACAGGGGACTTGAATGCAGAACATACAAAGAACACCTACAAATAAATGTGATAGACAACCTAATAGAAAGCTGGATGAGAGTTGAACTTCATACAAAAAGTATTGTAATGGCCAATAAATATGTGAAAATGAATTAGCTATAATTTAATACCACTACATGACTATCAAAATGGCGAAAAATATAAAGATGGATGATAGCTACATGATGGCCAAGGTGTGGAACAACTGGAAATCTTATATGCTGCTAATAGAGAAAATTGGTTGAACAACTTTGGAAAACCAATCCATTTAAATCCAAGGTAACATGCCTGTGTCCAGAAATGAATGTAAATGTGGTTATAACTAATTATAAATAATAGACACTTTAAAGGTGTTTTGGAGTAGGTTCCTTTCTGTTTTCCAAGGTAATGTATTTCCTTGCTTCACTTAAAAGTTAATGGGCTTTTTTTTTTTTTTTTTAAGGCAAATTTTAGTAGAGTCTTTGTGATCTCCAGCTGTCAGTATTGTGGAATGCCCTTAATTCATTGAACATCTTAGTCACTGGACTATTGCATGTGGCCCATATGCTTCAGAGTCCGCCCCAAGTGGAGCATAGAGTGCTCATTCTATACGGTCTTTTCTTTTCTTTTTTTAAATTGTAAGTTATTTGTATGTAATTCATGGTGTTGTATTGGAATATTTGTGCTCACAAGAGCAAGAGGAAGTACTACTGGGTGAAGTTTAAAGGGAGTAAAGAGAGAATGAATCTAATGTAAGGAGTATGAATATAAGTAAGAAGAATCCTTGTCTGTCCCAGTCAGAAGAAACGAACATTTTGAGTTATTATACTATGACTCCATAGTTTTTTCACCAGTTGCTTATTTGAGTTTAATTGTGCTGTTCTTAGCAAACGCCAAACTCCACGTTTGGATTCAGATATACCTAGTGAATTCTAAACTAACCACTTGTACAAATGATTTTGTCATTTCTATTTCTCTTGGGGGAATGGGCACAGAGAAGCTAATGCACTTGATGCTTGAAGAGCACAGTTTAAACTGGGAATCCATTTACATGCGGTTTTTTTCAGTACATGGAAAGTTTTTCTGGAAATCACAATAATTTGAAAAAACCTTATTGTAAGAATACGGTATCTATAATATATATAACATACAAAATACGTGTTGGTGAATTTTTAGTAAGGCTTCTAGTGGTATTAGGCTGTTAGTAGTTAGGTTTTTGGGGAGTCGAAAGTTATACTCATGTTTTTGACTGCCCAGAACTTGGGAGGCACCTAACTTCTGCATTGTTCAAGGGATAAACTGTAATTATGTTTATTAAATAAGCTCATTGAAGCAAGAAAAGGTTAGATTTTCATTAACCAGTATGCTAAAAAAATAAGTGAATAAACCTTTACAATGAAAAAAATCATCTTGAAGTATTTAAATTAATTGAGTTTATTCTTAAGGTTTGATAAGGTAACTTTTTTCCAGCATAAGTCTGTTTTTTTTTTCCAGGAAAAGTAGGTGTTGCTTGGCTTAGTGAATTTTAGTTTTCTAAACAAGTATTTTTTTTCTCATCTTCCTCAAGCATGGGGGGTAAAATACCACCTGCTACTCATAAAACTAAATCAGAAGAAAATACCAAGGTAAGTTACAAATTTCATTTTTATGTTTAGTGATAAAGTACTATAGTGTTTCCTTGCAGTGGTTTTTAAATGCTGCTCTCAGGTCACCACTCCTGATTTCTCCAGTATCACTTCGAAAGAAGATATTTGTGAAATTTCTATTTGGACATCCAGATTCTCTGGGATCTAATTTAAAACAATTTGGGATTGAATGTATGCTATATGTATGTTACATGTGCACTTGTAAGTAGGAATGGGGAGGCTCTTAAGAATGCTTCTGTCAGAATTCTTACTTCTCCTATTTTCTGCCTTCAATGTCTAAAAGATTTCTTCCCCAAGTTTTCCTATGAGCTACCTTAAAGTGACAAGAAAATTTGCTGTTTTATTATTTAGAACCCTAAACAAGGTTTATCTATTTGGATATGAAATTAGAAATTGTATCTTTGAACAAGTGAAATAAGAGAAGTTAAGCAAAAGTCTCAGTGTAGTTACTCTTTTTTTTAGATACCATTTATCAAAGTTTGGTGGTCTCTGACCCCTAGATAGGATATTTTGAAATGTGATAAACATGTGAAGACTGCTCCTGAAGAACATTATTTTTAACTTGTATCTCTACTAAAAGAATTTTGTAGTGACTACATTCTGATTTAGAATTATGAGTGGTCTTATTCTCACTATATGCTGAAGCACCTAGCACTTTGCACATTGTAGGTGGTTGATAAATTTTTCTGATACAGTGGGCTTTGATTCCAATTTTAAAAAAATAGAAGAGTAGCCACTTAAACAACTGGTTATATAACAGTTAACAGTTCAATTCAAATGTTAACAGTTGAATGAATAGATCTAGGTGGGGTGATGATATATTCTCTAAGATACACATAGAGTTGTTAAATGGAAAAATCAAAGCGCAGTTGTCTTACATAGATGCTATATGATATACAGGAAAAGAATGGGATGTACAAGAAACCATACTGATTACTTATAGGATAGGAATGAAATTGGGTTTTCATTATGTGTACTTTTAAATTCTTAGTGAATTTTTATCACTTGTTTATTATGGTTCCATAATCATCCTTTTCTTGTAATGCCAAACTCAAACCTTTGAAAATGTAAAGATTTAGTAAGTTTGGCAATAAAACATGATCTGAACAGACGTGAAGCTATTTATAGTCTTTGTTCCACTTAGCATGAATGCTCAGACTTTATTTTGTAGAAACGGTGATGTGTTTTGTTATGGAGAGTTGTGGATGGTAGTGACTGTTGAGAGTGTTACATGGTATATGACATATACATTGTATTAGCTTCCTAAATTTCAAACGTTTTCTAAAACTTAACTATCTAAAAGTCTGGGAGGAGGGACTGGACTTACACTTCATTTAAAAAGAGAAATGAAAACAAAACTCAAAACTAGCTTACCAAAACAAGAGAGGGAGCATAACAACTGAAATATAATGTATGTGAACAGTTTATACATAAATCTGTATAGATTTATATACATGTGGGGTGTGTTATGAAATACTGATAGCATTGTTTGCCTTCCCTTTGCTAGGAAGAAAAAACAGATAGTAAGAAGGTGGAGGAAAACATTAAGACAGATGAACCATCAAGTGAGGAAAGTGATCTAGGTGAGGAGATGGTAGTTTGTATTTGATAACCTCTTGATAAGATCTTGTGTTGATTTTCACTGAATTAACTAAATCATCGCTATCTAATAGAAATATGAGCCACATATGAAGCAAAATTTTCTCATAGACATTCTTAAAAATAATCCAGTGACATTAACAAATAATACATTTATACTGATAAATCTGAAATACTAACTTTTAAACATGTAATCAGTGTGGAAAAATTGAGGTAATTGCCTTTTTCATACTGAGTCTTCAAAATCTGGAGTGCATTTTACACTTACAGCATGTCTCAATGCACATGTTACATTTTTGGTGGAAATACATGTTCAGACTTCATGAAAGTTGTAGTTGAGAAAGTTGAGTCACATACCCAAGTTGTTCTACACATACGTAAAAATTTTCCAGTAACTGAGTGGGGTACTAAAAAGTTATTTTCCTTTAATACTTGCATCCATGTTGACAAAGCTGATTTGATTTTAGAAGTATTGGTACCAGGGCCATGAGTTTTTTTTGTTTTTTTTTAGGTTGCAAACTGACAAAACTCTTTGTAAATTTGGAAGTCTGTTGAGACTATAAATATGTATACCCCAGTTATTAACTGGGCAGTCTCTTAATTCACAGAATCTGTCTAAAAGCTAAAGAAAAGTCCTTGCAATTTTTTATATTTTATTAATTGATCTTTGGGATTGTTAGAAAAGGCTTGTTGTTGGGCTTAACTGAAGATCATTCACATTTTGTAGAATACCTTTTTAGTCTCATAATTTTCTAACAATTTACCTGACTATAATTCTTTTACCAATTCTTCATCTAAAAGCATTTTTTTGTGTGGATGAATGAAGCTGTTTTATGATGAGACAAAATTATATGAGCGGTTTGTGTTAAAAATTGGTTAGAATTGTTTTTGTTAGACGTCAATTCTGATTTCAGGTAGCTAGTTTCAACTGTTACAAGGAAACTTCTTAGTAAAGTCACTCTATTGCTAAAATAGTTTCCTAATACTGCCTGTATTTTAAAGTTTTATATAATGTGTTTTGTATATCAGTATATAATTATATATAGATTGTGTATCTAAAATTTATATAAATTTTTTATATATTTGAATATGTATACATATTTGTTTTGCTTTGTAGCAAATTACAGTTGTGTGTTACAAAATTTGCAGCATACTTCTTACTAGTCTCTCTCTACTGTTTTGGTTATAGTGCTAGCTTTGGGGTTCATTTTTGCATCAGTGGTATGCATTTATTTTAAATTTAAAATTTATACTGTGTTTTTTTTTTTTTTTAACAAAAATGATTACATTAAAATAGAATATTTCATGAATTCTATCAAAGCATCACTTAGTTTGTGCTACCTTCGTAAAGTATTTTTTTAAAACATTACATTGGTGTATAGAACAAAATACTTGAACTGGATCAGTTTGTTGACAGTGAATAAATCAATGGTGTGTCTATCGTTAAATAAATACTAAAAACTGCATTTGCCAACATTCCCACTAGAAGACATGATAAGTAATCTTACATGATGCAGCAATTAAAATGAAGTGCAATCTTTAAACAAAGTGTTGAATGGAGATCATCAATTTAAGTAACAGTTAACAAAGTAAAATATTTAAAATGAGTTAAAATAAAATATTCAGTTTCGGTAGCACTAGCCATAGTTCATTAGTTTTTAATAGCCCCATGTGGCTATTGTGTCATACTGTCATATTCTTAACTTTGGCAGAAATTGACAACGAAGGTGTGATTGAACCAGACACCGACGCCCCTCAAGAAATGGGAGATGAAAGTGTAGAGGTAAGTTCAATGGCTTATTTTCTGCTTGTTTAGAATGTGAAGGTCCCACCTATTGCAATTATTTTATGACAGTTCTTCCAGGGAAAATGCATACTAAATATTTCTCTGACTTCAAGGCGTTTGGGAGAACATTTTATTTCACTACTTAAAATGTTTGTGAAAATTGCCATAATTTTTTATCATACTTTTAAAAAATCTCAAATCTTAATTTTGTGATTTTCCTGATTTCTAGTAAAGTAGAGCATATTCTAATGTTTATTGATCAGTCACTGGTGTTTGTGAAGTCCTGGTCTTATTTTTCTTCTGTGTTGTTTGTCTTTTTCTCACTGCCTATAGTTTATTTTCTATTATGGGCACTAACAGTTTGTTATCTCTATGGGTTCCACATATTTTCTACTACTTTGTGGCTTGGCTTCATTTTCTTTATGTAAACAAAATCTTTAGTTAAATTGATGATAATTTTACATACTGTGCTCTATTACCTCAGATTATAATTGCTATAGTGGATTTTTTTTACTGATGAAAATTTTTGTTTGCTTTGCACCTTTCATATACCTGTCAACACATTGTTTATTTCTTTTTCATGTTGAGTTTTGAGAGTTCTTCATATGTTACAGATATAAAGCCTTTTTCAGATAAGAGGCTTACAGGTATTTTCTCCAGTTTGTAGCTTGTCTTTTCATCCTCCTAATGTTATTTGTTTCTACACAATAGTTTTAGTTTTGATGAGGTCCAATTTACTCATTTTTCTTTTATGGCTTGTGTTTATGGTGTGATATCTAAGTATTCTTCCTGGACCCTGATATACTGAAGATGTCTTCAGATGTTTTCTTCTGAAAGTTAGTTCATTAATCATAATTTAAAACTTCTCATTAGTTACTGTGATAATAGGCTGGTATGCAGGTCTTGAGTTATGAAAGGCATGCTGTATAGCAGACTCACAGACTCTAAGAAGGGAGTAGTGGTTACCAAAGGGAAGGGGGGTTAGGGAGGGTGGGCGGTGGGGGGGGAGAGAAGAGGATTAAGCAGCATTATAATCAGCACTCACAATACAGGTGGGTCACGGGAAGGTAGTACAGCACGGAGAAGACAAGTAATCACTCAACAGCATCTCACTGCCTGATAGTGATTGCAGTGGGGTGGGGGGTGGAACTTAATATGGGCGAATGTTGAAACCACAATGTTGCTCATGTGAAACCTTCATAAGGTTGTATATCAGTGATACCTTAATTTAAAAAAAAAGGCATGCTGTATAGTAATGTGAGGACTCCGACATGAATTTGATGGTTATGGTTAGTGTGGATCACCCTTGGTAACTGTTTCCCAGCCCTGTGTCAGCACAATTATTGAAGAAACCTTTTCCTCACATGACAAATAAACTGTTTCTATAGATGTGTGGATGTGTTTTGGTGCTCACTTGTTCTACTTGTCTATAGTTCTTTTCTCTTTATTAATGACATATTTTTTACATAGCTTTATACTAAGACTTGTTATCTGATAGAGCAAGGCTTCCACCCTCATGCCACGCCCGACGCTGCCTAATTTCTGGAGTATTTTGGCTGTTCTTGGCCCATTGTTCTCTAAATTATAGAATCAGGATTGTGACAAGCCCCCCCCACACACACACACACATACAGAAATACACCACCACCACAAAAAAAAAAAAATTTTTTTCCCCTTCACTGAAATTGCATTAAATCTAAATCAAGTTTGGAGACACATCTATTTAAAATGAGCTACCTGTGAATGTGGTATCTGTCTAATTTTTAGGCCTTTTTTAATGTCTTTCAATGGCTTAATAACATTTTCTCCATAAAGATCTTGTGTATCTTTAAGAACAAATACAAGTACTTTTTGTTTTTGTTCTCTTTGTAAAAGCAAATTTTTAAAAATTATGTTTTGTTTGTTGACAGTGCTGTGTCACTTGGCTGTGTCTAGGTTCATAACACTGTCCTACTTGGGATTTATTGGGCATCTTAGATTCTAGGATTGTTAACTTTCTTTAGCTCTGGAACATTCTCAACTAGTGTCTTTCAAATGCTGCATCTTCCTCATTCTCTCTACTCCTTCTGGAGACCTAGTTACAGACTTTTTTGTTATCACTTCCATGAATTATGTGTATTGTTCTCAGTCTAATCAGCTGTTTCATTGATGTTTGAATTTGAATGCTTATGTTTTAAATTTTGATACTTTGATTTCTTTTAAAGTTCACTTGATTATGTCTCTTGCTCCTCTTTCATTTTCAGAACTTGCTGTTGCTCTCTTAAATGCATTAAATTTTTGTTTTAACTCTTTTGCTGATTTTATTCTTGTTGTTTTTCTTGACTCTTGCTCATTGAGGTACCTTGTTTCCTTGTGGATATTGTGTGTGTATTGATATTTTGACCATGAGTTCTTTGAAACTTCACGTGTGGAAAGTTTTTGAGGTCTGCGGAGGTGTAGTTCTCCAAAGGACCACTTTAAATTCTCATCATGGTTTGTTTAATTACACAAGTAATGGTGAATTCCACTGGAAAGGCCTGGCTTGTGATTATGAATTCACGGGAGATATTTTTCACCTCTCTACTTGGCTGTTCTTGTCTTTAGGGAACAGGCTTTTTGTTTACCAGTATAGTTGCAGTATAAGCAGTTGGAGTTGCAGATTTATTTAGGAGGGTATATGATTAGACAACATATAATCTCATCTGAATCGAGGCTTTGTTTCGTGTGTCCTGTACTACTTTCAAAAACATTGCAAAGTAACCATGTTTGATACCTGCCACAAGGGTGAAAATAGATGTAGTACTTGTTTTCCTTTCTGGATTATAAGCCTTCATTTAATCTTGTTCTGAGGATTTCTGCATTCTTAGGTCGAAGATGGTAAAAAAGTGGTTTTTACACTTGTTCAGGGTTTCATATGTACCTACCATATTGCCATAAACTGAAGTTTTCATCGTCTTTTTTTTTTTAAGTTGTCTGGTTTTTTGGAATGTCTTAATATCTGGTAAAGTGTGTCTTCCTTTGTTCTTTTAAAAGGTTTTTTAAAGCTTGTCTACAACTGCTCAAAATTTTTGTTGGAATTGCTTTGAATTTGAGTAACTTGGGGATAGGTTGATGTATTCAAAATAATCTTTCCATGAACGTGGTATATACGTCTTGTGTCCTTTGCTAGAGTTTTACTGTTCCCCCCATGAAAGCCTTCGGTAACCTCGGAATGGTATCTTTTTCTATTTTATAATTGATTTTTGCTTATGTGGAGGAAATCTGGGTTTGTTTTACAAGTTGTTCTTGTTTCTGAGAACTTAACAGAAATTGTCCTATTAGATCTAATATCTTGTCAGTTCCATTGGGTTTTCTAGGTCAGTATAAATGAAGATAGGTTGATACTTCCTAATTTTTAAGCCAGTCAAATTGTTTTCTGAATGAATTAGCACCCACAATAATATTTTACACACTGGTGGTGATAGAATGGATTTTTTTTTTCTTTCGTCAAAGAAATTGCTTTCTATTTTTGGTAGGATGTTTGCTGTAGTTTTTGTTACTAATAACTGTTGTACTGCTGGCTGTATAGATGTGTGTTAGAACAAAAGAATGAGAAGTTTCTCTTACAGAGTCAAGCCTGAAAGGAACTAACTTTAGTTACTTTTTTATGTGGAGATTGAGTTTTAGTATTTATTTGTGAATAACTAGAAAGGAGTTGGTAAGACAAGGCACAGAACAACCTGCTTAGGTTGGGATAGAGGAAAACAGGTTCCATCTCAGGCAGCGTAGCGAGTGGAATTTATTGTTTCATATGAAAGATTAAAGCTCATCCTGTATAACTGCTTACTCATCAATTTTAATTTTATCCTTTTTGTTCCCTGGAGACTAGAAAAGAATAAAAACGGGGGTTGTGACTACCCCATCCTTAAGAAAGTCCAGATTGCTACCTTCTTATCTTTGCTTTCTCTACTACTTCTAAGATGACCTTCAATTTACTCCTAGATAACCGAGGAGATGATGGATCAGGCAAATGATAAAAAAGTGGCTGCCATTGATGCCCTAAATGATGGTGAGTAGTTTTTTTTTGTCTTTGCTACATTTCTGTGGTAGGCTGAATATTCTGTATTGCAGTAACTGTTAAATACTGAGAAAGTGGAAGAGAGGTTAAATTTATTGAGTATTTTATACTAGAGAAGAAAGTCTCCTATTCTTCACACACCCTTTCCTCATTGATAAACTGAATCATTTGGGGATCATCAGTCATTAAGATCCTCAGGGTGTGGGCAGATCCTGATGTGTGACTCGAAGACTGCTTTTCTGACTATCCTACTGAGAAGAGGCTTTAAAAAGATGAAAGGCTTTCCAAAAAAGTAGTACTGGAACAGTGGCCCTCAGCTTTTTACATAGTAACACCCTTAATAATTGATGTCCATAGGCATAGCACTCCTGTTCTAGTCTCTGCATGTTAGATCATTTTTTAAAAATTCATAGTGGAAGAGTGATGACGGTATCAAATATGTTTAATCAGTTACAATTTATAAGATGAAAATCATTCACTTGAGTACTATGCAGACCCTTCATAGCTGTATGGTAGGGGTGTCACAGTGCCACCATTGAATAGATGGCTGTATGATGATGATATGCATTTGGCTTTATCCACAGACTTAGATGATGACTAAAATTTTATTTTAGAATGAGTTCAGAGTTGATTGCTGTTCCAGTTAGGCAAGTACATTCACTTCCCTGTTTGTAATCCCACCAACCTTCTTAGTTTAATTCTATTATTATGTTACTTATTATGCTCATTGAGGTACCTTGTTTCCTTGTGGATATTGTGTGTGTATTGATATTTTGACCATGAGTTCTTTGAAACTTCACGTGTGGAAAGTTTTTGAGGTCTGCGGAGGTGTAGTTCTCCAAAGGACCACTTTAAATTCTCATCATGGTTTGTTTAATTACACAAGTAATGGTGAATTCCACTGGAAAGGCCTGGCTTGTGATTATGAATTCATGGGAGATATTTTTCACCTCTCTACTTGGCTGTTCTTGTCTTTAGGGAACAGGCTTTTTGTTTACCAGTATAGTTGCAGTATAAGCAGTTGGAGTTGCAGATTTATTTATGTTAATTCTATTGCAGTTTGCCTTAATAGTTCACCTACTTGAGGTGTCCTTTTTTTTTTTTTTTTTTGCTTTATGTTCACTGTCCCTAGATTCTTATTTAGAACAGTTTTTTATTATTATACACTCCCTGGCTTGTAACCTATGACTAATTTTTTGCATGCATTTTGAAGGTCTTTGTCATAGCATTAAACCTATTAAGAGTCAGACCGCATATTATGCCTCCCAGCCTGGTGAACCTTCCATTCCAGCCGGATCTCACTGTCCTAGAATGTTTTTTACTTGTGCTCTGTGCTTTGTACAGCTGTTCTTTACCTGTTTCAGTTTTTAATCTTACCCATCAGTTTATCCCAGCCACTTCTTTTCCTGACCATTCTTTTTTCACACTGATGTTTTCTTAATTTCCCTACCTCCTATGACTCCTATTTATCCCACATTTATGTGGGGCCTGCTATGTGCCTAGCAGTTTTATTATGTTTTAATGTGCATTATTTCATTAAAACTTCAAACTACTCCCATTTTACAGATTAATGAACATTCTGAGGGCTCAGAGGGATTTTGACTTCCCTGGGATTTAGCTGTACCAACTATCAACTTACTTATTTTTGTCAATTATTTTAGCATATTATCTTGTATATTTTTAATTTTCTTGTTGCCTCAGCAAATAGATACTTTAACAAAATGAAAATGAATCTGCTACCACCTAATAAGTCACATTCTGTTTTCCATATATCTCTCTAAGCTATGATCATGTGTAAATTTAACATAGTTTTGATTTTATAATAGGGACAGGTTTATAGAATATCCCACAGGAATGAAACACTCATATTCTAAGCCAGAAATTGTAGGCTCTGGCCCCACCTGGGGTTAGAGAGAGAGGAATACAGTTAAAACACTGAACTTACGGAGCCGAAGTTGCTTAGGTTTGAATCTCAGCTCTGGCACTTACCAGCTCGGTAAACTTAGAGAAGTTACTCTCTTTGCCTCTGCCTCTGTTTCTTTCTTTATAAAATAGGGATTATAGTACCTACCTAATAGAGTCACTAAGAATATATGAGTAAATATGTGAGTAGTACCAAGCACAATTCATATTAGTAAGGTATTCTTAATAAGTAAAGCCTTAATAACTGTTTCTGGCTCTCACATTATTATTAGTATTTTTATTATGCTTGTTCAGTTTAGTTAGAATATCAGCGTATTCAATTTGTTTATTCAACAAATGTTTATTGAAGGCTTCTTAACCATGTACCAGAAAGTGTTTTAGGTGTTGGATATATATATATATATAGTAGGAAACAAAACAAACCAAGTTCTTTATTTCCTCGAACTCAATATATTACTGCGGAACAAAAATAAATTTATTGATACATACTTATTGCCATTGCAGGCTTTAGATTTGTGGTTACCAAAGGTTCAAGAATAGCTTTCTTACTATCTAACAGTCTATCTTAAATTTTGATTATTTCAAACAAAAAATTAATTTATTATGGTAGCTGGCTATGGCATTATGAAGAAAAATAGAGCTAAGTAAAGGGATAGTCAGTGATGGAAGCTATATTTTACACAGGGTGATCAGAAAAGCATCTGATGAATTGAAGGGAGCAAGCCAAGTGAAGAAGGGGTTTTGAGACAGAGGGAAGAACAAGTACAGAGAATAACTGGAAGAGCACATGGGATGATTACTTATTCAAGGAATAGCAGAAAGGCCAGTATAGCTGGAGTGCAGTGAACGAAGGGGTAAAAGTGGTAGAGTTGAGGTCAGGGAAGTGGCTGGGAGTAGGAGATGGGTGAGGAGGTCAGATACATAGATCACAGAAGAACCCTGCAGATCCTGCTGAGGACTTGCGATTTTGTCCTTAAGGGTGATGGGAAGCCCTTGAAGGTATTCGACTAGGAGAGTTTCATAGGAAGTTCATCTGCTTTTGAAAAGGATTATTCTCGCTGCCTTATATAGATCAGATAGATTGTAGGGGCAAATAGTTTTAGTTAGTTCATTGGAGGAGTAGAATCGAAAACATGAGTTGATGTGCCAGAGATACATTAGGAAAACATCTCTGAGGGAAAATGGGGGAGCGGGGAGAGCCAGAAGAGTCTGAGAAGGCAGTGATGACATCATGTAGGTCTTACCCCTGTGTTAGAAAGATGGAAGGAAGGTTGTGTAGGAAAAATCCTAAACTATGGGTGTGTTTCTAAAAAAATGTCTTGGCTAGCCAAAGTTGCCTGTTAGAGGAGTGGCCCATCTCCCAAGAATGGGCCTGCCCTGTGTCCTTGCTGTATTCAGTCATTAGCTGGGAGCAGATTGTGAGGTGTAGCCTTGGGCACAGAAGATGGGGCTCTCAGTCAGTTAAGCTCTCTGCGACAGATCTCAGGTGCATTTTGGGGGCGACCCACAGAGGGAAAGCAAGAAATCAAGACTCATTTTGTAGTCCAGTAGCTAATGATGGTGGTTTGATTAGGGCAAAAGTTCCCAAACTATCTCTGCTGACAGTTCCCACACTGTCTCTTTTTCACAGCACTCCTAAGACCAAAAGAAATGCATGGGTTTCATTTGCAGTGTAGTTAGGTCCAAATAATTTAGTAAGTATCTATGTCCTTACAAGTTAGTGGTTTGAACTAGTTTTTGAACGAGTGTTTGAAAAATAATACACATGAATTCAAAGAAAATATATTTAATTTCACTCTAAAGTAATCATGTGTATGTTCTAATAAGCTGTGTGTGTATGTTGGGCACTAAGTAGCTTCTCAACTCTTGGGATTAGATTGGACACTGCCCCCTTCATTTCCTGTTCCACATCTGTGTTCCTGCAGTTTTTGCTTTTTATCAGAGCAACTACTAAAAGTTTTCAAAGACATCATCAAAAGCAATATAGTGATCCAGTGCTGAAACCATAAACTGTTGAGCCAGTAATTCGTGCAGTGCTAATAAACTATCCTGTGGCCCCTTGGTGCACAGTGTGGACCTTGGAAGATTAGGGTGATTAAGATGAGGAGCAGTGATTCTGGGTATGTTTTGGAAATAGAGAAAGAGAAGTTAGTTTTTAGATTAGGGAGTCAATAATGATTCCAAGGTTTGGGGCTTAAGGTACAATAGGAGTTGCCAGACTACACCTTTCTGTTTTTGTAAAAATTTAATAGAACAAAGCCATACCCATTCATTAATGTATTGTCTGTGGCTGCTTTAACTCTAGGATAGCAGAGTTGAATAGTTAAGATTGTTATGGTCTGCAGAGCCTAAAATAATATATCACCCTTTCCAGAAAAGCTTGCCAACCTCTAAACTAGACTGAATGAATGGAGGAGCAATTTACTTAGTTGGGAATACAATGATAGGGAATAGATTTGGGGGTGGGCTAGGAAATAAAGAGTTCAGCTTCGAACATGGTAGGTGTGAGTTGCTTATTAGACATCCACGTGTAATGACTTGTATTAGACATACCCTATAGTAGCCAATAAGGCTGAATATTTTTGTATATTGTTTCATGAGTTTTGTTAAAGTCCTTTACACATTTACTCTGAGTAAATACATTTTCCAAATTCAGTTATGTCTTTTATTTCAAAATTCTGTGTTTTTCTTCCCCCATGTTTCCTGTATCCAAAAATCAGACTTTGTGCAAAGAACTATTCCAGTTCTACAGTATGTGTTACTTGTTGAGTGACTTTATTAAAGGGACTAATAAACAAAGGAGCTAGCTATAAGATAAGGATATAATAAGTTAACTTAAAATGTGGGTTATGATTTTTCATGAGTTTTAGTTTTGTTGAAATTTTATACTGCTCCTGTAAATGCCAGTGGTAAAATATTTTTCATCAGCTCTGTGGACTTAGTATGGGTATTTTTTCCTATCCTTTTAACTTATTAAAAGAAAATTTAATTAATGGAGTAAAACTGATTTTTTTTCCTTTAATTTTTTTCTTAATTTAAAAAAATCAGTGAGTCCTAAGAATGTGGTATTCTATTTGTTAGAGGGTTATGTATCCCAAAATTGTTGTGTCTTGAGTGATTTACAGTGAAGGTGTGGTAGAGTTTGCTTTAAAGGTTTGCTTAAGTTTTAATGCTCTGTAGGTGCCAGAAATCTCAGTTTGTATTAATTTAAAAATAGGGTGTGTTTTTTTTTAACTGAATAAAAGAATATGGAAGACTAATTGGGTAAGAGATCAATAATTTTTATTACTGTTTTCTTATCCTGTATTTCTTGATTACTTGTTTCACTTTAGGTGAACTACAGAAAGCCATTGACTTGTTCACAGATGCCATCAAGCTGAACCCTCGCTTGGCCATTCTGTATGCCAAGAGAGCCAGGTGAGAGCTCAGATATCTCCTAGTGAATAATTTCTGTTTGTTTATCTGGATAGAATTGTTTCTGTGGTCATTTCAAAGGTGTTATTGTTTGAAAAGAAAACTTACTAATATCACACTTATTTTTTAGTGTCTTCATCAAATTACAGAAGCCAAATGCTGCCATCCGAGACTGTGACAGAGCTATTGAAATAAATCCTGATTCAGCTCAGCCTTACAAGTGGAGAGGGAAAGCACACAGGTAAATAATGGAATTAATTGTTTTCAGAACTCTTTAAGATTAAATCTTTAATATGCTTTCTAAAAAAAATTAGAAATGCTAAAGGATTTTAATGCCAAAGTAATACATGCTCAATGTGAAGGATTTAGAGAATATCATGAGCAGATGAGAAAGGAAAATTTCAGTCTTTCCACACAAAGAAAACCACTGTTAACAGTTTTTGACCACATATGGGCAAAATTTAAGGTAAAAGATTTTTCTCAAAAATCCAAGAAAAAAGAGTGGCCTTATGTCAATGTCCTTAGAAATTTCCTCTTCAGATTTTCTCTTTGTAATTTAACTTTAAACAACCATTGTTGCAGAAGAAGGAATTTACCAGTTTCAGACTACTTCAGTTCACTGTTAGGTGCCTGAAAATCAGAAAAAAGGGAAAATGGATGACTTTAACCCAAATTAGCAATCATTTCTTGGAAGCAATACTCAGTGTTATATGAATTTGGTAGCTCGGGGATGAAATGTCCGATGACATTTCCATCTTAGTGTATAGAAAAGGTGCTCGCCTTCAACAGTGGGTGGAGGTGAAGATGGAAATGCTCGGGACAGCTGTATTGGGGGATGTAGAAAAGTAGCTCTAGGGATTTCTTTTATGAAGACCCATGTCAAAGATAAAGGTGTAAAAGGTTAGAATGATAATGCATTACTACTCTGTAGGTGTCAGGAAGCTCACACATTGTGTCGATCCTCGTGAGACTCCAGTCCAGTAGTGTTTGAGCATGTCTTCACCTTCTTTGTGAGACAGCATGAGCTTACCTTGTAGTTTGTTTGTCCTGGACTTGGAGTGAATAATTTCTCCATGAGGCCATTGTTCATTTTAATGGAAGTTATATTTAAACTAAAGTTTTGCCACTCGATGTGTTCACTGCTTCCAGAATATCATTACTTCTGTCATTTCAACAGAATTAGAAAGAACATGTTTAAAACAGTTACTTTAAAGGAAAAAACTTAATGAAACTTGAAGTTTATACTGATATTTTCAATTAAAATTGAACATTAAATATTTTCCCTTTTATTACTTTTGACACTTTTCTCCGGAAGTCAGAAATCTTTGTAGCTGATATTTTTACTTATTTGTGTTATCATACAACATATATGAAGTTATTTCAGAATCATACCTTAAAAATAATATGCCCTGTAAGTAAAGTGTAAAGATTGTTTTTTTGCAGATTTTATTTTCCTTAAACTATATCCCACTTAAGATTTACAGTCAACGTACTGTTTTAAATTTCTTGAATTCATTTTTTTCATGTGATCGATGTTCAGTGTAATGAACAATTAGCCTCTTTTTATTTCTGTTTGTGTCCAGCTTTAGGGTTTATTTAATTTCTGTCCTTTCTGATTTAATTTTCTTCTTTTGCATATGTAAAACATCTCCATGTTTAAAGAGTCAAAACTGAGTTAAGGGGTACCCCCAGAGAAGTGTTATTTCCGTTGCTCTCTCTTCTCCATTGTTACCTACTCCACCAAACTTGTTTGTGTATACTTCTCTCTCCCTTTTCCAATAAAATGTGCACATATGTACTGTTTTCTTACATAGAAGGTAGACTGCTAAAAACATATCATTTTAATTATGGTTCTGATGAGTTGAAAGTTTTGTGACTACATAATTAAAAATTTTTTTGTGATATTTTTGAAGACAGCAATTTTAAAGATTTTAACTTTTTTTTCAGTAGAAGAAACCTACTAATTGAAACCTAATCATTGAACTACTGCAGTGGAATTTAAGCTGCAAATTTTTAGAGGGGATCATAGTAATTGAATTGGTTCATGAAAATCTGTAGTTCTATTATTTAACTTAAACCTCTTCTATAACAATCCTTTTTTTTTTTAAATAAGAAAGACATCATGCCACATAAGTGAATGTGTATAAAAGGCTCCTAAAATGAGTTTAAATCTGTTTCAGACTTTTGGGCCATTGGGAAGAAGCAGCCCATGATCTTGCCCTTGCCTGTAAACTGGATTATGATGAAGATGCTAGTGCAATGCTGAAAGAAGTTCAGCCGAGGGTATGGGAAAGTCATTACTGTGATACTCTGTGGCTCTAGTACTTAGTCCCTGGCAGTAACTTAACCTGCAAAACAGTTGCAAAGAAAACGATTTGGAAGGTATAATCTGTAATCACTGAAGTTTGTGCTTGACTCAGGAGCTCTGTTTCCATTTCTCATTCTCTATAATAGCAAGCTCTATTGCTTTGTCTGCAAACCTCCAGTAGAATTTAACCAGAAAGTTAGAAAGAGAAGAGGAGCCATCAAGTTTACAGCAAAGAAAGTAGAATTTATAAATTGTGACTTAAGATTTGAGTCTGGGCTTTCTGTATCTGTTGTAGGTGTATGCACCCGCTGTGTATAAAACATGTGGGCCCCTTTCAGCCTTTTTAAAATGATAACACTGGATCTAAAAGCTAGACTATTCTCTTTTAAGATAATTTCTATCTAAACTTGTTAGAATAATTTTGATGTATTTACATGGTAAATTCAGGTATATGGGAAGAGTTATACTGCCAAGAATTTATTCCACAGTGTTTTAAGATAGTGGGAATTTTATGAATTTAACTTACTTACTCTCACTCAGACTAGTTTATTTCTTCTTTTTTTTCCTCATTACAGTGCTAACTCAGCAAGGTTATTGTTGAGATATTCTAGAACATGAGTTTCTTAAAAAATAATTATAAACAAGTTAAAGTAACAATTGAATATGAGTCTCTTACATCTACTTACTTCTCCAAATAAATAAGTTCCAAATTTTGACACAGTCTGTGCACTACTTGCCTGGTGCATGTATTTTCTCTCTTAATCCTTATAGGAGTTCTGTAAAACTTCAATTTCTCCCCTCCTGCTCCCTCATTTTATCCATGAGGAAACTTAAGTATGGTTAAGTATGTGGCAAATAACTGGTATGTGTGTTCCTAATCTGTCTTTCCATGGTTATCAAGCAAGAATTGTCACAATTTGAAACCTAATGTTCGCCCTTGACTAGTTAATTGTTTGAGATTTGTAATACTTCTAACTTCAAATTCCAGCCCCTTTGCTGTATTGCACAGAGGATTTGTTAAAGCTTGAGTTTTGTCAGGATTTTCTCTATGAGGCAAATCTGTCATCATTGAACTATGTGTTGAATTAAACACCTCTTCCCAAAAAAGGTAGTTATTTAACAAAACTTGATTTATGTTGACTCTACTCTGCTTTTAGAGAAAACATTTTTTTGTGGCTCTTTTTTTCCTAGGCTCAGAAAATTGCAGAACATCGGAGAAAGTATGAGCGAAAACGAGAAGAGCGGGAGATCAAAGAGAGAATAGAAAGGGTTAAGAAGGCTCGGGAAGAACATGAGAGAGCCCAGAGGGTAAGTTGTTTCTGTGGCTAAATCAAGAAAGGGACATGCAGTACATTGGAGTTTTTAGGATATCATTCTAATTTCTGGCTCTTAGTAAATGCTGTTTGCCATCCTGTAGGATGATGATACTATTTAAAGGTAGCTTTTCTTCTCTCATGGTCTCCGATTTGTGAGGATATTTTTAGTCTTTAAATTCCTAAGTGACCTTATATTTCACCAGTTCATATTCTTGTTTCTGTCGTGAAATCAGGAATTTTTCCCCTTTCAGGTAACACTTTGCAGTATTGTTTTCCTGAAGATGTTTGCCCTGATTTGTTTTATGACTCCTCCTGTTCCAACAGTAGATTCATAGCTATTTAAAATTGACCAGCAATTTTTTTATTTGTAGCTACAAAGTCATATTATATAAAACTTAGAAAGGTTATCTATAATTCATTGACAATGTTGTTAACTACTGTTAAGGTTTCTTCCTAGTTTTTTCTGTTAGCATTTTTATTGATGCTGTCAATTTCATCTAATTCCCAACATTGATACGTAAAGCTATATTGTAATTACATTACATCCTAACTTTTTGTCATTTAATGTTTTTAAGCATCATGCTTGATTTTATAGGATTATAGTTTCTAATCTTCAAAAGTGATTTTTACTTTTATGTATCGCTTTGATGACTTCATAATTGATTATGAGGGACGTTTATGTGTATTTCCTTTCATTTTTTTTCTTTAAGAAAACTGCAAAAACAAATCACTAAATCTCCAATTGAATCTGGTTGAGTTATGTACAGAGAATAAGTTTCTAAAATGAACCTGGGAAACAAATATCACAGCAGTCTTAATAATCTAACCGTGTGCTTTCATTCTGGAATTTTTAAGACATTAAGAATTTAGTTTTCATAAGCATGGACAGATGAATCAATAATATAAATTGCTTTCCGGGGTTTTAATTTTTTCATCCCCCAAGTAAAAGTAAAACACTACTTGGAATCATTACCAAAAGTAGTGCTCATTGAGAATCCAGTTGGAACTTGTTTGGGGGGTGGGGAGTGTATCCTTCCCTCAGAACTGCCACTTGAAACTTCCTGTAACTCCTCTAACAAGCTTATTTTACAGCTTTTTCATCATTTGCATGGGTAGACAGAAAAGGATTCCTCCCCCATCCCATCATACAATTCATTACTTACTATTTACTTTTTTTTTTTTTTTTTTTTTTTTAATTAAAGGAGGAAGAAGCCAGACGACAATCGGGAGCTCAGTATGGCTCTTTTCCAGGTATTTTTAAAGAAAAATTTTAACAATTAGTATTGTAAATAATTGGAGAATAATCTGATTTGGGGACTCAGAAAATGTCTATTTTATTTAGTACTATTAGTCTCTGGAATACTGAAGTTTCTTTAGAATGTTAGCCTCTGGAAACTTTCATTCTCTTTAAAAGTTTTATGTTAGAGGAAATACAGTATATGGTTTTCCTCACACTTTGAGCAGTATACTTTTTAAAAATAGCTAACATTTATTGAGGCCTGAGCATTGTACTTTATTTAAAGACTGTAAGAATTGATAATGATGTAGTCTTAACATTTCTAAAGTAATTTCTAATTTCTAAGTTTCTAAAATGAGACACTAGGTAACAGCACTGGCAGTGTTTTTGAGTCCAGTGAGAAAATAATACACACTCCTCCCTTTATTGTATCTGTCAAGTGATTATAAAAGACCAGTGAGACAAAGCCTTAAATGATAACAGAGGCCTATGTGATACAAGCAGAAGAACCATTAAAAAGGCACTCAGAATTTCTAATTTTTGAATCCTTCCTAAATAAGGCAGTGTGAAATTTACATAAAGATCAAGAAGAGATTAACTTCAGAATTCTAATTGGGGAATAATTCTAACAGGGCCTCCAACTGCTTAATAGTAGCCAGCTTTCTCTTAAGGCTTATAGAGTCAATTTACACACCACTTACACTTAGTGTGCTAACTGGCTAGAACTTGTTGCATGGTCAGAGCTAGAAAATAACAGCTTCTGTTCTTAAGAGTCATATGCCAGGTAACCTACATATATATATATATATATTTCATATATATGAAATGATGTGCTGTTTTGAAGAAAATAAATTATGCTTATAGCTTCCTTCCTGTCTAAAATATAAATAATCTTACGTTAGGTAACTTTGTTTTAGAAAATGGCTTCTAATGTGGACTAGTACTTACAGATAATTTTTTCGTATGTGGATTTTATTGTCTAAGATTTAACAAGCAAACTGGTTAGCTTTTGTTGCCTTGGACTAATAATTTTTTTGCAGGTAGAATCTAGTTTTTCAAAGGAGTTGTTTTCAGGCCTTCTTAGGACTCCTTATCTGTGATTGTTAGTTGTTTACAGTCAAGTTAAATTGTTGAGCCAGGTGGAAGTGACTTTGTTACCCATGTTTCTCCCTAATGATGGTGTAGTGACCCTTGATCTATAGACTGTTACAGATGTTAGTCTGTATCTTGCTTTAGGATTTCTCTATACTGGCATAATTCTGATTTCAGAATCTCTGTAATGGACATAAAGGTTTACTGTAGTGAAAGACAGAATAGGAAATGATTTGGGTTTATAATCTAAAAATAGACCTGGGAGACTTAAATCCTTTTTGCTACAGCATTGCTTGCAGTGTAATGAAGAAACACCAAGAGTGCTTGTGAAAAATGCAGATTTTCAGTTTCACTGTCAAAAATTGTGATTCTGGGGTACAGATAAAAATCTACCACTTTTTTTATAAGAGGCACTCAATGTAGTTCTTGAATGAATAACTGCTGAAAAATACAGCTTAAAAAAACGACTAAACTCTTATGAATTAACTTTAAAGACAGAAGATAAAAGAAGACCAAGTTTAACCTATTTGACCTTATTTTTGTAATAAATTCAATTTTGTGATTAATTTCAAGGGACTAGTAACTTTCTCTTTGCTTTAAGATAAGGCCAGTTTTCTTTCTTAACGGTTTTATTATTAGGAAAAAAATGAAACCAGAAGGAAGCAAAGTCTGATTTACAGCCATATATTTTAAGAGAAAATTTTAAGGTAATCATTGTCTTGTTACAGCCAATTAGGAATGTTTAGATTAATGTGTGTTTAGTGGCACCCTTATTCTTTGTGCATGCAGTTGTGTGTGTGTTGTTTTAAATCAGAAGGAAGTAGTATATATCAGACTACATAGTAATATAGTTAGTGTCTAACAGTTCTTTCATTGATTCTTACAGGTGGCTTTCCTGGGGGAATGCCTGGTAATTTTCCTGGAGGAATTCCTGGAACCGGAGGGGGCATGCCTGGAATGGCAGGAATGCCTGGACTCAATGAAATTCTTAGTGATCCAGAGGTTCTTGCAGCCATGCAGGTAAGGCTTGAAAGAACAAAGTTGAACTTTGTATTAACAAGGCATTTCTTTCATAATCTTATGTGGAGACCAAGGTTACTTTGTTAGCAATGTTTTATTGATCTGAATTACCCAATAGTAATTATAAAGTTGTGACATTCACTTTTTTTTTTCAAGAGTAGCTTAAGTTTTTAAAAAGTAGTTTATAGGAAATACTCTGTAATTGTTGGTAATTATCTCATTGTCCTTTGCATCAATATTATATATGCTTTTTCTCATTATAAAGTCTCATAATTGAGTTTTGACTTTGAAGTGCACATTAATAATATTTATACTTAAAGACTTATTCATACCCCAGTTAATTTGGCCATGACAAAATCATAGGTCTAGACAGAGATAGGATTTAGGATTATAAACTTAGTGGCCCATAGACACTTTTTTAAATATTAAAAAAACCCATCTTTCTTTGCAGGATCCAGAAGTTATGGTGGCCTTCCAGGATGTGGCCCAGAACCCAGCAAATATGTCAAAATATCAGAGCAACCCAAAGGTTATGAATCTCATCAGTAAATTGTCAGCCAAATTTGGAGGTCAAGCATAATGTCCTTCTGACAAATAAAGCCTTTGCTGAAGGAAAAGCAACCTAGATTGCCTAATGGATGTCGCAATAATACAAAACCAGTGTACCTCTGACCTTCTCATGAAGAAAGCTGGGGTGCTTTGAAGATAATCCTTACCCTTTGCCCCAAATGCAGCTGAAACATTTTACAGTAGTTTGCCATTAGGGTATTGATTCAGATAACGTTTTCCTACTAGGAATTATGAACTTTAAATAATTTCTAAACCTTAAAAATACATAAAACAAATTAAAAGGGTTTGTTAATCCCTGCATTTTTCTTTACTAATCATTTTGGTTTCTTCCTTTGAATTATTTGGGCAAGGAAGATACTTGAGTATGAAGGTTTATTGTTCCTTTTGAGTGAAATAAAGGTTTGTTAGTGGGAAGCAAATACAACATTTAAATAGTTAGAGTTGGATATATGGTTACTGAGGCATTTTGATTTGTTTTTTTTAATGCTTTATTTTTTTTTAAATGATTTATTTCAATAAGTATTGGGACCATCAGTATTGCTGTAGCACCTGGGTAGGGACTGGAAGTACTTGGCAGGGCAGCATCAGTCTTAACTAGTTGCAATAACACATACCCTTGTGCAGATGCAGTTAAATCTCACCTTGTGGGGAAGGGATGATTTTTATAATGCTGCAGTAGAGTTGGATTACCTAGCTCTGTTCTTGTCTGATACATAAATGTTTCACGTTATTTCCACATGCAGGAAATAATAGAATACTTTTCTTTTTTCTTTTTTTTTTTTGTATTCTATGTTTAAAATTAACTTTCCTGGTCAGAAAATGCCCAATTCTTTGTCTGTTTCCTACTTGTTTTCATATTTTTTTCCCCTTACTCTCACTGTACTAAAGATAGTACATTTTCACTAGCATCATCACTGCTACCATTCACAGCCTCATTGTGCAAGGATATTTAATGCTGGGTTTATTTAATTTAATATGTAATAACATACAGTGACTGTGTAGGGCAATACCAATAACAGCTCTAGTTACTTGGCCAAGAGGTTTCATATTTGTTAAATTACCACTTCAGTGAAATCTTACCATATCAAAAGATGTTGGAAAGAGGGTTTGGTTTCCCTTTGGTGCTTGGTCTTTTACTTAAGAAATACCTATTGCAGCTAAGAGTTCATCTTTGTATTTCAGAGAGTATGAGGTTTGAATTCATTGATACACATAGAGGGGAAACTACCTACTTGATCCAGCATGAATTATAAAATTGAAGCAATGTATGGTTCTTCATTATGGGATTGTCAGCATTATGAAAGGTTGATAATATTCTTCCATTCAGCTCTTAAATACTGCAGCCATATCCCCATCTCTCCTTTGTCTCCTTCCCTCTCCTCCAAGGATAAAAAATAAATTTTCTGTTATATGTTCAGTTCTTCTATAAAGTAAAACTAAGTCCAGGCACTGTACCAGGAATTGCTAGGTTTCTACCTATCTTTCAATTTAAATTAACTATTGTTTAAAGGCAGTTTCAAGGGATTAAAACCCTCTGTACTTTGCTTATTTGAAGAATCAGTGGTAGGAACAGCGAAGTAAATTCCATAGAAAACATTTCTGAAATAGCACATTTCTGAAGTCAGAAGTTGATTTAGGTTCTAACCCTTTGCTATACACAGCAGATAAGAAATGCATCTGTTACATAAGTGAGATGATGTATGCTAATTGAGCATGCTTTTGAAGCCCTTTTAAAAATACTCAGCATATATAAACTTGCATTTGAGCTTGTTGGTGTTCTTTTTGTTACCGTGTATTCCTTCTCAGAATTTCCAGTGTGTGCTGTGAATGACTGCAGAAGACCAATTGCTTCTGGATTTCTTTTTTGATTTACTTAACTATACATTACCTAAGTACATTCTAACATTGCAAATATTACCATAAATGGGAAAAAGTAAAATAGGTCTGAAAATGTGTCCTGTGCTTTTAGACTTTTAAATTTCAATTTCATTTCCATAGAAACTCGATGTCATTTCTAAACCAGAGATGTCTATTCTTGTGCTAGTAATGCTCTAAGAAGGAAAAGCAAAGGATTTTGTTTTCTGCTTAAAAATATAGTTAATTCAGTTCCTAGCTATATTAAAAATAAAGTATGGTTTCAAGCTGAATATTGATCCCCCCACCTTTTTTTAAAGCACATGTTCTATTTTGTCTCTAGTGCTCACTTTTACTGAATATAGTAGGCTTCAGATTTAAAAAGCTCTTAACAAGGATCCCTAAAAATACATTAACCTAAGTAAAACAAAACTTTTTCTTCAGGTAGCAGTCTAGAGGTAAGCCATTCTGCCATACCATACTGAGAAGGTAGCTAATCTGAGTCCAAAGGTAGTTGGCTCTCATGTTTATGTAGCATGAGGAAACAGGACATGGCACCAAGGAAGCATACACTGGGGTTAAAACATGGAATTAGCTTTTTATTTCTGCTTGTATCCTACTGGTCAGCTTTTTTTTTTGTCTTGAGACTGTATTTAGCTTCAAAGAAAGCTAGGAAATAATAGTCGTTGCTTGTGCAGTCATGTGCCCAACAGAAAAATTACTACAGAAGACATGGGAAAAAAGCCTGCGGTAACAACTAGAGTTCTGTCCGGATAGGAAATACTGGCTTAGTGGGATAAGAGAAACACATTACATTAGAGATATGCTAATACCTGAAATTACCCAATTAGGTGCACATATCAGATAAGTAGTACTTAACTCTGTGTAAGCACTTTGTAGTCAGTTTGCAAGGATTAACTTAAACACAACTTAACCAATGGCAATTTAGATATTTTCTGCAAATTTTGTGGAAGTATGACCAGGTAAACATTGTTAAGACCCTCTCCTGGGGAGTAAATGTGACGATGGGCATAAAGCACTGACCGTGATGTGTAGTAAGCACACATTTTTCACTAGTGTTATAAAAGTAAACTTGGTATTTAAACTGGCAGAGATATGTGATAACAGTGCCCTGGTAAAGTGAAGCTGGAAATCCTGAAACGTGTCTCAATATGACCTAATTGAGAGTGTGATCTAGATTGACTTGTTCTGTGGTTCTTCACAACACAGTAAAACATTTTTTTAGTATTTTGGAAAGTATGTACATAAATTTGCTTTTAGTAATCCTTACAAGTGGGATTGTTAGTATTAACACTCTTTGTAACAGGAAAACTGAATTATATCCCTGGGTTTAAAATTTAACATTGACTTGAACTAAAGTAACTAAAGCCTTGTAACTATTTAAAGGTGGCAGTTTCTTTTTGTTCTTCCTATATTCTGAGTCTTAGGGTCAGAGATAAAGCAGAAAGCTGATTTTGCAGAACCATGACATTCGGTCCCAGGGTGCTGGAGGAGCCTATATGAGAAAAACAAAAAGCAATTGAATGGGTGCAAGAATGTCTGCTTCAATCCTTCCAAGTTGCTACTTTGTGTGTCTGGTCACCAACACCACACCCTCTCTCCCATGATTTTTTAAAAGCCTTAACTGCTTGTGCTTCTTAAGGCATGAGCCTGCCTCTCCCTCATTTGCTGGCAAATAAACTATTCCTTTCTTCAAAACCCTGTATGCTTTGTGACAAGGACCAATTTTGGTTAAGTTCCACAAAGGAGGAAACCAAAAGGGGTTAAATGATTTCCCGTTTGCCGACCAGTATGTTACCTACCTGAAACTGATCATTCTAATCTGAAGTTCACGTTCTCTTTCAACCACACCCCACGTTGTTTCAGAGGAAAAAACATTGACCAGTCAACATTTATTTCCTCTTGGCCGAAGTGTGACTTTCAAAGTAAAAGCGAGAGGAAACAGGAGTTAAGTCAGAGAAACCGGGATATTTGAGACCCCCATCTCGTTTCTCACGACCTCGTTTTACGGAGAAAACGAGAATAAGGGGCCCAATCGGGCTTTCTGAAGTCCCCAGCGCCAGGGCAGTACGTGTACAGCCCAACGGACCAGGTCCCGGGAACGCAAAGGACCTTCCGTCTTCCTCAGCCAGGTGCTGGCTTCCGGCAGCCAGACGCTCCGCGTGGTTGGGCCCGCGCTGCGCTGCACTGCCCCGAGCGCTCCCCGAGGGCCAATCACAACCAAGAGGCGTTCAGGCCGCCCTTACCCTCTTCCCGTCATGCAGGCCTCGGTCGGGAGGCAGGCGCCCTGCGACCCGGAAGTGTTGGTTCGGAGAGGGCCGGCCTGAGGAGGTGGAGCTTATGACACTTAACGGCTGGAGCTCCGGCTCTTCTTTCCTCACTGAGTAGCCGGCGGCATCTGTGGAAAAGTCTGGCTGGGATTGCGGGGAACCGCACCAATGGCTTCCGTGCAGTCCTACGAAAGCCTGGTCCACGCCGTGGCCGGAGCCGTGGTGAGGCGGGGTCTTCACGTCCGGGCCACTGCGGGGTGCGCCCCGAGACAGGGCTCGGGGTGGGGATGAGAGGGAAATGGTGTGGGTTGGGGTCTCCTGTCGTGAGGGTGGGACAGAGAGGAATGGGGCATAGACGAGAAGTTGCTGGAAGGACTCCCAGCCGCCGGTTACCTCTCTGGTCTAGAGAATATCTGGGGTGCCGACAGCGGGGGTCCCACATACTCCCAGGGAGTCGGAAAAAAATTGCTGTTTTCTTTGCCTTCTGAAATTTGAAGGTCGGTCATCCCCCTACCTCACTCCCTTCGACATAAACTTTGACTCCCTGGGCCGGAGGAACACGTTAAGTGTGAAACTCTGTTGCGTCAGCACATACTGAACTATATAGCTTGTTTTCACCCACCTCCCGCAGCCAAGTAGCAGTAGGGTATCTATGGTCAGTAGTGGCAGGAGAAGATACTCTTTTTTCTCTTTCTTTTTAAATCGAGATCAGAGTTGCTGTCTAACACACAGGAGGTGTGGTTTACTGTGAGGTATGTGCTTGATTTTTGGGCTTCTGGATGTCTCAGTTCCATTTTACACCTTTCCCTGTTCCTTGAAACTTTCCACTTTGCTTGGATAACTTCCTCTTCTAGTTGTCCTCTTAATCTCTCCAACTGGGCTTTCTCATATCCTTCAATCGCTGTCAATACTTCACCTTCAGTAGTAATCACTGTGACCTCAGAAATTCACTGAGTCTTCTCTTAGCCCCCCAAAATTTCACTGAGAGCTCATGTTCTGTGCAGACTAATAGGGGTTGAACCCTAACTCCATCATTTGTTAGATAGGTGGCCTGTAAACCTCACTTTACTAATCTGTAAAGTGGGGATATTGATACCTACCTTACAGACTTGTTCTTAGAAATTTGGTGACATGCTAGTCATGGAAGTGCCTGCTTCAAGAGTCTTAGTTCATTCAATTAAACTAGAAGAGCCTTTCAGGCAGTATAACGGCCCTGAGGTGGAAGCTTGCTTGACATGCTCTAGGATGGGCCTAGAGGCCTATGTGTCTGGAGTGGAGGGAACAAAAAGGCAAATAGGTTTCATGAGACCAAATTGTGTGAGACTTTAGCTCAAGTGGAGAAGAACTAGCTAGCTATTGGGAGGTTTTGAGCATGCAGCAATTTGCTGATTGACCTTTTAAACATGATCTTCCTGGCTTTGCTGTTTAGAGTAGACTGTAAGGGATCAAAGGTGGAAGCAGGGAAACTGTCACAGGGCTATTATGTCATCTCAAACAAGAGATAATGGCTTGGACCAGGATGGTACAGTGGAAGGGGTAAGAAGTGTTCATTATCTTGAAATATATTTATGAGATAGAGCCACTGGGTTTAATGGTGGGTTGGATATAGTGTGTAACAGAATAAGGGTTGATTAACTACCAAGCGTTTTTGGGTTGAGCAACTGGAAGGATGATGTTCCTTTTTACTGAAATGGTGAAGACTGTAGTGGAGCAGGTTTGGAAGGAAAGATGAGGAGTGAGTGAGTTTGAAATGCCTAACAGTAGTCTTGAGATTAGATGAGCTCACCAAGGAAATGAGTGTGGACTGAGAGAAAAGTGAAAGCCTGAGCCTTGGAGCACACCAGCATTAAGAGGCTGGGGAAATGCAGTAGCTCCAGCAGAGGAGACTAACGAAGCGCCCATACAGTAGGATATAAATGAAGAGAATGTGGTGTTCTGAACGTCTTAGGGAAAGGGGGTGTAGAACATCTGGGACAGATGATGCTTATGGAGCAAATAAGGTGAGGACTGAGAATTTACCAACATGTTTATTAGCATGATAAAGACAATGATTAATTGAAAAGACCCATTTTGGTAGAATGGTAGGGTAAATAGTTGGAGTGCATCAAAGAGAGAATGGAAAGATGGGAAATGTTTCTTCTTTCTCTCAATAAATGCCATTTATTCAGCATCTTTATTGGGTGTTTTCTGTGTACTATATATTGTTCTAGGTGCTAGAACTTTAGTGGAGAACAAAGTTTTTTTCCTCATCAAGTTGTCATTCTAACGAGGGAGTCAGACAATTGAATAAACAAAAATATAATAATTTTAGATAGCTTTAAGTGCTAAAAAAAATAAGGGTTGGCAAACTTTTTCTGTAGGAAGGCAGATGGTAAATGTTTTAGACTTTGTGTATGATCTCTCACCATAATATGTGAAAATCTGTCATTGATAATAAGTAAATGAGTGGTTGGAGCTGTGTTCCAGTAAAATTCTGTTTAAAAAACCAGGCAATAAATTGGATTTGGCCCTTGGGCCATAGTTTTCTGAGTCCTGCTACACGGAGTGACTGGGGATAGAGGTGATACATCTCTAGTTCACCTACAAAAACATGTGTTTCTCTTTTTGTTGTCTTTTTTTTTCTTGTTAAAGATCTGCTTGAATTTACGCACCCTGAATTTGCTATGGTTTTTCCTTCTCCCATAAGCTATGTTAGATTATCTAATAGATATTTATAAGAATAATTTTTTTCTCTTGCTTCACATCAGGGTGTTAACATTCCTAGCACATATCTGGGTGAGAAGTTGCATTGTGTTTCGTTATTTTTTTTTTAACTGTCTTGGTGAAGAATGGTTTTCAAACTTTTTTTGCAAATGTCTGTATTAAGGCTAAACTACACAACATAGGCCCTACTTTCTTCTGATTGCTACCAAAGGAAAACAAAATTCACTACAAAAATGTCACTACAGTTCATGAGAAAAATGGCACTGCTTTTAATGGTATAGTATTGTGATAAGTCATGTTTAATAAAATGTCCTGAGCATGATGTTCAGTCAAAGCTTTGAGGTGATCAAAGGGAATGGGCTTAGCACTGTTTATGAGTACTTGAGGGCCTGACTTAATGCAGGCAGCCTGGGTCAGAATCCGGCTGCAGCCCTTAGTAGCTGTGTGACTTTGTTACAGACTCCAAGGCTGCCTGGAGTTTGCTTCTCCCCAAAGGATCGCTGGATCATTGTTTAAGATGATGATTTACAATCTTTTTGAGTTGGCATGTTTCATGTTGGCTTATTCACTTCCATGTTCCACACCTTTTCACAACTGTGGTGTTATCCACACACACACATTTGAAAAATTAAAGTAAATAAATTAGTGTTTGGTGGCACACCGGGGATAATTGCAGATAATCTAGAGTATTTGAAAACCAGAATTGTGCTGTTTCAGGAGGATGCTTTATCTCCAATTGATGAATAGTATATGATAAAATAAATAGCCTCACATGTAAATAATTTTCAAAATTTCAAATGTAATTAGATTTACAATTTTATATTTTCAGTTTTATTAGCTTTGAAAGGTAGATTTTACTTGTAGAAATGTGCATTTGTGATTAAGAGAGATTTTACTAGTCTACAGTTGACAAAATGAGATTGTTTGGAATTGCCTAGAGGGTTTAGACACTAATACAGACTTTGGAATTGTATTACCAATAACTAATTGGTAATTTTCAGGGGACTTTTTCCTCTATTGTCTATTTTTTAATTTTTTGCTTTTTAGCTACATAATTTTTATTTTAAAAGAATTAATTTCATTGAATAAATGTTAATTATTAAAACATCCAAATCCTACAGAAATATGAGTCTTCCTTTCTCCTCCCACTCTACCTATTGCCCTGTGACTCAGAGACCAGGCATACATCTCCATAGAACTGTATAAGAAGACTTATTGGAGCACTTTTCTCCAGTTGTATCAGTGGAGAAAATTAGGCCCAACTGCCTGACTCTGTAGCTCACACACTTAACATTACACTGGATTTTTTTACCGTATAAACTCAGTCTCTGCCTTTTAGAGATAGAAACCAAGTAGAGAGACTTGTTGATTCTTTATACAAGGCTTTCTGAATATAATGGTCAGTGAAAGAGTTGCGTCCTCAAGAAACTCAATTCTTAAGTGTGTAATTGAGGTGTGCACAGGCCCCTGGTGGTACCAAGGAAGAAATGGTGGACTGCACCTGTGAAGGTGATAGGAAGCCCCCAAGTTTGACATATTTAGACCCAGTCTTAAAGGTAGAGTGGGGAATTTGCCTGCCAAATAAAATAAGAGGGCAATAGGAGACTTTTAGACGGAACAGAAAGCATGTTCAAAGGCCCGAAGGTAAAACTCAACATTCAGAGAACTTCGAGTTCGTTTTGATATAACTGGTGTTAAAGATGGAAGGTAGGTAGAAAGATATGAAGTTGGAGAATCTCATACTATGCAAAGAAGTTTGAGTTAAAGTTTATCAGAGACAGTGTCAAAAATGTGGTTTTATCTTTCTTATTGTTTGTTTTCTCTGTGTTTTGTAAGCCAGAGAAACAGATTTTGGGTGATGTAACAAAAAGGGAGCTTACAGCAGGCTCTGTGGGAGCTTGTAAGATCAGTGGCTAAGTTGAAGACTTAGAATAGGAAAGAACTAACAGGCTCCAAAAAGGTTTCTGAAGCAGTCACTGGAGAGTGTCTGTTGGCTGTCATCTCTAAAGTCAGTTGACTCTGTTCCGCTACACGTTCTGCACAGAAGTCAAGGTCCTAAGAGTCTCTGTTAACCATGCTCATGACCATGTGCCTACCCTTTGTAACAGGTGCAGAAAGAAAGAGTCTGGCAAAAAGAACCGTTAGGGGCTCTTCAGCTGTTGTAGTGGAGGGTAGGCACCTGGATTTACCATCCTACTAAGATTGTATACAGTGGGGAAAGGTAAAGAAAATCAGTGGGCCCTTAGGGCAAGAGACTGATGCCCTGTGGCCCAAAATATCAAATATCCACTGTATCCTATCATTTAAAAGACTTCTTAAGACTTTCTTTTCTCCAAATGAAAGCTGATAAAACTGTTAACATAAGACAAGTAGACGTTACAGTCATATCGAGAGATCAAGAGGGTGGCATCGAAGAGAAAAATACTTACTATACCAGGAAAATAAAGCAATTTTAAGTTTATGTTCATCTAATAACAATCTCAGAGTGTTTAAAGGAAAAATTAACAAAATTTCAAGAAGAAATATACTAATCCATCATCAAAGTGGAAGATTTTAATGTATCCCTCAGTAATTGGTAGAATAAGCTGTGCAGGAAAAGCAACAAAAATATAAAAGATAAAATGATGTATTTAACAAACTTGACCTGATATATACAGAATATTGTACCCAACAACTGCAGCATATACATTCAAGCCAAACATGGAAAATTTATCAAAATTGACCATTTACATGGCTGTAAAACAAAACTTAAATTTTGAAGACATTTAAAAATATTACAGAATGAATTTTTGAATCACAGTGAAATCAAGCTAGCAGCCAATAACAAAAAGGTAACTTGAAACCCCAAAAGCTAAAGTATTGTAAGCTAAACACATTCCTGAATGATCTAAGAATTAAAAAAGAAATCATAATGGATAGAAGAAAATATTCAGAACTGAGTGATAATGCAAATAGTCCATATTAAAACATTTTTACAGTGAAAACTATAAATAATCATTGAAAAAAAACCCTGAATCATTGGAAAGAAATTCCATGTTCATGGACTGGAAGACAATAGTGTAAAGATGGCAGTATTTCCTAAAAGGATCTACAGATTCAGTGCAATCCCTATCAAAATTCCAGTTTGCTTTTTTGCAAAAATTGATAAGCTGATCCTAAAATTCATATAAAAATGCAAGGGGACTGAAGAGAACCAAGATGGTGGCATGAGTAGAGCAGCAGAAATCTCCCAAAACCATATATATTTTTGAAAATACAACAAACACAACTAATCCTAAAAGAGAGACCAGAAGACACAGGACAACAGCCAGACTACATCCACACATGCAAGAACCCAGCGCCTCGCGAAGGGGGTAAGATACAAGCTGCACCCCGGCGGGACCCGAGTGCCTCTCACCCCAGCTCCCTCCCCCTGGGGGAGGGAGAGAGAGCCCAGGACTGCTAAACACCCAGCCCCAGCCATCCGCACCAGAGCGCAGACACACAGTGCGTGTGTGGGGTGCTGGAAACTAGGGAAACGGCAGTAAGACCTGTGACCGGTTTTCCGCAGCCGGCGCACCTGGGACAAAGAAAAGCGAATGCTTTTTGAAAGTCTTAAAGGGACAGGGACCCCACAGCTGGACGGAAGCATCCCAGGACACTTAGCCCAGCAGCTGGGAATCACAGGGAACTCTGGGCACCCAAACCCCCGCAGCGCAGCGGCCCCTCACCGTGATAAACAGCCTCCCACCTGTTCCCCCTCTGACGCGGCTCCACCATATTGGAGAAGCAACCTGAGGCAGGCCACGCCCACAGCAACTGCAGCGCTAAACTCCATAGCGGCTGGGCAAGATCAGAAGCCCCATCTGCACGCATGTAATTGTAGATTAATGACAACAAAATTAATTAATTAATTTAAAAAAATGCAAGGGATCCAGAATAGCCAAAACAATCTTGAAAAAGAACAACAAAGAGTATTCATACTTACCAATTTCAAAACTTTCAGAGCTGCAGCAATGAAGCGTGTGTCGTAATGGCGTAAGGACAGGTAGAACTGAGAGTCCAAAAGTAAACCTTCAAATTTGTGTTAATTGATTTTCTGGCAAGAATGCCAACACACTGATGTGGAAAGAATAGTCTTTTCAATAAGTGGTGCAGGGACAACATGCAAAAGAATGAAGTTGAATCCCCACGTGACAAAAATTAACAACAAATCTAACTGTATGAGCTAAAACTACAAAACTCATAGATGAAAGCATAGGCATAAATTTTCATTTTATTGGATTAGACAGTGGTTTTGTAAACATGAGACCAAAAGCACACATAATAAAATAAATAAGGAAATTGGACTTCATCCAAATTAAAAACTCTTTGTGCTTCAAAAATGCTAACAGGAAAGTGAAGACAACGGAATGGGAGAACATATTTCTGTATCATATATCTGGTAAGGTCTAGTATCCAGAATAAAGAATGCTTACAGTTCATTAATAGGAAGGCAAACAACCCAATTAAAAAATGGACAAAGTGAGGCAGATGTTAGTGAGACATAGGTATATAGAGTTCAAGGCCCCAGTAAGGTGCAGTCAGAAGGGAACTAGGGTCAAGGCTCTGCAATAAACAAAAAGCCACATCTGGACATGTGGAAAATCCAGCCTGAGAAACGAGTTTTCTGATCCCATTTTGCCCTAGAAACAACCCCAGCCAATTATGTAAACCTCCTCCTTTTTGTGTTTATAAGTTCCTCAACACTGCTGCCGTAGCGGCATCTTCCCTTGAAGCCCCTCCCAGTTGCCGGGAGTCCTTTTCCTTTCACTCGTTCATTCCTCATTAAAAGCTTTGCTGGTAGCTCCGTGTCTGTCAGCTTCATTTTTCATCACCCTCAGGACACTATCCTGGGAAGAACAGTAACATCTCCACCAGTAACAAAAGGATTTGAATAGATATTTCTCCAATGAAGATATGCAAGTGGCCAATAAATAGATGAAAAGATGCTTGACAGCATTAGTTATCAGGGACATGCAAATCAAAACCACAATGAGATACCACTTCATACCCTCTAGGATGCCTGTACTCAAAAGGACAGATAATAAGTGTTGCAGGGATATGGAGAAATTAGAAACCTCATAATGTGCTGATGGGAATATAAAATTGTACAGCTGATGTGGAAAACTGGTAGTCCCTCAACATGTTCAACATAGAGTTACCATATCACCTGGCAATTCCACTCCCAGAGAATTGAAAAGATATATCCACACAAAAACTTGTACAGTAATGTTCATAGCATAAACATATAGTGGAACTATATGAACATATAGTTCATAAAGCCAAAAGTGGAAGCAGTTCAAGTCCATAAACTAATGAAAGGATAAACAGCATGTGTTGTAGCCATACAATAGAATACTTTTCACCCATAATACAAAATGAATTTCTGATTCTGCAGTGTAAGAAACCAGTCATGAAGATTGTGTATTATTTAATTCCATTTATATGAAATATCTAGAACAGGCAAAAGAAAGACAGAACATAGATTGGTGGTTACCAGGATGTGGGAGGAAGACAGAATGAGGAATGATTGCTCATGGGCATGGGTTTCTTTTTGGGTTGATAAAAATGTTCTTGAGTTAGATACTGGAAATCGTGGCACAACTGTGTGAACATATTAAAAACCACTGAGTTATAAAGAAAAGGAAAACTTGTCAGATACAGCTAGGATACCTAGAGGGAAATGAATAACCCTTAAATCAAGTTTGGAAAAGAAGAAAGACTTAAAATTAATGAGCTAAGCATCTGTCTCAAGAACCCAAAGAAAGGAAAAAGGAAGTAACAAAGGTAGAGAAGAATTTAATGAAATAGAAAATACAAACACAAAATATCCTGGCATGTAGTGTGTTTGCAGTAGAAATTATTTGTTGACAGTGAAAATTAGATTATGAAAATAAAATGATATGTAATCACATATTGTTGGAAAAATAATGATCTCACCCACCCCTAACAAATAAAAATCTGTGAAGTCATAGTATAATCATTATTATCTTAAAGGTGAGGAAATATACTATATTCTAATGACTTCCAAATCCACATTTCTATCCCAGAATTTCCTGAACTATCTGCTGGACATCTTCAAGTAGAATTCTTTAAGGCACTTTAAATTCAGCTAATACAAAGCCAAAAATCACTCTCTCTTGCCCCCGAATTGCTCCTCCTGCAGTGTTTACCATCTCAGTTAACGACAACACTGTCTACTTGATTCCTTAAGCTAGAAACCTGGGAGTCATCCTTGCAATTCCTCTTCTTCCTCTCGTATGTCTGTCCAATTTGTCACTAAAATAGTCCTTAATAATACCTAGCTAGCAAAAGCTTTTTACTTGCCCCCCCGCCTACTCTACAGGCTTCATTCCGCTTGATTTTGCTCTCTGTATTCTGACAATAGCCTTTGCATTTCCAGAATGATCGACTAACTTTCGACTTTACACTTGCTTCCCCTTTCAGCATCCTATTAGATGTTCTTCATCGACGATCTAGTATCCCTGTCATAAAAAAAAAATGTCTCTAATAAATTATTCCATCTAAGGTGTTAGTTATAGGCTATCTTGAGTGATTTACCTTTAAAATAATTTCCTGGAGAGGATGGTGGCCAACCCAAAGGTATTGTGATATGTATATTTTTTAATTTTGATATCATTAATATACAACTGCATGAGCAACATTCTATTTACTAGATTCCCCTCATTATGAGGTCCACACCACATACCCCATTACAGTCACTGTCCATCAGTGTAGTAAGATGCTATAGAGTCACTACTTGTCTTCTCTGTGCTATACTGCCTTCCCCGTGCCCCCTGGCCCTACATTATGTGTACTAATCGTAATGCCCCGTTTTCCTCCTTATCCCTTCCTTCCCACCCATCCTCCCCAGTCCCTCTCCCTTTGGTAACTGTTAGTCCATTCTTGGGTTCGATGAGTCTGCTGCTGTTTTGTTCCTTCTGTTTTTTTTTCTTTGTTCTTATACTCCACAGATGAGTGAAATCATTTGATACTTGTCTTTCTCCGCCTGGCTTATTTCACTGAGCATAATACCCTCTAGCTCCATCCATGTTGTTGCAAATGGTAGGATTTGTTTTCTTCTTAGGGCTGAATAATATTCCATTGTGTATATGTACCACATCTTCTTTATCCATTCATCTACTGATGGACACTTAGGTTGCTTCCACTTCTTGGCTATTGTAAATAATGCTGTGATAAACATAGGGGTGCATCTGTCTCTTTGAAACTGGGCTGCTGCATTCTTATGGTAAATTCCTAGGAGTGGAATTCCTGGGTCAAATGGTATTTCTATTTTGAGTTTTTGAGGAACCTCCATACTGCTTTCCACAATGGTTGAACTAGTTTACATTCCCACCAGCAGTGTAGGAGGGTTTCCCTTTCTCCACATCCTCGCCAACATTTGTTGTTGTCTTTTGGGTGGTGGCCATCCTAACTGGTGTGAAGTGATATCTCAATGTGGTTTTAATTTGCATTTCTCTGATGATTAGCAGTGTGGAGAATCTTTTCATGTGCCTATTGGCCATCTGAATTTCTTCTTTGGAGAAGTGTCTGGATCCTCTGCCCATTTTTTAATTGGATTATTTGCTTTTTGTTTGTTGAGGCATGTGAGCTCTTTATGTATTTTGTATGTCAACCCTTTATCGGATATGTCATTTCTGAATATATTCTCCCATACTGTAGGATGCCTTTTTGTTCTACTGATGGTGTCCTTTGCTGTACAGAAGCTTTTTAGCTTGATGTAGTCCCATTTGTTCATTTTTGCTTTTGTTTCCCTTGCCCGGGGAGATATGTTCATGAAGAAGTTGCTCATGTTTACATTCAAGGGAGTTTTGCCTATGTTTTCTTCTAAGAGTTTTATGGTTTTATGACTTACATTCAGGTCTTTGATCCATTTATGACTTATATCCAGGTCTTCCATCCACGTTTGTGTATGGAGTTAGACAGTAATCCAGTTTCATTCTCTTATATGTAGCTGTCCAGTTTTGCCAACATCAGCTGTTGAAGAGACTATCGTTTCCCCATTGTATATCTATGGCTCCTTTATCCTATATTAATTGACCATATATGCTTGAGTTTATATCTGGACTCTCTCTTCTGTTCCACTGGTCTGTGGGTCTGTTCTTGTGCCAATATCAAATTGTCTTGATTACTGTGGCTTTATAGTAGAGCTTGAAGTTGGGAAGCGAGATTCCCCCTGCTTTATTCTTCCTTCTCAGGATTGCTTTGGCTATTCGGAGCCTTTTGTGGTTTCATATGAATTTTAGAACTATTTGTTCCCGTTCATTGAAGAATGCTGTTGGTATTTTGATAGGGATTGCGTTGAATCTGTAGATTACTTTGGGCAGGATGGCCATCTTAACAATATTAATTCTTCCCACCCAAGAATTTCCACTTACTAGTGTCCTCTTTAATTTCTCTTAGGAGTGTCTTGTAGTTTTCAGGGTATAGGTCTTTCACTTCCTTGGTTAGGTTTTTCCTAGGTATTTTATTCTTTTTGATGGAATTGTTTTCCTGATTTCTCTTTCTGCTAGTTCATCATTAGTGTATAGGAATACAACAAATTTCTATGTATTAATTTTGTATCCTGCAACTTTGCTGAATTCAGATAATAGTTCTAGTTGTTTTGGAGTGGATTCTTTAGGGTTTTTTATGTACAATATCATGCCGTCTGCAACAGGGACAGTTTGACTTCTTCCTTGCTGATCTGGATGCCTTTTATTTCTTTGTGTTGTCTGATTGCCATGACTAGGACCTCAAGTACTAGGTTGAATAGGAGCGGGGAGAGTGGGCATCCTTGTCTTTTCCTGATCTTAGAGGAAAAGCTCTTAGCTTCTCGCTGTTAACTATGATGTTGGCTGTGGGTTTGTCATATATGGCCTTTATTATGTTGAGGTACTTGCCCTCTATACCCATTTTGTTAAGAGTTTTTTCATGATTGGATGTTGAATTTTCTCAAATGCTTTTTCAGCATCTATGGAGATGACCATGTGGTTTTTGTCCTTCTTTTTGTTGATGGATTTTCAAATGTTGTACTGTTCTTGCATCCCTGGGATGAATCCCAGTTGATCATGGTGTATGGTCCTCTTGATGTATTTTTGAATTCAGTTTGCTAATAGTTTTTTGAGTACTTTTGCAGATAGTGTGATATTTTTAACTGCTTATTTCACACTGGTATAACATCAGTGAAAGGAATATTAGAAGTGATGTGTTAAATAATAAAGTTTGTTAATGTACCATTTTTCATATTTAATGGCATGTTTATAACAGCAGTTCTCAAACTACTTTGTTCAGGATTTCTTTATACTTTTACAAATTACCACAGACTGTGAAGAGCTTGTTTATTCAGTTATAGCTGTTAGTATTTACTGTATGAGAAACTAAAATTGAGAAATCATTAAAATACTTGTTAAAAATATTAAACTGTTACATGTTAACATATATAACTTAATTAAAACTATGTTTTCCCCAAAGTAATAGTAAGAAGAGTGGCATTGTTTTGTATTTTTGCAAACCTCTCTAATGTTTGACCTAATAGAAAATAGGTGGATCCTTTTAACTGCTTCTGCATTCAATCTGTTACAATATCACATATCATGTAGCCTGTGGAAAACCTCACTACACACCTTGAGGAAACAAGAATTTTAGGCAAATAACATCTTATGTAGTATTCTTATGAAAGTAGTTTCGATCCTGCACACCCCTGAGAAGGGTCTTGTGACTATCAAGGATCCCTAGACCATACTTTGAAAATCCCTAGGCTGTATTATTCTCTTGTACTCTGATATCTGTTTACTTTTTTCTCCACTTCAAAACAAAAACTAACACATGCTAATTGTTTTAAAAAGTTAATTATGCAGAGATACACAATAAGTGAAATGGAGCCACCTTTAATTCCTTCTCCTCATATAATCACATGATTTTCTTGCTTGATTTTTCCAGATTTTGTATGTGTGTGTTTGTATGGTTTGTGTGCACTTTTATAAATAGAAGACTAAATTTAAGTCATTTATGTCTTGAATCAAAGAAGTTAAGAACTGAGGAAGTACAGTGAGCGGTAGAACTAGAAGTCCAAGAGGTCTAGATTCTGACTCTGCCTCTGCCACTCCAGTTTTGGGCAGACCCCTTAACTCTTAACTACCCTCGCCCAGACTCCTCACTTCCCGGGTGAAGGGACTCCACTGTTAGGTGGTCTGTCAAAGCTTCTCCAGCCCAGGAGCCATTGTGTGATGTAGGAATTAATTTGTTTTCCCAAACAATAGTTATATGACAAAGGCAGGTGGTAGAATGTTGACTAAAAATGTTTGGTTTGGGGGACATGCTAGAAGGGTGTTTTTCTGGAAATGGATTTCTTTTAAACTGTAATTGTTGTCAGCAATAGAATTCCCACTCAGATGGTTAGAATTCTGTGGTACTTAAAATAATGGATTTATTTTTATGCCTCTGTATTTTGTGCCTTCTAATTTTACATGAACAGGCAGCCTAGAGAAAAAAAAAAACACTGAGAATTTATGAAAAGAGGACTGTAATTCAAATTTTGAAAAATTATGTGCTTATCTAGCTTGGCATAAGACTTGCATATAAAATATTTCCCTTCAGGTAACAGCTGCTTATGCAAACAGTCATCTGTGTGTTGTGTGTTTGCTTGGGGAGAAGACAATTACAGCAAGTTCCCAATGTACAGAATGCTGTGTTCCACATTTACCTTTAGCATTTGGAATACATTTTCTCATAGGTATTAAGTTTACTTGTAGGTGCATATAGTTCTACATTCATTAACAAGTTCAGGGCTTATGCTATACCATTTATGCTGGGTTTCCAGACTAGTCCACAAAAAAAATGTATGATGCGTAAGATAGATTTCATATTAGTACCTTTTTTTTTCTTTTTTTTACTAATTTTTATTTCTGTAATAGTAATTTGTTGAAGTTTTATAATAGTGGTTAAGAGTGTGGACTCTGGAGCCAGGCTGCCACTTAGAACTTTTTTAGGAAAGTTGTAAAATTTCTTAGTGTCTTTGTTTCCCCATCTATAAAGTGGAGAGAATAATACTGCTTGAATCGTCAGGTTGTTGTGAGGATTAATTTTTTAGTTCAGGTATAATTCATATAACATGAAGTTAATCATTTTAAAGTGTACCATTCAGTTGTTAGTATATCCACCATATGGTACAGCCACTACCTCTGTCACATTTCAAAACATGTTGAATGGATAAGCAAAATAAAGTACATATACACAGTGGACAATTATTCGGCCTGAAAAGGACTGTACATTAAAACGTTATGTCAAATGAAAGAAGCCAAACATAAGAAGTCACATGTTGCATGGCTGCTTTTATATGAAATATCAGGGTAGCTACATCCATATAGACAGGAAGCAGGTGAGTGGTTATTAGGGCTGAGTGGGGACAAGGGGCATGCCTGCCTGATGGGTACTGGATTTCCTTTTGGGGTGATGGAGATATTTTGGAATTTGATAGAGGGGGTGGTTGCACAACATTGGGAATGTACTAAATGTCTGAAATGGTATACTTTAGAACAATTAATTTTATGGTATGTGAATTCCACTTCAATTAAAAACAATAATAAAGCTCCTTGATTGCTTAAACTGGCAAAAAATCCTTAGGCAACCAAAGTCAAAGATCCTGCTTAATCCTGTGGGTCTCTACTTTTCTTTCTGGCCCTAGGGGTTTTCCCTTACTTTCCTGTTGGCTCAACTAAGCATTTAAAGTATATTTGTTATATTTTTTTTTATATTTAAAAAAGTGTTGTATTTTATTTAACAATTCTGGTATTTTGTAGCATATTGTCTAGGCTGCTGCTGTATTGCTCGAAATGGAAGCCTCCGTTTCACCTTTACATTTTCAACTCTCAAATTAAACTTAGGTTTCCTAACAAAGCCTAGAATAAATTGTGTGTGTGTGTGTGTATCCTCTCCTTAAATAGGGCAAAATTGGTGAGCTTTTCTTTCCTCCGCCACACCCCTCCTCTGCTTACTGATGGTGGCCTCCAGGGACTATGTTGCAAAGGTGACATGGGCTTGTGGCAAGACATGACAGTGGCTGGCCTTCTGGGCTTGGAGTTTCCTCTTCTAGGTGTTCCTTCTCATTCTAGGCAAGTTCAGATTTCCATTCTCACAGTTACTGCCTGGGACTGGACTGCCTGACTTCAATTGTCATGGTAGCCAGCTAGTCAACTGGAAAGTCACTACAACCAGAGCTGCCTTCTGCTTCCCAGTGCTTGTCTCCACCATTTGTAATAATCCTGTTGAGCTTTCTTTTGCTGCTGTAACAAATCACCACAAACTGAGTGGCTTCAAACAACACAAATTTAATATCTATAGGTCAGAGGTCTGATGCAGATCTCACTCAACTAAAAATTAAGGTGGCAGCAGGGTTATGTTTCTTTCTGGAGGCTTGGTGAGGGCAGACGAGGAGGAAGAATTCATCTCCTTGCCTTTTCCAGCTTCTGGAGGCCCCTCCTCTATTCAAAGCTAGCAGCGATGGGTGGGGTCCTCACATTGCCTCACTCCCACCTAACTTCTGCCTCTCTTCAGTTTGTAAGCACACTTGTAATTACATTGGACCCACTCAAATAACCCAGAATAATCTCCCTATTTTAAAGTCAGCTGATAAGCGACCTGCCATGTAATGTAGCATGTTCACAGGTACTAGAGATTGGGACATGAACTTCTTTCAGGGGCCATTATTCTGCCTAACACACCTATCTTCTGTGTGTTTTGGCCTGTGATTTCTTCTTTCAAAACAGCCTCACTCTACATTCCTCTTAATTTCTGGCCTACCAATCAGACCCCTTTGTTTTTCTACACAACAGCACAACACTTTTATATATAAATCTTTTCTTTCATTGCTGGTGATTGGCATGGGGAGGAGGCAGTCACTGGTTTTCAGTTCACCATCTTGATGTAATCTTTCCAGTACTAATAAGTTTTTGGAAGTGTTATTTAGTTTTACTAATCTGAATGTTGTATGCTAGTCCTTGAGGAGGTAATAGACCTTTCACCATTTGGACTAACCGCTCTCTTTATCTTAGTGTAAGATGTACTTAAAGATTTTAAGGTAGGTAGGGCAGAGGCTTCTAAGTTAGGAACCTCCTGGTGTCTATTTAAAGCTGGCAGTTAAGAGGAATGGAGGTAGCCTGGTTGTTTGAAAAAGTGGTTTTGAGACAGGACATTTCTGCCTGGAGATGTCTGTGCAGTACCCTGCATGGGCATGTACCATGCAATAGGAAATAAATGCCACAACCCTTAGTGAGCATTCTCCAGCTTTCCAGCCCCAACTTCTCTTGGAAATTGCCTGTAACATGAGCAAAAATAGTGAAAACAGATTTGTAGACTATAAACCTTTTTGGGTCCAGTGTTTCTTAAGATATTAAATATTACCTATTTCTTACTAGAAAAGAACATTTATGTTGAAGTCATCAAAAAAGCATAACGGAAAGTAGAGTGAATTTGATAAAGTTAATTAATGATCTATGATACACAAAGAGATGGAATGAATCTTACAGTCTGGTAGTAGAGACATATAAAAAAGTGCTGTGGGAACACAGGATTGAACAACCACTTGTAGTCTGTGGGTAGGGGGTGATAACATTTAATCTGAGTTTTGAAGAATACTAGTAGGACAGTACAGTGTTCTCCATTGTCAAGCAGGCTGATTTATTTTGACAGATAAGAGACCTCATGCATAGTTGTTCTTATCTATAAAGTTGACCTTTCCATTTGTTACCATGATTAAAATAATGTATGTAACCATTTTTAGATTAGTAACCTAAAAATTGATTTTATGCCTGAGAATATATGCCTGATTGTATATACCTCTTAGGCCTGAGACCCAGTGGGCCTGCATCTAGAGTGAGAACCGCAAACCCAACTGGAGATTTCATACATATAATTTCATCCCGAACTATATGCCTATAGTTTCTATCTGTCATAGGGTCTTATGAACAGAAAGACTGGTTGTTGGCTTTTTTTGTCCCCTGATAATGTTTGTCATTGTGTCACCTTGGATTGATTATAGAATTTTTAACAAAGAGATCATCCCTATTTTACTTAAAATACAAGCAAACAGGTGGAGCCAGGATGGCGGCGTGAGTAGACCAGTGGAAATCTCCTCCCAAAAACACATAGAGCTATGAAAATATAACAAAGAAAACTCTTCCTAAAATAGAGACCAGAGGACACAGGACAACATCCAGACCACATCCACACCTGCAAGAACCCAGTGCCTTGCGAAGGGGGTAAGATACAAGCCCCGGCCCGGCGGGACCCGAGCGCCCTTCCCCCCGGCTCCCGGCGGGTGGAAAGAAACCGGAGCGGTTTTTTTTTTTTTTGGCGAGTGCTTTTTGGAAGCCTTAAAGGGACAGGGACCCCGTTGCTAGGGAGGCAGGGTGGCGGGACCGGTGAGCGGGTGCCTGGGAGCGGCGCCTGAGGACAAAGAATATCGCGCGTTTTTCCCCTTTTTTTTCTCTTTTTGGAGAGTGCTTTTTGGAAGCCTTAAAGGGACAGGGACCCCGGTGCTAGGAAGGCAGAGCAGCAGGACCGGTGAGCGGGTGCCTGGGACCGGCGCCTGAGGACAAAGAACATCGCGCGTTTTTCCCTGCGGGACTGGTGGGCAGGTGCTTTTTGGAAGCCTTAAAGGGACAGGGACCCCGGTGCTAGGGAGGCAGGGCAGCAGGACCATTGAGCGGGTGCCTGGGACCAGCGCCTGAGGACAAAAAAAAAATCGCGTGTTTTTTTCTTTTTTTTTTTTCTGTTCCCTCTCTCATTGTTGCTGTTGTTGTTTTGGTTTGGAGAGTGCTTTTTAGAAGTCTTAAAGGGGCAGGACAGGACACTTAGACCAGAGGCAGGGAATCTGGGGATCTCTGGGCACTCTGACCCCCTGGGCAACAGGGAGCACAGAGGCCCCTTACGGAGATAAATAGCCTCCCGGCCGCTCCCCCTCCAATGGGGCTCCACCACTTTGGAGGAGTGGCCCCAGCGAGGCCACGCCCACAGCAACAGCAGAGATAAACTCCATAGCAAACCAGCAGGTAGCAGAAGCCCTGTCTGCTCACAGCTGACAAGCATAAGCCACTAGAGGTCGCTATTCTCCCAGGAGAGGAAGGCCACAAACCAACAAGAAGGGAAGCTCTTCCAGCGGTCACTTGTACCAGCTCTGCAAACTATCTCTATCACCATGAAAAGGCAAAACTACAGGCAGACAAAGATCACAAAGACAACACCTGAGAGGGAAACAGACCTAACCAGTCCTCCTGAAAAAGAATTCAAAATAAAAATCATGAACGCGCTAACAGAGATGCAGAGAAAAATGCAAGAGCAATGGGATGAGATGTAGAGAAAAATGCAAGAGCAATGGGATGAAGTCCGGAGGGAGATCACAGAAGTGAAACAATCCCTGGAAGGATTTATAAGCAGAATGGATAAGATGCAAGAGGCCATTGAAGGAATAGAAGCCAGAGAACAGGAACGTATAGAAGCTGACATAGAGAGAAATAAAAGGATCTCCAGGAATGAAACAACACTAAGAGAACTATGTGACCAATCCAAAAGGAATAATATTCGTATTATAGGGGTACCAGAAGAAGAAGAAAGAGGAAAAGGGATAGAAAGTCTCTTTGAAGAAATAATTGCTGAAAATTTCCCCAAACTGGGGGAGGAAATAATCGATCAGACCATGGAACTACACAGAACCCCCAACAGAAAGGATCCAAGGAGGACAACACCAAGACACATAGTAATTAAAAATGCAAGGCTCAAGGACAAGGAAAGAGTTTTAAAGGCAGCTAGAGAGAAAAAGGTCACCTATAAAGGAAAACCCATCAGGCTAACATCAGACTTCTCGACAGAAACCCTACAGGCCAGAAGAGAATGGCATGATATACTTAATGCAATGAAACAGAAGGGCCTTGAACCAAGGATACTGTATCCAGCACAACTATCATTTAAATATGATGGCGGGATTAAACAATTCCCAGACAAGCAAAAGCTGAGAGAATTTGCTTCCCACAAACCACCTCTACAGGGCATCCTACAGGGACTGCTCTAGATGGGAGCACTCCTAAAAAGAGCACAGAACAAAACGCACAACATATGAAGAATGGAGGAGGAGGAATAAGAAAGGAGAGAAGAAAAGAATCTCCAGACAGTGTATATCACAGCTCAATAAGCGAGCTAAGTTAGGCAGTAAGATACTAAAGACGCTAACCTTGAACCTTTGGTAACCATGAATCTAAAGCCTGCAATGGCAATAAGTACATATCTCTCAATAGTCACCCGAAATGTAAATGGACTGAATGCACCAATCAAAAGACACAGAGTAATAGAATGGATAAAAAAGCAAGACCCATCTATATGCTGCTTACAAGAAACTCACCTTAAACCCAAAGACAAGCATAGACTAAAAGTCAAGGGATGGAAAAACATATTTCAGGCAAACAACAGTGAGAAGAAAGCAGGGGTTGCAGTACTAATATCAGACAAAATAGACTTCAAAACAAAGAAAGTAACAAGAGATAAAGAAGGACACTACATAATGATAAAGGGCTCAGTCCAACAAGAGGATATACCATTCTAAATATATATGCACCCAATACAGGAGCACCAGCATATGTGAAGCAAATACTAACAGAACTAAAGAGGGAAATAGACTGCAATGCATTCATTCTAGGAGACTTCAACACACCACTCACCCCAAAGGATAGATCCACCGGGCAGAAAATAAGTAAGGACACACAGGCACTGAACAACACGCTAGAACAGATAGACCTAATAAACATCTATAGAACTCTACATCCAAAAGCAGCAGGATATACATTCTTCTCAAGTGCACATGGAACATTCTCCAGAATAGACCACATACTAGCTCACAAAAAGAGCCTCAGTAAACTCCAAAATATTGAAATTCTACCAACCAATTTTTCAGAGCACAAAGGTATAAAAGTAGAAATAAATTCTACAAAGAAAACATAAGGCTCACAAACACATGGAGGCTTAACAACATGCTACTAAATGATCAATGGATCAATGAATAAATCAAGATAGAGATCAAGGAATATATAGAAACAAATGACAACAACAACACTAAGCCCCAACTTCTGTGGGATGCAGCGAAAGCAGTCTTAAGAGGAAAGTATATAGCAATCCAGGCACACTTTAAGAAGGAAGAACAATCCCAAATGAATAGTCTAACATCACAATTATCGAAACTGGAAAAAGAAGAACAAATGAGGCCTAAAGTCAGCAGAAGGAGGGACATAATAAAGATCAGAGAAGAAATAAACAAAATTGAGAAGAATAAAACAATAGCAAAAATCAACGAAACCAAGAGCTGGTTCTTTGAGAAAATAAACAAAATAGATAAGCCTCTAGCCAAACTTATTAAGAGAAAAAGAGAATCAACACAAATCAACATAATCAGAAATGAGAATGGAAAAATCACGACAGACTCCACAGAAATACAAAGAATTATTAAAGACTGCTATGAAAACCTATATGCCAACAAGCTGGAAAATCTAGAAGAAATGGACAACTTCCTAGAAAAATACAACCTCCCAAGACTGACCAAGGAAGAAACACAAAAGTTAAACAAACCAATTACGAGCAAAGAAATTGAAACGGTAATCAAAAAACTACCCAAGAACAAAACCCCGGGGCTGGACGGATTTACCTCGGAATTTTATCAGACACACAGAGAAGACATAATACCCATTCTCCTTAAAATGTTCCAAAAAATAGAAAAAGAGGGAATACTCCCAAACTCATTCTATGAAGCCAACATCACCCTAATACCAAAACCAGGCAAACACCCCACCAAAAAAGAAAATTACAGACCAATATCCCTGATGAATGTAGATGCAAAAATACTCAATAAAATATTAGCAAACAGAATTCAACAGTATATCAAAAGGATCATACACCATGACCAAGTGGGATTCATCCCAGGGATGCAAGGATGGTACATCATTCGAAATTCCATCAACATCATCCACCACATCAACAAAAAGAAAGACAAAAACCACATGATCATCTCTATAGATGCTGAAAAAGCATTTGACAAAATTCAACATCCATTCATGATAAAAACTCTCAGCAAAATGGGAATAGAGGGCAAGTACCTCAACATAATAAAGGCCGTATATGATAAACCCACAGCCAGCATTATACTGAACAGCAAGAAGCTGAAAGCATTTCCTCTGAGATCGGGAACAAGACAGGGATGCCCACTCTCCCCACTGTTATTTAACATAGTACTGGAGGTCCTAGCCACAGCAATCAGACAAAACAAAGAAATACAAGGAATCCAGATTGGTAAAGAAGAAGTTAAACTGTCACTATTTGCAGATGATATGATACTGTACATTTAAAAAAACCCTAAAGACTCCACTCCAAAACTACTAGAACTGATAACGGAATACAGCAAAGTTGCAGGATACAAAATTAACACACAGAAATCTGTAGCTTTCCTATACACTAACAATGAATCAATAGAAAGAGAAATCAGGAAAACAGTTCCATTCACCATTGCATCAAAAAGAATAAAATACCTAGGAATAAACCTAACCAAAGAAGTGAAAGACTTATACTCTGAAAACTACAAGTCACTCTTAAGAGAAATTAAAGGGGACACTAATAAATGGAAACTCATCCCATGCTCATGGCTAGGAAGAATTAATATCGTCAACATGGCCATCCTGCCCAAAGCAATATACAGATTTGATGCAATCCCTCTCAAATTACCAGCAACATTCTTCAATGAATTGGAACAAATAATTCAAAAATTCATATGGAAACACCAAAGACCCCGAATAGCCAAAGCAATCCTGAAAAAGAAGAATAAAGTAGGGGGGATCTCACTCCCCAACTTCAAGCTCTACTACAAAGCCATAGTAATCAAGACAATTTGGTACTGGCACAAGAACAGAGCCACAGACCAGTGGAACAGATTAGAGACTCCAGAAATTAACCCAAACATATAAGGTCAATTAATATTTGATAAAGGAGCCATGGACATACAATGGCAAAATGACAGTCTCTTCAACAGATGGTGCTGGCAAAACTGGACAGCTACATGTAGGAGAATGAAACTGGACCATTGTCTAACCCCATATACAAAGGTAAACTCAAAATGGATCAAAGACCTGAATGTAAGTCATGAAACCATTAAACTCTTGGAAAAAAACATAGGCAAAAACCTCTTAGACATAAACATGAGTGACCTCTTCTTGAACATATCTCCCCGGGCAAGGAAAACAACAGCAAAAATGAGCAAGTGGGACTACATTAAGCTGAAAAGCTTCTGTACAGCGAAAGACACCATCAATAGAACAAAAGGGAACCCTACAGTATGGGAGAATATATTTGAAAATGACAGATCCGATAAAGGCTTGACGTCCAGAATATATAAAGAGCTCACACGCCTCAACAAACAAAAAACAAATAACCCAATTAAAAAATGGGCAGAAAAACTGAACAGTTCTCTAAAAAAGAAATACAGATGGCCAACAGACACATGAAAAGATACTCCACATCGCTAATTATCAGGGAAATGCAAATTAAAACTACAATGAGGTATCACCTCACACCAGTAAGGATAGCTGCCATCCAAAAGACAAACAACAACAAATGTTGGCGAGGCTGTGGAGAAAGGGGAGCCCTCCTACACTGCTGGTGGGAATGTAAATTAGTTCAACCATTGTGGAAAGCAGTATGGAGGTGCATCAAAATGCTCAAAACAGACCTACCATTTGACCCAGGAATTCCACTCCTAGGAATTTACCCTAAGAACGCAGCAATCAAGTTTGAGAAAGACAGATGCACTCCTATGTTTATCGCAGCACTATTTCAAATAGCCAAGAATTGGAAGCAACCTAAATGTCCATCGGTAGATGAATTGATAAAGAAGAAGTGGTACATATACACAATGGATTACTACTCAGCCATAAGAAGTGGAAAAATCCAACCATTTGCAGGAACATGGATGGAGCTGGAGAGTATTATGCTCAGTGAAATAAGCCAAGCGGAGAAAGAGAAATACCAAATGATTTCACTCATCTGAGGAGTATAAGAACAAAGGAAAAACTGAAGGAACAAAATAGCAGCGGAATTACAGAACCCAAAAATGGACTAACAGGTACCAAAGGGAAAGGAACTGGGGAGGATGGGTGGGCAGGGAGGGATAAGGGGGGGGGAAGAAGAAGGGGGGTATTAAGATTAGCATGCATGGGGGGTAGGGAGAAAGGGGAGGGTGGGCTGCACAACACAGAGAGGACAAGTAGTGATTCTACAACATTTTGCTAAGCTGATGGACAGTAACCGTAATGTGGTTGTTAGGGGGGACCTGATATAGGGGAGAGCATAGTAAACATAGTATTCTTCATGTAAGTGTAGATTAAAGATTAAAAAAAAAAAAGGAAAGGAAACAAGAAAGAAAGAAAAGGGGGATTACTCCTTGATAGGATAAACTATTGGTAAATCAAAGATCAACGCATGCTTTAAATATCCTTAATGTTGATCACTTAAAGGGTGTCAGATGATCAGCTATGGAGGTACTCTTTTCTGATAATATTCCTTTCTCTTAATAAAAAAAAAAAAAAAAAGCAGTTCCTGTGTGCTGACCTCCAATGAGTTCTGCACAGTGGTATAGAGGGCATGCCAAAGTGTGGGCAAAGGGTCTGTTTGTTTCTATGCAGAAGATCAAGGCCTACCTTGGATACCCAGAAAATGAACTAAGATACGATATGAGGAGGAGCTTCTGGCATCAGCACTCTCTGGAGGACTTGTGCCGGGGGATGATCATCAAAAAGCCTCCACAGGGATCTGGGCAATGCTGCGGTTGGGGCTGCATCCACCCCACCGTCTCCTGGACTTGCCATTGGAATGAGGAGGGAGATGTCTAGGCTGGCATGTGCATACAGTGAGACAACGAATTTGACCGGATTTGTACTGTTGGAACTCAACCAGGAGTTGGAAGGGGTGCAAGTTGTAGCACTCCAAAATCTCATGACTATAGACTATCTATGGTTAAAAGAACATATGGGATGTGAACAGATCCCAGAAATGGGCTGCTTTAATTTGTCTGATGGTTCAAGTACAGTTGGACAATATCCATCATATCATAGATAAATTTTCACAAATGCCTAGGGTGCCTAAATGGTTTTCTTGGCTTCACTGGAGATGGATGGTAATTATAGATTTGCTTTGTTTCTGTCACCGTATTCCTATTATGTTAATATGTGTGTGCAAATTAGTTAGTAGTTTAAAACCTATACATACTTAAGTTACTCTACAAGAAGATATGTCAAAGAAATAATCAATCCTCCCATGTTTCCTTCCATATGCTACCTCTATAGCTTTTCTTCTTTCTTCCTAATTACAACCCTTAAATAGAAGTCATGCCTCATATCGAATTTACCGAGTATCATAATTCCTCCAGGTGGTAAAGATACCTCGAGACAAGTGCTGGGCATAGAAGCCACAGGGCATAAATCTGCAAAGAAGTAAAAAGCTAACCTTTTCAAACAATATGGCTTCTCTCTCACTTACCAACTTTACATTTCCCTGTATGGCCCCGGAAGATGACTGGTTAGCCAGAGGCGGGTAAGATTCCTCAAGGGAGGAACAACCTAAGACAGGCACAGTCGCAGGGGGGCCATCAGGTGAGAAATTGGGGATCAACAGAGGTGAGGCTCAGAACCTCACCCCCCCTGCTTTGAGAGAAATCTGCATCCGTGGATGTCTTGCTGCCCTTGTCTAGCTTGGATTAATACTTAGTCCATAGGCACACACCTGATCATCTACATTTGCCCTCTTACAGCACTAAACTATGTTTTCTACCTTTATCTTGCATCTACCTACCACTGTAGCATTTTATTAAAAATAAAAATAATAATAATAATAAAGGGAGAAATGTGGGATCAACATATAAATCAAGTATAAAAATCAAACGAATATTCATATTTGACCTGATTGTTTATAGTTCATAATGCGTGATCAAAACCGAAAGTTTCTGTGATGACTGCCCTTGTACTGTTCACCATGTAGGAATTTATTCACTATGTAAGAATTCGTTCACCATGTAAGAACTTGTTCGTTATGCTTCAGAAGATTGGAGACTGACGAGAATTAGGCTTGAGATGGATTAATGATTCTACATTGAGCATTGACCCCCCTATACTGAATTTTATTGTTGTTAACAACCATTTGATCAATAAATATGAGAGATGCCCTCTCAAAAAAAAAATACAAGCAAACAAAACTCTTTTAAAGAACAACATGATCTTTAGACCTCTTTTACTTTGTAGTAAATATATTGATTAAGCACAGAAAATAGAAGTATGTATGTTTGATTTCTGTGTATTTTGGTTTCAGAGAGCATAGGAGCAGCAACTATAAAAGCTCAAAAATCTGTTTACCTGCTAGCTTTGACACGTGTCTTAGGCCCCCTAAGTTTCTTATCTCCAGGTACCCATACATTTTTTTTCAATATCAGAGAGAGAGAATAAAATTTCTTCTGGAAAATTAAATACTTCTATTTGTACATAACTATAGAAGTTTGACCAGTAATCATCTCAGTACATGAAAATACTGTATACATTTGTTCACTGAAAAATCTTATTTGACCCAGTGTTAATAATGAACTTTTGTTCATTTCAAAGTTGTAGCTCATCATTTTTATCAAACTGTAACAGCTAAAGGCCTTTCAAACTTTTCAGGGAAGTGTGACAGCGATGACTGTGTTTTTTCCCTTGGATACAGCTCGACTTCGGCTTCAAGGTGAGTGTCTTTTTTAGTCATATTCCTGTTCATTTGGTGTCAGGAAGTAACGTATTTCTCCACTGAATTCTAAATCAACATAAGATATTTTGTTTCATTAGAGATCTGCTGTTCATTTTCACTAACTTTAAATTCTGATTACCATTGCTGTTTCCTAATTAACAGGTGCTCAAGGGTGAGTCATAGCGTCAGCCATTTGCTAATCTGAGAGAACCTGAGTGGGTTTACATTGATAATTTTGAATCATTACAATTCTTTGTAATAAACAACATGACTTTTTAAAGGCACACTGTGGAGTTTCTCCTGGGGGCAGCTTTTCTCAGGAGAGAATAGAGAATAGGAAACATAGTTGAGCCAAATACCTATACTTACTGTCACTGCTAATCTAGACATGTAGTCCTAGTTCACCTCTTTCACTTTATAGTGCTGTGCAGATCTCTATAACTCCTGCTTGTTTTTTTCCTCACTGGTTTTCAAGTTGAAATTATAAACCTGTATCAGAACCTACATGAAGAGTTAAGAATAAGATTAGCTTTGATAAAGTAGTTCCTGTGTTAAAACCACTCCTACTATTTTTTTCTTTACAATATAAATTTTATTACATAAAAAAAAATAAAGTCATGTATCGCTAAGTTGTACAAACTTTTGGTAATTTGGCATCAATGCTTTAAAAAGTTTAAGGTTCTTAAAGGTCTCCATGCCCCAGCCCACCTAATCATGGTTTAGAAAGGTGGGGTCTAATCTCAATCCAGTTTTTTCAGTCAGAAGTCCTGAGGGATGTTGTGATCCCAGAGCCAGGCATAGACTAGTGTCTGACTGCTCAGGGTGGCTGATGAGCAGACCGTCATTGATTTGTTCATACATATTTATGGAGCACCTGGTCAGTGCCACACCCTGTTCTCAGAATGACTGCTGTTTTAAGTAAGAGTTTTGAGATACCTAAAAATTTCATATGACTCACAATCCAAAATGTATAAAAAGATACATACACAGTACAGTGAATTCACTATAGTCTGCCCCATCCCCCATTTCTGTCCCCTGCAGATGTCTTTATTAGTCTCTCAAATAGCTTCACACACTTTCTTTATGAAATAACAAGCAAATAATTTTTCTTAAATTTCTTCCTTTTTTAGACAAAAAGCGTACCTTTCACTCTCTCATGCATTTTTCACTTACCAGCGTATTTTTGAATGCCTTCCAAGTCAATGCATTGGGAGCTGCTTCATCCCTCTAGCTGTAGAGTGTTCAGTAGTGTGAACGCGCTGTAACCTGTTTACCCTTTCCTCTTTTGTAGATTCTTGGGTGTTTCTTCTCTTTTGTAAACTAGACTTGTTCCTATGTCATTTTGTTCCTGTAAGTTCTATGGGATAAATTCCCAGAAGTGAGATTGCTGGATCAAAGGATTAATTTTTTTTAAAATTTTGATAGTTATTGTCAGATTGCCTACTATAGGGGTTTCTTCATTTGCCATCCCATGAGCCATACAGGTGTAATTTTAATTCTTAATATTCTTCATACATGGGTAGAAAATTTGAAGTTAATAGAAGTAGGTTTTGTTTGCAGTGAGAATGCCAGAAAGAGCAGAGTTCTCATCCTTTTGAGACCTTTTATTTTTTAGATCAGGAAACAGCACAGGCTAAAACTTTGGAAACTTGAGTTTTAATCCCAGTTCTGCTGTCAACTGCATGTGTCCTTCACAGCTTTTGTGTCATAACCTCTGTAATGAGGAAATGTCATTTATTACCTCTCTACTTTGTAAGATGTTCAGATAAAAATGAGAATATATAACTTCAAAAAAAGACAAGAGAGCCTTATGAAATGTAAGAAATAAATTTTTCCTGTCACATCTTTTACTTTGGAAATTAGTTATTGAGTTAAAATACCTTATGGTTCATTAATAACAGATGGAAAGCCAAGCAATCTACAGTAGGGAATTTAGCGCATGAGACACCAGAGGATCATTGAATTCTGAGGCAAACTCGGGAGCTCAAAGTATAGTGTGGGAGCTCACTCAGGGGGGGCAGATGGCATTTCAGGGAAACTTGCTGATCTGAAGATGATTTTCAAAGGATTAAGAATTAAATGATTAAATGTATATTCTCTTGTAGTTGATGAGAAAAGAAAGTCCAAAACTACACACATGGTGCTCCTGGAGATCATTAAAGAAGAGGGCCTGTGAGTACTGCCTCATTCATCCCTGTAAGACAGAGCAGCTCGTTAGGAGAGTCGTGGGCTTCCAACACACTTCCACTTACTTTCTACCCACTCTCATAGCCTAACAGTGTTGGGAGTTGTAATTGCCTGACTTGCAGATACACAGTTGTTTTCATTTCATTTCCAAGTTCTGTGGTTGCCCATTTTGACTCTTGACCATAGAGTCTTCCATAAAACCAACATCTTGTTTTATGTACAGTAATCCACAGAAGGTATAGTTGTTTAGTTCACTCCTATCATATGCATTCAGACATATTGTATACTTTTTAAAAAAAATTTTATTTGGGAATTCAAATTTACAAAAAGCTGCAAAACTGAAAATAGTACAAAGAATACCAGTGTATTCTTTACCCGGATTTCACCTTTTATTAGCACTTTTCCCCATTTGTTTTACCATTTGTGCTCATACTTCTTCCCTCCTTCCTCCATCCCTCCCTGCTTCTCTTTATTACACATTCACATGTACACACCACACACAAATTTTTTCAGAATTATTTGGGAACAAGTAACATACCATACATCAAGCCCTTTGCCCCTATAATGTTGATATTTTTAAAGAACATAGTACCACTTCCCTTTTTTTAAACAGAATGTTTCTCATTTTAAGTTTGCCTCATGTTTCTTCATGAGTAAATTGAAGCTATGAGATGATTCTTGGCATTACATCTGGAGTCACATATTATCCACCTACCATTGGTTAATGATTTCTGAGATTCGAGTTAGCCACCAAATAATTTTATTTTCCTCTCTTGCAACTATAAACAATCTATGAGGAGGTACTTTATTTAGTACCAATATAAACTCAGAAATTTGTCTTTTTCAATGGTTTATAGTTGATTGCTATACTTTTTTATTTTGGGGCTCAAATTGTCCCAGGTTTGGCCACTGGGAGCCTCTTCAGTCTGGTTCCTATGACATTATAACATGTTCCCATCACTTTTTTTTTTTTTTGCATTTATTTTCTATATACACTTCATTTAAAATGTTCTTACCCTACAGTAATGTGGATGATGTTGTATGAACTAACAGCCATGAGGAAATTGTCTTTAATTTTACATGGCAATTTACTAATTTAAAAGGAAATCAGTAAATCAGTCATTGATTGTTTCTTTGATATTATTAACGCTTGAAAAGATTTCTTAGTTTAAGCATTCTTCAGAAAGTAAGGTATGTGTACTGTTCAGAGTACATTGTAGTGTAGGAATGAACTTACAGAATATATGAATGATGATCAGCCTTTCCTAGGACTTTCCTATTTCTTAGGGCTTTTGTCCAGCATCTTTACTTCATTTATTGTGTTTTTCTTGTAGCCTTGCACCATATCGGGGATGGTTTCCAGTGATCTCCAGTCTCTGCTGCTCCAATTTTGTCTATTTCTACACTTTTAATAGCCTCAAAGCAGTCTGGGTTAAAGGTCAACGTTCTACTACTGGGAAAGATCTGGTAGTTGGATTTGTTGCAGGTAACAAAGTTTTCTGAGTACAAAATGTTTTGATATTGCAGTCCGTATGTCCTCTGAGAGGTTATTTTAGCACCGAGTTTTGCTACAAAGAATGTAATTCATTTTCTGATTTGGCTGTGTAAGTGTGTGTGTATGTGATAATAACACATAACATAAAATTTGCCATTTCAACAATTTTTAAGTGTACACTTCAGTAGTAAATCTATTCACATTGTTGTGAAACAGCTCGCCGGAACATTTCAACTTACAAAGATATATGTAAGATACGGAGCAGTTATCGTATCTATAGGTATGTATTTACATACATATATATATATATATGTTATATATAAGATAATGCATATGTTATAATTATTCCTCTGTGTGTGTATAAAGATTATATATATGTATGATGCCTGCTTTTATGGAGTGTGTGTATGTGTGTGTGTGTGTGTGTGTGTGTGTGTGTGTGCATATTCCCCCTAGCTTGTGGATACTCAGTAAATATTTGCTGAGTGAACAAAATATTTGTGAATTAGGGTTTTACTAAAGAGATGGAAAGAAAGTAGGTCTGTTTCCTCTGATTTTTTTTTGTTTATCCATTTTAATTCTGTAACTAAATCAATTTAAATGTTGCATGTTTAGTGTTAGTATTTTGTGGAATCACTTTTTGATATATTCTTTGAAAAATTACTAATTTGGGAACCACATAATCAAATAATGTAAAAGTCCATTTGAAATTAAAATTATTTGAGTGAAAAGTAGTTGTCAGGCCAGGAATATTCAGGTCCCCAAAGTTCTCCTCTTCACCTGTGTTTGGTTTGGTCTCTGAGCCTTTCTTCTAGGTAATAGTTTTAGGCTGAGTTTAATTAAATTTACTTGGATCAACTTTTTCTTTCTTAATTGTAATACAAATGACTTATTATATTATTAGTTTCAGGTATACAACATAATGGTTCAGCATTTGTATGTATTGTGAAATGATCATCCTAATAAATTTAGTTAACATCCATCACCCTATATAGTTACAAACTTTTTTTTCTTGTGGTGAGAACTTTGAAGGCCTACTCTTTTAGCAACTTTCAAATATGCAATCCAGTATCATTAATTATAGTTACCATGTTATACAATACACCCCCAGGACTTACTTAGAACTGGAAGTTTGTACCTTTTGACCCCTTCACATTCTACCCCTTGCCACTCTTCACACAGACTATAACACACAAAATTTCATTCTCTGAGGAAACAAATGAATAGTTCATTAATAGTAGGTAAATAACTCAGAATAGAAATCTGGGAGTCCTGATAGAGGATGCTGTCTCACCCTTCACGTCTGCTTGGTCACCACAAATTGTCGGTCTGTCTCTAAATATCTCTTGGATCCATTCCCTCTTCTCTGTATCCATAGCCATTTCCCAAAACCAAGTGCCATCATCTCTCACCTGAACCATTGCTCTATTCTGATCTCCTCGCCACTGAGGTCTTCCTCACTAACCCGCTTTGCATAGTCTTACTCAAGTAGCTTTTCTAGAAGAATAGATTTCAAACAGTGTCATAACTCAAAGAACTCAAATTTAGGGTTTGTTCACTTGAAAAAAAAATCAAATAGATCCAAGGTTATCCTGTTATGGAAGAAACCTTTTTTTACATAATTGAAATAAATGGCACTCTAGTATGATCTTTAGTACTTGAGATCAAGTATTTGTAACACCTTGATTTTAACACATTTTATATTTCATTTAAAAGGTTATGACTCACTGTCAGGGGTTAACTCATATGACTCACTGTCAGGGACTAACTCATGAAACAACTCATTCATGAAATACACAATGAAATCTTATCCTTTTTAATGTCTCATAACTGTTTATTTGCTCCATCAGACTTATAATTTTCCACCAGATACACACCAGCCCTTGTTGTTTTCTCTCACTATGTTCATTTCTTTTCTAATGCTAACACAATTTATATACAGTAAAGTACCCCATATGTAACACAGTTAGACTAGTACATAAGGCATATTGGTTCACTGATAGGAGTTTTGTGCTTTTTTTTCTTACTTAACCCATACCCATGATGCTTTTGCCTATCATAACAGATACAACTGACATAAATAGGTTTGATAAAAGACATAATTAACTCTTAGTAAGCCTAAAACCCTGTGGGATGGAAGTAGACAAGCATGGGCATACCAGATCATAGCCTGCTGACCACAGGTATTCAGTGTCATGTGGGCATCTGTCAGTATTTCTTAATGAAGGGAAAGAAGAACACAGGTTTATCTGGTATGTCCATTATGTGAAGCTAGTTAATAACATCTGATTCACTTATAATCCCTCACATTCATTGAAAAAATTGAAGTTTTCTTGAGTGTGTGAAAAAAGGGTGGAATTGCAATTGCATCAGCAGAGAGCTGATGGGGTCTGTGTTATTTGTGAGCATCATCTGTGTACATGTCTTGTCAGAGAGGTGGTTTTAAACTGCTATTCTGAAACCTAAGCCTGTTTGTATTTTCTGATTTGGCTTCAAACCCTTCAATGTCTGCTGCTTGCTTATAGCGTAAAGTCATGGTGCCCCCAGCATATGAGGCCCGCACGGTACACTGTATATGTATCTACAGGGTAAGAGCCTAATGTCCAAGATCCATTGTGATGATGCTTTTCTCTCTGGATTACTGTTCCATTCTCTCTTGCAAGCCGTGATTCTTTGACTGTACCAAGCCATTCAGTAACTCCACTCTTGTACTTCTACTGTTTGTCTAAAATATTCTGTATATTTTATTGCCTATCTGAAACAGTCTTACTGCTCTTTTCATTTTACTAATTCCTATTCTTCCTTTTATTTTCAGTTCAAATTACCTCCTCTTAGGGAGTCTTCCCCATTTTGTTTATCCCCCACCCCCAGGTTTCATTCTAGGTTAGGTGCCCATCCTCTGTTTAATAACAGGGTATATACCTCTGTCTAAGTGCCTGCTCTACTGTATAATAATAGCTTGCATATTTGTCTTTATTTTTTACTAGACAGTGAACCCCTTAAAGGCAGAGATTACCTTTTGTTCTATATCCCCACTGTTTTAACACAGTGCCTAATACATAGAATGTGCTGATTAAATGTTGAACAAATGAATTACATTTAAAGGACTGTGCCTCCTGTAATCTCCATTTTACTAAGTGGCAATTCCAGTCTTCTAGTTGCCCTACCAAAAATCTTGAATTTATCCTCTCTCTCTCTCTGACCCCATCTCCAGTTTATAAGCAAATTCTGTTGCCTCTTTCTCCATATGGTATCCAGAATTCAACCACTTGCCTCCACCAGCACCTGAATCCAAACCCCATCAAGTCGTGCCCGGATTACCATCAGAGCTTCCTAACTGAAGACCTGCGTCCTTCTCCCCCTTCAGTCTGTATTCAACGCAGCAGTCACTGTGATCACGTCAAAACATACACGAGAGCATATTGCGTTTCTGTTCGGAGCCCTCTGGTTCCTTTCTGTTTCATTCTGAGTGAAAGCCAAAGCCCTTGCCTTGTGTGACAAAGCCCTGTGTGGCCCGGCCCTCCTGTTATCCTGCCGCAGCCACACTGGCCTCTTCTGCCCTGGGAACACTCCTGGCATGCTTCTGCCTCAGGGCCATTGTGCCTACTCTGTCCTCTGGCTGCTAACTGCATGGTTCACTCCCCCGCCTTCTTTAAGGTCTTTCCCTAAATGGCCACAGTGTCTAAAATAGTGTCCCGAGGAGCCAAGATGGTGGCATGAGTAAGGCAGCAGAAATCTCTTCCCAAAACCATATATATTTTTGAAAATACAACAAATACAACTATTCCTAAAAGAGAGACCAGAAGATACAGTACAATAGCCAGGCTACATCTACACCTGCGAGAAACCAGTGCCTCACAAAGGGGGTAAGATACAAGCCGCAGCCCTGCGGGACCTGAGTGCACCCCCCACCCCAGCTCCCCAGGGGGAGGAGAGGAGTTGGAGCGGGGAGGGAGTGGGAGCCCAGGACTGCTAAATACCCAGCCCTAGTCATCTGCACCGGGAGCACAGACACACAGTGTGTGGGGTGCTGGATACTAGGGAAACGCAGCAGTAAAACCTGCAAGCAGGTTCCCACAGCCAGCACCCCGGGAGAAAAGAAACGTGAGTAATTTTTGAAAGTCTTAAAGGGACAGGAGCCTCACAGCTGGACGGAAACATCCTGGCACACTCAGCCCAGCAGCTGGGAAACCCAGGGAACTCCAGGCGCCCTAAACCCCTGGGCGGCAATGCAGTTCTGAGGCCCCTCACATTGATAAACAGCCTCCTGCCTGTTCCTCCTCCGGTGCGGCCCCGTCATAGTGGATCAGCAGCCTGAGACCGGCCATGCCCACAGCAGCCGCACAGAGCCTCCTCCACAGCCTCCCAGGCCAGACTCAGAGACCCCATCGGTGCACAGCTGCCCAGCACAAGCCACTGAGGGTTGCTGTTCTCAAAGGAAGGGAAGGCAACAGGCAAGCAGGAAGGGACTTTATTCTCCCAGCTGACACACATGCCAACTGCCTATGACTACGTCTATTGCCATGAAAAGGCAGAAGAATTTGATACAGACAAGAATAACCCAGACATCCCTGAGAGGGAACCTGGGGAGATAGATTTAACCAATCTTCCTGAAAAAGAATTCAAAATAAAGGTCATAACCATGCTGATGGACCTGCAGAGAAATATGCAAGAGCTAAGGGATAAAGTTGGGAGGGAGAATACAGAAATAAAACAATCTCTGGAAGGACTTAAAAGCAGAATGGACGAGGTGCAAGAGACCGTTAATGGAATAGAAATCAGAGAACAGCAACGCAGAGAAGCTGATGCAGAGAGAGATAAAAGGATCTGCAGGAATGAAAGAATATTAAGAGAACTGTGTGACCAATCCAAATGGAACAATATCCACATTATAGGGATACCAGAAGAAGAGAGAGAGAAAGGGATGAAAGTATATTTGAAGAAATAATTGCTGAAAACTTCCCCAAATTGGGGGAGGAAATAGTCTCTCAGCCCACAGAAATCCCAACAGAAGGGACCCAAGGAGGACAACACCAAGACATAATAATTAAAATGGCAAAGATGAAGGACAAGGATAGAGTACTAAAGGCAGCCAGAGAGAGAAAAAAGGTTACCTACAAAGGAAAACCCATCAGGCTATCATCAAACTTCTCAACAGAAACCTTACAGGCCAGAAGAGAATGGCATGATATATTTAATGCAATGAAACAGAAGGGCCTTGAACCAAGGATACTGTATCCAGCACGATTATCATTTAAATATGAAGGAGGGATTAAACAATTCCCAGACAAGCGAAAGTTGAGGGAATTTGCCTCCCACAAACCACCTCTACAGGGTATTTTAGAGGGACTGTTCTAGATGGGAGCACTCCTAAGGCTAAATAGATGTCACCAGAGAAAATAAAATCACAGCAAAGAAAGCAGACCAACCAAATACTAACTAAAGACAAAAAATAAAACCAGCTGTCCACAAAAGCAGTCAAGGGAAACACTTGAGTACAGAATAAAATACCAATCATATAAAGAGTGGAGGAGGCAGAATAAGAAGGGAGAGAAATAATCAGACTCTGTTTATAATTGCATAATAAGTAAGTTAAAGTTAAACGGTTAGATAGTAAAGAAACTAACCTTGAACCTTTGGTAACCACAAATTCAAAGCCTGCAATGGCAATAAGTACATACCTTTCAGTAATCACCCTAAATGTAAATGGACTGAATGCACCAATCAAAAGACACAGTGTAATAGAATGGATAAAAAAGCAAGACCCATCTATATGCTGCTTACAAGAGACTCACCTCAAACCCAAAGACATGCACAGACTAAAAGTCAAGGGATGGAAAAAGATATTTCATGCAAACAAGAGGGAGGAAAAAGCAGGTGTTGCAGTACTAGTATCAGACAAAATAGACTTCAAACTAAAGAAAGTAACGAGATAAAAAAGGACACTACATAAGGATAAAGGGGTCAGTCCAACAAGAGGATATAACCTTTATAAATATATGGGCACCCAATACAGGAGCACTAACATATGTGAAACAAATACTAACAGAATTAAAGGAGGAAATAGAATACAATGCATTCATTCTAGGAGACTTCAACACACTACTCACTCCAAAGGACAGATCCACCAGACAGAAAATAAGTAAGGACACAGAGGCACTGAACAACACACTAGAACAGATGGACCTAATAGACATCTATAGAACTCTACACCCAAAAGCAGCAGGATACACATTCTTCTCAAGTGCACATGGAACATTCTCCAGAATAGACCACATACTAGGCCACAAAAAGAGCCTTAGTAAATTCAAAAAGATTGAAATCCTACCAACCAACTTCTCAGACCACAAAGGTATAAAAGCAGAACTAAATTGTACAAAGAAAGCAAAAGGGCTCACAAACACATGGAAGCTTAACAACATGCTACTAAATAATCAATGGATCAACAACCAAATTAAAATAAAGATCAAGCAATATATGGAAACAAATTACAACAACAACACACAAAGCCCCAACATCTATGGGATGCAGCAAAAGCAGTTTTAAGAGGAAAGTATATAGCAATCCAGGCATATTTAAAGATGAACAATCCCAAATGAATAGTCTAAAGTCACAATTATCAAAATTGGAAAAAGAAGAACAAATAAGGCATAAAGTCAGCAGAAGGAGGGACATAATAAAGATCAGAGAAGAAATAAATAAAATTGAGAAGAATAAAGCAATAGAAAAAAATCAATGAAACCAATAGTTGGTTCTTTGAAAAAATAAAATAGTGTCCCTACCCCCAATACCTCTAGCCTCTTTCTCTGCTTAAATTTTCTCTTTAACCTTTGTCTTCTAACATACCATTGAAATGTAGATTTCACTAGGACAGGGATTTTCTTTTTTATTTACTGCTCTAGAATCAGCATGTATAACAGGGCTTATCACATATTAGACACACAATATATATTTGATGACCAGACCGTGGATGAATGGCTTGTGGAAGAGGGACTGTACTTGTTATGTATTACCGAAAGGAATTGGGCCAGGATCATGGTACATTTGCTTATCTGAAAGTATACGTAAAGCCATTTCAGAATCGCTAAATCATACCTCAGGTAAAAAACGTCTGCTAGCTAATTTCTTATGTTTCTAGTTGCTTTAAGAAAGTGGATTTAATAGCAATAAAAATAAAATTTCTAACAGCTCTTGGACAAAATAGGCCATTGGGGTGAGTGTAAATTTCTGCCTTTTGAGACTTACCAAATAAAGTGAATAATCACCTAGTGACTGGATTAGATCAGTGGTTCTCAACTGAGACTGATTTGACCCATGAGAACATCTGGCCATGTCTGGAGACATTTCTGGTTGTCACAACTGGAGGTGCTACTGGCATCTAGTGGGTGGAGGCCAGGGAAATGGCTAAACATCCTACACAGTCTGTATTCCCTCACCCCAAACAATTTCCAGCCCAAATGTCAGTAGTGTCACACCTGAGAGATCCAAGGGCAAATGAATTTTACAGTCCTTTGTAGTTGCCAGATTCCCTGATGATAGGTCCTCTCTCGGCATACTTAGGCATTCTTAAAATAATTAGAACAGCCTTTTCTCTTCCTGCTGTGAGTCCTCTCGTTGTATTATAATCACTATAGAAATGAGTTTCATTATTTCCAAGGAGAGCTAAAAGCAGTATTATTGTTCCTCAAATTCTGCTTGAAACTTAGAAATTTATTATTACTTACTGTACTTTTACAGAAAAAAGTCATATAGCTTGATACCCTGAGGAAGGATTTGGGAACAGAACTTACAGATAACTTAAATGAAGAAGATAAATGCCATTTTCATGAAACGGGTTTTTACCAGTAACTGTTTTTGAATGCCGAATGGTGTTATAATTGTTGTGACAGGTCATTTCTTGCCCTTCAGCCTTAAATCTGGTAAGGCATTTTGTTCTTGTTGTGTATCAAATTGCATTCCTTTGTAAGGAGCCAAATGGTTAGATTCTAGCCTTGATCTGCCATTTCCTTCTATCAGTGGTCATTATGCATACTTCCCAGAAATGCGTACCTAGTTAGCATCCTCATGTCTGTTTTCTCTCCTTAATAAAGGAGACTCACTACTGTTAAAACTATCTGTTTTCAAGATTTCAGAAGCAAATAGCTATGTTGCAATTATCTATTGAATCAATGAAAAATGTTAGTGCATGTGTTCAGTTACTGTTCTTCATCTCTTAATTTTGGTTTTTTCCTTGTAAATGATTTTTACCAAAAAAAGAAAGTAGAATTATTTGAATTGGTAGAAAAACAATCTTCTGTCATGAAACAGGTAAAGTATTGGTATGCCCATCTTAGAGCTGTAGATGTGTGACAGTTGTCACAGCTTGGAACTAGAAGAATTTTCTACACAGGCTCATAAATAAGCAACATTCTTTATCCTTCAGCCATATCCGTGGTGCATTAGTAAGAATTGGAGTTGCTCATCATGACTGTTTGTAGCTTGTTTTTCTTTCGTGGAATTCTGTCCTTTGCTTGATTATATAAGTCAGAAGTTTTAAGTAAAGTTTTGAATCCACAAATACTTTGAGTGTCTATTCCCAGAACTCTTCCCAGAACTCATAAAATTGTAGTGATTAAAACCTCTTCATTTATTTTGGCATAAAGGATGAACAAAGTACTTGAATTCCTCAGATAAAAAGCTTTGAAATACAAAATGTTTTTATGAGGACTTTATGTTCTCTTCTTTAAATGATGTAGTGCATTTTTGTACTTGAGAGTATCCTTGAATCCTCTCAGCCTTCTGCTCATGTTAATAATGGAAATGTGAAAGCAAAATTTTAAATAACTTTAAAATTTTAATCTTAGCTGCATTGCCTCTGAAGGGTTTTGTATGTGCCTACCTCTTGAATAGAACATGAAGGGAATTTTTGTTTCTAAAAAATTTGTATGATGAGCTACCTATTTCATTTGTTTAGAGAGGTATGTATACCATACCTGTCTACAGTATCCATGGAAGCTTGTGATTTCTGGCTCTGAGATCTCCTCTTCATCTTAAAAAAAGTGCACTAGACTGCTCACTAGCACTTGCTAGTCTGATTTTTCTGGCTATTGATTTTTCTGTTAAGTGATGTGTGCATTGCATTAAACAGGAGAGCACATCATGAAGTCTGGGCAAATGGATGTATTAATGTTCTTCTATCTCCACCTCGTAGGCACTGGCTCTTTTTAAAAATGAGACTGAATGAGTCTCCAGCTAAGACTTTGTCAGATTATGATCAATGCCTCAAGTGACAATATATGAATTATATTGGGTCATAACTGAAGATGACTCCTTGGTGTTATGTGACTATAAAAATATAACAAATACAATTCATAAACTTATTTGATGTCTTTTATTTTGAGAAATGTGTTCTCATAATGCTCCAAAGAGATAGGTAACAAAATACCCTGTATGCAACAAATGAAAAAACAGAATTCGAATTCTTGGCTGTCTCACCAAGCTTACCCTGGTTAGATTGTGTTTTCTGTATAGTATGTTTTGAGATTCCTTAAATCAAAACATTCTTTCTTCTATTATGCTTAAATGACCTTTAGAAAAGATTTCTCTTCCTTGAGATTATGCCTCTTGGTTCCTCAGAGCACTGCTAGAGCCAGTGTATGGTTGTTTGCCAAGCGTGGTCATTGGCTCATTGGTTCAGTATTTATTTAAGAAATAGAAAGTATATACAATGTGTCAGGCACTTTGTTACAACTCTATCTGGTTTGTTTGTTTGTTTTAATCATTTCAGGAATGGTGAATATTTTAATCTCTCAAGATGGTGTTAAATTGGGATCATGTGTTTTCAAAAAAAGAAGCACCTGGCTCATTGTATTGTTCCACTCTGAGGCAACCTTGGGGGCCAAGATCCCCATCCTTAAACCTGTAAGGATCACAGTTCTTGTGAAGCTGCCTCATGTTTTGTGACAGTCCATAACTACTGCTCACTGCCTGCCTATCCTAATCTCTACATGATGAGGAACTCTTCTAGGGGCCTCTTGTCCCTGTTGAAGCACTTTCAAATGTCACCACTTTCTCCCACCTCTCACCCTTTGTACCAGATCCATACTCACCTAAAACCATGTGAACCACCTACATGAGAGTTATAAATTGTGTTTAATGTGGTAATGTTGTGGGCTTAGCCTGTGATCAACAGCCACTTCCCCTCTCTTAAAGCTATTAAAACTACATCAGAATTGCTACTTTGGATGCTATGCAAGTTGACAAATAGTTTGCCTCCTTTTATACAAATGAGGAAACTCATTACTCTTCTCGTGTGAAGATGTACTGCTGCCAGCCATTTTGCTGTCATCAAGGCTTCCGAATTGCTTCTAACAGTAGTGGCTTATGTTGTGTATCCTGTCACAGAGAGACACTTACCTCAGGTCTCCTAGTAGGTCAGTGGCAGGAGTATAAACAGAACATTGCTATATTAATATAAGACCACAAAGCTTTAAAGGTTACATTTTGCTTTTCCTTTGTCTCTCCCTCTTTCTTTTTAAAGGAGTGGTGAATGTGTTGCTGACAACTCCACTCTGGGTGGTAAACACCAGACTGAAGCTGCAGGGGGCAAAATTTAGGAATGAAGACATTGTACCAACCAACTACAAAGGAATTATTGGTAAGTGTCTCCTGCATGAATTCCTATATAAGAGGTTTCTTTTCTGGAGTTTATTACCATGGTACTGCCACATCTCAGACAACCTCAGATCTCAATGCCTAACAGTAAGAATCTGCTCAGCTGACGTGTCTATGGGTTGACAAGGATTTGACTCATCTAGGCTGAGCCAGTCTGGGAGTCTTGGCTCCACATGTCTCTCATCCTTTTCCTGGGACCAACCTGAGCTTATTCTTCTCTTGGTCGTGGCAGAAGCACAGGTGGACATGCCCCATTGTACAGCATATTTCAAGCCCCTGTTTGCATCTTGTCTGCTAACATCCTCTTAGCTAAAGTACATCCCATGGCCTAGCCCAAGGACAAGGGCTAGAGAAATGTACTGTTCCCATGGAGTGTAGGTGGGAAGGGGTGAATATTTCTAAAGAACAGTCTATGTTTTTTTCCTAGGGTTATCTTTGGACAAAGATACTAGGTAGCACCTGATATTTTTGAGCTTACTAGTACTACATTGCCAGATTCCCTTTTCTCATGTTTCCATCTTTGTAATGAGAAAAATTGTTTTATTAGAAGTTGAATCCTATTTATTGGACTCTAGGGAAGTATCTTATCTTTTGTTGTACTGGACTTTGTCGTGAAACACAAAAGTACCAGTTCACAGTTCTCTGTGACACAGAGTTCCCGGGAGTGGAAGTCATCACTTAGGAAAACTTAACATTCTAACCCCGGATTGTCAGGAAGAATTGCCAGTGATTGAAGGTGGTTTCTCAATAACTTGGTGACTGCCAGTGTCTGATGATTATCGGAAAGTAGTTAACTGATGAATTTGTCCCGAAAATATCACTGCAAGAAGGAAACCTGGATAGAACCAAGTGTGGTTTGTGTTCTGGGTACATCTGAACAGAATTCATGTTGTCTTCTCTAGTTAGGGGATTGTCATCAAAAGTCCTTGATTTCTTTCTTAGATGCTTTTCACCAAATCATTCGAGATGAAGGAATCTTGGCTTTATGGAATGGCACGTTTCCTTCCTTGCTGTTGGTCTTCAATCCTGCCATCCAGTTCATGTTCTATGAAGGTTTAAAACGGCAGCTTTTAAAGAAACGAATGAAGGTAACTCCTGATTTTGAAAGCAGCAAATAAAAATCTCTGACACTTTCTTGTTTGGATTGATGTAGTTGGTTCTTTCTTTTCTTGCCAGCTTTCTTCTGTGGATGTGTTCATCATTGGTGCAGTAGCCAAGGCAATTGCTACCACAGTCACCTATCCCATGCAGACAGTACAGTCAATTCTGAGGGTGAGTCCTGGGGTTCTCCCTGCATGTGGTCAAACAGCTTTCTAAAATACATGGTTCCTCGGTTTAAGGCAATGTTAATATAGCAATAAACATTCACTATCTATTTTTCCATTTGTTTGATATTTTCCTAACCAGGCTGGCTCTCAGTTGGGTTCCCATTTGATTTGGAATAAAGTTTAGATTTGCAATTTCCTAGGTAATGTAGAGTCTCAGAAAACCCAAAAATGAAGGAAGATTCTTTAAGGACTTTAGAAATGTGTAAGTTCGCTTCCTTCTCATTCTAGTTGATTTGCTTAGGTATTATTCTTTGCAAAAGCAGAGGTTGATTCCTTTAGTTCATTCAGAAGGTATTAATGTTTAGTTTTTCTGAAGCACTTTCAAATTTCTGCTTTTTTCATTCGGCTATTCACTCATTGAAATCTTCATTAAGCACACCCAGCCATGTGAGGAGCAGTCTAGGGGGAGGGAGTATGGTGTGCCAAGAGCTTGGTGACTCCTAGGAACAGATTGGAGGCCACTATGGTGGGAGGGTGCCTAGGAATGTGATTAGAAATGCAGCAAGGTAGGCTGTAGGTGAGGATTCTAGATTTTACTCTTACTGCAGTGGAAAGCCTTTGAGAGGATTTAAACTAAGGTGTGATTTTGCAATTTGAGATTACTGTGGCAAATTGGTCTGAAGGCTCAGAGAAACGAAGAGGGGCAACCAGGTAGGAGACCAATACAAGTGAGAAGTGATGGTAGCCTAGACTAAGGCAGTAACAGTAGAGAGAAGATGCAGAGAAAACATTCAGAGGACTTACTGATGGACAGAATGGGGATGATAGTTACTTCAGTTAAAAAAATTACCTTGTGCTAAAAGGATTTTTACTAATATACGGATTTAAAATTGGTATTTAATATAAAGGAATTCAATAGTATCCAGTTAAATGTATTTGACACTTATATTGTAAACATATAATGTGAAGAATGTAGACTGCAGTGGTCCTAATTGGTTAGTGTTTATTAGAACTTCTTAAAGAACTGGAAGTTAAGCCAGGCCATCGGTATCTAAATCTCCATTGTGGGCATGTTTACTTTCTTTTGAGATAGAATTTTCCCCAGAGGTCCTTGAAAAATGGAAATTCTCATGCTTGTTTCATTGAAAAAATACTCCTTATGAATGAAATATTATTATTATTAATGAAATCTCCATACTAATGTGGTATTTTTATTACCACATGCTGTAAGACATTGCTCCAAGATAATTTCTGCAGGAGAAATCAAGATAAAGCAGTAATAAATAGTAATTATTTTTATTTTCTTCTTCCCTAGTTTGGACGTCACAGACTAAATCCAGAAAACAGAACACTGGGGAGTCTTCGGAATGTTCTCTATCTTCTTCACCAACGAATAAAGTGAGCTTTGTGCAGGCTTCACATTCTGTCCTCTTGCAACAGCCGTCTTTTCCAGGGAGGACTGGATTTGCTGCATTTGTGCTACTGCCTTGGCAGTAGCAGCCTACCAACCTCTCCCTTGTGTTCTATGCTCACCTTGCATTTTAGGGGCTTAGTGCGTATGACAACATGTGGGGACATTATGGAAAAGCTCAAGCCCTTATTCTTTGTTACTCAACAAACATGCAGAACTTTCGAAAGGGAATGCTCCAGTGATTTAATAGAGAGACTACTCTGCCTGAGTGGTGTTTCCATCAGTGGCATTCCCTCGACCTCTCTCTGGTAGACAGAGAGAAGCAGATACAGGGCAGTAGTCAGAGTGAGCAAGGAGGGGGGTATAGAAAGAGTAGTAACGATTGTTATCATAACGATGATGACGATGATGATGCAAAGAGTAGCTTAACCTAACGCTGTATCACAGTGCCTGCATCACTCACCTGCTTCCTGTCGTCATAGGCATTTTATCACCTCACATCATCACAAGAAAGCTGAGTGCAGTACAATAAGATGTTCTGAGGGAGATACCACATTCACATGACTTCTATTACAGTAAATTGCTATAGTTTTTCTATTTTATTGTTATTGTCAATCTCTTTCTGTGCCTAATTTGTAAATTAAACTTTATTATAGGCATGTCTGTGTAGGAAAAAACAGTATATAGTGTTGGGTACTATCCGTGGTTTCAGGCATCCACTGGGGTTCTTGGAACATATGCCCCACAGGTAAGCAGAGACTACAGTAGCATGTTTCTTTGATGCAGGAATTGACTCTAATAAAGAAAACTTTTTTTTTTCAAACCTCTGTCCCTTCAGGCGTTTTGGAATAATGGGACTCTACAAAGGCCTTGAAGCCAAACTGCTGCAGACAGTCCTTACTGCTGCACTCATGTTCCTTGTTTATGAGAAACTGACGGCGGCTACCTTCACGGTTATGGGGCTGAAGAGTGCACGCAAGCACTGAGACACCTAACGTGGCAGACAGAACAGTGCTCGAGATGGGGCTCCTTCTGTGCAAAGAGAAGTGATTATCCCCTTACTCTCGCTACTTCCACCGTGAATTTTATCCTTATTTGCTTGAAAAACATCTAAGGGTAAATGGGGAATGTAGCCAGCTGGACCTATTGCCAACTTAATTTTTATGATGGTGGTTAGAATTTTGTGGGGGAGGTTGAACTAATGGTCATATGAAAAGAAACATTGAAAACCTAAAAAAATGAAAGTTTGTGGAGGTTTACTGGTTTTCTTAAGGGGAATGGGCTATCGCTCCCGGGTGTAATCTTTTCCAGTTAAACTCTTCCACTTCCAGCTGTTCCCTTTCTCCGCACCCTCCCTCAGCTTCTAGGACAAATTTAATACCCTGTGATTCTCCTCATATACTTTTGTATGTCTTAATCTTGGTATAAACTATTTGTAAACATCACTTATTCATTAGTATTTGACATAATTAAAAATTATTTATTTTTAATCAACCCTTTCATTATACAGGCTTTAAGTTTTATGTTCATCTATACAAGCTCCAATCAAGTCTAAGCCCTAATAAATTGTAAGCTCAAAAGACCTTCTTAAAAGTTGCCCTTGATTAAGGTATTACATTAGGTTTACAACCAGCTGGTAAAAATCACAGAAAAGGGAGAAGGAGCGCATACCTTGTTTAGGCTCTGAAATACTATCTCCCTTTACAGACTTGGTGGAGGCTCTGTATTTTCAGAATTAACATTCGGTTGAGATTATTTCTATTTGGAAACATTCTGTAGAGCCCTGCTGCTCAAAGTGTGTTACACCCAGCAGGGGCACTGGCATTACCTGGGGGCTCATTGCACATGCAGTCGCAGACCTTCTGAATCATATACTGCATTTTAACAAGATCCCCAGGTGATTCATATGCACATTAAAGTTTGAGACCTTAGAGCCCCTGACACAACAGAGGTCTGATTGGTTTCATTACAGAAGCTAAGACAAAGACTTTTCTCAAAGGGAAGATAGACTGATGTACTAAAACAACCTCTGAAAAAATGAGGCATCCTGTGTCATCATTTACTTTCACCTCAGAGCATGTGGCACGGGTGGTAGGACTTCTATGAAGAAGTTAGGAGTAGCTTCAGATCTCAAGCTACTCAAGAAGCAAACTCTCTTGACATTCGTAGAACAGCTCTTTGGGTTCCTGTGACTTAGTTTTTGTCCCTATAACAAAGTGACAAGTTTTCACTTAAGTCTAACTCAATCAGAGTCAGACAGAGTAATAATAATGAAGTTTCTCTCACTCCAAAATATAGTTCTGTTTCAAGAATAGAAATTTCTCTTATTTCCTCTGGTCTCTGTGGTAATGTCAACATACATGATTATCAAACTAATAATAATTGAAAGATTCTCGTGTTCTAGAAAACAAGGATTAGGAGCAGCCAATAATCTGGGCACTAGACTGAACACCTGTGCCCTGTTGAAGATAGAGAATTGGCCCCACTACTACTTTTTATTTTACTTTAAGTTTTGTGTGTGTGTGATGGGACTTGGGTGGGAGGTACAAAACTGATTTTGGTTTTTGTATAGGAGAAGAATGATCATAAAGGTGCTGTGTGCACTTTTGTTGTTTTAATTATGCAGTTCACTTTGGAACTTGAATTTTGAGCTCAGGGTATTATGGGTTGGTGTGTTAGAATAATTGCCAAGTCAGATTACATAGTTAAATTAGGTGTTTTGATGTGAGAACGTATCTGATGCTGCTTTTTTCTCACTTTATGAGGGAACAATTTAATATTGAGGTTTTATGCCCCCTCTGGAAGCTTACAGGCTCACTAGCTGAAGCTAGGTAATGACTCACCCAGTTTTGTAATCCTTGATTAATAAGTTATTTGAGAAAACTAAAGAGCTAAAGTCTATACCACGGAAATGGAAAATTTTTCCTTCTGATTCTTTGTGCAGTTTCTTTAGAATGTGAGAGTAAGAGCCTTAGAGATTATGTTAGTGTCACTGCAGTAGCAAATTTAATTTCTGTAAGTATTTAATCTGTGTTTTGAAGTAGATACTAATATTTCTACCCCATCTATTTTGCAATTAAGTTTGAAATGCATAAATAGGATTTACCATAAGAACATGAGTAGTGGGAGTTCAGATCGTCAGTTTTATTCCCAGCTCTGCCACTAACTAGCAGATGACATCATCTCCTCGTGCTTTAGCTTTTTGATAAGTGTAGATAATAATACTTGCTACCACTTCAGAGGACGTTTGAGAGCTAATGAGGTCAGCTAAATCCCTTTATGATAGTGGAAGAGGGAAGATCTAAGTGAAACTTGTGACCAGTGCATAGATTTATATAGTCAATTTCCCTTCTTAAAGCTTGTACACTTTCCTATTTTATAATCCCAATATCTTTGTGAAATAGGTAGGGACAAGTAACAATATCCCCCATTTAATTAACAAGGAAATTGAGACAGAAATATCAAATGACTTGCCTGGTTGGTTGGAGCCAAGACTAGTGTTGGGTTTCCTGCAGTCTAAGTAATAATGGAAACAATGGGTACTAGAATTAGACCCCAGTTCAACCCTATTCCTTATTAGCTATAGGAACAAAGCAATTACTGAACTTGGGTAAAATTCAGTTTCCTCATCTGTGAAATGGAGATGATGATAAACCTACTTCCCAGGGTAATTGTGAGGATTAAATGAGATTGTATACATAAATTGCTTAGCACAGTGCTTGCCACATGAGAAGACCTAGATAAATGTTAGCAACAACTATTATAATATTATTATTGATGAGGGATGTGGCAGTTTGAACAATATAACTATGGTTCAGTAGAAACCACTCTGAATTTTGAGCCAGACCTAGGTTCAGATTTTCATTCTATCATTTAACAGCCTTATGGCCACAGACAAGCCTCCTCACTTTTCTGAGTTTATGTCCTCATCTGTCCAACAGATTTTTTAATCTGAGGATTCTTTAATCCTCAAAACAGCCTTGTGAAGTAATCATTTCTATTGGACAGATGAATAGCCCATGACTGGCATAGTACATGACCTTTATATGTGCTTAATAAATGCTGGGGTTTTTTGTATTAAGATATAATTGACATCTAACATATTTTATATGTACAACATAATGATTCAATATATGTATATATTGCTAATTGATCACTACAATAAGTCTAGTTAGCATCTATCAAAATATCCATCAGCTGAATGCTGTTTGAACCAAGAAAATCAACTAGGTTTTACTTTGGGGCATTTGTTTTAATTGTGAACAATTCTGGGAACCTTTCAGTGTTATCTCCTCAGAAGAGAAGCCAAATCTAGTAATTTTATGTTTTATTGAGTATTCAAATTAAGCCCCCAAATGTTTACAAGTTGATCAGTAAAATATCAGCTGGTTCAGTAACAGAAGTTGAAGTCACATGGCTGAAGTAGTGTCTCATCTTGGCTCTTGGAAAAGAATAGTGACTTCATGGAGTCAATGCCACCCATCTAAGGAGAGCCCTCCCTCTGGGCAGGTGAATTACTTACCTGGCAGTGTTGAATGTCACCAGAATACCAAATATACATGAAAGCTCATTTATAGGATATTTATGTTTGTAGTAATAGTAAACATAGCTGGTTGTGACTCTGCAGGGGTTTTATATTGAGATATATTATAACATTATAGAATATATTGAGATAATATTTTACCATTATAGAAATGAAAGGACCTTGGGTTAATGCTAGTTTGTGGGGAATACTGGTAGCCCCTGAAAAGTATATTCAGTGAGACATAAGGGACAAGAAAAAAAGTTCTCCATGCCTGGGTGAGAGAAGACAAGAAAATTACAATTTAAAGACAGAAAGTGAAAAAGAAATTAGGAGATGGATATGTGGGTCTGGAGGAGGGAGGGTCACGGCACTGATACCTAGCCCAGTATTCAAAGAATACATGTCCAAAAATGTGTGACAGGTACATAAACTGGGCAGTGAACTGTGGAACCTATCAACTGAGGTCCAATCTGTAATGACATGGAAAGGAAAGGAAAACTCAGTTTGGAACTAATGAGAATGGGTAATAAAACTTCCATACATTGAGTGCCTACTAAATGCCAGGCATAGTTGATTTACGTACATCTTGATATCCTTGTAATAACTCTAAATATATAAGATTCATCCCCGTTAACAAATGAGGTAGTTGAGGCTTCAAGAGGGATGTATATGGCCACGTACCTAACAAAAGGGGGTCAGGATTTAAAATTTAGGCTGACTCTAGAACTTTCTATTCTGCTACACTACATCCCTCAGATGTCCTTAAAAGACTTCTCTTTTACAACCTAGAGGGTCGTATAATCGAAGATGTATGATTATTTCTGTAACGGACTATCTGTACTGGAATGTGAAGTCACAAGGCTCAAGAGAAACCTGTGGCTCCTATCCAAGGATGGCTCCTTGAATCCGTGCTGTTCCTTGCCTTAGTGCCTGTGTTTATGCTTTCATTTCTATAAGGTCAAGAATCTCTTTCTACCTTTCTTGGTAAATTCTGGCTCAGATCAGGCGTCAGCTCTTCCTGGGAGCCTTTCTGAGATTTTGCTCCCTCCCACCCACCCATCCCTAAAGACCTTTGTGTTCCTGCAATATTTTAGGCATATGTCTATCATCATACCTACTACTTTGTATTTTGAATTGCAGTAGTCCATCTGTATCTCTGTGTTCCCCTCAATACGGAGTTCTTTCAGGGCAGGAAATGAGTCTTTCTAGTTAGGTCACGGTAGGCACTCATTTGTTTCATAACTGTTTTTGGCTAAAGACAGTACTGACCTTTCTCCAATCAATACTGGTAATTAAGAGTTTACATGTTTTTAGAACTCTTGCACTCTGGTGTTTTCTTGGTTACTGATTACCATTTTTCAGATTTCCTTAATTAATTGACACTTTTTTGAAGTATATTTTACTAGTCAGCTGGCTCTTTTAAACTTTAAAGATTCATTATTTCTTTGCTTTAATTAGTCACCAAAATTGTCTACCTTAGTGATATCATTATCTAATTCTTTCGTGTGTACTTCATTTTTGTTTTGCTTTAGTTTCTGTAGATCCCATTGGCAGAGTAGTTGGCCAGCCATGGAGATGATTCCCTACGTGGGCATTGTATGGAAGGCCTTATTAAATTGCAATTTGGGAATAACATTCCATTTCTTAAAGAAGTCCTTTTTGTTTACCATATCCAAGCACTATAATTGCTGGGATTATCCAGATGCATAGTACTCACTCTTGCCCTCATGTAGTTCATTGTTCAGCATGGGAATCGGACAAAAACAACTTAGAATTCTACCCCTGGTAAGTTCTGATAAGAAACATAAATGGGGGTTGCTTTGGAAGTATGGAGGGGCCCAGCCCAACTCTCTCTTGGTCTAAGTGATCAGAAAGCAACATTTGGATCAAGAACACACCAAGTAGTAAGTAGAGGACCTTGCAAAGTAGAAAGAGGATGATGCTTCATTATTTGTACACTGGTTTGAGTTAGATCCAAAACCTAGATCTCTTGCGTTGAGTACATGTTGGCCTGAGCAGGAGGGAAGAGGTGATCAGGACCCGTCCTACTTACCGGTTTTATCTACAGTTAGACTTGGATCCAAAGAGAGAAGATACATTCCCTGTACTCTGCATGTTTAAAATCTAATTTTAAACTACTTTGAAAATTAGACGTAATAGGAATGTTCTGCCAGCAAGAGCAGTTTAGGCTTAACTGTGAATCTCTGTTAATGTCTAGACTTGGCACTTTATCTTGATCAATAAGGAACTGTTTACTTGGAAAATATTGCAGAGCCTAGTAGAGGCTAAAACTCTGGAGTACTTTAGCATGTGTTTGTTAGTATATTAAAAGTCATAAATACAGTGAAGACTTAAGGGAAATTTTAAAATAGAGTAAGTCCTCTTTATTTCTTTTTTAATTTACAGCTAGTTTATAGGTGTGACATTTGCAAATTTTTTTCTAACATTTTCATTTCCTTCTCTATTGTGAGATTTATTTTAATTACTTTTATTCTGTATAGATGGGGAAATTGAGACACAGATATGAATCAGGTCACAAAGCAAAGGATTAGGAGTCGAAAATGAATTCAAACCTCTTGATATTCTATCCAATAATCTTTTACTGGCTTGTACTGCTTGGAGATACCTGTACTTTCTATTTTGGCTTAAAGTTTTTCCTGTAACTCTTGTTTTTTCTTATAAAAATAATACAGTCATTGTAAAAATTACAGAAAATACAGAAAAGAATAAAGAGAATAAAGATACATTCCTATACATATGTGTGTAGAAATATATACCTATATTCCTACTGCCTAGAAATCACTGCTAATATTTCAGGCTATCTATTTTCAGATTTAATTGTATACATACTTAGCTATCTTTATAGAGGTTTTTTTTAATGAGATCAAACTATGTGTAATTTTGTGAATTTTCATTTCAAATATAATGTTGATATGTCATAATTTTAGTTACTTCATAGAATTGCATGGTGTGAATGTATTATTTAGTTGAACTCTTATTGATAGATTGTTTCCCATTTTTTGCCTTTAGAAATAATATAATTATAAAATTCTTAATATATGCATCTTTTTATACTTCCCTGATAATCTCTTTAAGAAAAATTTCCAAGAATCCAGTTATTGGGTCAAAAGGTATGCCTACTGTGGCATTATGTGTATTAAATTTAACCTTCATCCTGTCTATTCCTTTATGTTCCTTGTCACACTGGATTATGTAAATGCTTCATTTCTCTCTTCATCTCTGCTTTGGCAAGCCGCAGAAGAGCCCCACTCGAGTGTGATCGCGAAGAAGTGTACACCAGGGCCTGGACTTTTTTTTTTTCTTTTAATCTTTTATAAAGGTATTATTGATATACACTCTTATGAAAGTTTCACATGAAAAAGCAATGTGGTTACTACATTTACCCATATTATCAAGTCCCCACCCACACCCTTTGCAGTCACTGTCCATCAGTGTAGTAAGATGAGGGGCCTGGACTTTACGTGCTTTTTCTTTTAATTCTCTGAACAAGTCCTATGAACTACATAGTTAAATGAGGATTATCAAAAGTAAGTATTTTAGGAGTTAGAGCTAAAAATTAGATTTCTTCCAGCAGGTAGCTGAGATCATGAAATATCACATACTAAAGTATAATAATAACAAGCTACCATTTATTGAGCACCTAACTATGCACCAATTGCCGTGCTAGATACTTTTGTATATTATTTAGTCTTCCTGCAAAAGCTCCAAAGCCTGTGCGCTTTATACACTTCTCCCCTTCCAGCTTTGTTTCCAAGTTCACTTCTTAGCTCCCTCGCCTATGTTAGATGTCAAATTCTAGAGAGCAGGGACTTGTTAGTAATCCTTTTGTGAATTACCATGAAGGAGAGGTTACATTGGGTGCCTTTGTAGAAATGCTTTATGATTGTGATGGTTATGAAAACCATAGAAGACTTTTATAATTTATTTTGTTGACTTTTTATTTTATAAAAAAATCTCCTATTTGATAGAAAATGGCTTTTTTGTGTGCTTCTTATTTTTCATTTGCAGATGTGGAGAAACCTTAGGCCACCAGAGGGCATTGCAGTCAGCCTCAGCCTCCTATTATTTTCATTCTAAATCACTGCTGTCAAGAGATGCATAGTGAAATTTGTTCCCAATTAAATTTAAAAAAGAAGCATTTTTAGACTCAGTGAGCACCTATGAATAGGAAGTGTGGCTTGGACTTGGTGGAGCACTACCTTGAGGCACCCTTTTAATCTGTAAAAGCAAAAAATGGAGTAAGTAGTATTTTGCTGAAATTACTCTTCCACTTCATTTCTTCAAGCATATGCCTGAATTCTTAATTTGTTCTCCATAATTTATAATCTCTTAGTCAGATAATAAAGCCAGTTACTCTCAATATCAATAGAAATTGAAGTCAGAGAAACAAAGGACACAGTTTTTGGCCAGTAGCATCCACATCTTCACTGGTCTTTGTTGACACTTATAAAAACTTGCAAAATTGACTGATCCACAATTGAACTACTCTCTGGTTTCTATTCACCATCTGGTGGAAGTGCAGATAGGCATAAAAATGATTAAAAATCAACAAAAGTAAAAGGCATTTTGACAACCCATGAATTTAAATATCAATTCAAATCAAGACTAAACAAGTGATTGGGTTATAAACAAGTAAATCTTTCAACATCACTTGAAAAAAATGTAACTATTGGGGCTGCTAAATTGTAGCCAACTAGAGCTTTCATGGATCTGTGCTCTGGGAGCACTTGAGATACTAATTTATTTTGCAAACATTTATTGAGTACATTTGTACCAGGCACTTGGCTAAGCCCTGGCATACAGATAAGAATAATAATCATTATATATTGCTTTAGTTTTCTAACAATCTGGCATCTACTATCTTAGTACTTACTTCATACCTCTGAGATGAATTAGGGCAGATGATATTTTCATTTACAGGTATAGAGACAGGTTTGGAATGGTTAAATTATTCATTTATGTTACACAGCCAGTAACAGAGTAGGACTTAAACAGAGGTCTTCTGACTCAAATTCCATCCTTTCCCACAACCATGTTATCTTCCTAGAAGTGAGCCTATTATTCTCAAGGGAAGACTTGAGGGGTATAATATGCCAAAAGACCTAAAGTTAGAATTGAATGTATTATAGTCACTGGGTGGTTTTGATTGCTTAGTTTAATAAGCAACTTAGCAAATAAGTTCAAAAACTTACCAGCACTATTTCTCTTTTATCAAAAATGGAAGGTAGATTCAGTATGCAGGCAATGAAAATAGATTGGATTCTCTATTTGGTCAACCTATTACCAGGAATTCAACTTCTTTCAAGTCTGTGAGCCCTCACATCTTTCTCCAAGGTATGAGTTATGCACTAATGCCCATGTTAAAAAAAAACAGTCCCCTCATTTGAGTGTCAAGCTTGGGTAAGGATGTCCCTGACACAAAGGTCTCTGTTGGATTTTTATTTCTTTGGTAGTTTTGGAAAGTAATACCCTGGGTAGAGCACCCTAAAGTCCCTTTGGCATGAAGTTGTATTTCTCTTTTTACTTACTTCATCCCTCAATAGATGAAGAGCTGAGAATCCTCATCACCACTACTATGCCTGGGCACTATCACGAGTACTCTAAATATTTGTCCATGGAGTGTGTATATTGAGGGACATGGAGTATAGTGTTAACTTTGGTTTTGTCTAAACCAGAGTACCTAAAGTTGTAGTCCTTCTAACACTATGTATTTTGAGAAAAAGTAAGACGTGGCTTCCCTAAAACTTAATACCTTAGTAATTTCACCACATTAAATACAAATGATACATATACTCCTATCTTAGTCTGATCTGAATGAAGTGTGGTATGTATCCAGGCAGAAGGGAGCTGAGAAATAAATGCATAAGCTTAGGAGACTGAAAGCAGGAAAAATGCTAATGCTATGCCATTAAAACAAGAATACTGGTATCGTTCTTACCAAATCATGTTGTTACTCACTCGTTCATCCATCACTCCTGTTCCTGAAAGGGCAGGCTTAATTTTCGTGTCTCTGTTATCTACCAGTGAGACTTAACAATGGTGCTTATTAAGCATTGTTGCCTTGTACCAAAAATATTTTGCTAATCAAGAAGTCAACAAATAATTTTTGAGCATCTGCCAATGGCCAGCCACTTTGCTAAGCAATAGGTATACACTGAACAAGACAATGGAGGGAGACAGACAATGAGCATATAAACCAGTAAGATGATTTGAGGCACAGACAAGTGCTGTAGAACATAATGTAGGGAGCATATTCATCTAACATACTTAAACAGATATTTTAGTTACCAGCATCCATGTAAGAGAGGAGGAGAGAATATTCATACAGAGTATGCATGTACTGAAATGAGGAAGGTAAGAGCGTCAGAGCAGGAGAGCGTACAGGCAAGCAAAGATAGAAAAGCGCTAGAATGCAATATAGTGCCACTGACTAAGGGATTAAAATCTAAAGTTAGTTAAACTAGCATTTTTCTATTCTTTTTTTTTTCCTTCCTATTTTTTGTTTATGGGCTTATCCTTAGTGGTGCTGCTGCCTTTTAAAATAGCTTTATTGAGATACAATTCACACAAACCATATAATTCACCCATTTAAACTATATAATTCAGTGGCTTTTAGTATATAAACAGATGTGTGCAGCCATCACCTCAGTCAGTTTTAGAATAGTTTCATCACCTCAAAAAGAAACTCGTGCTCTTTAGACTCATTCTCTCATCTCCCATTTTCCTACTTCCTATCCCTAAGAAACCATTAATTTTTGTATCAGATTTTCCAATTCTAGACTTCCATATGAATGGAATCATATAATATGTGGACTTTTGTGACAGGCTTCTTTAAATTGGCATAATATTTTCAAGGTTCATTGAATTTATAGCAAATATTCCTTTTCATGGCTGGATGATATTTCAATTTTAGATCTACAACATTATGTTTATCCATTCATCAGCTGGTAGACATTTGGGTTTCCACACTTTGGCTATTATTAATAATGCTGCTATGAACTTTCATATACAAGTTTTTGTGTAGACATGTGTTTTCATTTTTCTTAGCTACATACCTAGGAGTGGAATTGCTTAGTCATATGGTAGCTATTTTTAATCATTTGAGAACTGCCAGATTGTTTTGCAAAGCAGCTGTACCATTATACATTCCCACTGACGATGTCTGAGGGTTCCAATTTCTTCATATCCTTGCTACCACTTATTATCTGACTTCTTGATTATCCTACTAGATATACAGTTACATCTTACAGTGATTTCAATTTGTATTTCCCTGATGACTAATGTCAAGTTTCTTTATCTGTGTTTATTGGCCATTTGTATATCTTCTTGGGAGAAATGTCCATTCAGATATTTTGCTGATTTTTTTAAGTTGAATTTTTTCATCTTCTTATTGGGTTATATATCCTTTAAATGTTCTGGATTGCATTCTACATTATTTATATATTTATATATTCTGGGTTCATGTCCCTTAACAGATACATGATTTCCAAATTTTTCTCTCATTTTGTGGATTGTGTTTTCATTTTTTTGATAATGTCCTTTGAAGCACTGAAGTTTTTAATTTTCATCTAGTCCAATTTACATGTATTTTCTTTTGATGCTTATGTTTTTGTGTCATATCTAATAATCCATTTCCAAATCTAAGGTCACAAAGATTTACGTCTATGTTTTCTTCCAAGAGTTTTATTGTTTTGGCTCTTATATTTAGGTCTTCAATATACTTGCCTTACATTTTTTATAACTTTTTAGCTAATTTTTGCATATAGTGGGGGTAAGGTTCCAATCTTATTTTTTGTCATGGACATCAAATTGTATTAGCACCATTTGTTGAAAAGACTTATTTTTTCCCTGTTGAATGGTCTTGGCACCCTTGTCAAAAATCAATTGAGTGCAGACAAATGTGGTTAATTTTAATTCTCAGTTCTGTTCCATTGATCTTGTATGTCTATCCTTTTGCCATTACCACACTGACTTGATTCCTATTGCTTTGTACTACTTTTTTTTTTTAGTATCATTAATATACAATAACATGAGCAACATTGTGGTTACTAGATTCCCCCATTATTAATTCCCCACCACATGCCTGTATAGAGTCACTACTTGTCTTCTCTGTGCTATACTGCCTTCTCCTTGCCCTCCCCACATTATGTGTGCTAATCATAATGCCCCTTATTTCCCTTCTCCCTCCCTTCCCACCCATCCTCCCCAGTCCCTTTCCCTTTGGTAACTATTAGTCCATTCTTGGGTTCTGTGAGTCTGCTGCTATTTTGTTTCTTCACTTTTTGCTTGGTTTTTATGCTCCACAGATGAGTGAAATCATTTGGTCCTTGTCTTTCTCCGCCTGGCTTATTTCACTGAGCATAATGCCCTCCAGCTTCATCCATGTTGTTGCAAATGGTAGGATTTGTTTTCTTATGGCTGAATAATATTCCATTGTGTATATGTACCACATCTTCTTTACCCATTCATCTACTGATGGACACTTAGGTTGCTTCCATTTCTTGGCTATTGTAAATGCTTTGTATTACATTTTGAAATCAAAAAGTGTGAGTCCCCCAACTTTATTCTTTTTCAGGATTGTTTTAGTTATATGGGATCCCCTAAAAATCTATTAAACTTTTATTTTATTTTTTAAACTTCTTCTACGAAGAAGCCAGCTGGGATTCTAATAGAATTGCACTGAATCTGTGGATCAATATGGTGAATATTGCCGTCTTAACAATATTAACCTTTTGTATCCATGAACATGAAATGTCTTCTCCATTTGTTTTTATCTTCTTAACTAGCTTTTAACAATGTTTTGTAGTTTGAGTATAACTTTTGTACTGTTTTTATTAAATTTATTTCTAAGTATTTTATTCTTTTTGATGTTATTAAAAATGGAATTGTTTTCTTAATTTCATTTTCATATTGTTTGTTGCACCTATATAGAAATACGTTTAACTTCTGTATATTGATCTTGCTGAACTCACTTACCAGTTCTAATAGTTTTTTAGTGGATTCCTTAGGATTTTCTGTATATCAAATTATGTCATCTAAACTTGCAGGACCTTTTACTTTTTCCTTTCCAATCTAGATGCCTTTTATTGTTAATTGCTCTGGCTAATTGCTAATTGCTTGCCTAATGGCTCTGGCTAGGACTTCCAGTACAATGTTGAATAGAAGTGGTAAGAGCAGACATTCTTGTCTTATTCCTGATCTTGGACGGAAATCACTCAGTCTTTCATCCCTGAGTATGATGTTAGCTATGGGGTGTTTTTAGATGACCTCCATTGTTTCTTTGCTTGCAATCAGTCACTTAATTGATTGAGCATCTACTCTGTCCTCAGCACTTTTAGCCATTATCAGGAATGTCTGATAGTGCACTAACGCACTTTATCTAGCATCATTTACAATGCTAGTTTTTTATGTACTAAAATGTTTTTTATTGTTTTGTTTTGTCTTAACCATTTGTTTAGTAATCTTTATAAAATGCTTGCTACACTTGGCCACTTTAAACATAATACATATAATTCAACCTTTGCTCTAAAAACTTGTACATAATTATGATGTGTTACTGTGCTGGCTAATAATGTGGTAATGCCTTTAGGAAATTATTAGATAGTTTGGCCCTTCAAAGAATCACTCCAAACTGCTGTGCCTTTTGCATTCCTGTGTCTGCTTTTTACAAATACATATTGTCCTGTCCCTAGTTGTTAATTGGCACTTTTTCTGACCTTCATATGCCTGCCTCCCAGAACAATTTCTTCTAACAGGCAACTTCTAATTTGCTGAGGACCAGGCTACCAGAAAACCAAAGTATTTAGAAGTTTTTGTAAAATAAGTGTAAATAAACTGGGGAAGAAATTCTCCTGTGAGTAAAGTATGTGAACTTTCCAGTAATACTTTGGCTTCTTAGAAATGCCTCTGGTTTCCTAGGTTCTCAGCTCTGTTCCAAATGAATCACTGTCAGGTGTGAGATATTACTGTATCATAAATAAAATCATTTTTTAAAGGCTTGGTCTAGTCCCCTCTGCCTCATCCCTGTTCCTAGTCAGTTTCATTAGTTGAACTGTCCCTGTTTGTCTTACTTTCCAGTTCATAGCAGGCTTATTCATAATAGCTGAAAAATCAAAACAGCCTAATGACAAATAAGTAATAGATGTCACAAAATAGCACAACAAAATACTATGCAGCAATGAAAGTAAACAAACTAAAGCTATATACAACAACATGGATGAATCACACAATACTGAATGAAAGAAGCCAGACATAAAACATGATGTATGATTCCATTTATGTATGATCCCATTAGTAGTAGTATTATGGTATGATCCCATTACTTTATGATTCCATTTTAAAACCAGTGTTAGAAGTCAAGACATCTGTTACCTTTAGGGAGGAAGAATATAGGTAATAAGACACAACTAGTATAAGACTGAAAGTAGATATACCAGCAAACACTAATAATATTCCATTGTGTATATGTACAGGAAAAAGCATTTTGCAGGATAGGAAGTCATGAAGTAATGGTGAAATGGATACATCACCAGGAAGAGATAAAAGTCCTAAACCTAGATGCACCTAATAACATAGACTCAGAAGCATAATGCAAAGATGGTCATAATTACAAAAAGAAATGACATATCTTACAATCACATGGAGATTTTAACATATCTCTTTCTGAAAATTAAATAGTCTAAAGACTATTTGAATAATATCTCATAATTATTCACCTCCAAATTAGAAAATACAGTTCACCATCACATATTAAGCTGAATCCTGTCAGCCTGAGGTTTCCTTGTTCTGGGCCTAGTTCTGTTTATTAAAACCATGAAGACATGGTATTTTTCCATTTTTATTTATTTTATTTTTTATGGATTCTTTAAATTGTTTTATATTTTATTTTGAAAGGTAGCTGCCTTGTGTCCTGTGAATCTTTTCTTTCCAACACTTCCATTTTTCTTTGTACTGTTCCTCCTAGGACATTAATTTATCTTCTTTCACCCTCCAGATTATTCTCCTCTGAATATATCCAGTTGGCTGCTCTCTTTATCTAGGGCGCATCTTTCATTTTAGGAGAAATTAACACTCTACTAGATGCTTTCTCCATATTACCTCATTTAATCTTTATAATAACCTTATGAAGCAGGTGATGTCTTTATTTTACAGATTTAGAAATTTGGGCTTAGAGAAGTTTTATCAGTGTCAGATATCTAGTGTGACCAGATGGGGTGATTGAAGAATGAACACCATATCTGGGGGGATGGTGGTGCCATTTACTGGAATGGAAAACATTAGTCATCATGGTGGAACAGGCAACAGATATCTCCCCTTGGATGTCTAGTGGATTTCTGAAACTTAACATGTCCAAAATTGGTCTCTTTTCCTGTATAAAAATCTGCTGCTTTCCCAGTGTTCCTTATCGCTGACTGGTACCACAGTTCACTCAGTGGTTCAGGCCAAAAATCTTGGACTCATACTTTCTTACTCCACTATCAACAAATACTTCCAGAAGGTGTTGCAGATCCTACCATTTCTCCCCTTTTCCACCTCTGCCACTAAGTGTAAGCTTCCATCATTCTTGTCTAGATCACGACAGTAGTTTCTTAGCTGATGTCCCTGTTTCTGCAATTACCCCACACATTCTCTTCTCAACACTCAACCAGATCCTTTTATATGTAAATCAGATCCTGCCTTTCTCCTGCTCTCATCCCTACAAACTTAGAATAAAGGCCATGGTCCTTCACATGGCCCCTAAGGCCCTTCATGATCCCACCCTTGCTCACACACGTACAAAACTTTGGCCACATTGGCCACATTCATCAGACTCAAGCAAGTGCCTGACTTGGGGTCCTTACACTTGCAGTTCCTTCTGCCACTTCTTACATTGTCACTTCACTCAAGTGCCATATCATCAGAGGCCTTTCCCGACCACTCTGTCTAAAATAGCACCAGCTACTCCCTATTCCCTTAGCCTGTTTTATCTTTCTGCATGACAGTTATCACTACTCAATATTTTGTTACATATTTATTCATTTATCTGTTTGAGATCTATTTCCTCTAGTTTCAGCTTCTTGGGGGCAAGACTTTGTTTAGTTCATCACTGTATCTCTAGTGCCCAGGAACCATTCTATAGGCATTTGAATGACTGGATATTACTTCACTGTCTTTGCTTTAGTAGCTCCTGTCTTGCCAATGGGTTTCGGCCCCGGACAAGTTCACTATGGATTCAATGAGACCAAAGAAATGGCAGTGGAGCATTCTTGGAGTGAAAGGGTTTATACCCAACTTTATTTCCACAGTGGCAGGTCAATCACTGGAATCCTGTCCACTCAGAGCGAGTCTGCATGCAGCAAGCTGGTCACTGCCTCTGGGCCTTTCTACTCCTGCAGCTGTCTTGGTCTGTGCCCTTGGCACTACCACCACTCCAGCCTCTACTTCCCTGCAGCTGTGCAGCAGCCGTGCTACCGTGTCGCAGAGCACTGGGCAGAGCTCTTTATATGGAGTCAATTACAACATATTGCCCATACATGTGTAGTGAGCTAGCCAACCAGGGCCAGGTGAGAACCCTGGCCACAGGAACCTTCACTTTATCCACAGTTCCTCATTGCCTGGAACAGAGTTTCTCAGCATTGCCACTATTGACACTTGGGCTGGGGAGTTCTTTGATGTGGGGAGACTGTCCTGTTCAGTGTAGTGTTCAGCAGTACCTCTGGCTGCTCCCCAGTACATTTCAATAGTATCCACCTCCAGTGATCTCACAGAAATGTAGCCATACATTGCCAAATGTTCACTGAAGGGTAGAAACCATCCAGTTGAGAACCCCTGCCCTGTGGCAAACCAATCTCTAGGTCAGATTCACCTGGACAGCTTTTTAAAAAAGCAAACCCAAGCCTTGCCAGAGGCCTATAGATTCAGAATCTCTTAGCCTTAGGTCTAAAGTGGCTGGTCAGCAAGTACAAGGAGATGCTGTCATGTTTGATAAACCCAAAGCCCTTTATCATCTCTCACCCTGCCTTTCTAAGCACTGCTTCTTTACATCGCCTGACCTTCCAGCTTCACCATATGCCATTTCTGACTCCCTTTCTCTGCATGTGTTTTTTTCTTCCCTGCTCAATTGCTTACTGAAGCCATTTTCCTCTTCCTTCATTAGCAACAGAACCCCTGTATTGTTGAATCTTCACTATGTACCCAATTAAATAACACATTTCCCAAACTTCCTTACAGATGAAATCCTAAAATTTTAGGTTGGATGAGTTTTGTGGAATGTACTGCTCTTTTAACTTCAGTCAGGTTTCTCCTGAGTTTGAGTTCTGGTTTTCCAAAGAGTGTGAAAGCCTGTTTTTCTCCTATAGTCCTCTAGTACCCAGGTTAAGGTTGTGTCATCTTGATTGTATCGTCTCCTCTTCAGAAGAAACACGTCATTTTCCTCAGGGTAGAGGCACCTGCCAGCTAAGTAGGCAACAGGGCTGGCTTATAGATTTAGAGGTGACATATAATTTCCAGTCCAAAACCTTTACTAAATATAGAGCATTACTGTATTAAAGGCATTGTGGAGACATTGCAGATTGCAGGAAGAAATACAAAAACAATCCTAGCCCCAAGAATCTTGCAGTTTATCTTGGGAGATAACCAGCAATACAAGGTAATTTACTTGAATGTATTTAAAAATTAGTATCTACACATTGTTCTATATTGTTATTTCTTCATGTGGAAATATCTCATAGGTGCAGCTAAATTGTAAGCTTCATGAGAGCAGAGACTGTATCTGGTGTTTCATTGCATATTCCAATGTGGGAACTCAGTTTGGGTTAAAGATGGTACTGAGTTATACAGATGATAATATTCCCAAGTTTAAGCCTGTCTCTGCAATGAACAATGAACTTCTTATTTGGGAAAGAAATAGCATCCAGGGCCAGAGGTTTAATGTGAGGACTTCTGTGCACCTTCAGGAGGCATTCCTGACAGAGCTCGATCAGCTGCTGAGCATAGGCACTGTCATGTGTTCTTCCGCTTCTCTCTGACTCCAGCCAAACGGGCAGAAAGGTGAAAAGGAAAATGGATTCAGCTGTGAGAGTCCCATACATGCTCTGGTGTGAAACCACTCTCTCTCGGCTTGTTTAACTCAGATCAGAAAAGAAGATGGGGCTCCCCAGCTCATGTGGAATTGTGGTCAGTGTGACACCTGGCAACACCACCCACTGAGGTAACTGTCACCAGCTGAATAACAGGATGCGTACAACCCTTCTATACCCTTATTGTACTTTCTTCCCAAGCTAGTCCACCCTCTAATGCCAAGTTCTAGAACCAGTCCTGTTATGGCAGCCTGAACTTTGAACTTTTTCCTACTCCACACTTCTTAATTCCAGGCAAAATTCCTAAATTACTCCCCCTTGTGACATGATTTCAAATTTCATACTGTCATTATACAAATTTCTTCACTGAAGAAAACTTGGTCCAATTAGATAAATGGATGAAGAAAAAAAAATCACCAAAAGGCCGTATATGATAAACCCACAGCCAACATCATACCTAACAGCAAGAAGCTGAAAACTTTTCCTTTAAGATCAGGAAGAAGACAAGGATGCCCACTCTCCCCACTTCTATTCAACATAGTACTGGAGGTCCTGGCCATGGCAATCAGACAACACAAAGAAATAAAAGGCGTCCAGATTGGTAAGGAAGAACTTAAAACTGTCACTGTTTGGAGATGACATGATATTATACATAAAAAATCCTAAAGAATCCACTCCAAAACTACTAGAACTAATATCTGAATTCAGCAAAGTTGCAGGATACAAAATTAATACACAGAAATCTGTTGTATTCCTATACACTAATGATGAACTAGCAGAAAGAGAAATCAGGAAAACAATTCCATTCACAATTGCATCAAAAAGAATAAAATACCTAGGAATAAACCTAACCAGGGAAGTGAAAGACCTAAACCCTGAAAAGTACAGTACACTCATGAGAGAAATTAAAGAAGATACCAATAAATGGTAATACATCCTGTGTTCATGAATAGGAAGAATTCATATTGTCAAAATGGCCATCCTGCCTAAAGCAATCTACAGATTCAGTGCAATCCCTATCAAAATACCAGCAGCATCTTCAACGAACTAGAGCAATTACTTTTAAAATTCATATGGAACCGCAAAAGACCCCAAATAGCCAAAGCATTACTGAGGAGGAACAATAAAGCTGAGGGGATTACAATCCCCGACTTCAAGCTCTACTACAAAGCCACAGTAATCAAGACAATTTGGTATGGGCACAAGAACAGACCCATAGATCAATGGAACAGAATAGAGAGCCCAGATATAAACCCAAGCATGTATGGTCAATTAATATATGATAAAGGATTCAGCCATAAGAAACAAATCTTACCATTTGCAACAACATGGATGGAGCTGGAGGACATTATGCTCAGTCAAATAAGCCAGGCAGAGAAAGACAAGTACCAAATGATTTCCCTCATTTGTGGAGTATAACAACGAAGCAAAACTGAAGGAACAAAATAGCAGCAGACTCAGAGACTCCAAGAAGGAACTAGTGGTTACCAAAGGGGAGGGGTGTGCAAGGGAGGGAGAAGGGGATTGAGGGGTATTATGTTTAGTGCACATGGTGTGGGGGTCACGGGGAAAACAGTGTAGCACAGAGAAGGCAAATAATGAATCTGTGGCATCTTACTACACTGATGGACAGTGCCTGCATTGGAGTATGGGTGGGGACCTGATAATATGGGTAAATGTAGTAACCACATTGTTTTTTCATGTGAAACCTTCATAAGAGTGTATTTCAATAATACCTTAATAAAAAATTTAAATATATATATATATATATATATGATAAAGGAGCCATGGATATGCAATGGGGAAATGACAGCCTCTTCAACAACTGGTGTTGGCAAAACTAGACAGCTACATGTAAGAGAATGAAACTGGATTATTGTCAAATACAAAAATAAACTTGAAATGGATCAAAGACCTGAATATATTCATGAAGCCATAAAACTCTTAGAAGAAAACAGGCAAAAATCTCTTGAATATAAACATGAGCAACTTCTTCCTGAACGCATCTCCCCGGGCAAGGGAAACAAAAGCAAATGAACAAATGGGACTACATCAAACTAAAAAGCTTCTGTACAGCAAAGGACACCATCAGTAGAACAAAAAGGCATCCTACAGTATGGGAGAATATATTTGTAAATGACATATCCAACAAGGGGTTAACATCCAAAATATATAAAGAACTCACATGCCTCAACACCCAAAAAGCAAATAACCCAATTAAAAAATGGGTGGAGGATATAAAGACACTTTTCCAAAGAAGAAATTCAGATGGCCAACAGGCACATGAAAAGACTCTCCACATCGCTAATTATCAGGGAAATGCAAATTAAAACCTCAAAAGCCACAATGAGATATCACCTCACACCAGTTAGGATGGCCAACATCAAAAGGACTAGGAACAACAAATGTTGGCGAGCATGTGGAGAAAGGGGAACCCTCCTACACTGCTGGTGGGAATGTAAATTAGTTCAACCATTGTGGAAAGCAGTATGGAGGTTCCTCAAAAAACTAAATATAGAAATATCATTTGTTCTGGGAATTCCACTCCTAGGAATTTACCCAAAGAAAACAAGTTCTTAGACTCAAAAGAACATATGTACCCCTATGTTTATTGTAGCACTATTTATAATAGCCAAGATATGGAAGCAACATAAGTGCCATCAGTAGATGAATGGATAAAGAACAGGTGGTACATATACACAATGGAATACTATTCAGCCATAAGAAGAAAACAAATCCTACCATTTGCAACAACACAGATGGAGCTAGAGGGTATTATGCTCAGTGAAATTAACCAGGCAGAGAAAGACAAATACCAAATGATTCCACTCATTTGTGGAGTATAAAAACAAAGCAAAACTGAAGGAACAAAACACCAGCAGACTCATAGACTCTAAGAAGGGACTAGCAGTTACCAAAGGGGATGGGTGGGGAGAGAGGGAGAAGGGGATTGAGGGTTAGTATGATTAGTACACATGGTTTGCGGGGGTCATGAGGAAGACAGTGTAGCACAGAGAAGACAAGTAGTGACTCTGGCATCTTACTACACTGATGGACAGTGACTTCAATGGGTATGGTGGAGGGACTTGATGATATGGGTGAATGTAGTAACCACATTGTTTTTCATGTGAAACCTTCATAAGAGTCTATATCAATGATACCTTAATTTAAAAAAAAAGTTTTAAAAAAATCACCCAGAGTTCTACCACTAAAACAAACATTGTTATAATTTACTGTATTTCACATTTGTCTTTGCATCAAGTGTGTGTGTATATAAAACTAGGATTGAGATGTACATAATTTCTGCTTTAAGTTGTAGTTTTGCATCCTATTTTTGGCACTCTACATCAGATTATACCTGGTTCCCCAGGTTATGACATGGTTTAGTAAGCATAATTTTTTTCTTTTTCTTCTTTATCTAGTAAGCATAATTTTTAATGGTCCATCCCATTAAATGTAGCCCAGTGAGTGCTGGGGATCTCCACATCCCAAAAAGTAGGACCCACTGAAGGGGTGGGAAGAAAACCCAGAAGTCTTCTGTCCAAACTGCTCCCTTTAGGAAGAGCCAAAGGCCTCTCAGACTGGGTCTCGTGGGTAAGACCTGCCTGGCCCAAGACTGCTCAGGCCCCGGGCCCAGCTCCACCCTGGACTGGCTGTATGGCCTCAAGCAGGTTACTTCACCTCAGTTTTCCTGTCCACAGAATCAAGATGGTAACAGTTCCTTCCTCCTAGGGTTTTTGGGACGATTCAGAGTTAATATATGTGAAGTGCATAGAATTGTGCCTGGTATATGCCAAGTGTAAATGTTGGCTGTTTTTCTTAGCTATGGCCAGAGATCCTACAGTGAGGTCAGGAGGCTGTAATTTTTTTATTGTGTATGCCTCTATTATGATGTAAAAGTTATTTTGCTTTTAGATGATATATTTTATTTTCAGGACAAATCTGTTGCTTCAGTATGAATATTAGAATTTAATTCAGAAAGAAAGGGAATAGATTCAGGGAAAAAATCCTTTCGTGAACTTAGCATATCATTAATTTTTTTCCCTCAAAAATGCCAAAAGCCTGATTCCTGTTGACAAATATCCCATAGAGCTTTCCTAGGGCTCTAAGATACCAGTTTGCAAAAGACTGTCCCAAGGTCCTCTATGTGACCTCTGTGATCACGTCCCAGAGAATTGCTCCTAGAAAATAATATAAGTTGCTTTCCCAAAGATTTGGACAGGAAAGTGAGTCATTTTTTAAATCATGACTGGGTGCAAGATGAAGCTCACTGGATGCAGGGTCAGGAGACCTGGGTTCAAGTTCTGCCCCTTCCTTAGTTCTTTCACTAATTATCTTGGGGGGAGCCCTTTAGAAAGTCACATGATATCTTCAAAGCTTGGATGTGAATGGACAGCTTCTGTGTAGTAGAAATTAAAAGATATTGTATGAATATATCATTCTTATTATTGGAGTAACAACACATGGCTGTAAATCCACATCTGAAAGGGGTCTAGTTTTTTTTATTCTCCTTCACATTGTGTGCGTGTGTGCCTTCTGGAAGCATGCTGTATTCAAAGCAGAAGATATATCACAATGAACAGATATTTGCAGAGTCCAGCTTTGTGTTTTCTTTTGGTCCCATAATGGACTAGCCTGCTTATTTCCATCTGACGGAAGCAGACCCAATATTTTTGCTTATCTTGTTCTGTCATGTACACTCTATGGAGTGTCACTTCATTAATTGTAAGTTCCAGAGGAAAACATCTCTGTTAAGCAGAGATTTGTATCTCATATGACCAGCACAGCCTTTTTAGGGAGCCTACTGTGTGGTGTGCTGTGCCCCCTAAGAGACAGGCTTGTAGCTATGGTAACGGAAACCTTGTCCAGCCCTGTGGTGTGGATAAGGCGGGAGAAATACTGACTTTGTTGATTTCTCTTATTTCTCACTGTGGCTCTAAATCCCCTAGGAACATTGGTGGCATTACTGAGAGCTGGTTGCCTGGCTCCCACCTATGTCTTTGCCCTTTTATGGCATTAGATGTAAAACTAAAGAAGATAGTACATGAAGAATTGCGTGTTTTAATACGCCCCCTCCTTGTGCTAGAATGATCTATGGCACTGAGCATAGTATCTGTACCTAGCAGACATCAGAATAGGTTATTCATCTATTCAAAAAAAGCTTTTACTGAATGAATGGCTTTTAGATGAGTGTGAACACATTTATGCCATACACATTTGCAAAAATTACTGTCAGGCCCTGTTCTTTACTGGTTTTACTTTTGCATCAACAGAACATGCATGTGGTTTCTGACAGTAAAGCGGGCATAGTTGTGGTGTGTCTCCCTCTCTCTCACCAGGTTCTCCTGTCAATTGCAAGGATTTGCCAAAGGCTAGCAGGGGTTAAAGCTGAACCCACACTATGACCAAATCTGAACTTGAACCTAGTGTCATTTGATCAGCATTTCTTAAGTATCCTAGCAATATGCGAGGTATATGCTAAGTGCTGGGAATGCAGGAATCAGTGGGACATGGCCTCTGTGTGCTCATGATTTTGTGGGGAATATAGACACGGAGCATGGGACTGTGAAGGGGTTGGTCAGGGGCATACTATAGTGCGGTGGAAACATACAGCAATGGTCTAGCCTGCCAACCATGTGTTCCACACCCCTTCTTTTACACCTGCTCGTCCACTGTGGGAGATACTCTTCCATACCTTTTCCTCTTGGATAACTCTTCATCTTCCAAATTCAATTCAAAAGTCACCTTCTCTGGAAAGCTCTCCTGATATTCTCCCCACCCCCAAACCTGTTTCCTCAAAACCTGAATTAAATTGTTGGTTTGCTTGTCTAGTTCAATATTTCTTGAGTATATACTGTATGTTTAGTGCTGTACTTAACACAAAATTAATTAGAATTGACATGTCTGATTCACACAAACCAAACTCACAATAATCTAATATATTAACCAGACAGTCATTTTCCTCATTTCCTGGGGATGGGGGAATACAAAGGGAGAGCAGAGGAAAGGACTACATCATTCCAAGACCCCTCTGCTGGGCTGCCCTACTGTCCAGTGCACACCTCTTCTGTGGCAAGAGCATGTGCGTGCCTTCCTCCAGGTGGACTGCAAGATCCTGAAGGGCAAGGGCAGGGTCTTCATGAGTATGGAAGAAAAGAACAAGGATGCTACCTGGGCGCTATATTGGTGTGGTGGTTAATTTTATGGTGGCATGGCTGGGCTAGGTACCCAGATATTTGGTCAAACCCCAGTCTAGTTGTTGCAATTAAGATATTTCTTAGATGTGATTAACATTTCAATCAGGAGAGTTGGAGTAAAGCAGATTACCCTGCATAATGTGGGTGGGCCTCATCCTATCAGTTGAAGGCCTTAAGAGAAAAGACTGACCCCCATAGGAGGAAGGGGGAATTCTGCCTCCAGACTTCCTTAAGACTCAAGACTGCAACATTGACTCCTGTCAGGATTTCCGTCTTGCTGACCTTCCCTGCAGATTTCCAATTTGCCAGACCCCATAATCTCATGAACCAATTCCTTAAATAAATATCTCTATAAATACATCCTATTGCATTTATATGGAGAACTATTTCTCTGGAGAACCTGGACTAATACAATTGTTATCACGTGGGGGTTTATACTGGAACTACAAGAATTAGTGTTTTGAGAGTTTTGGACTTTTAATCAAAGCAGTAAAATCTTAAATTGTTAGACTTGGAAGCACCCTAATGTGTTATCAAAATTATAGCTTTGTTTATTGAGAAAGCTAAAGCTCAGACAGACCAAGTTTCCTATCCAAGGTCACACAGCAGAGAGGTAATTATAATAGGTGAGACTGCTACCTGGTCTTCTGACTTAGCACTACTTTTTTTTTTTTAGGGTATAGTTCTTTTTTTTTTTTTTTTTGGTATCATTAATCTACAATTACATGAGGAACATTATGTTTACTAGACTCCCCGCATCACCAAGTCCCCCCCACATACCCCATTACAGTCACTGTCCATCAGGGTAGTAAGATGCTATAGAATCACTACTTGTCTTCTCTGTGTTGTACAGCCCTCCCCATGCCCCCCCCCTCACATTATACATGCTAATCATAATGCCCCCTTTCTCCCCCCCTTATCCTTCCCTTCCCACCCATCCTCCCCAGTCCCTTTCCCTTTGGTAACTGTTAGTCCATTCTTGGGTTCTGTGAGTCTGCTAGTATTTTGCTCCTTCAGTTTTTTCTTTGTTCTTATACTCCACAGATGAGTGAAATCATCTTGTCTTTCTCTGCCTAGCTTATTTCACTGAGCATAATACCCTCTAGCTCCATCCATGTTGTTGCAAATGGTAGGATTTGTTTTCTTATCTTAGCCCTACTTTTTATATATCAAAAGATCAGTGAAATCATGAAATATGTAATGTCTTTACACTACCTTAATGTCTTTACACTACTTTGATTTTATGAGCAATATCTTTTCAGTATCTGATCACATGGAAAAGAGTCGTTCTGGTTTCAATATGGAGACTAAAATGTATGGGGAATTGTAGAAGCAGGGAGATAGGCTAAGAAGTAAGTTCATGAAATAAAACACTGTAAAACCCATTTGTTACCTAGTGATACCTGCTTGAGGAGATCCTCAAAGTCTCATAGATGCTGAGTTTATTTTCCCAACTAATTCTAAGAAAAGTACCTTCCTATTCCCATTACTAACACTGGGGGAGGTCCTGGAGCCTCTAGATCCCAGAGACCACTCTTTCATTCAACACTTGCCCACATGTCAGGCTATACACTTAGACATGGTAGGTGACGGCCTGTGGGTTTTGAAAGACCCCAGGAAGACATCCCAATCCATTATTCTTGCTACTGTCTGAAATTCACCCATCAGAAACTGAATCATCTGTATTAAGTATTATCCTGTCTTGGCTATTTATTGAGCATCTGCTGTGCACCTGACCCTAAGCCAGCATTGGGAATAAGGGGATGAATAGACATGGCCCCTAACCTCAAGGAGTTCACAGTCTGAAGGGTATAGGAAGACACAAAAACAAATAGTTATAATACCATATAGTAAGTTAAATTGTGGAGATATACACAGGATGAGTACCTTTGCCAGCTGAGGTGGACAGTGAAACCAAAAGGAAGGAGACAAAGAATGTTTCATGGAGGAGGTGATATCTACACGGAACCTTAAAGAGACATAGGAAAAGGTGTTAGCCAAGCAAGGTGGATGGGGATGGTGCTAGCAGAAGATTTGGTGTATGGAGAAACCACAGGAATTCAGGGTTCATAACATGTTGGACAGGGGGCAGCAAAAGATGAGATTAAAGGGGAGGCAAGAGAGAGCCTTGTCAACAGTGAGGAACTGCCTGAAGATTTCAGGGAGGAGAATGAAACGGTCCTTTTAGATAGAGGACTTTAGTTGTCGAGGGAGGCGGGATTTGATGGATTGAGATTGGAACCAAGGGGCCCAATTAGAAGGGGCCTCAAGGAGAAATGAAAAGAATTGTGAAACATTTAGAAGGATAACACCTACAGGACTTAATGATTAACTGGATGTGGGCATCCTCCCCAAGCCCCCAGATTATTCTGAAGCAAATCTCAGACCGCGTATCATTTCACCTGCAAGTATTTTACAATAGCTATCTGAAAGAGAAGTATTCTTTGGAGAAAAATAACTACAATGTTATTTCTAATCCCCTCAATGGATAATCATTCCTTAATATCAAAAATCTAGTCATTCAATTTCCATCATTATTATCCCATATTTTTAAAAAATTATTTGCATCAGAATCAATAAGACCTGTACATTCTGATAGGTTGGTATGTCTAATTCTCTATTATTTAAGAAACTGTCTCATTAGTTTTGTAGTGACCATTTCCCACAGTATGGATTGTACTGATCCCATCCCCATGATGGCTCCTGAATGTGTTCCTCTGTCCCTTTTCTGTAAAACGTTATGTGGATGTAGAGGCCTGATCACATGCAGGTTTTATTTATTTATATTTTTTGGCAAGATTAGGTGGTGCTGTTTATCCATCATGCCTGATTATCTCTCTTTGTGTGATGTTAGCAGCCAGTGATGGTAATTGCCTAGATTTATTAGTTGGGTTTTGCAAAATGACAATAACTTTTTAAGAGGCTATAATACTTTAAGTCTGCCATTGCAGTGGGAAGAAGTTTCTCCAGCCCTAAAGGGTACAGAGAAGCAATATGACATCGGTGCTGGCCAGGGTTCCAGTTAGGGAGAAAGGGGCAGAAAGGGGAGAAAGAGAACAAAGAATTCACCCCTTGCCTTGCTGTTTCCCCCATGCCAGCTCCTCTTAGGGAGATTCGGTTTCTTGTGGGGTGGAGACACTCCCAAAAATGAAATACCCAGTTTCTCTGTGAGGATTTAAACTAGTAAAGCATTATTTAATAGAATGAGATTAGACCTGCTCCCTCAGGGATGTGGTGTCTTCTAAATCAAAGCGGGATTTTGCTAGAATTAATCACGGTTATGGGAGCATTGTCTCAGTAAGACAAAACAGAGTGGAGAAGCAAGTAGGGGCCTAATACATGGTCCCGAAGAGCCGAACATGGACTGTCGGCTTGCACTCACACTCTAGGAAAAGGACAGCACAAAGGAAGAAATCAGCTGTCGTTACCCAGAACTAGCCAAGGGAGAGGAGGTGCCAAATCTGGTAGAAGCGAATATTGCAGTCACTGGAGTGGTACCTTCTGCCAGGGGGCAGGGATGGTCATCTACTCACTTCTTCAGCAGGCATATACTGAGTGCTCACCGTGTCCCAGGCACTGTGTATCACACCCTAGGAATTGAAGGGTAAGCTCAGCCTCACCTTTCCTGTTCCGTGGGGGAGACGGAACAATATAGAGTCTTAGAGCCCATTGGCTGAGTGCCTAGAGGGGAGGCACAGTTCCTGAGGAGCACGTGATCCCAAGCTCACCACGCCCTCTGAGTAACTTGGTATTGCAAAAGGGTGCTGCCAACGTGAGACCTCAGCTGCCCCACTCATCTCCCATTTTTTTTATTTTTAAGTAATTGTGACTTCTTCAGTACAGAATAACTGAACAAGACAGACTTATTTTGGTCCAAGTGCTCTTAATTGATCTTATGACATCCATTTTGCTGTGCCATGGGAAAGGGGCAATGTTCTAGTCCAGGGTAGGCCCAGAAAGAGAATTTACACACAAAAAAATGTTTTCCAATTTTTTTTTTTAATTTTAGTAAAATTGAAATAACGTAAAACTTACCATCTTGACCGTTTTTAAGGATACAGGTAAGTGGTATTAAATACGTCACAATGTTACACAGCCATCACCACCATCCATCTCCAGAACTCTTGTCATCTTGTGAACTGAACGGTGCATTGAACACCGGCTCCCCATTCCTCCCTCTCCCAGCCCCTTGCAACCACCCTTTCACTTTCCGTCCCTACGATTCTGGCAACACTAAGCACCTCATATAAACGGAATCCCACAGTACTAACTTGTCCTTCTGCGTCTGGCTCCTTTCACCGAGCATGATGTCCTCAAGGTTTATCCATGGTGTAGGCTGTGTGAGAATTTCCTTCCTTTTAATGCTGAATAATGTTCCATTGCATGGACGTATCACATTTTATTTATCCATTCATCTGTCCATGGACACTTGGGTTGCTTCCACTTTTTAGCTATTGTGACTAATGCTGCTGTGAACATGGGTATACAAATATCTCTCTTTAACACCCTGATTTCAATTCTTCAGGTATGAAACCTGAAGAGAAATTGCTGGATCATATGATGTTCCCTTTTTTTAAAATTTGAAGTATAGTTGATGTACAGTCTTATATTGGTTTTAATTATACAACACAGTGGTTCAACAATTACCCATATTATTAAATCCTTACCCCAACTATTGCAGTTACAGTCTGTCAACATAGGAAGATGTTACAGAATCATTGGCTATATTCTCCATGCTGTACTACCATTCCTGTGACCAACTTATATTGTGATTGAGAATTTTTGTGCCCCTTTATCCCCCTCACCTTCCTCACCCCCATGGTAGCCACCAGTCATTTCTCAGTGTCTATGAATCTACTGCTATTTTGTTTTGTTTTTAGATTCCACAGATAAGCGAAATCATATGGTATTTGTCTTTCTCTGCCTGGTTTATTTCACTTAGTATAATACCCTCTAGGTCCATCCATGTTGTCAACAAATGGTAGGATTTCTTTTTTTTTTAATAGCTGAATAATAATCCATTGTATATATGTACTACATCTTCTTTATCCATTCATCTATCGATGGACACTTTGGTTGCTTCCATATCTTGGTTATTGTAAATAATGTGGCAGTAAACATAGGGGTGCATTTATCTTTTTGAATCAAGAATTTTGTTTTCTTCAGGTAAATTCCTAGAAGTGGAATTACTGGGTTGTATGGTATTTTGTGTTTAGTTTTTTGAGGAGCCTCCATACTGCTTTCCACAGCAGTTGCACCAATTTACATTCCCATCAACAGTGTAGGTTGCCCTGGTATTTCTTGTTTGATTTCTTGAGGAAACACTATACTGTTTTCCACAGTGGCTATATACCATTTTACAGTTCCATCAACTAATTTCTCTACATCTTCACCTACATTTGTCCATTTCTGTTTTTTGATAGCAGCTATTCTAATCGGTATGAGGTAGTATCTCACTGTAGTGGTATCTCTTTTGATTCGCATTTCCCTAATGATTAGATATTGAGCATCTCTGCAAGTTCTTATTGGCCATTGGTGTATCTTTGGAGAAACATCTATTCAAGTCCTTTGCCCAGTTTTGAATCGGGATGCTTGTTTTTGTTCTTGTTGAGTGTTAGTTCTCTGTATATTCTGGCTATGAATCACATATCCCATATAAGATATATAATTTGCAAATCATTTCTCCAGTTTTATAGATTGCATTCGCTCTGTTGCAGCTTACTGTCTAAGCCTTCCCCGAGAAGTTGCAAGCCTTCAGTAGATTCCAGAGCTTCAAAACATTCACATCGGCCAGATCTCCCAGCGTAACTGCTGTCTAGGTGGGGGGACAGATTCCTGGTGCTCCCTATTCCGCCATCTTCCCCAAATCCTCTCACAAGATGTTGATAAACCAAAGTATTACAACAATTTTTCCAGCCTCTTCCCAATACCCACTCCATCATTCTGAAGACCCACAAACACACCCCCTCCCCATCACCCCTCATGCAAAAGGAAAAGGAAAAGATGTTTTCTCTATTCTGCTTTACATAGCAATTTCTTATGAGTTTGGTTGTGTGAGTTTGGTAAGCAGTAAGGAGGGGACTCAGACCCCGAGAACCTGATCAGTTTTGAATTCACTAAAAGAGGTGTGTTTCTTTATTCACTCATTTATTTGACAGACATTGATTGAACACCTTTGCTGGGGCCAGACCCTGTGCAGTGCTCAGAACACAAAGAGGAATTACAGTCTCTGCCCTGAAGTAAAGGGGGTCCCCATGTTAAGTAAAGGGGGTCCCCATGTTAAGTAAAGGGATGAAGTGAGAAACCTTTAAGGTTCCTTCTGTAATAACAGGTTGTCTGGCTTTATAAAAATCACAACTTCTTGGTGCTGGCAAAATCTACCCTCCCCAGGACTGCCCTACATTCATCTCTTGCCCGTCAGGACCAGAACTGTCAAGCTGACAGGGAAAACGGCAAGGGAGCCAGGGTCCAGTGGTCCTGAAGAGAATTAATTTTCCCACTGATACAACAGGGAACACCCTTTTCAACCAAGCTTGCTAGAACATTAGGAGACTCTTACAGTTTGGGAATGAAAGTATCAATGGTCATTAATCAGTGTAAGGTGAGGTAGTATTTAATTTTTGTGTTGTGGTTATCTTTTATCTCAAACCCTTTCATTAGTTCTCTGGAGAACTGTCTGGTGGTAATTTTCCTTAACATTTTTTATTTCAGTTTCAGCTAACCCACTCCTATCCATGCTGGCAGAGCTCCAAGGCAAGTGCCTGGGGCTTTCTATAAGACAAGAGACTGGGCCCCGGGGCTGGCCGCAGGCAGGGGAAAGGCTTTAGAGTCAGGCTGCCCTGAGCATCAATTGTGGTTCTGCTCCTTTTATTAGTGAGGGATTTTGATCAATTCAGTCCATATTCCTGAACCTCCATTTCAACATCCAGAAGGTGAAAGAAGCCATGGCCACGTGAGTAGGTTGCAGGAAGGACTAAGGGTCCAGAGTGGACATTGGTTGACTATCTGCCAACAGTACGTTGATTTTAAGTTGGGGACTCTCCTGCTGTTAGCCATGCATTCTGAATGAGGGTCACCATTTCTCCTTCTAGGCCCTGGTTCCTGACTGGCTTGGGACAGCCAACACACACACACCCGCTGGTCACAGAGACAGGTCTACTGATGGGAGGCAAAGAAACATGGGCTGGGGTTTCCTGGGAGGGAAAGTGTTCCACTTGGGGGAGGAATAAGCAAGCTGACTCTTGAAGGCCCAATGGGCCGTGAGATCAAAGAAAAGCTGACAATTCCAGTTGGAATTCAACTAGACATTCTTTGAGGGGATCTTACCTACAGAAGCTTGTCCTGGGCAGCTGCAGGACACATAGATCTCTGTGCTCTTTAGGTTTAGGGAGACTGATTTATAGAGGCAAGGAGAAAGCATCTGTCTGTGTGCAGGGCAGCCACTTGTGTGCACAATGAAACCCAAGCTGATGTCTGAGTTTCATTGCTGGAATTTAGAGCAAGGAGGCCTGTCCCAGGGAATAATGGTAACTGTGCCAAGCTAGGTATCTACCTAAGTGAGACAGAGACTGTGGGTTTAGACAGAGTAGGTTAAAGGCCTCCAGAAAAAGCAAGGCAGGATAATTACAGTAAGAACAATGTAACTCTATGCAAAGAAACCCCCCACCAAAACTCTGTGCTCTGGAGTCATTGAGCTCTAGAGTCATTCTTCAGTGAGATCAGTTAATATTCCCCAGTTAAAGGAAAGTATCTCAGCATAGCCCATTTTTTATTATGCTAATCATTTGTATTCACGTGCAAGGTTCACTCTAGCATGCTAAAAGGCTCAGGCCTATGTGCTGTTTTTCCTCCTTCAGACCTGATCAGGTGATCTGCTACCTGGGCAATTAATAATGGCAAGCAAGCCCAGCCATAAACAACATAGTAAAAGCAAGAAAGATTGCCTTGTAAAATGTTAATTTTACAGAATTACCTGGAGGACTGATGAGAAAAGAGACTTAACGTTTCATCAAGGATAAACATTCTAAGACCGCTTAACAAGTCCACACCCCTAAACCCTTTATCGGGTTCCTGAAAATCCTCTACTGCATATAAAACCCCCAGACAACACACAACTATGGGCTCTCTTGTCCTCTCCTGGTGTGAGCTAGGAGCTTTGTCCTCTCACTTTATCTCTAAATAAAAGCCTCTCCCTTGCTCTCCTACCTTGAGTGTTTGCTAAGTTCATTTTTAAACTCTGCAAACAAGACCCCGGCATTATAAGGAGTATTTGTGTGTCAAAGGAAAGGGAGGGTAAAGGTGATCCTTTGGTCCTCACGGAGAATATGACAAAATGGTGTCACTCTTGCTCACAGACGACAAGCTTCTCTCATCCATGTGGACTTGACCAAGGAAACATGGAACCCAGGAGCCTCTGACAGCCCTTTCAGACACTCAGGGAAGAGCCTGCCTGAGGAGGGTGCCGCTCCTGAGTGCCTCGCCTGCAGCTAGTGCTCCTCGGGCTCTTGAGCTAGGCGAGCCGGGAGATCTACTTTTAATTTTAGCCAGGCTGAGGTGAGTTTTCTGTTTCTTACAACATCATAAAGTCATAATTGATTGTAGTGGCTTCAATAGTGATCCCCAAAATTATATATCTTAATCCCTGGAACCTGTGAATGTGACCTTATTTGGAAAAAAAGAAGTCAGATGTTATTAAATTAAAGATCTTGAGACAAGGTCTTCCTGGATTATCCAGGCAGGCCCTGAATCCAAGAACAAGTATCCTTATAAAAGACACACAGGAGAGACGCAGTGTGAAGGCCCCGTGGAGATGGACGTGGAGGTTAGAGTGGTGCCGCCACAAGCCTTGGAGCCACGAGGAGCTGGAAGAGGGGAGGTAGGATTCAACCCCCAGGAGCCATCAGAGAGCGCACAGCCTTGATTTTGGACTCTGACCTCCAGAACTGTAAGAGAATACAATGTCTGTTGTTTTAAACCACCAAACCCAAGGTTCGTTGTTACAGCAGCCCCGGGAAGCTAATACACTGATCGGTGTGGACTTAGTGTCCTCCTCCTTCTGTACATTTCACCTCTTCCCATGCCTTTCCAGTCCCCTTCCTTAAAGGTGCTGAAGCAGTCCAGGCCCAGCCAGGTTGCCTTAGTTATATACCAACTTGGTCACTTGCTAGCTGAGCGACTTTAAGCAGATTACTTAACTTCTCTGTGCCTAAGTTCCCTCTTCTGTGACGTGTTTTTACTGGGACTTAGTGAGTGAATACATATCAGTGCTTAGAATAGTGCCTGGCCGGTAGCGAGCAGTACACGTGCACGGTGGCCGTGTATTCTCCCCTGTTCCCAGGCGATTTCCTGTTCCCATCAGAATGCTACTTCCTCACGGCAATGAGTCCCATTTTGTTCCTGACTAGATTTTTAAAATTATTATTTGTGATTCATTCACCTCATTATGCTTTTAGGACATTAAAATGGGGGAAATGTCACTTGGAAAAGTACTAACAAACCAAGCCCAGAGGGATCTCACTAGATAACCGGAGTTAATGATGAGGAAAGTCAAAGTCCACGCTATTAGCAAAACTGAAAGACAGAGCGCCTGACTTAAAATAAACTGTTCAATACCACAGCTTCTAATTGACTCTTTTCCTAGACTTCCCTTTGAAATGCATGTTTCAAAGAGAATACCTAATTTAATTGATTTTCAGAATAATTTACTTGTTTTTAGCAGATGCTTCTATGCTTGTTTGGTTTGTAGTAGGTGTAGATCTTGGGAGAAGGAAGGATTACTAGGTTTAAGGAACCCTCAGACTATCCTGTTTTTCAAATGTTAATGACAGCATTTGTTTTTAAAACAATCATTGTCTCCCTTTCTTCAAAAGAATTTAAAGGTAGGCTTTAGCTTAAAAATCACTGGAATGGCACAGCAGCTTTTATGGTTGTTCTTCATCCAGACACTGGCAATGGCAGAAAGTGTTGGATTTAGTAGCATGGCTAGACCTCCAGAGCTCTCCTCAATGTTGCGTTAGTAGCTTCAAGTCCCTAACTCTGCCCATCTGCAGGGCCTGCTCATCTTAAGATTAGACTGTGCTCTTTTCCTTTCACTGTCTTTTCTTTATATAAATGGGAGAGGGCAGATACATCTGCTTTGCAAGGTGATGCCTTTACCATATTTGCAAAATCAAGAGTCTTTCATGGTATTCCTCAGCATGGCTGGAATCCTTGATTTATACAACATTAGATTTCCTGAAAGAGGGAGACCTCTCTGTCACTCTCACGTAAGACCTTTATGGGCAATTCTTGAAGCAAGTGAGAAAAGGATTGCTACTGTCACATACAAAAATATATATATATATATGAAAGACTAGTACCATCGTATCAATGCCATGTTTGAAAGAAAATGAAGACCTAATTTGTTGCACTGTGATATTATGACATGGAGGCTCTTGGTGTGATAGGTGAATTACTCATTTTTAGGCATTCCTATGGCTCTGTGACCTTGGTAAATTCTAAATTCTCTCCTTGACCTGGTTGATCACCACTGGGTAAGTTTTCAGGGTACAACATGAACGGGGACAGCTTGTCCCATTGTCACCAGAAGCCTCAGCACCAAGGGGCCCAGTCATACCTTCACATGGACTGAGCAACATCCAGATGGCTGAGTTGATGAATGGGTGAGGGAAAAGGCCAGGGGAAGAAAGGAGAATGAAAATGAGGGGCGCGAAATGGGGAGAAAGAAGTACAGGCCTTTAGCAGATCCCAAAGCTGTGTCTCCATCTGCACTTTGTTGTTTGGATACTGTTAGAGAAAGAGAAGGAGTCCAGGATGGAAAGATAATATTTTCCTAAAAGAATATAATTCTAAAAAAAAAGAAAGATTATAGTGGTAGGGATAAAAACTCCTGCTTAAAATTGTTTCTCACTATTCTTACTTTTCCCTTGGGTGGGAGAGGTATCATGGAACAAGAAGTAGTTGCCGTTTCTTGAAAGGCTGAAGTCTAAAGCAAACATAAGTTTTTACTGATCTGTTACTTTCTGCCTCTCCCTGGCCTGTGGACTGTCTAGTGTTACAGGTAGATGGAAGGCAGTTAGTATCAATAAGGATTATATTTAGCTGCACCTAGTAGAAACCTAACCATTGTGGCTTTATCAAAAGGAAGTTATTTTTTTTAGACAGCAAATCTGGATGTAGTCAGTCCACGAAGGGCATTCAGGCTTCCTGTCCTCTATTTGACCATCTGTAGCATGAGCTTCCCTTCACATGGTCATAAGATGCCTGCTGAACCTCCAAACATTGCATTCGAGTTCCAAGCAGGATGGTTAAGAGCAACAGGTAAAGGAAACATGTCAGCTAAATTTATCCCTTTTCCAAAAGCTTTTTGCCTCATTGCTCAGAACTGAGTCACACATGGCCATCCCAAGTTGTGGCTGCTCCCCCAAATAAATTTGGGGCCGTTAATAGGGGAAAGACGAGAACAGAGTGAATAGGTAATCAGCAGTGCCTGTTGCAAAGGGACCTTTAACATAGGCTCCATGGGCCTCCAGAGAGCTATGGGGAGTATCCATGGAAATATTTGCACAAATGTGTTTATGTGCATTTTTCTATAAATGCTGTTTTTCTCTCTCCAAATATTTCCTCTATTTCATTCTCTTCCATCTTACCTTGTTGAACTCTGGGTAGATGTATGTTAGACTCTCTCACGTTCGGTGGTTGGTTACTCTCTTTGATGTTTGCCATCTCGTCTATCTGAGCTATATGCTGTGTAATAGCTTCAGATCCAGTCCACTCACTTTTCTCTTCAAATTGTCTATAATCTTCTGGTTAACCTATCCATAATATATTTTTTAAAGTTCTAGTTAGTTCTTTTCTTAAATTGCCTCCTCACTTTTTAATTGTCCCTTGCTCATTTTTATTGTCCTTTTCTAAAGTTATATATATATATATTTAGTTTGCCTTCTGATTCTCATCTTCTGGTATCTGACTGCCTAGATTTGAATCTCAGCACTGCCACTTAGTAGTTATGTAACCCTGGCCAAATTAGTTCATCTTTCTGTACCTCATTATCATTGATTCTAAAGTGGGAATAATAATAGTCCCTATCTAATAGGTATTATGAGAATTCATGATTCCATATAAACATAATATTTAGAACAAGGCCTGGCACATAGTAGCACTATGTAAACTTTTAAAATTATTATTATACTTTACTTTGTGTATTGTCTGCCTCACCCTCTAGAATAAAAGTCTTCGGAACAGAAATAATTATCTATTTTGTAATGCCATATTCCCCTCACCTATAATCTTGCTAGGTACAAAGCAACCACTTGGTAATTCATTGAACACATAAATGAACATATCAAAATTAGGCACTATGAATTCTTTCAAATACACATGGGATAGCTTAAAAAATTAACTACCTATAAAGCTGCAATGTAAATCTCAACAAGTTTCAGTGAACCAGTGACATACAGACCATATTCCCTGTACACCACTCAAATAGTTAGAAATGAATAAGAAAGAGATAAAGTCTTAAAAACATATATTTGGAACTTTTAAAACACCTCTCTCAATAACTAATGGGTCAAAGAATTCATGATTGATATTTAAATTACTTAGAATTGAAAGATAATGAACATACCTTATATTCAAACTTGTGAGATACCATAAAAGCCAAGACAAATTTATGACCTAAAACTTACATTAGAAGAGAAGAAAAGCTAAAAGTAATGAGACAAAAAAATCCAACCCAATAAACCCAAAAACCAACAGAAGGGACTCATAGAGCCAGAACAGTAACTGAAGCGTGGTCCTGTGCAGAGGGGACAGGGCCACCCACCAGACGCCACTGCTTATCAACATGTGGTGGGTGGCGGGTGGCAGGCTGCTGTCCTGAGGCAGTCCAGGCTGCACTGACTCCTTGCCCAGAGACGCCAGTTGCTCCCACCCACTGCTTCCCATGTTGTCCCCTGCTTTTTCCCCCACCTGCCTCTTACTGAAAGCCCCTTGCAGGGACCCCTCCGATTGGCAGTCAGGTCAGTGGTGAGCACATCCCTCCTCATCCACCTCGCTGCACATTCCCTCCTCCCCTTGCTCTTTCCTAAGGTTACCACCCCTGACAGCCTTCCAGGAAGCTAATTTCTCATTCCCCCACACCTGTCAGACCTCCCCCTTCACCTCTCTCCTACTTTACACTTTATCATGTCTGTTCTTGATTATTCCAAGAGCCTCCTCATGTCCCCTCTGCCTTCTGTCCAGCCCCTCCTTTCCCTTCTCCACATAGCAGGCCATTGCCAGAGCCACCTTTCTAGAAGCACTCCCTTCACTGTGGCTTACATTTCTGGGAGGTCCCCATTAACTCCCCAGGCAGTTAGGTTCTCTGTCCCTCCTGCCCATCTAGCACCAAGAGGAAACCTTGGTCCTATTACCTGTCACATCCCTGGCATATCTATCAACATCATGGAGAGGGAGCATTTAGGTGTCACTGTTCAAAGTGTGGTCTGTGGACCAGAAGCCTGGGCATCATAAGTGATGCATTTGCACCTTAAAATTTGAGGAGCACTGATGGTTGATGAAGAGTTTCTGCAAGGTGAGAGGGCAAGAGAATGTAAAGTTCAAGTTAGTCTTTCATTGCCTTTGTTTTGTCGAGTTTGGGGTTAGGGGTGGGGAGAGGAGCCCGCCTCCTGCAAAGACTGAATAAATCAATGTAACCTTTGAGACTCAGATCAGGAAGAGAACTGATTATCCTGGAAACAGCTGACAATTTCAGGTTGATGCTGGGCTGCCCTGAATAAGGCAGACAGATGCCAGGATGGGTCAGCAAAAGGACCTGTCACAGCATCAATTAAGAGAAACGTTGAACAGTCACCCCTTTGTTGGAGCCCTGCGTGAAGGGGAGTGCATCGGCAGGAGGGTGGAAGAAGGGAGAGAGCTTTGTCCTGGCAACAGGAAATTGCCTCTGGAAGATTGATTTGTGTGTAGTGTAAAGTCATTGTTAGGCCAGAGAAGGCTGTGTGTTGAGTCCTCTGTGCATGCTAGGCTCACCCAGGCTGTCACAGCCAATATATTCTTAGCACTCCTATTGCTCATCAAGCAGTCACTGGCAGTGGCACTTCAATAAGGAACCTGAAGCCTAACTTCCTGAGCGGCTCCAGTAATCTTTTACTGTTACAAAATAGATCTACATGGCAAATGTAAGCACTCCTGTGCAGAAGCTGCTTGGTGTGGTGCGGGGAGAACCGGGACTGCAACAAAAGCCTTTGGGTATCCAAGAGAGCATTAAGCATCACCATTTATTGGACATCTACCTCCACACACCAGGCACCAAGGTGGAAAATGGACATACATGACCCCACTCATTCTTCCCTCTAGCCATATCACCCTGAAATCCTCATTCCTATAAGCTGGAGGTGAAACAGAGAGTAGTTACCTAACTGGAGGCATCCCATAGCTAACAAATGGCAGAGATGGTATGATGGGTTGAATTGTGTCCCCCCACAAAGATATATTGAAGTCCTAACCCCCAGTACCTCAGAGTGTGACATTATTTGAAAATCAGTTCATTGCAGAAGTAATTAGTTAAGATGAGGTCATAGTGGAATAGGATGAGTCCATTATCAAATATGACTGATATCCTTCTGAGAAGAGACGCGCAGGAGAAGACAGCCATGTGACAACAGAAGCAGAGACTGGAGTGACACATCTACTAGCCAAGGAATGCCAGGATTGCTGGCAGGCACAAGCTAGATGGGGCAAGGGCTGATTCTTCCACACAGGTTTCAGAAGGAACATGCCCTGTTGACACCTTGATTTTGGACTTCCAGCCTCCAGAACTGTAAGGTAATGCACTCCAGTTGTTTTAAGCCATTCCGTTTGCTGTACTTTGTTACAGCAGTGCTGGAAAACTAATACAGATGGAAGCATGGTTTTCTTATTGATGTCACCCTGCAGGCGGGATCCCGAGGGGGCCATCTGAGATGCTTAGATAGCATCCACTCTCACAGGCCTCTCCAGACCCCTCCCAAGCCCGAGTGAGATGGCTTCTGTGGTGGTGAAGGGTGGACTCTGCTTGGAGGGCTCCCTGGCTAAGCAAACAACTGAAATGCAGGAGGACCAAACTCCAGCCTGGAGGGACACTTTCAGCCCCAGGATCTTCCAAAGCAAGAAAGTAGATGAGAGTGTCCTAGTCAGGCCCCTGAGAAGCAGCACCAGAGACTGGGATCCCTGTGCAAGGGATTTACCGAGGGAGGACTCCCAAGAGAAACCCGTGAGAGCAAGATGCTGGGGAGAGACGTTCTTCCAGAAGTCCAGCATCGCCTTGGCCCAGAGCAAGCCTGTTAGAGGAGGGCACAGGTGCGAGCCTAGCAGCGGTCTCCTGCAGCAGCTGGAAGCAGGGGAGGCCCAGGGAGTCAGCATTGGCTCAGCATGGGGATGTTGTACAAGGAGTCCCGGCTCTGTGCTCAGCTGTCCCACGTCTGCCCAGTGTGTGTTCCTGTAGTGATGGGAGAAGACAGGGCGGTGTGGGTGGGAAGTGAATCAAGTTCTTTTCTTTCTGATGTGACTCTGGAGGAGTAAGGGGCATAGGAGAGAACGCTCTGCTGGCAGAGCTCCTCATTGTTCAGTGATCAGTGTCCCATTGAAGACTTTGGCTTCTTCCTCCTCTAAAACTCATTATTTAAATGGAAGTTTGACTAAAAATCAAAATACCTTTAAAAAAATGTTTGACTCAATGAATGAGTGCAGGTCTTCTTAGTAATGAGGATCCAGGGTGCTTGGAGCACATTGTGGGTGCTCTGAAACGCTGTGATGATGCCCTCTTTCCTCCCCATCCTTATGCCTCAAAAATGAAATCAAACAAAGGAAGACTGTCTTTGACTCCACTGTCAAGGATAAAGTCAAGGTCTGAGTCCTGCCTTCATCTGCAGCCAGCTTGAAGGGGGTGCAGTGCAGGATGGGGAGGAGACACGCTCTGTCCTCCATTCCCATGGGGAGATTGACTTTGGGGACTGTCCCTGTGGAGCTTCTGAGCTGGGCTGGGTTCTTTGTTCCTGCTTTTTCATCTCATCTCACCTACTTTATCTGCTACCTCCATGATCTGGGGGGCCAGCCAGTTTCTGCTCTCACCTGGCTTGCAATAAAGAGGAAGACGGGGCTGGCTGGAGACCATCCACAAAATGCTGGTGCGATTCCCCACCACTCCCTCAGATGCCCCTCTGAAGCTCTCCCTCTCCGCCCACCTGAAGGCTTCCTGCATTTCCCTGTCTCCTTGTCCACCCCATGCTTTTGCCTCCCATTGCTCCAACTAAAAGTCACGTGTCTCCCTCACACATTGATTCATACTAAGGTGCACACGGCTAATCCAAGTCTGGCATTATTCTCCCTTGGTGGGATTTCATTTTTCACATCCATCAGAGCACTAAGCTGAAAAATGATGCTCTCCAGGGAAGGATTTAGGACTCAAGCAGCGAGCAGCAGAGATGGGAGGAGGGCGGAGCAGGCTTTCCCAGATCCCTAGAACCACACATTGATTATTGCTTCATTTCACAGTATTTGTAGAACCAGGGCAGAAGGGGGGAAGTATATAGAGAATTGGCAGAATTTTATTGACGTATAAACGGATCACACAGGAGTGCTCCTGCTCAAGATCTGTACATGGGGTGGGCCTGGATGCGATCACTCCTGGCAGGGTGTGGGCACGTGGGGCATGTGTGGTGCATGTACGTGATGGGGGTGTGCGGTATGTGTTGCCGGATGTGTTGTGTGAGCCCTGTGGGGTGCCTGTGATGTATGTATGATGTATGTGTGTGGTGTACATACTGTGTGTGTTTGTATATGGTGATGTGGGGGAGGGGGTGTATGTCTAAAGGAGAGCCACCCACAGCATTCTGGCTGGCATAGAATACTCACCTTTTGTTTATACTGAGGGCACTTAATCGAGATCTGTCTCAACCTTCCCAAGCAGAACTGGGAAGACTAGAACAAGTGTGGACCCTCAGTCTCTCAGCACATATTTACTGAATCTCTGCCCAAGATTAAAGATGTTCATTTTGCATTAATTTTTGTGTATAGTGTTGGGTAAGGATCCGGAGATTCATTCTTTTGTATGTGGATATCCAGTTTTCCCAATAATATTTGTCAAAAAGACAATATTCTTTTCCCATTGAATGATTTTTGCCCCCTTGTTGACAGTCATCTCACCTATATATAAGGGTTTATTCTGGGCTCTCTGTTTTATTCCATTGGTCTATATATCTATCTTTATGCTAGTACCACATTGTTTTGATGACTGTTGCTACATGTTAAGTTTTAAAATCAGGAAGTTTAAAATCAAGATTTTTTGTGCTATTCAGAGTCCCTTCAGTTTCAATATGAATTTTAGAATGAATTTTTAAATTTCTACTAAAAATACTGTCAGGATTTTGTTAGGGAGTACGTTGAATCTGTGGATCAGTTTGGGTGGTATTGACTTTTTAACAGTGTTATCTTCTAATCCATGAAAAAGGAATGGATTTATTTCCATTTATTAGTGACTTCCTTAATTTCTTCTAACATTTTGTAGTTTTCATGTATAAATTTTTGACTTCCTTGGCTAAACTTATTTCTAAGTTTTTCTTTTAGATGCTGCTATAAATGGAATTGTTCTCTTAATTTCTTTTTTTCTTAATATTCTTTTTTTAAAATTCATTTTATTATCATTAATCTACAATTACACGAAGAACATTATGGTTACTAGACTCCCCCTTCACCAAGTGCCTCCCCATAAACCCCATTACAGTCACTGTCCATCAGCATAGTAAGATGCTGTAGACTCACTACTTGTCTTCTCTGTGTTGCACAGCCCTCCCCGTGCCCCCCCCACATTATACATGCTAATTGTAAGGCCCCCTTGCTTTTTCCCCACCCTTATTCCTACCTTCCCACCCCTCCTGCCCAGTACCTTTCCCTCTGGTAACCGTTAGTCCATTCTTGGGTTCTGTGATTTTGCTGCTGTTTTGTTCCTTCAGTTTTCCTTTGTTCTTATACTCCATATATGAGTGAAATCATTTGGTACTTGTCTTTCTCCGCCTGGCTTATTTCACTGAGCATAATACCCTCTAGCTCCATCCATGTTGTTGCAAATGGTAGGTTTTGTTTTCTTCTTATGGAGGAATAATATTCCATTGTGTATATGTACCACATCTTCTTTATCCATTCATCTACTGGTAGACACTTAGGTTACTTCCATTTCTTGGCTATTGTAAATAGTGCTGCGATAAACATAGGGGTGCATCTGTCTTTTTCAAACTAGGCTGCTGCATTCTTAGGGTAAATTCCCAGAAGTGGAATTCCCGGGATAAATGGTAAGTCTATTTTGAGCTTTTTGAGGAACCTCCATACTGCTTTCCACAATGGTGGAAGTAATTTGCATTCCCACCAGCAGTGAAAGAGGGTTTCCCTTTCTTCCCAACCTCACCAACATTTGTTGTTGTTTGTCTTTTGGATGGTGGCCATCCTTACTGCTGTGAGGTGATATCTCATTGTGATTTTAATTTGCATCTCTGATGACAAGCGATGTGGAGCATCTTTTCATGTGTCTCTTGGCCATCTGAATTTCTTCTTTGGAGAACTGTCTGTTCAGCTCCTCTGCCCATTTTTTAATTGGATTGTTCACTTTTTGTTTGTTGAGGTGTGTGAGCACTTTGTATATTTTGGATGTCAACCCTTTATCGGATCTGTCATTTATGAATATATTCTCCCATACTGTAGGGTACCCTTTTGTGTTATTGATGGTGTCCTTTGCTGTACAGAAGCTTTTCAGCATGATATAGTCCCACTTGTTCATTTTTGCTTTTGTTTCCCTTGCCCGGAGAGATATGCTCACACGGAAGTCACTCATGTTTATGTCCATGAGATTTTTGCCTGTGTTTTTTTCTAAGAGTTTTATGGTTTCATGATTTACATTCAGGTCTTTGATCCATTTCAAATTTACTTTTGTGTATGGGGTGAGACAGTGATCCAGTTTCATTCTCTTGCATGTAGCTGTCCAGTTTTGCCAGCACCATCTGTTGAAGAGACTGTCATTTTCCCATTGTATGTCCATGGCTCCTTTATCATATATTAATTGACCATATATGTCTGGGTTAATATCTGGGGTCTCTATTCTGATCTACTGGTCTGTGGCTCTGTTCTTGTGCCAGTACCAAACTGTCTTGATTACTGTGGCTTTGTAGTAGAGCTTGAAGTTGGGGAGTGAGATCACCCCCACTTTATTTTTCCTTCTCAGGACTGGTTTGGCTATTCGGGGTCTTTGGTGTTTCCATATGAATTTTTGAACTATTTGTTCTAGTTCGTTGAAGAATGTTGTTGGTGAATTGTTAGGGATTGCATCAAATCTGTATATTGCTTTGGGCAAGATGGCCATTTTGACTATATTAATTCTTCCTAGCCAAGAGCATGGGATGAGTTTCCATTTGTTAGTGTCCTCTTTAATTTCTCTTAAGAGTGTCTTATAGTTTTCAGGGTATAGGTCTTTTACTTCTTTGGTAAGGTTTATTCGTATTTTCTTTTTGTTGCAACTGTGAATGGAATTGTTTTCCTGATTTTTCTTTCTGTTAGTTCATTGTTAGTGTATAGGTAAGCCACAGATTTCTGTGTGTTAATTTTGTATCCAGAAACTTTGCTGTATTCCGATATCAGTTCTAATAGTTTTGGAGTGGAGTCTTTAGGGTGTTTTATGTACAGTATCATGTCATCTGCAAATAGTGACAGTTTAACTTCTTCTTTACCAATTTAGATTCCTTGTATTTCTGTTTTGTCTAACTGCCGTGACTGGGACCTCCAGTACTATGTTGAATAACAGTGGGGAGAGTGGGCATCCCTGTATTGTTCCCGATATCAGAGGAAAAGCCTTCAGCTTTTCACTGTTCAGTATGATGTTGCTGTGGGTTTATCATATATGGCCTTTATTATGTTGAGTTACCTACCCTCTATACCCATTTTGTTGAGAGTTTTTATCATGAATGGATGTTGAATTTTGTCGAATGCTTATTCAGCATCTATGGAGATGATCATGTGGTTTTTGTCCTTTTTTTTGTTTATGTGGTGGATGATGTCGACGGATTTTTGGATGTTGTACCATCCTTGCATCCCTGGGGTGAGTCTCACTTGGTCGTGGTGTATGATCATTTTGATGTGTTTTTGAATTCGGTTTGCTAATATTTTGTTGAGTATTTTTGCATCTACATTCATCAGGGATATTGGTCTGTAATTTTCTTTTTTGGTGGGGTCTTTGCCTGGTTTTGGTATTAGAGTGATATTGGCTTCATAGAATGAGTTTGGGAGTATTCCCTCCTCTTCTATTTTTTGGGAAACTTTAAGGAGAATGGGTATTATATCTTCTCTGTATGTCTGATAAAATTCCGAGGTAAATCCATGTGGCCTTGGGGTTTTGTTCTTGGGTAGTTTTTTGATTACCGCTTCAATTTCTTTGCTGGTAATTAGTTTGTTTAGATTTTGTGTTTCTTCCTTGATCAGTCTTGGAAGGTTGTATTTTTCTCGGATGTTGTCCATTTCCTCTAGGTTTTCCAGCTTGTTAGCATATAGGTTTTCATAGTAGTCTCTAATTATTCTTTGTATTTCTGTGGGGTCCATCATGATGTTTCCTTTCTCATTTCTGATTCTGTTGATGTGTGTTGATTCTCTTTTTCTCTTAATAAGTCTGGCTAGAGGCTTATCTATTTTGTTTATTTTCTCAAAGAACCAGCTCTTGGTTTCATTGATTTTTTTCTATTGTTTTATTCTTCTCAATTTTGTTTATTTCTTCTCTGATCTTTATTATGTCCCTCCTTCTGCTGACTTTAGGCCTCATTTGTTCTTGTTTTTCCAGTTTCAATAATTGTGATGTTAGACTATTCATTTGGGTTTCTTCTTCCTTCTTTAAATATGCCTGGATTACTATATACTTTCCTCTTAAGACTGCTTTCGTTGGGTCCCACAGAAGTTGGGGCTTTGTGTTGTTGTTGTCATTTATTTCCATATATTGCTGGATCTCCATTTTAATTTGGTCATTGATCCATTGACTATTTAGGAGCATGTTGTTAGGCCTCCATGAGTTTGTGAGCCTTTTTGCTTTCTTTGTACAATTTATTTCTAGTTTTATACCTTTGTGGTCTGAAAAACTGATAGGTAGAATTTCAATCTTTTTAAATTTACCAAGGCTCTTTTTGTGGCCTAGTATGTGGTCTATTCTGGAGAATGTTCCATGTGCACTTGAGAAGAATGTGTATCTTGTTGCTTTTGGGTGTAGAGTTCTACAGATATCTATTAGGTCCATCTGTTCTAGTGTGTTGTTCAGTGCCTCTGTGTCCTTATTTATTTTCTGTCTGGTGGATCTGTCCTTTGGAGTGAGTGGTGTGTTGAAGTCTCCTAAAATGAATGCATTGCATTCTATTTCCTCCTTTAGTTCTGTTAAGTAATTGTTTCACATATGCTGGTGCTCCTGTGTTGGGTGCATATATATTTATAATGGTTATATCCTCTTGTTGGACTGAGCCCTTTATCATTATGTAATATCCTTCTTTATCTCTTGTTACTTTCTTTGTTTTGCAGTCTATTTTGTCTGATACTAGTACTGCAACACCTGCTTTTTTCTCCCTATGGTTTGCATGAAATATTTTTCCATTCCTTGACTTTTAGTCTTGGCATGTCTTTGGGTTTGAGGTGAGTCTCTTGTAAGCAGCATAAGATGGGTCTTGTTTTTTTTATCCATTCAGTGACTCTATGTCTTTTGATTGGTGCATTCAGTCCATTTACATTTAGGGTGATTATCGATAGGTATGTACTTATTGCCATTTCAGGCTTTAGATTCGTGGTTACCAAAGGTTCCAGGTTACTTTCCTTACTATCTAAGAGTCTAACTTAACTCATTTAGTATGCTGTTACAAACGCAATCTAAAGGTTCTTTTCTACTTCTCTTCCTTTTTCTTCCTCCTTCATTCTTTATATATTAGGTATCAAATTCTGTACTTTTTGTCTATCCCTTGATTGACTTTGTGGATAGTCAATTTAATTTTGCATTTGCCTCACAGTCAGCTGCTCCACCCTCCCTATCATGGTTTTCCTACCTCTGGTGACAGCTATCCACCCCTAGGAACACTTCCATCTATAGCAGTCCCTCCAAAATAGACTGCAGAGATGGTTTGTGGGAGGTAAACTCTCTCAGCTTTTGCTTATCTGGAAATTGTTTAATCCCTCCTTCAAATTTAAATGAAATCTCGCCAGATAAAGTAATCTTGGTTCCAGGCCCTTCTGCTTCATGGCATTAAATACATCATGCCACTCCCTTCTGGCCTGTAAGGTTTCTGCTGAGAAGTCTGATGTTAGCCTGATGGACTTTCCTTTGTATGTGATCTTATTTCTGTCTCTGGCTGCTTTTAACAGTCCGTCTTTATCCTTGATCTTTCCCATTTTAATTACTATGTGTCTTGGTGTTGTCTTCCTTGGCTCCCTTGTGTAGGGGGATCTGTGGATCTCCATGGCCTGGGAGAATATCTCCATCCCCAGACTGGGGAAGTTTTCAGCAACTACCTCCTCACAGACACTTTCTATCCCTTTCTCTCTCTCTTCTTCTTCTTCTGGTATCTCTATTATGCAAATATTGTTCCGCTTGGATTGGTCACACAGTTCTCTCAATATTTTTTCATTTTTAGAGATCCTTTTTTCTCTCTGTGCCTCAGCTTCTTTGTATTCCTCTTCTCTAGTTTCTATTTCATTTATTGTCTCCTCCACCGTATCCAACCTGCTTTTAATACCTTCCATCGTGCTCTTCAATGATTGGATCTCCGACCTGAATTCATTCCTGAGTTCTTGGATGTCTTTCTGTACGTACTTCCATTAGCATGCTGATGATTTTTATTTTGAACTCCCTTTCAGGAAGAGTCACGAGGTCCATATCATGTAAATCTTTCTTGGGAGTTGTATTAGTAATTTTACTCTGGACAAGGTTCCTTTGATGTTTCATGTTTGTATATGGCGCCCTCTAGTGTCCAGAACCTCTATTCTGGAGCTGCTCAGCCTCTGAAGCAATGTTGGGGATTGCAGGGGAGTGGTACTGGTGCCTGGCGGGAGGAAAGAGCTGTTCCCTGCCTCCTGGCTGCTGTGCCTGTCTCCACTGCCTGAGCCAATGGGCCAGGCACACAGGTATGTTTTTGTCCCAGAGCAGCCGGATATGGATCCCTGCTTTCCACAAGCAGCCGGAATCCCAGTCTCCCCAGGAACTCGGCCTATATCAACTTTCCAACCCGGTAGTCATGCGAGTCTCATGAAAGCACCATGAATTGTAGGTTTGTGCTCTGAGCGCAGATCTCCAGAGCTAGGTACTCAGCAGTCCCAGGCCTTCCACTCCCTCTCTGCTCCGTTTGTCTTCCTCCCGCCGGTGAGCTGGGGTGGGGGAGGGGCTTGGGTCCCGTGGAGCCACAGCTCTGGTACGTTACCCCGTTCACTGAGGTCTGCTCTTTTCTCCAGGTGTGTGCAGTCTGACGCCGTCCTCTTTCCTGTTGCTCTCTCAGGATTAGTTGTGCCAAGTATCCAGTTTTAGGAGGAAGCCTCTGTCTCTCCCCTCAGACCACCATCTTTAATCTTAATTTCTTTTTACAGTTATTCATTACAGAAACACAACCAATTTTTGCTTTGATTTTGTATCCTACAACTTTGCTAAACTTATTAGTTCTAACATTTTGTGTGTGTGTTTGGAAAGGGAAGGTTTTTTAATTTCCAAGTTGATGAGGAAAGTGATGGGTTTTAATCAGCAGTGTAGACCTGCCCACCAGAATCAGCACAGAACAATGGGTAAATGACTTTCATGGAGGACTGAGGCTTAAATGATGAGTAGAGCTTCCCTTCTCTTGGGTAATCTATATTACCTTCAGCTTGACCATGAAAGAGTGTCTATTTAGAGCCCCTGTGTATAGCCCCTCTTAGATTATTTTTGCTTATATGTTTTTAATGGATTATTAGTTATGTTGAATGTATGATACATTCCCAAGGTACAAAAGCCTATAAGAAGTCATTCTTTTACCTCTATCACCCTCCAACCAGGTCTCTTCCCCAGAAGTAAGCATTGCTATTAGTTTCTTGTGATTCCTTCCAAAAATGATCAAAGTTATATTCAAGCTTTTAAGTATATATATCCTTTTTTTTTTCATTATAGACATTGTTCTGTCCCTTGCTTTTTTTCACTTCCCAATGTATCTCTGAGATTGTTTCATAGAAGTACCTAAATTGCTCTTCTTTTTCCTTAAAAGCTATGTGGTACTCCACTAAATGTTTGTATCTTAGTGTTGATGGATACTTAGTCCATTTCCAATTTCCAATATTACTTGCAGTGCAGAATGAATATTAGGGTTACTCTTGGGTAACACTTCAGTGCCACAGCTCACACAGAGGAACTTGGGAAGTCAGGCAGCCTTTGACAGCATCCATCACCTTCTAAACCTTCCGGTCATCTTTAGGTGGACTGGTGGAAGAATTCCTTGCAGGTTCCGGTGCCAATCTTAAGGTGGTGCTTCTGAGAAGTTTTGGGCTTCTTCATCTTATGGACTCTTGGTTCATGTATTTGATTATTGTTCACTCTGCTTTGGCCACTAGGGTTCTCAGAACCAAGTTTACAGGCCTTTGTTAACAAACATACAGGACTATTATTACACATTTATGGATACCAGTCTTACTCCTAGTTTCATTATTTTCCTGACCTTTATTTTCCTTTCACTTCAGTTCCCAAAGCTTTTTGTTTTGTACCTTGACATTGCATGCATTTTCGTAAGCCATCTCAAGTTCTTTGTGCAGTGAAGTGGGCATGAACAACATATACACACATGAATACATCCATCATACATAAATAAAATACAAACTTGAGTTGCGTACCCAGAGGCAGAGTTGACCTCTCTTCAGCTGCTCTACCCAGCATGACACACAGGCCTCCCCTCCCTGAGCCCTTTTTTGGGACCCCTGCCAGTCCCTCTCCAGGGCAAGGGCCTGCTTTCTGATTGCCCCAGGAGATATTCCGGTCCATCAAAATGCTCCCAGGCCCTCCTGCCTCAGACAAAGGCTGAGAAGCAAACTTGACTCAGACTCCACACTCTGTAAAACCTTCACCTGGAGCAGGAGCCAAGGGGAGTGTATGGGGTGAGCAAGGGAAGAGGAGGAGAGAATCTGGGTAGCTACAATCTGTCCTGCATCAGGACGGCTCTGGCTTCCTGCTACTGCAGCTGCCCCTCCCTCTGCCATCTTTCAGCTGCACACCCCATTCCACCCATCCACCAGCATTCTTTTGCCTCAATGTAGGAAAGCAATTTGCATCCAGCCAGCAGGATTAAGTAAAACAGATGGAGGTAGCCTGCTTTCTCATCTCAGAAACCCCTTTCATCTCCAGGAGGCCACTGTGCAAAAGGCAGATAGAGTGGTTTTGTTTGAATGTGGCCCCTGCAGGCTAAGTTTCAGATTTGTGGTTCATCTGCCTTGGAAACACTGGGTGAATGAACAGCTGGGAATGCTGTGGTCTGCGGACCAAACACACTTGAACCCTTCTTAACTGGCCTCTGGCTCCTTCATGGAGCAGCTGTTTTAAGTCAGAGAGGGAGGACCAGGCCTGCTGGCAATACCTGGGTGGGCGTGGGGCACCTGAGCAGTGCTGTGGGAAATGGGATCAGGACTCAGAGACATATCTGGAATGCTGCTCTCCCCCAGGGCTGCTGCTTTGGGATGGAGAGCTATCAGTAAAGAAGCCGAAAGCCTGGGCCTTTTCCAGAGCTGAGTGTGAGCTTTGCAAACTTCAGTGTCTTTCTCTGCAAAATGGGCATTTAATATCACTGGCTCACAGTTTTTGTAAGGATTCAGTAATAATAGCCAATGCTGTAATAGCTCTTATCATGTGCCTATCATCATTCTAAGTGCTTTACATACAGTAACTCACTTAATCCTTACAACACTCAGATATTATTATTCCTGTTTTACAGAGGAGGAAACTGAGGCTCAGAGAGCTTAAGTAATTTGCACAAGATCACACAGCTGGTGAGTGACAGTGCTGAGATTTGAACCCAAGTAATCTGGCTCTAGAGTCTGTGCCTGTTAGTGCTAGGGCTCTAAGACTTGACTTCCAAGACCCTGGGGAAGTGCCTGGTGTTTGAGTCACTGAGTTGGTTTCCTGGCTCCACCTGGGAGCTGAGCTCTAGAAGAGGTGATCTGGGTGATTCTCTGGTAACCCCACTCTCCCCTTCCCCAGGCTGATGAATCTTCTGGTACTTCAGGTGTGTACCTCCATCAAGGCACTTAGCACCCTGAGCTTGGGTTAAGATTCTCTGATTACATCTCTCCCCTGCTCCTCTGTCAGCAACTGTTCTCTCCCATATCCCAGCACTTAACAATATATTAAGCAGAACTTAATATATAATAGAAGCTTAATGTTTACTTAAAGATAGTCTCTTCTTTATTTTCCACTGAAGCCCTGAGATTCCTCAGGGAGGTGAGCCTCTGCTGGGTGACCTCACCCTCCTCCCGGTGTCCTGGGCCAGAGATGTTCCTTTCTAACCTGTTCTTATGCTTTGTCTGCTCATGTCTCAAACAGGCTCTTTTTGAGGGCCCTTTAAAAATATGTTTATAATTGTTATTGCTTTCCAGCACAAAAGCAAATCCTGCCCTTTAAAAATTGGAACACTTGAGCACTACAGAAACTTTGAAAATTCCAAGTGTGGTTCCAGGCTTGGCATCATGGGCATTTGTCAGAAATGCAGTTTCAGACCCCTCCCTCCCTAACCTGCTGCATCAGGATCTGCATTTAACAGGATCCCACTGACTCCCAGTCCCCTGAGAGTGTCTGCAACCCTCCTCTTTTTCCACCCTTGCTAGGACAGGTGTCACCAGCTTTGGGTGCATGTGAGAGCCTCTCAAAAAGCACACCCTTCTAACCTTGCTCAATAATTATCTGTGATTTTCTGACTTTATCTGGAACTAAAATGCTCATTAAAGTCATTCAGCAGGAAGCTAATAAAGACATTATTTTGTCTGTCAGCTTCCACTCTTGCCCCCTCTCCAACCTGTTACCCCCAGCAGCCATGGTGATCCTTTTAAAACATAAACCAGATCATGTCATTCTCCAGCTCGGTTCTGAGGTGCCTTTCCATTGCCCTGGGAACACGCCCCAGCCTCTGCAGCTGCCTGTCCCCAACCCTCTCCTTTCACTCCTCACTTGGACACACTTACCTTCTCTTTGTCCAGCTTTGGGTCTTTGCAATCTCTGCTCCTGTGCTCTGATGCCTTTCCTCCTTCCCTGGCTGGTTCCTTTTCATCCTTCAGATCTCAGCTTGAGTGTCACCTCCTAACAGGCGTGAGAGGAAGTGGAGAAAGCCCACCCTTGCCTGCTGTGTTCTCCGTTTCTGTCACTAGCTCACCAGAGTGGTCAGGATGGTCTCCCCGTAGGAGTGTAAGCCGCATGAGGCTGGAACTGTGCTGCCTCGCTCACTCTCCCTTGTACCACAGTGTTCAGCACAGACCCCATACACTCAGTAAATAGCTGTTGAATTAATGCCTGCTTCCTGGAGATCAAACATATTAATATCATCATCCTATACTTATTGCCTTGTTGAAATTACAAAAATAATAGATGCCAACTACATTTTTTTAAAAAACTGCAGGAAGAAATAAAATTAAAAGTAACATCTTTTTTCTCTTGATTCCTTCTAACTGCAAAAGTAACTGCTGATAACAGCTTATTCTGTCTCCTTCCAATATTATATAACCCTTAAACACGCACACCCCAATTAAGACTGTGCTAAATGTATTGATTCTATTCTGCAACTTGCTTTCCTTTAAAATTGTGGTAAAATGCACATAACAATATTTACCATCTTAACCATTTTGAAGTATACAGTTCAGTGGTATCAAGTGTATTCACATTATTGTACAACCGATCTCTAGAAATTTCTTATTTTGCAAAACTGAAGCTCAACACCTATTAAAGAACAATTTCCCAATTTCCCCTCCCCCAGTCCCTGTCAACCACCATTCTACTTTCTGTTTCTATGAATTTAAACTTGCTTTTTGAACTTAACAATACGTCTTCCCGGGTGGGCTTGACAGATGTGGCTCACTATTTCTACAGCCACATGGTGTTCCACAGTAGCTTCAGCTAATATTTAAACAGTTCCCCCAGCACTCAGATATCTATATCTTTTTTTTTTTGCTATTTCTTGCTATTACAAAAAAATGCTACAATGCCAGGGTTAAGCCCCCAGAACTGTGAGGTCAGAGAGAATACACTTCCATTTTGCCAAATTGCTGCTCAAAGAAGTTGTACCAGTTGAGCATCTCACCCACAGAGGATGAGAGGACTCTTTCGGGGTTCTTCCCAAGGTAACGCAAGTAAACACTGTCCCATCCCAGGAGCCAGCCTTGAAGGGAGGGGTCAGTGACTCCCTTCTGCAGTGGTTTCCCTGGGGAGAATTTGAGGGGGTAGCAGGGAGTGGGAGGAAGGGGGATGCTGGTGGCAAGCTGGGAGTCAAGCTGCTGGATATATACACAGGAGGAAGTCTAATTCAAAAGCCATGTAATGAGTGGACTTGGGAAGGAGCTCGTTGCTGTGGCAACCCGATTCCCCTGCTGCCGAGAGCAGGTTTTCTTCTTTCTTCTGCACCTGGCAGGAGCTCCTCTCCCCTCAACATCACTTGAAAAAGAACGACCGAGTTTGGCATTCTTTTACTGAGGTCAGAGCACGGTTTCTGACAGAGACCACCCTGTCACTGACAAAATGGGACTCTCAGACGTCCTCTGGAGTTGAGGAGCTGGCCGAACCCCATTCTCGCAGTGCGCAGATGCACCTGGATCTCGCCAAGTCACTGATGTATGGACCCCACCGACCTGCGCTTTTCTCACAGTCCCCAGAAATGCCAGGTGGGCCAAGCCCCTGAGGAGACTGCTCTGTTCCCCTCACAAGGAAGGGCTTTCTAGATTTCTGTTTTTTAAGCACATCAAAGGTCAAGGTCGGAAAGCATGCTTGAGCAGGCCTTTTAAACCAGTCCCAAGTTCTCAGTCACTTTACTCTGTTTCCTCCAGGGCATTTAACCCTGAAAATAATGATTGGAATGAGAAAGGGGTCAGGGAGGGGGGACAGTTGATGGGACAGTGGACTGACCGGCAGAATTAAAGTGAATTATTTTCACTGCTTCCCCCATCAGGCTCTGTGCTAGGCACCCATTTTGCATGCCCTTACCTAATCCTTTCAATGCTCAGGAAAGTGGAAATTATTATCCCTTACTGTTGTAAGAATGAAATCTGAGGCTCCAAAGCTTAGATTTGCCCAGGATCTCAGAGAAGGAATATGAACCCAGGTCTGCCTCAATCTGCGGTCATTCCCCTAACTCCCACACTGGGAGATAATTTGGAAATGAACCACGCAGGGGAAGGTCATCCCTTCTCTTGGACTTGATAGCAGCCAGCTTTCAGTCTCTAAGTAAAGCGGTCTGTGAAGACTTGACCCACCAGCTCCACCTGTCCCTCACATCCCCAAAAGGCAGGGGGCTACCGTGGGGACAAGATGGCCATATGGGGGGTTCAGCTCCACCACCTGTGGATCCTGACCTTGTCCGAACCCCAGCCTCCAAACAGAGATATGGGAAACAGTGCCTCTGGGTTTTGTTTGTTTTGTAAGAACACCTAGTTTTCTAAGAACACCATGGGGAGGGTTGAGTAAACCAAGGAGGAGGGCCCCATGACGTTGATTTTTCTATTTAACTTAAACAGCCCAGGCCTCCACCCTGAGACTTGGGAGCCTCTCCTGTGGGAAGGTGCTCCCCCTAGTCTCCAGGGCATATGACAGTATTGATTAGTACCCTTGAATGTGATTTTCCCAATCCATGCTGTCCTAGAGGCAAACCGTGGGTGGAGCCATTCCCAGGAGATTCTTGTCTCACTCACACCCACAATTAGTTTCCACATTTCAGGCCCCCAAGTAACCCTTCCCACAGGCCCACCCCTTGTCCTCCCCACCCCGTAACACCTCTCAGGCACTGCGCTTCCAGGCCTTTGGAACACTGCCTAGGTGACAGTGGCATGCGCGCAGGAGGGCAGCCTAATATTCAAGGAACAATGCAAGGACAAATGGTGCTTCTCTAGTTCCTGGAATTGCTCCACTGCAGGACCTGGAGAGGAGCCCTCATTTGCCCATTCATGATGCTATAGAGTCTTTCACCTGAGATAGTCTCTCTTGGGTGACTCAGTCACCATAGGGTAATTACCCAGTCCTTTGTGTTTCCTCTCCTTTCTTCTACCACTCTCCATGCTGGTGATGGCCAGGTCCATTGAGTAATCACCCATGGGCATCTTGGAGTGCCCTGCTGACAGCCATTGCTCAATCGTGCCATGGACACAAGGGCCCCACAGTGTGGTCTATCTTGACCTGAGACCAAGGCCCTCTGAGTCCACATGTCGGATCCCAGAGGAATTGTAGGATCCTCCGCAGCCATGGGGAGCAGAGTTATTTATCTAGCTATTTCTTCACCTCAGTGTTACCTTCTGCCCCTCTGACCTGCTGGGTGCAGTGTCGAGCTCAGAGTGGGTCTCCTCCTAGGGATCTGTGGGTAAAATTGTAACATTTCCAGAATATCTCGCCTGGCTTTAGTACATCTGCATATCAATAGGCGTTCAGAGGTGGAAAGAAGTATGGCCTTAGTGCATTTGCATCATTCAGCAAGAGTGGAGAGAAGTTCATCTCCATATCAATGGGTAATTACCTGGGCAAGGAGGGCTTATCTGTCCCTGAGAGGTGAGGGGGAGGGCTGGTTTTTGGCTTCTGCTGGAGCAGGAAAGAGAACACTGCCCCAGATGGCAGTTTGTGAGCAATAAACGGATTTTAAACTTTATTTCTCCCTTTGACTGATTTCAGTTTTTAGAGGTATTTTGCCCTGGGATTTCCTCTCCCCGAACTTACAGGATCCAAACAGAAAAGAGGGCCAGGGATCCAGTGCTCCTAGCTGTCCCCTTCTCATACACCCCTTCCTAAACCCCTGGCTTTGCCCTGAAGGAGAGGAAGACCACCTGGGGACTACCCATGCCCTGCCTCTGGGGGCCTCCATTGCGGTCCTGGCGCCGCGCCCATTGCCTCATATCCTGATTTCCTTCTACTCCAGGCTCCTAACAAAACTCAAACTCAGGCATCTAGTCCACTAAGCCTGGCTCTTGATTAGTTAATCCATGTTTAAATTAATTAGAAAATCCTTTTCTTTCTTGGCAAACACTTGCTTTCAGGCAATTCCCTAGCTTTATGCCCAGGAATCTTTTTTGGATGTCCAAAGCAGAGCGGCTACTTCCTCTTTCCCTTCGCATCCCTAATCCTCTCTGAGGCAAAGAGATGCCTCTCGCACAAGAGGGGTGGTGATTGCACAAAAAGAATACAAAGAGAAAAGCATATCCCTATTGTGCAACAGATACCTTCCCAGGCCACGTGACTAGGCATGTTTAAGGTTTTCCAGCCCTGAAATTCAGTCAATCTGTGGATTCTGTCCTTTCAGCCTTATCAGATATAGGTGCTCCTTTTTCATTAACAGTGTTTTTTTTGAAAGACCTTTTCTTTAAATGACAGAGCTTTAGTTACAGCCATAGCTCTCCTCCCTTCTGTGGTCGAGGTGCAGAAAAGCTGCTCCTGTTGTTTCAGAGCCCACCAAGGTCAACCAACAACCTCTTTATTTCTAAATCCAAGGCACCTGGTATTAGTTTTCTAGGACTGCTGTAACAAAGCACCACGAATTTAGGAGCTTATACCAAAGAACTTGAAGGGAAATTTATTCTCTCACATTTCTGGAGGCCAGAAATCCGACATCAGGTTTGGTTCACCTAGAGGGAATCCGAGCCATGCCTCCCTGCTAGCTTCTGACACTCGTTGGCTCATGGATGTCTCACTATAGTCTCTGCCTCAGTGTTCACATGGCTTGCCCTCTGTGTCTCTGTGTCTCAAGTCTCCCCCTCCCGTAATAAAGTCAGGACACCAGTAACTGGATTTAGGGGATTTAGGACTCACCCTGAATGCAGGATGGTATCTTCCTGAGATCCTTATCTTAATTACATCTGCAAAGACCAAATTTCCAAATAAGGTCATATTCTCAGGTGTTGGGGGTTACAGCTTGGACATATCCTTATGGAGAACACAATTCAACCCACTGCATACCCTTTTCAGCCTTAATTTGACCTTTCTGCAGCATTTGTCTCTCTTGAGCCTGGACAGTGGCCAGCAGGTGAGGAGCAGCAGTTTACCTGATGGGTAGCACGTGAACTCACCTAGGGAGCAGCAACGGCGTGTGGCAGGGTGGTTTGTGCTTAAAATCTATTTGTCTGAGAAGTCAGAGCTTTGTCAAATGTTGGTAATGGAGCTGGCATGTGGTATTTCAGCCCAGGAGATCAGGAGAAACCAAGATAGAAAGACAGAGTACCTCTATGAATCAAACTCTGCTTTGTTCCTTTTGTGGTGAATTGTTACAAGTGTATAATTGCAACCAGGTTTCTTTCATGCTACACATTACAAAATAGACCCCAAGAGGCCTGAGAACACAGTGTGTATCCAGCCAAGATGTCCCCTTGGCTCACCCATGTCCAGCTGTCCATCAGTTCTCCCTTAAGCTCTCTTCAGACACAGGGCTCTTACACAGATAATTCCCTCTGCCAGAAAGGCCCCTCCACTCCTTATCCTTCACAGCTTGGTGGGTGGAATATCACCTCTCCCACCAAGCCTCCTCTTGAGACAGGGACCATGGGCTTAGACAGAGTATAGGGTGAGGGCCTCCAGAAAAAGTAAAGCAAGATATTTACAGTCAAAGCAATGAAACAATCGATGTAAAGTCCCTATCGAAACTCTGTGTTCAGCATTATGCAAAGTCAAGGTCACACTAATTCTCTAGGGTAAAGATACCAGATTAGGAATATAGACCTCTTCAGTGAGATCAATTGAAGGTCAAAAGGCCGGGAGCAACTTGACCTGGAATGATTGAGTGTTCCACAAGGATATCAGCATAACCGGTGACTTTACTGTAAAGAGCCCTAGCAGACAGACAATAGCCCAGCCCACCTTGAGGGCAGGGCAGGTGGTACAAGTCCACACCCTAAGCCCTCAATTCCCAAAAATCCTCAACTGCCTATAAATCCCCTAGACAATGCATTACCCAAGGCTCTCTTGTCCCCTCCTGGCATGAGCCAGGAGCTCTTTCCTCTCATTTTATCTCTAAATAAAAGCCTGTACCTTGCTCTCCTACCTTGAGTGTTTATGAAGCTCATTCTTCAGCTTTGTGAAGAACAACCCCGGCATCACTCTGACCTGCCTGAGCATCTTTGTCCTTGTCCTGTGGCACACATTCTCCTTCATACATCTTCTTTGTAGAGCCTCAGTTTTAATTTTACACTTATCTGTGGGATTATCTGATTAATGTTTCAATCCCCAGTGGGGTTGGAAGCTTCACAAAGGCAGGACTCTGCCTACTTTTGTTCTGATGGTGGGCCCTGTGCCTATGCACTTGGCATAGGGTCTTATGTCTGACTTTGCTGTCATATGCAGTCATCTCAGGTCTTATATCTGACTTGCTGTCAGATATCTAGATTCCCTGTCTAGGTATTGCCCCATTACCAAGAGTTCTTCCTCTGGGGAGGGAGATCTAGGGAGGAGATCATAAACCCTCCACACTTATTTGCAGTATTCTATGTGCATATGCAAATGTAATTTGGGATAGGGGAGAATCCAGAGTTTTCATCAAATTTGAGTTTAAGGATTCTTTCTTGTGCAAAATCCTCAACAGCAATCATCTGGCTTCCTTGCTGTCCTCTAAATCATCCTTAATCCTTCCTGTCTGCTGCTTTGCCCATTCTATTCCCATGCCACCCTCTCTAATTATTGAGACCCCCACCTGGTTGGATATCCATGGTTTCTGTCTGCCCATCATCCTTTCTTCATATCCTCACCAACATTTGTTACTACCTGTCCTTCTGAACATTGCAGGTGTTCAGTTTATTGAACTGAAGCCCTCTGGGGCTCTCACTCTCCTGAGGTTCCGTGAGGCTGGCATAAGAGGCTTAGTTTATCCACTGGGGGCATTAACTGTGACACTGTGCATTTGGAAAGAACTGCTCCTTCCACCTTCACTCTGTGCTTACCATGTGTCAGCCCGGAGCTGGACCCTGGAGTCCATGTGTTCATGGAGCCCAGAGTCTATGGAGACATGGAGAAGCCAACAGAGTATGGAACTGCAATGCAATGAGTACAGTCGTGGCCAGTGGCCAGGATGTGGTGGAGAGATGATAGCAATTCCCCCTCTGGGAGGGAGGAGGCTATTCACAGAGGACTTCCTGGAAAACGCACTGCCTGACCTTTGTCTTAAAGATTAGCTAGGGGTCACTCAGGCAGAAAAAGGTGGAATAGTTTTCCCAGGCAAGGAGAGGTGACAGGAGGAGAATATGGTGGAGATCCAGTGGTGAGGGAGGAATAGAGAGCTCTGAAGTGTGAGAACTCTAGGTTCCGCATGGTCTAAACCAAACACATGGGTGGTCTGCCTCAGTCTCCTGGTCTGTAAAATGGGGATACTGACAATATAACCTACCTTGTAGGGATTATGGGTGGGTTTAATGAGCTTGAACAAAAACTTTATATGGCATTTGAAACAGTCTCTGACACATGGTCAATAAACGGTGACTGTTACTGCTGCTCTGTGCCAGGAACTTGGTGAGACATTGTATGTTCCTCAGAGAAGAATGAATTGGCAGGTGGGTGGGGAGTCACAGTAGAGACATAAGGCCTCTATTGTAACCATGAGGATGAAGGGAGTGTTGGAGGGACAGGGGCAGTTCCCAACAAAGGAAAATGGACTTGGCAGACAAAACAATAGGTATCACTTCTAGGAAGGAGTATTTAAGTTATCAATCAACCATTATGTATTCAATACCTACTGGGAACAAGGCAATGTAAAAAAATTGCTGGAATATGAAGAATACACCAGTTGATTCTGCAACTGAGTTGGAGAGACAAGGCAATAATTCAAGTAAATAACTATCCAAGTCACATGATAGAGCAAGAGTAGTCATCTACTAAGTGGCATAGCTAGTAAGTTTTATAGGAGTCCAGAGATCAACTCATTGGAGAGTAGAGGGCTGGAAGGGCTGGAAGGGCTTCAAGGAGAAACATGGAGCTGAGCTGGAATAGAGGGGTGGGTAGATTCAAGTAAGAACAGGGAAGGAGAGGCCAGATTTGATGGAGGAAACCCCAGGGCAGGGACCAGGCTTCTAAGGCATTTGCAATCAACCAGCCAAGAAGAGAAAGAGTATGGAGCATCCCATGGAGGTTAAATGGAAGACAGGATGTGAAAAAGTAGTGTAATTCACAACTAACATATTTTTAAGTGCTAGCATGGTGTTAAATGCTTTCCAGGTTTAACAAAAATAAAAATTGCCCTTTTAAAATTATGCTGCAAAATATTACTTACTGCACCAGTACATAGGTCACAAGTATAAATGCTTCCTGGAGCCTCACGAAATAAATGTGGCTCAGGCCAGTGTCAGCAGTAAGGAGAGGTGGCGATTGTGGCAAACTTGGGAGCATTTGCTTCCCCTAAGAAGGCAGTCATTTCTTAGCCCCAGACAGCTTCGGTCCCCAGTGACCACCATGAGCTTACATCCGGTGGACCTTACATGACTAATAGACCTGACCTGGGCAGCTTGGTCCTGGACTCCACTCCTTATACCACTCTCTTTTTCTTAGTTCTATGATGTCCCAGTTTCTCAGCTTTCCTTCTACCTCTCTGGCCATTCCTTTAGAGATTCCTATGCTGGCTTGAGTGTAGCCCTTCTGTTCAACCTCTGCATGAGAATTTCCCAGGATTCCGGCCCAAGCCTCATCTGACTCTGCATTCACTAGGCCATCTTATCTAGCTATAGGCCTTCCCAGATTGACATTTCCAGCCTGGCTCTTCTGAAATCAATGGGATACTTGAGCATCTCACATATAAACAAATAAACCCTGTACTGAATTTAGGATGTCCCATAAATCTGCATCCCCTTCAAGTTCCTCACTTCAAAAAATTAAACCTCCATCCCAGTTATACATACCATCAACTCATTCTCCTTCATCCTCCACATCCAGCGCATCCTGGACCCTGTGGCTCCTGCTTTCAAAAGCATCCCACATATGTCCGTCCACCTCTCTCCACCTTCACTGCCACCACCCTAATCCAGGCCATTACCATTGCTTGCCTGAAAAGGTACTGTAACCTTCCTCTTTGCTTTCATTCTCCATCCCCTTCTAATCCACTCTCTACACAGAATCCACAGTGATGATGTGCAAATACAAATCTAATCATATCATTCACATGTTTAAGATCTTTTCATGGTTTCTTCTGGATTTGGTATAAAATCCAAAGTCACTAGTGTGGTTCACAATGCCCTATAGGAGCTGGGCCCAGGGCTATGAAATCAAATGCCTGTAGGGTCCAGGTGAGTGACGTGAATAAATGAAACTAGCTGAGTCCGGACTACAATAGGGAGTAGTGGGGACTGTGGCAAACTGGAGTGTATGCCTATTGATGGATGTAGCCTCTCAAATTCAGCAGATTGTTGGCATGTGGGAAAGTAGGCCCTAATAGACAGATCTGATAATTCATCCAGATTTTTAAGTAAATCTATGAATTTAAAAGTTGGCAACTAACTCACAAACTTTTTTATCCTATGCAAGACAAAAATAAAAAATCACAATCTGTGGGTCAGATGCAGTCTCTCAGGCAGTCAAATGTTGACTTCTGCTCTAAGGATCATGGACAGAAAACTTCTCTAAGAAAACTTACTAACACTTTAGTTTGAGAAGCATTTCATGGGGCTGAGAAGTGGGGTTTGTGAAGATAGTGTCTCTTCTTCCCCTTTCCTCAATGAGAGAGACAGAGATATACATTGCTCTGAAGAATATCTTACTGACATGAACAATTGTGTATTTTACATTGGATTACGGGTTGTTTCCAGGCTAATCAGAGAAGAGGAGGTTTGGAGACCCTAAAACAAGGAGCAAAGAGGAGATGGGGTCCATGCTTAGGTCTAGTGTCTGTGGTTCAGAAAGAGGGCAGCAGTCCAAGCCTGTGCAGAGAGGACAGACATTGCCTCCCCATGACCTGGCATGACAGACTGACTAGGAATCCTGAGGCCTACTGGCCAACTCAGTCCTTTCTGATTCTGGGCTCACCCCTCCTGTCCTTCCCTGCTGTGACAGTCCCTGAGCCCTGCTATCACATATTAGAGCTAATCCTGGCTGCCTTGGGGTAAAGCTACCTGCAGAGAGCTGGAGCAGCTCGGAGAGGTGACCTGAGCCAGAGGTGGCAGGTGACACATGAGACCTGCCCACAGCCACCCACAGGAGGAGGCACCGACCTGCCTACAGCCCCACAGAATGGAGACTTTTGTTGGTTTATATGGATAGTTTAGTTTACAGGGACCCTGGGAATCCCTCAGGTTGCATATTTAATCATTTCAGCAGCCCCATTATGTAGGTGTTATTCTCCCTACTTTACAGATGAGGAAACGGGCCCCGGAGAGGGAGTCACGTACCAAGGCCATAGGGCTGCCGAGTGCTAGAGCCGGCAAATCTAGGTATTCACCTGCCCGCCCTTGCAGGCAGAGAAGGGTGCCCCATACTTCTGAGAGAGGAAGAGAAATCTGAAAGGAGGCTGCTGAATTCGAAATGGCTGAGAGGTGCAGACTTGGTTTGCTCCGGCCAATTCATGAGTCAGTGGTGGGCTGTCTGCAGAGCCTCCTGAGGAGGAGATGGTCCACTCCTGGCTCATGAACTGGCCAGAGCAAAAAGCGAAAGATGGACAATTTTATTCACACTGGGCTGGACGAGACAACTGCTGTCATGCCTCCGACCTTGTGATTCTATGATGTTTGCTGTGGATGCTGCATCTATTTTAGAACCACGGCTTGAGCTGTGGTGCTGGGGGTGGGGGCAGGGAGCTGTGAGAGGCTGAGATATCAAGAGGGAATAAAATGCTGTCCCCCTGGGTGGCTCAGACTCAGTGGAGGAGCTAAAGCCCTAAGAGCAGGTCAGAGCAGGTCAGAGCAGGCAGTAAACGGGTCAGGTCTTGAATATAACAGAAAGCAAGCAAGGCTTCCACCTGGGGAGGACCAGGGGCTCCTCAGGCAAAGGCAGGGGAGTGTCAAGCCCAGGGTATGATCCTTGGAGGTGTTGGGGTGAGGCTGGACCCAGTTTTGTCACGCACCCCGTCCTCGCTGGCAAGAACAGCACGCAACAACAGCAGGATTCTTCTGCAGAAAGCTTTATTCTTCAGCTCTTTGTGAAACAAATGAGTTGGGCAGGACCTAGAGGGGAAGGAGAGGCTTGCTTATATAGTTCTCATGCTCTGACCTGGTTGGTGCGGCTCCATATGCCTTATTAGCATAACAATTTGGTGGGTCTCATTGGTCCTTATGCCAAGGCGCAATTAGCATGTAGTTTAGTGGTATGGGATGATTTGTCATTAGGAAGTTTGGGGCCTTCCGGCTGCCCTGCATTGGGCGCTATTTTCTGAGCGCGGCTGCCAACACAGTTTGAGGATAAGTATACCATCTGAGGCGAGATGATACAGCACATCTGGATTTGAATCCTGGCACTGCCACTAGCTCTGTGACCTCGAGCAAGTCATTTAACCTCTCTGAGTCATAACTAACATGAAGGGCTATCTACCACAAAATGTTATTGGAAAAATTAAATTAGTTACTAAATAAATACAGTACTTAGCTTTAGTCCTTGGTTCAAGAATGACCAAGAATAGAAGTTACTCCTTTTTCCTTTTTACAAAGGATGTTGCCCTTCTGTGTAGCCTGAGGCCACCACTGTTTATCACTAATGGAGGAGACAGATCTGTAAATAATAAAGTGAGTGGCTTCTCTATCCCATCTGGAAAGTTCTCCCCTTGGTTGTCCTCTGGTTAGACCTGAGGCTGGTGCGGCAGGTTGCCCATCATTGTTCAAACAGAAATCCCACCTCAGAGGGGAATCACCCCCATCACCATGACCACCACACCTCCCGATTGCCACAGTCTCAGAATTTAGGTATAATTAGCAACAGCAAGTCGTTGCTAATTGTAAAGGTAAGTTTGGCCTGGTCTCCCCAAACATCTTCCAGGGAAGGATGCTGCCGTGCTTTTTCTGACTTCCTCACTTCAAGCTGCTGTTTGGGTTTGATTCCTTGCGGATCACAGGCCTGGGAGGGAGGTGGTTTCGGAGCACGCCCAGCTCGCCATCCCAGTGTTCAAAAAGACAAGCATCTATCTCATTGAACAGCACAGAGGGAGAGCCTAGTTCATTTTTTTTTTCTTAGTGATAGGGCGATATTACTAATATGAGTTGGGTAAAATATCATTGCTAACAACAAAGAAACCAACTTAAAAATGGGCGAAGGGTCTGAATAGACATTTCTCCAAAGATACAGAAATGGCCAATAAGCATATGAAAAGATGTTCACATTGCTAATCATTGGAAAACATAATTCAAAACCACAATGAGACCACTTTACATTCATTATGATGGCTATTATTTAAACAAAAAATAACAATTGTTGGCAAGGGTATGGAGAAATTGGAACCCTTGTGCATTACTTGTGGGAATATAAAATGGTGCAGCTGCCGTGGAAAACAGTATGGTGATTCATCAAAAAATTAGATGTAGAATTACCATATGACCCAGCAACTCCACTTCTGGGTAAATGCACAAAAGAATTGAAAGCAAGATCCTGAACAGATATTGTATGCCCATGTTCATGACAGCACTCTTCACAATAGCCAGAAGTTAGAAGAAACAACCTAAATGTCCATTGACAGATGCATGAGTAAGTCCGGGGAGAGGAAATCCCAGGGCAAAATACCTCTAAAAACCGAAATCAGTCAAAGGAGAAATAAAGTTTAAAACCCGTTTATTACTCACAAACTGCAGTCCAGGGCCGTCTTTCCCCCCTGCTCCTGAAGTAGCCAGCAAGCCAGCTAGCCCCCTCCCCTTAACCTCTCAGGTTCAGACACACCCTGGGCAGCCCAGGTAATTACTCATGGATATGGAGATGAACCTCTCTCCACCCCTGAGGAATGATGCAAATGCACTAAAGCCATATGTCTCTCCACCTCTGAATGCCTATTGATATGCAGATGTACTAAAGCCAGGCGAGATATTCTGGAAATGTTACAATTTTATTCCACAGCATGAAAAAATGAAGGGCGGTCTAATAGAATTATTCAGTTTTAAAAAGGAATGAAATTCTGACACAGGCTACAACACATGGATAAACCTTGAAGACAGTATGCTAATTAAATGAGCCAGACACAAAAGAACAAATACTGTATGATTCCCCTGATGGGTGGTACCCAGGGTAGTCAAATTCACAGATACAGAAAATAGAATGGTGGTTGCCCCAGGATGGGGGAGGAGAGAATGGGGAGTTACTGTTTATGGGGACAGAGTTTCAGCTTGGGAAGATAAAACATTTCTGGAGATGGATGGTGGTGATGGTTGCCCAATATGTGAATTGCTTAAAGCCACTTGGAAATGGTTTTATAATGGTAAACTTTATGTTTCATGTATGTATATAAAACATAAAATTTGCCATCTTGACTATTTTTAGGTGTGTATAGTTCAGGTATTTTTGTTTTACCACAACAAAAAAACAAAAACTGAATATACAAGAAACAAAAATATCATGGCTAGTCCCTCTCTTTGGTTCTCCTGTCTTTATTTCATCAGGGAGTATCCTATGCAGAGGGGTTTGCACACATTCCCTTACAGCTTTGGTTTGCCTCACCTGTGAGGGGTGAGCCCGTCCCTCAGCTGTGGACTCCTTCCACCACAGGGGATTTTAGGGACACCTCATCCTCGTCGTTGGAGAGGAAACATTTTCTGGGGAGCAGATGAGGGAGCAGTGAAGCCAGGCTTAGGGAGGTGATGTGACGGGGCCCTGTGGGAGAGATGGCGTTTGTTAGGTGTGGGAAGGAAAAAGGGGCAGAGACCCTTCAAGGACTTTGCCCCTTCTTGGACTCTCTCTCTGAATGTCATGGTGGCTGTGCAGTTTCTGATGTTCCACTCTCCACAGCCCAGACTGAATGAGGAGGAAAGGAAATGCCACTCATGCCTCAGACCCGCTCACCAGCCCTGCACGGCATCCAATCCCAACGTCGCTGGGAAGGTGAGCCTGCCAGCGACACACCCTCCCCTCTGCATGAGCTTATTCTTATCCAGTGGCGCTTCAGGTGTGTTCAGGTCACTGCTGGATCGGGTGGGTGCCCCCAAGCCCACTGTACCCTCCTCCCTTCACCCTCCATTTCCTGTTCACTTTGATTTCTCCTCCTTTCTGTTTACATTACCACCCACTCACTTCACTGTCTCAATCCATTTCGCTTCTATTTCAGTTTTCAATATGCGGTTGAGAGCTGAAAGAAGGGGTGTTCCTCCCCCCAACCCGACGGGAGCTGTTGATTCTGTCACTTGCATTTCCTGGGAGAGGCTGTCTGACTTATTTCCTCCCCCAAATTCCTCCTTGGAGGGGGAGTGGAGGATGGGAGATGGATCCCGGGGAAGCCTTCCATAGGCACACCAGATTCAGGAAAATCTCCTTTTCTGGAACCTGTGGGTAGGAGTCACCTCAACGCCCCCCTGAGAATCTTGCTTTTTTTTGTTGGATGTGCATCTAAAATAGATTTAGAGCCCACCTGTGGCAGCTGGAGACGCCCCGGTCAGCGAGTAAGGACAAGTTCACCCTCAGCTTCTATTCCCCACCCCCGGTGCTGGGGTGGAGTGGAGTGCAAGCAGGCAAGTACTACTGGACAGAGGATAAAAAGAGCTCCCCGGAACTCAGAGAAACTGCCCAGAAGTTTGCTGAGCAAGCTACCTGTTGCAACTCTGTGGTGAAAAATAGCCGGCACGGAGAGGCTGGTCTGATGCACCTGCTTTAAGGGTGCATCTGGACACCCGGGAGCTTGCGATTTGCTCCCACCATCTCATTAACGTCTGTGTGTGCGCAGGACCCCTGGCTCCCAGCCCCTCTCCGTGAAGAAGCTGAGAAGCAGCAGCCTTGGCTGCCGCCCAGCGGCCCCATCTGTAATCTTCCTGCTCCAGTGCGGCTCACACCAGATCTTGGCAACAGCAAGAAGCAAGCTCAGGCTGCCCAACAAGCCAGCCGGGACTGGTGACTCAGCGGGGAGGTGGTGGGAGGACTTGAGGCCCGAGGGGCCAGCACTGGTGACAACCAAGTGCTTTTGAGCAGAAGATGGGAAGCTGGGTCCTGAGAACAAGCCTGGCAGCAGAATTGCAACCTAATGAATTCACGGTAATTCCATTTGTGTCCCTGCATTCTATTCTCCCTGTGGGGTCGGACGAGCACATCCCCTACTTTTTCCTTCTTAAAATGCTGCCTGAACCACGTCTCGAGTCCACAGCCAAGTGACCCCTCTTTTCTTTTCCTGCCACCTACCTCCACCCCCAACGCCAAGCCCAAGCAATTACACAAGAACATCCAGAGAGATGTGGGTGGATATTTCCCTTTATTCGTCTTTATTTTGGAGAGGAAGGGCTAGAACAAAAAGATGATTCAAACACACATGGACATCAGAATGACCTCACACATGCAGGACACTGATGGGCATCACTCCGGATTTGGTGCCTGACACATGTGCCCCTCTGAGACAATGTCGCCACAGCTGCAGAAGTCCTCTTGCCTCCCCACTTTTCTTAATACCCACACCCATACCCACCCCAGGTATACGTGTTAGTCTCAGTAAGTGGATCTCCTTGCAACCTGGGCTTTTAGTCCTGTGGTGTCAGAGCCCCCCAACCCCAAAATAAACATGCATCCCCTAGAGATAAAGGGAGATCAAACCCAGGATGCTGTAACACAGAGAGGGGGCATGCTTCATTTTTCATCATCCTCCAGCCTGGGAGAAAGGCTGCCTCCATCAAACCAATGGGAGATAGGAAAGAGCTTTGAGGCCGCACCCCCTCCCAGATTTCCCCAGGGCCCTGTGCAGGTTGGTCCCACTGCTCACACCCTGGCCCTGCCTGTTTTTAAAGAAACCCAGCAGAATTCCTTTCCCCCTTCTGTTGGGAAGAAGACATTTGGGAGCTAAGCAGATAGAGGGCTCAACTGAACATTTAAACCAAAATTTTCCTCTTCTTCCAAAGGTCTCACCCTGATCTCCCAAGGGAATTTCTGATGCTTGAAGCCCCCAAGCCTGACTCCAAGCCTCCCAGCGATTTGTGGGCCCTGCAGAATGTTGTGAGTTGCAACAGCTCCTGGCCACCCAGCCTCCCTACATCCTCCCCAAATGATCTTGGGTTTTCCTCAGCATCTCTCCCCATGGTCTGTGGTGGTGGTCTGACATGGAGGTGCCCTAGGTGGCAGGGGAAGGGTCAGGTGCCCTTGCTTTCTGTCCTCTCCTCATCAGCCGTCTGGGCATTGCTGATGGCTCGAAGCTGCCCCTGGGCCACAGGCTTCACAGACAGGACCAAGCGTTTGCGGAACGTCTCACAGAGCACGATGTACACAAACGGGTTGAGGCAGCTGTTGGCATAGCCCAAGCTAATGGCTGCGTTGTACAGGTAGACAAAGGTGAGTGTTGGGCGGCTGATGGACAGCTGGGTCAGCTGTAGCACATAGTAGGGTGCCCAGCACACAAAGAAGACCAGGCAGATGGCTATGGCTGTACGGGTCACCCTCTTTGTCCGCAGCCGGATGCTGCGTTGAGAGGCAGGGGCCACCGAGGAGGTCATGCGCTGCAGGATCCTCACATATGCAGCTGTGATGACCACAAAGGGCAGGGCAAAAGCCAGGAAAAACTGGTACAGGGTGAACCAGTAGAGGTCAGTGTCTGGGTTGGGCAGGCGGATGCCACAGCCCACTGTGCCCCCTGGGAAAGGGATAAGCCTGGCATAGAGCCATACAGGGGTGATGCTGATGAAGGAGAGGGCCCATAGGAGGCAGATTACCAGGGTGGCCACAGAGGGCTTCCGGAACTTGGTGGAGGAGATGGGGTGCACGGTGGCCAGGTAGCGGTCAATGGCCATAGCAGTCAGGATGTAGGTGCTGGTGAACTGACTGTTGGCATCCATGGCTGTGATGAGTGTGCACATGGTCTCTCCAAAGTGCCAGACACCATTGCCCATGAGCTGGTGGATCATGAAGGGCATGCCCAGGAGAAAGAGGAGGTCCACCACCGAGAGGTTGATGATGAAGATGTCAGGGACATTGCTGCACCAGTGCAGCTTGGACTTCTTCACCACCGCGAATATGACGGTGGAGTTCCCGATGATGCCCAGGAGGCAGATGGTGCCAAACACTGAGGGCATGATGATATTGATGTAGGAGACACTACCTGTGCGAGGAGGTGGCCCTGGAGACAAAAGGAGCAAGTGTGGACCATTTGAGGTGGACTCTGATCTCTAAGGGCCAACATGCTACTGGCATGCACAGCCTCTAGCGATGCACCTGCCTCCTCTCCATCCTCCTGCCGTTGCAGGGGAGGGCCCGCCATTCATCTGGAATCCTCTCCCACCACTCTCTCTCCCCACACTGTTGCTAATCCTGTCCCCTTTCCTCCTCCACTGGTTCCCTGGTTAATCTTACCAGATTCTCCCACACCACCCGTTAGAGAAGGACCCAGTCCTTTGCCTCCTACATTTTCTAAAGGCACAGAGTCAAGAACCACAGCTATCTGCAGAGAATTATTTTGTGGGCCCCTGGGCTTCACCAGAAAACCTCATCAAAATAGCCAGAAGGACATGACTCTGTGTGTGTGTGTGTGTGTGTGTGTGTGTGTGTGTGTGTGTGCGCGCGCGCGTGCGCATGCATACATGGGCATGTGTTTTTTCTTCCTATTTGCAGCCCTGATCATTTCATTTTAGAAATGGCTGGTTTAGAAATTGTTGGTGCACTGATTCCTGGGTATCTCTGTGGGCAACTATCACGTAGAGGCTTATCCCCATCTGGCCTGCAGCCCTCCCCTCTCCTGGGTTCCTATCAGGGGTTTCCTTGGTCTGCATCTTCTGAGCCTGGGTTTCTAGAGGGAGCAGAGACTGAAGCTGTTGCAGCCCGGCCACCTGAGAATTTTCTCCACACAAACCTTTCCTCTTTTTCCTTCCTTTCCATCTCCTTCAAAGCTAAAATTCCAGGGCATCTCAGCTCTGGATAATCCAGGAAGCTTCATTCACCAGGAAAGTTAATCCCCTCACAGCTCTGTGAGTTCTCCCTTCCCACAGCCTCGTCCAGGACCGGGAAGGATGTTTCCGATCCCATTACCGTAGTTTGGGTAAAGAGCCAAGGAGATCCGAATGGTGAGCCTCCAGCTGTCTGCCCCCCACGCTATCCTCCGGCTTCTCCTGCCTGCTTTCCCAGCCCGGAATTTTTCCTGCAAAGCGTATGTGGAACTCGTCAGCGAGCCCTCCCCGTCTCCCTCGCGGCTGGCCACCATCTCTTGCCACTTCTGGACGTGCTTTGCCTTCTTCTCTGCTCCCGCCTCTTCTGCTCCCACCTGCCCTGCCCCCTCGCCCCTTCCCCTGGGGAGAGCAGGCTGCAGGCCTCTCCCCAAGAACTGTAATAAAGTTTCCCAAGCAGTTTGGCTCGGGGGAGAAACCTTCCCATTCCCCACCCCCCAGCTCAGAGGAGGGGGGTCCCCCTCCAGCACTGCTCACCGGACGAGGTAAGGTTATCCGGGCCGTCCGAGGTGTTGCTGGCATTGGGGCCAGTAGGCAGCAGCGGGGCTCCCAGGTCCATTCCGCCGGTGCCACTGCCTGCTCGCCTGGGCACCCACGCAGGCTGCGGCAGCCTCCAGCGCCACCCGCCTCGTCCCGGAGCCCGAGCCCCGCAGTCCGAGGGGGGTCTTCCTCAGCACTCCGGTCGGCAGCCTCCAAGCCCTACCGCTCCCGACTCCTTCCTTCCCGGCTCCCACTGACATCACTTAGACACATTAACATTCGGAGGCAGATGCACATTAACCTCTTCAGTCCCGTGTTGCAACTCCCACCTCTGACGGCCTGCAGCAGCCGAGGGGCCCCGGGGAAACTCAGGCAACCCCATCAGGCAGGGGGCTTCCTTCCCGCTGGCACTTGGTACTGTCTAGTGTGTTCCCAGGGAGTGCTGCCCCCGTCATGCGACAAGCACCAGGACTCAGCAAACGCAAGCGGGCTGCCCCCGTCTGGAAGAGAGAAGGAGCCCGGCCAAGCCTCTAACCCCCCTACAGGCGGCCGGGGTGGCTGGGCCGCTTAGCAGGGGCCTGGAGTGGCTGCTCACAGAGCCTGGGAACGGGAGGCTGGGACCACAGCATGCCTGCCCCCCAGGCCCCCGCCACTCCCCTTCCAGTGTCCTGATGGGTTGTGACCGCCCACTGGAGACTGCCAGGGTCCTTCTGAAGCTGAGTTGTTGGCTGCTGAGCCTTCGAGTGGCATTCAGAGATGACTCAGGTCACTCCATGCTGGTGATGACCAGGATCTCACGGACCAGAAAGGTATAAACTCCCTTCTGCACAGGGTCCGTATGGACCAGGTCTACAGCAGTTTTATTTTTCTAAATGCTCTGAGGTCCCTGCGGTTTTATCTGGGATTCCTTGACACAAATTCAGAGCTTAGGTCCCCAAGGAGACTGTCAACTAGGAACAGCCTTAGAGGGCAAAGCACCGAGTGAATTCCCAGCAGAGACATCCTGCTGCCGGCCTCCGCGCCCCTCACAGCCAAGGCCTGTCACCACACTCAGCGCCAGATTTAGGAGCCAGGGTTTCAAGGTAACTGCAGTCTGATCCCCACCTGCCTCCTCAGTCTTATTTATTTACGTGCTTCGTCCAACAAATATTTGTTGATCACTTACTACTTGCCAAGCATTATTCTAGGTTCTATAGTGAAACAAAACACAAACTCCTAGATCCCTTGTCCTCATGGAGATTACATTCAAGTTGGGGGAGAGTTTATGATATTGGTCACCTGTACTATGAAAAACCTAAAGCAGGGTGAGTGGCCAGGGAACTTTACGGGAAATCGAAGTGGCCATTTTACCTCGGAAGGCCTCTCTGAGAGGTGCTTTGGATGAGCCCTGAAGGAAGTGGAGAAGCATGCTTGGAAATTCCTGGAGGAAGAGCATTCCCAGCAGCAGGAATAGCAAGTGCAAAGGCCCTGAGACAGGAGTGTGCTGGGTGCCGTTGAAGAGGTGTAGTAGGCCAAAAGGGAGATTAGCAGATATGTCAGAGAGGACATGGGAAGAGCTGGTTCTGTCGGGCCCTGTCAGCCATTGTAAGGACTTTGGCTTTTCCTTCAGGGGAAATTGGAGTCATTGAGGGTTTTCATCTGAGGAAGGACATGATCAGACATGTTTCAGAAGGATCACTCACCTGCTGGGTAGCAAGGGAAACAAACTGAAAAGGTATCTTAGCTTGGGTTCCCTTGAAAGCAGGGCCTGAGACAAGAACTTGTGTGCACAGGGCTTTCCTGAGAGATGACCCGTGAAGCAGGCATGAGGGAGTGGGGACAAAGAGATGGGAAAGGAGGAAAAGCCAGCTCAGGGTGCATTATCCAGGCCACTGCTGTGGGCAGCAAGATCTTGAGTTTACCAGGATCCTTGAAAAGCGCACAGATATTTTCCAGAAGCATTCACTTGAAGACGGGGAGGGAGGGCCTTTCCAGCTGCCCCTTTCCCCTGCTGCTTGAGGGTTGCCCTGGGGCATTAGCTCTGCACTTCTGAGTTGTATGGGTAGAGCAGGCTATTACAGCATCAAGCTTCAATGGGGCAGAAAGCAAAGAGACTCGTAGCTCACCACTGAGTCAAGAAGCTGTTAGCACAAGGTGACTCTTGTGCTGGAGCCAGAGGGATCTGACAGCAACAAAAGGCAGAAAGCAAGTGGACACAAAGTGCACACTGGAGGCAACACACTGTTGGTACAAGATCAGCTGAGCTCACAGACAACTGTCTGCAGTTGGGGCCGAAGTCAGAGCTGGCTGAGGGACATGTGACATGGCTTACCAGAGGCATCTGATTTAGATGATTACAAGGATCCAATTGAAAGACAACAGCCTCTTAGACCCGGGAGGTGGAGGTGGGGAGAAATGGTAGGTTTCTTTACATTTTGCAGAGCCCAGAGGATTTGCCAAAGCACTGGATGAGAAATGAGAGAGAGGGGGAGGCATCATGGTGACACGCAGGTGTTTGGTCCAAACCTGGGAGAATGAATGGACTGTCGTTTCCGGAGGTACAGAAGCCTGTGCCAGGGGAAGACTTAGAAAAATTAAGAGTTCTGTTTTGGAAACATTACATTTGAGATGCCTATTAATATCTAAGTGGAAATGATGGGTAGTAGTTGGATATGAGTCAGAAGTTCAAGGGAGAGGTCATGCCTGGAAATAGAGTTAAATTGATGACACTGGATGAGCTCACCTCGGGAGTGGGGGTGAAGAGAGAAGTTGTGAGGACTTGGCCCTGGGGCATTCCAAAGTTTACAGGTTGGGAAAACAAGACTCACAGCCCGTATTTCCTTTTCTTCCACTCGCCGTAGTCTTCCCACCTCCCTCCTTCCCTCCATCCCTCCAACCAGCCAGTCGTCCCTGAGCCCCTGCTATGTACCAGGGGTTGTGTTTTCTAGGAACAGACTGTGGGATGGAGAGAGGCATATAAAATGTTTATTGTGGGGTGACCCTTGGGAGAGGAGCAAGGAACATGCACTGGGAAGGGGGACACAGATTTGAGGCTATACAGTTGATATCACTAAAACCTTGGCCAAGGCCACACTGCTTGCAAACTCCTTCTGAGAACCGAATTTTTTACCTACTCTCCTCCGAGCCATCTGGCTCTTGACTTGTTCCTCAGCCCTGCCCGGAATAGTCTTGAGGAGGATCAAGCCTCCATATAGCACGAAACCTTTTTCCTCCCATTCATGTGTTCCCACCTACCATTCCCTACTCAGGACACCCCAAGGGTTTGATGTATCCACATGGCTCCCCCAGTGCTGGTATCCACCTGTCCTGGACTTTCCAGGACTTGGCTGCCGTCTGCATGTTTGGAAGGCTTCCTGGGGTCACTGCATAGGATTCCCACTTGCTTCCCACTCCTGCCTGACCTCTTTCACTGTACTCTCCACCAAACAGAAGTGTTTAAGATACAGATAAATTTAGTTAAGATATAAATGTTATCTATACACAATGGAATATTATTCAACCATAAAAAGAAAAGAAATCCTACCATTTGCAACAACATGGATGGAGCTGGAGGATATTATGTTCACTGAAATAAGCCAGGCAGAGAAAAACAAGTACCAAATGATTTCACTCCTTTGGGAGTATAACAACAAAATAAAACTGAAGGAACAAAATAGCCGCAGTGTCACAGAACCCAAGAAGGGACTAGTGGTTACAAAAGGGGGTGCTGGGAAGGGTGGGTGGTGAGGGAGAAGGGGATTAAGGGGCATTATGATTAGCAATCATAATATTGGTAAGTCATGGGAAGGCAGTACAGCACAGACAAGACAAGTAATGACCTACAGCATCTTACTTCGCTGATGGACAGTGATTGCAATAGGAGGGTGAGAACTTGATAATATGGGTCAATGTTGAAACTACAATATTCATGTGAAATCTTCATAAGATTGCATATCGATGACAGGTCAAAAAAAAAGATGTAAATGTTATCTCCCTACTCCATTGCTGAAAACACTTTAGTGGCTCCCAATTGCTTTCAAAATAAAGTTAATCCCTTAGATGAATGTAGTGAAGATGACTTTTTTTGGTTACTCAGAAGTTGAGGCCCCAGAAAACCAAGGCCTTGGGAAATTCTTTGGGAGGGAAAGTACCAGCACCTCTAAGCAGCCTTTGGTGGGAAAAGCAGCAGTGGAAGTGGGCTTCCTTATTTCAGTGGGGATGTGTAGACCCTGGGCTGTAGAAACGAGTAGCAATACTTAATTTCCAGAGGTAAGTGAGCCTGGTTATTATACTAGGCAGGGCCTTTGGGGTGACCAGGATGTCTGACTTGCAGAGATTAATGTGGTTAATTGATCATCGAGTTCTTAAAACCAAAATATAAGAGCAGCCCACAGACTAAGTTTCTAATTGATTTGTATATCTGAAGAAAAACTTCAGGTCTGGTAAACAGAGGTCTGACTTTAGCCACTGTGACTGACAGCAGCCCCTGACCGACTCCCAAGCCTGGGTCAGTCTCTGATCCAGCCTAGTGCCCCTCATTTAGATTCATTTGCACTGTACCCTGTACTTGTCCTTCATACCAGTCATCACAATTGTAATCATACATTTATTTATTTGTTTAACTGATTATTTAGTGTCTTTCCCTCACTAGGTTATAAATTCTAGCTCAGTGCTGAGCACATGATAGACATTCAATAAATGTTGGATGAATGAAAAGTGTGATATAATGAGTCATAAGAAGTACATATTTGCTCTTTCAGATGACCAAATATTTATTTCCCAGGTATATTTGGTCTTCATCCATAGTTCTTAAAGACACTGCAGTCTTTAAGGTGAAACGGGTGTCTTACCATGTTTATGAGAGACTTTTGGGTCCTTCCAAGGGCAGGGGTGGAGGTTAAATCAGCCAGTGGCCAGTGACTTAGCCAATCATGACTATGCGATGATGTCCTTGCACAAACCCGTGAGAAGAGCTTATTGCCCCCTTAGGCCCTGCTTCTCAGTCAGAGAGAACGTCTACATCTGAAGCACCAGAGCACCTCCGTGTGCCACAGAGCCAGGCCCCAAGCTCCACAAGGGTAGAAGCCCCTTTATCTGGGACCTTGCCCTGCGTATCTCTTCACCTGGCTGTTGACTTGTATCCTGTACAGTACCCGTTATTGAGCTGGTAAACATAAGGGTTTTCCTGAGTTCTGTGAGCTGCTCTAGCAAATTAATCGAATCTAAGGGGGAGGTCGTTGGAACCTCCAGTCTGTAGCCAGTTGGTCAGAAGCACAGCCTGGGACTTGGACTGGTGTCTGAGTTGGGGGTGGAGGGAAGTCCTGTAGGATGGAGCCCTTAACCTGGGGAATCTGGTGCTGTCTCAGGCAGACAGCATCAGAATTGAGTTGAGTTCTCTGACACCCTGCTGGTGTTCAAGAATTGCTTGGTGTAATGTGTGGGAAGAACCTCCTTCCACACACATACACCCACTGGAATTGGGTCTCAGGAAGAACCCGAACGGAGTTATACTATGACTATTGTTGTATATGAAAGAACATATCGCAATGGCTAATAGAGGAATATATGTGAAAGTCCCCGGCACAGAGGTGGGCAGAAGGGAGGGGAGCCCAAGCAGTATCTGGAGGCTGCGCTGAGCCCCAGGGCTTCCTGGCCAGCCGTGGCAGCAAAGCCTGTGAGCAGGTAGTGGACATCCCTCAGCTGTGAGGCAACCCAGAGGACACAATCAAGATCCTTCTGATTGAGAAAGACGAAGGAGATCACTTTCAGGGATGGGGATTCATCGCAAGGATTCACATAAATCCCACAGAAGCATGCGAAAGCAGCCGAGGTAAAAACACTTGCATGGAAATCTGATACTTGCTACAACGTGATTGAAACTTGAAGACATTATACTAAGTGAAAGAAGCCAGGCGCAAAAAGGACAAGTAGTATATGATTCTACTTCTTTGAGGCACCTGGAGCAGTCAAGTTTATAGAGACAGAAAGTAGAATGGAGGTTACCAGGGGCTGGGGAGGCGGAGTTGGGAGTTGCTGTTTAATGGGGACAGAGTTTCATTTTAGGAGAATGGGGGTGATGGTTGTACAACAATGTGAACATATTTAATGCCAATGAACTGTTCATTTAAAAATGGTTAAAGTAAATTTTATGGCATGTCTATTTTACCACAATATAAAAATGTTAATGGGTTAAAAAAAAAGAGTATCACATATAGTAATTCAGTTCAAAAGCTTATTGTAAGATTTCAAAAGCCTCATATAAATCACATCCTTATAAATTGCAGCTCCATTGCATGTTCAGTGAAATATCTTTTCCTCATAGAACATGGAAAAACTAAAATCACCACCACCTCTCTGGCCCCAGAGATTCTAAGACTTCAGGCCCCATGGAGACCTGGGCAGCACTAAACATCTGGGCGAACAGATAAGGTAGGTCACCTTCCTTCTTGGTGGGCCCCCAGCCTGTGCTGTCCAAGAGAGAGTATGATTTCTTTTTGTCTATCAAGTATTAGGAATCCCCATGGAACACCAAGTCACTTCCAACCAGAGGCACTGGTCAGAGGTGCCTGTGACCAGGGGAAAAGGGCTGGCTTCACCTTCAAAATCATAAGAGTTGTACAAACTGTGTGTAGAAAGAACTGTTTAAGGCCTACCTTCCTTAAAAAGGAGCTCTGTGATATTTGACATGGATGCCAAGACAATTCAGCGAGGGGAAGAAGAACGTTTTCAAAACTGAGGCTGCGACAACTGGCTATCCACACGCAAGAAAGTGAAGTCAGACCCCTACTGCACACCATATACAAAGATTAACGCAAAATGGATCATGGACTAAATGAAAAAACTGAAACTATTAAATACTTAGAAGAAAATATAAGGGTAAACTCTTGTGACCCTAAGTTAGGCAAAGTCTTAGATCTGACATGAAAAGCACAAGCAGCAGAAGAAAAAAATAGATAAATTAGACATCTTCAAAATATGAAATTTTTGTTTTTCAAAGGATGCCATCAAGAAACTAAAAAGGGAACCCACAGAATGGGAGGAAATCTTTGCAAATAATGTATCTGATAAGGGACTTGTATTTAGACTATAAAAGAACTCTTACAACTCAATAGTAAAAAGACAAATAATCCAGTTTAAAAATGAGCAAGGATCAGAATAGACATGTCTTCAAAGAAGATACACAAATGGTCAGACAATAAGCACATGAAAAGATGCTCAACATTATTAGCCATTAGGGTAATGCACATCAAAACCACAATGAGGAATGTACCTAATGCCACTGAAGTGTGCACTTACACATAATTAAAACGATACATATTATGCTACATATATTTTACCACAATTTAAAAAAACCCAGTGAGATACTACATCACACCCACTCAGGTAGCTCTAAGAAAAATGACAGAAAATAACAAGTGTTTCAAAGATGTAGAGAAATTGGAATCCTCATACATTGTTGGTGGGAGTGTAAAATGGCACAATCACTTAGGAAAACAGTTTAGCTGCTCCTGAGAATGTTAAAGATAGAGTTACCACAGGACCCAGTAACTCCATGCCTCGGCCTGGAGAAATACCCAAGAGAAATGAAAACACATCCACACAAAAACCTGTACACAGCTTTTCAAAGCAGCTTAGTCATAATAGCCCAAAATGGGAGCAGTCCAAATGTCCATAAACTGAATGGATAAATAAAATGTAGCCTATCTGCACAAAAAAAGTATTTTTCAGCCATAAAGAGGAATGAGGTACTAACCCATTGCTGCGACATGGATGAACCTCGAACTCATGCTGAGTAAAAGAAGCCAGTCACAAGGAACACTTACCTTATTATTCCAACTATACAAAATGCCCAGAATAGGCAAATACACAGCCACAGAATGTCGAGCAATGATTACCTAGGAGAGGGAGGAAGGTGGGGAAGGGGGAAGGAGGTGACGGCTGATGAGGAGGCGTCCTTTAATGGGCCGATGAAAATAATCTCAAGGGTATTGTGATAGTTGCACCACCTGTGAATATACTAAAAACCATTGAATTGTACTTTTTTAAAGGATGTATTTTTATGGTATGTGAATTATATCTCAATAAACCTGTTTTTAAAAGGGGAGAAGGTTGCTTTGGACATTGGAAGCACTGAGAAATGATGCAGTATCCTTTCCTGTCCTTGGGGCTAATGTCCACTGTCTCCCTTTGGCCCTGCCTACTGGGAACCTCATCTGGCTACATCTTGCCAACCATTTGAAGGGTATTGGGGCTTCCAATTGGGAGCCACCTTGAACACTCTTCTCTGAAAGAGACTTCCTGGAACACCTCTGATATCTGAACCGCAGCGTGCAGTTCGATTTCGGCCATTTCTGCTGACGATGTTGGTGTGAGTGACTTGGATGAGTCCATACTTGGGCTCTGCTGCTGACTTGCTGTGTCATCCAGTCAGTCCCTGACCTGCTTGGTGCCAAATGGTAACCGGAGTAAATGAGCCTGCCTTGGGATTCTCCTTTCTGTGGATTTTATTTATTTATTTATGTTTGAGGCAAAATTATAGTAGCTAATTTGTGCAGCCTTTTTTATACACATGCCTTATCTTAGCTGACCACATGGAACAGATAGGACCCCTGGTGACCGATGTGGAAATGGAGCCTCAGAGAGTTGGGTGACTTCCCCAGTGCCTCCAGCTGGCCCAGTGGAGCTAGGCCCCAAGCCCAGGCCTTCTGCTTTTCTGACTCCAAATCCCGTGCTCATTCCTCTCCGTGGGACTCCCTTGTAAGGACACTTTCTTGCTACTTTCAAAATGCTGATGCTGAGAAAACAGCCTAATTTTGGGGTTAGTCTCACCCCTATGTTTTTAGTTCTTTAAAACAGCCCCTGCTGGCGGCCTCTTCCCCACTTCTGTTCTGTAGCATCTGGGCCCCAATTTCACTCATTTGAACAGGACTGGGCAGGCTTAACTGTGAGGGGGTAAATGTTTGTGGAAAAGACTGAAGTGGATGAGGAGTGAGAATCCAGCTCTTTTTAGAAGAATTTAGTTCCCAGTCTGTATTATGGCACACAGGACACTTCATGGTTTGGCCTCTGCCCACCTACCAGGCACCTACCTCTTTCCCATCACCTCCTGCTTCCACCCTATGCCCAGTGTCATATTTAAACCTCTTAGCAGTTCCAGAAAGCCCTGCATGCACCTACAACTTTTGCACAGGGCACCCCTCGTATTTTTTCTGCTTGGCCACCTCCTCAGCTGCTCTTCAGGGGCCCCAGAACGACCGACCTTCCCGGCCAGGAGGCTCTTGCTGCCAGCCCCCTTCCTTCTGCTCCCCACCCCGTCCTCCACCAATCATCTCCCTCGGCTCATATTGCAGCAGGAAAGGCCTAGGGGAGCCGCGTGGAGGCGCAGCAGTGTCCAGAGCCTCCCCGTGCCCAGCCCTCAGGCTAGTCTCACTGAGACCTCCTGCTCAGTAGTTTCTCCTCCTATGACCTGCTTCATTCTTCCCTCAAGGGATTTTCCTTCAATATATCCCAGCACCCCATTCCAGCCATCACACCCATTGTAATGAATGATTTTCTCATTGTCTCCCAGACTAGATTCTGCGCTTCCTGAAGCCGGGGATAACATCCCGTTTATTTTTGTGCCTTACTTCCTAGATGGGACCTGGCTGGGAGCAGGTTCTCCGTGTTTAGTTCTGTCCAGCTCTGAGTGGTTGGAAAAGGCACTCCATGACATTCTGCACTGTCCCCTTGCCCTCCTGTCTCTTCTCCTCTGTTTCCTCTCCTCTGTAATCCCTTCCTAACTATTGCCTCCCTACCCTGCATGCCTCCCCCACCCCCCAAGTGACAAAAAGTTAGATTTCCCCTGTCCACTTCTTGCACTTAGGTTTGCAAGAAAGAGACTCGCACAGCTGGAGGACAGCCTGAAAGAAGCGGCCTGCTGGCCCCAGGGTAAACCTCAGTGGCAGAGCTGGGGGGTGGGCATTGGGGGTAGTGGCAGCAACAAGCATCCTGGGGACTGGGCAGCGGGAGACCATTTGCAGAAAACACCCACAGCTTCAGTAGGCAGCCTTTATCATCACTGCTCTCCACATTTCCCTCGCTCTTTCCGTACATCCTTACTTCACAAAAGCTCTAGGAACCTCAGTGTTCCCATTCTTTTTCATTCATTCCCACCCACTCACGCACCAATCCACGTTATGGGAGGAATGTCTTGCCTCAAAGGCGTATTAACTTTCCAGGCAGCATCCAGCTCACATGGAAGCCGAGTCAGTGCCACTCAGCCGCCTGGGAGGGAGTCTGCGCAAGGCTGGCTCAGGCGGAACTGGTGGGCCCTGGCAGAGGCCTTCTCCAGCCCCAAGGCAGGCAGAGGGGCGTGATCAAATCCACCCCCAGGCCAGGCTCATCTCACAGAATTCCCCACAGCCAACCTGTAAGTCAGATCTGCTGTTTTTGCTGCCCATACCCATTCCCTTTCCCTCTGGACACCCGGCAGTACCTGGGCTCCCTGCAAGGTGACAGCGCCAGCGAGCAGTAACCGACCTGTCACCACACTGATGTGGCAGAGCGGGGCCTGCGACCTTGTCACAGCCAATGAGAGGCATTGAGACTTAGGTTAAAGATTCTGGGACAACTCACCTTTTTTGCTGGACTTGAGACCTGGGAGGATGTGGGGGTTAGAGCTGCTGGCTCCAGTGCTACCCATGTGAAACCTCAGACTGAAGCCACTCCTAAAGAAGAAACAGAGAGAGATGGTGAGAAACTGAGTCCAGATTATATGCTAGAGTTGCTAGAGTCACAAATCCAGCCACACCTCAGGCTGGAATAATACAAGGACTTTCAGACTTCTGTGGCTTAAGGTAACCCTTTGGCTCAAGTCCATCTGGGTTGAGTTTTCTGTCACTTGCAGTTTAAATAATTCTAATGAATATTGATATTTACTACTGTATTTAACATCTAAACTTTTAACATCTAAAACATACATTTCCCCCCACATTTTAACATCTCTCATGTTAGGAGTGTACCTTACAGTCAATGGCAGCATCGAGATACTGGGCACAGCTTTCACACTGTCTTCACTTCGGTCAAGTGAGGTGCACTGTTGGTACTGCACATACTGGATTTAATGCTATTTAAAATGTCTTCAGAAAAATCATACTGTGATTTGGCATTTGGATAAACACTGATCAGTAGACAGAAAGGCAGGGCTATGGGAGCAACAGGGCATGAAATTGATAGTGAAACAAAGTTTTCTCTCTGGAGGAATGACTATGCTTTGCAGAATCTAAGATAGGAAGATAAACCAGGAGCAGAGGTTGTGTTACATTTTGCCCAAAGACAGGGGTAAAATATGTTGTACACCAGGCAATGCAGCTGAAGGCAGGAGAAGCTAGGGGGTCTCACAGAGCAGATGAGAGGAATTTCAAAGTAGTGAGAGTCAGATGGCTTGTCCAGGATTATTGGTAAGATGTTTTGTCATAACACAGTTGCTGGCTCATTGCCATCAGATTTAGGCCACAGCTTTAAATTATTTGTAATTCTTTTAAATCACCCCAACCCTTCTAGAAGGTTGGAACACATTGTGGTGGGGAGAGATAGAGACCCAAGGTGAGAAAGGGAAGCAAGAACCTCCGGGAAGGAGGCAACAGCGTACTCTGAGGGGACTGGAGCCCAGAGCCAGGTACTGAGCCCCCCACAGGCAACCCCCGCACAGCTGGGAGGCGCCACCCAAGACAGCGAAGACTCAGGAGAGCGCTGACGAAGAACTTCCGCTGCTGGTTTGCGTCAGAGAAGGCAGAGGCACACGTTTAATGACAGTAGGTGTGCTTAGCCCTAATCTGCACATGACAGATGCAGGGACACTCAGTAAATTACCTAAGGTCACCTGGCTAGCAGGGCAAAGCCAGGTTTTGAAACCACGCCTGCCTTTCTGCCCAGTTGCCCTGCCTCTCTTTGCTGTGAGTTTCTTGTGAAGTGTTGAGGCACAGTCTGTTCACCTGTAGGGAGCTGGTACCATTAATGTAATCAGTGTTGCTGCCTCTGGTTTTTACTGCACTGTAGTTTCCTAAGCCTCAGGGGCAATGGGGTGTCGAGTAGCTCTGTCCATTCAGGCAAGAGAAAATAATCACTCAGAGTGAGTCAGTAGGAGGCAGCACATGTAAGAATATAAAACATTTATTGAAAACATGGTTCTAGTCAGGTAGAACTTTAGTAAGGTGAGAAACCAGTGTAAGTGGTTCCACCAACTCGGAGCACAAATAGAGCTCCAGCTAACTGTGGGAGTCCTTACCTCCCCCCAGTTTGTGATTTGCCCCCGAGAGCTGAGGGTTTCAAGCATGGCTCCATCCAGGGTGCGGATGATGTCGCTAGGATCCTGCTGCTCACTGTTCGCTACCTTTCTGTCCTGCTTGTCTGTATTGTGCTTTATTCCTGAGTCTTCTCTTGCCACCTGACAGCAAGATGGTTGCTGGCAGCTCCAAGCTTATATTTTCTTTATAGCTTATGAAGTTAGAGAAGAGAGAGCACCTTTTCCTAATGACTATGGCAGAGTTCCCAGAGGGTACTCCGATTGCCTTGCTTTGGTTATATCTCTTCTCAGGGGTATGGAGTGCTTCAGTCAGAATTGGATGTGCAGCCTCTGTGGGGCATAGGGAAGGGCTCAAACCCACTGGAGTCATGTGGACTGAGAAGGAATTTTGAGGAGGAGGTGTGGGTTATTCCTCAGAAGGTCTACTGTGCTGACAAAATATATCCACTTGACCTTATGTGTGCTTCCTCCTGGCAATACAGACACTGTTGATCAATTGGTTTCAGTTAGACTGCTTCTGATTTCAAATAACAACAAATTTCAAAATAGCTTAAACAGTGGGGAAATGTATTATGTCACATAACTGAAAACCCAGTGGTGGATCAGGCTCCAGGAGTGATGCAATCAGCTGCTCAATAATACCACAGAGGTGCTAGGTTTTTTCCATCACTCCCCTATGCCTTTCTCAGTGTCAGATTCATTCTAAGCCTAGTTTTCCTCCTGGTCAAAGATGGCTGCAGCAGTTCTGGATATCACATCCAAATAACATCCTCAGTGTCTTAAGCATAAGAGAATCTTTCCCAAACCCCCCCAGTGGAGGTCTGTCTGTTTTGTCCCATTAACCAGGATTGGATAACTACCCCATTCCTAAACCAGTAATTTCCAGAAGACCTGGAACATTATTGTAATTGGCTTAGAACAGATATTTCTGGGGGCAAATGGAAGACTGGGAGCCAACCCTGAAGGCCAACTCACCCTGGAGGGAAAATGTTTAGAGTAAGAGACTTAAAAAATCATCAATAATATAAAATGTGAGGAGAGGAGAAGGAAAAGTATAACATTTCTGTATGCCATCAAAGTTAAGTGGTTATCAGCTTAAAATAGAATGATATAGGTATAAGATATTTTATGTAAGCCTCATGGTAACCACTAAAGAAAAACCTGTAGTAGCTGCATAAAAGATTATGATAAGGGAGTCAAGGCATACTGCCACAAAAAGTCATCGAATCATAAAGGAAGTCAGCCAGAGAGAAAGCAAGGAACAAAAGATCTATAAAACAGAAACTATGAACAAAATGGCAATATTAAGTCCTTACTTATCAATAATTACTCTAAAAGTAAATGGAATAAATTTTTCAGTCAAAACACATAGAATGGATGAATGGATAAAAAAACAAGATCCAGTGATAAGCTGCCTATAGGACATTCACTTTAGCTTTATGGACACATATAAGCTGAGAGTGAAGGCATGGAAGAAGATATTTGAAGCAAATGGTAACCAAAAGAAAACAGGGGTAGCTAAACTTGTATCAGACAAAACAGACTTCAAATTAAAAATTGCCACAAGAGAAGAAGGTCAATAAAATGATAAAGGGATCAGTTCATCAAGAGGATATAACAATTGTAAATATTTATGCACCCAATGTCGGAGCACCTAAATACATAAAACAAATACTAACAGAATTAAAAAGAGAAATAAGCAGCAATACAATAATAGTTGGGGATTTTAATACCCTGCTCTCAACAATAGATAGATCATCCAGACAGAGAATCAATAAGGAAACAGAAGATCTGAACACTTTGACCAAATGAACCTAACAGATATGTACAGAACATTCTATCTAAGAGCAGCAGAATACACATTCTTCTCAAGTACACATGGACCATTTTCTAGGATAAATCATATCTTAGGCCATAAAATGAGTATCAACAAATTAAAGAAGGTACAAATTCTACCAGGTATCTTTTCTGACAACAATGGTATCAGAAACTAGAAAGCAGTAACAGGAAGAAAGCTGGAAAATTCACAAATAAGTGGAAATTGACACACTCCTGAACAACCAATGACTCAAAGAAGAAATCAAAAGGAAAATAAAAATATCGTAAGTGAAAATGGAAACACAACATACCAAAAGTTATGGGATGTAGCAAAAGCAGTTCTAAGAGGAAAGTGTTGGCAAAGATGAGGAGAAAAAGGAACCTTTGTGAATTGTTGGTGGGAATGTAAATTGATACAGGCAGTATGGGAAACAGTATGAAAATTCCTAAAAACAATTAAAAATATAACTACCATATGATGCAGCAATCCCACTTCTTGGTATATTTCCAAAGGAAATGAGATTACTATCTTAAGTAACTGCACCCCCGCATTCATTACAGCATTATTTACGATAGCCAAGACAAGAAAACAACCTAAGTGTCTGTTGACAGAGAAGTGGATAAAGAAAATGTGGAAAATAAAGAAATGGAATGTTAGTCATCCATAAAAAAGAAGGAAATCCTACCATTTCTGACAATATGGATGAGTCTTGAGGGCATTATGCTAAGTGAAATAAGTTAGACAAAGAAAGACAAATACTCTATGATCCCACTTACATGTGGAATCTAAAAAATCTGAACTCAGAAATAGAGAGTACATTTATGGTTTCAGTGGCTGAGATTGGAGGCTGGTGGTGAAAGGCTGAAAGTGGTTAAAGGATAGATACTTACAGTAATAAGATGAACAAGTTCTGAGGATAGCATGGTAATTATAGTTAACAATATTGTATTCTTGAAAACTGCTAAAGGACAGATCTTAAAAGTTTTCAACACACACACACACACACACACACACACACACACACAAGGGTAACCATGTGAGGGATGTGTTAACCTTATTGTGGCAATCATTTCACAATATATATACGTATCAAATCATCACATTGTACATCTTAAACTTACACAATGTTGTGTGTCAATTATATCTCTATAAAGCTGATGAAAAAATTTACAAATAGATTTAAAAGACTTTAAAAAATAGACAAGACTAAACTCTAGTGTCTAGATATACATATCTTAATGATAAAACTATACAGAAACATAAGGAAATGATTTTGATATAAGTGAGGCTAGTAGTTGCTTTTGGGGGAAGAGCAGGAGCTGTGCTTGGAATGGGGTCCCCTGAAAGGGCTGCTGGGGAGATCGGTAAAGCACCATTTCTTGACCCAGAAGGTGGTTTCAAGAGTATTTGCCTTCTAATAATTCATTATGTTCAATATTTATTTGGTGTGGTTTTTCTGTATCTATGTTAAATTTTATAATTTAAAAGGTTTTAAAAAACAACAGTGTATCTGGTCAGGTTATCCACTTGACTTAAAACCTTTCAGAGGCTCCCACTGCCCACAGGATAAAGTCCAACTTCTTTAATCCAGGCTTCGAGGCTCTGCCAGATCCAGTCGGCCCTGAGTGGGAAGGGCCGGCAGGGCAAGGGCTCTGGGAGGCAGGGGGGACCCTGGGGAAGGCAAAGGAGGAGGCCCTGACACCCGGAAAGCCACGGCACCAGGCTCAGTCACAGGGACCGGTTCCCCTCACCTGCGGGTGCTGTGGAGGAATGCAGGGAAGCCCTGTCTGAGGCGCGGTCACTACTGCACAACCCCTCAGCCTTCTGTGTGTCCTTGTCCAAGCAGCTCCCCAGGCTTGATCTATTTTATCTGTGTTTTCCCTGATTTTTATTTTTTGTCATTTGTTCACATTTTTTTCATTTTACTGTATTGAGTCTTGTAAGAACCTAACAATCCTGTAGAAGAAGAGTAGGTAAAAAGCACACATAAATTATCTAGTTTTAAAATAATGGCTTAATATTTCTCATTAAAAGTAATTCTGCATATTTGTAATATGTGCATTCTTTTCTAGTATATGTCAATGAGAATTTGTTAACAGCCTTATCATTTATTGTAGTCACTTCAGAAAAAATAGAACATAAAAGCAACTTAAAATAATTAATACTCAGTTAAAATTTAAAATAATTTAAAAATCATTCCTTTTCAGAAGGATAAAGTTGGAGGGCTTATACTACCTGGTTTCAAAACCCACTATAAAGCTATGATAATCAAAGCATATAGATCAATGGGACCAAGACATATAGATCAATGGAACAGAATAGAGTCTAGAAATAAATCTATACATTTATGGCCAGTTGGTTTTTAACGAAGTTTCCAAGGCAGTTCTGTGGATGAAAAGGATGATCTTTTCAACAAATGGTGCTGGGACAATTGGATGTCCATATGCAAAAAAATTGAATGTAAACCTTTATCTTATGCCATATGCAAAAATGAATTCAAAATGGATCATAGACCTAAATGTAAGAACTAAAACTACACAGCTTCTAGAAGAAAATGTATGAAAGAAATCTTTGTGACTTTGATTAGGCAAAGATTTCTTAGATCTGACATCAAAAACAGAATTTATAAGAGAAAAACTTATAAATTATACTTCATCAAAATGAAAAACTTTTGTTTTCCAAAAGCCACAATAAAAAAAATAAAGACAAGCCGCAGACTGGGAGAGATGATTTGCAAATCAAATATCCAGTAAAGGTCTTGTATCTAGAGTATACGTAGAACTCTTATCACTCAATAAGAAGATATGCCAATTTTTAAAAAATGGGCAAAAGCTTTGAACAGATACTTTACCCAAAAATGATAAATGGATGTCAAATAAACACACGAAAAGGTCTCAAACCATCATGTCATCGGGGAAATGCCAATTAAAGCCACAAAGGAATTTCATTACATACTCACTAGAATGACAATACCCAGTGCTGGTGAAGAAGTGGAGGTCTGGAATGCTTATAGTCCACAAGCTGGAATGTAAAGTGCCCCAACCACCTTGGAAAACAATTGACAGTTTCTTTAAAAGTTAAACGTGCATCCATCCCACCGTTTCCTGGACTTGCCATTTGAATGAAGAAGGAGATATCTAAGCTGGCCTGTGCATACAGGAAAACAACAAATTTGACTGGATCTATACTGTTGGAACTCAACCAAGAATTAGGAGAAGTGCAAGTTGTAGCGCTCCAAAATCTTAGGACTACAGACTACCTACAGTTAAAAGAACATATGGGATGTGAACAGTTCCCAGAAATGGGTTGCTTTAATTTGTCTGATTTCTCTCAGACTGTTCAAGTACAGTTGGACAATATCCATCATATCATAGACAAATTTTCACAAATGCCTAGGGTGCCTAACTGGTTTTCTTGGCTTCACTGGAGATGGTTAGTAATTATAGATCTGCTTTGTTTATGTAACTGTATTCCTATTATGTTAATGTGTGTGTGCAATTTAGTTAGTAGTTTAAAACCTATACATGCTTAAGTTACTCTACAAGAAGATATGTCAAAGAAATAATCAATCCTCCCATGTTTCCTTCCATCTGCTATCTCTATAGCTTTTCCTCTTCCTTCCTAATTACAACCCTTAAATAGAATTCGTGCCTCATATTGAATTTACCGAGTACCATAATTCCTCCAAGTGGTAAAGATACCTCAAGACAAATGCTGGGCATAGAAGCCACAGGGCATAAATCTGCAAAGAAGTAAAAAGCTAACCTTTTCAAACAATATGGCTTCTCTCTCACTTACCAACTTTACATCTCCCTGTATGGCCCCGGAAGATGACTGGTTAGCCAGAGGCGGGTAAGATTCCTCAAGGGAGGAACAACCTAAGACAGGCACAGTCGCAGGGGGGCCATCAGGTGAGAAATTGGGGATCAACAGTGGTGAAGCTTAGAACCTCACCCCCCCTGTTTTGAGAGAAATCTTCTGCATCCGTGGATGTTTTATTGCCCTTGTCTAGCTCGGATTAACACATAGTCTACAGGCACACACCTGATCATCTACATTTGCTCTCTTACAGCACTAAACTATGTTTTCTACCTTTATCTTGCATCTACCTACCACTTCAGCATTTTATTAAAAATAAAAATAATAATAATAATAAAGGGAGAAATGTGGGATCCACATATAAATCAAGTATAAAAATCAAACGAATATTCATATTTGACCTGATTGTTTATAGTTCATAATGCGTGATCAAAACCGAAAGTTTCTGTGATGACTGCCCTTGTACTGTTCACCATGTAAGAACTTATTCACTATGTAAGAATTCGTTCACCATGTAAGAACTTGTTCGTTATGCTTCAGAAGATTGGAGACTGATGAGAATTAGGCTTGAGATGGATTAATGATTGTACATTGACTCCCCTATACAGAGTTTTATTGTTGTTAACAACCATTTGATCAATAAATATGAGAGATGCCCTCTCAAAAAAAAAAAAAAGTTAAACATATACACTTACCATGTGACCCAGCAATCCTACTCCAAGGCATCTACCCAAGAAAAATGAAAATGTTTATGGCATCATTATTCATAATAGCCCCAAACTAGAAATAGTCCCGATGTCCATCAACTTGTGAATAAACAAAGTTATTTTGGTACCTTGTTAGATAATTATCCTCAAAGTGAATTTTTCTCTGGTAGGTAGGCTAGAACTCTGAACTTACTAGCTGTGCACCCTTAAAATAATTAAATTCCCTAACCCTCAGTTTTTTCAACTATAAAACTATAAATACCTGCCTTATACAAGTATGGTAATAATTGAATGAAGTAACGTAGGCAATGTGCATCGGTGAGTGCTCAAAAACAGCCATTTCTGGGAGTGACAATTTTACTTATTAGAGGAAAGTCATATAATTTTACAAGGAATTAATTTAATTATTTACTTATACATGAAAACAAAAACAGATACCACACATACATGGTCATCTCAGATAGGGAAAAAATATATTTTGACCACTACGTCACACCTTACCAAAAACATCTGGAAGGATCTGAAGCTAAAATAAAGTTTTTAGAACAAAATGTAGAAGAACAACTTTATTACCTTGGAATAGGCAGATTATTCACAAATAGTAAACAAAAAGTACTAGTCATAAATGAAAAAAATTTATTAAATGAATTATTTTAAAACTAAGACCCTCTATTCATCAAAAGACACCATTATGGAAGTAAAAAGGACAACCCCACAAAATAGGTTAGGATAGTCTTGATACATAAACCTGATAATGTCTCATATCCAGAATTTAAAAAAGAACTCCTACAAACTAACAAGGAAAAGACAACCCAACAGAAAAATGGGCAAAACACTTGAACAAACTCTGCACAAATAAACATACGAAAAGTTTCTTAACTTTCTTACTTACCAGGGAAATGTAAATAACCTAGAACACCCTACCATTCCACTTGACTAGATAAAATAAAAAGGCTAAAAAATATCAAGTCTAGACAAAGATGTGAAGCAACAGGGACTCTCATTGAGTGTAAATTGCTACAATTACTTTAGAAAGCTAACTGGCAATAGATACTAAAGCTGGAGATATGCCTTCTCTGACTCGGCAAAGGCACTCTCAACAGAAATGTGTGTATAAAAGACATGCATAAGGATATTCATAACAGAGCATGTGTGCGAGCCCACACTGGAAACAACCCACGTGAGCAGAATGGATAAATTTATTGTAATATGTTCATGCAATGCAATGACAATGAAAAAACTACAATCAACACAAAGATATGGCCTAATCTCACTAATATAGTTATGAGTGAAATAAGATAGACTCAAAATACTTTAGATTGTATCACTCCTTTTATGTAAAGAACAAAAATAGGCAAAAACTAATCTGTGCTGTCAGATATCAATATGGAGATCCCTTGGAGTGGTAGTGAATGGAAGGGAGTGTGAGTGTGAGGAACTTCTGGGGCCCTGGTAAGGTACTTTTTCTGGATTTGGGTGCTGGTTAAACATGTGTGTTCACTTGTGAACATTCTTTGAGCTGTGTGGTTATGGTATGTGCTTCTCTGTATACCTCTTAAGTATGTAAGCTTCAATAAAGGTAACAGAACAAAACCACAAATGGATATATTATGAAGTCAAATTCATAACAAATTAATGGTCCTAAATAAGAGCCCTAAAGAAATTTCTTGCTTGCTGCAGGCCTTCTGGCTTTTCCTAGCAGGGGATACTCTCTCTTCTATAAGGTTCTTTAGTGGAAAAGTCTGAAAAGCACCACTTCTGTCTCGCATGGTGGGTGAGGTTTTGAGGTGCCACACAGGGAAGTCCTCCACTGCCCAGTTAAACTTTGTGTCTGAGTGTCCTCACCCTAGATTATGACAGCCCATTCTGCTTTCATTTAAGAACAAAAAAGCAAAAGCATTAACAAAAAACCTCTATTAGTTTAATGCGCCCCTAGTAGTAAGAACTTTCTGTTGAGTTCCTCCCAGGTTCTCTAGTCTGGCGATAAAGAAGGGGTTGCGGCCCTGAAACACTAGAAGGCGCCAAAGAACCGCTTATAAAGTCGAACTCTTCGGAAGGGCGTCCTCCGGGGAAGGCATTCCTCAGTCTGGATTCCTTTTCTCTGACAAAAACCCATCCATTTTGTGATTCTCTCTGCCTTTCTATACGCTCCAGTCTCAAATAGGGTCCAAATACGTGAGCCAAATTCAATATGAGTATGCCTGGATTCTATCCCGAAAGTACCCAAATAAGATATTTATACTGGCTGCAGTGATGCAGCCAATGTAAAATCCCATAGGGGTTTGAGTCGGTGACTTGTGCTTAGGCTTTAGCTTGTGTGATGTGGGGCAAGTGATCTTGGTAGGGTGACCAATCTTTTTTATTTGCCTGAGGCTGCCTTGGTTTTAGCAGGAAAAGTCCTAAGTGCAGCCTCTCAGCCCATGCAAACTGGGATGATTGGTCACCCTCAGTTTTCCTTATCTGTAAAATGGAAATAATGTCAGTATCTACCATTGGGAGAATTGAATGAGATGATGATGTACAGAATAGGTACTGAATACAAAACTAGCTTAGTTTTGTTATTAAGTAATAATAACAGATTGGTTGCAGCCATGGCCTGAGTTCCTATAACACCATTAAAATAGAGTCCCAGCATTTTTATCACTCTGCTCACACATCCAGGTCAATCCAAAAATATTTGAGTGCTTATTATCTATGAAGAAATTGTTAGTGGTTTAGAGGTTATGGGCAGTTTTTTTTCAAAGGATTGACACTTCTCAAGGATGTTAATGATGTTTAGGGAACCAGGAGAGACTGAAAGTATTTACAGAGAATAGGCAAAAAAGTAATCCAAGCTCACAGCTGTCACGCTCAGAGGTGCTAACTTCCTCACAGCTGTCAAACAGCAGTAGTAACCTCCTAACTTACCTCCCCAACCCATTTCAGCCTCCTTCCAATCCAATCAACTAACTACGAGGTAAACCTTGTTAACACACAGTTGGATCCAGTTTTCAAAAACTGGATCACTACCTCGGCCTTGGCATTCTTTACTTTTTACAACAGGGCCTCCACCAAACTTTCAAGTCTTATCTCTCAAACAAACCAGACAACGCCCTTGCTCAAACAGGTCCTGTTTTCCTTCCTCCATGCTATCACTCATGGTGTGCCCTAAACCGGAGTGCCCCACCTCATTCCTGCCTGTCAAACAGAAGCTCCTTAATGTGACTTCACTGGGTTTTCCACCAGACATGAACCCTCCCTTCTCTTACTTCATTTCTACTGTCCTTACAGCATTGTTCATATTGGTGTCATGTATAGACCCTGCTGTTGGCTGTGGTCAAGGATTGCCTTTATCACTGTTTTATATTTCCTCTAGTTCCTTGTGTGTAGCCAACAAATGTTTATTAAGTTACATCCGGAATTTTAGTATCTGTGCCCTGGCTTTGCTAGTTTTTAGCTGTGTGCTATTGAGCTACTTAATTAACCTAAGTCTCCAGTTCCTCATCAAAAAATGGGGATCATAACAGCACTCATCTCAGAGTTACCAGAAAGATTAAATAAGACAATGAACTTAGTGGGCTTTAGCCTTGTGCTTGGTACAGTGGGAACCATGGATTGTCAGAAGAAGGAAAAGATCCATTTAGGTGGAAGGAATACTGGAGGGCTTTCCTGGGGGAAGTGGGATATGAGCTGGGATTTGAAAAAGTAAATATAAAGAGAAGGCATTTAAGTAGAGGGATCAACCTGAACAAAGACTTAAGAAACAGGACACAGCAGGATGTGCTGATACTGGAGCTGGTCAAGTCTGGGGAAATGCTGTGGATAAAATGAGAGTCCCTGTGGCCAGGATTCTCACCTGGCCCTGGTTGGCACCTGTGAGCAATTTGACTCTATATAAAGAGCTCCTCCGCCCAGTGCTCTGGGTGTGACACGGTGGCAGGGCTGCAAGGCTGCAGGAGAGCAGAGGCTCTAGGGGTGGCAGCGCCCAGGACAGAGGCCTGGAGGACGGATGTGCAGATGGAGGGGCCCAGAGGCAGAGACCAGCTTGCTGCACGCAGACTTGCTCTGAATGAATGGGATTCTAGTGACTGACCTGCCACCTGGAAATAAAGTTGGGTATAACCCTTTCACCCCAAGAACATTTTACTGTCAATTTCTTTGGTCACGTTGAATCCATAGTGAACTGGCCCGGGGCTGAAACCCATTGACAAGACAAATGCTTTCAGAGAGATTCTTCAGGAGGAGAGACAGGAAAAGGGTGGGTGGAATAAATTTTCCAGGAGTGTGGATTAGCAGGTTGGAGGGGAAATCAATCTTTAGTGGTTTGCTGAAGGTTTCTGTCTTTGGGTTTGCCCTTTTCAGCATTAGCGACCAGATTAGAAGTGGTGGCCAGTTTGATGAGTGACAGAATTGAATCAGCATTTGGTGTTTACAACAAGTTGCAAAAAAGGATACAAATGGACAAAATGACAACCAGCTGCTAATTATTACCAGGGTTAAGTTTAAAATCTTATGTTTGTGTTTAAGAATTACAGAAGTACAAGAAAGAGTGTATTTGGCTTAGTATCAGTTTGTGGGGACAAAACTTTAAAGGAAAGGGGTTGGAAAGGATTGGTTATAAAGTCAGTTTGCGCCAAAGGGTCAGGGCAAAAATCACATTTGCTAAGGCAATCACCTAGTGTGCTGAGGCAGCAGGGAGTCAGAGTAAGGCTAAATTCTCACTGTACTCTGGTGGTCAGATCGCACCTCACTATTTTAGGTAGTCACATCTTGCTTGTAAGGAACAGAAACCCATCTGGGAAGAAAATGTTTTGGCCTGCAATGCTAGACTGAAATAGTGCCCCTTCCAGATCTCATTAATAGGACAGGGCACCCGCCCCCAGCTGCTGTGAGTGTTGGCAGTTTAGGATTCCCAGATGCCCAAAAGTCCAGAGACTTGTCCTTGCTGAAGGGAGCAGCTTTGGGGACCTTAACCCCCTCATGGCCCACAGCCAACGCTGACTAATACTTGGGTACACAGAGCTGCCCACTGCCATACGGGGGGATAACTCGGTGGTGTGGTTTATGCTCCAGAGCTCTTAGCTGTGGATTAGGCCAAGGCAAGAACAAGTTGAACCTTACTTGGCTCTTGCTTTTTCTCTGTCTTGCTCAACTTCTTTCCTTACAGGTTTTTCCTCCCTCAGTAAGTCCCATTCACTGGATCTATCTTATAGGCTCTGTTTCCAAGGACTCTGACTTAAGACACCTGTGAAACCAAATAGCCAGAAAACAGCTGGATCCAGGTGCTCAAAGTCATCACCTTTATTGGCCTTTCTCTGTATCTCAGCTCTGATAGCTTTTTCTGTTGTTTTCGCATTGGCTTTATGTATTCTCGAGCAAGTGCTTTCCGTGGTCCTCCATCCCTGACAACTCCAGGTGAACAGCAGGAGAGTTCAGCAGCCTCAGTGTAAAGAGTACTTTTTCCTCCCAGCAGTTCCTGCAAAGGTTCCAGGACTCGTACTTGGACTGCCTTAGGTCACCTGCCTTTCCCTAAACCAATTACTCGAATGGTGGTGGTAGGGGTGGATGCAGAAGAAGGGCTATTAGTGGATAAGACTGAGTCAGTGTACTCACCCCTGGAAAGTTAAAGAGTGAAGTCAGCCCCACGGCAGCCATATGGACAGAGAATGGCTGGACAGAGCCACATGGGGAAGACTAGATCCCTAGAGGAAATTAGGTTCTCCTTACCAGAAGAAAAAGAATGTTTGCTGGAATGACAAAAATTATACATGTCCCCAGTAGATCTTGACAAACTGAAGGATGTCCACAGGATATCAGGATAGTGAGGTGTATGAAAACTCTCATTTGAGGAAAAAAGAACTTCATCTCTCTTGTTTTGGGGGATAGGTAGAGGGTATGGAAAGGGGCCATAATAATGTCATTTTCAAATATTTGGAATGGAGACAAAGTGGGATTAGACATCTATAAAATTCAGGGGAACAACATTGGGACCTAGGGTCAGAGATTTGAGGGAGGCAGATCATCCATATGAAATATAAATATATAAATAACACAATGTATACATGTGTATGTATACAACATACATACACTTTAAATTGTCCAAAAACAAAGAACAGGCCTGTTTGTGAGGCAGTGAGCTTGCCATGTCTGGAAAGCTGTGAATGGGTATGTCACTCTTTGCATGACTAATAAAACACACTGTACTTCCTTTTCGCCTTGGTTTTTTCATGGAGGCTGTGTCTAGGTAGCTACTATTTGGAATGCCCCACCCAGTCTTGTCTGAGGAAAGTGTACCCCATCCCAGTAATTCCAGCCAGCAGTGCTTTCTCTTCTGAGGCATCCCTCCACGCCCTCTTTTTATAGTCATGGCACTTGGGATATGCTGTATTACAGTCACCTCAGCATGTGCCTTAACTTCCCCCAGTTTGGTGAAAGCACCCCAGGGCAGTGAGTATGCCATTGATCATAGTACCTGAGTGTCTTACTCAAGAAATTCTTGCAGAATAAGTAATTTTATCAGGACTTTTGTGGAAGGATTTTTGCCTTGGGAGAAGGTGTGTGACTAAAGGGCCACAATGATCCTGCTGAACTCCAAGAGTCGGTTACCAGCATGTCCTTGTGAAGGTGAAGCTGACTTACAGATGAATAATTGGGAATACTCAGAGCCATTTTTCTTTGTGCAGCTGTTGCAGGGGAAAAGGAGGCATCCTCCTCTGCCCTTCCTCTGAGAGTTACATCAATGAGCGATCCTTGGAGACCTCTGGGGGAGAACAGGGGCTCACAGTAAGAGTTCACTCTGGAATGGAAAGTGATTTCCCCTTTTACAGTCTTTCTACCTTGGCACTGCGCTTCCCCTAACCTGCCCTAACTCCTTTCTTAGCTATTCTTGTTTCTCCTTCCAACCTCCCCTGCCAGATGATACCAACTCCAGGAAGCGTTCGGGAGAGCACTTCCTCCCCTTTCTACCCAGCCAAGTTGGAGTTATTTCTCCGTTTCTGGGCTCCCTCCCATTTCTGGGGGAAGCGGAGCAAAATGGCCTGTCTGCACCAAGGCGCTTACCACGGTGTACCTTGCTTTACTTGTTTCTCTCTCTCCTTTTGTCTGCTCTCTTTCTCCTTGTTGAAGTCACAGACCAGGTTTATGTGTGGCCTCTGTGCCTGGTGCAGGAGACCCAGGCGCGTACACACACACACACACACACACACACACACACACACACACACACACACACACACACACACACCCCTTTCTTCGCTGTTTGAGTGGGTATCGCAAAGAGTTGGACATCAGCATTTTAGAATTTTCGAAATGCAAGAGTTTTGGGGAGTCACCTAGTGTCCCCCGCCCTTTTACAGATACTCTTCCTGAAGAATACAAGCTTTTAGGTTCGTTCAGCCCCTTCTCGAAGTCCAAAGCACTTTCGCTGTTGATGATCTCAACATTCTAGGCATGTCGGGAGTGGTAGGTGTCAGTATTCTTACTCCCTTTACCGTTGGGGAAACTGACTCAGAGAAACTAGGCAACGGGCCTCGGTGGGGCGGGGGCTGTAACGGGAATTCAGGGCTCCAGGCCAGTGCGGAATTTATTGTGCCTCCTTTTGGGAAGGGTGAAAGTGAAGTGATCGATTTATGAGCCCCAGGCGGGGACCCTTTAGTCCCCTAAATGGACTGGGATGGGGTCAGGAGGATTCATGCAGTAAGTTACCCCTTGGCAACTTGGTGAGGTCCAGCCGGGTCCACCGCCCTGGATAACCAATGGGCTGCGGCCTCTTTAAGGAGCCAGTCCCCGCTCCCAGCTGGTTGCCGACCTCCTCCCACCTCCTAGCAGCGGCTTCGCCAGTTCCACACTTCCCTTGGCGGTGAGGTCACCTCCCAACTGCCCATTGGCTGCGCTGGGCCGTCAGTCACAGGAAGTCCCGCCGTCGTCCTCGCCTTCCTATTATCCCTCCCTTCTCCGTTCTCCCTTTAGTCCGCCGTCCCGGCCTCCACAAGGCCTCTGATTGGCCAGTGCCGCCATCACTCCTCCAGCTGGCGGTGTGGGAGGTGAGAGGCGGGTGTGGTGGGAGGGCCCATAGCTTCCGTGGCTGAGACGAGCTGGCGGCAGCCGTGTCTGTGGTGCCCTCGGCGGCGGCGCGAGCGACCGTCCCGTCCTCCCCATCCCCTCGGCTCCACTCGCCACACGCCCTCCGCCCGCACCGACTTCTCCCCAGCTCCGCGCGCCCTGGCTGGACGTTGAGTCTCGAGAGGAGACGCGCGCGGCGAGAGCTGGAGCGGGGACCGCCGCGGAGCCCCGGCCGGCGGAGAGCTAGGCGGTGAGTGAGAGTCCCGGCAGGGCCCCTCCCCCACCGCGGCTCCGCCCCGAGCATCCTTTCTCCTCGCGACCCTGCAGCGCACCTCCGGGGGTCCCCGGGGCGGGCCTCGCGGCCAGGCCCCCTCCGGGCCGGGGTCGCCGAGCCGGGGCGGGTGGCACCGGGCGCGGCCGTGCAACTGTGTGCCTCCTGGCCGGGCCACGCCGGTGGGAGGCACGGAGGTTCCCGCCCTCGCAGCGCCCCGGGCGTGTTTTGATTCCAGGGACCGGGTGTCCGGCGCTTTCCCCGGGATCTTGTGCAAACCCTCGTGTGCAATCCCAGGATTCCCAGGCAAAGGAGGCTCACCTGAACTTGTTGATGCCTGTGTGGCAACTTGAATGCCGCCAGGTGTAAGGGCTTTGGCAGCTATGAAACTTGATGGCCAAGAACTTTACCATCTAAGAAAGTGTCTCCGTCAGAACTCGTGTGTTACATTCCTCATCGTGGCCGGTGCCGTATGAAAAAGCGTTGGTAACTCGTAGTGGATAGGGCTTGAGTTTTCCAGTCAAATTTTCAAACCTGCCAGCTACTAGTTGTAAATACTGGGCCTCAGTTTCCTCATCAGGCAAATGGGGTAGTTGTAAGTTAAGAACGACTAGTAGACCAGTTTGTATTTAAGCACCAGCCCAACTTGGCTTTGTAAGGATTTCTCTGTTTTCTCACTATTATGTAGCACAACTAAAGGGCAGTTGGTTGCTTACCAGCAGCGATTGACTGCTTGCCAGCCTGTACTTGGCTTGAAGTGTATGTACACAGGAATGTGAAATATGTCACTTAAATGTAACAATGAAATTACACCTAGCTTCATGTGTTTTTACATACTTTAAATCCATAAGATGTCTGAAATGTCCCCAGGTTGCCAGTTGTTTGAGATCTTTCAGTCTTTCCTATCTGAAGCCAAAGCCTGTAGCATTTTTTTTTCATAAGAAGTTAAGTGTATACATTTTACTTTGGAAGACATCCCTCAAAACTCCAAGGTTCACTTACACAGTTTTACTTTTGAAAAACAGCCACCTCCCTGGGTGAGGTGGTACAGCCAGCTGGCCTGCAGCCCCATGACTGCAGGGTGGGGAACTTTTGGCTGCAAGTTATTAAACTAAATTTTGCCTAATGTTGTTTGCATTTTTCATAGTGAATCAAAGGGCTTTGTGATACTCAGTTTCTTAATGAAGTGACTTAGAAAGAAGTGAATCATTACTGCTTTTTTTAAAAAAAACATGCAAAGAAAAAAAGTTCTAGCATTGCTTCAGTTCTTTGCCATTAACTGTTAAGAAGAGTCCCTGTTTAAAAAGGCTTCCAAAACTCATATCCATTATGGTAAATATTTTATTTAGAGTAAAATCATGAGATGGAAGGGGCATATGCATCCTATAATCGAAAGTATTTATTGTAGGTCTTCCACATCCTTAATACTCTGCCAAATGCTCTGAGGAAGAGATTAAAAGAATAGAAACCAATATAATATTGTATATCAACTTTATTCCAATTAAAAAAGTATAGAACAGCATCTCAGCCTGTAAAGGGCAAAACCATAAAGTTTGGGTCACCAATTTTGGGTATTACTGAAGTATGACTGCATTCATTCATTCAGCAAACTTGTTCCATGCCTTTAATGTGCAGGTGTTTTCCTAAAAGCTTCATTTATCAAAATAAGGGAGATTCTCTTCGCTCAGGAGATGCTCACAGTCTAGTTTGAGAGACAGAAAGTGACAGATACTTGTAACACACTGAAAGAAACTCCAAGTACAAGCTCAGAACTGTACGGGAGTCAAGGGAGCTTTTCCTTTGGACCTCAAAGATGGCATTTGAGCTGCATTTTAACTTACTAGATGAAGTGTGGGGGGGGGATCACTCAAAACAGAAGTAATTGAGGTTGGAAAGATTTCCTGGCAAATCTGCCCACAGGTATAAGCTCTAGGGAAGAGAAAATGAAATTCCTTGATGCCCACGATGTAACAGGTATTAAGCTGCTGTTTAATGTATTGCTTAATCCTTACAACAACCCTGTGAGTTAGATTTTACCTCCACTTTAGGAATAGGGAAACTGAGGCTCAGGGTAGATAAATAATTTTTCCTTAAGGTTACAGTTAGTGATGAGCCAGGACTTCAATCTCTCACTTGAAAGTGTAGTATGCTCTTTTCCTTTTAACACTCTCCTTTGTAGAAATAAATATAAATGAGTTGAAAAAGTTCCACCTACGTATGTCATTTTCCTGTATCTATTACAAATCACTTTCCGTGGAATGACTGTTCAAATTTGATGTAGAGTTAAATTAACTAAAGCTTGTCTGATAAAGGTTATTTTTATCGAATGATATTCTATGCTTATAAATGTGGTGACATTTTCTAAAAGGTGTGTCCCATGGAAATATTCAGTAAAAATGGAGGACATTGATAGATATGGATTCCATATGTGGCACTTCACAAAGTGATTTAATAGATATGGACTTTTCTTGAGAATGCAACTTGAATATTGAAGTGTACAAAGAAAAGGACATGCAGACATAGTCAACTAAATATACAACGAAAAGGGTAAAATGGTTTTGAATAGTTTTGATTTATTCATTTATTTAATTATTTTGATGTCATTGATCTACAATTACATGAGGAACATTATGTTTACTAGACTCCCCCCATCACCAAGTCCCCCCCACATACTCCATTACAGTCACTGTCCATCAGTGTTGAATAACTAGTTTTTACAAAAGAATTAGAATTTTGAAGTATTAACAAAGATTGCTGTATTATATTTAGAGAGATGACTATGCCAAGAGCATATACTAGCCTGTGACTTCCACAAAGGCAAGAGTATTTGTGTGTGTGTGTGTGTGTGTGTTTTTTGGCATCATTAATTTACAATTACATGAGGAACATTATGTTTACTAGACTCCTCCCATCACCAAGTCCCACCCACATACCCCATTACAGTCACTGTTCATCAGGGTAGTAAGATGCTATAGAATCACTACTTTTCTTCTCTGTGTTGTACAGCCCTCTCTGTGACCTCCCCCCCACATTATACATGCTAATCATAATGCACCCTTTCTTTCACTTTTTTTTTTTCCCCATGCAAGAGATTATATTATCTGAAAGAGAAAATGGCTGCCCCCAGAGAGAGGGTGCAGCAGCTCATGGGTGAGGAAGTGCGTTTTTAAGGAGTAGGGGTAGGGGGTGTTCTGCGTTGGTAATTGGATCTTAAGGGGTGGATGACCATCTGGTCAGTAGTGATTGGATCTTAAGGGGTGGGGGTCTTAGGGTGCCAGAATTTGCCTTCATTCCCATCTTTTTCTTTTCTTTTCTTTTTTTATATTCATTTTATTATCATTAACCTACAATTACATGAAGAACATTATGGTTACTAGACTCCCCCCTTCACCAAGTCCCTGCCCCACAAACCCCATTACAGTCACTGTCCATCAACATAGTAAGATGCTGTAGACTCACTACTTGTCTTCTCTGTGTTGCACATCCCTCCCTATGTCCCCCCACATTATACATGCTAATCGTAATACCCCCTTTCTTCTTCCCCACCCTTATCCCTCCCTTCCCTCCCATTCTCCCCAGTCCCTTTCCCTTTGGTAACTGTTAGTCCATTCTTGTGTTCTGTGATTCTACTGCTGTTTTGTTCCTTCAGTTTTTCTTTATTCTTATAGGCCATATATGAGTGAAATAATTTGGTATTTGTCTTTCTCCGCTGGGGCTTATTTCATTGAGCATAATACCTTCTAGCTCCATCCATGTTGTTGCAAATGGTAGGTTTTGTTTTCTTCTTATGGCTGAATAATATTCCATTGTGTGTATGTATCACATCTTCTTTATCCATTCATCTACTGATGGACACTTGGGCTGCTTCCATTTCTTGGCTATTGTAAATAGTGCTTTGATAAACATAGGGGTGCATCTGTCTTTTTCCAACTGGGCTGCTGCATTCTTAGGGTAAATTCCTAGGAGTGGAATTCCTGGGTCAAATGGTATGTCTATTTTGAGCATTTTGAGGAACCTCCATACTGCTTTCCACAATGGTTGAACTAATTTACATTCCCAGCAGCAGTGTAGGAGAGTTCCCCTTTCTCCACATCCTCGCCAGCATTTGTTGTTGTTTGTCTTTTGGATGGTGGCCATCCTTACTGGTATGAGGTGATATCTCATTGTGGTTTTAATTTGCATTTCTCTGAGGACTAGCGATGTGGAGCATCTTTTCATGTGTCTGTTGGTCATCTGAATTTCTTTGGAGAACTGTCTGTTCAGCTCCTCTGACCATTTTTTAATTGGATTATTTGCTTTTTGTTTGTTGAGATGGGTGAGCTCTTTATATAATTTGGATGTCAACCCTTTATTGGATCTGTCATTTATGAATATATTCTCCCATACTGTAGGATGCCATTTTGTTCTGTTGATGGTGTCCTTTGCTGTACAGAAGCTTTTCAGCTTGATATAGTCCCACTTGTTCATTTTTACTTTTGTTTCCCTTGCTCCGGGAAATATGTTCATGAAGAAGTTGCTCATGTTTATGTCCAGGAGCTTTTTGCTTATGTTTTTTTCTAAGAGTTTTATGGTTTCATGACTTACATTCAGGTCTTTGATCCATTTTGAGTTTACTTTTGTGTATGGAGTTAGACAATAATCCAGTTTCATTCTCTTACATGTAGCTGTCCAGTTTTGCCAACACCAGCTGTTGAAGAGGCTGTCACGTCATTTCCCCATTGTATATCCATGGCTCCTTTATCGTCTATTAATTGACCATATATGTTTGGGTTAATATCTGGACTCTCTATTCTGTACCACTGGCCAATGGGTCTGTTCTTGTGCCAGTACCAAATTGTCTTAATTACTGTGGCTTTGTAGTAGAGCTTGAAGTTGGGAAGCGAGATCCCCCCTGCTTTATTCTTCCTGCTCAGGATTGCTTTGGCTCTTCCAGGTCTTTTGTGGTTCCATATGAATTTTAGAACTATTTGTTCCAGTTTGTTGAAGAATGCTGTTGGTATTTTGATAGGGATTGCATTGAATCTGTAGATTGCTTTAGGCAGGATGGCCATTTTGACAATATTAATTCTTCCTAGCCAAGAGCATGGGATGCATTTCCATTTATTAGTGTCATCTTTAATTTCTCTCATGAGTGTCTTGTAGTTTTCAGGGTATAGGTCTTTCACTTCCTTGGTTAGGTTTATTCCTAGGAATTTTATTCTTTTTGCTGCAATTGTGAATGGAATTGTTTTCCTAATTTCTCTTTCTGCTAGTTTATCGTTAGTATATAGGAAATCAACAGATTTCTGTGTATTTGTATCCTGCAACTTTGCTGAATTCAGATATTTGTTCTAGTAGTTTTGGAGTGGATTCTTTAGGGTTTTTTATGTACAATATCATGTCTTCTGCAAATAGTGACAGTTCGACTTCTTCTTTACTAATCTGGATACCTTTTGTTTCTTTGTTTTGTCTGATTGCCATGGCTAGGACCTCCGGTACTATGTTGAATAACAGTGGGGAGAGTGGGCATCCCTGTATTGTTCCCGATCTTAGAGGAAAAGCTTTCAGCTTCTCGCTGTTAAGTATGATGTTGGCTGTGGGTTTGTCATATATGGCCCTTATTATGTTAAGGTACTTGCCCTATATACCCATTTTGTTGAGAGTTTTTATCATGAATGGATGTTGAATTTTGTTGAATGCTTTTTCAGCATATATGGAGATGATCATGTGGTTTTTGTCCTTCTTTTTGTTGATGTGGTGGATGATGGTGATGGATTTTCGAATATTGTACCATCCTTGCATCCTTGAGATGAATCCCACTTGATCATGGTGTATGATCCTCGTCATGTATTTTTGAATTTGGTTTACTAATATTTTGTTGAGTATTTTTGCATCTATGTTCATGTATTTGTGTTATTTATTCCCAGCTTCAAGAGCAACTCTTGGAACGTGGTAGATGCTCAGTAAATATTTGTTAAATAAAAGATGAATGTGAACAAACATATTTACAGTGAGTAGTGTGTTTTAAATACTATGGTTGATAGAATTGATTGACATAAGGAACATTTTCATCTGAAAAAAAAACTTTGGTCAGGAGGTTGTATTTTATAAGGCCTTTGAAAGAGAAAAGGGGGAACATGAATAAGTTGAAGATGAAGTGGTATAAGCATAGAAGGTAATTTATAAATGAATATATTTGGGAAGAAAAGGAGCACTAAACACATAGAATGGCCCATTGACCCAGTTCAGCAAATAGACGCACTGTTTATTTCTTCTAAAGCCTTAATGGAATTGTGAGAAACAAGGAAACTGTCTCTGTTCTTAAAGAGTTTATAGTTTTCTAGAGTAGGTGTGTTAGCTACCCCAAAAGTTACCCCAAAAGTTCATGTTTAAGGCAACAGTAAACATTTATTGTCTCTTACAGTTTCTCTTGAGTCAGGAATTTGGGACCAGCTTGGCTGAATGGTTCAGGCTTAGGATCTCAAGAGATGGTGGTAAAATGTCTTCTGGGGTTGCAGTCATCTGAACTTGGCAGATGCTCTTGTGAGGTAGCTGGCAAATTGGTGCCATCTGTTGGTGGGAGGTCTCAGTTCTTCTCCATGTGGGCCTCCCCATAGAGCTATTCGAATGTCCTCATGGTTTGGCAGCTGGCTACCCCGAGAGCAATTAATCCAAGAGACCAGGTTGCATTGTCTTTTATGACCTAGCTTCAGAAGTCACATACCATCATTTCTTTGGTATTCTGTTGGTCACCTAGTGGGAAGGGAGTATACAAGGATATACTGGATTCATAACCCCTGGATATGAATACCAGGGGTTGTGGATCATTAGGGGCCATTGTGGAGGCTGGCTGCCACAGTGGGTAGCATAGAAAAAAAGTTTTGGAAGAAGGTATAGTGTGCTGGGGGAGGCAAGGGAAGGATGCAGAGGAGGGAAAGATTACCTTTGGGAAGATGAGGGAATTGGGAACAATTTAATTTTTTTAACAGGTATTCACAAGTAATTATAGAGTGCTTACTGTGTGCCTTCCACATTGTAGGCTAATATGTGGAAGTAGACATTGAATTAGGGCCTTATTAAATGTTTTAAGTAGTCTAGGCCAGCATTGGAACTAAGGACAAATATTTGATCTCTGTGTGTAAGGTGAAGATGGAGTAATTTTTCTGGTACTGATGAGAATAGTAATTTACCATAGTGATAGACAGGCAGTTACAGAGTATAAGTAAACCGCATAAATACTAGAGCTAGATTTCCTGGATTTGGATCCTGGCTCCATCACTTGTTAGCTGTGTGACCTTGGGTGTGTGACTATGATATTCTTGCTATTTCTTAGTGACTTGCTAACTTGAACATGGGCATTATAATGGTTTCTACTTTATTTTGCTGTTATGAGGATTAAATAAGTTAAAAATACGCACTGTCCTTGGGACAGCTTTACATGCATCATCGTATCATTACTGTTACTAATTTTTAGCAGTAGCATGTAACTGACCATAGGTGAATGAGGTTGGAATTGGAGATGAGTGAATATAGAATAATGTATTTAGAAGGAGGCATTTAAGTGTTGATCATAGCTGCTTCAGCATCAGTTTTTCCAGATCAAATACCTATGTCTAGATCATTTTCATTTTGCAGAATAGAGCAAACCAGTGGTTTTATTTAGCTAAACTCTGCAGTTAAAACAAGACATCAGGAGGTACACAGTTGTCCCTTAGGGGTATCTCATACCCTTTTGTCCCACTTTAAATGACTGGGCCCTCTATCTGCAGAATGGGTTTTACCCAGAAGCAGTACTTAAGGTGAGCATGCTTTAAAAGAGCTTAGAGGTGGAACTAGACCCATAGTAAAAATACCTAGAATGAGAACATTTGTGACTGAGTCACAAAAGAATCTGCAGAAATTCTGTAAAATACTAACAGTATCACTTCTGTGATGAGGTAAGACCATTGAACTCTATGCCACTGCAGGTGTGAAAGCAGAAATTGGGTGATCTGCTAGGGTGCCTTGGGTGGAGCTAATTAATTAAGTTGCTTTCAAGTCTGCAGTTCGGTGACTCAAGTCCAACTCTCATTGTGTAGTTGAACAGAGGCACCAAGAAATTAAATGGTGTGAGGTTCTGCAACAGCCTAGTTGCTGAGCTTGGGCCAATTCTTCATCCTGTATTTAAGGCCAGCCTGCATAGCGGTGATAGATCTGTAGAATCCTTGGAAGACTTGAGTGTTGTGAAAATTTGTTTTTCTTTCTTCAGATGCTGTACTTGAACTTTTGTGGTGTATCTGATTTTCTTCCCCAGTTACCCTTGTTCCTGTGCATTTAGAAACAACTTCCCTATATAAGTGAGGGCTGATAACAAGGAATTAGAAAGCTTATTTTGAAATCTGGAGTGCAGCCTCTTATTTGATGCTGAATTTGGAAATAGGTGGGTTACTTAGAGGTCTTTGACCTCTGAAACTGTGAGAATTATGGGTGACTGGTTTCTTGAAAAAATCTTTGTTCTGGTGTCAAAATTTGAAGTATATGGATGTAATCTGAAAAATACTATAAACTCCCTAGTATGAGAGAGTAAAATAATTAGTGAGGTAACATATCAAGTTTAAGGGCATGAGGAGAGCTAGGTACTGACAGTTGTCAGCTTTGTAACCATAAGCTCACTATTTAACCTTCTTATGACTAGTTCCCTCATCTGTAAAATGGAGTTAATAATTATTACAGCATGAGGTGTTGCTATAAGGATTATGGAGAAACCTGAAGGGAAGTAACAGCAGCATAGTCATTGTGCTGCATCAGTCCTCACATGAGCTCTCTGAAATAATTAGTAGCACTATTTTGCAGATGGGGAAAGAGAATCATGGAGATATGAACTGATTTAGGAAGGTCACAGTCAGAATTTGAACCCAGGTCTGTCTTTGAATTAGAAGATGCTGACTCCCAACAATAATGTGTATGAAGTGCCTAGCTTTGCCTCCAGGAAATGTCTGTTCTTGTTCACTTCCTTTTTTGTAGTTAGTGAAAATGTCAGGATAGTGAGAATTCTTTATGGTGGTGGTATAGTTTTCAGAACATTCTTTGCAAGATTCGTTATGTTTATCTTGTCATTCCTGATATGGAGAGCTGTGATAGTGATTTCATATCCTAAATTGCTCAGGAAATACTAAATAAGGGCATATCAAAATGTCCAAATTAAAAAATTTTGTTTTGTCAGTATTTGAGTATCTTTGTAACTATAAATGGTGTTAGTGATGCCAGAGTCTCTTAATTGTGGTTAATTTGGACATATTTTCACTACCACAAAATTTATGGGAACTTGGAAAGTTGTGTTCATACTTGAGGACATACCATGTTGTATTTTGGTGTGAGAGTGGTATTATCGTTCTGAAACTGGCTTTATTGTCGAGTTTGTATTTTGTTATATGATGGACTATATTTAAAGTAGTTTAAAAAATTGCCTTATATATGTTTGCTTTTCCTTTAAGAAGTAGAGATGGGGAAACAATTTAGAAATGAAAAGTAAAGGACATTTTCTTCCTTATCCTTGATGCAAAAAGTGATAAATCACTTTTTTTTTTTTGAGAGGGCATCTCTCATATTTATTGATCAAATGGTCGTTAACAACAATAAAATTCTGTATAGGGGGGTCAATGCTCAATGTACAATCATTAATCCATCTCAAGCCTAATTCTCGTCAGTCTCCAATCTTCTGAAGCATAACGAACAAGTTCTTACATGGTGAACGAATTCTTACATAGTGAATAAATTCTTACATGGTGAACAGTACAAGGGCATTCATCACAGAAACTTTCGGTTTTGATCATGCATTATGACCTATAAACAATCAGGTTAAATATGAATATTCATTTGATTTTTGTACTTGATTTATATGTTGATCCCACATTTTTCCTATTATTATTATTATTTTTATTTTTAATAAAATGCTGAAGTGGTAGGTAGATGCAAGATAAAGGTAGAAAACATAGTTTAGTGCTGTAAGAGGGCAAATGTAGATGATCAGATGATCAGGTGTGTGCCTATGGACTAAGTATTAATCCAGGCTAGACAAGGGCAGCAAGACATCCACGGATGCAGAAGATTTCTCTCAAAGCAGGGGGGGTGAGGTTCTGAGCCTCACCTCTGTTGATCCCCAAATTCTCACCTGATGGCCCCCCTGCGACTGTGCCTGTCTTAGGTTGTTCCTCCCTTGAGGAATCTTACCCGCCTCTGGCTAACCAGTCATCTTCCGGGGCCATACAGGGAAATGTCAAGTTGGTAAGTGAGAGAGAAGCCATATTGTTTGAAAAGGTTAGCTTTTTACTTCTTTGCAGATTTATGCCCTGTAGCTTCAATGCACAGCACTTGTCTCGAGGTATCTTTACCACCTGGAGGAATTATGATACTCGGTAAATTCGATATGAGGCATGAATTCTATTTAAGGGTTGTAATTAGGAAGGAAGAAGGAAAGCAATAGAGGTAGCATATGGAAGAAAACATGGGAGGATTGATTATTTCTTTGACATATCTTCTTGTAGAGTACCTTAAGCATGTATAGGTTTTAAACTACCAACTAATTTGCGCTCACATATTAACATAATAGGAATACGGTGACATAAACAAAGCAAATCTATAATTACCATCCATCTCCAGTGGAGCCAAGAAAACCATTTAGGCACCCTAGGCATTTGTGAAAATTTGTCTATGATATGATGGATATTGTCCAACTGTACTTGAACCATCAGACAAATTAAAGCAGCCCATTTCTGGGATCTGTTCACATCCCATATGTTCTTTTAACCGTAGATAGTCTATAGTCATAAGATTTTGGAGTGCTACAACTTGTACCCCTCCCAACTCCTAGTTGAGTTCCAACAGTACAAATCCGGTCAGATAAATCACTTTTTATGAAAAATCAACTTGAACTACAGCTTCCATTCAAGGGCCTTTTATGCTTTAATTCTAACATTCCAGGTTAATGTCCTGATAAGTTTGTGGCCTTAGAGGCAAAGATGCAGTATTTTAAGTTGTAGTTTATAGATTCATTAAGTTCTACATTATCTTGTTAATATTTCCTTTCTGTTCAGTTTTTTGTTTTTGTTTTGCAAGGGTGGAGGACTCCTGGAATGGGAATAGGGAACCAACGATATAATGAGATCATAGACTAGTGATTTGATTTGAAATTAAATAAATTTAAAGATTTTCTTTACTTAGTAGAAGTTCATAGGATGGTATGGTTCATTTGTGTGATCTCTTTCATGAATCTTTGTATACACTGAGTCAAATGGTTATTATTTAGTCAGTTTTCTGTATTAGTAACTCTGTATTATGATTGACCTTTTCTTTTCCTTTTTGACTTTTGCTTGAAAGCTGATTCTGAAGGCAAAAGGCAAACACAATTTGTATGAAAACCGGGCATGACCTGTACAGTTTGGATACACTATTCGTGACATTTTATTTTCAACATGTTTAATAACCTGTTGGGTACCTAAATAAAACTGAGTTAATTATAGTGTAACCTTTTGTTCTATTTGGAGAGTGTTAAGGGATTTTTGAATACCCTCCAAAATTCACCTTTATCAAGTGAGCTTAGAAAGCTCTCTTTGGACAGGGATCCTCAGAACTTACCTGCATCATCCTACCTACCTCTTTGGCCACTTCTTTGTTTTGTTTTGAAAAAGCATAATAGATTTCCCTATTCTTTGGAGATAGTAGTGATGAATTTTAGAGTTGAATGCACCTGTTTTTCTGTCCTGGCTCTCCTGTTCACTTGACAGTGACCCTGGGTAAGGGAATTAATCTTTCTGAATCTCTATTTCCTCATAGGACAGTCCTGAGAGTTAAACAAAGTTACGTGTAAGGCATTTAGCACATAATAGCCATTCTATGCATGTTAATTTTCATAACACCCAGAAATGTTCTTTTGTAGTACTAGCTACAATTACAGCTAAATAATTGTGTAGTTATTGGTTTTTCTTAACAGCTTTGTGAGGCCAGAGACCCTGTCTATCTTTTCACTGACATATTTCCAGCATCCAGCGTAGTGCTTGGCATAGCATATAATAGATGGTCAACAAACACTTGTTGAATGAACCAGAGTGACCCACTCTCTTTCCTTACCCTGTCCTCCCTTGCGTTAAGGGATGTGTCCTGAACTTACTTCTTTTGACATACTTGAGAATTAACCAACTTTTTATTTGAAATTTGGCCTTTTAAAGATTGGAGCTAAATGAATAATAACCAGAAAAGAGCAGAACAGCATTCAGAGTAAATTGTAATGCTATAAAATCATAGTACTCTGGACTTTGTAACCCTTTGTAGTCTAATGTGCAGCCCCAAATTCTACCAAGACAATTTTCAGTGAGGCCACCACTGACTTGCATGTTGTTGAGTCAATGGGTTGTTCTTGGCTTAGTAAAATGGTAACTCTTCTGGTTATTCAGGCAGTATTCTTTCTCACTTCTTATCCAATCCATTAGCAAATACTGTTAGCTCTGTCTTCTAAATATATCCAATAATCCTGTCGGTTCTCACCACTTCTACCATAATAATCTTGTCCAAGCCATCTGTGCTAGTTTAGTTTCCTTTTGCTCCTGTAACAAATTACCACAAACTTGGCGGCTGAAAACATCTCATATTTTACTCTTAAAGTTCTGAAGGCCACATGTTTAAGTCAGTTTCACTGGCCTGAAATCAGGGTGTCAGCAGCAGAGCTGCACTCCTGAGGACTTTAGGGGAGAGTCTCTTCCTTGCCTCTTTCTGCTCCTGGTGACTGCTGGCATTTCTTGGCTTGTGGCAGTATTACTTCACCCTTAAGGTCAGCATCTTCAAATCTGCACATCTCCTTCTCGTATGGGTTTGTCATCTCTCTTTCTTCCTCGCTTTATAAAGACATGTGATTGCACTTACAGCTCACTCATAATCCAGGATAATCCCCCCACTCAGGACACTTAATTTAATCATGTCTTCAAAGATCCCTCTCTTGCCTTTTTTTTTTTTTTCCATATAAGGTAACATTCACAGGTTTCAGGGATTAGGATGTGGAAAATATGGATACTTTTTAAGATGCCATTTTTCAGTCTACCAGTCTGCCCTTTGACCCCCCCAAAATTCACATGTCTCACATGCAAAATACATTCTTTCCATTCCCACATTCCCAAAAGTCTTAACCTATTGCAGCATCAACTCAAGCCCAAGATCTCATCTAAATATCTGTGCTCAAAAATCCAAAATCTCATCATATAAATCAGGTTTGCATGTGAGATCATACCCATATGACCCATCCTGGGGCAAAATTCCTTTCCATTTGTGGGCCTTTGAAACTGGAAAACAAGTTAATGTTCCCCTAATACAGTGGTGGGACAGGTAAAGACGTTTCTATTCCTAAAAGAAGAAAACACAGGAATGTGTGTCACTGGTCCTAAGCAATTTCAAAATTGAGTATAGAAAATTTCTTTAGGTTTCAAAGCCTGGGAATAATCCTCTGGCTTGAGATTGCCCACTAGACCTGTGACTGTGGCTTCAGTCCCCATGGCTATAGCTTCTGGGCCTAAAGCTCAGCTCTTAGAATTATTACCCTTACTGTTTGCAATATTACCCTGTTTCTTGCCTGTAGAATTTTGGTAGTCCAATAGCCTTTATTTTTTTCTCTCATTGTTCCTTTCAGGCCAAGTTGGCACTGTTTCTACAGGTACAACATTCTTGGAAACCTTGCAGGTCTCTTGTGTGTGTCTCAGGGATTCTTGTCATTGGAAAAGAGTGTTTCCATGGATATTATGTGGGTAATCTCATGTCTATTCCTAGCTTCTGTTTAGATGGTTGGTTGAGGAGATCCCTAAGTTGCATGTGTAATCTCTTCACTAGTAAAAGTTTGTCAACCATACTCTTGGCTTTCTCTCTATAGCAGTGTTTTCTTAATAATGCATCTCCTTACTTTAGGCCTTTAAAAAAAAATCCAGATAAGCTGAGAATTTCCCACATCATCAAGTACTGGTTTCTTTTGTTTAACATTTTGTGTATTATCTTTCTTCTTGCATTTTACTGTATGCAGCAGGAAGAAACCAGGCTGCACCTTCAACATGTTGCTTGGAAATTGCCTTAGCACAAGGTCCAAGTTCATCACTTAATAATTTCTGCTTTTCACACAATTGTAGGGCACAATTCAGCCAATTTTTTTCTTTTTTGCCCTCATATAAAAAGGATACTTTCCTCCAGTTTGCAATAATTTATTTCCTTGAGTCCTTACCAGAAGCACCTTTAATGTTCATATTTTTACCAGCATTTGCTCTTTTTTTAAAAAATTTTATTTTGATATCGTTATGTACAATTACTTGAAAAACATTATGGTTACTAGACACCCCCTATTATCAAGTCCCCCCCACATAGACCATTACAGTCACTGTCCATCAGCGCAGTAAGATGCTATAGAATCATTTCTTGTCTTCTCTGTGTATACTGCCTTTCCCGTGTCCCACCCCCCTACATTATGTGTGCTAATCGTAATGCCCCGTTTTCCCCCTTATCCCTCCCTTCCCACCCATCCTCCCCAGTCCCTTTCCCTTTGTTAACCGTTAGTCCATTCTTGGGTTCTGTGATTCTGCTGCTGTTTTGTTCCTTCAATATTTTCTTTATTGTTATGCTCCACAGATGAGTGAAATCATTTGATACTTGTCTTTCTCCGCCTGGCTTATTTCACTGAGCATAGTACCCTCTAGCTCCATCCATGTTGTTGCAAATGGTAGGATTTGTTTTCTTCTTAGGGCTGAATAATATTCCATTGTGTATATGTACCACATCTTCCTTATCCATTCATCTACTCATGGACACTTAGGTTGCCTCCATTTCTTGGCTTTGTAAATAGTGCTGTGATAAACATAGGAGTGCATCTGTCTTTTTCGAACTGGGCTGCTGCATTCTTAGGGTAAATTCCTAGGAGTGGAATTCTTGGGTCAAATGGTATTTCTATTTTGAGTTTTTTGAGGAACCTCCATACTGCTTTCCACAGTGGTTGAACTCGTTTACATTCCCACCAGCAGTGTGGAGGGTTCCCCTTTCTCCACATCCTCGCCAGCATTTGTTGTTTGTATTTTGGATGTTGGCCATCCTAACTGGTGTGAGGTGATACCTCATTGTGGTTTTAATTTGCATTTCTATGATGATTAGTGATGTGGAGCATCTTTTCATGTGTCTGTAGGCCATCTGAATTTCTTCTCTGGAGAAGTGTCTTTCAGCTCCTCTGCCCATTTTTTAATTGGCTTATTTGCTTTTTGTTTGTTGAGGCACATGAGCTCTTTATATAATTTGGATGTCAACCCCATATCAGATATGTCACTTATGAATATATTCTCCCATACTGTAGGATGCCTTTTTGTTCTGCTGATGGTATACTTTGCTGTACAGACGCTTTTTAGTTTTCCCACTTGTTCATTTTTGCTTTTGTTTCCCTTCCCAGGGAGATATGTTCATGAAGAAGTTGCTCATGTTTATATTCAACAGATTTTTGCCTATATTTTGTTCCAAGAGTTTTATGGTTTCATGACTTACATTCAGGTCTTTGATCCATTTTGAGTTTACTTTTGTGTATGGGGTTAGACAATAATCCAGTTTCATTCTCTTACATGTAGCTGTCCAGTTTTGCCAACACCAACTGTTGAAGAGCCTGTCATTTCCCCATTGTATATCCATGGCTCCTTTATCGTCTATTAATTGACCATATATGTTTGGGTTAATATCTGGACTCTGTATGCTGTTCCACTGGTCTATGGGTCTGTTCTTGTGCCAGTACCAAATTGTCTTGATTACTGTGGCTTTGTAGTAGAGCTTGAAGTGAGGGGGCATAATTCCCTCTGCTTTATTCTTCCTTCTCATTATTACGGGTCTTTTGTGGTTCTATATCAATTTTAGAATTGTTTGCTCTAGTTCACTGAAGAATGCTGTTGGTATTTTGATAGGCACTGCATTGAATCTGTAGATTGCTTTAGGCAGGATGGCCATTTTGACAATATTAATTTTTCCTAGCCAAGAGCATGGGATGCATTTCCATTTATTAGTGTCTTCTTTAATTTATCTTAGAGTGTTCCGTAGTTTTCAGGGTATAGGTCTTTCACTTCCTTGGTTAGCTTTATTCCTAGGTATTTTATTCTTTTTGATGCAATTGTGAATGGAATTGTTTTCCTCATTTCTCTTTCTGCTAGTTCATCGTAAGTGTATAGGAAAACAACAGATTTCTGTATATTAATTTTGTATCCTGCAGCTTTGCTGAATTCAGATATTAGATCTAGTAGTTTTGGAGTGGATTCTTTAGGGTTTTTTATGTACAAATATCATGTCATCTGCAAACAGGGACAGTTTAACTTCTTCCTTGCCAATCTGGATACCTTTTATTTCTTTGTGTTGTCTGATTGCCATGGCTAGGACCTCCAGAACTATGTTGAATAAAAGTGGGAGAGTGGGCATCCTTGTCTTGTTCCTAATCTTAAAGGAAAAGCTTTCAGCTTCTTGCTGTTAAGTATAATGTTGGGTGTGGGTTTGTTATATATGGCCTTTATTATGTTGAGGTACTTGCCCTCTATACCCATTTTGTTGAGAGTTTTTATCATGATTGGATGTTGAATTTTGTCAAATGCTTTTTTAACACCTGTGGAGATGATCATATGGTTTTTGTCCTTTTTGCTGATGTAGTGGATGATGTTGATGGATTTTTGACTGTTGTACCATCCTTGCTTCCCTGTGATGAATCCCACTTGTTCATGATGGATGATCTTTTTGATGCATTTTTGAATTCGGTTCAGCATTCTCTTTTTTTAAAAATTAAAGTATCATTGCCATTATGTTCATTTCAAATACATAACACAGTGGTTCACCAGTTTTCCATATTTTTAAATCTTTATCCCCTATGGTGCAGTTACTATTTCTCATCATGTAACAGAATCATTGACTGTATTCTTCATACTGTACTACCATCCCTGTGACCAATTTATATTATGATTGTGAATTATTGTGCCTCTTTATCCCCTTCACTATCCCCCTTCAGCTGTCCCATCCCTTCCCCCTTGGTAACCACTAGTCCCTTCTCACTGTCCTGAGTCTCCTGCTATTTTGTTCCATTTTACCAGCATTCTCTTTACAATGGCAAATGTTTTCTCTAAAACAATATAGGCTTGGAGGGTGGGCAGAATAGGTGAAAGGGATAAAGAGGTGCAGTCTTCTAATTATAAAATAAATAAATCATGGGGTTAAAAGTATAGTATCAGGAATATAGTCAATAATGTAATATCTTTGTATAATGACAAATGGTAGCTACACTTATGGTGAACATTTAGTAATGTATACAATTTCTGAATCACTGTTGTACAAGTGAAACCAATAAAATATTGTGTATCAACTATATGTAAAAAAAAGGCTTTTCTGTATTTCTGTTGCAAACTTTATACACATTAAAGTTAAAATGATTACATGTTCTTTTTTCAGAAATTTGAAGTGGGTGCATATTGTGTCCGATAAATTGACAAGTTTCTGAAAAACTTCAATATAGGCTTTCTCTACTGTGCTTCTTACTTCCTTCTGAGTTCTCACCAGGAGTATCTTTAATGTCCATATTTCTACCAACAGTCTATTGAAGGCAGTCTAGGCTTTTTCTGTTACGCTTCTCAGAATTGTTTCAGCTTCAACCCATTATTTAAATTTCAAAGCCACTTATGTATTTTTAAAGTATTTGTTACAGCAACACCCCACTTCCAGGTACCAAAATCTGTATCAGTTAGGGTTTAACCAGAGAAGCAGAACCAGTAAGAGATGTATAAAGGAATTTATTGTAAGGACTTACTCCTTACATGATTGTGGAGGCTGGCAGGGCCATCGTGAAGGCTGCGGTGGAACTTTCAGCAGGAGCTGAAAGTCGCTATCCACAGGTAATGTGAAGTTTCTTCTGGGGAACCTCCTCATGCTCTTAAGGCCTTTTAACTGGTTAAGTCAGGCCCACCTAGCCCTTGTAGGATAAACTACTTAGTTAACTGTGTAGTTAATCACATTTCCAAAATAACCTTCACAGCGGTGATTAGTGTTTGAATAACTGAGAACTATAGCCTAATCAAGTTGACATACAGCTGTCCATTATACTATCATTATCTCTAGCCTGGATTATTGCATAGCTTCCTTTGAACTGGACTCCCTGCTTCTGCCCTTCATTTCTTATGATCTACTCTCCACATAGACCTTACAGTCTGCTTGTTTAACTTTCAGAGTCAATTTCATGATTTACTACTCTCTCCCTTTCTTACCCCCTTTCTTACTCTTGCCCACTGGAGTCATTGCTGTTCCTGGCTCATACAAGGTCTTTGTGCCTGCTGTTCCCGTTACCTGATACACTCTGTCCCTGAATCTTCACATGGTTTACTTTCTTTCTTTTTTATTAAGGTATGATTGATACACACTCTTATGAAGGTTTCACATGAAAAAACATTGTGGGTTTACTTTCTTTTTTCAGATACTTGCTCAGTGTCTCCTTAGAAGATCATATTTAAAAAGCCACTTTACTCCTTAATCCCAGACACTCCTTGTTTCCCTTATATTGCTTCACTTTCTCCGTAGGACTTAAAACATGGCATATATGTGTTTGTTTACCTCTACTAGATGGTAGTCTCTGCAAAGGTAAGTAAGGACTTTGTTTATTGATACACCTTTAGAACCAATAGTAGGCATGTAGTAGGTGCTTAATAAATATTTTTGAGTGGATTAATGAATGAAGGAATGTACATTTTCACTGTTACTTTATCTCTCAAGTGCTATTTTAATATAGTTGTCACTCTGTTTCTTGAACCATTTTATATTCTTGGTATGATGCTATTCTCCGAGTTTTTCATCTAATATCTTGTCCATCCCTTCTACTTCTGCAGTTCTTTCTCAGTCTTTTGCTAGCCATTCTTCAGCTTGGCCCCAGAATGTGGGATTTTCTTAGGACTCAGTCTCAAACCCTCTTATCATCTCTTTCTCTCTAGGAGATTTCATCTAGTCCCATAGCTTTAAATACCAGTTATGTGCCAATGATTTCTACATATGTATCTCCATCTCTTTTGAACATTAGTCACTTTGCCCTCTCCAGTTGGATGTCTGACAGACATATCTCAAATTTATATTCCAAACTGAACTCTTAACCTTCATTTCCTTCTTCCAAAGTTGTTCCTGCTCCAAGTTCCCCATTTCTGTAAATGATACTTCTGTTCACCTGGTTACATAAGCCCAGAAATCTTAAGGGTCATCTTTGACATCTCCTCCCTACTCACTTCCATTCCATCATGAATTTCTAGTGATAATCACTCCATAATATTATCTCATTTTTCAACTTATTATTTTTTCTACTAAAATCACTCTAGCTATCCCATGCCATGCTCTTTCCAGGACTACTTCAATAAATTCTTAACTAGTTTTATTGCTTCTATCCTTCTCTTTGATCCTACTCAATTCTTCACACTGAAGCCAGAGTTTTAAAGTGCAAATCTAATCATATTTCTTCTTCTTCCCCTAAACTTTTCACTGTAGGCTCCAAGCAGGTAACTTAAATGGATGGACTTGGCAGATCAGGGTCTTTAATAGAGCGTGGTAGGGACTGTGGCGAATTGGGGAGGGCGTGCCCTGACTAGAGAGGGCTGCCATTTCTTAGTGCTAGTACATTGTTGACATTTGGGAGTGTAGGCCCACAGTTGCTGATCTTTTGATTTTTCTCAAGATAAGCCAGCAATCTAGATTCTTTAAATTGTGAAATTTCTCTATTTTATGATTTTATGATGTTGACTACCAGTTTAAGTTAGAAGTTTCTGTACTTGGGAATAAATTTAATGATAGATATCTCAGATCTTTGCCCTGAAAGTCATGAAACATTGCTGAAAGAAGTTAAAGAAGACCAAAATACGTGGAGATAGACCATGTTCATGGTTTGAAAGACCCAGTAATGTTAAGCTGTCCAATCTTCCCAAAATAATCTAAAGATTCAGTATGTTCACAACAAAAATCCCAGCAAACTTATTTTTTTTTTACCATTATATCAGTTTATTCCCAAAGAGGTCATTTATAGGAGGTGTTTTTTCTGAACCAGGATCCAGTCAAGGGTCCTGTGCTCTTAAGCAGAACAGGGGGAAGGGTGAAGGAGTTAAAGGGGCACCAGAGAAATCATTATTCAAGAGAAATACTATTTTAATGCAACATTAAAAATAAATCAAATTGGCAAGCTATAGCTTGCAGGCCAGCTGTCTGGTTTTGTAAATAAAGTTTTATTGGGTGGCATAGGTAAGAAAGGGTTACCAGCAGACTTTTATAGAAAACGACACACTGAATCTAAAATTTACATGAAAATGCAAAGGGCCTAGGATAGCCAAAACAATTTGGGAGCAGAACCTGGAGGAATTAAATTACCTAATTTCAAGACTTTGTAAAGCTTGAGTAATAAGACAGTGTGGTATTGGTGTAAAAATAGACTTTGGATCATTGGAACACAATAGGGCACTGAAATAGATACATGTATTTTCAACTGGTTTTTCAACAAAGGCTCAGATATAATTCAATAGGGGAAAGGATAGTCTTCTCAATAAATGTTGTTGAAACAATTGGATATTTGTATGTAAAGAAGTGAATCTCAATCCCTATCGCATACTTTACAGAAAAGTTAATTTAAAGTGGTTCATAGACCTAAGCACACAAACTAAAACTATGACGTTTATAGAAGTTGTAAGAGAAGATCTTTGAGACCTTGTAGTAAGTGGCACAAAAAGCGCTAACCACAGAAGAAAAAATTGATCAATTGAACCTGTCAAAACTAAAACTTTCTGTTCTTCAAGACACCATAAAAAATGGAGAGGTAATCCACAGACTGGGAGGAAGTATTGACAGACACTGTGTATGTATGTGGGTATCTATACATCTCTGTCTCAAAGGACTTATATCTAGAATATGTAAAAATCTTTAAAACTCAATAATGTGACAAATGGCCCAATTAAAAATGAGCAAAAGAATTTAATAGGCATTTCATACAATATATTTGAATGTCCAAAAGCATATGAAAGGATGCTCAGTGTGATTAGTTACAAGGAAATACAAATTAAAATCACAGTGAGGTACCACTTCATATCCACTAGAAAAGCTAAAAAGAAAAAAAGAGTCCCAAGTTTTGGTGGGGATGTGAAGTAATTGGAATTCATGTATGTTGATGGAGTGTGAAATGGTACAACCACTTTGGAAAATAACTGGTTTGTTTCTTATAAAGTTAATCACATACTTACCATGCAACCCAGCAATCCTGCTCCTTGTTTATTACCAAAGAGAAATGAAAACATATCCACAGAAATACCATGTGAGTGTTCATAGAAGCTTTATTCCTAATAGCCCAAAATTGGAAATAACCCAAATGCCATCAAACAGGTGAATAGATAAACCATGGGTAAACAATGAATTATCCATTCAGTGATGTGAATGAACCTCAGAAACATTATGTTGAGTGAAAGAAGTGAGACACTAAAGAGAAGATATTCTATGGATTCATTTATATTGAGGTTCTAGAATAGGTAAAACTAATTTACAGTGATAGAAATTAGGCCAGTGGTTGCCTGGGGTTGGGGGAAGATCCACTGCCAAAGGACTTCCAAGGTGATAGGAATGTTTTTTTCCTTGATTGGGAGTGGTGACTACAGAATGTGCATTTGTCAGAACTCATTGAACTTACTGAAATTGTACACTTAAAAGTGCACATGTTATTGTAAGTAAATTATACTTCAGGGTTGATTACAAAAATACTGTGCTGTTTAACACTCTGAACTAAACAAAAGATGTTTGCCTGCAAATTTGATTGAGGTCAGCCAGTTTCTATCAGCTGATGTTTACCCCAACAGATGTCTATACAGGTCAAGAGCGCCTTGCCCATAATAGTTCTTCAGATTTCTGTTGCCTGAGTGAATGGATGAATAATGTGCTGCCTTGCAAGTCCATTGCAAGAAAATATCCCATCCTTCATCCCCCTGAAGTTTTTTAACTCCAGTCATTTTATGGAGTTAATTTGTTTGGCTTCTGGTGGTAGTATATTGAGTACAAATGAGGTCATTCATTCATTCAGATAGCTACTGAGCTTCTACTTTGTATAAAAGGATGATTAAATAAAGGACTTGCTAACTTGTGAGGAATTATGCAAATGTTAGTTGATTATATATATGAAATTTACATTTGATTTATTAAAAAAAGCAAAGGCTGGGAGGCTCTTGCTTAGAATCTGCCCAGCTATCCTTTCTTTGTCTTGCAAATTTACACTCTGCTATCTGGAAAAATAGCATAGGCTTAATAAAAGACAGTACATAATAACCTGTCAGGTGAGAGGAAACAAAACATTTCAGATTATCATTCTGGTTATAGTTATAGAAATGGCAGATTTCTTTCCAATTAGAGTTTATGAGAGATGAGCGGACTCAATTTGGTTGCTAGAACCAAATTGTTGGTCTTTTAGTTAGTCTATAGCTGTATGACCTCTTCAAGTTTGGCTATGTAGACTTTTATAGGTCACCAAAAAACATTATTACATGTTTTTTCAGCCAGACCTTTGAAAAAGCACTGGTTATCATTCTGTACTGATAATTGTTAACTTTCCTGACTTTGATCAGGCTGCCCTGAATTCTCTGAACAGCCTTCATCCTCACATTTCTCAAACTGTGTCCTTGTCCATTTTTAAAGTTAGCCTGAGGCTTGACTCCTTTACAAAACAATTCTTGATTAATACAGTTGAGTCAGCCAGCCTCAAACTTGTTTTCAGACACTCCTTGTAGTGCCTGTAATTTTTCTTTTTTTTACTTCACATTTCTTCCTTCCACCAAGAGCTTTTCTTCCTTTCACCATCATAGTTCATTTGCAGGGTAGTAGTTGCACCTAGTTAATATTATTTTCTTTATGTTACCTAATAGATCTGTACCAAGTGGATTTAGTGAACAAAGCAAAGAAGGTTCATGGTGCATTCTACACAAAGCTCAGTAGCATGCCGTTAAGAGTCCATAAGGACAAAAGTACAGTACTTAAGATTACTGTGGATGGAAGTCTTCTCTCCACCTTCTCTTGGCACATTCCCTTGAGAAGGTAGCCAGGGAGATTACGAGTTGCTTCTATCTGGTAATAGCCCAGAAGTTTAAGAGGAGGCAGTTTGCACAGCAGCAGTCTGAGTCCAGTGAAAGAGCCTAATGAACTGCCTTTACCTGTACGGTAGTCAGAGTTTGTCTCTCTGTTGAGACATCAGAGGAAATGACAGAGGCATTTAACAGAAATATAGAGGTGAGGAAAAAAGAAGTGGGCTTTGGAATTGTGTATGTAATTATAATAGATTAATCTGGAAAAATCTGTTATCCTCACTGAAAGGTTTCCCTGATTGGAATTGTTTTTACCTATTCCCAAGCTAGAATTAATGTACTAAAGAAAGAGAGCATTAGTTTATCTGCATTTCAAAATATACTATTTTAGATACCTATTATCTTTGATGGGTTCAGAATCTTCAGTCATTTTCACTATCTAAGATTAAATTTTCTTTCATTTTACATTCTTGCCAACAGTGGTCAAGGGTTCCAATTTCTCCACATCTTTACCAGTACTCGTTATTTTATCCTTCTTGATTAGTATCCATCCTAATGGGTGTGAGGAGGTGGTCTTTTACATACTGTGTTTTCGTATATGATTGGTGGCATAGTGTTGCCTCTGTAGTTATCACATTACGTTTTTTTCCAACACTTATCAGTCATACCTGAAGTGCTTCTTATTATCAATTTTATTTGTTACCGTAACTACATTAGGGCGGGGACCTTGTCCATTTTCATTCAGTAGTGTCCAGGGGGCTGAGACAGTATCTGACATACTATGCTTCCTTAGCAAGTATTTGATGCATGAACAAGTGGAAAGTAGGCACAGTGTAGTGGTTAAAACCAGGGACTTTGGCATCAGATTTGGGTTTGAATCCTGGTTTCCTCATTTATAAAATGGGCTTAATAATGTTTTCCTAATAGTGTGGTGAGATTAAATGAGATCACCTGTGGAAAACCCTGAGTACAGCACCTGGCTCATGGTAATTATCCAATAAGTGGCAACTATTATTAGAGAGAGGTCAGCTGGCCAACGGGGCATCAGTAGGGCTGGGGTTTAAAAATCCTTATCCTGTCACTAATAAGCTATTTAATATCGAACAAGTTGTCTAACTTCTCTGATCTGAGTTTTTTCCTCTGTAGAATAAGAGCATTGAACTAGATGCTTGTGATTGCTTAAGGATCCTTCTGTGATTTTCACTTGGTCCTTACAGTTGTTGCTATATTCATTCCAGCAATTATTACCACTTCACGGTATCTCATCTTTAAACAGTAGATAATTAATCCCAGAGTCTGAATCTCAGAAGCATCTGAGAGAGAGAATTGATTTAAAAGGATTTTTTAAAAGAAAAGATCATTCCATTTCAAAAGCTAAACCATTTAAGTAGTTATTTGCCCTAGTGTGGTTGTTTAATAGTGATCCAGGTTGGGGATGACCACTCATCCCTATAGAATGGTCATGAAGTGGTCATAGAAAAGGAGGAATGAAGATTGTAATTGACAGATTACAGTGAGAGTTTGGTGGTTTTGCTGAGTTGTATTGTACTTAGTTGTTGGGAAGACTTGCTTTAAAGATATCTTTCTGTCAGTTTGCTGTGCTAGTGATTGGTGGAGAAAATAAAATAATTCTTAAGAGAAGACTTCTGACTTATGTGATGTTGCTGGTTGGGTCTCTGTCATTCTCAGCAAATGTGGGACCAGATATGCAAATTCAGTCTGGCTGGTTTGAGAGAAAGAGCGTTTCATCAATTTGCCCAGCTAAGTAAGATGTAATTGCTCCATCCAGTAGTTATTTGTACAAATAACTTCAAGCAGAGAGTGAGAGAAACTATTAGAAAACTGTTTTTTTTTTTTGAGGTATCTGTTTTATGCTAGCCACTGTTAGGTGTTTTCATGTATGCTTATTTGATCTTATTTGTTGACAGAATAGTTGTTTTTGCATGTACATGCTGCTCAGTGTCACCTTCCTAAATCAATTACAGACATGCCTAGACTTGGGAATGGTCCTTGTACATGAGTCCCTATAGCTAGCTTTTGTTAGGGAGTCACTGCTCCTAGCCCCAAGAAACTACTATATATGCCTTCTAAGAGGAACTCCTTTAGCTTCATTAGGAAGGTAACTTCATTAACAGGTAACTGAGAGAGACAGAAAGACATATATATTGTATGTATATATGTATCTGAAGAACAAGTTATATATATAACAAATTATCTGATAGCTTTTGCTACCAAATTCCTTTATCGTTTTAGAGAAGCTTTCTGGTGGTCTGTCTCCAAGTAACAATCTTAAACACTTCCCCACTGAAAAATATTACAGTGATGATTAGACTTCCAGTTGAAACACACACACATGCACATTTATGTATATATACTTATCTATTAGTACATTGGTCATGTGGAAGAATTTCTGTAATTTAGATCTTTATTTAAACATTTTGTTTAATGGAAAGAGTATGGGTCATAGAAGCCACTTAATAGTTGTGTGACTTTAATTTAGTGTCAAGTTCTCTGGGCCTATGTCCTCATCAGTAAAATGGGGATATATTTATCATGTAGGGCCATTGTCCACATTAAGTGAAATAATGTAGGGAAAGATTTTGGGTATTCTGCAATGTTGGTATATCTCTTGCTCCTCCTTCCTTTCTGTTTTTTAAATAACAGTAAAATTTATTGGGGCATAAATTAGTTTGCTAGTGCCTTTATGAATATTGCTTAGCCACGTGCCCCAGGGATTGACAATGGAATTTGTTTTTCTTTCCTTATCATACACAAATGCTCTTAGAAATTTATTCCTGTTCAGACTTCGAAATGAATAAAGCAGACTTAAATGGATTTGCTTTAGGCAGTTTTCTGAGATCTGGCAAATTTGGACAGGAAAATTAGAATTGTTTTCATAGTGGAGTTCCCACCTAGCATAGTTGGCAGTGAGAAGAAAAGTTATGCAATTACATTCCTTATCAGATGTTCAGTAAAGTTTATTGTTGCCTGAAACACTTAAGGAAGTCCCCTACTCCCTTCCTTTCACTCAAGAAACTGATTATGGAATAGGAGATGAGTAAATGAAAATTAATCTGACTTTGGCAATTAGAGAATGAGAAGAATGCTAACCTCCAGGCATCTGGGCTTGTTTCAGCTTTCCAGAGATTGCCTCTGAGGTCATAACCCACTGGTTGTAAGCACTAAAAAAAACCCCTGTAGGTAAAGCCTGGACTAAGTAGGGCAAGTTAAAAGATGGAATTGTAATGGAAAGCACAGATGATTTCCACTGGCCAAAATAAAATATCAATGTTGTTGTTTTGGTTTTACTCATCTAAATTTCTTTTGGTAAAAATTACTGTTTTTTTTCAATCCATTCTATCCAGAGTAGCAAGAATGATCTTAAAAACAAACCAAATCACATCACTTCTCTGCTTAAAACCCTTACCTCCAATGTGAAACTTTCATAAGATTGTATATCAATGATGCCTTAATAAAACAAAAACAAATCCTTACCTCCAATGGTTTCCCAGTACATTTAGAATAAAATCCAGATCTCTTTCCATGACCTACATTGCATGCATGTTTTTTATTTTGTCTGTGCCAGTCTCATCACCGCTTCTGGCAACCTTTTCCCCTTCAGTCAGTTCAGCATCATTATTGGTTGGTCTTTAGTAACTTTTAACTTTTCCTTGTCACCCTATCTAAAAAGTAGGTACTTTGCCAACAAAGTTTTTTTTTGTTTCCTTTATAACTCAGAGAAGTTTATGCTTAGTTTTCTGCTTGAAGGCTTGCCTATTTTTGGCTTCCTGTGCTCCAAGAGTATAAACCCACTGAGGGCAGATACTATGTCTTTTCCTTTTTGTCTGGTACATGCTAGACAAGTTACTAAATAATGAATAACAGTTTGATAATTTCTGCTTTACAGAGAGAAATAGATACTTTAGTTCATAAAGACATTTGTTGATCTGATAGTCTATAAAATGATGAAGGTGAACATGGGCAGTAAAGAAATGATTTACTTCATTGGGTTAAATATTTCAGAATTAACTTAAATGGCCTGGGAACCTTTTCCTGATTCGCCAGAGTTAGATTAGGTCTCCCTTTTGTTGGCCTGTGACACCATGTGCTTGCCTTTTTTTTCTCTAACAAGAAATTCTCTACTTGATTCCTTGAGGGAGAATTTAATTTATTTATAAATAATAATTTAGTTATTATTTATACTCAGGTTGGTGCCTGGTACTTGGTAGTTGTGCTCAGTAAATATTTGTTCATTGAGAAATAAGTGTTAGAATTGAGGTATATCTTAAGAAATGAGCAATTTTCCTCTGGCAGATTATGGATTTAATTGGTCCAGGAATCAGTTCTTTGTTTTCAGGTTTACCAGATCACGATATAACTTAAAAAAATTTTTGAAAATTCATTATGGAAAATTTCAAAAATACGTAAAAATAAAGAGAATAATAAAATGAACTACCACCATGGACCTATCACTCAGCTTCAACAATTGTCAACACATGACTGATCTTCCTTAACCTTGCTTTCCTCTTCCTCATCAATATTTAAAAAAAAATTTCAGACATGATACCATTTCATCTGTAAATACTTCAGAACAGTATAATAGATTTAAGAGCTAGTTAACTCTTGGAAAAACCTGATAAAAGAATTCCATTTGTCTCTTTGAATCTAATTGTAGATGCGCTCTGGTGAATTTCTGTGTCTGTCCCAAGGTCTGACTCAACTATTGAAAGCATATACTCCATTGTTATTGCTGAGATAGCAGCAGTTAGCTAGAATGTTTCTGTAAAATAGGTTACCAGTAAGTAAAAAACTCCTATGTCAATGATAAGTTTTTTCCTTTCAAGATGTGTAAAGACAGGTGATACTTTTTGACAATGGGTATTATAGACCTTTAAGATTTTGTCTGGAAAATGAACTACAGTTTTTGACTTAATAAATTCCCAAATTTCTTTGTGAATGAATTCTTGAGAGTCACAAATAGCAGTAAAATGAAAAGTAAGGGCGAATCTAAAGCTTGAAGTGGCAATAAGTACATATCTATCGATAATCACCCTGAATGTAAATAGACTGAATGCACCAATCAAAAGACAAGAGTTACAGGATGTATAAAAAAAACAAGACCCATCTATATGCTGCCTACAAGAGACTCACTTCAAATACAAAGACATGCACAGACTAAAAGTGAAGGAATGGAAAAAGATATTTAGGGAGAAAAAATCAGGAGTTGCAGTACTTATATCGGACAAAATAGACTTCAAAACAAAGAAAGTAATCAGAGACAAAGAAGGACATCACAATGATAAAGGGGTCAGTCCAACAAGAGGATATAGCCATTATAAATATCTATGCACCCAATATAGGAGCACCTACATATGTGAAACAAATACAGAATTGAAGGAGGAAATAGAATGCAATTCATTCATTTTAGGAGACTTGAACACATCACTCACTTTAAAGAACAGATTAACCAGACATAAAATAAGTGAGGAGACAGAGGCGCTGAACAACACATTAGAACAGATGGACCTATAGACATCTACAGAACACTCCACCCAAAAGCAGCAGGATACACATTCTTACACAGAATATTTTCCAGAGTAGATCACATACTAGGACACAAAAAGAACCTCAGTAAATTCAGAAGGATTGAAATTGTACCAACGAGCTTCTCAGACCACAAAGGTAGGAAACTAGAAATAAATTATGCAAAGAAAACAAAACCCACAAACACATGGAGGCTTAACAACCTGCTCCTAAATAATCAATGGATCAATGACCAAATTAAAACAGAGATCAAGCAATATATATGGAGACAAATGAAAACTAGAACTCAACATCACAAAATCTGTGGGACACAGAGAAGGCAGGTCTAAGAAGAAAGTATATAGCAGTACATGCTTACCTTAAGAAAGAAGAGCAATCCCAAATGGACAGTCTAAACTCACAATTAATGAAACTAGAAAAAGAAGAATAAATGAGGCCCAAAAGTCAGTAGAAGGATGGACATAATAAAGATTAGAACTGAAATAAATAAAATTGAAAAGAATAAAACAATAGAAACAGTGAAACCAGGAGCTTATTCTAGAGAAAATAAACAAAACACATAAACCCCTAGCCAGACTTATCAAGAAAAAAAGAGTCTACACACATAAACAGAATAAAAAATGAGAAAGGAAAAATCACTGTGGACACCACAGAAATACAAAAAATAATTAAAGAATACTATGAAAATTTATATGCTAATAAATTGGATAATCTAGTCTAGAAGAAATGGACAATTTTCTAGACAAATACAACTTTGGAAGAAACAAAATCTGAACAGAACAATTACCAGCATTGAAACTGAATTGGTAATAAAAAAACTACCTAAGAACAAAATTCCAGGACCAGATGGCTTCACTGCTGAAATTTATCAAAAGTTTAGAGAATACCTAATACCCATCTTCCTTAAAGTTTTCCAAACAGTAGAAAGACAAGGGAATACTTCCAAACTCATTCTATGAGGCCAGCATCACTTTAATAGCAAAACCAGACAAAAAAATAAAATTAAAGACCAATATCCCTGATGAACATAGATATAAAAATACTCAACAAAATATTAGCAAACCGAATTCAAAGATACATCAAGAGGATCATACACCATGATCAAGTGGGATTCATCTCAGGGATGCAAGGATGGTACAACATTCGAAAATCCATCAACATCATCCACCACATCAACAAAAAGAAGGACAGAAACCACATGATCATTTCTATAGATGCTGAAAAAGCATTTGACAAAATTCAACATCTATTCATCATAAAAACTCTCAACAAAATGAGTATAGAGGGCAAGTACCTCAACATAATAAAGGCCATATATGACAGACCCACAGCCAACATCATACTTAACAGCAAGAAGCTGAAAGCTTTTCCTCTAAGATCAGGAAAAGACAAGGATGCCCACTCTTCCCACTTTTATTCAACATAGTACTGGAGGGCCTAGCCATGGCAATCAGACAACACAAAGAAATAAAAGGCATCCAGATTCGTAAGGAGGAGGTTAAACTGTCACTGTTTGCAGATGCCATGATATTGTACATAAAAAAACCTAAAGAATCTACCTTAAAACTACTAGAACTAATAAATCATTTCAGCAAAGTTGCAGGATACAAAATTAATACACAGTAATCTGTGGCATTCCTATACAGTAATGATGAACTAGCAGAAAGAGAAATCAGGGAAACAATTCCATTCGCAATTGCATCAAAGAGAATAAAATACCTAGGAATAAACCTAACCAAGGATATGAAAGACCTATACCCTGAAAACTACAAGACATTCATGAGAGAAATTAAAGAGGACACCAATAAATAGAAATACATTCATGCTCATGGATAGGAAGAATTAATATTGTCAAAATGGCCATCCTGCCTAAAGCAGTCTACTGATTCAATGCAATCCTTATCAAAATACTAACAGCATTCTTCCATGAGCTAGAACAAATAGTCCTAAAATTCATATGGAACCACAAAAGACCCTGAATAGCCAAAGCAATCCTGAGAAGAATAAAGCTGAGGGGATTATGCTCCTCAACTTCAAGCTCTACTACAAAGCTGCAGTAATCAAGACAATTTGTTATTGGCACAAGAACAGACCCATAGATCAATGGAACAGAATAGAGAGCCCTGATATAAACCCAAGCATATATGGCCAATATACGATAAAGGAGCCATGGATATACAATGGGGAAATGGCAGCCTCTTCAACAACTGGTGCTGGCAAAACTGGACAGCTACATGTAAGAGAACGAAACTGAATTATTGTCTAACTCCATATACAAAAGTAAAGTCAAAATGGATCAAAGACCTGAATGCAAGTGATGAAACAATAAAACTCTTAGAAGAAAACATAGGCAATACTCTCTTAAATATAAACATGAGCAACTTTTTTCTGAACACATCTCCTTGAGCAAGGGAAACAAAAGCAAAAGTGAACAAATGGGGCTAAATCAAACTAAAAGGCTTCTCTTCTGTACAGCAAAGGACACCTTCAGTAGAACAAAAAGGCATCCCATGGTATGGGAGAATATATTCATTAACATATCTGATAAGGGGTTAACATCCAAAATATATAAAGAACTCACATGCCTCAACACCCAGAAAGCAAATAACCCGATTAAAAAGTGGGCAGAGGATCTGAACAAACACTTCTCCAAAGAAGAAATTCAGATAGCCAACAGGCACATGAAAAGAAGCTCCACATCACTAATTATGAGGGAAATGCAAATTAAAACTGCAATGAGATACTACCTTACATCAGTTAGGATGGCCAGCCTCCAAAAGACAAGGAACAACAAATGCTGGTGAGGATGCAGAGAAAGGGGAACCCTCCTACACTGTTGGTGGGAATGTAAATTAGTTCAGCGATTGTGGAAAGCTATATGGAGGTTCCTCAAAAAACTCAAAATAGAAATACCGTTTGACCCAGGAATTCCACCCCTAGAAGTTTACCTGGAGAAAACAAAATCTCAGATTTGAAAAGACATATGCATCCCTGTGTTTATTGCAGCACTATTTACAACAGCCAAGATATGGAAGCAGCCTAAGTGTCCATCAATAGATGAGTGGATAAAGAAGAGGTGGTACATATATACAAAGGAATATTACTCAACCATAAGAAGAAAACAAAACCTACCATTTGCAACAACATGGATGGAGCTGGAGGGTATTATGCTCAGTGAAATAAGCCAGATGGAAAAAGACAAGTACCAAATCATTTCACTCATTTATGGAGAATAATCACAAAGCAAAACTGAAGGAACAAAATAGTAGCAGACTCACAGACTCCAAGAATGGACTAGCGGTTACCAAAGGGAAAGGGGGTGGGGAGGGTGGGTGAGGAGGGAGGGAGAAGGGGATTAAGGGATATTATGATTAGCACACATAATGTAGGGGGAAGGTAGTACATAACAAGACAAGTAGTGGCTCTATAGCATCTTACTACGCTGATGGTCAGAGACTGCAGTGGGGTGTGTGTGGGGGACTTGATAATGTGGGTGAATGTAATAACCACAAGGCTGCTAATGTGAAACCTTTGTAAGATTATCCATGGTACCTTAAAAAAAAGTGAGTGTGCCAGAAAACTGAGAGCTAGAAAGATTCTTAAGCCTTGGGAGGTTGAGGGCTTAGGACTTGGGCCAGAGGGAAAGTGGCATTTTAAATGGTTATGGTTAGTTATATTCTGGAAGTTAAAGTTGTAACCTTGAACTCTGTAAATAGCCTAGGTTAAATAAAATTTCCTTTAGGAAGGGTAGAGAAGGCAGTCTTTTTCAGCAAATATATATATATTTTTTAAAGGGTTGTAATTAGGAAGGAAGAAGAAAAGCTATAGAAGTAGCAGATGGAAGAAAACATGGGAAGATTGATTATTTCTTTCACATATCTTCTTGTAGAGTAACATAAGCATGTATAGGTTTTAAACTACTAATTAAATTGCACACATACATTAACATAATAGGAATACAGCTACATAACAAAAGCAGACCTACAATTACCAGCCATATCCAGTGAAACCAAGAAAACCAGTTAGGTACCCTAGGCATTTGTGAAAACTTATAAATGATATGATGGATATTGTCTAATTGAATTTGAATAGTTTGAGAAAAATCAGACAAATTAAAACAATGCATTCCTGGGAACTGTTCACATCCCATGTGTTCTTTTAACAGTAGATAGTCTATAGTCGCATGATTTTGGAGCACTGCAACTTGGACTTCTCCTAATTCTTGGTTGAGTTCTGACAGTATAGATCCATTCAAATTTGTTGTTTTACTGTATGCACAGGTCAGCTTAGATATCTCCTCCTTCATTCCAATGGCAAGTCCAGGAACTGGTGGGATGACTGCAGCTACAACTGCAGCAGTGCCAGGATCTCTGTTGAAGTTTTTTTTGATGTTCATCTTCTGGAATGACTCTTCCAGAGGATGTTGATATTGGAAGTTCTTCTTCATATTGTATCTTAATTTCAGCAAATATTTTTAAGGATTAAGTGCTAGCTCGTAAAATGTAGAGATTGTCACTGAGTGAATGGTTGGGTTAGAGCAGTGTTATCTTGTGATCCCACATTTTTTGTATGTGGAAAAGAAATGAAGGAAGGATGGAAGTGATGATAACCATCTTTAACTTATGTTCTTCAACCAGAGAAGAGAACAAGACTCATTTTAAAGGTGGTGTCAGGGCTCAGACTGCAGCCTCAGTTTTTCCTTAGCCTGAATCACCACATCAGTCTTCTGCATGTAAAATTGGTAGGCGATGATAGATGTGGTGATCCCAAGTTGATTCTTTGCAGTTTATTTTGAAAATCTGCTCTTTTATTCTGGCATCTATACACCAGTAACCCTTATTTGATTCCTCTATTGAAGTACTTTGCACAGAATGCCTTGAGGAGGGATTTTGTCATAATCATTGTGTATCTAGCATCTATCACATGGTTACTTGGAAAATATTTGTTGACACAAGGTGATCCTTTTCCAACCATGAGATGGTGTGATTTTGTGATTTCTCCAGTGTCCTTGACCAGCATATGGGAATAATGCTAGTCCTCTCTCTGTTATTATTCTTCCTGGATGTTGTTTGTTCTCAGCTTTTGGACCATTCTCTTTGGGACCTTCCAGGGAACAGAAGGAGAGAAAAATTTGTGTTTTAGAACAAGAGGAGAATGTCAGACTAAAGCTGATATGTTAGGATCACTGGAATCTTTTTGTGGCTGTCAGGATGAGGAGTTTCAGTATAGGTAACAGATGCCAGGAGCTCATTGTACTTTATTATTATTCCTCATTTATTAAGATTTGATTCCATACCTATGTCTGTGAGGTGGATTGGATTTCAGTCTTGGTCTTCAGTCTTTGAAGGATATGATCAGTCATTGGGGATTAGCATCAAACTATGAGTATTTCTTTTTCATGTGTATGATAGCTGCTGAAATTAATTTGTTATAAAACTGTAGACGCTAGGCTAATTTAAACTTATGGTTTTCTGTCTATGACAAGATAGTAAAATGGAAATGTTAAAAACCATCGTTTCATCAACATAACCCTATTTACCTGTTGGAAAAGTTGGAAGGCCAACTGTCTCAAACTCAACATATACAAAACTTAAACTATTCATTTTTCTCTTGTAAACTTTTTTTCTCACCAGCAGCTTTGCCTGTTTTATTTGATGGCAGTTCTACTTTTTAAGTTGCTCTGGTCAAAACTTTAGACTCTTATTTTTCTCTTATATGCCATATCCAGTCTGACAGGACTTCTTGCTGGACCTACATTCACAATACATCCATAATCAACCACTTCTCACCCAACTCAGTTGCTACTGAAGGGTCCCCACCAGTAAGATGGCAAACTTCCGGCTTCTCTTCGGGGTCCTCAGTTCCCGCCGGCGCCACCTGAAGCCCAATCACCTCTCGCCCCCCTCCCAATCCCAGCACCTAGCCAACAGCCAACAGCCCCGTAGAAGTGACACCTCAATCAATTCATGCCCCCTCCTATATAACCCAGCACCTTTCCCTAATAAAGCGGAACTCTCCGGTGAATTGCTGCTATGTGTCGCTCCTTTCCTTTCATTGGTGCCGAAACCCGGGAGACGGGACACCCCAACTGGGCCCCGTCTTCCCCCGACACCAGCAGCAGCTTGCCCTCGTCCTCTTTTTCCGGCGCTGGCTCATCACACTCACCACTCCTCTCTGGCCTTTAGGTAAGTTTTCTCCCCGGAGTGGGTCACTCTTCCCTGAGCTATCGCAGTGCCATTGACCGTGATCGTCCGGCAAGGCCCTGACGCTCGGGGATGAGGAGGGAACTCACCCCGCCTCAGGCCTTCACGGCTGCGGCGGACCCTCAGGCCCCTCCCCAAACAGCCATAAATCCCCGCCTCAAGCCTTTACGGCTGCGGCGGACGCTCAGGCCCCTCCTCTGACAGTCATAAATCCCCGCCTCAGGCCTTCACGGCTGCGGCTGACTCTCAGGCACCCCCCTCCAACAGCCATAAACGAGGTGACTCCTTTGTGGATGAGAACGCTCCCTTTTCCCCCCCTCCTCCTTCTGTTCCGTCCGCCGAAAACGCCTAGCGCTAGGTACCTCGAGACTCCGGCACTCTGCCTTCTTAGGGAAGTCTGGGTGACGACCCACACTTCCCAAGAAATTCCGACTCGTATACGAGTTTCCGCAGACCACCAAGGATCATCGGGGACGCCCTTTGTCTCCTTGTGGTCTGCTTCCAGTCCGAGGATCTCCGTTCGTCTTCCCCTGTTTGTCTCCTTCTCTGTCCTTTAGCCATGGGAGTCTCCTCATCCCTCCCTGAAAGTTCACCTCTTGAATGCCTGCTTAAGCATCTCGCTACCCTCTCCCTGATGCCTGATATAAAACCAAAACTTCTCCGTAAATATTGCTCCCAAGATTGGCCGACATACCCCCTAGACAATAACAACCAATGGCCCGCAGGGGGAACTCTTGATCCTAACATCACTCGCGATCTTTTTAACTACTGCCAGCGCCTGAAAAAATGGAAGGAGATTCCCTATATCGAAGCTTTCCGCCTCCTCCTCTCCCCGCCCCCTCCCAAGTTCTCCTAGCCTGCAAGCCGCCGCCCCTGCCCCCGCAGAAGCCTCCTGTTCACTCCCTTCCCCTTCTTCTCCTACAACAGCCCTTCTCCCTTCCTCCCCAACCATCTCCTCCCCCATCTCACCTCCTCCACCTTCATTCCCTGCAGATTAAGCCTGAGCCTTTCAGCCCCCCTTTAACTAGGTCCCAGGGGCCTCCTCCGTCTTTGCCCTCATCACCTGTTTCTCCCCTGTTAGGGACCGCCTTTGTCTTCTCACATGTTTGTAGAGAGAATGGGAAAGCACCTCCCCCCATGTCTGAACGCAGCATGGGAAAGCACAAGCTAGAGAACAACCGGTGCAGTCCTTAGAAGTTATCTGTCCACAAAAACATATCTTGCCAAGACTCCTCACTCTGAAAATAGGGAGACCTTGAAGATGTGTAGAAACACCGCCCCTGCTTCTAGCTATGCCCTTCCCCCACTTGCCGATGTGGCAGGAATAGAAAACAACGCACTCCATAAGCAATTAACTGGAGCCCTGCTGTAGCTCAGTAGAGCATGGGACTCTTAACCTCAGAGTCATGAGTTCAAGCCCAACTAAAGCAGCAGAGGCAAGCAGCTGGGCTGCTAGCTGGCGACATGTGGGTCTGATTCTATCTTTCTTTATTTTCTTTGCCCCCCTTCTGCACTTCAGGACCTGCTCGACTAGGCATGGCTAGACCGCGTCACTCCCCCACAGACTGAGCCAGAACCCTTCAGTCCCCCTCAGACTCAGTCCCGAGAGCTTCCCAAAATTATCGCCCCCCCTCCGGGAGGTAGCAGGATCCGAAAGCATCATGCGCGTTCACGTCCCTTTCTCCTTAAGAGATTTAGCCTAACTAGAGAAACGCCTAAGTTCCTTTTCCACTGATCCCATGACATACAGGGAGTTTCTATAGACCCTCCAGTCTTACAGCCTCACACATCATGACATTTTCATGCTCCTGGCCAATACTCTCCTCCCTGAAGAGCGTAGATGAGTTTAGGACTTCACCCAAATGCAGGCTACTGAAACCCACAGGACTGACCCCACCTATCCCCCTGGCCCCACTGCTGTCCCCGAACAAGACCCACACTGAAATTATAACACCGCCATGAGTCTCTGCTCTCGAGATATTTTTGCCTCCTGCTTAATAGCAGGTCTGAAAAAGGGCAGCTTGTAAAGTAGTCAATTTTCAAAAGCTCCAAGACATAATTCAAAAGAGAGATGAAATCCCCTCTGAGTTCTTAGACTCACTCAAGCCCTATTACAGTATACCAGCCTGGACCCAGAAACACCTGAAGGAAGACATGTCCTTATGACATACTTCCTAGCTCAAGGCTACCCCGACATTAAAGCTAAACTCAAAAAGTTAGAACAGGGCCCCGCTACCCCACAGACTGAGATCCTAACAGTGGCCTTTAAAGTCTTCCATAAGAGGGAGGAGGAGAAAGAATGCCGTAAACAAAAGGCTGATCAGGCCAATTTCCAGATGTTGGCCCAGCTGATAAAACCACAACCTGGGTGCCCCTCTACAAACAAGCCCCCCCAAGAGCTTGTTTCAAGTGCAGAAAAGAGGGACATTGGTCAAGGGCGTGCCCCTCCCCCAGATCTCCTACCACCCCATGCCCCAGATGCCACAAAAAGGGCCACTGCGGGTCTGATTGCCCAACCACCCGAAGGGGAGGCTGGACGAACAACCCCCATCCTAAGCCCGCCATAGTGGGGCTGGCAGAAGAAGATTGATGGGGCCCGGGGGCTTCTCGCCCGACCATTTCCATCACCAAACAGGAGCCCAGGGTTACTCTAACAGTAGACGGTCACCCCATCTCCTTCCTCCTAGATACAGGAGCTACCTTCTCAGTCTTGTGAGAATACCGGGGCCCTACCACGCCAGCCATTACTCCTATAGTCAGAGTAGGAGGTAAACAGATTTTCCCATTAAACCCCCCACCCACCCTTTTATGCACAATCCAAGACAATCCCATACCTTTCTCCCACTCCTTCCTGGTTATGCCCCAGTGTCCCATCCCTTTACTAGGACGAGACATCCTTTCCCTCCTCCACGTTTCCATAACTATATCCACTCCCACAGCCTCCAGTACTCCCTTTCTGATGGCCCTCATAGCCGACGACCCCCCTCTACCCAATGAAAGCTCCGGTTCTGCCCTCATACACCCTGTAAATCCCAAAGTTTGGGACATTACAAGCCCCTCCGTGGCCCTATGTCCCCCTGCCTCTTTCAAATTACGTGACCCCTCTCAGTATATCTGTCAGGCACAATACCCCCTAACCACTTCAGCCCTCATAGGCCTCCAACCCATCATTCAAGCAGACCCACTCACTCCCCATTTAATACCCCCATATTAGCTGTTAAAAAAACCAACGGATCTTTCCGCCTTGTCCAAGACCTTTGCCTCATCAACATAGCCATTGTCCCTATCCATCCCTTAGTTCCAAATCCATACAGCCTCAGCATCCCACTTCTCAGTCCTAGATCTCAAAGACATACCCCCATATTAGCTGTTAAAAAAACCAACGGATCTTTCCGCCTTGTCCAAGACCTTTGCCTCATCAACATAGCCATTGTCCCTATCCATCCCTTAGTTCCAAATCCATACAGCCTCAGCATCCCACTTCTCAGTCCTAGATCTCAAAGACATACCCCCATATTAGCTGTTAGAAAAACCAACGGATCTTGCCGCCTTGTCCAAGACCTTCGCCTCATCAACATAGCCATTGTCCCTATCCATCCCTTAGTTCCAAATCCATACAGCCTCAGCATCCCACTTCTCAGTCCTAGATCTCAAAGACCCATTTTTCTATCCCTCTAAACCCCTGCTCCCAAAATTTTTTCATCTTCACCTGGACGGACCCATACACAAGACATTCTAAACAACTCACTTGGTCAGTTTTGCCACAAAGCTTCCGAGATAGTCCCCATATTTTTAGACAGGTCCTAGCTCAGGACCTCAAACAGTTTCATCATGATCACTCCAAGTCCACCTTATAATACATAGACAATCTTCTACTCGGCAGTCTCTCGTGGGAACAGTCTCAACTTGACACTGCCTCCCTACTTAACCTTCTAGCTTCCAGAAGTTACCGAGTATCCCCCGTCAAAGCTCAAATCTCTTCCCCTCCTATCACTTACCTCAGATTCCTTCTATCTCAACAAAGAAAGTCCATTACCTTAGACAGAAAATGGCTCCTCTCTGACCTGCCCATTCCCAAAACCAAGACAAAAATCCTTTCCTTTCTAGGCCCTTTCTAAGCCTAGCTAGATATTTTAGAACGTAGATCCCTAACTTCTCCCTGCACCCTGTTGGCAAGACCCCTATACAACCTCAGCAAGAGCCCCCCTAAAAAACCATTATCCTCCTCACCCCGACACTCCTTCATTAAGCTCCGTCAAGCCCTTGTAGAAGCCCCAGCTCTCCATCTTCCTGATTTGTCGAAGCCCTTCTCATTATACATTCATGAGAGGTCCAGTCAAGCTCTAGGAGTCCTAGGCCAATATGCTTTGCCCCAGTAGCTTATATCTCCAAGCAATAAGACCCCACAGTTCAGGGATAGGCCCCCTGCCTACGAGCATTAGCCGCTAGACAGCTCTTGCAGAAAGAAGCTCATAAACTGACATTCAGAGCACCCCTTACCATTCTGTCCCCACATCACCTAAAAGATCTCTTAACCTACAAAAGTTTACAGACTCTCCCTCCCTCCAGACTCCTGACCTTACTGTCCTCTTTCCTCCAAAATCCCGTTCACCCCCTTTGCCATCCATACCCGAATCATGACTTTTTCCTCCTTTACTGCTCTCTCGCTTTTTTTCCTCATTCCTATTGTCTTCCCCAGCACCCCAGCCTCCTTTGTATGGCGATTCAAAGTCAGACAGACTTACACACAGCATCAAACAAAAGTTACTGCCCTCATTGCCACACCAGACTGCCCTCTGAAAAGCTGCTCTGAGCCTTTATACCTCCACTTTCCTCCCTCCACTGAAGTGTTCACTAGCAGCTACCCTTATTCTCCCTACCTCTGCTTCCTCTATGACCAAAAACAAGCCTATTGCAGGCGATGGCCAGATACCTACAGGAGATGTCCCTACTAGTCTTGCACCATTCACTACATGAGTAACTTCCAGTACCCACAATATTACTCCTCCAACCGTTTCATGAAATATTCCAACGGCTCATTCTCCTTATCAATCCCAGATCCCTGGGACTCTCGATGGGCTGCCAGAGTCACAGCCTCAGTTTACTACGGGGGGTCCTCGACCCTCCACAGTACCCTTCATATCTCTCAAAAGTATGTTCCCTCTCATTCCCAGATCTCTCAAGTTGCATCAGATAGCAGACATTCCGAAAAAGTCATTATCCAAACTCTTGATAGCGCCTCTTCATCTTCTTATCCCCACCCCTCTTCCCATTTCTCCTACTCTTCATTACAGCTCATTCAGGACACCACCATCTTTCTCAACCACACCCTTAACACAGCCAATTGTTTCTTGTGCGCATCACTGTAGCGCCCACTGCTGGCCGCCGTGCCCCTTAATATTTCCAACTACTCCTTCCATGCAGAAAGACAACCCCTCTGCCCCGTGGCAGACATACCCCTATGTGAACCAGAATACGCAGATAATCTCACCATCCACCATTGTGTAGGGCCAACTCCACCCCCTTCCAGCGCACTTCACTGCCTCTCTATCTACACCCCTACCTCCGGCTCTAAGACTTTTATGCAACCGGGACACTTCTTTTTGTGTAATGGCAGTCTTTTCAACTCACTGCCTCTCAACTCCGATACACCCTGCATTCTCGTCACCCTAATCCCACAGTTAACACTTTACAGCATGGCAGAATTCCTTGAGCTCCAACCTCCCTTGCCCTCGCGCACAAAAAGAGCTGCTTTCCTTCCCATCATGGTCAGTAGCTCTTTGATCACCTCAGCCATTGGGGCAGGGTTTTCGGGAGAAGCCTTGGGTCACTCTCTATAGGCAGTTAGAGATCTCAACGCCAAACTTGAGGGAGCACTGACATCCACTGCCGATTCTCTAGCCTCTCTCCAAAGACAGGTCACTTCGCTAGCTAAAGTCACCCTTCAAAACCGGCGGGCCCTAGATCTGCTTACAGCCGAGAAGGGCGGCACCTGCGTCTTCCTCTGGGAAGAGTGCTGCTATTACATCAACGAATCTGGCATTGTAGAAACTGACATTACCAAACTCACCGACCTTGCCTCCAGTCTCCACTCTGCTTCCAATTCCAACCCATTCTCGTCAATACTAACAAACCCCCTCCTCACCTGGCTCTGGCCCATTGCAGGCCCCATAATAATCATTCTTCTCGCCTGTCTCTTCTTACCCTGTATAATAAAGTTCATCAAATCCCAAGTCGGAAAAATCTCTAATCAAGCTTTCAACCAGCTTTTACTCAGGAACTACCAGCTTCTGGCCACAGAAGATCCCTCACCCTCACGTGACCTCCTCACCACACGCTGAGATGGACCCCTCTCTCCACTGGAAACTGTTCCTGGAAACAATAGCCGCAGACCCCTGGCTCCTGACACCCATATCCTCTTGGCCAACCTATGGTTACAGGGAACCTTCATTGATTTCCAAACCTGAAGAAGTCCACATCTACTCGTCCTTACTGCGGGGAGTCCTATCAACCCTTTCCTCCCAATCCTCAAGCCCTCACTCCCTTCTCCGCCCCTGTTCAGCAGGAAGCAGCCAGAGAGAAAGCAACGTCCACAAACCCATAGAGGAGAAAGGGGGGAATGAAGGGTCCCCACCAGTAAGATGGCAAACTTCCGGCTTCTCTTCGGGGTCCTCAGTTCCCGCCGGCGCCACCTGAAGCCCAATCACCTCTCGCCCCCCTCCCAATCCCAGCACCTAGCCAACAGCCAACAGCCCCGTAGAAGTGACACCTCAATCAATTCATGCCCCCTCCTATATAACCCAGCACCTTTCCCTAATAAAGCGGAACTCTCCGGTGAATTGCTGCTATGTGTCGCTCCTTTCCTTTCAGCTACCACTGTGGTTCACACCACTGTCCTCTCGATGGGATTATTGTAGTACCTCCTAATGGATCTCACTGTTTATACCCTTTTGTTTATTCTCAGCACAGCAGCCTGAATCATTCTTGTTATACCTAAGTCAGATCATATCACTCCTCTGTTCAGAAACCCTGCAGCAGATCCCCATTCCATGGGTCAAAGCCCTTAAGGCCTATGTAAGGCTGAGAGCACGGGAGGAGCAAGCACGTCGGACCCTGATGACGTGTCAAAATCCCCGGCTGCTGCCCCCTCTCACGTCGGACCCTGATGACGTGTCAAAGTCCCCGGCTGCTGCCCCTCCCAACCTGAAAAATGTGCCTTACGTTAGCTAATCCTCGCACCGCTGTAAATCTAAGCTCTCCCTCTCCCTACCTTTAAAAACTCCCTGCCTGTCTGCTTATGTGCCCGAATTCCCCAGCCTCTATTTCTGTAGACTGGGGAAATCTCGCCCAGGTGTTTGCTTTCAAATAAACTACCTGGCCCTTTGTTGCCTCTCTTCGCCTGCTTATTTCGGCTAGAATTTATCCTACAGCCTTATCTTATCTGGTATTCTGTTAATTCCTCTGATTTCAACTGCTATATCCCCCTTGCTCACTCTGATGCAGCCACAATTGCTTCCTTGCCCTTCTGCCTTAGGGCCTTTGCATCAGCTGTTTCCTCAGTGTGGAATGCGTTTTCCTAGATAACTGTGCAGCTAAGTCTAATCACTGTCACAACCTGCTTCAATGTTATCATTTTCTCAATGAGGCCTGCATTAATCATCTTATTTAAAAATTATAATTCCCTTGCTTCAACACTTTTGATTCTCTTTATTCTGATATGCCCTTTCTTTGTTCTAAAACATTCATTATATTTTAAGATCTATATAATTTACTTACTAATTATTTTATTACCTATCTCTTTATATTAGAATATTATTTCCAATGAGAGCACGTTATCTATATCTTGAGCACTGATGTCTTATGCAACTACAGTGCCTGGTATAGTGGGCCTTCATTAAATAATTGTTGAATGAATAAATGAATGAATTGTGAGCTATTGACCTGTTTCTTTTGCTTAAGTCCATGCTTTTATGGTACCTAGATCCAGTACCAACAAAGCAGTTTATATATTTGAATATACCACCAGTAACATCTCTTCATGGTCATTCTGCAAAGTAGGTGGTATTATCTGTTTCTTTTGCAGTTGAGGAAGCAGAGGCTCAGAGAAGCTTAGTAACTTAGTTCAAGAGTGTAAGTCCGGGGAGAGGAAATCTGGGGCAAAAAATCTCTAAAAACTGAAATCAGTCAAAGGAAGAAATAAAGTTTAAAATTCGTTTATTGCTTACAAACTGCAGTCCAGGGCCTTTTCTCCGTCCTGATTTCGCAGAAGCAAAACCGGCCCTCCCCCTCACCTACAAACTGCAGTCCTGGCCATCTCCTCTGCTCCTGAAGAAGCCAGCAAGCCAGCCAGCCCCCTCCCCTTAACCTCTCAGGTTCAGACACGTCCTTGGTTGCCCAGGTAATTACCTATTGATATGGAGATGAACTTCTCTCTACCCTTGAGGAATGATGCAAATGCCCTAAAGCCATACTCTCTCCACCCTTGAGCACCTGTTGATATGCAGATGTACTAAAGCCAGGCGGGATATTCTGGAAATACAATTTTACCCACAAAGAGCATATGGCTAACAAAGGTAGTAGCTGACTGATATATATATATAGCTGATATAAACCCAGATCTGACTCCAAAGCCCATACTTGTTCTCTGCTGCCATGTTATCTCTTCAATCCATTCAGTCAGCAAATATTTATCAAGTGCCTACCATGTTCCAGGCACTGCTGACAGCTGAGTAACAATTTACTGTGGGTCACTAATAAAAATATTTTTAATTTTATCATCTTTGTTGTGTTCTTTTTGAGAAGTGAGAAGTCTGATGTGCTTTACTTATCTGCAAGCTCTACTTAAGTATAGGTAGACTTAGACATTAAAATACCTGTGGGAAACTTTGGCTATCCAGAGACCAACTGTCATTTTCAAGCATCCAAAGGAGTTTTGAGTTCAAAACCAAGAAAAAGAAGCAAGTATCTAACACTGTGAAGAAAGAACTTTTGAGCTTTGTTGTTGATTCTCAAGAAGACTTAAAGGGCCAAGAGTGCTAAGAGTAGTTGTTTCGTCCAGAAGTTGAAGCAGTATGTTTATTAAACTGGCAATATCTGGTTATATGTAGATCAACATTTGTTGAAGAAGAAGGCTAAAGAGCATAGGTGAAAGGGTATGTGAAAGGAAAGGAGCGACACATAGCAGCAATTCACCGGAGAGTTCCGCTTTATTAGGGAAAGGTGCTGGGTTATATAGGAAGGGGTATGAATTGATTGAGGTGTCACTTCTACGGGGCTGGTGGCTGTTGGCTAGGTGCTGGGATTGGGAGGGGGGCGAGAGGTGATTGGGCTTCAGGTGGCGCCGGCAGGAACCGAGGACCCCGAAAAGAAGCCGGAAGTTTGCCATCTTACTGGTGGGGACCCTTCATTCCCCCCTTTCTCCTCTATGGGTTTGTGGACGTTGCTTTCTCTCTGGCTGCTTCCTGCTGAACAGGGGCGGAGAAGGGAGTGAGGGCTTGAGGATTGGGAGGAAAGGGTTGATAGGACTCCCCACAGTAAGGATGAGTAGATGTGGACTTCTTCAGGTTTGGAAATCAATGAAGGTTGCCTGTAACTATAGGTTGAGGACCTGTTGATTCCAATGGTGCCAAGAGGATATGGGTGTCAGGAGCCAGGCGTCTGCGGCCATTGTTTCCAGGAACAGTTTCCAGTGGAGAGAGGGGTCTATCTCAGCGTGTGGTGAGGAGGTCACGTGAGGGTGAGGGATCTTCTGTGGCCAGAAGCTGGTAGTTCCTGAGTAAAAGCTGGTTGAAAGCTTGATTAGAGATTTTTCCGACTTGGGATTTGATGAACTTTTTTATACAGGGTAAGAAGAGACAGGCAAGAAGAATGATTATTATGGGGCCTGCAATGGGCCAGAGCTAGGTGAGGAGGGGGTTTGTTAGTATTGAAGAGAATGGGTTGGAATTGGAAGCAGAGTGGAGGCTGGAGGCAAGGTCAGTGAGTTTGGTGATGTCAGTTTCTACAATGCCGGATTCGTTGGTGTAATAGCAGCACTCTTCCCAGAGGAAGATGCAGGTGCCGCCCTTCTCGGCTGTAAGCAAATCTAGGGCCCGCCGGTTTTGAAGGGTGACCTTAGCTAGCGAAGTGACTTGTCTTTGGAGAGAGGCTAGGGAATCGGCAGTGGATGTCAGGGCTCTCTCAAGTTTGGCATTGAAATCTCTAACTGCCCGTAGAGAGTGACCCAAGGCTTCTCCTGAAAACCCTGCCCCAATGGCTGAGGTGATCAAAGAGCTACTGACCATGATGGGAAGGAAAGCAGCTCTTTTTGTGCATGAGGGCAAGGGAGGATGGAGCTCAAGAAATTCTGCCATGCTGTAAAGTGTAAACTGTGGGATTAGGGTGACGAGAATGCAGGGTGTATCGGAATTGAGAGGCACTGAGTTGAAAAGACTGCCATTACACTAAAAGAAGTGTCCCGGTTGCATAAAAGTCTTAGAGCCGGAGGTAGGGGTGTAGATAGAGAGGCAGTGAAGTGCGCTGGAGGGGTGTGGAGTTGGGCCTACACAGTGGTGGATGGTGAGATTATCTGCGTATTCTGGTTCACATAGGGGTATGTCTGCCAGGGGGCAGAGGGGTTGTCTTTCTGCATGGAAGGAGTAGTTGGAAATATTAAGGGGCACGGCGGCCAGCAGTGGGCGCTGTAGTGATGCGCAGAAGAAACAATTGGCTGTGTTAAGGGTGTGGTTGAGAAAGATGGTGGTGTCTTGAATGAGCTGTAATGAAGAGTAGGAGAAATGGGAAGAGGGGCAGGGATAAGAAGATGAAGAGGTGCCGTCAAGAGTTTGGATAATGACTTTTTCGGAATGTCTGATATCTGATGCAACTTGAGAGATCTGGGAATGAGAGGGAACATACTTTCGAGAGATATGAAGGGTACCGTGGGGGGGTCGAGGACCCCCCATAGTAAACTGAGGCTGTGACTCCGGCGGCCCATCGAGAGTCCCAGGGATCTGGGATTGATAAGGAGAATGAGCCGTTGGGATATTTCATGAAACGGTTGGAGGAGTAATACTGTGGGTACTGGGAGTTACCCATGTAGTGAATGGCGCAAGACCAGTAGGGACATCTCCCGTAGGTGTCTGGCCATCGCCTGCAATAGGCTTGTTTTTGGTCATAGAGGAAGCAGAGGTAGGGAGAATAAGGGGAGCTGCTAGTGAACACTTCAGTGTAGGGAGGAAAGTAGAGGTATAAAGGCTCAGAGCAGCTTTTCAGAGGGAAGTCTGATGTGGCAATGAGGGCAGTAACTTTTGTTTGATGCTGTGTGTAAGTCTGTCTGACTTTGAATCGCCATACAAAGGAGGCTGGGGTGGTGGGGAAGACAATAGGAATGAGGGAAAAAAGTGAGAGAGCAGTAAAGGAGGAAAAAGTCATGATTCGGGTATGGATGGCAAAGGGGGTGAATGGGATTTTGGAGGAAAGAGGACAGTAAGGTGAGGAGTCTGGAGGGAGGGAGAGTCTGTAAACTTTTGTAGGTTAAGAGATCTTTTAGGTGATGTGGGGACAGAATGGTAAGGGGCGCCCTGAATGTCAGTTTATGAGCTTCTTTCTGCAAGAGCTGTCTAGTGGCTAATGCTCGTAGGCAGGGGGCCCATCCCTGAACTGTGGGGTCTAATTGCTTGGAGAGATAAGCTACTGGGGCAAAGGATGGGCCATAATATTGGCTTAGGACTCCTAGAGCTTGACTGGACCTCTCATGAATGTATAATGAGAAGGGCTTCGACAAATCAGGGAGATGGAGAGCTGGGGCTTCCACAAGGGCTTGACGGAGCTTAATGAAGGAGTGTTGGGGTGAGGAGGATAATGGTTTTTTAGGGGGGCTCTTGCTGAGGTCGTATAGGGGTCTTGCTAACAGGGAGCAGGGAGAAGTTAGGGATCTATGCTCTAAAATATCTAGCTAGGCTTAGAAAGGAAAGAATTTCTGTCTTGGTTTTGGGAATGGGCAGGTCAGAGAGGAGCCATTTTCTGTCTAAGGTAATGGACTTTCTTTGTTGAGATAGAAGGAATCTGAGGTAAGTGACAGGAGGGGAAGAGATTTGAGCTTTGACAGGGGATACTCGGTAACTTCTGGAAGCTAGAAGGTTAAGTAGGGAGGCAGTGTCAAGTTGAGACTGTTCCCATGAGAGACTGCAGAGTAGAAGATTGTCCATGTATTATAATAAGGTGGACTTGGAGTGATCATGATGAAACTGTTTGAGGTCCTGAGCTAGGACCTGTCTAAAAATATGGGGACTATCTCGGAAGCTTTGTGGCAAAACTGTCCAAGTGAGTTGTTCAGAATGTCTTGTGTATGGGTCCGTCCAGGTGAAGATGAAAAAATCTTGGGAGCAGGGGTCTAGAGGGAGAGAAAAATGGGTCCTTGAGATCTAGGACTGAGAAGTGGGATGCCGAGCCAGGGATCTGCGATAAAAGGCTGTATGGATTTGGAACTAAGGGATGGATAGGGACAACGGCTATGTTGATGAGGCGAAGGTCTTGGACAAGGCAGAAAGATTCGTTGGTTTTTTTAACAGCTAATATGGGGGTATTAAATGGGGAGTGAGTGGGTTTGAGGTAATTTTTGTTTAAGAGATCTTGAATGCTGGGTTGGAGGCCTATGAGGGCTGAAGTAGTTAGGGGGTATTGGGCCTGACAGATATACTGAGAGGGGTCACGTAATTTGATAGAGGCAGGGGGACATAGGCCACAGAGGGGCTTGTAATGTCCCAAACTTTGGGATTTACAGGGTGTATGAGGGCGGAACCGGAGCTTTCATTGGGTAGAGGGGGAGTCATCGGCTATGAGGGCCATCAGAAAGGGAGTACTGGGGGCTGTGGGAGGGGATATAGTTATGGAAACGTGGAGGAGGGAAAGGATGTCTCGTCCTAGTAAAGGGATGGGACACTGGAGCATAACCAGGAAGGAGTGGGAGAAAGTTATGGGATTGTCTAGGATTGTGCATAAAAAGGGGGGTGTGTGTTTGAATGGGAAAATCTGTTTACCTCGTACCCCGACTATAGGAGTAATGGCTGGCGTGGTAGGGCCCCGGTATTCTCGCAAGACTGAGAAGGTGGCTCCTGTATCTAGGAGGAAGGAGATGGGGCGACCGTCTACTGTTAAAGATGGGCTCCTGTTTGGTGATGGAAATGGTCGGGCGAGAAGCCCCCGGGCCCCGTCAGTCTTCTTCTGCCAGCCCCACTACGGCGGGCTTAGGATGGGGGTTGTTCGTCCAGCCTCCCCTTCGGGTGGTTGGGCAATCAGACCCCCAGTGGCCCATTTTGTGGCATCTGGGGCATGGGGTGGTAGGAGATCTGGGGGAGGGGCACGCCCTTGACCAATGTCCCTCTTTTCCACACTTGAAACAAGCTCCTGCGGGGGGCTTGTTTGTAGAGGGGCGCCCAGGTTGTGGTTTTATCAGCTGGGCCAACATTTGGAAGTTGGCCTGATCAGCCTTTTGTTTACAGCGTTCTTTCTCCTCCTCCCGGTTATGGAAGACTTTAAAGGCCACTGTTAGGATCTCAGTCTGTGGGGTAGTGGGGCCCTGTTCTAACTTTTTGAGTTTAGCTTTAATGTCCGGGTAGCCTTGAGCTAGGAAGTATGTCATAAGGACATGTCTTCCTTCAGGTGTTTCTGGGTCCAGGCTGGTATACTGTAATAGGGCTTGAGTGAGTCTGTCTAAGAACTCGGAGGGGGTTTCGTCTCTCTTTTGAATTATGTCTTGGAGTTTTTGAAAATTGTCCACTTTACGAGCTGCCTTTTTCAGACCTGCTATTAAGCAGGAGGCAAAAATATCTCGAGAGCTGAGACCCATGGTGGTGTTATAATCTCAGTGTGGGTCTTGTTCCGGGACAGCAGTGGGGCCAGGGGGATAGGTGGGGTCAGTCCTGTGGGTTTCGGTAGAGTGAGTTTGGGCGAAGTCCCAAACTCAGTCTACGCTCTTCAGGGAGGAGAGTGTTGGCCAGGAGCATGAAAATGTCATGATGCGTGAGGCTGTAAGACTGGAGGGTCTATTGAAACTCCCTGATGTATGTCGTGGGATCAGTGGAAAAGGAACCTAGGCGTTTCTCTAGTTGGGCTAAATCTCCTAAATGCCTTTGGATCCTGCTACCTCCAGGAGGGGGGCAATAATTTTGGGAGGCTCTCGGGACCAAGTGTGAGGGGGACTGAAGGGTTCTGGCTCAGTCTGTGGGGGAGTGACGTGTTCTAGCTGCGCCTATTCAAGCAGGTCCTGAAGTGCGGAAGGGGGGCAAAGAAAATAAAGAAAGATAGAATCGGACCCACGTGTCGCCAGCTAGCAGCCCAGCTGCTTACTTCTGCCGCTCTAGTTGGGCTTGAACTCATGACTCTGAGATTAATAGTCCCATGCTCTACTAACTGAGCTACAGCAGGGCTCCAGTTAATTGCTTATGGAATGCGCAAACAGAATGTTCTTTGTTCTCCATTCCTGCCACATCCGCAAGTGGGGGAAGGGCATATTTAGAAGCAGGGGCGGTGTTTCTACACATCTTCAAGGTCTCCCTATTTTCAGAGTGAGGAGTCTTGGCTCGTCTTCGAGGACAAGATATGTTTTTGTGGGCAGATAACTTCTAAGGACTGCACCAGTTGTTCTCTAGCTTGTGCTTTCTCATGGTGCGTTCAGACATGGGGGAAGGTGCTTTCTCATTCTCCCTACAAACATGTGAGAAGACACAGGCGGTCCCTAACAGGGGAGAAATAGGTGATGAGGGCAAAGACGGAGGAGGCCCCTGGGACCTAGTTAAAGGGGGGCTGAAAGGCTCAGGCTTAATCTGCAGGGAATGAAGGTGGAGGAGGTGAGATGGGGGAGGAGATGGTTGGGGAGGAAGGGAGAAGGGCTGTTGTAGGAGAAGAAGGGGAAGGGAGTGAATGGGAGGCTTCTGCGGGGGCGGCGGCTTGCAGGCTAGGAGAACTTGGGAGGGGGCGGGGAGAGGAGGAGGCGGAAAGCTTCGATATAGGGAATCTCCATCCATTTTTTTCAGGTGCTGGCAGTAGTTAAAAAGATCGCGAATGATGTTAGGATCAAGAGTTCCCCCTGCGGGCCATTGGTTGTTATTGTCTAGGGGGTATGTCGGCCAATCTTGGGAGCAATATTTACGGAGAAGTTTTGGTTTTATATCAGGCGTCAGGGAGAGGGTAGCCAGATGCTTAAGCAGGCATTCAAGAGGTGAACTTTCAGGGTGGGATGAGGAGGCTCCCATGGCTAAAGGACAGAGAAGGAGACAAACAGGGGAAGACTAACGGAGATCCTCGGACTGGAGGCAGACCACAAGGAGACAAAGGGCGTCCCCGATGATCCTTGGTGGTCTGCGGAAACTCGTATACGAGTCGGAATTTCTTAGGAAGTGTGGGTCGTCACCCAGACTTCCCTAAGAAGGCAGAGTGCCGGAGTCACGAGGTACCTAGCGCTAGGCGTTTTCGGCGGATGGAGCAGAAGGAGGAGGGGGGGAAAAGGGAGCGTTCTCATCCACAAAGGAGTCACCTCGTTTATGGCTGTTGGAGGGGGGGGCCTGAGAGTCGGCCGCAGCCGTGAAGGCCTGAGGCGGGGATTTATGGCTGTCGGAGGAGGGGCCTGAGGGTCCGCCACAGCCGTGAAGGCCTGAGGCGGGGGGAGTTCCCTCCTCATCCCCGAGCGTCAGGGCCTTGCTGGACGATCACGGTCAATGGCACTGCGATAGCTCGGGGAAGAGTGGCCCACCCTGGGGAAATTTTGCTTAAAAACTTTCAGCACTGATGGAAGGGACGGTGAATGCGTTTATGACTGTCGGAGGAGGGGCCTGAGCGTCCGCCGCAGCCGTAAAGGCTTGAGGCGGGGATTTATGGCTTTTGGAGGAGGGGCCTGAGGGTCTGCCGCAGCCGTGAAGGCCTGAGGCGGGGAGAGTTCCCTCATCATCCCCGAGCGTCAGGGCCTTGCCGGACGATCACGGTCAATGGCACTGTGATAGCTCGGGGAAGAGTGGCCCACCCAGGGGGGGAAAACTTACCTAAAGGCCAGAGAGGAGTGGTGAGTGTGAGGAGCCAGCGCCGGAAAAAGAGGACGAGGGCAAGCTGCTGCTGGTGTCGGGGGGAAGACAGGGCCCAGTTGGGGTGTCCCGTCTCCCGGGTTTCGGCACCAATGAAAGGAAAGGAGCGACACACAGCAGCAATTCACCCGAGAGTTCCGCTTTATTAGGGAAAGGTGCTGGGTTATATAGGAAGGGGTATGAATTGATTGAGGTGTCACTTCTACGGGGCTGGTGGCTGTTGGCTAGGTGCTGGGATTGGGAGGGGGGCAAGAGGTGATTGGGCTTCAGGTGGCGCCGGTGGGAACCGAGGACCCCAAAAAGAAGCCGGAAGTTTGCCATCTTACTGGTGGGGACCCTTCAGTATGCAGGAAAAGCAGAGTGGAGTATAATGGTAGTCACAGCAGACAAGATTTGAAATGACTAGTGCATTGAATGAGAATTATGATGAAGAGCCAGAGATAAGACAGTTCTTTATGGGATAAAAATGGATCAGTGTCACACGAACACCTCCAAACACAAAATAAGCCCTCTCCTTTGAATGTTAATGAAAACCACCATGAGATAGCACATCACATTCTAGGTGGCTAGTGTCAAAAAAACTGTGAGGAGAAACTGGAACCCTTATGTGTCACTGGTGAGAATGTAAAATAGTAAAAAAGAACTGTGGAAAACAGTTGTGTGGCTCCTCAAAAAGTTAAACTAGGCTCCAGCAATTCCAAAAGAATTGAAAGAGAGGACTTAAACAGATACTTGTATACCAGTATTCACAACAGCATTATTCACAATAGCCAAAAGGTGGAAACAACCCAAATGTCTTTCCACTGGTACATGGATAAGCAAAATGTGTTGTATGCATACAATAGAATATTATGCAGCCTTAAAAGGAAATGAAGTTCTGACACATGCTACAGCATGGATGAACTGTGAGGACATGATTGATGCTAAGTGAAAGAAGCTAGACACAAAAAGACAGATGTTGTATGAGGCACTAAGAATAGGCAAATTCATAGAGACAAAGTAGAATAGATGTTAATCTAGGGACTAAGAAGAGTGGAAATAAGGAGTTACTGTCTGATAAGTGCAGTTTCTGTTTGGGATGGTGAAAGTTTAGGATATGGATGGTGATGATGGGTGTATGGCATTGTGAATGCATTGAATGCCACTGAATTGTCCAGTTAAAAATGGTTAATTAGGTACATTTTATGTAATGTATGCTTTATCTCCTCTCCACCTCCCATATACAAGAACCCTCTCCTCTCAGTGTAGCTGTGTATGCATGCGAGTTGGGAGCATGTATAGAGAGGGCACAGATGTGCCGTGCCACACTGAAGGCAGGTCTCCTGCACAGGTGCTCAGACTTCAGTGATAGTAGGGATGCTCTCTTTCTGGCAGTGCAATAACCAGCTAAGTCATTTAGCTCTTTCTCCTGTAGTCACATTTGTAAGCATAGGAGAGTCATTCATTAGTAAGAAAACGTTAAATTACAAGAAACCTTAAATCGTTTCTGAAAAGAACTATTGGGAGGCTGGGGTAGGAAAGAGACCCATTTTTCACTGTATACCTTGTACTGTTTAATTTAAAAAAATCATAGTTATGTATTACCTATTTTGGAAAATTAAAATAACTTCTTACGGGGAAAAGCAAGGAATAATAAAAATACCCATTTTATTCTGTTTAAGAAAATAGGGATGTACACATTTATTTGACTAGGTGCAGAGATGTTCAAGTCAGGTTCAAGGTCTAGAAAAATGGGCTTCTTTCCCTGCGATTCTGATTATGATAGAGACTTTGCTGAGATTTATTCTCTACCTGTCATCTGCAAATAGCCACTTTACAGTGTTAGGAGAATCACATAAGAATAGATGTTCAAATGCTTGAATAAGAATAGATGTTCAAATGCTTGAAAACTATAAAATGGATTTTGCTTTGCAGTTTCAAAAAGTGAGAGTCCTGTCTGCATGTGTGGAGTTTTGACATCTGAGGCTGAATAAACACAGTGAAATGGGAGGGAGATGTTTCTGTGGCTCGTTATGGGGTACTGGCAGGGGAAGGCAAAACTGGGAATGTTGGTAAGAGTTTGAAGCTCTTATGAGTGCAAAGTTTGAAATTTTAGTTTTTTATTTGTCAAGTCTTGTGCATGTTCTAATACTTCACTGAGTGTGTCTTGTTAGGTTGATGCAGCAGCTGGGTTGACCAGAAGGGCTGCATAGGTCTTCCTTATTCCCTCCCTTTCTTTACTCCCTTTATACAGTACACAGCTGACCCTTGAACAACACAGGTCTGAACTATGAGGGTCTGATGCCGGGGTTCTTGTTTGTGGAGTCGAAGAATGAACTTACCAAACACTCAAGGTAGGAGAGTCAGGGAGAGGCTTTTATTTAGAGATAAAGTGAGAAGACAGAACTCCTAGCTCACACCAGGAGGGGACATGAGAGCCCATGCTTGTGCATTGTCTGGGGGTTTTATAGGCAGTTAAGGATTTAGGGGAATGTGATAAAGGGCTTAGGGGTGTGGACTTGTTAAGTGAGCCCTGAATATTTAAAATTAACTTAACACAAGAAATTTACTGCTCGAATTTTTCCCTGAGATACCTGTGTCTTGGTCTGGGAGCAGCATATGAAACAAGACCGCCTGCCCAGCCCCCAAGATGGGCTGAGCTATTGTCTGTTTGCTAAAGAGTAAGTTAAGAATCTTACTTCTTACTTAACTCCCTGGCTATTAAAATGCAATCTTATTTTTAAGGTGGAATCCTTCCTGCCTTTTACTATGTTGTTTATGGCTGGGCTTGCTTGCCATTATTAATTGCGCACATTGCAAATCACCTCATCAGGTCTGAAGGAGGAAAGACAGCACATAGGCCTGGGCCTTTTAGCATGCAAAGTGAATCTTAGACATGATTACAAATGATTAGCATAATAAAAAAATGGGCTACTTTCCTTTGGGGAATATTAACTGATCTTTCTGAAGGATGACTCTACAGCTTAATGTTTAACATGGAGTTTTGGTAGGGGGTTTCCTTGCATGTAGTTACATTGCTCTGACTGTAAATATCCTATCTTGCTTTTTTCGGATGCCCTCACCCTACTCTGACTACATCCATGGTGCCTGTCTCAGGTCCACTTATATGTGGATTTTTAAAAATAAATATATTGGAAAACTTTTTGCAGATTTGTGACAATTTTGAAAAACATTGTTTCTCTAGCATACTTTACTGTTAAGAATACAGCATATGATACATAGAATACACAGAATACGTGTTAATTAACTGTTTATGTTACTGGTACAGCTTCCAGTCAACAGTAGGCTATTAAATTTTGGGGGGTGGTGGTTAGAAGTTATACACATATTTTCAACTTCGTGAAAGGGTTGGTGTCCTTAACCTTTGCATTGTTCAAGGGTCAGCTGTGTATGATATTGCTTCTTTTCCCCCCTTATCACTAATAAAATGTTATATTAACTGTTCTTTAAAATCTTTGTCCAAGTTAAATTGGTAATTTGAAAGGAAAGATTTTTGGTGAGTGTGAAAGGCAGCAGAGAATATTGCTCCTCGTAGGTTCTAGTCTTTTCTAGAGGAGGTTATCGACATGTCTGGGAGCACAGTGGTCTCTTTTGAATCTCCTTTGGAGACTCTGGTAGCTTCAGGCAGTAACAGCACTTTGAGGTGGCTACATAGGCTCACATTTTTGACTCCTCTACTTGTTCCAGGGGACCTGGTCCACTTAATGCTCTTTCTTTAGAAGTGGAGGAAAGAGCAAATAGAGCAGTAAGGCAGAATGAAATTAAGATTTTTTTCATATGTGTTCAGTTTGAGGCAGTATGTAACCATATCCTGTTGAGGTCAATTGCTTAGAAACTGTAGTTAGTTAATCTAATTGGGAATTGTTTTTTCTCCTCCCTTTTTGATACCTGAGTTGAACCTTTATATTGATTTTCTTTTCTATGTACTCCTTTTCTTGTTCCCCCCATCCACTCCACTGACTGTTACTTTCCTTTTATTCTTTGCATCTCTTTCCCCCCAAATTAAAATGAGACAATAGCATTCTTTCAGAAAAAATGCTTTTTGAAAGAAGGCCCTGAATTCTGTGAAACTGCTTATTTTTTGTGGAAAGTTTACTTTTTAGAAGATATGGATAATGTCATCTTAATTTGTAAAAATTATCTCATCCCCTTTGGAATGTGAGGAGAATTTTTTAAAGCTAAACTTCCAGCAGAGATTCTATGTGAGCATGTATTGGGCCAAGAGCATTGCCAGTAACTGTTGTAATTTTCTACTGGCCAAGTTTTTAAGGGATGGCATTTCCAAATCTTCAGGACATACACATCTAATTTTTAAAATCTTTTCAGTTAAGTGATGAGTGTAGATATTTAAACTTTTCTTTCATAATTTCCAAAACATTTTCTATCTTAATAAAGCAGTGTGTTGTGCAGTATGTCGTAGAATAAATACATTGGATTAGTAATCAGATTTTGGTCCCATTGTTTTCTGTTATCATGTCATTGCACCCTTTCTGCTCTGGTTCCCCAGCTGAAAATGAAAGTGTTGATGTGTGAACTTTGGAGGTTTAGTTATAAAAATTTAGTAATTTTAGGTTTTATTGACACTCCTCTGAAGCCAATAAGATAAAAGATTTAAAGGACTTTGCTTATGATAATCATATAAAAATTTAACTCATTTTAAAAGGAAGTAAGTTAGACTTGGATTTTAAAGGGGCTTAGTGGATGACTAAAACAACCTTTTTATAAGATGGGCTCATGTAAAAATCAGTTTCGAAATACGTTCTCTGTCAACTTTGAACTAAAAATCCAGGATTTCATTTTGAGATTAATAAGTATAAGAAATCTGTCATTAGCTAGTATCTTATTTCTGTTCAGATATTTTTAAGTTAATTCATCACTATTTAGAAGTTGACTTTTTCTGTTATGTCTTCTATTGAAATACTGTTGCTTTAGTCCTTCTTCCCTAAGTTCCTTTCCCTGAGAATAAAGGATTGAGCTCATACCTTTGCATAATGATCTTGAGAGTATTTTAAGCTTGGCATGTTCAAACCTGGCTGACTTGATTAATATGTGGACAAACTAGCACATTAGAACATTTTTTAAGTTCCAGGCCACAAATTGTGCTTCAAATGAACACGGGCATGTATAAAATTATAAAATTAATACTTATGCCTTGAATAGCACAGACATTCAAAATGCCTCTTGGCTTGGGTGACTGATTTTCAGCAAGGCTCTTGCCTGCCCTGCTCATTTCTTCCTCTAAGCAGTGCCAAGAATAGAGTCAGGAGAGAGTTTACTCCTTTGGTGCTCTGCTACCCTCTGCTTTCAGCAGGGAAAAAGGCTGCTGTTTTACTTCGTAAACTCCTACCATATGGAAAGTTTCTATAAATAAACCTTGGATTTATGATTGGACTTCTAAATTTGTAAGCCTCTATGATCCATGAGTAAAGCCAATATAAATACCTGTTTAAACATACGTAACTGCATACAAAGCTGTGGCACTGTTTCAGTAAGAAAGGTCATGAGCTACAATGTCTAAATTGTCAATTAAATTAATTTCTCCTGTCTCAACTGGCATGGATGAGGGCCTTGTTTTGTTGTTAAGCAAAAGCAAGTGGCAGTTTTTAGTGAATCCACTTTTTTTGGTACATGAGTAGTTGGTGTAATTGTGTAGCAGGCATATTCATGAAAATGTAAAAGTGTGCAAGATTTGACAAACTGAGTAAAGTACTAATGGAGCTGACTTTTTAGAAGAATCCTACTGTTACTCATTTTGTAAATTCGAGGTATTTAGTATTTCAGTTAACATAATGGACACCTGTTGTGTGCCAGACACTATGATAGGTTTTGGGGGATATCAGCTTGTGTAAAAGATGGTTCCCTTTCAGACAAGTAAGAGAGAAAGAAGAAAAGGAAACCTAAGGACAATAAAATGTATTACTGTTCTAATGGAGAAATGGACAAATGCCATGTGAGTGTGGTGGCAAGCAGAGTAATTCTGCGGACGTGGAATAGGCTTTAGAAAAATGTTTCTGTTGGATCTTAAGTAATAAAAGTCATTACAACAATGACTTATATTGAATGTCTACTGTATAGAGGGTTAGTTAGTGTTACACCAGGGTAAGTGGGAGGGAGAGCATTCTGGATGTAGGAGAAACAGTGAAACTATAGAAGACTTTCTGTCCTAGAATTAAGAAGTTTGCTATGGCTAATGGGGGAGTAGGGAGATCAGTGGCTGGGTGGGATCAGATTATGAATGACCATAGATAGTTGTCTGTCCCTCCCACCATGTTTTTATTCTCATTTCCTTGCCTGAAGAGCCTTTCTCTTCTCTTTGCCAGTGTCCTCTGCATTTAAAGGTCCAGTTTTAGGGTCCTGTTTTGTGAAGCTTTCCTCCCCTTTTTTCTGATTGTCTACTGAAAGACTGCACTAAGAGAGTGTGCCTCATAATAGGATGTTCCATTTCTTGAACCATTTCTTGTAGTTTCATCTAATCTCCCCAACTAGTTCTCCTAAAGGACAGAAAATGAATCCTCTTTAGTACCTGGGATAAGTGTTCAACACATGTGGGGACTCAAGAAATATATAATGAAGGATAAATATGGAACATTTATAGATATCAACCATTGAGATAGCCTAGCTATGATGGTTGAGATTGCCTACATTTTATTTAAAAGCCATTTCTTAACACAAGGAAGAGCAGTTTCAGAGCTATAAGGTCAGTTGTTATTTGGATATAAAATGAGTTAGTAAGCATAGCTGTTTTATAGGGTTGTTGTAAGGATTAAGTTAATTAGCACACTTAAGCACTTCAAACAGTGCCTGGCATATATATAGGAAGTGCTCAGTTAGTGTTACTTATTATGTAATTCACCTATCTGGGCCTTTTTGCAGGTGACAGAACTCAGCCACTATTGTGGGCATGGATAGGATAAATTTTAGGAGATAAGAAACGGCTTCTTCCCTTTGGAACCAAATACCCTTCAGGAACTGGATGAGCTGCTTATATTCCATGAACGTTTGTTTTTCTGTTTCTGTTTTAGAGATTGAAGGGTATGGTTGGCATGGATTGAATTTCATCTGTCTTTGGGACTTGTGAACAAGGTAGGTCCTAGGTTTGTTTATTCTTTCCTGCCTCCTTTCCTAAGGTGTTTTATTTTCAGTTCTAGTGCACTAGAATAGTTTGGAATGGATTATTGTTTAGGTAACAGTCGTCATGGTCCCATAATAGTCTGTCACCATGGTTTGTGGACTCTATGTAGTATTTTGTTAGAACATGTTGAGTGCCAAGAAACAAAATTTTGATGGTCATAGAACAGAACCATTTAGTTCACACACACAATGATCCAGTCATTGGAGGGCAGAAGTTCTTGCATTGAAGCCATTATGTAAATCATCTTGGGGTAGTGGGTAGGGAGAGGTTGGCTAATTCTTCTCGTCACTCTAAAATTCAGTAGCTTGTATGAGTGGTAGACTGCAACAAAGGGGCTGTCATGACAGTCGCCAGACTGTCACTGGCAACTATCAGTTTTGTTACTGATGACAGAATCTGTCCATGTATAACCACCAGAGTTTGATTTGACACAGCATGCTTGCATTCCTATCTTAAGCTCTGGGGCCTGAACAAAAGTACACCAGATTTGACTTTGGCTCATATATCTGTCTGTGTCAGATGTCCACAGAAAGAGCTATAGATGGCAGCTTCACACAGCTCTGCAAACCTATTTCTGTCAGAACATTTCCTGTCAAAGTAAGGGCTAGTGCTACTTCATGTAGTTCTAGGTTTCCCTAATCTTTGCTCATTGGTGCAAGAAACTGCATCACTTAGAAAGTGAACTTGATAGACAAAAAAACAGTTTAACACTCTTATACTCCCTACAGTTCTCCAGATGGGAATCCTGTGAACTTGTGCTCGGGTGCTGTGGGTTTATGACAACCTTTGGACTCCTGTTACATGGGCATTAGAACAGCAAAAGTTGGTGAGGCTGGCTTTCTCTGTCAAAAAGAACAGGAACTGTAATTATATCTCTGTGAGGAAGAGTTGCGTCATTTCTCATAGGAGAAGGAACTTCGTCCTTGGATTTGACACATCTGCCTAGGAAGGGAGGGAGATTAAAGTTTAACAATGCAAATGAATCCCTTCATCATCATGTAGTGGCCTCAGTTTTCCAGGCCTGATCTGAATGGCCAGTCAGGAAATTACCGTCTTTCTATTCTCCTGCTTTATATTGGGGTAAAAATAAACAGGAACCGTTTCATGGAAATACTATAAGAATTAATGGAAAAGAAAGAAAAGAGCTGACGTTTATTGAATGCCTACTAAGGTAGGCATGGTACTGTAAACTTTTATAGTATGTTCTTTTACTGAGATTATATTAATAAGTTCATTGATATTACAATTTTTCAAGTCTGGGTGGATAATGTGAACATCACTATCTTGAACTAGTTTGGCCTTTATTATAGCCATTTTTAGAGGAACAAAAATTATATATTGATGTATGTTATTTCATTTTATGTCTGCTAGAACATTCTGTTATGGAGAGAGAAGGAAAGAAAATACCTACATGAGTTAGTAGAGGTTTTTGTTTTTATTTTCTGGGCTTGCTAATGATTTAGTCAGAGAGGAAAGGAGACTAGCAGGTCTGAAATTAGAGAGACCTGTGTGGTGTTTTGGGCGGTTGAGACTCGATACAGGGTTTGCTGAAGTTGGTGCAGGGGAGGTCAGAGAAGGTTAATATTTTCATAGCTCAGAGCAAATGTGAATTGTGGTTGTTTATAGGTGCAGTTGGGCTTGATAACAGTATGTAGTTGCAAACGGGATAAATTTAAAAAAGAGTGCTGCTGTTTTGGAAACTTTTGCAAAAAGTCCCTGAACCAATGCAAATTAGTCTTATCCAAAAATACCAAAAAATTCCCCATTTGGATGTTTTGACTGGCTGAGGATGACTATCCTCATCATGCTTGTAAAGAAATTACCATACATTCTTTTAAAGCAACTATAAATTTGATTTGCTGCTTTTAAATTTCCTAATTCTTTTCTCATAGGAGGTGCTGTCTCTGCATCTCAGGCATATGCAGTAAGATGGGATCAGAATAAATTGTTACTGCTCTTCTAGGTGACAGGAAATTAAGTTGGAGTGTTCCTTCTCCTTATTCCACATTAAGGCTGTCACGTATATATTGTCTTTCTACTCTTAAGATGGTAAGCTTTTGTGGTCTTAACAAGGTCTGTAGAAAATTACCCAGAGACACAATACTGTCATTTATTGGTCTGAAATGGAAACAGTAATATTTCTTAACCTAAGAAAATTTTTATTTTCTTTTCTGTTCAGTGAATTACTGTACTTTTCCTTCTGGTTACTTCCTTTCTTTAGTCTAAGAAACCCTAATATATTTTCACTTCTTCAGTGAACAAACTTAAAGAAAAAACTGCTTTATTGAGGTATAATTTATATACTGCAAAATTCGCCTATTTGCAGTATAGCAGTCAGTGATTTTTAGTAAATCTGTAGAGTTTTGTAACCATTAACTACACCCAAAAAGATCCAGCACTCCAAAAAGATCCCTTGTAAACACTACTATTTAGCTTCCTTTAAAGTCATCTACAAATTTTGTTAAGTTCTGCATCAAATTTAATCTTCTTCTACAAAGTTTCCCACCTCTCTACCTAGTGCATGTCGTCTTTATCCCTTTTATTCATTAGGTTCTATTGCAAGTCAGATATATCACTCTTTTGTCACTTTTGTTCCATTTCTTAACACTTTTTAAAAATTTTATTAAAATTTTAAATTATAGGTGACACAATATCACATTAGTTTCAGGCATACAAGATAGTGATTCCTTAATTACATATATAATCAAATGCTCACTGTAAGTGTAGTTACCATATATTACCATAAAAAGTTAAGAGTATTATCAACTCATTTCCTATGCTGTACTTTTCATCCCCATGACTTATTTATTTTATAGTTGTAAGTTTGTACCTCTTTATTCGCTTCACCTATTTTGTCCATCTCCCTCCTCTGCGGCTACCACAAGTTCTCTGTATTTATGAGTCTACTTCTGTTTTTTTTTGTTTGTTAATTTTTTTTAGATTCCACATATAAGTGAAATCATGTATTTGTCTTTCTCTGACTTACTTGTCATGGTACCCTCTTGGTCCATCCAAGTTGTTGTGAATGGCAATATTTAATTCTTTTTTTATGGCTTAGTAACAGTCCAGTGTATATATGCATACCACATATTCTTTATCCATTCATCCATTGATAGGCACTTAAGTTGTTTCCTTATTGCTTCTTTTATCCTGAGGCAGTTTAGCAGGAGAATTTAGCGTAAAAAAAGGTAAGGTCCATCCAAAAGACAAACAACAACAAATGCTGGCAAGGATGTGGAGAAAGGGGAACCCTCCTACACTGCTGGTGGGAATGTAAATTAGTTCAACTATTGTGGAAAGCAATATGGAGGTTCCTCAAAAAACTAAAAATAGAAATACCATTTGACCCAGGAATTCCACTCCTGAGAATTTACCCTAAGAATGCAGTATCCCAGATTCAAAAAGACATGTGCACCCCTATGTTTATCGCAGCAGTATTTACAATAGCCAAGAAATGGAAGCAACCTAAGTGCCCATCAATAGATGAATGGATAAAGAAGATATGGTACATATACAGAATGGAATACTATTCAGCCATAAGAAGAAAGCATCCTACCATTTGCAACATGGATGGAGCTAAAGGGTATTACGCTCAGTGAAATAAGCCAGGTGGAGAAAGACAAGTACCAAATGATTTCACTCATCTGTGGAGTATAACAACAAAGGAAAAACTGAAGGAACAAAACAGCAGCAGACCCACAGAACCCAAGATGGAGAGGGTGGGTGGGAAGAGAAGGATATGGGATTAAGGGGCATTATCATTAGACACATCATGTGGTGGGAGGAGGGGGCACGGGGAATGTAGTGTAGCACAGAGAAGACAAGTAGTGACTAGCATCTTACTATGTTGATGGACAGTGACTGTAATGGGGTGTGTGGTGGGGACTTGATAATGGGGGGAATCTAGTAACTACAATGTTGCTCATGTGATTGTATATTAATGATACCATTAAAAAAAAAAGGTAAGGTCATCATAGTTATGACAGTACTGTTTGTGAGCTCAGCCCCTGATGTCACAAAGGGATCTTTGGTTTCCTTATTACATATCTTGTTTTTCATTAAACATTGTAGCTCTCTGAGATGCTGTATTTGCTTTCAAGTTATTGGGAGGATTGGTGGACAACTGTTAAAGGTCTATGAAAACAGGCAGAATAAGGCCCTGGTATTTTAACCAGGTAGAGGTGTTTGGTTGTACTCAGACTCATTCAGGCACTTTCACAGCACTATTCCATAAAGTCTTTTTACCTCATTTGGTAAAAGAGGTAGAACACATGTGCCTTAGAATCTATTAACTGCTTCAGTCCAATGAAGCACTTACCATTGCAGTCCCTAACTGAAGGCACTGTGGCCTGCTCACCCCTATGTATTCATGGACAGATTGCCTCAGCCTTTTTTCAGAGATAGCAATGAAGTGCATACTGTATGTCTGTATACCATAAATGAATTGGGTTTGGGGTGAGTTTTTCACAAGGGAATGCAGGTTAGACTCCATAGTAGCAGAGTGTGTGTGTGTGTTTAAGAGGTGTCTTGCCAATCGGTTTCAGCCCCAGGCAGGTTCGCTATGGATTCAGTGTGACCAAAGAAAATGACAGCAAAATGTTCTTGGGGGTGAAAGGGTTATACCCAACTTTATTTCCAGGTGGCAGGTCAGTCACTAGAATCCCATTCACTCAGAGTGAGTCTGCAGGCAGCAAGCTGGTCTCTGCCTCTGGGCCCCTCTGTCCACACAGCTGTCCTCTGGGCCTCTCTGCACAGTCGTCCCACACAGCCGTTCTCTGGGCCTCTGTCCTCGGCGCTGCCACCAGTCCAGCCTCTGCTCTGCTCTCCAGCAGCCTTGCAGCCCTGCCACCATGTCACGCCCAGAGCACTGGGCAGAGCTCTTTATATAGAGTCAACAGCCATTTAGTGCCCACAGGTGTGCAGTGAGCTAGTCAACCAGGACCAGGTGAGAATCCTAACCACAGAACTCTCATTTTATCCACAAGAGGTAAAAGCTTTGTTCAGTGGCTGAATAGAAGGAAATGACCAAATGACCTAGGGAAGTTTTTAGACTATGAATAAGAGTTAATTAATGAATTTTTTACACCAAGAGATAAGTGATTGTGGGGGACTGGAAGAGGCAGGCATGGACAATGACTACTAACAGGTACAGTTTCTTTTTAGGGTGATGAAAAATGTGGAGTTATATAATGGTGATTGTTGCACAACTTTGTGAATATACTAAAAACCACTGAATTGTACAGTTTAAAAGGGTAAATTTTATGGTATGTGAATTATATCCAAATAAAGCTATTACTAAAAAAACAGAACCAAATTTTCTGTATATGGAGAAGATAGCTATCTTTTTTGCTGAGTACAGTTATATGAAGTTGACACATGGGATGACTTATTAAAGGTACCCTATTCATCATTTTCCTAAAGGCTTATGACAACTTGAAAGTCATAATTATAAAGAAAAATTTTTTTCTTTTGTTCAGGATTAAATATGAAATTTAAAGTCTGTAATATCTCAGTGTATGGGTGAACTCAAAAGAATAAGTTGCATGTTTCATATATGTATTGACATAGAAATAAATATTAAAGGAGGAAAAAGCCCATTTGTCTAGTAAAATTATAAAAAATTGGCTTACTCTCAAATAATGAGATCTATTTCACATACTTCAATTCTGCCAATATTCTAAAGTCTTATTGTACCAATTGTTAACAACATTGGTGGATGAGACGTCTTAATACACTTTTGAAGGATGGCAAAATCTTATGAAGCTGAAGATGGATATATCCTTTGAACCAGCAGTTAAAGGTATATACACCCTACAGATGAGCCTTGCATTTATGCAAAAGGAAATGTGTAAACATTTTTACTGTAATATTGATAGTTGGAAAAATTTGGAAACACATCCAACTGTGAAGGAATAGATAAGCAGTAGTATTTTAATGCAATTTATTACTATTATACAGTCAGAATGATCAAACCAGGTTTATTTTTGTCTGTAGAGATAAATCCTGGAAACATTACATTGAGTAAAAAAGCAAGTTACAAGTTAAGTATGATACCACTTGATTGTCAAAAATCAAAACAATACTGTGTTGTCTATGGATCTATATATATGCTACAAAGTTATTTTTAAAAATAGAAGAAGATATATTAATTTCAGCAAAGCTTTTACTTCTTATGGAGAAGTGGGGACAGTGGAATGAATAGGAAAACCAACTTACCTGTAGCTTTCTGTTTCATAAAAAAATCTGAAGCAAATACAGCAGTATAATTGTAATATTTGAGTTTGTTATCATTTCACCTTTCTGTATTTTAAATTCTTTCATAACTAAAAAATAAAAATGAGAAAAGTGAAAAAATCATACAGCATTGTTTAAAAAAGTCAATTGGCTTATACATTTTTCTTAGATATTTTCGTATTTACTGTCATAGAAATGATTCATCCTAATGATCATGAACATTAGTTTTTGGAGAAGTGAAATGTAAGTGCTGTGGGTTGTATTTTTATTTTAAAATCCTCCCACTCCCCCCCAAAATTGGTATTTTTTCCTTGATGAAAAATGCTTGATCAATACAATAACACATCAGTTATTGACATGATTGAGTTCATATTAAAAGTGTGTGGGTTTTTATGTTTTATAGTTAGTACTTGACTTTTCCTTTTTGTGAGCATCTGTGTCTTTTGGTGGTACTTTTGAGAATGCTGCTTAGGAAGGGTTGCATGCTCCCATCACATGTTTTTTCACACTCTTTGTGACTAAGGAAGGCTGTAAACTAGTATATATGCAGACATTTATGACTTTGATGACTTAAAAGTTTATTTGTTATTAATATTTTTAGTACACACTTAATGTCTGTAGTAAGAAAGTGTAAATTATCAGATGAAAGTGTGCTTTTGAAGAACTTCTTAGAGAAGAACTTTCTAGAACTGATCACGGAGTGTGAAGGAGAGGTGATAATTATTTTAGCCACTTATCTTAAATCATAGAAAAATAGCACAAGATATACATGCCTTTACAAAACTTGGGGATTCCTTAGTATATATCTTTTAAGTAGCAGACTTGACTCTGAATATTCTCCCTAGTGATATCAGTGTTCTTTCTGTCATTTTTAGAGGAAAGGATGTTACCAGGATCTCTTCTGTTTAACACAGAGAATATTCCCTTTCCGGTTTCATTTTTTTCCCCAAGAAATGATTGAGTTTTTGATATTTTAGATTGAGTTTTCAAGTTAGACTTTCCTCAGAGCAATGTTTTTGGTTTTGTTTTTTATTGAGGTGTACGTGGCATGTAACATTAGTTTTAGGTGTACAACATGATTGGATAACTTGTATGTATTGTGAAATGATCACCACAGTCTAGTTAACAGCTGTCACCATATATAGTTAGAAATTCTTTTTTCTTGTGATGAGAACTCTTGAGATTTTTCTCTCTCAGTAACTTTGAAATATGCAACACAGTATTATTAACTATGGTCTCCTGCCTCAGGCAACCACCAGTCTGTTCTCTGTATCTATGAGTGCCCTCTCTCTCTTTTTTTTTTGATTCCACATATAAGTGAGATCATACAGCATTTGTCTTTCTCTGAGTTATTTTACTTAGCATAATACCCTCAAGGTCCATCCATGTTGTTGGAGATAGCAAGATTTCATTTTTATGGCTGAATCTATCTATCTGAAAACATATATATATATATATGTGTGTATATATATATGCTTACCACATTTTTAAGATCCATCCATCCATTGATGGACCCTTAGGTGTTTCCATGTCTTGGCTATTGCAAATACTGCTGCAGTGAACATTGGGATGTATATATAACATGCTTTTGAGATAATGTTTCATTTTCTTTGGATAAATACCCAGAAGTGGGATTGCTGGATCATACTGTAGTTCTGTTTTTAATTTTTTGAGGAATCTCTGTACTGGTTTGTGTAGCGGCTGCATCAGTTTATTCATATCAACAATGCACAAGCAGTTCCCTTTTTTCTCCACATCATTGCCAACGCTTGTTATTTCTTGTCTTTTTGATAATAGTCATTCTAAAAGGTGTGAGGTGATGTCTCATTGTGGTTTTGATTTGCATTTTCCTGATAATTAGTGAGGTTGAGCATCCTTTCACATGTCTGTAGGCCATCTGTATGTCTTTGGAAAACTCCATTCAGATCCTCTGCCCATTTTTAAGATGTGAGTGTGAAGGTTTTTGGTTTTTTGGTTTTTGGTTATTTGGTGTTGAATTGAATGAGCTCTTTACATATTTTGAATATTAACCTCTTGTAGGGTACATGATTTGCAGTTGTTCTTTCCCATTTGGTAGGTTGCCTTTTCATTTTTTTTTTCCTTTTCATTTTGTTGATGGTTTGCTTGCAGAAGCTTTTTAGTTTGATGTAGTCTGATTTGTTTACTTTTACTTCTCTTGCCTTCGCATTTTGCTGTCAAACCCATAAAATCATTGCCAAGACTGATGTCAAGGAGCTTACCACCTATGTTTTCTTCTAGGTTTATGGTTTCAGGTCTTACATTCAGGTATTTAATCGAGTTGAATTTTGTGTGTGGTATACCAGTTTCATTCTTTTGCATGTGGTTGTCTAGTTTTCCCAACCATTTATTGAAGAGACAGTCCTTTTCCTCATTGTATATTCTTGGCTCCTTAGAGCAGTTTTCTTCTGAGCTAGGTTATGTGTGTGGGAGTAGTGCTATTGAAAAGATGATGAACTCTATGGAGTTTTTTAGAGGTGTAACTTAAAAAGAGGTCTGATTTAGATTGAACAGGGATGGTTTTCACTGTCTCTCCACTTTGCTTTTCTGACTCACTTTTGAAGGCACGTCAGAGATGCGTGGTACCCTGGAGATGTTTGTGTTTACATAAACATGCCATGTTTGGGGCCAAGGCGGTGGTTTATGTATGTATTTATTTTGCTGTATTTGGTCATTATCAACTAAAATGGTTAGTGTCTACTATGTACACAACATTCTTTAAAGATGCTCTATCTCCCACTCTAAAATGAGGTCCTTCAAGCTGGAAACACACTCATGTCCGGGATGTTTGGCTTCTCAGCTATAGTCTTTAGGTCTATCTCATTAATGATTAATAGTGAGAGAGAACAAACTACTTTAGTTAAACATTGTGTTAGACTTTTTTCCCAGTAGACATTTTTGTATTTTTAAAGATACACTCAAGACATTGAATGTAGGGAACTGGTGGTTGCAAAAGAAAATTTGTGTAATCTTCCCAACCCCATTTTTGGAATAATTAGAAGTTTAAGCCAAAGTCTGACATTGAAACAGTTTCTCTTGTTAGAGAGGTAATCTAAGGCATTCCAGATTTATACCATGATTTAGAATTTCTAGGCTTGTCCCATTGAAAGGTGGGAAAGTATAGTATAAATGGAAAACTTTTAAATCATAAAAGGTTTATCAGCATTTGCCCAAAGATTACTGAGATAAGTTTTAACTTATCAAAGAGCACCTTGTTTTTGTTTTTTTCTTAAATTACATCTATGTACCTTGCCAGGATGCTATATATAAAATGCTACAAAAGAGTATCACTGGAGTATAATATATTTAAATTAGAAAAAAATTGCTTAAAAATAATACTTGAGTTCTTACTCTGTGTCAGCATTGTTTTAAGAGCTTCTCACATGGTATCTCATTTAATCCTCGTAGTACTTCCCCCATGGGGATTTCTCATTAACCTAAGGTCACACAGCCTAGCAAATGGTAGCGTAGGCATGTAAAGTTAGGCTCTTTGACTAAAATCACTATTGTGGCTTAATAAAGATTATGTCACCTGAAATTCAAATAGTTGAGCTATAGAGATATGCAGGCCCTAAAAAATGTATATGAATCAGAGGTGTGGGGCAATGTTTACCATTGACATACCATTTCACTTTTTACTGCTACAACTCATCTGGAAGGCAAATAATTTTTTAAAAATGGGACTAATTTTAAAGAAAAATATTTTTTCAGTTAAAAGTTTACTCTAAGGTAAATACTTTTGTGAAAAACATCTAGAAGTATCTCAGAGTATCTAAATCTACCATTAAAATTTCATCTTAGAGCTCTGGCTTATATAAATCTGTATGAGGTAAATAATTAAATTATAATAAATATTTATTGAGGATATTCTATGTACAAAGCCCTGTAATAGCTGGTTGGGACAAAATGGAGAAGGGAGCTAACATTTGTTGAACACCTGTTATATTTTAGATGGTCTTAGATATTTTCATCTCATTAATCCACACAGTCATGCTTTTAGGTAGTATTGCCCTCATTTTATAGTATAGGAAACAGGTATAGAGAATTGAATCTCTAAATGGCACTCTAGGATTTGAATCTAAGTCTGCCTGCCAAAAAAAGCCTGTGCTCCTCTTCTTACTATGCTACCTTGTGTAGAAATACGTGTTCCCTGTTTCTAGGAGCTTATAGTCTAGTCCAGGTTTGTTAAGTGGAGTCTGCTTATGGACTGCTGGGGATCCCTGATTTCACTTTCAGGGAGTCAGAAGTTCAAGACTATTTTTATAATAATACTAAGATGTTAATGCTCACTTCACTGTGTTGATACTTGCACAGATGATGCAAAAGCAATGGTGAGTAAGACTGTCGGCACCTTAGCATGGTTTGAGGGACGCAACAGTACTCAGAGTCATTGTATTTTTGTAACCACTGTGCACTTATAAGGAGAGAAAAAAATTAGTTTCACTTGCAAATGCCATCAGCAGTAGTAAAAATTTGTATTTTATGAATTTGGACCCTCTACTATGGATCTTCTTTAAAAAATTGAGATATAAATCACACATATGATTCACCTGTTAAAAGTACATAGTTCAATGGTTTTTAGTATCTTCACAAGGTTATGCAATTATCACCACTATTCAATTCCAGAACATTTTCATTGCCCCAGAAACCCTGTTACCTATTGGTGGTTACTCCCCATTCTCTGTTACTTCTCTGACCCCCAGCACCAGGCAACCACTAATCTACTTTCTGATTCTATGGATTTTCCTGTTCTCTGCTATCTCATGTAAATGAGTTTTAGTAAATTCTCTTGAATAAATACTTCTTTATTTACTGTATCCCTTTAGGACAATCTAGAGGCTTAAATTAAAAAAAGAGTTTTCACCATACAGTGAAACAATATGTGTCTTTTGTGTCTGTCTTATTTGACTTAGAATAATGTTTTCAAGGTTCATCCATGTTGTAGCAACTACTTCATTCTTTAAAAAAAAAAGTTACATTCAGATATAATTCAGATACCATGCAACTCACCTGTTTAAAGTATACAATTCAGTGGTTTTTAGTATATTCACAGATGTGTGCAGATATTACACAGTTGATTTTAGAACATTTTCATCATGTCAAAAGAAACCTTGCACCATTTAGTAATCACTATCTCCCAGTCTTTTCCCCCTCTTTTTCAAATAAAGAACCACTAATTTACTTTCTGTCTCTATAGTAATTACCCTATTTTGGATTTTCATATATAAATGGAATCATATAATGTAATTTTCAGTTTCTCCATATCCTCGCCCATATTTGTTATAATCTGACTTTTTGGTTCTAGCTGTCCTGGTGGGTGTGAAGTGGTATCTCATTGTGGTTTTATTTCACATCCCTAATGACTAATGATATTGAGCATCTTTTCATGTACTTACTGGCCATTTATATACCTTTGGAGAAATATATAATCAAAGCCTTTGCCTATTTTAAAGTTGGGTTATTTGTCTTTTGTTGAATTATAAGGGTTCCTTTATATTTTCTTGATATTAATACTTTATCAGATACATACTTAGTAACTATTTTCCCTTGTGCATTTTCATTTTCACTTCTTGATAGTGTCATTTGATGCACAAATTTAAAAGTTTTGGATGGCCCACTTCATCAGTTTTTTCCTTTGGTTGGTGCAGGTATCATATCTAAGAAACTGTTGTCTAATTGAAGGTCACAAAGATTTACACCTGTATTTTAATGTAAGAATTTCATATTTTTAACTCTTATATTTAGATCTTTGATCTGTTTTGAGTTAATGTTTATATATGGTGTGAGGTAGGGGTCCAGATTTATTGTTTTCATGTGGATATCTGGTTGTACCAGTACCATTTGTTGAAAAGAAAAGATTATTTTCCCCCCCATTGAATTGTCTTGGCATTAATTGTTCATCATTCTGATCCATTTAATTTTGGACTGGGGTATTTTTTAGGCCAGTCTTTGCAGTTTGTTTTGACCCCAGAAAAACTTTTCTTAGCTGCCCTTTTCCCTGGTTTTTACTATTGAGGTATCTGGCCTATGGTTTAGTTTGTTGCTCCTGATTAAAAGGAGCAATTTTTTGAGAACCCCCTCAGGCCTGAATTTCTCCATAGCTTGTCTCAAAAGTACTTGCTTTCGGAAGAGCTGTGAAACTTTCTTTTTTTAAGGACCATCTCTTCCCCTGGATAAAAACCAAGTCATTACTCTGGATGTTGGCCAGGAATGTAGCTTTTAGTCTTCCGCGCTTTCCTACTGGCATGGGACCTTTGCCCTATGAGCTGGGGAGAATACAATCAGGGTCCCGGTATTTTTAGACTGCTGCATCTTGGTCGGAGCCTCCTCTGCCCAAGGTTGAGGGGTAGGTGGAGGAAAAGAGCCCATGATTTCTTGGTCTCACTTACCAGGAATTTAGCCTTTTCAACCTGGAGTTGTAGAAGATAAGTAATGGTTTTCACCAGCTTTTTCCTGTTTTCCCAGGGGAGTGTGTCCATGGAGGCCATCATGCTAATATACCAGAAGTGGAAGTCTATGAAAACATACATAACACTCTGGGATGAATGCCAACTTAATTTCAATAGTATACAACAATTTTGTTCCTATATAGCTGTGTTCCCCTCTTTCCTTTTGCTGTTACTGTCACAAATTACATTTTTATGTATTGTGTGTTTATCAACCCAAATTTATAATTCTTACTTATTGCAGATGGCTTTTCAGACAGGAGGAAAAAAGAGAGCCAAAAAAGCATTTATATTGTCTTTTATGTTTACCTATGTAGTTGCCTTTATTGGTGCTCTATTCTTCATCTGGATTTGAGTTACTCTGTAGTATCTTTTCATTTGAGATAGCAGGACTCGTTTTAGTATTTCTTATAAGGTAGGTCTGCTAGCAACAGATTCTTCCAATTTTTTTGAAAAATATTCTTTGAATGTCTTAAATTTCCTTCATTTTTGAAGGATAGTTTTGCTTGATATAGATTCCTTAGTTGACAGGCTTTTTTTCTTTCATGATTTTGAATATGTCATGCCACTGCCTTCTGGCTTCTCTGGTTTCTGATGACAAATCAGCTGTTAATTGTATTAAGGATCCCCTCTACATGATGAGTCACTTTTTTCTTGCTGCTTTCAAGATTTTCTTTGTCATTCTGAAGTTTGATTAAGAAACTTTTCAGCTATTATCTTCAAATATTCTTTCTGTTCCTTCTTTCCTCTCCCTCTGAGACTTCCTTATGCATATGTATTATGCTTGGTGGTGGTATTTAGGTCTCTGAGGGACACTATCATTTTTCTTCTTTTTTCTTTTCTTTCTTCAGATTGGATAACTGGAATTGATCTTCAAGTTTATTGATTTTTTTCCCTTCTTCCTGCTCAACTCTGCTTGAACCCTTCTACTGAATACTTCAATTTAGTAATTCAATTTTTTCAGAATTTCTGTGTGGGTTCATTTTAATTTCCATCTTTTTAATGGTATTCTCTATTCGGTGAGACATCATTCCCATATTTTAGATTTTTAGACTTGTGTCCTTTAGCTCTTTGGACATATTTGGAACAGCTGATTTAAGATCTTTGTAATAGATGTAAATCCAAAACCTAGGCTTCTTCAGAGACAGTTTCTTTTGCTGTCCCAAGGTCGCATTTTCTACTTTATAATCTGAAGTGGCTACTCTCAAGCTCCATCAGTACAGTCTGTATTCCAGCCAACAGGAAGGAAGAAGAGCTGAAGGTATGCTTACTCTTTTTAACTATACTTCTAGAAGTCCTATATGATACTTTTGCTTATAACTCATTGGCCTGGATGTTTTCATATGATTATGCCTGATTTCAAGAGAGTTCAGAATTGTAGTCATTAATCTGGGTTGCCATTTACCTGAGTCTTTTATTAATAAGAAAGAGGAAAATGAATTCAGGGATATAAATATGATTTTGTTGTTTTACTATAGTATACTCCTTTGGTTCTAATATATATATGTCTACCCTTCTTTATGCCCATACACACACAAACACACCCCTCATCCCAAGAGAGACTACTCCAGTTCTTCATTTAGTTACTGAATTTAGCTTAAAACCCAGGATGTCTGAGTAATTTGCAGTCTTCTCTGTCAGTTGTGGTTCAGGGCCTGTAAAGTAAAAGACACGGTGGTAACTGCTTCTAAAATAATTAGTGTACAATAGGTATAATAGGAATAGGATGATAGCAATAAGAAATTACCATTCAGAAAAGGGGAGAATTAGTAACATAAAATAACTAGTGGAGAGCAATTGATTCATGCTATTGTGTAGGAAATTTGAAGACTTTCTGTCCTGACAGAAAAATAAATTTCTGAATTAGCATTATTTTTAAGCCTGATAACTCGAGTGTGTTTCATCTACTCACCTGTGTGCCTTGCGCATCTTGACCCCACTTTAATTTAATGAACAGCAATTAAAGTGAGGCTATCTGAAACAACTGGCTTGTGTGAGAAGGCCACCCTTAGCGCAGTTTTTTGGAAGTTGTGTTCATACTTTTATATGACAGAGCTCCAATCTTATCTCCATTTGGCAGCCACTGTACTGTGGAGTACAGAGTGGTTCACTTTTTCTACTCAGTAAGGCTCCAAAGTAAGAGGCTTTTTTAGTCAGCTTTGATTGCAGGCCATACGAAAGATGTATTCCTTTATATCTCTGCTTACTGGTATAAGAGATATTATACTGATTAACTCTAGTCTGAGTTTTACCTTGCTGGTATAATTTTGTTGGAAGTTGCAAGAAGTAGCCAACACAAAACATTCTGAATCTTTCCTACTTTTTCCCTTAAAGCTGTAGCATCCCAATATAATCAGGCAGTGGTTTAACTAGATGTTTTGATGTACAGTGATTACCAGCTTTTCAGTCGTCAGTATCTGAGTGGTCACCACTTACAACTTTATTAAGCCAATGCTGTGTATGTTGTGTTCTTTCTCATGAAGCATCCTACTCCTGGGACCAAATTCTGTACTAGGATTATGTTTAACCATTTGTGGCCCAAGAAGAGTAAAATAATAGTGGCTTTAAACATGAGTTTCATTTTCTCTTATGTAAAAGAAGTACAGAAGTAGGTAACCCAGGGCTGATGTGGTGCTTCACAATGTCAGTTTCTGTCCATCCCTTTTTCTCTCTCCTGGTACCCCTATAATGCGACTATTGTTCCGTTTGGATTGGTCACACAGTTCTCTCAATATTCTTTCATTCTTAGAGATCCTTTTTTCTCTCTGTGCCTCAACTTCTTTGTGTTCCTTTTCTCTAATTTCTATTTCATTTATCATCTCTTCCACCATATCTAATCTGCTTTTAATACCCTCCATTGTGCTCTTCAACGATTGGATCTCTGACCGGAATTCATCCCTGAGTTCTTGAGTATTTTTCTGTACCTCCATGAGTATATTAATGATTTTTTATTTTGAAATCCCTTTCAGGAAGATTCATGAGGTTGATTTCATTTGAATCTTTCTCAGGTGTTGTATTTATAATTTTACTTGGAACCAGGTTTCTTTGGTGTTTCATATTTGTATATGGCACCCTCTAGTGTCCAGAAGCTCTACTCTCTGGAGCTGCTCAGCCCCTGAAGCAATGTCGGGGGTCACAGGGGAGTGGTATTGGTGCCTGAGGGGAAGAAGAGCTGTTTGCTGCTTCCCAGCCACGATGCCTGCCTCCACTGCCAGAACCAGTGGGCCAAGCACACAGGTATAAGCCTCTGTGCTTTGCATTTGTAGTTGCTGTAGATGGGGCTTCCCTCTGGCTGGCCTAACGCCAGGGTAGGGTCTGCCAGTTTGCGAGCCAAGTGGGGCTGGCCAGGAGAAAGGCGCAGTAGGCTGTCTATCACGGAGGGGGTCCTTCGAGCTGTGTAGCCAGCCAGGGAGCTGGAGTGCCTGAAGAGTGAAAAAGTTTCCAACCTGCTGGGCAGAGTGCACCCAGACAATTTTGTCTACCTGTCCTTTCCTCTGAGCAGTAAGCTCTGTGCAATCCTTGCCCCTTTAGCAGCTCTCTTGCTGTTAGAAAGTCTTTAAGACTGCCCACCTTTCTTTTGGTCAGAGCAGCCAGATATGGATCCCTGCTTTCCATAAGGGGCTGGAATCTCAGTCTCTCCAGGTATTCTGCCTGTCTTAGCTTTCCAACCCCCTAATCACAAGAGTACCATGAAAGCACCATGAAATGTAGGTTTGTGCTCCCAGAGCAGATCTCCGGAGTTAAGTATCCAGTAGTCCCAGGCCTCCACTCCCTCCCACTCCATTTCTCTTCCTCCTGCCAGTGAGCTGGGGTGGGGGAAGGGCTTGGGTCAAGCTGGGCCATGGCTTTGGTACGTTACCCTGTTCCGTGAGGTTTATTCTTTTCTCCAGGTGTATGCAGTTTGGTGCAGCCCTCTTTCCTGTTGCTCTTTCTGGATTAGTTGTGTTAATTGTATTTTCGTTTTATATGCAGTTTTAGGTGGAAGCCTCTGTCTCACCTCTCACACCGCCATCTTTAATCCTCTCATCAGTTTCTATTTTTGTTGTCTTGCCATTTTTAACATCCGGTTTTTTCCTCATAGTCTAAAATGGCTGCTTGCACTCATCTACATTCCAGCCAACAGGAAAGAGTAGAGTCCAAATAATAATGTGTACAGTTCTGTTAAGGACGTTTCCTGGAAATCACATCTAGCACTTTTACTTATGTCCCCTTGGCTTGAACTCAGTGACATGCCCACACCTAACTGCAGAGAGGCTGGGAAATGCAGTCTTCATTCCAGCATGCACTTAGCTAAAATTCATGTGTTCTGTTACTAAAAAAGAAGGGGCAAGTGGATATTGGGCACCTCTAGTGCCTGCCACAATGATCCATGTGGGGTTCTTTTACTTACTGATTACTGATAGTCTCTGATATTTAAAAATGCTCATAATTCTCTTTGCATTATATTCTTTTTTTCATGCTAAGACTTCTAAGTCACTGTGTTCATCTGCTTTCTTCTCTTTTATAGATTATCATTGTGCTTCCTTTCTCCTTGATTGGTGTAGAACCTTACCATTTTAAGATGCCACCAACAAGATATTTGAAGACTTTCATGCTTGTGTGCATTTACTACTTCTTTTTTTTGCTATCTGCATCTTGCTTGTTGCCTGCACAGATGCCTTCAAAATGCGCTGTACTAGCTGCTGATTGCTGCTGCCTGTGTCTTAACATTTAATAAATTGTACAGTAATTGTATTTAGATGTATTTGTAATGTGGAAACTTCCTCACTGCTTTGGAGAACGCTTGTTATTATTTGCTTTGTTTGGGAAATGGATCTCTTTACCTCTACTCTTCCTTCTGTATTTTAAAGCTTTAAATATAATTGTACTTTAAATATAATTGTACACTATAACCTTAAATATAGTTGTACTGTATAGTTGTATAATTTAAATGTAATTGTACTTAAAGCTTTAAATATAATTGTAAATATAATTGTGCTTTAAATGTAATTGTACTGAGGTTAAAATTGTATTTACAAATGTCTGTTATATTTTATTCCGTTAGAAATTCTCAGCACCTTTTTAGAAATATTAATTGGCTGAGAGTACTCTGAAGCAAGAGGCAGTCAGAAGAGAACAATAATGAGCCATGACTTAGGAGCTGTTTTTATTTAAATTGCTGTGATTCATTGTTTTCAGAGGTTCCATCTTGATTGAAGCCTTTAATGAGCATGAGAAACTGAAAATGCATTTTTTTATTAACTTATTTTTTAAATTAAGGTATTATTGCTATACACTCTTAGGAAGGTTTCACATGAAAAAACAATGTGGTTACTACATTCACCCATAATATCGAGTCCCCTCCCCATACCCCATTGCAGTTTTTTTAGTCAGTGTAGTAAGATGCTACAGACTCACTATGAAAATGCATTTTTAAATAGAAACTTTGCAGTGTATACCAGGAAGGTAATGTGCAGAGCCAAGGCTTTTGTATGGTAACTGATTTTGCCAGAGTAGACTTGTTTAATTAAGAAGTTAGTGTTTATCATTAAAGTAATCAGAAAACTAATTGATGAGTGTGCTGGTGCTACCCTTGCTGTTTGAGTTCTAACGCTGCAGAGCTGTCTGTCACAGGTGACTACATTGCCCCCATTGTGGCACCAGGAAGTGCCTGGGGAGCTTTAGCTTGGCCTCCTCTCCTTGACCCACAGACTTGCTAGTCTTGAATAGTTAATTCTTGAGTATACATTTTCTCTGTGGGTTGCTGTATTTGGATGTTCCTACAAAATTGTAATAGTTTTTGGATTTTTTCGATGGCAAGATGTTTGATTGCCAGTGTGAGATATTTGATTAAGATTTTTAGGAAAATACTCATGGCTGAGAGCATATTCTTTATATATATATAATATAACATAGGGAGAGAGCTGATTGGGAAACCTAAGGAGATGAGGCTCTGGGGGCTCTGGCTCTGGATAGGAATTCTCTTCAAACACTCCATTGTAGTGTGGAAACAAAGCATAGTACTGTGGATGTCTTCCCTTTCTCAAAGCTGCTGCCTGTCTTCATCTTGGGTGAGGGTTGTCTCAACAGGTTTTTCATTCCAAAGTTAGCATGTTCAAAAATAACTAGTTTTTTTTTTCCCCCACGTTATTCATACCTGAGCAGGATCTCTGTAGCAGATTTTATTTTATTAAGGTATTATTGATATACACGCTTATGAAGGTTTCACATGAAGGAAACAATGTGGTTACTGCATTTACCCATATCATCAAGTACCCACCCACACCCCATTGCAGTCTCTGTCCATCAGTGTAGTAAGATGTCTGTGGCAGATTTTACATATTGTGATGTGGCAACATTTCAGGTTGTCCTGGCCTATTGGAGTATACAGTTTTGGTGTAAGAGTAGAAGTGACAGAAGAATTCCTAACTTCTCATGATGGACTTCATACTTTTGTAGGTGAATACACAAAATATATTCAGATGATATTTAAATTTGTTCAGGTATTTTATTTGTAGTATGTGTACATCTTAACTTCCATCATTCTTTCTGTTAGAGAAGAAATCTCCAAAAGAGATATTTAATTCCACATTTAAAAACTGGAACATATTTGAACACCATAGAAAAGTGGTTAGGAATCATAGAGTATATCTGTAGTGTTCATGGTTATGAATATAGTTCAGGGAATGTAACAAAGTCATTTGCCAAAATAGTGCATTAAATTTCAAGCAGCTTTTTCCTGGGGAGGCAGAATTGAAGGTAGAAGTTAAGGTAGATTGTCAAATTCCTGTTAAACCTTTGCAAGAACATACCACCTTGTAGTTAAACTCAGAATATATAACTTCTCATATAAGACCCTTTAAGGTAACAGGACAGATTGTGACAATCAATTTTTACTCAAAAGGGCTTGCTAAAGGTCCTGTCACCAACTCAGTGATATGTGATATATTAAGGTACAGGTTGTTACTAGGGGGCCAGGCACAGTGGTAAATTTTACCAAACTTATAGGCAGCAGGCTAAGGTGAACAAATTCCCATACCATCCATTCTCTAGACAGTTGCCAAAGTGATGTTTTAAAAACATACATCAGAACTTATCACTCCATTGCTTAAAACCGCCCAGTGGCCTCCAGTTTTTCATAGAAAATGCTGCTTCCCTCCTGCTCTGCTTTCTGGCTATGCTGATCTTACAGTTCCTGGGAGATACCAAGTTCATGCCCACTGCATGGCCTTTGAATTTGCACATGCTGTTTTCTCTGCATAGCTGGCTGCTTCTTGTCAAATTCAGGTGGTCACATTTTGTTGTGGTTAGGGGCATGGGTTCTGGAACCTAACTGCCTGCTTTCAGGTTTAACCTCTCAATGCCTTTGTTTCCTCAACTATAAAAAGTTAGATAATATAAGTAAATGTGTCTTAGTGTTGTGAAGACTGAATACATACAACATGAAGTGCCTCACTCATAGTAAGTGCTAGTTAAGTGTTGGTGTGTTGGCTGTTTTTCCAGTCTTGCATCAGGTATCACCTCCTCAGTAACACCTTTCTTGACCATTTAATCTAAATTAGCCACCCTACCCCCCACATATAGTACTTAGAGTTACCAGAAATTATTTTACTATATATTTACTTTTATTTTTATGTCTCTTTCACTATAATGTAAGCTCCATGAAAACAGGAATATTTTCTGTCTTGTTGGCATTCCCAGTGCCTAGAAGATTATCTAATATATGTATATATTTGTTGAGTGACTTAATAGAAGTCAGGTCTTCTCCAGAACGTCTTCTTAGGTGACATAGGCTGAAAGGCGGCTTGTGTCACTTAATTAAGAGATGTTCTCATTATTATTTGGTTATGTCCTAATGGGATTATTAGGTTATGTTCTATGAATATCTGGTAGGGACTTGTTGAGAATGGTGTAGAGGTAATCAGTAGAAAAGGAGTTGAACCTGGGATTAAAGTATATATTTTACTTTTCTTCTGTTTTTATCTATTTCTGCTGCCTCCAGCTGGTAAGTTCATGTCCTTTTGTTATAAGCCCTTGAGCTTGTGTTTTTTAAGTTTGGGGACAGCTGGTTGCCCCTCAGCATTATAAAGTTACAGCTTTATTGAGCTGCTTCTAAAATAGTGTGAGTAGAAAGTAGTGACACATAACTAGATATTCAGCTGTATATGATAATTTTAGGAATGAGAGGGATGGTCTAAGACCCAAAGTAGGCAATCTGAGAAGACTTGGAATTCCTGAATTATCAGTAGACAGGTTTGATAGCCATTTATTGTTCCCTTATATTTATACCTCTTCCTCTTTTTTCTCATTCACCCTACTTTTTTCTGTTGTTCTTTTCCTATTCTTGTGTTATTTTTTGTTTCTATCATTCTACCTTCATTTCCATGTTCTCCTTCTCTTGACCCTAGTGGGCGTTTCTATTACAGGTTCCCCTGCCATCCCTAAGTAGAGCATTCATGTAAGTATTTGTAAGCCAAAGTGGTGAAGAAGTGTTACCATTAATTTATATGGAAAAAGTTTTCAGCATTCCCAGACCTCCAAAAAAACATCTCTTAGGCTTTTCTGATAGCTTTGGACACATCTTGTTAACAGATGCACAAAATAAATGGAGAGAAAGCACAGATGTTCACAGACATAGTTCAAAGCTCCGGCTGCTTGATACGCTGTGAAAGCTGATGCACTGTGTTTCCCTGGGAAGGAGCCTTGGGTGCCATGCTTGCTGCTCAGGATGTGTGCTCCCTCTACACAGGCTCACTGCACACATCTGAAGTCAGATTCATTGTCCCCTCAGATGAAATTCCTGCCTCTTTCTTCCCTATTAGCAGAATCATTATTCTCACCCTGCCCACCACCCCAACCAGACACAAACACATCCTATCACATTTAAATTCTGTCTCACTCATTCCACATTAATTCAACAAAGGCCTCAGTTCCCGCTCTGTGCCATGTATGATTCTGTGTTGTGTGGCAGTTTCCTTCCTTCTACATTTACTACCCAAATTCAGGGTCTCAACATGTTATACTTGGCCCAGTGACGTAGTTTTGTAACATTTTTCCCCTTCCAGTGTTTACACACCATCAGATTAATTCTTGAAACCTTGGTTGGATCATGTCATTCCCTGCTTCCTACAGCTAAACTCAGCTTGCTTTTCCAGATACATGTCATATAACTTGTACTTGACTATGTGATCTGCCAATTTGGCTTGCTCTTTTAGAATATAATCCACACTTTCTCATATCCACATTTTTGTTCATGTTGTTCTGTCTCCTGGAAGAATATAAGTTCCCTGAGGGCAGGAGATTTCTTTTATTCACTGTGATATCTGTAGCACCTAGAAAGTACCTGGTGTGTGGTAGGTACTCAATAGATATTTATTGAAAGAATGAATGAAGAGTAATTGAATCCTGTCAATCCTATCCATTTTTTTTTTGAGAGGGCATCTATCATATTTATTGATCAAATGGTTGTTAACACCAATAAAATTCTGTATAGGGGACTCAATGCACAATCAATCAACCCCAAGCCTAATTCTCAACAGTCTCCAATCTTCTGAAGCATAACGAACAAGTTCTTACATGGTGAACAAGTTCTTACATAGTGAATAAGTTCTTACATGGTGAACAGTGCAAGGGCAGTCATATCACAGAAATTTTCGGTTTTGATCACGCATCATGAACTATAAACAATCAAGTCAGATATGATTATTCATTTGATTTTTATACTTGATTTATATGTGAATCCCACATTTCTCCCTTATTATTATTATTATTTTTTTTGAGAGGGCATCTCTCATATTTATTGATCAAATGGTTGTTAACAACAATATAATTCTGTATAGGGGACTCCAATGCACAATCATTAATCAACCCCAAGCCTAGTTCTCAACAGTCTCCAATCTTCTGAAGCATAATGAACAAGTTCTTACATGGTGAACAAATTCTTACATAGTGAATAAGTTCTTACATGGTGAACAGTGCAAGGGCAGTCATCACAGAAACTTTCGGTTTTGATCACACATTGTGAACTATAAACAATCAGGTCAACTATGAATATTTGTTTGATTTTTATATTTGATTTATATGTGGATCCCACATTTCTTCCTTATTATTATTGTTATTATTATTATTTTTAATAAAATGCTGAAGTGGTAGGTAGATGCAAGATAAAGGTAGAAAACATAGTTTAGTGCTGTAAGAGGGCAAATGTAGATGATCAGGTGTGTGCCTGCAGACTATGTGTTAACCCAAGCTAGACAAGGGCAATAAAACATCCACGGATGCAGCAGATTTCTCTCAAAACAGGGGGGGTGAGGTTCTAAGCCTCACTTCTGTTGATCCCCAATTTCTCACCGGATGGCCCCCCTGCGACTGTGCCTGTCTTAGGTTGTTCCTCCCTTGAGGAATCTTACCTGTCTCTGGCTAACCAGTCATCTTCCGGGGCCATACAGGGAAATGTCAAGTTGGTAAGTGAGAGAGAAGCAATATTGTTTGAAAAGGTTAGCTTTTTACTTCTTTGCAGATTTATGCCCTGTTGCTTCTATGCCCAGCATTTGTCTTGAGGTATCTTTACCGCTTGGAAGAATTATGATACTCGGTAATTTTCGATATGAGGCACGAATTCTACTAAAGCGTTGTAATTAGGAAGGAAGAAGAAAAGCTATAGAAGTAGCAGACGGAAGAAAACATGGGAAGATTGATTATTTCTTTGACATAACTTTTTGTAGAGTAGCATAAGCATGTATAGGTTTTAACAAACTACTAATTAAATTGCGTACACACATTAACAGAATAGGAATACAGATATATAACAATTACCAGCCATATCCAGTGAAACCAAGAAAACCAGTTAGGTACCCTAGGCATTTGTGAAAACATCAATAATCTGAATCCTATCCATTTTTAATGACTATTTTTATATTTTAATATTACCTCTCTCAGGAAGCTTTTCATGACATTTTAGGTATTTCTATTTAAACATAAATGCCCACCTGTGACAGAGCCACTTTCCTTTTTTTTTTCTTTTCAGTGTTGACTTTGTATATATGCTGTGTTTGCTGTGTAGCCAATAAATTAACAAACATTTATTGAGTTCCTATTCTGTGTCATGATTTTATCTAGGTACTTGAGTCAAAAAGACAGAGCAGAATTCCTTTCCTTAGTGAACTTAACCATCTAGTGGAGGATCAGTCCATTATAATAATAGTAACAGTAAGCAATGATAGAAGCAATTCTGAGATCCTATAGAAGCATAGCCCATTGGAAGGGAATGGATGATAGGGAGAAGGGGGTGTTTGGGAAGAAGAGGCAATTCTAGGCATTTCCAAGGAGAGAGCAGCGTAACAGGTCCATAGCATTGGAGCAGTAGATGCATAAAGGGGAATGGTGAGCAAGTACTCTAAAGGGCCTTGTATTGTTTTTTAATTGAAGAGGTGGTGTTACATTGTTACTGTATCCATTTTAATGGGGAAGAGGAAAACCTTGGATGACTGATTCCTTGTAGAATGATCCTGGACAATCTTAAAACTTGAAGTCAGCAAAGGCCATAGCTCCATGGAGCTTCCTGAAAAAATTGCTTGGGAGGTAAAATTTTTGTTATGTACAGTGTCTTCATAAGTTCAAGTTATATAAGCAATCCTTGTTTGAAAATAATTTTTTCCTCAGAATTTGAAGGCATACTCTCCTGTCTTAATTTCCAATGTTGAAATTAAGAAGTCTGATGCCATCATTTATTATATCTCACAGTTTTGTGGGTGAGCAATTTGGGCAGGGCTTAGCTTGGGAATTCTGCTCTACATGGTGTTTGTTAACTGGGTCTACATGGTGGCACCCAGCAAGTAACTGGGTTTGTCTGGAGGGTCCAAGTGTGTACCTGCCTGAAACGTTGGTGGGGATGTCTTGGGAGGCTAATCTCAGCTTGATCCCTCTTCCTTTCAGTATAGTCTTGATTCCTCTTTTTTATGGTCTCTATAGCAGAGTAGTTAGACTTCTTACAGGGGGACATGGGGCTCTGAGAGGTCAAGGTAGAAGCTGCCAGTCCTCTTAAATTCTAGACTTGGAATTGGCATCACGTCGTTTTCACTGTACTCTTAGTCAAGGGAGTCACAGGCCAGCTCAAGTGCAAGGGTGGGAAATAGATCTCTCCTGTCAATTGGAGGAGTGTCAGATAATTTGCAGCTGTCTTTCATCTGCCATTCCACTCTTCCGGTGCTTTCCATTGTTTTGAAATGGGTTTTATGTTTTTCTGTTACTCTTATTCCTTGGTTTTGGATGACCTCAGAGATGAAGAGGGAGCAGAAAGGCCTTTTCTTTGCCATCTCTAGAAGTCTGAGTAGTTTTTAAGACATCCGAAGATGATGGGGGTGGTGGTGACAGATAAGGGCAGCTAGTTATCCAAGACTTGATGTTTTCCTAACCTTCTGTAGGACATAGGGCAGAAGCTCTCAGAAAATATTTGTTCTTGAATTCCTTTGTGTCAAATTTTATATATATGTTGTTGAGACAGTAAGAGTTTTAAGATTTTAGTGTATCTACTACATTAAAAGTAAAGCAAGGAAAATAAAAATACAGCTAAAAGAAAGTTCATTAATTGATTTAAAACAATTTCTATACAGGAAAATTTTTTTTCCAGAAACACTGTATTATTTGGTTGTATGAAAATATTTGTCAAGGGTCATAATAAAGAATCCTAAGATATACTTTGTTAGAACTATCAGCTGTCTACCCTGAGCTCTTCCATTTCTTTAACACATTTTGTGCTGTTGCTTCTAGTTAACATATGCACAAGGCCTGCAGCCCCAAAAAGGGGTGGGGTGGAGAAAAGATGAGGCAGAATCAGGCCAGCAAGAGAGGGAAACAGATGGGTTGTGGGAGATGACCCTGCCCCCATGTTGTTTTTGTTCTGGTTGCTACTGATTGGATGCAAATCAGCAGCCAAGAAATTGGAGTTGGTGATCCTGCGATGAATAAGAAAATTTGATCTTGGACTCAGAATTATAAATTTACAACACTAAAACATGATGCAGATTTTTTTGGTTTATTTTCCCTTGAGGTATTTCAGAAAGTATTTTGTTTGAGATATAACTTAAATTTTTTAAGTAATATGATCCATATAATCCAGGATAACTATTACTGCTTTAGATTTTCTTATGCAAGTTTTACATTAAGTAAAAATTTAGGAGTATCCAGTAATTGGTAGAGGAGAGTTCTTTATGCATGACAGCTATACCTCAGCATTTTTGAATCTTGTCTTGATTGTAAGTTTACTAGGAATTTTATCCTGTGGGCTTTTTTAAACTAGTAGAAGGAAAGCAAAACTGAAGGAACAAAATAGCTGCAGACTCACAGACTCCGAGAAGGGACTAGGGGTTACCAAAGGGGGAGGGGTTGGGGAGGGGGCACTCTAACTTGCAATCACAATATAGGTGGGTCACGGGGAAGGCAGTGCAGCATGGAGAAGATAAGCAATGACTCTGTAGCATCTTACTAGGCTGATAGACAGTTGACTGCAATTGATAATATGGGTGAATGTTGAACCCACAATGTTGTTCATGTAAAACCTTTATAAGATTGTATATGAATGATACTGTAATAATAATTAAAGAAAAGCCACTCAGTTGCTTACTTGTAAGGCAATAAGTAGAAATAAAGCGTCCAACTGTTTAAAAGAGTAGAGGGCACTGTTTGCTAGATAAATAAATCTTCCCAATGTATATATTTTATGCTTAATATTTTCTTTTGTCTGTGCTTATGCTTGACTTCTGTTTGGCTTGTTTTCTAAGGTCGAAACTAAGGAAATGTTGCTTTATGTATCACCAGATCTTCACTTTGTTTTATGGGAGTACCTTATTTCTTAAAAAAGAACTGCAGAAATGTTAACAAACACACACAGATGTAGAGAGAATAATAGCATAATGAATCCTAATGTATCCAATGCTCAGCTTCAGTAGTTGTAGGTATTCTGCCACCTGTTTATCTGTCCTCCCCCCTGCTTAGCCCATGATTTTTATGGAAGAATTTTATTAGAGTACAGTTTAATATTCACATTTTAAAAGGGTATATCCTGAAAACTTTTGAAATCTCAGAATTAACAAATACCACCATAGTGTGTAATTTACCCAATAAAAATACATGGTAAAGTATACATATAAAAACTTTTAAGTGATCTCCTCAAACCCTTAATGATCCTATAAATATGGAACTTAATCAGTTACTAAGCTATTAAAATAAATACTGAAAGGAGCACTCACTAAAGCAGTTTTTCAAATTGCTTTTTCTTTCATTCCAGGCAGTGGGAGGCACAATCACGGTCCAAGTCGCTACAGAATTTGATCTCCTTTATTTAATATATTTAAAGTGTATGTGTTCTGAGAGACATCACTTTCAAACTCCTTTATTTTCTTTTCATGCCTAGCACTAGACTTGGATTGACTTTCTTTTGGGGGCCATTTTGCAGTTTCTTTTAAAAAAAATCATGTTCTAGAAGTACTGGTTATGTGTGTTAAGTATGTACCAGAATTACACGCTCATGCAATTTAACTTCATTCTTCATTAGAAGAAACATATCATATGATGAATCTTTATTGTCTCTTGGGAGTAGAATACATGAATGTCAAATCTCTGAATCTCAGCAATAATAACAAATATTTAATGCAAAGTAATAAGGGGAAGTTTGCTCTGAATTAGTGAAAAGTAAGTGAAGGAACATTTTAGAGAATAACTTATTCTTCCAAGCTTGATGAATGATATGAGTTAGTTTCATAAATTATTTTTTAAGCAGTGATCTTGCCAGGCCATTTAAAAATTACTGTAGTTAAAAAACATACAGCATTATATTTAGCATCTTAACCATTTTTTAAGTGTATAGCTCAGTAGTGTTAAATGTGTTCACATTGTTGTACAACATAACTACATAACTATCTTTCAAAACAGAAACTCTCTACCCAATAAACTGTATTGCTAGGCCATTTTTAATGAAAAAATAACTCATTTGAAATGAGAAATACTCATTTACATGTTGACATTAAATATATTAGTCTCTTTAGGAATCATTTAAAAATTATACATTATGACACAGTATTTCAGTTTTTCTCTTTATCTGGTAAGCACTATAAAATTGCTGGCACTCTTTATTAACCAACACCTGCAAAGTAGCATAAAATTTTACTTAATCTCAGACTGTTAGAGTATCACAGATACCAGTTAAGTTTGAAATAATGGAGTTTTGCTGTTTGCTTAATAACTTTTATATAAAACTGTAATTCTAACACAACAGTGTAACTGGAGTATTTAAGTGGAATGAGGTTTGCTGATTCCTGTACTTGATTTAACATTATTCTTAGTATTTCTGTATCTTTCATGCAGTGGTCCTTAATAGCATTTAGCTTTTCCTCAAGGTCTGCCTGTGTTGGTCCCCAGATTATCTTTAGATATCTTTCATTTGCTTCTGTCTTTGTTTAAATAACAAGTATTTACTGAATGCCTGTTAATATGTAAATACTATTTGCAGGGTCTGTCTACTGCATACACAGTTGTTACCATCTCAGTTAAATTTCTCACTTTTCTACTGAGATATGAACTCATAGTCCATAATGACTTAACAATCCCCTCCCTTCCAGTTTTACTGAGATATAACTGACATGTAGCACTGTATTAAGTTTAAGGTGTACAGCAAAATGAGTACCACAATAAGTTTAGTTAATGTTCATCTCTCATATAGGTACACAAAAAAAAGAGAAAACAAATGTTTTTTACCTTGTGATGAGAACTCTTAGGATTTACTTTCTTAACAACTTTCAAGTATGCTGTAGAGCAGTGTTACCTATAGTTATCCTGTTGTACATTACATCCCTATACTTATCTTTTAACTAGAAGTTTATGCCTTTTGATCCCCTTCGTCTAGTTTTCCCACCTCTCACCCTCTGCCTCTGATAACCACAAATCTGATCTCATTTTCTATGAGTTCGGGTTTTTTGTTGTTTTGTTTTGCTGTAGATTCCACATGTGAGAACATACAGTATTTGTCTTTCTCCTGAGTACTATGGCTAAATACTAGTGTAGGTTAAAATATTTGGGCTAATATCCATCATCAGACATCTTTATATTTCTTTATGGAATCTAATGGCTGAGAATTGTTTGCTCAAAAAAATTTTCTCCCCCAGATTATGTTGGTGCAGTACGATACTTTAATACCTGTGGATGCTCACTAAATATTATTTCTCAAGATACTTTCCCCTAGTAGTTGGGAGGTGACATAGTTCTTTCTTCGTGGCCACTATTTGTTTTTATCCCAATATATATGTGTGTGTGGGTGTGTTTGTGTACTGCTTTTATTTCAGTTGTATATTGTCCTCCTGAGTGATGTAGTTGACAGAATCAGACTGAAATCACGTGTACATTATAAGCATAGTAAATAGTAATCTAATAATCATGCTAGCTTACTTTACAAAAAATGTTTAAGAATAATGGTAGCTTACCAGTATATAATTTATATTATTAATATTGAGCATATACTCAGCATAATAGTCTTCACAGTGACGTCTGAACTTTTTTCCTTCCATTTCCAGTTTGCCATCACGAAAGCCAAGGTGGATTTTTCCGGTGTAGTGTGCCTGCCCCCTTCCGTCATCGCGGTGAATGGGCTGGACGGAGGAGGGGCTGGCGAAAATGACGATGAACCGGCTCTGGTGTCCTTGTCTGCGGCCCCCAGCCCCCAGAGTGAAGCTGTTGCCAATGAGCTGCAGGAGCTCTCCTTGCAGCCCGAGCTGACCCTAGGCCTCAACGCTGGCAGGAGTCCCAACTTGCCTCCCCTTAGTGAGCGGAAGAATGGTGAGTGCACACAGGATCACTTCATTGCCTGATTGGAATTCAGGTCTTCATATTTATGTTATAGATCCTAACTTTATTTCCTGTCCTCTTGACGTTTCTTATTGTTTTACTATTTCTTGTAAAATAGAGAAAAGTAAGTTTAGGTGGTTATTGTAAACCCAACATTTCCTGCCTGGGTTATCATAATAACTGCTTTCTGATTTGTCTTCCTTCTTCTCTGCTTCTCCTTCCTCATCCCCTCCATAAATTCATTAATTCAGCAAATGTTTATCGAGCAATCACTGTATTTATAGATTGTGCTAAGATTAGGGATTAAAGGGTAAACAAGCCTCTGTTATTAGGAAACTTACCCTATTTTATTTACACCTTGCCAGAGTAATCTTCTAGAACTTAACTAGCTTAATACTTTTCAGTGACTGCACTCTGGGATAAAGACAAAAACAAAATAAAATTTTGGGCATGCTTTACAAGACTTTGCAGGATATGGTCTCTTTCTGTTTCTTTAGTTGCTTCTCTCATTGTTCTCCCATTCTTAGTTTTGCTCCAGCCTACTAACTATTTTGAGTACTATTTACAAGCCGTACACTCACTCTTCAAACTTTTGCTAATTAAAAAAAAATATAATCTGTTATGAAAATTATAATTTGTTTTGAAATATGTTAATATTTCAAAAGTGGTATAAATAGTAATATACCAAATACATAGGTACTCACATACCACCCACCTCATGTACACTCCATGGGTTCTCACCCATCCCCAGAGGTAACTACTATCCTAGATTTGGTATTTCATTACCAAGTAGTTCTATATTTACAAAAAACAAAACATGAACATATTCCTAAGAAATACAGTTTCTCACTTTTTAAAGCTACAGATACATATATGTAATATATATTAATTGGAGAGAGAGAACTATATTGTGTGTATTCTGCAATTTGTATTGATTGTTTAATATTTATTTTCCCTGTGAATTATGTAAGATATTCTATAATTCATATAATCTAATTTATGAATCACCATTTATGGAATAGTCTTACTTTTCCCTACTTATCTCTAATACCTGCCTTATTTTGTGCAGGAGTTAGTTTTTAGGCTCTCTGTTCTGTTTCACTGGTCTCTCTATTCATCTCTGTCATACTATATTAGCTAAGTCACTGTTGCTTAACACTTAGGCTTGTTCTCTGTTAGGACTAGTCTCTCCTTGTCTTTTTCTTCTTCAAAATTGTTTGAGCTATTCTTGCTCTTTAAATTTTCCATAATTTTAAAATTACTTTGTGAAGTTCTACAAAAAAAAAAACAAAAAAAAACTTTTGGGATTTCTTTCTCTAAGAACATTTTATTATGAAAAATTTCAAATGTCTGATAAAGTAGAAAGGGTTTTACAGTGAACACATTTATGTCCATTTCTTATATTCTATCATTAACATTTTATAATACTTGCTTTTATAACATCTGTCCAACCTTCTGTCTGTCCATCAATCCGTCTTATTTTTTGGATGCCAATACACGTCCATTTTACTGAAGTATAGCATTAATACAGAGTAACACATAAATTGTAAATGTTCTGGTTGTTGAGTTATCACAGAGTGAATACACTTGTGTGTAATTACTACTTAGTGAAGAATTAAAACATTACTAGCATCTTACAACCATCCATCTGCTTCGTTCCAATCGTATTCCCTCTCTTTGTCCAGAGAACCATCCCAACTTCTAACACCATAGATGAGTTTTGCTTGTTTTTAAACTTCATATGAATGGAGTCATTCTGTGTGTATTGTGTTGGTGGTTCTTTTATATTTTTGAAATTCATCTGTGTTGACCTGTATGTGGCTGTTGTTTATTTTCATTGCTATGTAATCAATTTTATGAATATACTGCAATTTGTCCATTTTATTTTTGATATTTATTTGGGTTGCTTTAGTTTGGGGCTCTTATGAAACATACTGCTATGAAATTCTTGTATATGGCTTTTGGTGTACTTGTTGGGATTTTGATTTGAAATGTATCATTTATAGTTAATTGGGAGAATATACATTTTTTTTTCAATTTTTATATCATTAATGTACAATTACTTGAACAACATTATGGTTACTAGACTCCCCCCTTTATCAAGTCCCCCCCCACATACCCCATTACAGTCACTGTCCATCAGCATTGTAAGATGCTATAGAATCACTACTTGACTTCTCTGTATATACTGCCTTCCCCGTGTCTACCCCTGACATTATGTGTGCTAATCATAATGCCCCATTTTCCCCCTCATCCCTCCCTCCCTGCCCACTCATCCTCCCCAGTCCTTTTCCCCTGGTAACTGTTAGTCCATTCTTGGGTTCTGTGAGTCTGCTGCTGTTTTGTTCAGTTTTTTCTTTGTTCTTCTACTCCACATATGAGTGAAATCATTTGATACTTGTGTTTCTCTGCCTGGCTTATTTCACTGAGCATAATACCCTCTAGCTGCATCTGTGCTATTGCAAATGGTAGGATTTGTTTTCTTCTTATGGCTGAATAATGTTCCATTGTGTGTATGTACCACATCTTCTTTATCCATTCATCTACTGATGGACACTTAGGTTGCTTCCATTTCTTGGCTATTGTAAATAGTGCTGCATTAAACATAGGGGTGCATATGGCTTTTTCAAACTGGGCTGCTGCATTCTTAGGGTAAATTCCTAGGAGTGGAATTCCTGGGTCAAATGGTATTTCTATTTTGAGTTTTTTGAGGAACCTCCAGTTTGCTTTACAGAATGGTTGAACTAGTTTACATTCCCACCAGCAGTGTAGGAGGGTTCCCCTTTCTCCACATCCTCGCCAGCATTTGTTGTTGTCTGTCTTTTGGATGTTGGCCATCCTTACTGGTGTGAGGTGATATCTCATTGTGGTTTTAATTTGCATTTCCCTGAAGATTAGTGATGTTTTCATGTGTCTGTTGACCATCTGAATTTCTTCTCTGGAGAAGTGTCTTTCAGCTCCTCTGCCCATTTTTTAATTGACTTAATTGCTTTTTGTTTGTTGAGGTGTGTGAGCTCTTTATATAATTTGGATGTCAACCCCGTATCAGATATGTCATTTCTGAATATATTCTCCCATACTGTAGGATGTCTTTTTGTTCTACTGATGTATGCTTTGCTGGACAGAAGCTTTTAAGGTTGATATAGTCCCACTTGTTCATTTTTGCTTTTGTTTCCCTTGCCTGGGGAGATATGTTCATAAAGAAGTTGCTCATGTTTATGTCCAAGAGATTTTTGCCTATATTTTTTTCTAATACTTTTATGGTTTCATGACTTACATTCAGGTCTTTGATCCATTTTGAGTTTACTTTTGTGTATGGAGTTAGACAATAATCCAGTTTCATTCTCTTACATGTAGCTGTCCAGTTTTGCCAATACCAGCTGTTGAAGAGGCTGTCATTTCCCCGTTGTATATCCATGGTTCCTTTATCATATATTAATTGACCATATATGCTTGAGTTTATATCTTGACTCTCTATTCAGTTCCACTGGTCTGTGGGTCTGTTCTTGTGTCAGTACCAAATTGTCTTGATTACTGTGGCTTTGTAGTAGAGCTTGAAGTTGGGAAGCGAGATCCCCCCTGCTTTATTCTTCCTTCTCAGGATTGCTTTGGCTCTTCCAGGTCTTTTGTGGTTCCATATGAATTTTAGGACTATTTGTTCCAGTTTGTTGAAGAATGCTGTTGGTATTTTGATAGGGAATGCATTGAATCTGTAGATTGCTTTAGGCAGGATGGCCATTTTGACAATATTAATTCTTCCTAGCCAAGAGCATGGGATGTATTTCCATTTATTAGTGTCCCCTTTAGTTTCTCTTAAGAGTGTTCTATAGTTTTCATGGTATAGGTCTTTCACTTCCTTGGTTAGGTTTATTCCTAAGTAGTTTATTCTTTTTGATGCAATTGTGAATGAAATTGTTTTCCTGATTTCTCTTTTTGCTAGTTCATTGTTAGTGTATAGGAATGTAACAGATTTCTGTGTATTAATTTTGTATCCTGCAACTTTGCTGAATTCAGGTATTAGATCTAGTAGTTTTGGGGTGGATTCTTTAGAGTTTTTTATATACAATATCATGTCATCTGCAAACAGGGACAGTTTGACTTCTTCCTTGCCTATCTGGATGCTTTTTATTTCTTTGTGTTGTTTGATTGCCATGGCTAGGACCTCCAGAACTATGTTGAATAAAAGTTGGGAGAGTGGTCATCCTTGTTAAAGGAATAGCTTTCAGCTTCTCGCTGTTAAGTATGATGTTGGCTGTGGGTTTGTCATATATGGCCTTTATTGTGTTGAGGTACTTGCCCTCTATACCCATTTTGTTGAGAGTTGTTATCATGAATAAATGTAGAATTTTGTTAAGTCCTTTCTCAGCATCTATGGAGATGATCATGTGGTTTTTGTCCTTTTTGTTGATGTAGTGGATGATGTTGATGGATTTTCGAATGTTGTACCATCCTTGCATCCCTGGGATAAATCTGATTTGATCATGATAGATGATCTTTTTGATGTATTTTTGAATTCAGTTTGCTAATATTTTGTTGAGTATTTTTGCATCTATGTTCATAAGGGATATTGGTCTTTAATTTTCTTTTTTTGTGGTGTCTTTGCCTGGTTTTGGTATTAGAGTGATGTTGGCCTCGTAGAATGAGTTTGGGAGTATTCCCTCCTCTTCTGCTTTTTGGAAAACTTTAAGGAGGATGGGTATTAGGTCTTCACTAAGTGTTTGATAAAATTCAGCAGTGGAACCATCTAGTCCAGGAGTTTTGTTCTTAGGTAGTTTTTTGATTATCAATTCAATTTCTTTGCTGGTAATTGGTCTATTCAGATTTTCTGTTTCTTTCTGGGTCAGCCTTGGAAGGTTGTATTTTTCTAGAAAGTTGTCCACTTCTTTGTTATCCAGTTTGTTTCCATATAATTTTTAATAGTATTCTCTAATAATTCTTTGTATTTCTGTGGTGTCCATCATGATTTTTCCTTTCTCATTTCTGATTCTGTTTATGTTTGTAGATTCTCTTTTTTTCTTGATAAGTCTGGCTAGGGGTTTATCTATTTTGTTTATTTTCTCAAAGAACCAGCTTCTGCTTTCAGTAATTCTTTCTATTGTTTTATTCTTCTCAATTTTATTTATTTCTGCTATAATCTTTATGATGTCCCTCTTTCTACTGACTTTGGGCCTCAATTTTTCTTCCTTTTCTAGTTTCATTAATTGTGAGTTTAGACTGTTCATTTGGGATTGTTCTTCTTTCCTGAGATAGGCCTGTATTGCAATCTATTTCCCTCTTAGCACAGACTTCGCTGCATCCCACAGATTTTTGTGTTGTTAAATCATTGCTGTCATTTGTCTCCATATACTGCTTGATCTCTGTTTTTATTTGGTCATTGATCCATTGATTATTTAGGAGCATGTTATTAAGCCTCCATGTGTTTGTGGGCTTTTTCATTTTCTTTGTGTAATATATTTCTAGTTTTAAGCCTTTGGGATCTGAGAAACTGGTTGGTACAATTTCAGTCTTTTTGAATTTACTGAGTCTCCTTTTGTGGCCTAGTATATGATCTATTCTTGAAAATGTTCCATGTGCACTTGAGAAGAATGTGTATTCCTGTTGATTTTAGATGGAGTGTTCTGTAGATGTACATTAGGTCCATCTGTTCTAATACATTGTTCAGTGCCTCTGTGTCTTTACTTATTTTCTGTCTGGTTGATCTGTCCGTTGGAGTGAGTGGTGTGTTGAAGTCTCCTAAAATGTATGCATTGCATTCTATTTCCCCCTTTAATTCCATTAGTATTTGTTTCACATATATAGGTGATCCTGTGTTGGGTGCATATATATTTATAACAGTTATATCCTCCTGTTGAACTGACCCCTTTATCATTATGTAATATCCTTCTTTGTCTCTTGTTACTTTCTTTGTTTTGAAGTCTGTTTTGTCTGATACAAGTACTGCAACTCCTGCTTTTTTATCCCTGTTAGTTGCATGAAATATCTTTTTCCATCCTTTTACTTTCAGTCTGTGTATGTCTTTGGGTTTAAGGTGAGTCTCTTGTAGGCAGCATATAGACAGGTCTTGTTTTTTAATCCATTCAGTGACTCTGTGTCTTTTCATTGTTGCATTCAGACCATTTTCATTTAGTGTGATTATTGATAGGTATGTACTTATTGTCACTGCAGGCTTTAGATTCGTGGTTACCAAAGGTTTGAGGGTAATTCCCTTACTATCTAACAGTCTAATTTAACTCACTTTGTGTGCTATTTCAAAGACAACCTAAAGGTTCTCTCTCTTTTTTTTCTTTCTCCTTTTTCTTCGTCCTCCATTCTTTGTATGTTATGAATTATATTCTGTTCTGTTTGTCTATCCCTTGGGTGACATCTATTTAGCCTTAGGGACACTTCCATCTATAGGTGTTCCTCCAAAATGCACTGTAGAAGTGGTTTGTGGGTGGTAAATTCTGTCAACTTTTTCTTATCTGAAAATTATTTAATCCCTCCTTCATATTTAAAAGATAACCTTGCCTGGTATAGTATTCTTGGTTCAAGGCCCTTCTGCTTCATTGCATTAAATATATCATGCCTCTCCATTCTGGCCTGTAAGGTTTCTGCTGAGAAGTCTGATGATAGCCTGATGGGTTTTCCTTTATATGTGATCTTTTTTCTCTGTCTAGCTGCTTGTGAAAGTCTGTCTTTATCCTTGATCTTTGCCATTTTAAATTATTATGTGTCTTGATGTTGTCTCCCATGGGTCCCTTACGTTGCGAGATCTGTGCACCTCCATGGCTTGAGAGACTATCTCCTTCCCCAGATTGGGGAAGTTTTCAGCAATTACCTCCTCAATGACACTTGCTACCCCTTTTTCTCTCTCTTCTTCTTCTGGTACCCCTATAATATGAATATTATTCCGTTTGGATTCATCACACAATTCTCTCAATATTCTTTCATTCTTAGAGATTCTTTGTTCTCTTTGTGCTTCAGCTTCTTTGTATTCCTCTTCTCTAATTTCTATTCCATTCACCTTCTCTTCTACTACATCTAATCTGCTTTTAAATCCCTCCATTGTATGTTTCATTTCACATACGGAATTTCTTAATGATTGAATCTCCTACTTAAATTCATTTCTGAGTTCTTGAATATTTTTCTGTACCTCCATAAGCATGTTTATGATTTTAATTTTGAACTCTCTTTCAGGCAGATTGGTGAATTCAGTTTCATTTTACCCTTTTTCTGGGGTTTGTGAGATTTTGGTCTGAACCATGTTCTTTTGATGTTTTATATTTCTGTGTGGTGCCCACTAGTGCCCAGAAGTTCCAGTCTCTGGAGCTGCTCAGCCCCTAGAGTGAGGTTGGGGGTCGTAGGGAAGCGGAGCTGGTGCCTGGGGTGAGGAAAGATCTGCTTCCTGATTCCCATCTGCGGTGCCTGTCTCCGGTGTCAGAGCCAGTGGGCCGAGCACACAGGTGTAAGCCTCTGTGCTTTGTGTCTCTAGCTGTTGTAGGCGGAGCCTCCCTCTGGCTGGCCTGATGCCAGCACAGTGACTGCAGGTTTGTGAACCAGTTGCCGGCAGGCCAGGAGGGAGGCGCAGCAGGCGGTGTGTCACAGTGGGGGGACCTCGGAGCTGAGTAGCCAGCCAGGGGGATGGGGCACCTGAAGCTCCTCAAAGTTCCCAACCAGCTGGGCAGAGCCCACCCAGACAACCTTGTCTAGCTCTCCCCTCCCCTGTGCAGCAAGCTCCATGCAAACCCTGCTCCTTTAGCAGCCCTCTTGCTGCTAGGAAGCCTCTCAGATCACCTGCCTTTTCCTTCTCCCAGAGTGGCCAGATGTGGATCCCCACCTCCACAAATGGTCAGAGTCTGTCTCTCAAGCACTCCACCTGTCTGAGCTCTCCAACACCCAGAGCACCACATAGTGTAGATTTCTGCCCCCAAAGCAGACCTCCAGGGCTGGGTGTTCAGCAGTCGCAGGCTTTCACCCCCTCCCCAACTCCGTTTCTCTTCCTCCCGCCGTGAGCTGGGGTTGGAGAAGGGCTTGGGTCCCGCCTGATTAAGGCTTTCGTAGGTTACCCTGTTTCGTGAGATCTGCTCTGTTTGTGAGGTCTGTGTGCAGTCTGGTTCAGCCTTCTTTCTTGTTGTTGTTTTAGCATCAATTAACTACATTTTCATACTATCTGGTTTTGGGAGGAATTCTCTGTCTCACCTCTCACACTGCCATCTTGAATCTCTCTCAGGGGAGAATATACATATATATATTGGGGTCTTCCTGTCTATTAGTTGGTTTTATCTCTGATTAAATAGGTCTTCTTTAATATCTTTCCTATGGAGTTTTATAATTTTCTCTATAAATGTCATACAAGTATTTTATTAGGTTTATTCCCAGGTGTCCTTTTTTTTGGGTAGACATTGTAAAGTGTTTGTTTGATTGATTGATTGATTTATATATAAACCAATCCATCAATTAATTAAGGTATTATTGCTATACACTCTTATGAAGGTTTCACATTAAAAACATTGTGGTTGCTACATTCACCCATATTATCAAGTCCCCCACTGGTGAAGTCATTGGGACTTCCACCCCATTGAAGTCACTGTCCATCAGTGTAGTAAGATGCCACAGAGTAGTAAGTGTTACATTTTTGTAAAATATTGTCTGACTGCTTCTGGGGGATAGAAATACCAAATCTTTCCCAAACTCTCCTGGCGTCTCTACATCTGTGCCCTCTGTTTGGGATTCCCCAACACTCTTCTCACTGACTCTTACTGGTTGTTCTGTATTGTGTTCAGGCATCACTCCCTCTAAGCCTGTCTTTACTCAGTCAGTGTTAGGCATCTTTTGGGTTGCCCAATTGCCCTTTATCATTGTATTTTCATCACCCTATATTGTAATTGTAAGATCCACTCAGCAACGTAAGTGGATCTTTGAAGACTAATCATACTCCTTCCCGAACTCTTTAATGTCTTCCTTTGGGGCTTAGGATGAAATCATGATTTTTATAACATAAGCCTAGTGTCCTCCCTGACCTGATTTCTTATCTCTGTTCCCTAGCTCTGTCTATTCTGCTTCAGCTCCCCTGACTTTCTTGCTGTTTCTTGAACAGCCAAAAAAGGATAACTGATGGAGCAAGGTTGCTTCTGTACCAGGGCCTTTGGTATTTGCTGTACCTTCACTGAGGTTCCTACACAAATATCATTTCCTCAGGGAAGCCTTCTCTACCTATCTTGTCTAAATAGCACCTTCCATTACTCTCTATTCTGTTTTGTTTTTCTTCTAAGCATTTATCATAATCTGTATGTATATATAGGTGACCCTTGAACAACATGGGTTTGAACTGTGTGTGTCCACTTACATGTGGATTTTTTCTAATACACTGGAAAACTTTTTGGAGATTTGCAACAATTTGAAAAACATGTTCTTTTCTCTAGGTTACTATAAGAATACAGTATATAATACATGTAACAAAAATATGTGTTCATCCACTTTTTATGTTATTGGTAAAGCTTCTGGTCAACAGAAGGCTATTAGTAGTTCAATTTTAGAGGAGTTAAAGGTTATATGCATATTTTTGACTTGTGGAGGGATCAATGCCCCTAACCCCCATATTGGTCAAGGGTCAACTCTCTGTATGTATGTGTGTATATATATATATATTTGTATATGTGTGTGTGTGTGCATATGTTTATTTATATTACCCCTTGATCCCTGCTGTTAATAGTACATTTCATGAGGCTAAAAACTTAATTTTGTTAATGGGTGTATATCTGACTCCTGGCTTATAGTGGGTACCCAATAAATATTTGTTGAATTAATTAATGAATGGGTTACTTGTTTGTCCCACTAGAGGCAAGAACTCTGTTTTTACATTTGTAATGAAAAATGCAATGGAAACTCAAACAGTTTTTATTTTGGGAAATAGTGGACACTCAAGCAGTTCTTTTGTGTGTGTTGTTCTTTTTCCATTTCTGATTTCCTTTTTTTCCCCCCAAGATGGTAGAGAATTCATTGTATTTATATGCTGAGGGTAATGAGTTACATTCTGTGGAGGTGGGAGAGGTGGGGTCCAGCAGCATAGACTTCCTTGAGCAGGAGTGAGGACTGGCCCCTTTAGCTTCTTTGCTTCTTACTCTATGTCTTTATCTTGATAATTTCACCCAAAATTTTGGCTTTAACCACCATTATGTTCTTGACTCTCCTCTGAGCCAGAGTCATATGCTTGGCTGTGTGTTGAACACCTTCACTGGATGTGCCATAGACAGTGTGCTCATAGTTAAACTCATCACATTACCTGCAGCTCCTACTGAATTCTCTGTTGTAGGAATTGGCACTACCTTCTATCCAAATGTTCAAACCAGGGGTTATTTTGTTTTCTTCCTAAATAAAAACTTTGACTTTTATTTGTTTTATAATCAGATGAAGTGTAAGAAAAAAGAAAATAATTCCCTCAGTTAATATATTTTCTATCAGTTTTTATTTATTTACTTTTATACACATATACTGTATATATTATTTTCATGTAATATTATTTCACAAGATTTCCCTATATTAACAGTCTTAGGAAACATTTTTTCTGTTTGATATTTGAATTGTGTATATACAACATTTTGCCAGTCTCCTATTATGAGACCCATACATTGTTTTTTTGTTTGTTTATTAGTTATAACTCATGCTACATTAGACATATTGGTATATAAATCATGGTGCAAATAACTATAGGACAACTCTTAGAAGTAGATGAAAAGATATGGACACAAAGAATATATGTTTGCGTAAGTAACATGTTTGGGTCTGAAGTTTTTAACTTTTTTTAAGTGACTGTCTCCAAATTGTCTCCCAGAAAGATTGTAACATGCTATTTTTAGAAGTAATTTTTTATTTCCCTCTTAGCCCTTCCAGCTTTCTTCTCAGCTACCAGTCACCAATTTTTGTAGATTCTTCAATGTTCATACCTACTGAATTCATTCTTTTCTTGCCATGTTTACAGCTGCTACTTAGTTTGGACTTCATAATTTCTTTCTTGAATTACTGCAACCATGGCCTTCTACCTGGTCTCCCCTTGTCCCTAATCTTGTCCCTATGGCCACCAGGATGATTTTTCTAAACCATAAATGAGGTTACTGCTCTCCTGTTTGAAATCACTCAGTGGTTCCTCATTTCCTTCAGGGTAAAGCTTATGCTCAGCATGGTGAACCAGGTCCTTCATAGCAAGCTTCTGCCCCACCCCTCATCTCTTGCCATTCACACTAAGTGATTTGGGATTTCCCATAAGAGACGCTTTCACATCTCAGTTCCACTTCATGTTCTGTTTTTGTTTCTTGGAATGACCTTCATTCTCCTTTTCTGGCTGATGTTTCTATCTGGTCAAGAATCAGGAGAAGGTGCTGCTTCCTTTAGGACTTCTTTCTTAGACTCCCAACTTAGACTTCGTATATAAATTGTGGTACAAATTACTATAGGACAAACTCACAGAAGTAGATGAAAAGATACGGACATAAGGAACATTTTTCCCTGCTGATTGCCTTTTGGTGTTCTTCCAAAGTACCCTGTGCTTACTTATTTTTTAATTATTTTTTACTACAAGGGGAGCTTTGTGAAAGCAGGGATTATGTTTGTTTATTAGTTGTGTTATCCTTAGTGCTTAGCTAAAAACTTTAGTTGCTAATGAATCAACCTGGGTGCTTTGTTAAATGCAGATTTCACTTCTGTTTAGATCTGGATGAGAACTGAGGTTCTGCATTTCTAACCAGCATCTGAGTAATGCCAGTGCTCTTTGTCTGAGAACCACATTTTAAGTAGCAAGTCCTAGAATATGATAAATATTTTGTTGAATATATGAGCAAATGAATGATGAAACTAGAACTGTTAACTCACTGAGGCACTGACTTCTTAGATTTAGGCAATTAAGACAATGATCGTCGACTTTGTAGCTGGACAGAAAAAAAATTTGTTTTAATTCAGGGTTTAGATTATTTGGAAGAAAGACCTGAGTCCATCTCTGTATAGGTGGCAGGTATTTTGTGGGTAATTTTTTAATTCTCTTAGTGATAGAAAATTTAGACCAGAAGCTTTAACTATTCTTTTCAGATAAATTTGAAATATTATATATATGAGCCCAGTGTGTACAGTAGCTGTTCTGGTGGAATGAAACCTGAATGTAGGAATCAGACCCCACTCACTTGGCATCCTTTTTGCCCCTCTGGAAGCTCTCAAAAGCATACAAGTTGAAAACTTCTGATCTAGATCATTTGTCTCCTTTAGTTTGAGCTGTATCTGAGTCAATCTCTTCAGTTGCCAGAATGGTTTCCTAACTGCCAGGAGCCCGAAACTGATTAATTGTGATCATACTTACAAGGGACTATGGATTTTTGAAACTAACAGACAAACATAATGGTATATACAACAAAATTATCGTTTTGGCAGGAGAAAAGAAACCCAAGAAGGTGAAATTGTGTTCAACATGAGAAAGGAAAGCATGGTGAAATACTGGGATTAGAATAATGCTGAAGGGGAGGAGGGCTTAATAAACTCTGTACAAAGTTTGATGACTACAAGTGGTGTAATATATGTCAGGGACCAGAAATACTAATTGCTTAAAACCACTCAACTAATTATCAGAATTAGTTTCTGTTATTATAGGGTGAAAACAGGAAATATTGATCGAAGAAACTAGAGAGTTGCAGAGTAATTGTTGCCCTAGTGGAACGTGCTTATTTTCTTTTTTATTCTATCCAGCAGCCATCAGGTGAATGTCTGAACAGAGGCAGTGTTGTTAATGTCTAGTTGCAGGGCTTTCCTGGATGTAATTGGGTCTTATATTTGTGTACCTTAATGGTTCTTCTTCCTCTCAAAAGGGGAAAGAGGCTGGTGTACTGGTAAGAAAATCATTATTATATTTCACACTAGGTCTTCTTTGCATGGTTATTTATAGGGAGGTAAAGGTAAAAATAGAAATGGAAGATTCCCAGTAAGATTGTGAAACTGGAAAGTGTGGTGTTATAGAGGAGAGTAAATTCTGGAGTTAGAGGAGGTACTTTTTCAGGTGTTGAAAGGGAGGAGAAATTTACTTCTTTTCAGATCTGTTACATTTAGAAGCATATTTTGTAGAAATTCACTGGTTTAGCAAGGGTCCTTACAGAGCAGTAGGCACTCAAGGTCCTGATGCTTCTATTTCCTCAACAAAGATGGAGCCCTAATAAGAGGGGGTGCCTTTGGCTAACCCAACCCTTATTAGCCTGATTGGAAGAAGTTGGTAGAGACGTTTCCAGGTGTATTTTAAAAATATTACTCATCTGTCTTCTACGTTGAGTACTCAGGTCTAAAAGATAAAACTTGATCTACCGGTGGATCCTGTCAACCTGGGCTTGGAGAAACCTGGAAAAACCTCTCTAATCTAACCCCTGCCCTGTTGGCTCCAGTTAAAGGAGTTCTGGCACACACTGAATGAATGTATCGTAATGGAAATTTAAGTTTCACTTGGTTTCTGACTTTAATGGTGTAGTGCTCTTTGGCTAGCTTTTCCTTACATATCCACCCCTTCTTCACACTAAGCTGATACCAGTCTTTTAAATATGAATGGGTTTCAGAACTGGCTGAGACTGTGTAAGGCCTATTTTCAGGAGTCTCCAGGATGGGAGCTGAAATACTGTCTGCTGCTTTTTCTCATTGCGAATATATTGCATTTCAGTTATCTAATAGGCTTTTGTGGGTAAACCTGGGAATTTTGCCATAATGTATATTCTATGGCTTCTTTGGGAAAGTATATTTCTTGTTCCAAATGATAAAATCACAAGTGAGCGTTTGGAATATAATCCATTTAAAAATTGGGGATTCGCTTTATATCCTAAGAGGTATGCCTCTTGAAATTTGGGGTTATAGATTTAAAACACAGTGAAAAGTAATGACATGGAATGCATTGCTCAGAAGGCACTGCAGACAAAAGTTAGATAAATTAACAGATGACAAGTTCTTAACAATTTCAAAGAAAAAGCTGGGAATTGGAAGATTATAGTCCTGATCTTTTACTTTGTCCTTGACTTTTAAAGATTTACTTCAGGACAGGCATTTGTTCTTTCCTACAATTCTGCTACTGTTCAATGCTGTGACCACTATGGAAATTAATATTCAGCACATATCTATAAAGTGCCTGTAGTAAATGAGAGAGGAGGGCAGGCAGGCATTGAAAAGTATAAAGAAGAATAAATTGTACCACAGCTAGTAGTTTTTGCCTCCTTCCCTCCTGTTCCTTTAATGAATAAGCCATTTGCTCCTTTATCAGAGCTAATCAATACCAAATTTCTATTCTCTCCCCCATTTTAGGTACTACAAACTAAACTTGGGATAGTGATCTGTTTATGGGGGATAATTTTTTGGATCATGGATAGAGGTTGAATACCAGGCAACATTTTTGAAAATGGTGAGATTTACCTTTGTTCTTTCCTTCTTGGTCCCCCTTCCTAGGTATCCCCTAGACAGCTGTCTATTTATTGTGTTCTGGATGAATCTTTGCTTGGATATTAAAGCTGATGAGACCTTTATATCACTTGAATTTTTGCATTTTCAAGAGTGTCTCATTACTGAGAAAGTGCCTTTCTCCAACCCATCAAAGATTGAATAAACACTTGAAATATCACCCACAAAAACTTGCTGATACCTACACCTATAGAAAATTTCTTTTCTGAATTACAGATTGTTCATGTTCCAACAGGTAGGAGTATGCTTAAAGAACAGTAGGACAGAATATTTGAAATTATGTCTGCAAAACTGAAAAAGCTTCTTATACTGAACATCCCCCTTGAAATTAGATTGATGATATATATGTACCATTCAAGTATTTTTTTCTTTCTTTTGGGGGGGTGGAAATGGCACATATACAGAAAAATACATGTATTATAAGATAGTTTACAGAATAACCATTAAACAAAGAGCTGCATAACCACCATTCAGCCCAGCAATAGCTCATTGTGAGCTCTAAGGACACCTCCCATAATGCTCCTCTCATCACGAGCTGGTCTCGTCTTCCTAGGAGTAACCCATTCTGACTTCTTAACCCATTTGTTTCACCAACTCTCTCTGTATAAGCAATATAGGTTAGTTGAAGTTTATATGAATGGAATGATTCTGTATTCTTCTTTTGCTCCACATATGTGGTGTTCATTCATGTATATAGTTCATCCATTTTCATTACTGTATAATAAATGTTCCCATGGAAATTGCTCCATAAGTTAAAAAAATCCATTCTGCTGATGAACATTTGGGTTGTTTCCAGGCTTGGGTTATTTCAGTGTTGTTGTGAATGTTCTTCATTTTCCTAGTATATGAGTATATGCATATACACACAGGAATGGAAGTTCCTATAATATATATAGTAATATAAAATTACTAGGAAATACTAAATTGTTTTCCAAAGTGATTGTACCAGTTTTTATAACCTGTATATGAAAGTTCCTGCTGCTCTATATCCTTGCCAGTGCTTGGAATTGTTAGATTTTTTAAATGTTTACTACTTCGTAGGTTGTATAATGGTATCTTATGATATTTTTTATTGTCACTTTACTGTTTTCTAATGAGGTTAAATCTCTTACATGTATTGGCCTTTTGGATTTCTTCATTTGTGAAGTGTCTAGTGAAATTTTTGCCTGTTTTTCTACTGTTATCTTTTTTTTTGTTGACTAATAGAAATTATATATTCTAAATACTAGTTAAAAAGAACTAAGTTCTTTATGTAGTCTAAATATATATATTCTAGAACTAAATATGTATATCCTAAATATATTCTAAAATAATATATATATCCTATAACTAATAGAAGTTCTTTATATATTCTAAATCCTAGTTTGTTACCAGTTGCTTAAATGTGTTGTACATCTCCTACTCTGTGATGTATCTTTATCATTCCCTTTATGGTATCTTTTGATTAACAATTTATAAATTTAATGTATTGATTTATGAGTCTTTTATAATTAGTGAGTTTTGTGTCTTAAGTTGTTTGGGGATAAGATAAGGCCCAATTTAATTTTTTTTTCCAAATGGATTCTCATTTATTGAAAATAGTCTTTTTTTTCCCCACTGATCAGCAGAGCTGCCTCTTTTATGTATCAAGGACTTCGACCTTGGTGTGGGCGTGTTTCTGAGCTCATGATCTGGTTCCAGTGGTCTGTTTGTGCCTGCACTAAGACCTTACAGTCTTAGCTGTGATAATTGTAATGAGCCCTTTTATATGGGAGAAGTAAATCCTCCCTTCTTTTTCTTTTTTTCTAAGAGTGTCTTTTTTGGCTTATTCTTTGTCCTTTGGATATTGGGATTTTGATTGGGGTTGCATTAAATCTGTAAATCAACTTGGAGAGAATTAACATCTTTAGAATATTATACTGTGAACATTGTACATTTCTCCATTTATTTAGATTTTCTGTAAGGTCTCCCAGTGAGGCTTTACAATCTTCTCTCTGGTAGTCTTACACATTTTTTGTTAGATTTACTTTAAAGGTTTCATATAATTTAATGGTGTGTGTGCTCCTTGAAAAAAATTTCATTTCTAACTGTTGTTGACCTCAGACATTTTTCTGAAAGAAATAGCAGGTAGAGTTTGTATATGCCTGTTATCTGCTATGCTGGGTGGGATGGGGAGAATTATGTAAAGAGGAGCAAGCAAGGGAAACTGAAAGTGAAAGGACATACTTGTCCCCTTTTACAGGCTTTTCTCTTTTGTGTAAAATTTAGGAGGTACTCATTTGTTTTCCACATATGTAGTTTATGGAAGAAAGGGCAAATAATGTGCCTTTTTTCTGTAAGTTATGCTGTGTTATTTTTAAATGCTTTAGTGTTGCATGGGAGATACTGATTAACTGCTGAGAGAAGTAAAAATTTTGAGTGGGCAATTTCTGATCCAAATTACAGTATTTTCTTGGGGAAAGGAAGGAAATTTGCTGCTCATGTTTCTCAAGAAGCCTGGTTGTCAAGGATTATGTAGATTAGGTCCCTCAGCCAATGTGAAAATATCCAAATCTTAGGCATGTCAATTCACTGATTCTTTTTATAATGTGATTTAAAGAATTTCACAATCTACTTCATATCAGCACTTAGAAATAATCCATTTCCCATTCTCATGTTTTCATCAAATGTTGTGCCAGGCTTCTGGCAAACAGAAACCAGACAGAATCTCCCTGTTAAAAAACAAAAACAAAACAAAATTCCTAGTGCATCCTGTCTTCCAGAGCTAATATTATGCATTTTTCACTTAGCTTTGTAGCTTCAGAGTTTTCATGTTACTGAAAATTTTTTATACGTGGCCTTTTTAATAGGTATATAACATTCCATTCTGTGTCATTTTTAAAATTTCCCTCCCAATTGGACATTTGAATCATTTTCTATTTTTCACACTTATACTAATATTTGGATGAACATCTTGTAAAGCCTTTTCTGCATTTTGGATTATTCCCTTAGAAGTGGAAATACTGGCTTAAAGAATTTGATCATTTGAACATTGAAAAATTTATTCAGTGACTATTGAGCACCATCTGCATGCTAAGTATTAGAGAGACAGTAAGGAACAAGACAGATAGGTTCTCATTGTCATGGAATTTACAGTAAGTGAAAGAGAAAGATTAAACAGATTTATTTATACAAGCCATTTCATAGTTAAAAATTTTGGTAAGTGCTTTGGAAAAAGAAAAGTACAAGATGTAGAATAGCAAATCTAATAGTGATGGTTCTAATTTAGATGAGGGGGTTGGTCAGAAAAGGCCTCTCTGAGGAAGAGACATTTAAGCTGACAGTCAAAGCACAAGAGGGAATAGTACATGTTAACGCTGGGGAGAGGGGGAAAGGGCACAGACAAGGGTTGTTAGGGAAAATTTGGCACAGAAAGACCAAAAACCTACCACTTTGTCAGTGGAGGGAAGTGATCTGAAATCAGTAGATAGGGACCAGATCACAAAGGCTTTGTAGGTCTTGTTAGGAATTGAGGTTCTTGAGAAAAGATTGTCCCATTCCATTCCAAAGTGGCCTGCCAATTTATACTTCTGTCAACCCTGTATGAGTGCCTGGTTCACTTATTAGAATTGCTAATCTCCTTTGTACAAGGTGTTGCTAATGAGATAAAATGTTTGCACTTCAGTTTGTATTTCTTTGATTACTAGTGAGGAAGAACCTTTCCCCAAATGTTTGTAGCCAGTTGGTGTTTCATTGTTTTGACCATTCAGTTCCATTTCCTTACTCACTAAAACATTACTTTTAAAGGTCTTCCACAAGTACTCTAGTAACAGACTGGCAACCACTTATCTGGAATCTGTAGAAGAGTTTCTTACATGTCTCTCATTCTGAGTACATACTCTGGGTAAGGGGCTAGATTAGGTCAACACCTGGTTTCTTTTGGCCTTGTTATTTGCTGCTTCATGGGTGTAGAAGTCTGTGGAGTTGGGAATTTGAAAAGAAACCGATAAACTCTGGTGCTTTTATTTTCTATAAGAGTCTGCTCATCTTTCTCCTAGGAAGCCATAGTTCTGTAACCAGAACTAATTGCTCTGCTTTTCCATTTGTTTAGCTCATTGTTTGTACTCTTACTTAGCACTTCATTTTTTTCTTTTTTTCATTGTTGATTTTATAACCCTTCTTAATTATAAGGCCCTTGAGGGTGGAGGCAGTGTCAGTCTGGCTCATTCTTGTCTTTGTTCCTCCACTGGCATTGACACTGTGTGTAATGGACAGTATTTGAGACACTGAGTATGAATGAGTTGGCTGTTTCTATATGGCTATCATTTACTATACTTTGAAGTTAGCTGAAAATACAGCCTTAATTTATCCTGAGGCCACGGAATAGCATACCTATGGTGGTAATATGTGATCCTCGCAGGATTGCAGGTCTTGACTGGGTTTTTCCTTAGTAATAGGTTGTGGTCATAGGAAATAGAAGCTCCCCAGGACCTGTAGCAACTTGCCTGGGTGCTGGGTTATGTTATCTTTTGGGTGTTTTCACTTTGCCCAACACCAGGTGTTAGGGGGAGAGACTTAACTGGTTGGAGCCTGTAAAATTTCAATACAATAATTAGATTTTTATGGAGCCGAGCCTCAGTAAACTCCTGCTGGCACTTGTGAGAACCCAAATCAGAAATGGACATAGGAACAAGATGACATTTTAGTGTTCTGAAATACCACAGAGATCATAAAAAGGTGTTACTTTGTGTATAGTACTTGTCTATGCTACATTCCATCATAGACCCTGCCATCCCTTGTTAGTGAGGTTGGCTGCTTTTGATGGTTAAAGGACTGCTTATTTTGTAGGTGAGCTAGGCTGTTTCTCTGGTTTCTACTACTCATTCCCTACAATTCGGGCATTTTCATTGTCATTAGCACTTAATATTCTTTTAGGGAATCAAGGGCATTCTTTTGGATGTCCTTATTTATGTTAATCTTCAATGCTGTAGATAATTTTAGTCTTCCTCTTGTAGTTTTTAAACAGTAACACTTCTGGCATGTGTTCTAATGAAATTGTAGCAGACTCCCTGCCACTTCTGGGTAGATAGGGAATTCTTTTGATGTTAGGGACTTTTGCCATGCTGTTAGACGTTTCTGTGATAAATAGGGCTTTTCATTCCTTTTGGCATACATTTATGAATGCTGTCATGTGTCACACACTTGGCAAGGTCTATTAAGCCATGTGGTAAAGAGCAGTGACAGAGGTGGGCACAGGTTCTGGGGGAGCATAAATAAGGGGTATTTAGCATTTCCATGGTGGATATGAGGAGGGTGGAGAGAGTACAAGGATCAGGGAGGCCTTTCTGGAGAAGGTAGAACTTACATTGAGTTTTTAAGGATGAATAAGAATCGGTTGATGACAAGGATGGCTTTTAATTCAGGCAAGGGTGACAGGAAGGAGCATAGTCAAGAATCTATTGCTGAAGGGGTGAATGTAGTAACCACAGTGTTGGTTATGTGAAACCTGAGCATAAGATTGTATATCAATGATAACTTAATTTAAAAAAAGTATATATATAAAGAGTCTTATTGCTGAAGTACACAATGTCACCTATGGAATATTCTTGTGAAAGAACTTTAACCTGAACTGGATCAAGGCTCTGTATCTAACTCTCAATTTACTGGAAATACAGGGGATGGAACAGCATGTTAAATGACACCTTGGAGATGCGGTTAGCAAAACCCAAAATATGGGAAGACAATCTAGTTTATTTAACAAACTACAAGAAAAGAAAAGAGGAAGGGGAAATCTAGGTATTGGAAGAGACTTAAGAGACACATCAGTGAAATGCAGTGTGTTGTCTTGTTGGACTCCGATTTGAATAAGTCAACTGTCAATACTTATGAGACAGTTGGGAAACTTTGAATATTGATTGGATAGTTGATGATGTTAAGGGATTTTGAAAAATTTAGGTGTGATAACGGTATTGTGGTTTTGTTAAAAAATAGCTCTGCTCTTTTAGATAAATAAAGGTGAAACTCGGTGACAGATTTTGCTTCAGAGTGATCCACTGTAGTTGGGCAGGAGGCAGGGTGGGTGACGTGTATTCATAAATTTTAAAGCTAGTGATGGGGTACATAAGCAGCTTATGCCATTCATCTTGCCTTTGTGCATGTTTGAGTTTTTCTGTGATGTTTTTAAGAAGCTGTTGTACTTCTATAGTATACTCCAGGCAAGACATCCATCCAATGAAATAAAAGCATTGGTTGTAGGGATGGAACAAAGAGGATGGGTTTGAGAAATAAGGTATGAGATAATTAGTTCTATTTAGATGTTTGAGGCTGGAGGGAAGGGAGTCTTAAGTTTATGGTTTGGGATCTGAGTACTGTTACCTAAGATAGGGAAAATGGAAGCAGTGTATCTTGAGGAGTTGGTGCGGGATGAGGACATTGGAAATTTGCTTTTGGATGTAGCGAGTTTAAAATAGCCAGGTAGAGATGAGTAGCTGGTAGCTTACAGGTGAAGTCAGAGCTAGTATGTAGGTGGTAGTTAACTTTAAGGGAGGATGAAATTGCCCAGGGAGAATATGTAGAAAAGGAAAGGGACAGTGAAAGCGGAGCCACTTTAGGACTCTTGAGAGGAAAGGTCAGAGAGTTAGAGAAGTAGAACTTTTAAGAAAATTAAGGAAACAGGAAATTTTAAGAAGCATAGGGAAACTATGAGGAAGGTCAAATAGGATAAGAACTTGTCTAGTTCCTCTTGATTATGAACATTAAAAGCTTTTGGGGAGCTAGTGGGGGATAGGAAAGCTTTGTGAATTAATGGTATTGATGTCCTGAAGTTACCAAGTCTCATCACAGTGGATCAATAGAAACTGTAGATCATGTTAAGTTTGTGTTGATTAGCTAGAGAGTTACAACTAAAAGCAAAAGAGCTTTCATTTTGTTGGAAACTAATATCATTACCCTTCATTTCCTTGGTGCCATTAACTTGAAAATCATATTCACTTGTGCAGAAACCTTGTCAAAGTTTACTTTAGTTCTCTATGAAATTTTGCTAATTTGTACAAAAAAATAGGGGAACTGAAGCTGCCATAGGAGTTCAAACTTCTAGAATTGTGAAACCTGTCTTACAGCCCATTTTCATAGTGAATCTGTTGCCATGCTGATACTCTTCAGTGTAAAAGCAAAATCTTACTAAAATCTCAGGCAGAGATTATGTTGCTTATTTCCTTTTCTTTTGAAGATTAACTTTTTAGAGTTGCTTTTTTTTAAAAGGCGGATTTTCTTTCCTTTAATTCTTTTTATCCCAAAGTGCAGATGAGATAATTGGTATGGAATTGCCTTGAAAAAAGATCACACATCAGTTGAAATGTGAGGTGTCATTGTTACTACCACCGTCTGAATGTCAGTATCTCTCTAGGGCTGGGATATTTATTGACAGTTGCAGCATTCGGAGTACTCGTCTACAGGGAAGAGAGTTTTGGCAGGAGTTGAATGGCCCTTTGCCCTTCCTGCCATCTTCTGTGCAAGGATCTTATAATTTGTATTTATTTTCCTGTGTGTACAGACAGGACTGTGAGAACATGTTTCATTGAAAAACCCTCACACAGCAAATTGTACAGCCTACACTGGGGAAAGGATGACTCAACCTTTTAGGGATGCTTTCCCTTTAGTTGCTAACCTCTGACCAGACTATCATGTAGTCTGAGAGTTGAAATTTACCCATTTTCCATAGATAGTTTGAGAGCTTCGTTGCCAGAAGGGGCCAGTGAGAAACTTTCTGTCTTTCTGAAGCAACATTTAGCCCACACTGACTGCCATTCTGTTGCCTGTTGAGTCATTCCTCAGTTCTGTAGAGAGCTTTTCTGGCTTTTCTCTTAAACATGATGTTCTTGGAGTGAGAAAGAAAGGACGTTTTTCTCTCCTTCACAGAATCTCCCCTACCCCAAATCTCATTGCTTTATCTTTTCTAGAAACAGAGTATTGCCCTCAATCATTCTGAGACTATTTTCTCTTTTTAAGGTCTCTTAGTGCTTTCATTTATCATTTGTTTGATTGTGTAAGCATTAAGGCATTTGCTGGGCTGAGTTCACAGCAGTAGGGTTTCAAGATACAGGCTGCTGCTTAATCAGAAAGATCAGGGAATTCTGAATAAACATACCAAATATGGATTTCTAGTTCAGCTATTTAAAAGTCAGTCAAATATGCTACAAGGCATCTTAACATCTTTATGATGAATATCGGTAAAAAGTACTGTGAATGAATGAATAAGCTTTTACATTGGGATAAATGACAACTGCTTTAATTTGAAAGGATCTAAGTTTGCTTTGTTTTTGCAATGGAAGGTAAAACACCCATTTTCGTTCTTTTTCAGAACATACTGCTATGTGCTAGTGGGAAAAGAATTGAAGTTTCTTTATTAGGAAAGGGAAATTCTTAAAGATTTGAACTTTCTTCTTATGGTTCCAACATCCAACAAGATTATTAAGCAGTTTAGAAAAGTCAAATAACATCAATAGGCTGTCTATTCACAGATGACGTGTCACATAGGAACAAGTTAAGGGTCTTTTTTAAGGGATTGGCAGATCTGAAAGACAGATTACAGCTCTGGAATGTATTCACATGACTTTTTGAAACAGATATTTTAATTGGAGTGGGGGAGAAATAGTTGAGCTTCTGTAGTTAAATATTCAACTTCCTTAGTCTATTATCTATAAATATCACAGATGAAAAAGCCATTAGAACTCTTTCAGAAAATGAAGTCACTATACATATTTATGTGTATGTAGGTGTTTATATGTGCCTAATCCCCATCCCCACCTCCAATTAATGGGGCTGTTGCACAGGATTGAGTTGTTTGGATTGCATTAATCTGTGGCTCTAAACTGCTTTTGCAGCCAGAATCCCTTATGCTAAGGTTTTGAATAAAACCTTGTCTTCTCTTCTTAAATAGGAAGGGAAAAAAGCAGTTGATCTGTTTTTTGAAGGTCTCTTACTGTATGTCTCTCCCCTCCCCCGAGAGACGAATAGCAGGGGAGGAGCCCAAGCTCACTCACTGTTCTGACCACACTTCATGTGTCTTAACTTGAGCTCTTTTTGGTTTCCTGTCAGCAGTAATTCAACTCTGTGCCATCTTGATTTGCCTGCAGGGTGGATAAATTGGTGATTGCACTGAGAAGGAGAGTTGAGTTTTCAGTCTGGTTTGACTATAAGACATGAGATTGAATTTGTAAAAGCTTCGGTTGCCTCTGAAGACAACATCTTTCTTCTGTGACTTTGAATTTTTTCCCTGTATTTGTGGGCTGTTGTTTCTGAGAAGAATCTGTCATGACTCTACTGGAACCTGAGATGTTAATGATGGCTGTACAGTCCGGTAATTTTCATACTTCCTGCAAATCCTATTTGTCCTAGGTTTCTTTAAAAAGGTTGGGCATATTTGTACTAAAGTTGGATGGAAGTGGGGAGGAAGACAGATGGTGGTGCACATAAATTGGCCAGTAAATGTACTGCATTTTCAGGTTTTTATTGTAAAAAGATTAATATATTTTTTCTAATTGCAAATTCTAGTTATTTAGACTAGCTTTGAATTAGATGTTTGCTGACCTTAACTTGGAATTAGATGTTTACTGACCTTAAGACTGTTCAGTGAGGAGACTTATGTGAGGGGAAAAAAACCTGTGTTCCCTTATCAAATATTTTGTTATTGTCAGTGGTGCTGTTTTTAATGTAGGATAATTAAACTGCTTTTGTAGTCTTAATGTATTGCTGTCTTTAATCAGTCATCTGCACTATTTTTATGTCTCTTTGTGAAAGCATGTTCTAAAATTTTTCCTTACCTGTTCTTTCTCTTTTGTAGTATAACCTATCTTCTGTAACATCTTTTGGTTTTTGGGAAATGCTCTTGATAACGCATAGGATTGGGACTCTAAGTTTTAGAGATGGGAAAGTTTGAACAGGGAGGCAGTCAACAGAAAGAATGAAGGATTTTTGAAATTCTGTTTCTTGAAACAGTTTTCCTAATTCAAACGCATCTTTTAAAACATTTTAGAATTCCAGTTTGTTGTTAGTGGTTTCTTTTACTTTTAGTGTTTTTAAACTTGTAAGTTAAATATCTAAAAATAGGGAATGTTCCTTTGTTATTTTTAGACTTCTGCTAAAATGTAGTCTGTAGTGTTTTCCTGTTTCAGAGAATTATTTTGAAAGGTTCATACAAATGGCATTTGGGGACCTCTTCCTTCCACTGGCCTTCAAGGAGAGTTGAGACTCCTTAGTTCTGGCAGATAGTGTCTGGCAGAATTGGTCTCACTGTTCTCCTTGGGGAGTGCTTAGATAATGTGTGAAAGACACAGATATTCACCTGAAGACAGGATCAGACGCTATCAGGTTAAGCTTTATGGACAGGGAGGGGGCAAAGCGAACAGATATTGCTAGCACTCTGTTCTTTCTGGTTTTACAAATAAGAACATGATGAGTCATTTATTGAGTTTTTCTGTTCATGTATGCTGTGCGTTCCAGGTTGCCTTTCCTTTTCCTCCCCCAGACCAGTTGAGCTGTGTTCTAAACAAGATAGTATGCTTATCTGAATCTTTCCCATCTGTCTTTGATGAAATAGCTTGCAATTAAACCGACTCAGATTTTTTTTTCCCCTCTCTCTGTATTCTAGTTCTCTGCTGGATGCAGGCAAGTGCCTATTTATTTTAGAGAGTTAATGTTAGCATTTGAACTGTCTCTCTCTTCATTGATCACCTAACTTACAGATCATTTCAGTCCAGTAACTTTCCTTAGGTTCTTTAAGTGCTTTTCTCTAAGGGGATCTCTTTTTTCCCAGCAGTATGAGGGAAAGGAACTTATTACTTCCTGGTCTTGCTGAAGAGCTGTTTTTCCTGTGACATGTGTTGGGCATGCTAGTCACCCATCTGTTGGACCAACTACTTCATAAAACTTTCAAAGGATAATAGTATGTAAGACAAGTATGAATGGAATTGACAAGGGTGTTGGATGCAGGTGGAGTGAAAGGTCTACAGAAAATGGCATGTAGATGCCCCTCTTGTCTTCTTTTGCCTATGTTACTAAAAGTAGAGAAGCTGGGTATAGATAGGTAGGGAGTTAATAGCAAACTAATTTCTCTAGTACTTGCAATTCTTAAAGGTTCAGAAACTTTATATATGTGTTGGTTTTGTAAGGTTGTTACTGTTTTCTTTTGAAGCTGTTACTGGATTATAACAGTAATATGACAGCTATATTTATGATAGAAATGGAAAAACATGTTATGAAGCTTTGATAAACTAAAAGCCAAGCATTCTTTCTAAAAACTCAAGACATTTAGATCATCTAAGTGAGCTGTAGGTTAATTTCTAGCAGTAAAATATTTTGACCTCCATTAATATGTGCTTTATAGGTGAAACTACTATTTAATGAGATATTTTGAGTAATTAAGCCCCCTTAGACAAGATTCAAGATGCAAATCTTTACCCTAAATGAAACTTTAAGCTAGTGAATATTGTAGCAAAGTTCCAGGGTGTATTGTGTTTTTATTAACAGTTTTCATTTAGTATTTGGCTTAGAGATTTTGGTGAGGCCTGTTCATGTATATACTTCCCTCCTCCTCAGTGCTGGTAGTCTCTTACTCTTTGAGATCCAGTTCAGATGCTGCCTTGCTGTGAAGTTTTTCTCCATAGAGTCAGCCCTTCTTGACTCTGCAGCACCAACTTTACAATGTAGACTGTTGTTTTTACCTTTTCCCCTAATTAGATTATTAGTTTCTCAAAGGCAATATATTCATCTGTATATTGGCTTCTGACATTACCACATGGTAGACACTCAGTAAGTTTATTTTTTGGGGAATAAATGAAGAAATCTTGCTTGTCATACTTCCCCTAATCAATAAGCATAAGTCCTTTAAATCAAGATTTTGTCAAAAGCATTTTGAGATTGCTTTGCACAAAGAAATGAATCCTCTGATCACCATCCTGTATCTTAGCCAATCCTTGTCCAAATCAGGTGCTGTTGAAAGCACGGATTTCAAAATTAAAATTCTTCCACATCACAGGATGTGCACTGTGCCCTGTTTTCCTGTGATGTGTATTGCTAAATCTAAGTGTTCTGATCAAGCCACAGTTAGAGGATAAATACATCTATTACCACTGTGGAAACCTGTTGAGATCATTGTTATTAGAAAACTAATGATCTGAGATGGACACTTGGGGTTTCTGAAGCTAGGACAAAGGGAATAGTGGGGCACAGCATTGACTCTGGTGTATTTTAGAACATGAACACCGGCGCTCAGCTCTTAACAGCTAATGTGTAAAGCTTTGATCAGGCAAGCCCTGTCCCTGCATCCAGCCAGTGTAGTCTTCTTGCTAGTTTATAATTCTACAACAGTGGGGCAGAGTTCCCTTGTAGAGAACAGGATTGAAGCCATTCCCTAGGTATGCTCCGATCCCATGGCATGTATCTGATCTCAATGGGCACAGTTAGGCAGTCAGTTTGTCTTTTCTGCCTCCTTTGTGCACATATATATACATGCACATCCACCCACATGCACACAGACACACACTCTACCCACACCTTGTGCCCCCTCCCACAACCCCTATGCTTGTCTATGTATACGATATCTCTGGAAGGATCTATTTGTAGGATATCTGTGGAAGGACTGGTAACAATGACTACCTTAGGGAAGGGGGCTGGAGAGCTGTGGAATTGGGATGGAAGAGACTTTTTGTTCCACAAGACAGTTGTGTTCTTGTTTAAGTTTAGTAAGATTATGGAATACCCTGTAAATGTGGAAGAATATATAGAGTCTGTATGACAACAATGCATAGAGGATGCAAACCCGCTGCCATACTAACCAACCTAAAGAATAGAGTACACTATACACTGAAGTCCACTAAGTGCCCTCTTTGATTTATCCCTTAGAAAACTGTTTTGTTTGCTTTTTTTTTGAGAGCCTGCCTATCTACTTTATTTTATTTTATTTTTTACTTTATCATTAATCTACAATTACATGAAGAACATTTGTTTACTAGTCTCCCCCCTTCACCAAGTCCCCTCCATAAACCCCATTACAGTCATTGTCCATCAGCGTAGTAAGATGCTGTAGAATCAGTACTTGTCTTCTCTGTGTTGTACAGCGCCCCCCATGCCTCCCCCCGACATTATACATGCTAATCGTAATGCTCCCTTTCTTTTTCCCCGCCCTTATCCCTCCCTTCCCACCCATCCTCCTCAGTCCCTTTCCCTTTGGTAACTGTTAGTCTATTCTTGGGTTCTGTGTTTCTGCTGCTGTTTTGTTCCTTTACTTTTTCTTTGTTCTGATACTTCACATATGAGTGAAATCATTTGGTACTTGTCTTTCTCTGCCTGGCTTATTTCACTGAACATAATATCCTCTAGCTCCATCCATGTTGTTGCAAATGGTAGAATTTGTTTTCTTATGGTTGAATAATATTCCATTGTGTGTATGTACCACATCTTCTTTATCCATTCATCTCCTGATGGACACTTATGTTGCTTCCTGTTTTGTTTGCTTTTAACTGTATATACCTTTTGAATCTTTCATGTTATGTGCCATGGTCATGCTGACTATTAAAAAATATTATCTGAAAGTGTTTCCTCAGTCTGCTTACTGTCTCATCCCTTTATGTCTGTATACTTAATTTCTGCATATTTCTTTAACTTCTGGTTCCCTGACCATTACAGTTTGCCTCTAACTGCATGTTTTATAATAATAGGGAGGGGTTGGAAGAGAGGAGTAGTAATTCATAAAGACAAGGTTGAAGGAAGATAGGTGGGCATACAACTTTTGCCCTTTTTGGTAATATGTTAATTCTTTTAAGGCAGGGTCCCCTGTTGGAGTTCATATCATTTAGAGGTCTGTACAGCTGGGGAAAAACTCCGGAACCTTCAGCATACCCTCCTTTTGGATCTCCTCATACTCTAAATATTAATGTGGGTTTTAAAAAACGTATTTTTGTTTATATTTAAGGGAATTTAAAGCCCGAAGGAAACCTTAGGTATTTTATTGTCCTTTCTTTAAACAAAGATGAAGAAATTGGCCCATTGAGGTTAATTTACTTCCTGAAATCACATAATTAATTAGTGGTAGAGATAGAAGGAGAATTCATTTTCTTACTCCCATGACGGTATTCTTTCTGGCATAACATACTTGCAAAGAAACCATCAGAGACCTTTGATGTATGAAATTGTTTATAATTTTCCCCAGAGATCTTGGTTTTCCTTGGGATTTTCCATTGCATCTTTCTATTACTACTCAGATTGACTCACATCTTAAGAGGTAGAGATAAAAACCAGTGGCTGGGTGTCTACCTCCTGCCTCAGAAGTCGAGTCAAATGCTACAAGCCCCGTGGTCCTTCGGTGGACTTCTGTCTTGCCCTGCCTTCTCTGGCCTGGGTGATGATCTCATACTTTGATGATCTCAGAAGACAGGTAGGCAGACAGACAGCTATTGTCATCAGCATTCTGGATTACATCTTACTGCCCTTTCTCTGACTCATTGATTTATGTGGGGTCCCCTTAGAATTAGAATCCAGATCAAAGGAATTTGAATTCATCTGTCTTGTTTTTTTCCTCCTTATTGTTTCCTTTTGAATGAGGCAAGCTGTCAGGACCATGAACCACAGTTTTAGCTTTATTTGAACAGTGCCAAATTAAATAAAGATGAGTCTCATACAGTCTTGTTTTTTTTGGAACTTCACTTTTATAATTACCACATGCATTATTTTTTAGAGGATTTTCCTTATAATAACAAGGAAAAAAATACTAAAAACTGCTTCTCTGCCATAAACAACAAAAAATAGCTTTCTATTTCTTGCTCTCAACAAGCTAAAGGGCAATATCAGGTTGAGCTCATGGTGTTGAGGGGTCTGGTCTTCCTTAATCTCATAGCAGTCCCATAAATGGGGTGATGGCAGCAGTTGGGTGAGTATAGAAAGCCCAGAAAAGAGGAATACATAGCAGTTACATAGTGTAAATAAATTCAGTAGTGAGATTTTACAGTGTGTCATAATTTTAAAGTGTTTATATGTTATCTGATCTTCACAACTCTTGAGGTGTCTGTATCTTCACATCTTAACAGGAGGAAACTGAAGCTTAGACAGGCTTCAGGACACACAGTAGGAGATGGAACAGATGTTTAATTCAGGTTATTTACTTTAAACACTACTTACAATGTTTCATTTAAAATGAAAGTCAGATCGGATCCCTCCTCACTCAGAACCTGCCATTGGTTCTCATTTACAGAAAAGGTCCAAATCCTTACAGTGCCAACAAGGTCCTGCACGATCGGCCCCAGTCTTGTTAACTCTCTGGCTGCATTTGCTCCTCTTTCCTCACTTGCGTTATCCAGCCATATAGCCTCTTTGCTGTCCCTGCACACCTTAGGGAGTGATCCTGTTCTGGGTTTTTATACTTGCTTGCCCTTATATCTGGAGCACATTTTGCTGAGTCACCTTAGGGCTTGCTCCCTTGCTTACCTCACATCTTTGTTTAAATGTCACTTTTTCAGTTAGGACTTCCCTGACCACCCTATTTTTAAAAATCCTGCTTTTATTTTTCTTCACAGTACTTTTCATCTGACAGAATATGTGACATGTTTGTTTAGTGGTTACTGTGATCTCTCCCTACTAGAATATAAATATCTAGTGAGGGATTTTTCTCTCTTGTTTTCTGCGTGTTTTCCAGTGCCTGTGAGAGTACCTGGCACATAATATGCACTTAAGAACAATTTTTGAATAAATGATTTACTAAAAAGTTTGGAATATGTTTTAGGCAAGTGTGTTCCTGAGACCATGCCTTTCAACTGTTTTCTATAGCATTCACTGCACTGCCTACTGCACTAGTTCTCAAAGGGTAGTCTGGGGTCCCCTGGGCTTCCCTGCCACTTCTGGAGTAGGTGAGAGATGCAAACTTTATGTGTATTTACCCTGAAATATTATTTGCCATTTTTACTGTTGTCCTCTCATGAGTGTACGGTGTAGTCTTCCAGAGCTATGTGATATGTGATATCCCAATAGATTGAATGCAGTACTGTATTTGAAAATTCAACTATCTTTTAGTAAATTATACATTAGACAGATTTGCAAAAATACTGAAACAATAGTACTCTCCTAAATATTTTTTGTTTTGGACAATAAATGCATTTTTCATAAAAATATTAACATGAAAAATGTTAATGTGTAGTGGGTTTATGGCTCTGATTTATTTATTTATTTATTTATTTATTTATTTATTTATTTATTTATTTATTTATTTATTTATTTATTTATTTATTTATTTATTTATTTTGGTGTCGTTAATATACACTTACATGAGCAACATTGTGGTTACTAGATTCTCCCCATTATCAAGTCCCCACAACATACCCCATTACAGTCACTGCCCATCAGTATAGTAAGATGCTGTGGAATCACTACTTGTCTTCTCTGTGCTATCCTGCCTTCCCTGTGCTCCAACCCCCCACATTATGTGTGCTAATCGTAATGCCCTGTTTTCTCCTTAGTCCTCCCTTCCCACCCATCCTCCCCAGTCCTTTTCCCTTTGGTAACTGTTAGTCCATTCTTGGGTTCTGTGAGTCTGCTGCTGTTTTGTTCCGTAAGTTTTTTCTTTGTTCTTATACTCCACAGATGAGTGAAATCATTTGATACTTGTCTTTCTCCGCCTGGCTTATTTCACTGAGCATAATACCCTCTAGCTCCATCCATGTTGTTGCAAATGGTAGGATTTATTTTCTTATGGCTGAATAATATTCCGTTGTGTATATGTACCACATCTTCTTTATCGATTCATCTACTGATGGACACTTAGGTTGCTTCCATTTCTTGGCTATTGTAAATAGTGCTGCAATAAACATATGGGTGCATATGTCTTTTTGAAATGGGGCTCCTGCATTCTTAGGGTAAATTCCTAGGAATAGAATTCCTGGGTCAAATGGTATTTCTATTTTGAGCTTTTTGAGGAACCTCCATACTGCTTTCCACAATGGCTGAACTAATTTACATTCCCACCAGCAGTGTAGGAGGGTTCCCCTTTTTCCACATCCTCACCAACATTTGTTGTTGTTTGTGTTTTGAGTGGTGGCCATCCTAACTGGTGTGAGGTGATATCTCATTGTGGTTTTAATTTTCATTTCTCTGATGATTAGCAATGTGGAGCATCTTTTCATGTGCCTGTTGGCCATCTGAATTTCTTCTCTGGAGAAGTGTCCGTTCAGCTCCTCTGCCCATTTTTTAATTGGCTTATTTGCTTTGTGTTTGTTGAGATGTGTGAGCTCTTTGTATGTTTTGAATGTCAACCCCTTGTTGGATATGTCATTTATAAATATATTTTCCCATACTGTAGGATGCCTTTTTGTTCTACTGATGGTGTCCTTTGCTGTACAGAAGATTTTTAGTTTGATATAGTCCCACTTATTCATTTTTGCTTTTGTTTCCCTTGCCCGTGGAGATATGTTCATTAAGAAGTTGTTCAAATTTATATTCAAGAGAGTTTTGCCCATATTTTTTTCTAAGAGTTTTATGGTTTCATGACTTACATTCAGGTCTTTGATCCATTTTGAGTTTACTTTTGTCTATGGAGTTAGACAATAATCCAGTTTCATTCTCTTACATGTAGCTGTCCAGTTTTGCCAACACCAGCTGTTGAAGAGGCTGTCATTTCTCCATTGTTATGTCCATGGCTCCTTTATCATATATTAATTGACTATATATGCTTGGGTTAATGTCTGAACTCTCTATTCTGTTCCACTGATCTATGGTTCTGTTCCAGTGCCAGTACCAAATTGTCTTGATTACTGTGGCTTTGTAGTAGAACTTGAAGTTGGGAAGCGAGATTTCCCCCTGCTTTATTCTTCCTTCTCAGGATTGCTTTGGCTCTTCCGGGTCTTTTGTGGTTCCATATGAATTTTAGAACTATTTGTTCCAGTTTGTTGAAGAATGCTGTAGGTATTTTGATAAGGATTGCATTGAGTCTGTAGATTGCTTTAGGCAGGATGGCCATTTTGACAATATTAATTCTTCCTAGCCAAGAGCATGGGATGCACTTCCATTTATTATTATTATTATTATTATTTTTTAAAATTGTATTTTCTTTTTTTTTTTGAGAGGGCATCTCTCATATTTATTGATCAAATATCAAATGGTTGTTAACAACAATAAAATTCTGTATAGGGGATTCAGTGCTCAATGCACAATCATTAATCCACCCCAAGCCTAATTCTGTCAGTCTCCAATCTTCTGAAGCATAATGAACAAGTTCTTACATGGTGAACAACTTCTTACGTAGTGAATAAGTTCTTACATGGTGAACAGTACAAGGGCAGTCATCACAGAAACTTTCAGTTTTGATCACGCATTATGAACTATAAACAATCAGGTCAAATACGAATATTCATTTGATTTTTATACTTGATTTATATATGGATCCCACATTTCTCCCTTTATTATTATTATTATTATTTTAAATAAAATGCTGAAGTGGTAGGTAGCTGTAAGTTAAAGGTAGAAAACATAGTTTAGTGTTGTAAGAGAGCAAACGTAGATGATCAGGTGTGTGCTTGTAGATTATGTGTTAATCCAAGCTAGACAAGGGCAATAATACATCCACGGATGCAGAAGATTTCTCTCAAAACAGGGGGGGTGAGATTCTAAGCCTCACCACTGTTGATCCCCAATTTCTCACCTGATGGCCCCCCTGCGACTGTGCCTGTCTTAGGTTGTTCCTCCCTTGAGGAATCTTACCCGTCTCTGGCTAACCAGTCATCTTCTGGGGCCATACAGGGAGATGTAAAGTTGGTAAGTGAGAGAGAAGCCATATTGTTTGAAAAGGTTAGCTTTTTAGTTCTTTCCATTTATTAGTGTCCTCTTTAATTTCTCTTAAGAGTGTTTTGTAGTTTTCAGGGTATAGGTCTTTCACTTCCTTGGTTAGGTTTATTCCTAAGTATTTTATTCTTTTTGATGCAATTGTGAATGGAATTGTTTTCCTGATTTCTCTTTTTGCTAGTTCATCGTTAGTGTATAGGAATGCAACAGATTTCTGTGTATTAATTTTATATCCTCCAACTTTGCTGAATTCAGTTATTAGATCTAGTAGTTTTGGAGTGGATTCTTTAGTGTTTCTTATGTACAATATCATGTCATCTGCAAACAGGGACAGTTTGACCTCTTCCTTACCAATCTGGATGGTTTTTCTTTCTTTGTGTTGTCTGATTGCTGAGGCTAAGACCTCCAGTACTATGTTGAATGAAAGCGGGGAGAGTGGGCATCCTTGTCTTGTTCCCGATCTTAGTGGAAAAGCTTTCAGCTTCTCGCTGTTAAGTATGATGTTGGCTGTGGGTTTTCATGTATGGCCTTTATTATGTTGAGGTACTTGCCCTCTATACCCATTTTGTTTAGAGTTTTTATTATGAATGGATGTTAATTGATACGTAAATTTTACCTTAATTTTAAAAACTGTATGAGCAAATATGCAGGTTTCCTTGGAGTAACAGACAGAAGATCAGTTGTTGCCTTTGGCCAGAAGTGGAAAGAGAAGTTAACTACAAAGGGGTGAAAGAGAACTTTAGAGGATGAAAATGTGTATCCTAATTGTTGTAGTGGTTATGTAGGTGTATACTTTTGTCAGTACTTAAAACGGGTAAAGTTTATTATATCTGAATTAAACTTCAACAAATTGATTTTAAAGGCTTATAAAATTATCTCTAATTTTAAGCTTAAAGTTTTAGGTTAAAATTCTCTGATCTTTTATTAATATAAGGCTAACAACTGTTAGAAAAATAAGGGACTCTGATTTCTATTGCTAATTGCTATCTCCCCTTTTCCCCTAATCAGTTTATGAAGTGATATTAGATTGATCAGTTTCAGTCAGACTGTGCTCTTAGGTTTTTGAACTGGCATGATTCTGTTGCTGTGCTTTTCAGAACCTATGAGTGGGTGTGATCTAAATTTTTTTTAAGTTTATGGAACATTCTTTTGGCTTTTAGGCTTTTTTCCTTTTATGTACGACAGAAAAATGTTCCATTGGGTGTAACAAATCAGGTTGATTGCCTTTCACCTCCACTCTGGAGTATCCTGAGCTATTTTGGGCACCAGAAAGTTGGAGTTAAAATGACTCTTGAAGGAAGCAAGCAAAAGGGGAAGGAGTTAGCACTGCTAGGTAATACCTAGGACAAAACAAACTAAACCAAATGTGTCAACTTCTTTCCCACACATTATTTCTGTCTCCCACCCATTGATCTCATGTTGGGAAATGTGCTGTATTACATAGAATCTTCCAAGGTTTGACAACAATTCTAGAAGATAATTTCTAAGTTAGAAACACCACCTCTGTAGATGGCTCCTGAGTTTTCTCCCTGAGGTGTCTTTCCCACACCCTCACTCATTTCTTGAGCAGCCTGACCATGCCTAAATGAATAGAATATTTCCTAGTCAAAATTCTGCCCCACAGGTGGACATCTTTTATTATTTCCCTTAAGCATAGCTGAGGCAGTCTTATATTTTAAAAGCAAACTATTAAAAATACTAGTAGAGACCAAACAGGAAAATGCAAACCAACCAACCAACCAACCCCCAAACCTAAGCGACCCATTTCTACAGTAGGGCATTCTAGCAAAAATATAAAAATATATTTAAAGTAATAGTAGCTAACAGTTAAATAGGATTTACATTACAAGACAGTGTCCCAAGCTCCTTATATATATGAATTCTTTTAATCCTTGCAACAACTATATGAGATGGATGCTCTGATTATCCCTTTTACAGATTATAAAACTGAGGGACAAAGTGGATAAGGAACATGCCCAATGCCACATACCTGGTAAGTGGTAGAGCTAAGATTGCACCCAGGTGGTCGATTTCAGAATCCATGCCCTTTACTACTACATTATATTGCTTTCCATGTGAAGTTCAAGTCCTTTTTTCCCCAAACAATTACATAGCAGCTCTTGTCTGTACAACTATCTACCCAGCTTGTCTAGGTTCCTTTGTCTTGTTCTCTCAAGGACATAGTCTACTTTGTCTTTTTTGTCCCCTTCCCCCCTTGCCTTATCCTCTGCAGAACACTTTGACATAATCACTAAAAACAAACAAAAACATCTAATCTTTTCCTCTTTTTGAATACCTATTTTAACTTCTGTCCTAGACCGCCTCTCTACAAAGGGATGACCTTTTTTTCTACATTTAACTCTATTTACAAGCCCCTGATCTTTGCCTAGAAGTGTCCCTGGTTTTAACAGTGATTCTTATACCTGCTCATGAGGATTAAAAAGATGCTATTTTGAATTACAGTGTAGTAAGATTTCTGACTGCACCCAGGGCCGAAACTAGCATCATATGATTGAAACTGAGCAAAACCTCTTGAGTGTCTTGCCATAAACGTGCATTAGAAATTTTTTCCGATGTAGCAAATAGTTTCTGTGGGTAGGAAGTAAATTTAAACCTGCCTGTCTTCAGAGTGGGAACATTTTCCATGCAAGGTCCTTCCTTGTTCGCTCTGGTAAGAAAAAAGGTCCCTTGCCTTCTTCCCCCATTTCTTCTGAACTCTGCTTTGCAGAGCATTTGGGAACCTCTTAACAGCTGAGTTTTATACCTGCTAAGTCAGTCCGTGAGATGTTTGCAAATAATCTTCCATTAGCTTTATCCTGAAGATCCCCTTGCAGTTAAGCTTTCGGTCAACTGACTCAGTGTTACTAAATTTAGTTTAATCCCAACTAAGGAGGTTAATATGAATGTTTTAGAGAAAAAGTCTTGATAAATTGAAGAAAAAGTATATTTTTTGATGTACTTAAAAAATTTACAAACTATTGTATGAAAGAGGTTTGAGAATCTAGAAAAACATGCAGTCTCCACCTGCCATAGGGATCGTATTCTAGTTTAGATAGGTAAGAGTAAGAGCTTAGATAATAATCTAGTCAGCATTTGTCCTCAAGGAATAGTGGGCAAGTTTCCTGGTATGCATGGTTCCATTTTATAAACATAAGGGTGCCTGTTGTCTCCAACTTCACCTCCTGCTCTTTTCCTTTTTGCTTTCTAGATTTCATCCACCTTTCCATCCTTCCTTCCCTCCTGTTTCCAGCCTGCTTTGTTCATGCTTACTCATTCTTAAGGTCTCAGAGAATGTCCTTCCCCTCTGGTTATTTTCATTCTTTCTCATTCTCTATTTCTTTGTGCATTTCTACTTTGAGATTAGTTGTTTACTTATGGGACTTTTTGATTGTTTAATGTGAGTTTCCCTCACTAGATTATAAACTCTATGAAAGTAAGTATCTTTGTTATTTTATGTATAGCATCTGTCTAGCTTGATGATAGTAGGTATTGAATAAATGTGTAGTGATGGATGAAATGAAGTGAACAGGAAATATTGGAGAGATTAGGTAGAATAAAGCCTCTTTGTATTACCAATGCATTGAGTATTGAGGTTCCCTAACCCAACTGTTTCTCACAGAGCCAGAACAAACCATCCCACTAAAGGTGGTTCTGTTTCCTTTATGAGATATAGAAGATCATGTATTTTTGTGTGTGTGTGGTTACTACATTTACCCATATTATCAAGTCCCCACCCATCCCCCAATGCAGTCACTGTCCATCAGTGCAGCAAGTTGCCAGAGATCCACTATGTCTCTTCTCAAAGATCATGTATTTTTGTACCATCTTTGCCTCTCTCATTCATTTTGAGAAAGGTCATTCTTAATTTTTGTAAAATTGTCAAGATATATAAACTATGGAGTATTTGTATTGCTATCACTAAATACACTTAGACCCAGAGTTGAACCAAAAATTGTGTCTTGTTTCAAATAAGGAGCTAGCACATATTTGGGAACTCTATATGTTTCAGCTAATTGATTATAGAGATTTAAATTTTTTTCTTTTTAATGTACTCAGTTTTGTCTCAGGCTTTTGGAGATATTATGGCTTAATTAAGTCAAAGGACTTTAGCAATTTTCATCAAAATGGCAAGCATTCATTATGAAGTTTAATACCTCAAGCTCAAATCAGGAGCGTTAGTGTCTAAATACTTCTTTCTGCATCCTGTCCACTGATTTCTTTCTTACTGCATCTCAGAGTACCTTTCAAGGTGGAGATTGACAATTTTTGTGAGATACATGGTGCTCCTGAAAACTCTTGGCTTACTGTACTTAGTTTCAAAGATTATTTTCAGAAGGATGTCCGACAGCTTTAAACTTGGTATGCTGGTAATGGGATTAAAGTACCACAGACAGACTTTGTTCCTTGGAAAACTTTCCTTCTCATTTCTTTCTTTTGTTTTTTTAAGCTTTCTAAATTGTCTTTGTTCTTTTGGAGGTACTTAAATATTTCTTTTCCTAGCAGAAGAGTTCTATAAAATAAGATTTAGAAAATTTATGGTTTAACAAATGCTCTTCTTGTAAACTTTTCATGATAAAGATGGATCAGTTAAAGTTTACAAATTACTTTTAAGATGCAGATTGCTAAGTGGTGGAATTATGGGTATGAGTTTCTTGGCTTTTCAGGATGTCATCCTTTTTAGCCCTGTAGCTAAATATCAAGAGGCTGCATGTTCAACCATAAAACGTTAGTCTCTGCCAACATTACATCAACTCCACAAAATCTCATTGGCTAATTATTCCTTGAGACTAGGACATGGATTTGGCAGCTTGTGAAAGCTGCTTTTTCCAATTTCTCCTTTCCTGGCTGTGACATATCCCAAAGGAATGAGGTTGAGAAATAATCATCTTCTTTGGAAAGCTCTCAGCCTCTCATTCCCACAGTGGTTCTCATAGTCACAGATAGACGATCCCTTCTTCCACTTGAGGAGTCCCTGTAGCTGATGATGTATTCTTTAAGTGGTGACCAAGGCACCGTGACTGAGCCATGGAAGGGTGATGGCAAGGAGCCTCATATTCTTTTTGTTTTTGTTTTTCTTTTTATTTTGATATCATTAATGTACAATTACTTGCACAACATTGGTCAGTAGACTTCCCCTATTATCAAGCCCCCCCCACATACCCCATTACAGTCACTGTCCATCAGCGTAGTAAGATGCTATAGAATCACTACTTGTCTTCTCTGTGTTATACTGCCTTTCCATGTCGCCCTGCCCCCTACTACATTATGTGTGGTAATTGTAATGCCCCCTTTCCCCCCATATCCCTCCCTTCCCACCCATCCTCCCCAGTCCCTTTCCCTTTGGTAACTGTTAGTCCATTCTTGGGTTCTGTGAGTCTGCTGCTGTTTTGTTCCTTCAGTTTTTTTCTTTTTCTTATACTCCACATATGAGTGAAATTATTTGGTCCTTGTCTTTCTCCGCCTGGCTTATTTCACTGAGCATAATACCCTCTAGCTCCATCCATGTTGTTGCAAATGATAGGATTTGTTTTCTTCTTATGGCTGAATAATATTCCATTGTGTATATGTACCACATCTTTATCCATTCATCTACTGATGGACACTTAGGTTGCTTCCATTTCTTGGCTATTGTAAATAGTGCTGCAATAAATATACAGGTACATATGTCTTTTTCAAACTGGGCTGCTGCATTCTTAGGGTAAATTCGTAGGATTGGAATTCCTGAGTCAAATGGTATTTCTATTTTGAGTTTTTTGAGGAACCTCCAGTTTGCTTTCCACAATGGTTGAACTAGTTTACATTCCCACCAGCAGTGTAGAAGGGTTCCCCTTTCTCCACATCCTCACCAACATTTGTTGTTGTTTGTCTTTTGGATGTTGGCCATCCTAACTTGTGTGAGGTGATACCTCATTGTGGTTTTAATTTGCATTTCTCTAATAATTAACCATGTGGAGCATCTTTTCATGTGTCTGTTGACCATCTGAATTTCTTCTCTGGAAAGTGTCTTTCAGCTCCTCTGCCCATTTTTTAATTGACTTACTTGTTTTTTTGTTTGTTGAGGCATGTGAGCTCTTTATGTATTTTGGATGTCAACCCTTTATCGGATATGTCATTTCTGAATATATTCTCCCATACTGTAGGATGCTTTTTTGTTCTACTGATGCTGTCCTTTGCTGTACAGAAGCTTTTTTAGTTTGATATAGTCCCACTTGTTCCTTTTTGCTTTTGTTTCCCTTGCCCGGGGAGATATGTTCATAAAGAAGTTGCTCATGTTTATGTCCAAGAGAGTTTTGCCCATATTTTTTTCTAAGAGTTTTATGGTTTCATGACTTACATTCAGGTCTTTGATCCATTTTGAGTTTACTTTTGTGTATGGAGTTAGACACTAATCCAGTTTCATTCTCTTACATATTGCTGTCCAGTTTTGCCAACACCAGCTGTTGAAGAGGCTGTCATTTCCCCATTCTTTTTGTTTCCTAAAATTCGTATATAATGAATTAAATATTATATATATGGATGTATAATTTTATACTGGTTTCAAGTATACAACACCGTGGTTCATCAGTTACCCATATTATTAAATCCTCACTCCCACTAGTGCAGTTACTATCTGTCAACATAGGAGTCTCATGTTCTTTGAGGTATGTTTCTGGGTGGTTGTTGAGAAGGATCCTCGTGCTTTTGTTAGGAACCTCTTTGTATTACCAAAATAGAAGAACTTGAAAGTTTAGGATTGGGAATAGGTGCATATCATCTGTATCAGTTGACAGTCAGTGTAGAAAATTAGTATGGATATTTATCATCTCCTTTAATGAACATTTGTAAAATAACTTTCTTGAGGGCAACCTTGGGTAATAAAAGAACTATATGACCTTAAGCAATCCACATAATCTTTTTTAGCCTCCATTTTTTTCATCCTTGAAGTAAAGATACCTGCTTTGTCTGTCTTAGAAGATGGTGTAAGGATGGGATGAGATAATACATGTGAAAAATTTTGCCAGTATCACCACTGATGTACTAGTCACCCTATTCAGGGGACCCCTTTTGGGCCTCCTTATATTTGACCTATCTTTACCATTGGCCCTCTTTGATGCTCTCTCCTCATTCTGTACTACTCAGAGTTCTTTATATAATCTGGCTAACCTAAGCATAAAATAAAATTTTGGGAAGAGTATTGGATAGTACGTACACCCTCTAATAAGAGGACTGGTTAACAGAATGAACAAGAAATGAGAACATTAGCAGAAACTGAGTAAGGCAGCACATAGTGAAGACCATGGCATGAGACCAATTGTCTGAGAACTCTTTTACTGGCACTGCTCACTTAGCCTTCTCTGCTATCACTGCTGACCTGGTCTCCCAACGAATGCTTGCTACCATTGGTACTACCACCAGTAGACAGTTGCCACAGTGCTGTGAATAATTTCTGTTTGTGTTTTCCACCTCTCTGTTATTCTGCCAATTTTCAGAGTTCTAGATGGGAGGATCTGATTGGCTGGGCTTGAGTTATATTTGTAAGCTTGATGCCAGAATGCTTAGACAGGGACTATCTGTTCCTCTACAGCTTCTTAGTAGGAAGAGGGTCCTGTGTTCCCCTGGTCTTGTAATTACACCCAAGTAGGAATGGTATTCAGATCCTGAGCAGGTAAACTATAGGCACCATTCTGTCTCCAGCTTGCCTCCTACCTCTCTGCCCACTATTAGTCTCTTTTGCAGTCTTCTCTTCTTCCCATCCCCTAAATGTCCAGGGTTAGTCCCTTATCCTTTTTTCTTCTCAGTCTACACATTCTCCCTAGCAATCTCATCCCAACTTGTGGCTTTAATTATCACTTTCTCAGGATGTCTGTGTCTATATCTCTAGCCCCCACTTACTCCTGAGCTCTAGGTTCATTTAATCCATTAATTCGTCCCACCTGGACATCTAGATGACTTACTGCATGTCAGACTTCTGCATATTTAAAGTTGATGTCACATTCCCCGAGACTACCACTGCATTCCCTAACTCAGTACCAGTTGCCTAACCAGAAAACGAGTAGTCATTTTCAATTCCTCTTTTCCTATGTTCCTCACATCTATTTGGTCTCTGAATTTTGTAGATTCTGCCTCTACTTTGACTTTTCACATTTTGTCTCACTACCCTAGATCAGACAGACCCTCACCATTTCCTTTTTTTTCCTTTATTAAAAAAATTTTTTTAACATTAAAAAAATTGAAGTATAGTTGATATACAATATTATATTGGTTTCAAGTATACAGCACAGTGATTGACCAGTTACATACATTAAGTGATCACCCCAACTAGTGTAGTTACTATCTGTCAATATAGAAAGATGTTACAGAACCATTGATGGTATTCTCCATGTTTCACTTCCATCTCCGTGACCAGCTTATATTATGATTGAGATTTTGTGCCTCCTTTTCCACTTCATCCACTCATCCCAGCCTCTCCCCCATGGTAACCACCAGTCACTTCTCAGTGTTTATGAGTTCAGTGCTTTTTTGTTTTGCTTTTAGATTTCACGTGTAAGTGAAATCATATGGTATTTGTCTTTCTCCTCCTGGCTTATTTCACTTAGCATAGTACCTTCTCAGTCCATCCATGTTGTTGCAAATGGCAGGATTTCTTTTTTTATGGCTGAATAATATTCCATTGTGTATATATACATCTTTATCCATTCATCTGTTGATGGAAACTTTGGTTGCTGTAAATAATGGGTTGTAAAAAACTTGGCTGTTGTAAATCATGTGGAAATAAATATAAGGGTGCTTATATCTTTCCAAATTAGGGATTTTGTTTTCAGACTCTCATCATTTCTCACTGTGGTTTCAGTAGCCTTCTCATTAGTCTCCCTGCCTAGAAGCCAGCTGTTCTCTAATCAGTCCTTTATACAGCTGGCCAAGATACTTTTTCTAACCATCAACTCTAATAATTTTATTCTTCTCAGAATTCTTCAATTTTTTATGGGGCAAAATTTAAACTATTTTATTTGTCTGTTTGGCTTCTAATTATTCAGTCATCTATTACTTACAACTTCAGTCTCCAGCAAGACTGAGCAGCTTCTAGTTTCCAAAACATTTTGTGCTCTTTTCATTTTCTGTTCCTTTGCATATAATCTTCCTTCTGCCTTGATCATTTTTCTCTCTGTGCTTGCTAGCTTACTAATGTTTATTCATCTTTCAAGTCCTAGCAAGGACTGCCTCTTCCGAGATGCAGGCTGTCTGTGATTCCAGACATCTCAGGTGCTCCTTCCCTTGTGCTCCCCTCATACTGTTACAGACCACCAGAACGATTGTTCTGTTACATTATTATTTCTATCAGGTCTCATCATTAGAAGTAAGCTCCTTGAATATACAGGGTTGGCATCTTATTTCTGTATCCCCAGTTCCTGCCACATAGCAGGCACTTAATTTTTACTTAAAGATTAAGTGATGAAAGCATTTTGAGAAGTAAAGTGCTGTACAAGTATAGCAGTATTTTTTTAAATTGTTTATTGTGACAAAATTGGTATGTAACATTAGTTTCAGGTGTACAGCTTAATTAATTTGGTATTTGTATGCACATTAATAAAGATCACAATAAGTCTAGTTACCATCTGTCACCCTACAGTTGACCCCCTTTTTACCGACTGCACTAACCCCCTTCTCCGGTAACCACCAATATCTCTTCTGTATGAGTTTTTTTTTTTGGTATCGTTAATGCGCAATTACTTGAACAACATTATGGTTACTAGACTTCCCCTATTATCAAGTTTCCCCCACATACCCCATTACAGTCACTGTCCATCAGCGTAGTAAGATGCTATGGAATCATTATTTATCTTTATGTATACAGCCTTTCCCGTGTCTCCCGCCCCACCCCCCCACCCCCACTCCCCCGCTACATTTTGTGTGCTAATTGTAATGCCTCTTTTTCCCCCTTATCCCTGCTTCCCACCCATCCTCCCCAGTCCTTTTCCCTTTGGTAACTGTTAGTCCATTCTTGGGTTCTGTGAGTCTGAAGTCTAGCAGTATTTTTATTGTTGTAATCATCAGGCCCTTCCTAATTCTAAAGTTCTGTGGTGTATAATCCAGTTCAGGGGGAATAGTTCTGATTTTATTTGTTTCATCCATCTCCAGATAGCCAGAGGTCCAGCAGCCCTTCCAGCCTTGCAGATGAGTTTGCCTTCTCTCTGATCAGCCTTATACTCTTTCTTCAAGAAGCTGATTAAATGTACTTTCCTTCAGTTTTCCCAACCTTTCATGTAATACACATTTTAGTCCTCAATGATTCCTTCATGTGTGACTCCATTTCCTTACCCGACAAAGTTACTTTGCTTTAGTTAGTTGCTCTAGTTAATAAATTATACAGTGGCTGGGAACATACAAAGTATGGATAGTCTAGAGGTTCTCTAGAGAACCTTTAGGTCTATCTCCCAGTTTGGCCCCACTGCTGGTTCTGCAGAGCCTTCTCTCCCATCAGCTCTGGGAGCTCAGATCCTGGTCCTGTGCTTCTACTGAGAGCCATAGCAGAACAAACAGTGTATAGTTTAATTTCACTCCTTTTTGTTTTAGGACTTGCTCACTGTCTCTTGATTTACTGCACTGAGAAGCATAAGTTCTGATTTTTTTTTTCTTGTTCCTCTGAGGGAGCCTGCGTCATTGAGAAATGTTTAACCTCATGGCCTTGCACTGGGGCTGGAAATTTGCCTAAGGGAACTTGAAGCTGGCAGTGTTTTTATTCAGATTCCCCCTTATGGGTAGGGGGATTTCATCAGGGCCTGCCAAAACAGGAAGATGTTGGGAAATTTTTAGTAGCAAAGCTGTTGCCATTAGATTTCTGAAAGTATTTGAAGTGTTTTCTGGAGATAATCTTTGAAATTTTGAAATCCCTCTGGGAGAAAGCTGTATCTTCTACCAGGTATAAACAAAAATTTGGGCTGAGAAATTTAGCTTTTCAGTTGTGTGGTATGTTGTTAGAACTTTGACTAGTTGGATGAGAAAGAGAAGCTAACCAGAGAGTTTTAGGAGTTTAGAAACTCTCACTTAGGGAAAATATCTGTAGGTCAATGCAAATCTCTATGGACTATGGGAAGAATTTGGCTTTCTATCAATTCTGGATTATCCTAAGAGTAGATCATCACAGGGATTTTCTTCGGCAAATCTTTTTCAAATTCTTACTGACATTGCCACTGTATCTATTTGCAAAAGCACTTTGTTGATAACAAACAAGATTTTGGTTCAGTAAGAGAATAGATGATCTTTTGTGCCCAAATGATGATCTCCCTATTAGGAGAAGGTGTGAACCAGCAAATGTTTTGAATATGACTACCTCTGCTTATTTTTATCTTTGTGTCACAGATGAGGAAAAGTTATACAGTTGTTTGCCAGTATTGGCATCATAAGCTGAGCGGGCTCTGGGCCCTGACAAGAGAAGAATTGTGCAGTTAGGCCATTTGTGACAGTTTTGTGGCTTCCTGGAAAATTAGAAACAACTGCACAGTACTTAATACAAATGTAGGCATTTTGCCCACTCTAAAAGATAAATGGATTCATCCACCAGTAGGCCTTTCTATGTTAGCATGGATGATTGAAGATTGATAATATGCACGATTAATGTGAGACTTCTCTTATAATCAGCAAGTATTTATTAATTATTGATGATATACTTAACATTCTGATAGGTGCTCTTGGGATTTGCTTGAGAAGTAGAAGGAATTATTCTGAATTTCAGGAAATCTGTATTCTTGTTGGAGGTACAGGCATTACGAAGGATTATAGTATCCTAAGAAAAAATAGATAAATAAGGTCAGGAAAATTTAAAAATAGAGGTGAGATTAGAGCTAGACCTTAGAGGAAAGGTGCAATTTCGATAGGCAAGAAGAGTCAGAGGAGGGAAGAGTGAATCGCTGGTGTTGGGTAGGAAGTGTATCCTAAGGCAAGATGTGGAAACTAGACTAGGTGTGGTATGTGAGGAAAAATAAGGGTTTCACCTTGTAGAATAGGAGGTATGGGATAGTTGCAAGAGGAAATTGAGTTTAACAGGAATAAGGAGCTGGATTATTGAGGCCTCTGAATGTTAAATTGGAGAGTTTGACCTTCGCCACACAAAGAGGAGTCATTTTAAACTCTTGATATTTATCAATCCATTTCTGTCAATAATTAACTTTAAATTGAAATTTTTATTGAGACAATCGTTTTTGATTATTGATTTACAGACAGTTGTAAGAATGCAGAGAGATCCCTTGAACACAAGTTTTAAGTGATGTTTGTAAAAGTCACTTCAAAGATTGCACAAATATATGAGATATTATCCCTGCTTTTCACAGCATACAGGAAAAAGATACATATATACATCCTTTTAATAGATAAGAAAATATGAGCTTAGATATACAATGAATTGCTTTTGGAAGGGGGTTAGGAAATGATTCATGATGCTGGTGCCATGTGAGGTAACTCACTCAGCTCCTCATTTATCCCAGGGTCTGTACCAGATGCTAGAGGTAAAGTGGGGAACTAGAAAGACATGGTCCCTGTCCTTGTGCAGCCTCACATTTATTGGTGAAGGCAGACAAATAATCATAATAAAATAGAATGGGGGTTATACTAGGAAATTCAGAATGCTGTAGGAGAACACAGCACTTCTAGGGAACACTGCAGGAGGGCCATGCAAAGAAAGGGCTGTTTAAGCTATGATCTGAATGATTTTCCAGCAGAGAGTACAGTGTGAAGATCTGGAGGTATGAGATAAAATAGCACACTTGAGGAACCGATGGACTTTTGTTACAGCTGGTATAGGGAGATGGTGTAGTATCATGGGTGTGAGTAAGGATTCTGGAGCCTTACTGCCTGGGTTTACATCCTGGCCTGAACACTGACTAGTTGCCTTGGACAGTTACTTCTCGGTGCCTCAGTTTCCCCATCTGAAAATAGGCGTAACAATGATTCCTACCTCATAGATTAGGACTAAATGATTTAAGACAAATAATGCCCTTAGATTAGTGCCTGGCACACAGCAGGTCCTCAATACATGTTGACTGTTACTGCTACAACTACAGCTATTAATTGTGAGAAGGTGAATGGTAAGAAAATAACTTAGAGATTCAAGGGGGCCTTAAAAGCCATGTTAGGAATTTGGACTTTATCCTAAGATAATATCCTAAGAGCAATAGGAAGTCATTCCAGGATTTTGCATAGAGATGGTATTAGATTTGCATTTTAGAAAGATGATTCTGGTTTCAGTGTAGAAAATAAATTGAAGGGGGGGTTAAGAAAGGTGGCAGGGAGACCAAATAAGAGGCAGTTGCAGAAGTCCAGGTGAGAGGTGTTAGCTCTGGAGATAGCTCTTATGGCATTCTGCTCGTGAGAGGGAGGTGAGTGACAGTAAACAAATATATAATGTAATATCAGGAATGACATGTGCTAATAAGAAAAGTACAGCAGGGAAAAGGAATAGATGATGAGTCTGTAGCTGGTTAAAAAGAGAGTCAGGGAAGGCCTTTCTGAGAAAGTGACATTTGAGCAGAGACCTGCATGAAGTGAAGGAATGGACGGACCATGCTTATGTTTTTATGGGGGAAATCTTTCCAGGCACAAGAGTGAACATGCTTAGCATGTTTAAGGTCTAGTAAGAACGGGTGTAGGGGTTGGTGGGTAGAGATGAATGAGGAACGTGTGTACCACAAGAACAGAGATCTTGTTCACTTAGAATTGCCTTGAGCAGTGTCTGGCACATAGCGGATGCTCAGAGAATACTTATTGAACAGATAGATGGGCAGGTGGATAGATGGAATTGTGAATGAACAAATAAATGATTAATTTTCCCAAACAAACCTGGAATCTAGGAAGAGGGGGGAAAGTTGTGGGTAAGCTTCCCAACTAGTATCTTTCTTTCTTATGAAAGGTTAAGAGGATCGGCCTTGGAGCTGGACTGTTAGGTTCAAATTCTGGCAGTGCCATCTGCTAGATGTGTGACCTTAAGCAAGTTACTTCTCAGTGCCTCAGTTTCTTCATCTGAAAAAATGGGAACAGTAGTAGCACCTGTCTCATGGGGTCATTGCAGGTTTCCAAGCCTCATCACTGTTGACATTTGGGACTGGATAATTCTGTGTTGTTGGGGGCTGTCCTGTGGGTGGACGGTTTTTAGCAATATACCTGGCTGCTGCCTGCTAGATGCCAGTAGCTGCTCTCTAGTTTAACATTGTCTCCAGATTTCTGACCCTCAGGGTCAGAATTGCCCTGGGTTGAGAACCGCTGAGTCTTTGTGAAGATTAAAGGAGTTTTGATGTGTGTAAATCACGTAGAATAGTACTTGGCCCCTGTGCTGTTAATAAGATGAACTTAATGGCTTCTAGGGAAATGTGTTTCTCCTACCAACAACTGAGGACAGCTGAGTCTGCTATTTAGGTGAATAACAAAAAGTTAAAAATATAGCACAGTTGCTGATGCAGTGTGAAGAAAATGGGTTTGTCTATTCCCAATGAGATTTATTTATTTATGCCCACTGCCACTTTCTATGGATGGAATGCCTTCTTTATTTGGGAACCCCTGGCCCTACCTTTAGATACAAAGATGTACATCCGTTGGAAGTTTCTTTAAGGTGTAGGAATGTTAGTAATAGGTGCTTCTCATAGTAACTGGGATTTGGGGACACTTTTTGTAATGTAAGAATTTGGTTTCTAAGATTAGAGTACCCTTCTCTTTGGGTGCCCAGTAGCTTTCAACTAGGTGCTAATGGAAACCATCATCTGTTCTAGTCAGAACTTACCAACCATTATAATCATGGTTAGCGTTTAGACTTGACCTTTAAACAACACGGGGTTAGGGGCCCCAAGCTCCTGTGCAGTTGAAAATCCATGTGTAACTTTTTACTCCCCCAAAACTTAATTACTAATAGCCTACTGTTGACTGGAAGCTGTACTGATAACATGAAGAGTCAATTAACATATATTTTGTATGTTATATGTATTATATATTGTTTTCATATTCTTTCTGTAAAGTAAGCTAGAGAAATAAAATGTTACTAAGAAAATCATAAGGAAGAGAATGTATTTATAATACTGTATTGATACTGCAAGTTTATGCTCTCTGTTTACAGGATGAATTGTCTGTCACTACCTACATCAATACTGTATGATACAAACACTGTAGGCGTTATATATATTCCTATCACTAGACATCAAAACGAAAAGATAATATAAAAAATAAATTCATATTTATTTCGGTATAATGATTCATGCATTGATACTAAGAAGCAGCAATATATTGATTACTTTGCAGTAGCCTCGCCTGTATGGTAACAAATGAATCATAAAAATCTGTTTTCTTTCTCTTTTACTTTTTTCATTATGAAATTTTCATGGCATATGTAATACATATATGAATTCATAATACTATACTAGAACTGTTGTTTCATCAAAGAAAAACCACTTCCTGATGATAGGCTGGTATGCATTTTTCTCCAGTTATAAGAGGCACAATTTACAGTATTGTGATTCTTTGAAAGCAAACAATAAGAAAACATACACATTATTTAATTACATTAAATATCACTCACCTTATGCCTGTATAAGAATAGGCTGTCCACTTCCATTCAAGTCTTGTGTATGATGTTGTACATAGCAGATACTCAGGTGATGACTATGATGCAAAAACCTATCATACATTTTTTGCTGTATGGTTACTAGATTTTCATACAAAGACACACGAACACAACAGATAAGTTTATTAATTAGCTGTAGGGCATGATGATTATTTACTGTTCATTGAGTGGAAGTGGATCATAAGAAAGGTCATTGTCATTATCTTCATGTTGAGTAGACTGAGGAGGAAAAGGAGGGACTGATCTTGCTGTCTCGGGTGGTAGAGGCTGTAGAGGTGGAGCAGATTGGCAGGGGAGGCAGAAAAGGCTGAGGCACCCTGAGTGTACATTGTAACTTCCATGTAACTTTTTTGCTTTTTCATTTCTCTGAAAATGTTTCTATACAGTACCAATCCTCCTTGTACCCTTGGCTGTAGTTTTCAGTGCTTATCATAGAAGGATCCATGCCATAAAAGAAGTCGAACCCTTCTGCCAGATTGTCTAATGTCAGTCTGTTTTCTGGCATTGCTTCTACATCTTCTTCCTCATTGTCTGGCACTGGTTCAGAAAGAAGCACTCATCTCCGTCAAGTCACCTTTTAAATCATCTGGTTTGGTGTCTCTTAGCTGTTGAATTTCTCCAAGATCCGTATCTTGAAACCCTTCACCTCCCACCTTTTTTGCCATATCCACATCAACTTCGTATTTCCCTGATTGGCTCTGTTGTAAATCCTGTGAATCATGCACAACTTCTGGATGGGTTTCTCTGGTAGGAATTTATTGTTTTGGACTTAATAACTTTCACAGCATTTTCTATAATGATGGCATCTTCAGTGGTATAGTTCTTCCATACCTTCATAGTGTTGATGGTCCTTTCCTTAGAGCACCATGTGTAATGGACCTTCAAGGTTCTTATGACCCTGGGATCTAGAGACTGAATTAGAGACATTGTGTTTGAGGGCAAGTAGACCACTTTGACACTTTCAGCATTGAACTCATGGTATTCTGGGTGGCCAGGGGCATTGAAAAAGAACTTTAAAAGGTCAGTTGTTTACTGACAAGGTAATTCCTGACTTGAGGAAAAAGCATCAATGGAACAAATCTGGAAAAAGGGTTCTTACTGTCCAGGCCCTCTTGTTGAACAATTAAGAGATTGGCAGCTGGTGTTTCTCTCTTCCCTTCAAGGCTCAGTGTTAGCAGCTCTATAGGTAACGGCAGTCTGAGCCTGAACCCAACTGCATTTGCACAAGCAGTGGAGTTGGCCTGACCCTTCTTGCCTTAAGTCCTGGTATTCACTTCCCTTCCTTACTAAGAAGTGTTCTTTGTAGCATTTCCACCCCCCACAGAATAGGATACTTTTGTCTACATTAAAAACCTGTTCAGACAAATAGCCTTTCTCCTCAATGATTTTCTTAATGGCATTTGGGACTCATCTGCTGCCTCTTGGTTGGCAGAAGCTACTTCTCCTGTTATAATATTTTTAAGCTAAACCTCTTTCTAAAATTATCAAACCATCCTTTGCTGTCATTAAATTCCCCAGCTGTAGATTCTTTACCTTCCTTTTGCTTTAGGTTGTCTTCTGATGACTTTGCTTTTTCTCAAGTTGTATTAGAGTCCATAGGTGTGTGCCTTACAGCAATCCTATATCCACATGAAAGCTGCATTTTCAATGCAAGATAAAAAAAATTTTGCAAAAAGCTCAAGGTTTTCACACCTGCTGGTGTAGCTGCAGCAATGGCTTCATGCATTTCCTTTGCCTTTTTTTTTTTTTTTTTTTACAGTTGTCCTTATGCTGGATTCATTTATCTTAAAATAATGGCAACCACTACTGCAGACCTCAGACTATAATATCAAGCAATTCAGCTTTTTCTTGTAATATCATGACTTTTCTCTGCTTCTTGGGGGCATTTCCAGCATAACTAGTAGTACTTGATGTGGGTCCCATGGTGTGTTTTTCAAGGTTTATGATATTGCACTAAAGATGATGAAAAATACGCAAGAACTGCAAGAGATCACTTTTTACTGTGATACACAAACTTCTTGGAGAGACAAACTGCTCACAGGGAGATGATTAGGGTCACCCAGTGTTTTGAGGAGAGATACAACATTTGTGCTCACTGCCACAGCAACAGGAGGTGATTATGAAATTATTACGGTAGCAGTTAATTTGATGCAGTTATGATTTAATATTGTATCTTTACATTTGTTCACATATCAACTGCAAGTGGCACCAGGTATAGTCCATAATTGTGTGAGGAAGGTTTTGATAAATTTTAACTTTTTGTAACAGACTTGTATGTATTTTATGGTAGTAAATGATAAAATAGATTGGTATCTATGTATATTTCATGCATTCATGACACACCTACTTTTTTCTTAATTTTTTCAGTATTTCTAGGCTGTGTGTTTTCCTGCAAGTTTCTTCAGACTGTTGTAAATCTCAACATTTCCAATACATTTATTGAAAGAAACCTGCATACAAGTAGACCCCCATGTTGTTCAAAGGTCAACTGTATTGTGTTTGGTCATTGAGGAATTGAAATTATAGTGTATTCAACAACATTTCATGGTTATATTTTATAGAGTAAATTTTTATTGCCTATCACTTGTGGTTACTGGTAGGCTAGTGGACTGGGTTAGCTGTTTGCTAATACTGCTTGCCTTCTGTGGGCCCTAACTCTGCTTAAGCTGTGAAGATGGTGAAAAATTGGAGAGGTGGTCATTAGTTTTAGAGACATGGTATAGAAAAACATTAGCTGACAAATACAGCAGTTAGAATGAAATAACTGAATAAATCATTTAAAAACATGATTCAGCACTCCCCATTTATGGGATTATCATTATTTAAAAATTTTACTTAAGAAGCCTTCATACATAAACTTATATGTATACATATTTTATATAGAGGCCTTAATCTGAAAATTTAAATCCTTATTTTTTTTTATTTTGGTATCATTAATCTACAACTACATGAGGAACATTATGTTTACTAGGTTCCCTCCTTCACCAAGTCCTCCCCATAGCCCCAACAGCCCTTCCCGTGCCTCCCCCTACATTATATATGCTAATCATAATGCCCCCTTTCTTCCCCCCTCACCCCATCTTATCCCTCCCTTCCCACGCATCCTTCCCAGTCCCTTTCCCTTTGGTAACTGTTAGTCCATTTTGAATGGTGGCAATCCTTACTGGTGTGAGGTGATATCTCATTGTGGTTTTATTTTATTTTATTTTTTTTTTTTTGAGAGGGCATCTCTCATATTTATTGATCAAGTGGTTGTTAACAACAATAAAATTCTGTATAGGGGACTCAATGCACAATCATTAATCAACCCCAAGCCTAATTCTCAACAGTCTCCAGTCTTCTGAAGCATAACAAACAAGTTCTTACATGGTAAACAAATTCTAACATAGTGAATAAGTTCTTACATGGTGAACAGTGCAAGGGCAGTCATCACAGAAACTTTCGGTTTTGATCACGCATTATGAACTATAAACAATCAGGTCAAATATGAATATTCGTTTGATTTTTATACTTGATTTATATGTGAATCCCACATCTCTCCATTATTATTATTATTATTATTATTATTATTATTATTATTATTATTATTATTATTTTTAATAAAATGCTGAAGTGGTAGGTAGATGCAAGATAAAGGTAGAAAACATAGTTTAGTGCTGTAAGAGGGCAAATGTAGATGATCAGGTGTGTGCCTATAGACTAAGTATTAATCCAAGCTAGACAAGGGCAACAAAACATCCATGGATGCAGAAGATTTCTCTCAAAACAGGGGGAGAGGTTCTAAGCCTCACCTCTGTTGATCCCCAATTTCTCACCTGATGGCCCCCCTGCCTGTCTTAGGTTGTTCCTCCCTTGAGGAATCTTACCTGTCTCTGGCTAACCAGTGATCTTCCGGGGCCATACAGGGAAATGTAAAGTTGGTAAGTGAGAGAGAAGCCATATTGTTTGAAAAGGTTAGCTTTTTACTTCCTTGCAGATTTATGCCCTGTGGCTTCTATGCCCAGCATTTGTCTTGAGGTATCTTTACCACTTGGAAGAATTATGATACTCGGTAAATTCGATATGAGGCACGAATTCAACTAAAGGGTTGTAATTAGGAAGGAAGAAGAAAAGCTATAGAAGTAGCAGATGGAAGAAAACATGGGAAGATTGATTATTTCTTTGACATTATCTTCTTGTAGAGTAACATAAGCATGTATAGGTTTTAAACTACTAATTAAGTTGCGTGCACACATTAACATAATAGGAATACAGTTACATAACCAAAGCAGACTTACAATTACCAGCCATATCCAGTGAAACCAAGAAAACCAGTTAGGCACCTTAGGCATTTGTGAAAACTTATCAATGATATGATGAATATTGTCTAACTGAATTTGAATAGTTTGAGAAAAATCAGACAAATTAAAACAACACATTCCTGGGAACTGTTCACATCCCATATGTTCTTTTAACAGTAGATAGTCTATAGTCGCAAGATTTTGGAGCGCTGCAACTTGCACTTCTCCTAATTCTTGGTTGAGTTCCAACAGTATAGATCCAGTCAAATTTGTTGTTTTACTGTATGCACAGGCCAGCTTAGATATCTCCTTCTTCATTCCAATGGCAAGTCCAGGAACCGGGGGGATGAATGCAGCTACAACTGCAACAGCGCCAGGATCTTTGTTGAAGTTTTTTGATGATCATCTTCTGGAATGACTCTTCCAGAGAATGTTGATGTTGGAAGTTCTTCATATCGTATCTTAATTAGTTTTCTGGGTAGCCAAATTAGGCTTTGTTCCTCTGTATAAACACAAACAAACCCTTTGCCCACACTTTGATATGCCCTTTATCCCATTGTGAAGAACTTACTGGAGATCACCACACAGGAACTGCTTTTTTTTTTTTTTAAAGAGAAAGGAATATTATCAGAAAAATGTATTTCCATAGCTTATCATCTGACACCCTTTAAATGATCAAAATTAAGGATATTTAAAGCATGCATTAATTGTTGATTTACAGTTAGTTTTATCCTATCAGGGAGTAATCCCCCTTTTCTTTCTTTTTTTTTTTGTTATCATTAATCTACAATTACATCAAGAATATTATGTTTACTAGGCTCTCCCCTATACCAGGTCCCCCCCACAATCCCCCTTATAGTCACTGTCCATCAGCATAGCAAAATGTTGTAGAATCACTACTTCTGTGTTTTACAGCCCTCCCCTTTCTCCCACCCTCCCATTATGCATGCTAATCATAATACCCCCTTTCTTCTTCCCCCCCTTATCCCTCCCTACCCACCCATCCTCCCCAGTACCTTTCCCTTTGGTAACTGTTAGTCCATTCTTGGGTTCTGTGAGTTTGCTGCTGTTTTGTTCCTTCAGTTTTTCCTTTGTTCTTATACTCCACAGATGAGTGAAATCATTTGGTATTTCTCTTTCTCTGCTTGGCTTATTTCAATGAGCATAATATCCTCTAGCTCCATCCATGTTGTTGCAAATGGTAGGATTTGTTTTCTTCTTATGGCTGAATAATATTCCATTGTGTATATGTACCACATCTTCTTTATCCATTCATCTACTGATGGGCACTTAGGTTGCTTCCATTTCTTGGCTATTGTAAATAATGCTGCCATAAACATAGGGGTGCATCTGTCTTTTTCAAACTGGGCTGCTGCATTCTTGGGGTAAATTTCTAGAAGTGGAATTCCTGGGTCAAATGGTATTTCTATTGAGTTTTTTGAGGAACCTCCATATTGCTTTCCACAATGGTTGAACTAATTTACATTCCCACGAGCAGGTAGGAGCGTTCCCCTTTCTCCACATCCTCGCCAACATTTGTTGTTGTTTGTCTTTTGAATGGTGGCAATCCTTACTGGTGTGAGGTGATATCTCATTGTAGTTTTAATTTGCATTTCACTGATGACTAGCGATGTGGAGCATCTTTTCATGTGTCTGATGGCCATCTGAAGTTCTTCTTTGGAGAACTGTCCAGCTCCTCTGCCCATTTTTTAATTGGATTAATTGCTTTTTGTTTGTTGAGGTCTGTGAGCTCTTTTTATATTTTGAATGTCAACCCGTTATCAGATCTGTCATTTATGAATATATTCTTCCATACTGCAGGATACCTTTTTGTTCTATTGATGGTATCCTTTGCTGTACAGAAGTTTTTCAGCTTGATATAGTCCCACTTGTTCATTTTTGCTTTTGTTTCCCTTGCTCCGTGAGATAATGTTCATGAAGAAGTCGCTCATGTTTATGTCCAAGAGATTTTTGCCTATGTTGTATTCTAAGAGTTTTATGGTTTCTTGACTTACATTCAGGTCTTTGATCCATTTAGAATTTACTTTTGTGTATGGGGTTAGACAATGATCCAGTTTCATTCTCTTACATGTAGCTTTCCAGTTTTGCCAACACCAACTGTTGAAGAGGCTGTCATTTCCCCATTATATGTCCATGACTGTTTTGTCATATATTAATTGACCATATATGTTTGGGTTAATGTCTGGAGTCTCTATTCTGTTCCACTGGTCTGTGGCTCTGTTCTTGTGCCAGTACCAAATTGTCTTGATTACTGTGGCTTTGAAGTAGAGCTTGAAGTTGGGGAGCGAGATCCACCTCACTTTATTCTTCCTTCTCAGGATTGCTTTGGCTGTTCAGGATCTTAGGTGGTTCCAGGTTCTCTTGATTTTATAAATATATAAGGGCTACAGGTAATTTTAATTGTTCCTCACCATTCACCTAGTTTTGTTAATCAGAAAAGTTGCTGTTTCCTAACAGAAAGGCTAATGTGTCAGTATATTCATAACCATGGCCTAAAATCTGACCAGATGCAGCATTTAACTTGAGATTACCTGAGCATTTAAGACCTAAGAAACTTGAGAAATCTAGGTTCTTTTTTAAACTACAAAGGGTAGTCAATTTTGAATTTTTAAATTTCCAATTATGAAACAATATATTGTTTTCTTAAAACAGCTTTTACAGAGAAGGCTCATCACCTCCAATCCAGCTTTCAATTCTTAACTTCACCATTTACATTTAAAGGTATGAAATTAATTACTGTCATCTAAATTTAACCAAATCTTTTTAGTGGGCCTGTGCAACCTTGATAGTTTATTTTAAAAAATATTTTGGGAAATGTTGATACCTTCTTTGTAGTGATAAAATTTCTATTGATTGTAACAGTACTGATAGATTTTTTTGTTGAATAGTCTTAGAGTCTCAACTTAAGATGTGTGATGAAGGATACTACTCTTTTTAAAATTATGAAGCATTCCACATTGGAATTGAGTCTCTGAATATAGTACTTTTTAGGGAGCTCAATAAACTCACTATCTCAAAGGACTCAAATTATTTCAGATTCCTAAATTACAGACACCATGTAGTTAAAATGGCTTTCCCATTTGTGCTGTCCTCAGATTAGAGCTAGTATGTATCTATGTGAACTAGAGGATTGATGTCTATAAAGCAAAACATGTAACCCTGGGTGAGTCAGTGGCTGCTGGACAACCTGATTTCTAGGGAAAAATGTCTGGGTTTGCAGAAAAGTGAATGTGCAGTACTCTTGCTTCTGAGAAGATCATTGAGGGCCTTGTGCTGGAAGAGCCGCTGTTGACTTTGAAACATGTGAAGAGTCAAAGACAATGAAATAATGAGAAGGAGCCAGCAGTAGTTGGACATCATCTGATGATTTTTCCCCTTCTAACAACTGTACACCTAATTTTGTCACCATTTTGTAACGTGGAGAGTTTGGCTGGTGACATCCGGACCACTGAAAAAAGTACATCTGAGACTAATATTTATCTGGCTTATTCATGGCATATATAGACGTTTGAATAAGATTAAAAATTTACAGTCCCATATGATTTCTGGAGATTATCAACAGCCTGAATGTTCATTTGTCTCTTCCTAACCAACCTCCCTGCTACTGGTCTTGGCCCTCTTCATTCCCATACTGTTGTCAAGATGTCCTTTCTCTATTTATATGTCTTCCATTCCCCAAGAAATTGTTGTTTTCACACCTTTTGATTTTGTAGTTTCCTTTCCCTTTGGTTAGAATTCCCTTCCCTATCTTTGGTTTGACTTAAAAACAAACAAACAAACCAGGACTTGGCTCAGTGTCTTCTCTGACTTCTCCAAACCCAGCTCAGAGCCCCTCTTTGTGTTCCCATCCAAGCAGTTACATGTTGATGGATTGTCTGTCTCTGTTTCTTTGAACAGTTTGTATTGTAAGCTCCCTAAGAGCAGGGACTTGGGTGTTTCATCTGTCTGTGTCACAGTGCCTGGTGAAACAAAATAAAGGGTGTGGCTTCCCAAGTTTCACCATAAGTCTTAGAGAACCATTCCATTGTAGAATTGGAGGATACCTGTGTGCTCCTCCAATTTTGGAGTTCAGACTTTTTAGAGATGAAGGTGACACCCTGAGGCCATGCAGCTAAGGTAGTTAGCGGCAAAACTAAAAAACGACCTCTGAATCCCAGTGCAGTGTTTTTCATTGTTATTTTAAGGAAAAAAATTTTTAGGCAGTATTTGTTTGATGTAGACAATTCAGAAGATAAAGATACAGAAGGGAGAGAAAAAGTTGGATCATCCTATTCCCACCATCCAGAAAGTGACTATCCTTCCACTGTCTCCTGTGCATAGAGATGTGTTTGTGTATGTGTTACATAATTGTGTGATGACAACAGCTTGCATCTACTGAGTGCTTATAGAATAGGCTGTGTTCTAAGTGCTTTTTATATATATATTAACTTAATGTGTTACAACAACTCTATGAGGTGAGTACTATTATCCCCACTTTACAGATGAGGAAATGGAGGCATAGAGATGTTAAATGTCTTGAGTCACACAGCTAGTAAGTGGTAGAGCCAAGATTGAAACCCAAGCAATCCAGCTTAGAGCCTATATTCTTAACTACTATTCTATTCTGCCTCTATACATAATATTTTGTAATCTGCATTTTAAGAAATTGAGGTCAATTTATATATAGTAATGGTCACCTTTTTAGGGATACAGTTAATAAATTTTGATAAAAGTTAAACCACCAACATAATGAAGGTAGGTAGAATACTTCCATCTAAAAGTTCCATTGTGTCTCTTTGTAGACAATCTCCTTCCCCACTCCCAATTCCTAGCAACCACTGACCTTATTTCTGCCCTTAGAGAGTTTTGCCTTTTCCTGAATTTCATATAAATGCAATCATTTAATTTCTAGGCCTTGTGTTTTTCTTATTCCGCTTACTGCTTTTGAGGTTTGCACATGCTTTTGCCCATAGTAGTACTTTATGGTTTTTTTAAAAATTACTATTACTGCTGAGTAGTATTCTGTTGTATGGATGTAGCACAATTTTTTACATCATTCATAAGTTGAAGGACATTTTGGCAGTTAAGAGAAAGCTGCTGTGAATTTTCACGTACCCTTGTCATGTGGACATGTGTTTTCATTTCTCTTTGTTTAGTCAGAATGGGATTACTGGATTTTATGGCAAGTGTAAGTTTAAGTTTATAAGAAACTTCCAAACTGTTTTCAAAAGTAGCGTTATCATTTTGCATTTCCCCAGTAGTGTCTCAGAGTTCCAGTTGCTTCTCTTCCTTGCCAGCAAATTACTTATTGGCAGTATTTATATTTTGACATTAGTCAAAAAACTATCAGTGCATGGTCTTATTGGGAAAAGGTGTTGCTCAAACTTATGATTTTGACAAGTATTTTTCTTTCTCATCTCCATTTTTCACTTCTTTCCATTTTACAAATATTTATTGAGCATCTCACAATGCAAGGGGGGTGGATGAGGATGAGCGGCTTTACTTTCAAAGCCCCCTGGTTGGTCCTGTGATAGAAGCCACTGTAGATGTTGGTGACACAAGTGATTCTTATACTTTACCTATTTTCCTACTGGAACAAATTGCTCAGCATAGAGGTTTTGGCTTCTGTGCCTCTGCAGTGTGTGCTTTGCTCAGGTAACAAGTGCGAGGAGCTTTGAGGGGAGAAGATGGTGGCTCCTCTGGCTTTAGCTGTGCTGCTCGCCTTGTTTGCCACCCCTCCTCACCCCTTTCGATGAAGATGCCAGTAAGTGGCATGGAGGCAGCTGTTTCCATAATTAGCAGGGTAGGTTTTTCAGTTCAGTCTGTTGGTATAGCTAGCCTGATTGCCTACCCAGGAATGATGGGATTGTGACACCTAAGGAGTAAAATAAAATGTAAGTTGAATTTGACAAGATAAGGGGTATGAATCTCAAGATTTATGGTGGCCTGCCACAATTGTTGCAATACATTGTCTCTGAAACTAGCCAGCATCTTAAGTGCCTTTATTTTCTTTCTAAATGGAGAAAGTCAAATAGGTGCTGAGCTATATCTTCTTTTAGAGATTTTATCAGCAAAATGTTTGTAAATTGATAAGAAGTCTGTTCAATCATGTGTTCATCCATTGGGCACATTTTCCAGTTTACCATTATGTTTATGATACCCTTCTCAGTGCAATGATATGGCTTATTTCAAAGTAAATTCTTCCAAAGTTTTCCCTTAGTACCTCCCCTTCCTCCCAATTTGGTATCTTTCATCTGTAAACATTTTAAAAACAAATGTCAAGTGAAATAAAATAGTGCAGTGTTATAGCTCCCTGTTCCACTTTGCTGCAGACTTTGCAAAAGAAGGGAGGGAGGCAGAGAAGAGAAGAGGGAACCTGGTCATGTGACACTGCTTGTCTGGCAGAAGCCTTTTGGTTCTGAGCAGAGAAACCAACTGTTTACTATTTTGGGTGAATGAGGTTGGTTGGTTGCTATGAGCATTTTTTCTAAGGGAACCCTCTTCTCTTCCAGGGCTACACATTGAAATCATCCCAGTCCTGCTTTCTGGCATTTGGGTAGAGGAGGGAGGTGTCTGTGTCCAGTTCCAATGCTGACAGGAAGAAATGTTTTCCAGGAGACTTACTGATTCTGACCTTCTGCTGTCACTGCTTTTAATGTCCCACTCCCTAAGTAAACTAGGGATCGAGCTGTTCTTACAATGCTTAGTACTGCAAAAATGAAGTACTCGCTTTAACCTAAAGAGCAATGCTAATCAGATCTTCGGCAAATAATAAATGGCCTCTAAGGAGTGAGGTAAGGAAGACGGGTTTATTGCAACACTGGCCTTTGGAGTCTCTTATCTCCCCCAGCATGCTGGAGGAGAAGACCAAGATTCATCAACCCACCTGCGGGATTCCGCCACTCTCATGGATTGTCCTGAAGCCAGGAAAGGACAGCTACTCAGCATTGTGCCTGGCCCCTTATCACAGTTTGCGGGAAGGTTGGCATATTTATCCCTTTGGGATTTGCATGCTTTTGTTTCCTCCTCAACTTACTCCTGTCTTTTATCCCCTCCCTATTTATCTATAGACATCCAAGCTTTGACTTTGGGTGATTTATTCTCCCAGGGGTTTTCTTAAAGCTTGCTGAGCACTCAGCAGTAACTGAGCATAGTACGGCAGGGTATATTTCATGACCTGATGGGACAGTGTAAAGGATGTTTCCCTTTCTGACTGCTTTCCTTATACCCATGCAGAGCTCATACACTAAACCTAGATTATGGAAGAAGAAAGAAAAACCTTTTCTTTAGTAAGGTGGGATTCTTCCCCTTTATGTTGGTCAAATGCAGTATTTTATCAATAAAACAAATAAATAGGGAGTTATTGATGATGAGTTCGGTTTCTTTTATCTGTTAAATAGTGAACGTGGATAGATAACCTGTAAGATCTCGTAACACTAAGATACCATAATTTCAAATAAAATAACACTTAGAAGGCTTTTTACTTGTACTGCGTGATAGTTTTGGCTATGGTAAACAATTTGGACTGGCCTTACCGATCTTTTTAGTAATCATAGGATTACATTAGAATTATACCCAGGCATGTGCAAGATAGCAGGACACTGTTTATTAAACACCCATAAAGGAGGTTACCTTTGGGGACATCCCTCTTTTATATTGTGAAACTGCTGTAAATCCTTTCTTTGGGAGTGGAATGGACACATTTGAGTTCTGCAGGAAAGTTCAGTTTTAAATTTGAGGAAAATTCTTTCAGTTGAGTTCTGGGTTGTGGGAAAAAAAGGGTATAGGAACTTTATCTAAATTGTGTCAAATGTGAATGGAAAAGAATTATCAATATTTTTCCTCTCCTAGCCTGGAAACCCTCTATTATTCATTATCAGAATTTATGTGTGGTCTCTAATAATGATTACATAAATGCTACTTTCTTAAAAACTTAGACATTTCTTTTGAATTTTTATGATCTCTGAATCTTTACTAACACTTGACAGGATGATTTGAGCATGTGGAATTGACAATGAATGAATTCGCTGACGAGGAGATGAGTGATTACCAGTGCCCAATTTGCAAAGAATATAGTTTAAAAAACTGGCTGAGAGGCAGCTGGTTTTTCTTTCAGTGTTTAGAAATGTAGATCACTGTCAAAGAAACACCACGGCTACATTAGAGGGAAGATTATTTGGGAGGCAGAGAGACAGTATGGTTTAGAATTTAAGGCTTTGGGCTGCTACAGTTGACTTTTTGTAACCCAGAGGATTGTAGTGTTTCAGATTCCCAATTTGATCATTAAGAATACTTTGTTTTAAGTGCATAAATAGAAATGCAGACTCGTTGTCTTAAGTAGGATCAGAATAGTTATTTTAGATAACCACCCTAGGCAATTGGCTGAATGTTTTTCTGTTTTTATATTGTGCTTAGAATTTTGTGTATTTACTGGATCTTTAGAGGACTCAAATTATGTTTTCTACATATATATATATATATACACACTTTTTTTTAATGACTGTCATTTTGTAAACTGTACAAAATGATAGATTGTGCATTGTGAAAGTATTAAGGATGTTTGATGTTACTTTTTTTGGGGATAAGCAGGTGTTTGAGGGATAAAGATAAAGATTCTAAAAACTGGCACACATTTTTAGAGATAATTGTGTAGGATTATAGGAAGCCCTGTGTGATACTTTTCTCATTATTTTAGTTGACAGTTGAAAATGCCTAGAAGGATAGGAAACAAACTTTTAAATTTGCCCCTTATGGCATTAGGACCTGTGATTTTCTTTATTTGGCAAGGATCATATTTTTTAGGAAGAGTGAGTGTTGAAAGATTGCTCAGCCTTGGCAGGTTGTGGTTTAATACAGCTTTCTGGTACAGCACTGGCCAGTACTGTATCTGAACTGTTCAATATGTAGCCACTGGCCACATGAAGCTGTTGAGACTTGAAATGAGGCTGTAGTGCCTGAGAAACTGAAATTTTAATTTAATTAAATTTTAATTAAATTTAAATAGCGTATGTGGCAAGTGGCTACTGTAGTAGATGGCACAGTGCTAAGGCCCTCGCAGTCTGACCTTAGCCAGCCTTCCTAGCTTACCTTCTATTCCTCCCTTTCACAAACTTAATGCTCCCGCTAAATTGGAGCTTATCAGTTACGTTCTTGACCTTACAGTATTTCCTACCCTCAGGTCTTGGCTCATGTTGTTCATATCTAGTTTATGAAGCCCTTCAAAGATAGCTTATATGCTGCTTCTCCCTTGAAGCGTATCTAATCCTTTCTGTACTCTAGTAATTTATTATCTGCAAAGTCTTAAAACACAGCACTGTCTTTGATGATAGTGATTTGTTTTACATTTCTTACTTGCTCCATAATATATATAAATTCCCTGAGGGGCTTATATAATTTTTATGGTTGAATGTGTGTGATAGCCTTAACCTGTTCTCTTTTTTTCCCCTCCAGAATGCTAAGCAAAGTGTGTTTATACATAGTAGGTGGTTAATATGCATTAGCTGAGTTTGTCTTCTGAGGTTTACTGTGCTTCCTGACACTAGAGGGCAGTGTCATGCCCATAAGCAAAATGTATTCCAAAGTAACAGATTTTGAGCACTCTGTCCTAATTCAGTTTTGTTCAATCTCATATTAATAATTCAAGCCTTCAGAAGGAACTCTCATCTTTTGTCAGTGATATTAATAAATAACTTTTTCCTGTAATTGTCTTGAATTTGATTCAGAATTATGTTGGACCAGAAGATTGGTAATACTTACTGGGAAGAAATGGTACATTGGAGAAATACTGGTATTAGGTGTCAGAGATTAATTTCTTGAGGGCAGAAGCCTGTTTGTGGCAGGCCGCTAGTGCTCCAGCACCGAGGTTCAGTCAGGAACCTGAAGTTCCTTGCTCAATCTTGCCAATGGTGAGACTTGGCCAAGTTGCTCTAAGCTGGCAAACTAGTTCCTTTCATTGTATAATGGGTATGATGTTGGTAGTCCTAACTCATAGGGTCAAATAAGATCAAATGTGTGAAAATAGCTTTGTAAAGTATTATATAAATGTATAGGGTCATTTTCCTTCTCAGTTCCTACCTTGTACTTAGAACCAAGGCAAGCACATAGTGATTGATTATAAATACTTTTGACATTAATTTTTCACATTTTTGGTAAAGAATGTGTTAAAAGCTGATGAGAGGTATATTGATACAACTACTCCCACCTGGGCTACACACACTGAGAAGTGATTATAGTCACAATAGTTAGGTTAACATATATCCTGTCCTTTGATGTTATGCAGCCTTAGAATGAATTTTGAGGTATATATGTATGTACAAACTATTTAGGTATGTATATGTGTGTGTGTGTGTGTGTGTATGTAAACTTTTTTAGTCGCCTTTCTAATAGATTTATTTTTGTCTATCCTCTATAACTTAAAATGTTCAGAATAAGCCAATTATTGTGAGGTTGTTTTTGGACTCATTATAGAAAACCAGGTTCAAATACAGTTACTTAGCCAAAATGGTGGATGCATGAGCATACTTTCCTGCCAGTCTTTTGGGTTAGAAAAGAAGTATGCCATTCTAGAAGAGGGTAGTGTAATGGTGGCTTTCATTGAGAGCAACCATAAGCTTGGAGCTTTCTCTAGTAAATCATTAGATGCATCAAATGAAATGTTGAGCTGAAGTTCAGTGCAATATAACAGTTACCAAACACTCTTGCCAAAGAGAGTTGCAGTCATAATTATCTGCAATCAAGCCATTTCCTGTTCAGGCTTACAAGTGGGGAACTGTCTGAAACTATAGTCCTATAAGATTGGTTAAAAAGGAAATGTCTTGGTGGGAGAGGCCTTGATGATATTAAATGACAACCTAGCAAGTGTGGGGATGGAAAGGTTATCCCAGGATTCTGGGGCTAACCAGAGTTTAAGGCATAGATCTAGATATCAAGCCCACTCCCCTGGGGTGGTCTGAATAAAAATCCTCAAAGGCATTGAGATATGTGCTGAACATACTCTCGCAGTGGGCCAGACAGATGGTACATTCCGGTACCGACCTTTGGAGGCCTGCCAGGTTACAAAGCTAGCATTGGAGGCGTGGCCATGCTGTGGCATGAACAGCCCAGAGAGCCTACATTTCATCTAGCATTTGGTCCTCCCCACTTGAGGAGATGCCTCAGGACTGGGTTGGTCTCTGAGTCCACTTAGGGGTTGGCATATCTTTTTATACCCTTTGCCTCTACCCCACATTGGAAGATTTTTACTATCAGCACAGCCCCTGAATTGACTCATATCCTCTAGGTGATTTCTCCAGACTGGGGATGACCCAGAGTTAGCCTTTGAGATGCCACAACTCCCCTCCCTTTCAGGCCCCAGCCTGTCTTCACTGACCCTCATTTTTATGTTTGACTATACCTTCTGTCTGAGAGTAGGTGAGGGCTGGCAAGTTGAGCCTCAATTACCTGTCCCTTCATTTGCTTCAGTGCATCCCTTTGGCTGTGTAAGGAAATTTGGGTGTGATACACTCAAATCAAAAGATTAGGCTTCACCATATCTCTCCCACCTCCCTTTCCTGTTACCCTTTTTATTTTTTTAATCTGATACTGAGCCTTTCCTCTCTCCACGCACACACCAATGGAGTCTCCTAAGCTATTTCTGTTGGTTTAATGATCCCCAGCTGTTGCTGTGGTTCTGGATATTTTCATGTCCCACAGAGGCAGCAGAGCAAGAGAAAGAGGGGTCTTGCTTGTGTATCGCACAGTGTGCCAGAGAGTCGAATGCATTTTTCTGAAACAACTAGGGTGAGACTTCTTAAGGAGGAATATTAATACTAGGATGATTTGGAAATGAAAGAAGAGAAACTACAAGCTAGTATCCAGGACATTTTTTTTTTTTTTTTTGAGAGGGCATCTCTCATATTTATTGATCAAATGGTTGTTAACAACAATAAAATTCAGTATAGGGGGGGTCAACGCTCAATGTACAATCATTAATCCATCTCAAGCCTAATTCTCGTCAGTCTCCAATCTTCTGAAGCATAACGAACAAGTTCTTACATGGTGAACGAATTCTTACATAGTGAATAAATTCTTACATGGTGAACAGTACAAGGGCAGTCATCACAGAAACTTTCGGTTTTGATCATGCATTATGACCTATAAACAATCAGGTCAAATATGAATATTCGTTTGATTTTTGTACTTGATTTATATGTTGATCCCACATTTCTCCTATTATTATTATTATTATTTTTATTTTTAATAAAATGCTGAAGTGGTAGGTAGATGCAAGATAAAGGTAGAAAACATAGTTTAGTGCTGTAAGAGGGCAAATGTAGATGATCAGATGATCAGGTGTGTGCCTATGGACCAAGTATTAATCCAGGCTAGACAAGGGCAGCAAGACATCCACGGATGCAGAAGATTTCTCTCAAAGCAGGGGGGGTGAGGTTCTGAGCCTCACCTCTGTTGATCCCCAAATTCTCACCTGATGGCCCCCCTGCGACTGTGCCTGTCTTAGGTTGTTCCTCCCTTGAGGAATCTTACCCGTCTCTGGCTAACCAGTCATCTTCCGGGGCCATACAGGGAAATGTCAAGTTGGTAAGTGAGAGAGAAGCAATATTGTTTGCAAAGGTTAGATTTTTACTTCTTTGAAGATTTATGCCCTGTGGCTTCTATGCCCAGCACTTGTCTCGAGGTATCTTTACCACCTGGAGGAATTATGATACTCGGTAAATTCGATATGAGGCACAAATTCTATTTAAGGGTTGTAATTAGGAAGGAAGAAGAAAAGCTATAGATGTAGCATATGAAGGAAACATGGGAGGATTGATTATTTCTTTGACATATCTTCTTGTAGAGTACCTTAAGTATGTATAGGTTTTAAACTACTAACTAATTTGCACACACATATTAACATAATAGGAATACGGTGACATAAACAAAGCAAATCTATAATTACCATCCATCTCCAGTGAAGCCAAGAAAACCATTTAGGCACCCTAGGCATTTGTGAAAATTTATCTATGATATGATGGATATTGTCCAGGACATTTTGAAATAAGTATTCTGCAGATAGGTGTAGCACCCTCTGCATCACTCACAATTATGCTAGAAAAATGTGACATGTAATAACTGTTTAATTGTTTGATCACTTTGCATTCTACTTCCATTTTAGTTCTGGAGCTGGGATGTCCTCTCCACCCACGGTGTGTGTTGAAGGGGCCAAACATCTAAATGAAAAGGAGACATCTGCAATAGGATCATATATGGCCATCATTCCTGAAGTGACCAGGAAAGGCATTGATGTCAGTTCTGCTTTAACTTAATGCAGGTTTGTTTTGTAAAATTTTGTGCAGAACCTGCAGTAATGAAATGTTCCACTTGCAAATTCAACCATACAATCTTCAGGAAACACAAACAACACAAGGCCCCTTACAGTTGAACATTTATATGACTTGTGAGAATAGGGAGTGGGAAATCCTACAGTCGTTAAATGGGCTACTATAGCATAATAGATAGGCTGGCTTTTCCTTTATGTATTTGATCTTGAGAATTTTAACCCTCCAGACAATTTTAGCTGATGGACTTGTAGCTTTCATACCTCATGTGCCACATCAACTTTTAATTTTATGGATTCTTCTACAGAGAAGACAAATTTTGCTGTATCCTTTACCAAATTTTTTTTAACATTCCTCTATATTTTTGAGACATTTAAATTTAAAAAAAATTTTTATATCACCTAGGATATAAGGGTGAGAAATTAATGTTTTTTTAAATTTAAATACCCATAGAGATTCAGATTTTTTATATACATGTATATATATTTTTAACCTGTTTGGACAAATTTCTAATTTTCAGTCACCTCTCTGCTCACTAACCCTTCCCCTAGAAAAAATTTTTTTTTCATTTAAAAGTTATTTCAATCAGAATTTACCTTTTTACTTTTTTCTCAAAATGTTGGGTAAATGTAATATCATTAATTACTACAAACACTGAAAGTTCATTTCAAAGATGTTAATAAGCTGAATAGGAAAAGCCTATCAGGTGAGTTTAAAATACTTTAATAGAAAAAACTAACTTTCTAGGTATTTATAGAACTTACTTTGAGGATATCAGCTTCTCTCACTATTTCAGTCACGATTTTTCTACCATGCTTTGTGTTTTTCACATCCACATTATGAAGGCATAGGAAGAGTGAGTTACTCAAATGTGATTTTAGGAAAAAATTTTTTTGTTGCTTCCAGCTTGTTGTGGAATAACCACCCTATTCCATGATTTAAATCTGCTCACCTGTCACCCACCTCCAGTATAGCTGGGTGCAAAATGTCAGCACCAGTAATACTAGTAGGGAATAGCAAATGAGATTCGAGGCTGCCCACATTTTCTGGTAGGGATAATCCTGTTCCTGGTGCCTTTAGCTTTGGAAGGAATTGTTCAGTTGGTCCTGCCAATCTAAAGGAAGCCCATTCCCAATTTATGTCCACCCCATTCAGACATCTGGTGCAAGTTCCGGTTATGCTCAGATCTTACGTGATGAAGTTGTTTGAGCATTGCCTTGTGGATCCTCAGGAGAGACCAATGACACTGAAGTAACTGCAGCTTGAGGTCTGTTGGCTGCAGTTAGAGGAGATTACTTCAAGGGGGAGATGAGCAGCTGCCCAAAATGAAATGGTGAACCACAGATTTTCAAGGATATGGGGAAGAGTTTGATTTATTTAGTTATGTGTAAGTATTAATATTTTTGCTATGACTCTGGCATTAAATGTGAGATGGTACAAGTAGCACACATTTTGGTATCAGCCAATCTGTGTTTGAACTCTGTGTTTCTTATTAGCTGTGTAGTTACTTCTTTGAACCTCTTCATCAGTAAAATAGAGGTAATAACATACCTCAAGTAGCTGTTGAGATTAAATGAGTCAGTGTAGTAGTAGTACATACACCCCAGTAACTGCCTAATGTAGGAGTTAAAAATAATTAGATTCCTCATTTCTTGTATCTTAGTTTCCTTCTTAAGACAAGCCTTTTTTCACTTCAGTGCCTTTACACCTACTACTTCTGCTGCCTGAAACACTCTTTCTCCAGATATTTTCATGGTTTAGCATATTATTCAGATTTCTGTGTAAGAGTATTCTGTCTCTTCCCTGTGTACTCTGTCTAAAATTACCACACCAATCACTCTCTGTTCTCTGATTCCACTGTGTTTTTCTTCACATAATGTAGCACTGGAAGTTATAATACGTATAGTTTACTTATTACATTTCCACCACTAGAACATATGCTGTGTGAGGGCAGGGACCTCATCCATCCATTTTACTACTGTAATACCTAGCACAGTGCCTAGGGGGATGATGAATGAATGAATCAACTCAGAATCTCCCTAGTGCCAGGGAAGGGCCCCTGGCAGAATGCAGGAAGGAAATTATGCCAGGAAGCAGGTGCTGTATGCTTTTCAGTGTAAATATTTCTGCATTGCGAGCCAAGTGAGATATGGGCCTGTGATGTTCTCTTGCATTCTTCCCGATTATGTTCTGTGTCTAGGGGGACCCCTTTGACCTTTACATGTGACCACTATTACCCTGTTGAGAGTCTCTTTTCCTTTTAGAGTTTTAATATAAGGGGGCTTCAGATTCTGGGTTTCTGAGATGCTATATACTAGTCACTGAAATCACCTGGATTTCCCCTTGGGGAAAGTATATAGATCATTTTTTTTCCAGCCACATTATGCAGATATCACTATTAATACAGTGTCATTTTTAAACACCAGGAACTGGTGTGTTTTATGAAAGGAGAAAAAGGCAACGTATAATAGTGGTTAAAGGCTCAAGCTGGAGATTGAGATGGAACTGAGTTCTAATTTCTGCTGTGTCCTTTACTTACTTTGTGACCTTGGGCAAGTTGCTTATCTCTCCAGTGTTGAATTTCCTCATCTATAAAATAGTGTAATAATAGTATCTTCCATGTAGTTTTAGGAATTAAATATGACAGTGTATAAGTGTTTTCACCATTTTATACATATTGTTACATAATACAGAAATCTTTCATTCTGCATATTGATTTTTTTAATATTAAGGTATCATTGATATACACTCTTATGAAGGTTTCACATGGAAAACATTCTGGTTACTGCATTCACCCATATTATCATGTCCCCATACTCCATTGAAGTCACTGTCCATCAGTGTAGTAATATGCCACAGAATCACTACTTGTCTTCTCAGTGCTACACTGTCTTCCCCGTGACCAACCCCCATACCATGTGTACTAATCACAGTACCCCTCAATCCCCTTCTCCTTCTTCTACCTCTCCCCTTTGGTAACTGCTAGTCCCTTCTTGGAGTCTGTGAGTCTGCTGCTGTTTTGTTCCTTCAGTTTTGCTTTGTAGATACACTCCACAAATGAGGGAAATCATTTGGCACTTGTCTTTCTCTGCCTGGCTTATTTCACTGAGCATAATATCCTCTAGCTCCATCCATGTTGCTGCAAATGGTAGGATTTTCTTCTTATGGCTGAGTAATATTCCATCGTGTATATGTACCACATCTTTATCCATTCATCTACTTATGGACATTAAGTTGCTTCCACATCTTGGCTGTTGTAAAGAGTGCTGCAATAAACATAGGGGTGCCTATGTCTTTTTGAATCTGAGAGCTTGTATTCTTTGGGTTAATTCCTAGGAGTGAAATTCTTGGGTCAAATGGTATTTCTATTTTGAGTTTTTTGGGGAACCTCCATATTACTTTCCACAATGGTTGAGCTAATTTACATTCCCAGCAGCAGTGTAGGAGGGTTCCCCTTTCTCTGCATTCTTGCCAGCATTTATTGTTCCTGGTCTTTTCGATGTTGGCCATTCTAACTGGTGTGAGGTGATATCTCATGGTGGTTTTAATTTGCATTTCCCTGATAATTAGTGATGTGGAGCATCTTTTCACATGTCTGTTGTCCATCTGAATTTCTTCTTTGGAGAACTGTCTCTTCATATCCTCTGCCCATTTGTGAATCGGGTTATTTGCTTTTTGGGTGTTGAGGCACGTAAGTTCTTTATGTATTTTGGATGTTAACCCCTTGTTGGATATGTCATTTACAAATACATTCTCCCATACTGTAGGATGCCTTTTTGTTCTGTTGATGGTGTCCTTTGCCATACAGAAACTTTTTAGTTTGATGTAGTCCCATGAGTTCATTTTTGCTTTTGTTTCCCTTTCTCGAGGAGATGCGTTCAGGAAGAAGTTGCTTATGCCTATGTTGTCTTCTAAGAGTTTTATGGTTTCATTACTTACATTCAGGTCTTCGATCCATTTCGAGTTTACTTTTGTGCATGGGGTTAAACAATAATCCAGTTTCATTCTCTTACATGTAGCTGTCCAGTTTTGCCAACACCAGCTGTTGAAGAGGCTGTCATTTCCCCGTTGTATGTCCATGGCTCCTTTATCATGTATTAATTGACCATATATGGTTGGGTTTATATCAGGGGTCTTTAGTCTGTTCCATTGGTCTATGGGTCTGTTCTTGTGCCAGTACCATATTGTCTTGATTACTGTGGCTCTGAGTAGAGCTTAAAGTTGGGAAGCATAATCCCCCCAGCTTTATTCTTCCTTCTCAGGATTGCTTTGGCTATTCTTTTGTCTTTTGTCATTCCATATGAATTTTAGAATGATTTTCTCTAGTTCACTGAAGAACGCTGTTGGTGTTTTGATAGGAATTGCATTGAATCTGTAGATTGCTTTAGGTAGGATGGCCATTTTGACAGTATTAATTATTCCTATCCATGAGCATGGGATGTGTTTCCATTTATTGGTATCTTCTTTAATTTCTGTCATGAGTGTCTTGTAGTTTTCAGAGTATAGATCTTTCACTTCCTTGGTTAGGTTTATTCCTAGGTATTTTATTCTTTTTGATGCAACTGTGAATATAATTGTTTTCCTGATTCCTCTCTGCTTGCTCATTGTTAGTGTATAGGAATGCCACAGATTTCTACGTATTAATTTTGTATCCTGCAACTTTGCTGAATTCAGATATTAGTTCTAGTAATTTTGGAGTGGAGTCTTTAGGGTTTTTTATGTACAATAACATGTCATCTGCAAATGGACAGTTTAACTTCTTCCTTGCCAATCTGGATGCCTTTTATTTCTTTGTGTGGTCTGATTGCCCTGGCTAGGACCTCCAGAACTATGTTGAATAAAAGTGGGGAGAGTAGGCATCCTTGTCTTGTTATCGACCTTAGGTGAAAAGCTTTCAGCTTCGCGCTGTTAAGTATAATGTTGGCTGTGGGCTTATCATATATGGCCTTTATTATGTTGAGGTAGTTGCTCTCTATACCCATTTTGTTGAGCGTTTTTATCATAAATGGATGTCGAACTTTGTTGAATGCTCCTTCAGCATCCATGGAGATGATCATGTGGTTTTTTTTTTTTTTTTACATTTGATGGCAATTTCTTTCCTTTTTATTTTTCTTCATTAAATATATTTTCTGCTATGAACATGTCTCCCTTTTAACATCAGAAAAGGAAACTTCTTAAAAAAGTCATTATCTAGTGTTTGTATAGATGAAGTAAAATGTGCTTTCTAATTCAATAGAGTTTTTTTTATATTATTAATGTACAGTTACTTGAACAATATTATGGTTACTAGACTCCCCCATTATCAAGTCCCCCCCATATACCCCATTACAGTCACTGTCCATCAGCATAGTAAGATGCTATAGAATCACTACTTGTCTTCTCTGTATATACTGCCTTTCCCATGTCCTCCCATTACATTATGTGCACTAATTGTAATGCCCCACTGTCCCCCTTATCTCTCCCTTCCCACCCACCCTCCCCAGTCCCTTTGATCATGTGGTCTTTGTCCTTCTTTTTGTTGATGTGGTGGATGATGTTGATGGATTTTCGAATGTTGTACCATCCTTGCGTCCCTGGGATGAATCCCACTTGATCATGGTGTATGATCCTCTGGATGTATTTTTGAATTCAGTTTGCTAATATTTTGTTGAGTATTTTTGCATCTATGTTCATCAGGGATATTGGTCTGTCATTTTCTTTTTTTGTGGTGTCTTTCCCTGGTTTTGGTATTAGAGTGATGCTGGCTTCATAGAAGGAGTTTGGAAGTATTCTCTCCTCTCCTATTTTTTGGAAAACTTTAAGGCGGATGGGTATTATGTCTTCTCTAAATGTCTGATAAAATTCAGCGGTGAATCCATCTGGCCCAGGGCTTTTGTTCTTGGGTTTTTTTTTTGATTACCAATTCAATTTCATTGCTAGTAATTGGTATGTTTAGATTTTGTTTCTTCCTTGATCAGTCTTGGAAGGTTGTTTTTTTGTAGAAAGTTTTCCATTTCTTCTAGGTTATCCAGCTTGTTACCATACAGATTTTCATAGTATTCTCTAATAATTCTTTGTATTTCTGTGGTTTCTGTCATGATTTTTCCTTTCTCATTTCTGATTATGTGTGTACATTCTCTTTTTCTCTTAATAAGTCTGGCTAGGGGTTTATCTACTTTGTTTATTTTCTCAAAGAACGAGCTCTTGGTTTCATGACTTTTTTCTATTGTTTTATTATTCTCAATTTTATATATTTCTTCTCTGATCTTTATTATGTCCCTCCTTCTGCCGACTTTGGGCTTCATTTGTTCTTTTTCCAGTTTCAATAAATGTGAATTTAGACTATTCATTTGGCATTGTTCTTCCTTCTTTAAATAGGCCTGGATTGCTATATACTTCCCTCTTAGAACTACCTTCGCTGTGTCCCACAGAAGTTGGGGCATTGTGCTGTTGTTTTCATTTGTCTCCATATATTGCTTGATCTCTGTTTTAATTTGGTCATTGATCCATTAATCAATGAATCATTTAGGAGCATGTTGTTAAGCCACCATGTGTTTGTGAGCCTTTTTGTTTTCTTTGTACAATTTACTTCTAGTTTTATACCCTTGTAATCTCAGACGTTTTTGGTACAATTTCAATTTACTGAGGCTCTTTTTGTGGCCTAGTATGTGGTCTGTTCTGGAAAATGTTCTGGAAATTGAGAAGAATGTGTATTCTGCTGCTTTTGGGTGTAGCATTCTGTAGATGTTTGTTTTGTACATCTTTTCTAATGTGTTGTTCAATACCTCTGTCTCTTTACTTATTTTCTGTCTGGTTGATGTGTCCTTTGGTGTGAGTGGAGTGTTGACGTCTCCTAGAATGAATGCATTACATTCTATTTCCCCTTTTGATTCTGTTAGTATTTGTTTCACATAAGTAGGTGCTCCTGTGTTCAGTGCATGGATATTTATAATGGTTATATCATCTTGCTGGACTGAGCCCTTTATCATTATGTAATGTCCTTTGTCTCTTGTGACTTTCTTTGTTTTGAAGTCTGTTTTGTCTGATACAAGTACTGCAACACCTGCTTTTTTCTCCCTATTAGTTGGATGAAATATCTTTTTCCATCCCTTCACTTTTAGTCTGTGTATGTCTTTGGGTTTGAAGTGAATCTCTTGTAGGCAGCATATAGATGTTTCTTGCCTTTTTTATCCATTCTGTTTCTCTGTGTCTTTTGATTGGTGCATTCAGTCCATTTACATTTAGGGTGATTATTGAAAGATATGTACTTATTGCCATTGCAGACTTTGGATTCATGGTTACCAAAGGTTTAAAGGCAGCCTCTTTTCTATATAACCATGTAACTTAACTCACTTTTTCTGCTATTGATTCTGTATTTCTCTCCCTTCTTTTTCTTCCTCCTCCACTCTATGTTAGGTGTTTTATTCTGTAGTCTTTGTGTTTTAATTGACTGATTTTGTGGATAGCTGATTTTATTTTACCTTTAGTTAGTATTTGGTTGGTTTACTTTCTTTGCTGTGGTTTTATTTTCTCTCATGGCAGCTATTTAGCCTTAGGCATACTTTCATCTAGAGCAGTCCCTTTAAAATATACTGTAGAGGTAAAATATAATTTGTGGAAAGTAAATTCTCTCAACTTTTGTTTATCTGGGAATTGTTTAATCCCTTCAAATTTAAGTGATAATCTTGCTGGATACAGTATTCTTGGTTTGAGTCCCTTCTGCTTCATTTCATTGAATATATCATGCCACTCCCTTCTGGCCTGTAAGGTTTCTGCTGAGAAGTCTCATGATAGCCTGATGGGTTTTCCTTTGTATGTGATTTTATTTCTCTCTCTGGCTGCTTTTAATACTCTGTCCTTTTCTTTGATCTTTGCCTTTTTCATTATTGTATGTCTTGTTACTGTGTGTCCTCCTTCGGTCACTTGTGTTGGGAGATCTGTGGACTTCCATGGTCTGAGATTCCCCAAATTGGGCACGTTTTCAGCAATTACTTATTCAAAGACACTTTCCATCCCTTTTTCTTTCTCTTCTTCTGGTACCCCTATAATGCTAACATTGTTCCGTTTGAATTGGTGACACAGTTCTCAGTATTCTTTCATTTCTAGAGGTCCTTTTATCTCTCTCTGCCTCAGCTTCTCTGTATTCCTGTTCTCTAATTTCTATTTCATTAACAGTCTCTTCCACTTCATCCAGTCTGCTCTTAAATCCTTCCATTGTTTCATTTCTGTTATCTCCCTCCTGAATTCATCCCTTAGCTCTTGAATATTTCTCTGGACCTCCATCAGCATGGTTATGACTTTTATTTTGAATTCTTTTTCAGGAAGATTAGTGATTTCAGCCTCACCAAGCCCTCTCTCTGGAGTTTGAGGGATATTGGACTGAACAAGGTTCTTCTGCCTTCTCATGGCAATAGGAGTGTTCTCTGGCAAGTGGCACGTGTGTCAGCTAGCAGAACAAAGTCTCTTCCTGCTTGCTGGTCACCAGGTGTGTCTGTTTGTGCTTGTTAACCGCACACAGGGCACAGCCTCTGTGTTAATCCCCTAAGCTGCCATGGTGAGGCAGCCTTCAAGATGGCCTAGTGCAATGGCTGGTGTCACAGGCCAGCAGTGCATGTTCTGCCACAAAAGCAGAGACCCTTTACATATCCCGGTCTCCGCACCCATCTCTGCTGTCTGTGTTGGTCAACCTCTTCCAGGGAGCAGCCTCTGGGTTAATCCCCTGAGCTGCCATTGGCGGGATGGCCCTCAGGATGGTGTTGGGCATTGGCGGGGGTTGCAGTCAAACCATGTGTGTTCTGTCACGAGACCAGAGCCCCTTCTTGCTTCCCGAACTCTGCGCCCATCTCCGCCATCTGTGCCAGTCAACCATGCACAGGGAGCGGCCTCTGGGTCTGGGCCAGTTAGCTGTGCACCACTCTGTGCTAAGCTGTGTGGTTGCTGTAGGCAGGGCTGCACCCCAGCTGTTCTGCAGCAGTAGTGGGTCTGCCGGTTTGCTTGCAGTACCCGCGGGGAGTAAGGAACTGCAGGCTGCTTATCACCAAGGGGGTTCAGAGCAGAGTGGCGTTGCCACCCAGGGGATTAGGGCGCCTGAAGTTCCTTAAAGTTCCCAACCTGCTGGGCTGAGTGTGCCAGGACGATACTGTCCACCTGTTAAATCCTTGTTCCTTTAAGACTTTTAAAGTGCCCGCTTTTCTTTTATCCCAGGGCAGCTGGCTGTGCGAACCTGCTCACATTCTCAATCTCAGACCTTGCTTTTCTGCTCCTCCAATATCCAGTTCACCATGTAGTGTGTGTCTGTACTCCCAGGGTAGACCACCAGGGCTGGTTATTTTGCAGTCCTTCCCCACTCCCTTCCCACTCTGATCCCCTTCCTCCCGCCAGTGAGCTGGGGTGGGGGTAGTGCTTGGGTCCCGACAGGTCACAGCTTTGTATCCTACCCTTTTCCATGAGATGTTGGGCTTTTGCAGATGTAGCCTGGCTTGTGTACTGTATGTTCTGGTCACTCTTTTAGGAATAGTTGTATTCACTGTATTTTCAAAATGTATATGGTTTGGAAGAGATTTCTGCCACCCTACTCACCCCGCCTTCTGGAGAATCTCCATCTAATTGATAAATTTGAATAAGGTAAGATAACCTACCAAGCTGCACATCTCCCTTTCCGGTGAAATCTGAGACTGCTGATTGATAGAAGCCACAGATCTGGGCTTGAGAGCATACCTCTTACTTTTACTGTTTCTTTCCAATCCTGATTGGTCCAGTTGTTTGATATATCCAGTTCTTGATACTGCCCCTTGAATGCTATTCATGTATTTCTACAGTCTTAGAGGGGTAAAAGTGTATAACTTATACTCCTTTGCTTTGATTTCCCAAGTAGCCAGTTATTCAAATAGCAATTGAACACCTTTATTTGAAACAGATGGAAAACTTGATTATTTTCATGGGGATTGGAGAACCAAGTGTTCCATATTTTCTTTTTATTCCAATCCTTTTCTGACAGGTAACTTAGTTGATTCACCATCCATCAGCTTTAAAGACATCTGTTCATCTATATATAGGCTGCTCACACAGACCAATTTAGAAACATGATACATTAAATTTGTGGAATTAAATAACAGTGAAGGTATACCGACTCATGCTTGTACACAAATAGGTATTTTTGTTTAGTTTTATTGACTTGGAGAGCGGAGAGAAATTGGTGATGTGCAACATATAGAGAGATTTCATCATAGTCCTACTTTTTGAAATCTCTTTGGTGTCTAGCATTGTCTGTGAAAATAATCATTTGAACTAGTATCAGATATTTCTTGGTGAGGGTGGATGTGCATTAAATGTATGGCCTCTGAAATATACCCCTGATTTGGTACCTTCCTCAGTGAATACAGAATTATATGGCTCTTGTGGTATTTAGTGAAACTGAGTTATTACATGATTTCTTCCAAAATAAATAAATCCCTAGGGTCTGGAAACATAAAGGCATTTTATTTAGAGTACTTAGAATTAAGAGGAATTAAGAGGGGCTAAGGAAAGGGGAAATTCATATAAATATGCATTTCTTTGTAGCTGAAAGTCTCATACGAAGGATCATTGTATTTACACACGGTTGTCTAAACTGTAAAATAAAATGTAAATAAACTGTAAAATAACATGAAGTATAGGTTGACTACCATAACTCTGATTTTACAGCTTAGGTCTTTTTTTTTCCCCTCCTTACAAATACTGTCAGAGTTAGCAGGAGAGGATTATGGAATGTATAAAACAATGCATACCTACAGTCAAGTTGTAGTGACATCCAAGATAATGCAGGGTAGATTCTAGTATTTGAATGGGGAACTTGGTCAGATTTCAGATAAGCATGGAGTTTGGTTTGAATTAACCGCTGAGAGGAGCAAGATGGAATTTCAGAGGGACAAGATGAGCTTTAAGATGGAAAAGGTTTATTAAATAAATTTTCTTTGAACTAGAGCTGTTTTTAAAAAAGAGCTCAAATAGGCCTTTACTGTGCTTTCCATAAAAAAACTTGAATCATAGGCTTAAATTTTTGCTTTCATGAAGCAAGAAGTTTTTCAGTCAAGAAGTATACATAATGTCCCTTATGGTTTTCTCTGTATATGGTTTATTTAGGAGGGTTGTGGACTAACATTCCAAAATCTTTTTTGGATAATAGCCCTGCTTTTCATTAGCTTTTGTTTCTTTTGAAGTATTCAGACTTACTGAATTACATTTAGATTTCTCTATTCTTTGAAATCAAATTAATTTGTTATATTTAATCATTTTCTAATAGCTCATCTTCCACTGGGCCTTAGAAACACTGTAAAAGATTAAAAGTATATGCCCTTTTTACCCTCTTACTTTATCCTGCCTGGCCCTCCTCTTTCTTCCTTCCATAGACATATGGCATAGTATTAAGTGCCTACGCTGTAGAGTCTCAGAGACCTGGGTATGAATCCAGGTTCTAGCACTTTTGAGTGTTGAGACCTAAAGCAAAATTTTAGTGGTCTGATCTTTAGTTTCCTTTTCTGTGAAACTGGAGATAATAATTGTACCATCCTCACGGGGCTTTTTTTTCTTCTTCTTTATTTTATTAAAAGAATATCAGTCACTTAACATGGGGTCTGGTATATAGCAACTCTTAATAATTCCTAACTACTATTATTTGTGTTTTATTACTATAAATTATTATTTCTGCTGATCAGTGGTTATAATTTATTCTGGAATCAAGTTCCTAGATTCACTTAAATGTATTTTACTGAAGTTGATCACACAAATGTCTTTGACCCTGGCCTGAACCATTCATTTTCCTCAGCCCCTTTGTCTTACCAGAGAATGAACCCAGGTGATCACATTCTATACCTGTTATTTCATCAGCACAGGCTTCCAGAAGACCCCAAAGAAGCAGAGAAGTAAGGAGCCCAGGTTCTAGAATCAGAATGCTTGGGTTCAAATTCTGTTAATCTTTTAATCTGCGATAACTTTAGGTAAATAATCTCTCTGCACCTCTTTCTCCTTACCTGTTAAGTAGGATTAATAATGCCTGTGTTATTCCATAGGGTATTATAAAGATTAAATGAGTTAGAACATGAGAGTACAGAGAGCAGTATCTGGCACAAAGCACATGTTCTACAAAACTACAAATGTTAGCCACTCTTGCTGTTTTTATCAGTTTTATTGTGCAGGGCTTTGTTTTTAATTGTAAATCTGTAAAAAATAAAAGCAATAGTAATAACCGTTTGATTAGATTTTTCTGTATCATCTTGAGATAAAATTCAATTCAAAAAACACTTACTAAATGTGTACTGTGTATTTAGTGCTGTGTTGGGGATATATTAATAAGATATATTTCCTGCCCTCCAGGAGTTTAAACTGATAGGAGAGAGAAAATATACTGGGCAAAATATTACTATACTTTTTATAACAGATGAAAGGTAGATCACGAGAGAAGGAGAGTAATTCTGAATGTTGGGGAGTTGGCAAGGTCAGGTGAAGAAGCAGGCTTTTCCAGGTGACATGAAAAAAGAGTTTGGCAGGTAGATGGTACTTGAGGAAGAGTAATTAGACAACTTAGCAGTCCTGGGCTTCCACTCCCTCCCTGCTCCGACTCCTCTCCTCCCGCCAGGGCAGCCCAGAGCCCTGCGGGGAGGAGCAGGTGCGCCAGGTGTGCTCTCCTGCGAGAACGGCGACCCTTGGAGCCCTGTCCTGGCTTCCTCTGTGGGCACTGGCGGGGCCTCTGAGTCTGGTCCAGCAGCTGCAGAGGAGGCTCTGGGGAGCTGCTGTGGGCGTGGCCGCTCTCAGGCTGCTCCCCTGCTGTGGCGGGCCACGCCAGAGGGGGAATGGACTTAGAATGGAGGAGACACAGTGCAAGTAAGGACACTGGCCAATGAGCTTGTTGCTGCAACATGGGAAACATGGTGCGGTAAAGTGACAGAGAGGAGTGTGGGGGCCGTGGAGGAGTTAGAGGTGGCTCCAAATGTTTAACATTAGCACTGCAGGGGATAGTGATGCCATTAAACAGATAAAAAGAATGGGAGCAGGTTACATTTTGGGGAGACAGACAAGTTCTACTTTGGACCTGCTGAATTTGAGATGTACTCAGGAGTCTAGTTATGGTTCTGCCATTGTTGGAGGCCTTTGTAAAAACTGCTCTGTAATGGAGAAGGTAGATGTTAGGGTAATATGATTCCTAATAGATTCAGGTCCTCATATGTGACTTGTAGGGACTTTATAATGGAAAACATGTAGCGGTTTCCTTGATCCATGGGATCCTCCTAATCCCCCTTCTCCATTAGACTCTGAATGCAGGCTGTGCTGTCAGCATTCTGCATGGTGTGCAGTGGCATTACCCTTTAGGTTTCATTGGCATTAGAAATAGAGATAATTGACTTTTACCTTAAAAAAATCCCTGTTAGAGGAGGAGCCAAAATGGTGGCATGAGTAGGGCAGTGGAAATCTCCTCCCAAAACCATATATATATTTGAAAATACAACAAATACAACTATTCCTAAAAGAGAGACCAGAGGATACAGTACAACAGCCAAGCTACATCTACATCTGCGAGAACTCAGCACCTCGCGAAGTGGGTAAGATACAAGCTGTGACCCGGCGGGACCCAAGCACCCGCCCCCCCACCTCCCTGGCAGAAGGAGTGGGAGTGGAAGCCCAGGACTGCTAAATACCCAGCCCTAGTCATCTGCACTGGGAGTGCAGACACACATCACATGGGTGCTGGATATTAGGGAAACGGAACACAAAAACCTGTGAGCAGGTCCCCGCAGCCGGTGACCCTGGGACAAAAGAAAAGCGAGAGCTTTTTGAAAGTCTTAAAGGGACATGGCCCTCACAACTGGACGGCAGTGTCCTGGCACACTCATCCCAGCAGCTGGGAATCATGGGAAATTCAGGCACTCCAGCCCCCTGGGAGGCAGTGCAGCTCTGAAGTCCCTCATGGCAATAAAAAGCCTCCCATCCATTCCCCCTCTGGCGTGGCCCGCCACAGCAGGGGAGCAGCCTGATAGCGGCCACACCCACAGCAGCTCCCCAGAGCCTCCTCCGCAGCTGCCGGACCAGACTCAGAGGCCCCGCCGTTGCCCACAGACAGAGGAAGCCAGGACAGGGCTCCAAAGGTCGCCGTTCTTGCAGGAGAGCACACCTGGCGCACCTGTCCTCCCCGCAGGGCCCCGGGGTGCCCCGACGGCTGCCCCACCCACTGTGGCTCAGGAAATAAAACCGGACGCTGCTCTGAGGACCTGCAAGGCCACCAGAAAGCAGGAAGGCACTTTGTTCTCCCAGCTGACACACGTGCCAACTGCCCACAACTACCTCTATTGCCATGAAAAAGCAGAAGAATTTGATCCAGACCAGAATCACACAAATGGGTTAACTCCTGAGAGGGAGCCTGGGGAGATAGAGTTAACCAATCTTCCTGAAAAAGAATTCAAAATAAAGGTCATAACCATACTGATGGACCTGCAGAGAAATATGCAAGAGTTAAAGGATCAAGTTAGGAGGGAGAATACAGAAATAAAAAAACCTCTGGAAGGACTTAAGAGCAGACTGGATGAGATGCAAGAGGCCATTAATGGAATAGAAATCAGAGAACAGGAATACAGAGAATCTGAGGCAGAGAGAGATAAAAGGAACTCCAAGAATGAAAGAATACTAAGAGAACTGTGTGACCAATCTAAATGGAACAATATTCGGATATAGGAGTACCAGAAGAAGAAGAGAAAGAAAAAGGGATAGAAGGTGTCTTTGAAAAAATAATTGCTGAAAACCTCCACAAACTGGGGGAGGAAATAGTCTCTCAGACCTCAGAACTCCCAACAGAAGGGAGCCAAGGAGGACAACACCAAGACACATAATAATTAAAATGGCAAAGATCAAGGACAAGGACAGAGTGTTAAAGGCAGCCAGAGAGAGGAAAAAGGTCACCTACAAAGGAAAACCCATCAGGCTATCATCAGACTTCTCAACAGAAACCTTACAGGCCAGAAGAGAATGGCATGATATATTTAATGCAATGAAACAGAAGGGCCTTGAACCAAGGATACTGTATCCAGCACGATTATCATTTAAATATGAAGGAGGGATTAAACAATTCCCAGACAAGCAAAAGTTGAGGGAATTTGCCTCCCACAAACCACCTCTACAGGGCATTTTAGAGGGACTGCTCTAGATGGGAGCACTCCTAAGACTAAACAGATGTCACCAGAGAAAATAAAATCACATGCAAAGAAAGCAGACCAACCAAATACTAACTAAAGACAAAAAATAAAACCAGCTATCCACAAAAGCAGTCAAGGGAAACACAAAAGAGTACAGAATAAAACACCAATCATATAAAGAGTGGAGGAGGCAGAATAAGAAGGGAGAGAAATAATCGATTCTGTTTATAATAGCGTAATAAGTGAGTTAAAGTTAAATGGCTAGATAGTAAAGAAGCTAACCTTGAACCTTTGGTAACCACAAATTCAAAGCCTGCAATGGCAATAAGTACATATCTTTCAATAATCACCCTAAATGTAAATGGACTGAATGCACCAATCAAAAGACACAGAGTAATAGAATGGATAAAAAAGCAAGACCCATCTATATGCTGCTTACGAGAGACCCACCTCAAACCCAAAGATATACACAGACTAAAAGTCAAGGATGGAAAAAGATATTTCATGCAAACAAGAGGGAGAAAAAAACAGGTGTTGCAGTACTAGTATCAGACAAAATAGACTTCAAAACAAAGAAAGTCACAAGAGACAAAGAAAGACATTACATACTGATAAAGGGGTCAGTCCAACAAGAGGATATAACCATTATAAATATATATGCACCCAATACAGGAGCACCACCATATGTGAAACAAATACTAACAGAATTAAAGGAGGAAATAGAATGCAATGCATTCATTTTGGGAGACTTCAACACACCACTCACTCCAAAGGACAGATCCACCGGGCAGAAAATAAGTAAGGACACAGAGGCACTGAACAACAACACACTAGAACAGATGGACCTAATAGACATCTATAGAACTCTACATCCAAAAGCAACAGGATACACATTCTTCTCAAGTGTACATGGAACATTCTCCAGAATAGACCACATACTAGGCCACAAAAAGAGCCTCAGTAAATTCCAAAAGATTGAAATCCTACCAACCAACTTTTCAGACCACAAAAGTATAAAACTAGAAATAAATTGTACAAAGAAAGCAAAAAGGCTCACAAACACATGGAGGCCAAACAACATGCTCCTAAATAATCAATGGATCAATGACCAAATCAGAGATCAAGCAATATATGGAAACAAATGACAACAACAACACAAAGCCCCAACTTCTGTGGGATGCAGAGAAAGCAGTTTTAAGAGGAAAGTATATAGCAATCCAGGCATATTTAAAGAAGGAAGAACAAGCCCAAATGAATAGTCTAACGTCACAATTATCGAAATTGGAAAAAGAAGAACAAATGAGACCTAAAGTCAGCAGAAGGAGGGACATAATAAAGATCAGAGAAGAAATCAATAAACTTAAGAAGAATCAAATAATAGAAAAAAAATTAATGAAACCAAGAGCTGGTTCTTTGAGAAAATAAACAAAATAGATAAGCCCCTAGCCAGACTTATAAAAAGAGAGAATGTACACACATGAACAGAATCAGAAATGAGAAAGGAAAAATTACGACAGACCCCACAGAAATACAAAGAATTATTAGAGATTACTATGAAAACCTATATGTTAACAAGCTGGAAAACTTAGGAGAAATGGACAACTTCCTAGAAAAATACAACCTTCCAAGACTGACCCAGAAAGAAACAGAAAATCTAAACAGACCAATTACCAGCAATGAAATTGAAGCAGTAATCAAGAAACTACCCAAGAACAAAACCCCCAGGCCAGATGGATTTACCTCGGAATTTTATCAGACATACAGAGAAAACATAATACCCATTCTCCTTAAAGTTTTCCAAAAACAAGAAGAGGAGAGAATACTCCCAAACTCATTCTATGAAGCCAACATCACCCTAATACCAAAACCAGGCAAAGACCCCACCAAAAAAGAAAATTACAGACCAATATCCCTGATCAATGTAGATGCAAAAATACTCAACAAAATATTAGCAAACCGAATTCAAAAATACATCAAAAGGATCATACACCATGACCAAGTGGGATTCATCCCAGGGATGCAAGGATGGTACAACATTCGAAAATCCATCAACATAATCCACCACATCAACGAAAAGAAAGACAAAAACCACATGATCACCTCCATAGATGCTGAAAAAGCATTTGACAAAATTCAACATCCGTTCATGATAAAAACTCTCAACAAAATGGGTATAGAGGGCAAGTACCTCAACATAATAAAGGCCATATATGATAAGCCCACAGCCAACATCATACTGAACAGCGAGAAGCTGAAAGCTTTTCCTCCGAGATCGGGAACAAGACAGGGATGCCCACTCTCCCCACTGTTATTCAACATAGTACTGGAGGTCCTAGCCATGGCAATTAGACAAAACAAAGAAATACAAGGAATCCAGATTGGTAAAGAAGAAGTTAAACTGTCACTATTTGCAGATAACATGATACTGTATATAAAAAACCCTAAAGACTCCACTCCAAAACTACTAGAACTAGTATCGGAATTCAGCAAAGTTGCAGGATACAAAATTAACATACAGAAATCTTTGGCTTTCCTATATACTAACAATGAAAACAATTCCATTCACAATAGCATCAATAAGAATAAAATACCTACTAATAAACCTAACCAAGGAAGTGAAAGACCCATACCCTGAAAAGTTTAAGACACTCAAGAGAAATTAAAGAGGTCACTAACAAATGGAAACTCATCCCATGCTCCTGGCTAGGAAGAATTAATATTGTCAAAATGGTCATCCGGCCCAAAACAATATACAGACTCGATGTAATCCCTATCAAATTACCAACAGCATTCTTCAGTGAACTGGAACAAATAGTTCAAAAATTCATATGGAAACACCAAAGACCCCGAATAGCTAATGCAATCCTGAGAAGGAAGAATAAAGTGAGGGGGAATCTCACTCCCCAACTTCAAGCTCTACTACAAAGCCACAGTAATCAAGACAATTTGGTACTGGCACAAGAACAGAACCACAGACCAATGGAACAGAATAGAGACTCCAAACATTAACCGAAACATACATGGTCAACTAATATTCAGTAAAGGAGCTATGGACATACAATGGGGAAATGACAGTCTCTTCAACAGATGGTACTGGCAAAACTGGACAGCTACATGTAAGAGAATGAAACTGGATCACTGTCTAACCCCATACACAAAAGTAAATTAGAAATGGATCAAAGACTTGAACGTAAGTCATGAAATCATAAAACTCTTAGAAAAAAACATAGGCAAAAATCTCTTGGATATAAACATGAGCGACTTCTTCATGAACATATCACCCTGGGCAAGGGAAACAAAAGCAAAAATGAACAAGTGGGACAATATCAAGCTGAAAAGCTTCTGTACAGCAAAGAACACCACCAATAGAACAAAAGGGTAGCCTACAATATGGGAGAATATATTCATAAATGACAGATCCGATAAAGGGTTGACACCAAAATATATAAAGAGCTCACGTACCTCAACAAACAAAAAGCAAATAATGCAATTAAAAAATGTGCAGAGGAGCTGAACAGACACTTGTCCAAAGAAGAAATTCAGATGCCCAATTGAAACATGAAAATTCGCTCCACATCACTAATCATCAGAGAAATGCAAATTAAAACCACAATGAGATATCACCTCACACCAGTAAGGATGGCCACCATCCAAAAGACAAAGAACAACAAATGCTGGCGAGGATGTGGAGAAAGGGGAACCCTCCTACACTGCTGGTGGGAATGTAAATTAGTTCAACCGTTGTGGAAAGCAGTATGGAGGTTCCTCAAAAAGCTCAAAATAGAAATAGCATTTGACCCAGGAATTCCACTTCTAAGAATTTACCCTAAGAATGCAGCAGCCTAGTTTGAAAAAGACAGAAGCACCCGTGTGTTTATTGCAGCACTATTTACAATAGCCAAGAAATGGAAGCAACCTAAGTGTCCATCAGTAGATGAATGGATAAAGAAGATGTGGTACATATACACAATGGAATATTATTCAGCCATAAGAAGAAAACAAATCCTACCATTTGCAACAACATGGATGGAGCTAGAGGGTATTATGCTCAGTGAAATAAGCCAGGCAGAGAAAGACAAGTACCAGATGATTTCACTCATATGTGTAGTATAAGAACAAAGAAAAAACTGAAGGAACAAAACAGCAGACTCACAGAACCCAAGAATGGACTAACAGTTACCAAAGGGAAAGGGACTGGGGAGCATGGCTCGGAAGGGTGGGATATGGGTGGGGGAAGAAAGGGGGCATAACGTTAGCATGTATAATGTGTGTGGGGGGCACGGGGAGGGCTGTGCAACACAGAGAAGACAAGTAGTGATTCTACAGCATCTTACTACGCTGATGGACAGTGACTGTAATGGACTTTGTGGGGAGGACTTGGTGATGGGAGGAGTCTAGTAAACATAATGTTCCTTATGTAATTGTAGATTAATGATACTAAAATAAAAAAATGTTAATGTAAGCATGTAAGAAAAAGAATCCCTGTTAATAGTTATTTCATTAAGTGATGTTATCAGAGTGGAAATAGGAGAAACAACCTGTCGTCTTCCCCTAGCCCGGATGTGCTTTGAATCATCTAGCTTGGTTGGTTCACCTCAACAGAAAAAGTCTCTAAGTCAAGAGTAAGAGGAAGTAAAGAGTTATATTAATGGTAAAATATATTCTAGTCTGGAGAAATGCATTGCTTGGTGAAAGTAGGTTTAATTTTTACATAAAAAACAGATTTCACAAATAACCAATACTTCCTGACTATGTGAATAATTATATACTTACAATGGTAAATATTGGGTACCCAGAAGAAAGCAGAGAACATCTAGAAAGCCTTCCCTGCTGGCTAGTGGTCCTCACTGTATTTTCTTCAGGTTCAGAATTTGTGTTATTTTAGTCTAGGAGGAGGACATAGCGTTGTAGGAGGTTTTGAGCAAGAGGCAAGACTCCGGTACTTTGTGGATTGTTATCACCCTGCAAGACGCTTCGCAACTTCCTCTCGCCGCCCACAGCAGAATACGGAAACCCTGCTGTATCAGGCCACTTCTGCAATTACAGACAGTCACAATTGAAGGGGATCCTTCTTTCACACCCTCTGTTTTGAGACTTTCTTTGCATTTGAAAATGTGCTTTTTGTGCTGGAATGCCCCACTGAGCTTTCACCTCTCCCCTCTCTTTGCTGCCCTGCAGTGCTGCAGTTGAAGCTCCAGCAGCGCCGGACTCGGGAAGAACTGGTGAGCCAAGGGATCATGCCTCGTAAGTACCACCCTCTCGGCATCTGATAGAGCTGCTTTTCTGACATGGTTGTGTGTGCCCCGCATGCCATGGGAAACATCTAACAGAAAACAAGGGTGGCACATTTCATTTTTCACTCTTCCTCCTCATGCTTTTCCATTTTCAGAGACTCTCAATCACTGGTAGTTAAGATAAGTGACTTAATTGATCAAGTTGAGTGAAACAAACAGCATTCAGTTTAACAGTGCCATTGAATCATTCTTAGCCCTTGAATTACACCTTTAAAAGGGTTTGTATGCCCTGTTACACTTCCCTTTATAGTAGGAGCAGATCTTGATGGGGGCACTGCAAGGAAGAACCCACTTGTATATATTTTGACTTAGTGTTCAGGTTTTTGGGAAGAGAAAACCCTTTCCCACCTAGTATTTTGAATCAACTACAGTTTTATTTAGAAGGAGCCCCTCAGATACCCTAAAGTTGGTGTGAGTGTGAGTGTGCTTGATGGGGTTATCATGGGCAGTCACAGTGGGGGCATACCGCATCATCCAGGGCGGAACGAACCAACCTTGGAATCTGTTAGAAGGAGGAAAGCTTGTTTTTGACTCCAGCAACCTGTAAAATGAGTGGAAGCTGGAGCCAGTAAGGTTTTGCTCTTTTTGACATTTCTTTTTAAGTCATCAGCAGAGAGCTTAGGCTCTCTCCCTCTTCTTTCTTCTCTCTTATATGTTACTGCCACTTGGATATACCCTAATGAAGTAAAAAAAATAAGTCGTACAACAACTTCCGGCCTCATACTGGGAGAACTGACATTTTTCACCTTAACTCAATGCCTGCTGACCTACTGCCACTGTCTTTTCCTGACTCTCATTCACTCATTGATTCAGAACATTTGTGTACCTAATGTGTGCCCACTGATACTGTAAGATAAATAAAGCTCCTGCGTAAGGAATTTTATATTTAGAAGGAGATTACTGATAATTAACAAGGAAGCAAATAAGGTAATTTCAGAGTATGGTAAGTGCTATGAAGTAAGTTAACTGGTTGGTGTGTTAACAAGCAATAGGAATGAGGTGGAGTCACTTTGGATAAGATGTGCAAGAAAGGCCCTCGCTGAGAAGGAAATGTTTGAGCTCTGAGGGAGGAGTTGGGGCCAGCCATTTGGGAGAGGAAGTGCGCCCAGGGAGAAGGGACAGTGAGTGTAAAGACGTAGTGCAGGTAAGAGCCCAGCACGTCTGAGAACATCAAGGAGGCCAGTATGGCCGGGGCCTGGTGACTGAGGAGAGATTGGCAAGGTGGGTGGTGCTTATCAGCCACACGGAGGAGGTGGATTTTATTTTAAGTACAGTGGGAATCGTTTGAAAGCTTTTAAGTAAGTGAGGAGGAATTTGACTTATGTTATTACCATGGCAGGTCCATTTTAAGAGCTAGAACTATATAGCAAGTAGAAGGAGTCTAAGATCTCCTTTCTGTCTATTTAAGCAGCAATCAGGGGTGTAAGTACCAAATTCATCTTTTTGTGTACTGCAGTACCTACCAACCCATTTACGCACATTATACTATCTTCTGCTCTGGTGTTCCAGTGAAGGACTCCCCACTCCAGCCCTTAAGGTGTCAGAGCAGATGGCTTGTGCAATGGATCTGTAATGTGGTCAGGTAGGGCAATGTTGTACTTCACAAAACTCTCCAGATCTGCCAATCTGTAAACCTTTGCAGAAGAACTTGCTATCCAGAGTCTCATCGACTCGTCCCTTTCACGAAGGACATCGTGCACTTGGTGCCTGCTCTGTACCAAGGGTTGTCCTAGATGCTATAGATTAAGGAAATAAAAGGCCCAGTACCTGCTCACAAGACATTTAACAGTTTATTTGGGTAGCTAAAATTTACTCATACTCAGAATAAAGAACGATTCAGGGCTAATCCAGGGGGTGCTGACTGCAATTACAGTATTAGTTCTGAGATTGTAATGCTGCTTCTCCGGATCTGTAATATGCTCAGAATCTAAGAGCCATGGAGAGGGGAGTGCCCTGCATTCTTCTTCCTGCCTGTGATTGGATACTAGGGGATACTGGAGATCACTGTTGAATAGGATTTAACAAGTAGTCTCCTTGCTTGGCATTTCTTGCAATTTTCCACATTGTAAAGACAAGTAATGCTTCAGTTATTACAGCTTATATGTTTGCCTCTCCGAGTAGACTGTGAACTCCTTGAGAAAGTATCATATTTATATTTCTATCACCAGTGCCTGGCACTGATTGAAAGACAGACAGTTATAAAGTGTGATGAGTGTGGTATATGTGAATGACACACAAACAGAAACAGACACTCCTATGTTGCAAACTTGTTGGACTTCTGGGCATGGAATTTGAAACAATGCACCTGTTTTTTCAGGAGCCCAGGTTCTAAAATGTTCTGAATATCTAATGTATACTTTGGGTTGTTCTCTGTATCTTTGAGGTGACAAAAATTGCTCTTCCTGTAGTAATACAAATGACGTGCTTCTGTCATCTTCCTTCATCCCAACAGTTGCTTTCAGCTATAGACCCAGTCTTCGTTTCCAGCTTTTCTAGCAAACTATCTTAGAGTATGAGAAAGAATGTCAAGGCCTGGGAATAGTTTCAGATGTGAAATTCCCTGCTCATCAACATGTCGGGTAATACACAGACAGGATCCTCACTTCCCAAAATAAAGGCTGATTTTTTTTTTCCAATCTCCCGCACACCATGAGTAACCCTACTTCCTCCTCGCAACACTGTGCCCACTACCCTACCTTCTATTGCAATCTCCAGCATCCTCTGCTTCCATGACAGCCCTATCACCTGCCGTCTTACCAGCCTGACTTCTCACCTTCTGCTCCACATCTTTCAAAGAGAATATGAGCAGTGCTGAGGCCTGTCGTAAATGAACAGCAAGATGATGTTGATTATCAGAGATTTGGAATCCTGAAAAAGTACCATCTGGTTTGATGTGCCCATTTCTATTCACACCTTGCTGGCCTGAGGAGTTTCTGGAAAGGTCATTTATATTTAAATTTCTTGTACAGCATAAGGAATAGGTAGGGCCCTCAAGCCAGTGGAAAAGGAGCTGCCTAGTTATGGCTATATTCTGCCTCATCATTTCTCTATTTGTATCTTTATTCACATTCTCTCATCCCAGTCTCTTTTCTAGTTCTGGGAAGAAAACCCACCCACCACATTGGTCAGAATAGCCACATGCAGTTCCCATGCAGGACTGGCTCCAGCTGTGACATCTTATCTGTAGGGCACAATGTCTGCAGTCTCCCCCTCGCCTTCAGGGTCCTTCATGTTTCCGCCTGTTATTCAAAGTTGAGGTATGGCTTTTCCATAAAGATCAGGAGATTAAAGAATCGCCCAGTTTGTATACCCCTCTCTCTGATATGCTCTGTTCCTGGCATCCAAACTGTGGGGTATAGAATTTGATTTCTGATGTATTTTTAAACAGGATCATATCCCAGAATCCTTCATCCTCATCATATAAGCATAAATATCAAATTTAACACTATTTAAACCCTACCAAACACAAAGTGCCAGATAGCAAAGGATTTACATATTCCAGGCCCTAAGCTTTCTTTAGTGATGTCTGAATCTGTGGATCTTGAGGGAGAGGAGAGATGGCACAGATAGGAAGCTGGTGTTCTAGTCCAAAGATTAAGACCAGGAATGCTGCTGTACGCAGAGTGAAGACTCCTAGGAGAGATGGGTCAGGTGAGGTGCACTGTGTCCTCAAACAAAGCTTCCCCCACAGCCTTTCTCTTTGACATTTAAAGGTGTACAAAGGTCATAAGCTTAGGGTGAAAATTAAGAATGTTCTGGCAGTGAGAGCTGCTGCAGAGGAAGAACCTTTTAAAGGGAAACATGGAAGTCCTGGCCCAGACAAATGAGAAAAAAGTGGCCTGTGATCTTTGAGATGAGAGAGGAACTTCTTTTGTCTCTTCTGTCTCAACCATTTGCAATTCTGTTGTGAATCCTTGAGAAAAGCACAGAGTGGCATGTTTCATTATTTTCCTGTGTGCATGAAGTACAAAAACCACAGTACCTTGGCAGGAGCATGAAGAAATCATTACTTTTGTCCTATGGATTCTCTAAAGACCTTGCTTCATTTCTTACATGAGCTTGTTTTTCATTTTAAATGGTGTTTCTGTGCACCCAGCCAATGCCATTGAATGTTGGGAGAATCCAGAGCGTGAGGGCAGCACAGCTCAGAGAGGGCATCCAGGTAGTGTCAACCCAGAGGCCTCTCAAACTACCTGGCTCCTGAAAGGCGCTCAAACAAGTTGCTAAATGAAAAGTGAATAAATTGGCCAGCTGGTTTTCACTGGTTCATAGGTCTATAAGTAAGCCCTGTGTATCTCACACTGAAACTGAAAAGTGGCCTCATGTAATGAGTTCCCACAGCTCTGTATTTTTAATAAGCTTTCCCATTACTTGACTTCCTGGCCCTGCAGCTCTGTGGTTTGATTCCCTTGGCACGTGTGCTTCAGCTGTCAGCGTCAGCCAAGTGGTCCGCACAGAGACAGCGTGGCCCAGGTACAGCACTCGGAGCGATCGAAGCGCTCAGTTCACTGAGCCCCAGCATTATCTGAAAACCTCTTATTCGTCTGAATATAGCAATCTCTGCACAAAGAAGAAATTTCTTCTAAACTCTGATAAGAGGTTATTTAATGGTTGAAATTGTCAAAACTGACTACTGTGATCCTTTTTCCCCTCTGAAGCTATAAAATTCTTAATAATATTTTTGTGATTTGTAACTTGGAAATTACAACTTATATTATTCTTCACCAAATATACAAACTGAGTTTCAAGATTCTCTTTCTTGAGCACATACGGCTCAAATCCATTTTCATAAGCTCTGTGAAAACTAATTCTTGTTTTTGTGACTCTTGAGAAGATAAACCCACCTCCTGAAGCCTCAGAGTTTCTTATAATGCAAAAGAGGCTGTGATTTAACTTTGTCACCAGTCTACCTTTATTAAATGCTGGGATGTCATGGGATCTTTTCCCCAGGTTACCAGATTTCAAAAGAACTAGACTCTAGACCTGACCTGTCTGATAGCACTTTGAGTGATGATAGAAATACTGTGTAACACTAACCCCTAGTGAGGTGTGTTGCTAAGCACTTGAAATGTGGCTAGCTTTAGTGAAGAGCTGAATTTTTTATTTAACTATAACTAGTTTAAATTTAGATAGTCACATGTGGCTGGTGGCTATTGTAGTACAGCGGCGTTTTAGATCTTGCCATGATGCTTAGGAACAAGGTTAACTTGGGGCACCTCAGTTGACTTTTCTGAACTCATCTTCTACTTTTATAAAATGAGGATAATAATCTGTCCCACCTGCCCCACAGAGTTAGTTTGGAGATAAGTGAGATGATGTATTCATGCTTTTGAAATATAGGCAGAATTATTTTCAATTAAGAATGAGAGGAGCATTAGCTTGGATCTATTATCTAATGAATCTGAAAGCAGCTCTCTCTCTCTCTCTCTCTCTATATATATATATATCTTTTAATACATATATATAATCTCATTAATGTCTGTCAAAACCAGTATCTGGTAACAGGAACTATTTTTCCATAACTAAAATCCTTCTACTTTCCTTCCTACCCTGTGGTTTAGAAAACAATTGCTGAAATTGCTAAGAGTCACGGAACTACTAGCCAACACAGTATTCTGTTAAGATTGTTCCCTTTCTGGTCACATATTAACAGGTCTATCATTTTATTAGCTTGTCCTCCCATGGCAGTGCATGTTTTTTTTTTTTAACCTCTCTTGAAACAAAACAAGTAAGTGGCTGGGTTGAAAATAAAATTTTTTTATTTCTGGCAACTTGCCAAAAGACAGAAATGTGTGGACATAGTTGCTTTTCTGGAACAGATGAGGGTCTGGTCTGGTTTGAGGCCAGAGTGTTACGTCTTAGTGGACACTTTGTGGATTATGAGTTTAGGTGGGGGCTGGAGTGAGAGCAGATCCTCACCTGGCCTTGGTTAGTCAGTCCCTTTGCCCCAGTCCGCTTGGGAGCTCTGTGTGGTAGTCTCTGCACTGCTGTCCCTGTGAGCCAAAGAAGTTGGGCCAAGATCTGACCAGTGTCCTTTTCCAGTAGGAGCCAGAAAAGGCATCCCAAACCCTGCAGTTTGCCCACTGCTCCAGTCCAGCCAGGGCCCACAGGCTGGTGCTCCTTTTAGGTGCTCACTCACAAGGGCTAGTGATAGCTGGCTCTCAGATACATAGGTGACTGTGGATGGAAGAGCTAATTTCCTTTTCCTTTTTTATAAAAACTGAGATACAATTGACATATTACTTTCACATACTTCTTTTTTTGTTAAGAAGCAGAGAACCTTACCTAGTTGAGATGATGTATCCTCAGCACAGGAATGTGACCATTTAACTGTAGTTGAATCCCAAAGTTAAGTGACATTTGATAAACAACATGGTAAAATGTATTCTAGGATTGGAGCTAACCTGGTCCCTAGGTTTGAACCTGGGAGAAAATTGTGTTAGGCTTATGGCCTCAGAAATCCTCTCTTTATCTCAGGAGAAGACCGGCTGGGCACATCCTGCAGACGTTTTGTGGTGCATTTCTGATAGATGTCCGCATCATCTATGTGGCTATATACTGCTGCAGGGTGTATTCTTACCTCGGCAGTCAGTGACTGGCATAGACCTTCCCCATGGCCAGTTGCTAACAAATCCTAAAATAGGGCTCAAGAGTGTTGCATGTTCATGTCATGAGCACAGTCATCGTTGAATCCAAGGAGGAGTTCCATAGGGAGCTCTGTTGAGCAGACCATCTGAAGTGGTCTTTTTTTTTTTTTTTTAATTTTGGCTTCATTAATCTACAATTACATGAAGAATACTATGTTTACCAGGCTCTTCCCCTCCTCACCAAATCCCCCCCCACATACCCCACTACTATCATGAAGTGGTCGTCTTGATAGGAGTTCTTGATAAGGTTTAATACCTGAAAAGTACAGTAGGTGTTCAGTTTCATTGACTATTTAGTTCTCAAAGTGTATGAGATATCCAATGCCAACTTCATTTCAAGATAAAAAATAAGTTTAAAAGAGTTTATAAAGGTCTTTGTTGAAGCTCCTCACTAATTTTATCTAAACAATACAAATCCTAAAGAATCACATACTCAAAGGGAGCCCTCATAGATATCAGATGGTGGTGGAGAATTTAAAATTGTCCATCCCTAGTGGGATGTTATTTGCAGAAGGGCAAATGTGATTCGGAGCTCTTATCTAAACACATGACTTAAATATTATCAATTATGGGGCTTCAAAAGGAGATGATAGCTTTTTGTGTGTGTGTGCTTCATAAGGAGTGTATACTGGAATGACAGTTGACTGACCCAGAGCATCAGACTGGGCTATAGTATGAAAGCCACATGTGAACATGGTTAGCATGTATATCAAATGGAGGTTGGGAAAGCCAAGTTCAAAATACTTGACCCCTGATACTGTTTGTTTGGTTGGTGTTTTGGCCTCTACTATATTAACCTTTTGGAATTCATTGTACCTTTGGATATTCAAGCTATACAAGATTGTGTGTTGATCTTTCTTCCCAGTCTTGAGCCTCTTTCACGAATCAGTGGGTCAAGGGTGTGAGACCCTGGAGCAGCGTGCCCTTCTGGGGAGGAAAGGATTTAGTATCTTTGAGTCTCCGCTTTTTACGTTTATTCTTGGTTGTTGCTTTTCCTGCTTGTTTGGGTGGGGGTGACAGCCCAGGTGCCAAAACAGGGGTGGTGGCAAGCTTGAGTACCAAAAACAGGATGTGTAAGAGCATTTTTTCTGACTGTTAGTTTGGGTCTTTGCTTGCCCCAGAACATGTGGTCCCTTCTCCTTCCCCTACCACCCAAGGTCACTCTTTGGTGCACATGAACTTAGTTCTGGTTTTCATTGTCATTGCTAGTCCCCAGAACTGTTGACACAACTTTTGGCTAATGGTCTTTTGTTGCAGGATATTTCTATAGGTATTTTGATATAACTAAAAAGAATGAAACAGAAGTAGAAGTCAAGCCCAGGTAGCTATCAGCATTTGGCGACACAAGCACACATACACCTTTGCTTCAGAAGGAGGAGGGCACAGAAAAGAAGTTAAAATGGTCACAATGCCTCAAGCTTAACAGAGCTTCTGGCAGACCACAAAGCACTTCCACTTTATTTAATACTAACTGGTGTCAGTGTGATACTTTGATTGCCATTCTCTGGATGAGGATACTGAGGCTCAGAGGGGTCATGTGACTTGCCAAGGTCACCCTGCCACTAAAAAATGGGTGGATTCAGTCCAGATCTCATGGCTCAAAAGCCCATTGTTAATTCCTGAAGGTCACAGCCTGATAGGTTCTTAGTGACATAAAAATTTTATGATAGCCTCTGTACTTTCACCAGAATTTCAACTTTGAAAATATTGAAGATTGAGAACAGTGTAAGACCAGGACCCATAAACTTCAAAAGGTACGGTGAAAGTTGAGTAGGGGGCGCCGGTGAGAGGAACCCTGTCATTTTTAAGCCCTCCAGTAAAACTGCTTTCATTTTGCTGCTTTTGTTTGTTGGTTGTGAGGCTTGAAGGCCATCAGCATCTTTCCACTTCTGTCATAATAACCCTTAGTTAAGTCAGAGGTTCTTGATCTCTTTTGTACGACCGATACTCCTTGGAAAATCTTATGCATCTTCTCACTAGGACAGTTGCCCAAACAAATAAATGTAACATATGCTTATGCTTTCTGGGGATTCATAGATACTCTAAAACAGGTCCAGTGTGCCCCAGATTAAGAGCCCCTGCTCGGCCTGAATACAGAATCCTAAGAAAAACTATCTGCCTAATGCTAGTGTAAACCCTTACACATCAGTGACACAGCTGGCTTTGTGCTTCCATCATTCAGTGTACAGGTGACTCTCCCCATTCCCTGAAGTGACACCAGCACACCTCTGCGCTCCACCTGCTATGGGCCAAGACCAAGGACTACATTAGTGTAGCTGCCTTCCATTGAGTGTGATTGCCAGGGCCTGGATAGAGAGAACAGGCTGTGGGACCCATCCCAGCTGAATGAGGCCCCAGCCAGGATTTGAAGAAAATGGCAAAAGCCCTGATCCTTTGACTCTTTGTAACTCAAAGAAATGATACTAAAAGGGACTCAGAAGATCGAACTCTTTACCAATTTCTGGTACCCACACAGATAGCAGAGTTGAAATTTTGAGTTAAGCTGTTGAGAAAAGTTATAAAATGCTTACTTAGTATACTTTTTAGTCACTTAGTCCCCTATGGTGGAAATGAGCAATAAAAATCCTTTTTTTCAGCTGCAGTGTCACCTTTATTCTACTTTTTGGACTTAGGGAAACAATGGTTTTTGAATTTTAGTGGCACCAGAATCCTTGAAGTGCTTACTAAAGACTAAAATTCTTGAAGCCCAGGAATCTTCATTCCAGAGAGATTCTTGCACTCCAGAGACATTCTAATACACCTGGTTCTTGAACTACACTCCCAGAAACACTGGACCAAGGGCTTCCAGCACCTTTCCCCTTCCGTTTTTAGGTATATCATAGACTACTGTTATTCTCTTCTCCCTGGGAGTTCTGAAGGGTAGGATTAGCCCTTTACACATGATTCAAGAGTTGGCGATCAATTTCTAAGGCAGTGAGGCTGCTGCATGTAAAATGATTGGGTGTAGATAGCTGTTGAACCTCTGCCTTCCATGTTGGGGAAGCCTGCCTCGCCTGCCACTCTTTGTGGCCTTGCACCGGGTCCTTGGTCAGTTTGGCACAATTAATAAGCTGCCTGGAGCTGTGTGACGAATTTCTGTGCTAGAGCCAAGGGATGTGGCAAAAGGCTCAGTTAACTTTGGAAAGAGTTTGATTATACAGTGACTCCTTCTGCTGTGTGGGCGCCTTCAGTGTGGGCTGGCAGGAAAAGGAATGGGGAACATGTGTCCCCTTGACATTTTCTGAAGTTATGTCTGTTTATGAAGTTTTGTCCCATTACCAACATTAGAGAAGAGAACAAGGCAACATTTTCCCCGAGGAATAGCTAGAAGAAAGCAAAATCTGAAAGATCAGACTAAAATAACTGTTTTTATTTTCTGTTTTAAACCTATTATCATCTTGGGGAAAAAAAAGATACTTAATCAGAGAAGTATCTTTGTTCTGCCCCACCCCTTCCACCTCTGTTATGTTGGAATATACATAAATAAAAAGATTTGAATTTGGGGATCAAAAGAATCAGAGTCTAGTCTTCATTATAGCAATTGATTAGTCTGTGATCTCAGGCAGATCTAGTTCTCATTTTAAAATGTGGCAAATAATAAGTACCATGAAATCAAGTAAAGTAATTCCCACCACATGCAGACACCAGGGCAAAAGCGAGGAAACCATTTTGCAGCAAATCTTACTTAGGTCACCCTCAGGAGCCTTTCTGTCAAGGACAAGGTCGACAGGCACAATCCTGCTGCCTTTAAGATGGCGAGACCTGGTGTCACCTTTCAAACTTGCAAAACTTAGTGGTTGGACCACATACTATATGCCTCCTGATATTAAGAATTACATGTCACCTATATAGTAAGTATTCTTATCAAAAATGTTTAACCTAAATTAATCAATAGGAAACAAATTCAGAATAATAGGATAGTCTTTCTGCAAGATGATTGGCTTAGATACTTAAGTCAGTGTCACAAAAATGAAAAAATGAAGGAGTCCTAGATTGTGCCTTAAGAACAAAGGTCTAATGGAGTCATGACTCCTGGTTGAATCGTGGACTGGGGGTGAATCCAAACAGCTATAAAAGATACTGAGGAGGGAGTTGAAGAAATTAAAATATGGACTATGAATTAGGTCATATTATTAAATCAGTATTATATCTCACGTGTGATAAAGTTATCTTAGCTATGTAAAAGAATGTCCTTATTCTTAGGAAATGTCTGCAACTTACATTCAAGTGGTTCCATTTACAGTATGTGTGTGTGTGTCTGTGCACATGCATATGAAAGAGAGAGGAAAATATGTGGCTAAAAGACTAGTGAATCTAGGTCGGATTAAAGGGCTGTTCATTATTTGGTCTTTCAGTGTTTTTGTAGGTTTGAAAAATTCAGAATTAAGAGGGGATTCCGGGAAGGAGAACATGGGAGTGCAGACATGGTGTAAAATGAGTACATGCTGAATACCAGGTGTTTCTGCTCATTTTCTTTTTTAACATAAAACATCAAGTAAGAGATAACTCCCCCACCCCCTTCTTGAAGTTCTGAATATGTCACTCCCCTAGTTAATGTGGTGGCTGCATGTTATCAGGATACAGTTGCTAAGAGCACTTGAAAATATGATGCCACTTTCTTCTGGACTTCATGGTTTCTGATGAGAAATATGCTATCATTCAAACTGTTTTTCTTCTGACTGCTTTACGTTATTTGAGTTTCTAGTTTTCAAAAGTTTAATTATAATGTATCCTTGCATGAATTTCTTTTGGTTTATCATGTTTGGGGTTTACTCAGCTTCTTGAATCTGTAGCCTTAGGTCTCCTGCCACACTTGGGAAGTTTTCAGCCACTTATTTCTGTAAATAGTTTTTCAACTTCTTTTTCTTTCCCTTCCAGGGCTTGGCTGACATGATTTTAGATTTTTTTTGTGACCTCATTATTACTGGGCCATGGTGAAAGTCCTGAGTCTTTGCTAGCCCTTCCCCCAACATCACTGGTCAGGGGTGTAAGTCTAAGCTCCCTGCCTGGTCTCCCATTTATTCTGTGGGTTGAGGGAATGGTGTGTTATCGGCTGATGGGAATGAAAACCCCAGCTTCTTGGCCTTTTTTGATACCACCTGAGCAGGGGTGTTGGGGTGCTTCATTTACCTTTGCAAGGGTGGGACTCTAGACAACCCCCTTAACCTTTCCTGGTGGGGATGAGGCCACTCGTTTTTCTGTGTTGTCTAGCTGGAGTAGAGTGATGATTGCCTAAAAGTTTTCTGTCTTCCTATGCTGCGCTTTTCCTCGTTCTTTGGCTTGTGAGAGGAGGCTTTGTTGGGGCTTTTTTGTCTGCCTGCATTGTCATTTCCAGGTTGCCAGCTTCCTCAGCTCCAGTTCTGAGCCACTGAGGTAAGAGGGAAACCCAGGAAACACGCCGCCATGTGTTCTTCGGGTCCCAAGGTCCCCGGCCTGCCTGCCTCTCCTCTCCACCTTGAGCACCTACTTGGGTCTGTTTCTTATATAATGTCCAGGGTTTGTGCTTGTACTTAATGGAAGGAGTAAAGTATGTCTACACCACTTTGCAGAGGCCGAAGTCCCCGCGGTAGCACATGAATCCCCGTGGGCATCCTGCCTCCCCTTCCAGCCTCACTGTCCCCAGGTGAACGAACTCCTTGGTGCAGCCAAACCAAACTACCTGTAGTCCCCGGGCCGTGCGCTTTCACACCTTCATGCTCTTGCTCCTCCTCAGCCTCGGGTAACTGCTTTCCTTCTCTGCCTGTGGTGTTTCTATTCCATTCATTTGGGTTTTCTCTGTGAAATCTACCCGGACAGTTTACACTCTTTCCTCAGGCTGAATTTTTGCGTCCTGTGTAGCACCTCAGTTTACCTCTACAGCTGCACTTCATCTTACGTGGAGTCATTTGTCTTTTTCTATAACCAGACCATGAGCTGCCTTTGAGGGCTGGGGCCCCATGCTGTATATCCTTATCTTCAATAACTAACATCCTAGTTACTTAATAATTGTTGTCTGGAGATGGTGGGTGTATTTCTGGTTTCCCACCTGGGTTGTTGTTAACTACATTTGCTCCCATACACACACAGCCCCCACTGACGCACTGTGTGTACGCCCACTGCTTCTGCCATTGAAGAAGAAACCCAACAGGCTTGCCAGGAAGAAGGGCTCCAGGGACTGTGGCGCTCTGATGGTCTCTGTCAGCTGGACTATGTTCATGGCCTTTGAGTTCCTCTGAATACAGGATTGGTGGTGAGCCTCGGCATAGTATCTTATCAAGGATGGGGACCATGATTTTCATGTTAGCAACGAATAAAGTGACATTCAAACCCAGGCACCTAATAAATATTCCTTCATGATAACGATGAGGAAATGAGTCTTGATAGTTAACTGCTGCCACTCCTCGCTGAGATGCATCTCCAGAACTGCTCTGTGGGTCCTAAAAGAATTCCACTTGCCTACATGTTTAAGTAAATCTGGGGCCTGTGATGGGAAAGTGCTGGTTTAATGTCCTAAATTAATGTGATAAGTTGGTTTTTAAGGGTCCTCATGCTTGCTTGTCAGTGCTGGATTAAATCAAGACCGCTCATGAAGAGTCACTGTTTCATACTTGAAACCAATATAATATTGTACATCAGCTGTACTCCAATTAAAAAAAATAAAAGTAAATGTAAAGATATATTTTAAAAACTCAAGACTGCTTTAATCCCAGTGGCTCCTGCACTGTGAGCCATGAAGCCTGTAGACATACTCAGCGCAAAGCACTGAGCACCCCTGGGAAGTGGGTGGCAATGCATTTTTTAAAAGAAAATTGAAACAGTTTTTCTCTTTTTAGTTCCCAAATGCCCCATTTAATTAAGGCAGCGAACATGTAAGAGGAGGAAGAAAGTGGGCACAGGAGAGAGGGGACACAGTATTAACTGGTGGCTGTGGCCAGTTGGAGGCGGGACCCACACCTAGAACTGAAACTAAGTGAGAACGTCACAGCTCTCCAGCACTTCTGTTCATTTGATTTCCGTGGGGGGCCTGGTCATTGTTCCTTTCAGTGTGTGCGGTGTGCCTCCCTTTGTTCACACAGAGCAGTGCAAGTGTTCAGGGGAAGCAGCTCCCAGAGGGTGTGAGTAAAGGATTGAGAACTGCCCTCTGACCCTGAAAGTGTTTATTCTTACCAACTGTATGCACAGCTCTTGGGTTTTCATTGTTCTTTGGGGGCTTCTCGGGGCTTCTCTTTCAGAAAGTGCCCTCTAGGCGTTCCTGGGGAAGTGAGATTTCTGAGTGAGTGTCATCCTGGCTCCTCTGGCACAGCTGTTAGGGCAGCAAGGAGGTGGGAGGCGGAGGGCCAGGACGAATGAAGGCAGCCCTCCTAGTGGGACACACGCTTATGGGTTAACTTTTGAGTCGTCTGGGTTTGTCTGCAACTAGCGGAGGCCTAAACTTTCAGACCTGCTGTGCTTCCTTTTGTACCATCCTCAGCAGGGAAGCTCGGGGTGATTTTCACTGTGCGCTGCTATTTGCTTCTGCATCCAGAAAGCCCAGGGCTTTCCTGAAATTGCCACCCCTGCGTCTCCTTCAGTGGGTCACTCTCTGCGGCCTGTAGCAAAGCTGCCTGCATGCACCTGCGGATGCCTTCTTGACCCCAGCGCTGATGTACGTACGGGAGCACTAGCTGCCTCCTCTCCTCTCTTCCCACATGAACCCGAGGCGCCCTTGCAAGGGTCCTCACAGAACCCAGAGGAAGGGGGGCCCTTGCTCCCTCCTCCTTTCACCTGTTAGAAGCACTACTGAATGTGCTGAACTGCTCTCAGAGAGCAGAATTAGCAGTGGGGAAAGAGCAGCACAAAGTGGGCTTTTTAAGGCCTGAGAGAAACCCACACACTTGTCAGGTTTAGATGCAGGGAAGACAGAACTAAGGCCTGGATTGGGGCCCGTTGTGAGATGAGTGACCCCACATCTCTTGCCTGTTTCATCACGTGTGAAATGAGAATAACGGCCCCACCTCTGAGTTGTTTGGAGGGTTCAGTGAATTACAACATTGTTGTAAAATAAAACAGTCTTTGGGGTTGGTAATTACTGTCTTGAATTGTTTTCTTGGCCCTCATTTCAGGTTCTCTTGAAGGGGCAGCTTATGAATGCCTCTGGGCTTCTCGTCCCCCTCCTGGCTTGCCTCCTGGTGTCAGTGCTGAAGGCTGCCCCTTGAGCCGCTCTTCTGAGCCTTCCCTTCCCCTGTTTGTGCCCAGCAGAATGGTCAGGCTGACCTTCCTGCATAGCCTGCACTTGGCCCTCTATCTCAGCAGTATGTGTCCTTGAAGCCTCCTTGTCTCCCCATCCCTACAGGGTCATTGTCTGTCTTTTGAAGAAACCAACCCAGAGGAACAGAAAGAACTCTTACTTGAGGGTGCCATTGGCTGTAAGAGCAAATTTCTGAGCCTTTCCTTTCTGTAAAATGGAATATTACCTACCAAATGGAATCAGTAGAAATATTAAATTAGATAACATGGTTAAAATGTCTAGAACAGTGCCTGCTGTATAAGTAGGCACTCAATAAATAATAATCCCTTACTATTACATGAATGGTTCCACCAAACAGAAAGTCACATATGCTACAGTGGGTTCCTCTGTCATCTGTCCCCATTGGTGCAGCATCCTTGTTGTACCTGAAGATGATACACTCCCTTCCATCAAGAAATTCTGTGCTTTGTGAATTGTTTTTCTAGAAGTTGGATTTGTGTCCGTATCCCTTGGGGTAGCCAATGTAGGTTGTCGAGGCAGCAAGCCAGCTAGGGTTTTAGACAGAAAATCTGTGGCTGAGGTATCAAAACTAGCTGGCCAGTGCGGGAATCGAACTCATGATTCAACCAAAGCGCTGCGTTTGACGCCGGCAGCACCTGAAGTTCACCAGTTGCACCACTTGAGCCAGAGCACTTTTGCTGACATTTGATTCTTAACAGGAGTTCTGGAAGGTGGGCAGATTCTTACTCTGCAGGAGAAGAAAATGAGACATAGAGCCAGCAGTCATACCTGGTGTCACACCAGTAGTAATTGGTAGGACCCCGGAAAAGACCATAAATGCCTTGATTTGCTATCTAGGACTTCTGTGAAGTTTTGAACCCAGATGAGAGCCATAATTCCAGCTGTTCAAATGAACGTTTTGAGCTCTACAAAGAATCTTCTATTTTTCCTGCCATTAGTGTACACTTTGTATCCTTTTCTTACATAATATTCAGTAATACATCAAAGAGACTATGTTCTGGGGACTTGACGCACTGGGGATACTATCAGAAATGAAAGAGAAGGAAACAAACCCCAGCCATGCCCTCCCTGATGGACCTTATCCTAATAGTAGGAAGCTGACAGTAAACAAATTAAAAAGATCCATAGTTTTGTAAAGAATGGCAGACAGTGATGAATGCTGTGGAGAAAAGGAAGGCAGGGAGGAAGCTGGAGGGGTGGGGTAGGGTGGCAGCTGAGTTTTCTCTTTGAGCCTTTGTACTTAGCAGCCCATCCATGTGATAGGCGCTCCCAGAGCCAGGCTGCATGCCCATTTCCTGCTAATCTGACACAGCCAGTACAGATCCGGCGGGTCTCGGCCTTTGGAGACCAACTTCGGAGTCGAACCACCTTTACGTATTAAAAGCAGGTGCAGAGGCTGTCTGTTTCCTCACCGAGCCGTGCAGGACCTCCCGCAGTTAGAGCTGGGACAGCCTGGGCAGGCCCTGGAACGCTTTGGGCGGTGGGGAGGGAGACTGCGCTGGATTTTTCTTAGAGATTGTTTTTTAAATCTAGAGCTCCCCCTGCTGTTAGACGATGGGGTGGGCTCTCAACTGGTCTTTTAAAACTTGTTCTTTTTTATTCTAAAACTTAAAAAAAAATATGTATTTTTTTCCCTAAGTAAGTCCTGCTGGGACATTTGAAGCATTCTTCTGGGTTTTTGTTGCTGAGGCCCTGCCCCACGGGTGGGATGGGGGAGGAAACACAAAGGCCCAGGCAGGATAGGGTCATATCTATACTCTTGCTACTTTTAGCACCTCCTTACCCCTGCACTCCTCCCACAGCCAGCAGCCGAGCAAAACTTATCTCCACAGACGGTTTGGCAGCTGTTCTGAAAGTGTAGGTTGCAGAAGTGAAAGTGACCACTGTCTTGAAAATTCCTCTCTTTTTGCTGCTGTTCCTACTTGCAGTGAGTCAGGCCCTTTCCCCTATCGCTTAGAGTGTCCCAGTTCATCATTTGTCCTTACAGCCAAGTATCTGACACAGAGCTTGTGCCGGATTTGTGGAGGGTCCTGGTTTGGTCTTGCTTGCTGAGTTGAGAGCTATGGTCTTTGTGGTAGTAGCCCCAGCCCAGAGCTGAGTATCCGATGGGCCGCAGCCAGCCCTTCTTGTCAGCTGCTGGTTTGTGCACCAGGGTCAGCCGTATCATCACTGTGATGTTCTTTTAGGCCTTAGAGATGAAATTCCAGGTAATTTTAGCATCCCGTTAATATCAGCTGAAGGAAGGAAGGAACTGGCACCTGAGTAGCCATCTCTCTTTTTGGTTTAACTGTCCCAGTCCAGCAGTTTGGCCACTTTGTGATTTCTGAAGAGGCTGGAGAAGTAAGTGGACCCAACACACAGCTCTGTTCCTCCCTGTGAGGCCATTTCCCCAGAGTAAGGTGGGGCCCACCAGGCATTCTTAGGGGGCTGACTGATCAGTAAGGACCATGCAGCCAGCAGTCTAGTACAGGTCTGGGAGATTCTTTAAAGTCGCATTCCACAGTGGATCAGGGTATGCTTTAACCAAAATTGCTTTAATGGGGTAGCTGGACCATAAAGACATATACACTCAGGGGCCAGTTTCTTCTTCACCTCAGCTGTTATTAATAGCACTGCAACGATGAGCTTAAATAGGGTGTTCCTCCAACTATAAACTGTAGCAGTAGGACCTGATGTTTCACTGTAAAGTAATTCTTTTGTGGTTCTTTTCCCAACAGCTTTGAAAAGTCCAGCTGCATTTCATGAGCAGAGAAGGAGCTTGGAGCGGGCCAGGGTAAGGCACCTTTTTTCCCCAGGCAGCTCCAAAGAGCATTGTCAGAGCCCTTTGCATTGCTGGTTGTATGCCTTCTAGGCTTGGCCCTTGCCTCACAGTTCTCACAGAAAGCTCTCCCTTTTTCCTTCATCCCCACTGCCAGCCATCTCCCAGCCCAATGACGTAGAGCATGAACAGAATGCGTTTTCTCCTTCACCACGTGGAGGGTGTGTGATGACCCCCACCTGCTGTTGCTTTGCAGACTGCTAGTATGTTCCCATCTTTAATCCCACATGACCTCTTATAGGCACGAGGCACGAACACCAGCCATGGGAAAGCTTGCAGGGTGGCCCCTCCATGTGCACAGCGGCATGGCCCACACCTCTCTAGGATTGGCATTCTAAGGGGCAGGAAGCCTTGCTGGTGTCCGTGAGACTGTGGAAGCAGAGGCAGGGCCCTGCTCCGAGCCCAGGTTCATGTGCAGCACCTGGCCTGCTGCCCTGTCCCCCTCAGTTTCAGTTCTCTCTGGGATATTCTGCTCAGTGTGGGCAGAGTTGGGGAAGTCACCAGAACACACTTCCCCTTCCACCCCCTTCACTTTTTTCTTTTACATAAAAGACAAGGAAGGAGAACTTCCCCAAATGGTGGATCAGGGCCATGACTCCCTCAGACCCACAGCTCTTTCAGAGACTGTGTATTTACCTCCAGGACTTTTCTTACTGTCATATTTTACTTTTTAAAAATTTCTAAGGAAAATCATGATTAATTCATTGGGAAGAACTAGGTCCTGGGTACTGAGAATCAGAGCAGTGACACATGGCATTGTTGTAGTAGTTCAGGAGTATTAGAGAAAAAGCTGGTGCTGCCCATGCCCCCCTCCATCCGTCCTGAGACCTGGCGTTATTTCCTGGACTGCTGCTCAAGTGGGCCAGGGTTAAATATGACTAATTAGAATAGCTGTTGTTGTATTAAGCACTTTTATATGCAAAATTGTATCATTTTCTTACGTTCACATCAGCCCTTATGAACTAGGTGGTATCATCTTCATTTCTTGGTGCATTTAAGAGAGGGAAAGGTTAGTTAATGTGTCCAGTTAGTAAGTGGCAAAGCTGGGACTCAAACCTTAGCCTGAGACTCCAGGCATTTTCTTGATCATTGCTTGGTCACTGTTCAGAACTTCAGATGGCCTAGAAAATAAGCCTACCTCCGGCGTCATGGAGACCTGCAGTGCCTGACACCAGTCCTCCATCTTCTGTAACAGCCATGGTAGTACTTCCGCCCACTGCAGATGGGTGGCAGACTCAGAGCCCACAGCTGCTTTAAACTGTCTCCTGGAGAGCTGCATGCTGGCCTAGGGCTGGCCCAGAACTGCCCAGTGAGTCTGCAGACAAGGGCCAAGGCCAGTGCACAGACCAAGTCTTTACCTTTATTACATGCAATGTGCTCTGATATTTTCTTTTCTGTTCTACACTATTCTACCTTGTCCTGCCCTGTCTTGTCCTGACCTCTGCTGGTTTTAACCCACTAATGATCTTGATATACGGTTTGTGAAATTCTAGTGCAGAGGTTAAGAGCATAGGCTCTGAAGGCAGACAGATCTGGGGTAATATTATACATTATAACATGAGCACTGGGCAGTGGGGTGGCTCTGGGACTGTTAAGGGAATGGTTTAGTTTGCCTGGAGTCTCATTAATGCAGAAATCAGGAGATCATGCAATGCTAAGATTTTTGAAACAATATATAAAATTACATTCAGTACAATTACAACGCTGCAAAATTGGACATCTGCATGGAAGCATGATTAGAAACAAATATCCTAAAATACAGTGGATGACTAAAATTTTTTATTATAGTTCTACTTCGCAATTTTCTAAATTTTCTTTAGTTAACAAATATTTTTATGACAGTGGAAGTAACTGATTTTTAAAAAATATATTAGTATCCAGCCTCAGAGAGACAAATGGTATTGACAGGTGGAGAGTGGCCTTGACAGGTACCTTGGAGGTGAATGAGGTCTCCCCAGGGCTCCCCTCACCTCTGAACACTGTAGTCTCCAAGCTAAGATCCTGGGGGCTGCAGAGGTGACCACCAGCAGCCACTAAAGCCACAGCTGCCTTTTGATCCTGTTTGTGCCCTAAGTTCATAACCTGGATTTTGAGAGCTTTGTTGCGGTTTTTTTCTATAGACAGAGGACTACCTGAAACGGAAGATTCGTTCCCGGCCGGAGAGATCGGAGCTGGTCAGGATGCACATTTTGGAAGGTGTGTTAGATTGGAAATGCTTCTTTATCTCAACCCTTGTTCTCACTGTGTTTTCAGCACTGCACCTCCCACGTTTCTCCTTTCCTTTTTATTCTCAATGCCCATTTCTGTTAGCATGGGTAAGCCAGAGCCCTCGCACAGCACAGCAGCAGTGCTGTGGCGGCCTCCACTCGTGGGCTTCCCAGGGAGACCCAGTCACGTTCTCTCGGACTGGCTTGCCTTTATCTCCTATGGCCATGTGGTAGCCCTGATCTCATCATCCTTTGGTGTGAAATCCTTTCCTCTTAAACCAGTTTTTAAATGTGCTTACTTTCTGTTTTCATTCATTCATTGATTCACTCAGCATTTACTTGAGCATCTGTGACATGCAAGATGGGCTGCTGTCACCCCAGCACACATTCTTTCCATGTGCTAGTGAAAGAAAGAGTTTGGTTGCTGAAAGTGGTGTGAATCAAGCCATTTTTTGTTTAGTTTTGAACCAGCTTTGGGGTTGGAAGAGGACTTGGATGCAGAACACTGAGACACAGAGCAGGGAGGGGAATTGCCCCCATAACACAGGGAGCTGGAAGGAAGGTGAAGGCACTGTCGTCTGGCACGCCTGCAGTCTCATCTCAGGGTTCCCGTGGGTAGCCTGGGCCTGGTGGCCACTGCTTAATGGACCCCAGGCTGACCACACAGCCCCTTCCTCTGTCCTCGCAAAACTTCAAGCTGGGATACCACTCTGTGTGGGATGCACTTTGCATTCTGATGGTCTCTGCTCCTTCCCCAGAGGGAAGGGGGGAGCTGCCTTGGGGGGCCTAGGGTAGAAGCATGTCCCTCCCTACATCCTGCTGCGCTCCATTCTCTCCCACGGGCAGAGACCTCGGCAGAGCCTTCGCTCCAGGCCAAGCAGCTGAAGCTGAAGAGAGCCAGACTGGCTGATGACCTCAATGAGAAGATTGCACAGAGGCCTGGTCCCATGGAGCTGGTGGAGAAGAATATCCTGCCTGTGGAGTCCAGCTTGAAAGAGGCCATCATCGGTGAGGAGGCCCCGGCCCTCTGTGTGGACCTGCAGAGGGAAGGAGCTCTGGGCTTCTTGCTCTCTGACTTCCTGCTTAGACCAGGGGGATCACAGTCCCGGTGCCTTGAGGATCCGCGCCATGACAGATGGCTAAGTGAATAACAGGCAGGCCTCTGTCCACCCTCATCTCTCCTGAACTCAGGGGCTTATCCCTCTCTCACAGGGTAGGCGGATGTTAGTGTCTGTGTGTGTGAACATGGAGAGATGCCAAGGATTAGAAATCTTTACCTCACCGTTTCTTTTGAGTAGTGAAATCTCTTTCCATAGACATATCACTCAACCAGTACTGATTGATCCAAGCAGTGTGCTGGGGCGAGAGCCACAGCCCCACAAGGTAGAGCAAGCCTCATACCTGGGAGCTACACAGGCACGTAAATAGGCAATAGCCGGACAGGCAGAAGCTGTGAAGGAGGGAGCACAGGCCACTCTGGGCACCGAGGAAGGCCACACAAGCCAGCCCAGCAGTGTGGAGCCAGGAAGAGAGGGTGTCAAGTCATGGAGTGGGAGGTGGGCTGAGCCCAGGGCACGCAGGGCCTCGTGTGCCATAGTCAGCTGTGCACGATTCCTCTCAGTTTTCGTGATTGTTGGTACAGGCATATCTCCTTTGCTGCAGGGCAGCTGTGTGCTCCTGCCCCCAGGAAGTAGCTGCACCTTCAGAGGGGGACACTTAGCTCCCACCATCCCCAGGAGTCAGATGTTGGGCAGAATACGAGAGGGGACCCACAGGAGCAGACCCCAAGGCATGCCACACTGGGCCCTGAGCCCTGGGTAGGGGGACCAGTTCCTAGGGCCTCACCTGTACTGTGCATGGTGGTGCCACAGCACAGCAGGCAGCCACCACGCTGGAGGCCCACACCCTGGACCCTCTGTCCATTTGGTGCTGGAGCCCTTTCAGTTCACCACTTTGCCCTGGACTTCATCCTGCCTCAGCTCAGAGTTCTTCCCAGACCATCACCAGATGCCACAGCAGCCCCTAGTTACAGGCCAGTGTGTGGGCCAAGGTCAGTTCTGGACTCCCCAGCCATCCAAAAATGTGATGTTTGCCGAGTCGGGAACATGCCTGGCCCTGTATGAATCCCTGCAGCTACAAATATGAACAAATTGTGATGCTGACCCCAAAATTTGAGCCCAAAGGAAGAGACTAATGCGTAAATGAGGACGTCTGGGCCTGGCTCCTGGTCAGATGCCAGTGGTGTGCAGCAGGAAGGCCTCAGCCCCATGACGTCATAGCAGAGTCACCTGGCTGGTGGGGTGCAGGCTCCCAGGCCACACGGTTATAAAGAGCCTCCGCAGTCCTTGGTACCTGGGGACTCATGGAAGTGCTGCGCTGTTAGCAGTCATGTTACAGATAAGCTGACTGGCAATTGCTTAGCAGACAGCAGAGAATAACCCGTGTATGTGTGTAGATGCAGTGGGAGCTCAGCCGTGATGGGCTTCTCTCAGGGATGGGGGCAGCGGCTGGGCTGGAGAAGTGCCACAGACAATACGGCACATTTGGGTCCGCTTGGAGGTTGAGTCAGCTTGCCAAGTGGAGAAGGTACAGGCGCACATTCCAGGCAGAGGGAACAGTGCGGGCAGCGGCCTGGGGGCCGGGCCGAGCACGGCCTGGGGAGGACTGGGGTTAGTTGTTTGCCAAGGAGGTAATCATCGGGGACCTGAGAGAAGGGAGCTTTGCTGGCAAAAGGCAGATTATGCGGGTTGGGGAATGACTAGCAGGTAAGGAGGTGGTGACGGCCCGTGCAGCCCATTTGTTCAGATGACGAGTGGAGAGGGAAGGGTGAGGGGTTAGGAAGGACTTGGAGGCTGGAAAAAACGGGACAGATTCTTGGGGTGAGAGGCAGGGGTCGGGAGAGGCTGAGGTGGAGGTGAGATTTGGGAGGCGGAGCCGACCCTGCTGAGGCCGCTGAGAATGGGGGAGGGGTGGTCTGGGCGGCTTACCCCCACCTCCCCCACCTCCCCACCCCCGGTCACACGCGGCATACACGAACCCACATGCACACACACGCACACCCTTTCCTCCCGGCCACTGCCAGGTGATCTGTAAGGCTCAGGTCAAAGCCTCTCCTACAGGGCGACTTCCCTGAGTCTCTCCAACGGCCTTGTTTCCCTCTAGCAGAGCATTTACTGTGCTCCAGGGCCGTAAACTCTCAGTGGGTAGGGACCCCATCACACCTTCCAGCCCTGCCTGGCCCGCACTGGTCCTGGGGCTCCTCCAGGACAGCCAGCAGCTGCCTCGGGTTGGGCTGACCCCAGGGTGGCGCAGCAGCTCCTCCATCCTGGATTCCACCACCCAGTGCTGGGTGCCCTGTGGCTGCTATAAGTGAGAGGCGGAGGGCGGCAGTCTAGATGCGTGCCTGGCATGAAGTTCACGGTCATCAGCGAGCTCCGTCCCCTCCGTGCGCTGCATGCACAGGTGAGGGGAGTGTGTGAGCCAGCCTTGCTGGGCACAGAAGCAAGCCAAGCCATGGACATGGCTGGCTCTGCTGCTGCAGGTGGCTAGTGAGGCACCGGCTCAGGGGCCTCCTCCCCTGGTCCAGGGGAGGAGAGGGCCTCAGGTCCCTGCCCTGGACAGTCAGCGCGTTCCCAGCCTGCTTTTGGTCCTCCTTGAGGTGGGCCCCACAGCAGACCTCCCTGCATGCGCCTGACAGCTCACCCCTGAGCCTCAGCTTCTCCTGCTCAGACAGCAGAACCCTGGGGAACATCTTCCCCGTCAATGCTCACGGGGTGCTTGTGACATCAGTCTTCTGAAATCTCTTTTCCTGCCCCTGTTCCCATCCTTCCTTCCTTCTGTGTCCTGGGGTCCCTGTACTGGGACCGTGTTCCTCCTGCCTCTCCCTCCAGCCTGTCCCCAGTGGCCCCAGGTGTTCATACCCTCGTGGCCATCCCTGCCGGGATGGTGGGCAGAACAGGGCGGTTATGACCAGCAGGGTTGTTTCTTCTGGTGGCTGCTGCCACCACGTCTTGGATCTCTCTCTGGAAGTCAGTAAAGGGAGGCCACCATACTCCCAGGGGCCCTTTCACCTGTGCAACTTGGGGGTCCTTTTCTGGGGGGGGCCTCCTCAGCCTGTGGGGAGTTAGGTGCCCAGGAGGGGCTGTTACCTGTGCTCCCAAGGTCCCTCCTGGTAGGGTCCGAGGCCTCTAGGGGAAGGGCAGAGCTTTGTGCAGCTTTGGGATGAATGAAAGTACCTTTCCCAGCAGGCAGTAGATCCGATGGAGGCCTTGGGCTGGAGGGAGGGAGGGAGGATGGAACCCAACTTGGAAGGTTGATGCAGCGTAGAGTTAAAAGCAGGAGACTGAATAAAGGTTGGGCTTTCCTCACCCAGGGGGCCCCGTTGGCAGCCTGGTGGGAGGGACTCTTCCTGGCCTATGTTTTGGATCCTGGTGAAGAGCTTGTCTTAGGACCCAGAAGGCAGGTTGGCTGCTTGCCTTCCTTCTCCTGTCTGCCTCGTGGGGCGTGGGAGCCAAGGCCTGGGCCCCTTGCCGGGATGGCCTGGCTCCCCACTTCCTGGGGCCAGAGTTGGAGTCTCATGCTGGCATTGGCTTTCAGTGGGCCAGGTGAATTACCCGAAAGTGGCGGATAGCTCTTCCTTCGATGAGGACAGCAGCGATGCCTTATCCCCTGAGCAGCCTGCCAGCCATGAGTCCCAGGGCTCAGTGCCATCACCCCTGGAGGCCCGGGTCAGCGAGCCACTGCCCAGTGCCACCTCTGTATCCCCCACTCAGGTGAGTTCCTGCCCCGGACACTGGGACTTGCTTGTATTGCCTAGAGTGGTTTTTGACTTGTGTCAGGTGGGCCAGGGAAGCTGGGGAGCTGCCCGGGTGGCTTGGAGCCGCCAGCTGCTTGAGCCTTGGTGGTGGAGCAGGAGGTGTTGGCAGTGGGACTTTTCGGCCAGGCTGCAGTACCATGTGGTACCTGTGGGCTGGCAGCCACGTGGTGAGATCCGTAAGCCTCCGTGGCCTGGCCCACGCCCACTCAGAACTGCCTGCTTTTCCTGTGTGAGGCTCTTCACTGCGCTCTGCCTCCCTTTCTCCAGCCCTGCTGCCTCTGCCACCCTGAGGGCTGCTCTTGTCAACCCCGGGGTCTTTGTCCATCGTTCACCCCCTGGCAGTGACGGCGTTCCAGGAGTGACTGCCCCCCCCCGCCCCCGCCCCCGCCCCCAGTCAGGGCAGAGATGGGTACTGCCACCTGGAGGTGGCCACGCCCTCTGGAGCAGCCAGAGAGGGTGTCCTCACTTCCCCCTTCTCTCCCAGGTCGTGTCTCAACCCCCCGTGGGCGCGGATTCCGGAGAGACGCTTCTGGCAGAGCAGCCTCCTCTGCCCCCCAACCTCGCCAACGGAACCGTGGCCCCCACTGCCAAGCCCGCCCCCACGCTCATTAAGGTACAGTTCCCCAGCCCCTGGCCTTCTGCTCTCCTCCCCATGTTCCTCTGAGCCCAGAGGGGGTACCGGGAGACCCCTGAAGGTCATCGAGGTAATATGGGAGTTCTGGTCTCTGTGAACACTGGTTGTCTCAGTCACAGCCACCACTTACCAGGTGCTGTGTGCCAGGCTCTGGACTCGGCCTCCTGGGGTCTTACTCCCACCCTCCCTGTGAAAGCACACCCCTCCGGGCCATTCGCAGCCTAGCGAGGCAGTGATAGAGCCCTGGTCTGCCAGCGACAAAGCCCAAGTGGAGCAAAGGACCCAAAGTCACACACTTGTTTTTATTCTCCTCCTGGAGAACATTTCAGGCTTGACCTGCAATACCTGAAGGGGCAAGGTTTGCCACCCACCCCACAAGACGTGTGCTGGGGCCCTTGGGGTGGGCACACAGTGCTGGCGCCGAGGCTCACAGAGCTCGGCAGCACCAGGAGCCATGCCCGGCTGTCTGTGCCCGGTGGAGCAGCTCGGGGCTGCTGCCCTCTGTCCTTCCCGCCCCCACTTGCCTCCCTGTCTCATCTCCCCCGCTGGCCGCCCCTGCCCCTGCCTGCACATGCCCACTGTGCTCCTGTCCTGCTGCTTGCAGCCTGGGGCAGCCCTCCCGCGTGGCACCCCTGACCCCACACCCGACTCTCTTGCACCAGCCCTTGAGACCCCTTGGCCCTGCACAGTCCCAGGGTCACCAGGCCTAGAGCCCCGAGCCACTCCCTCAGCAGGGGCACCTCTCTTGCCTCTGTTCCTGACTGGCCACAGATGTCAGCAGTTTTTCACTCCAAATTCCTCCTTCAAACTTATTTGGTCACACAACTGGTGCCTGCCTTTGCCCACCACACATTTCAAAGAATAATGCGTGTGTGTGTGTGTGTGTATATATATATATATATGTATGTATGTATGTCTGTCTGTCTGCCCTTCCTGCCTCTCTCCGGCCGCGCCTCAGCCCCTGCAGGCAGCTGCCCGTGCACTGCTCCATCCAGCCTTCCAGACTCCAAGCCGGGCCCCCAGCCACCTCTGGACCCCTTGGGTGGTGCCCCCGGCCTTCTCCCTTTCTGTGGGTGCCCCCCAGGCCCCTCTCTCAGCCTCCTCCCTCCCTGTGAGCCACCGTGCCCTCAGCCCTGCACTGGGGCCTGTCTGCCATTCTCTGCTTGGAAACTGGCAGGCTCTCCACAGTCCTTCCCTACTGACTCTTGCCCTCATCCAGCCCCACCCTTCCCTGAGCCCAGGGCATGGGCACAAGCTTTTGGAATCCCCAGTGTGGAGCCCAGCCCCCTCACGTGCGTGGGGAGGCCAGGGACGCTGTGCAGCCTTGTGCAGGTGCCTTCCCTTTGCTCAGTGCAGGTGGACCCGCCAGTTCCTGCCTGGGCAGGGTTTTTGCAGGTCTGCGTGACACGGGCTTTGTAAAGACCCAGGGTGCCTATATGCCAGCTGTTTTTGCCTTTTTGAGTTTCCTCTGCTCAAAAAGGTCTACATTTGGTTGGCTTTCCTTCAGCCTAGAAGCTCTTGGAAGAAGGGGCCGTGCACAGCCCGAGCCCCGCCCTCCCTGACGTGCTCCTGGGCGCCGCTGAGCCCCTGCTTGTGGAGGGTCCGGTAGTCCGCAGGGGAGAGTGGGCTGGGCGGGCAGGCGGGACTCCTCGAAGCTGCTCGCTGGCGGGCAGCCGGCTGATGGGCCCCCCTCCCATGCCTCAGCAAAGCCAACCCAAGGCTGCTGGTGAGAAGTCGCAGCGCAGCAAGAAAGCCAAGGAGCTGAAGCCAAAGGTCAAGAAGCTCAAGTACCACCAGTACATCCCCCCGGACCAAAAGCAGGACAAGGGGGCGCCGCCCATGGACTCGTCCTACGCCAAGATCCTGCAGCAGCAACAGCTCTTCCTGCAGCTGCAGATCCTCAACCAGCAGCAGCAGCAGCACTACAACTACCAGACCATCCTGCCCGCCCCGCCCAAGTAGGCCTGCCCCGCCCTGCCCTGGAGGCCCCACCCCACCCTGCGTGACGAGGCCCTGCTCCCCGACTGGCGGGCCGGTGGTGGGAACCCCTTTGGTCTGGGCCTGCACACAGGGCCTTCGCCCCACGGCCCCCTCTGCCCAGCCTGCTGAGGCCGTGGGTGATGGGGTGTGTGATGGCGCTTGCTTCTGTCCTTTCAGGCCAGCAGGCGAAGCTCTGGGAAGCAGCGGGGCCCCCCAGATGCGCAGCCTCTCTGCTGCCAATAGTAGCTTGAGCTCGGGCGCCTCTGTGCCCAGTGGGCTGGCTCGTCAGAACAGCACCTCATTGACTGGCAAGCCAGGAGCTTTGCCTGCCAACCTGGATGACATGAAGGTAAGTGGGCACCCCTTTCCCACTGGAAGACTCCAGCCACTGCCGACCTGGCCTCCACAGGGCTGTCGGGTGTTTGTTTTTAGGGAAAATGGCTGGCTCTGTTCTCTAGTAGAGGTGATTGGACCCTGCTTTCAAGGCCTGCCTGGCCCTCGTCATCTGTGACACTGGCTTGTTGTCACACCACCACCATTAACATTGGCCAGCGTCTGCCCAGGGTCTCACTCAGCCCTTTTATACTCTTTTCTCCCCTGGCCTCCGTGGTGTGAAGCCTAGAGCGCTGCCCCATTTAAGGATGAGCAGGTGGAGGCGTTGAGGGGTAAAGGGGGCTTTACTAAGGCCACAGATCTGGCCAGTGGTAGAGCTAGGGTTCACACTCAGGACTGCTCCCCTTGAACACTTTCCCACTTCGCCGCTCAGTGCACCGAGTCTGCTGTCCAAGTGCATCTGCTGGGGAAGAGGGAGGCCAGTGCTTGGGGCACACATTGCACTCATGTCACGGGGCTTTGGAGGGTGGGACCTGCCTGGGGCCTGGCCTGTTCTCTCTTCCCTGATCAGTAGGAGTGAACCAAATCCCCCCTTGAGAGTTTGTCCTCTGAACCAGGCTGGCCCCTCTTGCCCATGACAGCCCTTGTGGGGGCAGCTGGCCACAGGCTTCCAAATCCCTCAGACCCGAATTTTAACTCAGCTCTGCCACTCACCAACTGTGTAGTTTTGAAAGTTTTGATGAAGTGATTTTACTTTCATGAGCTCAGTTTTGTCATCTGTAAAATCCAGTCACTTCAGTTAAGCATTTATTGAGCACTGGGCATCATGCTGGGGCTGGGGACAGGAGAGGCCATGCCCAGACATGGTGGGAGCATTTTAACCAGGACCCTGCTGTGGTGAGGACAGGGAAGGGGAGGAGCCGGGCCGGGACACGTGTCTTGCTCTCTGGGGCCTGACAGACGAGAAGCCCCTCCTTTCCATCCCCCTGGCCACCCTCCTGCCCGGATCCTGCTGCCCTGACTCTCAGCCCCCTTCTCAGGTGGCAGAGCTGAAGCAGGAGCTGAAGTTGCGGTCCCTGCCTGTCTCAGGCACCAAGACAGACCTGATTGAGCGCCTGCGAGCCTACCAAGAACAAGCCGGCCCCGCCCTCGGAGCCCCCAAGGGCCCGGCCACCACCTCCATCCTGCCCAAGGCTGGCGAGGTGGTGGTAGCCTTCCCTGCAGCCCGGCTAAACACGGGGCCTGCCCTGGTGGCGGCAGGCCTGACCCCAGCCGAGGTGGTTGTGGCCACGGTAACCAGCAACGGAGTGGTGAAATTTGGCAGCACGGGCTCTACACCTCCTGTGTCTCCCACCCCCTCAGAGCGCTCACTGCTCAGCACGGGTGATGAGAACTCCACGCCCGGGGACACCTTTGGTGAGATGGTGACATCGCCCCTGACCCAGCTCACGCTGCAGACCTCACCGCTGCAGATCCTTATAAAGGAGGAGGGCCCCCGGGCTGGATCCTGCTGCCTGAGCCCTGGGGTGCGGGCGGAGCTGGAGGGACGGGACAAGGACCAGATGCTGCAGGAGAAGGACAAGCAGATCGAGGAGCTGACGCGCATGCTCCGGCAAAAGCAGCAGCTGGTGGAGTGGCTCCGGCTGCAGCTGGAGCAGGAGAAGCGGGCCCAGCAGCCCGCCCCGGCCCCGGCCCCAGTGGGCACCCCAGTGAAGCAGGAGAATGGCTTCTCTAGCTGCCAGCTGAGCCGGCAGACCCCGGGCCCTACCCACCCCTTCAGCCCCAGCTTGGCGGCCCCCACTGCCCACCATGTAGATGCTTGTGTCCTGGTGCCCCCAGCCGTGGTGGTGAAGCAGGAAGCCGTGTTGCCTGAGCCCGAGCCAGCCCCCGTGCCCCATCTGCTTCTGGGCCCACAGGGTCCCAGCGTCATCAAGGGGGTCACACCTCCTACCCTCCTCACTGACTCCACAGGGACCCACCTTGTCCTCACCAAGACCAATAAGAGTGAGGACAGCTCTGGCCTGGCTGGCGGGAGCTCCCAGCAGGTACCTGGAGGGGGTGGGCTAGGGGCGGGTGTGTGCGGGCGTGACAGCCCGGTTTACCAGGGACCCCGAGGCCAGGCAGGTTACACTGGCTGCCCTTAATTTTCCAAAAGGGGGGATTGCCCATCCCGACGTGTTCAGGGGGATACTAGGACTTGGGAAGGGGGTCCTATCCAAGACCCGGCAGCCTTGAGCGGAGCCATCAGGGACTGCCCACCTCTCTGGCCGTCAGTGTCAGACATTTCTGCTCCTGGGCCGAGGGTTCCGGAGCAGCCTCGCCCAGGCCAGGGCCCTCTGCCTACCCGTGCCCTGTGGGAGCGGAGCGAGCCCTGAGTGAGGGGTCAGGGAAGCCCCCTGTGGGCTTTCTAGCCCAGGTCTGGCTGGAGGCTGCCGCGTGGAGCTGGGTGTCAGCGCCACTCCCCTCCCTCCACTCAGACAGACGAGCGGGCTCCCACCACAGTGCCACTGACAACGGGCTCCCTGCTGCCACAGTCCTCACAGCCCAGACCCTCCACCCAACCTGGTCCAAAGGTGAGGCTGCTTTTGGTTTGGCTCTGTGTGCTCTTCTGGCCCTGCAGGGCTTGGGGTGGGGACAGTGACAGGAAGCAGGCACCACAGGGTGGGAGACGAGGGCCCCTGAGCCGCCTCAGGCAGGCAGGGAGGAGGGGGATCAGCCAGGGCCCCCTCCCTCTTCCATGTGGTTTGTACCAAATCCCAGGCAGCCAGTCATCCCATCACCCTGTGTACCCCACCCTCGGGGTCAGGGGTCAGGGCCTTCCCATCCCATATCCCTTCCTCCCCAGTAGCTTCCATGAAAGCTTTCTGAGAGCAGAGCTGTGGCCCAGAAGGCAGGTGCCTCTGGTCTTGCCTCCTGGGCCTTAGGCTGGCTTCCCTTACCAAACCCTCTGGCTCTCACCCTTCATGCGTCCAGCCCTTGTCCCAGCCCGGTTCTCCAGCCCCTGGCCCAGCAGCCCAGATGGACCTGGAGCACCCACCACCACAGCCCCTCCTTGGGGCCCCCACTTCTCTGCTGAAGAAGGAGCCACCTGGCTATGAGGAGGCCGTGAGCCAGCAGCCCAGACAGCAGGTGAAGGTAGACGGGGGCTGGGCAAGGGCAAGTGTCTGCCTGGGCTGCGGGCTGGGCTCCCTGCTCCGGGCCGAGCCCAGCTGGAGGGTCGGCAGGATAGGGAGGCCGTAGGGATGGCTCGTTCGGGGCAGGGGAGCGGGGGCCTGACCCAGCAGGGTGAGTGTGGGCTCCCAGCCCATGCACAGGCTGGTGGGCTCTGAAGTAGGAAGGGCCTGTGCCCTGAGCCAGGCTGGGGCCTCCTCATCTAGGTTGTCATCCGGTTTTTTTTCCTTCTGTTTTTGTCCCACAGAATGGTTCCTCGAGCCAGCAGATGGATGACTTGTTTGACATTCTTATTCAGAGTGGAGGTAAAGCTCACACCCCAAGCTGCCTTCCCTACCTCCTCCTTTCCTTGTAGCTTGGCTCTAGCCCTAGGTTGGTTGATTTATTGGTTTTGGTTTAGTTATTGAACACTTAATGGGTGACAGCCGTTGTACTTTGGACGTGGTGACCACTGAGCAGTACGCCATGGCTGGGCCTGAGCTAGAGTGCGGGCTGCAGTCCTCAGCTGACATTCGCTCTGTCAGGGGCTGTGCGTGGGGCCCTGCAGCCGGGATGTGGCAGGGAGCAAAGCACGGATGTAGGCTTTCGCAGGGCTCCCAGGCTGGTGCGGGAGATCAACATGTGTCAGAGGAGTAAGTTCCGTGAAAAGTAGGGAAAGGAGCGCTCTCCGCAGCCATGGCATTCTGGGGGAGCTGGTGCAGAGCCTGTGGGGCTGGTAGGCAGGGCACGTGTGTCCGGAGCTCAGGGAGCAGGAGCGGGTACTCAGGTTGGCGGGGCAGGTTTTGATTCTGGGGACGTGGAGGCTGTTCCAGCTGGAAAAGCAGGAGCAGGGAGATGGCGATCTGGAGGGAGTGGGGGTGGGGCCAGGGTGTGCTCTGCAGAGACCGTTGGGCCTCCTCATGGATTGGGAATGGGGAGAGCACAGGAGAGCGGCCAGGAACGAGGCCAAGGGTTTCAGCCGATGCTTAGATGTGTCCCAAGTCAGCCCAGCAGGCAAGTCACCTGAAAGCCCAGTCAAGGCCTGGGCTGAAGGCAGGACTCAGAATTGGCATCTGGATTGGCATGGGTAGCCACAAGGTTGGGTGAACAGAGGGGACAGGGCTGAGCAGTGGGCAGAGGCAGGGAGGGTGCCTTCAGGAGGGTGGTGTTCTGGGGCCACCAGCTGCTGATGGGCAGTCAGGGAAGGTGAGGACCAACAATCTGGTCAAGGGTTAGCATTGTGGCCGTTGGTGACCTCAGCCAGCTGTGCAGTGGGGCTGTGGGCAAGTGCCTGCCTGAGGCTGGCTGGAGAGGGGCCCAGCGGGGCAGACAGCGACTGGACGGCAGCCTGCTTGGGGACAGGTGGGCCGGCTTCAGCAGGGACTAGGGGGACGTCATCGGTGGCAGCAGCCAAGACAGCAGTGTGTGTGGCAGCTTCCTTCCTAGTGCTTCATTATTTCCGCGGGGAGGGGAAGGCGAGAGCTCAGCCGTGGATCTGTGCATTTTAACATGGCAGCTTTTCTCTCAAAGAGCTCAGGAGCTGCCGTTACTCTCCAGGCCACTGATTCTAGTCTTAGGGAGACCCCCAGGTCCCAGGGTCTACAGTGTGGCCTGAGGTGCATTTCTAGCAAGCGTGGTGGCACTGCAGTTGCTGGGCTTCAGGGAGCGGGCTCAGGGGCAGCTGGAGAGGCTGGTCTCAAGCCCAGGAGGAGTTCCTGGTGTCCAGACAGGAACCTGACCTGGGAGGACAAGGCTGCCCAGGACAAGAAAGATTGGGCTAGAAGTGGAGAGGGAGGGAACAGGCCTGTAAGTTCAAGCACTGAAGAGATCGAAGAGGAAGGGGGCTGGGGGTGTTGCCTGTCCTAAAAAGGACACTGAGAAGTGGTAAGGATGCCGGAAGGGAGCATTTGAGTGTGGTGGGTGGGCCCAGCAGTGTCCCTGGAGGTGGCACTCAGGCAGGTTGTCTGGCCAAGACTGGGAGGAAGCTGGTCATCTGGTGAGTGTCCAGCTGGGATGGGAAGATGGGAGCTAGAAGAGCAGAGAGCAGGCCTGGTCTGGTAAAATGTAACACTTGCCATTCTAACCATTCCTAAATGTACAGTTCAGCAGCATTAATATATTCACAGTGGTGTGTAGTCATCACCACCATCCATTTCTACAATTTTTTCATCTTCCTATCCTGATACTTGTAAGCCATTACACACTAGTGCCCCTTCCACCTCCACCAGCCCCTAGTAACCTCTCTCCTACTGTGTCTGTGAACATGACTCTAGGGACCTCGGATCAGTGGAATCATAATTTGTCCTTTTGTGTCTGGGCTTCTTTCACTGAGCCTAGGGTCAAGGCTCATCCATGTAGCCCCTGTCAAAATTTCCTTTTTTGTGGCTGAGTAATACTCCATCATATGGATGGACCACATTGGATTGATCCATCCACCTACTGACGGGCATTTGGGTCGTCCCCACCCTTTGGCTCTTATGAGTGTTACGAACTTACTGTTATGTATACAAGTAGGTTTCACTTTGGAGATATATAGACCCAGAAGTGGAATTGCTGATCATATGCAATTCTGTATTTAATTTTTTGAGGACCTGCAAAACTATTTTCTACAGCAGCTGCACCATTTTCATTCATACCAGCAATGCACAAAGGTTCCAACTTCTCTACATCTTCACCAAGACACTTCAATTTTTAAATTAATAGCTCAAAAAAGGGGGTGTTTATAGTTTTGATTTGCATTTCCCTAATGAAAAGATGCTAAACATTATTAGTCGTGTGCTTATAGGCCCTGACAGTGGGGGTGGGGCTCCTTGCCATGTCTTCTGAGAGAAATGTCTGGATATGAATCACTTGTCAGGTGATTTGCAAATGTTTCCTCCCATTCCACAGGCTGTTTTTTCATTCCCTTAAAAGCTCATGTCCAAGTTTTAAATTTCTATTTTTTCTTTTGTTGCCTGGGTTTTTGGTGTCATAACCAAGAAATCATTATCAAATCCACTGTCATGAAGATTTCCTCTTAAGACTTTTGTAGTTTTAGTTCCTAAATTTGGATTTTTCACCCGGTTTGAGTTACAGTGTAAATTAGAGTCCAATTTCAAGTCCTCTTCAGGCCTGGTTTTTGACATCCATTCACTTACTTTCTTGGCAGAAATTTCAGCAGATTTCAAGGAGCCACCATCCCTGCCAGGGAAAGAGAAGCCTCTCTCGACATGCGGGTCACCCCTGGCCATGCAGTCCCCATCCTCTGCTGAGCTTCCACAGGCTGCCTTGCCGCCGTCGGGCTCGCCAGCCATCCCTGGGCGCCTGGAGGACTTCCTGGAGAGCAGCACGGGGCTGCCCCTGCTGACTGGTGGGCACGAGGGGCCAGAGCCCCTGTCCCTCATTGACGACCTCCACAGCCAGATGCTGAGCAGTTCTGCTATCCTGGACCACCCCCCCTCACCCATGGACACCTCGGAATTGCACTTTGCAGCTGAGCCTAGCAGCGTGGGCCTGGACCTGGCTGATGGCCACCTGGACAGCATGGACTGGCTGGAGCTGTCGTCAGGTGGCCCCGCACTCAGCTTGGCTCCGCTGAGCACCGCTGCCCCCAGCCTCTTCTCCACGGACTTCCTCGATGGCCACGACCTCCAGCTACACTGGGACTCCTGCTTGTAGCTCAGTCTGCAGAGCGAGGGCACCGAGGTGCTCGGTGCTGGTGGGCCTCGGGAACTAGGGAGCGCGGCTCTCTGCTGCCTGGCCCGGCCTCTCGTGCGGTCGTCCTGACAATCACAGGCCCTGCTTTCCCTCCCTGGGAGGCTGGAGCAGGGGGTCCCTACACCTGGCTTGGGCTCACCAAGGAGAGACACTGCCAGCAGCTGCTCTGGGTCTCCCCCCAGGGTCTTGGGGTTTGGGCAGGCATTCTACCTCACCTCCTATGAGGTCAGAGGTGTAGCACCTGCAGCCTGCTCCGGCAGGCGAGACCCAAGTCCCCCCTTTTCCTGTGAGGGAGGAACTAGCTGGGCCTCTACCTCCCTGTGATGCTGACCCCGGGGTTCCTGGCGTCCTAGGAGCGGGGTGGGGATGGGGCTCATTGCCATTTTAGTGTTGGGGTGTAACCATTTAGTGGCTGTTGGCAAACATTTTCTGTACAGGTGTACATATCTATATCGCCATACATACATGCATATATTTTGGGGGATAGGAGGCAGGTACAGCCACCTCCCATCCTGTGCACAGAGGGAAGGGCCTGAAGACCACTGCTCCTGGGCCGGATGCAGCTCAGCGCGGCCCCATCACGTGTGTTTAACATGTAGACACCCCACACCCCACCTGTCCTGCTTCTTACCAGAGACAAGGGCAGAGGGGCTTCCTGGCTGCCCACATTCCGTCTTGCTGCCTCACTGCAGCCCCCACCGCTCTGGGGCCTGGCCTCCCCCCGGCCTGTCACTGTCACTCATAGGGGATTAGGGAGGGAGCCCGCAAAACCAGTGCTGGGATAGAGGTGGGGAAAATGTGTGGACTTTTTAAAATAAAAACAAAACCATTGCTTTGTTGGTTCATCTTATTCAGTCCACACAGAGGGGCCATGGCTGGATCCTAGGTGTTCCAGCCCCTGGTGTCACACTGACTCGGACCCCACCTTCCCAGCCTGGCTGGCTGTGCATTCCAGGAGGGCAGAACCTTGTGGCCGGACAGAAGATGGGAGGTGTTTGTTTTCTTAAAGAAAGACAATTTATTTACAAACTAAAAAGGTCAAGGAAACTTCAGCCACTGCCATTCCCTTCCTGAGCAAAAATAGGACAAAGGGGCCCTCCACCTCCTCACAAGGCTTTCGGTCAGTAGGAACAGTGAAGTTGGGCAGGGACTCCTGTAAAATCCCTGGCCGAGCACGAGCGAGGCCCCCCAACCCTCCGACGACAGCACTTCGGGATGCTCACCGCACTGTGGGGCTCACCCAGAGCTCCAGTGGGTCTCCTCCCCTGACCCTGTAGGCTTGCGTTGGGCGTGAGCTGCCTTAGACCCCATCCCAAAGCAGGTCCAGACTGCCCAGGGCCCTGCTGATGGCCGATGGGTCGGGGGAGGCCTAGGTGTGCCGAGGCCACTGGCGGGAGAGCGTCACCCATCTATGTCCCAGCTGAAAAGATGGTGCTTCACCAGCATGTCCTGAACGCCCTCCTTTAGGGGCTTCTTCTCCTCCTGCACACAGGGACATTCCCCCTTACTGTCATGGACCACAGGCAGGGGGTGCTGGGGAACACAGGAAGCCCTAGGTGGCAGTAGCCACAGTGGTTCTTACAAGCAATGCCAGCATCAGGGTCCCAGGAAGTGAATGGGGTGCTCTGCCCCACCCCCACAGCCCCTGGGGGAAGGCAGATCCCAGGGCCAAGCACCCACCTCTCTCTTTGCAGGTAGTTCCCAGTCCTGGGAGAGGCTGAAGGCGAAGCAGCAGAGAACACTGGAGGGGAGGAGGGAAGAAGGTCAGTTACCTGCAGGTCGGTTCTGCCCCACTCCCCAGGCCACCAGGCCGGGGCTGCAGAAGCCCAGGGTGGAGGGGGCCTCACCGGAGCTCGCACTTAATCTGGACCCAGCCAGGGCTACGCAGGAAGGACCAGGGCTGGTACCACTTCTCCACTGTCGGCAGGCTGGAGCAGAGCACCTCCAGCCACAGGTGCAGGACCTGCTCGCTGGGCACAGGCAGGGATGGGGCTATGGACCCGATCCTTCGAGGACCACGGGGAGGCTCTGCCCTCCCCTGCTGGCCTGGGCTCTTGGTCCCTTCCCTCCTCCTCAGCTGACCCACCCCCCTCCCTCTCAGCTGAGGCTCCGCAGCATGGCCCTACCCCAGCTCCTCTACACCGGGAGACACACTCGGCCCACTCCCCATGGCCCCCAACCCATCCTCCCACAGCTCTTTCCTCTCTGAGATTCATCCACTGCTGGTCCAGGATTGGGGTGCACACTTGCCAGCCTGGTGGGCCTGTGGCCATATTCCCAGCTAGTCTTGGGAACCTTTGCACCTAGGCAAACCATTTCTCCTCCCATCCTGCCTCGGGTCGGAGCAGCCTGGAAGGCACATCCAGCACCACGTTCACTCTGGCTCAAGTCTGAGCCTCAGGCAGGCGCCCCTCTGTAGGGTCTTGGGGCAGCTGCACGTCTGGTGAGCCCTTTGCCCTTCCCCCGGCCACAGAGCAATGGCTGGTCTTGCGCTGGAGGACAGCCCCTGTAGTCACCCCTCCCACTCTCTCTGTCTACCCAGCTCCTGGGCCTGCGGCCCGGCCTGCCACTCCTCCGACTGCGGACAGGCAGGGGCCTGCAGCAGGGACTCACTTCAGCCCCACGCAGATGAGGGAGCGGAGTTTGACGTCCATTTGTGCGTGCGCAGCGTCGTGGGTCACATTCACAGACTGCACAGCCTGGGAGGGCATAGCTGTCACTCAAGTGCCCCTAGCTGCCAACCTAGGAGGCCTGTCCTGCCCACTAGCCTGCTTACCCGATAGAGCAGCTCCTCTGGAGTCAGGACTTTGCCATCTTCATCCAACCTGCAGGGGGCCCAAAGCTGCCAGTGCTTCCCCAGTGAGCTGGGCTCCAGCCACTCCCTGCCCAGGGCTGCCCAGGGGACACAGGGTGGGCATCGAGGGGCCTGCCTACCTATATGTCTTACACAGCACCAGTCGCGAATACACCGAGTCGAAGTCTCTCTCAACTTCCCTGCTAGCAGCCTGTGGGGGCGGGGGTGGGGGGTGGCAGTGAGTGTCAGGATGATGGTAGGTGCCAGGTCAAAGCCACAGGGTCCAACTGAGCTCATTGCCACTCTACCGGCTCCTGCGCCTGCTCCGCGGGGTCCAGGGGCCCAAGGAAAAAGGATGGGGCTAGGGACCCAAGGTCCAGCCACCAACTTACCTCCTCAATAAACAGCCAGGGGTGGCAGGCGCCCCCAAGCAGGGACGGCTTCTTCAATCCATGCTCCAACAGGGCCTTGAGGGCCGGGCAAAGGGTCCCTCGAACAAGATCTGTGACCCCCTCTGTCACAGCGTCGTCCCCCGCGATGGAATACTGATGATGGGGGATGGGGTCTGAGAGGCCCTGCCCCATGCCTACAGCCAGACATCCTTTCCCCATCCTCAGAGCCCCCGCCATGAGCCAGCCCATGCTTGGGACACAGGCCCTTGCCGGGGTCAGGCAGCAGCAGCTCCCGGGCACAGCCCTGCTTGCACCCTCTTACCTCTTTACTCCGTTCATCCAGGACTTCCACAAACTTGGCTGGAAACCAGCCTGTGGGAAAAGCAGGGCCCTGTGAGGCAGACAGCTGGTGTCCCAATATGTCCCCCCAGGGGGCTGAGGGCACACAACAAGAGGAGGTGGCAAAAGGCACCCAGCTTCCCTGCTCAGCCCGCCTCCCCTCCTCATCAGAGCGCGGGACCAGGCCTCACCTCTCAGGCCGTTCAGTTCCCCGACCCAGCAGTGCTCATCCTTCTGAGAAATGATCTGCGTGGAGGAAAAGAGGAGGAAATAAGGCCCTGGATGCCTGGGCCCAGCTCCTGGCTCACCATCTGGCCCCCCTGCCAGCCAACGGAAGCTCTCGGAGGGGTTGTCGCCCTTGGCCTTGGGCCAGCAGGTGGCGCCACCTCCTGACCGGCAGGCGCTGCCCCACGCACCGTGATGATGTCATTCTTGCGGAAGCCCAGCTCATCATCGTCGTGCCGCTCAAAGTCCAGCAGGGCCTTGGCCCGGCGCCGGTGGCTGCGTAAGCAAGCCACGTAGTTCTCGTGGTCCCGCTGGTGGCTCTCCATGCTGTAGTCTGGGGTCAGCTCCTGCCAGGGCGGCAGAAAGTCTCACCAAGAGGGAGGTGCCTCAGCCTGAGAACCCTCATCTACCTGCACCCCCTCCTTACCACCTCGGCATGGGCTGGGGAAGGAAAGACCCCAAACTGAGCGTGGTGAAAGGCCTGGGAGCCCAGGACTCACCACACTGCAGTTTCTCGGGTCTGTGCACTGGAAATGGCGAGCCAGGCACAGGATGGCTTCCCGGAGGTCGGCCACCAGCCCCGTCTGCTTGATGTTCTTGGCCTTGAGTGCCTCCAGGCCATCCTCTCCTGGGAGGTCCAGAGAACTATGGCAGCGATGGCCCCTGCCTGGCCCCCTCCCAACTCTGAGGAAGGTACTAAATTCACACCGGGTACATGGCTGGACGGCCCTGGCCTGTGACCCCCGCCTCACCGTGGCGGTGAGCACCACAAGTCTGGGCTCAGCCCAGGGCTTGGCTGCCACGGCAGTTCTCACCGAAGAGCAGCGAGGTGATGCCAGACTTCCTCCGCTGCGTCCTGCGACGAACCACCTGCAGGTGGGGACAGCAAGTCACTGGTAGCCCTGGTCAGGCAGAGGGCACCTGAGCACCAGAGGTGGATAACAGCTCTTCCCTGCAGGCAGGGCGGCACCTCACTTGTACTCCCTCATCTGAAAGGGCCTCTGAGGGTCAGAAGCGTATTGTCAGTTCAAAGCTTGGTCTGTCCTACACCCAACAGCACAGTTCAAAGCCGAGATGCACGAAGGCCAAGGCGGTGGATTCTCCACAGCTGTGGTCTGAATTGGGCCATGTTGGGCCCTGGGGGCTGAGCTTGGCCAGAAGCAGCAGAGCTGGGAAGGGCTGCTTCAGGGACCACCGTGCTGTGGGTGAGGTGGGGCCTCCTCCCTCGGGGCCCACCTGGGAGAGGTTGGTGGCGGCGCCAGTCCCCAGGAGCTGGCCCTGGTCTGCGATGAGGTAGGCCAGGTGCTTGCGGCGCTGGGTCTCCACGGCCGCCTCGGTGAGGGAGCCGGCCAGGCGCATGGCCACCCCAAGCAGCACCTCTGCATCCTCGATCTGTGACGGTATGTCTGACAGTGTGTTGAAGATGGAGGCTGAGTTCTCTGACTGGATCAGCTCCTCCTCCTGGGCCATGCAAGGGAGGGAATGGGGACACGGGGGTGTCACTGTGCTGCACCAGGCCTGTGAGCTGACCCCAGCCACCATCCTCAGGCATGTGTGACTTCCCCGATCAAGCTGGGCACAAGGAGTCCCCTGGTCCCAGGGGTCCCCCTCCCTAGGAACCTCTCAGTGGGGCCAATGCTCAGGCCGCAGCACTGCAGGCTGGACCCCTGCAGCCCCCAGAGAGGCGCTAGGACAGCTGGGTCGGGCCCACAGGGCTCCCCTCCTCTGGGAAGCAGGTGGCGTGGCACCTTGAGGCGCAGCATGCCCAGCGCGGCCTGGAACAGCACCAGTGAGCCCTCGTAGAAGAACAGGTCCCATAGGCGCAGCAGTGGCCTGATGTGCACCACACTGGCGAAGGCCGTGAGGAACCAGTGCAGCGTGATGAGGGACAGCTCTGCGGGCACAGAGGGAGCCCCTGCGGCTGGGACCGGGGACAGTCGGGACCGCACAGCCTGAGGGGCGTGAGCCGGGGGGGAGGCGGAGGGTGGCTCTCCCAAAATGGCAAGAGGCCTTGCCCACTCCAAGGGGAGACAGGAGACAAAGTCTCAGGGAACACTGGGGACCAGGGCAGTGAAGATTGCATGCTGGGCCCACGGCACGGCCACTGTCAGAGGAGCTCCTCCCTCCCAACCATGGTGGCCAGCTGCCCTGTCCTCTGCTGGTGGTGTCCAGAAGCCCTGGTCCCTGAGCCAGGGCATCAGGACCCCGTGAAGACTGATGCTGGCTCCTACCAATGTCATGCTCCTGGAGCAGCTTGTCCAAGCGAGGCAGGTACTGGACGATGAGGTGGCGCAAGACCCGCTGGTCTGTCTGGATGCCCAGCAAGGTAGCGCTGAAGTAGGAGGCAGGGAGCAGGTCCTCGATGACGGCACACATCATCCAGAAGGCGTCCTCTTCCTCCAGGAACAGCAGGAGGCATGCAGCCACCTGGCCAAGGCAGGGGGACGAGGAGCCTCTACTCAGGTCTCCAGACAAATTAGGAGACGCACTCCTTCTGGGGTCCTCATGGACTGCACGCCACCCTCAGGGCTGGAACCACCATGTTTGGCAACCCAGCTCCTCCTCGGGGACTCCCGCCTCCCGTCCTTCTGCCCTGGATGGGGAGCCCCCTCACGTGGGACCTGGAGACACCTCTGGGGACCCCTCCCTCCTGGGGAGCTCACCATGCCTGTGCCCTGGCAGTAGCCGATCTCCGGGTAGAGCCAGGCCAGGGCTCGGAGAACCCTGCGCAGGCGGGGCACCCCAATGCTGCCCACGGTGGCAAAGCAGGCGTTGCCAGGCATGGTGCGGAGCAGGTCCTTCTCGATCTGTTGGCAGCCCCCCCCAACAGTGAGAACTGTGAGCCCCCTCCCTCTACGCTGAGACCTCATGAGAGAGGCTGGGAGAGACCTGTGCAGGACAAAGCCAAGCAGGGATGGGGAGTCCTCATGCCCCTGTCAGTTACCTTCCTCCCTGCAGGATCAGAGCCCAGCCAGTGTGGAGCTGATTCCACCAGATTCAATGGGGGATCTTACAAAAATAAATTAGATTTGTGGGCCTCAAGCCAGAACTACAGAATAAGTCTCTGAAATAAGGCCTGGAAATCTGTATTTAAAACCTGCAGGCGATCCAGTGGGCACCTGCGTCTGATGGCCTTTCTGCCAACTCTCCCTGCTGCTTACGGAAGACCCAGGTGGGAGCAAGCTTGCCCCAGGCACACTTCTGGGAGAGGACTCTCCAGAACTGCCACACACTGCCGCCTGCCCTGGGCCACCCTGCCCTCCTGCAGGTCCGCAGAGCACCTGGCCAGAAGATGCTTCCAGAAGGGCCCCTGTGCTGCCTCGCCTCACCTGTTTGGCAGCGATGGTCTCATCGTTGGAGCTGTTCTTCACAACTTCTCGGTAGCCCAGCTCGGAATTCCTCTTCTTCTGTAGGGCCCCAGAGAGCCGCATCCATAGCTGAGGGGAGGGGCTGCCATGAACACTCAGAACTGTGGGACACCTGGGCCCGCCGGCCGGCTGCAGCCCCACAGCCCTTCACCTGTGGCCTCATGCTGTGGGGGATGCCAGCCAGCACCAGCGAGCGAAGCTTCTCCGAGCGTGGCAGAGAGACAGCAATCTTGTCCCAGGTGAGATCCCCCACGTCATGGTTATGGGTGAACTCCAGGTGGGCCTGCCAGCGCAGCCTCTGCGGAGGATCCTCCAGCAGAGACACACCCAGCAGCTTGCTGGGACCAGCCTCGGCACCATCTGCCGGGAGACAGCCAGGGGCACTGTGGGGGGCAGGCGGAAGAATGACAACTCCCTGCTGTGTTCTCCAGAGCAGAGGACCCTGGGCTTCAGGTCAGTGTCCAAATCTTGTCTCCAAAATCCAGAGCCACATTCCAAGCAGTTTCCCACGGCTCTGGCTGCACATCCCACAGGCATCCCGACCAGCAAACCTCACTTGCATGCCATGTCCAGCCCCTGAGCAAACCCTGCTGGCTCTGCCTTCAGGATGCAGCTGACTCCCACCACTCCCACCGCCTGCAGCTGCTGCCGGAGCCCAGGCCCTCGCTGCATCTGGATGGCCACACCGCCTCCTCCCTGCCTCCCTAGGCTGTCTCCACAGGGAAGTCAGAGCACCCCTTCTAAGACCCACGTCAGACAGTCACTCTGCTTAGGGCCCTGCAGCACCGCCTGCCCCACTAGACATGACGCCTGTGATAGGCCGTGGCCTGCCTGGCCTGGCCTCCTGTGGCCTGGGCTCCTATGGCCTCCTGCTTCTCCCTCTGCTGAGCTGTGCCCACCCAATCCACCCTGCCCCCCACCTCATCTCACACACACCCACCTCCCCTCTCCTCCAGCCCAAGATGTCTCACAGCTCTTCTCGCCCCCACATATGATACATTTGTCTGTTTATGCCTGGGAACTCCATGAGGGCAATACCACCTTTGCTTTTGTGTGAGGCACTGGGGACGCAACAGCAGACAGAGGAACATGGTCAGCCAGAATGCTGGCAGGGATGCAGGGCTCTTGCGGCCCTGGGCAATGCTGGCGCATGTCAGCCCTCGCTCACCACAAAGCCACGCCTACAGCCTTGGCCTTCTAAACCTTCCCCTTTAGTGAATTTACATGGAGTGCAATGTGTTTTAAGTGTACAATTTGGTGAGTACCAACCGACAAATGTCTAAACACTGTCCCCCTCAAGATAGAGAATATTTCCATTAGACTAGACAGTTTTGTGTGTTCCTCTGAGGCCCAGCTTCTAACTTCCTAGAGAACAAGGAAAACTGTCAGAATTGGAAATACGAGTGACCTGAAGATGACTGGTTTCAGCCAATTAAAATTCTCCAGTCATAGATCCTGGGTTCTGGCAGATGGCTTTCCCAATACTCTGTTCGGGAACCACCAGGTGTATTTACAGTAGAAAACAATGAGAAAACCCTAGAGGTCCACTTACAGAACAGTTGTTATAAAAATACTACAGTAAACCATTATAATGTGATATTATGCAGCCACTTTGAAAAATATGCTTTTAAAGAGGTCTTGAGTGACAGAAAAAATGCTGACAGTATAATGCTGAGACAGAACAGCAATATAAAAACGTGTTTGACAGAATCTTAGTTATGAAAGTATAGACACAAACACATACAGAAAGCCAGGAAAGGAGCACACTAAAGCGTCAGCAGTTACCTTCAGGCGGTAAGCCTGCAGGTTGATTTGCTGTAATCCGTACACTTTTCTCTTCTCCATTTCTCTACAATGAACACTATCACTTTTATGACCACGTGGAGAACATCAGAGGTCTCCATCTACTTCTAGCACGTCGCCCTCAGATGCAACTGTGGGTTCTCCAGGGCACACCTCGCGGCTGTGTGCTAGGAGTCCCCGGGCGGCAGCCCTCCCCGGGGACACCGGGGAGAAGGCGCGGGCGTTTCATCCTACCTCCCTTGTCCGTGCGGAAGCCGAACTCATCGTAGTCGGACTCTGGTTGCTCCTCCAACTCTTCCTTCTAGAACCAGGATCAGGAAGGGTCGGCTGCGTCACCCCCAGTGTGGGACCACAGGTTCTAGAAGACGCCACCCGCACTGCTGCCTGAGATCCACCCAGCCTTCAAAGCCCAGGCCAAAGGCCACCCTTCCTTGGAGCCTCTGGTCAGTACTCAGCTACAGCAGCCACTGCCTTCGTAAACTCCCCAGCACTGTCCTGTCCCCCTCAGAGGGAGGAGTAAGATCAAGGAAGGAAGCACGTTTCATGCACCTCTATGTGCCCACAGTACTGAGTGCACAGTGCCCGGAGACTTCCCCCAGCCTAACCACCGAGTCACAGGGGAAGTGGAGCAGACACCACTGCTGGCGGTGGCCTCTGCCCTGAGATACGGCTCCCAGGAAGCTGCTGCAGGGAGTCCCCTTCAGCGCCACAGTGGGGGCAGAGCCACTGGTGCCTGGCTGGTAGCTGCTGTACCTGCGTGTACTTGGCCAGGATCTCCTGGGGCCACATGCTTGGAGTCAGGGCTGAGAAGGGGCCACTGGCAGGAGGGATGTAGCTTCCTAAAATCGAAGATGACCAGGAACAAGAGATAAAGAAAATGCTGACTACTTGGTAAAATTCAAGTTGGGATCCCCTCCCACTGAACCCTGCAACAAGGGCACCAGAGGTAAAGGGACCACACCACCTAAGGGGGGGAGGCAGGGGACGGGACCTGGAAACGGGCACCTTTCTGGCAGAAAGAACAGGAAAAGCAGCATATTACAAAACATAACCAAATATCATCTCCTTGCCTCTTCCTCCACCTAAGAGCAAGGATTTAAATGCTGGAGGGAGCAGAGAGGACGGATTCAGGGGAAGTTGGAGACCTGAGCGGAGAAGACAGCTGTAGAAACCCCAAGACGCCCAGAGAGGACCTCTTCCTCTCTCTACCTCTCACCCGATGCTCTGTGTGACCCTCAAAGGCATGTGAAAAACACATGGGCCCACTTCCAGTCCACCAGGGGGTTCTCCTGGGCAAGAACCCCCCGTCTGGATGGCCTCTCCCCCCATCACTGGCCCAGGTGCCGGCCTCCCACCTGACATCATGCGGAGAGGCAAGGCAAGTCTCCTGCAGATCCAGCTCACAAGTGGCCTAGTCTAGTATCCTGTGGCCAGATGGCTCCTCAGGCTTCAGCTGGTCCAGAAACATCTGCCCTGGTAGGAGAGCGGAAGGTCATTCTCAAGCAGCTCCTCTCCTGGGAGTCTTTCCAGCCACGGCTCTGATTTTGTGGCCAGAGGCAGTGGGCCACCACGACTGGTCAGGGAAGGAAGGAAATGGTCTCCAGTTCTGAACGTGTCATCCAAGAGAGGATACACAGGGAGGACACTGCAAAACCAACGTTCTTAACAGCTCTGAGCTCAGGGGAGTGTCCACTCAGTTCCCCTCACTATTAAGGGAGGAGAGGATCATGCATACAGACTTCCCGATGCCCTACACTCAGACAAGTGTTTCCCCACCAAAACCTCATCAAATAGGCTTCCTTGAGCCAGAATCTCTAAGGAATCATTTAAATAGAACACAACTTGTGATCACACCTCTAGTCGCCTCCACGCTGACAGTGCCCTTCACCAATCAGCTCTACTTCATTTTCCACTAGCCTTACAGCTAGGAAACTGGAACTGTAATCTAAGTCTGTCCTGTCACTGTTGAAATCACTGCCTCTCTCCCTTTTGTGTCCCCTTAAAAAACAAGGACTCAACAATAGAAGTGCAAATAGCCCAAGTAAAACATGGGAAGAGGATTTGAATATACATTCCTCCAAAGGAGATACAAATGGCCGGAGAGCAGGTAAAAAGGTGCTTGACATCACTGGTCAGTACGGACATGCAAATCAAAACTACCACGAGACCCCACTTCATGCCCAGTGAACATGGCTACAACCGAAAAGGCAGACAATAATAAGCGACGATGAGGACATGGAGAAATGGAGCCCCCCTCAGACACTGCTGGTGGGATGAAGAGTGCAGGCAGTGCAGCCACTTTGGAAAACAGGGCTCGTCAGAGAGTTAGACACAGAATCATCAGATGACCCAGAAATTCCACTCCTAGTTATTCACCCAGGAGAAATGAAAGCACATGTCCACACACAAACCTGTACATGGAAGTTGTAGCAGCATTATTATAGCCAAAAAGTAGAAACAACCCAAATGTCCAACAGCTAAAGAATGGATATACAAATGTGTGGTATATTGCTCAGCTGTAAAAAGGAGCAAAGTACTGATAATGCTACAACACAGATGAACCTTGAAACCATTAGGCTAAGTGAAAGAAGCCAGTCACAAAATATGGCATGAGTCTATTTAAACAAAATGTCCAGAAGATGCCACCTCCACAGAGACAGAAATGAGGTCAGTGACTGCCGAGGGCTGGGGTGAGGGCCTCACAGAACGACTGCTAATGGGGTTTCTATTTAGAGAGGCGAAATATGTTCTGGAGTGGGTGGTAATGGCTGTGCCACATTAGGAAATATGAAAACCACTGAATTACACACTTTAAAAATGATAGGTGTTATAGCATATATATCTCAATTTAAAAAAAAAACAGGAAAAAGCCATCAACTGGGGTATCAGCACTAGAGGCTTTCTCTAACTTTCTAACTTCCTATTTCCAGCCTGCTCCTATTACAACTAGAAAGACTATTATCACCCACTTGAGCTTAACAAAATGCAGTTTGGGGAGTTTTCTCAGCCCTTTTATGAATATTAAGACTTTTACTTCTAACTGTGGAATGAAATGCTTTACTCCATGAATAAATGTGGGGTAACAGTGACGGTATGTGCTTGAGCTATTTAGGACAAGATGCCTTCTGATTCTGGGAACTGAGCTCACCTAGCTCGGACCTCTGCCACTTCCCAGGCGGCGGGAGTGCAGAGGTGCCAGCTGCTGCCCGGCCCCGGCAGCTTGGCCTCTCCGTGCTCTCCACCACGGAATCCTGCTGTTGGGGGTTCTGGATAAGCCTGAAGGGTCAGGTGAATGAGAAAAAAACAAAAAAAGGAAAATCAAATCACCACGTCAAGGGAGCTGAGACGACACCACCCCGTGGACCCTAACATGAGCACATGCTGAAAGATGGGCAGTGAAAGAGCCCAGTTCTCTTTAAAGACATTTGCGTATCTGGGGGCAAAAGAGTCATCTTGTAGATCCTAAGGGCAGCTCAGTTGGGTCACCAACCTCTCCTCCTGCCCGCAGACACACCTGACCATGTGAAGTTTGGGCTAAATGCCCATCATGGAGGCTTTGGTGCCGAGAGAGAGCCACTCCCTCCTGCTTCCAGACAAGCCCTGCTGAGACCCAGATGGCAGAACCCACTTCCCTGACCGGCCAGCCACCCCAGGCTCACTGTTTTGGGTGTACTAAAAGCCTTGCGATATTGCTGATGTTCATGTCACAGCCTGTGAAAGTGACAATTTCATATGGCTCAATGTGATACATGCCAGTTGAGATCATGAGAAAGACTCATCCTCAGAGGCAGGGAATTGGCTGTTTCTTCCTCAAGGCCAGAGGAAGTGTGAAGGAAGCAAGTGTTACTTGTAGTAGAGCAAATGAGCTGCTGGCTGTGGAGGACTGAGGGCCTGGGAGGACACTTCTCAGTGAGCAGCACCCCTTCCTGACCTTAGCTTGCCTCCTAGTCATTCATTCGCTCAACAGACAATTCCTGAGAGCCACCACGAGCCAGGCGTGGTTCTACGGGCTGAGAGGCAACAATGAAAAGCAAAAGTCCCAGCAAGGACTTTACAGGAGTCGATGAGCGCAAACACAGCTGTGCTGGATCCGGACGGTCCCGGTACTGTGAGAGATAAGCAAGGTCAGAAGAGGGTGGCTCTGTGTGTAAAGTGGTTATGAAAAGCTCTTTGAGGATAAGTGACATCTTAGCAAAGACCAAAACTGACGGTGAAGGATCGAGTCCTGTGGCTATCAGAGGGAAGACGATCCAGCAAGTGCAAAGCCTTTCAGACAGGAACGTGCCTGGGGGCTGAAGCAGCAGCAACCAGGGGGCAGGGGCGGGGGGGGGGAGGGGATGGGGGATGGGGAGAGGGGTAAGAGGAGGGCAGGGGGAGGCAGGGGGAGAAGAGGGGGAGATGGGAGGAGGGGAAGCGGAAGGGGCGGTGAGAGAAGGGAGGGAGCACGGTGGGAGACGCAGGGGTCTGCTGCAGGCTTAGAATCTTATTCTCAGTGAGCTGGGACCTCATAGGAGGGTCCTGAGCAGAGATGAGCCGAGTCTGACTTAGGTTTGATAAGCTCTCTGGTGGTTGTGTCCAGAAGGCTGCAAGGCAAGGGGTGGCTCCCGTGGGACTAGTGCGAAATGGTGGGATTCAGCATGTATGTTGGAGAGCCCCTGCAAGGAGTAAGTGAGCCGCGTCTCCCACGGACTGCCCTTGGGCCTCTGGGTTCCCAGCAGGATACTGCTAGGCTAGGTGGGCAGGTTTTGCCTGCCGCTAGTCACTATGGAAACCTTCCTGAAAGCAGTGGTCAGGTGCTGGGGGAAGCAGCTGAGGTGGCCATGTCCCTCGCTGCCCAGCTGCTCACAAAGAGAGAGGGTTCTGAAAGTCAGAAACTGTTGAAAAACAGGATTGAGGCAAGCAACTCTGCGGCTCCCCAGAAGGACTTTCTGAAAACTGATTCACCTGCTCACGGGGGCCACTCTCCTCACTCTGCCTCGGGTCTATTCTTCCCTACTTTGCCAATCCTGCAGTTTCCTAAAAGACAAACTTTGTTTACAAAAGCAAAGATCATCAGGTGTCACGGTAAATCTGTATGTGTTTGGGGGTGCTCCCGAGAGACAGCAAGGAGACCTAACCTCTCATCCACTGGGCCTGCGATCCTGGCCATGGCACCTAGTTTTCTTGGCAAGACACTGGGGCTGCAGCTACAACACAGGCGGTGCCACCCCTGCCAGGGGGCACCAAAGCTGTGTGCAGCAAAGCAGCAATACTTGTGCTTGAAGAGGCCTGTTATCCTGAGGAAATGACAGGACATGGGAAGTTACTGATACGTAACCAGGAGAGTGAAGTGCAGAGCCAGGAACGTCCAGAAGGGCTGGAGTAACCCGGTGATGTGCTACTGCAGGTGCTTTGAAAAGTAAAACCTGAAGGGTCCCCACCAGTAAGATGGCAAATTTCCGGCTTCTCTTGGGGGTCCTCGGTTCCCGCCGGCGCCACCTGAAGCCCAATCACCTCTTTCCCCCCTCCCAATCCCAGCACCTAGCCAACAGCCACCAGCCCCATAGAAGTAACACCACAATCACCCAATGCCCCTTCCTATATAACCCAGCACCTTTCCCTAATAAAGCGGAATTCTCTGGTGAATTGCTGCTGTGTGTCGCTCCTTTCCTTTCATTGGTGCCGAAACCCGGGAGACGGGACACCCCAACTGGGCCCCGTCTTCCCCCCGACACCAGCAACAGCTTGCCCTCGTCCTCTTTTTCCGGCGCTGCCTCATCACACTCACCACTCCTCTCTGGCCTTTAGGTAAGTTTTTCCCCTGGAGTGGGCCACTCTTCCCCGAGCTATCGCAGTGCCATTGACCGTGATCGTCCGGCAAGGCCCTGACACTCGGGGACGAGGAGGGAACTCTCCCGGCCTCAGGCCTTCACGGCTGCGGCGGACCCTTAAGCCCCCCTCCAACAGCCATAAACGAGGTGACTCCTTTGCGGATAAGAACGCTCCCTTTCCCCCCCCCCCACCTCCTTCTGTTCTGTCTGCTGAAATCTGTTCTGTCTGCCGAAAATTCCTAGCGCTAGCTACCTCGTGACTCCAGCAAACTGCCTTCTTAGGGAAGTCTGGGTGACGACCCACACTTCCTAAGAAATTCCGACTCATGTACGAGTTTCCGCAGACCACCAAGGATCATCGGGGACGCCCTTTGTCTCCTTGCGGTCTGCTTCCAGTCCAGGGATCTCCGTTCGTCTTCCCCTGTTTGTCTCCTTCTCTGTCCTTTAGCCATGGGAGCCTCCTCATCCCTCCCTGAAAGTTCACCTCTTGAATGCCTGCTTAAGCATCTGGCTACCCTCTCCCTGACGCCTGATATAAAACCAAAACTTCTCCGTAAATATTGCTCCCAAGATTGGCCAACATACCCCCTAGACAATAACAACCAATGGCCCGCAGGGGGAACTCTTGATCCTAACATCACTTGCAATCTCTTTAACTACTGCCAGCGCCTGAAAAAATGGAAGGAGATTCCCTATATCGAAGCTTTTCCCCTCCTAGCTCAAAATCCCAGCCTCTGCACCACCTGCTCCCAGCCCCAAGTTCTCGTAGCCTGCAAGCCGTCTCCCTCCCCTCCACACACTCCCAGTCCCTCTTCAATTACCTTTGACCCGGCCAAGAGGCCTCCACCATACAGACTTCTCCCTTCGGCCCCTCCCCCTCCTACAACCCCTCCACCCTCCGCCGCTGCTGCCTCTTTCCCACCACGGAAGCCTTCCGTCCTCTCCCTTCCCCTTCTTCTCCTACAACAGCCCCTCCCCCTTCCTCTACTGCCGCCGCTGCCTCTTTCCCCGCAGAAGCCTCCCGTCCTCTCCCTTCCCCCTCCTCCCCTCCCTCCACCACCATCTCCTCCCCCACCTCACCCCCTCCTCCTCCGTCCCCCTCACCTCCCCCCTCCCACAGATCGAGCCTGAGCCTTTCAGCCCCCCTCTAAGTTCCAGGAGCCTCCTCTGTCTTTGCCCCCTCAGACTCGGTCCCGAGGGCCTCCCAAAATTATCGCCCCCCCTCCGGGAAGTAGCAGGATCCAAAGGCATCGTGCGCGTTCACGTCCCTTTCTCCTTAGGAGATTTGGCCCAACTAGAGAAACGCCTAGGTTCCTTTTCCACTGATCCCACAACATACATCAGGGAGTTTCAATAGACCCTCCAGTCTTACACCTCATGCATCATGACATTTTCATGCTCCTGGCCAATACTCTGCTCCCTGAAGAGCGTAGACGAGTTTGGGACTTCGCCCAAATGCACGCTACCGAAACCCACAGGACTGACCCCGCCTATTCCCCTGGCCCCACTGCTGTCCCCAAACAAGACCCACACTGGGATTATAACACCACCGTGGGTCTCCGCTCTGGAGATATTTTTGCCTCCTGCTTAATAGCAGGTCTGAAAAAGGCAGCTCGTAAAGTGGACAATTTTCAAAAACTCCAAGACATAATTCAAAAGAGAGACGAAACCCCCTCCGAGTTCTTAGACAGACTCACTCAAGCCCTATTACAGTATACCAGCCTGGACCCAGAAACACCTGAAGGAAGACATGTCCTTATGACATACTTCCTAGCTCAAAGCTACCCCGACATTAAAGCTAAACTCAAAAAGTTAGAACAGGGCCCCGCTACCCCACAGACTGAGATCCTAACAGTGGCCTTTAAAGTCTTCCATAACCGGGAGGAGAAAGAACGCTGTAAACAAAAGGCTGATCAGGCCAATTTCCAGATGTTGGCCCAGCTGATAAAACCACAACCTGGGCGCCCCTCTACAAACAAGCCCCCGCCAGGAGCTTTTTTCAAGTGCGGAAAAGAGGGACATTGGTCAAGGGCACTCCCCTCCCCCAGATCTCCTACCACCCCATGCCCCAGATGCCACAAAAAGGGCCACTGGGGGTCTGATTGCCCAACCACCCGAAGGGGAGGCTGGATGAACCCCCATCCTAAGCCCGCCATAGTGGGGCTGGCAGAAGAAGATTGACGGGGCCCAGGGGCTTCTTGCCCGACCATTTCCATCACCAAACAGGAGCCCAGGGTTACTTTAACAGTAGACGGTCGCCCCATCTCCTTCCTCCTAGATACAGGGGCCACCTTCTCAGTCTTGCGAGAATACCGGGGCCCTACCACGCCAGCCATGACTCCTATAGTCGGGGTACGAGGTAAACAGATTTTCCCATTAAACCCCCCCCCCTTTTATGCACAATCCTAGACAATCCCATACCTTTCTCCCACTCCTTCCTGGTTATGCCCCAGTGTCCCATCCCTTTACTAGGACAAGACATCCTTTCCCTCCTCCACGTTTCCATAACTATATCCCCTCCCACAGCCCCCAGTACTCCCTTTCTGATGGCCCTCATAGCCAACGACCCCCCTCTACCCAATGAAAGCTCCGGTTCCGCCCTCATACACCCTGTAAATCCCAAAGTTTGGGACATTACAAGCCCCTCCGTGGCCCTATGTCCCCCTGCCTCTATCAAATTACGTGACCCCTCTCAGTATATCTGTCAGGCCCAATACCCCCTAACCACTTCAGCCCTCATAGGCCTTCAACCCATCATTCAAGATCTCTTAAACAAAAATTACCTCAGACCCACTCACTCCCCATTTAATACCCCCACATATCAGCTGTTAAAAAAACCAACGGATCTTTCCGCCTTGTCCAAGACCTTCGCCTTATCAACATGGCCGTTGTCCCTATCCATCCCTTAGTTCCAAATCCATACACCCTTTTATCGCAGATCCCTGCCTCAGCATCCCACTTCTCAGTCCTAGATCTCAAGGACGCATTTTTTTCTATCCCTCTAGACCCCTCCTCCCAAGAATTTTTCGCCTTCACCTGGACAGACCAATGCACCAGACATTCTGAACAACTTACTTGGACAGTTTTGCCACAAGGCTTCTGAGATAGTCCCCATATTTTTGGACAAGTCCTAGCTCAAGACCTCAAACAGTTTCATCATTATCACCCCGAGTCCACTTTATTACAATATGTAGATGATCTTCTACTCTGCAGTCCCTCGTGGGAACAGTCTCAACTTGACACTGCGTCTCTACTTAACCTTCTAGCTTCCAGAGGTTACCGGGTATCCCCCGTCAAAGCTCAAATCTCTTCCCCTTCTGTCACTTACCTTAGATTCCTTCTGTCTCAACAAAGAAAGTCCATTACCTTAGACAGAAAACGACTCCTCGCTGACCTGCCCGTTCCCAAAACCCAGACAGAAATCTTTTCCTTTCTAGGCCTGGCTGGGTATTTTAGAGCGTGGATCCCTAACTTCTCCCTGTTGGCAAGACCCCTATACGACCTCAGCAAGGGCCCCCCTGAAGAACCATTATCATCCTCACCCCGACACTCCTTCATTAAGCTCTGTCAAGCCCTTGTGGAAGCCCCAGCTCTCCATCTCCCTGATTTGTCAAAACCCTTCTCATTATACATTCATGAGAGGTCCAGTCAAGCTCTAGGAGTCCTAGGCCAATATTATGGCCCATCCTTTGCCCCAGTAGCTTATCTCTCCAAGGAATTAGACCCCACAGTTCGGGGATGGGCCCCCTGCCTACGGGCATTAGCCGCTGGACAGCTCTTGCAGAAAGAAGCTCATAAACTAACATTCGGAGCGCCACTTACCATTCTGTCCCCACATCACCTAAAAGATCTCTTAACCTACAAAAGTTTACAGATTCTCCCTCCCTCCAGACTCCTGACCTTACTATCCTCTTTCCTCCAAAATCCAGACATTTCTTTCCTCCCCTGCCAGCCCCTGAATCCGGCCACTCTTCTTCCTCTGCCCGACTCTCCTCACACTCCCTCGCATGATTGCCTGGAACCCCTTCACAACTTCCTTCCGTGCCACTCCACAACCTCCGAAAGAGCCCTCTCACACTCCGACCTCATCTGGTTCACTGATGGGTCCTCCTTTAAACATGAGGGCACCCACTACGCAGGATACGCAGTAGTGTCCCTCGAAGATGTCACTGAGGCACGAGCCCTACCCCCCGGTACAACCAATCAGCAGGCTGAACTCACTGCAGCCACCAGAGCTTGCACTCTGGCCCGGGACACGTCTCTCACATTGTACACTGACTCCAAGTACATATTCCACATTCTCTTGTCTCACGCGGCAGTATGGAAAGAAAGAGGCCTCCTCACCACAAAAGGAAATTCCATAACTAATTCAGCCTTAATTACTAAACTTCTAGAGGCTTCACAACTCCCGCACCGACTAGGCATAGTCCACTGCAAATCACATCAAAAGGATGACTCCCCCGTTGCAAGAGGTAACAACAAAGCTGACAGAGTAGCCCGGTCAGTTGCCCTATCAGAAGACACACCAGACAACAATCCGTCTGCCCTTGCGGTTTTAGCCTTATCACAAGACACCCTCTGCTCCCAGGACAAAGAGTCTCTCTTCCGCCTTTTACATGATCTGTTCCATCCCAGCCCCCAATCCTTGATCCATTTTTTACAATCTTTTTTTCCTCTCTCTCCTGAAGACAAAACCCTACTTAACCAAATCACCTGCAAGTGCACCATCTGCCAACGCACTAACCCTAATACCCCCCTCAAGGCCCGACCCTTCCTGGCTCATCAAGCAAGGGGTAATGTCCCCGCTGCAGATTAGCAAATAGACTTCACTAACATGCCCCCTGTATGGCGTACCAGATACCTACTCGTGTTAGTAGATACATTTTCAGGATGGGTCAAAGCTTTCCCCACCACTAACAAACGAGCGTCCGCAGTTGCCTCTATCCTCCTCACCCAGATCTTTTCTAGGTTCGGGATGCCCACTTCCCTCCAATCAGATAACGGCCCTGAGTTCACTGCCCAAATTATCCAGAACCTCTCCAAGTCGCTCTCGCTCCCCTGGCATTTACATTGTCCTTATCGACCACAAGCTTCGAGAAAAGTAGAAAGAGCCAATAGGACTCTAAAAGACATCCTGACCAAACTATCTCTAGAACTACACCTTGACTGGGTTCGCTTACTTCCCTTAGCTCTACTCTGCATTCGAGCCCTCCCAAAGAAACCTTCCTTCTTCTCGCCCTTTGAGATCATGTATGGCCTCCCGATTCTACCCCCGGGGCTCCCTTCCCACAAAGGACCAATTCCTCCCAATATGGCCCTTCCACTGCTCTCTCTCCTCCGCAATCAATTGTGGAAATATCAGGATTGGCTCCTTCCTGATCCATCTGCCTCCCAAAATCCTCCTGTCTTACAGCCCGGCCAACTAGTGTTTTATAAGCCACCAGAGGATCGGCCCTCTCTCACCCCAAAATGGGAAGGTCCACACCCAGTTATTCTCTGCACCCCCTTGGCCGCCAAGCTCTCACTGCCTGATAACTCTGTCACCCCTTGGATTCATATCTCCAGGTTGAAACCAAATACCCAGGACCGACCTTCTCTGGACACCCAAGACCCATCAGTCACAATCCAGAGTCCTTCGGATACAGCCCAAGACGCTGTCTACTCTACCACGCCTCATCCCTCTGATCCCTTGAAGCTCCACATCTCCCGTGCAACCCCTTTGCCATCCATACCCGAATCATGACTTTTTCCTCCTTTACTGCTCTCTCGCTTTTTTCCCTCATTCCTATTGTCTTCCCTGCCACCCCAGCCTCCTTTGTATGGCGATTCAAAGTCAGACAGACTTACACACAGCATCAAGCAAAAGTTACTGCCCTCATTGCCACATCAGACTGCCCTCTGAAAAGCTGCTCTGAGCCTTTATACCTCCACTTTCCTCCCTCCACTGAAGTGTTCACTAACAGCTACCTTTATTCTCCCTACCTCTGCTTCCTCTATGACCAAAGACAAGCCTATAGCAAGCGATGGCAAGACACCTACGGGGGATGTCCCTACTGGTCTTGTGCCATTCACTACATGGGTGACTTCCAGTACCCACAGTATTACTCCTCCAACCGTTTCATGAAATATCCCAACGGCTCATTCTCCTTATCAATCCCAGATCCCTGGGACTCTCGATGGGCCGCCGGAGTCACAGCCTCAGTTTACTACGGGGGGTCCTCGACCCCCACGGTACCCTTCATATCTCTCGAGAGTATGTTCCCTCTCACTCCCAGATCTCTCAAGTTGCATCAGATAGCAGACATTCCGAGAAAGTCATTATCCAAACTCTTGATGGCGCCTCTTCATCTTATTCCTCCTACTCTTGGTTACAGTTCGTTCAAGACACCACCATCTTTCTCAACCACACCCTCAACACCGCCAATTGTTTCTTGTGCGCATCACTACAGCGCCCACTGCTGGCCGCCGTGCCCCTTAATATTTCCAACTACTCCTTCCATGCAGAAGGACAACCCCTCTGCCCCCTGGCAGACATACCCCTATGGGAACCAGAATACGCAGATAATCTCACCATCCACCACTGTGTAGGCCCAACTCCACTCCCCTCCAGCGCACTTCACTGCCTCTCTATCTACACCCCTACCTCCGGCTCTAAGACTTTTACACAACCGGGACACTTCTTTTGGTGTAATGGCAGCCTTTTCAACTCACTGCCTCTCAACTCCAATACACCCTGCATTCTCGTCACCCTAATCCCACAGCTTACACTTTACAGCATGGCAGAATTCCTTGAGCTCCAACCTCCCTTGCACTCGCGCACAAAAAGGGCTGCTTTCCTTCCCATCATGGTCGGTACTTCTTTAATCACCTCAGCCATTGGGGTGGGGTTTTCGGGAGGAGCCTTGGGTCACTCTCTATGGGCAGTTAGAGATCTCGACGCCAAACTTGAGGGAGCCCTGACATCCACTGCCGATTCCCTAGCCTCTCTCCAAAGACAAGTCACTTCGCTAGCTAAGGTCACCCTTCAAAACCGGCGGGCCCTAGATCTGCTTACAGCCGAGAAGGGCGGCACCTGCGTCTTCCTCCGGGAAGAGTGCTGCTATTACATCAACGAATCCAGCATTGTAGAAACTCACCATGACATCACCAAACTCACCGACCTTGCCTCCAGCCTCCACTCTGCTTCCAATTCCAACCCATTCTCTTCAATACTAACAAACCCCCTCCTTACCTGGGTCTGGCCCATTGCAGGCCCCATAATAGTCATTCTTCTCGCCTGTCTCTTCTTACCCTGTATAATAAAGTTCATCAAATCCCAAGTCAGAAAAATCTCTAATCAAGCTTTCAACCAGCTTTTACTCAGGAACTACCAGCTTCTGGCCACAGAAGATCCCTCACCCTCACGTGACCTCCTCACCACATGCTGAGATGGACCCCTCTCTCCACTGGAAACTGTTCCTGGAAACAATGGCCGCAGACGCCTGGCTCCTGACACCCATATCCTCTTGGCACCATTAGAATCAACAGGTCCTCGACCTATGGTTACAGGGAACCTTCATTGATTTCCAACCTGAAGAAGTCCACATCTACTCATCCTTACTGTGGGGAGTCCTATCAACCCTTTCCTCCCAATCCTCAAACCCTCACTCCCTTCTCCACCCCTGTTCAGCAAGAAGCAGTCAGAGAGAAAGCAACGTCCACAACCCCATAGAGGAGAAAGGGGGGAATGAAGGGTCCCCACCAGTAAGATGGCAAACTTCCAGCTTCTCTTGGGGGTCCTCGGTTCCCGCTGGCGCCACCTGAAGCCCAATCACCTCTCGCCCCCCTCCCAATCCCAGCACCTAGCCAACAGCCACCAGCCCCGTAGAAGTAACACCACAATCACCCTATGCCCCTTCCTGTATAACCCAGCACCTTTCCCTAATAAAGCGGAATTCTCCAGTGAATTGCTGCTGTGTGTCACTCCTTTCCTTTCAAAACCTGACAACAGATGTTCAATGGGATATGAACATTGTATTGGAAAATGAAGGGAAATATATGTCCTTTTTTTGAGGTAGGGTACACAGATATGGGGGATCTTCCTGGTTACCTGCCTGCTTCCTCTTACTCAGGTACCTGTGAAGGTGTGTGGGGTCCACCCGGCCCTCGCGCCTCTCATTTGGAGCCCTTCCTGGCAACCTCATACCCTGCCAGACTGTCTGTAGCTATATGACTGCTTCCTCAGCTGACACCTTTCACCCAAGCTCCACATGCCTGTTTCCAGCTGCTCCCTATGCCAACATTCTCTCTCTCAAGACAAATCTCGTTCCTGTGTCCCCTTTGTAACTCTCTCAATGGCTTTTCCTCCTCACAGCATAAGGGCCACATCCTCTGACAACACAAGTTCTTTCTGCTCGGGTTCTACTCCTGTTTTCTCATCCCCATTTTGCATATACACTATAGTCATGCCAGCCTTCCTACATTGCTGACCAAATCTCTCCATTCTTGTGTCTCTCAACGTCTTATCTGCCAGACAGAATCCTAGTCATACTCTAAGACTCAACGCAAATGACATCTTGTCATACTAAGAAGCCTTCGGTGATAGCCAGCCTCCAAAATGGCCCCAAGTGATTCACACCCTTGCACAGGCCCTCGCCACTCTGAATCACTGCTAACCTCTCTGACCACAGAGCATGACAACAGTGACTGGTGAGGCTTCCAAGGACAGGCCAGTTGTAGCATTGCAGTTTCCGCCTTGGCATTTCTTTTTTCTTTTTTCAGGTTAAAAATTTTTTTTTTACTTTGGTATCATTAATGTACAATTACATGAGCAACATTATGGTTACTAGACTCCCCCCATTATCAAGTCCCCACCACACACCCCATTACAGTCACTGTCCATCAGCGTAGTAAGATGCTATATAAAATCACTACATGTCTTCTCTGTGTTATACGGCCCTCCCGTGCCCCCCTCCCATTATGTGTGCTAATCGTAATGCCCCTTATCCCCCCTTATCCCTCCCTTCCCACCCATCCTCCCCAATCCCTTTCCCTTTGGTACCTGTTAGTCCATTCGTGGGTTCTGTGAGTCTGCTGCTGTTTTGTTCCTTCAGTTTTTTTCTTTATTTTTATGCTCCACAGATGAGTGAAATATTTGATACTTGTCTTTTTTCCACCTGACTTATTTCACTGAGCATAATACCCTCTAGCTCCATCCATGTTGTTGCAAATGGTAGGATTTGTTTTCTTCTTACGGCTGAATAATATTCCATTGTGTATATGTACCACATCTTCTTTATCCATTCATCTGCTGATGGACACTTAGGGTGCTTCCATTTCTTCACTATTGTAAATAGTGCTGCAATAAACATAGGGGTGCATCTGTCTTTTTCAAACAGGGCTGCCGCTTTCTTAGTGTAAATTCCTAGAAGTGGAATTCCTGGGTCAAATGTTATTTCTATTTTGAGTTTTTTGAGGAACCTCCATACTGCTTTCCACAGTGGTTGAACTAATTTACATTCCCACGAGCAGCGTAGGAGGGTTCCCCTTTCTCCACAACCTCGCCAACATTTGTTGTTGTCTTTTGGATGGTGGCCATTCTTACTGGTGTGAGGTGATATCTCATTGTGGTTTTAATTTGCATTTTTCTGATGATTAGGGATGTGGCTCATCTTTTCATGTGTCTGTTGGCCATCTGAATTTCTTCTTTGGAGAACTGTCTGTTCAGATCCTGTGCCCATTTTTTAATTGGGTTATTTGCTTTTTGTTTGTTGAGGTGCATGAGCTCTTTATATATTTTGGATGTCAACCCTTTATCAGATCTGTCATTTATGAATATATTCTCCCATACTGTATAGGATGCCTTTTTGTTCTATTGATGGTGTCCTTTGCTGTACAGGAGCTTTTCAGCTTGACATAGTCCCACTTGTTTATTTTTGCTTTTGTTTTCCTTGCCAAGGGAGATATATTCATGAAGAAGTTACTCATGTTTATGTCCAAGAGATTTTTGCCTGTTTTTTTCTAAGAGTTTTATGGTTTCATGACTTACATTCAGGTATTTAATCCATTTCGAGTTTACTTTTGTGTATGGGGTTAGACAATGATCCAGTTTCATTTTCTTATATGTAGCTGTCCAGTTTTGCCAACAGCAGCTGTTGAAGAGGCTGTCATTTCCCCATTGTATATCCATGGCTTCTTTATCGTATATTAATTGACCATATATGTTTGGGTTAATATCTGGACTCTCTATTCTGTTCCACTGGTCTGTGGGTCTGTTCTTGTGCCAGTACCAAATTGTCTTGATTACTGTGGCTTTGTAGTAGAGCTTGAAGTTGGGAAGCGAGATCCCCCCTGCTTTATTCTTCCTTCTCAGAATTGCTTTGGCTATTCAGGGTCTTTTGCAGTTCCATATGAATTTTAGACCGATTTGTTTCAGTTTGTTGAAGAATGCTGTCGGTATTTTGAAAGGGATTGCATTGAATCTGTAGGTTGCTTTAGGCAGGATGGCCATTTTGACAATATTAATTCTTCCTACCGAAGAGCATGGGATGAATTTCCATTTGTTAGTGTTGTCTTTAATTTCTCTCATGAGTGCCTTGTAGTTTTCATGGTATAGGTCTTTTACTTCCTTGGTTAGGTTTATTCCTAGGTATTATATTCTTTTTGATGCAATTGTGAATGGAATTATTTTCCTGATTTCTCTTTCTGCTAGTTCATCATTAGTGTATAGGAATGCAACAGATTTCTGTGTATTAATTTTGTATCCTGCAACTTTGCTGAATTCAGATATTAGATCTAGTAGTTTTGGAGTGGATTCTTTAGGGTTTTCTATGTACAACATCATGTCATTCGCAGTGACAGTCTGACCTCCTCCCTACCAATCTGGATGCCTTTTACATCTTTGTTTTGTCTGATTGCCGTGGCTAGGACCCTCAGCACTATGTTGAATAAAAGTTGGGAGAGTGGGCATCCTTGTCTTATTACCGATCTTAAGTGAAAAGCTTTCAGCTTCTCGCTGTTAAGTATGATGTTCACTGTGGGTTTTCGTGTATGGCCTTTATTATGTTGAGGTACTTGCCCTATATACCCATTTTGTTGAGAGTTTTTATCATGAATGGATGTTGAACTTTGTCAAATGCTCCTTCAGCATCCATGGAGATGATCATGTGGTCTTTGTCCTTCTTTTTGTTGATGTGGTGGACAATGTTGATGGATTTTTTAATGTTGTACCATCCTTGCATCCCTGGGATGAATCCCACTTGATCATGGTGTACGATCCTCTTGATGTATTTTTGAATTCAGTTTGCTAATATTTTGTTGAGTATCTTTGCATCTGTGTTCATCAAGGATATTGGTCTGTAATTTTCTTTTCTCGTGGGGTCTTTGCCTGGTTTTGTTATTAGAGTGAGTTATTAGACTTCATAGAATGAGTGTGGAAGTATTCCCTCCTCTTCTATTTTTTGGAAAACTTTACAGAGAATGGGTATTATGTCTTTTCTAAATGTCTCATAAAATTCAGCGGTGAATCCTTCTGGTCCAGGGTTTTGTTCTTGGGTAGTTTTTTGATTACCGATTCAATTTCATTGCTGGGAATTGGTCTCTTTAGATTGCCCGTTTCTTCCTGGGTCAGTCTTGGAAGGTTGTATTTTTCTAGGAGGTTGTCCATTTCTTCTAGGTTATCCAGTTTGTTAGCATATAGATTTTCATAGTATTCTTTAATAAATCTTTGCATTTCTGTGGTGTCTGTTGTGATTTTTCCATTCTCATTTCTGATTGTTTATGTGTGTAGATTCTCCTTTTTTCTTAATAAGTCTGGCTAGGGGTTTATCTATTTTGTTTATTTTCCCAAAGAACCAGCTCTTGGTTTCATTAATTTTTTCTATTGTTTTACTCTTCTCAATTTTATCTATTTCTTCTCTGATCTTTATTATGTCCCTCCTTCTGCTGACTTTGGGCCTCATTTGTTCTTCTTTTTCCAGTTTCAGTCATTGTGAATAGACTAATTTGGGACTGTTCTTCCTTCTTTAAATAGGCCTGGATTGCAATATACTTTCCTCTTAGAACTGCCTTCACTGCATCCCACAGAAGTTGGGGCATTGTGCTGTTGTTTTCATTTGTCTCCATATATTGCTTGATCTCTGTTTTAATTTGGTTATTGATCCATTAATCAGTGGAGCATTTAGGAGCATGTTGTTAAGCCTCCATGTGTTTGTGAGCTTTTTTGTTTTCTTTGTACAATTAATTTCTAGTTTTATACCTTTGTGATCTGTGAAGTTGGCTGGTAAAATTTCAATCTTTTTGAATTTACTGAGGCTCTTTTTTTGGCCTAGTATGTGGTCTGTTCTGGAAAATGTTCCATGTGCTCTTGAGAAGAATGTATATCCTGCTGCTTTTGGGAGTAGAAGAATTACTATTTTAATAGTTGGCTCTAGAATGCTTCCCTTAGAGGGGAGTTGATCTTTGGGAAAATACCTTAACAAGCTCCTTAAAGGTGGGAGGTAAACCTTGAAGGCATAGATTAGAAGAAAGGAGAGATCTATCAATTGCCTTGCATAAGAAATTAATAGAAAACTGGAGGCAGAGAAGAACAGAAAATAGAGAGGGTCTGGACTGTAGAGGAAAGAGGAAAAGAAGTCCAAGGACAAGGGAAGGAGTTGCATACTACAGAACAAAGTGACCCATAAGCCACTAACTAATCCTCCCTGTGTCTGAGGTGGGGAGGCCTGGGGACTACAGAACAAGTGCCTCTTCAGAAAACGACAGTTTAAAATCCAATTTACCTTATTGTGTTTACTAGGTAAGAATCTCTTTGCCATCCCCTGTCTTCGGTAAAGCCTACTCTACTGTAAGTGACTTGAGGATGATTTGAGGGAAAACCAAAGATTTGAAAGTAATTTTCACTTTATAGGCTGTTATGCAGATTTAATGAATTAAATTTGAAAAATCTGGAGGAGGGTGCTGGAATTCTCACAGAATGTGGGATACAGGGTTTGTGTCTATAGTATTAAAATTTTCAATATAAATGCTTTCAGCTGATAATTTAATGCCAGTTTTATCTTATCTCATTTCCTTATATAAGTATATAAAATTACTACTTTTAAAAATACAAGCTATACTCCAGCAATACCATGGAATTCATGCCTCCTGACTGTATAGTGTTGTTCCCTTTCCCTTAAATGATCTCAATCTGGTTCTGAAGCTGTAGAGTGTATTGCCATCAAATGGAAGGCTTCTTATAAACCCAGACAGTGGAGGCCTGCCTCCAGAATTTCTGAATCTGCAGGTGTAAGTGGAGGCTGAGAATGTGCTTTTCTTACAAGTTCCCAGGTGATGCTGATATTCTTGGTCCAGAGACACACTCTGAGAACTGCTGAGCGGAACGCCTCCTTGATCATTCTTCTTTTGAATTCTAGCGCAGACGTAATCTCCTCCAACACCTTCCCCCCTTCCAACGTCCATGCCCTCCTACCTCCCTTCCCTGATAAAATTAATCATTGTACATGCTCCTACTGTTCCTGATTTCATACATGCTATAATTTATTTATGTCTGGGATCTGGCCTAGTGCCTGACCCATGGCAGGTGGTGACTGGCTGAGGAGGGGAGCCAAACTCCTGGAAGAACCCCACATACAACAAGCTCCTTTTTAAGTTCCTATACTTGGCTCTATCTGCTTCCTCTACTTATAATGCCCCCCACCTTACCTGACTTCTCATTCCTCAAAGCTCGACTCAGGCATTTCCTCCTCCAGGAAGCCTTTTCTGGCATTCCCTTGCCTCTGGCTTGTGTCAGGTGCCCCTATTCCTCGGTTTATAACATATCATATAACCTACCTATAACATATCTTATTAATAGCCACCATTCATTCTCTGCAGACTTCTAAGTGCCAGGAACTCTAAGCAGAGCTGGATTAAAACCTTTAGAGGCCCTTTGGCCCTGCAGTTCCCACTTCTGAAAATTTATCCTACTCTTCAGCAAAATAGAATGCAGCCTCCAAAAAATCATGAGCCATCTATTTATGCTCCAGAAGAAAACAATCTCCAAGATACATTACTAAGTGAAAAAAGCAAGGAGCAAAACAGGGAGAGAAATGGTAAACACTTGTGCAAAGAAAGTGGGGAATTTTCACATAAAAGTTAGAAATCTTTATGTGAGAGGAACCGGGTGGCAGAGAGACTGTTTATTTAATACCTTTTGTACCTTTTGAATTTTGAACTAGTTGAATCTATAACTTACTCAAATTAAACATGGAAAAAAAAAACCTTTAGATAGTCATAGAATAAAAAAGATTAAGGTCAAAAAGCAAACAATCCAATTAAAAAATGGGCAGAGGAGCTGAATAGACAGTTCTCTAAAGAAGAAATTCAGATGGCCAACAGACACATGAAAAGATGCTCCACATCACTAATCATCAAGGAAATGCAAATTAAAACCATGAGATATCACCTCACACCAGTAAGGATGGCCACCATCCAAAAGACAAACAACCACAAATGCTGGTGAGAATGTGGAGAAAGGGGCACCCTCTACACTGCTGGTGGGAATGTAAATTAGTTCAACCATTGTGGAAAGCAGTATGGAGGTTCCTCAAAAAGCTCAAATAGACATACCATTTGACCCAGGAATCCCACTTCTAGGAATTTACCTTAAGAATGCAGTAGCCCAGTTTGAAAAAGACATATGCACCCCTATGTTTATCGCAGCACTATTTACAATAGCCAAGAAATGGAAGCAATCTAAGTGTCCACCAGTAGATGAACGGATATATATGGTACATATACACAATGGAATAATATTCAGCCATAAGAAGAAAACAAATCCTACCATTTGCAACAACATGGATGGAGCTAGAGGGTATTATGCTCAGTGAAATAAGCCAGGTGGAGAAAGCTATGTACCAAATGATTTCACTCATATGTGGAGTATAAGAACAAAGAAAAAACTGAAGGAACAAAACAGCAGCAGAATCACAGAACCCAAGAATGGACTAACAGTTACCAAAGGGAAAGGGACTGGGGAGGATGGGTGGGAAGGGAGGGATAAGGGCAGGGAAGAAGAAAGGGGGCCTTATACTTAGCATGTATAATGTGGGGGGGGGGCATGGGGAGGGCTGTGCAACACAGAGAAGACAAGTAGTGATTCTACAGCATCTTACTATGCTGATGGACAGTGACTGTAATGGGATGGGGGGGGACTTGATGAAGGGGGGAGCCTAGTAAACATAATGTTCTTCATGTAATTGTAGATTAATGATACCAAAATTAAAAATAAATAAATAAAACTGAGAAAAAAAGAAAAGATTAAAGTGCCATCCCTAATTAATTCAACATAAAATAAACATGAACATGAGCAGGTTCAACATTTGCATTTTTTCCAAGTGGACATACTTCTCTCTCAACCTCAGGCCGGCACATCCAGCTGCCCACTGGACTGCTCCTCAACAACCCCATTTTCCATGCTCCAGAATTAAGTCATCATCTTCTGTCAGAAGCCCTGCCCTCCTCCAGCGGTCCCTACCTCAGGAGACCACATCACAACCTGCCTACCCACCCAGCCACCCACCTTCTCCGGAGACCTGGGCCTCACTGTTAGTGGATTCTCCTTCATCTTCCCACCTTTGCGACCAACCGGCTCTCAGCTTTCCCAAATGTTTTCTGAAACTTCATTTTTCTCTTCAACCTGTTGCTACTTTCCAGTTGGGGCTGTCCTTTTTTCTCACCATCATGGTTATTACAAGTCTCTCAACTGGGATCTTTGCCTCCAGTCTTGCCTCCTGCTCCCCACACCCCATCTATTCTCTACCCTGCAGCCAAAGAAATCCTTTTAAACACAGCTGATTATCTCCTTATATTTCAAATCTTTTTTCTTCCCTCTGATTGCAGGAAAAAGTCCAACTTTGTTAATTTGGCTTTTCAACCCTGCGTGGCCCAGCTGTCCGCACCTCATCTCACAAACACCTACCTCTCACTGGCCCTCAGCACACGCTCTGTGCTCCAGCCAGAGCATACTTCTCTCAGACCATGGAACCCTCCTGCTTTTCCTCAGAACATGCTGCTAGGCAAAGCGATTACTCAGCACTATGTGAAGAAAGCCTTGAAATGTGGCCCCAGCAAACACCATGGTAAGGCAGCTGGTGGTTGCGATCTAGACCTGGCTCCTGGCTCTAGTCATCCAGTCACCCTTATTGAGAACACGTTCACTACCCACATCAGCCTTTACCTCCCTTATTGCTAAAGACCTTTAAAGTGAAGACCCACTATATCACCCAGATTTCTCAACTGCCTTCCCCAAAACTGGCATCAGCAGAACAAAATGAGTCCAGTAACCAACTCTACTTTGAGCTCCATTCCTGTTCTCACAGACTTACAGCTGGGACTGCTTTACCTTCCTTGAGTCAATTATTTTCTTTGTGACCAGAGAGCATCCCTTTAGGCAAGAGTACAGACTGCCAAAGCAACAGAGACCTCACCCCAGCAATCCGCAAGCCCGGAGCTGGCTCTCCCTTCCCTGCAGAGCAGGACCTGCCAAACGGCGCTCTCCTGTGCACGCTGACCGCGCTAAGCCACTCTGGGTCTTCCCACGAAGTCATTCATCATCCAAGGTAATCTGGGTCCTTCCCTGAGCCGCCCCCAGGACCATTCCCCTAAGACTCACAGCCTGGAAGTCCCTGGATGGTGGGAGAAGGAATGCCAAAGCAATGTACTGCATGGACCTCATGTCTGTCCCACGACGGGGGGAGGGTGGGGGGGCAACAGCCCCCTCAGAGAAAAAGTGAAACAAATAATGGTCAACTGCAACTTAACATTCAGGTAGCTCTGAAAAGTAGCAGACACAAATACAGTTAACAAAGTCTCTATTCCTCATATAATTAAACCATGGAAGTTAACAAACTATCTTGCCTTTAAGTCATTTATTTGGCCAGGCCATCTATATAATTACTGGCAGTTTTCCATTTGCAGATATGAAAATACCTACATAATAACCCTAAAATATGGTAATCCAATCCTATTTGTGACAGTGAGTGGATGGAGGTATTCAAAGGGAGGCACCAATGAGAGAAGGAAAAATAATGTTTATTGAGCATTTCCCACTATGCCAAGAAACCTGTCACTCAGTGAGTCGGGACTGACTCCTAAGATGCCCTGCTTCTCCCTGACGCCGACACGTACAGCTGTTGCCTAGTCGTGCAGCACTTTCCAGGGAAGAGCACAAAGCTGCTTGTGCATGTGTGAGGCCAAAACACCATGACTCAGGGTCTGGAGCGCAGGGGGAACCAGCCAGGGCTAACCCGGAACACAAGCAACTACGTTAGGAAACATCAGTTTTTGTGGAGATTCTAAGTTAAACGTAAATTAGGAAAGGATTCCCATATTACAAGAGCAAATTAATTTCTCTGACCTGTACCTGTGTTTAAGAGGTCATTAGCTTCTTCAGTACTAGGTGCAGGGCAAAGGTACTTAGAACAGTCAGTCATGAACAACAGAGTCAGAAGGATCTTTTGAGCTCATCTCCCTGTCATTTTTTTCAACAAAGGAAACTGAGGCCAAAGAGGTCAAAAGACTGATTTAAAGAGTTCATAGGATGTAGATGACACAGACTACTCACTCTCAGAAGCTGTCTTCTATTTCACTATTCCACCTAAAATTGAACCACAATCTTGGGAGAAACACGGGAACAGGAAAACTGGATTACACCCAGACCAGCAACCACTAAACAGGAATCCCAGGAGAGATGTCAAGGGGTGCTGCCCTCCAATGCTGTAAAAGCTTTAGGGCTGGACAGACCATCCTCTTTTTTGTGGTAGGCCTGCCTTCCACTAGATAACCGACAATTTTTTTGGTAGCTCTTTACATCTCATACTTAATACTACTGATTTAAACAATTGGGGCCATACATATAACCCCTACACTGTAGGAGTTATACTACCACGTGGAACCAATCCTGAACCAACCACTGAATTCTTGCCTTGTTCAGCCCCATGGAAGTTCTCATTGCTCTCTCTGCCCACCATCCTCCTGGACAGAGACAGGAAACAGCTACATATTATTTATCTTCACTGTTGCTCAGCAATTTTCATTCATCTCTAATCGACTTTATATCATGTTCCCTTCAGTGCTTTTTTCAGACCCCCACCTGCTCTCTGCTGCTGCTCACCCCATGACCTGGTTTCCAGCCTTAATGAAGCTTTAACTATTGAGTGATAGGTTTCTTAATGTGTCCTTCAATCTCAAGCTTTTGCAACTGGCTCCTCCTCCAAGTCCAAACTGCTCAGTCTTTCCCCGTCTTCTGTGTGTGCCCCCTGTGTGCTCTCAGAGAAGAGCAGCCTTCCTTCCTTCCCATGTTAGTCCCCTGCCTGTAACAACCTCCCACTTCATTTCCTTTACAGCATCTTCAGTCTTTTCCTCTCCATTGACTTCGTGTCCCGTGCATATATGGATCCTTAATTTAAAACCCAAAACAAAGTGGTGATTCCTGGATCCACTCGAGCCCCCTCCTTTCCCATCTTTTTCCTCTGCCTCACTGCCATATTTGCCAGAGCAGCAGAGAATTCTGCCCCATGCTGCATCAGTCCACGCACCCCTTCAGCTTTTCCCACCTGGCTTCTCCTCTCACCACCTAGACTTTCTGGGTGTCCAGTGGTGTCCTTGTCACCATACAGAATCTTCTTTGGCCTCATTTCTCAAACTCTCTGCATTGATGCTGCTGGCTTATCTGTGTGGCTTGAAACTACTTTCCTGTGATACTGAGGGCACTGGCCACACTGGTTTTTCTTCTCTCCTTAACTTCTCCTTTGCTGACTTCTCTTCTTCCTCCAGACCCCCAAAAAGACATTCCCCAAATCAGTCTTCTTCTTTAATCCACTCCCAATGGATTCCTATAGGGAAATCTATTCCTGTGCCTATGGGAAGTTAGCTATAATTGCTATATTGATAGGCTACAAACCTCTGTCTCTAGCACGACGACACTCCTGATATTTCCCACTTCTGTTGGACGCCTTCAGCTGCCTTATCCCACAATACATCAAAATCTGGATTTCTCTAATGAATCTATTTTTATCCCATCCCAGATGTTTCTTCTTGATTTTCCAATTTCTTCTTTCAAGACACACAGATTCTAAACTTTAGATTCTAACCTGGCTCCTACTTTTTCTAATTATCACATTGAATCAGTTGCAAAGTCTATTGATTTCACCTCTGAGCATGTCTATTTCTATTGCATTAATCCAAACCCTCACCACCACTTTTCTGGGCTACTATAAAACTATGCTCACAGGTTTCTGTGCCTCCAGGCTTTCTCTTCCCCTTCATGTTAAATGAACACTAGACTAGTACTCGCTCAAGCACAGCTCTGATCACATGGTTCCCTCTGCATCTCGTGCAATGGCCCCTCATCTACCTTTCTGGTCCGCTTTTGTTTTGCTTCACATACCCTACACTTTGACTACCTGGACTGCCCACTGGGATCTCAACATGTTCCTGTACCTTTATCACAGTGTTTCCTTGCTTGGAAGGCCAGGTCCCATTTCCCGATGTCCAGACCCCATCCACCTTTCACTGCTCAGCTCAAGTATCTTCTGTGAAGCTCTCTCTGGTCCTTTCCTCCTCTGAGAAATTACCTGTACTTAATGCCACATACTTACACTGATCCCATTTATCTGGCTGGGTACCTTCTCTCTTCTAATAGACTGGAAGTGCCTTAAAGGCTGTCTCCTCTTCAGCATTTAGTACTTAACAGGGATTCAACAAATGTTTGCTGAGTGATTAAGTTAATCACCTGCTTTTATGAGGTACATACATGAATACACCTTCCTTAGTATTTTTGGATTTGGTAACAAAATCTATGTTCATCTTATTTATACATGGCAGTGGGAGCAAAAGGCCTGGGTTTGACAACTTGTTCTGCCACTGAACTGTGTGACTTTTGGGCAAAACATTTACACTCTCACAGCCTCAGTTCCCCTGTCAGTAAAATTAGGGTAAGTCTGCAAATCAAAGTATTAAAAAAGAAAAACCCCTAGTGTAGTCTATACATTCTTTGCACAGAGACTATATTTTCCAAAGATGGGTCACCACAATATAACCACTGCATGGTAGGGTTTATGTCCCCTCCCTTTGAATCCAGACAAAGCTCTGTGGCTGCCTCCACCAAAAGAATATGGTGGAAGTGATGCTATGGGGCTTCCAAGGTTGTATAATCACTTTTGCTTCTTAGGCCACACTGGCCACACTGTGAGGTGGGTAAGGTCATGTGGAGAGGCCACACTGTGGGAGTTCTGGCCAACAGCCTCAGCTGAGATCAAGCTGACAGCCACCACTGACCCAAGATGTGAGTGGCAAAACTTCCCAGATGACTCCAGCCTCAGCCCCCAACTGCAATGGCTTGAGATACCCCAAGCAGACACTACCAGGTGGAGCCCAGTCACCTCCTGAGTGAGAGACAATAAATAAATTATTACTATTGTTTTGAGCCACTAAATTCTGGGGTGACTGTTACATAGCATAAAGAAATGGTGCTCAGTATGTCAGAGCTGTTATTATTATAGAGCCATTTTAAACTTCGGCCTGTTTCCCTTCACCCCTTATTTATTTATTTTTTTTATTAAAGTATGATTGATATACACTCTTATGAAGGTTTCACATGAAAAAACAATGTGGTTACTATATTTACCCATATTATCAAGTCCCCACCCATACCCCAATGCAGTCACTGTCCATCAGTGCAGCAAGATGCCACAGATCCACTAGGTGCCTTCTCTGTGCTACAGTGTTCTCCCTGTGATCCCCCACACCATGTGTGCTAAACATAATACCCCTCAATCCCCTTCTCCCTCCCTCCCCACCCACCCTCCCACACCCCACCTCCTACACCCCTCCCCTTTGGTAACCACTAGTTCATTCTTGAAGTCTCTGAGTCTGCTGCTATTTTGTTCCTTCAGTTTTGCTTCACTGTTATACTCCACAAATGAGGGAAATCATTTGGCATTTGTCTTTCTCTGCCTGGCTTATTTCACTGAGCATAATGTCCTCCAGCTCCGTCCATGTGGTTGCAAATGGTAGGATTTGTTTCTTTCTTATGGCTGAATAGTATTCCATTGTGTATGTGTACCACATCTTCTTTATCCATTCATCTACTGATGGGCACTTAGGTTGCTTCCATATCTTGGCTATTGTAAAAAGTGCTGCAATAAACATAGTGGTGCATATGTCTTTTTGAATCTGAATAGTTGTATTCTTTGGGTAAATTCCAAGGAGTGGGATTCCCAGGTCAAAGGGTATTTCTATTTTTAGTTTTTTGAGGAACCTCCATTTTGCTTTCCACAATGGCTGAACTAGCTTACATTCCCACCAGCAGTGTAGGCGGGGTCCCCTTTCTCCGCATCCCCGCCAGCATTTGTTGTTCTTAGTCTTTCTGATGCTGGCCATCCTTACTGGTGTGAGGTGATATCTCATTGTGGTTTTAATTTGCATTTCCCTGATGATTAGTGATGTGGAGCATCTTCTCATGTGTCTGTTGGCCATCTGAATTTCTTCTTTGGAGAACTGTCTTTTCATATCCTCTGCCCATTTGTTAATCGGGTTATTTGCTTTTTGGGTGTTGAGGCATGTAAGTTCTTTATATATTTTGGATGTTAACCCCTTGTCAGATATGTCATTTACAAATATATTCTCCCATACTGTAGGATGCCTTTTTGTTCTGTTGATGGTGTCCTTTGCTGTACAGAAACTTTTTAGTTTGATGTAGTCCCATGTGTTCATTTTTGCTTTTGTTTCCCTTGCTCGAGGAGATGCGTTCAAGAAGAAGTTGCTCATGCTTATATTCAGGAGATGTTTGCCTATGTTGTATTCTAAGAGTTTTATGGTTTCATGACTTACATTCAAGTCTTTAATCCATTTTGAGTTTATTTTTGTGTATGGGGTTAAACAATAATCCAGTTTCATTCTCTTGCATGTAGCTGTCCAGATTTGCCAACACCAGTTGTTGAAGAGGCTGTCATTTCCCCATTGTATGTCCATGGCTCCTTTTATCATATATTAGTTGACCATATCAGGGCTCTCTAGTCTGTTCCACTGGTCTATGGGTCTGTTCCTGTGCCAGTACCAAATTGTCTTGATTACTGTGGCTTTGTAGTAGAGCTTGAAGTTGGGGAGCATAATTCCCCCAGCTTTATTCTTCCTTCTCAGAATTGCTTTGGCTATTTGAGGTCTTTTGTGGTTCCATATGAATTTTAGAATGATTTTCTCTAGTTTGTTGAAGAATGCTGTTTGGTATTTTGATAGGAACTGCACTGAATCTATAGATTGCTTTAGGCAGGATGGCCATTTTGACAATTTAATTCTTCCTATCCATGAGCAAGGGATGTTTCCATTTATTGGTATCTTCTTTAATTTCTCTTATCAGTGTCTTGTAGTTTTCCAAGTATAGGTCTTTCACTTCCTTGGATAGGTTTACTCCTAGGTATTTTATTCTTTTTGATGCAATTATGAATGGAATTGTTTTCCTCATTTATCTCTGCTAGTTCATTGTTAGTGTATAGGAATGCCACAGATTTCTGTGTATTAATTTTGTATCCTGAAACTTTGCTGAATTCAGAAATTAGATCTAGTAGTTTTGGAGTGGATTCTTTAGGGTTTTTTATATACAATATCATGTCATCTGCAAACAGGGACAGTTTAACTTCTTCCTTTCCAGTCTGGATGCCTGTTATTTCTTTGTGTGTCTGATTGCCATGGCTAGGACCTCCAGAACTATGGTGAATAGAAGTGGGGAGTGTGGGCATCCTTGTCTTGTTCCCACTCTTAAAGGAAAAGCTTTCAGCTTCTTGCTGTTAAGTATAATGTTGGCTGTGGGTTTGTCATATGTGGCCTTTATTATGTTGAGGTACTTGCCCTCTATACTCATTTTGTTGAGAGTTTTAATCATGAATGGAAGTTGAATTTTGTCAAATGATTTTTCAGCACCTATGGAGATGATCATGTGGTTTTTGTCCTTCTTTTTGTTGATGTGTTGGATGATGTTGATGGATTTTCGAATGTTCTACTATCCTTGCATCCCTGGAATAAATCCTACTTGATCATGATGGATGATCATTTTGATGTATTTTTGAATTCGGTTTGCTAATATTTTGTTGAGTATTTTTGCATGTATGTTCATCAGGGATATTGGTCTGTAATTTTCTTTTTTGGGGTGTCTTTGCCTTGTTTTGGTATTAGAGTGATGCTGGCCTCATAGAATGAGTTTGGAAGTATTCCCTCTTCTTCTACTCATTGGAAAACTTAAAGGAGGATGGGTATTAGGTCTTCACTAAATGTTTGTTAAAATTCAGCAGTGAAGCCATCTGGTCCAGTACTTTTGTTCTTAGGTAGTTTTTTTGATTACCAGTTCAATTTCATTGCTGGTAATTGGTCTGTTCAGATTTTCTGTTCCTTCCTTGGTCAGCCTTGGAAGGTTGTATTTTTCTAGAAAGTTGTCCATTTCTTCTAGGTTATCCAGTTTGTTAGCATGTAATTTTTGATAGTATTCTCTAATAATTCTTTGTATTTGTGTGGTGTCCGTAGCAATTTTTCCTTTCTCATTTCTGATTCTGTTTATGTGTATAGACTCTCTTTTTTTCTTGATAAGTCTGGCTAGGGGTTTATCTATTTTGTTTATTTTCTCGAAGAACCAGCTCTTGCTTTCATTGATTCTTTTTATTGTTTTATTCTTCTCGATTTTATTTATTTCTGCTCTAATTTTTATTATGTCCCTCCTTCTACTGACTTTGGGCCTCATTTGTTCTTTTTTTTCTAGTTTCACTAATTGTGAGTTTAGACTGCTCATACGGGATTGTTCTTCTTTCCTGAGATAGGCCTGTATTGCAATATACTTTCCTCTCAGCACGGCCTTGGCTGCGTCCCACAGATTTTGTGGTGTTGAATTATTGTTGTCATTTGTCTCCATATATTGCTTCATCTCTGTTTTTATTTGGTCATTGATCCATTGGTTATTTAGGAGCATGTTGTGAAGCCTCCATGTGTTTGTGGGATTTTTCATTTTCTTTGCGTAATTTATTTCTAGTTTCTTACCTTTGTGGTCTGAGAAACTGTTTGGTACAATTTCAATCTTTTTGAATTTACTGAGGCTCTTTTTGTGGCCTAGTGTATGGTCTATTCTTGAAAATGTTCCATGTGCACTTGAGAAAAATGTGTATTCTGCTGCTTTTGGGTGTAGAGTTCTGTAGATGTCTGTTAGGTCCATCTGTTCTAATGTGTTGTTCAGTGCCTCTGTCTCTTTACTCATTTTCTGTCTGGTTGATCTGTCCTTTGGAGTGAGTGGTGTGTTGAAGTCTCCTAGAATGAATGCATTGCATTCTATTTCCCCTTTTAATTAAGTTAGTATTTGTTTCACATATGTAGGTGCTCCTGTGTTAGTATTTGTTTCACATATGTAGGTGCTCCTGTGTTGGGAGTATAAATATTTATAATGGTTCTATCTTCTTGTTAGATTGACCCCTTTATTATTATGTAATGTCCCTCTTTGTCTCTTGTGACTTTCTTTGTTTTGAAGTCTATTTTGTCTGATACAAGTACTGCAACTCCTGTGTTTTTCTCTATGTCAGTTGCATGAAATATCTTTTTCCATCCCTTGACTTTTAGTCTGTGTATGTATCTGGTTTTAAAGTGAGTGTCCTTTAGGCAGCATATAGACGGGTCTTGTTTTTTAATCCATTCAGTGACTCTGTGTCTTTGGATTGGTTCATTCAGTCCATTTACATTTAGGGTGATTATTGATAGATATGTACTTATTGCCATTGCAGACTTTAGATTCGTGGTTACCAAAGGTTTGAGGTTAACTTCCTTACTATCTAAGAGTCTAACTTAACTCACTTAATATGCTATTACAAACACAATCTAAAGGTTCTTTTATTTTTCTCCTCCTTTCTTTATATATTAGGTATCATATTCTATACTCTTTGTCTCTCCCTTCATTGACTTTGGAGATAGTTAATCTAATTTTGCATTTGCTTAGTAATTAGCTGTTCTACTTTCTTTACTGTGGTTTTATTACCTCTGGTTACAGCTATTAAACCTTAGGAACACTTCCATCTATAGCAGTCCCTCCAAAATATACTGTAGAGATTGTTTGTGGAAGGTAAATTCTCTCAGCTTTTGCTTATCTGGAAATTGTTTAATCCCTCCTTCAAATTTAAATAATAATCTTGCCAGATAAAGTAATCTTGGTTCCAGGCCCTTCTGCTTCATGGCATTAAATACATCATGCCACTCCCTTCTGGCCTGTAAGGTTTCTGCTGAGAAGTCTGATGTTAGCCTGATGGGCTTTCCTTTGTATGTGATGTTATTTTTGTCTCTGGCTGCTTTTAACAGTCTGTCCTCATCCTTGATCTTTCCCATTTTAATTACTATGTGTCTTGGTGTTGTCTTCCTTGGGTCCCTTGTGTTGGGAGATCTGTGGATCTCCATGGCCTGAGAGACTATCTCCTCTCCCAGATTGGGTAAGTTTTCAGCAATTACCTCCTAAAGACACTTTCTATCCCTTTCTCTCTCTCCTTCTTCTTCTGGTATCCCTATAATGCAAATATTGTTCCATTTGTATTGGTCACACAGTTCTCTCAATATTCTTTCATTCTTAGAGATCCTTTTTTCTCTCTGCGTCTCAGCTTTTTTGTATTCCTCTTCTCTAGTTTCTATTCCATTTATTGTCTCCTCCACTGTATCTAATCTGCTTTTAATACCCTCCATTGTGCTCTTCAATGACTGGATCTCTGAACAGAAATCATTCCTGAGTTCTTGAATATCTTTCTGTACCTCCATGAGCATGTTAATGATTTTTATTTTGAACTCCCTTTCAGGAAGTGTTATGAGGTCCATGTCATCTTTCTCAGGAGTTGTATTAATTTTACTCTGAACCAAATTCCTTTGGCATTTCATATTTGTATATGGCACCCTCTAGTGTCCAGAAGCTCTACTCTCTGGAGCTGCTCAGCCAGCCCCTGAAGCAATGTCGGGGGTCGCAGGGGAGTGGTATTGGTGCCTGGGGGGAGGAAAGAGCTGTTTCCTGCTTCCCGGCTGCTATGCCTGCCTCCACTGCTTGAACCAGTGGGCCGAGCACACAGGTATAAGCCTCTATGCTTTGCATTTGCAGTTGCTGTAGATGGGGCTTCCCTCTGCTGGCCTAACACCAGGGTAGGGTCTGCCAGTTTCCGAGCCAGGTGGGGCTGGCTGGGAGAAAGGCGCAGTAGGCTATCACAGAGGGGGTCCTTGGAGCTGTGTAGCCAGCTAGGGAGCTGGAGCATCTGGAAATCCTGAAAGCTCCCAACCTGCTGGGCAGAATGCACCCGGACAATTTTGTCTACCTGTCCTTTCTCCTGAGCAGTAAGCTCTGTGCAATCCTGTCCCCTTTAGCAGCCCTCTCACTAAGGGCTTCCTTGTTAGGAAGTCTCTCAGACTGCCTGCCTTTCTTTTGTCCCAGAGCAGCTGGATATGGATCCCTGCTTTCCACAAGCGTCTGGAATCTCAGTCTCTCCAGGAATTCCGCCTGCCTTAGTTTTCCAATCCCCTGATCACGAGAGTATCATGAAAGCACCATGAAATGTAGGTTTGTGTTCTCAGAGCAGATCTCGGGAGTTAGGTAGCAGTCCCAGGCCTCCACTCCCTCCCTGCTCCATTTCTTTTCCTCCTGCCAGTGAGCTGGGGTGGGGGAAGGGCTTGGGTCCCTCCAGGCCACAGTTTTGGTACGTTACCCTGTTCCATGAGGTCTGCTCTTTTCTCCAGGTGTATGCAGTCTGACGCAGTCCTCTTTCCTGTTGCTCTTTCAGGATTAGTTGTGTTATTTTTTCGTATTATATGCGGTTTTAGGAGGAAGCCTCTGTCTCACCTCTCATGCCACCATCTTCAACCCCGTCTCCTCCACCCCTTATTCTTTCATCTGACTTCATACAGCAGGCACCAGTCTTTCATTTACCATAAATGAGTGCTTATTATGGGTCAGACCCCATTTTAGACACTGAGAGACAATGAGTGAACAAAACAAACCTCTGCCTTGTGGAGATTTTACTCTAGCCAGGTAGAGACAAGCATATAAATCCATAATGTAGAATGATGATAATTATTTATGTAATTTAATAAATTGCACAGTAATTTATATATAATGTCAGGTAGTGATAAGGGCTCTCTCTCATGCTTATTTTTTTGCTCTTTTCTGTAAACTAGAGGAATCTATATTTTACCAGGAAAACACAGAGCCATCTCATTTTAAAATAAAGGATGGTATGATATTTTCTCTTTTGTTTCCAAAACACTTCTGAACAATGCCTTAGTCATTTGTTGGCCTTTCTGGCCATAGTGGTCAAGAGGGAAAAATCTATAAACTCCCAGGTCCCTTCATTAAACCATAATCTTTCATTTTATAAAGTAATTTAGATTTTTTTGTTGTTTCAGTGAGCTTCCAGATTTACCTTTCAAATTTCATATAATTAATACAGTATTTTGGTTTGTTTCTTTTCAGTTCCTAAATATGGTATCTTGTATTGTTAATATATTTGTGCCTCTTTTCTAACAGTTTATATCGATTAGTAAAATTTTTCTGTACATTTTCCCATGCACTTGGTTCTTCTCAATATGATGAATATAATGTTACGGCTCTGCTAATATTATATGAATCAATGTGGGAAAAAACAATTTATAAAAATAAAAGTTGCTTGGCATGCTCTATTTAATGTACTGAAAGAGGGACCTTCAACCAAGAATCCTCTATCTGGCGAGATTATCATTTAAATTTGAAGCAGGGATTAAACAATTCCAGTAGACAAAAGTTGAAGAAATTTGCCACCACTAAGCCACACTTACACGATATGTTAAAGAGACTGCTGTAGATGGAAATTTTCCTAAGGCTAAATAACTTTCACCAGTGAAAATAAACCCACAGTAAAGGCAGTAGACCAAGTAATTACCAAGCAAGTACAAAATTAATCCAAAAGAAGCAAAATCAACTATACACAAATTCAGTCAAGGGATATATACAAAAGTGCAGATTATGACATCTAATATGAAAAATGTGGAGGAGGAGGAGGAAGAAGGGGGAAAAAGTGCCCTTAGATTGTGTTGGAAATAGAGTAATCAGCAATTTAAGATAGATTATTATATAGTAAAGAAGTTATCCTTGAACTTTTGGTAACCAAAAAACTAAAGTCTACAATAAATTACACACAAATAAATTAATTTTAAAAAGAGAGAAATCCAATTATAGTACACTAAAGAAAACCATCAATAACAAGAGTATAAGAGAGGAAGAAAGGAACAGAGAGGAGATATAATAGCTAGAAAACAATAAGATGGAAAAAAGTACATGTCTATCAATAATCACCTTAAATGTAAATGGACTGAATGTATCAATCAAAAAAAACAGCATGGCAGAAGAATAAGGACACAAGACCAGTCTATATGCTGCCTACAAGAGACTTGTTTCAGACCCAAAGACATACACAGACTAAAAGTGAAAGGATGGAAAAAGATATTACATGCAAATAATAGTGAAAAAAAAAAGCAGGAGTAGCAGTACTTATATCAGATGAAACTGACTTCAAAACAAAGTAACAAGAGACAAAGTAGGGCATTACATAGTGATAAAGGGGTCAGTCCAACAAGAAGATATACATATAAATTTGTATGCGACCAACATAGGAGCACCTAAATAGGTAAAACAAATACTAACAGAATTACAGAGGAAATAGATTGCAACACATTTGTTTTAGGAGACTTGAACACACCACTCACATCAACAGATCAACCAGACAGAAAATAAATAAGGAAATAGAGGCACTGAACAGTATATTATATCAAATGGATTTAACTGACAGCTACAGAACACTACATCCAAAAGCAGCAGGATATACATTTTTCTCATGTACATGGAACATTCTCCAGAATACATCACATACTAGGCTACAAGAGCCTCAATAAATTAAAAAAGATTGCATTGTATCAAGCAGCTTCTCAGACCACAATGGTATGAAACTAGAAATGAATTACACAAATAAAAAGACTTATGAATGCATGGAGGCTAAACAACATACTTGTAAATAATCAATGGATCAATGAAACAAATTAAAACAAATCAAGCAAACAAACAAATGAAAACAAAAACACAACAGCCCCAAATCTGCAGGACATGGCAGTTCTAACAGGAAAGTATATCTAATACAGGCTTACCTCAAGAAACAAGAACAATCCCAAATAAACAGTCTAAAATCAGAAAATTAAAGAAACTAGAAAAAGAAGAACAAATGAAACTGAAAGTCAGTAGAATGAGGGATGTAATAAAGATCAGAGAAGAAATAAATAAAATTGAGAAAAATAAAATAGGAAAAAAAATCAATGAAACCAATAGCTGATTCTGAGGAAGTAAACAAAATAGATAAAACCTAGCTAGACTTATCAAGATAAAAAGAGCATACACAAATAAACAGAATCAGAAACAAAGAAGGAATAATCACAACAGATACTGCAAAAATACAAAGATTATTAGAGAATACTATGAAAAATTGTATGCCAATAAGCTGGACAACTTAGAAGAAATGAACAACTTCCTAGAAAAATACAATCTTCCAAGACTGACCCAGGAAGAAACAGAAAATGTGAACAGACCAATTACCAGCAATTAAATAAAACTGGTAATCAAAAACTTCCCCCAAAACAAAACTCCAGGTCCAGATGGCTTCACAGCCAAATTCTACCAAACATTTAAAGAGTTACTTCCCAACCTTCTTAAAGCATTCCAAAAAGTAGAAGAGGACAGAATAATTCCAAACTCATTCTATAAGGCCAGCATCATTCTAATACCAAAACCAGACAAAGACACTGCCAAAAAAGAAAATTACAGACCAATATCCCTGATGAACATAGATGCAAAAATCCTCAACAAAATATTAGCAAACCAAATCCAAAAATACATCAAAAAGATCATCCATCATGACCAAGTAGGATTTATTCCAGGGATGCAAGATGGTACAATATTTGTAAATCCACCAATATCATACACCATATTAACAAAATGAGGGATAAAAAACCACAAGATCATCTCAACAGATGCTGAAAAAGACATTTGACAAGATTCAACATCCTTTCATGATAAAAACTCTCAACAAAATGGGTATAGAGGGTACATATCTCAACATAATAAAGGTCATGTATAACAAACCGACAGCCAACATCATACTTAATAGCAAAAAGCTGAAAGCTTTTTCTCTGAGATTGAACAAGACAAGGATGCCCATTCTCACCACTTTTATTCAACACAGTACTGGAGGGCCTAGCCATGGCAATCAGACAACACAAAGAGATAAAAAGCATCCAAACTGGCAAGGAAGACGTTACACTTTCACTATGTTCAGATGACATAATATTATACATAGTAAACCTTAAAGAATCCACTCCAAAACTACTAGAATAATTGAATTAAGCAAAGTTGCAGGATACAAAATTAATACATAGAAATCTGTTGCATTCCTATATGCTAACAACGAACTAGCAGAAAGAGAAATCAGGAAAACAACTCCATTTACAATTGCATCAAAAAGAATAAAATACCTAGGAGTAAACCTAACCAAGGAAGTGGAAGACCTATACTCTGAAAACTACAAGACACTCAGAGAAATTAAAGACACACCAAAATATGGAAAGCTATCCTGTGCTCATGGATAGAAAGAATTAGTATTGTCAAAATGACCATCCTACCTAAAGCAAACTACAGATTCAATGCAATCCCTATCAAAATACCAACATTATTCTTCAATGAACTAGAATAAATAGTTTTAAAATTCATATGGAACCACAAAAGACCCTGAATAGCCAAAGCAATCCTAAGAACAAAGCTGGGGGGGCTTATGCTCCCTGACTTCAAGCTCTACTACAAAGCTACAGTAATAAAAACAATTTGTTACTGGCACAAGAACAGACCATTAGGTCAGTGGAACAGAAGAGAGAGCCCAGATATAAACCCATCATCTATAGTCAATTAATATATGATAAAGGAGCCATGAATATACAATGGAGAAAAGACAGTCTCTTGAACAACTGGTTTTGGCAAAACTGGACAGCTATATGTAAGAGAATGAAACTAGATTATTGTCTAACCCCATACACAAAAGTAAACTCGAAATGGATCAAAGACCTGAATGTAAGTCATGAAGGCACAAAACTCTTAGAAGAAAACATAGGCAAAAATCTCTTGAATATAAGCATGAGCAATTTTTTCCTGGACACATCTCCTCAGGGAAGGGAAACAAAATAAAAAATGAACAAGTGGAACTACATCAAACTAAAAAGGTTCTGTAGAGCAAAGGACACCATCAGCAGAACAAAAAGGCACCCTACTGTATGGAGAATATATTCATAAATGACTCATCTGATAAGGGGTTAACATCCAAAACATATAAAGAACTCATATACCTCAACACCCAAAAAACAAATAACCTGATCAAAAAATGGGCAGAGGACCTGAACAGACACTTCTCCAAAGAAGAAATATAGATGCCTTTGGCAAATGGCACATGAAAAGATGCTCCACATCATTAATCATCAGGGAAACGTGAATTAAAACCACAGTGAGCTATCACCTCACACCAGTTGGAATGGCCACCATCCAAAAGACAAGAAACAACAACTGTTGGCAAGGATGCAGAGAAAGGGGAACCCTTCTATACTGTTGGTGGGAATGTATATTTGTGCCACTGCTATGTAAAGCAGTATCGAGGTTCCTCAAAAAACTAAAACCAGAAATACTATTTGACCCAATAATTCCACTCCTAGGTATTTACCTGATGTGAAAAGATATATGCACCATTTTTATCGTTGTATTGTTTGCAAAAGTAAAGATATAGAAGCAACCTAAGTGTCCATCAATAGATGAATGGATAAAGATGTGGTACATATACACAATGGAATATTATTCAGCTATAAAAAGAAAATAAATCCTACTATTTGCGACAACATGGATGGAGCTAGAGGATATTATGCTCAGTGAAATAAGTTAGGTGGAGAAAGACAAATACCATATATTTCACATATTTGTGGAATATAAAAACAAAGCAAAACCAAAGGAACAAAACAGCGTCAGACTCATAGACACTGAGAAGCAGTTACCAAGGGGGAGGGGTGTGGGCAGGGGAGGAGGACTACTGAACCACTGTGATGTACATTTGATAATAAAAAAAAGTTGTAACAAATTTTAAAGAATATACATGCTTCGTAAAATCAAATGTGCATTCTGCAATGTACATCTATTTAAAAAATGAAATTTAACTCACTTCCAAAGTTTATTATTCTATCTGCCAGCATTTTCTGCCTATTCTTCAATCTCAAAACAAAAATAAACCAACTCACACACACACACACACCCCACTCATATAACTCTACTAATATATTTTCTCATTATAAATGTTATAGATACTCATTGTGGAAAATTTACAGTTAAATGAATAAAGATATGAATGTCCAAACATTTGCTGATTATTTCTGGGTTGTGGGATGAGGTGATTACTTCATTACACATACACACACACACACACACACAAAGAAAAACATTAACAATCACCCAAGAACACTTCTATCATCACAGAAAGCTCTACTGAATAGCACTTTACTATTTTACTGCTTCCCAGGACTAGGTTCCATGGTGGGCACATTAGGTCTTTATCCATGGGGTTATAATTTCAATGACCAGTCAAAAACAGACATATGAAATGGAAAACAACCCAAGACTGGTTGTTAAGAGGACAAACCACAAATATTATCAGAGTTCAAAGAAATGAAGAGATAACTACAGGTTGGTGCAGAAAAGCCTTCATGAAGGAGACATACTTATTTATTGACTTAATAATTCACTGAGGGATACACACACACTCCACACTGGGCACCACAAGGGCTTGTGCTAAATGAGACTGATGAGCAGCACAGCTTAGCCAAGAAAAAGGGCAACAACCAGTCACCAAGTTCCCCCCACTTCTGTGATGAATGAACTGTGTAAGGTTGAGATCTCCAGCCCTTCTGAAGTGGGTGATCTCAGACTTCTAGGCCTCATATGTCCTAGACCCAAAGAGAAGAGGAGAAGATGGCAGTACCAGAGAGTAAGGAAAGCAAGTGAAAAAGGGACAAAGTGGACAGGACGAGCTAGCTGTGTTCCTAGAACACAAAGCTGACCCAAGGATGATTTTGTGCTGCCAAAATACTCACTCATGTAACATACATTTACTGAGTGCCTACTATGTGCCAGGTACTGTTCTCAGTGATGGGGATACAGCAGTGCTCAAAACAGAGAAAAACCCCTTCTTTCTAGGATCTGGCATTCTAGAGGGGAAATAAATGATTTAAAAAATGAGCTATATTGTAAGCCAGGTTATAAACTGTGCTATAGAGTAAAATGCAGCAGGAAAAGGGACACGCCAGGTCAGAAAGTTGCTATTTTAAATTAGGCATTCAGGGAAGGCTCGATGAGAAGGTGAAATCTGAGCAAAGACCTGAAGAAAGAAAGTGAGGCAAATGTCTGGGGAGGAGAGAAGAGCAGCACATAGGTAGTGAGGCAGGAGGATAGGAGGCCAGGTTGGCAAAGGGAAAGGCACAAACAGTCTCTTCTAGAATGATCTCTAGGTCTTAGAATCTGGAGACATAGATTTCAATCAGAGAATGATTACCTCAAAATTGGAGAGAATTTTAGAGGCAAATTTCATTATTAAACCCCATTACTCCTCCCAGGTGACCGTCTCATCTAGGCTTGAACAATTTTAGTGTATGTATCTGTCAATGTCCATGGACCAAGATAGCCTGTCCATCTGTGGACTGCCCTTAGGCTTTAACTTGAGTAGAAATGTGTTTGCTAGTAATGTCTACTCTATTGTTTTTAGGGACTTTGTAGATAACATGCTTAAAAGGTCTGAAGGTAACCTTCAGGTCTTCTTTGAGGTTTCTCTTCTCTTCAGGCTAAAATTACCAGTTATTTTAACTCTTTCCTAAGTGACATGGCCTCATGTCATGTAACAGTATGTTAAGGGAGTGTCAGCTGCAAGCCATAAAAACTGACTTTGGGTCCCCTAAATAATCTGATACAGGCATGTAATGGAAAGATGTGACGTAGGACCCAGAGCTGGGGAAAACCTGAAGAATCAGGTCTTAGAGAACAAATATAGAGCAGCTCCTGTGTCTCCATATAAGTAGGAATTAACCCCAGGGCTGTGATGGAGGAGCTGCAATTGTCTGTCAGTGTCATTTAGCCTGAGATTCCAAGTCAAGGAGGACCACAGCTGTTGGACTAATCGGGGTCACTGCCCACCACCTACTTGGTCAGGGATGGGCTGTTTCCTCAAAGCAAAATCTGAGCTACTATTCCCAGAAAATCCTGGACTGGATGTTGGGCGGACAGAAACAACATATGTCTACTAAACTCTCAAAGTGTGGTACCTCGAATTCAACCTAAGAATCCCAGGGTCAGGTAAAGCCAGGGTACTGCCTCCACACTTGCCATATGACCCTAGTCAAGAGAACAAATGTATGCCTCAGTTTCTATCCGTCAGATGATGATGGTCACAATAGCATTTTGTTGTATTTGTGACAACCAAATACAAACATGTATGTGAAATGCTTTATGAACTCAAAGCTAACGTAGTAGTCAGCACTTACTGCCTGCCTTGTCACAGACACTTCACTGAGATTATTTAATCTTTAAAACAACCCTATGAAGCAGCAGGTTAAGAGGACAAGCTCTGGAGTCTGACTACCCAGGTTCAAATCCTGACTCTACCACTTATTTGTGTGACCTTGAACATTTCTGTGACTGTTTTCTCACCTTAAGTGGGTGTAATACTAATAACATCCAGGGTGGTTGTGTAGATTTAGTTAATATAAGTAAAATTTGTAGAACTGTGCTTAGTATATAGTACACACTCAATAAATACTATTAATATGAGTGGTGGTAGCAGTAGTAATTATTGTGATTCTACAAAGGAGCTGCATGAAGCACTGGAAAGTTCTATCACTTAATGCTAAGTTTAAAATAGCAAAGCCAGAATTTCAAGTGTATTGTAGGTGTTCCTAATTACCATACTCAGCACTGACTTCAAAAGTTAAAAAAAAAAGTGGCATTTGGACTTTAACCCTAAAGTCAAGTCATTCAAATTAAGGATATTTACATATGAAACTCAAACACAAGAAGAGGGAAATGATCTGTGGACACATGTCTTTCAAATGTTTGATAGAAGGCTACTCATGCCCTTTTGTTAAGACAAAAAAAATCTTCTCTTGGCCTTAAGTGGATTTCAGGCCCTTCCTGAGGATAAGCCCTCTGATAACCAGGTTGGTGCTTTCAGCCTCATTTCTAATGTTATCCTCACTGATAGCTATTTAATGATTCCAAAAAGTTAACTTCCTGAAACAAGTCACATCATTAGCAGAGAAAAAAGTACACACAAAACCTACACCACAAACACAAAAGCAGGAATGTGTTTATAACTGAAAGAGGCATAATGTTAGAAGTGAAGACACACTTAGTAGTTACCTGTGCCTACTGAAAATAGGTGAACATCTCTCTCCTCATTCATGAATTGTGACCATAAAGTAATGATCCTAAATGTGCAAAAAGAAGGGGAAGATGATCATAATGTGTATCATTCAAACAGTGGTGTCTTCAAAATCAGTTTATAAGCCACACTGAAAGTAAGCCTCATTTTCTCAGTCATAAGGTGCTACTGAGAGTACTGGTACCTACCATGTGCTGAACACAACACCCTGTGAGGTATTCACTCAATACATATTTATTGAACACCTACCACTATTCTAGGAGATACGGGTGAGGTAGGGAAAGAGGCCCTGCTTTCACAGACTTTACCTTGTTGGCAGGTACTCTAAAGCCCACCAGTGTATATTTCAACTGTATCTTCATACAGCTTCTCCTAAAAGTCTACACCTAAGCCTGTAGTCCTGACGCTGCTGCCTAGAACAACTGAGGATTTCCCTCCGTTGGCAGTACAGTGTGACTTTCTCAGTGAAGTGTTCCTCCGCTAACTCTTAAGAGCAAAGATTGCTTGGTTGGCAGTTAGCACATTATACTGACATGTACAAAATTATTTTTTCTCCTTCATTAGGCCCTGAAACCTCTTCAGGGAAAGAACCATGTCTCAGCCTCTTTGTAAGTCTAGAAAATGATACATACGGTAGGTATTCAAACGCATGGCTGAGTGGAGTTCATGCGTGCAATTTCAATAGCTGAGGGTGGACTGCAATGACCTAAGGGGTAAATGGAAATGAGAGGCATAGAGTTTACTTCTTAAGAACAAGTCTAGAAAAGAAAAGGAGGGAAAATAGTACTAGTTTGAATGAGAAATGTGATCGCAGGAAAATTTTATATTTTTTTTAATACTGAGAATGACTTGAGAATACGGTTGGTAAGGTAGGACAGCATAGTAGAAAGAGCAGGGGTGTCAGAGTCAGACATGAATTTGCACTCTGGCTCTGTCACTTACTATGTCTGTAGGCAAATCATTTAACCTCTGTACTTCAACTCACACATACATAAAGTGAGAATGAAAATACTGATACGTCACTGTGACAATTACAGCACTTGACAAACAGATGATGTTCAATAAGTGATATCAATGATTATTACTAATTACTGTGTGTGGAAGCCTGGACTCCAGCGTTCTAATCCCTCCTGAATAGCTTGTGCTTCAGTCCAGGTTTCCTGTCTCAGTCTATATGCAATATATGATGGCAAAGGAACAGAATCCTAATTTCTTCTGTGTGTACCATCCTCTGTGCAAATCCACTTCCTTATGAGAGTCTGCATGAGCTCATGAATGGCTGCTGTGGAAAATTACTGATGTCATCAGTTGAGGTACAGAGACAATCTGGATAATAGGCAGATGAAACTGATGTTAAACCATCAAATGTACAAGATTTGGGGGCTTCCGCCAGAACTCTCACTGAGAAATAAGGAGAGAGAAATTTGAAAACACAAACACACAGAATATTAAGTTTCTAAGCCAACTAGGTGTTCCCAGCATCTACTCCTGGCACAGAAATATGGCCATATGATAAAAAGGATTCTCTCCCAAGCCCCTTTCTGAGTATTTCATCCTAACATCAGACTCATTTTTGAGGGGTACTACTCTAGTTCATCAACTTTTCTGTCAACCAGACAAATTCCTGAATTCACAAAATTAGTATGCTCTTGAATTTGAACAATTTTTGTTCACAGCCCTTTAAGTCAATAATCTGGTCATGGGTTTGTTCCCCAGTTACCTATATCAGATCACCAGAAACCCCTCCCAGATCATATACTTTCATACTTAGAGACAGGAAGAGGCCTAAAGCCCAGGCTAACCCAACAATAAGTGATGAAAAGGCTACAAGCACTTTGGATTATCAAAAGACAGGAGAGATCTCGACTTTTATTTACAATCAATTACAAACTACATCACAGAGAACAGGAATAAATATGTAAAACAAAGAGGATATAACCATATTATCTAGAGTTCAGAGAGATTTGGAAGATAAGGAAAAGAGATGAATAAGAAAAGCAGGAAATAAACCTGTATCTACAAGCTTAATCACAAACATAATCACAAAAGCTGCAAGTAAACAAGTCAAATTTGGAAATTCAGTTTTTGTGAATCAGAGTCTGATTAAGAATTTGAACTCACAAAGAAAAAATAAGAAGGGTGCGGAATATTCCAGGACACCTCTAAATATCCCACCGAAAAACAAGAGCCACAGATCTCACATGCAGCGTAAGACTGGAAAATACGATAGTCATTCCTCACTGAAAATAAACTTTAACCTCCCCCTTCACCAATAAAAAAGCATCCTGGATCATTAAACTGAGTAAGTATGAGAGTAATTCCCCAAATTTCGATCCTAACCACATTGGGTTATCCTGGGTAATACATGTCTCAGTTTCCCCAACGCTAAAATGCAAACACAGTTGTTTGAGTCTCGGCCTGAATCTGAGCCTGGGTTCTCTCAGCAGACCGGAATATTTAACTCCAAGTCACACGTCAAACCTGAGAGTTTGCTGATCTAACTGTGCCCCAAGCAGCGTTCTTAAAAAAAAAAGAAAAAGAAAAAAGGGTCCCCGGGTCAGGTACTGCTTCTGTAAGACTGTCCCCAGCTGCAGGAGGAGGGTGCGTTTGGGCTCCGGCGCTCAGGTCATTTAAGCTCGGCGCCCGCGGCCACACCTACCGCGGCCAGGCTGGGCCGCCGCCGGGGTCTCGCCCCCGCGAAGCTGCCCCACGCCGAGAGAACGCAGGGCCACACGGGTCCCCCCCACCCCGCAGGTCCGCCCCGGGACGTGGAAGCCCGCGCCCGGCGCCGCCCGAGCAAGGTCCGGCCCGTCAGCCCCCTCGGCCTGTCCCGTCAGTCCGTCCGTCGGTCAGTCCACAGCCGCCCCCGCGCTCCCACAGGAGGGGCATGTGTGCTCGCCGGGCCCCGCAGACACAGTGACTCCCAGCCGACCTCTGGCTCCGCACTCACCTGCCCGCGGGGTCGCTCAGCTGCCCTCCACCACTTCCAGCACCACAGCGCCAACCTTGCTACGGCTCTCGGCACCGCGTCTCGCCCACAGTCAGCGCTCGGCGGCCCCAGCGCGCATGCGCGTAGGACCGAGCTGGGAGGCCGCGAGGCATGCTGGGCTCTGTAATCGTCCGGGTCCGCAGGACGGAAGCGGCGTTGGGAGCGTCGGCGAGCCCCGGAGCCCCTGCGAGCGCTCTTTCGGAGCCAAGCCCCGGTCCTCCGGCGGGTGGAGACAAGGGCAAGGGCAAGGGCAAGGTTTTAAAGCCCATTTTTAGCCTAGCCATGCCCACTAGCCTCCTGCGCGCGCCCGAGATGTTTAGGGCTCTATAGCCGGACCAGCGGTCAGGTGGGGACTAGAGGCGTCGGGCTCTGGGGAGGAGCGGCCCTTCTCAGTCATTTTCTAAATGAAGTTCAAGTGTCTTCTTCATGGTGTACAGAACCAGTCCTAGACCAGCCTGATCCACTCTTACACGATTCACAGCCTTGGAAGAAGACACAAATTGGAACAAATTGGTTGAGGTCATGCCCAAGAATTTCACTCCCTGGGCATGTATAATGAATGCAGTGGGTGTAGTAAGACACCTGGTGCATTTGAGTCATTCAACGGCGCTAACATTCACCTCATCCATAAAATGAAAATGTGAACGTAGGGTTGTAGTGAGAGCTAGATACTGTTTGAGAAAGTGCTAAGCACAGTACAAAGGAACAGTCCAGAAAGGTAGTGGGTCTGAAAAACATGCTTGTCATGTTTTAGAAAGGTCACCAAAAGCTACCGGAATAATACAGGAACATTCTTCTACAAATTCCACCCTCCTTTGTAGAGATACACGTGTACAGAGCTGCTTGTTAACGTAAGTATGGATTCCTAATGGTGTTCCAAGGTGGCAATGCCAGGGTGAATGAACTGGAAATCATAGGCACAGCCACAAAACACAGTAAGGGAGCTGTCGTGATCTCACTATTATATGCTCACTTTACAAAGCAATTTCACTTATTCACCACACTCCTGTACAAAAGCAGGGGCATTTTATCATTCAAATTTTGCAGAGTATCTGGACAAAATAATAAGTGTTAGAGATCTGAATCCAGTTTCGGCGGCCAAGTTCATTTTTCTTCCCAACCACATAACTGTCTCAAAAAACAAAAAAACACATTGCCTTAGAGCAATGAATTCCAGCCTTTTAGCATGGTGACATCTCTTTTCTCTCCCATCTCATAACTCACAGGAGATATATTTCTTAGCTTTATCTTACTGGGAAAACACTATTTCTTGAGATAGTTGTAAATTAAGCTGGGGGTGTCAAAACTCAATGGCTGAGAAATATTAGTTTCAGCATAGGATCCTTAGGTTTTTGCACGAAACCATTAGCATTTCACTTGTGCCTACTTTTCCTACAGATTTAACAGGGAATGAAAGGCTTGCCAATGCTGTTGCGAAATAAAGCTTGCAAGCCATCCCCTGGTGCTCCAGTGGAACATCTGTCAGAAATCAGCATTGGGCAGGTCTAAAGGCCACAGGAAAGGTGTACTTCCCTTTTAGTAACAGCAGACTGGCTAACAATTCTATGAAATTTTATTTGTAAATGATGTGTAAGAATTCTATATATACATTTAGCCTCCATTAGCCAACAAAAGGAAGAAAAATGCGCCTCAGTTCACACCACATGAAGGGGGGATGGAACCACGTGTATTGAAGTAACCCAGCCAAAGACTGTGCAGGTGGGAAAAGCAATATCTGCATTACAAAGTGACTTAGAACAGGCTAAAATCAAGGGAAGTCATATGGATTTCTTGAAGTTACACCTCAAGAGCATCTTTTCTGTGGGACTTAATGAACTTCACAAGTGTTCAGATGCTGAATTATGTATGTCCCATTGCTGAGGGGCCACCCCCTTCTTCGTGAAGTCTGCTTCCTGTACTGGAACCACAAGCTCCAGGAGAGCAGGCTGTCTTGCTCACTCCCAGTTCACAGTAGTGGGCTGAAAAAAATACTTGTTAAAAGTATGAAACCTCGATCAGAAAACAAAATATTTTACAAATATCACTAAAGATATGAAGCTTTGTAAATGCGAAGTATAAATATTTTCTTTTTTTTCTTTTAGTTAAAGCAACTAAGTTATTTAAATGACAAGCAACTTAGTTATTTAAGAAACTATGGGATGAATCCTTCTGAGAATCTGTTGTTTGGATTTCTCCATTATATATCCTAAATATACATGGCCTGTCCTCTTCCAACCAGCACTACCCTAATCACAACTTTTTAAGGTTTAAAGCTAACATATTAAACCATTTAAACTATTGGAGTTTAAAGCCATGGGTGAGGTGTTGAACACTCCCACAGTTCACAGTGAACTTCACAGTGCCCTAGAGCCGTAGCACTAAAAGGCTAAATCATCAGTGGATGGAAACTGACTGGCAGCATTCATGGCTCCAGTCTCCTGTCTTCCATGTGGTCACGTGAAAACAACTTTCAAATGAGCTTGTTACTTCCTAAGAAACCCCTTGTGGGGATTAAGGACAAAGGGGTCTGCAGTATTTCCCAGGGATTCCTTCAAACCCCTCCTTCCATTCCAGCCTGGGCTAAGACTTTACCTAACCACAATTTCTGGCCCATTCTAGAACAGGAAGGCCCCACAACACCATAAATATAACTTGTAGTACCAAGTAAGGCATCAGAATCTGAAAGGGCACGTCAAAGTTGGCTTTTCTAAGACCAAAGGGCCCTGTCCTATGAGCAGGTATAGAAGGCCTCCTGTTTTCATCCACCCAGAGACTCCTTTCTCATTTGACCTTTTGTCCAAGTAGTCTTACACAGCATCTCCTCTGAAGTGCTCATCTTGAAATCTGCACCAAAAACCCAACTCAGTTTCTTCTTGAGTTTGGATTCTGCTTTGACTTCTAGCTATGTTCAAAAATAGCTAAACTTATGAGCTAAATTTTGTGTCCATTAGACCAAATCTCTGATAAAGAATGTATCTTGTAAGTAACATATATGAATTCCAGTACTTAAAAAATGTTATAATGAGTAAATGAAATTTCTTTCCATAGGGGATCCTGGAACAGAAAAGGGCCTAAGCTAAAAACTGAAGACTTTACTTTAAAATGTAGCAATACTGATTCATTAATGGTGACAACTGTACCATACTCATGTAAGATATTAATATCAAAGGAAACCAAATCTGATAAATAAGTTTTCTCATTTTCATCTCTGCTGAAACAGTATGTAGAGTGAGTCAGGCTAAGGACAGAGGCTTGTGGCGTAACATTAGCGCTCTCCTTCCAGGGGAATGACAGTTCCTAGCACTATCTTCTTTGGTTACAGCTAGTTCAATCAGCTATCAGTCTGTGTATCAGGATTAAAGACTGTCAAATGCCCTGATGGAATCAATATATCCAATTAGCATTTCTCTGATATACAAACCTTATCAAAAGAGGAAATGAGGTCGGGTTCAACCTGAGCTGAGTAAGCCTAAAGATCACATCAGGTGCTTTGAGAATTATTGTAGCTACGAATTTCATTACTTATCCTAGCCACATATAACTGACATAGAAGTATCTCTCCATACTGAATCACTGAGTTCAGGTTATTTGCTAGACCCAGATCAAATTCACCTTCAGAAGAGGATCAGGAATTTGCTTACTCCTTCACAATCCAGTGAACACGTGAAAAAGACTAGACTAGCTGGAAAGCATGCCTTAAAGAAGCAGAGAGCAAACTCTTGAGCTATATTAATTATGCAAAAATTTGTGTTGCTGTAATCAACAGTCCAACTAAAATGCAGTTTATTTCTGCAACATAGAACTTGAGAAATGTGAAAGCACCATGGGAAGAAAAACGTGCTGCATTCATTTAAGGCGACAATTCTTGAGGTAAAATAAATATTAGAGTAATGGTTTTCATGACTTGGAAATAAAAGTTAACAAAGCCAACAATGATTTTTTTGTTTAATTCTCTACCAACTCTACAGACATAATTCTGCTTTCACCTTCATTACACTTTCATATGGTTTTAACAGGGGATATACCTCCTCTTCTAAGAATCTTCGTATCTGCCAAAGAGGAAAGCAAATATAAGACAAAAAAAACATAAATAAGTTTTGAAAATACCTGTTTTTCAGTGTCAGTTTATATCAATGAGACATGACCTGATTTAAGCTTTTACTCCATAACTGAGTGCCATGTTTCTCTGCTGCCTGTTGGGAATCTCTCCCTAGACACAAGCAGTTAACCCACAACGCCCCCATACGCTAACTTCCCCACAAACGAGCCCAGCCTGTGCGCTTCAGCTAGGCTCAACATGCTCCACCCAGTCACCCAAGCAAAGGTCATCACTGCTCCTTCCCTCCTTCTCCTGCAACCAGCTGAGTGACTAACCTCAATAGCCCTCCAGTCTCTCCCCTGGCCAGGATCTACCTCTTCGTCATCTATCTCTCGGTCCACTGCAGCAGCCTCCCAACTGGTCTTCTACCTCCAAGTTTAAGTCTTTCAAAATCCAAACACCAGAGTGATGTGAATTTTAATTATAAACTCCTGTCTCCAACTTTAAATCCTGCAACTACTTCTGGGGCACTTGTTACCTGGGCAACACTCAAATGATTGTAGTCCCATGTTGGACAGCTCTGTATCTGCTGACTTCTGCTTGTACGTAAGATTCAGCTCAGATGTCCTATCTCCTAAGTCTTTCCCAAGTTCTACTATTCTAGGTTGTCTCCTTTGTGATCCCCAAAAGATGTGCTTCCCTCAATTCCTGAATATACTGCTTGGTACTACAAAGACCTTAGTCTTCATGACTAAGTTCTGAGCTCCCTTGAGATAAGGATATCTACTCATCATTAAGCCCCCAGATTAAACTCAGTACCTGAACACATACTGAGCACCTAGTCCGCACACGATAAATGTTTTTGAATTAACTTGTGTAGTCTCCAAAGGGAAAAAGGAGAAATGACACATTTACTGAACTCACTAGGTCTACTGACCAACCCAATAACCCTTTATGTATTTTTTATTTTTATCTTGTCTTGTCAGCAGTAAAAGCCAGATGTCAGGATTGAACCCAGATAAACCTTACAGCAAAACCCAATCTTTGTCCATACATTATACCACATTATACCACATGCTCCAGACCAAAAGAATATTCAAGAGAAATCTACGTGGGAAATAACTAAGGCAGCTCAAAACAACCAAATCTTGACATTTTGGCCAGCAGCCTACTTCGAATTCTTTCTAACTAGCCCCATTCTCATACCTCCAATGTAGAAACATTAAAGACAGTATTCCAGGTTCTGCAGCCCAGCAGTGTAAAAGGGCATCTGGGAATGGGGAAGATTGTAGCACCATGGAAGTGTTCTGACACTTACCTGCTGAGATGCACGACCGGTGAAAGAGGAAGGATCCAGCAGGCGGCTCAACTGCAAGTGGATGGGACTGAAGTAGGCATCAGCCTGGATACGTTCTATGAGGTCATTGTCACCCCCTTCCTGCTTGACCACAGCAGCTGCCTGCTGGGAAAGCACTCTAATTTTCTCATGGCAATCCTGGGAAGACAGTGAAGAATTGCTGGTTCACTAACAGGGCATGTGAACATCCTGAAAATCCATCAATACTTCACATTCGTTCTGTCTATGGCTGGTCCACAAAGCCCCTCCAAGCAGAGGTTATCCCGCTCATAGTCTGATCCTCTAGGCTCCTGACTCTGACCATACCCTCGGATGAACCTAAAGTGGATGCCCACTTCATTTTGGGTCCTCTAAAGCCTCACAAGCCATCTGCTCTTGTGTCCTGACCACTTCTCATTTCCTGTGGAAATTCAGACCTAATTTCTTCACTAATAACGTTTCCTACAAATAACTAAGTGATTCACTTCTAATAAACTGAGTTCACCACAGAGATAAGCCTGTGAAGAAATCACCTTCCAGAGATAAGCCTGTTCTATGGCAGAATACGGACACTGTTCTGCACCAATACCATGTCTGAAGGTAAGTCACTAGTGCTTTCCTTCATCCATTCTTCAGGCAGGAGAGCAGAACTAAAGGTGAACTTTCCATTTATTCAGGAGCACGAGGCCGTTACAAACCTGGCGGTTACCTCCAGCTTTCACCATGGCCATGATGATGTTCTCTGTGGCCATAAAAGGCAGCTCTTGGCGAATGCGCCGCTCAATTACCTAGAGGAATCAGTAAGGACCACAAAAGATACCTTAATGTAACGAAGTCACATTAAAACACACAGTAAAACATCAACTATGTCCAGCAAACTGCACAAGGATATGAACTGCCACACTTACGACTAGAATGGATTGTTTTATTCTATACCATATTTTTCAGTTTTCTTACTAATCCAGGGTAGTATTTTGATTTAAAAAAGGAATACTGACTTAAGTAAACTTTCAGAAGTTGCTTCACTGGAAAGATTCCTAAAATCTCAAGAGCTGAGTATATGATGGAAATAAACCCATCTGCCTCAGGCATAAAAACAGGCCAAGGGAAGACTCTACCCTGCCAGTCATATCGGAGCTGCTGATTCATGCTGGCAAACAGTGTAAGCCAATTCAAAGTACTTCTTTCTCTATTTTCTATAAATGTGTGTATGAATTCCACACTTAGTTCTCTAGAGCTGACATCACAACCTAAAGAATGAGCTCTGGTTGGGAAGGGCTCCTGGACCAGAAAACAGCTGGCTTACCACGCTGGCTGCAAAGCAGGAAAAAGTTACACTCCCCATCCCACAGCACAACCCCACCCTAATATTCTGCTTTTTAATTGAGGTCTCTTACTTTGGGGTACACCACCAATCCTTCAGAAATGTTCTGCAATGTATTCAATACAGTATCAGCAGTAAGAAATGCCTCGGCCAAACAGATACGTCTAGGAAACAAACAGCCAATTCAGTTATCTCTTTGAACAAGTAACAGTATCAGTGAAAGGTAGGGTGTGGTCTAAGAAGATGCCCCACTGACCGCCACGCGTGTGACATGCCATATGTACTGCTTGGACAATTTCTTTCAATCTCATGACTTCATCTACCCCGATAACTTGACGACCCTCAGATCTATCACTTCTTGTCCAAACCACTTGCCCTTGCCAGACGATGTAATTATCACCTCCACCTGGTTGATCCCTAGGTACCTCAAACCCAAAACTGAACTGAGCCACTTGACCACTGCCTCCTGCCCACCATGTCAAACCAGCTCTTCTTCTCCCTGGAACTCCTGTCTCAGTAAACGGCACCAGTATCTCATCACTGATTGAATACTCATTCCAGTCACCCACCAAGGCCGGCCAACCTGTCATTTTTATATCCTCATTCTTCCTCTCCATTCACATGGTCCCTGTGTCATTGTGGATTTGGATTTTTTGTGTAGCCTCCTAGCCATGTTCCCTTACAACCGTTTTTCCAAGTTGTTGCAGGGTGTCTTAGCAGGCACATCTGATCAGGTCACATCTGCTCAAAACTATTCTATGGCTGACTTCTGAATGAGTTCACGTCTTATTTTCATAGACAAATCCTGGATTACACAAAAATCCCAGAGTGCTAGCTTTAACTATAAATCCTTTTCCACTCAAGAAATCCCAGTACAATGCAAGCTAACTAGAGTACTATAAATCTGCCTTAAATAAGTATGAACATAAAATAGAAAACCATGTACATTTAACACCTTATTCAGTTACAAATTACTTCTGATCCATCTCATAACTAATCAACATGTCACTGTGCCAAGACACCACAAATGACATCTCACCTGTCTTCATAACAACATCTAAACTCCTTTTCTGAGCCTAACAAGGTTCTTCATAAACTGGCTATGATCCACCATCATGTCCCACCTCATCACTTGCCACATAAGCACTTCATTTCCCATTGCTACCCTACTACTGTTTAACTTCCTAAATTGTTCTTTCTCCTGTGTGCCTACATGCTTCCAATCTTATCATGTCTTTCAAAAATGCCTATATTTCTTCAGAGGCATCACTTCTTCTGTGAAGCCTTCTTGAATTCCTCTACCACTACCCTCTCCTCTTTGCTCCCACAAAGAGTACCTTTGATTCTAACACTCATCACACTGTTCTTGCCTCCCTCCTAGACTCTAGGCTCCTTGGGGTCAAGGAGGGAATACAGAGATGCTTGGAATTTCCTTCTGCTTCCAGGCCCGTCTTGGTCCCCCCGCAACTTGGTAAATGACATTATATTCCACTGACCGATTGGCACTATCATCCAGTGTGCGTTCAAACCACTGCACAGATGCCGTCTGCAGTGGGTCCATGATGAGGGCCATCAGGTGACGGGCCAGGCTGCAGCACCGCTCGGAGCGCATAGGGTTCCTCTTGTACGGCATTGCACTTGAGCCTGCCCAGGAACAAGGACAGGAAACAAAAGCAGAAAGATGTCAGATGAGAGTGACTGCCCAAGCATGCTGGGTCAGCTGATGACATGCCTGCAAGCTCCCAGGTCTTCACATCACACTCACCAATCTGCTGTTTTTCAAAGGGTTCCTCCATCTCCTTGAGGTTTGCCAGGAGTCGTATGTCGGTGCAAATCTGGGGAAAGCAGGGGTACAGGCATGATCTCCCGTTCTGGGTATACAGGAACCTGGAAGCAGGGACTGTACAGATGAAGGAGATGAGCTCCCTGGGTGTGCTGCAGTTAAGGTGCAGACTGGCACGTCCTCCCCAAGAGCTCCTACTCAGACTCCCGTTGGCTCCTGAAGAGCTGGGACAACAAATTCTGGGAGCATGTAAATGTTTTTGTGAGACACTGCTTAAGATATCATGGAAAGAAAATGGCAAGATGAATTTTAATGAGAATGCCAAAACTCTTTCTTCAACACACCTTGATTTAAGAAGTGTCAATACAAGCACCAAATAATTAAAACTGATGTTTGACATCTCTTGAAAGCACAATTAAGTCTGAGGCTGATTCTGCCTTCCCATGGTGTCCCATGCCCCCATAAGCTGCTACCACCACCACTCACCTTGTGCACTGATGCCCCCAAGCTAGCCAGCACAGACAGGACTTCAATGTCCACTTTTCGTGTATAGGTCTGTCCTGTGATAATGAAAGCCCTGGAATAGACAGAAAAGAGCCTTCAGTGAGAGAATTTCAGAATGTTGACTGCATCATACAAATAAGCAGAACAGACTCGAAGCGAGAGCTTGGTCCCACTGGTATACTAAGTAACACTGAGCCCAGAGGAGCTCACCAATAACATGCTCCTGGAACAAACTGTTTTCCACCTTTTCCACTAATACTCAGACAGCTGTCCTGACCCAAGAAGGAAACATGGTCCAGTGTGCCCATGTCCTGCCACAACCCGAAGGAAATGCCAGGAGGAAGGAGCACTGTTCACCACAGCGACTGTCATGGAAACGGCCTGACTTAGACTAACCCTCTGGAGGCCCTTAGTAAATAAGCAAAAACAGCAGCAACATAGGTAAGGCTACTCTAAAAATCTCAGAAGCAGGAGTTTCTTCTTTTCTTAGGGATTATAAGAAATAGAATCCAGACTATAAGAAAATAAAACCTAGGCCAGAAGGAAGGAAATGGGTGGAAGAACACAGAAAAGCCAAAAAAACTAGGGTCAAATCTAAACATGCTGAACACAGGCCTTTCATCACTTATCACAGAGGCTAACGCTTTTCCCATTTACCTACCTCTTAAATCCTGCCTTTTCTGTAACGATCTTGTCAAGCTGTTCCACCTTGGAAAGAAAAGACCCTTATAGAAACCCAGGTGTGTTTACTATGAGAACATCTCAACATCCTGCCCAGATTTCTGCCCTCCGTACTCCCTCCAGTCCAAAGATTCCACTATCCTGAGATCAATCTCTCCTACCATCCTGAAGGTTGGATTTGTCTCTGGTGCTCCCACCACTGCGTTTCTGTGTCCCCTGGTCACTTTCAGAATACCTTTTGGTCATCTCCTTCAAAGAGCTGCAGGAAGCTGGCCTGAGTGCCAGTGGTGCCCTTCACTCCTCGGAAGCGCAGGTCATCTCGGACACGCTTCAAGTTCTGGAGGTCCATGCAAAGATCTTGAATCCAAAGACAGCAACGTTTCCCAACTGTGGTCAGCTGAGCAGGCCTGAAAACAACCCAAAAGCGATACAAAGGAGGCTCACACCAAAGACTTACTTCCTAAAAGCTTCATTGCTTCTTCTAATAATTGCTGTTAACCTGGGGAAGGGTTTAGACTAAAATTAGATTAAAGGGTTTAGATTAAAGTTAAGAGATAGAGCTGGGAAGTTTGAGCAAATAACAGTTAAGGAGATTCAACGTCATCTGTAAATATTCAAAGATTATAAAACTAAAAGGCTCCTAACATAGTTCCTGCTTAATCATGAAGAAACAATATAACATAAGGGCACGGACACTGTCTTTGTTTATCCCCAGACTTTGGCAAGAAATACACATTTCACATCACATTTTCCAAGTATCAAATGTGTTCTTAGTTTTAGAAATACAACAAAGAACAAAACAGACAAGGTCCCTGTTTAATGGAGTTCACATTGTAGTGTAAACAAGAAAACAAGATAATTGCTGATTTTTAATGAAAAATATGAAAAAATGAGGATGAGGACACTGGAGAATGCTACTCTAGAGTGGAGTAAAGGAAGGCCTTTGTGAGGAGACAAGATCTGATGAGGAACCAGTTATGCTGTGAAAAACCACCCCAAACATACATAACCAGAGCGCTCTAACACAACGGCTAATGGCTTCATTGCCGGTCCAAAGTCCAGCCCAATCCACTGCAGGTTTCTGAACATAAAACATTACTACGAATAAACTGCAATAATGTTGGAAACTTCTTGCCTATTAAGCTAATAATAGTGACAGCTGGTGACATCTGTTAGGAACGTCTATAGCACGCACACCACAAGCTACAATATATTCCCAAATTAATCTCATGGTACTTTTCCTTGCTCACTCCTGCTAACAGATTAGTACATGCAAAAAAATATATGATTTTGAATAGATCTGTTCACAGCAGCATTATGTGTTACAGCCAAAAGCAGAAGCAACCCAAATGTCTGTTAACTGATGAACAGACCCACAAAGTGTGGTATATCCATACAATGGCATATTACCCAGTCACAACAAGAAATGAAGTACTCTACTTGCTGCAGTATGAACACTGAAAATTTTATGCTAAGTAGAGGAAGCCACAAGAGGATGAATAGTGTATGATTCTTTTTAAATGAAATGTCCAGAAAAGGCAAATCCACAGACAGAAAACAGATTAGTAGTTGCCAGGGGCTAAGGGATGGTGGAATGGGAGTGACTGTTAATGGGGACAGGAATTTTGGGAGAGTGATCTAAAATTTTACGCTGGTGATGACTGCATAACTCTGTAAATATACTAAAAACAACTGAATTGTACACTTAAAAAGGGCAAAATTTAGGTATCTGAATCACATCTCTATGAAGCTGCTTCCTTTTGACTGTGGGGACTGACACATACTGAGGAGCTGCCTCCATGTGGACCCCATTATCCAAGTTCCTAATGCCTGCAAATGGCAGCAGACAGTGAATGCTGGAATGCCTCAGTCCCTGAGCACTGTCCCGATGCAGAAGGATGTGGGGCTGTAACACAGGCAATGGCAGGCGCGCAGGGAGCCAGCAGAAGGCAACATTTGTCGTGACCAAGCCACACACACTGAGTACTGACTCCTTCACATGGACCATTTCTTCTAGCTTCTACACCAATAAATGCATCCCTAACTTTAAGGAAGATTAAACTCAACAGGCTTACTTAATTTACAGGAAATGATATCCTTGTTGCCAAAGCAATGCCGTATCAAAACATGAGGCAGATGCTAATACACTACCATGCAGAACCTGCTCCTACTTTCAAAAATGACATCATCAGCTTTAAAACGGTTTTATTCAGTAATCATGAAAATATTTGCACATTTTTTAAAGTTCAAAAATACAAAAAGTAGGGAATAATATGATTACCCTACTATCTCATTAACCAGAGTAATCAACATTTACATCATGGTGCAGTTTCTTCCAATCTTTGTATAATGCATATGCTGTCTTTATCCCATATTAACCTAAGCACATTTCCACAATATTAGTCTTATAAGCATCATTTTAATAGATGTGTATTATTCCAACCTGTGGCTGTATTATACACTATACCTTATTTAATTATTCTCCTATTGTTGGACATTCAGATCATTTCCAATGCTTGCTGTCATAAATATTATTTTAACAAAGATCTTCGTACATAAGGCTTTCCCCATAATTTGGACTAATTCATTGCGCTAGATTCTCAGTAATGGAATTACCAAGTCAAGAAATCTGAATTCTTTCTAAGGCTCTTGATACGTATTTCCCAATGCTTCCCAAATGAACTCTCACCAGTATAACTTTTAAGGCAGGTATCAGGTTCATTCCTCATGAGCATCTTAAGTCATCTCCTTAAGCTATGTTTTGAGATTCTTCACCTCAAGGCTTCCATGGAGAAGGGAGAACTGAACAAATAAATGAAAGCCAGATGCACACAAACAAGCCCAATTCCCAAGAAATAATCACATTACTTACTGGAAATGTGTAAAACCTAGGGTGGGAAGATCAGCTTGCTCCTTAGCAAAGTCAGCAAGCCGGGAGATCACTCTGGCAAGCTGTAAGAAAGACCAGGTGGCAGAAAGAGGGTGAATTCAGGAACTAAACTTTTAGACAATTTATTATAAAATTAGCCCTCTATTTTATGAAAGGCAAAGGCTGTATCTTTTCCTCCTTTAGGTATCCTAAAGTACCCTGAAGAGTTGATCGCAACCAACTTTTGAAAATTAGTTGACTATCCAATGAGCCATGAACTTTTTCAACTTTTTCTGCACAATTTTAAGATTACTAAACACTCATGCAGAAAAACAGGGCAAAATCATAAATCTGACCCACATATTCCAGCAACCTGCCACTAGTTAACTTCCTTCATTTCAAAGGCTATGCTTTTATAAACAGCATTCACTTGCAGTGTTTTAACCCCAAAGGAACAATTAGTTCTACAGATCAGATATGGGATCAGTCACTGGAGTCAACAATAACTGATTCAGATTTACTCTTAAGAGGTGTCCATCTCCTCTCATAAGGAATCTAGGGCTAGTAGAAAACTTCTGCCAACTCCTTACCTTTGGCAAGAGCAAGTCAAATGCATTTCTAAGAATAATCAGGTCCTGCAAAGGAAAATGCAGTGGTCTTAAACAGCTTTGTTCAAACAGTACCATCACATGACACTTTCCGGCCATCACAGCTGGGATGCTCGACCAGCTGCCTGTCTCACTATCAGCATGCCCGTGTGAAGCCAAAAGAGGCCAACAGCAGCTGTTCTTTGTGACTACTGCTGGTTTAAAAGCACAGTGACTTAGGGAGTGGCACTACTGGGAATTACTAGGAGCAAAGCCTTTATACTTATAAAGCCCAATTTAGGTGGTATCCAAAATAACTAGAAAAGAGTTAAGGGGTAAACCCTTATCCTGAAAACTGCAAAGACATACAGGTCAACAAGTTTTCTATCTTTCCAGAGAGGAGTGCTTGAGTTTCTGAGAAACTCCCATAGGTACTTTCCATTAGTTTACTCTATTTTTTCATGTTTATCATTGCTAAAAAAAGGACATGAACCAAAACATCAAGGTTTAGGAAACATAAAACTATTCTTGAGGGAGATAAAGAGATTTATTTCAGGCAACTCCAACACATGCTTCTATGAGACAGCAATTACTGAACCCAACTACACATTGGACACTTTTTAAAAGCATATATTCTAAGTGAGGGGACTGCTTTTCCATTATTTGGCTCATCAATTATACACAAATGTCTTAAATTATGTACCACTTAAGACTAAAAAAGTATTTGGGGGCAACTTAAAAATGAGTGGCTTCTTTCTGAATTGAAGTGTACCTGGAATCTAAGTTCTGGTCACACGGGTGCACGGTGAGTCAGAGCACAGCTAGGGAGCCTTTCTACCTGGGCTTGTATCTTGCCTACCTGTGTAACCTTGGGCAAGTTGTTCGACCTTTCCTTAAGTGTCTTCATCTGTACAGCTAGGGATAATAAAGCCAGATTCCAAAGACTACATATTCCATTTATATGAAATTACTAGAAAAGGCAAAACTACAGAAACAGAAGGCAGCTCAGTGGTTGGCTGGGTCTTAAAGCAGGAGTGGGGACTGACTGCAAACAGGAACAAGAGAATTTCTTAGGGGGAGGGATGTGCTCCCAAAGCTGGCATGTGGTGAAGGATAAACTGCATAATTTTACTAATATTCATTAAGCTGTACATTTAAAATGGGTGAATTTATAGTATTTACAGTATATAATTGTATCTCAATAAAGCTGTTTAAAAATGGATATACTAGCATTATCTCTCATGGTTGTTGTGAAGAACAAATGAAGTAATAAATACCAAGTGCTTAGAACAGTGCCAGGCAGTAAACTTTTAGGAAAATTCATGCTGTTTCTTTTTCCTATTTGACTATAAGATGCTTTTACTAAGAATTACACTGCAATCCCTTTCTTATTTTCAGAAGTCACAGCAGAGTTACAAAGGACCCTGGAAAGAAAATCCCTTTGGAAAATTACCTCCATTAGTTCCATTACTTGGCTCACCATTATACACAGATGACTTTAATTATGTACTACTTAAGATGCTGAAGTGCTAAATGCTAAGACCTTGGCTTATGTGCAGCCTATCAATGTGTAAACAGTATCTGTAGGTCTTACTTTATGGGGGTCATTAGGAGCTATAGTTTTTGGATTGGAAGGATACCAAAAGCAGAAAATTCCTGAGTGTTCAGATACTCCTAACAAGTAAAGATCTATGGAGTCACCTCCTAAAATCAGGCAAAATCAAACACAATTTATAAAAGCATGACAGAGTCTTAAGTGGAAACAAAATAAGATGGGCTCTTACTGTATTGTCTCCAACAAAGCAGGAAGTGGCTCCAAGATGAATTATGCTGGCAGCTTTTGGACAGCAGTGGCCAAAGGTGTGCACATGAGCCATCACATCATGTCTTAACCGTTTCTCTTCCTCAGCTGCCATCTTGAAGTCAATGTTGTCCAGGTTTAATCCCATCTCCTGGATTTGTTCATCTGTGATAGGCAAACCTAATGTCTGCAGGACAGGCAAAATAAAATAGAATAGCCCCAAGGTGTCACAATTATTTAAAATCAATAAAAAAAGGGCTCATATTAGCATTTATGTCCTACCTCCCAATTCTCAAATTAAAATGTGGAACAACTGAAAGTACGTGGGGAGGAGGGGACAATGTTCCCATTGAATCATGGTAAATTATATTCTAAGTAAACTCCAATACATACAATAATGTAATCCTGATCTTTGTTCCCTCTCCGTCTGCTTGGCTCACTTCTTCACATTTTATGGTCTCTGGGCTCAAATCTTCTCAGAAACATCTTTTCTGATTTCAGTGTGAAACATCCTTCCTCTCTGTGACTCTCTATCCCTTCCTTTACCCTGGTTTTATTTAAGCAGGTTTTAAATAGATATAATATTTTAAAATGTCATCACATGACATTTAACAAATGTAACAAATGTATTAGCCTGTCCCTCCCCTCTAAAATGTATACTCTGTGAGAAGACAGCTTTGTTATATCTATTGCTTACTCCTTAGTACTTGGCATGTAAGTTCCCAAAATATGGGATCCAGGCCACAGCTTTGTATTTGACCCAGATGGATTTATTCAAATAAGCCAAAATTAGGAATGCTAAGCGGTTTTGCCAATAACTTATGTATAGCACACTCAATGCAACTGAAAGCAACTGCAGGAGATATTGATGAGAAAATAAACACATCACACTTTACATTCCTCCATCACCAGAAAAATCAGGTTGGAAAAAGTATCTGCTTAGCCCACAGTTGAGAACCTGGGATCCAAGCGCTGAATATACACATTGGTAAAATGTATTCAAACTTCACTTGAAATTCCCAAGCTTTGGCCCTTAGACCTGTCTTGTCCAAGAGGGTAACTACTAGCCAGCTATGGCTATTTACATTTAAACTGATTAAAATTAAAAAGCAAAAATTCAGTTCCTGAGTCACAACAGCCACATTTCAAGTGCTCAGTAGCTACATGTGACAGACATATGTGCCTGTGATCTTTCACCAGTAGATGTGACATCCCAGGGCTCCTCCCAAGGCAAAGCAGCAGGGGACAGCGTGGTCAAGCTGTCAAAGTTCATTCCCCACTCCTAATTTTTTGCACTTCTCCTAATCTCTTCTCCCTCAAGTTTTTTTTCCCTAACTACTAAATTAGTATGTAATTTATGCTAATTTTGAAACGTTAATAGATAATCCAAACGCAGCTGACTATATCAAAATTATATGCATTTCAGGCAATGTGCTGACTAGGCAAAGGAAAGAACACATTCTTTCAGATGACTTTACATTTCAATACGAGCTTGAAATCATTTACTAGCTACGGTGACCCTGGCAAAGTCTTCAAATGCTACCATCCTAATCCACTTAATGGAGTATCAAGTGGAATTGAAAATAAGAGTACACGCTAGTAGGAGATATACCACAATTACCATTAATATCCTCTTCTACTCTCCATTTTGTTATCTGAGCCAACATTTATGAAATCTCTCTGGGCCTCCATCTGATCATCTATAAAACGTCTTTAAAAGAGTACCATAAAAGGTTGTTTTTGAGGATTAATGAGCTATTAATTTGCCGTCTTAAAACTGTGCCTGGCACATAGTAGGCACTATGAAAATGTCTATTATTATGTCACTTCATTTTCTTAAGCACAGTGATTGGTAAGGAGTAAAATCAAAGATGAAAGTCTGCTATCGGGGGAGTTCTACTGTACCTTGGTCCCAGGCAAGTACTCAAGAATGTTTCCGTGCTCACTAATGCCGTTTGAGAGAACCCTGCCAGCTGCTTGGTGTGACATTTTCCTCTGAAACTTTATAGCTCTCTGGATCACCTTGAGTTTCCTTCAACTCCTCAGGGAAGGGCCCTCTGGAGCTATTTCTGAAACCGTTGGGCTGAAAAGCTCTATACGTAGCTCTTCTAGGAGAATCCATAAATCCCATCTAATAAACTCGTACCCTGATTATCCCTCCTCAGAGGCAAAACGCAGCCATGAAGCGGAAATAGTGGCCTAGGAGACATGGACTTTGCAGCGACAACCCTGTCACTAACTACAAGGAGGCACTATGTAAAACGATGTGGCTAAGCGTTCGGGCTCTGCATTCCACCCAGGTTCACACCCCGGGTCCCGTATGAATGGTCAGGAGCAAATAAGGCGCTTGTTTTTATCATCGAGGCTTGGTTTTCTCCCCTATAATATGGAAAATCACCACTTAATGTGCACAGCAGGAAAAAACGTGTTAAGAGAAGAAATCAGCACAAGGGCGCCTAACGAGCGCTCAGGGTCCGTGGCTAGCAGCATATTTCCGCAGGAACTGCCGAGATGAATTCCCTGCCAACAGCTCCCTTCTCGTCGATTCTCCGCGTCTCTAACCCCCGAGGACTAAAAACACTTGAGGCAACAGGTGGCAGCTTCCGGGACTCCAGCCCTGGCCTTCCTGGAGCCGCGGCTCCTCAAAAAGAGAACACCCGGCCGAAGAATGCCGGGCGAGCCCCCGGGCGACTAAGCTGTGCTCGGAGCGGGGCCAGCCACGTGCTGGGGCGGGGGCGGGCGGGGCGGGGGCGGGCCCGCCCGTCTCTCCCGGCCTGGCCCCGCCCGCGGCGCCTCACCTGCTCGGCCTCCGCCAGCCACAGCCAGAGCTGCCGCCACGTCCGGAACTTGTACCTGTCACTAAACACGAAGCACATTTCAGGGCTGGCGTAGCGGGAGGCAAGCGGCGAGCGGTAGCTGTCGTGCCCGCAGGCCGCCTGCTGCCCACCACCATCGCCTGCAGCAGCCATTCCGGACTCTCCACCCCGCGAGAGCTGATCCGGACGGAGAGGGCGGAAGCGGAAGCCCGGGGGCGGGACTTCCGCTGTGGTTCCGCCCCGGGGGCGCCGGGAGACCCGAGGTCCTGAAGTGGCCGTCTTTCGGCTGTTGCCTGTGGAGGGTTAATAAGTTTCTCTTCGTTTATAAGGAATGTGATTAGCGCTTCATAAGTTAATTAGCTGCTCTGCGCCTCAGTTTCCCCATCTGAGAAAAGGTACAGCGATAACTGCGTTTAAGATTCCTGTTGAGGATTGGGTACTAGAACGAAGTCTAGGACACTGGGAAAACCCTCCTTTTTTTCCTTTTACCAATTATTATCGTAGGTTCTCTCTCCAACGCTCCTACTGCCAGTGTGGCACCGAACACGGTTCTGAGGAGAAATGAGAATGCCCAAGGGAAAGCGGCACTTACTGAGTTACAAGTGAGCCCCTTGCACGAGACTGCAGTAAAAATGGACTGCATAATGGTGTACGTGGGGGGCACTTGGTGAAGGGGGAGGTCTAGTAAACAATGTTCTTCATGTAATTGTAGATTAATGATACAAAAAAAAAATGGACTGCAGCAAGTGCTGGATCTGCCACTCATTGAAGCTGAGTGACTTGCTGAGGGTCATCCACTTATAAGTGGGGCCTTTGGACCTCAGATTCTGCACTTCTGGCCATTATGCCTTATCATCCTCAGCACACACCATGCCAGGTCACACTATGGCTTGGTGAAGGCATCCCCCTGTCCTAGAACACCTCCCTCTTTTCTCAATACTTCCTACTTAAGATGCAGTCCAGAAAATGTTCCCTGACGGTCCCATTTTTTCCCCTGGTTGGCCAATAATAATAAAAACCCTAACATTTGTAGGGGTCGTGCTAGGTAGGTATCAGGCACTGTCAGGCGTGCTTTACACACGTGATCTCACTTAATCCTTGTGAAGATCCTGAGTTGTTCAGATATTAAGTGAAATAATACAAGTAAAGCCCTTGGTGCACTTGTATAAATGCTAGCCATTATGATCCCTATTTTGCAGATGACAGAACTAGGCGTGGGCAAGTTAAGTGTCGAGATGGCTTGTGTAGAAAGGAGTGAGCTAGGAGTTAAATGCAGGTGGGTAGGCTCTGGACACCTGGTTCTTAACAGCTCCAAATGTACCCTTGCCCTGTGCAACAGTATCAAACATCGCAGCTGTGAAATTAAGTTTGAGTTCCTCACTATAAAGAGACCTCCCAGGGGAATTCCATTTTGATTCCCCAGCTTGTTTGCTGGGGTGAACTACCCTTTCCCAGTAACCATAATACTTCAGGGATATTAAAACAGGGATATTAGATCTCAAGGCTTTAAGATCGTATCTTTGACAATAACTTCTTTTCCTGTCACCTTTCCATTTCTGCTTTCACTTATTCACAGATTCACTCAAAAACATATGGACCAAATTAATATATGATAAAGGAGCCAGGGAAACACAATGGGGAAATGACAGCCTCTTCAACAGCTGGTGTTGGCAAAACTGGACAGCTACATGCAAGAGAATGAAACGATTATTGTTTAACCCCATACACAAAAGTAAACTCAAAATGGATCAAAGACCTGAATATAAGTCATGAAACCGTAAAACTCTTAGAATACAACATAGGCAAACATCTCCTGACTATAAGCATGAGCAACTTCTTCCTGAACGCATCTCCTCCAGAAAGGGAAACAAAAGCAAAAATGAACTCATGGGACTACATCAAACTAAAAAGTTTCTGTACAGCAAAGGACACCATCAACAGAACAAAAAGGCATCCTACAGTATGGGAGAATATATTTGTAAATGACATATCTGACAAGGGGTTAACATCCAAAATATATAAAGAACTTGATGTGCCTCACCACCCAAAAAGCAATAACCCGATTCACAAATGGGCAGAGGATATGAAGAGACAGTTCTCCAAAGAAGAAATTCAGATGGCCAACAGACACATGAAAAGATGCTCCACATCACTAATCATCAGGGAAATGCAAATTAAAACCACAATGAGATATCACCTCACACCAGTAAGGATGGCCAGCATCGAAAAGACTAAGAACAACAAAGCTGGTGAGGATGCAGAGAAAGGGGAACCCTCCTACACTGCTGGTGGGAATGTAAGCTAGTTCAACAATTGTGGAAAGCTATATGGAGATGCCTCAAAAAACTAAAAATAGAAATACCCTTTGACCTGGAATCCCACTCCTTGGAATTTACCCAAAGAATACAACTTCTCAGATTCAAAAAAACATATGCACCTCTATGTTTATCACAGCACTTTTTACAGTAGCCAAGACATGGAAGCAAACTGTCCATCAGTAGATGAATGGATAAAGAAAATGTGGTACATAGACACAATGGAATACTATTCAGCCATAAGAAAGAAACAAATCCTACCATTTGCAACGACATGGATGGAGCTGGAGGACATTATGCTCAGTGAAATAAGCCAGGCGGAGAAAGACAAATGCCAAATGATTTCCCTCATTTGTGGAGTATAACAATGAAGCAAAACTGAAGGAACAAAATAGCAGCAGACTCAGAGACTCCAAAATGAACTAGTGGCTACCAAAGGGGAGGGGTGTGGGAGGGCATGTGGGGAGGGAGAAGGGGATTGAAGGGTATTATGTTTAGTACACATGGTGTGGGGGATCATGGGGAAACAGTGTAGCACAGAGAAGGTACATAGTGGATCTGTGGCATCTTGCTGCACTGATGGACAGTGACTGCATTGGGGTATGGTGGGGACTTAATATGGGTAAGTGTAGTAACCACATTGTTTTTTCATGGGAAACCTTCATAAGTGTGTATCAATCATACCTTAATAAAAAAAACAAACACATGGACCACCCTGTAGTGTTCTCCCTCCACAACTCTGTGGTTTCATGAATGATGAGGGATCTGGCTTTTTATAGGCTTCTAATAACTCACCAGAATTAAGTGTTGTTTGCCTTTCCATTGATGGCAACCTCAGTGTGGGCAGGGAGCATGTCTACCTTGGTCACCTGTGTCCCTGGCACTTAGCACGGGATCTTGCATAGTGTTGGTGCTCTAGCAGTGTTTGCTTAGTGGATGAATGTTGCCCAAAGGAGCCTAGCTCAGAAATAAATAAGGCCCATAATAGCCAAGATCCATGTCAGGTCCTGACATTGCACTTCCACTTCCCCCAGCCTCACACCTCTTTAGTGTCCTCATTCCGCGGATCCTGCTTTCTCCACCTGGGCTCCAGAATTAGCAGTCAGAACTGAGTGCAGTGCCAGTCCCAGATACCTGGCCATCAGCTGGTTGAGTTCTTCATCCAGGTCTTCCTCCACTTCAGAGGACTGGTTTTGGGGGTGAGGGCAGACATTCTGGGAAGATGAAGAATTTATTCCTTGCACCTTTCCACTGAGTGCTTCGGCCTTGACGTGCTGTGGGGTTTACTATTCTCACTTCCCACTCTTGCAGACTCAGCTGTCCTGTCTTTCAGGCCTCTCCCCTGCCTCTGCTTCACTTTGCTGTTACTTTCCTCCTTCAAATAGGAGCTTCTGCCTTCAAACTCTCTCTTCATTCAGGAAAGGATCTTGCCCTTTCAATTATTTTATCTCGAATGTTTAGTCTCTTCAGTGCTACCTCACTTCTCTTTTTTAAATGCACACGTCTCTTCCACTGTTGCAACATCTTCCCTTGCCCTGTTACCTGTTGAACATGGAAACTGCTCTTTACAGCTGCTTCTTCAGCAACCATTCCTGGCACTGCCAGTTATTAGCTGTGTGACTTTGGCAATTACTTAATCGTTTGGTACTAGGGTTTTTTCACCTGTGAAACATGGCTGATGACCCCCCAGATGTAACAGGAGAAGCAAAGGCTAAGAATAGATGCTGACTCCCTAGCTCGGTGTCCAGGACCTTCTTCTGTTCAACAAATCCATTCCCCTCCTTGCTGTAGTCCTTAGCACTGTTGAGACAGGAACCGTAGGCTTAGACAGAGTAGGGTGAGGGCCTCCAGGAAAAGCAGGGTGGAATATCTGATCAGAGCAATGTAGCAATGGGCAAAGAAGTCCCTATTGAAACTCTTTGTGTTAAGCATTATACAAAGTCAAAGTCACACTAATTCTCTAGGGAAAGATACCAGACTAAGAATACAGACGTCTTCAGTGAGATCAGTTAAAGGTCAAAAGGCCGGGAGCAACTTGGCCTGGAATGTTTGAGTGTTGCACAAGGATATCAGCATAAGCGGTGACTTCACTGTAAAGAGCCCTAGCAGACAGACAATAGCCCAGCCCACCTTGAGGGCAGGGCAGGTGGTACAAGTCCACACCCCTAAGCCTTTTTTTCACGTTCCCAAAATTCCTCAATTGCCTATAAAACCCCTAGACAACGCCCCATCACGGGCTCTCTTGTCCCATCCCGGCGTGAGCCGGGAGCTCTGTCTTCTCACTTTACTTCTAAATAAAAGCCTGTACCTTGCTCTCCTACCTTGAGTGTTTGTGAAGCTCATTCTTCGGCTTCGTGAACAAGAACCCCGGCATCACTGTGATGTAACTTCTCCCCTCTCATTTCCTTCAAACCACACTCTCATTGATGACCAAGAACTTCCTCTAACAAGCAAAAGGCCCTTTCCCATACTTGTTCGCCTATATTTACATTAAGAATCACTAATAAAGTGTTGAGGAACACACAGGGAAAGAACTGGGAGGGAGCAACTGTTCCAATGTACATCTTTATATCATTTTGATTTTTGAGCCAAATAGGTTTTTTCCCCCTCCACTAAGTCATCCCTCCTGGTGGATTGAAATATTTAGCATTTTTCGACAACCCCCCCTACTCCTCCTTTGAAAAGTAAACCGTTCTGATTCTCCCTGACCTCTTTGATCACCCCTCCACCTCTCCTTCCTAGGAAAGGAAGCCACGGGAGTTTGCTCAAGATTTAGCCCCACCTTCCCTCCCCTTGGAAACCACATGCACGTCTGCAAGGCTTACCTACCTGAGTCCACGTGTTTTCCAGTTTTGGCTCTCGGTCTTCAGAGGCCACCTAGACACTTCCACCTGATCGCCACTGTTACCTACAGCGACATCTCTGAAATCGGGAGTTTCACTTTTATCTCTTTTGTGCCTTCTCTATGAACAGGTCTACTGATGGTTTTCTTTCATATCTATCCTTCTGTTTTTATTTCAGGCTTTAAAAAGACCTCATTTCTTAAATTCTTGATGTAACATCCTGTTATCTATTAGGATCATCCATTTCACAGTGGTGCACACTGTGAGGCAGGCATTGCACTGGGCCCTGGGATACAACAGTCAGCCAATGAGGCGTAACTGAAGAGGACACAGGTGAGAAGAGAGGGAAGTAAATTTGGAGAAGTAGATGTCAGTCAGACCATGAGAAATCAGGGTATTTGAAGGTTTTACTCTAAGCAACGGGAAGCCACTGAGGCTTTAGGCTGTTGGATGACTCATCAGATTTGTGTTCTGAAAACTCATCCTGGCTATTATATATAGAATGGATGGTGGGGGGAACTGGAATGGAAGCCAAGTGAGAAACCAGTTGGGCTAATGCAGTGGACTAGGTAAAGACCTTGATGTGTCGGTGATTTAGCTTGGACAAGGGCAGCTAGTGGCAGAGGAAATGAAGAGAGATCAGGAGGTACAAGCAATCCCGTTTGGTGACAGACCAGTTACAGGGAGCAGGGAGGAGGCAGAGGCAAGCCTGCTCCTGGGTTTCTAAGTTTTACCATTGAATGGATGGTAATGCCATTTACCGTGGGAGGAGAGGCAAGTAGGCAGGAGGGTCTCCTGTTTGGGATTTATTCAGTCTGCAGTGACATTAAGATTTCCAGGTGTTTTGAAATGTTGAGTAGGCAATTACATACACAGTTCTGGAGTCCAATGGTAAAGGTTGGATGTACAAATTCAGCAGTTGTTAACATAAAGATAGATGGTATTAATGCCATAGGGGTTTTAGGCCCTGGAGCTGGTGATCAACAGAAGAGAATTCTGCTTTTTTTGGTGCTTACATTTCAGTGAGGAAGAAGAATAAAGAATAAGCAAGATAATTTTAGAAAGTATTAAGTTCTATGAAGAAAATACAACAAGGCAAGAGCACAGAGTAGCTTAGGGTAGGGATGGGAGAGATGACAGCTATTTTTTGATAGGTTATCAGATAAGACCTCACATTTCACCAGACTACACAAAGATGAAAGGAAAAGAGCAGTCCAGGCAAAAGGAAAATAATGGTCTTGAAGTGGGCATGAACTCAGTGTGATAAAGAAAAAGGAAAGCTAACAGAGCTAGTGTTAAGATTGAGATGGGGAGTCAAGGAATGAGATGTTATGTAGGATTTGTGCAAGGTTTATGGAACCATGATATGGATTTTGGATTTTTAACTGTAAGGAGAAACCATTGGAGGGTAGTGACATGAACAGAATAGTCTGTCAGGTCAAGGGAGAGATGGTAAATTGCTAGAAGCTACTGCAGTGCTGCAGATAAACACGCAGGGTGGTGGGACCCATGAGTTGTGGTGAGATGTGACATGTGGATGGGTGTGGATGTTTGGCATGGAGCTGACAACTTCCTGGTGGGCTAAGCAAAGCCAACAGGGAGGTGAAGGTGTTGCCATTTACTGAGATGGGAAAGACTTGACAAGGAAGGTGGAGGGACTTGTCCATTAGACATAGAAGTGGACACTTAGTTGGATAGATTAGGGTTGGAGATACAATTAGGGCAGGATTGGGGATGTGTAGGTAAAAACATGGGGCTTGTTGAACTCATAGGGAGAAGCAACGCTGACTAGAAAACATTCAGGACTGAACCCAGGGGCAGTCCAAAATTCAGAGCTCAATTAGAGCGAAAAGGTGACCAGTGAGGTGGATGCTGCTGCCTAGGACTGTAGCAGAAGAGAAAACAAAGGAGGCCCTGGGCTTGAGCACTGATGAAATCCAACATTCCATGGCTGGGTCAGAGGATGAAAAAGCTGTAGAAGATAAAGGAGCATGTTAGAGCATCCAAGGATGCCTAGGTGGTGTGGTGTCAAGAGGCAAATGGTCATGTGCCCTGGACTAGGGAGGTTGTTAAGAGACCTCAAGAGAGAGCTCTTTTAGGGGAATGAGAGAGGCAGAAACCAGATTGGAAGGGGAGGCGAGAAAATTTCTCAAGAAAAATGGGATAGTAGCTGGCAAGGGAGGGACTGAAATGCAGGCCCACGGGAGAGTTTTCCATGGGAATGACTGGCCAGGGCTCCAGCTGACCACGTGGAGAGGATGGATCATTACGAATTGAAAGCCAAGGGAGCAGGAAGGGAAAGGATCCCAGCATTGCAGGGACTAGCACTTAGAGGGGAAGCAGAAGTGTGGGAGAATTTTTCTGATACCTCAAACTTTCTCCGTGTATTAGGACATTTGCTGGACGGTGTCAAGGTCACACTGCAGTTGGTTACAGCTGATCTATAAACTTACTTGCCCTGTAGTGACGTTTTTCCCAGCACTGCTGCTTGTGGGTGCTGGCAGAATAAAGAAAACAGTGTTTTTCTAAAGTGGGGCTTTAGTAAGATAGGTCTCAAGAAAATGGGGGAAAGGAGGTGCAAGGAAATTGATATGTATTAGCACCCATGTTATTATGACTATAAAATCTAAACTGGAATAGAACAGAAGTGAGAAAAAGGATTTGATGGATTGGAAGAAAGTAAATAGGCCAGCATTCCAGAGTGGCTATTCAGGTCAAAACACCTGAAGAGGGGTGGGAACCAGTTGGGAAGATGGTAGGTCAAGGTCAAGGATGCTGAAAAGTGATTCAGGAGGGGAGCAATTTTGGGTGAGACTAGGAGTGTGTGGCTGGGGTGGACTGGGGGAAGGAGTGTAGAAGCCTGGCTGTTAGGATGGATTTTTCTTGTGCACGCCAAAGTCATGCAAGGTGACGGCAGGAGACGCGGCTCTTCAGTCAGATGCTGGAGTCGTAACCACCACCTTTAACTGTGTAACACACCCCCTCTTAGCCATTATGCATTTAAAAAATACCCCAAATTTAAAATAGGTCTTGGCCAAGATAGAGGTCTTCATAGCTTTTGTAATTATCTCTAGTCCTCAAAAATAGCACTTACTTGCCCTCAAGGTGATTTGAACATCTCATTTACCTATTCCACCTGCATTTCCCAGTGTTCACTCATTTTATGATAAAAGAATTGGCCCGCCGCTTTGTAGGAGACTCACCCAAGACCATTTTCTCAGAAATTCTGCTATTTTTCAGCAGAGGAATTTTGGCATGATCACTTTTAAATCCTGAGTTACTGTTACGCTTTCAACAGTCAGTCAAGTTACCGATTATTAGCTAATTAAATTATTCTGAGCCAGTTTCCTCACGAAATGCTGCCATCCACTGCATGTAGCATCTGGAGAATATGTCAGACGTAACCATACCTGGGAATTAGGAAACGTTAATTTCTCCATTCCTCCCCTTTGCCATTCAAAAGGTGTTTCATGATCACACATCTAACAAGTCTCTGTTCAGAGGAGGAAACCTCACGTCCAGGTAAGGCTCCAGTGCTCCTTGGCAGTGTCGCTGTACTCAGAGCAGGGTCTGTGGCACTGATGCGCTTCCTGGACAGAGCCAGCTTGCTGGTTTATCTTCCCTGGGCACGGCAGAGCCCCGGGCAGGTATCTTCTCTCTCCTCTCCTCCAGTGGTCTCACTGTAAACCCAGGTAAGGACTGAACAAGACAACAGAAGGTGGAAGGGGAAACACCCTTTCTCTTACAGGCAGCTCCAACGCCCGCCAACCTGCCGCCAGGAGAACCCCAGCAGTAAGGACAGAGCAGGGCTGAGGCAGGACGGGTCAAGGGCCAGCGCAGATGCTAAACTGCAGATAGTTTTTATGTGTGGAGCAGAGACAGAAGAGTAAAAAAATATAAACATTCAACAAATGAGCAAACTAAACTGGCAGAATAAAATAGGAAAAACCACAATAAATGCTTAGCAGCCAAACACATTTATTAGTCTTTTTTCTTTTTTTTTCCAGGAACCCAAAAATATTTTGTAGTTATAATGTAAGCAACTGAGTTGCACATAATACAATCATATCTTTCCAAAATAAAATAAAAAAACTAAACAAAAACAAAAATAAGCTGTTTAAAAGCCCAAAAAAACCCTTCAGAAAACTCTTATATATGCATTACATCACCTCTCAGTTTTAATGAAATGACAACGACTTAATTCCATATTACTCAACCTGTCACAATCCAATAAAACACCACCCTTTAGTTTTTTTTTGTTTTGTTTTTGATTTTTTTTTTAAATCCAGCATGAGAAATACAGTACCTGCTATGGCAAAAAATACACATAAAATGCAACTTTTCAGCTTATTTGTACATTAGTAGAGTTTAACATTTTATTGTTTTTAAGTGAACCAGTGATTTTAAGTACCACTATACTAAAAAAGTAAAATAAAATATTGAAAAGGGGGGCCCAGCCTGCCATGCAAGTGCACCTCTAAAGTGCCTAGTTTCTGTGTCCATGTAAAACCAGTAATGTGAGGAGCAATTTCAACATATGGGAGTTTGATTAAACCTCTATGGTTAAAGAAAAAAAAAAAAGCCATATCCTCCCTCTTCTCCCCTCCAACTGCCTTAAATCCTGCCAGCCACTTTCTCTATTGCGCACTGGGAGAAAAGAAAGCCACCAAAATAATATTGTAAAAGCTATTTCAAGTATTAGAAAAACAAAACACTTCTAGGTGACTTGCAGAGAGCATCATCACGTGCAGCTATTTTAGCCATGTTGACAGGTTTGTTTCTGCTGTTTCAGGTGAAAGGGTTTTGCTGTGCCTTCCTGTTACCTGTTTGTGCAAAGCTGGAAAGCTGCCTTTTACAAATCCAGCCTTTCTGATGCCCTTCTCTCCACGCTCCGTTCAAAGGGGGCAAGGAGAGAAGTGGAGGGAGAGGAGGAAGGGAGTGATGCGCCGCGAGTCACTGAGGCAGACCTTCTCCGCCTCTCCTCCGCCCAGGCCCCAGCCCCTCACTTCCTTGTTCCCCGTCAGTGACCTGACTCTCACGGCAGGGATTCCCATGATGCAGTTTCCTGATTCGGTAGGATGTATTTTACTATGTAAACATAGCCCCCTAGGATTATGGAACCCAAAGCAGCATTTCTATCTCCATGTACATGAAGAAAGATAAAATAGTCCAGAAACCTCTCCTCAGGTTGCTTTGCCGTCTGTTTTTGGTTACTCAAAACAGGGATGGGGTAGGGTGGGCACAGAAGAAATTGTAAGCAAACAGTGGAGACTTAGGAGTGGGGACAGTTGAGATATTGTGTCTGCCTTTTTTTCCTCCCAGAAGTTTTTTTTTTTTTAAACCTGTTAAAAATGTTCCTGCACCTTAAGTCATACTGAGGTTAAGGCCAAGGGTGCAGAATCTTGTGCACGTGTCTCTGTGAGCACATTCACGGTGCATGCACCATTTTTGATGTCTTCTGTGAGATCACTGGACACACTTTGGTCACTGGTGTGTGCAAAGGATGTTGGCAGGGGAGTGTCCCAGGAAAAGAAGTGCAGAGATCAGCAAAGCCCTTTGGGAGCATCCTAGAGGGACATAAGGGCAGGAAGAACTTATTATGAGGGATCAGAGGAAAAAAAGCCTCCAAACAAACAACAGAAATAAAACCCAGAGGCGAACAGTGCCCAAATCAGAAGGTGGGTGGTGAGTATATGTACATTTATGATCAAGCTTCCTCCCTTCAAAGGAAGTCGTCACTATACAAGATAAGTGAGCTCAAACTAAAGAGGGCTATAGACAGGGGTTTACCTTTAGGCAGGGGTGGGGTGTTTGTGGAGAAGCAGCCAGTCAAAGTGATCCATTCTGAGCCTGCCTCATGGATAGGCAAATCCAGGAGAGCAGTAGCTGACAGACCCCTACAAGCAACCCTAGTTAAATGTATTTCCCTCTACCTGATGTCACCTTCAAGCCTTACGGAGAGAGGAACCTTGGGGGTGCACATGCCTTTTCAGGGAGGTTGTCTACACGTTGCAGATGAGTTTCCTTCTAAGAAAGAAATTAATACATTTCCAGAGCATTACAAAGTGACAAGGCTATGAATTCTACAGCGCCAAAGTGAAATGTCAGGGACTAATTCTCTTTATGAACTACAGAATGCTACTCAGTTACTATGTGTCTGTGTGTGTTTGAACTACGAGAGGTTGAGAGCTCAAGGTCTCACCTACAAAACATTCTGGAGTCCCTGGAGGAAAGGGATCTTCTAGAAGAGAGAAACTTCACACTCCCCACCCTGCAACCAGAACTGGAACAGAAGGCAACTATTCCAAACAGGGTTTAGACACCCGTCTGCTGTCACTGTGCATGCGAGGCACTGGAGAGGATGCTGCCCAACAAATCAAGTCCTCTCCCCTGACCTGTTCTGCTTTCTCAAACACGAGTAATATCTGAAACTTCTGATGGCTTAAAAAAATGGAAAACATCATATTTCAGGGCTACTTTCACAGCAAAGAAAAAGGATAGTTATCCTGCTCTTTACACACTCATATTTTTAAAAAGATAACCCACTGATGTCAGAAAAGGAGAGGGGCGTCAAGGGTCTATACTGCAGGGGAAATGTACCTCGAGGTATTGTTTTGTGTTAGACAGTTGAAACGTCAGGATTTTATTTTTATTTTTTTCTTATTATTTCTTTTTTTTTTGTCTAAAGGCAATCTAAGAGATTGGAACCCTGAAAAGATCGTGCCTGTGCTGCCGGCACAGGCACGAGGAGACTGTGATCAAGTCTGTTCCTCGTTACAGTACTGCGAACATCAACAACGAAATGTGCTGCGTGCAAACACTGAAGGTGGGAGAACAACCTCTGCTTACGATACTATGTGTTGAAAATAATGCCTAGACCAGAGCAATGCAGGTGCCGTGATTCACCACAGGCAAGATCAACAAAGAGATGCCGTCAGGACAAAGAGGAGGGATGGCAGGCTTTCTGGTGTCCACCGCCTCACCGCGCTAGCTATTTACAGCCAAATGAGCGCAGGGGGCTGGGAGAGACGGCGCGGGCCTGAGGGGCGGTGGAAGAGGAAGAGAATACTTTTTTTGCCCGCCAAGCAACAGTCTTCTTCCTCACAGAGCAACCAGGTTTCCTTACAATTAAGTTCACTTAAAAATGATTAAAAAGGAAGAAAAATAAAAAAGGAGCAAGGAGGAAGAGGAATTTTCTAAACTGATGCAGAGTTAACTTTAAGGTCAGCACAAGTGAGGCATGGTTTCCTGAGCTTGAGAGGGTTCTGAATTCAGGAAAGGATGAGGACATTTTATCCAGAGAGCGCTGGGGCCTTTGGGCTCCACTGTTGCACTGGGTTAACACTGCTCGGCTGGGATGGGGAACCCTGTGCCACACTGGTTGACAGGAACTGCAGATGCCCACGATTTGCCGGCCATCAGGCCTGCCAGCCACAGCAACTGATAGGGGGACCCAGGCGTCTCTGTCCAGCTCACTGTGCCGGCCTTGAGCCGCCTGCTCTCACTCCCCTTCCCGGCCAGGACATGGGGATTCCATGGACACAGAAACCATAAAACAAGGATGCAAAGCTACTTCCTTCCCCCTCCTCCCCCCTTTTGCAGAATGCATAGTTAACAATTCACGTTACAAAATAAAGAAGCAATGATGACCACACATATGGGACCTTTTTTTTTTTTTTGAAAAGAAAAAATCCAACAACCTCTTCTTAAATTCAGTATCAAAATTCACATTTGCATAATAATACAGTTCAAGGCCATTCGAGAGGAATGAGAGTGGAGCCGGGAGCTGCATCGTCTCTCCTCCCTTTGTCTTCCTGAATGAAGCTGGAGGAATCTGGCAGGAGGGATTTTCCTCTTAGGGGAGAGTTCTGAGGAATTATGGAAATGGCCCTTAGCATTCACTTGCTATTTCTTTAGAAGATAGGGAGTCAGGAGAAGAGGTGGAATCGTTTAAAACAAACATAAAAACAAATGAAGAGACACTGCAGATTTCTATGTTTAACGATAATTGTTCTGAAGAAATAAAATATGATTCAGATTTTTTCTCTTTTCTTTCTCAAACATTTCAATCTTTGCTTTCAGAAGCTTTTTCCTTGTGTGTAATACCCTGTTCTCATAAACAGCAATATTATGTGACTTCCATTTGGGAAAATAATTGCCTTCTCAGGACACAGACTCAGGGTGGAAATGCGCTGCCCGCTCTGTACGCAGAAGCTAGAAAACACCTTCTTGACATGCATGAATGTGTCACAAACATCGCCATATTTCAATTCTCCAGTGCTTTCAGAAAATAAAAAATAAAACAGCCACTGCCACATGCACACATCACACACTCACACACAAAGAAAACTAGGTAGTGCAGATAAATTCAACCTGCACTCGCAGACTGATCTGGGTCTGTCATCTGTGCACCATCACCTCATTAGCCCCTGTCCCAAGTCCCAGAACCTCTCCCACACGACTCTACATTGTGCAATATTGATGCTAATAAACACTCAACAGCCACCCCTGGGGACTGCCAGGAGGAACGCCGACTTCCCTAGAGACTAAGCTGACCGTCTTTCTGCTTCATCCCAATGGACAGCTTCTTCCTACAACAGGCAGACGTCTCTGTACTCACAAAGGCACGTTCAGAAATACTACATTTAAATAATTTCTTGGACAAAAATTTAAAAGGGGGCGGGTTGGGGTGGTGTTTTAAACACATTTATTCTAACTCAAAATTTCTGGCAAGAAGTGTCATGCTGAATGCATCACTTGGTGAAAAACTCTACTACCTTTAAAAGGTATATAACTTCTTAAAGGGTTCCAAAGATTTTTGCTTCGTTTTGTAGAAAGACCCCCCCGCCCCTTTACATTTTTGGTGATCACATTTAGGGTATACTACCTTCCTCTACAGCGCTCCACTGTAAGGAGAGTCCTGCTGCCAGGCTGCTCCATCTCACCGCCAGTGGCCCCTTACAACCCAGCCCTCTGAGACTGCACACCCTTCAGCTCTCAGAAAGAGTGCCAGCTTCGGAAAGAGGTCTAGCAGAGCAAGCGGGAAAAGTGAAAAGAAAAAAAGCACTTTGTCTCAACTACTGCAGTCTGTTCGCTCCCTTCATAGTTCTTCTTTAGCTGCTCACCAAGAAGAGCTAAGAGCTCCCAGCTTAACAGTACTGGCTTGAAATGGGCCAATTATAAGAGGGAAGTTACTTCCAAAGCAATGGTTTATAGTTTGAAAACTAAACTGAGGCATGAAGTGCTCTGGGGAAACGCCACTTCAACACTTCTTGCCTTTGCCTGACCTTTTCCCTCTCAGGAACAAGTGTTTGTCACAATGAAGACCCGATGACTGAGTTTTGCAGAGACCCTTCACTCAGTGTAGTAACATTTTTTTCCTGGTGGGCATGGCATCTCTTTAAAAACAAATTTAGGTGTATAGCGAACTGAAGAGGGAACTATCTAAATTCTTAGGCAAACACTGGCAGTTTTGGTCACTTTTTTTCTTTTTGGTGGTAATAAGAGATCACAAGGGAGATTGACAGTTTAAAAACCACTCAAATGTTAGAATACTTGGCAATTACTCCAGATCTAGTCTGAGTGACTGCACACATGAGGAGAGCACGGATGCCCAGCCATGGAGTAGCTGTTTCCTGACCTGTATTTCTGTCATTGTCCTGTAGATGTTCATGGCCTCTTTTCTTTGGTGGTACAGACGTGTGGGGTGGCATTGCAGGCAGGGTAGGGATGGTCAATGGTCAATTTTTATTAAGTTATTACTATGTTCACAGATTCTTGAAGTTGGTAATTACTTTGAATCTAAAGAATGTGATGCCAACACCTCCTTTATCAATATCAAATTTAAGGTCAAGAGAACCACTACCATCATGAACAAATGAGGACCATCTTGGGAAATACACCTCTGGCACTGCCCGATGTACAGACCTTATGCAGAGCGTGCACTAACTCTGGAAATACAGACAGTATTCTATGTTTTTTCATGGACTGACAAATGTCCTTGACAACAAGATGTTCATTTGTCTGTTTTAGTGTGTGTGGATACACCGTAATAGCAGACAAGAAAGCAGATGGGGTGTGGCATAGCACGCAGCAGAGGGTGAGGGTACCCTACTTTCTGAATGACTGCTGAGGTCTGACAATTCACTGGACCCCTCCCCAGGTGAGAACATCTTCATCTGCACTATCACATGCAGCCTTAGCTGTGCACTCACAGGACGCAGAACAGTTCAAGATTAAGATTCTTTTCTCAGAAACACTACGAAGTGCAGTTAATGCATAGACATGAAGTTTGTCACAGAACTTGGCAAAAACACTGGAGAAGAAAACCGTTTTTTTTTTTTAACCAGCAAAAAATCTCTCTCTACTCCTAAAGACCCTATAGATAATTCACACAAAAGGAAAGACCCAACCCCAAACAATAACCTACAGAGTGTTACTTGTTGAATTTGAACTCTGAGGATGGGGCAGAGTCAGACTTTTTCTACATAAAGACTCAATTGTTCCCTCATCTTAAGAGATGGCTATTGCAGCCAAGTCTGCTGAAGACATCCTATTTACACTGTAGAGGAAAACAGGCTTGGCTTAAATGTTTTGCTTAGCACACAGACATCTTCGTTCTGTTTAAGAGTCAAGATGGCAGAATATAAAATAATCTTAAAAAGTACACAGCATCTGAGGTCAGTATGGAATCTGGCTGTTAACCCTCCCCCAAAAAGGCGGCGAAAGTGAGAGTGAATATTTGCAGCAAGTTAATAGCCCAGGAAATTTTAGTTTCTGCTAGACATATTCATAAAAGCTCTTCCAAGTTCTTATGCAGGAATTTCCTTTCTTTTTCTTTCTTCTGCATATCTTACATACCACACTGAACCCACAGGAACATGGAAGAATCAATTGCTAGCTTATGCTACATTCATGTCAGAAGAGGTGGGAAAGTTCTTAGAACAGGAGTCACAGTAAGAGGAAGTCAAGCTGCTATAAATAAAACTACCTGAATGGCAAAATGGATAATGTTGATCTACTAGGGGACACTGATGAGAGAGAATTTGGTTTGGAACCTTAATTATAGCACTGCTAAGTCAACTTCTGTGAATATTGTAAATTAAAACCATCAAGGCCTAGGGAGTGAGGGATCGGTGATGCCACACAGGCCATCCATTTCTTCACAGTGTCTTGGAGATCTGAGCTTTGACTTTTTTTTTTCTTCAAACACCTAGAATTAGGTTGTGGCAGTAGATCTCAGTTGCCAGCAGAGGTCCCGTGTGATAGAAGACCTCCCTTCCCTCCATGTGTTCTGTTCTTTTGGCTACTCATGTGGTAGACAGAAACCAAGTTTGTGATGTCTAAGATGGATACCTTTAGTCATTAGTAATCAAGTGTTTAAAAAAGGATATCAGTAAAATTTGGAAAGCTCAAATTTACATGATCAAAATGTTTATAAAACAAGCCCATGTAATGAAAGGTGACCAGCAAGCCTCACTACACATGTCAGAATGTGGTGGAAGAAAATACAATCCCACTGAATTTTCTGAGTGTAATGAAGTCACCTAGACTCTCAGCAGATCTATCTTTTGCCAAATAGCAAGGAAAGAAAAAGAGCTTTTCTCTTCCATTACATCACGCTGTATCCTGTTCTTAGGTCATTGCCAACCAATAAAGCAAAGCTTCCAGCAAGCTGACAAAAAAGGGGATGCTGGGGAGAAAGGGGGAGAGACACAGAGGACAAGAGCAGAAAAGCAGGAACCCCTTTCCACGGGCTCAGTACACAGGGTCTTTCCAAATCACTGCAGTTGCCGCAATGTCAGGCCTGGAGAGCTCGATGCACAGCAAAAGAGGGCAATGCCACAAGGAAGGGACTAGGTGTTCCACATTATCAAGACAGAAGCATATTTAACTTCCTTGATTTCTGTTTATTTATTTTAAATTTAGCCCACTGCCTTTGGGACCTGTCCAGAACCACTCCAATTTCCTTAACAGGCAAGTATGTTAATGTCTGTGGAGTAACTGGACCACATGCACATACACACATGTTCTTGCTCAGGATGTCTGGGTGTATGTATGAAGGCACTAAAGCGGTTTTAGAGAAATTGCAGGCAGCAACTCCACCCACTCCCTTTAGCTGTTGAGCTGGAGTTTCTTTCCCACTGGGAAGCTTAGATGTTGAAAAGAAGCTGTGCTCATGCTTGGGAACCTGAGCCCTGGCCCCGGGAGGGAATACAAAAGGAGAATCCGACATCACCAAAAACTGAAAGGAAATATTCCATATCTCCGGGGGAGGGACAGGGATAATTAAGCAGCAGATCTTCAAAACAGCAATCAAAATGAGCACAACAGTAGCTGGGAGCTAAAAAAGTAAAATCACTTGTTCCTTATTAGATTCTTCTATTATTTTCCCCTCCTCCAATAACAAAAGGAGGTAAGACATTCATTAATAGAACAGTCCATAGATATTTTTCCTCTAGTAATGCCTATATTTAAAATTTGTTCCAAAAATTAACCTATATTTCCTAACTCTTTACATAGATTCTCAGCAATCCAACCGTACTATTTTACAGATTAGAGTGACTTTTTTTTTCCTTTAAGCTGTTGTTTCTTTCTTTTGTTGCTGGGGTTGAAGGGGCAGGGAGAAGGGTTCCCTTTAAGAAAAATAAAAATTATTAGGGGAGATTTCAGTTCAGTCTTAAATAGAAAGGAAGTGGTGGCATTCCTATGTATATATATCAAATATTCTCCCATTAAATTACACAATTCAAATGAGTCCACAAGAGAGCTCTTATAAAACTTAATCCTTCTCCCATATTTTTTAAGATAATGAATTTACCTGTTGCTGCTAAATTGATAATTCTTAAAAAATATTTCTATGTGTTTTAAAATGTATGATCCCCAGTATGACAATGTTTGGAGACTTTTTTTTTTACATTTTTTTAAGTAAAAATTGTCTAAACTTTTTGAAGTTTCAGGAACTTGTAAAAGTTTATCAACAGGAAAGAAACAGCCGTCTATCTAGGATAAGATACGGTTAAATAAACCATCTTCAAAAAACTGGCTTCCTACCCTAGAATTCCTGAGAATGCTTGCAAATTTTAAAGCAGGAAAATAAATGTTAAAAACAAAACAAAACAACACTGTTAAATGCTCCCAGAGTTAGTCTTCATCTAAAATATATATTTATATGTGTATATATATGTGTGTATATATATATACGCACTTTTTGGTCTTTTTTTTTGTTTTTAATTTTTTCCCTTTAAGCTTATGATGGAAGAACATTTTAGCTTCTCATGTTTATTTTTACATATTTCAAATCCCTCATTATGTCTTGTAAACAAGAGGGGCTCTAGCACCCGGCTTTCACCGTAGTATCCTAAGGAACTCAACTAACCCATAGTGCAGGTTGAGGAACTGAAGGGCAGGAGGGGAGGAGGGAGGGACAGGACACGGCAGGGAACTAAGAGTGGCAGTGGACAGGGTCACCACTGGCTCACAGGAGCCATGGGACATGTTCCTGGCCTGGGGACACTAACATTTAGCCTTCCCGAGATGTCCGAACGCAGCTGCTCTTCACCTGGAGGTCACCACACATGACAGGGTGTTGCTCCACACAAAGAGCAGTCAGTAGGGGCTGGAAGGACATGTTTTGTACTTGGGCAGAGGTGGCAGAGGCATGGCGGTGATGAAAACCGGACAGCAGGAGCAGGGCACAGTTAGTTTTCTACAAGGCATCCAATGGGACCAAACCAACGCTGGAAACTCAAGTTTGACCACCTACCCACAAAGGGTTCAAAAAGACTTATATGAGCAAATGCTCACTTGAATTACATGTCAATCTCTTTTGAGGCTAGGTTTATAATCAACAGGATAAGCCAAGAGGACTACAGAATTCTCATTCTTTGTCTCACAAACCACTTAAATGCAAATGATTTGTTTTGCCTTTTCCTATACACACCCACCCACCTACACACAAACACAAGTTAAGAGTCAAATACATTAGGCATTGTTGTATCCTTCACTGAAGATGCTAAAGAAAGAAAAACTCCCTTGTCCTCACTAGCAGCAAGTTACGGAGGACAGCAGAGGTCTGCTCCCACCAAGGGTTGGAATGGGCAGGTATTTGCTGGTACAGAATGTCGGCACTTTATGTTAAACAGTATAATGCAGACTGGGATGTCCACACAAGTGCTAGCACATTACCGGCATACATTCCCTCCCCCCCACCCTGCCCGCCCACCCACCATCTGCTTTGTATAAAGGGGTATCCCTTCGGGTCTGCTAGAACTTTTCACAAAAAGCAGTTTGATACATTTTGATTCCAACATAAGTACATACACGTTGGTGATAACTGTGGATTAAAACTTGCCCCCTATTCGGCCCAGAGTATTACTACATTGATGCTTAAAAAAAAAAAAAGAGTCTTTAAATACCGAAATAAAAAAAGCTACATTACAAGGAAAAAAAAAAAAAAGAGGTCAAAACCAAGAAAAGGTGCAATACTTAAGTCTTTGCTAAGTTATACCTGCCTAAGCAGAACCACATACACAGAAAACACACAACACAGAGGAACAAAAGGAAACGCTTGAAGTACACACTGGTTTAAGAACATTCGTTAAGTAAACGTTTCTGTCAGTGATGGCCTGGTGCTGTAACACGCCCCGGCCTGGCACAGGTAACGCTCAGCAAGCGAGGAGCAGAGGGAGGAGCTGCGGATGCTTTCAGGAGGCTGCTCACAACTTATTTTTTTCTGTTTTCATAAAATGAAAAAGAGAACCAATAGAAATATTTAATTCAGCATTACCTGACTTTCTGATGAATTGCTCATACCTGATTACTCAAGAAAGGGGGAACACAGGTTTTCTGCTTTTGAAACATCACATAATTAAAAACTATCTTATGGTCTGTTCCCATTCAAACTAATGAAAAGGCCTGCATGGAACTAACAGATATTCAGATGTGCCTAGTGGCTACTTATTTTAAAAAACAGAAATAAACACACACCAGTTGCTCCAAGACACCTCCTGCCCTCCTAATTTTTTGGACTTGGCAGTGCTCCACTTTACAGCTAGGTCAAAATCAAAGCTAGAGAAAACTCACACTCAGACTAATTTGCAAATGTAAAGGAGCTCCCTGCTTGACTCATTAAAAAGCATCTGTAATGCAGCCCAATGGAGTTGGAGCTGCTTCAGTAGCACTGGCTCCCCATGCGTGTGTTCTCAGAGTTAAAAAAAAATAATAAAAGCAGATGGCCGGCCAGCCAGCCTGCAGACTGTCAGCAAGGCAGCTTTCTGAGAAATGAGGGTGGGGGAGAAGAAGGGGCAGCAGGAAGAGGAAGAGGGGGAGACAGGCATCCACACACACAAAGACAGAGAGAAGGATGCACGCGAATGCACACGAACACACGTGCACACACATACCAGAACGAGCATGCCTGGGCAGTTACATGTGCCAGAACACACTGGTATTTATCAACCAGCCAATCACAAATTTTTTCCTTTTTTTTTTTTTTAGGTTTTTTGTGTTTTTGTTTTTAAAGTGAGGCTCCGTCAAGTCTTCCCTCCCCCCACCCAACAATGCTTTTGAATCCCTTCCCTCCCAAACATGGTAGACCTAAGGACGGAAACACACCCAGTGCAAACAAAGTTAAAAAGCTATTTTTTTCAGTATATATGTTTCTTAGCAACAACTTCCATATAACATGAAAAAAGTGAAAAACTAGAAACTAATTTTTTTAATTTTTTTGTGTTTAAATTTAAATGGTATGTGTACTTGCTTCACATTGTCTTTCTAGGTTGGCGTTCATGATTCAAGTATTTCAAGAGTGATATGTTCTCTTTTTGGATTCATATTCCAAACGAAAAAACTGAAGTTGTAAGGGAGGCAACTATGTGCTCAGACAGTCTGTCAATGACCCACCTTTTTTTCTCTCTCCGTTTTCTTTTTTCCTTTTAAAAATGTATTTATTGCAAGTTGAAAAAAAAAACGAAAAGGTCAAGTTAGTGCTGCTGCTGTTCCAAAAAAGGTCACGAGGTCAGAGTTGAAAGTTTTAAGTTCAGATTGAATCCGACCCTCCTCCCAGAAGGTCACCAGGTAGTAAGGGAGCAGGGCTGCCCATCCTATGGGGATCTTCCACAGTCGGGACTCCCCACAAGCTAGAAGAATAGTTTGGGGGCCCCCACAACGAAGCGCCAGCAAGATCGGCCCCACTGCTGCCACCAGCACTGCTGCTCCACTGCCCGAGCCCCGTGGACCCACCAAAAAGATTCAGGGCAGGTCCCACAGGATCTGACTGGGTCTGGCTGGTCTCCAGCGATTGCCAACCTGCTGCGGGTGCACTCGGGGTGGCTGCAGGTGTAGGGGGCTGAGCTTGTGCCAGAAAGCGGCTAACTTCATCATCGGTGGCAAACTCAGCCAGGATGGTAGTGTTTCCCAACACACACCTGGAAAAAAGAGGAGGGAAAGAGCCATGGCTTTGGGGGCAATCCTAAAGCACACATAGGGACTGAGCACTTTGAGTCCTTGCTATTCCAAGTGTGGTCCTTTGGCTAGAAGCTTCCACATCCCTGAATGCTTTCTGGAATGCAGAATCACAGGCTCCACCCCAGGCCTACAGGATCAGAATCTATATTTTAACCAGTGATTGAGAAGCACTGATTTAAAGCAGAAACGTATCACTAAATCTCAAGACATCCAAAGACCACTAGAGAGTACCACATATCAATATTCCTTCGCATATGGAATTTGTGTGTCAAGAAAATGTTACCTCATTTTTTCCACCATGGTAGGTAAAAGATTACAGCCTAAGGATCAAGCTGGCCCAGCTTCAGGGCCAGGCTCACTCTCCAAGCCTCACCATCGCTGGCTCTGCTCGTAGCTTTGTCATGGCATCTGCAGCCACAGGGAGCAGCTCTTTCCTATCCAACAGTTTTTTACAGTGGCTGGAAGGGGAGGGCCAAAGTCTGATCCAGTTTCACCTGCTTCAAGCAAAACCCAAAACCCTTGCTACCCACGAAGACCATAATATGTCATCATCACCCACAAAGAAACCAAAGCAAGCAGCTAGACTATTATGGGAAGTGACAGCACTTACAGTATTTCACATTTTCATAAATACTGGCTTTGTTTTATGGTATTTAAAATTTATTTACTGCTTCACTATTTCACCAATTCTTTACTTTTGGAATTCTGACTACTGGCCTATGATACACACAGGACAATCTGTGCTTAGGCAGGTAGAAAAGATCAACAATCACAACACCCAAGCAATCACTTATTCAATGCTGTTTTTGTGCATGGTCTCATGCATCTTTGTTTAATGAAGCAGGATGCCAGAATACTCACACGTGCATCTTCGTGCATGTTTTGTCTCAGGGAGTGTAGGCTGGGTACTCACATGTGCAGTGCAGTTTGGGCCTTGGCTGCTTCCTGTTTGGTGCTGTATCGGATCAGGGCAGTGCCCTGGGTTAGGTTCAGATGGAATGTCAGCAGTGGGCCATGCTGCATGCAGATGGTTCTCAAGGTTGACCCATCAATCTAGAGTAACAACATTCATGAGATAAAAACAAGAGGTGGGATATGAAAGGAAGTCAAGTTAATTTTCTTACGTATGAGATTGAGAAGGACTTGTGCTTTGTAAATAACAGTAGTATCAGTCCTAGGTAAGTCTTGCAGAGATGCATGAAAAACTCAAAGCAGGGAAAGAGTGTACTGAATACAGAGGTCTTAAAGGCAAATTTTAAGATATTCAAAGCTGAGCTGAGATCTAATGTACCCATTTTGCAAATAAAAGAGTTTGCACAACTACAGCTGAAAACAAAAGTATATTATTTAACTCAGGATCCAGGGTCCTTAAGGGGTAAACAAGTGAACATGTGTTGATTTGTAGAGACCTAAAAAGCAGAATTAAGATGGTACCCAAGTAAGAATTTAAGAAAGTATGCAAACTTCTCAGCATCATTACTCATGCAGTCATCTATCTCCCCAGCTCCCAATCTCACAAAGAACTAAATAGAAGGGCACAAACAAGAAAAGCATGGCAGCCCATCTGATGGTTTAGAATGCTGAGGGCTGACCCAGCTCACAGACTATTCCCTTGTCTTCCCACCCCCGCTACGGCCATCTCAAGGTGGGAATATTTCTACCTACTTCTCTGCATCCTCTGCTGCCTTCAGCCATCTTGACCAAAGGTTGTGGTTGTTCATCTTAAGTCAGACTCTCACCACTAAGATGTTCAGTGATTAGAAATAATTTCTCTCAATTGCGACCCATTAAGAACAAATCTATTTATTTACTGATTATTTGTAAGTCATGATCTTAACTAGGTTTATTCAAGCTGCTCAGTCCAATACTTCAGTTCATTTCTTTGGAAAAGAAGCAGATCACTATTGAAACAGCCTTAAAAAGTGCTACTGGCAGGGGCAGGGGAAACATTCTGTGGTTTTGTCATGGAAACCCTACAGGAGGAAAACTGGCCATTTCACCATCATGCTTTACAGAAAATGACTAGACAACAGCTTTTAGCACTGTTTTGTAAATGATGATCAACTATATGCACATTGCCACAAGCGACTTTTCAGGAGAGACATACTCTCAACAAATTTTGCATAATGAAAAGTCACTTTATCCAGGTACCAAGAGGTGCCCTTATAACTTGGTAACTCTATTAGGTAGTTTTAATTTTTAAAGTTAATCAGTTCTTCCTAATACAAATACAATCAACCACTCTATTCATTTCATCTATAAATACACATGCACTTAGTATTTCTCTTATGATAAACGGAAGTGAACAGCTGGTTAGCCTGCCCAAACTCCTTTCAACACAGGGTATCCCTTATTGGTATTTCATCCTAACCATATTACAGCTCCCACAGTGTGACAACTTTTGGAAACAATGAGGCATATACAGTTTTGAGGTAGGTCACAGAAAATCTTCATACTTCAGTCAACTATCAGCTAGAAAATCAACCTCGGGCTTTAAGGTGAGTTGATTAGATACATGGAGATTAACAGCCAACCCAGACTCTTCCTCATTTATTTAGGAAACTGCTGTTCTTAAAATGTGCCTTGAAATACGAGCTCTGGATTTACTCCCCACAAATGGGTTCAAAGGGCAAATAAATTCAGAAGAAGCTGTATTTTCCCACAGAGGATCATAATACACGTTAGCATATTAAAGGGTGTAAGAAGTTCGGTAGTGAAGAAACCTACTTAATTTTGTTTAATCAAGTATTTATTCCAAACATATTAGGCCACAGACTTATCACTATCTCATGGGAGCACTCTGGAAAATGCTGGCTTACTGCACTGCCTATGAATCCATTAATGAATTGAATGCCAGACAATTCATTTTATGTGTTAAAGGAGAGGCATAATTGACTACTTTTAACAAGGTGTTGTAAAGGTTGTGTTGTCAAGTCCAAATGAAGGTCATGGGCCCAGTGTCGATGGGTTCATTTAACCTCATCTGAGTGCTCAACATAATGCTGCTGCAAATACGTCAGTTATCAAGCAACCAAGGTGAAAGGGAGGGTGGCTTGGTGCAAATGAAACCCCCCCACTGTAAAAACAACCCAGAGGGCATGTTCAGATGAGAGCAAATTGGTAATGCCATCTACACAGAAGAGGGTAACAGATGGAAAATTAAAAGTACCCATGTGTCATTTAAGCTATGAAATCAACATTCTGTCTACTGCAGAGATGGATGGTTATTTATTTACGAAGCATAAAAATGGTTAATGTTGAGCCTTAGGTCTTGTTGGGTAACTAACAAAAAAACAAGTAACTTTTTGTGTGTGTTTAACACACAAACATCCCCTTCCCGTTTGGCTCAATTCTGACAGGCAGATATGCACAGCCAGTTATCTCTGCTAAACGGAATTCACCAGAAAGTAACTACCCCACTCTCATTATTCATGAACTACCTGTGTGTTAACATCGTCTTGAAAGCAGGCATGAGGCCGAGTGGCCAACATCTCCCCATTAGAAGTAGGCTCTGAGCCTAGGTGGGGAGACCCACTCCTGCAGGCTGGACCACTTTGCAGTGACCAGGGAATTAATGAGCTTTCATATCTGGCAACCTCTCACATCTCTGAGTTTCTCTCTCTTAACAGTCAAGTCCTACCTAGAAAATCGCAGACAGCATGCTTACCTGTGGAGTGAGATTGTGAAGAACCAGCCAGTAACTAGGACGAACTGAACCACCATCACTCCAGGTAGAGGCTGGAAGCAACCAGAAAAAAGATTAGGACTGAGTGAGTGAAAAATGAATAAAGTCACGAGAGAGAAACATTTTCACATAGCCCACATAGTCCTCCTTTTTATAATTGTCTTCTTTTTTCCACCTCACTCTGACCTTCTTTAACCTGTCACGGAATAGCTGGTTCTCTTCTTAGACCTTGGTCCTCCATGCACTCTTACACCTTATTTCCAAGACAGTATTTTCCTCCTAGGTGTTCTTACTCTGCTGTTCATCATTTTTACGCATTGGGAGTTTTGGGGTCCCTCTGCCTTATATTGACTGAAATTTTCCACTCAAGAGATACTTTTTCCTCTACCAGATAATCGTGATTTCCTCTCCTGTGAAGACTTCATCATGTCATCACCATTTGTGTTAACATAAGCCCCTCGTGTTTGAGAGATGATGCTCCTTTAGGCGATCCTTCTCACCCGAGGCAAGCCGTGAGTCCTGTGTCCCCCACCCCCTGACTGATCGGGGTGCTGTGCTGCTCCAGGGAGATGATGGTTTGGGGTTGGTCAGACCAGGAGGTGGGCGGGGAAGCGGTGTAGTGTTCCTTGAGGAAATATGGTTTTTCCACATCTTGTTGGAGAGATGAGTGGGGTTGTGTCCTATGGGATCTGGGGACCATGTTGATTTGTAATCAGGGAACTTTGCTATTAGAAAATTAAGAAAAGAATAAGGTTAGGTCACTTTTATTAACAAATACATTTAAGTTTTGTGTATATACACACACTCATAAATACATAAACATTTATATTCTAAAAATAGTAAGTACACATTTTAAGAGTGGCAATACAAAAAATAGCATTTGAGCTTATTAAATATAAAATTTTCAATAACTATTACTCTGAATTGACAAATTAACACATGAACTAAAGATTTAATAGAATAATTCTCTACTGCTTTCTTAGCTGATCCTAAAACCATTAGTTATACAGACACAATAGAATGGGAAGCCTAACATAAGTATTATTAATAAGTATTCCCTGACTGAACAGAACGTACATTAAAAAATTATACTTGATCCAGAATATTAGATATTGACATTCAGATTTCTAAAAGACAATTAACAAATATCCACTAAGGATTTACTATGTTTTTAAGGCACTAAATCAGTGCTGTGGGTAATATAAACAGTTATTCTCAAGAACTTCAAGTTCAGACGGGAAGACAGAGCAGATGAACAACAGAATTGGTATCCCCAGGCAACGTTGTAGGTTTAATACCAGAGGAGAGAGATAATGCTGGGCTGTCAATAAAGGCTTTGCAAAGACAGGTCTTGAAGGATTTATATAAATGTCTAATAAATGGATGGGCTCAGAGAGACAGGAAAACATAAATCAAGGTTCAGCTTAAACTTTAACTATACAAAGTATGTTTTCCCCCAATTTTGCTGAACAACATTTCACAGGGGCAGAGAGGTACTGGAACACCACTGAGGACAGGCTAGGGGCCAATAAAGATGATATCAGGAATTTTTGCAATAGATCCAGCGCGTAATGTTCAAACAAGGGTCCAAGCTTGGACGACAGCACATAGAATGGAAGAAGGAATGGATAGGAACAAGATGGCTTCAAAATGAACCACCTGGGAGACACTATCACTGCCTGGGTCCAGGGAGCAAGTGAGAGCAAAGAGTGAGAAAATGCTGAGGCTGTGTGACCAAGCGATGCACGGGGAGCATCGCAAAGAAAAACAAGGAGTTTAGTTATGAAGGAAAGACAATTTTGGGGGAAGGAAAGTATACATTCATTTTTGGGTCATCTCTCAAGCGAATGTCCAATTGTAGACAAAAGATAAAATTGTTCAATGAAGACATGGGCAGCTATGGGAACAAAGGAGTTATGTGAAGATGGTAAAGAAAGAGGTCCTATGAAAGTGTAATGTAGGGGGGCGACAGAAACAATCAATACTGAACTGGCTCCTTACACACTCACTCAGACCTGAGGCAAATTGTATCAGCTCTTTGAATCTCAGTTTCTTCATCTATGAAATGGGGAGTAACACCAGGACCAGCCCCACAGACTTGGGTGAAGGTAAGGTAAGAATTCAAGCTGAACGCATAGCACACTGCCAAAAAATGACAGGGTATTGCTACACGGTTAGTATGACACAAAGGTAGAAAAGCAAAAGAAGAGAAGGCAATATTTAAGGCCACAAACCTCAGTGTCTTAGTAGCTGGCTAAAGATTCATTTAAATTGCTTTTGCCTGGATAAAGAATAGAAGACTTATTGGCTTTAAAGGCTTGAGGTCCAACCTTTCCAAGACCAAGGTGCCAATTACTAATGATTTAAATACCAATCTATAATGCATTGTGTTATGTGAGCGACTTCAGAGGCTTTATTATATCCATTAATTTTTCCATTTGCTGTTGTCTTTCAAAAAAACAGAAGAAACTCAACAAATGTTGGTAGTACTAATCAAGGCCCTCTTTTCTTCTGTTGGCTTGGCTATCTGCCCTTAGCATTGGTCTGTAAGTGGAGGGATTTTTTAGAGGAAAGCAAGCTGTAACCGGTTGCCTTAGGAATAACCTGATCTGACTGGTTCTTCCCATGGCCCTTAATTCTCTTGGCCGACTGCTTCAAAGAAAAGCCCTTGTGTTATCAAGATGAAACCTCTGCTCTCAACACCCATAGCCCTCTGCAATTATGTCACCATCAGCCTTGTCCTAACGCTGTTTTTGTCTCAACCTGCCTCTGCAGGACTGGAAGCCTCTTGAGGATGCAGCCAGTACAAGCGGTGCACCCCCACCTACACTCTCCCACGCTGTTCAACTTCAGTAAGAGTACTACTTAAGAAGGAACGCTGATTTCCTTTGTAAAAGGGTGCAGGGTGGAAGCTAGCCCGAGGGAAACAAGCAGATCATACTCATACCTGAAGTGCTATGAACGGTGGTAAAGGAGTTGTCAGAGGCACTGTAGGGCCAGGCACCAGGTGAAGGCAGCGAGGTGTTGAGGGAAGAATTAGACCCTGTGAGTGACCCATGAAGAACAAGATGAAATATTGCAGATAAACGTTAGTAGGACTAGTGAAACCTTGAGTATTTCATTCAACCTTCAACAGAAGGGAGCACAAAACATGTCTAAAAAAATAAATGTGAAAAGCTACATATTTTCACGTGTTATGATTAAATTATTACATACAAGCAAGTACAGATGAAGCCATAGATCGACACATATGAAAATGCTGGGTGCAGAATGATAAGGATGTTTCACTTATTTACCTGTGGTGTTATCCCGCAGAAGTTGGTGGTCAGTATCTACAATGGGAGATGTGGCTGTACCCCCCAGCACACTTCCTGGGGTGACATAGGGGTCAGATTCAGGGTCAATGTTTTGGATACCTTTCCATGGCACTCCTGGTTGGAATTCTGAGACACGGAAAACAAATGTTAGTGGTAGGAGGCTGTTCAAAAAGATGGTAAAATTAAGCTAGTTTGTGATATAAGAAATAGATCTATGAAAAGTCTAAATGCTAAATCTATTTTATCTCAGATTTTCATCATAAAATTAAAAAAAGAAGAAAGTCAGCCTGAACATATACTCTGCCAGCAGCACCTTTGTGCTTCACAACATGCTGACTTTCTCTGTTCGTCTCTCTGTGGTTGCCAACTTGATGCCAGAGCTCACCAGTGCCTGGCCTGAGTACCTGCTCATCCTGCTCCCAAGGAAATTCAGGTCTGAGGGAAGGGAAGCAGGACTAAGTACACTGGGGCCATGAGAATTATCCAGGCATGTAGGACAGGAACTAGGAGAAAATCTGGGCTGGAGATTAGTGACTTCGCCAGCTCATCTCACTAGAACTGGCTCAGATGCACAAAAGAAAACATGGTACAAATGACCATGACCAGCAGAAAACATTTGGCTTTCATGAGAAAGCCTAGTGTGTATGTGCTTACAGTTTTTTTTTTACTGGTGAGTTTAAATCATATTTAAAGTTATGTGATAGAATTACAAACTTTTAGTTTCCTAAACATGAGGAGCAGCAGTATGTATTATATAAGAACAACATGCATTATGAGACTACTCTAGTAGAATGAAACTATACATATTCCTATTACAAATAGGTACATTTGTGTATTACACATATACATATGATTTGTATACACAAATCATACCCATATAGAAGTAGTTTAGAAGGACAGAGACCGAATTTTTAATTTTTACTTTACTAAATTTAAAATTTTTTCTATAGTGAAAATGGATTATTTATACTGAAATAAAAAGAGAGAGAAAAGAAAAAAAGTAAATCTCATCACATTCGCTACTGCATACCTGGAACCTAACTGGTAATACTTACTTAAAATAAGCAAATCAGTTCAATGAACACTGCAGAAGCACCCACTTTACAAGGCACTCCATGCACAGATGAATGCCAATCCCCAACTCACATCACCTTCTTTTATCCCCAGATTCTGCTGCTGATTATCCTCAGCTTATCTATGCCTGCGCAGTATTTACCACACAGTACCTGACCTTGTAGCTGATCAGTCTACACCTCATCTTCCTGACTGAACTCTACAGAGCAGAAAGCCTGTCTAATAAAAATTTTCTATCCTCCCACTGCACAGCACATGCCTTGCTTTTATCAGACAGTAATTAATGAAAAAATTAAAGTGAGTGTTTTAGAAAAGTGGGTAGCCAAAGCAATCTGTTCAGAACCTGAAATTGACAACAGAAACCAAAGGACAATCCAGGAAAAATATTTCCTGGACAATTACCTGGAGGCCAGCTGGCATTGCTGGATTTATTTCCAATTTTATTTGTTGGTGGAGATTTGGCAGGTAACCAGCTATCACCAGCAGGACCCGTATGGCCACCCAGTGTGTCACCCGGGATGATATCAAACTGGTTGTACGGTGAACCTCCTCGGGTCTTACCAGGGGCCACTATAGCGCCTGAGAAAAGAGAGAGGAAATTAGCTGACACCCCGAAAGGATCCTGTGAACAGAACTTGACAATCTTTTTATTCAGAGGAACTCATCAAATACAGTATTCTGAGGCTGATCCAGTAAACAGAACACTGGAATGAGAGGTCACACCTGAGACCAAAGAATATAATTAAGATGCAGGATGACCAGAAACCATTTATTTCATCTTTCTGAGCCTCTCAGTTTCTCACTTACGCACATAGCCATTCTCTCATTCTTGAATGTTGAGTTTTAAAATTCCATGGTCTTAAGAAACCAATGAAACTTTGATAAACTATGATTTTACCCTTAATCACCCCAATTTCTATACTAATGACTCAAGAATGAGAAACAGGAAAAATACTAAGCAATCTGCAGCATGTAAAAGGGTTTTAAACTACACCTTGACTGTACTGATGCTACCCGCCCAAGCACTTTGGTGCTGGCCAGGCCTAGTTCAGCTGGAAGGAGCAATATGAACAGACGGAGTCCAAGAGAGAAGAGCATCTGCAATTGCTTTAAATTCTGAAGCAATGAGATGGAATTCCCACCTCGAGTCTTTGCCAGCACAAGACCAGAGCTGAACACTGCAGCTCTGAGATCTGTGGCCCCACAAATGAAGAACAGCAAAGCCTTTGTATCCACTTTCCTGAGAACATTTTAGCAGTGTAGTCAGTGCCCCCTGTACCCTTCATGCATTTTATATGCAACAAGGCAGGAAAAAAAAGGAAAGCTTAAAATTCCTTTAAACAAAAAATGGGCTTTACTTTAAAATTTTCAACCTCTGTGATATTCCATTCTACTATTTCTCAAAGAAATTGTACATGCTATATTGTGCCACTAGATCTACCCCTTACAGTGTTGTTAATGAACAGATGAAATTCTTCTCAGGGTAATATATTAAAATATTTGTATAAATATTGATTAAATTATCTGCTTGGTTTGGCATAGCAGGAGTATTATCAAAACTATCTCCATGCTCAGCCAAGAAGCCATTTGCTTTTCTGGACCCACTGACAGAAATGTGACTCAAGGGCACATTATAGTGAAGTAGCAAGAAAATGAAGAACTCTCTTACCTTGGGGATTGCTAAGGAAATGGGGAAACATTAGCCATAAGCTCTAAAAAGACAAGCGGATATTTGACTTTCAAGATATTTGCTCACATGCCGTCTGTGTTTATCATCACACACCTAACATGTCTTTGGGGACAAGGGAACCTGATGAAACATCAGCCTAAAGAAGCAGGGTAAATGCCCAAAGCTACAGATGCTGGGCTTGACTTATTCAGTCCAGAAACATATTTTATAGTTTCGATAAATCATTCTGGATTTCAGGGCATGAAATGAGATGATAATGCTTAGTGATGGCTCCATGTGGCCCCTTCACCAACTCTTTGGTGGGCACATTTGAGAGTGACTTATGAAGGAAGGAACTTGAAAGGCTTCAGACCGAAGGGGCCGAGGTCTACCAGGGAGCTGAAGCACGCGCAGCCCAACACCTATTTATACTTAGTTCTCATGGATCCCACTGCCCAAGTGAATTACTGTCAAATGGCACAAAATTGAATCAAAGGCTGATGGAAGGTTTTAAGACCTTTATCTGTTTCACAGGTAAACAGAGAAGCTTACAGTGAATCACGGAGATGAAGGGCTGACCCACACTCAACAACCAAAGCCTGCAATGCCCTCAATTACTGTCTTGCAAACACTGCGAAAAGAACAAGACAGCTTTGGGCAAAGTTCAAAACTCACATATTGATCTATTAGTCATCTTTTGGAAGTTAAAGGTTCAGATAATCAACATGATACATATTTGTTGTGATCTCTTACACCTCAAAAAAACTGATTCTGTTCTCTGAGCCAATTTATCAGGGTTTCATCAGACTTATGGGTACTCAGGTTCACTGCTACTATGGTCAGTCCAGTTGCAGATGGGAAATTTTGCTCCTCTTAATTAGAATCAGAACTTTAAATTTCTTACAATTTGCAATACACACAACCCCATTCTTCCTCTCACAGATAATCATAAAATTTGGGGAGGAAAATCAAGAAACTCACTAAGAAAAAACTAAAGATCTGTGCTTCAAAGTAGTTTTACAGGATACTGAGAGATCAAGAGGTGCTGAGAGTCAGAATAGATGCAACTCATAATGCTTTGCTTGTTCTTACCATTTTTGTGCATATTGGCTTCCTGTGTGGCTACAGAGGGCAGCCCCTCCATCATGGAGGTCCACTGTTTGAAGCGAGACTCAGTTCCTGCCTCCTTCCCACCAACCATGCCATAGTCCATGCCACCAGCGCTGAAGCCTAAAATAGAGAACCACATTTTATGTTTTTCTATAAATTTCTAGTATCAGTAGCCAAGAGTTCTGAGGTAGAACCCATGAATATCTTCCTTTGTCATTTAAAGACTAATTTGTAAGAACTTTCTTTACTCAGAAATAGATATTTTGATTCAAAATGCTGACCATGGCTCTTGCTAAAAAAATAATGATTCTCTAAGGTATGAAAACATGTATGTCTTCTATCTAAATAAGACCATCTTAGTACACCTATGTACTTCACTGATTCATTTAACTAACAACAGGGTACAGGTAGAATGCTGGGGCCAGGGATTCTCCAGCTGAGATGGAGGCCCACATATCAGACCAACATGGTGTACTGCAGCTAGGCGGTTGTGGAAGGGCATCTTGGGGAAGGAAGGCTTTGCAGAAGATGCACATTTGATATAGGGCCAGGCCAGGTATGCAAGTAAGTCAAAAAGTTCTGACTGATAACCAGGAATATTTAGGGAATGATGCGGAGTTCGGTGTGACTCTAGTGCTTGGCTAACTATGGATGAAGTGAGGTGAGTGCAGGAGATGGGGGAGAAATGAAGACTCATGTCATGTAGGGTCTGTACTTATCAGGCCGAGGAACTTGGACCTTTTTCTTTAAGGAGATGAAGAAATTTTTAAACAAATGAGAGAAAGAGATAACTAGATTTTGGTTTTAGAAAGAGAACTGGCAGTGTGAAAACAGCGTAGACAGAAGTCTAGGTAGAATTTGACAGATCAATTTGAAAGAAGTCTTTTTGCAATGATGAAGATCCCAGAGCTTGAATAGGCAATTAGTGAGAGGTTCAAAGTTCACTTTACTTTGAGCCCCTGGTAAGCCTCAGGTGGCAGGCTTTTACCAAGCAGGTGGGTGGGTAATGTCTTCCCAAGGCACAGAGCTGGACAGGTGACAGCCAGTGTGAGAGGCTTGTTGATGGCATCTCATAGGTCCCACTATCCCATTTTGGGTCAGAATGTACTTAATATTTTTTCAAACTGACTCTCAATAAAATACAGGACTAAAATAAATGAAGCAGAGGAGGGGACGAACAATGAATAACCACAGAAAGAAAAGAAAAAGCCACAGTAACTGTACAACCATCCCAGGGAGGTGGGCGAGGCTCCCAGCATGCTGAAGCCCTGGTGGCCTACAGGGGCGGAAAGCCGGCCTCCACGCTGTGTCCACTGTGCTTTCCTACCACCTGACGGTGCCTCTTTGGCTCTCAGACTCCATTTATCCATATCCCACTGAGGGCCTGGATCATGTTTGTCAAGGAGAATTTAATAAATGCGTAATAAATCAAGTTCAAATCATTTCTAACACCTTTTGACCCATGTTTAAAATGTTATAAAGAACACAGTTCCTTTACTGTTTTTAACTGACTTTACTAGTCCAAGTGGGTCCTTGGAGGATGGGGGTAGGAAATAGAAATTCCTTGAATGAGCTGGAAGTACTTCAAATTAAATGGTTTTTTAAAAAAGAAGAGTTTACAATATTTTCTTCTTTGGTCCTAGGGAGCTGAAATGAAATGAGACTAGAGGACAGGGAGGCTGAAAGAAACAGGGCGTCTCTGACATAAACTTTCGTGGCCTAAGTGAGTTTGTTTCTTGGGCAAATTACACCTTTACCTCTGACAAAGAAAACTGCCCAAGGTGCATGGATTCCAGGCCAGCTGAAAATTTGGTTCTAATCATTGAGAAAGAGATTTTGAAAATAACCCAGGATTCTGGTGAAGATTAAAAAGAAGATGTAAGGATTAGTAAGAAGATAAAGAACCATTCCTTACATATTAATTCTCTTAAAGTTGCTCTGAAATTTCTTTGTAACTCTTAGTGAATTAAAGTTATTTAATTTCAGGTGCTTAGAGGAGTTCTTTTGTGACATATTAAGTGTAGAAAATTAATAGGAGTTATAAATCTTAGGAGAGGGGAGAGTTTGAGCAGTTCCAGCTCTGGACCTCATGTAAAGTAGGCACCTTTCTCTTCAGAAACTTGGGGATCAAATGCCACCAAAATATGGCAGCCTCATAATTAAATGACATAACAACAAGCAGCATAATTAAATAACTAAATATGGAAAAAAATTGAAGGGTATATACAAAAAATCAGGAGATAATACTACCTTGAAAGATTCAATCTACAAACCCAGAACTATGAGAGGAAAATCAAAGCAATGTTGTCCATAACCATCTTTCAAGGTCACAGAGTAACTGGCATGACATTAGGATACAGAATGTGCTCTACAAATCTGGATAGAAGCAATTCTGGAGCACTGTGCTCCAGTGGCTGTTACTAACAGAGTGCAGTGGGGTGCTCCACTTATGGCCTCTGGGCTGTTTGTGAGCTTTCATGCCACTAAACCCAGGGAGCACAGACTTCACTGTACTTGCTATTTCATCAAAACAAACTTTCACAGTCCACCCAACTGGCCTCCCTATAATTCTCCAGCTTACAACACAGAACTTTAACTTGAATTCAACTCAAACAAACCATTTAGTTCAATTCAATGAGTATTTATGGAAAGCCTCATTTGGCCTAGGCTCTGTATTAGGAGGTGAGGTACAGAGATAAAGACATGACTTTGCCTTCTCAGAGACTCACTGCACTAGTACATCTCTTTTACCTATCTTATCATTCTTACAAAATATAGCCCATGGCCTACCTTATCTGACACTGCCAGAACTACTTTCTTTGCCATACACTCCTAATTCATCATTCACTCACCACTACCACTTGGCTCATGGCTTATACCTCCTTGAGGAAACTCAAATTGTCCTTATTTGATGAGCCCCTTCACTCTGTCTACTGTTTTCTGCTACTTTTGTTGCAGATTAAAAAAAAAAATTACTGCTTTTCTAATAGAATAAATTACAAAAGCAGGAAATCACCCACAGTTGCCTACTTAACATAACTATTCAAACTACGTCTAAGTGCACATGATACTGACACATTCATAATCCCAGGACAGATACAAGTCAGTCTTCTATTTTAGTAATCTCTAATATTTGAAACTGGGTACACTACACACATAAATATTATAAATTTTGATAAATTTTAAACACAAAAAGCAAATTTTTATTGGAAATGCATTTTCTAATAAGATGAATGACTTTCTCAATTAATTCAGATATCTATGACTGACAAGGACTTATTACTAGAATGGGACGGAGTTCATGCTCCTCTGTTCCTATTTAAAAAATTTTTTGTCGACATAAAGCACCAAGAAACTTTTGTAATTAAATAGATGGAACAAGAAGCAGTCTTGTTATAACACCACTTATTTCTCTGAATTCCTTTTTAGGCATATTTGCTTCTCCCCAGCTCAGTTAACAGATGATAAAACGATTTTTAGATAGGTCTTTTTATCACTTGGCAATCAGGTATATTTTCGATTTTACTAAAAGCAAAGAATTAGAAACTACCTACTTTACAAAAACAACCAGTAAGAATTAGTTAAGAAATCATTAAAGTATTCAACTTCTTAATTTTGAGAAAATATACCCAAACAGCCTTTATCAGGACTTCAGAGACTTTTAATTATTTGTGCTACTCTTTCACCTACAGGCATCTTTTTGAGTTTGATATACTCAGCATTAGGAAAACTGAATATTCATTTTATTACATCTTTGCCAAATCTTTTCAAAAAAACTTTAACCTCTATATATACCTAAAATACATTTTCATCAAAATCTTACAGCTAGGGATTCAGTTTATTCAAAATGGGAAGCCAATCAGACTTGCTTTCAGTCCCAAAATGTATTTTTCAATTCAAATAAACATGGTAACAGGAATTAGGGAAAATTTTAATGGTGAAGTATATTGCAAAAATGCATCTTGGAAGACAAATATTCAGTGGTCAGATCACAATTAATATAATAAAGAATAAAATTTATCTATTGTTTAATAAGTTATCAAAGGTAAAAAAGTTAAGCTAGTATGTTCTTTCTCCTTATTTAATTGGATCATAGCGCACCGTTCTAAGCTACCGCGGGAGGCTTCCTCCTCGCTTGGTACCCTGCACTCCACACTGTGGACGAATGCGCCTTAGTAAGATAAGAGATGGTAGAGGATTGGCTTTTTTTTATGTTAAGTGGAAGAAAGGTTATTTTGAATTTCAGTCAGTTCTCATGCAGACCATTTTTAAGAAAGAGTACAAATGGTGGAAGCTGAAGATCTGAAAATTAATTCCCTTTAAACTATCCAGGATAAAGGGGTCCTTAAAGTCTTTGGTCTTCTCTGCATGTGGACACCTCATTTCTATGCACAGAGAGCAAGAACATTTGTCAGAGGTTACTTTGTCACATAATAGCATGGATTTCAGGTCTCCCTAACTCTTGTTTCTGAGTTTGTATAGAACAGTATCTTCTCTACCAAAATAAAATCTTAATGTTGTCAGTCTGAAAAGAAACCAGCTGTGGTGTGTGGTACCTTTTTTTTTTAGTATTTTTTTAATTGAAGTATAATTGATACACAATATTACATTGGTTTCAAGTTTACAACATAGTGATTGGACAGTTATATACATTATAGTGTATTTACTGTCAACACAGAAAGATGTTACAGAACCACTGACTGTATTCTGTATGCTGTACTTTTGTCCCTGTGACTAATTTATGACTGAGATTTTGTGTCTCTTTATCTCCTTCACCTATATCACCCACCCACCCAAACCCTCCCCCAATGTGTGGTACCTTTTCAATGTTACAATTTTATTTTTAAGCCACTGTTGCCTCACTAACTGGATTCTGCTTACAACATGTTCCCCAGTACTGAAAGAGCTACTGATTTTCCTGCCAACAAATTCTTGATGAATGTCAAAGGTGTAACCCTACTTGTGCTAATTCTATTTAAGTCAGATGAAATACTAGTATCAGACGAATTTTATCAGTTTGCCTTTTAATTTTAATTGTAGTTCCCTGGTTTTTTTTGAGAGAAGGTAACATCATTAAAGCCAAATACCCAAACTTGTACATATTTTAATATATCATAAACTCAGACACATGTAGCACTCACAGCATGGACAAATATTTAAACTGGCTTTAAAAAATTCCTGGTGGCAGGCTGAATTTTTAGTAAAAGACTGCTTTGGACACAGAGGCGTGGAGGCCATCTCTGCCATTTACTAACTGTGCAGCGAAATTCTAGGATATTATCTGTAAGACAGGGATCTTATCTTTGATATCTGTTGGGAAAACAGAGGGTAATGGAGGTCCATCCCTACCACAAGTGTAGAACATTCTGGCAGACTTTCAAAAGAAGATTGTATCATTACTAAAATTTACCAGAAGCGTATCCAGGCACTGGCCCTTTGGTCTGGAGGTCCGGGAGCCCCACATTCAGCGCGCTGGGCACCATGCTGTCCAGGTGCGGCTTGGGCCCCACAGGATGCGATGGCGAGTGCTTCATGCTGGGCTGCCTCTGCTGCTGGAGGGCGCTCACCATGCGAGCCAGCTGGGGGCCGGGGAAGGGAACATGTGAGCCAATATGCTGAATGGCGCGGCTCCTCCAGGGTAAGCAGAGCTGGGCCCCCCATGGGAGCGCCCATGCCCCTACCCCGACCCCCTACTCCATGCGCGCCCGGGCCGCACCTGCTGCTCCTGCTGCTGCCGCACCGCCTGGGACAGTTTCCTCTGGTTCTGGAGCAGCTGCTGCTGCTGCTGCTGCTGCAGGAGGAGCTGACATGCCTGAGGAGCGGGGAAGACGGCAGATGGGCAGACGGCCGGCGTCCCACTGGGACACCTGAATGGTCTTTGCACCGGAGCTGGGGTCGCCCAGTCAGGTGTCCGTAAAGGGAGGACTACCCGGTTCGTGGTCTACTGATCATGTCTACCTCTGGTTAAGCTCATACAGTGACCCTCACACATGCATAAAATGAAGCAAATTAAATTAAAGAAAAAAAAGAGAAGAGCAAATAACCTATCTAATACAGGAGGAGGAAACCTGCTCACTAGGAGGAAATCTACTCACCAACTGAAACTGGGGAATTTGTGGAAGCTGGCTCAGCATGGCAATCTGTTGAGGAGACAACTGGGGCCCCACATTGAAAAGACCTGGGTTCAGGCCACTGTTGGGAAACTGCTTTAGCATTGAGGCAGAAACCTAAAAAAAAAAACCAAAAAACAGGAAACTTTCAGAATTTATCAAAATAAAATTATTTTTCTGTGAAAAGGATCTTAAAGCAAGCATCAATTTTTCCTTGAAAAATATTTATTAGAAATATTAAATGATTGGGAGAACTACACTCAAAGTTAACAATGTTATCTCTGAGCAGTGAGATTACAAGAGCTTTTAAATTCTCTTCTTAGACTTTTCAATTTTGCTACAAAAATTATGAATTTTATAATCAGGAAAACATCTGCAAGACAAAACATTTTAATGACAGCATGACTTTAGTCTGAGACTGGAAATGCGTCATAAAACAAAATATGTGTAAAGCTAATACACAAATACTTGAAAGTTCTTCTGTTATGCAAGTAAGACAAATTGTATTAGTGTATAAATAAGAGACACTGGAGTTTCAACTCATGACTTCTCATGAAACACTCAAGAGTCTCACAGAGGCAGAGCAAAGTGACTAGGTCAAACAGCTCAACTGGTTCCTTGTCCATGGTTTTCAGGAGTCAGCTATGATAGGCTGCAGGAACCGCCAGAGACAAAGAAAGGACTCCTTCCCCTCTATGGACTGTTTGTCTAAGATGCTTTAGCTGGGCAGACATGGGTTTCCCTGTACTTTCACCCACAGAACCCACTGAATCAGCTGGTGCCATGGAGAACAAATGAAATCTGTCTTCCATGAGCGGCAGGCAGCACGCTGGTCAAGAGTTTCCTTCCAGAGGCGGACTGTGTGGGGTTGCCATCTGTAAGGTGTGTGACTCAGGTCACATTATTTAACCTTTCTAAGCTTCACTTTTCTTATCTCCAAGACTGGAACAATAATATGAAGTTCAATGATTGAGGGTTACATGAGTTCATCCATGTTGAATGACTAGAAATGCACTCTGCAAATGTTTGCATTATTCCATAGGCTGGTTCTTCAAATGTTTAGATACAATATTACAGTTCCTTTGCCTCTCACTTCAGGCTAAATACAGTCAGTTCTTTCACCTGTGTCTCAATTTCTCAATTCAGAGCCCAGAACACAAAGTGTTTCTTAGGGCAGTATAGTACCGAGTAGACCTGGCCATCACTAATGATTCTGTTAAAAGCCATAACTATTAACAATGTCTAAGATTTCAGTTTCTCTGATGATTGCATTGTAACTCCCAACTCACACACTAAGCTTACTTGCAATTAAAATCTACAGTATTTTTAAATGTTCTGCTCACCTGTGCAATTATTTTAGCAGTTGGGTTTTTAAATATTATTAATTTATGTTTTGATCTTAGGACCTTCCATTTATCTTTATGTGCACAGCACACAGTAGATGCCTGATAAATACCTATTAAATAAATGAATATTGTATTTTAACTTAACTGTGACTCCACCAAGTTCTTTTCTACCCTATTATTCAACTTATTCCCACTTTGTGTTTCCCCATTTGGTCGGTGATAGGAATGTTTAACATGACAGAGATGAGGATATCATGCCACTGAGAACTTCCTTCCAACTTGAAGCTTACCAGTCAGGGAGTGAACAATCATTTTACTAATTCACACAGCTGTCTCAGCATTTAGCCTGTATTTTTCCACCTTGTCTAAAACTCTCTTTAGACAATTTGTTAAATGGCTTGTCAAAACAGAAATACAACTATATCATTCTGATAATCCAAAAAATGTTTTTTAACAATCAATGAAGGAAATAAGTTAAAACTTGTCAGCAAACGTAATGATTCTTGATTCCTATCACAGGGGCTCAAAATTCACTTTTTATAATCTAGTCTAGAATCTTGCCTGGAACTGACATCAAGTTTATCAGATCTAGTCTAGAATCTTGCCTGGAATTGGAACCAAGTTTATCAGTTTTAGGCTACTTTATTATTCATTACAAATTTATTTAAAAAATGTCCCCATTCTCTGGATAAAGAAGATGTGGTACATATACACAATGGAATATTATTCAGCCATAAGAAGAAAACAAATCCTACCATTTGCAACAACATGGATGGAGCTAGAGGGTATTATGCTCAGTGAAATAAGCCAGGCAGACAAAGACAAGTACCAAATGCTTTCACTCATCTGTGGAGTATAAGAAAAAGAAAAAACTGAAGGAACAAAACAGCAGCAGACTCACAGAACCCAAGAATGGACTAACAGTTACCAAGGGGAAAGGGACTGGGGAGGGTTGGTGGGGAGGGAGGGATAAGGGGGAAAATGGGCATTACGATTAGCACACATAATGTGTGTGTGTGTGTGTGTGGTCCACGGGGAAGGCAGTATAGCACAGAGAAGACAAGTAATGATTCTCGAGCATACTACTATGCTGATGGACAGTGACTGTAATGGGGTATGTGGGTGGGGGACTTGATAATGGGGGGAGTCTAGTAACCATAATGTTGTTCAAGTAATTGTACATTAATGATATCAAATAAAAAAATAAAAAATAAATGTCCCCATTCTCCTCACTTTCATGAAGGGGAGGGGTGCCTCTTCCCCATTTCTGATCTTGAGGCTCCACAGGGGGCATCCATCTTCATCAACATCCTCTTTCCCTTTCTTTTTGGCAGCAAGTCGTAGGGAGGGCTGCCTCATTCCAGGTACTGGGGTGAGTGTGGAACTCAGTATCAGTTTTCTCAGTAGTAAAGAGGATATTTTGGTCCCCACATTCCTTTCTCTTTTGTCTAACTATTCAGGATTTGGGCAAGAAAGAGTTGTTGTCATTACTAAACTCCCCCCTTGAAGACCCCAGTATTCCTCAAAGATCACAGACAGGGCTCTGCAATTCTTTTCACAAATTCTTTCTCTGCTGAGGATCTATTTCATCTTACCTCTTTTGGTTGAATATCCTTTTTCTTAACAAAGACAAAAGCAGTAAAAATTTTGTTTCCACTTAGTCCAAAGCAATGATTCCTTTCCCAGTCACCAAATGGTACTGAACCAAACTCAATGACTCTTTTAATTGCCTACTGTTTTGTGAACTTCAGTTTTGTGTTCTACCCACCAACACAACTCCTAGAACATATTCATCTTTGCTTGCATTTTCTTACTTTCCATCTTTTGAAAATGTCCCTTTACAAACTGAGTCATCAGAGACCTTTCATCCTAAGACCTTTTGGTCTTCCCATTTTCTCTTTCTATAGCATCACATTCAGTTAAATTCCTCAGTTTCCTAATACTTTTGAGTCACTTTCTCTACCCATTCTCAGTATCTGCCTATCTTTTGACACTCGCTATTCTAGAAACATCTAAGTTCAGGTTTCCTATACTTGGCTTACCAACTAATTTTCTCCCAAGACCTTAGTCACTTTCACGTAACCTACCAATTCTACTATTTGGGAAAGTACTTTGGTTTGAAGTATAATTCTCCAGCTGCTTCCTCTCTAAGAGATGCTAAATTTTGCCAACCAGTTATAAAACTTGTTTGATTTTCTATTTTAACAGCTGGATGGACCCCTAACAGATGTGAGGTCAAAGCGAGCATGTCCCCACCATTGTGCACTTTGCCTCTACATCAGTTTAATGGTGAGCATGAGGGACAAACCCTCCATAATTTCCCCCAAGTAATAATAATAGCAACTCTTCATCTCTCAAATAATAACTCTTCATCTCTTTTCAAATTCACAGAAATTCACTAGTGTAACTTTACTTATTGTGTTTAACTGTTCTAACCTCATCATATTTTTCTCTTTTTTTTTGTGTGTGTGTGTGTGGGAATTATGAGTATAGATATACCCTATGCTATTAAAACCATATTCCAAACCGGAGTCTTAGTCCACTATTATCTCAGTTCATAAAATTAATTTACTACCTTTAATGTGAGTCTTAAATGCATTTGATTAAGCAACTACACTGGATTGAACAGTGTACCCCAAAATTCACACCTACGTAGGACCTCAGAATGTGACCTTATTTGGAAACAGAATCTTTATAGATGTAAAGTTTAAGATGAGGTCATACTGGAGTCGGGTGGGCCTTATTCCAATGACTTGTGTCCTTATAGGAAGAAGGGAATTTGGACAAAGAGACCAAGTTATGTAAAAACAGACGCAGGGAAGAACGCCATGTGAATACAGCAGCAGAGACGGGAGCGATACATTTACAAGCTTAAGGACACCAGGGATCGCCAGCTGCTACCAGAAGCTGGGGACAGATGTGGAAAAGATTCTCCTCCACAGCCCTCACAGTAGGAACCAACCCTGACACCACCTTGATTTCAGACTTCTAGCCTCCAGAATTTGTGAAAAGTAATTTTTAAAAATTGAAGTATAATTAACCTGCAATAATCCTGCTAGTTTCAGGTATATATCATAATGAAGTGCTATTTTTATACATTATGAAATGATCTCCATGATATCTAGTTAATAGTCTGTCACCACACACAGCGATTATATTATCATGACTATATTCTCTATGCTGTACATTACATCCCCATAAGTTTTTTATTTTCTAACTGGAAATTTGTACTTCTTAATTCCCTTTACCTATTTTGTCCAATCCCAATCTCTTCCCCCTCTGGTAACCAACAGATTGCTTCCTCTTTCTCTGAGTCTTGTTTCCTGTTTTGTTTTGTGTGTTTTCATTTGTTTGATTCCACATATAAGTGAAATCATACAGCATTTGTCTTTCTCTTATTTCACTTAGCACAATACCCTCTAGGTCCATCCCTGTTGTAAATGACAGTATTTTATGGCCAAGTAATTTTCCATTGTGTACATATTTTCTTCATCCATTCATCTATTGATGGATACTTAAGATTGCTTCCATATCTTGGCTCTTGTAAATAATGCTACAATGAACACAGGGTTGCATATAGGTCTTCAAAATGATGTTTCTGATTCTTTTGAATAAACACCCCGAGTGGAACTGCTGAATCAGATAGTTCTCGTTTTAATTTTTTGAGAAACCTGCATACTGTTGTCCATACTGGCTGTAACAATTTACATTCCTACCAGTCATGCACAAGGGTTCCATTTTCTCCACATCCTCATCAAGACTTGGTATTTTTTTATCTTTTTGGTAATAGTCAATCTGACACATGTGAGGTAATGCCTCACTGTGGCTTTGATTTGCATTTACCTTATGATTAGGATGTTGAGCTCTTTTCATGTGCCTGTTGGCCATCTGTATGTTTTCTTTGGAAAAATGTTTATTCAAGTACTCTGCCCATTTTTAATCAGGTCGTTTGTTTTTTTGATAATAAGTTGTATAAGTTCTTTATATGTTTTGGATACTAACCTCTTACTGGACAAATGATTTGCAAGTATCTTTATCTACTCAGTATGTTGCCTTTCTGCTTGGTTGATGCTTTCTTCACTGTGCAGAAACTTTTTAGTTTGATGGAATCCCATCTGTTGTTTTAGCTTTTGTTGCCCTTGCCTGAGGAGGAGACTGGTCCGAAAACAGAGCCCTAAAAAATTTGTTGTGTTAAGCTACCCAGTTTCTTGTAATTTGTAGAGGTAGAGTTTCTAGGAAAGAAAGCAATACACTATGCTTTGTGTGCCTCTGCCGTCCAGTATGTTAACCACTATTCTCATTTGGCTACTGAGCACTTGAAACATGGCTAATCTAAATTGAGATGTGCTTTAAGTTTAGTAAAACACATACCAGATTTCTAAGACTTGGTATTAAAACAAAGAAAGTAGAAATTTCAGTAATTATTTTAAGCACTAATTGCAGGTTGAAGTGATAATAATTTATATATATTGGGTTAAAGAATATTTATTACTCAAACTAACTTTATCTGCTTCTTTTAAACTTTCAAAATGTGGCTACTTAAAACTTTAAATGACATTATGTGGCTTGTGGTATGTTTCTACTAGGCTATGCTGCTCTGAACCATCAGCATTGTTTCTAACTTCCTTTACAAAGGGAAAAGATTCTGTGATTCATGGTATGTCTCCTCTGCTTATTTTGTTTCCCAACCTGCTGGCCGCCAAAATGAATAGCCATTGTCTGAACTTTCCTTTCTCTCCCCTTCCACGTTCAGTTTTAGAAGCTCTACTGAACAAATCAGGTGGTCTCTTGACCAACCCATTTCTCCTCAGTGCTGAGAATGTATGCCATTCCTTGCCAAAAGCTCATTATGCCCCTACCCCCTTATTATTATATTACTCAAACTTGGCTAAAGAAACCACCATTCAAAGTAAAACTTGCAGTATACCCTAGGAGACACATACAGGAATTCATCCAAGGAGACAAATATAAGAATATTTACAGCAGCATTGCTGATAATAGTAAAGATCTAGAAACAACCCAAATGTCTCTCAATAGCAGAATCAGTAATGGAATACGTAAATAAACAATGGCATATCCATGTAATGGAATACCGTATGATCCACAACTGCCCAAATCAACACTGGAAAATCTTAGAAACAGTATCAAGTGAAAAAGCTAGAGAAGGTTATATACTGTGTGATTTAATTACATAAAGTACAAAAAAGGCTAAATGAACAATACATTGTTTAAAGGTAGACAGATATAGAAAGACTATAAAGTAAAGAAAGTGCTAAGACAAGGTATTTTTATGCTTTAATTTAAAGGCCAGGATCTCATACATTCCATTATGTAAATTGACAGTTATAAGGACTATAAAGGTTACACTTTGCGGACTTCCTATCTAACTTTGCTCAACTTCTCCCTCTTCAGATGGGCACATATGCTGTCCTCCTCCAATGAATACAAAAGGACCAGAGAGAAGCTCTACTAGACTCCTGGCAAATGGCTATTCATACCTGGATTGCAGAATAATTAAAGTGTAGGTTTGCACATTCCCATAGCAGCGATTTAATTATTCTGGCTTAAAAGCCCCTCAGTCTCCAGCTGGGTTGGAGAAAGTGAAGATCTAGTTCAAGTCAATATGTCATTTAACAAAGCAGGTGCAAAATGAGAGCAATTTAAGGCAAGACAAAAGCCTGTTAGAGTATGTTACCCTCTGAACATTGGAGTAACAGGAAGAGAAAGACAAGGTAGAAAACCTAAAGCTTGAAACATTTCTACCAAATCTTAAGATAAGTTTCCATGTCATCTTTCTATGTTTACATTAGATACTTACTGCCCCTATGAAGAGGTTCAAATGGGCATAAAATTTGATAATATTTATCAAAAACTTTACATGTGCTTTGACATTGAAATTTCATTTTGGGCAATTGTAATGTGGGCAAAGATCTGTATAAAATTTCTCTATGGCAATATTTATTAACAGTGAAAAATTAAAACAAGTTAATATCCAACAATAGGAGAAGGGAATGTTGAAGTAAATCAAAGTCTACCTGATGGAACAGATACATCACTAAGAATGATCAACATTAAGATTATTTAGTAACAGGAAAATACTACGACCCAATGTTACCACAAACAGCATTATACAGTGGTCATGAATGCAATTATGTGAACAGCATGCCTGTACACGAAGTCTGAATAGGGGATTAGGAAAATAATCCATTACTGCATCTGGGTTGGGGTTTTCTGGAAGCACTTTTCTCCACCATCCAAACTTTCAGTGTGGCTATATTATCTTTACTTTTGCCCCCATTATCCATTAAATAAATGTTAACTGTGTTCTGCTAAATAAACCAATTTCAAAAATGTAGGAGAACACAAACACTTTTCTTTTCCAAGTAAAACAGACACTTTGGTCATAAAAAGATCTGCAATCTCTCAGTCTCTAGTTTTCCAAATTTGGTCCCAAACCTCTGACTAGTTTCATCCTATTCTGCTCTAGATAGCATCTATATGCTTCAACACACTAAAGCTAATTATTCAAACTATCCACATTTTCCCAAACAAGCCATGTTCTTCCAGGTATTACTACTGCCCCTTGCACATGCTGCTCCCACTATTTGGAAGGCATCTTTAATCTGGCTGTGCCCAGTGAACCCTGCCCCATTCTTCAAGACCCAGCTCTCATGTGGGAGGTTTTCCAAACTCTGTTAATCATTTCTATACAATATTTATCACATTATTTGCTGATTATTGTGCCATCACCATCACCAACTACAGGATGATGTGATGGGAGAGATGGCATTTTCTTCATCTGTGCATTGCCAGCACACTCCCTGATTACCACGGACAACTGCTGGCCTGAACTCAAGGCATGCTGGAAAGTGCTCTAAGGGTTAGGAAGTCACTGCCATTGTGGAGCGCTGGGGAAGCCAGCAACAGCTCTGTCAAGAGGACATACCACTACCTGGGACTTGGAAGGATGACTGGAACTTAGAGAGAGGGAAGGGGAAGGAGAGAGACACTACAAGGACTCCCAGACTCCCTTGTAAATGGGGGGAAGGGACAATAAACATTTCTTCATCTACTAAGATAATCAATCACAAACAGAATATGAAATCTATAGATTATGGTTTCAAAGAAATACTTAAAGCCCTTGTCTTAAAAGACATTTCAAATAACGAAAAACACCCTGCCCCTGTTGGTTGGCTCTAGTAAGCGCCCCTATCCCTTTTATAGGATGGGATGGACCCAGAGCCCTTGATCTCAGTTCATTCAAGTAACATTCTGAGAAGACTAAAGTCACACACTAAATTCTTATATGGGCTCATCAGCTAATATTTTTCACACAAAGAGATACAAGGGACAGCATGTGGTAGACTGGCATGCATCTCTCATCTGTAATGACTGACCTCCCACCCCTAACAAATCATTAAACATCTCTTACTAAGAAATCAACCTAAAGGGATCTCATGGCACCCAAAGGACTGTAGCCTATACAATGTTGCTCTATGAATAAGCCTCTGCCATTTCAATAGTTCTAAAACTCCCCCAAGAGCGACTGGTCAGTATTTTAACATGTATCTCTTCCAAACTTTTCAGATAACCGAGAACCTGCAATTCTCCTGTTTATCTGTGGGTGAATCCTCAAGGGTAACCAACTTCTGAATGTCAACACAGCAGAATTTATAAGGTAGTTTTAATTATATGCAATTAAATAAATATAATCATAATGCTTTTCATGCAAAAACATCCCTGTATGTACCATACAATAAAAAAGGATTTGGCATTTTGTTCCAAAAATCTTGATCCTTACCATCTGGATTTTTTACATTTTTTACCATCTGGGTAACTATTATTCCTTTATACCCACAAAACCACTCAGTTGACAACTGGTAATCACTTCGATGGGCTTTACTTTGAAATCATGGAAACACATAATTGCTTACCTGGGGGGAAATAAACTGGGGAGGCACTTGTGCCCGGAGATTAGGAGAAGAATTTAGTGGCTGCACAGGTGTGTGCATACCTCTCGATTGTGCTGTGCTATTTCCAAACAAACCATGATTGCCACCCTGTAAACATAAACAGCAACAGTAAGGCTTTTTGTTAACATAATGTAAAAAAGAAACGGTTGAGGTTTTCTATGTCTCAGAAGAATCATATCCTATGTTTCATGGAAACACAGAATTTTGTAACTGAAAAGTTCCTTATCTTGGAATGCTTGGGAAAACCATTCAAATTCAGTTATGCACATATTATTACCACCCCTACAGTCTGATGCGCTCTATAAACCAAAACATGAAAGGTATAGGCAATATAACATTTATTTCACCTATCTATTCTCTTTTTAAATTTTGGGTTTACCAAGTTTATTCTCAAATTTCATAATCTAAGCTACATTTTGAAAGGACCTGAGTATAAATGCAGGTTTATGAATAATATCAACCATAAAATAATCATCTCTGAATTGGTTGATTCAGTCCTAAAATCAGTGCCGCCCAATTGTGAGGCTAGCTCAGTGAGGACCCTGCTCCAGATCTGAACACCCTCCCCTGTCTTGGGTCTGCTTGCTTGATCCTTTCCTTGCTAGATAAGGAAATCTGAATCAGTCACAGAGCAAGACAAAAGTGAAGAAAGGGAAAAAGTAAAAAATCATTACAGGGACACTAATAAAATATTACTCACCTGTAACTTCTCAAATATATGAATCTCATCTAGTTAAAAATAAGCTTAACTCCGGAAAGACTGGAGCATGATAGACTGTTCAATCAAAGAGCTACAGAAAACTGGGCTATGTGATGTCCCTTCTTTTGTGACTTGTTTCTAGCTGAGAAAAGCCCTTCAGCAAAGAAACCCTATTTGACAACTTGACACTGTTCCTTCTGCCAGAGGCAGTTTTCTCTACCATATTCACTCAGCCTTTCAAGGCCCAGCTCAGAGGTCATCTTCACCAAGGAAGTCTTTCTCCATACCTACTATCTCACTTCACATTCAAATTAACTGAATTCATCTCTATGTTCTCAAAACACTTTAAAACTCTTTGATAGCACCCATAGTCAAACAGTTATTTTCCACTCTTTGTCTTTCCACCACCAGCTTAAAACTTCCCTCTTTGTATCCCCAGAACTCAATAAAACCCTGGTCTATAGGATGCCAACATCCATGACCCATCAATTCCATATACTTACAAATACAACCCACACTGAACATTTTCAGTGAAAACAGCTGCACCATCACTTAAACCAAGTATGCGTACTCCAAAAACACCACTGTCATTTTACCCCTGGAATCATGGGGATTAAGGTAATTTTTAAACATTTTGTAATGGCACCATTAAGTTCTAGAACACTACAGATATTCTGATGGCTTAATGATTCAAAACAGATTAGGGGACTGCTACAGGGAAATTAATGAACTTAAAAGCACTGAAAATAAAAATGTCTGTGAAAATAAAGTAGAAACAGCAATCACAATCTGTTCGTATCTCACAGAAGAAAATCAAAGATCCACCGTGTATTTTAAATCTCCCAGAGGACTGTTTAAACATGAAAAGACCTTTAATTCTACAAACCCTAATATCACCACTTCTCCTGTTTTACTAATCCAACCGTCACTGGCTTGGCTCTAGCATCTCTGAGATGGGGGTAGTTGGTAGCTTAGCTACTGGTTATTCCTAGGAAAACAGCTAAGATCATTCTCACTTACACTTTACTATCAAAGTAATGCCTTGCTATTAGATGTTAATTATGCATGGACTGGTCCTTGAAGGGTGGGGTTTCTGGTAGCTAAAGTCCTTGCCAGAATCCATGTTTTGACATGTCCAAAACTGCTTTGTGAGGGTCGTTTTAAATTTCAACCTCTCTTGGTAAGAAGTACTAAAAGGAATTTGCTTTCTTTCGTATTTATAAAATTAAGCCTTACTTTCCTATTCCCAGTAGACAGATTTCACCCCACTCCCACAAAAGGTTTTAGGTTTTCATTACCAATTATCTCTAAACCTATACCAAGCACTTTGATATATCTGATATGGGTAATAGTATAAATATGTAAACACTAACAGAAAAAGGCCTTTTCTACTTTTTAATATGAAGCCTTGGCATCGTAAGCTGGTTACCTGCTTGGCTCATGGCTTGGTCATAGCTATTTTGCACTATTTTGCACAGGACGGTATTTAAGTGGCAGTCATATAGGTCCAGTCTTTTTTCTTTCTTTCTTTTAACTATATTTAGAAATTAGAAAAATGGTCATCAACAGCTTTATGTATGTTAAGGGTGGCCTATCTGGCTATTTCTAAAGCTTTACTGTTGTATGTAAGGCTTTTATGATACCCTGAATCCTAAATATTATTGGTGATATCTGCCTCAACTAGTGTTTAGTTCAGAAAAGTATACAAATTAAAAACGAAGTTATCAAGCTGATAGAAACGTGTGATTTTAAAATTAAAACCTTGCATTTTAACTCTTAATTATGAAGTATATTAAGTCTGCATGAAAACAGTGTGAAAACTCCACAACCATATTTGGACAGAACATGTTCATCAATTTGGGTCACAACGGACTTTGTAGTAATCCACAGAGCAAAACATCCAAGTGGAATGACCGTGTCTTACGGTCCAGTGCACCAGCTATTTTGGCTGGTTTATTATACGAAAGTTTGTGTACTAATAGCATCTGGTAATTACGTGATCCTGAAAGCATGTTTATAATTATCATTAACCAAAAGTGTTTCAAGTACTTTGTATTTCCTATATCTCAATCCAAAACAAAAAAGCCAACAAATGTTGATATAATTGTTTCTTCTGTTTATATAGGCAATACATATCTACATCCTCTGGGGATACATTAAAAGAGTGAAATACAAAAGAAGAAAAAATTTATCCATAACTCCCAATCCAGAGATAATTAACCTGAACACACAGACGTAACAGAATACATTTCTTAAGGGCAACAGTTAGTTAACATCTGAAAGGTTTATGCACAATCTGAGGACTATGGTGTGAGAGGTGTTTTATGACATCCTCTCATTTATATGTGAAAGTCATTTTGTGAAACAGATGGAAACAATAATTAAATGTCCTGCTATGACATCCTGAGGTGAAAGTCACACAGACAAGTGGTCACAGAACTATGGCTGGAGTCACTGTCACAAAGGAACCGTCCCCAGATTCCTGGTGTTCTCCTTAAAAACTACAACAGGGCTACTGCAGGGAGACAGACAGAGGCCTGCTGCATCCCTTCAGCCTGGCGGGAATGAGGCAGCATCACGGTGCCAGCCCTGCAGTCTTGTTCCCAGCGCACAACTCTTCCTTGGAGGAGGACAGATCCCACCTTAGGAGAAGAGCTGCTCTAGAATGTCTGAGCAACACCAGGTCTTCTCAAACCTTCACTATCAAAGTTACCTTTTTCTGAGTTACGACTCTGTTTTACACTTAAAGACACTAAGATTTTAAGATGCTGTAACCCTCAAATATTTAATCTTAATAGTTTTGCTGCTATTTTCTAATTAGCAGTTTTATTAAGTTGGATTGAATGGCAAATATGCTATTAAATTAGATGATATAAGGTACCTATGTAGCCTCTTTAATATTTGCTTAAGCCAGTTACTTACTAACTTATTAAACATGAACTTATGACCAACAATGAGAAGACAAAAGAAACAGATTTAAAATAAAATCCATGTCGAGGAACATGAAGAGAGATGGGTCCTATGGGCTGGAAGATCTAAAGCCTGTACTTAGTTATCATTCTGTGCATTCAGTAATCAACAAATTTCCCAAGACAGACAAATGATGCAATAAATTGCAGACCAGGGCCAAGGTGAGGCCATAGCCAAGCAGTTATAAATTTAAGAGGCCTCCTTACTTGTCTAGCAGCGAAGTTTTGGGGGTTGAGCCCTGTGCCGATTGCTCCAAGGCTGACGTTGGGTAGTGTGGAACCAGAGGGAGACAGCTTGTAGCTGGGAGAAGGGGAGAAGGGAGAGCAGGGAGCCTCATCCCCAAGGCACCCATCTTGATTGGAGAAAGGCAAAGTCAGCTGAAAAGGAGGAGTAGTTAGCCAATCACAGTGAGTGTTGGTTAGTGAAGCAACAGAATGCAAGAAGGGGAAAGAGAGAAACACTAGGAATAAACAAAGTTAGAGTGTATTAGCAATAAATGAGGATAGAATTTGGATCTGATAATAATCATCATACTTTGCCCAACAGACGCCATCTGTCACCTTCTTTGATATAGATTTTTCTTATCCTCTAAGACAGAATAACACATTCTGTCTATTGCACTAAGATAAAAATAGATAAAAATTGCCAGATACTTTATTTTTATGCATTTAATACTGATTACTCTAACTATATGGCTGCTGAAACAGAAGTCAGAGTAATCTCTTTGTGAGTATTTCGCTGTCCGGACCAGCATCAGTGATGTCAAAAATGTGCCAGATCTAAAAATTTTGGTTTCAACTGCTTTCTAAAGACCAGGAGCACAGCAAATTGGTATTCTAATCATGGAATCAGCTCTTCCATTAGAAGTGTTAGAAATACAAATAGGCACAAATGACTATACCTATTAAATCAGGTTAAGTCAAGTAGTTGAGAATTTGAAAAATATATCCAAATTGTAACTAAAATACATCACTTGGGAAATGGAGAAAGATAATAAAAAGAGCTCTCATAGAAACAGCAAAGGAGAAGTTCTGGGTGACTGTGACAAAGCTAAAAGGCAAGGACTTAGGGGAGACAAGAGTATTTGCACAAGATCCCAAATTTAATTTGTTACTGAACAGTAGCAGAAAAAAAGAAATTGAGAATACATTTCTCTAAAATTTCTTCTACATGTTTTCAGTGCCCATTTTCCCCACTAGAAAAAGTCAGACCATTTCCTCCCTCCAAACTTCATAACTCACCTAAGACTTAGACCTTCACAACTCACATCCTAAAGACAGATGGTTCTAGCTCCTGTCTAATTACCTGTTGACACCAAACTGTTTTCATTTCACCATTTAAACACAGGTGATGCTTGTATTTTCCCCATTAATTTAAGTTCAGTAATTCTATGCTTCCTCCTGGAATCAATTATCAGAAGACAAATGGGAACCAAAATGGTTCTCATGAATTATTATATTAAACAAAGGATTCAACTCACCTTCTCAAAATAAGGCCCACTATCTGTGGTTCCCATGTCTTTGGAATTAGGTGGACGGAACCCAGATCGATCCTTCCTCATGATATCATTAAAATCCCCGAGATTCATTGCTCGCTTGTCCACATCAAATTTTTTATCTGGAAGGGACAGAAGGAGTGAAATTTCAAGAATCAATGTCTCCCTCATGACAAGATTGATCTGCCCCTATAGCCCTCCTAGGGTGCTGGGTATAAGACCAGAAAAGCTCTCACTGGTTCAGGGGGCTAGTAATCCTCCCTGGAACACATGTGGATCCTGGAAAACATCTATCAGTTGTACCTTGTTTTCTATGGAAGAGTGAAAGAGAACTTTAGAGCTAACCTGGTGAAAATCCGAAGAGGAAAAAGATTTAGACTGGCTATGGATATGTTTGATGCGTATGTCTTGCTCATAAACTCAAATGTCCTCAGTGAGAGAATTTCTCTCTTATTGCTATTTCAGCATCTGCTAAATAAAGGGCTGGGGTTGTGAAACGCAGTTATTGATCAAAGACGCACAGTTGTTGCCCTGAAATCTAGAGCTCAGAGGTGAGCACAGGAGACTGTGCCACAGTGCCTGTCCCCAGACGCGACGACAATTCCTACTTTCCTTTCACAGCTCTGTGGTACACTGACACGATCAATGTCCCAGCAAGCTTACTTTTTAGTTACCCTCACATTTAAAAGTAGCGTAACTAAAGACTATTTCCCTTACTACCCAGGACTGTTTTCTTTTCCCGGTTTGATCCTTTTTAAGTTCCACAAGGTGAGCAACAGCATCACTGTGAAATTCCCGCAGTCTCATGGCTGACACTGCATCTGCTTCCCTTGCAATGAGAGTTGGTCAACAATGAAACACCCCAGTGTGGACAGGACTGACAGCCTGGGAGTTGAGTCTGGCAAGGTTTTTTGTTTGGCCACACACAGCATTTTTTATAAATCTGAATTAGTTTCCAATATTTAAAAATCAGGATGTCAATATATATCTCAATGTCTGGTCTCTCTTAAGAAACTGGAAGGTCTGGCAAAGCTAGGCCTGCTCCTCCACAGCCGAGTAAGGCTAATTCCCTTTAGATGCTACCCATGCTCTCTCTCTCACAGCTCGCCAGCAGCCTCCAAGTTCTCATTGCTTATACCTGGCCTCATTGCATTACCTCCTCGGCTTGGGTCATTTGAATTTTCAACTCCCACCCAGTGCCTAGCACAGTACCTTCTGCAGAGTAAGTGCCCAATACATATCTGCTGAACTCTATTCACCCCAACTCAAACTCAACAGGGAATTCCAACAAGATATTTTCAACAACAATGTGCTCCATTTGTACTAGTGAGGTGATACACACCTACAGACAAATCCATTTTGCTGCCTGGATTATCTTCAGTTTGACTCTGAAAAATAAAGAACAGTGAGGGAAGATGAATGGTTTGAATTAAATACTTGAATCAGAGAAGAAATGGCATTATACATGTGAGAGTCACATCTTATTACTGGCATATATAATAAGGGTCTTTGAAATGAACCTTGAGCTGGAATGAAGACAGTAACATTTTTAATATGACTAATTTGATTGCTGTTGGTACTTATATTTACTAAATTCAATTTTCACATAGAATTAGCTTCAGTGAATCTATGGACAGAGCAACAGCTGAACAACTGTTCAGAGAAATAAACTCCTGTCCTCAAGTTCCAATCGGCTTAGGATCAAATTCCATGAGTGGCAGCCAAACAATGACAGCTCCTTCTTGTGACTTGTCAAGTCATCAAATCTTGAAATGTGTAGCCAAGTCACATCATTTGTCTCTTGGCAACCAGGACAGGGTGTCCCCGTAATGTCCCCAAGAGATACAAAAATTAGGACTTTGTAAAGAATTCCCTATATAATTAATCACTAATAGTTCCTCGAATTATTTTGCTATTATTGTCTTTTTAAAAACCACTTTGAAGCTGGTACAGCAGTCAGGGGAAAGTACATACGTTTTAAGTGCCTGGCTCCTTCTTCCCTAACTGCCTAAGGAAAAAGATATGAGTACTACAAATTAAAAAATTATGACCTTTAAGTATTGGAGTATTTCATTAATGATAAAAGAATGGCGAATACACATTACTTAACCCAAATCAGGAACACTGCTTAACCAGCTTCTAAATATGAAATTTTCTATTATATGTGGCAGTGGTCTTAAAATTTGAACTAAATGTAAAAGTTGGGACCCATTACATGTTTGAAAAAATAAAGCTTACCAGCAATCCTATATTTGAAAACTGTTTGGCAAGAGGATTCATCCATGAATCATTGTTTCCTCCTTTCAGTGAACACTACAAAAATGAAAAATGTAGCCTCAGAACCAAATAATTTATTTCAACTTCATATCTAGTTGCATTAAGTACCAATTAAAAATGCAGAACCAAGAGTTTATTTGATATTTTGAACCTAGCCGTTCCTCTTTAACTATGGTTATTTTGGTATTTTATCTGTTAGTCTAAAACAGTGGGAACACTTAGTTATATCTATGTTTTCAATTTTATTTTATCTGTCACACTGAATTAGAACTGGAAAAATAAATGATCAGCTGGTGTTCTTACCTTATAAACAGAAGGAAGTCGGTATCAGATTTTCTAAAATACAATGTCTGCATGCTAACATTTTTCGCATTAGTATCTCCTTGTAACCTAAGCCAATTTGTATAAGGAGTGAAGAAAAATGTGTGATGCTAGTGCATGTTATTTGGAAAGGAGACTATTTGAACTGGTCATGTTTGTGTGGATACGATGAGGAACTCACCCAGACAGCACTTCCATCTTGCTTCATAGTATAAAGGATATGGGTCCCAAATGGGAAAGAAGCCCAGCAGAAGACACCATGAGTGATCTTACTGCAAAGTAAGGGAGCTGTCGGTTTTCTCTCTTACTTATATTTATCCCGTTGTTGGACATTTGTGTGGTTTTCCATTTTTTGCCATTATAGATAATAATGCAGTGAACCTTTGTGTATAAAGTTTTTGTGCAGACATGTTTCATTTCTCTTGGGTTTGATATGACATTGCTGGATCATACAGTATGTCTATGTTAAACATTTTGAAGAACTATTTTCCAAAGCGGCTGCACCATTTTACAATCCCACCAGCCACCTATGAGAGTTCCAATTTTTCCACATCTTCACCAACCCTTGTAATTTGATGTGGGTTTTCATTTTCTAACGCGACAAGCTAGTTTCTCCCCTGGGCAAGACACGGATGATCAGCTCACTTCTACTTCTACTGAGAAGTCAGGTGGAACTGTGATGGGGTTTATGTGGTTGCGCATTCTACAGGCAAAAAATTCTGTTTGTGTTCTGTTCTGGTATTTATTCTATCAATTCTATTATTCTTGGAAGTGTAGAAGCTCACTTAAGTTCAGTTACAGGTTTTAGGTGAAAAAAGTCCTCCCTGGTGGGAGAGGAGAATTGATAGTTACTGTTTAATGGGTACAACAGAGTTTCAGTTTTGCAAGATGAAAGCAGTTTTGTGGCTAGACAGTGATGACAGTACAATAACATGAAGAAGGTACTTAATGCCACTGAACCAGTAGGCTTCAAAATGGTTGACATGGTTAATTTTATGTTATCTGTATTTGACCATAATAAAAAAAGTCCATCAGTATGAAAATTCAGAATCATGAGCCATGGAGCAGAAACATTTAATTCCTAATTAACCTAATTAGTTAAATCTTTGTGGTCGGTCATTGAGTGGGCAACACCTTTCACTCAGTGGTTTCCTTTCAATCAGCTGTCTCCTGAACTTTTAATTTGGTCTCATTGTTAATTTGTAAACAACAGAAAGTCACAGCAGTCTAGATACCATGAGTGAACAAAAAGTGCTGAAAAGTTCATTGAATGATCTATTTTGTGACCAGAGCAGGAAAATATAAGTCCTTAAGAAGGAACAACTGTCAATGACTGCTTGAACAAAGAATCCCCAGCAGAAATGATCTGTATTCTTAAGCTGTAACAGTTTCCACATTCAGAAAAAGTCAGTATCCTATAGTGAAGGGGATGAAGGTGCAACCCTTGGCTAACTGAAGACAGCATCGCCAACTATGTCGAAATTAACTGAACTGCCATCAATGTCTCTGTGGACGAAGGGCTGGGATGGAAGAGTGCACATGCTGAGTGTGCTCCCAGCGCACAGACTACTGTCCAGAGTGAAACCAAAGTCCTCAGCAGATCATGCAAACTGAGTTGTTCTGACATGGAAAGTGAGAAGTTTAGAACACAACCCAGTACAGGATGTAGATAAATCATCTAGTTGCTGCAGCAGGGTTACACATGGGCATTTCATTTTGTTGGGAGAAGGGTTCTGGACCTTGGAATTCACAGAATCTGATAAAAACTGGCCATGATGATTATCACTGGAGAAGCTATCTTACTTTGGTTTCTCATCTACATATTCATGGAGATTTACTCTAAGGACTTCCTTGGCTTTAGAATGCAAAACAATAAAGCATTTATAAGGTGTGCCTTGAAAGCTTCCAAATAATTATTATAATATGGAAACTGTAAGTGAAAAAAACCTCCTATCTTTGAAAATTCCATTTAACCCACAGCAACAGTTCTATAGTTTGTGGTTTCAAGGTCATGGGGAAGGAAGATGAAGGGCAAAGAGGAAGTAGTTATTTGTCTTAAGAATATATTTTTCCCCTAACTTAGGACCTCAGGGACTCCAGCTGCCCCACTCCCTCCATTAAAAAATTCTCAGTTCTGTCTTCTAAGAATGAGTAAGTACACTCGAACAGTTCTAAAGAGGACTACCTTCATTTGTTTCTTTCCTCCTTGTCCCCAGCTTGCTGAGTTGTGGGAGGAAGCACTTCCCTGAGAGCCGGTGGTACTCCAGACTCCTCCATCCTCCTCCTCTTCCCAGCTGGGATGGCGAGCTCCTGTGACTGGCCCATCACTCTCCCCCCAGCCGTCTTGCATAGATTTGGAATCTTTAAGAAAAGAATGAATCACCTGTATGCAATAGCTATATATACAATAACCACAATAATTACTCCTTATAAAATATTTTAGTACATTTTTAATTTTATCTAATCCATCTATATAGCAAGGCAAGCATAATTTGTATTTTAAAGAGCAAGAAATGGAAACTACTCAAGGTTCAATGATACAGACTAAGTTAATAAACCATAGTATCAAGATCTCCCGACTCCTGGTTCTGATTTTTTCTCTTATACCAAGTTGATAAGAATTTCAAGTTTAAAAAAAAAAAAACCTATCACTACCTATAAGAACTCTCACATCTCAATTAAGAGACATCTGTTCCTCTTAATGAGGATGGTTTACTGTGTCCTTAACCTCCTGTAGTTTTTAACCTTCCTAAATGTACATGTGTGCTTTGTTTATAATGGACTTTATAAATATGAGGTATGATAAAGAAAAACTGTATCCCTTGTCTGAGGTGAAGTGGAAAAAAAATATAAAGAAGGGAAAGAAAAAAGAAACTTAGATTCTGAATATCAAAATTATGGCAAAAGAGAAATTCACATATAGCCATGAAAATCTGAGACTTTTTAGATTTATATACTAACATGTATTAGATACTAAAAAGATCCTAGGCAAAGATAATGTGTAAGCAATTATTTTTAAAAGATGAGTGATGGACATGTGGGGGACAGAGAACAGGGAAGGGAGAGAAATCAGAGGACATTAGTGTCTGAGGGAGCAGGATTTCAGTGGGCAGTGTCTTCCAACAACACCCCCATTTAAACAAAGATCTTTAATTTGGAGATTGGGATAAATCTTTAATTTCCCTCCAAACATAGGATGGAATTGAAGGATATACTCTGTGGTAAAAACACTATAAAATGATGGAAGCAGCAGAAATACACTATCTTACATAGAAACCTCCATCAATATCTTCACTTTACCAAATGATAGGACGTTTATGGAAGGGGTAGTTACTTGATTTAAGTAGCTTCAAATAAAGAGTCTAGAGCCAGAACAGCAGCTTTTCCAGGCCTTTTTTTGAATGACTGCTGCCATCTCTAGGACCAGGCCTATGAGAGCATTGCAGGCGCCCATCAAATAGGTGCTACAAATGCCAATTGATAACCAGGATTGTTTCTCATCATGTAAGCCATAGGCTTTACACCATTCCCTGACAAGCAATAGGAACCAAAACCCCAAATAAATAACATACTGACCTCTTTATAAAAATGAAGACATCTACATAACCCATCTTTTAGAGAAAGAAGTGAACTTTTAACAAATGTTTCTTATAGAGTTCTAATTTTTCATCATAGAATCTTTACCAGATTTGAGATACCTGCAGACTACAGAAGATCACAGATTAACTGCCAGCATCAATTGGTATGTAGGCTGAGATGATTTAGCTTCTTTCCATGAATATTGCACATTCAAATTACCAAGAGAAAGGGTAATAAAAGTTTAACTACAGATGATCCTAAATAGTAGGAGACATTTTTAAAATCTGGAGAAAAGTGAGGGTTTTGCAATTGACGAAAGGAGCTTCTGAGGTTGGAAAAGACACATGAAAATCCCTGAAGTGGAGATTTGTAAATTTAAAAATGCAGTCAAGTGACATTGGTACAAGAGTGAACTTCTAGAATATAGCTAAGATAATATTCCTTCATGTGGCACTCTAAGAGTCATAACAATGGAATTTTTTTCTTTCTTGGTCATATTTTGAGAATTCAGTGCAACCACATTTTTTAATCAAAAGGCAATTCTTTAAGTCTACAATATAGTAGAAAAGAAATGTTGGAATATTTTTTAAGAAAACTACAAATGAGTGAAAGGGCAGTGAAAACTGGCACTTGAAACTGAATTTTTCAGCCGAGGAACACCCAACGAGACATTCCATGGCATCAGTTTACAAAGTTCTGCAAATTACTGTGACTACATATTGCCAGCTGGATCAAGTATAGCTTAGATTTCCAATGATTATAAGTGTGACGTACTTTGTTTAAAAAATTCAAATGAAGAAATCCTCCTTGGATTCAAGAAACCTTAAATGTTCCTATGTGGGTGGATGTATGAGGAGAGAGACAAAGGGAAAAGGAGGGAACAGAAGGATGAAGTCACCGGGCAACAGAGACCATGTTCCATATTGAAAGCCAGGAAAGTTTTAACCAAAGGGTGGAAATGCAATATTTAAGTTACTGACAAAAAAGCCACCACATCAAAATTTCTGATTCTGGCCAGATACTAAACCTTAGCAAAAATAAAATCAACAAAATTAACTTACAACTTTCAGTTCACTGTAAACATTTCAACATATGCCAAACCATGTCACCACCATTTGCTACTAACCATTTATTAAAAGTTTAAGCCCCTGAAACTCAATGAAACAACAGTTTAAACACTATATAGCTCTCTGCATGTTTTTATAAAGGGGTCAAAATACTATTTATATTAGGTTTTTAATTCCTATTGCTTGTCAGGAGATGGTATAAAGCCTATGCCTACCTAACAATAAACAGTCCTGTTTATCATTGTTTGACCCCTAAATGAACATAGAATCCCTCCAAAGTAATGCCGTATACTTACTAGGTTTCATGGCACTTGGAGCACTGGAGGCGGCATTCCCCCAGCCTGTGGTCGATGCTCCTGTGTCATCCATCTCGCCCCACCCAGGACTGCTTTCGTTTGGCTCGCCCCAAGCTGAAGTACCATTATCTGGAGCAGGTGGTGTGCTTTTGCTCCAGACTGTAGAGAGAGGAAAAGGGTCTCTAAGAATGAGTTGTTAAATGAAACACTGTAATATCTAGTGGGGGTGAAGGTGGGAGGAACAGGCACTCTTATATAAGTCTGTTGGTAGAAACATAAATGGGTTCCACCTTCATGGAGGGCATCTGGCATTGTCACTTTAACTTTTGGTTCAGTAATTCCACTGCCAGGAAATTATACCATAGAAATACTTGTAAAAGTAGATAAAAGCACATGTACAACCATGCTCACTGCATCAGTGTTGGAAACTATTTGGAAGCAACCTAAACATGTATCAAAAAGGGACTGGTTAGACCAATCGTGCATCACCCATAAAATAAGTATTATACATAAAGGAATTAAAAGACAGATATGTACATGCTAACACACACATGGAAAGCTTTCAACTATAATGGAAAAGGAAAGGTGAAGAACAGTATATATAGCATAATCCCTTCTATGTAAAATTTTTTAAAGGTAAGATGTATTTTGCTATAGGTATAAGCAACATTTTTGGATGAGACACAAAATACTAAGAGATTACTCTAGGGTCCAAGAGTCTTTCATGTATTACCTTTTGCTTTTCCATACAATTTGAGGTTTTTACTATATGGGTAAATTTTTTTTACATGTTAGCAGGTTTTATTCTAGATAGGGAATTAGTAAGCAATGTTTATTTCCTTCCTCCACCTTTTCAATATTTGGAAAAAGAAAAAACTAGTTAAAAGCAGTCATTTCCTAAGTGGCCATAACTGGATTCACTGAACACTAGGTTTACTTTGGGGAGTGGAAAACTGACTATTATGATTAATTTTAACTAAAAAAACAAAACAGAAACACTTGAATGGTACACCCCTTTAATTTGCTCAGCTATGCTTTAGGGGACCATTCAAGTTGACAATACCAAACTAAAAATGATATTGCCAGCACTATTTTTAATTTACCAGGTATGTTTCCTTTTCAAATAAGGAGGGAAGAAAGTTTAATTCAATTTTGTGCCACTAAAAATCAGAAGATAACCATCTCTTGTGTGAAGTACTCCACTTCCAGACATGATCATTAAAATCATCTGGAAAGTGACTGAACCTTCCAGATCCCAGCTTTGCTACAGCATTCTGATGGCCTCTGCAAGAACAACACAGAATACTTCCCTTCACCAGGGACAAGAAAGCAGAGGATGTGTCCATTGGTAGAACCAGAATGGATATCATGTCTATTTCTGCTACTAAGTTAATTATGTATTTTTAAAAGGACCGCATAGTTTGTTCAGCAAGATACGTCTTTTGGATTCTGCAGACCAGTACTATTACATAAAAATAACTTTGGGAGACCAACACAGGGATGCCACCTATTCCTTTTGCCAAGAAAGAGCATTAAAATGTACTACCAGCACCTTTATCACTAGCATTTTGTAAAAAGAGAGCTTCTGTTCACAGCAGAGTAGGGTTAATGGAGGAAAGATCCCCAGAACAAAGCTAAGCTCAACAAATGTAGCTTGATAAAAATGCCTTGTCTAGAATTTCTTTTCTTCATCAAAACCTCCAAGAAACAGCCATTACCTGATGCTGATTTACCGGTCATCGGGGTAGGCAGGTTTGGTTCTCGAGGTGCTGGGCCCCCTTGGGAATTCTTATCCCACAAATTCACATTCTTGTAGTTATAACTGCTAGGGTCTCCCCATGCTGAAGTGCCATCATCAATGTCCATTTTCCGACTAATTGACTGTGGGGATGGCTCTTCCCAACCACTGGGTTCCTCATCTTTAGGGGTTACTGGCTGCGGCCCGCTGCTCCAGTTGGAACTGGAAGTTCGTGCATTGCCTGGGGGTGGAGGGGGTGGGCCTCCCCAAGAACCAGAGGCCTCTGGTTGTGGTGGTGGTGGTGGTGGTGGTGGTGGCTGCTGTGGCTGCGATTGGTGCTGTTTACTCCAGGAACTGGGCTGTCTGCCTGTCTCAGTCCATGCTGGAGATCTTTTGCAATCTTCCCACCCGCCTTTTGAAGCTAGGCTTGCATTGCCACCGTTCCCCCAAGTTCCAATTTCATTCTGCCCTCCTTCACCCCACCCAGACACAGGTTTACTTGCAGAACTTTCCCAATTGCTGTTTTTTGCTTGATCAACTTCCTCTCCCCAACCATTCTTTCCAGAAGTCCACCCCTGGTTGGGCTGGCGTCCACCTCCCCACCCCTGATCCTTGCTGGAATTCTCATTCCAAGAAGAGGAGGTCTTTTCATCTGGTCGTCCTCCTCCCCAGTTGGAAGAATTATTGTTCTTAAAGTCATTCCAGCCGCCTGTGTTCTTGGGGTCTTTCCACTCTGTAGAGGTTGAGAGCTCCCCCCATCCAGACTTCATTTGATTGCTTTGGCTGGGTGCGTCTCCCCAGCCCCCTGAGTTCTTGGTCTGTGTGGCAGCGCTCTCCCACCCCTCAGTTCCTTTGTCAGATTTCCCCTCTGGCCTCGGCACCTCTTCAATATCCCACACTGTGTCCTGCTTAATTTGTATTTGGCCCCAGCCAGTGTTTGAGAGCACCCTGGGGTCCAAATCAGTTCGGCTCAAAAGAGTCTGCAGGACAGCCTGACAATCAGGATGTGTGGGCCTGTACGACCGACGGCCAGAACTATGACTGTCACTACTTCCTGCTTTGTGGTTGCTTCCAGTGCTTTGACCTCCAACTTCACTTCCTGTGGAGCTGGAAGATCTTCCCCAACAGGGAGCCTGGGCATTGCCTTGGTTTTCAGGGAGGGGGTGGCCCTTTTGATTGTCCCATGCTCCAGTGCTAGAATTTGGTTGGTTTGGACCACTCCATTCTCCAATTTTCAACTCATCAGACCCAGTCGGCTGTTTCCATTCTCCCTGAGAGACCCCAGATGTCATTTTGTTCCCTTCACCCCATTTGTTGTCATTAGAGTCCTGAGGGCCAAAGTTCCAGGACCCACCCGTAGACCTGTTATTGTTGTCCCAAGAGTCATTTTTCGACCCAGTTGACTTCTGAACAGAAGCTCCTTTCCAGGAGTCCTCTCTGTCTTTTCCATTGTTCCCATTATTTCCAGAATTGCTTTGTCCAGAGGCTGTGTCAGTTCCAGAAGGCCCCCTAGCTGCACCCCAAGATCCAACACTCCCAGTCTTTCGATCTCCAGTGCTTTGTGAAGGGGCATCAGTGCTCCTGGAGGCGTTCCCCAAGCCCATTCCAAAAGGCATTCCCTTATTCTCCATGGGGTTTGGTGAACTTAAGTTCAAGGAGTTAGTGTTTCCATTTTTTGGTCCATCAGTGTTATGAATTTGAGCCTGCTCTCTGCCAGAGACAACAAAATTAACACCCGCATTTTCCATCTTTGACTGCTGTTCCCTGGATGCCTGACCTACTGTGCTCACCTGTGCACTGGAATTACTAGTGTCTGTTTCCAATGCCCCTTTCCTAGAATTTCCTTCTTGGACCAGAGCTGGCCAGGCAGATGGGTTGCTATTTGGGTTAAAGTTGCTGAAGCCAGAGCCAGGTCCAATTCTATCCTGACCACTCACATTCCTCCAATTTCCTAGTCCATTGTTGCTCTCTGTAGTAGAGTTGGAAGATTGAACAGATTTAGCCTTAGGGTCAGACTTCCAGACCCCAAGATTACATTCGTTTCCAGAACTTGCAGACTGGCACTGGCTCCCTTTTCCTTTGTTACTAGTGGTGCTTCCTGGCAGAGTGCTCTTCTCAGAGCCAGGGTTCGAGGCACTGTTATTATCGGTGGCGTTTTCGGAAGAAGACTCAGTGTCTTTGCTGGCAATACAAGGCCACTCTTCCATGTCAGACCCGTCTACAATCACCTTGTCCCAGATGTGACTTGGGTTGGGGGAGGTGCCGTTGTTGGAGGAGGCTCCCGGGCCCCAAGTGGAATTTGCATAATTTGAAGCAGCAGCACCTCCAAGGGTTGACTCTGGGAAAGAGAGTGTCTTATCAATCTCAGTTACACATGCACGATCCACTAACACCTCAGGCTCCACCTGCCCCTAGAATTGCTCATTACATTTCCCCCGCAAACCAGCTTCTCTGGCCAGTCACCCATCTTGGTTAACTACCACACCTGTCTTAGTCATCTCCTCTCTTTTGTTTTGCCTGGTTCTCATTTTTGGTAAGTCTAACTCCATGACTCTCAAAACTGCACCCTCTCCTACTGACAGAGAAGGGCCTTCATGTACCTGGAGACTATGCGGTGAGTAACACCCCAAACTCGCTCTGTGTCTCCAACCTACCCTCTAAACACCTCTGGCTGGAGTAATTTCTGTAAAGCACACCTTTGATAATGTCACTGCTATATGGAAAGCCTTGAGCAGTTTCTCAGTGCACAAGAATAAAGCTAAAGCCTTTGGCCTGGACTTTGACAAGATGTTCCACAACTTGGGACCAACTGACTTTTCTAGTCTCATCCTCCCTATGTTCTGTGTACATGTCTACCCTTCACATTACCTGACATTCCACAATGTGTGCCTTCTCACCCTGGCACCATTTCATATTGGCACCTACTAATTTTTCTCCTAAATTCACACAGAGACTGACCCATCTTTCTGGGCAGAGTTCACTTCTTTGAAGCTTACTACTAGTTCATCACCTAAAAATAACGTTTGCTGTCTAGAGCCATTCTGCTCAGTGCTATGGTACTGTGTTCATGCCTCCCTTCCCCCTTGTTAGTGCCTGCTAGGCAAAGATCCTATTTTGCTAACATTTGAATTCCGTAGTGGCTGGCGCATTGCTGCTCAGTAAGCATCTGATGAGTGATGAATGCCCACCCAGTCAGATGCCAAGGGCAGACAAGCACGAAACAATTTGTATGACCAAGGAACTTCATCTCATAAGTTAGTCTGGCTCAGCACATATTTTGGTTTAATTTACCGTATTTGGTGGGGGGAAAAATGACATTTTTAACTCAGTTATTTCTTCTAATCTTATTTTAGCTCCTTTATTAACCAAGCAGCTTTAAATTAATATGAAGTTAGAAAAAATACTACATAGAGCAATAAAAAAGTAAGGAAGCAGAGATTCTCAAGCTCTTGAGACTTAGGGGCCTCCTTGGTTTTAAGAATGTAAACAAGAGATTCTGACTCACATGGGACCTATGTGTATGTCCAGGCCTGGCTAGATTTGGCTGCAGAAATGTCTGAAATGACCACCTCTCAAGTCCTTCTTTTTGCAACTGGTTATCAGGGGCCAGGAAGGAAGGGTCATGAGGCCTTTGCTTGGTTGTCTTGGGCCTGGTCTGATGACCACCACAGGAAAACCTCACGGGTAGGGCTTCTTTCTGCATGAAGCCTGTGTCATCACCAGGCTTCTTTCCTTCTTTACTCTGCACACAAGATGGTAAGAGAATTTTCTAGGCAATTCTATGTTTAAACTAAGAACTAGTTTATAGATCTTATTTTGAATAGAACATGCTATCATCAACCACCACCCATTCATTGTCCGTGCCAGTGCTTGATGGTATTCAAGCTCTGAATTTTAATGTGGCCTCAAATACTTTAAAAGCTAGGAGAAATCAGTCAATACGTCTTCAAAAAAAGGCAGGGAGAGGTGGGTATTTGGAGGTTCTTAGTTATTAGCTGATACAATATTCATCTATTAAAACCCTCAAAACTTCTAAAAGAACCCTTCAGTTAAAGATCTCTTATATCTAGATATTGTTTTTGACAAAGATCAAAATCCAGGACCCATTAAAGAAATACTGGTTTCAAAAATAAAATAGAAGACTATAAAAAGGTATTATCTGGTATCCTCCCAATATTCCATATCGCAATCTAGGAGTCTCCTCTCTCTATACTCCCCACATGCTGGAAACATAAACATGGTATCTAAGATTCAGGACAAGCCTCTGCATGAGCCCCACTTCCAATCATACTCTGGGCGTACATGATGGAGGCCGGCATTTATAACGCTCTTTTCTGAGAAGAAAAAATGCCCCAAACAGTGATGACGAACAGCAGCTCCATCGGCTTCTCACTGGTCACTAAAACCCAGCTGCAGAGGAGAAATGCTGATGCCCATCTTACCCAAAACCCTCTCCAATTTTCTGAATATCCCCAGCAGTTCCTGGAACTAATGGTGTCTGTGGACTTTACAGCAGGCAACTCAGAGAAGCACCCCCCTTTTAAGCTGCTGTCCCCAACACCCATCCCTCACCTGGTGCAGTCCCACTCTCACTCGGCAGCAGCGTTCCTGTCACTTGTGCGTTGTTGGGGTTTGCTCCAGGTGCTGTGGAGGGAGGAGGCCCTGCCCCACCCCCGAGGAGCATGCAGGACGGTGGAGGGGGCTGCCCACGCTTTAGTAACACTTTGTGGTCCTGCTGGCAACGGAATCGCGGCGGCACCTCCCGAGGCATGTAGCGGGCGGCGCTTGGCGGTTGTCCGTTCGGCACTGCCACCCTTTTGGCATTGTTGCCACCATTGACTGGTGGCGATGGAGAGCTGCCAATTGGGCTGGCGGCCGATGGTTGGCTTAAACTTGGTTTCGTCACTTCGGGCACTGAAAGAGAGAGATTGGGAAGTAGCCTTTGAAATCAAACACGTTTTTCTGAAGACTATTTGTAAGAATGCTTACATGAGACCAATTCTAGTAAGACAATTCTTCCTTCATCCTACTTTGGGGCAACATGGTCTTTCCAAAGTCCCCAGCACCTTCAGTTCACTGAAGCTGGGGTGTAAGTGGGGACTGATGCTGACAAGGATTTAGACAGCAGTATCGTGGAATTATGTTCCATTAACTGAGGGAGAGAGGGAAGAAATCACCATTCTCTCCCCTAAATCAACAGTCGAATTCCCTGAGGGGCTGCCCACCAGGTCTAAGAGAACATAAGGGCCCCAGGCAAAGCCCTTGTAAAAGTTCAAGGTTGTCAGCTCCAGGGCCCTTTCTCTTAATCCACATTCTTTAAGACCTAACTGAGAAGCCCTTCCTGAAGTCCCTGGACTAGGTAAGCTAAGTGCCCTTCATTTGTGCTCTCCGAACACACTGTCCCTCTCTCTTTGCCACTGAATTTACCACACCATATTGAAATTCTCCATTTACAAGCCCCTTTCCCTTACCAGGCCATAAATTCCTCAAGGGCAAGGAAACATGTGTCACCTTTTTTTCTTAGGACCTGGCAGAGTAGACCACTAGGAGGAACCTAGGGCCTGGAGAATCACAAAATCAACTTAGTTTTAGTTTCTACAGTCATTTGAACTCAGAGACTCTTCTTGGTTTTCTGTATAACTATGTTGTTGTTGCAAAAAAAGTATTTTAAGTTACCTTGTTTTTTTCCCAATTCCTTGTTTAAAATAAAAATTTCACAGTGTAGATACTTTCCTATTCACTTTAAATAATTTGATGTTTTTACCTTACTTTTAAAGATGGCACACAGGAAGTATGGTTATGGGCGGGGTGACAGTGAAGCTACACTCTGTGGGACTTACTGGCTTTCCCCTCAACCTTACAGAGAATATTTTGAATCCGCTTCATTTTACCTGAAGACTGCAACCCTTTCCAATGTGCAAGCCTCTGGTAAATAGAGGCTGGCACTATTACAGAAACAATCATTGAGCCTGATAATTCAGATGATGCTGAGGCCAAAATCCTTGACGCCTGGGCCAGCTCTGGTGGAAGAGTACCGCTCTGACTGCTGGCATGATGTTCGGCCAGCAGTCTGCTCATTGAACTGGCTCCTTTATAAGGAGAGAGATACATCATCAGAAATCAGGGGCCCAATCTATACCCATAGGATATTGATGAGTACTGGGAGTACCAGAAAAAAAAGAGAAGGAGCCTGAAATAACTTCAAGGCAACCCCTAGGTCTAACCTTAGGCAAGCATGAGGCAGTACTAGGCCTACTAGTAAGGAAGAAGAATAGAGGATCCATAATCCGATGAACAAAATAAACACATGTCTTAAAAAAATTAATTGGCCATTGTCTAATGTTATTAATATAGTAGTCTCTGCATGACCTAATATAAAATAGCCAATGGATAAGCAACTGATAAATGAATGAATACAGATGAATTATTTAATGATTCATTCATTTTCTATCTGTGCATGGAAGATTCAGTAGCTGATGGCATTCTCAATCTCCTCGCCTCTCATTATGAGAATAAACAAGAAGCAGGCAAAGGCTGGAGGGAGTCTTCCCAGCAGGGTTTTCGGATGGGAGGAGCTATGTTTCTGCAAGGCTGCCCCTCTATGTAAGGGCTAACATCTTCACTTCAAGTGAACCCATCTGTTACATGCCTTGACTCATTCCCTAAAATATGACAGAGCAAGAGCAGCCTACAGGACTAAGGTCTGAACAACAGTTCAACTAACTTTACAACATCCATAACACAACCAAAGACATGTGATATTATATATTGTGCAAGATTCTTTGTAAAGCTCCTAAGAGCTTTTTCCCACCTTCATATCAGAGGCAGCATGGATCATAAATAATAAAGTGATTATAAAATGAGACCACCTCTTGACTACTTTCCTATTCTTGGTGCTCTATCCCAGGAGATTAGTTATTCAAAACTCCAGGATACAGTCAGAAAAAGCCGGACAGGTAAATGTTAGGAGCAAACTGTGTTTCAGGGCTTGAACGAACTCTTATTTAATTTTTTTCTTACATCTTTCTAAGAATTCAAGAATTTTAAGTATTGAAAGGCCAATCAGAACTTTAGACATGAACTGGAGAGCAGCTGTTAGGCAAGAAGCCTGACACAACCTGCTTCCCGATGTCCAAACTTAAGATATCAAGAGGCAGTCCAGCTCTACTACAAAGTTACAGTAATAAAAACAATTTGGTACTGGCACAAGAATAGACCCACGCATCAATGGAACAGAATAGACAGCCCAGATATAAACCCATGCAAATGTGGTCAATTAATATACAATAAAGGAGCCATGAATATACAGTGGGGAAAAGACAGCCTCTTTAACAACTGGTGTTGGGAAAACTGGACAGCTACATGCAAGAGAATGAAACTGGATTATTGTCTAACTCCAGACACAAGACTAAACTTGAGATGGATCAAAGACCTAAATATAAGTCATGAAACCATGAAACTTTTAGAAGAAAACACAGGCAAAAATCTCTTGACTGGAAGTATGAGCAATTTTTTCTTGGACACATCTCCTTGTGCAAGGGAAATAAAATAAAAAATGAACAAGTAGGTGTTCGTTATGCTTCAGAAGATTGGAGACTGACGAGAATTAGGCTTGAGATGGATTAATGATTGTACATTGAGCATTGACCCCCCTATACTGAATTTTATTGTTGTTAACAACCATTTGATCAATAAATATGAGAGATGCCCTCTCAAAAAAAAAAAAAAAAATGAACAAGTAGGACTTTATCAAATTAAAAAGCTTCTGTACAGCAAAGGACACCATCAGCAGAACAAAAAGGCATCCTACAGTATGGGAGAATATATTCATAAACAACTCATCTGGTAAGGGGTTAACATCCAAAATACACAAACAACTCATACACCTCAACAATCAAATTAACTTGATTAACAAATGGGCAGATGACCTAAATAGACACTTCTCCAAAGCAGAAATACAAATGACCAACAGGTACATGAATAGATGCTCCACACTGCTAATCACCAGGGAAATGCAAATTAAAACCACAATGAGATATCACCTCATACCACTTAGAACAGCCACTGTCCAAAAGACAAGAAATAACAAATGTTGGTAAGGATGCAGAGAAAGGGAAACCCTCCTACACTGTTGGTGGGAAAGTAAATCGGTGCAACTGCTGTGGAAAGCACTATGAAGGTTCCTCAAAAACTAAAAATAGAAATACCACTTGACCCAGTAATTCCACTTGTAGGAATTTACCTTAAGACAACAAAATCCTGATTTCAAAAGATATATGCACCCTTATGTTATTGCTGCACTATTTGCAATAGCCAAGATATAAAAGCAACCTAAGTGCCCATCAATAGAAGAATGGATAAAAAGAAGATGTGGTACATATTTCAGACATAAAAAGAAAAGAAATCCTACCATTTGCAACAACATGAATGGATCTAGAGGGTATTATGCTCAGTGAAATAAGCCAGGTGGAGAAAAACAAATACCGTATGATTTCACTTATTTGTGGAATATAAAAACAAACCAAAACAGAAGTAACAAAACAGCATGAGACTCACAGACACTGAGAAGTGACTAGTGGTTACCAAGAGGGAGGGGTTAGAGCAGGTTGGGAGGGTGAAGGGGATAAAGGGACACAATAATTCACAATCACAATATACATTGGTCATGGGGACGGTAGTACAGCATGGAGAATACAATCAATGATTCTGTAACATCTTTCTACATTGATAGATAATAATTGCACTAGAGAGGGTTAGGATTTAATAATACAGGTAATTGCTGAACTGCTGTGTTGCACATCTGAAACCAAAATAAGACTGTATGTCAACAATACTTGATTTAAAAAGAAAAAAGATATCAAAGTCAGTGTGTGTATCACACATCATGCTACAGAATGTTAAGGTGATGACAGAGGAGAGGGAAGGTATGATTAAGTCTGAATTACTTTTCAGGCCTGCTCTCTTCTGAACCTTAATGATTTGTAGGTTGTAGTGCAAATATTTATAAAGATGAGCTGCTCAAAACAAGTCTTTTTTTCCAGAGAAAAGGTCTGTGATTTAAATATGATCTCTGTACCAAAGGGAAATAATATTATAAGAACTGCTGGGCATCCTATTTTCTAATTTCCATTCATTTACTTCCAAAACCCATTTATTACTCTAAGGATTCAATCTTTAGCCCTCCTTGTTGTATTGCCTTATACCATCCTCATCTTTAAAGTTTGAACTTCTAATTGCCTCTATTTCTGAGAAACTTCAATAAGATGCTTTTTCAGAAAATTCTGAAACAGGCAGGACCAATTCGAGCTACTATTTTCTTTAAATACCTTTAAATACTTTTTGGTATCAAACCCCCCAAAATTCTAGAAATGTTTTAAAAGTAATAATAGTTGAAATACAAATAAGCTCTATAGACTGAAAGTTTCTTGGTGATAATAATCAGTTATAAAGCAATACAAAAAATCTCAGACGTATGACCTGCAGAGAGGTCGATGTGCACTGAACAACTTTTAGTACCCTCTACTAAGTACTACCTCCATTTCGTTACCTTCCACTCACTCCTCCAACTCAATACACACTGGCTTTTGCCCTAAACATCTCCCTGGAAGGTTCTCTCCTCATTAAACCATTAATGACCTTCATTGCCAGTCGAATGGGCACCTTTTCTTCTTTGACTACTACAACTTTGGACTCTACTGGCCATTTTCTTCCTCTGTCTTTGTGAGACCCTTTGGGACCCACCCACTAGCTCTTCAACTCTTACTTTGTTGGCTTCTCATACTCTTGATCAGGGGTCAGCAAACTTTTTCTGTAAAGGGCCAGACAGTAAATGTTTGGGCTCTGCTGGCCAAACACTGTTGTAAAAACTCAACTGTGTACTTGTCAGGAAAAAGCAGCCACAATGTATAAACAAAAGAGTGCAGTTGTGTTCTGTAAAATTTTATATATGACACTGAAATACAAATTTCATTGTCATAAAATATCATTAATTTTTTCCAACCATTAAAAATGTAAAAAACATTCTTAGTTCACAGGCAGTACAAAAATAATCAGTGAATCAGATGTGGCTGAGGGTCACAGTTAGCAACCCCTGCTTCTGACTATTTCCTTACCCAGATTTATAAGATGGTAGCTGAATTCAGTCATGAGTCGTGTCTTACTAAAAAAATTTGTATGTGAATGTGGGGCACCCACCCTCCTCACATTTAAGTTAAGTGAGTACAAACTCTTTCATGCTCAGACTTCAACTATTACTTATGTGCAAATGCTTCCCAAATCATTACCTCCAACTCTGATCTCTTTCAACCTTGCCCTTGCCCTCACCCTCAAACCTATTCCCCAACCCCCACCCCATTATCTCCTAGTTCAAGAAATGTGGTCATCACCCCACTAGCTGGTCAAGTCAAAGGCCTGTAAGATATCTTAGACTTTGCCCTTGCCCATGAACCACTACCCAATTAACATTAAATTCTACTGAACCAAAGCATCTCCATTTACTCCTTTCTTTCTAATACCACTGTTCCTAACCCAGTTCAAGTCCTCATTACCCACAATCTTAAATATTGTGTGCCCACCTATCTGAGCCACTTGTCTTATATACCGCATATTCATTCACAGTCTAAAGGCAGACAGTTGCACCTCTGAACAAATGCCTCTATCACCCCTCTACAAGGTCTGAGGGATACTCAATTAGTTAAGTTTGTAAATTACCTACTTGGGGAAAAAGCCCACCTCAAATATTACTAAATTAGCATAGACTCAAGGTTATCCCAGCCACCAACATGCACTCGCTGTAATATGCCTTCTGGAATAGACTCGGAAGACAGAGTTGTGGCCAACAGTACTGTAATGGTCTATTAACCCAGGTATGCTGATGGGAAGGTGCTGTCCCTCAGCTGTGTTCCAGTGAGGTAAAGGTCATGAATTACTGCTTTGTGTAACAATATCTAAAAAATTTAACTTATACTGAGCTGGAAGCTTTGCCCTGTTGCTCTGACTCTCACCATTGGTTACTTCGGGGATCAGAATAAACTCACTTAAATCCAACAGACAATTACCAAGGGCACCAGAGCCCTCCAAATCTTTGAAGATAGTTACTTGAGCTTCCCAAGGTGGGAAGTCTTCCCCCGGGAGTTAAACATCCCCACACGTTTAACCTTTCCAGATGTGACACAGGTTCAAATTTCTTGACCAAACTGGCCTAAATTCCATATGGTCCACAGAGGTTGGTATTTGCTCTTTTCCACAGGGTGGTGCCCATTCCAGGAACTGCAAATTCCTTCCTAGATACTGCATTTCTACTTTGTAGTTTAAGGTTATGTAAGTTTCATAAATCAGTCATTTCATACTGATAATTACTATTAAGCCAACTGTCACCCTAACATCTTTTTAACAAGGCTAAATTGCTATGTCCAAATGCCTCCATTACATAGTCTACCTTTTTAATCCCAATCTTACCCTTCCTCCCTATTCTATCTGGTCTGTTACATCAATCCCACAAACTAATTCAATTCTAAGTCTAATATCCAACAAACGGGGACATGAGCTCCTACCTTAAGTGCTTCCTATGATTTGTCCCCTGGGCGGCAGGCCCTCCTCTCATACATGTCTTCATATAACCTTCACTTGAAAGCCTTGTCTTATTCTCTCCAGAATTCTTTGGGTTTTTTGTTTGCTTGTTTAAGTAATGGAAGATTAAAGAACATAAAATGAATCCACTTTTTCTCTGTAATATAGACCAAGTCTTACGTCTTACTTCAGTCCTCTGTACAATTAGAGACTCAGTACCAACAGTCTTTTTTTCTTATAGGGTCTGTTGGGAAAAGAGGGGCAGATTCAGAATTAAGAGGAGATTGCCAGAGGAAGCTGTCATCTTTGGGAAGACAGACAGGACCCAGACATGCCAGCTGAGGAAAGAGAAGATGGGATTTAGAGTGCCTCGGCAGGCTCTTGAAGAACAAGAGCTATTAAACGGAGGGAAAAAACCACAAGAGACGAAGGCTCAACATATCCCAGGGATTATTTTTATTTTTCCTCCCTGTCTGCTCCCTGGTCCTACCAATTAAATTCCTCAGGAGACCTGAAACAGGTTCTCAGCTCATTTAGGATAATTTTTAGTTTTCGATGGTATGGGATGGGAAGGGACGAGTATAAAACCATGAAGCTGTAATCGATTCTATGATAGTATCTTTGGAAGGAAAACTCAGTAGTAAGTAGAAAAGAAAGTTTGATTTTTAAGATTTTGGCAGAAGAAAGAGGAATGTGTTTCTAAGAACAGACCTGGTACAAAAAAAAAAAATCTGAGAAAGAGTGCCTAATGGATTTTCCATTTTTCAACAGAAATACCACTTAACATACAGAGTAGCTTGTTACTATGGCTCAACTGGTACTTGACTTCACAGCATCAGAGCTGTGGCCAACCCGACAAACCCAGCCCATGTTCCAGTGACCACAGAGCCTGGATATTCCAGGAAAATGCCAATTTTCTCATCTGCTGTCCCCATAAATCATCAAAAAGTCCTATGAATATACTTCTATGCCAAAATCCTTTCCTAGACAGTATACTGGTTTAGAAAATATGAATATTGTACCACTATCAACTGCTCTATTTCTATGGTAAAGTATACTTTCTACTTTAAACAAGTAATTTACAAAGATCCTTCAAAATAAAGCCTACTTCTGGTTTGGGGAACTGGCTGAAAGTACAATGGGAGAATGTTATTCTAATTATGATAATTATAACTGATAATGTCTTCTCTCAGTTTATTTTATAAATCACTACAAAGCCCCATTATATCCTTTGAACTGACTTTCGATCAGAAATATACTACAGTAATGTCTAGTCACCAAAGAATTTGTTTTCCTAAGAAACTAGCATAAAATTAGTCTATAAAGTTAGTCTTCCATCATTGTGTGACATCCTTTGGTCTAGTGGTCCAACAACACAAAAGTATGAAGAAATCAATCATTAGAGGGCCTCCCATTAGGTCTTGGCCTCTCCTTTACCCTTACCTTCCTCCAAGCTATCACAGTGACATCTGATTCTCTTCAAGTACTGGGGTCACCTGCAGAGCTTCTCAGATTACATCTGCTAGGGCTGTGGCCTAAGGCCAGGAAGGTTTGGGAAGAGGCCCAGGCTTGTATATTTTGACAAGTCTATGCAAATGATTTTAATGCACACCCTAGTTGAGAACAACGTATTTATGTGGGCAAGGACAGGAGCTACAACACTGGCCTCAGGAATTAATTCTCTTATTCTTAACGGGAACTGACCAAAACTGTGACCACCAGACAAAACAGTGTAATAAAAATTTGGAGAAGAGAAAGAACTGAAAATATGTAGACCATTAGGTTGAAAATGACCTGACATCTGCTTCAGTTTACAATACATCATTATTTTGCAATAGAATTAAAACGCATTCTCTTTCTTAAAAAACATATTCTATACTCTCACTCAGAAGATCGTGTGACCATCACATAAAGCACTCCATTTCAGACTCAATGCGTGTCATGGACCAAGATGGTTAACAATCCTCTGCAGTTCCCATCTGTAAGTTAGAGGCCAGTGTTTTGCTGTTTTGCTCTAAAAGATTTGAAATGAGTTCAAAATCATGACCCATATACCTTCAAAACAAGGTAATACTTTTTAATATCTCTTTTGCCTCCTAAAAAGTTTAAGGCAAACCAGACACACTACTCTAAGTATTTTTAACTTGTCATTACTGCTCACCAGTGACTGCAAACAACCGGCCTTAATTTACTCTACACCCACTCTCACTTGTCAAATAGACTGGACGCTGAGTCAATAGGGACGTAAACTCTAAACACAAAAGGTTCTAATGACTTAAAAAGGAAAAAAAAATCTTACCTTTGGTTTTTTGTTCCGTGACCTGTAAAATAAATGAACAAACATTAAGTAAATGAGATTCACTTTCTAATTTGCTATTCCGAGACTACTTTAATTCTGGTAAGTCAAGTAATTCAAGCTGTCAGAAATCCAGAAAAAGCAGCGGGGAGTCAGTCCAGGCATCCTTCTAAAGACAACAGCCACATGTCCAGTTGTGGCTTACCTGACCACCATTATGAAGGGCGCTAAGAATTAAAACAAAAGCATCCCAATCTCCTTGAATGACACAGTCCCTACACCAGGAATGCTGTTTGCCATTTTGATTGCTGTAACTAGAGAGAAGCAAACGGCGTGGCATGGAAGCTAAATTAGCCATGGAGACAAATAGATTACCTTGCTAGTGCAGACTCAAACACCTGATTTCAAATCTAGAAAGCAAAAGTTCAGGGGCCAATCGTCAGAGGCCATCATAGGAAAGCAGGATGCAAAACCAAGCCACGCCACTTCCTGGATGTGTGAACTAAGTTTTCTACTTATCTTCTGAATGGAGATAATAGTAGTATCTCCCTGCGAAGGGTTGTTTAAGGACTAAATCAGATATCCTATGCCAATGCTCAATAAATGTTTGCTGCTTTTATCAAAGTTAATATAAAACAGCATGAAATATAGAACAGTGAATGTATAAGTTTTGAACAAAGACTGCTTTGTTGAAAGAATTTCTTTATAGTAACTAATACATCTACGGAAGTGATTAGCCTAAAAGGTTGGACAGGCTGAATATAATAATGTTTTTTTAAATAGTTTGGAAATGATGATTAGGAGCAGCATGGATAACTACTTCTGTTATTGAGAGGAAAAATAAAGGAGGGCACCTAATTATACACACCCTATAATATTAAATCAAAACCACAAAAGGTCATGCATAAGAAAACCATCCAAGAGGAAAAGTGCCAGAATTGGTTGTTATGTTACTGAGAACATGAAATGATTTTGACCCCTCTTCCCCAACTGTTTATCTTCCAAAACATTTTATAATGGTTTTCTTTGTAACAAAATCATTCATACAGAAAAGAAGTTTGATTTTTTTTGTGGCTGGTAATCACACCAAGTTACTGTTATGGGTGCTCTTCACAATATGCCCCCCTTTGCAGCGAAACCCTGTAGCGAGCCAGTTGTCCAAGTGGACTCCAGCATACCACAGTCAGATGCTGAATCTGAGGTAAACTATCTACTTGCATTGACCTCTTGGAGTGTTTTGCATTTTTGCATTAAAAAACAAGCGATTCTCTTGTACTGAATTTGTGCAGTGTCTTAAAATGATTGTGCTTCCCAGTACTAATTGTTACAGAGCTCAAGTCTTCTATATAACCTTTCTATAACTCCCATTTGTCCAAAAATGAACTGATTTCTTTAAGGCAATTTAAGTTTGACACCATAGTAAACATTTCTTAGAATGCCATTTTGAAAATGAGTTATACAGAAGTCAGTGCCTTCCCCAGTTGTAACAAACTCAAATCATGTCTGATGTGTCTTAAAATGTGGGTTTTGTTAAAAGAGCTGTCCTGTAGATGGTAAAAACCTGGATTATCAAAGCATGTGTTTTGCCAGCACTGAACAATGATCCTTGAGCAAAATCAGCCTAATGAATGCGAATGGATCCTTCTTTGACACCTCTCTCGTGAATAGAAATCTAACAGTTTACCCAGCAGTGGCTCCAGAAAGAGCAAACTGCCACATCCACTTAACAAAACAAAAAGTCTTGTGCTTAATTTGTGAGGAAGTTATTTAATTTGGCTTTAAATAAAAGTCAGTTCTTCAAGAAAATTATGTTGCCAGCACTCATCTAAATGGGAAGACAGACGTGAAGAGATGATTATAAAAGCAACGGAATGAGCAGTGAGAAATAGTGGAAGCACTAAGAGGCACCTCAAGTGTCTGCTGACTGACTGAACGAATGACCGCATATGGGATCTCTGGCACTTTCTCTACAATTCTTTGTGTTATAGCACATTTTATGCCTTCCAGTTGAGGCACTATCTCTATACTAATGTTGGAAACTAAGATAATCACATGGTAAGCTTTGTGCTTTCTCCTTAAAACTGCTAAATCAGAATTCAATTCTGAAATTACACAATGGTTTAGTATGATACAACAGTATCAAAGGCCATGTGTCAGCCTAGATGCTGTGCCAGCTGATCTAGAATATTTCTGAACAAAAATGATTGACTTTTTTTCATATAACCTTTTGGAATTTTATTTATGGTGATTCTCCTCTTTGCCAAAACTTCTCAACCAGTTCTTAATGCAGATGCAAACACACAGGGGAGACTGTCCGGCTGTATAAATGACATTCTCTGCATAAATAATTCTAATTCATTCTTGAATAAACCTACACCACCTTTTATTTTAAATAATTTTTCTACTAGTGGGATCCACAGTGGAAGTTTACAGATGCACATTTTACTAATCACTTCTAGATACTGATATTTTCAGGTTAAGAAAATATCGTTACTTATGTGAAGAATGAGGGTGGACTGTACATGGCCTAAAAAAATTGCTGTTTGGCATCTCCTTGTTACCAGCCTTTACACAAGTTCCCCAGGGGCCAGCCTGTCAACCATCCATTCCCACACTGTTAAACACAAGTTTTGTACCAATGTAGTAGATGAAATGTGAATGCCATAACGGAAAGAAAGCCTTCAGTGAGGTTGACTCTCCCATTACCCCAGTTGGAATGTCAGTGTGTGCAGGGCAGAGAGGTAATGCCCCTGACACCCCCTAGCAGGTGAACCTGATTACTGCAACCTGATTACTACAGCAGGATGTAGCTGTATACCCCAAAGAAGTACAAAAAAACACTTTTGGGTTGTTATCTGACATCTTTATTCAGGCTCTTTACTGTCATTTTAGACAATTCTAACAAGCTCAGATTAGAAGCAACATTAGAAGCAGGTACTCTGATAGCCTAACGATGTGGTGGTGAGTACACCACTATTAATAGAAACAGAAACACAACTAAACTGCAGAAAACCTTAAAGAGCACAAGAGCACCAAACAATAATGAATATTCCTCTTAATTAAGTCACAAAGAAAATATAAATTAAATTTCAAATGTTTAACATGGCAGGGTCATACACAACCCAATTCAGAAACTATTTCCAGTACTGTTTTTATGCTGGCACTCATAAGTGATGTATTTAAATAATTCAGAAAGCCAAATTATGGGAAACACTGTATCTAATAATGCTGTAAAAATATGCAGTGTCCCTTATATCTTGTATGGATTTGTGTTCAATTGCCTTGAGTCTGTTTTAAATCTAGAGTTCCCTCTGAAACCGGTACACAACTCAACTTAACTTCAATAACCTGGCACCACAGTGGGGACACTCAAACCTGCCTTACAGTAAGGTCCTGCTTACCAAGTGCTTCAAGAAGTGGTAATAAGAACTGGAGGCAAATCATTTTATCTCCAAAAAGGTTCCTAAGCAACCCTGTGGAGCCAGAGCCCAAGTCAGGTAATGCTAAAAATGTGGTGAGGTGGGGCAATAAGATCAGACAATGGCCAGGGCAGAGGGGCATAAGCTGAAGGCAAGAGGACAGCCCTGTCGGGCAATCTCTTCAACTAAGTCTTACCAGTTGGCAGCTATCAGCTGTATGTCTTTTTTCCTTTAGCATCTCTTTTTCCCTGAACAAATTCCTCAAAGACATGCAATACTATCTCCCCCAAAGCATTAAGTGGGCACACTGGGAGGTTTCTTTATGGAATTATCAAAAGGTAGACTCATTTAAATGACAGTGCTTTGGTGGACCAAAAAGAGAACATGAGGACAAACTCCAGCAAGCCTTGAAAAGTTATTCTATAAGCTTGCTTAAGGAAATGCAGATTAACTATGATATACATAAGGAAATTCGACAAGAATTTAAGTGTTGATGACTCTCTTGCTTTTCTCAGTATTGTTTACTATTGTTTTCATAAAATCAGCTGCAGCATTACTTCATATCTACTTTATGGTAACAAATGTAGGTCTCTAACTTTCCCCCACTTTTAAAAATTTCACGCAGGCTAAGTCAGTAGCATATTTAGGATGTCAGGTATCCAAGACAAGGCAGTCACTTAATTTAGATTCGTGGTGGATATAAAGAGCGACTTAAATGATTAAACCCACCTTCTGAGTGGCTTCTTTTTTCTTTTTATCCTCTTTCTTCCTTTTCTTGTCTTCCATTAACTGTTCTTCCCTTTCTTGCTCCTTCTCTCTGTTGAAGTAATGTCACACCGGAAGGTTAAACTTCTATATTCAGTCTTTTTGTGTAGCAAATCAAATGCTAGTATATGCTGTGCAAGACATTTCATCTCTGACTGAGCAGAGCGCAGCATTGTAAGGATGCATAAAATCAGCACATTTAATGATACCCGTTTCTTTGCTTTGACACTCCTTTTGCAAAATAGGACGTTAAGTTTGGTTTCCAAGAAGCCCATTAGAGTGAACTTTATACTGTAACTTCTGAAAAGAATACACACACACACACACACACACACACACACACACACACACACACACACAGGATTAATGTATTTCCACTCAGCAAAGAACCTGATTTTGAAATATATGACAATATACAGTTGGCTTCTGGCAATATTCCTGGATTCTATGGATCTATAGGACCCTCAGTACCTGCCTTGAAAACACAAGTAGAAAACATGTCAAAACATACAGCATTAATAATATAGAAGAAAAATGTGGAACATATTTTTTGAGGCAATATTCCTCACAAATAATACAGAATATGTTAACTCAATTACAGTACCCAGGTATTTATCATAATTTAGGTGTTTTCCCTAAACATTTTTTTAAATTGTAATTTAAGTGCCTTCAAAGTGATGAACATAAAACTCTATGTTCTATATTACATATATATATATATGTTCACACTTGTGTTTTTAAGGCAAGTACTGAGTGTGCACTGTAAATCCATGTATCCCAGACAAATTCAGAGTTGTGTTTTGCCCCCTCAATTAGAAAAATAATACACAATCATAAATATTCTCGTTGAAGAAATGTGCTGAATATTAAGAAATTAAGATAGTATAATTTATGACTCACGCTTTTACAGTAATATAATATTTATCCTAATATATTCTAATATAATATACATAGAAAGCCACCACTTTTCACTTTATGTATCAACTGGGAAGAACATATAAGCAACTACTGGTATAATTTCAAAGCTCAAAAAAGGAAACCCTACTGCCATGCTTACTGAATTTCACAGCAGTTAAGTAGAGTTAGTTATCTAGTTCACAGTTCCCCAAGGTACTGAACAGATAGAACACATACATCAACACTCCAAATCCGTGGTTCACAGATAACACCTAGTAAGTGTTAAGTGCTAAGTTAAAAATCAGACAAATTTTAAAAAAAAGTTAAATAAATGTTTGCAGACCTGGAATAATTTACAAAAATGGTTTCTGAAGGACTCAAGTTTGGGGAGTGATACCACTCACCCTACACAAAAGGAACTAAGGACAACACTGAGGCACTCTCATGAATAGGTAATTAACATTGTATTTATAGAGGGGTCAGTCCAACAAGAGGAATAACCATTCTATCCTCCCAACATAGGAGCACCTATGTATGTGAAACAAATACTAACAGAATTAAAGAGGGAAACAGAATGTAGTGCATTCATTTTAGGAGACTTCAACACACCACTCACTCCAAAGGTCAGATCAACCAGACAAAAATAAGTAAGGAGACAGAGGCTCTGAACAACACATTAGAACAGATGGACCTAACGGACATCTAGAGAACACTCCAACAAAAAGCAGCAGTATATACATTCTTCTCAAGTGCACATGGAACATTTTCAAGAATAGATCATACACTAGGCTACAAAAAGAGCCTCAGTAAATTCAAAAAGATTCAAATTGTACCAAGCAGCTTCTTAGAACACAAAGGTATGAAACTAGAAATAAACTATGCAAAGAAAACAAAAAAGCCCACAAACACATGTTGGCTTAACAACATTTTCCTAAATAATCAGTGGATCAGTGACCAAATAAAAACAGAGATCAAGCAATATATGGAAACAAATGAAAACAATAACTCAACACTGTACAATCTGTGAGACACAGCAAAGGCCATGCTGAGAGGGAAGTATATTACAATGCAGGCGTACCTCAGAAAAGAAGAACAATCCAAAATGAACAGTCTAAACTCACAATTAATGAAACTAGAAAAAGAACAACAAAGGAGGCCCAAAATCAGTAGAAGGAGGAACATAATAAAGATCAGAGCAGAAATAAATAGAATTAAGAAGAATAAAACAATAGAAAGCATCAATGAAAGCAGGATCTGGTTCTTTGAGAAAACTAACAAAATAGATAAACCCCTAGCCAGACTTATCAAGAAAAAAAGAGTCTACACACATAAACAGAATCAGAAATGAGAAAGGAAAAATCACTACAGACACCACAGAAATACAAAGATTACTATGAAAAATTACATGCTAACACAATGTATAACCTAGAAGAAACAGACAACTTTCCAGAAAAGTACAACCATCCAAGAAGGACCCGGAAGAAACAGAAAATCTGAACAGACCAAATTATCAAGAACGAAATTGAATTGGTAATAAAAAAATTCCCTAAGAACAAATCACCTATAACCAGATGGCATCACTGCTGAATTTTATCAAACATTTAGTGAAGACCTAATATCCACCCTCCTTAAAGTTTTCCAAAAAGTAGAAGAGGAGGGAATACTTAACAAACACATTCTATATGGCCAGCATCACTCTAATACCAAAACCAGATAAAGACATCACAAAAAAGGAAAATTACAGACCAATATCCTTGATGAACATAGATGCAAAAACACTCAAGAAAATATTAGCAAATTCAACTCAAAAATACATCAAAAAGGTCTTTGTTTTGTCCTTTTGTCCATCAATGATCAAGTAGGATTTATTCCAGGGATGCGAAGATGGTACAATGTTTGAAAATCCATTAACATCATCCACCACATCAACAAAAAGGACAAAAACCACATGATTATCTCCATAGATGCTGAAAAAGCATTTGGCAAAATTCAACATCCATTCATGATAAAAACTCTCAACAAAATGGGTACAGAGGGCAAGTACCTCAACATAATAAAGGCCGTATATGACAAACCCAGAGCCAACATCATACTTAACAGTGAGAAGCTGAAAGCTTTTCCTTTAAGATTGGGAACAAGACAAGGATGCCCACTTTCCCCACTTTTATTCAACATAGTTCTGGAGGTCCTAGCAATGGCAGTCAGACACGCAAAGAAATTAAAGGCATCCAGATTGGTAAGGAAGATTTTAAACTGTCCCTATTTGCAGATGACATGATACTGTACATAAAAACCCTAAAGAATCCACTCCAAAATTACTAGATCTAATATCTGAATTCAGCAAAGTTGTGGGATATAAAATTAATACACAGAAATCTGTTGCATTCCTATACATTAATGATGAACTAGCAGAAAGAGAAATCAGGAAAACATTTCCATTCACAGTTGCATCAAAAAGAATAAAATACCTAGGAATAAACCTAACCAAGGAAGTGAAAGACCTATACCTTGAAAACTATAAGACACTGATAAGAGAAATTAAAGAAGATACCAATAAATGGAAACACATCCCTTGCTCATGGATAGGAAGAATTAATATTGTCAAAATGGGCATCCTGCCTAAAGCAATCTACAGATTCAATGCAATTCCAATCAAAATACCAATGGCATTCTTCAAAGAACTAGAGCAAATTGTTCTAAAATTCATATGAAACCACAAAGACCCTGAATAGCCAAAGCAATCCTGAGGAGGAAGAATAAAGCTGGGGGGATTATGCTCACTGACTTCAAGCTCTACTACAAAACCACAGTAATCAAGACAATTTGGTACTGGCACAAGAACAGATTCGTAGAACAATGGAACAGAATAGAGAGTCCAGATATTAACCCAACCATATATGGTCAATTAATATACAGTAAAGGAGCCATGGATATACAATGGGGAAATGACAGCCTCTTCAACAGCTGGTGTTGGCAAAACTGGACAGCTACATGCAAGAGAATGAAACTGGATTAGTGTTTAACCCCATACACAAAAGTAAACTTGAAATGGATCAAAGACCTGAATGTAAGTCATGAAACCATAATACTTTTAAAAGAAAACATAGGCAAAAAATCTTCTGAATATAAACATGAGCAACTTTTTCCTGAATGCATCTCCTTAAGCAAGGGAAACAAAAGCAAAAATGAACAAATGGGACTACATCAAGCTAAAAAGCTTCTGTACAGCAAAGGACACCATCAGTAGAACAAAAAAAGGCATCCTACAGTATGAGAGAATATGCTTGTGAACGACATATCCTACAAGGGGTTAACATCCAAAATATATGAAGAACTCACACGCCTCAACACCCAAGAAACAAATTACCCAATTAAAAGGGGGCAGAGGAAATGAACAGACAATTCTCCAAAAAAAGAAATTCAGATGCCCAATAGGCACATGAAAAGATGCTCATCGCTAATTATCAGGGAAATGCAAATTAAAACCATAATGAGATATCACCTCACACCAGTTAGGATAACCAACATCCAGAGACAAGGAACAAGAAATGCTGGCGAGGATGTGGAGAAAGGGGAACCATCCTAAACTGCTGCTGGGAATGTAAACTAGTTCAACCATTGTGGAAAGCAACATGGAGGTTCCTCAAAAAACTCAAAATAGAAATACCATTTGACCCAGGAATTCCACTCCTAGGAGTTTACCCAAAGAAAACAAGTTCTCAGATTCAAAAAGACATATCACCCCTATGCTTACTGCAGCACTATTTACAGTAGCCAAAATACGGAAGCAACCTAAGTGTCCATCAGTAGATGAATGGATAAAGATGTGCTACATGTACACAATGGAATACTGTTCAGCCATGAGAGAACAAATCCTACCATCTGCAACAACATGGATGGAGCTAGAAGGGTATTATGCTCAGTGAAATAAGCCAGGCAGAGAAAGACAAGTACCAAATGATTTCCCTCATTTGTGGAGTGTAACAACAAAGGAAAACTGAAGGAACAAAACAGCAGCAGACTCACAGACTCCAAGAAGGGAGTAGTGGTTACCAAAGGGGAGAGGTAGGGGAGAGGTGAGTGAGGGCGGGGGGAGAGGGAGGGAGAAGGGGATTGAGGGGTATTATGATTAATACACATGGTATGGAGGGGGGTCATGGGGAAGACAGTGTAGCACAGAGAAGACAAGTAGTGAGTCTGTGGCATCTTACTACACTATGGACAGTGACTTCAATGGGGTATGGGGGGGACTTGATAATATGGGTGAATGTAGTAACCACATTGTTTTTCATGTGAAACCTTCATAAGAGTGTATATCAATAATACCTTAATTAAAAAATTTTTAATGGGAAAAAAATAGTATTTATAGAAAACAATAACTAAACAAAAGAAATGTTTTAACCTACATGTCAAGTTTTCTGTGCTTTTGTCCATATTCACAAATACTGGCCTTCTTGTCTCTGAGCATAAATATACAAGAGACAAATATGAACAATTTGCACTCTAAAGGTAAACTACATGAAAACTTTAAAAATACAACCACAGAAAAGAGTTTACTGTAATTTCCTTAGGTTTAACGCTGGATTCCTTTGGGGTCAGACCATGTGTCCATCAGCCTCAGTGTGAAGCTCTTGGTGAAACCCACTCACAGCAGTGTATTACTTTAATGGATTTACATAAATTGGCAAGATGGATGTTGACCATCTAAGGGAGGCTGGCCATAGATCCTGTTATATTTGGTTCTTAAGAGTCTCTTGCTTCCTCTGGCTACAAGTGGAAGGAGAAGATGGGGATCCTCATGACTCAGTTACTATAGTAACTTGGTTCCCACATTTTAAGGTGCAACTGACTGGAAAAAGAACAACCAGTCTGAAGATCTCCTGTTCAAATACTCAATGCTTTAAAAAGCTTTAAGTTATCATTTTTTTCTTAATCTCTTCTAAAATTAAGTTTATTTTAAAATTAAAATGTAAAAAAAAAAAGCAAGTCTTTAATGAGACACATTCTTAAAAAACAACTAACCTTTTCAAACATTTTTTTCCTATAAACAGGTAATTCAGGGAAAGGGATTGAAATTCTGGTTCCTTATGAGCAGATTTATTTCCAAATCAAATATTTTTCAAAGCTTTCCAGGAGACAGGCTGTGCTTTCACCCTGATATTTCACTGTGTATATTGGTAGAATTTAGTCTTCTCTTTAAATCTCACTTCCTTAGGAAGAATTTACTTTGTTAAACCAAACCTGACTTAAAAACCAGCTGTTCACTTAAAAATGAATCCAAAAGTATGGGGTGCTACTTTCTTCTAATTCAGTTGTGCTCTATCTTGGCCATACATTAGCATCATTAGATGTAAAATCTCCCTATGCTGAATCAGAGCCCAAGCAGGCAAAGAGGGCACCCATCCAGGGTAGGCACGTATGTGGTGGTGAGGTGAGACTGGTTACTACAGGGGGGGTTCATCAATCAACATCATATCAATGATGATAACCGGTTTCTCACTGTCAAAAATAGGAACTACCACAATAGAAAGGGAAAAACCTCAAAGGAATCCTATGCAGTTGGATCAGAATTAGTGATTGGCATGAACTCAAGGTTTTTAATAGACAGACAAGACAATAAATATAGAAGTAACTTTGTGAGTATATGTGTGCCTGTATTTCTTCATGTGTGCAAATCCACACATGCACATACTTACTCCCTAGCTCTACTGCTAACAGGCTTGGAACAAGCAACACCCAAATAGCCATGAACATACCGAGGATCTAGACTGTGCCTTCCCAATATCATTTTTCACCGAAGAACCAGAGTTCTTTGGAAAAAGAGCTAATTTGGAGCCCAGGTAAGGAAAGTACAAGATGTTCCTGGAATATTTCCTTGCCAAGAAGCAAGGAAATGTTCAACAAATGATGGGATATGTTAAATGGTCACAGAGGCCAGTTTGAAGGGGCTCCTGCAAGATAAATCTGGGACAATATGATGTAAAAATAAATAATGATAGCAAGACATGATAAACCATTGTATAAAATAGAAAAACATTAGTCTATCCAGACAGAAGTAAATGAATAAACTGAAAGTGAAAGGAATGGAATATTCACTTAGTTTTAAAGCACCTCCCCCCAGAAATATTTACACAAAGGAGAAAAGATTAGTTATATACAGAGGAGCTGGCAGGCCCCACCTTATTGAAGTAATCCATATGAATGAACTTCATCAGTAAAGGGTCAAACTGAAGTTTTGAGTTACTTGATAGGATGCTATTAGGAACACAGTATATATAACCTGAATACTATCATGAAGAAAGATCAGACAACCCCAAACTGACAGGCATTTTGCTGGTCTGCAAGCTTCAAAATTTCAAGGTCACTGAACCTCAAATATATGGAGACAAAAGAGACACAACCAAATGCAAAGTGTGCCCTTTTTTTGCTTTGAAAAGGCATTTGCTTTTTCACTGGTTGTACAGGAGATAAATAGGAGAAAGTTTCTGTTTTTTTAGAAATACACTAAGTATTGAACAAAGGGATGCAGGTGATAGGATACTGGGTAAGCAATTTATTCTTAAATGACTGAGGAAAAAAAGTTTGTGTATGTGTGGTTTTTTAAATCACACCTTCAACTTTTCTGTTAAGTTCAAGATTGTTTCAAAGCAAATAAACGAAACAAAACAAAACCCACAATCAACAAAACCATTATCCAGATACCCATACAGCCCCCCAGATCAACTACATAGGAATCTCTGGGGAGAGAACCACTGCTCTAAATTCTTTTGTTTAAGCCTACACTTTGAAAGATCTATTTATGTATCAAAATTTAAGCTTTCCACACAACAAATACAAATACCAGGTAACTAGGTGGGTCCCACTTAACCATCAACTGGTTCTAAGTCTGAAAGCAGGAGAAATCATTCATATTCTCTCCCATCTCTAACTACACAGCCAAATGGCAAGCGTAAAAAACTGTAATCTAGAATACATCTAGAATGGTAAAAATCCCAAACTACTTTAAGAATGACTAAGGTGGAGAAAATACAACATTTTCTTCTTCATTTATTTGTGTCAAAACCATTAGCTGAAAGAAGTAGAAATTACGTTTTTTCTTAAAGAAAGACAACACTTGAATAAAAGGCAGAGCAAGACTCCTGTTCTGCTTTCAAGTTCAGAACACTGAAGGGCAAGAACGCTGACATTCCTAAGACCCTGCTGCATGGAGCATCCGGAACCTCCAAGGATCTGAGACTGTGAGAGGGGGAAGTTCAGAGCTCTACTATCTAGATGACAACTACCTAGAACTGACATTCATGGCCATTCATAGTACAGTTCCAACTTCTACAGTTTTCCTCACCCAGTCTGCATACCTGGCATACAAACTTTCCGCCTTTTGTTGCCCAGTCACCTTACCCTGTGGTCAGGTCTCAGCTCAACATCCATCTGCTGGGAGGAAACCTTTCCTGACAGCTCCAGTTCCTAAGAAACTCAGCCTCCTCTGTACAACCCACGACTACTGCCATGCCTCTCTCACCCTCGAGGTGTCCCAAGGCTGATGTTCAGTCACTGGTGGCATCAGATATGATGTAACTTTTTGTAGCATATTGGCTTTGACCTGGGCTCTGGGAAGCAGAAACTGGCTTGGGGGCTCCTCTGTGTTTCACTTCTGTCCTACCGGGATGCCCAGGAATTGATCCATTCCCTTAACAAATTCCCTTAAAAAAAGGCCAGACACTTTTTCTAAGCACTGGGAATACAGCAGAAACAAAACCAAGCCCCAGCTCTCAGGGGCCCTTCCATTTCAGTGGGGGAGATAGGCAAACAACCTAACAAAATATGTAAAAGTACACATATAAAATATATACTTTAGGTGCTAACAAGTGCCCCAAAGAGGACAGGACAGGGTAAGGCAATTAAGAATGAAAGGCAGGAAAGAGAGAAACCATTTGACACAGGAAGAAAGGGCCTTCTGATACGGTGGCCTAAGAACGGAGACCCACTGAGGTGAGGGACATGTGGATATATGGGAAAGAGCATTCCAGATGGGGGCGAACAGCAAATGTAAAGGAATGAGACTGGTGTTTCTGAAGAATGCAAGGAGGCTGCTGAAGCAGAGGGCAGAAGAGAAGAAAGTGGTCAGAGAGGTAGCAGGGCTCTCCTTAGAATGACTGCATTTTTCATCTTAATTGGGACACATCTTCTGAGAGCTGAATAAGGACCAGTACTGCCAAAATCTCTTGTTCTCACCTTCAATCAAATGGCCCATCTCTCCCCTCAGGTGTCAACATTTTGAGAGCTCCTTCTTCTGTACTCACAGGTGGCTGGCATGCCTCTCTCAGAGCACCTACCACACTGTGGAAAAGTGAGCAAAATATGTTTGCGTTTGCTCGTGATGAGTCTCTGACCAGAGGAGCTGACTGTACCACCACCATATGTACCGAGCACAAATATCAGGGACACAGTGGGCTTCCAGGTTACCAAAATGATTACAGAGTGAACAATGTTCTTCTATCCCTTCCAAGGGACATGAATTCAAAAGAAAAACCCCAAAACAATCAAATCATTTAACATACATACACTGAATTATTATTATGCGCCGGGCACTGATCTAAACACCAGGGATGTAACAGTGGGTGAAAGAGTCAGTCCCTCCCCTCAGGGAGTTGGCATTCAAGATAAACACAATCCCAGGAAATCATTACAAATGCCATGGGGAATACAAAGCTGAGAGAGGGGCTAGAGCACGACCAAGAAGGAAGGGACAGGAAGACGGTGGCCCACGTTACACAAGATGCTCACAGAAGGCCTCTGTGAGGCAGCGAGAGACCTAAGTGAAGAAAACTATCTGGGAGGTGAGCAAACCGTAAGTACAAGGGCCCTGAGAAGGGAAAGTGGGTGGTGTGAGTTTGGGGCTTTCTTTTTCTTTGGGGATGAGGGATACTCCCCTCCTCCCCTTATGGCTCAGCAATTCCCCCACTCCGCCCTTCAGAGTTTTCTGTGTTTACTATGGAATAGCAGCCCTCACTCACACCCAAAGAACAGGGTATCCCATTTCTTAAAAGCTTCCCATCTACCTCACTCATTCATTAATTCAGTGCCTACGTGATGCCAACCAAGCTCTGTGCTGGAGGCTCAAAGTTTAGCAGCAAACAAGTTGCAGTGACACCTGCCCTCCTGGAGCTCTAGGTTTAACTTTTTAAGCAGCTGTACCTTGCCTACAACCTAGCCAATATCTTCAGGGCAGGAAGCTATCTATGTTCTTGCTCTACCCTTCATCTTTACCAGCATTTTGGGGAACCTTGAAGATAGCTTGCAGTACCTTTGCTGTTGTGAAAGTGTCAGAACCTTAGACATATGAATTCATGGCCTCTGAAAATCCAGGTAAGAGATCAACTTTTTCTCATAAGCTAGAATCCTGACCAATGGTTCCTGAGTTCATGTGCCTAAGCCCATCATGCTTCAACCTCAAATATAGGTAGGCTGACATTTTCATACTTGAAAGCAGTGATCACCCATATGCTGACTGATGAAAACATTAGAAGAGCCTCAATTCAGATTAACAGCCAGGGCTCATCTTGACAGGTAAATGTCTCCAGATATAAAGAGCACCTTCCTTTTCCTTAAGGTCTGGATAACTGACCATAATAGCATCAAAACCTATCCCTGATGCTCTGTGGTCAGTAAATGTGGTGGTACCTTTGGTCCCAGTTCATAGCCAACTCCACACAATCAAGGCTGACAGACCCACACAGACACAGTTGTGCCACCCCACACACGGAACATGCCAGAAGCAAATCAATACTATAAAACATTCTGAAATGACCAGTGGTTATCAGTGGCTACCAGGGCAGGTGGCGTGAGGTAGCTGTAATTACAAAAAAGGACACCACTAGTTGACCCTTGTAGTGAGGGAGCTATTCTTATCTCGACAGTGGTTCTGAACACACAAACTGTACAGAACTAAACACAACTTACACAAATAAGTACAAGATGCTCACCTAGTACAAGTAAACTAGGGAGATTTAAGTAAGATTGGCTGAGATACTGTATTATAGATCTACAAGAAGAAACCACTGGAGGAAACTGGGGAAAGAGCACAAGGAATCTCTATGTGTTACTCCTTACAATGTAAATTATAATCTGTGAATTTACACACTGTGTAACCTGTAATGCGTAAGAATCTACATTATCTCAATAAAATTTTTAGTTAAAAAAAAGCTTCAAACCCTGACTCATTTAGTTATTTGTTTAAAACTTTTTCAAGACTTCTACTTTATACTATTTTAAAAATAGCTCTTCATGAAGTCACGTAAGAGTCAAAGGAATTTTAGTAATAGCTTAGTCCTGACATTCACAGAAACATATTTTTAAAAATATTCAATCTACACTTCATCTTATTAGTATGTTCAAATTGTTATAGTTTTACCAATCGAGGTTCCTTGTGTTAAGTACATTAGATATATGATAAATATGATACTATAGGGGTATTTAAAAAGTTCCTCTACTGCATAATTCATAATATAATTCTTTTACTGAGAATTTTAGTGATATAAAGGTAATATAAGCTATTATTTGATTGTGGTGGATATGTACATCAATTTGGCCGACACCACTTTCAAGCCCCTTCAGGCCTATTCCCAGACTCCCTTAAACTAGAGATGGAGATGGGATTTATGTTCTGCCAGTAAGGTGTGCTTACGTGTGACTTTAATAGGGAACTGTCATTTTACAGGACACCAATCCTCTAAGGGACCATGGGGCCGACATCTGTATCAGTGTTCCTGAATGTTCAGGAAGAGGAAAAAGCTCCAGTGGGGTTCCCAGTTCCACTGTGTGGATCCCAAGCATCTGTGAGAACAGTGAGAGTGAATTCTGCTGTCTGTACACTAAGAACTCTTTCCAACATAGATTTATACAGTGCTTCCCAAAGCACATCTAAATGTATATGACTTGTATAGACACTTATTTCCTTAAAAGACAAACAGTAATTTTAGCGATTTATAAAACAGTAAGAAAATAACTAGACACAAAACCACTAACAACCATAACCAATTAAGGATTAATGAAATTACATGCATATCTGGGCTGAGAAAAGTTAACAAAAAGAATGCAATGAAGAGTTAAGCCAAGTGCTTGAAGTATCCACTTAGAGTGTTTTAATTAAAATGCACACTGAAAGAGAGCATGTTGGAACATACCCATTCGGGCAGAGGAAATTGACATGGTAGGGTACTCTAAGTATCTGTACTGGATTTGTTCTTAACATTTTTTCACTTGCTGGGTCTGACTGAGGGTATTTAATGGGATGCTAATGTAACTGGCACATGAGAGTAGGCAAGGCCAAACCGCATTGAGGCATAAAAATCATTCAACACTAAGTGGCTCATAGGAAAAAAAAAAAAAGGTAATATTAAGCCTAGAGAAATTATGGTAAATGCATTTTTTATTAACTTAGATGGATGCAGAAATTTCTCCTGCCCTCAGTTGCATCATGTCACATATGACAGGCAACTCTTTTATATGTCAGCAACAAAATTTAACATACCTCCTTCTACATAATGGGTAATCTTCTTATGTGGGGTTGTGTAAAACAATGCTTCTCCAACTTTAATGGGAATCTTGTTAAAATGTAGGTTCTTATTTAGTAGGTGTGGGTTGGGAGCTACTAGTCTTCATTTCTAACAAGCTGCTTGTCCCCAGACCTTATTCTGTATAGCACAGGTATAAATTAGCACTTGGTTGTTTCTTTCCAAGAAAACAAGGAATTGTAGTCATTTCTCCAAGGATAAACATTAACTGCGTTAACATCAAGCTTATGCCTTATTATTCCCATCTATGTTTCAGGGCCAAATTTACAGCGTGATCTTTATATATTAAAAAACAATTAAACAACTCATGTAGTACCATATATGCACGGAATTCCACATTAGGATTGCTAGAACCAAATCTGTGCTTGCAAAAAAAAAATGTGGACAACAAATGTAAGGCATCAACAATTGAAGGGTGCCATCAACTGCATGCAGATTTCAGAGATGTCAACATACACAAGAATTTAAGTTTCAGAATCAATGAACTATGGTGGTAAGACTTTTTTTTGCCTACAAAGCCTTTGACTCTAAGCTTCTCACAAATTGCCTACTTTCCACATTTTGAGGCACATGCAGGGAACAGGCTTATTTGGAATTACTCAAACCAAATGAAGTAAGATAATAAATTTAAAAGAACTTGTTTCCACTTTCAGAAATTCCATGAGGCAAAAGTTATAACCAATTATTTGGGGGATTTTTCCCCACAGAGCAGTTCAGGGCTAGTATGGTGCCACCTGCAGAACATCTAATTTGAAATTCTTCTTATGCCTTACATACTCTTACCAGGTAGCCCAGCCATCTCTAACAAAGGAATCTTCTAACATTCTGTTCAATCTTAGTGCAGCTGTTAGGAAGTTCTTTATATTGCTTCAGAAGCTGTCTCCTTATAGTTTCTACCACTGGTCCTAAGCCTTCCTTTTCAGACTGCACAGAACAAGTATTTTAAGTATTAATACATGAAAATACTTTTCAGTGTTTGTCATCATCTATCATGCATCCTTGAGACATTCACAGTTCTTTCAAACATTCCACATGTGACCTTGTTTTCTATCCCCTCACCGCTAGGATCATTTTCCTCTAAACATGTTCCAGTTTGTCTACATTCATCCAATTATTGATTAAGGCAGGACCGACAAAGTAGGCTTGCTACTTCCTTGTCCCAGATAAATACAGCACTGCCATGACTGTCAAAGAGCCCATGAGCCTTCTTGGAAAACACATCTTACTGAGTTACAGCCACGCAATACCCCCTTTTCCCATAGTACTGCTAAGTCACTTTTTCATGACCAGGTGCAGGATCTTACATGTATCTCTATTCATGCCCTCTGTGCCAGACTGTCTGTCAACCTCCTACAGTCAGTCTCTCAGGCACTGTAGGGGAAAAGGCCTGGAACTACATTCCCCAGAATCCCATTTTCCATTTGTTCTAGGTTAAATGCTGCCAGTGAGAGAAAAGCATCCATTTGAAATCTGGAAGACAGAAGTCAATATGCTTTGAAAGCATTCGCAAATAGACACAAGTGGCAGCAGACAGAACTTTCCACTTTTACGGCAGGTAAGTCTAAGTAATTCTGGACCTGCAGGCAGCTAAGATCAATACTTTCCTAGGAGCCTGGCACTCCTCATCAACAACAATCATAGAGATCCCCTGAATTTTCTCCCTCAGACTTTCTAATGGTTGTGTGAACCTTTAATCCCCTATATTTAAATAAGGCCTTTCCATCTTAAAAAATAGATGGAGTCTACAAAAGCTTCCAGAATTAATATGTGACTTCAGCAAGGGTGCAGGATACAAGACCAATATACAAAATCAGTTACTTTTTTTTATTAAAGTATCACTGATATACAATCTTATGATGGTTTCACATAAACAACACACTGGTTTGAACATTCACCCATACTGTCAAGTCCTCATCCCCTCCATCACAGTCACTGTATATAAATGTAGTAAGATGTTATACAGTCATTAATTGTCTTCCCCATGCTTTACTTCCTTCCCTGTGACCTACCTATATTGTGATTGTGAATTATAGTGCCCCTTAATCCCCTTCTCCCTCCCTACCAACCCTCCCCAACCCCCTTCCCTTTGGTAACCGCTAGTCCCTACTTGGAGTCAAAGACTATTTTGTTCCTTCTGTTTTGCTTTGTTTTTATACTCCACAAATTAATGAAATCATTTGTTATTTGTCTTTCTTCACCTGGCTTATTTTGCTGAACATAATACCCTCTAGGATCCATCCATAGTGCAACAAATGGCAGTATTTTTCTTTTTATGGCTCAATAATATTCCATTGTGTATATGTACCACATCTTCTTTATCCATTCATCTACTGATGGGCACTTAGGTTGCTTCCATGTCTTGGCTATTGTAAATAATGCAGTGATAAACATAGGGGTGCATATGTCTTTTTGAATCAGGGATCTTGTTTTCTTTGACTAAATTCCTAGGAGTGGAATTACTGAGTCAAATGGTATTTCCATTTTTAGTTTTCTGAGGAACCTCCATATTGCTTTCCAATGGCTGAACCAATTTACATTCCCAACAGTGTAGGAGTGTTCCCCTTTTCCTGCATCCTCACTAACATTCATTGTTTCTTGTCTTTTGGATAGTGGCCATCCTAACTGGTGTGAGGTGATATCTCACAGTGTTTTTAATTTGCATTTCCCTGATGATTAGCGATGTGGAGCATCTTTTCATGATGTGCCTGTTGGCCATCCGTATTTCTTCTTTGGAGAAGTGTCTGTTCAGATCCTCTGTCCATTTTTTAATCAGGTTATTTGTTTTTTGGGTGTTGAGGCATGTGAATTCTTTATATATTTTGGATGTTAACCCCTTATTGGATAAATCATTTATGAATATATTCTTCTATACTGTAGGATGACTTTTTGTTCTGCTGATGGTGTCCTTTGCTGTACAGAGCTTTTAGTTTGATAAAGTCCCACTTGTTCATTTTTTTATTGCCTTGCTAAAGAACATGTGTTAAGGAAAAAGTTGCTTATGTTTATATTCAATAGATTTTTGCCTATGTTTTCTTCTAAGAGTTTTATGGTTTCATGACTTACATTCAGATTTTTTATCTACCCTGAGTTTACTTTCATGTATGGAGTTAGGCAAAAATCCAGTTTCATTCTCTTACATGTAGCTGTCCAGTTTTCAAGCAACAGTTGTTGAAGAGGCTGTCTTTTCCCCATTGTATATTCATGGCTCCTTTACCATATATTAATTGACCATATATGTGTGGATTTATATCTGCATTCTCTATTCTTTTCCATTGATCTATGCGTCTGTTTTTGTGCCAGTACCAAACTGTTTTGATTACTGTAGCTTTGTAGTAGACTTTGAAGTCAGGGAACATAAACCGCCAGGTTTGTTCTTCTTTTTCAGGATTGCTTTGGCTATTCACAGTCTTTTGTGGTTCCATATGAATTTTAGAACTATTTTTTCTAGTTAGTTGAAAATGCTGTTGGTATTTGGATAGGGATTGCATTGAATCTGTGGAATGCTTTGGGCAGGATGGCCATTCTGACAATATTAATTCTTACTTTCCATGAGCACAGGATAGATTTCCATTTATTGGTGTCCTCTTTAAATCCTCTCATGAATGTCTTGTAGTTTTAGGGTAAAAAAAATCAGTTCCATTTTTATATATTAGCAACAATCAATAGTCAAAAATTTTTAAAAATCCTATTTAGAGTAGCATCAAAGCTTATTAAATACTTAGAGGTAAATCTGACAAAAAATATGTAATCCCTGAACATTGAAAACTATAAAACATTACTGAGAGAAAAATTAAAAAACCCAAGTAAGTAGAGAGATATATGTATTCATGGATTGGAAGATTCAACATTGTTAATTTATATACATAATAACAATTGATTTATAGATTTGACACAATCCCCATCAAAATCCCAGCAGAGCTCTTCTGTAGAAATTGACAAGCCCCTTCTAAAATCTTTAAGGACCCAGAACAGCCCACAACTTCTAAAAAGAACAAATTCAGTGGACTTACACAACCTGACGCCCAGACTAATAAAGATGTGGTAATCAAGACAGTATGATACTGGCATCAAGACAAGACAGAAAGTTCAATGGAATAGAAGAGATTTCAGAAATAGACTAGCACAGGTATGGACAACTGATTTTTCTAAAAAGCTGCAAAGGCATTTAGTGGGGAAAGGATAGTCTTTCCAACAATTTGTACTGGGACAATTGGATATCCACATATGAAAAAAAAAAAAGAACCTTAATCCACACCTTACACTATATAGAAAAATTAACTCAAAGTAGATTATAGACCTAAATATAAAGCCTAAAACTAGAAGAAAACATAGGAAAGAAAATTTCTGGGACCTTGGGGTAGGCAAATAATTTCTTAGTTACAACATCAAAAGTACAATTCATAAAAGAAAAAAATTGGTAAATGCGACTCATCAAAATTAAGAACTTCTGCTCTTAAGAAGACACTGTTCAGAGAACAAAAAGAGCCAGAGACAGGGAGAAAATATTTGCAAATCACCTATCTGATAAAGAATTTGTGTCCAGATACATAAAGAACTCTCAAACTCAATAAGAAAACAGCCCAATTTTTTAAATGGGTAATAAGATTTGAACACACATTTCACCAAAGTAGACATGCAGACAGCAAATATGCACACAAGAAGATGCTCAAAATCATCAGTCATTAAGAAATAAAAAAATTAAAGACACAATGAGATGTCAGCAGATACACACTTAGTAGAAAAAATTAAGAAGACTGACCATACCAGGTTTTGGTAATTGGAATGTAAAATGGTACAACCACTTTGGCAACAGTTTGTGAGTTTCTTAAAAAGTTAAACATACACCTCCCATAAGACCCTGCCATTCCATGCCTTCGTATTAACCCTAGAGAAAAGAAAGCCTATGTCCAATACAAAGACTTCTAAATGAATATTCATAGCACCTTCATTTGTAATAAGTGAAAACTATGAACCACTACAATATGCATCAGCAGGTGACTGATAAACAAACTGTGGTATAATAGAACAATGAAATAATACCCAACAGTAAGAGGAATGAACTATTGATACACACATCGATAAGCCTCAAAATAATTATGTGAGTGAAAGAAGTCAGACAACAAGCACTATATGTTCCATTTGTTCCAAATTCTAGAAAACACCAGCTAGTCTATAATGACACAAAGCAGATCAATGGTTACCTGGAGATGAGGTGTGGGAAGGAGGATTGACAAATGCGTACAAGACTTAGAGGGAGAAACGGTACATTCATCTTTTGTATACCAAGCTCAAAATTTAGTCTATACAGAGCATCTCAAATAGAAGCAGTTTATTACATGTTGATTATACCTCAATAAGGGGCTAAAATAAAAACAAAATGAAAATAAAGAGGAAAAATATCTTTTCTACATGGAACACCTAGAGCAGCCTGTTTTTTTTTATTAAGTCCTGACTGATCGATCCCCCAGTATAAGTGAGATCTCTTTATCAGTTGAAATTTCACTCAGTGTGTGCATGCACACTGTTACTGAAGATGACAAATCTTTATACCAGAGCTTCTGCAAGAATAATGTTCCTCCTACAAGGGGTATAGTCTCATTTTTAAATGCAATGAAACCTCCTGTAGAAGAAATTTAATAAGCTAAATGTCTACATTTTTGGACTTCATCATCACATTTCATTTAAGTCTCTGGATTGCTAGAAACTATCAGCTTCTCCACTTGATTCTTCTCCTCAAGTTCTTTCAATTGGTAACACCTATATGGTGTCCTTAGCTTGTAACTGAATCAAACCTGCTAATTTTTCAACCATTCTTGTGGTTTTGCTTGCTTTAAACCAAGCTTCTCCAAGCTCAAAAAAGACCCTTAAATTTTAATGTGCTAAGATTTTGTGAATAAACCTTTGTTAACACCATTCCCACATTTTATTCCTGAAAGTATACTTCCATACACTACAATTAGTGTGCCAGGTTCTTAAATATAGCCTGAATAAAGTTAGTAGTGGTTTACAAATATCCAAACAGGCTAAAAAGCAACATCATGCTGAGGGCCAAACCACATACTCTGGTATTTATACCCTGGAACCACTCAAAACTGTGTTTAAATCTTAAGGGCCCGACAAGCGCAAAGCCAGAGAAGTACTCTACCCTTTGCTTTGATTCAACAGCAAACAAAGTGAAAAGAAATGAGGCATATGAGCCTAAGCCAGGGCTTTGGAAAGAACTATTCACTACAGAATAGTGACAATATAGGGTTCCTTAGCAGAAAAGAAAAGTTTATCAATCAGAATCCACGGTAGTAAGGCACATGTTGCTTAGAACTGAGGACCTATTAACAGTAGTTAGCTCAGGTTTCACAACCATTTACGTACTTTTGTTTTTATGTTGCTTTCTTCCCCTTCTTTGCCTGCTTCCATGCACGACCCGACACAATCATTATATTAAAAGAATAAATGATAAAAACTGACCTTTGAAATCAGTAAGATTATTAGCAAGTCAACCAAAATTACAGTAAGTTGAAACTCCATTAACAGGCAATTTTAAAGCAATTAGAATATGATATGGGACCGTAAGAGTATGTGGTGTCCAAATGTAGCAAGGAATGTTGCCGGGGCCAGGAATGGAAACGCCTGCGGCCCTGTAAACATCTCTCCACACCAGAGCCTCATCTTGGAAGATTCTGACTTGGAAACCCTTGATCTGAGGTTCAGATACCTGTATGTGCACTCACAAGTCAGAGGTCTGGAAGGTTCTGGAGGTCTGCTGCCCACCAAAACAGGGCAAAGGAGGGAGGTGGGTAACGTGACCTCAGATGGGAGCTGTTATCCTCAGGCTCTGGACCCTCCTCTCTCACTCTTTCAGGGCTACGCTTACACACATAAGAAACGGGCTAAATGAAAAATCTTTAAAAGCATTACCCACTTTAAAGGAATAAAGAAGAGATTTTAAACTATAATACATGTGGTTGCCCTCTGACCATGTCTAGGGCTGATGTATACCGCACTGACAAAGCGCAGGTAAGGTCAGAGGAGTACTGTCTTAATGCAGGCCATCAAGGCAAGGGATTTTTGCACACCTTTCTTGATCTGTACCTTAAGGGAAAACCAAGCATTTTATGCTAGTAATTAAATGGAAGAGTTGTGGACTTTGCTCAGAGATCACAGTGTCTACTGCAAACGAGTGAGATAGGCAGTGTGTAAAGCTTCCTGATTATATTGCATCACTAACATATTATTAAGTTTGTCCCTGTTATTCTAATTTTGGAAATCCTCTGAGAAAGGGTGCTATTTGTGACACTTATCTTGGTACTGAAAAAATTATCAGAGAAGGAAATCAACTCTGAATTCAGGGTTCCACAGGTGACAGCCGTACCCTACTTCTCAATGCTCTTAATTTGTGCTCTATTTTCAGAACAGTAAAAATGGAAAGTCGTGTTCTTGTGTGCCAGCAGTTGTCATTTAAACTTAGCAAGCTGAAAGATAATTGAATTACCTTGAGGGAAATGTACATTTCTGAAAGATAAGCATGTTTAATGTTAATAAGTAACCAACTACTGAGTAAAGCTAAGTCGTGAACTTATGTGACCCAATTTGTCAACTAAAATTATATACCAGTGTAAAAATGACTCAAAATTCAAAATATGATTTATATACAGCCTTTTGGCAGCAATTAAGCCAACATTTACCTGTGGTTAACTCTTCAGGATCAGATGTGCGATGCCAAACTCCATTTAAGATTATACTCAAGTCTCTAGGAACACAATTTTGTACTTAATTTGTACTTTAAGTTAACTGAGCAAAATTTTTAGATAATGATCTACTACTGCAATCTCGGCAACATCTTTGTGTGAATATTATGTTTTGCTGAGAGAATACTTAAGTTTCTCTTAAATGAGGTAGCAAGATCTTTTCCCCCCCTTTAGTTAAGAATTACATGTTCTATATATGTCATTTGAGTCTTGCGATTCTCTTAATGAACACATATAGTATTTCTGTATTTTCTGTATTTGTTTCAGGACCCTTAGTTTCCAATATCATCTTCAAATTTCTTCTCATTCCACCTTCCACATTCCATATCCAAGCACGGTCAAAATTACAACAGAGCCCTCTACCAGGTTGCCTGGTAAAGAGAAAACAGCATAGACTTCAGAGCTGCAGTTTTAAGATAAAATTGTATGTATCTTGGGTCCTAGACACCAATGGTAAGAACTTGGGGAAATTATCTGGCCTCTAAGTCAGTTTCTCTATCTTTAAAATGGGGTGTATACTACTTATCTTGAAGTGTGCCTGTGTTGGTTAGAGAAAATAGATGGAAAGCCCCTAACAATTCCCAGCCCATGGGCTGCTGTTGCTCACAACAATGTCCTCCTCCTTTTCCTCCACATTAAGCACCTATTATGCATAAGCACCAGAGAAGGGGCTATGAGTAATACACAGAAGTATGAGACACACACCATCTCTGAGAAAACACTCAAGAGCCACCATGACTCTCCACATACAATTAGATCCATACCTCACACTTCAAATGAAAATAAACTCCAGATAAAGGAAAAATTCCAATGTGATGGAAAGAAGGAGGAAAGGAAGGAAACCGCTAAATCACTTGACTAAATTGTGGCTAGTTTTTCTTTTCTTAATTACAGAGTGAAAAAAAACATTCTAACTAGGATACATACTCAGAACCCATATGTTTTCTGTATCTGTATAAAATACAGATATATAAAAACTTTGAAACATTTATTAGGACAAAATTTGTCAGGAATAAAAATCAGTATTTGCTGAGAAAAATATATAAGCAATTTATATCACAAAGAGCTAGGCTCCATAATACATAAAGAGTTCCTGCTAGTCAATAATGAAAACAGAAAAGTGGGTGAATCAAATGGACATTCACAGAGGAGGAAATAAAGAGTTCTAAAACATGATCACTGCATTCCCTATAGGAGAACATACAAAACTATACTAAGATACCACTTTCACTTACCAAACAAAGACAAAGACAAATTTCGTACAAATACAGTGGTGTCAAAGGTGTCAGGGGAAAAAGGTATGCACATATATTGCTGGTGAGAATATAAAGTGGTGCAATCTCTATAGATGACAATTTGACAGGCATCTATCAGAATTAAAGTGTACATAGGCTTTGACCCAGCTATCTCACTTTAAGGAACATATCACAGGAAAATAATTACACATATGGGAAACAATGTATGTAAAGGATATTCTTTGCAACATGTTTGCAATGGTAAAGATCAGGAACAGTCCGTCAATTAGGAGACTGGTTAAAAAATTACAGCTTAACCACACAAGGAAATATATGCAACTACAAAAGAAAGTTCTTTATACACTAATGCAAATAGATCAAGATACACTGTTAAATTTAAAAGGCAAGTAGCAAAGAAGTGTACTTTAAGTTACCATGTGTAAGAAAAAGGGGGGTTTGTTTGTAATTATTTATAGATGGAGACTCCTGGTAAGAAATATAAGAATGTTCCCTTCTTTGATGCTAAGAAGGAAAAGCTGAATGGTTGTAAGACAATTGTGTACCTTTTTTGACCAGATAAATTCAACTTTAAAAAAGACAATACAACAAAATATTACCACTGGAGAGACAGTAAAGGCCATACAAAGTATTTCTTACAACCTAATTTTTTTAACCATGTTATTTCTTGCAACTGCATGGAAATCCACAATTATTTCAAAATAAAAAGCTTAAATAAATTTTAAAAAGATAATCCATTTTATTTGAATCAGCATTTTATAAATGAATATGGAAATCAAATGTGCGGTTAAGACAGTAATGCTATCCTGAGTTCGTATCACTGTTAGGCTTCACCACAAAAGCCCCGATTCCTGTGTGAGAGCCCTTCATTGCCCAGACAAGCCCTACTCCTCTCTATTCATCTCACCCGTGGGCTCTCTCCCCTCTAAAATGCAAATCCTACTCCTTTCTTTTGGTTCCAATCAAGGCCTTCAAATAGCCAATTTCCCCTGATCATCTCCCCATTCCCATTAAACCTCTTTTATTCCTGACACTCCCTGCATTGTGTAGCGGCGCACAGAGGAACTGTACACAACCACGAAGATGCAGACCATCTGGTTCAGCCATGAGAGCAGAATGAAACCCTCCTCAGCAATATGGAACAAATGGAAAGCTAAGAGGTTTCAGGACCTGATTAATCTTAACCTACATGAAGTGGGCTGGGAGAAGTTGTGAAGAGAGAATATCGCACAACAGAGACGGCCAGAGAGTACTCCAAAGAGCAAGAATTTGTTGTTTCCACTTTTGCTGGAGGTGAAAGTGCCCCCATTATTATAGATGAGCCATCCTGCCTCCTGGCTACACCTTAAAATGGAAAGAGATGGATGGGCCAGGACATCTTCACTTCAGGACACTATCCATTAAAATCCTTCAGTTAAATTACCCTTTATATGGACCCCATGCTCACGAAGCAATCATCTGATTCTAATACACAGGACACCTAAATAAGGACAGCCTTGGGCAAAATGTCGAGTGACAGGCAACAGGAAGGTAGACAGCAGTCAGAAGGTACCCAACAATCTTTATGTAACAGTACCATCTCTAAGAAAAAACAAGTAACTAAACAAATTTGATTTGTATGTTTCCTGTGCACTCAACTGGTATAGGAATGCGGCTCCTGAAGTGTTAGCTAGATGCTTGAGATCTGTCTTAGGAATACTGGTGAATACTGTTGTCAAACAATTCATACACCTGAAAGAAGGAAACAGTTGCCGTGACAAAAAGGAAACCACACGCTATGTTGCATCAGTGAGAGTGGTAGAAAAGCGGGCATCTTCTCCCTGCTGGCATGGTCTGAGTGTCTAGAACACAAGAGAGAACTCGGGGGTGGAGGGGTGAGGTGGGAAGGCCAGGAAATGGGATACCTTAGAGGGATGCCACCATTGTCAGGAAATTCAAAGCTTCCTAGGAAGAGCCAAGCCTTCTTGCTAAAAGCATATTAGGTGGGGCTTTTGGGTTACAAATTTATAGTTGTTTGTTTTCCCGCACATACCTGCTTAGGCTTTACTTTTTTCATTCATTTTATTTGACATGCTCTGGGTAATCTTACCAAATTAGACCAACGAGTCCGGTCTTGAAAAGTTATCAACTACTCTCCAAACACACCAATTTCCTTTTTCCTAAAACAAAGGCTTTAAAAGGGAAAGGAAAGTGAATACAGACAGCGCATTCACAATGCCTGCCAATTCTTCTGGCCAACTTGGGTTTTCCAGTTAAGCTTTCCACTGTTGTATGTACATCTTTTGCTAAAAAAAAGGAAAGGAGATGGGAGATGAAACACTGAGTACCCAAACTATACTGTAAAGATGGCTAAACAAAAGATAAAAAGTCCAAGAAGATAAAATGATTTAAGCAAACATGTGAGTAAATAATGTGCACACATACTCCCAAAAATTATTTACTGCCTCCAGTGGGAAGATTCAAACAGTCCCTCCCTCCCTCTTCTAAGTCACTTGAAAGCTGGCAGAGGGCCAAAGGCTCCCCAGTAGGTAAGAGTGAGTAGTGGAAGGGTGAAAGGGGTTCCATGCCCTAAGTCCTAGCTCCTGGTCATACACAGGTTCTGGCTGCAGCTCCAGGACCACTACAACCTGTCCATGGCTATCAAGAGCTTGGGGATCCTTCAACAATGATTCCCTACTACACATTCCAAAACATACAAATAACCAGTATAGATTTAGACTTAAGAGTTCAGGAGGCCACAACATTCAAGCTAGGACATGCTGAAACCCCACTCTCATCTACTACTGCCTCAGTTCTCAATGAGATCGGTTGTGAGCTATACCAAAATTTGTTGCTAATAAAGTTTTATTTAAGTTTACAAACGATTTGTTTAAAACAAAGGGTCTCCCTCTGTAATAAAACCTGTTTCCCCCTTTAATTTACACAGTGCCCCTGTAGGCCAAACCTTTTTCTGGGTACTCAGTCTAGAGAAGACAAAGACAGAAATGGTGCTTCCATTCCAGTAAGGAGAAGCTAGCACTGCAGCACCCCAACGAGTGTGACTTCAGGAGTGACCAGCACTATGAAGAAAACGACCTAGACAGAGTAATGGCCCAGAATGTGGAGGGGCAGAAAATGACCTTTGGATAAGGTCAAGATAGGCTTCTGAGCAAGGGACACTGGAGTGCTGAATGTTGAAAAAAAGCTCCGTGTGGGAATAGTGATCTAGGGAGAGGGAAGAACCAGTCTAAACCACAGAGGGTGGGAAGGAACTCACTGAGTGTGAGGCACAGTAAGAAGGTCTACGTGGCCACTCTTGACGTCAATTTACTCAGCCAAAGCGTGTAGGGTAAATGGTGTTAGAAGAGTAGATGCTGGCATGGTGGGTGGGAATGGGGGGTCCATGGAGAATGCCTAAGCAACACAACAGCATGTCCCGGTCTCTTCCTTTCCTCTCACTGCAGAGAACCTCTAGCTTCTGGTCCACACTCCCAGGCCTGGACCCTTGCTTAGGTCATCCCCATCTCCAGAAATGACTGTCTTGTTCCTTCATATATTGTTCCCATGCAGCTGAAGTTTCCCCACTCAAGTCTTATCTCCTCCACAGTTTCCCTTAGATCCAAAAAGGGAGGATTTCTGAAAGCCTGGGACACTTACTCATTTTTCTGAACAAATACTGGTTGTCTACCTACTTAAGTGCCAGATAATATCCTGGCCCTAGGGATACAGCAGTGCACCAGACCACGCCCTGCCTTCATGGGGCTCACCTGGCCTCCCAGGAAGAGGAAATGATAAACAAACACTTTCTACAATTATGTAGTCACCTGCTACATCCCCTGTTGGCAATTATGACAACAAAGGTTCACTCACTTGACTTTTAACCAGGTAACTGCCTCTGACAGCAACTTAACTCTTTTGTGAGTATAGATGATGTCATCTGCCCAGATCAGCATGAAAACTCACGAGCTAGGTGAACTTACTTCCCAGAATGCTCAGGAAGTCTGGTTTAAGTCTGCTGCTTCTCAAAAGTGCCCCTGTTTGGACAGTGAACTTACCCCACCTGTGAGGATCAAGCCTCCACTCCTGAGCCTGGCTCTTAGCGCCTGCCATTCATGTGGCCTCAACTTAATAAGCCCCCATCTCCTCTCCCTTGCCTCCCTATACAGAACTTCCTTTTGTCACCTTCTGCTTTTTCTCTATCAACCCGTGCCACCCATGCTTAGTTCAAGAAAGGCACTCACTAAATGACTGTTAAAACAAAGAAATAAAGGGGATGTCCATCCAACTGTATCTGGGGCTAATTAACTTTCTCACCCACAAAAGCTTTCCTGACAGCACTTCTCCTCCCTGCTCAGAACTCCTACTGTCCACTACCACTTAGTTATCAATGAGGTGTTATGTAATAGGGTTTTAAAATTATTTCTAGTATTATTAAATTAATTCATTGTGTCTAAAAATACTATAAGCAACTAAAAACAGTAGCCGTAACTCTGTAAACTGTATAAGAAAACAAGCCGGAGATTTTACAATCATACCAGGATTACTGAGACAAATACATTCTGCCCCCTTCAAAGCAGTTCTCTTGAACAGTTATGTTCTTCTTCCAGTAATATCTTGGTTCAAACAGCTTGAGAACTTTTTCAGACTGCACCTTTTTCAGAATCTGCACAGTCGGCTTTTTTAAAGCAACACTGACTTGGATGCATAAATTCTAGAGGACTGGCTCAGAAAGAAATTACGCAGCCATACTGTGTGTTCTTTCCTGACAAAGCCTTACACACAGTAGGCCTGCAGTCCTCATTGTCACTGACCACACTAGGCAGGGTGTCTGGAACCCTGGCCAGGGCTCCCACACTGCCCGAGACCTGGGCAAGGCCGCTCAACACTCTAGGTCACACATGCAGGAGAGGGAATTGGGTTGAATGATGTCAGGTTCCTTTCAGACCTAACATGTTATGGTGACTTTATAGAGAAATAGTAAAATTCAATTTCAATAAAAGAATAATTTGGGTACTATTATGAGGAACAAGTAATAAAGGAACAGTCTCTACTCTTTTACTGTTAGCTACAAAAAGGTTGACACCAATAGTGCAGTGATGTTAGATAAGAAGTAATGAAGAAGTGTTTCCAAGGTCAGAGCGAATCTTCAGAGTACAAAGATGAGTTCTAGGAAGGATCCATGCAGAGTACCCCACACTGGGGCGGGAGGATGCACCCACGAGACCAACAGAAAGGCAGGCAAAGGCACAGTGTCACAGGCCAACACGGGCGCCGTACTGGACTGAGAAACTGTTTCAGAAAAACAAATCCATGCATTGTGGGTTCATGTTGTGGCAACATCTCCCATTTAAGATGAATGGCAACTCAAAGAAAGAAAATAGGATAACTTCATGTTTGTCTTTGAAGGAAGTGGGGGCAATAGAGAAACCACAAGAAGAATTACACTTCAGTGCGGTATACAGATTTTCATATTCTTTTCATCTGAACATTATACAAAGCAGCAATCTAACATACCATGTCTTCTAGTTTAATGAGTCAGTTTTTTTCTCATGGTTTGGCTCCCTGTCAGTATTTACTTGTCCACATTTGTTCCTTAAAGCTCCTTGTCCACATTTACTGAAGTGATCTAACTCACAGCAAGAGACTTTCTTACTCAAAAATTTTTAGCTTATAATAAAAACAGATTCATCAAGATATCACCAAATGGTACCGTCCTACATTCAAGAAATACATACTTTACAATATCCCTGTTCAATCAACAAATAACAAGAAAAAAACCAAACAGTTCTGCCCTTATGAAGCTAATGGTGCAGTTGGGAAGAAAGGCATTCATTAGAGAAAATCACAGAGAAGCACCTGCTTAAGGCTGTGCAGGCACTGTAAGGGGCACAAGGAGGTGTGAGTGCACGTGGTGGGTAGGGTGGGGGGAGTGGGGGGGGGCAGAAGACTGGCGGGGTGGTGGGGCAGAGGGTATTCTCAAGGAAGTTAGATCAAACTGAGACCAAAGGAAGCACCAGTTAAGAGGCAGGGCTGGGGGAGGAAGTGGTCTAAGGAGAGCGCACAGTGCTGACACAGCCTGTGCAGCGGAAGAAACCTGGCTGTTGAGGAACTGAAATGAGATCAGTGTGGCCAGATCACAAAGACAGGGCTGGCCCCCCTCACCCTGGTGGGCCCCTGAGCATTTCTTCTTTCTCCTTTGAGCAAGAAATCCACTGCTGGGTTTGAGTGGGGAATACCAGACTGCTACTTCAAAAAGGTCACTGGCTGCAGGGAACAAGCATGTATGAGAAGCTCAGATGCAGCCCATGCAGTACTACTGCTGGCTCTGCTGACTTCACTGGTATCAGTGAAGGTCCATGCAGGACACAGACCACATTCATTATTTTAACCGAAGCTGTAATATAAAGAATTGTTAACCAGGTAGAAAGTTATTAACTATTCACTGAAAAGTCAAAAAGAGTGAGGGAGAAAGAACAGTAACGTATTGCAGAGATAGCAGCTGCCCTAGGGTTGGGGAACAAAGGGAAGAAGTTCCCAGCAGAGGACTTTGGTGGGGTTCCAGCACCTCAGGGGGTGCAATGAAGCTGGTCCTGCAAGTATTGGAAAACTGGAAAATGAATTCAGCTGCGATACGGAAAGGAAACGCTGCTGCTTCTGGGGCAAAGAAGTATTGCTCAAGTGACCCTCAGGGGAAGAGGAAGCAGACAGGAAGAAGCAAGCTCCTTCTTCCTTCTCTGCTCCTGCAGTCACCTGCTCCATCCCCTGTTGGCACTGCCTAACGATGAGCCAGGTGGCAATGAGATGTAGTTGGTAGAATCCCAGCTTTAATACCACAAAACAGAGTATTGAAGGGTGGGCTTGAAGCTCAGAAACATGCTTAATAACTGATAAATCACAAAACAATATGCCTAATAAAGCTTTCATCAGCTACTGCTCTTTTCCAACATGACCAAATGTATCAAATTTAGGACACCAGTGATTGTGAAGACATACCAGTATTTTAGTGCCACTAAGAAAAACTGCCACTAATTAAACTGACTCAGTGCTGAGTCTCCATGAGTTGTAAGCTGCATCCTTACTTCAAAAATGTTAAAAGGTTGCAGATGGACAGTGACTGTGAAGGGGTATGGGGTGGGGGGGAACCTAGTAAACATAATGTTCTTTCTGCAATTGTAGATTAATGATACCAAAATAAAAAATAAATAAATAAAGATTTGCTATACAAAAAAAATGTTAAAAGGTGAAAAAAAAAGTATTTCAGAGTTGATAAAACAGCTATTCTTTAGCATTATGTCAAATTTAATCAAAACAAGTCAATATTATGAGGAAACATCCTGATAAAAGAAAACTACTGAAAATCAGGAGCTCCAAGAGGGACTTGATTTAATTTTTGTTTTATTTTTTTATTTCAATATAACTACAGCTTTACATGTGTTTATAAATAACACAGAGCGGTCCTGTATACTCTATGCAGTTCCTCCAGAGGTTCCTCCAGTGGTAAATCTCACATAGTCACAGTACCATATCACAAACAGGAAACTGACATTGATACAATCTGCGAACCTAATTCAGATTTCACCAGTTAATATGTACTCACTTGGTGTCTGTATTTAGTTCTATGCCATTTGTCATATGTGACTTGTACAACTAACACCACACCACAATCAAGATACAAAGCAGTTCCATTACAAGATTCCCTGTGCCACCCTTTCTTAGCCCCAGACATCCCTCTCCCCCTCCAATACCTAGTAGGGTTATTTTTTAAGAAAAAGAGAATATATATTATTCTATTATTACTTGTCATACTGAGCTCTTTCTTCATATTTAATGAACAATTAAGGAACGAGAAATCTCAGCTGGCTTTGGCATAGCTATTCTTATATAGCAGTGTACTGCAGGATGGGTAAAGACCTCTCCAAATTCAGAAATCTTAAGATATGGCATCCATCTTAGGAAAGATACTTTCCAAACCCCATCCTTACAGCTGTATGATAGGTACACTCTCAGGTTCTCACCGTCTCCTCCTAATTCACTGTAACACTGAATGTTAGCTGCTAATATTTACACTGCCAACACTTGTACTTGTTAGCTGCTAACAATTACCATTATAATTGTTATTAGCCTGACTATGGCCCCCATGATCCAGTTTTGCCACCCTCTGATACATTTTCCACAGAGTAGCCAGAGTGATCTTTATCAAAATAAAATCTTAACATACCATTTACTTGTTTACAACCTTCCACTGCTTTATGGACCAGGCCTCTGCTTCTTGCCTGCCATATGGGGCTCTTCAAGGCCTGGCCCACTTGCAACCCCGGTCCAGGTCAGGAAGCCACTAGTCTAGTCACCACCTCCTCTTGGGCCACTGCTCGTATCTTTCCAATTCAGGGTACTGCCTCCTCAGTGAAAACCTCCCTGAAGATCCTTCATGTAGGCTTTGTGTCTCTTCACTATGCAGGCACTCTCTGTCTTTCTCTATTATTTAAATGTATTTATTTACTTGTATTTCAAAACACATTTTACTAAAATAATTTTAAATTGAATTAAATTATTTTTATATTAAATTTTATTTAAATTTTTTATTTAAATTTTTTATTTATATTTTATTTAAACTATACATGACATAAAATTCACCATTTTAACTGTTTTTAAGTGTATGATTCAGTGACATTAAGTACTTTATTCAACATTAAAATAAGTTTTCTACTCCAGAGGCAGCAGGCATTAAAGTAAGAGTTTTCCATAAAACAGAAAAGAGACAATCAAAGTTATAAATAAGAGTACATGTAAAGTGTCATTTAATAAGAAGGGTTAAGATATTATTTTATTATTATTATTTTATTTATTTATGTATTTATTATTATTATTTTTTAAATTTTTCATTAAGGTACAATTGAGACACACTCTTAGGAAGGTTTCACATGAGAAAACAACGGGGTTGCTACATTTACCCATATTATCAAGATCCACCAATACCCCAATGCAGTCACTGTCCATCACTGCAGCAAGATGCCGCAGATTCACTATGTGTCTTCTCTGTGCTACACTGTTCTCCCCGTGATCCCCCACACCATGTGTAAAAATAAACAGAATACCCCTCAATCCCCTTCTCCCTCCCTCCCCACCTACCCTCCCACAACCCACCCCTTTGGTAACCACTAATTCATTCTTGGAGTCTCTGAGTCTGCTGCCATTTTGTTCCTTCAGTTTTGCTTCATTGTTATACTCCACAAATGAGGGAAATCATTTGGCATTTGTCTTTCTCCACCTGGCTTATTTCACTGAGCATAATGTCCTCCAGCTCCATCCATGTGGTTGGAAATGGTAGGATTTGTTTCTTTCTTATGGCTGAATAGTCTTCCATTGTATATATGTACCACCTCTTCTTTATCCATTCATCTACTGACGGACACTTAGGTTGCTTCCCTATCTTGGCTATTGTAAAAAGTGCTGCGATAAACATAGCGGTGCATATGTCTTTTTGAATCTGAATAGTTGTACTCTTTGGGTAAATTCCAAGGAGTGGGATTCCCGGGTCAAATGGTATTTCTATTTTTAGTTTTTTGAGGAACCTCCATATTGCTTTCCACAATGGTTGAACTAGCTTACATTTCCACCGGCCGTGTAGGAGGGTTCCCCGTTCTCCGCATCCTTGCCAGCATTTGTTGTTCGATGCTGGCCGTCCTTACTGGTGTGAGGTGATATCTCATTGTGGTTTTAATCTGCATTTCCCTGATGATTAGTGATGTGGAGCATCTTTTCATGTGTCTGTTGGCCATCTGATTTTCTTCTTTGGAGAACTGTCTCTTCATATCCTCTGCCCATTTGTGAATCAGATTATTTGCTTTTTGGGTGTTGAGGCATGTAAGTGCTTTATATATTTTGGATGTTAACCCCTTGTCGGATATGTCATTTACAAATATATTCTCCCATACTATAGGATGCCTTTTTGTTCTGTTGATGGTGTCCTTTGCCGTACAGAAACTTTTTAGTTTAACATAGTCCCATGAGTTCATTTTTGCTTTTGTTTCCCTTTCTCAAGGAGATGGGTTCAGGAAGAAGCCGCTCATGCTTATATTCAGGAGATGTTTGCCTATGTTGTCTTCTAAGAGTTTTATGGTTTTATGACTTACATTCAAGTCTTTAATCCATTTCGAGTTTACTTTTGTGTATGGAGTTAGACAATAATCCAGTTTCATTCTCTTGCATGTAGCTGTCCAGTTTTGCCAACACCGGCTGTTGAAGAGGCTATCATTTCCCCATTGTATGTCCATGGCTCCTGTTAGCATATATTAATTGACCATATATGGTAGGGTTTATATCAGGGCTCTCAAGTCTGTTCCATTGGTCTATGGGTCTGTTCTTGTGCCAGTACCAACTTGTTTTGATTACTGTGGCTTTGTGGTAGAGCTTGAAGTTGGGGAGTATAATCCCCCCTGCTTTAATCTTCCTTTTCAGGATTGCTTTGGCTATTCGGGGTCTTTTGTGGTCCCATATGAATTTGAGGACGATTTTCTCTACTTCATTGAGGAATGCTGTTGGTATTTTGATAGGAATTGCATTGAACCTATAGATTGCTTTAGGCAGGATGGCCATTTTGACAATATTAATTCTCCCTACCCAAGAGCATGGGATGAATTTCCATTTGTTAGTGTCGTCTTTAATTTTTCTCATGAGTGTCTTGTAGTTTTCAGGGTACAGGTCTTTCACTTCCTTGGTTAGGTTTATTCCTAGGTATTTTATTCTTTTTGATGCAATTGTGAATGGAATTGTTTTCCTGATTTCTCTCTCTGCTAGTTCATTGTTAGTGTATAGGAATGCAACAGATTTCCGTGTATTAATTTTGTATCCTGCAACTTTGCTGAATTCAGATATTAGATCTAGTAGTTTTGGAATGGATTCTTTAGGGGTTTTTTTATGGACAATATCATGTCATCTGCAAACAGGAACAGTCTGACTTCTTTCTTGCCAATCTGGATGCCTTGTATTTCTTTGTGTTGTCTGATTGCCGTGGTTAGGACCTCTAGTACTATGTTGTATAGAAGTGGGGAAAGTGGGCATCCTTGTCTTGTTCCTGATCTTAAAGGAAAAGCTTTCAGCTTTTCGCTGTTATGTATAATGTGGGCTGTGGGTTTGTCATATATGGCCTTTATTATGTTGAGGAACTTGCCCTCTATACCCATTTTGAGTTTTTATCATGAATGGATGTTCAATTTTGTCGAATGCTTTTTCAGCATCTATGGAGATGATCATGTGGTTTTTCTGTCCTTTTTGTTGATGTGTTGGATGATGTTGATGGATTTTCGAATATTGTACCATCCCTGCATCCCTGGAATAAATCCTACTTGATCATGAATACATCTTTTTGATGTATTTCTGAATTCAGTTTGCTAATATTTTGTTGATTTATTTTTGCACCTACATTCATCAGGGATATTGGTCTGCAATTTTCTTTTTATTGTGGTGTCTTTGCCTGGTTTGGGTATTAGAGTAATGCTGGCCTCACAGAATGAGTGTGGAAGTATTCCCTTCTCTTCTATTTTTTGAAAAACTTTAAGAAGGATGGGTATTAGGTCTTCACTAAATGTTTGACAAAATTCAGCAGTGAAGCCATCTGGTCCAGGGGGTTTGGGGTTTGTTCTTAGGTAGTTTTTTGATTACCAGTTCAATTTTGTTGCTGGTAATTGGTCTGTTCAGATTTTCTGTTTCTTCCTTGGTCAGCCTTGGAAGGTTATATTTTTCTAGAAAGTTGTCCATTTCTTTTAGGTTGTCCAGTTGATTAGCATATAATTTTTCATAGTATTCTCTAATAATTCTTTGTATTTCTGTGGTGTCTGTAGTGATTTTTCCTTTCTCATCTCTGATTCTGTTAATGTGTGTAGTAGACTCTCTTTTCTTGATAAGTTTGGCTAGGGGTTTATCTATTTTGTTTATTTTTTCGAAGAACCAGCTCTTGCTTTCATTGATTCTTTCTATTGTTTTATTCTTCTCAATTTTATTTATTTCTGCTCTTATCTTTATTATGTCCCTCCTTCTACTGACTTTGGGCCTCATTTGTTCTTCTTTTTCTAGTTTCATTAATTGTGAGTTTAGACTGCTTATATGGGATTGTTCTTCTTTCCTGAGGGAGGCCTGTATTGCAATATACTTTCCTCTCAGCACAGCCTTGGCTGTGTCCCACAGATTTTGTGGTGTTGAATTATTGTTGTCATTTGTCTGCATATATTGCTTGATCTCTGTTTTTATTGGGTCATTGATCCGTTGGTTATTTAGGAGCATGTTGGGTTAAGCTATTATTAACAGTGAAGACCCAAGCTGTCCAACATGGTGGCCACTCACCACATGTGGTAATTTAAATTAACTAAATAAAATAAAGTAAAATTTAAAAATTAGTTCCTACCTCACACTGGCCACATTTCAAATGTTCAGCAGCCACATGTGGCTACTGGCTACCACACTGGACAGCACAGCTTGAGACCACTTGAAAAAAAAATTAGAAATACCCAGTTGGTGAAAGGCAAGGCATATATATACAGGCAGAAGCAAAAGCCACAGCTACAAGGAAAGCTGATGCATGCTGGAAGTATGCAGAAACCCAGCACAGAGACCACGACCTTGGCCTGTGTCCATACTCAAAGGCCATAACAACTAAAAGCTAATCGGTTCCCAAAGGTATGCTTTTAAAAATCAATAAATGCTGGCAATAAGGATACTCATGCAAGTGCTAACAGCAGTCTGTGCAGCCCCTAGGAATGGAATAGTTAAGACAGTGAAGCCATTAAGAGGCCAACAAAGCCCGGACAGCAAGGACAATGTTCAGAATCTTAAAAAACAGACTTCAGTTAGGGGGACAAGTGAGCAGGGTCCAAGGTCACAGAGCTGGTAGGTGACAGAGCCAAGATTCAAACACAGATCTGTTTCCCAGTGATCCTGACCCCTCCCACCAGCCTGAGGAAACCACAAAAGGAGGCAATTTAAAGCAGTGGGTGGCTGGAGCCTTAAAAACAACTAGGGAAATGACAGGAGATAAGTCTAAGATAAGCCTAAGATAAGCAGGGGCCAGGACAAAGGGCTTTGTCTTTCAGGCTAAATTGGGACTTTATCTAGGTGAGGAACCATCAAAGAAATCTACTAAGCACAGTAATTAAAAAACCAAATTTGCTCTTTAGAAAGCTACTCTTTGAAATGAAGGAAGGCTATCTGGCAGAGGAGACAGATGAAAGAACAGGTGAACGGGAGGCAGCACACAGAAGGGGTAAGCCCTTAGGCTTGGAATCAGACTTCACCAGATGCACCCACAACATAACACTGGGGCACAGGGTTCCCCTCCCAGAGCCTCAGTTTCCTTACATGTAAAATGGGGTATCTCCCTACACATTTTAGTTGGAGGTGAGTGACTGGCCTCTTCTGAGGACACCCTCCTGCTATCCTGTCTGCGATGGAGGGCTGTGAGGACAAAAGTAGGCTTGGAGTTGCCAGGGCTTCTGGCTGCCCTGCAGAGAACCTGTGAGCCTGAAATAAAGCACAAACTCAGCCTAGAGATGTAGAGAAGGGTGGAGTCCTGGGCTTCCTAATAACACAGGCCAGGAAGTTCCCCTTTGGGTTTAGAGGTCTGAGCTATGTTCAGGTTCTTTTCAACTCAGAGACCTACTGTAAGTTTGTGGTAAGGATTACACATGATACACATAAAGCAACAAGCTCAGTGTCTTAGCGTGGCAGGTACTTAATAGAGGTGGTGGTGTCAGTACTACTAAAATAGATCAGGCAGGAAAAAAGAACCTGAACTATGGCACTAACAATGAGAATAACAAGGGAAGATGTAATCTCCAAGCTATTCTGGAAGCGGTATCAAAAGGGCTTGGTAACTGACTAAATGAGGGAGGTAAGTGAAAAAAGTGTAAGACATTTTCAACAGGGATGACTTTGCTCCCCAGGGGACATCTGATGATATGTAGACAAATACCTGATTGTCATGACCGAAGGGACAGGGTGCTACTGGCATCTCATGGGTAGAGGCCAGAATGCTGCTACAACACCCTCACAACATGCAGGGCAGGCCCCACAACAAAGTATTATTCAGCCCCAGATGTCAGTTCCAATGTTTAGCAACTCTGGTCTAGCATAATTTCCAGATTCCTAGACTAGGGTGACTGGTAAGGCATGGGCTATCAATCAAGAGAAAGAGAAAGAACACAGAATATAGGTCTGGGGCTGAGGGCAGCAGGCAAGGGAGATAATGAGTTCAGTTTTAGATGTGGGAAAACCAGTGTGCCCATGACACCCAGACAAAGATGTTGAATAAGAGCTTGGAAGCATGAGAGAACAGTCAAGATAGTAACAAGAATGAGGAGTCTTACAGTGCACAGTGATGGAGGCCAAGTCCTGGGAGTAATGAGTTCATCCAGGGAGCACGAAGAGAGGATGGCAAAGAAAGAAATCTAAGGATGATAGAAATCTGAGCAAACCACAGCATTTAAAACTATTATAGCTTCCCTATAATTTAATTAAGTTCTCGGTAAGATAGGTATCAAAGAATGTTTGTTACCAACAGTATGTTAATAATTTTCAATCCTCACCTTCACTTACGACTCTAACACTGTCTCCACTGCAGTAAAAGATGAACACTTAGGGAGTGTTAATACTCTAGACTCGTTTACCCATTTTAACCCTGAGAGCAAAGCATAAGAAATGTCAGAGAAAGTAATTTTGATCCAAGTGTTAACAGTTCCCAATGAATTTCAAAGTGGAAACTGATTCACAAACTCTCTTGCCAATTTTAAGGAAAGGCTGTACAAACCACAGACCTTCAAAGCTATTTTATAAAGATGAAACTCTGTACGTTCAACATTAACAGGCCTGCTCAGCAGGGGGAAAAGATGCTGTCAGTCTGGGTGAACAACTATCAGCGCCTGTGTTCACACCATGTGTTACAGAGGACATGGCATACTCATGCCCACTGTCTCGTCTCACTTGATTATTTGATCTGTGTAGCAAAACTGTGACACGGATTCTACCATCTCTGTTTTATAGCTGAAAAAAGTCTCAAAGATTTTATGTGATTTGCCCATGCTCACACTAGTTAAATGGTAGCAAGTAATGACTTGTCCTGTGAAATATGAGTGGAAACTGGGGAGGTGGGAGGAGCATTAGGACAAAGAGCCAACCTGCACCTTCCTTTTATATGGAAATTAGAGCCAGTCCAGAACAACAACGATTAAGTGCTTTATGTTAATTAGTCCTTTAATCCTTAACCTATGAGATTGGAACTATTACCACTCCCATTTTAAAGCAAAAAAACTGTTCAGAAGCTCTAGGTAAACTACAGAGATTTACACACAGAAAGTGGTAGAGCTGAGGCTTGAACCTAGTTGGTCTGATGTCCATGTCCTTAGTTTGTTCTTTTGCTTAATACTGACTTTACTATGTTTTGATGAAACAAAGGTTTGGGCTTTTTCAACTGCTAACCAGATTGCATGTCGAGACAGACTGGAAGATATGAAAGCTAGTTTTATTTATTTTGTTCTTACTCTCTATTAAGTATATGCTTTGAATAGAAAGAAGAATGTGTAAGCTATCATTAAAAACTTCTGTTCTGGGAAACTTAGTGGGAAAGTAAATGTTCTAAAGGAAGGCTACCCCAAGAACAGGCTGCTATCAACTTTGAGCAGAATAAATCAGATGGACTCTCTTAGTCAGCTACTCACATTTTGAAGTCTTATCAACAGGAGATTAGGGACAATAAAATTAAATGGCTAACTTGATGAAAAGATCCTAATGTGGGAAAAAAACATTCTCCATATGGCTCAATTACTTAGACACCAAGAAAAAATAAAATGAACAGGAGGTAGGCATATTGTTGCTTTGCTAAAAATGTGAATATACTTTCACGTGCTGCTAAAACCCCCTTCAGCCAGCTCTTGAAACACAATGTCATGTCTGCCAAGGCAGAAGCCTTCTCAATGCCAAAGTCATGGGAAAAGCAAAGATCACTGCGCCTGCCTCCCTTCTCCCTTTTTCAAGCACCACTCATCTACCAGAATTCAAAAGACATGTGAAGATAAGTATTCAGCACCGCAATTACTTTTTGGATGGGGACTTATTTCTGCTGTTTTTCCACTCAAAACCTGTAAAACTTCTGTGGGCATTTTTTTTAAAAAGCTTTTATTACTAAATATTAAGTTCATCCAAAAGAACACCTATGTACCCATCACCTAGCAAAGAATAGACCATTTCTAGTACCCAAAGCCCTATTTCTAGTACCCATATCCCTCTATGACCACAGCTTTTCCTGCAAGTTAACGACACCTCAACTGAATTCTTATCATATCCTTGCTATACCACATGCTTTGTGACCTAAACAATACATTTTTCCTGTTGCACATTTGAATTTTATAAATGGAATTATACAATTTTTCTGTGACTTGCTTTTTCTCACTCACACTATATTCCTGAAATTTGTTGTATTGTATTACAGCTCTTTCATGTAAATGCGGTACAGAGCTCCATTTTTAATGTACAATGTACATCCCTTTTCTTTCTGCTGGACATTTAGGCTTTCAATCTGTACCACTACACACAATGCTGCTGTAAACATCCTAGTACATGTCTCCTATAGAAGCATATATACAACAGTTCTTCAGTGGGGTAGGTTCATGCTCACAGCTCAAACTGTTAGGTCACAGGTTATCCATGTTTTCCGACTTTACCAGATATTGTTACACTGTTTTCCAAAGTGGTTGCTATAATTTAAACTCCCACCAAAAGACTATAAAAATTCACTTTTCCCATATCCTCACCAATCCTTGGTATCTTCAAATCTTCCAATGTTTGCTAAATTGATGAGTGAAAAATGGTATCTCATTGTGGTTTAATTTGCATTTCCTTGATTACTAATTAAGGTGGGTTTTTTCCCCTGTATATTTATTGGCTATTTGGATTTTCTCTATTTTGAAATTCTTATTTCATTTTTTCATTTTTTTTACTAGGTCTTTTTCTTATTGATTTGTAGTAGTAGTTCTTTGTATTTTTTTCCTTCATGCTTTGTGTTTTGGGTCATGTTTAAAACAACCCCATCCCAAGGTCACATATATTATCCTATATTTGCTTCTGAGTACTGAATGTATTCTCCTGTATTTATCTGAATCCATTTGGTATTTAATTTTGTATATGGTGCCTGACTTGGCCCTTATACACAGAGGAAAAATGATCATATAAAGATGGAGGCAGAAATTGGAGTGACCAGCTACATGCCAAGAAACGCCAAGGATTGCCAACAAACACTAGAAGCTAGGAAGAGACAAGGAAAGATTTCTACCTAAAATTTTGTAGTGGGAGTCTGGAGCCTCAAACCTACAGCAAGTCTGACCCTGTCAATACCTTGATTTTGGACTTCTAGCCTCCAGTAGTAAGAGAGTATACATTTCTGGTGTTTTAAGCCACCCAGTTTGTGGTATGTTTTTGTGGCAGCCCTAGGACACTAATACAATCATATGAGGTATCCCAGCACCATTTGCTGAAGTATTCATCCTGTCCTCTCTAATCTGCGGTGCCAATTGTTACCACTCCCTAATGATTGGTAAGGTCAGTTCTACCACAGATTCCACACACGTGTGGTGGTCTGAGTGCAGGCCTCCCACTCTAATCCTCTGACCCATCTCTATCCCTGCATGTGAACTGCACTGCCTTCAGAACTACAGCTTTACCGTAGATCCTCATCTCTAGTAGGGTAAGGCTTCCTACTTGTTATTCTTGTTCTTTCTCTTCCATATAAATTTTTAAACCAGCTTATCATATTTCAAAAGAATTACTGGGATTTTTACTGGAATTGCTTTGAATTTAAATGCCAATTTGAGGAGAAATAACATCTTTCAATTATTGAGCCTTCTTACACATGATTACAGCACAGCTCTATGCTTATTTAGGTCTTATTTTAAGGTCTCTTAATATAATTTTACATTTTATTCCAGGGGGGTCTTACTAGGTTTAGTCCCAAATTCTTTTATTTTCTCTTGCTACTATAACAAAGCTTAAACAAATTTTACTCTTAAGCAGGGAATGGTTTAAATAAAGAAGATGACACTCTGCTAATTTTTAGAAATAGCTCCTAGCCATAATATACTCATGCCCAGCTTCCTCTTGAATGAGCACCTCATGCAGAAGTCAGACATTTTAATAACCGCATTAATACCTAACATTTCAGTGCTCATTAATGTGTTGCACACTGTCCTAAATATGCAGTCCTCACACCTCTGAGGTATATTCTATTAACCTCATTCTACAGTTGAGGCAACTGGCTTCAAGAGGTAAGAACCCAAGGAGGTAGTAGCTCTGGAAAGAGAAACCAGTATGTGGCTCAACTGCATCGCTCCCTTGTATTGAGAGACGAGAGTAAAATCCACCGTAACCTCAGAATCTGAGAATTATTATTTCCCATAATCAAAACCCCCTTAGGCTGCCCAAACTCACTTGATGGGTTTGTCAAATCAAAATAGTGTTGACACTGGATTTGGGGGTTCAAAACTAATTTAGAAGAAAAGGTTCTATAGATGATATATATATCTAATAATTGCATTTAAAAGACAATTGGATAATGTAAACTGAGAGTGCCACAAGGTACTTCTGTTTATTATAATGGTAATTTCCAGACAATTACTCAGTTACTGTTTAAGAAATTCACAATGCTTAAGTGTCAATTTGAAATTAATGATTCACTTTCAAAATTCAGTAATGGACCTCACTTAGATCCTAAAGCTTCGATGATTACTGCTTCTGTAGGCAAGCCAGCCACTGACTAATCTCATAATTTCAGTAATAGTTTATGTGTAAATTATTTAATATAAAGTCACAGACTCCGCATATCTCGAGTACCAGTTATCTTTTGACCTGTAGTCAATACAAGATAATCCTTTTTGGTATTAGTACATAAAAACATGATCTCATCTTGTAATATTAACAAATAATCTGTGAATGGCATTTACTTATTTAATTATATTGGTTTGCTTACAATGCTAAAAATATTTATTAAACGTCTACCAAGCACTTGGGGTACATCACTGAACAAAATAGGCAAAAGATGCTGACAATTTTCCCAAGGAAAACAATCAACTTAAAAAAATCAGGTTTCAGTACATGCCAATGTAGTTCAGCAATGGTCTGGAAAAGCTGATCAGCCTGTTAGATCACATCTGTGGAACACACCTGAAATCAACATCATCATCTAAATTAATGTACACTGGGGCAAAGTACCCTTTGCTACATGCCTGTATAGTTTTCAAAATGCAAAAACAGTGCTGTTTAATAAGATAAAAATGCACCAGTATTTTCAAAATAACAACTGCTGAGTCTTATTATCAATAATTTCACTGGATAAATGACAAGAAAGGTAAGAAAGCAACTACACTTTTTCTATACCCATTTCAGTGAACTGTTGGTATCCTTACAAAAACCCAGTAATAGGCAATTTATTAAAAATAGAAAAAGCAGCAGCAGTGATGACCTAGAGAACAGCAGGTGGTAAAAGCATGGCACAACCTCTGGACAGTCACAGGCAGCTCTGCAGTTACAGAGTCAGTGATTCTCACAGAAGCGTACCAGTGAGGCCAGGAATTCCTCAGGTGGGTTACATGTGTTATTGTTCAGAGACACATCATACTTAACAAACAGTGGTGCAACCATTAAAACCCAAATTCCACAAAGTGCTTTGCAATACATAAAAATTTACTCTAGCTAGTCACTTGGTAGCATGTTCTGAATACGGCGGATCAGAGGAAGCAGAAGGGCAGGTCAACAGCCAAGAAAATGTACACTGCCTGGGTTCTGCTAGTCCCTGGGAACCAAAGTGGCAGTAGGCAGTGGAATGACTGGCCTCACACAGTGGCCACAGCATCCCCAAAGAAGAAAAGAACTGAATCTGCATGGAAAAGAACTTACCCTAATGGTCTGTGAATACTAGACTCTTAATGTTTCATAGGACTAACTGAAATTTGCAAGTACATAAAAAGGTCCTGCCCCATATCTCCTTCTAATTAATAAAGAATCCACAGAGTCCAAACACAGTACAGATGGCTTATGAAACACAACAGACAAAATATTCATGTCCTCTAAAAATTTAAAGAGATATGGTGACATAAAGTTAAGTATTTTGCTCTTATAATGTTTCTTGTCTTTTCTGTTCTTTTTTATTCCTTTTCATTTATTGAGGGGCTGGTAGGAGTGAGAAGTACAGGACTGATGATGGCCACACTATTTGGGGGTCAGAGGGCAGTTCGGAAGGAAAACAGATGGAAGGAAAGGAAAAATGAGGTAGACACTTTATAAAGGACAGTAAGAAGCATGACAGAAGCCCAAGTAGGGCCTTGACCCACAACTAACAGCCCTTCTGGATTCCTGATCACTGCACCCTGCAAAGATGGGGCCAGAATTTTGTGAGTACTTCTCAGCTGCACTTGCCATGTGGCAGGAAATGAAAAAAAAACATAAAATTGCTGAAGCAGAAGATCACACCACACAAGAATATTCTGAAGACGGAACTAAGGCTATATAAAGAAAAGATAATCAGGTGTCAAAATATCATCTTCAATATAGAACTTATTGTAACTGTAAAGGGTTTCCGTAAGTGGTATTTATGAAAGTAATCACCGAAGAGTTTATTAGACTATCTTCTCAGTTCTATTTCATAGCACACTTGTCATTTTTGCCTTCTTACGACATACCTGGAAGAAATTAAAGTAGTATCAAAGAGTATTCTCATGAAGCTGACTTCTGTTATAGAAGGGCAAATGGTGGGACACAGATTGCTGGAAAGGGGAAGGTGGATCATACAGCCAGAAGCAATCCTGATGGGAATCCATTAAGGGGGTGAGCTAGACCCTGGGGCAGTGGGGAAAACCTGGCATGTTGTGACATGTGAGGTCTTTATGATGTATTAGAGTGTCCTATAACACCTAACCAGGAAGCACCGACAGCTTAGAGCGAAAATGTGGTTTGAGCTATCAGTGATGTCTGCTAAGCAGCATTGTGAACACCCATAATTAGTTCTCTCCACTACACTCAATAAGATAGACTGATAATCAGTGACCAGCATTTTTTGAAAGCTGCCAGTAAGCTAATGCCAACCTGCAAAACTGAAGCCTAATCACCACAGACATTGGCCTCAACACAGTCTAAGGCAATGGGCCTGATGCCCTCCTCACTAAATTAAAAATGTGTTAGATCCAACATTAGTGAAAACCTGTGCAAGAAGAGGCTAGCAAGCAAAGACACTAAGGGTGTGGAAGAAAGGATAAGAGCAATGTTGAAGGGCTATAACTTTTGAGATACACAGCAATACTGACTCTCAGATGGATAATCAGAAGAGCAAAATCCCCTCCAACCCCACCACACAATGATCCCGTCCACTCAGTCCACCCTGTTCCTATTCCAGCAGGCTTTCTACATGTGGACCCCTTCAATATATCTGCAAAAACATGAGATCCATATGGGCCAGTGATATGGAGAACACATGCTGGTCTTCACAAAGCTCTAGGAGCAATTATCCAACACTATCAGCTATTTATCTCCCAAGTAAGAACAAGTCACCCGCTCTCCTGAGGCCCTACATAAATCAATCTAAAGACATCAGTTGCCTCCTTTTGAAAAATAAACTCTTCTCTGATTCAGTTTTCAAGGAAACCTCCTGTTCTACACAGGTTTATATACTCTCCTATGTAGCAATGGTTTATTTACATTCTTTCACTGCAAGCAAGAAAATCATAATCTGTAATTGTAATCCCTAAAAAGGTATTCCTTTCAAATGTGAAAGGTAACAAATGCAAATATTGTTAAAACTCAGAAAGTTGGTCATTTGCAAAATAGGTCTGCCAGAGGCAAAAAAAAAAAAAGTCATTGAGAGATTTTAATAAAAGCCTATTCTGTGCTTGAAGCAGGGTATACAGGAATATAAACATCAAATTAAATGACTTTAACTGAACTAGAACAAATAGGAATTTTCTGACTTTCCAAATCCAACAAGCAAAGTTTTCAAAACCTTATAAGTAGTATTTTCTTCATTTATACCACTTGAGACAAAAGTAACTTGACGTTTCCTAGTATCTAGCATTAAATGATCCTTTCAAACTTGGACAGAACTCACCTAACTATTCGAAAACTGCATTATTTGAACACAAATTTCCATATAAAAACATCAGTAAACCAAGACTTGAGTACAAATAAATCTGTAATTAAGTCAATACTTCATATTCCATATTGTTCAAGCTGCATGTGGCACAGAATTTCAAAAGTTCCCCATTCTCTATCTAGTTTTTAACATGACTCTAATAGACTAATTCACTAAAAGCAAAACCTTACAACAGAAAGGTAACCAAATGTTTTTAAAAGTTTCTAAAGCTAAGTATGCAGAAATGTGTAAAAGGCAATTTTAGTATAGTTGGCCCTTGAACAAACAGGGGCCAGGGACGCTGACACCCTGCATAGTTGAAAACCCACACGTATTTCTGACTCCCCCAAAACTTAACTAATAGGCTACTGCTGACTGGACATCTTACCCATAACAACTGATTATGGCACTCAGACCCCATTCAAGTTTCACCACTTGTCCCAGCAGTGGTCTGTATAGCAAAAGGATTAATCTCTTTCAATATGAAATAGTTCCTCAGTCTTGCTTTGACTTTCATGATCTTGAAACTTGAAGAAGATGATCGCAGGCCACTTAATTTGTAGAATGTCCCTCAAATTGGGTTTGTTTGATGTTTCCTCATGATTAGATTCAGGTCCTGCACCTTTGCAAGAATTTCACTGAAGCAATGTGTTCTCACTGCATCCTGTCAGGTGACACAATTTCATTTCGTCCCACTGCTGGTGAGTTCACTCAGATCACTGCCCGGCTTCTCCACTGTGAAGTTACTCCTTTTCCCCTTTGTAGTCGCTACTTTTAAATTTAAACAATCCTTTCCTTGAACTCTGAACTTATTCATGAGTCCATACATAGGTTTATTGCAAAGTAGGTGACACTGTGTAAGAACCCTCAGTTTTCTCTTTTAATCAACAGGTTTTAATCCATGACTATTACTTACTAATTGCGATGATCAAATTTTCTCAGATTTGGCCTTCAAACTGGCTTCTGTGTCCTTTTGAAATACCTCTATCATTCTTTTAAAGACCCTGTTTGGTTTCTAGTACAAAACATTCCAGGTTCATTTTAAACTTTTCTGTTCTAATCCTGTAATCACCCATTTCTCCAAGAATATGGGGTTCCTTGTAATAGAAAATGATGTCTTGAAGCCAAGATCTGGGGTTGTGATGTGTTCATTGCTAAAGGGGTATTGCTGCTCCCAGGCACTCTCACCCTCTCTGTGGACAAAGCTAAGAATGTACATATGTACATATATTATATAAGGACACTCACATGCATGCATTTTACATCTATTTTATTTCTGTATTTATTAATACTAGGATCCATTGAATCCACACGAGTATTTCTGATTCCAATCTAATATCACAGGGTTCATCCTAGTTCTCTCTCTTTCAATATGTCTATAGTGAGAGTTGCTGGCTCCCGTTATCTGTAAAATACATACTTATTTGATCAATCCTCCTGTATGTAAGCAATCTTCCAGGGCTGCTGCCATCCAGGCCCACATGGATGCCCTTCTTGCCTCTATTCACCTCTGATAAACCATACCAGCCCCTCCAGTATGTGAAAACCTCCTCATTCTTCTTGGGCTCTGACAGCCCCGGCCAAGCCACTGACCTTTTCTGTCTACCTAATAGGCTTTAGGACTGAATTGTCCAGAAAGGAGAAGAGGAAGAAAAGAATAATACTTTTAAAAATTAAATGTAAAAATAAATTTTTAAAAAGAGTATCCATTAAATTGGAACCTGTGATAATTCAGACAGCCAAGCTAAAGTTCACTTTTGCATCATCTATGAAGAACAGGTTTGTTAAGTAAATTAATAGGGTAAATAAGCTTGTAACCCAGATGTTTAACCTACTTAAGAAAACTAATTGTTTTCAAACACTTTAAAATCACTGGGCATGTTCTTGCTTTTAATTATTGTCTAATTACAAATGATTTCTATTTTCTTTATTATAGCTTGGTAAGTCCTCTATTTGATTATACTTTTAAGAATCACATCTTTAACTTGATACAGTTAAAATTCTTTCAAAATGTCTCCTTATTAATCAATTTGGTTTTAATCATTCAGTGATTTCTTTTCTAGTTAACTTACCATGCTGCTCAAAAAGAAGAATGCCTTTCAGTGGGCTCTAGGACTGCCCCCCAAATACCCCCTGCATGCCACTAGTACTGGCCTCCATTATTTATTGTGAATGCAGTGTTGAGGATCCCCATAAAGCCACCAGTTCCCATCACTTGAGAACATACTTTAAGACACACTCCACTTTACAGAACAGTGATTCACCCAATCAATTAAATGCAAATTAGTCTGCACTGAATTTAAGGCGGCTCAGAAAAAGGACACATTCTGGAGTTACAGTACCTAGTTCTCTGCTTCCTTGTTTATGTGGCCTCAGACCAGTTACTAGGCTTTGGGCATGCCATCTTTCTTACAAAGATCAAACCATTCTCCCCATTAGGTTGTCGTGAGGATGAAATGAGGCAATGGGAAGAATGTGCTATAAAATAGGGCACTCAGTGAAGAGGAGCTCATGTTCCCTCCCCATCCCCCGCCTCACGGAGAAACTCAGTATGATTCAGAGCAGGGTTTTTCAGTTTGGTCACAAAGCACCTCGGAGAGAACCTGTAGATGAACATGAGTCACACTGCCAGCCTAACTGTGTCTGCCCCTTCACTGCCACCGACCAAAACAAGGGAAATGCAAAAAAACACCAGCGAGAGTTCCATGATCTAAAAATGTACAACTAACTAATCCCTTACTCAGGAGAATGGTACCAGTATTCGGGGGGCTAAGAAATGAGGAATAAATAGGCTGTATTTTCTACTTTGATTTCTAAATAAAGGTGCCAACTAGTCCAAGAGACACCGATTAATCCTGGCCTGCGGGCACCAGGACCAATGAAGGCACTCTCTCAGCAGTGGGTTATCTGTTTTTTTTGTCTAACCAGCTCTGTCAAGTACCAGCCACTAAATATCAGGATTTAATATCTGATTTTTAAAAAAAATCACATTGTTAAAAACCCATTAGAGGCAAGCAATTTTAAAAACCAAAGGTGTTAATGATATGATACACTATGGGCCATCCAGCAGAACTTAAAAAAAAAAAGCAAAGACAAAAATGTTAGTCCCTAATAGTGAAACAAGCTGAACTGCAAAGGTCCCAGTAGGTTAAGGTATTTCAAATACATGGCCTCAGTTGGAAACTAACATCAGGAGTGAACCTAAAAATTGCCAGCAAATGATGCCAGATGACCTGTTTGCTCTGTATATTCAATATTTGAAGTATCTAAGCTTTTTTGGCATGTAAAATTATGTGGTTTTGGTGTGCTATTTCTTAAGAAAATCATGACATATGTTAACACTGAAGAAATGGAAGATATAGTGGCATTCCTTCCCAACTGCCTGAAGAGCAAAGCCAGATATTAAAGGAATGCAAATGAAATGCTAGGGTATCACAAATACACACTGTTGTCTCTGTAAATAAAGTCCTTTCTTCATACAGAAGGATAAAGTTGTCTACAAGTTTCATTTGCAAAGTCTCTGTGTTTCCAAACAGCCTCCAAGCGAAGGTCAAAGAGGGTCTCCCTTGGGTTTCTAAAGGGTTTACTTAGACTCTGAGTGATGTGTCTTAGCCTCAGACACAGTTGGAGAGCACAGTGCCAGGGACTAAATTCTTCCCCAACAGAAGTCCAATTACTTATCCAGAAGAGCCCAAGCAACCTAAAACACAAGGGGACTTTCCCTAGGAAGAGAGCACATTCGTTTGTCGAGCCAGGACTGTAAGCCCCCACCCTCACCCCCACCCCAGACAGTATTTCCTCAGCAGATAATGCAGCCAGGGAACCCTTCTTTTAGCACCACACACCAGCTCAGCTTTTCTTCAGTCTCTCCATCCCTCAAACTGGTGGAAGGGCCAACAACTGCTCTAGTGCTCCTTTCTCAGTTTAGTGGTCAGCAGACAAGCGCACAGACGAGGTGCTGCAGCTCAGAGAACTCAGACTGATCTGCATTTACAGTCCTCTCCAACTGTGAAATACTCTGTTTCCTATGAAAGGACAGTCTGGCCATGAGCAAGGCAAGGTGGGAAAAACTGAAGAGTTCTAATATAAAAATACACTGTTGTCTAGAATATAGATGCTTACCTTTAAAAAGGAAGCCAACAGTCCACAGCTCCCTGTCATGCCCCCTCGGTATTTCTTCTAGAAGGACAGGTGGCCCAGCAACTTCAGGAAGCTATTGCAATGCTATTTGGCCTGTGAGCAGATTTCCTGCCTGGTTTCTTTCTTTTTTTTTTCCAGCAAATCTTTTTTTTTTTTTGGTATCATTAATCTACAATTACATGAAGAACATTATGTTTACTAGGCTTCCCCCTTCACCAATTCCCCCCCCCACAAACCCCATTACAGTCACTGTCCATAGCGTAGTAGCCTATTTTCTTTTTAAAGCAGTGGAGCACAGTGTTGAGACGCCTAAGCTCAGCAGCCAAGGCTGTCTGGGTCACTTCCTACCTGTGTAACTTTGGGTGAGACATCTACCCTCCCTGTAGTTGGCTGGTAGAGTCTCCATGAAGATTAAATGTGTTAATGTATGTAAAGCGCTTAAAACAGTGTGCCTGGCTTTCACTGCAGGAAGCCATAGTATGTTTCCCTTCTAATATGTACATTCTCACCTCCACCAAGCCAGAGTTGAGAGGGGTGTCCTATTCTTTCAGGTCATTTGCCTGACCCTGGTTTTATCTTACTCCCAACGCAGCATGGACTCTCTCAAACATTCACTAGCATTCCCCAAAGACTCCACTCCCTGGCTGTCCCACACTACCTTTCTAGGCCAATTCTCACCCAGCCTGAAATGAACCCCTACTAACTGCATCCTTCCCCTCACCTTGCTGCAAAAAGCCCACACAGCCACAGATCACTGCAATCACACACAAAAAAAGATCTCTCTCAGCTAGGCCCTCACAGCCAGCAGCTGGTTCTTTCTGTTGAATTCTTCTTTGCCTTTGGGGGTGGGGTGGGGAGGCTGTCCCAAATGTTTTATCTTTCTTAAGGCTCCCTCTTCCGCTCAGACTTCATCATCTCCTATTTTACCAAGAGGAATGTCTCCCAGCAGAACTCCTTCAAATATTCTTCTAATTCTAAATTTACTCTTCCCTCTCAAAGGCTAACTTGTCACTTACGCAGCAAGCTTCTTCTCACCCTCTCTTCTCGGACCCTCTTCTCCAATATTCAAGTCAACTAACTGTATCAAGTGGCTGCTGGGTGCCAGGCTTCTTCATGGATGACGAGGATACTGAACTCGCCCTGTACCTTTGATCATCACCTCTCTACTTGCTCCTTCCCCCTCAGCCTTCGATCATGCTTTATAATGTAAGCCATAAGGGGGAGAATTTATTTATTTTGCTCAGTGTTTTATCCCTAGAGATTAGCATAGCCCCTGAAATACACAAGGCACTCAACAAATATTTGAGTTAATTCAAGTCTCCTTGATTAATTTATTCATTCAACAAATGCTCCTGAGCACTCCCTGAATGTGTCAGGCCCTGGGGTTACAGAGGTGAGCACTACTAGCACCTGTCCTAGAGCTGGTTCACTGCACTGACAGAAAAAGACCCCAAATCCAGGGGTAGACTTCCCAATGGGACACACAGGCAAGCAGGATGAACAACAATGTGCTGGGGCTGCTGGGCCTCCATGTGCTCTGATGAACTGAGCTCCTCAGGCCAAACCTAACTGCCCGAATACAGGGGCTATCCTGGCTGACCTTCAGAGGCATGGCCCCACAACTATCCTTCACTTCCCTAAACTCCTTCTTGTCTGGGTTCTGTTGAATCACCTTTTCTCCTGTTTTCATCCCACCCTCTGATTATCTGCTAAGGGAACTCTGTCACTCCAGTGGCCTGGATAACCATCTCTATAGGGAAACCAACGCTTGGAAACTTCTCTCTTGTGCTCCAGACCCTTATTTCCACCCACCAAGTTATATTAAATGTCCAACAATCATTTTAAAACATGTCAAAAGCAAACCCACAGCCTCTCAGCCCCCATCCTCGTCTACTACACACTCAAAACCCCTGCTTTACCCACTGAAAACCCAACCCAACTCATGGTGTCTCACCCATTCACCCAGCCTGGGACTTATTCACAACTCCTTTCCCCCAAAGCTGATGGATTTCACTACTGAAGTGTCTCTAAAACCTGGTCTTTCTGTATCTTTACTACCACTGCCTTAATCTCTGTTCCAATCACTTCTCTTGCTCTGTCCGCCTCAATCTCTCCCCCTCCATCTAATCCTCAACATGGACATCAGTTGAGTAGGCTGATTTTCTTTAAACTGCCATCTACAAGATAAAATCTAAATTTCTTAGACTGTAAGGCCAACCAATCCCTCTACTCTGCTCCAGACCTCCTACACGCATGTCACCGATAACTCGTATTTCCCAGACTCTCCCACTCCCTAACTCCTTCCTTGCCTTTGTTTATTCTATTTCCTCTGCCTGAAATGCTAACAATAGAAATAACAATAAAAATAATGAAAACAACACCTCACATTGACTCCAAGAAATACGCTAAACACTTTAAACAAATCCCCATTTACTCCTGATAACTATTCTGAGGCAGATACCGCTATCACTCCCCATCTCACCAGTGAGAATGCCGCGGCAGATTATTACTTGCTCAACACTGGGTCCTGCTTCGGAACTTCGATCCTTAACCACTACACTCACATACTCAAGCAATTCCTAATTACTCTTCAAGACACAGCTCAAATGTCTCCTCTTTAGTGAAGACTTCCCCAGTCCCCTAGGTGTCTCTCCAATCTCTAGAGTCCCTGGGCATTACGCTTTTACCATTATTACAGGTTTGCCTCACCGGCTGATAAAAGGCAGGTCTTTTTTATCTTTGTATTTCCAGCACTATACAGTGCCTGACAGACACATCAACAAATTCTTCCAAGTACACAAGACTTAGAGAAGATCCTGCTCAAACTCAAGTCTACCCAGCATGTTGCTGCTTCCAAACACCCTACACACTGTGAACCCCAAGCTCTCCTCACCTCCTCGCCCCACCCCAGGCCTCTCTCTGCCCTGGGTCTGATGAGGAGGAGTCAAAGCCCTTGCTGGGGCTGCCACCCTGACCCCAGCTGATAGTACTATCACAGCTGGGGCAGACCGGGAGCTGCTGAACACGCTCCCCTTACTTAAGGGAGCAAAGTGCACCTCAGAAGCGCTTCTCTGGCTAAGACAGAGGGGACATTTGCCAGATTTAAGGTCTTTGTCATTTAAAATGAGAGGGTGGGATGGTAGAAATAAAAATGCACATACTATGACAAATCTGTATGGTCATTATTCATAACTCAAAAAGAACTAAGGGGCTGGCAAAAACGTACTATTATTTAGTTGTGACCTATTTGCCACTCATATAATCACCATTATTATACACCTCATTAAATCAGATAAACTTTGCTACAGGTTTTGATTGTTTTTCTAGATTCTACAACTGCTCAGCACCCAATGGAGATGGCTTTTTTCTTTGTTTCTTAAACTAAAATGGTTATCTGCTTACATAATATTTGGAGGGTACAAAGTAACTTTTTAAAAAGTGGAATCCATGAAGCCATCATCACTGTAGTCAGTCAGTAAGAATGAAGGCAGTCCCAGAACTTGAAGTAAGGTTTATTTCTATGAGTGAGACTAATAAAACCAGGAAGCACATACTTAATTGTAATACATGCTAAAGGATGGTCTATAATTAGGATGTGGTTCCCAAACACTGACCTTTAGTAACTGTGCTGATCTATATTCCCTCTATAATGGCTTTCATAAAGCTACATTCAACTTAACAAGATGCCTCTTAACTCTGAGACTGTCCATTCTACTGTTCTGTTAAATGTTTTTCTTTGAAATGACTTCAATGAATGGGGGGTGGTTTAAAATGCCTTCACCTAGCAACTTTAGAACTGGTAACTCATGCTGGATCCCAGTATTTCTCTTACATTGTTACAGTTCCCGAAAACCCAACTCTGGAATCACCATGTTGAAGTGTCTGAAGAGACTGGGGAGCAGCCGAACCCGGCTTGCTTGACTAGGATGTAGTTTTAGAAAGGAATAATTGAAATGGAAAGCTAACAATGCATTTTCCCAAATTGGGCCTAAAAACCAAAAGACAAAAACTGGTTGTTGTTTTTTTTGTGGTATTTTAAGATTTCATATAAATGCATCACTTAAGATTCCTGGTGGACATGCATCTTAAAAGACTCTAAGTCCTCTAGTAAGCAAAGACCAATTTAATTCAGCTTAATCAGGAAAGGAACCTATCTATCTATTTTGCAGACAAACTTATGACTGCCTCCAACAAACAGTGGGAAATGCTGAACTAATTAAATGCACTAAAGTGTGTCTGAAAACAGAATGTGTTAACAGTGGCAATGTGTCTTCAGGAAATCTAGAAAAGGGGCAGGGAAAGGAGGACCCTGCCTCTCCCACAAAAAAAAAAAAAAAAAAAAAAAAAAAGAGTATGGCACTGTTCTGTGGGTCTTTTCCAAAAAAGAATACATAGTCTGGTAATAAGGTGTTTTCTTAAGTGTCTCTAAAATCTGGGGGAATATATATATATATATATCTCCATTCCCCAATACAGAGGACAACATTCTGGTAAGAAAAATATGCATCTCTCATATGCTTAGTGACAAATTAACATTTAAAAAATCATGTACGAATTTGGTTGGTGTGACAGCTGAGTGGACTGAAAATGTGGGACTCAAGATGAGCAAAACTGGAGATCCTATCTTGCAATACAGTGACCCTAAAAACTTCCTCAAACCTCAGTAGATCATTAAATCAATTTAGTAGGAGGGAACAAGCTTCTGGGTTTTCTTTTTTAACAAAATGAACTTGAATAGACTATATCAGAATACATTACACAGAGTATTAGAAAGTAAATACTTTTGCTTCAGTGCATACATTTATTTATGTATATAGGGATTTCAATGCAAATTGTTTCTTACTGCAGATCTGATTAAAAAGTTTGAAAGCCAGTGTTTTAAGCTACCCAGTCTTCTAATTTCACCTTACAGATAGAACTTCTTGGCAGAGAAAAGCCCAGCAATTATTTTCCGTGAGCAAAGGAATAAAAGAAAGAGTGCTACAGAGAGGTCTAAGACTCACTGCTCTGGGCACCTGGGAGGGGATGAGGGATTTTCTGCTAGGTTTCTGGTCTTACTAAGGTACTTAAAAGGCATTACTTAAACCCACCACTTTAGTCTGCTTTTTACAAAGGCATAAATGGATAACCAAAATGCACTTCTAGGAGAAAACAAAACTGCAAGGGATTTAATTTCCACATTGATTTAAAAACAAAAGAATACAGAACTTTACAGAACAGCGGACACCCCAAGCTCTTACAGTGTACTTCATAGAAAAAAGTGAGCTCCTCTACTCTCCACTGAAATGAAATTGTGCAGCAACCAAAAATCAGTGCATCCTCTCCAGTGTGAACAAGGTCTGGTTCCAAGCACAACTCATTATTAGTAACTACAAAGCAGTCTCAATCAATGAGATGATTCAATAAAATTTTTTAACCTGCTTTTTATAAACCACCCATATTCAGTAAATATTATACTGGCCCAGGATGACAAGATATACAAAGTAAGTGTAAAAGTCTACAGCCCAACAGGCTGCACATCGCCAAAAAGAAGCGAAATTCAAGCACAAAATGATTAGCCCTCTGGCACCACCCCTTTTCCCCCCTCATACACTTCCCACCTGCCCTAGAAGGCTGGGACCACTTTTCTGGTCCTAAGTGGGTTTAAGCAATGCCCTTTAAGTACCTTTGTAAGACCAGAAAGCTTCTGAGAACACTTGAATCCTAATTTCATACCTCCCCACCTGGAGCTACCTTCTCACTGACTTCACGGAATTCAAAAAGGTCAAAAAGGGGGTGGGACTGCTCCCACCCCTCCAACTGAATCTATGTTTAAATATAAACCTCCACACCTAGCATTTCTGAAATAATGACATTTTTAAAATTTTGGACTCTGTGCACTTGCATATAAAGTTCATCTCCTCACACACAGAACTAGGAATCGACCCTTCCAATTCTAAAAATTCCGTTTGCATATGCCAACATGTATACCAATCCTGTATAGTGCTTTGTGATGGTAACAATGCTTTCTGATGCTTTGGCTATTTTCAAAGTGCACCTTAGTTGTAAGGTAACCTGTTTTAACTTGGCATAACACTGCACTATCCATGCTGCAGACACACACAGCTAGCGAGTGGGTACTTGTAAGGAGGCTAGTGGGACTGAGAAACTGAGTTTTCAATTGCATTTTGACTTAATTTAAATTTTAAAATTGATGCTTATTTCTACTAATAGACAATTTTTGTAGGTGTGAAAAATTTGGGTATGTGAATGTACTTTTTCAACTGTAAATTTTATGAAGTCTAAATGGAGATCGAGCATTTCCAATGAAAATTTCATGTTCAAACTGAAACGTGTTAAGTATAAAATACACACCAGATTTCAAAAACTTAGTATCAAGAAAAAAAAAGAATGTCAAATATTTCATTAATATTTTTAATTGATTACATGATGACTTGATATTTTGCATATATTGACTTAAATATGTATGATTAAAACTAACTTCACTGTTTCTTTTTACTTTTTCTATTGTAACTCTCAGAAAATGTAAAATAACAACATGTTGCCCACATTCAACGTCTACTACATGGTGCTGGCATAGCCTAATGATTATCAAACCCTTCCCGTTGGAACAACTTCCACACCAGGCATGGAAACATGCCATCATCAAAAACTGCTGACATCTGGGAGTGAGAAGCCCTTCCCTCATTTCCCGTGACTATTACAGACTGCCCTACGCAACCACCTTTCTTTTAATCCTTTCCCAGGTCATCTTTCTCTTCCTGTCCCCAAGGCCCCATTCTCGATTCTCTTTTCCATTCTCCACACTTCTATGGTGACCTCATCCACTCTCTCACCTTCAACTATCACTTGTATGTGGATGACTTCCAATTCTTTATCTCCACTTCTGACCTTCTCAAGCTTCAGCTTCCACACTGCCAGCTTTCTGCTAAAGGTTTCCATCTGGATGCTCCCACCAACTTCTGGAACTCTTAAACTTCTTACTGCAGATCCGATCAAAAAGCTTGAAAGCCACTGTTCTAAGTTACCCAATTGTCTAATTTCAGCTTACAGATAGGATAAACCCAGTATGTCTGACCCAGAACATGCCTTCATTTCTGTTAAAGGGTCCCTTCTTTTACCTTGAAACCCAAAGTCCCTTTTCTTACCTCACTGTCAGCCTTGTAACAGGCCCTTCCCTGACAGTTCTTTTTACAACAGCCTCCCAGTTGGCCTGCCTGCCTAAATTCTCCTCCATTCCTCCTCTATCCCATTGCGATACCACTTTGATTACATTGCTATCAAACTTCAATAGGTTCCCAACTGTCTACACCATGGCAATCCAAACTACTCAGCAGGTGTCCCGGCTCCCCTTTACATATCCAAGCTTTATCAGTCATTTTTGAACATAACTAATCCTTCAGCTAGAATGCCCTGCCCTCTAGGTCTACTCTTCACAGTGCCGCCTAATCTCTAAGGTTCAGCTCAAATACAAGGTCCCCATAAAGCCTTCGCTGATGAACCCCGCTAAAATTAGTCTTCCTCATCCCTCACACTCCTCTGGTATTTCTAATGGCAATCACTGTGGTCTCATTTTCTTCATAAAATAGCATCTCCTTAACAGCATCCAACAGCACCTTGCACAGCACATTGGCACCTTTGGACATCCTATCAAAGAAATCAACTCAAAAAGGAAAATCTTGGTAAACTTGGGACTACTAGTGAGTCTCAAATCTCTACCTCCAGCCAGATATCTAACTGCTGAAGACCTTCATTTGGATGCCACAATATTCAGTAACTCCAAAATGAACTCACTGTCAACCCTACACCAGTCTCATTTAAATGGACCCTAACACAGTGAATGGTACCACCATCCCACTATCAGCCCAGGCCAGTTAGTTTTCCAAACCCTTACACCTCCTCATACTCGGTGATCAGGTCCTGTGAGATTTCTCCCCTAAATGTCTTTGGATTTATCCACTTCTGCTGTCAGTTTGGGCCACCACTACCTGGAATACACTTCAATACTACCTGGTCTTACACCCAACCCTCCAGTCATTTCCTACAGTGCAACTAAGAGTTATCTTTCAAAAACCCAATCTGAACAGGTGACATTTCTGCTGAAAACCCTCTAATTGTTCTCAAGATAAAGACTTCCAGAGGCATATATGCTTTTCTCCATTTAGCGAGTGTTTATCTTTTCAGCTTCACTTCTCATTTCCTAGATCATCTCTTCCCTTACACATCTCACCCCAACCATGTCCAAGTACTCTATATGCAGTTCTCCAAATATGCCAATGTCTTCTCTTGCCTCAGGGCCCTTGTACAAGCTGGTCCCTCTATTTGGGCTGGGTTTCCCTCCTTTGTAATCACACAACACCCTGAGCACTGGCCAGCCTCATTGCATTTATATATTCCTTCTAGCTTCAGCAGGGTACCTGGACATCATACTACTCCTATGCTAGCACTTACCCCAATATTTGTAATAGTAGGTACTCAGTAACTATTTGCTGAATGAGCGAGTAAAAACAACTAATTCCAAGGCCAGTGAATGAAAGCCATTTTGTGTCATCTATATTCATTCAAGAGCATTGCATAAAGTGGGCAACTGACCTCATTTTTAATTTTATCTATCTTTTGAGTCAAAACTATTAATAGTTTGGTTACACAAATATAATTTACCTGTACAGGCTCAGAATAATCAAAATGAAGGAAAAAAACTGTATTACTTTTTGTCTCCCTTGTCTGGTAAACTCTAAGACCAACTGATTTGAAACTGTTGAGAACCTTTTGATGCAAAACCCAGAAATGTATGAAAAGCAGCCAAGCAAATGTGGATACATACAGAGGCAGAGCCTGAAGGAAACTGGAGAGCATGAAGAGACGACCTCAGATCATAGGAATGAAGGAACTTTAATAAAAAAGAAAAGGCTCAGCACTGTTCCTGTCCTTTTTTGAGGCTGAAAGCTCTGAGCAGTCAGCGCGCACACTTCACGATCCCAGGAGCCAGGACAAAGAATGGAGGCATGTGTAGGGTCATAAGAGCCTTTCTGGTTTACTAAGTGAAGGGAGAGAGCAAACGGGAAGGAAACACCACTAAGCAATGAGACTAGATGCCAGCCCTTACGTACAGCATTTCCGTTATGCTTCACAACAGTGATTATCTGCATTTTACTGAAGAAACGGGGGCTTATGGTCACCTAGCTGGTCCTGGTGACCTTATACTCGGTCTACTCAAATGCATTTTTATTGGGCACTTATTCCTGCTAACCCCGTTTTAGATGCTGGGGATTGATTAAGGAGCAAAACAAAGTATGCTCTCATGAAAAGTTATGGTTTTGTGGGGAGTGATACACCATGCACAAGTAATTTCAGATGGTGATTCAATTAAGGGTATTTAAAAAGTAAAACAGGGATGTGATAGAGTAACTAGGGAGGTGATGTGGGTTGCAAGCTCCTCAGAGATAAATTAAAAGACAATTTTGCAGGGGTAAAGAAAATGGATAAATTAACTATTGTCCTTTACTGGAAGTCTCTGGAAGTATCAGAAGCAAAAAATACCATTCATTCCCTGATTATCAGTCAAGAGACCAACAGGTCAAAGGGCCTATAGCGTTACCCCAGTCATAACTCAAAGCAGTAGGTTGGCTAGTCACCAGATGGCAAATATTTCCATATGAACCAAGTGGCTGTTCAGGGTGATGGATGGACCAAATTAATTATCAGATTCTCCTAGTATGTACAGTAGCACCTGACACATACCAGGGCATAACATATGATTGCTGAATGAATATACACTGGAAGAATGGAAAAGCATCTTAAAATGTCACCATCTACCATTGGTTAAATCCCTTCTCAGGCCAAGTTGCTGCAATTCACCGCACCCCACTCTAATCATAAAAAGCAGGTGAGGGAAGTCAGATTAGTGTAAATCTCGAACAATACTGTACTGCGAAACAATTAGCATATGCTGTCCCTCTCCCCAGCTAATGACCAGAAACCCCATCTTTAAACCACAAGTTCCACTTAAAGAAAATCTAATATCCAAATGATGACTAAAAATTAGTAAGGGCTAATTATTTGGCTTCTTGAGATAAGGGTTCTCCTAATGCAGGTAACTCAGGATACTTAGGTACTTGTTCTCACTACTGCATATATGGCACCAAGTTGTGACTGATGGTTTTGCTAGTTATCTCCCTTGCTGTATCGGTATTCCTGAGGGCAAGAAAAAAGTACATTTATCTGTATTGCCTTAAGGCCCTGTCTAGGTTAAACTGCAGAAGATCAATGGTTATGCTGAATTGTAAAAATTAAAATTTCTCCAAAATTTTCAGTCATGGGACAGTTGGGTAGGGTGAGGCCACCCCTTACCAGTATTATCTGCTCAGCTGCCCTGTAGAATCTGCTGGCCTCATCATCACAAATCACTCTTTCAGTCCCTCATAGATGAAGAGCTGGAGAAGCCTGAGAAGTTTCTGATTCAATTTTTGGAAGTTTACTTTAAAAGAACCATCATAGTGGTGATACAGAAAAAAAATGGCCATTCCTAGCTGAACACCAGAGTTGAGTTTATACCATATAACAAAGATGTCAATACTTCCTCTCTGGCACCCAGACGGAAGGCCTGAAAAAGTTTCAAAACAATATACTACTTCTGACGGATAAGCACTATCATCTTCATGATGTTTCAGTAAAATCTTAATGCATCTGTGACATTTCTTTCTGAGACAGGGCAGCACTGTGAATAATGACATTACTGTAATATTGCAAACGGACCCAGCGTAAGGAAATATGGATGGTGGGAGGGGAGGGCGACTTTAGTAAGGATTATACTCATTTTCTCCAGTAGGAAGTTTCTTCAGCATATGCTGTCTCACTTTCAAAAACCACACCACGCAAGTCCTAGTATCCCCAGGTTTTGCTCTTCATTAATAACATCAGCCAGTCTAAAGGTTTTAAAGCTTCATTTCACACTAACAAGAGAAAAGAACTTTAACAAAAAGCATACATTAAATACTATCCATCTGCACACCTGATCTACGCTCACTTTTATTTGCTTCTCGATCACCGCGGTTTTGGTGTGCCATAAGGATCAGCTCTGCAAGAACTGAGATCCAAAATGGCAGCTGAGCTTCTGAAACTCACCAGAGCCACAACGCTTAACATATGTGAACCAGGTCTTATTTATCTCGCTTTTCAACCTGTCTAGGAGAAAAGATTATTTATAAAAACATTTCAAAAAATCAGACGGCATTCTCTAATGTTCATCTTACCATTCTCCTTGCCTAAGGGAGCAGGAACCCTGCTGCTGGTTCCTCTACTCTGCAAACTCCATTTACCTGCTATTCACATGTTTACATAGTCCACAAAAACAAGTAAATGGCAAAACATGGAAAGCCTAGTTTTCTCACTCTTCATCTGTTAAGGCCAACTTAGGAAATGGGCGTAAAATGAAAATGAATCATCTAACAAGTAAAGCCCCAAATAAGCTCTTTCATTTTCAGAAAAAGCAACAAAAATAAGAGCTCCAATTTTCCTTAGGTCCACCACAAAGCAACTCTACATATGGTAATTTCTATGTCTTCTTTAAACTCAAGCTGTAAAAAAAAATTTTATAAGAGATAAATGTGTTCCAGACCTCTTTAATATAATGTTTCCAATCCCTCTTACATAAAAGCTGAACTTGTATCACCAAAAAATTTACATTGAACTTAAACTGTCACTTCTCTACTTATTTCCATTACTAATATAACAACATTAATTCTAGAAAAATAATAGAAATGCTTTTTAAGGACAGAGGACTTAAATTATTTTTATGTATTCAAATGGTAAGTCTTGTTAAATTAGCGTGAAAGTCTCTTCATCTACACACAATTGGCCCAAAGAAACAGGCCATTTTCAACACAAGAGGCCAATCCATTTTAACAGTGAATAAAGCTTTTGAAAGCACTACACACCCTCTTCCAGGCTGTCAAATTTTCAAAATGGTCCAGTATTTCTTCCATTTTTTTAACACTTGCAGGCCCAGCATCTTACAATTAGATTAATTAAAAAGGAAACAATGAAAAAAAACCACTGTTTCCCTCTGATCAAAATTATTCCATTTATGCTTAATTAGCTTTAATCCAAGCCTACATATATCTAATGACGGGGATATGACAATTCAATCCATTTGCATATTTTAAATGCCTTTTCTAAACTATACTTTGTAACAGCTTTAAAAGAACAGTCTCTTTCTCATGCCAATATGCCACAGCTTAAATCAGGAGTATACAAATTAGGGGGTAAAAAAGAAAATGAAAACAAGGCTTCTCAGAGCCAGGGGTGTGCTGAGTGGGGTGGGGTAATTTACCCAAGGGTGGGGGCAATTTACCCGCCACATCACAAACTACAATCTTTTCAGCCCACCAGACAGAGAAGCATTACATCACACTCTTACACTGATAGGGGGAGGTGACTCTGAGAAAGCAAGTTTTCTGCTTTCTTCCCTCCCAGCTCCCAGGCTTTCTAGAATCCTGCATTAGGAGTAAGGGAATTTAACTTAAGGGCGCTCGCTGCACGGCTTCAGGGGTAGCACACATCCACATACCCCTACTTATTTATATGGCCCTAAATAAGCACTTCACAATGGATACATGGCCAAAATAGACAACCACACACAAATGCTTAATCTGTGCTGAAAAACCCAGTTTATCTGTACAACTTTAAACAAAAATTGTGATCTGTGAGAAATGGAGGAAGCCAATTCACAGGGAGAAGCTGAGAAAGAAATGATTCTTAATCGGGGTGAATAGCTGTTTATATCTTTAAAACACCACGTTTACAAGCCCGCCCTACCATTTGGTTCAAACCACGATCAAAATAAAAGTGCATCTGGCTGCACATTTGAGAACACACACAGACACCCGGTGCAAATGAGCGCGCGCAGAGAGGAGAGGGGTGATCCACACAGTGCTGGGAGGTTTTCAAGCAGGGGAATCTACAAACCCCAAACCTCCTGGTGTTCACTCGCCCCCAGCCTGGTATTTAAAATATATCACACCGTATTTTAAGTTTTACATCTCTCTAGGAAGGATGGCCTGGGTTTAAAAAAAAAAAAAAAAAAAGGCTTTCCCGTGGTAGTGCTTGCCCTCCCAGATCCTTTGTCGGCCTTAGCAGCCGAAAGAATGCAAACCCATTTATATTTATGCAAATTTTTGCAGCAGATTTAAGGGGGCAGGAAGAGGTCTGTGTTTTTAAAAACCTCTTTCTATATCAAATTCCCAATTAGTCGCAGCTTCATTTATTTGCAAGACAGAAACGATGAAAATCTGCATATTAGTTAAAGTGCAATTAAATCACTTCAAATTTAAATATTTTACCAAGGCTTTTTTCATTTCTAAAATGCCGAACCAAAAGTACATCACGGGTCTGATTTACACAGATTCGCGAAATGTCTGAAGCCAGTCTCCATGCTAGACAAATGTCGATTTGCAACACCACTAGTGCAAACGGTTAGACAAGATCCATATAAATCAACTGGTTTTTAAAAATTGAAAATATTTACCAACCTCATAAAGTGCAGCAGTGCTTAAATCCAGCAAATTGAGGCATACAAGGTAGAAATGGAAATGAAAAAAGGTCCAAAAAATGATTTCTTTTTGTCTATCTGTTTTTTTGTATTTTAAATATTCAGAAACCAGCAGAGACTCTGTCGGCCATTTTGGCTTGAACTAACTCTCTCACTCACTCTCCCTCTTGCTCTCTCTCTCCCCCTCTGTCTCTAAAGGAAGCAGCTTTTTGTGACCTTCAAATAGAGGCGGATCATGTGACTTCGGGTAGGTTTGTCAATCAGGAAAGGGGAGGGAGCTGGGGATGAAACTGCCTTAAAGGGAAAGCGGCCCATTTCAAATCACTTTCATTTGTGAAATGCTGTTATCTCATTCTCTCCGCCTACACACACAATGTGAAAGTGGCAACAGCATAAGGGTAACAGATGAACAAAATATAAAAACCTTTATTGGTTTATAGAAATATGCTCAGTTGCTAAACGATTATTGAAGATTCTGGAGCTAGGCTTGCTTGATGCAGTTATTCTCTGGACTTTTGGGCAAGCACAGGCTGGCAAACTGCTCTTTAAAAGGGGGCTTAAGCAACCCTTTACCCAAACAAGAGACTTTAGTTTTTAAAGATGAAGGTGAAATGTAGAGTACAACTGATTTCTAACAAGTTCCTAATATGCAGAAGAAAAGACACTGAAGTATGAACTGTGAATGGCAATTCAGAGAGGTTAAGTGACTAATCCCAAATCACACAGCCAGACTGCTGCAGAACAGGGGCTGGTTTCCTAATCAAACTCCACATTTACTGTTTTTGGTTTACCTGTGTTTGGTACCTCCTCTCCCCACCCCAAATAAAAACTATGCTCTGACATACAACCTGAGTTCCTCTAGGATGGGGCAGAGTTGAGTCATCTTTAATCCCCTCTCCCACCTGATGAAATAGGTCTGCAGCTGAAATGGAGTAAGCACTAAATTAAAAACCTTCCGGGTTTCCCCCATTCCTAAGTCCCTTCTTACCATATGCATCTCAGTTTAGCTGGGTTTGCTACCTAGCCCTGGGGCTAACAGGCTGTGTAACCTGAGTTAGGCAAGTCCCTTACCTCCCTGGGCCTCCGTTTTCTCATTTGGGGAATATAAGGATTGGACATCACTAGACGGTATCTCTGGTTCCTTTCAGCTCTAAAGCTGCACTTGGCTTCTGTCTTTTAGCAGTTCTGTTCATCTTACCTTTCCATTCAGTAGTAAGTCATTACCCCTGGAAAGCTTTCCTTGACCCTCCCAGACTAGACCAGGCTTTCCTGTCCAACACTCCCATAACATCCTTTACTACTTCTCCATAGCTCTGGTCACAGCTGCAATTTGTTATTTGTGAAAGAATTTGCTTCTCAGTTGTCTCCCAAGTGTATTTAGGGACAAACACATCTTTCTTCACTGCTGTGTGAGGCTGCACACCAAGCCCCACAGAGGAGGTGAATAACTGAATGAATGAATGAATGAATGGATGGATGGATGGATGGGTTGGGCCTCCATGCAGAAGTGCCAGGCAGGAGGACATCTGCCACCAAATACAAGGAATTAAAGTCATAGTTTCCAGAAACTCACCTCCATCTAAAACATCTTTGTTTTAAGGACTATTTGAAGAAATAAAGTACTAAAATGACAGAAAGTGGGTAAAAGTGCCCTGTAACCATCAGACTCCATATATCTCTATAAACCAAGAGAGGTGAGATTCCACAATGTGGTTCTCCCAAATGAACAAAGCTGAACAAAGCCAGCCAGCAGAGAACCAGTGGATGCTGTAAGGCTGGGATTCCATGAAAAGGAACCTATGAACCCTTTCTAAACCCCACATGTTTGTCATCCTGGCTTCTGGGTCTTTATACAGGCTCTGACTTTCACTTTTCCCATTCAACAGAAGTACAAAAATGAGCTATTTCAGCACAGGCAGAGGTCAAAGCCTGGCTAATCTGGCAGCTTCAATTTTACGATGTAAAATGCATTCACTGTCTTAGCACAGCCCTAGTGGAGCAGGAGCCAGGACCTGGACTGACAATTGAGATGTAGGCAAAAGCAGGAAACTCCTAGGATGGAAATTTTGAATATTTAGTCTATTTTTATACTTCCAATGCCTTCCAGATGAGTTACGGAAAGCTTACTTATGTGGAGCATGCTCAACATGTTAAAATGCTTGTTTTAATTTGTGATGGGAACAATTTCTTTGTAAAACTGAATTTTGCTAAGTCTCCATTTCCCAATCAATGCAGAGTACTATTGTATAAATGAGTACATGTGTGTTAGCTCGTAAGTGTTAAATAACAAGCTTCATGAAAGTTGGGAAACACATTTCAAAACAAAATATTCTATTTTCAAATAATATGATCAATATTTTTCCTTCAAACTCCAGACATCTTTTTCGGGTGAGTTACCTCTAAACTTAGAACAATTAGTCCAATTGTTCACCTAAAAGAAACAAGTACAATAAGTACATTATTTCCCTTGTATTTCCAGACATTTTAGACTCTGTGATATATCTATTTTTTCCTATAAACAATTTAGGCAGTGTCTTTAATTTATATTATGACAAGGTGAGAATACATAGTAATAAAAAATGATTTTACTTTCTAAAACAAATAAACTAGAACCTATACACTCAAATGAGTGTTCTCTTGGCACCTTCGGCAACTACATACCACTACTAATAGATTTATTAGAAAGCAAAATTGAAAAATAATGAACTGAACATTTAACTCAAAAATCTAGAAAGCGAGCAACAAACCCAAAAGAGATGTTAATAATGGTAAGAGCATGAATGTAAAACAGTAGTTGACAAAAGAGTAGACTGAATCAATAAAGCAAAATTTTTTTATTTAAAAAAAAGAAGAAAACATAAACAATCCTTTGGAAAATCTGGTCAATTAAAAAAAAGGGAGAGAAGTTGTAAGTTAACATTAGGGCTGAGAAAAGCGATTTTGTAACTACAGATCTGGAGATAATTCTTTTTGCTGTGAGAGAGTTACACATGACTTTATGTCAATAACCTTGAAGATTAAATAAAATGGATGATAGTAGAAGAAAACAAATTATCAAAATCAAGTCAAGAAAAGTTATGAAAACAACAAAACTCAGCATGAATTTGTAGGTTCAAGGAATCTGCCACTAAAACTACATTAGACACAGATGATTTTCTCCGTGAATTCTACCAAGCTTCTACTGAACAGATAACTTCCATGTTATCCCTATTATTCCCTAACTTACGGAGGTAAAAGAAAAAGCTTCCTAATTTCTTCTATGAGGCTAACATATTCCAGATACCCATCTGGACTAAGATGCTACAAAAAATAAAACTACAGACTAATCCTCACTTGTGAAGACAGACACAAAAATTCTAAATGTAATATTAGCAAATAGAATTTAGCAGTTTTAAGAGAATAATAATTGTGACCATGGAGGGATTCTACCAACAGTGCAAGGATGGTTAAATTACAACATCTATTAACGTAACTCTTCAACTTGTTCAACACGTACTAAGTGCTTTCTTACTACAGTGTCCAACAATGTGTGAGGTGCTGGGGATAGGGCGGTAAAGGTACTTATAAGTAAAGGTACGTATCCACATACAGCTAACATCCTCATGGGGGAAGGAAATCACTGAGAAGGAAGTAAGAGTTCAATGGGATGTGGAATAACTGGGGGAAGAACACAAAGGATAACCAGGAGGCTAGGTTAGGACAAATGAGCAGGAGAGAGATATGAGATGAACCCCAGAAGATAGGAAGTGCTAGATAGACCATGCTGGTCTTGCAGGCCACAGTAAGCATTTTAAGAACTGTGGAAAGTCAAAGAAGAATTTTAAAGCAGGAGAGTGAACAGCGCCATTTTATCCATTAATACTCACTCCACTTAATATCTAGAGTCTACAAGCTTTTCATGGGCCTGGGAAAATGTTTGGGACCTGAAGAAATATATTTACAAGTCCAAAACACAAAAAGAAAATTATAACCATAAAAATAAAAAATGCTTAAATGTCCTTGAAATATAACAACCCAGAAATTTCATCCACTTTTAAATTTAGGATTTATACAATTTTCATTACATGTGACAACAATTCTCACTTTGCAAAAATTCCTAAATGTGTTGACTATTAAGAAATCTTAGGTAATTTTAAGTCAGTTATTTGTAGCCAAAGAATTTCAGAAGCAAAATTATTAAAATTCTTTTAAAATGTGATAGCAAAAATACGTACATACATATGATGACATATATGAGATTTTAATGTACATTTAATGTTTTCTATAAAGTGGGACAAAGTTTCCAAAACCTCCCAAAGTAAGCACTCCAAGGACCCATGAAGGTCTCACAACCACTTTAGAAGAAACAGGATCAGACTTACGTTTTCAAAAGCTCACCCTAGCATCTATATAAAGAATACACCATAGAGGCCCAAGAGAAGCAGAAAGACAGGTGGAAGGTGATTGTGACCATGTAGGTGAGAGAGGGTAGCTCAGACCAGGTGAAGATGGTAGAGGTGCAGAAAACTACATAAAATATGTAGAAGGTAGAAGTGATTCTATCATAAGATAACTGGTTGTTGCCGAGAATGCAATTTGTGACCATGAATTATAGTAAGGCCAATCAACTCTTTCAAAAATAAGACTCCAAACTCTGGACTCACCATTCGTTCACGCAGTTAAGAACCATTTTTTGAACATCTACAATGTATTAGGTACTAGGCTAGAATCAGGCTCAGGGGGATCCAAAGATGATTGTTAACACCTTGGAGGACAGAGGCATGTAAATCCATAATTAAAATTCAGCATGTCAAGTGCCGTAACTAAAGTATAAGTAGAGATACTACATAGTTATGCTACAGGAATACAAAGGACTAACTGCTGGGAGAGTCAGAAAAGATTTCACAGGGGAAGTGAGATTTTGAACTGAATCTTAAAGAATGAGTTGCAGTTTGCCATGTTAAGAACATAGTCAAATGATTTTCTAAGTTTTATCAACTCTAGTATTACCAAATGTTGATGATGAGTAAGGCTGACAAGAAAATATATAAATGTAAGAGCTAAGTTTTCATAGGATTCTTACTCCCAACAAAGTCAGAAGGTAGAAATAGCCAAACTACATGGGAATCTCCAATGCAACTAGAATCCAAAATCTTTGGATTGTACCTGCGAAACAGGATGTTAGCATTTAAAGTCTTATTACATTGAGATATTAGATTGTTAGGAGACCTTTCTGGGAACATTAAAAAACAACTCTTAAATTCTTTAGAACCAAACATCAAAAATCAAATTTGCATTGGGAGGAAGCCTTCCTTAACACTTTGCTTTTGAGTCCACTGTCGTCCTCCAAGCTTCTTGGCACACTGCACTTATCTTTATGGTAGCATACCCTTTATTATTATTTCATGCCCTTTATTATTGTTATCCATTTACTTGATGCTTCCCCCTCTAAACTATTAACTTCTTAAGGGCAGGATATGTGGTTTTAATTTCTGGATTTACAACATAGGAGGAATTTGATTACTGTTAACTGAATGAATGACCAAACAAAATAGCAAAGGAATGAACTGATTGAATACTACGGAACCGAGGTATTTATGAATACTATGGAACCTAGGCAAAGAACACAAACCTTAAAATCCTCTGATTGGGAGATAAGACATACACACAGGACAGTCATCAAGAAGGTATAAGATAAATTGTTAGCTGTATGGTTCCACACTCAGGACAGACAGGATTTAGCAAATGGAGACACTACAGCTCAGTTGAATGGTCAAAAAGCAGAGGTGTTTCAGTATGGAGCTGATGAAGCAGAAGCTGCTCTGGACCCCTTAATTTCACAGGGCCCAAGCCCTAAGGGGGTATACTAACTCTATATCCAGATGATCTTTTTTTTGTTGTTGCAATGTATTTTCTTTTCTTTTTTTATTGTGGCAAAATACATATAACATAAAATTAACAACTTAACCAGTGTATAGTTCAGTAGTGTTTCATATATTCACTTAACAGATCTCCAGAATTTTTTCATCTTGCAAATCTGAAATTCTGAACTCATTAAACAACTTCCCTTTTTCCCCTCCTCCATCCAGCCACTGGCAACCACCATTCTTTCTGTTTACATAAATTTTACTACTTTACATACCTCATATTAAGTAGAATAATACTGTATTTGTCTTTTAGCGACTGGCTTATTTCACTTAGCATAAAAGGTTCATCCATGTTGTGACATGTGACAGGATTTGCTTCCTTTTATGACTGAATAATGTCCTATTGTATGTTTAGACCACATTTTATTTATCCATTCATCTGCTGATAGACGCGTGGATTGCTTCTACCTCTTAGCTATTGTGGTAGTGCTCTATGATTACTGGTGTGCAAATATTTCTTCAAGACTCTGCTTTCAATTATTTTGGATACATAGCCAGAAGAGGGATTGCTGGATCATGTGGCAGTTCTATTTTTAACTTTTTGAAGAACCTCCATACTGTTTTCCATAGCAGTTACACCATTTGATAATTCTACCAACAGTGCACAAAGATTCCAATTTCTGCACATCCTTGTCAACACTTGCTTTTTTCTGGTTTGGGGTAGTGTTTTTGTTGTTTGGTTGATAATAGCCATCCTAATGGGAATGAAATGATACCTCCTTGTGGTTTTGATTCATATTTCTTTGATGATTAGTGATGTTGAACATCTTTTCATGTTTGCTGGCCATTTACATAACAACTTTGGAGACAGGTCTGTTCAAATCTTTTGCCCATTTTTTAATCAAGTTATTTGATTTTTTTGTTGTTGAGTTGTAATTCTTTATATATTCTGGATATTAATCTTTTATCAGATATTTGATTTGCAAGCATTTTTTCTCAATCTGTAGGCTGCCTTTCCTTCCATGAATTATGTCCTTTGATACACAAAAATTTTTAAGTTTGATATACTTGCATTTGTATATTTTTGCTTTTTTTGCCTGTATTTTTGGTGTCGTATCAAAGAAGCCACAGCAAAGTCGTCACAAAACTTTTCTCCTATATTTTTTTCAAGGAGTTTTAGGTCTTAAGACAAGGTTTTTAATCCATATTGAGTTAACTTTTATATATGGTATAAAACAAGAAACCAACTTCCTTCTTTGGGAGGTGGGGATCCAGTGTTCCCAACATCTTTCTATCTCAACTCTCCTCCCATCATTATTCCCCCCATCAGTAGAGTGAGAATGGCTGAAGGCATTTTGGGGATCCGTAAGGGGAAAGTTAAATTGGTAATATATTTATTTTGAATTTGGAGGAATATATTTATGTGGTTCTCAATCACTTCCATGTATAACCGAGTTACTGTTAACCATCCTGTGTACAAAGATGTTATGGGCCAACTCACTCTGTATCATGACAGAAATGTGCAAGGCCAGATGATACCATGATATAAAGGTGTCAATTCAAAGAATACTTCAGGGTAATCAAGAAAAAGTGAAGCTGTTAAACCACTGTGTTATATACTTGAAACCAGTATCAGATTGTATATCCACTATATTTCAATTAAAAAAAGAAAAAATGAAACCTTGCAAATAAAAGATACTTGATAGTTTTCCCAGAGTTAATAACAATCTTACAACTTTATACAATGCTACTAATAACATGTTGTGAGGCTGAAAGGAGCTTCTCTAATCTGTCATCAAAAAAAGCCTTATTTTGATCAACCATGCTATGAAAAACACTTGAATAATCTATTCTCTTTTTAGAAAGTATCACAGAATTGTTACAATACAAAGGGGTAATCAAGAGCAGACAGCCAAAAAAATGTAGGGAAAAAAGTTTCACAGTGAAGTGTTAGTGAATTAATACAAATTTATATTATTTTTCTGAATATTGAACTTGCCAATTTTTAAAAAGTTGCCATTTTTTGTGACTTCTTTCGTCATTGTAAATAAATATTCACTTTCATACCTAATTTGTATTTGAAATTAACCTTCTTTTTCTTAAAGAGCATTCCCACAAAACCTCAATTTGCTCCTGGTCAGAAAGAAGGGCCTCTGCCTGAACAAAGACCTGTAATAGGGAAGGAAGCCAGGTGTGCATGAAGACTTTAAGGAAAGCCCCTGGGCAGGAGCAGGAGCAGAAGCAGGAAAATCCTTCCAACAGTAGAGAAAAGAGGCCTAAGTAAGCCAACGGCATCTTTTTGAGACCCTCAGAAGCAAAGAAAAGTTCAGACTTGAATAGAAAAGCATTTTCTGCAAAATTATAATCATCAACAACTGGCTTACAGGTAGGGAAGCTTAAAGAGAAGAGGAATGATAAAATCAGACCTGCTGGAACAGACCTGAATATAAAATCAAACATGACATGTTATGAATTCAGTTTCCTTCTAATAATAAATAATATAGTTACAATAAAATAATAACAAAATATTCTAGAGTTAGGATTTTTAATACCCTCGTCTCATATTTTCAAAGTATGTGGAACAGGGATCCTTAACAGGCAATGTGAATCTATTGACATTTTCACTCGTTCAATATATATTTATGATGCAGGGACGAAGCTGACAGTCTCTACCCTTACAGAGATGAAGATCTGGCATAAATCCTTAACCTGAACTCCCATGCCTGCTATAATGTTGTGCCTCCTCTTTCCTTCACTCTCCCCTCTACTTCAGCACAAACTTTGTTCACAGAGATTTCCAGCAAGAAGGACAGCCTAGGCAGAGTGCCCAGGACAGAATTCGTACCCTCTAGTGATCATAAAAATTGGGGAAAATAAACCTTAGCTTCTCTTCATGATACCACTGGAGATTCTTGCAGCTGAGTATCTGTATCTTCAACTATCATTTTACTACATGGTAACATCTCCTCTCCCCAACCAAAAAAAGCGCCTTAAAACACCAATCTCAAGGAACTACACAAATGCATCTTGTCTTTCAAGAGCTGTTTTTCCATAAAGGCGTATTATTTGTCCAGGAGCAAAATACAGGCTAATAAATAAGACTTTTATTAAATTAACTGCAGTTTCCTGAGAGTTGCTTGGTCTCCCCTATTCATGGTTGTTTAAAGTCACCACCTTAACCTGTAAGTAGTAGCTACTCACAGTTTGCAGTCATTTTCAATTATGAAACACATGTCTCCTGAAGTTATTCTTACTGTAATTAATCCATGGTCCAAATATTCAAGAAAAAGTTCATAAAAAAGAATTTAAAACCTATTTATTATGGTTCTGAGAATCCTAGGGGAAAAAGATATTTTTAGAGAATTACTTCCTTTAAATAACTTCAATGCAATTAGAAAATTTATTAGCAACTGAAGGTTTCCCAAAGACCTAGAACAAAATGTTTATGGCTAAAAACTCCTAGCACCCAAAATTCTATGACCAAAACTATCATTTATTGAACCTCTGTGACATTTTTAAAATACCAGTTAGCTTGAAAATAAAATGTATTTCCTTTCTCTCAAAAATAATCTGAAAATATTATAGAAATCCAACTATTCTTCTGATGTCCAACTTACTGCTGTGTAATAGAGACTGAGTTTACAGAGAATTCAATATAGTACTTCTTAGTAAGTTTATTTCCACGTGTACATATTTTAATTGTTCAAAGGAAAAAAAAACTGGTGGAAGACAGATGGTAGGATATAGAAAATAAACAGTTAAAAATAACAACAACAACAACCTTTCCTATGGTCAAATACCAACCAAGCTTTGTGTTTTAAAGATAATTATCTATAAAAGAAGTGACTTGAAAATATTTTCATTTTTTTCTGTACTTAGGAAATGCTGTAAAGCTGCCCAAACTTTTTCAAAAGGCACCCAAAAGATTGGTTCCCAAAGAGCTCAGTGTTAAATTAGGTGGTCAAATATGAAACAAAGAATATCCTAATAAGAGGAATTCTCACTGTAGAGATTTGGGAATAATAAATTTTAAAAAACTGTACTTCAGTATAGGATCAACCCAAGAAAGAGAGACCTATAGGTTAATGAGCTAGAGTAGGAGCAGAACTAAAGCTAAGGTAAGGACAAACTTAGAACTTACAAAAGGTCTGTAAAATTGGTAACTCAGAAAAATGAAAAAGGCTTTTTCTAACTAGACATTTGTGTATTAGTAAGAAGAGAATTCACTCAAGACATCAGAGTTAAGACATTTGAAAACAGCACCTCATGTGCAAAGTCATATTATACCAACTGGGGTATGGAGAGCAGTGTGGACACCACAAATTACATTCTTCTCTTGGAATCAGTATGAAACTGTCTTCAACACTTCGATTTCCTTCTAGGTCTTACACACAAGCTCTGAACAGATTCTCCCTTAGAAAGGGAAATCAAAAAAGACGGCATCTCGAGGAAACAGAAATACAGAAACTGATAGAATTAATTCTACCAACAATCCCACAAAGGGGACACTGTCTACAAAACACATTCTAAAATGAGATGTCTTCTTGTCTTTAAAATTTTAATATACTTTATTTAATACAACATATACAAAGATTATCACTCCAACATAAAATCAGTATAAGAGGAAGGAGCCAAGATGGCAGCGTGAGTAGGACAGCAGAAATCTCCTCCCAAAAACATAAATATTTTTGAAAATACAACAAATACAACTATCCCTAAAAGAGAGACCAGAAGACACAGGACAACAGCCAGGCTACATCTACACCTGCGAGAACCCAGCACCTCATGAAGGGGGTAAGATACAAGCTGCAGCCTGGTGGGACCTGAGCGCCCCTCACACCAGCTCCCAGTGGGAGTAGAGGAGTCGGAGCAGGGAGGGAGAGGGAGCCCAGCACTACTTAACACCCAGCCCTAGTCATCCGCACCAGAGAGCAGACACACAGTGCTTGAGTGGGGTGCTGGAAACTAGGGAAACAGGACAGTAAGACCTGTGCGCAGGTCCCTGCAGCCGGTGCCCCGGGGACAAAGAAAAGTAAGTGCTTTTTGAAAGTCTTGAAGGGACAGGGACTCCACAGCTGGATGGAGGCACCCCAGCACACTCAGCCCAGCAGCTGGGAATCCCCAGGAACTCCGGGTGCACTAACCCCCAGGGCAGCAGTGCAGCTTGGAGGCCCCTCACTGCGATAAACAGCTTTCCGCCCATTCTCCCTCTGGTGTGGCCCCACAATAGTGGAGCAAGAGCCTGAGAGCAGCCACGCTCAGAGCAACCACAGAGCTTAACTCCACAGCAGCCAGGCAAGAATCAGAGACCCTGTCTGCATGCAGCTGCCTGGCACAAGCTGCTAGGGGTCACCATTTTCCCAGGAAAGAAAGGCCAGGAGCAAGTGGAAAGGGACTTGGTTCTCCCAGCTGACACATGCACCAACTGCCTATGACTACCTCTACTGCCATGAAAAGGCAGAAAAATTTGATACAGACCAGACTAACCCAGACATCCTCCCCTGAGAAGGAATATGAGGAGATAGATTTAACCAATCTTCCTGAAAAAGAATTCAAAATAAAGGTCATAACCATGCTGATGGACTTGCAGAGAAATATGCAAGAGCTAAGGAGGGAGAATACAGAAATAAAACAATCTCTGGAAGGACTTAAAAGCAGAATGGATGAGATGAAAGAGGCCATTAATGGAATAGAAATCAGAGAACAGGAACACATAGAAGCTGACGCAGAGAGAGATAAAAGGATCTCCAGGAATGAAACAATACTAAGAGAACTGTGACCAATCCAAAAGGAACAATATCAGCATTATAGGGGTACCAGAAGAAGAAGAGAGAGAAAAAGGGATAGAAAGTGTCTTTGAAGAAATAATTGCTGAAAACTTCCCCAAATTGGGGGAGGAAAGAGCCTCTCAGACCACGGAAGCACACAGAACTCCCAACAGAAGGGACCCAAGGATGACAACACCAAGACACATAATAATTAAAATGGCAAAGATCAAAGACAAGGACAGAGTATTAAAGGCAGCCAGAGAGAGAAAAAGGTCACCTACAAAGGAAAACCCATCAGGTTATCATCAGACTTCTCAACAGAAACCTTACAAGCCAGAAGAGAAAGGCATGATATATTTAATGCAATGAAACAGAAGGGCCTTGAACCAAGGATACTGTATCCAGCACAATTATCATTTAAATATGAAGGACGGATTAAACAATTCCCAGACAAACAAAAGTTGAGGGAATCTGCCTCCCACAAACCACTTTTACAGGGTATTTTAGAGGGACTGCTCTAGATGGAAGCACTCTTAAGGCTAAACAGATGTCACCAGAGAAAATAAAATCACAGCAAAGAAAGTGGAACAATCAAATACTAACTAAAGGCAAAAAATAAAATCAACTACCTACAAAAGCAGTCAAAGGACACAACACAAAAGAGCAAAAGAAACACCTAATATACAAAGAATGGAGGAGGAGGAATAAGAAGGGAGAGAAATAAAGAATCATCAGACTGTGTTTATAATAACTCAATAAGTGAGTTAAGTTAGACAGTAAGATAGTAAAGAAGCTAACCTTGAACCTTTGGTAACCACGAACCTAAAGCCTACAATGGCAATAAGTACATATCTTTCAATAATTACCCTAAATGTAAATGGACTAAATGTCAAAAGACACAGAGTAATAGAATGGGTAAAAAAGCAAGACTCATCTATATGCTGCTTACAAGAGACTCACTTCAAACCCAAAGGCATGCACAGACTAAAAGTCAAGGGATGGAAAAAGATATTTCATGCAAACAACAAAGAGAAAAAAGCAGGTGTTGCAGTACTAGTATCAGACAAAATAGACTTCAAAACAAAGGAAGTCACAAGAGATAAAGAAGGACATTACATACTGATAAAGGCGTCAGTCCAACAAGAGGATATAACCATTATAAATGTATATGCACCCAACACAGGAGCACCTACAAATGTGAAACAAATACTAACAGAATTAAAGGAGGAAACAGAATGCAATGCATTTATTTTAGGAGACTTCAACACACCACTCACTCCAAAGGACAGATCCACCAGACAGAAGCCTCAGTAAATTCAAAAAGACTGAAATTATACCAACCAACTTTTCAGACCACAAAGGTATAAAACTAGAAATAAATTGTACAAAGAAAGCAAAAAGGCTCACAAACACATGGAGGCTTAACAACATTCTCCTAAATAATCAATGGATCAACAACCAAATCAAAATAGAGATCAAGCAATATATGGAAACAAATGACAACAACAACACAAAGCCCCAACTTCTGTGGGACACAGCAAAAGCAGTCGTAAGAGGAAAGTATATATAGTGATCCAGGCACACTTGAAGAAGGAAGAACAATCCCAAACGAAGAGTCTAACATCACAATTATCGAAATTGGGAAAAGAAGAACAAATGAGGCCTAAAGTCAGCAGAAGGAGGGACATAATAAAGACCAGAGAAGAAATAAATAAAATTGAGAAGAATAAAACAATAGAAAAAAATCAATGAAACCAAGAGCTGGTTCTTTGAGAAAATAAACAAAATAGATAAGCCCCTAGCCAGACTTATAAAAAGAAAAAGAGAATCTACACACATGAACAGAATCAGAAATGAGAAAGGAAAAATCATGACGGACCCCACAGAAATACAAAGAATTATTAGAGGATACTACAAAAAACTATATGCTAACGAGCTGGAAAACTTAGAAGAAATGGACAACTTCCTAGAAAAATACAACCTTCCATGACTGACCAAGGAAGAAACAGAAAATCTACACAGACCAATTACCAGCAAAGAAATTGAATCGGTAATCAAAAAACTACCCAAGAGCAAAACTGCTGGGCCAGATGGATTTACTGTGGAGTTTTATCAAACATACAGAGAAGACATAATACCCATTCTCCTTAAAGTTTTCCAAAATATAGAAGAAGAGGGAATACTTCCAGACTCATTCTATGAAGCCAGCATCACCCTAATACCAAAACCAGGCAAAGACCCCACAAAAAAAGAAAATTACAGACCAATATCCCTAATGAACACAGATGCAAAAATACTCAACAAAATATATGCAAACCAAATTCAAAGGTACATCAAGAGGATCATACATCATGATCAAGTGGGATTCATCTCAGGGATGCAAGGATAGTACATTTGAAAATCCATCAACATCATCCACCACATCAACATAAAGAGGGATAAAAATCACATGATCATTTCCATAGACGCTGAAAAAGCATTTGACAAAATTCAACATCCATTCATGATAAAAACTCTCAACAAAAATGGGTATATAGGGCAAGTACCTCAACATAATAAAGGCCATATATGACAAACCCACAGCCAACATCATACTTAACAGCAACAAGCTGAAAGCTTTTCACCTAAGGTCAGTAACAAGACAGGGATGCCCACTCTCCCCACTGTTATTCAATATAGTACTGGAGGTCCTAGCCATGGCAATTAGACAAAACAAAGAAATACAAGGAATCCAGATTGGTAAAGAAGAAGTCAAACTGTCACTATTTGCAGATGACATGATACTGTACATAAAAAAAACCCTAGACTCCACTCTAAAACTACTAGAACTGATATCGGAATACAGCAAAGTTGCAGGATACAAAATTAATACATAGAAATCTGAGGCTTTCCTATGCACTAACAATGAACTAATAGAAAGAATAACCAGGAAAACAATTCCATTCACAATTGCATCAAAAAAAATAAAATACCTAGGAATAAACCTAACCAAGGAAGTGAAAGACTTATACCCGGAAAATGACAAGACACTCATGAGAGAAAGACAACATTAACAAATGGAAATTCATCCCATGCTCTTGGGTAGGAAAAATTAATATTGTCAAAATGGCCATCCTGCCTAAAGCAATCTACAGATTCAATGCAATCCCTATCAAAATACCGACAGCATTCCTCAACAAACTGGAACAAATCATTCTAAAATTCATATGGAACCACAAAAGACCCCGAATAGCCAAAGCAATCCTGAGAATGAAGAATAAAGCAGGGGGGATCTCGCTTCCCAACTTCAAGCTCTACTACAAAGTCACAGTAATCAACACAATTTGGTACTTTTGATACTTGCAAAAGAACAGAGCCACAGATCAGTGGAACAGAATAGAGTCTCCAGACATTAACCCAAACATATATGGTCAATTAATATATGATAAAAGAGCCATGGACATACAATGGGGAAATGACAGCCTCTTCAACAGCTGGTGTTGGCAAAACTGGACAGCTACATGTAAGAGAATGAAACTGGATCACTGTCGAACCCCATACACAGAAGTAAATTCAAAATGGATCAAAGACCTGAATGTAAGCCATGAAACCATAAATCTCTTAGAAAAAAATGTAGGCAAGATCTCTTGGACATAAACATGAGTGACTTCTTCATGAACATATCTCCCTGGGCAAGGGAAACAAAAGCAAAAATGAACAAGTGGGAATATATCAAGCTGAAAAGCTTCTGTACAGCAAAGGACACCATCAATAGAACAAAAAGGTATCCTACAGTATGGGAGAACATATTCATAAATGACAGATCCAATAAAGGGTTGATATCCAAAATATATAAAGAGCTCACGTACCTCAACAAACAAAAAGTGAACAATCCAATTAAAAGATGGGCAGAGGAGCTGAACAGACAATTCTCCAAAGAAGAAATTCAGATGGCCAACAGACACATGAAAAGATGCTCCACATTGCTAATCATCAGAGAAATGCAAATTAAAACCACAATGAGATATCACCTCACACCAATAAGGATGGCCACCATCCAAAAGAAAAACAAAAACAAATGCTGGCGAGGTTGTGGAGAAAGGTGAACCCTCCTACACTGCTGGTGGGAATGTAAATTAGTTCAACTATTGTGGAAAGCAGTATGGAGGTTCCTCAAAAAGCTCGAAATAGAAATACCATTTGACCCAGGAATCCCACTTGCAGGAATTTACCCTAAGAATGCAGCATCCCAATTTGAAAAAGACAAATGCACCCCTATGTTTATCACAGCACTATTTACAGTAGCCATGAAATGGAAGCAACCTAAGTGTCCATCAGCAGATGAATGGATAAAGAAGATGTGGTACATATACACAATGGAGTATTATTCAGCCATAAGAAGAAAACAAATCCTACCATTTGCAACAACATGGATGGAGCTAGAGGGGATTATACTCAGTAAAATACGCCAGGTGGAGAAAGACAAGTACCAAATGATTTCACTCATATGTGGAATATAAGAACAAAGGAAAAACTGAAGGAACAAAACAGCAGCAGAATCACAGAACCCAAGAAAGGACTAACAGTTACCAAAGGGAAAGGGACTGAGGAGGATGGGTGGGAAGGGAGGGAGAAGGAGGGGGGAAGAAGAAAGGGGGCCTTACGATTAGCATGTATAATGTGGAGGGAACACGGGGAGGGCTGCGCAACACAGAGAAGACAAGTAGTGATTTTACAGCATCTTACTACGCTGATGGACAGTGACTAATGGGGTATGTGGGGGGACTTGGTGAAGGGGGGAGTCTAGTAAACATAATGTTACTCATGTAATTGTAGATTAATGATATCAAAAAATAAAAAAATCAATATAAAAGTTACTAACTTTACATTTTTTTGGTACTATGTTGAAAACCACTGTATTTTGCATTTAAAGCACATTTCAATTTATTGCTAATTTTTTATCGTGGTAAAAAACATAACATTAAATTTATCATCTTTACCATTTTTAAGTGTGAAGTTCAATCGTGTTAAGTATGTTCTTACTGTTTTGCGACAGATCTCTACAACTTTTTTCATCTCCTAAAACGGAAACTCTATGCCCAGTAAACACTAATTCTTCTCCTCCCTCCCTCTAGCCCATGGCAATCACCTTCCTACTTTCTGTTTCTATGATTTTGAGTACCTTAGACTTCAGATGAGTAGAATCATATATCATATAGTATTTGTTCTTTTGTGATTGGCTTATTTTGGTTGGCTTAATATTAGCCCTTTGGATTCATCCATGTTGTAGCACGTGACAGGATTTCCTTCTTTTTTAAGGCTTTATAGTATTCCATCTTATGTCTATATTACATTTTCTTTAACCATTTATCTGTCAATGAACATGTAGGTTGCTCCCCCTATTGGCTATTGTGACTAATGCTGTAATGGACATGGTGTGCAAATATCTTTGTCCTGCTTTGAAGGATTTGTTTTTAATGATCTTTCATAAAAACCAAAAAATTTAAGAAAATTCAATCAACAAAAATTTACTAGAAAAATTGAATCGTTTTAGTAGGTCAAAGACAAATATCTTTTGAAAATATGAATCAATTTCAGCATGGAGATTTAAACGTTAGACTTGTGTGTTAAGTTACAATTTTTTTTTTTAAGTCAGAAATGAAAAAGTGGCCAAACTCATCTTTTCAATACACCAAAAGTGGTATTTAGTTGCAAAACAATTTACAACAAATGATCTGCCCACAAACATCTAGACCATCACTAAATCATATAATAAATAAATATATCATTAATAAATATATCATAAATGAGGCCAAATCCAAAGCCTGTCTGGATGGAAACATTTTATCTTTAATGAGTTTTCAGTAAGCATGGCCAAAAGCAATCCATAAGCAAGTATCTGTTTATGCTGCTTTTTGAAAAGCTTTAGTAGTTTTATATTTACCCCTGCATTAAACACATTATGTGATTAATGCTGTGTGAGTTTCATGTAGTAATTATATGGCAATAAACTTATCTTGTCTGATCAGCTACAGTAGCTCATAAAGTGAATATCCTTAGACAAAAAGATTATATTAGATATACTAACAATAAATAAACCTCATTAAAAAACAACAATAGTGAATAATATACCTAAAGTATTTAAAGCCATACACTCTACTAAATCTTATTAAGACATACATCAGAATTCAGCACAACTCATCTAAATATTAAGTTTAGCAGAGATATTTCTCAATATCAAAAATTATTTTTTCAAGACAACTTCCCACATGCATAGCTACCTTTATCTGACTATTACTAGAACCTAGTTCCACTGAAATAAGCACCATAGAAATAAAATAAAATTTTCAAGACTATGGTAAAATGTTAAAAGAAGACACAAGGGAAGTGGAACAGATCAGCTAATAAAAATAAGTGTAGTCCTAATCTTTACAAGAATTTGCTCTGTGACCTTGCACAAGTTAAATTATCCCTGTACTCCACCTGCCTCATAAGTGAAATAGGTTTCATACAAGCTACTACCAATGAATAAGAGCCACTTTGGAAACCAATTTGGAAAAAAATTAAGCTAGATCTCTGCCTCCCACCATACACAAAAGTGAGTACCAGTTTAATTGAAGGTCTACATGTAAAAAATAACCAAGAAACTAATATATTTTATTATGTCAGGGTAAGGAAGACTTCTCTAAGCAAACACAAAACATAGAAAACATAAAGGCCCATCAATTTTACTACATAAAAATCTAAAAGGTTTATGAGTATGAAAGATAACCCAATGTTAAAAGATATAAGGATTGGGAGAAAAAATTTAAAACATCTTAACAGACAAGGGTTAATATCTCCACCAAAGTCTCAGAAGAATTATGTAGGGAAAAAAATCTATTTAGTTGTTGTTTTAAAATATACAGAAAATGTTTAGGAAGATTAGGAGGGGAAGAAAAGTGAGACAAGAATCTCACTTTACTTTCTAGATCTACATTTACTGTTTGAATATTTCCTGACAATAAAATGTATTACTTTTATAATTAAAAAAATAAACGAATGAAGGGAAATTTCACATTCAACTGCTGAGTCATTCAGCAATGTGTCACTTCCAGGATCTAGAGTGTAGTATTCAGTTCCTAGATCCTACTATCCAGGATTCAGTTCTCCTTTGCCAACTGCAGATCTGAGATTTAAAAAATTTTTATTTTAAATCTTTTTTATTTTGGTTATCTCCAACAAAAGAACATGGCACGTCTCCTCTCCAGTCCCACAGAAGAGGTGGGCAGGTCCAAGGGAGGAGTACTCAGTGAGAACATTTGTTTCTGCTTTATCCTTTCCATATATGACAGCAGACCCAGTCCAGGAAACAAAAACAAAACAGGATTCATCTGTGAAAAGGCAATATGAGACACTTGAGAAAACAAAGCAAAGGAGATGTTAAGGACACAACACAGGAAGTTTCAAGCCCACTTGGGGCTGTTTGAAGCTCTATGAAAGAAATGTCATTTGTATAACATAAAACTTGTGGGAGAATCTGCCCTAGCAATGTTTCCTGAATACCTAATGAAGCTGACTCAAGATAGGGGTTACTGGAGCAGGTTTTTAAAGATAAAGACTGGTTTGTTTGGGAAATGGATAGCCTCAAGAGAACAGAACTTTCATCTGTGTTTTAAAAATAGGCTTAATACCATTACATTATTTCCCCCAACTCCCTCTTATCCACAAGACTTTGATCTTGACAACCAACCACAATACTTTTCTGGAACATAGGCCCCAAGATTGGCAAAGTATTTGGCTTCAAGAGATATTTTAAAATCAGAAAGATCCAGGTTCAATCCTAATTTCCATTTCAAGATGCATTACCATGAGCAAGTTACCTGCCGTGATCACTGAGTAGAATGGAGACACTGTAATGAGTAGAAATAACCCATAGAGCATCTAAGCAAAGTACTCTGTGCATGGATAACCCTCATCAAATGAGAACTTTGATTTTTATATTATGAGACCTTTGGCCAGAGTGTAGGGATGAGTGTGGGCAAAAGGGCAGAAAGAAACACCTGAAGTGCCTGTGCAATTCCACTGGGACTAGACATTGGGCATTCTAATTTGCTAAAGATGAATCAATTCCATCAGCCCTTGCAGAATGGAAGTGCATTTGACAGAATAAAAGTTAGGATTTATATTGTAACCTATTTTTAAAATTGCCTAGTTAGCAAATTAAACCAGTTATAAAAATATCCTGGTTTCCATTCACAACAAATATAAGACAAGCATTCTCCTTTAATGAACCTGGCCTCATGGCAATATAGCATATTCTGCATAATTCATTCCTAGGGGTTTTGGACACATAATTTTCATAAGACAGACCAAAACTAAATCATTTTCTAGGAAAAAAGACTTAGGAAAGGAGTTTCTTTCTACAGATTTTCAGTAAATTCCATGAATCACTCACTGTCCCATTCAATTTAGGAAAATACTGTCTGAATAAAAAACAGTAGTTATGTCAGTACTTTAAGCCAGTCTTAACTGTTTTTCCTTTAAAAGGGCATAGGAAACACCAATCTGCTCTACAACACAATTTTTCAAGTTCTGTGACAGAAGGAGAAAAAAATCTACTCACTGTCACCAAAAACTTACCCAGAGAACTCCCAATTTCAGATTTAAAATGTACTACTCTTTAAAGTCAGAGGAGAGATCCTGAATTATTTAGATTGTTGGCTAAGTTATATTATTTATAATTCCTGTTCCTTTAGGGAAACAATTTGTTATATAAACAAAGCTCAGAAGTATAAATAACTAAACAGAATAGAATTTCAGGAAGTACTATTCAAATAAATTCACACTTGGAACACAAGGAACAGTCTACTAATTGAGTTCACTTCATAAAGACATAGCTAGGGAAAGGGTATAGCATTTTATACTTTCTTTGGAAATCAACCAGACTGAGTTAGTTCAATTTGGAACATCCTGAGCCTTAAAGCCTTAAAGCCTTTGCTAAAGTGTAACATAAATTTTGATTAGTCAAGTGTGAAAAACTACAACGCCAACTTTCCCGTCCCTCCAGTTAGTCTGTCTATAAATAGCACCAATGCATTAACAGCACCAAAGCAACTGGTGAGTTCCACAATGTGCCCGGCTTATACATCCCCTGCAAACATGCTCTCAGCATGTTTAACCAAAGCGCTTCTGAAGGTCTGTAATAGGACCCTTTTTAAATAAAGCGTGACTCACTGTTTGCTTTCTTCACCAGGAGGTGGAGTCTTGCCATGCCCTTCCATTACAAAATCCCCCTGTTCCACCTGCAAAGGCAAGCACCACTGGTCAGTAGTAGTCAGTAACTAAGATGCAACTCACTCCAAAGTGCCAGGGCCTGCCTTGTGCAGAACCATGTGGCCATTTCACTATAGTGCCTAGTACAGAAGACTGGGCCAATGATTTTCAATCTCTAGGTTTGCTCAAGGCATCCCTCCTTGCGTAACTAAAGTAAAAAAGAATAAAAAGGAAGCATGTTTATTTGCAAACTCATGTAACTGTGGGAAAGGATTAGCATCCAGAATACAACAAAGAATTGCTATGAATCAATAAGGAAAAGACAACCTACCAGAAAAATGTTACTGAAGAGGATGCATAAATGAAAAGATGTTCACTCTCGTGTCAACCACGAAAGTGCAAATTAAAAATACAAAGAGATACCATTTCACAACTACCAGGGCTAAAATTAAAAGGTTGGGCAATATCAAATGTAGACAGGGGTGCAGAGCAATAACAACTTCATCCATTCCTGGTGGGAGGGAAAACTGGCATGACTCCCTTTTAAAAGTTTGCCATTATCTAGTATCTAGTATCTAGTATACTTGACTATGTATTTACTGTACAAATCAGTGGTTGTACTTCTAGGTATATAACTGAGAGAAACTTTTGCACATATATAAAAATATTTTAATAGCATTTTTTTAACAAACAAAAAACCAAACATTCATCAACAGTAAAATAGGCTGTGTTCTCAAACAATAGATTATACTGTACAAGAATTAATCAACTATAACCACACATCTCAACCCAGATGAGTTATAAAAACATAATTTTGGGCAAAAGAAGCAAGTCAAAAAAGAATACACACACAGTAAAATTCCATTAATACAAAGTTCAAATATATAAATTTTAAAACCATATATACATATATATGTGTGTGTGTGTATACATATGTGGTTTTTAAAAACTATAAAGACAGGGAGTGACATACACAATTTAGGCTAGTGATTGTCTCGGCCAGGTGGGGGTGGGGGTATTCCATTAGGAAGGGGCATAGACTGGAGCCTAGGGTATGGTTATGTTCTGTTTCTTTGGCCTATATGGTAGATATATGGCTGTTTATTTTGTAATTATTCTTTTAACTTTTTTACATGTATGGTTTATTACTCAATACAAATTTTCAAAAGGAAAAAAGCACTTTACTATTTCAGATGGTTTATTGATCTGGAAGCTCAGTGACAGCAACCACCACAAACAGGATTGTCTATCAGTCCTACAAAACTCTCCCCCAAAAGGCTTTAAAAAATCAAACAGATGTACTCAAGGAGAGGGACAAGACTATTCCCAACTTAGAAAAATACAGTCCATTTCTTATAGAGAACTAATAATATGGAAGACAAACAACAGTTACACAGATAAACACCATAAACGAAACCCAACTAAAACAAAAAGTTTTCCAGTTCTGCCATCACCTCCAGTCTTCATCTCTCAGGAATACTAGAGAAGATAGGATAGTATTAAGAAGCTAAGATTCAAAAAGGGCAGAAAAACTGAAAGGTGTACTTAATTTCCATTAAATAGAAAAAGTGAAGAAGTATAGGCAAGAATAGTAAAAGACACACATTGGTGCATACTATAAAATTCAAACCAGACTTTGACCTTATTCTTCTCTTATGAGTTCATTCTGCAGCCTACTGGACTTTGCCAAGAAGAAAGAGGATTGTCCCATCCTAAGTTTACATGGTGATCTAAAAACTCTAGAAGAAAAAACAGGGTTGCCGAGGGAACCTTAACAAGAACTAGAGATGATCTTGATCTGGTGGTGTTACAAGAGTGTATACATAGGTAAAAAAAAAAATCAACTATGCATTTTATGCTTTTAACTGTATGCATGTTATGCCTTAATTTAAAAAAAAGGTGACAAATTGTTTAAATTTATTAAGCTCCTTGGAACCTCAAGCCCAAATCATTTTTTTGAAAAACAAGAATGACTATTCTTCCACTTTATAGAGTATGAAGTTTTGTATAAGTATAAAGATGATCCTTCATCTTTAAAAATCCTCTCCAACTAAAGAGCTCTAAATTTTGGATACTGGTCTCTGCTTACTAGTTTTTTTAATAAGTTTTTTCTGTAATCAATTTCTCATTAAGTACAATAAGAACAAGAAGTGCAGATGACCCTTGAACAACATGGGGGTGAGGAGCACCAACATCCCCCAACTGCAGGAAAAAATTCACATGGGAATTGTGACTTCCCCAAAACTTTACTAGTAAATAGCCTACTGTTGACCCTAAGTCTTACCAATAACAAAACAGCCAAGTAACACATATATGGTATGTATGTTATAAGTGCTATGTACTGTATTCTTACAGTAAAGTAAGCTAGAGAAAAGAAAATGTTTCTTCAAATTGTTGCAAATCTCCAAAATATTTTCCAATGTATTTTTTGATAAAAATCTGAGAATAAATGGACCCACTCAGCTCAAACCCATGCTGTTCAATGGTGAATTGAGATAATCAAAAAGCCCACAGCTTCAGTAACTTCTATGTTAACTTCCAAATCTTTAACTGCAGTCTCCATGTTTTGCATACTAGTCTTCTCTACCTGGATAACCCAATAGTCCAAAGCGAAACACTACCTGTGTCCTCAAATTTCCTTTCCATTTAATATTCCCTCATTCACTAAGATCCCCAAACAGGAAACCTATACAGGTAATCCTTGCTTTTCAAAAGTTCATGTTATGCCACTTTACCTTTTTTTTTCCCCCAGCTTTATTAAGATACCATTGACACATAACATGGTGTAAGTTTAAGGCATACAACATGATTTGATACATACGTATACTGTAAAATGATTTCCACGTACATTTTAGATGTCATAGCTAGCTAATCTTTGCTTTTAGCACAGTGTAGTGAATTCAGGAAAAACATCATAATTTAGTTTAACATTTTTTATAAATTATATTTTTTAAATTTTGGAAGAAATATATATATTGTGGGTAGTAGAGGACATGTAAATCAAAATCAATGAAAAAATTAAATGAATAGCAAAACATTTACTTACTCACAATTATATGTTAATCAAAATACAATGTAAGGTAATGCTGTATTACCTTAAGTATTTAGGTTAGGCAGAACAATTGTATGATGTCCGCTAGTGAATAAATTCTTGTATTAGTTTTGAATAGAGTTACAAAGAAAATTATAAAAAATGCCTACCTATATTTCACGATGAATGTAGCAGAGCTATAACTTTATTTAAATCCCCAAATAAGTAGGTTTAGATACCTACAGCTTCTTTGAATTAATTTTAGGTTGATTAGAAGTATTTGCCCAACTGAAGAATAATATCCTTAGTTCCTATATGTATTTTAAAAGTAAAATGTTTATGTTTTATTTTCAATTTTTATTTGTAAGCAAAACATATATCGCTACTTAAAAGTTAAATCCTGAAAAGGCTTTTGGTTTTTAGCAGTAGCTCACACTATTCATCTGCTCTCAATTCAGGTTTTATTCTGCAAGTATTCCTTTCCAAAGTGTTTTTGATTGGCCCTCCTGGTGTCTCTAACCAGAAGGAAACCACAAGAGAAAACACTGCTGAAGACGTCCATTTCCATTGCTTGTGCAGAGCTGATTCACCATGAGATTTTCTGCAATTTTAGCTTCTGGGAATGGGTTTACTTTTGACATTTGGCTTCATTTTCCTATTCCAGGTTCTGGGGCTCCCAGGCATTGCTTGGCTGCAGCTGGATCATTCAAAATCTCTGTCTCCATCTGCACACGGCATTCTCTCCCCAGTCTCTCTGCCACTTTGCTTTTATGAAAGACCTACATCAGTACCTGTTTTTGTTAACCAAAAGAAATCCAAGGAAGATTTCGCTTTTATGGAAAAAGGGAAAATGCAAAAATTGTGTTGCACATTTGTTTTGCCATGAGCCATCAGAGAGGCGGCCGTACCCCAAGCAGAGAGAGTGGACCTGCCAATCTACTTCCCTGGGAGCCACACTCAGCATCTCAGCATCCAGCTGCTGGAGCTTTGAACTGGTCTGTGAGAATCTGTGCTTTATCTTGATTTATTTTGTGCATCCTTTCCTAAGAAGTGTTCTGAGCTATCAGAAAAGCTTACGAGAGGTTATTTTTGAGTGTGCGAATGCTCAAAAAATTTTCCTTATAAATTAATGGTAATTGCTTCTTCACTTTACATCATTTCAGCTTACAAAAGGTTTCAGAGGAACACTCTACTGTCAGATAGCAGGGGAAACCTGTAATCTTACAAGATACTCCACTTCCCTTCCTTAATCGCACATCTTGTTAATCACCAAGTACTGTGGCTTTTGCCTGTTAGCTCGCACACCCATCACCCCTTCTCTACCTGCCACAGTTAAAGCCAGCTCGCTCTTACAAAAGCTTTCTCACTGGTCTTTGTGCTTCCAGGTCCTATCTCATTTCAACGCACCCTCCAAACTACTTTCATCAAGTGGACTTCGTAAAATGCAAACGTGACTATTCCTCCTTCAACAGCACTCCACCACCTGTGCTCAGGGATAACAGCTCAGCTCATTTGTCTAGGCAATCTTTTTCTCTGCTCCTGCCTCACTTACCCACTCTGAATCCCTGGTGAAGCACAAACTCTTCAACCCTCTGCTCCTTTACATACAATGCTCCCTCTTGCCTAGAAGCAAGATGTTGATCTATCCACACACAGTTCAAACTCCTACTCATGCCTTTAAGTGACAGTTCAGAGGATCTTCCCCAGGAGACACTTCACCAGAGTACCTACCTTTGCTCAGTCTCCATCATATCAGAAGGCAATAAAAATGGTCCAGAAAGATCACTGCTCCTTCCTGTCGCTTTCTGTTTTTTTTAAGTCCACATCCAGTCCCTTCACATCCTTGTTTCTTTTTTTCTACAAATTTCTCTAACATTTTGGACTTAATTTAATGATCTCCACTACTCCTCCTCCCTTGACCTAATTTTTAGAAGTTTCAATGTTTTTATTCATAAAACTTACTGTATCCTCATTTTTCTCCCACTATCATCCATTCAATAAATATTTACTGCACATATATTATGTGATAGGTGTTTTGCTGCGATAATGGTGAAGAAGACAGTCTCTGCCCTAAAAAAACTCATGCTAGTGAAAAGACAAAGCTAGTCAATTGCCATAGGGTATGAGAATGCAACAAAACAACACAAAGGACACTTAACTAGGTCTACAGGAATCAGGTATTCTAGACCCACCTAGACAGGTGATCCATGTCCTTCCTATTCCTGTAAGAAAGGGGCAGCACACGGGGCTGGGCTTGCGGATGGCGAGCGCCTCTCCCACTCCCTCCCTCCATCTGAACCCATAATGAGTCCTCACCATAACTTCTGCAGTTCCTCAGCTGCCATTCTGAGCCTCACCTGACAGGTATTTCAGTGATTTTTCTCCTCAATGTCCTGCCTTTGCTCACCACCAACTTGTTCTTGAGACATTTCTGTCTTACCAATCCTATACCATTTTTTTATTCTGCTCCTGGAGCACAGTACACAGCTGGAGAAAGTTACAAGATGGGTTCCTTTTCAAATGTATTATCAATTAACATCCACTCAGTGCTTACATTTCAGTACTTCTGTCTGGAAGGTGCTTCTTTATTCTGTCTTTCTGGTGAACTCGTATTCGGCCTTTCAAAGTCTGGTTCAAAGTTAGTTTTCTAGGAAGTGTTTTCTGACTCTCCGAAGTGCTCCTTCCCATTTACCCAGCAAGGCTTAGTGAGCAGCTGTGCTCCCTTGGGCACCCGTCCCTGCTGTTGGGGAGCCTTGGAGGTCTGGGTGTCGCAGAATCTATTCCTTCCTCACACCTTCTGACTGCTGGTCTGTGCTAAGCACCGCTTTGACAGAATGAGTGTCTGACCTACTATACCACATTGCTCACGCATTTATTCTGTGCCTTTTTTACTCAGAGACTCCAAACCCATCCACTAGGCATCTTCCCATGTCCATCCTTTTCTGAAGATGACAGGGCCTTGGATTATCCTGAGGGCCTATCTCACACAAAGACCCTAGTGTTTTCTTCTCCTAACTGTATCATAAAACTAAATCTTCACCCATTTTTCTTCTATTACTCTGCAAGGTCTCCCTACTTGTATTCTAAACTCATGACCCACACTGATCTGATTAAAAGAATTAAATTTTTACTGAAGTAATAATATATATGATTCTAAAGGCCAAATAATTACCACCAGGCTTATAAACAAAAGCAGTACTTCCTTCTCCCCAGCCACATACACATCACATATGTACTTCCCTTCTCCTATCCTCCCAAAGTCAGTCACCATTTTTGTTCAAATCAATATTCAATGCTAACAGTGCTATTACTTAGTGAATAATATGTAGTACAGTAGAATTATACAGAATAATATAACTAAATTTCCTTATACAATTTTTTGTCTTCACTGGAACTAACAGTTACTACTTCCTCTTCTTATACTTTCTTAAAAAATTTTTTTTGGCTTAGTATTTATTATGTATTTTTCACTAATCCAGCCTCAAACTCTCCAGCAGAACTATCTGTCTCCTCTTAATAAATTCAAACACGTCGGGTAATCTATCAATTTCATTCCTGTCTTGGAAACATTCCTCAGGGGTTTTCTCCAGTTCCAGTCTAGACTGTTTGCTCTCTAGGCCACTAAATAGCTGACACCTTGCCAAGATGTCTCTTCCCCTTTGTCTCTGGAATTCCTGGCTGTCTGTCCTCCACTGGAGCATCTGTTTCCCAGATTCTTTGTCTTCTTTTATGGCTTACCCCCTGGTTTAGATGGAGCATATACTCCAGTGATTCCCTCATGAAAAGTATATGGGAAATGAATTTTTTCAGATCTTGAATGATTAAAATGTGCTTATTTTATCCATACGTATAACTGACACAGAACTCCTTTTTTTTACCTGCATACATGATCAAATATACACGTTCAAGTTAGTAAACATTTTTTCCTCCAAAATTTTGAAGGCTATGTTCTGTTGTCTTCTAGTTTCCATAATTGCTGTATAGACATTTGATAGTATTCTGAATCCTGATGTTTAGGAGAGGACCTGTTTCTTCTCTAGGAACTTTCAGGATCTTTAATTTCTCCTCAGTTTTCTAAAAACGCAAACCACTAAATATGGTTCTTTTTTCATTTCTTGAGCTGGTACTGGGTAGGTACTTGCAATCAGGTTCTACAGGCCTGGGACATTTACTCTACTTATTTCAGAATTCCATCTCCTCCAATTTCTTTTCTCTCCTTCAGGAATTTCTGTTATTCAGTGTTGAATCTTCAGTATTGATCTACTGAATTTTCTCTGTAATTTTTTATTTTACTTTCTGGAGATTCTCTCAATTTTTTCTTCCAATGCTTCTAATTTTTAAAAATATTTTCTGCTATTGTAACTTAGTTTTTAAAAGTTCTTTGTTCTCTGAACAATCCTTTTTTAGTCCTGTTCTTGTCTGAATACACTCTCTCTCTTATCTCTGAGGATACAATAGAGTGTGTTTGTTTTGTTCTGATTTTCTGGCTCCTAGCATTATCTGTCTCATTCACTTCCTCTTTTATCTTTGGCTGGGTTGTGCTATCTTTTCATTCACAGGTTTTTATCAAATGTCTGATCATCTTTGGTAATCCACTGATACTTCAGAGTTAAGCCCTAAAGAGCTTGGAAGTGCTTTCTGTATGTGGAGAAGGTAGATGAGATTGATGAGGTTGAAAATCTTGTGGTCGGCTTCCTGGGTATCAGGAGACCTGGCCATGTCACTGGGAGAACTCAGGTGCCCGCGCTTGTGTACTCTTTTTTTCTCTCCTTTGGGCTATTCAATTGCCCAGAGAGGTACCCTTTAATCCATCCTCAGCCTGTGGGTATAAGCCTGGTCTCCGGTGTTCTGGGACTGAGAGTTTGGGATGAGAGCTGGCACCATCTCACATCAGCATGCTTGCTTCGATTTGACGCTGCTTTTAGTTAGGATTACTAACCTCCACCCTCAGCCTCGCCAGGCGGGAGACGCAGAACTGTCTGCCTATGGATGAGAGGGACAGAATGCCGGGGCCCTGCAACGTGTACATTCTTCAACCAGTCCTGCTGTTTTCAGTGCCACTCCAACAGCCTCCAGCTTACAAAATTGTTGCCATTTCTTGTCTGTTTCATCTCTTCCACTCACTTTTTTCCGGTGGATTTTTGCCTGATGAACCCATTATGTAAAAGTAAGTTTAGTGTAGTTTTAGAAGGGAAAAGAGAATAATAGCTGGGTTTAGTCTACTAGGTCCAAGTCTATTTTTAAAAACCTTTGCCTCTACTTTTTCCACTCTATCAAACTGCTCTAATACTACCAGTAAATTTTTGTTGGTTTTCTTCTTTAAAAACATTATTTTAAATGTTAACAGTTTTATGAGATATAACTAATATATATTAAACTACATATATTTAGAACATATGATTTGGTAAGTTTTGACATATATATATTCCCATGAAACTGTCACCACCATCAAGAAAATGAGCATATTTGCCACTCCTAAAAGTTTCATCATGCCTTTTCAAATTCAAAAAATGAGCAATTTTTCCCCGCCTGCACTCCTTTCCCAGGCTACCACTAACACAGTTTCTGTTGTTATAGATTAGTCTGCATCTTCTAGAGTTTACTTACATGGAATCACACAGTATTCTGTTTTGTTGGTCTGGCTCCTTTTACTTGGCAAAATTATTTTGAAATTCACTCATATGATTTCATGTATTAACAGTTCATTTCCATTTTACAGCTGAGTAGTATTACATTATATAGAATATACCACAATCCTTTCCATTTATCAATGGATGGATGACTGGGTTGTTTGCAGATTTTGGCCACTGCAAATAAAGCTGTTACAACATTCATTTAGAAGTTTTTGTATGTATGTATGCTATCTTTTTTATTGTGTAAATACTTAGTGGTGTTTATTAGTTTGCTAGGGCTGCCATAACAAAGTGCCACCAACCAGGTGACTTGAATAACAGCAATTTAGGTGTCTCACACAGATCTGGAAGCAAGAAGTTGAAAATTAAGATACTGGCAGCCCTGGTGCCTTCTGAGAGCTGTGAGAGAAGGATCTGTTCCAGGCCTCTCTCCTTGGCTTGTAGATGGCTGCCTTCATGTTCACATAGTGTTCATCCTGTATTTGTATGTCTAGATTTCCCCTTTTTATAAAAAGGAAATTATGGCCTACCTTATTAACCTATTTGAAATTGATTACCTCTGCAAAGACCCTACCTCCAGATAAAGTCACATTCTGAGCTATTGGGAGTTAGGACTTCAACATACAAACTGGGAGTGCGGGCAGGGGACCCAATTCAACCTGTAACAGTGTGGAATAGTTGGGTCATATGGTAGCTCTATGTTTAACTTTTTAAGAAACAGTCTCTGTTTTCCAAAGTGGCTGCAGCATTTTACCTTCTCCCGGGCAGTGTATGGGAGTTACAGTTGTTTCATTTCTCACTAACACTTGGCATGATAACTTTTTAATTTTAGCCATTCTAATTGTGGTTTTAATTGCACTGATGTTGAGTATCTTTTCATGAGCTTCTTGCCATGCATCCTCTCATAAAGTGCTGTTCAAATCTTCTGACCAGGCTTTTAACAGCTTTATTGAGATGTAATTTACACAACATAAAGTTCACCTGTTTAAAGGGTACAATTCAGTGGCTTTTAATATATGTACAGAGTTGTGCCATTATAATAATACAATTTTAGAACATTACTATCATTCCCAAAAGGAGATTTTGGACTCATTGGCAGTTACTCCCCATTCTATCCTCCTTTAGTCCTTCCTAGAACCAGAAAACCACTCATCTACTTCCTGTCTCTACAGATTTGCCTATTCTGAACATTTCATATATAAATGGGAATCACACAATATGTGGTGTTTTTGTCTTTTACTTAGCATATTGTTTTTGAGTCTCATCCATGCTGCACATGAATCAGTACTTTATTCCATTTTATGTCTGAATACTATCCCATTGTATGGATAGAACACATTTTGTTTATATTACCAGCTGATGGACATTTGTATTGTTTCTACTTTTCGGCTATTATAAATTATGCTGCTGTAAACATTTGTGTACAAGTTTCTGTATGGCACATTATTTCATTTCTCTAGGGTGAATAAGACAGGATGGAATTGGTGGGTCATATGGTAACTTCGTAGTTTAACTTTTTGAAGAACTGCTAAACTGTTTTCCAAAGCTGCCCTACCTTTTTACATTCCCACCAGCAGGATCTGAAGGTTCCGATTTCTCCACATTCTCATTAACCCTTAGTATTGTCTGTGGTGAGTCGCTGTGGTTTTGAATTGTATGTCCCTAAAGAGTAATGATTTTCAGCATCTTTTCATGTGCTCCTGGCCATTTGTATATCTTCTTTGGAGAAATGTGTATTTCAATTCTTTGCTCATTTTTTACTTGGGTTATTTGGTCATTTTTTAAATTTAAAAATTAAAAATTTTTTCTTTTTACTGAGCTTCAAAGGTTTTATGTATATTCTAAATAGAAGTCCTTATTCAGCTATATGTTTTGCATGTATTTTCCTCCAATCTGTGGCTTGTCTTTTCATTCTCATAACAGCGCATTTCTAAGAGCTGAAGTTCTTAGTTTTGATGTAGTACAACACACCATTTACAAGAATTTAATGGACGGTGCTTTTGCTGTGTTATCTAAGAAATCTTTGCCTAACCATAGGTCACAAAAATTTTGTTTTCTTCTAGATGTATTATAGTTTTAGATTTTACATTTAGATCTAAGATCCATTTTGAGTTAATTTTTGAAATTAACAGATGTTATGAAATATAGATCTGGGTTTTGTACTGTTTTTCTTTTTATTTTTTTTGCATATGGATATCCATTCACTCTAGCACCATTTGTTGAAAAAATCAGCCTTTCTCCACTAAATTACCCTTGTCAAAAGTCTTTTATCCATATATGTGTAGGTCTATGTTTGGAATCTCTCTTCTATTCCACTGGTCTATTGCCTGTCTTTCTCCAATACCACAGGGTCTTGATTATTGTAGCTTTATTAAGTGTTGAAATCATATAGTATTAGCACTCCAACATTTTTCTTCTCAAAAGCTGCTTTGATTATTGCTAGGGGTCGCATAGTGTTCCACCCAAAAAGATACGTTGAAGTCCTAACTTCCAGTGTGTGGAAGTCCTAACTTCAGAATGTGACCTTATTTGAAGATAGGGTCTCTTTTTTAAATAAAGTAATCAATTGGCTTATTGGGATGAGGCCAATATAACTCCTTATAAAAGGGGAAAATCTGGACACAGAGACAGCCAGGCACAAAAGGAGGATGCCACATGAAGAATGAAGTTATGCCGTGAGGAGCCAAGAAGCTAGAAGAAAAGCTAGAAGCCAGAAGCTAGGAAGGAAGCCTGGAAAAGATCCTCCCCTAGTGCGTTCCAGGGAACATGGTATGGCCCTTTAGACATCTAGTCTCCAGAACCATGAGACAATACATTTCTGTTGTTTAAGCTACTCAGTTTTTGGTACTTTGTTACAGCAGCCCTAGTGAACTAATATAGCTATTCTATGTCCTCTGCATTTCTATATGAATTTTAGAAGTCAGCCTTTTCACTTCTACAGAAGAGTCTGCTAGGATTTTGATAAGGATCGATTTGACTCTATAGATCAATTTGGGGAGAAGAAACATCTCAACAGTATTAAATCTTCTGACCTAGGAACAAAGTATATCTCCCCATTTATTTAGGTTGACTTTAATTTCTCTCGGCAATGCTTTGTAGTTTCAGTGTCTGTACAATGTTGAAAAGAAAAGGTGACAGCAGACATCCTTTCTTTTCATCTTAGGAGTAAAATAAAGCATTCAGTTTTTCCCCCATCAAGGTTAATGTTAACTGTAGGGTTTTCATAAAGGTCCTTTATCAGGTTGAGCAGTTCCTTTCTATTCCAGGTTTGCTAAGAGGTTTTTTCTCAGGAATGGATGTGGCATTTGTTAATGCTTTCTCTCCATCTGTGGAGTTGATCACATGATTTTTCTTTTTCATTTGTTAATATGATGCATTTTTTTTTCATCAACCAAATGATTTGATTTTTTTTTTTGAGAGGGCATCTCTCATATTTATTGATCAAATGGTTGTTAACAACAATAAAATTCTGTATAGGGGGGTCAATGCTCAATGCACAATCATTAATCCATCTCAAGCCTAATTCTCGTCAGTCTCCAATCTTCTGAAGCATAACGAACAAGTTTTTACATGATGAACAAATTCTTACATAGTGAGTAAGTTCTTACATGGTGAACAGTACAAGGGCAGTCATCACAGAAACTTTCGGTTTTGATCACGCATTATGAACTATAAACAATCAGGTCAAATATGAATATTCATTTATTTTTATACTTGATTTATATGTGGATACCACATTTCTCTCTTTATTATTATTATTTTTAATAAAATGCTGAAGTGGTAGGTAGATGCAAGATAAAGATAGAAAACATAGTTTAGTGCTGTAAGAGGGCAAATGTAGATGATCAGGTGTGTGCCTGTAGACTATGTGTTAATCCGAGCTAGACAAGGGCAATAATACATCCACGGATGCAGAAGATTTCTCTCAAAACAGGGGGGTTGAGGTTCTAAGCTTCACCACTGTTGATCCCCAATTTCTTACCTGATGGCCCCCCTGCGACTGTGCCTGTCTTAGGTTGTTCCTCCCTTGAGGAATCTTACCCGTCTCTGGCTAACCAGTCATCTTCCGGGGCCATACAGGGAGATGTAAAGTTGGTAAGTGAGAGAGAAGCCATATTGTTTGAAAAGGTTAGCTGTTTACTTCTTTGCAGATTTATGCCCTGTGGCTTCTATGCCCAGCACTTGTCTCGAGCTTTACCACCTGGAGGAATTATGGTACTCGGTAAATTCGATATGAGGCACGAATTCTATTTAAGGGTTGTAATTAGGAAGGAAGAAGAAAAGCTGTAGAAGTAGCATATGGAAGAAAACATGGGAGGATTATTTCTTTGACATATCTTCTTGTAGAGTACCTTAAGCATGTATAGGTTTTAAACTACTAACTAACTTGCGCACACATATTAACATAATAGGAATATGGTAATATAAACAAAGCAAATCTATAATTACCAGCCATCTCCAGTGAAGCCAAGAAAACCATTTAGGCACCCTAGGCATTTGTGAAAATTTGTCTATGATATGATGGATATTGTCCAACTGTGATTGAACAGTCTGAGAGAAATCAGACAAATTAAAGCAGCCCATTTCTGGGATCTGTTCACATCCCATATGTTCTTTTAACCATAGATAGTCTATAGTCTTAAGATTTTGGAGTGCTACAACTTGCACCCCTCCCAACTCCTGGTTGAGTTCCAACAGTACAGAGCCGGTCAAATTCGTTGTCTCACTGTATGCACATGCCAGCCTAGACATCTCCCTCCTCATTCCAATGGCAAGTCCAGGAGACAGTGGGGTGGATGCAGCCCCAACCGCAGCATTGCCCAGATCCCTGTGGAGGCTTTTTGATGATCATCCCCCGGCACGAGTCCTCCAGAGAGTGCTGATGCCAGAAGCTCCTCCTCATATCGTATCTTAGTTCATTTTCTGGGTAGCCAAGCTATATTTCACCTTCATTTTTGAAAGAAATTTAGCTGATTACAGAATTCAAGGTTCACAGTTTTTTCTTGCAGTACTTTGAAGATGCTGTTCCACTGTCTTCTTGTTTGTATTGTTTCCAATGAGAAATACTTACATTTGTTCCTCCATTAATAGTGTCTTTTTGCTTCTGGTTTTAAGATTTTTTTTCTAGCACTGGTTTTGAGCAATTTGATTATGTGCTTTGGCATGGTTTGCTTTGTGTTTCCTGTACTTCAAGCACAATTAACTTCTTGGATTTGTGGGTTTACAGTTTTTATCAAATCTGGATGATTTGGGATCATTATTTCTTAGCTTTTTTTCTGCCCCCTCCCCTCTTCTTCAGGGACTACAATTACAAGTATACTGGTCTGCCTAAAGTTGTCCACAGTATAATGGTACTCTTTTCATTTTTTGTTCATTACTTTTTTCTCTCTGTGTTTCATGTTGGTATGACTAAATTCACTCACCTTATTCTGCAATGTCTTATCTGCCACTAAGACCATCCAGTATATTTTTCATCTCAGACATAGTTTTCAACTCTAAAAATTTGATTTGGGTCTTTAAAAAAAATATCTTCCATGTTTCTGCTTAACTTTCTGACTATCTGAACTACAGTTACAGTGTTTTTAATATTCTGGTGTGCTAATTCTAACCTGTGTCAGTTGTGGGCTGGTTTGAATCAATTGCTTTTTTCCCTTCTATGGTCTGTATTTTCCTGGTTTTTACATGCCTGATAATCTTTCCTTGGACACCAGATTTTGTGAATATTACTGTGCTGAGTACTGAATATTTCTGTATTTCTACAAGTACTCTTGAGCTTTGTTCTGGGACACAGTTAAATTACTTTGAAATAGTGTGTTCCTTTTGTGTCTTGCTTTTAGGATATGCTAAGCTGGCCTAGAGCAGTGTTTAGGGCTAATTATTCCCCAGTACTGAGGACTCTACCTAATGCTCCATGAATTGAGGTTTTCCAGTGTATAGAAAGAGGCAATATTAGTGGCACTGTTTCTTTAAATCCTCTTGGACGGGACCCCTTCCTACGTCAGCTATAGTCTCCTCTTATGCATGTGCTCTGATGAATATGCAAGGTGTACGCTCCACAGAGCTCCAGAGTTCCCTCTCTGTGTGAGTCTCTCCTCTCCAGGATTCTGTCCTGCAAACTGTAGCTGCCTTAGTTTCCCTAGACCTTCAGCAAGGCTGTCTCAACTGAGGGGGTCTGCTGGGCTTTCCAGGAGCTCCCCTTCCCTGCACTGCAGCCTGGAAGCTCTCTCTCTCAAGCCTACACTGGGGTAGTCGGAGGACTCACTGTACTTGTATTCTATTTCTCAGCAAGTCACTGTCCTGCATTACCTAATGTCGAGTGTCTTGTAAGCCATTGTCTCAAATATATTTTGTCTACTTTTTAAATGGTTATTTCTGGCGGGAGGGTATATCCCATCCCTGATACTCCAATCTTGCCTAGCAGCAGAAGTCCCAATGACTTTTTTAAAAAAACTGTGGCAAGATATATGTAAATAAAACTTACCATTTTAGCCATTTTTAAGTGTAAAGCTGTGATATTAAGCACATTCATATTGTTGTGCAACCAGTACCATCATCCATCCTCAGAACTTTTTCATCTCCCCAAATCAATACTCTACACTCATTAACAGCTACCCCGCTCTTCCATCAGGCCCTGGCAACCACCATTTTATTTTCTGTTTCTATGAACTGATTGCTCCAGGTACCTCATGTAACTGGAATCATATAGTATCTGTCCTTTTGTGTCTGGCTTATTTCACTTAGCATAATGTCTTCAAGGTTCATCCATGCTGTAGCATGTGTCAGAACTTCCTTTTTAAGGCTGATTGATATTCATTGTATGGCTAGACCGCTTTTTTTTATTCATTCATCCGCTGATAGACACTGGGTTCATTCTATTTTCTTGGCCATTATGAATATAATGTTGCTATGAACATGGGTATACAAATACCTGTTAGTCCCTGCTTTCAATTCTTTTTTTTAAACACTCTCACTAATTTTCCCTTCACCTATTTCACCTATCCCCCACTGACAATCACCAGTCTGTTCTCTGTTCTCTGTGTTTATGAGCCTATTTTAGGTTGTTTGTTTGTTCATTTGTTTAGGTTTTTAGAATTCACATCTAAGTGAAATCATATGACATTTGTCTTTCTCTGTCTGAGGCATCTCACTTAGCATATATCCTCTAGGTCTATCCGTGTTTTATGGATGAATAATATTCCATTGTATATATACATACCATGTCTTTTTTTATCCATTCTTCCATTGATGGACATTTAGGTGGTTTCTTCATATTTTGGGTATTGTAAATAATGCTGTGATGAACACAGGAATGCATGTATCTTTTTGAATTAGCGATTTTGTTTTCTTCAGGTAAATTTCCAAAAGTGGAATTGCTGGGTCATATAGTATTTCTATTTTTAGTTTTTTGAGAAACCTCCATCTTGCTTTCACTTAATGACTTTTTATTACTCAGTGGAATATCCTTTCTGCTCAGGGTCCCTATTTCTCCTGACCCTCTAAGTAACACCTGACACAAGAGCTGTCTCCATCCTTTTGAAAATCTTCTCTGCCTTGTTCTGGACTATTCTCTCCATTTCTTTTTTTTCTTTTTCACCCTACTTTAGGGCTTATTAATTTATTCCTTTCACTTAGAAAGCTTTTCTCCCACATTGTTATATGAAAGTTTCCTTCACATCATTTAGACATAAGCTCAAGGACATCTATCTGAAGATGTTGTCCTGACAGCCACAGCTCAACCAGTCCCCACACTCAGCCACTCTCTAGCATAACACCAGAAAGGACCTCTGCCTAAATGGGTCACTTATTTATGCTTTTTGTTTTCTATCTCCCCCCATCAAGAATGCAAACTTGATGCAGAGATTTTGAGTATCTTATTTATCATAAACCTGGCACAAGAAGATATTTATGGTAAATATTTCCTGACTCTCTAGTTAGCTAATCTCTGCTTCTCTTTCTCCCACTACTCTTTAAATTTCTATTACCCCAAGTACTGTCATTGGACCTGTTCACATTCTGCCATAGCAGTTATATCTAATCTCAACTATTAAATTTGAGTTATTCCCAATTCTATATTTCCAGCCCTGATTTATCCTGTCTCCAGCCCCAAAGTTTCACCTGGCTGACAGACACTACCATGTGGACAGCATGCCAGGATCTCAAACTTCATTTAATACAGAAGTCATTGTAGTCTTCCTAAAACCTATTTCTTATCTTATGTCCCCTATTATGACAACAACATTCCCATCCTCCTAGTCACTTAGCCTGAAATCTTGATGCCATCCCTGACTTCTCCTTTTCCTTTGTCTTCCATTATCAAATTAATTGCTAAATATGATCCACTTTATAAATGGTGTACTCCCTCCATTCCAGATCCCGTGGGTAGTTTAAAAAAAAAAAGCATACGTATTTCCTGAAATATAAAGCTGAGGACAGTTAATATACTGATGATATAATCAACATACAAAATCCTTAGCCAATAAAGGAGAAGGATGGAATCTCCTAAAATTGTTTTTAAATTGAGGTATAATTCACAAACAGAAAAAAGACATAAAGCATAAGTGTAGAATTCAATGAACTTTAGACATGGTTGTACCCATGTAACCACCACACAGATTATGATAAAATAGCGTATTTCCATCTCCCCAGAAAACTCCCATGTGCCCCTTCTCTGAAAAACCCCCCAATACAGACCAGGTAACTATTGTATCATCACAGATGAACTTTACATGTTCATGAACTTTATATATCAGAATCTGGCAGATTGTGTACTTTTGTTTTTGCCTTTTTTCACTCAATATGTTTTTGAAATTTACCCATGTTGTTATGTACATCAAACGTTCAGATTTTAAACTCAGTATTTCATTGAACAAACATACTATAATTTGTTTAATCAGTCACCTTTTAGTGGACAGTTGGGTTCTAACTAGTTTGATTTGGGGCTGTTATAAACAAAGCTACCATGAATATTCCCATATAAGCCTTTTCATGAAGACATGCAGTTATTTCTATTAGTACATGCCTAGAAGTGGAATGTCTGGGTTATAGGATAGACATGTTTAACTAAGAGAATTGACAAACAGTTTCTAAAGTAGTTGTACCATTTTACACTCCTTTCAACAGTGTATGAAAGTTCCAGCTGCTCCATATTCTTGCTAACACTTACTTGGTATTGTCTTCTGAAGTTAAATGTGTGCAGTAACATCATATTATAGTTTTATTTTCCTTTCTCCTCATGAAAAATAATGTTGAATATCCTACTTTCATGGCCATTTGGATATCTCGTTTTGTGAAATGCCTGTTCATGTCTTTGTCCATGATTTTAGTTTTTGGCCTTTTCTTATTAATTTTTAAGAATTCTGCATATATTATAGATTTGAGACCTTTGTTAGATGAACGTATTGCAAGTGTTTTTGCCCAGTCTGTAGCTTTTCCACATCCTTAAAGGTGTCAGCATATTAGCAAAAGTTTAAAAAAATTTTAATGAAATTCAACTGAATACTGATCTCTTTTATCGTTAATGTGTCTAAACCTATCTAAGGTAAGAAAGACAACTCTTAAGTTGTCTTCCAAAAGGTTTACAGTTTTAGCTCTCACACTTAGGTCTATGATCCAGCTCAGATTTTACATATGGTCTAAGATACAGGAATCGTGGCTCATGCATTTCCATTTGGTTATCTGGCTGCTCCAGCCCTGTTTATTGAAAGCTCTTCCTTTCCCTCACTGAATTACATTGGTCTTTTGAAAAATCTTTTTAAAAATTCTCAAGTTTTATACTTTAGGCTCAAGAGAATCAATTATACAACTATAGGATGGGCAAGACCAGCGTAACAGCAGAATACTGGATAATGTGGTTGATTCTGAGACAAAGAAGCATTTCCCCCTTAGCAATACAAACTAAAAATTTTAGCTGACACACAATCTAACATCATTTGAAACTTACTGTGGCCATGTGATTAAATTCTGGTCAAAAAGAAATGTGCAACTTCTACAAGTCCTTCAAGGGAAGTGGTAGAAGAATGAAATATAAGTCTGAGTCCCCCCATAACTGAAAGGTGACCATACAGCCCTGGCCCACCTGCCCAGCTTTTTAAGAAGGATATGAGACCTTTCTTCACATATTTGAGAGACTGGTATATAGAGTAAAGGTTAATGTTTGTCCTTCCTTATTCTATACAACAGAAACAAGAATAAACTGTGCTCAAGCTACAAGGATTTTCCTTCAACAAAAACAGAATTTTCTAATTTTGTAAGTGAGGGAAAAATGTTAAGATATAGAAAGAAATATGGGGAATAAAATTAATACACACCCAGGTAACCACCCCCCAGATTTAACATATTTGCTTTATCATCCATCATATTTGCTTCAGATTGCTCTCTCTTTTCTAAAGAAACAAAATACAGGTATAGTGAAGAGCTGAGTCCCCTTGTGTAACTCTCTCCAAACCCAATCCCTTTCTTCCCTCGTCAGATATAACCCTACTCTGAATTTCATGTGTGTCTTACCTTCCAGAGAGAACTTAACAATTCACTGGTTCTTTCTGCTCTGAGTGACCTTCAGCTGTGGTCTCCTACTACTGGCATAGGAATCACCTGGGATCCTTAGAGATCACACAGATCCAGGGTCCCAACTCTTGAGATTCTGTTTCAGGAAGTCCAGGGTAGGGCCTGGTCACCTTCATTTTATTATGTTTTTACTTTTTTACTTTCATTTTAAAAAGCATACACAGCACAAATCAAAGCCACAATGAGACAGCATTACATATGCACTAGAATAAAAAATACATTCAATCCCAAATTGGTGAGAATGTGGGCAAATTAGAACCCTCACATATTTCTGATAGGAATATGCAGCCATTTGGAAAACAGTCTGGCAGTTCCTCAAAAAGTAAAACATAGAGTTAACATATGATCCAGAAATTCCACTACTGGTTTTTCACCTAACAGAAATGCAAGCATATGTCCACACAAAAGCTTACAACACAAATGTTCATAGCAGCGTTATTCATAATAGCCAAAAAGTGGAAATAACCCAAACATCGATCAACTGATAATGTGGATAAACAAAATGTGGTATAGCCATAAATGGGATAATATTCGGCCACAGACACAAAAAAATGATGTACTGATACATGCCACAACGTAGATGAACCTTGAAAACACTCTAGTAAGTGAAAGAAATCTCACACAAAGAACACATACTGTATGATTCTATTTATATGAAACATCCAGAATAGGCGATTCTGTAGAAAGAAAAAGTAGCTTAATGGTTGCCTAAGGCTGACAGGAAAAAGATGGGGAGTTATTGCTAATAGGTACAGGGTTTCTTTTTGGAGTAATGAAACTTAAGATTATGGTGATGGCTGTACAACTTTGTGAATATACTAAAAACCTTTGGGCTGTATACTTTAAATGGGTAAATTTTATGATATGTGAAATATACCTTAATAAAGCTATTTTAAAAAGACAAGAAAAGAAAAATAGCTAAGATTACTCTTGTGCATACCAAAGTATGACACAGCCTGAAGTAGTTTCTATAGTTCTATACTTGGGCCTTTTCTCATTTCCCAGATCCTATCTATTCTTGTACTCTGAAAACTCCCAAACATATACCTTGCTGTCCTCTCTCTCACTGTCTTCTGAGTTCCAAAATGCCTACTATGTATCTTCTCCTGGAGTACCTCAAAATTTCAAAATTCAGACCTTCCATACATAGCCAGTTAAAAACAGCAATAACAGAACAGCTACAACTGACCTTGCTGTACCTCTTAGATTAATGGTGTCATTCAGCCGTTTCAAGCTAAAAACTCCAGATTTGTCTCCAAGTGTCCCCATCCCATTCTTCCTGAACATTTCTTCTGTTAGACCTCTTCTCTTCAGACCCACTGTTACTGCCTTCAGGTCCAGCCTTTCTCAATCTTCTTGAACAGACTCCTAACTGGTCTCCTTGTCTTCATTTTAAACCCTGCTTATAATCATTTCTGCACACTGCTGCCACAGTGATCTTTCTAAAATATACCTGAGACCAGGTGTGTTTAATAGCTCTCTATTCTCTGAGAAGTGATTAGGTCAAAGAAAATTGTATTCTAGTGACCATTGAAGCAAAAAAACCTAATTCTAAACTAATGTGAAATTTAACATTCTTTCTTCTTGCCTCCATTTAAAATTCTTGGCACTCCAAGAATCAAAACAAAGAAAATCACAGTTTACTGAAGCAACTCTGTTGTCAGCAACCAGCACAGTTACTGGCACAATGCAGATGCTCAATAAATATTTGCAGAATTAATAAGAGGAAAAGAGGCTAAAAAAAGGAAAAATGGAAAGAATACTTGTTCTTAATTAAAGAATTATCTATGGCCAATCTACAGCACTCTTTAGAAGATAGAATTTTCTACTATTTATCTTTCTAGCAGATAAACGAAGCCTTTCTAAACCCAACAGATGGAAGTGTACATCCCCCAACTCTTGAAGAACATGTAATCCCTAGCTGATCTCTGAATTTAAACAAACATCTATCACCTCCAAAAAAAAGCTATGGAAGATGTTGCACAGTTTCAGAGAATATTTCTCCAAAAGGAACACAAAGTTTACATTTTCCAAGACCTGCTTTACCAATCCTGTCTGACCATAAGCATTCCTGGTAACTACTTGCAGAACACTTACATAGGTATTTTTAAAACTGTACTGACCTTATCATGCATTAACTATTCTTAGCATCCTCTCTATAACTGCAATTCCAAATTCTTCTGCTTAATAAGAAACTTATACTCATCATTCCAAGTCCTCAATTGTGCATGCAAAACTCTCCAAACAACGACTTCCATTTCAGAGGCAATATGAAGAAAAGCTGAATCTCACTTTCTTTTCTCCTCCAAATAGCTTTCTACCACCGGACAGCAGTTAGAAGAGCAGGATTGAGGCCTAAGCTCAGGCACTGCTATGACACCAGGGGACCAGCCTTGCTGATCCCCAGGTTCCTTCAAGCTCACAAATCTGATGAACCCTTTCCATAAATATAATCTGCCTTCCTCCACTCATTTCTTCCCTCTTTTCTCAAACATGTGTGCGCCCCCTCCATTAAAAAAAAAAATCTTTCACTTAACTAGTGCTTTCATCTCATTGTTATTCTCTCTTCCACTTCCTTCTGAATTTCCTAAAATTGGGTGGTAGACTATAGCCACAGCTCTCACTTTATCATTTCTCTTTAGCCCACAAAACTTGGTTTCTCACCTGACTCTTGAAAGCAATTAAAAAGTTCTTTCTTAAAACTTTCTTATGGAAAATACCAAGCATATGCAAAGTAAATATAAATGAACAGCAAGGACTGATCTGATGGGAACCCACAGACATTTTTTCCCTGCCTTTAAAAAAAATGTATTGATGTGAAAATCACATATAAAATTAACCACTTTAAAGTGAACAATTCAGTGGCATTGGTCTATTTACAATGTTATGCAAACATCACCTCTATCAAGCTCTAAAACATTTAATCACCCCAAACAGAAACCCCATACACATTTAACTAGTCACTCACCTCCCTTGCTAGTCTGTGTTTTGTGTCTATGGATTTATGTAGTCTGCATTTTTCATATAAATGGAATCATTCACTGTGACCTTTTGTTTCTGGCTTCTACTTCGCATGATGTTTTGGAGGTTTCTGGTGACATTCTGACATGGCTCCACTTTTGCTCTGCTGAAAGAGTAAAGCCTTCCCACAGAGCACCAGGAACAGGGGCAGCACCAAAGGACCCCATCAGGCAGGGCAGCAAATAAGGCTACAGGTGATGGGCACTGTCCAGACACAGTGCGAGATGCCCCCAGAGCCCCAGAGGGGCTACAGACAATTTTGAAAGGAGAAAGAGGGATGTGAAGGTGATCCTGAGAGTCCCATGTGACCAGGCAGAGAAAGAACCAAGGAGAGTCAAGACACAGAGACAGATATAGGAAGATATAGATAAACACATACATAACTATTTATATACAGGGTTTGACAATGATAATACTGCCTGGTATTCAAGCTTTAGCTTGAAAAAGCAAACCAAATTCCATATAAAAATCTGTAATAGAAAAACATGTAAAAAATTATCAATGCTGACACAGGCTTTAACTTTTTAACTTACATACTTCTCATTTGTTTTTTTTTTGTTTTTTTACTTATTTTTATTAAGGTATGATTGATATACATTCTTATGAAGGTTTCACATGAAAAACAATGTGGTTACATTTACACATATTATCAAGTCCCCACCGACACCCCAATGCAGTCACTGTCCATCACTGCAGCAAGATGCCACAGATCCACTATGTGCCTTCTCTGTGATACACTGTTCTCCCTGTGATCCCCCACACCATGTGTACTAAACATAATACCCCTCAATCCCCTTCTCCCTCCCCCCCACCTACCCTCCCACAACTCTCCCCTTTGGTAACCAATAGTTCATTCTTGTAGTCTCCGAGTCTGCTGCTATTTTGTTCCTTCAGTTTTGCTTCATTGTTATACTCCACAAATGAGGGAAATCATTTGGCATTTGTCCTTCTCTGCCTGGCTTATTTCACTGAGCATAATGTCCTCCAGCTCCATCCATGTGGTTGCAAATGGTAGAATCTGTTTCTTTCTTACTGCCAAATAGTATTCCATTGTGTATATGTACCACCTCTTCATTCATCTACTGATGGACACTTAGGTTGCTTCCATATCTTGGCTATTGTAAAAAGTGCTGCGATAAACACAGGGGTGCATATGTCTTTTTGAATCTGAATAGTTGTACTCTTTGGGTAAATTCCAAGGAGTGGGATTCCCGGGTCAAATGGTATTTTTATTTTTAGTTTTTTGAGGAACCTCCATATTGCTTTCCACAATGGTTGAACTAGCTTACATTCCCACCGGCCGTGTAGGAGGGTTCCCCGTTCTCCGCATCCTTGCCAGCATTTGTTGTTCTCAATCTTTTCGATGCTGGTCATCCTTACTGGTGTGAGGTGCTATCTCATTGTGGTTTTAATCTGCATTTCCCTGATGATTAGTGATGTGGAGCATCTTTTCATGTGTCTGTTGGCCATCTGATTTTCTTCTCTGGAGAACTGTCTCTTCATATCCTCTGCCCATTTGTGAATCAGGTTATTTGCTTTTTGGGTGCTGAGGCATGTAAGTGCTTTATATATTTTGGATGTTAACCCCTTGTCAGATACGTCATTTACAAATATATTCTCCCATACTATAGGATGCCTTTTTGTTCTGTTGATCGTGTCCTTTGCCGTACAGAACTTTTTAGTTTAATGTAGTCCCATGAGTTCATTTTTGCTTTTGTTTCCCTTTCTCAAGGAGATGGGTTCAAGAAGAAGCCGCTCACGCTTATATTCAGGAGATGTTTGCCTATGTTGTCTTCTAAGAGTTTTATGGCTTCATGACTCACATTCAAATCTTTGATCCATTTCGACTTTACTTTTGTGCATGGGGTTAAACAATAATCCAGTTTCATTCTCTTGCATGTAGCTGTCCAGTTTTGCCAACACCAGCTGTTGAAGAGGCTGTCATTTCCCCATTGTATATCCATTGCTCCTTTATCATATATTAATTGACCATATATGGTTGGGTTTATATCTGGGCTCTCTAGTCTGTTCCATTGGTCTATAGGTCTGTTCTTGTGCCAGTACCAAATTGTTCTGATTACTGTTGCTTTGTATAGAGCTTGAAGTTGGGGAGCATAATGCCCCCAGCTTTATTCTTCCTTCTCAGAATTGCTTTGGCTATTCGAGGTCTTTTGTGGTTCCATATGAATTTTAGAATGATTTTCTCTAGTTTGTTGAAGAATGCTGTTGGTATTTTGATAGGAATTGCATTGAATTCATAGATTGCTTTAGGCAGAATGGCCATTTTGACAATATTAATTCTTCCTATCCATGAGCATGGGATGTGTTTCCATTTATTGGTATCTTCTTTAATTTCTCTTAAGAGTATCTTGTAGTTTTAAGGGTATAGGTCTTTCACTTCCTTACTTCTCATTTATTTTTATTTTTAAAGTAAGTATATATAATTTGCAAAATAAAATGTTAAAAGATAAAATGCTAGTATTCTATAAGTAAATCACAAAGTTCTCTGTGACTTCAGTAAAATTTGTTTTAAATCTGTCATGTAGCATAATAAAAATGGATATTGAGAAGAGTAAAACCTTAATCTTACGTTAGGCTTGAATTTAAATCAATCTCATCTCTAAATTCACCTAAAACAAAACACCCACTCTATTCATCCACTGCCTCTGTTTAATTTCTACTCAAACTGTTTGCATTATTAGTAATTCACTAACCTTGGAACTGCTTTCTTCAGAAACTTCTCCCTCATTGGTTTGCATGGGAACAGACTCTGTGCAAAACTCTGCAGAAACACAAATACTGCCTAAAAGAAGTAAGAAGAGAAAAAAAATAGTTAAGGCATTCAATACGAAATTTCATCTTTTCAAAGATTAGATGGAAATTCTGTCTCAGACCACAGATACTGTGAAGCAATGACTTTAAACAAAGTGTGCATGTGTGTACATGTGTACAGATGTATATATACATGCACCTTAGGTAAGAAAAGGAGGGAAGGAGGTTGGGAAGGAATTTCCTCACCTTAGGAGATTGTTAGGGAACGTTTAAGACACTGGAGTATTAAACACTTCTAGATTTCTTTCCTCTTTTTAGTTGACTTTCAGCAATTCACACGGTATGAACACTGACCCTTCAAAAAGGTTGCCCACCTAAGGGAAGCAGTGGCCAGTTGTTATGCTGTGGCAGGTCATACTACCTCTATATGAGGCTAGGCTATTAAAACTGACTGGGTTTCTTGGGTTTAAAATTTATGTTCATATGTTTATAATTTATTCATGGTATTCTGTAGCAGTTTAAAGTGCACTCTATTGGTTGATTCCACTTTTTTATCTGGAGAAAATTTACTTAGTAACTAAATGTCAGTTAATTTACTTTTACATGAGAACAGGCTATTCACCGGGGAAGACAATAAAAAGTAGTAATTTTTCCTCTAAAAATAAAATGAGACAAATAAAATTTTGTTAAAATTTTATGAATTAAAACGTACCAAAAGGAAACTAATGAAAGTTCACGCAACATTCAAATAAATTCATTAAATACTTAATTTTGAGGAATAATTACTCAAGCTGACACAAATCTCCACTATAATACAGATGGAGCTACTTTAAAATCTTCCAAATACTTTAAAAGAATCATAGCTATAGAAATGAAATCTAAAAAGATGTTTGATAGTGTATCTTCTTTGTGGGCAGAGAAATCTCTTTATGTATGCAGTAGCTTGGGGGCCTGGCAATCCGTCCCTGGTGCGGGCTTCTCAATAACCAGCTCTAAGACCTAAACCCAAGAAGGCACTTCTGGGAACCTGTTTTATCCCCTGTTGGGTGGGAAAGAGGTTATCAAGATCTACTGTGCTCACTTAATGAGGTTCTGTGGGGAACGGCTGGCAAAATTGGTGCAGGGGCAGCTCTCTTATCAACCTCATTTACTCACTCCCGATGAACCCACACTGCCCGTTGCCTCTGTCAAACATCTGACTGACACTCTCAGCAAGTCAAACAGGCTTTCTCTAGTTGTTTTTGTCCCGCAACTGCTTATGACAGTTATGCAAAAACAGAACTGCTCTTTCTAAGAAAATGACATAGCACTGGAGAAACTCAGTAACGCTGCTGAATCACTCAGTTGTACACCTGAAACCAATATATTGTATATCAACTATACTTCAATAAAAAACCACCACCACAAATACTTAATAGCATATCTAGAAAGACTTGGTATGCAAACTGCTCCACAAATGTCTTTAAGCTCTCATTTCTTCTTTAGTGACACGGAGATTGCATTTCATAGAAAAAGTATGAAAGCCACACCACAGCTGACCAAGAAAGATGCCTCAATTATTTCTAGGCCATTTCTACTTGAATGTGCCAGAGAAGAGGAAGGCTTCTTCCCCTCCCCTGAGGTTTTCTCTCCTGGCTCTTCGCCACCTCCACACACACTACCCCAGAGGAGGTACAGGATCTTACCTGAATGGTAAGCTCAGAAGGAGGAATCAGGTATGTGAGCCTAGCCCCTCTCTCTTTCGGAAGCCAGCTGGGAATCCCCAGGGATCATGTATTCTCTGCCCATAAATGCAGGCCCCTCACAATTACCTGTGACTAGGTATGCCTGTTGAATGTTAAGTTTTAGTATTAAGTTCACTTGCCTGTAGGTGAAAGCCACATTCTCTAATATAGCTTTATTAGTAATAGAGATGGTATTCTGGTCCCCAAATGAGCTATTCTTTTATTTCTCAATTGGTATAGAACTCAAGGGAAAAGGAGTGCTATTTATTGGGTCTCCCCAAGAACCTATCATTTCGTGCATGAGCCTATAGAGTCTTAATAAATACACATGAAGTAAAATCTGGGGGGTAAAATACATGTAGAATTTCCGAGGCTTCTGTTGGGGCCAGGACTTTGAGCCTTGGTTTTCACTGAGGGGGCAAAGTGTTTTGACCTTCTAGAAGTTAACATTGGGCCACTGAGTTTTTACAGTTATATACTAGCTTTTAACTATTGAGGCCAAATTAGAAGTTTATAAACCATAGGCCACACTGTATTTTGACCTTAGTGGTAACTATAGTTACAGCAAACTTGTCAGTCAGGTAAATGGCTGTTTCTGAGAGACAAGATTGCATATACCAGGCACATAAAGCCTTAGCTAATTCTTGGGGGTTTTGCCAGCTTCAGCAAAGAAACAAGCCACAGTTGGTGGTAGTGGTGGTGGTACAAAAGCTCATCTAAATGTCAGCCATGCAACTGACCTCAGCATAAACTGGCCATTCTGGCCAGGCAAGCAAATGCCAGCTGTGCTGGCCTCAGCAAAGGGAATAGGGCACTAGCAGGCTTGGGTGGCTTCAAAGTACAGAAGGCTGCTACCCAACCTTGAATTATGCAGGCACAGCTTGTCCTAAGCAAGCATGGAGGAAGCAAAGATTAGACTCCAGGGAAAAGAGGCTTTCTTCATACAGGCCTTTTAGATATTAGTGAGTAGAGCAATTATTTGCTAATCACCTAAGCTGCAAAGCAGCTGAATTTCAAACAGCACTTGGGCTACAAAACTAGTGAAGTTCTATGTTTAAATTGTTTGTGCTAGGCTTACATAGGCAATTCAAAGGGGAAATGGAAATTAAGCAGTTTGTCACTATACTTCATAGAAGAAAGGAATGGAGGCAGGGATACAGAGAACTTACAGAGGAAGGGAGGGAACTGGGAACTGGAACTGTCACTACGATAAATCCCTAAATTTTGCAAAAAGGAGATGACATTATAAATATTAATCTTTAAAAGAGAAGATAGTATGCATTGGTTGGGTTTTTACCAGATATGGTAAAGGCACAATTCAAAAATTAACCTCCCACTGGCAAATTTTTCCAAATTAGGTGCAAGTGTCCAAGTCATGGACTCTGGACCCTGGCAGGACAAACTGGCTATCCTGGTGAAGCTCACACCAAGAGGACCTCACCCACCTTCACTCCCTCAGATACCAATGTGTCTCTGCTACAGTCTTTGCAAGACTGAGAGCTGTGTTCCAAGAACATAATTCTATCAGAAAGACTGCTCTTGGGCTGGAGGTAGGCTTACTTTCTGAATTTAGTGGCCTTGGAGGCAGTGCTGAAATGATTTTGCTTAGTCTAGGAGTTCATATAATTTATATACTATTCTGATCCATTTAGAATTTTTCTGGGAACAAAAATCTATTTTACCCTCTACTCCTAAGAGAATACCAAAGAGAACAGCGGTTGGCAGTACAGGGCTATCCTCATGGAAGTGGGAGCAGGACTGTCTCAAAACCACCTCCGTGCAAAGGGGAGCTGACCTAGAGTTACTGCTTAAGACCAGTGCACTAAGCAACAAATGCTGGCATGTGCTAGGAGAGAAAGCTCTTGCCCACTCTTGACACTTTCTTCCACATGGGGCATCAGTTTACTATTCCTGGTCTGAACATACCCCTGATTCATACTGTCAGGGATGAAGTGACTTGTCTGATCAGTGAGCTGGAAGAAGAAACTGGACTTAAGTAGTCCAGCCCTCTCTCTCCCCTTTTCCCTGGGGGTACCTAGTCTGCTCTGCTCTTCCTTCTTCCAGGAGGTGGGTCTATCCCAGGCCAGTGCTGCTTTTAAGTTCTAGTTTAGTACTTTGCTCTTCGAGATAAACCAGTTCTCCTATGTCACTTTATTAGTAATCAAAGTGAAATACTGACATCCACCTGCCTTATACCTTCATCCTCTGTTGGTTCAGAACTTGGGCAGTAAGAGAATATTTTTTATCAGTTTCCCTTCAATTCCAACTTACATCTGAAACTTATCTTTTTAGAATGAAGTTCAGTTTTCTGTATCATTTTTATCTCCCCAATTTTTCCATTACCATAATATTAATAACATGCTTTTACTTCATAAACTTTTCAACTCCTTTCCTAGTTATTCCCACTGTACACACTGTAGTCCACTCAGGAAAATCTTTCTATTCTCTCCATACAACCTGCTGATTTCTATGTATGCAGTCCACACCCCATTCAAATCCCTTCGTTTCACCACCAATCCACATCTCTGTCCTTCTACTAGTCAACCAATTTTTATTTCTAAAATCTTTCCTGATTAATGCCATATAATCTGCCTACTTATTATATGCCACATCAATACCTGTTTTTCCATTTGTCCTTTAATTTGCTCTCATTAATCTTGTTTTGGAGCTATTTTTAATATTTTTTAATGTGTCTCTTGAAAAAGCCTTGATGACATTCTTGTTTGGAGGTATGGCTTACAGATGTGTCTAAGGGCCTAAGTCAGTTTAAAAAAACATCTTTTAAATTGAAGTACAGTTGATATACAGTAGTATATTGGTTTCAACTACACAACACAGTAATTCAACAGTTAAACACATTAAATCCATACCCCATCTAGTACAGTTACTATTTGTCAACATAAAAAGATGCTACAGAACCACTGACTATATTCTCCATGCTGTACTTCCATCCCTGTGACCAACTTGTATTAATATTGAGATTTTGTGCCTCTTTAGTCCCCTCCCCCAAGGTAACCACCAGTCTCTTCTCAGTGCCTTTGAGTCTACTGCTGTTTTGTTCATTGTTCTGTTTTGTTTTTAGATTCCATATACAAGTGAAATCATATGGTATTTGTCTTTCTCCGCCTGGCTTATTTCACTTAGCATGATACCCTCTAGGTCCATCCATGTTGTACTTAAGGGTCTAAGTCAGTTTTACTGTCCTTTTGACAGTTATGAGAATGTTAAGAGAATAAAATAGGCAATGCAAAACTATAAGGTTAAGCTAGGGCTTCCCCTGGGGAAGTGACAAGGGCCCAGTGTATTGATGCTAACAGTGATGAAAAATTCAAGACAAAGTCCACTTCTGTGAAAATTAATGGGAGGGGTGAACAAATGGTGGTAAAGCTGTCACAGATGATGTGATAACATGAGCATGTGATTTCTGCTTCAGCACATCATTTCACTTCAGAGCTGTCACCACTTTGCCATATGTGGTCAGCGACTGATAGTCTTAACCTGGCAGTCACACACAGACAGGGCTCAACAAATGTTAATGACCAAATATGAGTAATGGCACACAGCATCTGTGCCAGGTCTTCTCTAAAAATTGGCAAATATGTTAATATTCTCAAAGCCCTCCAGAATCCACACCTGTCTCTCCACATCATTGCCCAGGCCTCTTGGTTCCCTCTATCTAGCCATTATAAAATACTTACAACTTCACAAATATGCCACATGTGTTTCAAGTTTTCATGTTTTTTTCATACTACTCCCTCTTTTCCCTACTTCTCCCTCCCCTGGGACTCCCCCAGAGAACACCCCATCGACATTCAAGATAGCTTTTATACATTATTTCCTGGCTCATCTCTAAGCCAGACCTGCCAACGATTCCTTCTTCTGTGTCTCCAGTGGATCCTGTCTGAATTCTGTTATAGGATCTGTAACATTATTGGACTTATTTGCTTATAAAGATACCTCCTCTACTAGACAATGAACTCTTTAATATGAGACAATTCTCTCATTAATCTCTGCATTCTGAGATTAAAACTGTGTACCTGGCATTTAATAGGTAGTCAATAAATTTCTATGTAAGAATAACTGAAGTAATCAACTAAGGTTCTTCTTATTCAAATTGCAATATCAATTCAATAAATATTCACAGGCTCCCAGATGGGGCTAGACTACTGTGGTGCACTAGAATGAGCTTTGGCTTTAAAGGAACAGATTCATTTTTCTTTGTCATTTATTAGCTGTGTGATCTTGGGCAAGATACTTAACTTTCTAATGTTCATTATTTTCATCCATAAAATCAGTTGAGAGGAGGGGTTACAAAGATTAAACTAAATAATACATGTATAGCACTCAGCAAGGTGTCCAGGAGCAGCCAACAGGCACTAAAAACGGGTCCTTTCCAAGAGGTCTCAAAAGTTTATACACTAGTAAAGGAGATATGAATAAATAATTCTCATGTAAAATAATGAATGCTTTATTACAGTAATAATAGCAGATGCTCCTAGAACACAGATGAAAAAGATATTCTGCCAAGAGAGTCGGGAGAAGGGGCAACAGGAAAGATACAAGAAGGAAAAGTAGATAGCTGCTTTCATCTTTCCTCTTCCACACTCTAAGCAAAGAGAAAAGCACCAACCAAGGCAGAAAGCCACAAAAAAGAACCATATTTCTGGGAATAGAAAATGGTCTGGTAAGGCTTACAGATGGGGGCTCACTAAAAAAGGAAGCCAGAAATGTTGATTAGCGTTAGGCTTTGAGGAGGTTTGTAGGACAACATCTGAAACAACTGGGAGCCATAAAAGCTGGAGTGACATGAGTAAAGTTATCACTTAGAAAGCTAACTCTGGCAGAAAGGTGGACTTCTTCCCCTGGAGCAGGGGGAGAGGAGAAGCAAAGAAACTAGGAATATGCTCACATCCAACTGTGGAATTGCTAAATCCTAACAACAAACTCTAGCTTTTTAAAAGGATGAAGCACCAAATGTCAGAATCAATCTAAACACATGTGCTTTTTAGAGACCTACCAAAGTAGAAATGCAAGGGCTGATGTGATAGTGTGATAGCCACTGCAAATACGCTTCTGGAACTCTGGAAAGGAGCAATAATGTCAAAATACTTTGATTCTTAAGATGAGAGTTGCTCACTTCACTGCCAATACACAGTGGATATAAAATTTAAAAACTCACCTTTGACAGTATCCTGGGGCAACACAAGCCCGTGAAGATGAGTCTAGACTACATTCAGTGCAAAAACCCAAAACCCTGTAAAGAGAGAAAAATCACAATGAGCAACACACTCACAGCAAGGAGCCATGGGAGGGAGTGGAGTACACCATTCTGAATTCAGGCAACCTAGCACGAGCTGGCTTCTCTGTCGACCAGCTGGCTGCTGGGCTGGTGACCTGGCCTCTCCAGCCTCAACTTCCTTAGTCAACAGTGGGAACAATACTAGCTTCTCCCTCATGGGGTTCTGGGGAAATTTAAGTGAAAAAATGTGTAAAACACTTAGCACAGGGCAGGGCACGAACCGCATGCTAAATAAAGGCAAGCAGCTATTAAGAATATGAACTGAAATACTTTGTGAAGAAACATTACAACCTATATTAAATTTTTATTATTTGTTTTACCTTATCTGTTCTACCAGAAAAATACCTAACTGCCTTTTCACCTTCTTGATTTGACATGAGGAAGATGCCATCCCTACCCAACTGCCCTCTTCATCCCCCTCCCACACCTCATTCTCCCACCTCCACCGTCTTAAGCAAGTGCACTGTACTCACTCAGCTGCTCGGTCAGAACCTCAGATTCATCCTGGATTTCTCACCCACCCCACTTCTCTCACAGCCCATCAGCAAGTCCTGTCACTTCTGTTTTCACAATATGTATCTCGACCCACCCACAATCCTTCATCTTCATTGTCATCATCACTTCTCACTTGTGGGGCCTCCTACTGGCCTCCCTGGGCCTACTCTCGCCTCTCCCCAATCCATTCCCAAACAATGGCTGGAATGACCTCTTCAAAATCAAATCAGATCACAGCTAATAAATGCAGGGAAAACTATTTCATGATGGAATGTCACTTTTTATATATGAAATGTATGTTTTTATGTACGTGAAATACAGAGATAGGGAACACATGAAATGATGGCTATTTGTTATTAGACATTTAGAGATCCCAAGCCAATCCCTTCATTTTACAATGGCAGAAACAAATGCCAAAAGGGTATCCTGCTCAAGGTTGGACCTCTCTGTGTATGTAAAGGTGTTAAAACAATACTGGACAGGCCCAGCATAAACCTATCTATGATCAGCATCCACTTTACTGTCAGAGAATTTGTCACTATTTGGAAGTTGGTCCTTAAATTCCACAATGAACTTGATGTTTCTGTCCAGGAAAGTGCACTCTTTTTCCCATGGTCATAGATTTTAAGGTCTAGCTTTAGCTCCATGTCACATCACAATTTTTGAAGTGGTACTTTACTGAGTCTTGAAAGCATCTTGCTGCCCACTTATCTGTCATCACCTCTATCTCAGCTTATTTTTTAAGTGTCTGAATAAATAAATCTCAGACGAAACTGTGCTGAGTAACAGTAATATTTTAATTATTATCCCCGTCCTCCTACTGTACACACCTTTGTCTCAGCAATCTTCCTTTCTAAAAAGCAAATTTGACCTCTGAGTTTATCACTGCCAAAATTCAGTCAATGAACTGCTTGTTACCTTTAGGATAAAACTCAAGAGCTCTCTGGCCCCATCATCACTTCCCATTCCATGCACATGGACTTCACATGTGGTTTCTGTGCCTACAGTACATGCACTGATGACTGCTGAGGGCCCTTCATCCAATTCGCTCCTGTAGGAGGACTGCCTCAGGTGTCATGTCCTCAAAATTTGCTGTGCCTCCTTGGCTGTAGTAAGTACTCCTCCTCTGAGACATGCCATATAATGCTGGTAGTATCCATGAGCCTGTTTTCTTCACTCAACAGGAGCTCCTTGATGACAAGGATTAGCTACATCTTCCCCATTTTTGCGTTTGGTATTGGATAGGAGTTCAACAAGCATAACTGGCAATCCTGATGCGGTCCTAATACCTCAGTACCTCAGTGTGGATGCTCTGCCATTAAACAGCCCTGGAGAAAGTTGAAGAAGCTAGCTGCAACTTCCAAGATGGGTCTGGCCCTCACAGAGGATGTGGTTATGGGTGACCCTCAGCACCTCAGAGAAACACTGGATTCTGCTACTTTTTGTCAACCACAGACCATCAAGATAACAGCACTAATTTTTCAGTTCTCTATTCTGATTAGTTTCTGCCCAGACTAAACATGACTTCTTCTTTAGACTTACCAGGAGTCTAAATTCTGTACCAACTCCCTAATGTAGCCCATTATCATATATCTTGTTAACAGACAAGCTTAGAAGGATAAGTGGACAGCTTGGTCCTCTGCCTGCTGAGTACTTGGTCCCAGATGCTTGCTGGCATTTGGTGAGGGAAAAGGGATGAAAGCAGAAAAGAGGCAGATAAGGGAAACTAGGCAGTTTCCAAGTACTCTGGAAACCAGTTTTTACAGAATGGCTTCGTTACTTTCTCTGCAGGGCCATGAACCTCTGTATCAGATGCACTCATACTCAAGATAAACATAAAATTTAATCCTAAAAATCAACATCTGAAGTTATCTACAGCACTAGTTTCTACTAAGGTATGAATAATGGCAAATTCTTTCAAAACATCATTTTGAAATGTTCTGAACTACACTGTAATCCTATCATCTGATCATGTATAGTCACAGCAGTAAACTGAAACACTCCAGTTTTCTCTATTCACTTACAGAGCAACCAGATTGATTTTGAAATACATACAGAGGTGGGAAGGGTCAGTGGATCTTGGGATAGGTTAACTGCCAGGCTCTGCTAAACTACATGTAGACGTCAAGAGTTCCTCTTTATCTCTCATTCACATATTAAGTGAAGTACCTAACTAAATTCACAGGATATAATTAGAACTGAATCTTTCCTAAGGACTATGACAAGTTAAAAGAAATACATATTCAATAAATTATATTTACTTTACTAATATCACCTCTGATACAGCAGGGTTTCAATTTTGAAGCCTGATTATTCAGCCTGATTCTTTTAAACCTAATTTTAATCCTCATTTTAAGAAATTTAAATGATAGGAATAAATCCCTTGACCATTGTCCCCTCTCCCCACACTCTGGTCTTCCCAGGACTCACCACTGTTAGCAGTTTGTATCCAACACAATTCTTAGAATGCAGACTATTAAGAATATACAATCAACTTTTAACTGAGTCACAAATAACACCGAAAATCCTGGCTGCCTACATCGTTGGCAACTGGCCTAACTTCAAGCAACATTGTCCAGAAGAGATGTCTAAAGAGCAGCAGCAGATGGGACGGCAGAACAGCCAGTAGGTGATTACAGACGCTAGGGGACTCCGGGCCAAAAGGAGGGCACCCCACCCCCTACCCCATCCAGCTCTATAAGCAGGCACCCAGCCCAAGCAGGCAAGAAGGAATCCATTTAATTAAGTAACACAAATAATAATATCAAAAGCCCAAGAACCATAGTTGGAGGTAACTCTGCTACAGGCAAATAGGTTATTTAGCTACCAATTCACAAGAGTTACTATTGTTCCAAGACCTAGAAACGCTACCTTTGCAGTTTCTGGTCTCTCCTACTTAAGTTCAACACTTTGGAAATTTTGTGAAAATTTTCATGTCTGCCCATTCCTAAAAATTTCCCCTTTAATCCTAAAATCTCCTCTAGCTTTTATGCTCTCCCTCCCTCTTCCTCTCCTAGTCAAGTTTCTACAAGAAGTTTATATTTGTCATCTCAGTGTCCTTATCTCTCATTCATTTATTAAGCATTGCAATTTGATATGTTTCCCTATCAATCCCAGTTGCCAAATACAATGGACATTATTCAGTTATTTTGCTTTAGCCTCTCTTTGGCATTTAAAAATCAGAATGACCTGTAACTCTTGTCACTTGGGAGCTCCTTTACCATCTTGATGTTAAGGGTACTGCAGTCTGGGAAGGGGGCCCCTTGTTCAGATCCTGGCCTCAGCTGACTCTGGGTCCTCCTGTCTCCCGGGTCTACAAGCTCAAAAGCCTCTGAAAATTCTGATGATTTTCAGATTGCCATCACAGGCAGGGTGGTGCTGGGTGAGGAGGTGCTGCTCCCATACTTGGGGACTGGGAGACAGTGGTGGGGGTGAGAGAACCAAACTCAACTCCCGGCTTCAAGGACTGCACCTACTTCTAATGCCCAGACTGACAATGGAATCTGCTTAGTCTCTCGCCTCACAGAAGAGGCCACATACACTACTTCTGCTACCTCTTTGGCCATTTCTTTCATCTCTTTTGTGGACAGTCTCTCTGCTTGTCTTTGTTCCCGGGAGTTCATCCTTCCCTTTCTCTTTATTATACACCCATGTCCCTACCCTCTCCCGTATCTTGGTGACTCCCAAATCTCTCTCTAAAGATTTCTTACAATCGACAAAGCCGTCTACTCAACTGCCTAATGTCAATGGACTTCTCCATCTCACGTTCCATAGGCCCTAAAATACAACGTATCTAAAATGAAAATATCCTCCCCAAACTGTATTTTTCTCCTGCCTCACTGGGGAATATTATCATCCCACTCAAGAAATCTGGGACTATCATCAGCATCCTCCTCTAACCAAACTCTTGTCAATTCTGATCCCTAGATATTTCAGTACTTAATTCCCTGTTCCTACTGCCACTGCCCCAGTTCTGGCGTCGTCTCTCACCAGATTTATTCCAATTGCTTTTTAATTGGTGTTCTTACCCTCAGTACTGCACCCCCACTCCACTGCATTAGAATTACCTTTACAAAGTGCAAAACCACACTGCCTTTGCAATGTCTCTCATCAACCTTCAAAATAAAATCCAATTTCCACTGTGTGGCAGACAAGGCCCAGTACCTGTTCACCTCTCAGTTCCTCTCACAAACCATACTGCTTTCAGTTTCCCTTTAGCACTACACATGGTTTCATGCACCTGTGACTTTGGACATATTGTTTCTACTTGTTCTCCCTTCCCACTCACGGGGCAAATTTCTTCCCAAGTTTCAAAATGCAGGCTTACAGTAAAAGCCTTTCCGTTCAGTCTTTCTTGGTTCCTCTCTCTTGCTACAGGTTGTCTGGATGGGTCCTTCCTCTGACTTAGCAACTGTACTTGGTACCTATTTCCACTAGGCTTCTTTATGCTATGTAACTACTAGTTTATAAGCTTTCTGAAGGCAGGGTCCAAGTCTTATTTATTACTGTACCACCATCATTTAAAACAGTGCTAGTGCAAAGCACATTCCAATAAACTCTTATGGAAAAAACACATACATTTTTGGGGAAAAAATTAAGTCAGTTCAGTATAAAACTCTAAGTCTACCAAAATAAGGATGTTGCTTATCAGTTATAACAGCATCTGCAAGGCCACAGTACAGCCTCCATTCATTCATTCACCACCTGAATGGTGAATAAGCCATCTGCCAAGTATCCTGCTCTGTTCTACAAACACCATGGTAAAGTGATACAAGGCTCTCAGGGCAGTGTGCTACTTGCATGGGACCCATAGACTTCCAGGGAAAAGCTGTGAAGGAAACTCTGGGACTGACAGCAGGACCCTGACCTAAGAAGTTAAATTTATTCTTGTACCTTGGAAGCCAGAGAGGGTTGCCTAAGAATAACAAACTCAGTCTCAAGAAAAAGGCACATGCCTCACCTTCAGCTACTAATCCAGTTTGTCCAACTAAATAATGCCTTCTAGTTTAGTCCAGAACAACTTGTCAATTCTTTAACAGAAAGGGCTTCAGAAAGAAAGGCTACCTTCTGGAGAGCTATAGACAGCTGCAAATCACCTAAGGTGGTGGGGTCAGGGACAGTAGGGAATAATGACTGCTGGCTATAAGAACATCACAGGCAGCTACTGAAACAGCAGATTCAACTCAACCAGCTTCACTGACTGCTTATTAAGCACCCAGCACTATGCTAGATGTTTTCAGAGCAAAGGCCTAGGGCCAGGTTTTACTGCAATTGCTGGTCACATAAGAATTAAAGATTAACATAATTCGTCTTTTGCACCCAACTTATTGATGATCTATGATCAAAAGGCTTTATTCCTTTTCCATATTGTATATTAACTTTGTATAGTTTTTTGTTCACAAGATTCAAGATGGCGGCATTAACAGGTGAGATGGAGAATTCCTCCCAAAACCACAGATAGATGAAAATTTAGTTAATTGATACAACTAACCCTAAAACAACAAGAAAGAAGGCTGAACCAGACTGCACACAGACCTCACAAACATAGCGGACCTCACGAAACAGAGTAACCTATGAAAGCCTTAATCAGGTGGGACCCAAGCCCCACCTGCACCCCAGCTCACGGCGGGAGGGAGAGAAACGGAGTTGGGGAGGGGGTGAAAGCCTGGGACTGCTGAACACCCAGCCCTGGAGGTCTGCTTTGGGGGCAGAAACCTACACTGTGTGGTGCTCTGGATGTTGCAGAGCTCAGATAGGTGGAGTACTTGAGAAACTGATTCTGGCCATTTGTGGAGGTGGGGATCCACACCTGGCCACTCTGGAGGAAGGGAAAGGCAGGTGGTCTGAGAGGCTTCCTAGCAGCAAGAGGGCTGCTGAAGGAACGGGGTTTGCACGGAGCTTGCTGCACGGGGGAGGGGAGAGCTGGACAAGGTTGTCTGGGCGCGCTCAGCCCAGCTGGTTGGGAACTTTGAGGAGCTTCAGGTGCCCCATCCCCCTGGCTGGCTACTCAGCTCCGAGGTCCCCCACTGTGACACACAGCCTGCTGCGCCTCCCTCCTGGCCTGCCGGCACTGGTTCACAAACCTGCAGTCACTGTGCTGGCATCAGGCCAGCCAGAGGGAGGCCCCGCCTACAACAGCTAGAGACACAAAGCACAGAGGCTTACACCTGTGTGCTGGGCCCACTGGCTCTGACACCGGAGACAGGCACCACAGACGGGAATCAGGAAGCAGATCTTTCCTCACCCCAGGCATCAGCTCCGCTTCCCTACGACCCCCAACCTCATTCCAGGGGCTGAGCAGCTCCAGAGACTGGAACTTCTGGGCACTAGTGGGCACCACACAGAAATATGAAATGTCAAAAGAACATGGTTCAGACCAAAATCTCACAAACCCTAGAAAAAGGGTCAAATGAAACTGAACTCACCAATCTGCCTGAAAGAGAGTTCAAAATAAAAACTATAAACAAACTTATGAAGGTACAGAAAAATATTCAAGAACTCAGAAATGAATTTAAGTTGGAGATTCGATCACTAAGAAATTCCATATCTGAAATGAAACATTCAATGGAGGGATTTAAAAGCAGATTAGATGTAGTAGAAGAGAAGGTGAATGGAACAGAAATTAGAGAAGAGGAATACAAAGAAGCTGAAGCACAAAGAGAACAAAGAATCTCTAAGAATGAAAGAATATTGAGAGAATTGTGTGATGAATCCAAACGGAATATTATTCATATTATAGGGGTACCAGAAGAAGAGAGAGAAAAAGGGATAGCAAGTGTCATTGAGGAGGTAATTGCTGAAAACTTCCCCAATGTGGGGAAGGAGATAGTCTCTCAAGCCATGGAGGTGCACAGATCTCCCAACATAAGGGACCCACGGAAGACAACATCAAGACATATAATAATTAAAATGGCAAAGATCAAGGATAAAGACAGACTTTCACAAGCACCTAGAGAGAGAAAAAAGATCACATATAAAGGAAAACCCATCAGGCTGTCATCAGACTTCTCAGCAGAAACCTTACAGGCCAGAATGGAGTGGCATGATATATTTAATGCAATGAAGCAGAAGGGCCTTGAACCAAGAATACTATACTAGGCAAGGTTATTTAAATTTGAAGGAGGGATTAAACAATTTTCAGATAAAAAAAAGTTGAGAATTTACCTCCCACAAATCACCTCTACAGTGCATTTTGGAGGGACTCCTTAGATGGAAGTGTTCCTAAGGCTAAACAGATGTGACCCAAGGGATAGACAAAGAGTACAGAATATGATTCATACAATACAAACAATGGAGGAGGAAAAAAAAAAGAACCTTCAGGTTGTGTTTGTAATAACACACGAAGTGAGTTAAATTAGACTGTAATTACCCTTGAACCATTGGTAACCATGAATCTAAAGCCTGCAATGGCAGTAAGTACAAACCTATCGATAATGACCCTAAATGTAAATGGTCTGAATGCACCAATCAAAAGACACAGAGTCACTGAATGGATTAAAAAACAAGACCCATCTTGAGGCTTAGTACCTCACCCACCCTGTTTTGAGAGAAATCTTCTGCATCCGTGGACATTCTGTTGCCCTTGTCTAGCTTGGATTAATACTTAGTCTATAGGCACAGACTTGATCATCTACATTTGCCCTCTTACAGCACTAAATTATGTTTTCTACCTTTATCTTGCATCTACCTACCACTTCAGCATTTTATTAAAAAAAAAAAAAAGGGAGAAATGTGGGTTCACATATAAATCAAGTATAAAAATCAAATGAATAATCATATCTGACCTGATTGTTTATAGTTATGATGCGTGATCAAAACTGAAAGTTTCTGTGATGACTGCCCTTCCACTGTTCACCATGTAAAAACTTATTCACTAAGTAAGAACTTGTTCACCATGTAAGAACTTGTTCATTATGCTTCAGAAGATTGGAGACTGTTGAGAATTAGGCTTGGGGTTGATTAATCATTGTGCATTGGGTCCCCTATACAGAATTTTATTGTTCTTAACAACCATTTGATCAATAAATATGAGAGATGCCCTCTCAAAAAAAACAAAAACAAAAACAAAAAACAAAAAAACAAGACCCGTCTATATGCTGCCTACAAGAGACTCACCTCAAACCCAAATACCTACACAGACTGAAAGTAAAGGGATGGAAAAATATATTTCATACAACTAACAGGGAGGAAAAAGCAAGAGTTGCAGTACTTGTATCAGACAAAATAGACTTCAAAACAAAGAAAGTCACAAGAGACAAAGAAGGACATTACATAATGATAAAGGGGTCAGTCCAACAAGAGGATATAACTGTTATAAATATCTGTGTACCCAACACAGGATCACCTACATATGTGAAACAAATACTAACAGAATTAAAGGGGGAAATAGAATGCAATGCATTCATTTTAGGAGACTTCAACACATCACTCACTCCAAAGGACAGATCAACCAGACAGAAAATAAGTAAAGAGACAGAGGCACTGAATAACATATTAGAAGAGATGGACCTAACAGACATCTACAGAACGCTCCATCCAAAAACAACAGGATACACATTCTTCTCAAGTGCACATGGAACATTTTCAAGAATAGATCATATACTAGGCCACAAAAGGAGCCTCAGTAAATTCAAAAAGATTGAAATTGTACCAACCAGCTTTTCAGATCACAAAGGTATGAAACTAGAAATAAATTACACAAAGAAAATGAAAAAGCCCACAAACACATGGAGGCTTAATAATACGCTACTAAATAATCAGTGGATCAATGACCAAATAAAAAGAGATCAAGCAATATATGGAGACAAATGACAAAAATGATTCAACAACACAAAAATCTGTGGGACGCAGTGAAGGCCGTGCTAAGAGGGAAATATATTGCAATACAGGCCTACCTCAAGAAAGAAGAGCAATCCCAAATGAATAACCTAAACTCATAATTAATGAAACTAGAAAAGGAAGAACAAATGAGGCCCAAAGTCACTAGAAAGAGGGACATAATAAAGATTAAAGCATAAATAAATAAAATTGAGAAGAATAAAACAACAGAAAGAATTAATGAAAGCAGAAGCTGGTTCTTCAAGAAAATAAACAAAATAGATAAACCCCTAGCCAAACTTATCAAGAAAAAAACAGAGTCTACTACACATTAACAGAATCAGAGATGAGAAAGGAAATATCACTACAGACACCACAGAAATACAAAGAATTATTAGAGAATACTATGAAAAATTATATGCTAACCAACTGGATAACCTAGAAGAAATGGACAAATTTCTAGAAAAATACAACCTTCCACGGCTGACCCAGGAAGAAACAGAAAATCTGAATAGACCAATTACCAGCAAAGAAATTGAACTGGTAATCAAAAAACTACCTAAAAACAAAACCCCTGAACCAGATGGTTTCACTGCTGAATTTTATCAAACATTTAGTGAAGACCTAATACTTAACCTCCTTGAAGTTTTCCAAACAGAGGAAGAAGAGGGAATACTTCCAAACTCATTCCATGAGGCCAGCACCACTCTAATACCAAAACCAGGCAAAGACACCACAAAAATATTACAGACCAATATCCCTGATGAACATAGATGCAAAAATACTCAACAAAATGTTAGCAAACCGAATTCAAAAATACATCAAAAAGATCATCCACCATGATCAAGTAGGATTTATTCCAGGGATGCAAGGATGGTACAATATTCAAAAATCCATCAGCATCATCCACCACATCAACAAAAAGGACAAAAAACACATGATCATCTCCATAGATACTGAAAAAGCATTTGACAAAATTCAACATCCATTCATGATAAAAACTCTCAACAAAAATGGGTATAGAGGGCAAGTACCTCAACATAATAAAGGCCACATATGACAAACCCACAGCCAACATTATACTTAACAGCGAGAAGCTGAAAGCTTTTCCTTTAAAATTGGGAACAAGACAAGGATGCCCATTCTACCACTTTTACTCAGCATAGTTCTGGAGGTTCTAGCCACAGCAATCAGACAACACAAAGAAATAAAAGGCATCCAGACAGGCAAGGAAGAAGTCAAACTGTCCCTGTTTGCAGATGACATGATATTGTACATAAAAAACTCTAAAGAATCCACTCCAAAACTACTAGATCTAATATCTGAATACAGCAAAGTTGCAGGATACAAAATTAATACACAGAAATCTGTTGCATTTCTATACACTAACGATGAAGTAGCAGAAAGAGAAATCAGGAAAACAATTCCATTCACAATTGCATCAAAAAGAATAAAATACTTAGGAATAAACCTAACCAAGGAAGTGAAAGACCTAAACCCTGAAAACTACAGGACACTCCTAGGAGAAATTAAAGAGTACACTAATAAATGGAAATTCATCCCATGTTCTTGGCTAGGAAGAATTAATACTGTCAAAATGGCCATTCTGCCTAAAGCAATGTACAGATTCAATGCAATCCCTATCAAAATACCTACAGCATTCTTCAATGAACTAGAGCAAATAGTTCTAAAATTCATATGGAATGACAAAAGACCCCAAATAGCCAAAGCAATCCTGAGAAGGAAGAATAAAGCAGGCATAATTATGCTCCCTGACTTCAAGCTCTACTACAAAGCCACAGTAATGAAGACAATTTGGTACTGGCATAAGAACAGACCCATAGAAAAGTGGAACAGAATAGAGAGTCCAAAATTCAAGCATATATGGTCAATTAATATACGATACAGGAGCCATGGATATACAATGGGGAAATGATAGCCTCTTCAACAGCTGGTGTTGGCAAAACTGGACGGCTACATGTAAGAGAATGAAACTAGGTTATTGTCTAACCCTGTACACAAAAGTAAACTCAAAATGGATTGAAGACCTGAATGTAAGTCATGAAACCATAAAACTCTTAGAAAAAATATAGGCAAAAATCTCTTGGACATAAACATGAGCAACTTCTTTATGAACATATCTCCCCAGGCAAGGGAAACAAAAGCAAAAATGAACAAGTGGGACTATATCAAACTAAAAACGTCTATACAGCAAAGCATACCATCAGTAGAACAAAAAGACATCCTACAATATCGGAGAATATATTCATAAATGACATATCTGATAAGGGGTTGACATCCAAATTATATAAGAGCTCATGCACCTCAACAAACAAAAAGCAAATAAGCCAATTAAAAATGGGCAGAGGAGCTGAAAGACACTTCTCCAAAGAAGAAATTCAGATGGCCAACAGGCACATGAAAAGATGCTCCACATCGCTAATCATCAGAGAAATGCAAATTAAAACCACAATGAGATATCACCTCACACCAGTAAGGATCACCACCATCCAAAAGACAAACAACAAATGTTGGCGAGGATGTGGAGAAAGGGGAACCCTCCTACACTGCTGGTGGGAATGTAAACTAGTTCAACTACTGTGGAAAATAGTATGGAGGTTCCTCAAAAAACTCAAAATAGAAATACCATTTGACCCAGAAATTCCACTCCTAGGAATTTACCCTAAGAATGCAGCAGCCCAGTTTCAAAAAGACAGATGCACCCCTATGTTTATCGCAGGACTATTTACAATAGCCAAGAAATGGAAGCAACCTAAGTGTCCATCAGTAGATGAAGGGATAAAGAAGATGTGGTACATATACACAATGAAATATTATTCAGCCATAAGAAGAAAACAAATCCTACCATTTGCAACAACATGGATGGAGCTAGAGGGTATTATGCTCAGTGAAATAAGCCAGGCAGAGAAAGGCAAATATCAAATGATTTCACTTATCTGTGGAGTATAAGAACAAAGAAAAAACTGAAGGAACCAAACAGCAGCAGACTCACAGAAACCAAGAATCGACTAACAGTTACCAAGGTGAAAGGGACTGGGGAGAGTGGGTGGGAAGGGAGGAATAAAGGGGAAAATGGGGCATTATGATTAGTACACATAATGTGGTGGGGGCACGGGGAGGGCTATACAACACAGAGAAGACAAGTAGTGATTCTACAGCATCTTACTACACTAATGGACAGTGACTGTAATGGGGTATGTGTTGGGGACTTGATAATGGGGGGAGTCTAGTAACCATAATGTTGTTCAAGTAATTGTACATTAATGCTATCAAAAAAAGATTGCTCACAGAATTTTAAATGTATATTGGTTCTCTGATAAACCAGTAAGGGAAATTTTGATATTGAAGATAACAGTAACATGAATAACCATTAACAACTGTTTATACTGTGTTCAGCAATACATATCATGGACATCTCAAAAACTCTCACTTAAGATATGATCCTTGTCCTCGGAGGTCTTACACTATTTATTGACTAGGAAAAGAAAACTAGCACACCAAGCAATTCCACAAAAACTAAGCGCTAAGCTGTGTGGCACCCAAGTTGACAGAGTGCAGAGAATCTGAACGGAGAGAGGGCTCGACAATCTGGGCAGCTGTTAGAGAAAAACTAGGGAGTCCAACTGGAATCAACTGAATAATTTAGAACAGCGTTTGTTAAGCTTGTGGTCTCAGTATCTCTCTACACTCTTAAAAAGTATTAAGAACCATAAAGAGCTTTTCTTTATAAGGGTGACAATTATAAATATTTACCATATTAAAAATTAAAATAATAAAAAATGTATTTATAAATATTAATTTCAAAATGCTAACAAAAGACTTAACATTTTAAATTAAAAATCATTATTTTAAAGGATAAAAAGTTTGAAGAAAGTGTCATTGTTTTACAGGTTTTGCACATATCTCCCATATCTGGCTTAAGAAACAACATCTATATCCTAATATCTGTTTTTGCATTCAATCTTTTGCAATTTCGTATATCGTGTAGCCTCTGGAAAACTGTACACTAATGAGAGAATGAATTTAAAAGGGATTATCTCAGTATTATTTATCACACCAGTTAGGATGTGATATCAAAATAGTTTTGACCTCATGGATCCCCTGAAAGGATCTGGATAGGACCTGGGGAGGGATCTCAGACTGCCCTTTGGGCATCCATTAGTCTTAAAAGAGAAAGACAATGGTATAAGCAAGGGCTGGGCAGGAAGGAAGTGTGTGTCTGGAGAGCCATAACTTCCACGTATGCAATGCTTACTCCTAACATCTTAGCTACAAACCAAGCTCATCTCCTCCACTGTGAAACTCAGACACAGAAATGGCAGGGGTTTTGCATGACAGAGGGACCAGGAGCCTCTCCCTCACTGTGTGGTGTGCATTTGCACGAAGGAGAGGCTCTACTTCCCCCGAACATTCCCTGGAGGCCATGTCACATTTTCCTCTCTGGCGCCTACACTGCGCTTTCCTCCTAGAAGCTGTAAATGGCTCGCAAGAAACTGCCTTGCATGGCTTCCGAGGCTGTGTTTACTAACTGCAAATTCATTTCACTGCTATAGTCTCGAATTCTTCCGACATTTCTTGATCAGGCTGTCTTAAAAAGCAAATTTAACATCAGCCACGTAGCCAGTTTTTCCTTGCCAATAATCATGTGAGTTTGCAATTCCATTCCTGTGCATCTTGCACATTGTAAAAACAGTTCCTGGAGCATCATATGTCATGGGTCTAGTTGCCATAAACTGAAAACATTTTCTTCATATTTTGTGGCACAAACTAAAAGCATTCTGGATGTGGTTTGCATACAGTCCCTCTCTGGCCAAAAAAAGGTTTAAATATGTGGCTAGACAGAGAAAGGGGGGTAGCCACTACCATGGGTAAGCTGTTTAAACATCAAAGCCAATGCTTAATAGTGTGTATTTTTTTATTTAAAATCTTACTATAATTAATGTTCTAAAATTTTCCTGCAGTGAGTACAACTGTTCACTTTATGTAGCAAGTTGTAAGTTGTTTAAGTATTTTATAGTTGAGAGCATACATGAAGCAGAGGCTTCTTTTTGGTTTCTTCAGTAAAAAATACTACAAAAAGTAGAGACAACCATGAATCTATACAGTTTTTCATTCCTTTTAATTTTTTTAGTAAATATATTTATTAAGTCCCCTTTAAAGAAAGAACAAACCATTTTGAAGTCAAAGTGAAACTAAAACTTTAGAAAATATTTTTGCTCCTGGAAATGATATACAACGTGATTCAGACCAACCATCCTGCTGAGGACAGCCAGAAAATCGGAGAAAACATAAAAAATATCTTGAAGACAGAGGAGCACTAGAAAGTTAATTAAGAATTATCAGATACAAAAGTCAACTCCAGGTGAAACATATACGCAAATGTGAAAAAAAATAATAAAGCTTTTACAAGATAATATCTGAGAATGTTTCCATAACCTAGGGATGGGAAAAGATATAACAGGACACAAAAAGCACCTATTATTAAAAAACATTAAATATGACTATATGAAAATTCAGCATTTTTGTTCATCAAAAGACATACTCAAGAAAATGAAAAAGCAGGCAACATAAATTCAATAAAAGCTCATATTCATAACAGAATTCTAACAAGTTAAATTTTTTTTAAAAAGATTAACAACAATAGGAAAATGGGTAAGAAGCTAGATGAGGCACGTCAGCAAACAAAAACAATAAACTACATTATCTAAATGGCCAGTGAACATAGGAAAAGATGTCTAGCCTCAACAGTGAGAGAAAGACAAAAGAAAACCACAATGGAAAATACAGAAGACAGTCTGATGATTGTACCAGAATAGCTAAAAATTTTAAAGTCTGATAATAACAAGTGTTACCAAGGATATGGAACAATAGAAACTCTCGTACTTGTGTAAACAGAATTGTTATACCCACTTTGGAATACAATTTGGCATTATGCTTCTAAAGTTAAAGACAGAAATACTCCATGATCCAGCAATTCTATTCCTGGGTGTATACCCTTCAGAATTCACACACATATGCACCAAAAGACACATAAAAATATTCAGAGCAGTACTATTCATGATAGTCTCCAACTTGGAATAGCCCAAATATCCTCAATAGTAGAATGGATAAAATGCACTGGCATGGTCATCAATGGAATACCACACAGCCACAAAAATGAAGGACCAAGGGCCACATACAAGATGGATGAAGCTTGCTGCGGGGCAGCTGGGGTTCCTTTGGCCAGGATCCTCACTGAACTTAAACCACCTGATGATGTAACTGGCCTGTTGCTGGGCTGCTGCTTCCACACCTTTAGGCAGTAAGCTATTATTGCGCTATATAGAGAGCTTGGCCCAGTGTTCAGGACGGAGGCAGAGACGCTAGTGCTCGACCTACTGCCAGGAGAACACGCCGGGTAATAAACCCTTTCACCCCAAAGAATGTTTTGCTGTCAATTTCTTTGATCACATTGAATCCATAGCAAACTTGCCTGGGGCTAAAACCCACTGGCAAGACAATTGGCAAAGTCAGCAGGGTTCATTGTTGACCAAGGAAAAAGACAGGCTGCCTTATGGGAGGGGTGCCTTCAGTGGGCTGCCCCTGTGAATGGGAAGACAGTGGATTGTCCCCCAGTGGGTATGTGGTCTGAGGTGGCTTGCCTCCTACAGGACTGGGTCCACCCCAGGACTGGAGGCTAGTGGAGGTGATACCTGAGGCAATACGGATAGTCCTTGGTATAGTAAGTAGGTCTTTTGAGAGACAGAGTGCCCGTGAGGCAGTGGGGACTGTGGGTTAGCTGCTTCTCACAGGATTATAAAAGTCTACAGAAGAGAAGAACATGCTCCTGAAAAAGACCCAAGAAACGGTGGCACGAGAATGTGAGCTGCAAACTTCTGTGGATTCCTTGAAGAAGGAAACAACATTGATGCGAGAGGAGGCAGCATGAGAAAGCCGGCAGCAAGGTGCCATTGAAGAGGTACAAGATTCCTTATAGAACAAGATGGCAGCACTGCCAGGTGCTCTGAAAGAGAAAAAGGCCATCAAAGAAAAAGACGAACTCCTGAGGGATGCACAGGCGGAGGTGGCACGAGAACGACAGATGTGAAGCATTGAGGTGAAGGTTAAGAGAGCTGCTTAAGACTGAGCTAGCATTGCTGCGAGGCACAGCAGAAAAGGTAAAGGCTGTAGCAGAGGAGGGACTCAAGGGAGTGGAGAGAGAGGTGCCATCAGCCCCAGAAACGGAGGAGCTGGGGAAGGTTGAAGGGGTGGTGCCAGAGGCACTGACCCCTCCTGTACTGAAAGCACACCCAGTGGTTGTAAAGAAAATAAAGACCCAGCAGCTGAAAGTTCCCCAAGGAGAGGAGCAGCCCCCTCCCCAGGTTGTGGAGCACTCTATGCTCTGCCCCTATACTCAGGCTGAGCTCGTGGATTTAGTCACCTGGTTAAGACAGAAGCCCTCAGAGTCAGTATCAGCTTGGCTCCTGTGTCTGTGGGATTTAGGGGTGGATGGAATTGTTCTGTCGGGATCAGAGATGGGAAAGCTGGCTTTCCTGACAGTGCAGCCTGCCTTGAGGCAGTGATTACAAAAAGCACATCAGACCCCAGGGAGTCACTTCCTCCTTGATTGGCTTATGGCTGCACTTTGTGCTGTGTGGCCCAATCAGTGTGATCTACCATCCTCTCCTGTTAGAAGGCAGAAGTATGCTGAGCTCAACAGGTGTTAGGAGAGCTAGGCATAAGGAATGCCATCTGTATGTAGTTCAGAGAATTAGGGCCCAGATGAAGAGATTTTCACTGCTGGGAAGAGAAATACTGTTCTTCAAACAGCATCCTCTTTGGGTCTCTAGTGGCCATTCTTTCCCCTCACTTAGGTCATCCCATAAGCCAGGTGACACGTACAGTAGCAGACTTAGGAGAGGCTTAAGTAATGAGAACCTAGAAAGAAATAAGATCTGCTAATCACAAGAAGAATTTAAAGGGCCCCATGAGGTTACAAGGACCCAGATGTGGGTTGATTTAATACAGGCAGGAGCAGATGGAAGGAAATTAGATGGGAAGTCAAATAGGATCTTACTAGAGCTATAGCAACAACTAAGACCAGAGCAGCAGTTCCAGCCATTAAGACCAAAGAGGCAGAGGTCAGAGACAGAGCCACAAGACTGGCCTGTGTGTTAGTAAGACATCCTGCTGGAGAGCAAGCCAACCTCTCTTGAGCCCACACAGGAAGGTGATTGGGGAACATGGTTTGACTGAGGGGAAGGTAAAGGTATCTGCCCTGAGGGACTAGGGGGGGACAAGAGGCCACATGTTGAAATAGCTATCCATTGGCCCCCAGTGAACACATGTGTCCTGGCTCTGGTAGACACAGGGGCGTAATGGTAACTGATACATGGTAATCCTGAGCGGTTCCCCGGGACCCCCACTATCATAGATGGATACGGGGGTAAGGCTATCAGAGTAAAACAAGCCCAAATCCCTTTGGGAATAGGGAATCTACTCCCAAAAGAGTATACCGTGTATATATCTCCTATCCCTGAGTATATTTTGGGGATTGATATCCTGCAGGTTCTGTGGTTGCAGACCACTGCAGGTGAGTTCAGGCTGAGAGTACATGTGGTGAAGGCAGTTCTGAGGGGACATGCTAGGCACCCGCCCATAGTTTTGCCTGTGCCTCGGTGGGTGACTAATACCAAACAATACAAACTGCCTGGAAGGCATAAAGAGATTGGAGAAACTCTCCAGGAGCTGGAAATGGTGGCTATTATAAATAGTCCTTTCAATTCCCCAGTGTGGCCAGCAAAAAAGCCAGATGGCTCCTGGCGTATGACTGTGGATTACAGAGAACTGAATAAAGTCATACCCCCTATGCATGCTGCTGTCCCCTCTATTACAAGCTGGATGGATACCTTCAACCATGAACTAGGAACATACCATTATGTTGTATATCTTGCTAATGGCTTCTTTTCCACTGACATTGAGCAGGAAAGTCAGGAACAGTTTGCCTTCATGTGGGAAGGACGGCAATGGACTTTCAACATCCTTCCACAGGGATACCTCCACAGCCCTACCATCTGTCATGGACTTGTAGCCCAGGACTTGGCTACATGGGAGAAACCGCAAACAGTGCAGCTGTACCATTATATTGGTGATGTCATGCTCATGTCCAACTCTCTTTCAGATCTGGAAGGTGCAGCACCTAGACTGCTGCAACATTTACAGGAGAAAGGATGGGCTGTAAACAGTACCAAGGTTCAGGGACCTGGTTTGTCGGTCAACTTCTTGGGGGTCGTCTGGTCAGGTAAGACCAAAGTTATACCAGAAGCAGTTATAGATAAAGCCCAGGCCTTTCCTACCCCTACAACTGTAGCATTGCTACAGGTGTTTCTGGGTCTTCTAGGCTACTGGAGAGTGTTTATCCGGTACTTGGCACAAATTCTGAAGTCCTTATACCAGTTGGTACTAAAGGGTGTCAGGTGGGACTGGGATGAGACATGTCCATCTGCCTTTACTACAGCAAAACGAGCAGTCAGGGCCATGCAGGCCTTGAGTGTGACAGACCCATCAAGGCCCTGTGAGCTGGATGTTCATGTGACTGAAGACAATTATGGCTGGGGTCTCTGGCAGCAGCTTGAAAGAATTTGCCAACCTATTGGATTTTGGTCACAACTCTGGAAAGGGGCAGAGGTATAACACACTTTGAAAGAAAAACAACTGGCTGCCATGAATCACACCTTGCTGGTTACAGAACCCATCACTGGAATGGCGCCGATAAAGGTAATAACCACCTATCCCATCTTGGCATAGGTACAAGACTGGACCCAAAAGCCAAGGAGTGGTGTGGCACAAACGCCCACACTGGCCAAGTGGGGTGCTTACCTACAACAGCATAGTGCCCTCTCTAGTCACCCCTTGAGTGAAGAACTCCAATGCTTATTGGGGCTGGTGACATATACTAGTGAACAGCAGGAAGAACTTGCTTTTGAACCATTATCAGAGAGTCCCTATCAGAAGGGAAGAGCCCCTATACTCAAACATGCATGGTACATAGATGGCTCCAGCCGTGGGCAGTCCCCAAAATGGAGGGCCATAGCTTTCCATCCTAAGACTGAGACAATATGGATGGAAGATGGTGAGGGGAAGAGCAGCCAATGGGCAGAGTTGCAGGCTGTGTGGCTTGTGATCAGCCAGGAGCTCTCCCCTATAGTTGTCTGCACTGACAGCTGGGCTGTCTATTGGGGCTTGACCCTGTGGCTACCAACCTGGTACCATGCCAACTGGCTGGTTGGTCACCAACCCCTTTGGGGGCAAGAACTGTGGCAAGACTTATGGGCCTGTGGTCAAACTAACATAATTACAGTATACCATGTGACAGGTCATTTGCCACTGGCATCCCCAGGAAATGACGAAGCATATAAATTGGCCCAGATACATTGGTTAGAAGGAAAGCCTGCCTCTGATGTAGTCCAATGGTTACATCAGCATTTGTTGCATGAGGGGCAAAAGACAATGTGGGCTGTAGCCGTCGGTGGGGCTTGCCTTTGACCTTCGAAGAAGTTAGTAGAGCCTGGCAGGAGTGTGTCGTGTGCTCCAAAAGGGGATTACACCGAGTGCCACAGCAACATGGGACAACAGCTAACGGGCCTATACCCCTCGTCAGGTGGCAGATAGACTATACTGGGCCTCTACCTGTGTCAGAGGATATCAGTATGCCATGACTTGTGTGGATACAGCTACTGAACTTCTGGTTGCTTTTCCTACCCATTGTGCAGACCAGAAGATGACCAAAGGAGGCCTGGAGCATCTCTTTGCCGCCTATAGCTGACCACAGGTAATTGAGAGTGATCAGGGCACCCATTTTACTGGACACACACTACAAGAATAGGTGCAACAGCTGGGAATCAAATGGAAGTTTCATGTGCAATACAATCCTACTGCAGCAGGTATGACAGAGAGGCACAATGGCTTGTTACAATCCGAACTGAAGTCAGATACCAATAGTCTGCGGGGATGGTCAGTCTGCTTATGGACCGTGCTACAGTGTTTGAATGAGAGACCTCAAAAAGGAGCCCTGAGTCCTGCAAACATGTTAACACATATGGCTGCCTCCCCTATACAACTGCAAGTACAAACCAAGGAAGAATCACTGAAGCCAAGGTTTGGCCACCAGAACAGTATCTTGCTACCAGCACCAACTGCACTGAACCCGAGACTCCACTGGGTGGACTTGGCCTTGGACATTTTGACATATGGACCAACTATGGCTGGCTCTCCTGGAACCTTGGAGACAAGGCCTGGAAGCTGGCCTCGTGTGTATTCCTGGAATAACGGCAGAGTGGCCCCCAAAGGTCATAGTAGTATATCCTGAATGGCCAGAAGGTAGGAGCATCTTACTGGGGAGTTTTGTTTTATCATTATGGCCAGTGCATGCACCTCCAGTAGCACTATATATAGACCCTTCAGTAACTCCCATGGGGAAAAGAGTAAAAGTATGGTATACTAGACCTTGAAGAGACCCCTTTCCTGCTACAGTCCTATCACAGGACCACTCTCTTGCATGCATCCTACCTGACAGACAAGATTTACCTATGTTAGTGTCATTAAAACATGTGTCTTATCACCTCTGAGGTCTTGGTGGATTGGGAACTTGCTCTGGCTTGGGGATTATTATAATTTTGGTTATTAGGAACCTCCTCTGGCTTCAGAATTATTATAATTTTTGTTATCTGTATCAAAATCTTGTTGCATCCTAATTTTTGTTATTGTCTCTAAGTTGTTGTTATCCTCTGTTGCTGTTGTGGAATCTGGTTACAGTGCTCCAGCTTTCTCGCACAGGGAGATTGAGGCATGTAGACTGTAAGGCAAGAATCCTGGAGGGGTGGAGTGTGGGCAAGTTGGGGTTCCTTTGGCCAGGATACTCACTGAACTTGAACCACCTGATGATGTAACTGGTCTGTTGCTAGACTACCGCTTCCACACCTTTAGGCAATATGCTATTATTGCACTCTATAAAGAGCTCAGCCCAGTGCTCTGGGAGGAGGGAGAGACGCTAGTGCTCAACCTACGGCTGGAGAACAAGCCGGGTAATAAACCCTTTCACCCCAAAGAACGTTTTGCTGTCAATTTCTTTGGTCACATTGAATCCATAGCGAACTTGCCCAGGGCTGAAACCCATTGGCAAGACACAAAAGAATATATAGGAGATTAAAGATGGTGGCATGAGAGGGAGACAGAGGCCTCCTCCTAAAACCGTATATAATACGAAAATGTAATTAATACAACTAATCCTGAAATAACAACAGGAAAGAAGGCTGAGCCAAACTGTATACACCTGGAGCAAAGAATAAATCTCATGGAACAGGGTAACGTACCAAAGCCATGGCCCAGCTTGACCCAAGCCCTTCTCCCACACCAGCTCACTGGCAGGAGTAAGAGAAATGGACCGGGAGTGGAGGCCTTGGAGTGAAGAATCCTTAACTCCGGAGATCTGCTACGGGAGCACAAACCTACATTTCATGGTGCTTTCTTGATACTCTTGTGAGTAGGAGTTTGGAAAACTAAGACAGGCAGAATTCCTGGAGAGACTGAGATTCCAGCCACTCGTGGAAAGCAGGGATCCATAACCAGCTGCTCTGGGACAAAAGAAAGGCAGGCAATCTGAGAGACTTCCTAACAGCAAGAGGGCTGCTAAAGGGGCAAGGATTGCACAAAGCTTACTGCTCAGGAGAAAGGACAGGTACACAAAATTGTCTGGTTAACTCTGCCCAGCAGGTTGGAACTTTCTCGATCTTCAGGCTCCAGCTCCCTGGCTGGCTACACAGCTTGAAGGACCCCCTACACAATACACAGCCTACTGGGCCTTTCTCCTGGCCAGCCCCACCTGGCTCGCAAACCGGCAAACCCTACCCTGGTGTTAGGCCAGCCAGAGGGAAGCCCCATCTACAGCAACTGCAACTGCAAAGCATAGAGACTTATACCTGTATGCTCGGCCCACTGGTTCTGGCAATGGTGGCAGACATAGCAGCCGGAAAGCAGGAAACAGCTCTTTTCTGCCCCCAGGCATGAATAACGCTCCTCTGTGATCCCTGACATTGCTTCACGGGCTAAGCAGCTCCAGAGAATACAGCTTCTGGGCACTAGAGGGCACCATAAACAAATGTGAAATGCCAAAGAAACCTGGTTCAAAGTAAAATTATGAATACAACACCTGACAAAGATTCAAATGAAATCGACCTCATGAATCTTCCTGAAGGGAATTCAAAACAAAAATCATTAACATGCTCATGGAGGTACAGAAAAATATTCAAGAACTCAGGAATGAATTCCGGTTGGAGATCCAATCATTGAAGAGCACAATGGAGGGTATTACAAGCAGACTGGATACAGTGGAGGAGACGATAAATGAAATAGAAACTAGAGAAGAGGAATACAAAGAAGCTGAGGCACAGAGAGAAAAAAGGATCTCTAAGAATGAAAGAATGTTCAGAGAACTGTGTGACCAATCCAAACAGAACAATATTCGCATTATAGGGGTACCAGAAGAAGAAGAGAGCAAGAAAGGTATAGAAAATGTCTCTGAGGAGGTAACTGCTAAAAACTTCCCCAATCTGGGGAAGGAGATAGTCTCTCAGGCCATGGAGACCCACAGATCTCCCAACGTAAAGGACCCCAGGAAGACAACACCAAGAAATATAGTAATTAAAATGGGAAAGATCAAGGATAAGGACAGACTATTAAAAGCAGCCAGAGAGAGAAATAAGATACAAAGGAAAGCCCATCAGGCTAACATCAGACTTCTCAGCAGAAACCTTACAATCCAGAAGGGAGTGTCATGATGTATTTAATGCAATGAAGCAGAAGGGCCTGGAACCAAGATTACTTTATCTGGCAAGATTATCATTTAAATTTGAGGAGGGATTAAACAATTTCCAGATAAGCAATAGCTGAGAGAATTCAACTCCCACAAACCATCTCTACAGTCTATTTTGGAGGGACTGCTATAGATGGAAGTGTTCCTAAGGTTTAATAGCATAGCTGTCACCAGAGGTAATAAAACCACAGAAAAGAAAGTAGAACAGTTAACTACAGCGCAAATGTGAAAATAAATAAACTATCCCCAAAGTCAATCAAGGGATAGACAGAGTAGAGACTATGATACCTAATATATTAAAAATGGAGGAGGCAGAAAAGGAGGAGAAAAAAAGAACCTTTAGATTGTGTTTGTAATGGCATATTAAGTGAGTTAAGTTAGACTCTTAGATAGTAAGGAAGTTAACCTTCAACCTTTGGTAATCATGAATCTAAAGCCTGCAATGGCAGTAAGTACATACCTATTGATAATCACCCTGAATGTAAATGGACTGAATGCACCAATCCAAAGACACAGAGTCACTGAATGGATTAAAAAACAAGACCCATCTATATGCTGCCTAAAAGAGACTCACTTTAAAACCAAATACATACACAGACTAAAAGTGAAGGGATGGAAAAAGATACTTCATGCAACTAACTGGGAGAAAAAAGCAGGAGTTGCAGTACTTTGTATCAGACAAAACAGACTTCAAAACAAAGAAAGTCACAAGAGACAAAGAAGGACATTACATAATAATAAAGGGGTCAATCCAACAAAAAGATATAACCATTATAAATATCTATGCCCCCAATACAGGAGCACCTACATATGTAAAATAAATACTAACAGAATTAAAAGGAGAAATAGAATGCAAGGCATGCATTCTAGGAGACTTCAACACTCCACTCACTCCAACGGACAGATGAATGAGGCAGAAAATAAGTAAGGAGACAGAGGCATTGAATAACACATTGGAACAGATGGACCTAACAGATATCTACAGAACTCTACATCCAAAAGCACAGAATACACATTCTTCTCATGTGCACATGGAACATTTTCAAGAATAGATCATATACTAGGCCACAAAAAGAGCCTCAGTAAATTAAAAAAGATGGAAATTGTACCAACCAGTTTCTTAGACCACAAAGGTATGAAACTGGAAATAAATTACGCAAAGAAAATGAAAAATCCCACAAACACATGGAGGCTTCACAACATGCTCCTAAATGGATCAATGACCAAATAAAAACAGAGTTCAAGCAATACATGGTGATAAATGACAACAATAATTCAACACCGCAAAATCTGTGGGATACAGCCAAGGCCGTGCTGAGAGGAAAGTATATTGCAATACAGGCCTACCTCAGGAAAGAAGAATAATCCCATTTGAACAGTCTAAACTCACAATTAATGAAACTAGAAATATAAGAACATATGAGGCCTGAAGTCAGTAGAAGGAGGGACATAATGAAGATTAGAACAGAAATAAATAAAATTGAGAAGAATAAAACAATAGAAAGAATTAATGAAAGCAAGAGCTGGTTCTTCGAGAAAATAAACAAAATAGATAAACCTCTAGTCAGACTTATCAAGAAAAAAAGAGGCTCTACACACATAAACAGAATCAGAAATGAGAAAGGAAAAATCACTATGGACACCACAGAAATACAAAGAATTATTGGAGAACACTATGAAAAATTATGTTAACAAACTAGATAACCTAGAAGAAAGGGACAACTTTATAGAAAGCAACCTTCCAAGGCTGACCCAGAAAGAAACAAAAAATCTGAACAGACCAATTACCAGCAACTAAATTGAATTGGTAATCAAAAAACTACCTAAGAACAAAACCAGATGGCTTCACCACTGAATTTTATCAAACATTTAGTGAAGACCTAATACTTAACCTCCTTAAAGTTTTCCAAACAGGAAGAAGAGTGAATACTTCCAAACTCATTCCATGAGGCCAGCATCACTCTAATACCAAAACCAGGCAAAGACACCACAAAAAAATTACAGACCAATATCCCTGATGAACATAGATGCAAAAATACTCAACAAAATGTTAGCAAACCGAATTCAAAAATACATCAAAAAGATCATCCACCATGATCAAGTAGGATTTATTCCAGGGATGCAAGGATGGTACAATATTCAAAAATCCATCAACATCATCCACCACATCAACAAAAAGAAGGACAAAAACCACATGATCATCTCCATAGGTGCTGAAAAAGCATTTGACAAAATTCAACATCCATTCATGATAAAAACTCAACAAAATGGGCAGAGAAGGCAAGTACCTCAACATAATAAAAGCCACATATGACAAACTCACAGTCAACATTATACTTAACAGCGAGAAGCTGAAAGCTTTTCCTTTAAGAGCGGGAACAAGACAAGAATGCCCACACTCCCCACTTCTATTCACCATAGTTCTGGAGGTCCTAGCCATGGCAATCAGACCACACAAAGAAATAACAGGCATCCAGACTGGAAAGGAAGAAGTTAAACTGTCCCTGTTTGCAGATGACATGATATTGGACATAAAAAAACCCTAAAGAATCTACTCGAAAACTACTAGAACTAATATCTGAATTCAGCAAAGTTGTGGGATACAAAATTAATACACAGAAGTGTTGCATTCCTATACACTAATGATGAACTAGCAGAAAGAGAAATCAGGAAAACAATTCTGTTCACAGTTGCATCAAAAAGAATAAAACATCTAGGAATAAACCTAACCAAGGAAGTGATAGACCTATACTCTGAAAACTACAAGAATGCTTAAGAGAAATTAAAGAAGATACCAATAAATGGAAACACAACCCTTGCTCGTGGATACGAAGAATTAATATTGTCAAAATGGCCATCTTGCCTAAAGCAATCTACAGATTCAATGCAATTCCTATCAAAATACCAACAGCATTCTTCAATGAACTAGAGAAAATCGTTCTAAAATTCATATGGAACCACAAAAGACCCCAAATAGCCAAAGCAATCCTGAGAAGGAAGAATAAAGCTGGGGGGATTATGCTCCCTAACTTCAAGCTCTACTACAAAGCCACAGTAATCAACACAGTTTGGTACTGGCACAAGAACAGACCCATACACCAATGGAACAGACTAGAGAGCCCTGATATAAACCCAACCATATATGGTCAATTAATATATGACAAAGGAGCCATGGACATACAATGGGGAAATGACAGCCTCTTCAATAGCTGGTGTTGGCAAAACTGGACAGCTACATGTAGGAGAATGAAACTGGATTATTGTTTAACCCCGTACAGAAAAATAAACTTGAAATGGATCAAAGACCTGAATGTAAGTCATGAAACCGTAAAACTCTTAGAAGACAACATAGGCAAAAAATCTCCTGAATATAAGCATGAGCAACTTCTTCCTGAATGCATCTCCCCGGGCAAGGGAAACAAAAGCAAAAATGAACATATGGGACTACATCAAAATAAAAAGTTTCTGTACAGCAAAGGACACTATCGACAGAACAAAAAGGCATCCTACAGTTTGGGAGAATATATTTGTAAATGACATACCTGACAAGGGGTTAACATCCAAAATACATAAAGAACTCACAAGCCTCAACAACCAAAAAGCAAATAACCTGATTAAAAAATGGACAGAGGATATGAAGAGACAATTCTCCAAAGAAGAAATTCAGATGGCCAACAGGCACATGAAAAGATGCTCCACATCACTAATCATCACGGAAATGCAAAGTAAAACGCCAATCAGATATCACCTCACACCAGTAAGGATGGCCAGCAATGAAAAGACTAACAACAAATGCTGGCGAGGATGCAGTGAAAAGGGAACCCTCCTACACTGCTGGTGGGAATGTAAGCAAGTTCAACCATTGTGGAAAGCAATATGGAGGTTCCTCGCAAAACTAAAAATAGAAATACCCTTTGACCCGGGAATACCACTCCTTGGAATTTACCCAAAGAATAAAACTTCTCAGATTCAAAAAGACATATGTACCCCTATGTTTATCACAGCATTATTTACAATAGCTAAGATACGGAAGCAACCTAAGTGTCCATCAGTAGATGAATGGATAAAGAAGAGGTGGTACATATATACAATGAAAGACTATTCAGCCATAAGAAAAACAAATCCTACCATTTGCAACCACATGGATGGAGCTGGAGGACATTATGCTCAGTGAAATAAGCCAGGTGGAGAAAGACAAGTGCCAAATGATTTCCCTCATTTATGGAGTATAACAATGAAGCAAAACTGAAGGAACAAAATAGCAGCAGACTCAGAGACTCCAAGAATGAACTAGTGGTTACTAAAGGGGAAGGGTGTGGGAGGGCGAGTCGGGAGTGAGGGAGATGGGGATTGAGGGGTATTATGTTTAGTGCACATGGTGTGGGGTGTCATGGGGAGAACAGTGTAGCACAGAGAAGCAAACAGTGAATCTGTGGTATCTTACTACACTGATGGACAGTGACTGCATTGGGTTATGGGTGGGGACTTGATAGTCTGGGTAAATGTAGTAACCACATTGTTTCTTCATGTGAAACCTTTATAAGAGTGTATATCAGTAATACCTTTATAAAATAACTTTTTAAAAAAGAGTATACAGCATGTACTCTGTGTTCCAAATCAGCCAAAACTACAGTGTTTATATGTACATGGGTGGTAACAGTAAAAAGAAAAAAAGTAACAAGAAAAGTGGTTAGGAGGGGAAGGAAGGGAACCAGGCAGAGGTCACTAATAAGGAGCTGCTGGGTCCCAGCAAAGTCCTATTCCTTGACCTCACAGGTGGTTATTCTTAAATAATTCACTAAGTTTTACATTTGCATTTTTGCATTTTTCTGGTTTGTGTAATACATTTCACAATAAAAAAGAGTGAAGGCAAACAAAAATAAAATTAATACCAAAGGAAAAGTGGTTATCTTTGGTATAACTAAAAATTAGACCACAGAACCTAGTTCCTTAGATGGTATTCCAGTCCTCCCATCATCCAATCCTTTTCTAGCCTCATCTATTCACCCACCTTCCTTCACAAGTTGTCTGCCACACTTACTCTCTTCCTGGTGCTTTCTTTACCTTTACTCGTGATAGTTTTCTGTCTGGAAAACCATGTAGCTACTTCCCAATCTCTCTTCCTCCAGTCTAAGTACAAACTATCATTCAAGACACAGCCTGGGTGTCATGCCCAGTGAGAAACCTTTTCAAGAGATAAAGATTCTAAAGCCACCCTGTCTGATTTGAATTCCAGATCTGCCATTTTACTGGTTCTGTGACATTGGCCAAGTTACCAACCTTAGTTTCATAGCTCACTTATCTGTAAAACGGGAAAAAATTATTACCTGCCTCACTAGGTACTGTTGTGAAGAGTAAATGAGTAAATATATGCAAAGTGCTTGGAATATGCCTCAGACAGGGTAAGCACTAGGTATTAGCTATTATTATTGTCTAGTATTATTGACTAGGTATTAGCTATTTATTATTATCAGTACACTCTGATAACCACCTCCCTATATGCCAAAGTCCCCCCACATTAAATACCTTTCCTCTGGGTTCCCATGGCTCAGTATTATAGTTCATTTTCTTGTATACAGCCCTCATGGAGAGTGAATTCGTTAAAGCAGGGACTAAATCTTTCACTTCTCAATTCCCAACATCTAGCACAATGCCTGGCATGTAGTAGATGCTCAATGAATATCTGGGAATTAATATGCCACAAAGACTCCAGACACACATCTATATCACAAATAAGAGTATTCCTTTGATGCCCCCCTCTCCTGTGCGTACACCACAAACTGGAAGCAAAGTCTTGAGACTCCAACAGCAATTATCTCAGAATATAGGTGAAGTCTGCCTATGGTAGCACTGAGGAACAAGTAATAACACTTGTAGCATCTACCTGTTATGAGGCTATCACGAGGCCCAAATGATAATGGCTACAAAAATACTTTTTTAAAGTATGACGTTCTACTATATAAGGTTTCATTGCCTTAAAAAAACAACAGGATTACTGTTGAACTTCAAGTATGGAAAGAGCTTTAAGGGGTAATAAGGAATATAATGCAAAAATGTCATCTGATATGGTCTAAGATAAGATTTGTATTTTCAGATGAAAATATCTCATACTCAAATTTCTGACTTTCTCATTTGATTATTAATGATCTATGTAATGTCAAAACAAACATTGTGTATGTGAATGTTCAGAGCATCACTATTCATAACAGCCCAAAAGTGGACACAACCCGCATGTCCAGCCACTTGCGAATGGATAAACACCACACAGTATGTCTACTCAGTGGAAAACTACTCAGCAATGAAAAGGAACGAACTTCTGATAAATACTATAAAATGCATGAACCTAAAAAGCATTATTATGCTCAGTGAAAGAAAAGAGTGTACATATTTTATGATTCCATTTACAGGAAATATTCAGAAAAGGCCAATCTACAGAGACAGAAAGTAAGTTAGTACTTGCCTAGGGCTGGGATTAGGAACAAGGATTGACAGTACACAGCCATAAAGGGTCTCTTCAGGCTGATGGAAATGTTCTAAAATTGGGTTGTGACAATGGTTACACACTGTGTAAATTTACTAAAGATGTTTTAATTGTACACCTAGAATGGTTGAATTCTATGGCATGTAATTTATACCTCAATAAAGTTGTTTTTCACCAACACAAAAATTAGGCACTCTTATAGGTAGCTGTAATTCCCACATCTTTAAAACCTCACCTACACATGGGACTAATCACACAAGAATAAAGCATAGCAAGAAAAGTTAGCTTTTAAAAATAAAAAATAAAACATAACATGGATTAAATACCTTAAAAGCCCAAAGTGCCATCTCTACACTTATTTTCCAATCAAGGAGCAACAATGATCTTGATATACAGGCTTTCTTTTACTGCCATTTGTTCATTTCACCTTGCCTGTATACACATACACTCTGGCTTCATTTGCATTTATAATTGCAATCATGAATATCTGGCATAATTCTCCCCCTTTTAAGGCCAAACAGCAAGCATTTAAAAAAAGGTGAATACAGAAAGCATAGTGTATAATGAGATAAAAGAATAATGATATACATACAATAAACAGGATTTCCAAATAGGACTTGAACTAACTCTTAGGAATTGACAGGTGTTTTTTACACAAATGTACTTCAGATTAAATTCTACAACAAGCACTAAAATGCTATCCAAATTAGTTTGCTGAACTGGAGTTGTTAAATTGGATACTGCTTAAAGTGTGTCACTGGCTTGGGCCTGAAAGTATGTGGTAATGCAGAGACCTACTTGCAAAGTCATTTATCATAGTGAGATTCGACTAAGACAAAACAGGAGAAACTACACAGATTGGGTGTCAACTGGCAATTGTATTTTATTCAAATAAATCTCATTTTCGATTTATTTCACTCCAGATTCTTGAACATGGAAATAACAAGATGAAAGAAGTGTTTTCAAAAGAGTAAATCTGGTGGCAAGAGTAATATGCCTCTTTTGCGTCCTACTTCTTTGTCCCTTACATCAACTCAGTCTTCAAGGACCACTCATCTTTCGTTTGAAATGTCTTTCAGGTTTATTCCTTTCTGTCCACTTCTAGTCTCACCACTATAATCTTAATTTGTGCCAGGAGGCATTAAAGGACAGGAAAACTGGGAAAAGAAGCCAAACTAGAGACCATCAAAATAATCTAAGGTCGAAGTGAAGAGGACTAGGTCTCAAGCAGTGATTCTCCATGAGTGGGTCTAGGCCAGCTGTATCAGCACCACCAGGAACTTGATGGAAATGTAAATTCTCAAGCTTTACCCACCTACTGAATCAGAAACTCTGGGGGCAGGGTCAGCAATTTTTGTTTTTTCAGGAGCCCTCCAGGTGATTCTGATGTAGGCCAAAGTTTGAGAAATCGTGGTTTAGAGAGAAGCAGAGGGGGAAGGAATAAGCCAAGATCAAAGAATTTGAGGTGCTGCCAAGAATTTCTACAACAGTGGTTCCTCCAATCTCCAATCAACCCTTATCCAAAAAGAACTCTTCTCCAAACCTGCTCTTTCAAGTGTTATTCACTTCTGGTATCACAACCATCTACACTGTTTCTGTTCAACCTTTCTTCCCATCAGTCCTCCTTCAATATACTACTCTGTTGATTCCATGGTTGGGGCTCTAGGAAGTCAAGATGGAAAGAAATATACCATATATGGGAAATTATGATAAAAAGGGTCCTTCAAATTAGCAAAGATGTATTATTTAATAAATGGTTTTGGAGTAACTGGCTAGTAGCTGTGGGAATGGAGAGTAGAAAGCTATATTCCTTATTTTATTCATCTTACTCCATACACCAAAATAAAATTCCAGGTAAATCAAACACTGAAATTAAAAAACCAAAAGCAACAGATGAAATCACTGTAAAAGTAATTCTTAGACTCTTCAACTGGAGAAAGTCTTCCTTAAAGCATGATAATTTCATCCAGAAGGCATAAAAGAAATCACTATAAAGTTTTACTATATAAAAATGTAAAACCTTTCTATGGCCAATAAAATGACGATAAAATGAAAAGACATACATACTAGAAAAGTATCTGCATACCAGGTAAAGAGTTATCTCAATTTGTTAAGAAAAGGATGAACTGGACAAAGAAAAGAATACACAATTCACAAAAAGAAAAAACAAAAGATATAAAAGCATAAACCTAATACTAAAAAATAAGGTTTTTACCTAGTAAATTGGCAAAGATTAGGAAGGTATGGAGATAGCAGCACTATCATATACTGATGGTGGGATACAAGCTGCCTTTTTACAGCCTAATATAACAACATCTACCAAAATTTAAAATACATATTTTTTTCAATATCCTGACCAAATCCCACTATTCTTGCAGCCCAAACTTACTCAGGTTGTCAAGGTACAGCAGTATCACACCAACTATATGCCAGTGCAAGTTTCACCCAGGATTTAATTAATGACATCATGCCTGCAAGAAATTCGGCATGCAATGCTATATGCTTGAGTAACAGAACCTCTTCTCTGATTATCCTTAACAGCAAGAGTTTCTTAGACTTCACAGGGCAGTATGTGAGCTTTATTCTAACCTACTTCTATGGCTGATAATTGTCCTCAGAGACCTCCTGAGAAAGAACTGACCACTTCAGTGTTACCCAATGTCTAAAGAACCAGAATCTGATGTCTCAAAATTTTGGCCATGATCAGGGCACTTAGTGGCTGACTTTATTAAGACACCAAAGTGCTCAATATGACAGACAGTGCTTTCTGAAGTCAATATGGCAGTCATGTTTCTATAATGTTTCTATGACAACCAACTTGATAAAATACAAATACTTAGGGTTGGGGATGAGAGGGGTGCAGAGGTGCTAGAGTGCATGGAAGAATAGTCACTAGTTCAGTTACCTGGTGATGGCATGAATGAACCACTGTACTGGTTGATCACATCTGCCTTGAGCATAAAGTTTACTGGTTATAGAAATTGCAATTTTTTGTTTTGATGCCCATCTCATCTTATCAACTGTGGGAGGAATGGAGTACCTTACTCATATTTGTAGTCACAGTGCTTAGCACAGAGCAGGTACTTAGTAAAAGTTTGCTAAATTAATGAAGAAAATATACATCACACAATGAAGGAGCACAAGGCAAAAGCTGCTAGTTACCTACACACCCTATTGCAATCCAGATTTGATTGGGGGTAATCCTATACTCAGCTAGGTTCCCCAACCTTCTTATGAATAGAGACATCCATATCAAAGAGATGCCCATCATTAGATAAGGCACACCTTTTCTGCCTCACCCTTCCCCCTTCTTCCTGGGAGTGGGGTGGGGTGGTATTGAGGGAAGCAAAAAAATGACCTTGGCACTATCAAAAGAGACACATCCAAGGACAGAGAGAAGGAATCTGGGACATTAACACCACTGTGTGCACTAGCCTTGGATTACTTACTCCTCCATTTTATGTTGTATAAAAGAAAATAATCTCTATTTGGTTAAAGCAAAATTGGATTTCCCATTACATGAAGTCTAATTTATTCCTAACTGATAAAAGTATATAACAGTAGGAGGAAGAATTATGAGGCTACTGTAATAATCCAAAGAACAAAAATTTTATCCAAATAGCTGAATGAGTACAGTCTTCTTTTAGTTCATGGTAATACAATTATAAAAATTTCTAGAGTGTATGATATTAAATGACAGCACTTCATTTAGCAGCTCAGTACTGATTTGAGATGATCTAACCAAACCAAAATGTTTGGGAAGAGTGCTGATACTTATATGTACCAACTCAAATTGCAGTATCAACAGCAATAAGACCAGCTAAAACGGCTCAACTCCAAGATCACATGAAATTAGCAATAATCTCTCAACTACATGGAAGTGGTAATAAAAACCCAGGATGGAAAAGAAAATTTAAAACATTTCAAAAAACACCTGCAGAAGAATGCTACTATTCTAGCTGCATATTAAACTTCTGCTTTATCAAATATGTTCTACACTCAACATCTGGTCTTTCCACAGCAAGTGTATATCCAGTCCAGGTTAAAGAACATTTTTTGTTTAAATAACAGCCACTGGGAAATTTTAGTCCCTTTCAAGGGCAGTTCAGTTGTAGTTCACATTCACTTCAGAATAAAAGTTCAGCTGTCTTAATCTTCAATATTTTATACACAAAATTCTCAAGCCATGGGTAGCACATTTTCTTAGTTTCAGAATATCTTCAGCAAGTTCTCTTTCAAACTGTTTGTTTTTATTATTTTTTCATATATTTCATGAATTTTTTCCTAGACTTGGTATTTGCTATCAAAACACTGCATTTCCTCAATTCTGAGATGCATATTTTCTTTACATGTTAACAGTTCTGAAATCCAGGCAGATTTTACAATTAATGCCATCTTTTATCTTAAAACTGATTGGCAGCATTCTGTCTCAGTGGAGCTTAAAATAATGGTATGTCTTACAATTGATGGCATCTCAAATTCCAAAAAATATGACAATAGTAATAATCCCTAACATTTATTGAAGGCATACTATGTGCCAGTCACAATACTTTACATGTAATGGCTCATCCACTTATTAAAACACCCCATGCAGTAGGTGCTACTCTAATTCCATTTCATAGAGAAGGTAACTGAAACAGAGAGGTTAAGTAACAGTCACGGGCAGAAGAATTCAAACTGACTCCAAAACTTAAAACTCTTGACTAGTTATTATGTTATAGCTAAAAACTCAAAAATACCCTATTTTCCTCCACTCATCAAAAATACAGTCTTTATTTCAAAATGTTTTGATTTTGTTGTCGTTCTTGAAAGATGGCTCTGGGGGATATTTCTCTCTCTTTAAGGATAAGGAAACTTGAATTGCTTGAGCTTCCTAATTCAGAGGATTCAAGTTTTTCATCAATTTTGGAAAATTTGTCATTATTTCTTCAAATATTGCCTCTCACCCAATTTTTCTATTACCTCCTTCTAGAACGCTGATCAGATGTTATGTCAGACTTGCTCATCCCTTCTTCCATACACCTTAACATTTCTTCCATATTTTCTTTTTGTCTCTCTGGATTTCACGTGAGCAATTTTTTAAGCTCTATCTTCTAGTTCATTAATTCTTTCTTCATATGTGTCTTATCTGATGTTTAACTTTCAAACTAAGTTCAATAATGTTCTTCATTTCTGAATTGGTTCTTTTTCAAATACTAGTTATTATTATGTTTTCAAACAGCTAGTCACATAGCTCTACAGTGTGATTCACAGCAGTTGAAAAACCTAGTCTCACCACATAGAACTCTTTTTTTTTTTAGAGGGCATCTCTCATATTTATTGATCAAATGGTTGTTAACAACAATAAAATTCTGTATAGGGGAGTCAATTATCAATGCACAATCATTAATCCATCTCAAGCCTAATTCTCGTCAGTCTCCAATCTTCTGAAGCATAACGAACAAGTTCTTACATGGTGAACGAATTCTTACATAGTGAGTAAGTTCTTACATGGTGAACAGTACAAGGGCAGTCAACACAGAAAGTTTCGGTTTTGATCACGCATTATGAACTATAAACAATCAGGTCAAATATGAATATTCGTTTGGTTTTTTTTTTTTTGAGAGGGCATCTCTCATATTTATTGATCAAATGGTTGTTAACAACAATAAAATTCTGTAGAAGGGGGGGTCAATGCTCAATGCACAATCATTAATCCATCTCAAGCCTAATTCTCGTCAGTCTTCAATCTTCTGAAGCATAACGAACAAGTCCTTACATGGAGAACGAATTCTTACATAGTGAACCACATAGAACTTTTGACCTGATTATTTCAAAAGGTCTCAGTTACCTAGTTACACTTTTAATGTCTGCTTTAGTTTCTTTAAAAGTATTAAATATTTTTATATTTTCAGGTTTTTTTATTAAAGTATCACTGATATACAATCTTATGAAAGTTTCATACAGACATTAAAATGCTGTAGTCTTTTCAAATCAGATGGTTTTTGTTGTTTCTGCTGACGCTCATTGTGGCTTATTTCTCAACTGTGATTTTTTCAATATGGGCTTCTGTTCTGCGTAGTTTTATTTTTGGAACTTTTTTTAGTTCTATGTAGGGAATTTTTTTCCTCCTGAGAATATTTGTGTTGCTCTGGAAGGTTCCTGGAGACATCCTAACACAAGAACAATTTAAAGTAAACAAGCCTGAGTTTTTCATGCTACACAGATAGTATGAATTCAAGTCCTGTACCCATACATGGGCCAGTTATGAATTCTTGGAAGAATTAAAAATTGTTTTTATTATGGAAGAATTTAAATGCAACAGTAGTTAGAATAATACATTGAAATCTTCATATGCTCATCATCAGCTTAAATAATTGTTAACTCTTGGTCAACATTGCTTCATCCATATCCACATCTGTCTCCATGGTTCTGTATTAGTTTTAAAGCAAATCCATTTCATTGGTATACACATTGGTATTCATCTCTAATACTTAAAAACTCACAATACCACCATTACACTTAAAATTTTTATTAACAACCCCACACCACCAAGTAACCAGTAAGTATCCAATTTTCAACTGTTTCATAAATGTCATACAAGGTTTTGTTTTTTTGTTTCCTTTGATGTGCTTTTTTCTCCTTTGCAACCTAACTTACTGAAGAGACCAGGTTGTTGGTCCTGTAGGGTTTCCCACAGTCTGGATTTTTCTTACTGGATCACCACATTAGTATCTAACATGTTGCTCTATCCTCTGTAATTATCTGTCTGTCTGTCTATCTATCTATCTATCTATCTATCTATCTATCTAATTTTGAGGAACAATTAATCTACAATTACATGAAGAACATTATGTTTACTAGATTACCCCCATCATCAAGTCCTCCCCACATACCCCATTACAGTCACTGTCCATCAGCATAGTAAGATGCTCTAGAATCACTACTTGTCTTCTCTGTGTTGTCCAGCCCTCCCTGTGCACCCCCTCCTACATTATGTCTGCTAATAGTAATGTCCCTTCCCTACCCCCCTCTTATCCCTCCCTTCCACCCATCCTCCCCAGTCCCTTTCCCTTTGGTAACTGTTAGTCCATTCTCAGGTTCTGTGAGTCTGCTGCTGTTTGGTTCCTTCAGTTTTTTTCTTTGTGCTTATACTCCACAAATGAGTGAAATCATTTGACACTTATCTTTTTCTGCCTGGTTTATTTCACTGAGCATAATACCCTCTAGTTCCATCCATGTTGTTGCAAATGGTAGGATTTGTTTTCTTCTTATGGCTGAATAATATTCCATTGTGTATATGTATCACTTCTTTATTCATTCATCTACTGATGGACACTTAGGTTGCTTCCATTTCTTGGCTATTGTAAATAGTGCTGCAATAAACATAGGGGTGCATATGTCTTTTTCAAACTGGGCTCCTGCATTCTTAGAGTAAATTCCTAGGAGTGGAATTCCTGGGTCAAATGGTATTTCTATTTTGAGTTTTTTGAGGAACCTCCATACTGCTTTCCACAATGGTTGAACTAATTTACATTCCCACCAGCAGTGTAGGAGGGTTCCCCTTTCTCCACAACCTCACCAACATTTGTTGTCTTTTGGATGGTGGTGATCCTTACTGGTGTGAGGTGATATCTCATTGTGGTTTTAATTTGCATTTCTCTCATGATTAGCAATGTGGAGCATCTTTTCATGTGTCTGTTGACCATCTAAATTTCTTCTTTGAAGAATTGTCTGTTCAGCTCCTCTGCCCATTTTTTAATTGGATTATTCACTTTTTGTTTGTTGAGGTGCATGAGCTCTTTACATATTTTGGATATCAACCCTTTATCGGATCTGTCATTTATGAATATATTCTCCCATACTGTCGGATACCTTTTTGTTCTATTGTTGGTGGTGTCCTTTGCTGTACAGAAGCTTTTCAGCTTGATATAGTCCCACTTGCTCATTTTTGCTTTTGTTTCCCTTGACCAGGGAGATATGTTCATGAAGAAGTTGCTCATGTTTATGTCCAAGAGATCTTTGCCTATGTTTTTTTCTAAGAGTTTTATGGTTTCATGACTTACATTCAGGTCTTTGATCCATTTTGAATTTACTTTTGTGTATGGGGTTAGACAATGATCCAGTTTCATTCTCTTACATGTAGCTGTCCAGTATTGCCAACACCAGCTATTGAAGAGGCTGTCATTTCCCCATTGTATGTCCATGGCTCCTTTACTATATATTAATTGACCATATATGTTTGGGTTAATATCTGGACTCTTTATTCTGTTCCACTGGTCTGTGGCTCTGTTCTTGTGCCAGTACCAAATTGTGTTGATTACTGTGGCTTTGTAGTAGAGCTTGAAGTTGGGAAGCAAGATCCCTCCTGCTTTATTCGTCCCTCTCAGGATTGCTTTGGCTATTCGGGGTCTTTTGTGGTTCCAAATGAATTTCAAAACTATTTGTTCCAGTTTGTTGAAGAATGTTGTTGGTATTTTGATAGGCACTGCATTGAATCTGTATATTGCTTTAGGCAGGATGGTCATTTTGACAAAATATTAATTCTTCCTAGCCAAGAGAATGGAATGAGTTTCCATTTGTTAGTGTCCTCTCTAATTTCTCTTAAGAGTATCCCGTAGTTTTCAGGGTATAAGTCTTTCACTTCCTTGGTTAGGTTTATTCCTAGGTATTTTATTTTTTTGATGCAATTGGGAATGGAATTGTTTCCTGATTTCTTTTTGTGCTAGTTCATCATTAGTATATAGGAAAGCAACAGATTTCTGTGTATTGATTTTCTATCCTGCAACTTTGCTGAATTCAGATATTAGTTCTAGTAGTTTTGGAGTGGATTCTTTTGGTTTTTTTATGTACAATATAATGTCATCTGCAAATAGAGACAGTCTGACTTCTTTACCAATCTGGATGCCTTGTATTTCTTTGTTTTGTCCGATTGCCATGGCTAGGACCTCCAGTACTATGTTGAATAACAGTGGGGAGAGTGGGCACCCCTGTCTTGTTCCTGATCTTAGAGGAAAAGCTTTCAGCAGCTTCTCGCTGTTAAGTATGATGTTGACTGTGGGTTTGTCATATATGGCCTTTATTATGTTGAGGTACTTGCCCTATATACCCATTTTGCTGAGAGTTTTTATCATGAATGGATGTTGAATTTTTTTTTTTTTTTTTAATTTTTAATCTACACTTACATGAAGAATACTATGTTTACTATGCTCTCCCCTATATCAGGGTCCCCCCTAACAATCACATTATGGTTACTGTCCATCAGCTTAGCAAAATGTTGTAGAGTCACTACTTGTCCTCTCTGTGTTGTGCAGCCCACCCTCCCCTTGCTCCCTCCCCTCCATGCATGCTAATCTTAATACCCCCCTTCTTCTTCCCCCCCCCTCTCCCTCCCTGCCCACCCATCCTCCCCAGTTCCTTTCCCTTTGGTACCTGTTAGTCCATTTTTGGGTTCTGTAATTCCACTGCTGTTTTGTTCCTTCAGTTTTTCCTTTGTTCCTATACTCCTCAGATGAGTGACATCATTTGGTATTTCTCTTTCTCCGCTTGGCTTATTTCACTGAGCATAATACTCTCCAGCTCCATCCATGTTGCTGCAAATGGTTGGATTTTTCCACTTCTTATGGCTGAGTAGTATTCCATTGTGTATATGTACCACATCTTCTTTATCCATTCATCTACCGATGGACATTTAGGTTGCTTCCAATTCTTGGCTATTGTAAATAGTGCTGCAATAAACATAGGAGTGCATCTGTCTTTCTCAAACTTGATTGCTGCGTTCTTAGGGTAAATTCCTAGGAGTGGAATTCCTGGGTCAAATGGTAGGTCTGTTTTGAGCATTTTGATGCACCTCCATACTGCTTTCCACAATGGTTGAACTAATTTACATTCCCACCAGCAGTGTAGGAGGGTTCCCCTTTCTCCACAGCCTCGCCAACATTTGTTGTTGTTTGTCTTTTGGATGGCAGCTATCCTTACTGGTGTGAGGTGATACCTCATTGTAGTTTTAATTTGCATTTCTCTGATAATTAGCGATGTGGAGCATCTTTTCATGTGTCTCTTGGCCATCTGTATTTCTTTTTTGGAGAACTGTCTGTTCAGTTCCTCTGCCCATTTTTTAATTGGGTTATTTGTTTTTTGTTTGTTGAGGCGTGTGAGCTCTTTATATATTCTGGACGTCAAGCCTTTATCGGATCTGTCATTTTCAAATATATTCTCCCATACTGTAGGGTTCCTTTTTGTTCTATTGATGGTGTCTTTCGCTGTACAGAAGCTTTTCAGCTTAATGTAGTCCCACTTGCTCATTTTTGCTGTTGTTTTCCTTGCCCGGGGAGATATGTTCAAGAAGAGATCACTCATGTTTATGTCTAAGAGGTTTTTGCCTATGTTTTTTTCCAAGAGTTTAATGGTTTCATGCCTTACATTCAGTTCTTTGATCCATTTTGAGTTTACCTTTGTATATGGGGTTAGACAATGGTCCAGTTTCATTCTCCTACATGTAGCTGTCCAGTTTTGCCAGCACCATCTGTTGAGGAGACTGTCATTTTGCCATTGTATGTCCATTGCTCCTTTATCAAATACTAATTGACCATATATGTTTGGGTTAATGTCTGGAGTCTCTAATCTGTTCCACTGGTCTGTGGCTCTGTTCTTGTGCCAGTACCAAATTGTCTTGATTACTATGGCTTTGTAGTAGAGCTTGAAGTTGGGGAGTGAGATCCCCCCTACTTTATTCTTCTTTTTCAGGATTGCTTTGGCTATTCGGGGTCTTTGGTGTTTCCATATGAATTTTTGAATTATTTGTTCCAATTCATTGAAGAATGTTGCTGGTAATTTGAGAGGGATTGCATCAAATCTGTATATTGCTTTGGGCAGGATGGCCATTTTGACAATATTAATTCTTCCTAGCCATGAGCATGGGATGAGTTTCCATTTATTAGTGTCCCCTTTAATTTCTCTTAAGAGTGACTTGTAGTTTTCAGAGTATAAGTCTTTCACTTCTTTGGTTAGGTTTATTCCTAGGTATTTTATTCTTTTTGATGCAATGGTGAATGGAATTGTTTTCCTGATTTCTCTTTCTATTGATTCGTTGTTAGTGTATAGGAAAGCTACAGATTTCTGTGTGTTAATTTTGTATCCTGCAACTTTGCTATATTCCGATATCAGTTCTAGTAGTTTTGGAGTGGAGTCTTTAGGGTTTTTTATGTACAGTATCATATCATCTGCAAATAGTGACAGTTTAACTTCTTCTTTACCAATCTGGATTCCTTGTATTTCTTTGTTTTGTCTGATTGCCGTGGCTAGGACCTCCAGTACTATGTTAAATAACAGTGGGGAGAGTGGGCATCCCTGTCTGGTTCCTGATCTCAGTGGAAATGCTTTCAGCTTCTCACTGTTCAGTATAATGCTGGCTGTGGGTTTATCATATATGGCCTTTATTATGTTGAGGTACTTGCCCTCTATTCCCATTTTGCTGAGAGTTTTTATCATGAATGGATGTTGAATTTTGTCAAATGCTTTTTCAGCATCTATGGAGATGATCATGTGGTTTTTGTCTTTCTTTTTGTTGATGTGGTGGATGATGTTGATGGATTTTCGAATGTTGTACCATCCTTGCATCCCTGGGATGAACCCCACTTGGTCATGGTGTATGATCCTTTTGATATACTGTTGAATTCTGTTTGCTAATATTTTATTGAGTATTTTTGCATCTACATTCATCAGGGATATTGGTCTGTAATTTTCTTTTTTGGTGGGGTCTTTTCCTGGTTTTGGTATTAGGGTGATGTTGGCCTCATAGAATGAGTTTGGGAGTATTCCCTCTTCTTCTATTTTGTGGAACACTTTAAGGAGAATGGGTATTATGTCTTCTCTGTGTGTCTGATAAAATTCCGAGGTAAATCCGTCCGGCCCCGGGGTTTTGTTCATGGGTAGTTTTTTGATTACTGTTTCAATTTCTTTGCTTGTAATTGGTTTGTTTAACTTTTGTGTTTCTTCCTTGGTCAGTCTTGGGAGGTTGTATTTTTCTAGGAAGTTGTCCATTTCTTCTAGGTTTTCCAGCTTGTTGGCATATAGGTTTTCATAGTAGTCTTTAATAATTCTTTGTATTTCTGTGGAGTCTGTTGTGATTTTTCCATTCTCATTTCTGATTATGTTGATTTGTGTTGACTCTCTTTTTCTCTTAATAAGTTGGGCTAGAGGCTTATCTATTTTGTTTATTTTCTCAAAGAACCAGCTCTTGGTTTCGTTGATTTTTGCTATTGTTTTATTCTTCTCAATTTTGTTTATTTCTTCTCTGATCTTTATTATGTCCCTCCTTCTGCTGACTTTAGGCCTCATTTGTTCTTCTTTTTCCAGTTTTAATAATTGTGATGTTAGACTATTCATTTGGGATTGTTCTTCCTTCTTCAAGTGTGCCTGGATTGCTATATACTTTCCTCTTAAGACTGCTTTCGCTGCATCCCACAGAAGTTGGGGCTTAGTGTTATTGTTGTCATTTGTTTCTATATATTCCTTGATCTCTATTTTGATTTGTTCATTGATCCATTGATTATTTAGTAGCATGTTGTTAAGCCTCCATGTGTTTGTGAGCCTTTTTGTTTTCTTTGTAGAATTTATTTCTACTTTCATACCTTTGTGGTCTGAAAAATTGGTTGGTAGAATTTCAATATTGTGGAATTTACTGAGGCTCTTTTTGTGAGCTAGTATGTGGTCTATTCTGGAGAATGTTCCATGTGCACTTGAGAAGAATGTATATCCTGTTGCTTTTGGATGTAGAGTTCTATAGATGTCTATTAGGTCCATCTGTTCTAGTGTGTTGTTCAGTGCCTGTGTGTCTTTACTTATTTTCTGCCCGGTGGATCTATCCTTTGGGGTGAGTGGTGTGTTGAAGTCTCCTACAATGAATGCATTGCAGTCTATTTCCCTCTTTAGTTCTGTTAGTATTTGCTTCACATATGCTGGTGCTCCTGTATTGGGTGCATATATATTTAGAATGGTTATATCCTCTTGTTGGACTGAGCCCTTTATCATTATGTAGTGGCCTTCTTTATCTCTTGTTACTTTCTTTGTTTTGAAGTCTATTTTGTCTGATATTAGTACTGCAACCCCTGCTTTCTTCTCACTGTTGTTTGCCTGAAATATGTTTTTCCATCCCTTGACTTTTAGTCTATGCTTATCTTTGGGTTTAAGGTGAGTTTCTTGTAAGCAGCATATAGATGGGTCTTGCTTTTTCATCCATTCTAGTACTCTATGTCTTTTGATTGGTGCATTAAGTCCATTTACATTTAGGGTGACTATTGAAAGATATGTACTTATTGCCATTGCAGGCTTTAGATTCGTGGTTACCAAAGGTTCAAGGTTAGCTTCTTTAGTATCTTACTGCCTAACTTAGCTCGCTTATTGAGCTGTTATATACACTGTCTGGAGATTCTTTTCTTCTCTCCCTTCTTATTCCTCCTCCTCCATTCTTCATATGTTGTGTGTTTTGTTCTGTGCTCTTTTTAGGGGTGCTCCCATCTAGAGCAGTCCCTGTAGGATGCCCTGTAGAGGTGGTTTGTGGGAAGCAAATTCCCTCAGCTTTTGCTTGTCTGGGAATTGTTTGATCCCACCATCATATTTAAATGATAGTCGTGCTGGATACAGTATCCTTGGTTCAAGGCCCTTCTGTTTCATTGCATTAAGTATATCATGCCATTCTCTTCTGGCCTGTAGGGTTTCTGTTGAGAAGTCTGATGTTAGCCTGATTGGTTTTCCTTTATAGGTGACCTTTTTCTCTCTAGCTGCCTTTAAAACTCTTTCCTTGTCCTTGATCCTTGCCATTTTAATTATTATGTGTCTTGGTGTTGTCCTCCTTGGATCCTTTCTGTTGGGGGTTCTGTGTAATTCCATGGTCTGTTCGATTATTTCCTCCCCCAGTTTGGGGAAGTTTTCAGCAATTATTTCTTCAAAGACACTTTCTATCCCTTTTCCTCTTTCTTCCTCTTCTGGTATCCCTATAATACGAATGTTTTTCCTTTTGTATTGGTCACATATTTCTCTTAGTGTTGTTTCATTCCTGGAGATCCTTTTATCTCTCTCTATGTCAGCTTCTATACGTTCCTGTTCTCTGGCTTCTATTCCTTCAATGGCCTCTTGCATCTTATCCATTCTGCTTATAAATCCTTCCAGGGATTGTTTCACTTCTGTGATCTCTTTCCTGACATCTGTGATCTCCTTCCGGACTTCATCCCACTGCTCTTGCATTTTTCTCTGCATCTCATCCCACTGCTCTTGCATTTTTCTCTGCATCTCATCCCATTGCTCTTGCATTTTTCTCTGCATCTCTGTCAGCATGTTCATGATTTTTATTTTGAATTCTTTTTCAGGTGGACTAGTTAGGTCTGTCTCCCTCTCAGGTGTTGTCTCTGTGATCTTTGTCTGCCTGTAGTTTTGCCTTTTCATGGTGATAGAGATAGTTTGCAGAGCTGGTACAAGTGACCGCTGGAAGAGCTTCCCTTCTTGTTGGTTTGTAGCCTTTTCCTGGGAGAATAGCGACCTCTAGTTGCTTGTGCTGGGCAGCTGTGCGCAGACAGGGCTTCTGCTTCCTGCCCAGTTGCTTTGGGGTTTATCTCCGCTGTTGCTGTGGGCTTGGCCTGGCTGGGGCTGTTCCTCCAAAATGGTAGAGCCCCGTTGGAGGGGGAGCGGCCAGGAGGCTATTTATCTCCGTAAGGGGCCTCTGTGCTCCCTGCTGCCCAGGGGGTTAGAGTGCCCAGAGATCCCCAGATTCCCTGCCTCTGGTCTAAGTGACCTGTCCTGCCCCTTTAAGACTTCCAAAAAGCACTCTCCAAACCAAAACAACAACAGCAACAATGAGAGAGGGAACAGAAAGAAAGAAAAAAAAAAAAAAAAAAGGGAAAAACAAGCGATTTTTTATTTTTTTTTTTTGTCCTCAGGTGCCGGTCCCAGGCACCCGCTCACTGGTCCTGCTGCCCTGTCTCCCTAGCACCAGGGTCCCTGTCCTTTCAAGGCTTCCAAAAAGCACCCACCCACCGGTCCCGCAGGGAAGGAACGCTCGATATTCTTTGTCCTCAGGCACTGGTCCCAGGCACCCGCTCACCAGTCCCGCCGCCCTGCCTCCCTAGCACCGGGGTCCCTGTCCCTTCAAGGCTTCCAAAAAGCACTCGCCAAAAAGAGAGAAAAAAAGGGGAAAAACGCGCGATTTCTTCCGTCCTCAGGTGCCGGTCTCAGGCACCCACCCACCAGTCCCACAGGGAAAAACGCGGGATATTCTTTGTCCTCAGGTGCCGGTCCCAGGCACGCGCTCACCAGTCCCGCCGCCCTGCCTCCCTAGCACCGGGGTCCCTGTCCCTTTTAGGCTTCCAAAAAGCACTCGCAGAAAAGAGAAAAAAAAAGGGGAAAAACGCGCGATTTCCTCTGTCCTCAAGTGCCGGTCTCAGGCACCCGCCCACCGGTCCCGCAGGGAAAAACGTGGGATATTCTTTGTCCTCAGGCGCCGGTCCCAGGCACCCGCTCACCAGTCCCGCCACCCTGCCTCCCTAGCACTGGGGTCCCCGTCCCTTCAAGGCTTCCAAAAAGCACTCGCAGAAAAGAGGAAAAAAAAAAAAAAAAAAAAAGGGGAAAAACGCGCGACCTCCTCCGTCCTCAGGCACCGGTCTCAGGCACCCGCCCGCCGTTCCCGCAGGGAGAAACGCGGGATATTCTTTGTCCTCCGGCACCGTTCCCAGGCACCTGCTCACCGGTCCCGCCACCCTGCCTCCCCAGCAACGGGGGCCCGTCCCTCTAAGGCTTCCAAAAAGCGCTCGCCAAAAAAAAAAAAACCGCTCCGGTTTCTCTCCACCCGCCAGGAGCCGGGGGGAGGGGCGCTCGGGTCCCGCCGGGCCGGGGCTTGTATCTTACCCCCTTCGCAAGGCGCTGGTTCCTTGCAGGTGTGGATGTGGTCTGGATGTTGTCCTGTGTCCTGTGGTCTCTATTTTAGGAAGATTTTTCTTTGTTATATTTTCATAGCTCTATGTGTTTTTGGGAGGAGATTTCCACTGCTCTACTCACACCGCCATCTTGGCTCCGCCCCCATGGATGTTGAATTTTGTTATCCTCTGCAATTCTTATAAATACTTAAGATCTAGAAGCCAGATCAATTTGTATAGGAAAAGGAAGATATATGTTTAGTTTAGCACTGACAGAAGGTAACTAATAAGCTTTTATTTTTAAAAGTATCATTATAAACTCATAATTTTTCAGTCAATGTTTTTATTGTATTCAAATAGTCTTATCACTAGCCAAAAGGAGTCTCTTCATGTGTGCTCCTGAGTACTTTCGATGTGCCCCTTGTGATAGTCTTTGTTGACTTCCTTGCTATTCGGTATAATAGGAAATCTAGGGTTACCTTGTATAATTTCTGCTGTAGGCCTGGATTAGCTATCCAAAGAACCCAGCTTCCTTTTAGAGAGAACTCATATTTCAAGACCATAATTTATGCACTAGAGTTACATACTGCTTCTGGGTTGGTCATTGTTTCTAGGCCTTTTCAGCAGAATGCATTACAGGTAGTTTTTTGGTTTGGGTTTTTTGTGTTTTTTTTAAAGATGAAATACATCAAGAGTTCATACTGAAGCTTCTAATTCAAAATCAAGTTAATTAAGAAAATGAGAAGACAAACCACAGAATGGGAAAAATGATTTGCAAGATCTAAAGTACTGTTATCCAAGATACATAAAGACTCTTAAAACTCAACAGTAAGAAAATGAACCAGTTGAAAAATGGGCAGAAGTAAAGACACCTCACCAAAGAAGACACAGATAGCAAAGCATATGAAAAGATGCTCAAATTACATGTCATTAGGGAACCACAAATTTAACAAGATACCACTATACACCCATTAGAATGGTCAAAATACTAAACCACTGACAAAATCAAATGCTAGCATGGACATGGAGCAACATGAACATTCATTCATACCTGGTGGGAAGGCAATACGCAGCCACTTTGATAGATGGCTTGGTGGTTTCTTACAAAACTGAACATACTGTTTCAATCCAGCAATCACACTCCTGGATTTTATCCAACAGAACTGAAAACTTATATCCACACAAAAAACCTGCACACTGATGTTTATTGCAGCTTCATTAATAACTGCCAACATTTGGGAGCAACCAAGATGTCCTTCAGTAAGTGAATGGATAAATAAACTGTGGCACATCCAGACAATGGAATATTATTTAATGCTAAAAAGAAATGAGCTATCGAGCCATGTGAAACTTCACATGCTTATTGGTAAGTGAAAGAAGCCAATCTAAAAAGGGTACATACTGTATGATTCCAACTATGTGATTCCCTAGAAAGGCATACTATAGAAGTAGTAAAAGATCAGAGCTTGCCAAGATATCTTGGGGAGGGAGGAATGAATAGGGGGTACACAGAGGATTTTTAGGGTAGTAAAAATATTTTATATGATAACATATGGGTAGATACATGTCATTATACATTTGTCAAAACACACAGAATGTACAAGAATAAGAAAGAGTGAACTTTAATGTAAACTATGGATTTTTGATGACAACAATGCTTCAAGGTAGGTTCACCAATTGTAACAATGTACCACTTGCGTGCAGGATGTTGATACTAGGGGTGGCTTGAGGGGGAGGGTGTGAAGGAGGTATATGGAACTCTCTGTAGTTTCTGCTCAATTTTACTGTGAACCAAAAACTGCTCTAAAAAAATAGTCTATTTTAAAAATCACATCAATAAGCCTTTAATTAATCCCTTTTATTTTATATCTGTTATCTCCTTTCACCCATGTTGAGAATCTAGGTCTCTCAGCAACACTGGAAATGATAAAATACAACATAATTACTCATTTGCTTTATCTGACAATATACATACAACAACTGTCTCAGAATAAAAATGCCGACACCATCTACAGTAATATATGGGTACAGTTGAAGGGTTTGGTTGTTGCTTTCATTTTGCAATTCTGTTCTGTCCTAAAGGGTACAAACTACTAAGGATGGGAAGTTCAAATTACTCAGTTTAAACTTTGGTTCTTTGCTCCTTGTTATTTTCAACTTTTAAGGATTTGGAAACTGATAAGTGAAAGAATCAAGCATTTAACCTGCCTTTTCTGAATGAGGTGTATCTCAGATCAACCACAGAGTTAATATGGGAAGTCTCTAGCTAATTATTGAAGACAAATGACAAAATTAGAATATCACCATTTTGCAACATAAATTAGCATAGCTGTGCATTGATCGTCAGTACCTGTTAACACCATAGTAAGATGAGACAACTGCTTATTATGTGCCTCCTAATGGAAGTAAACACCACCTCCTATAATTCTTGCTAAACAAAAAGAACCCGAACTAGATCAAGCCTCTAGATATAACTACCAGTTTACACCAACTACAAGATAAAGTGTTAAACATACCATGAGGATGCAATTAGCAAAAATCCAGAAGGTGAGAAACTATAGTACAGACGACTAAGTTTATTTTTAAGGTAAACTGAAGTGAAGAGATAGACTCAACAAAAAAGAGACTTGGGGAACATTATTAACCAAAGGTCCTTGTTTGGATTCTAATGCAAACAAAAAAACTTTACAAAATCAGGGTGCAATATAATGAGTTATAAGAAATATGTATTTGATCATTCAGATGGCCAAAATATATCTCTCAGGTATGTTTAGTCCTCATCCACAGTTCCAGAAAATGCTTCAGAACCGCAAAGGTGAAATGAGTGTATTGTCATGTCAGTGAGAGACTTTTGGACCCCACCTAAGGTGGTGGGAGGGGGGCAGTGAGGGTGGGGAAAGCGGGGGCTAGAAGTTGAATCAATGGCCAATGACTTAGTCAATCATGACTATGCAATGAAGCCCTCCAAAAAAAAACATGGTAAGAGCATTTTGCCCTTTTGCATCCTGATTCTCTGCCATAGAGAGAACTTCCTCCACATTCAAGAAACTAGAACACTTCCATGTGTCACAGAACCAGGCTGCAAGCTACACCAGGACAGAATCTCCTTTATTTGGCTCATTTATCTCCTTGCTCCATTTATGTCCTCATCTGCCTGTTAACTTGTATCCTTTATTAAACTGGTAAACTTAAGTGTTTTCCTGAGTTCTGTGAGTCACTCTAGCAATTAATCAAACCTAAGGGGGAGGTCACTGGAAGCTCCCATATGGGTAGCAAGTTGGTCAGAAGCAAGGTAACAAACTGGGGCTTGTAGCTGGTGTCTAGAGTGGGGGATGGAAGGCAGTCTTGTAGGATGGAACCCTTTAATTGGGGATCTGATACTGTCTCTGGGCAGACAGCAACAGAAGTGAGTTCTGGACACTTAGCTGGTGTTTGAGCCGCTCATGTGTGGGAAAGACCCCTTGCTCCCAGTGGATTCTGGTCCTGGAACCCAAGTGGAAGGGGAAACTTGAATACTGATTTTTTGGTGTGATATTAGGTAATTACTAATTTTTTAGATGTGATAACTGTATTTTTTAAAGAGTCCTTGCCTTTTTACAGATACACACCAAGTATTTACGAATGAAACGTGTGAGAGGCTGCAGTCCTCTGAAGGCCTGTCTAGGGGCAGAAGGATCTCCTGCCCCAATGGCTCCCTCGCAGGGCTACTTGTGAGCTGGAGGCCTGGGGCTCTCTCTCCACGGGAACCTTTCATAGGCTACTGAAATGTCTGCACATATGGCAGGCTGCTTCCCTCAGAGTGAGTGGTCTAACAAAGCAAGGCAGAACCAGCAATGCCTTTTATGACCTAGCACCAGAAATCACACACCATCATAGCTTTAATATCCCACACAGTCAGCCCTACTTGTCATGACAGGATTACACACAGCCATGAATACATGGCTCATCAAGGCCATCTTAGAGGCTGGCTGCTACATCTTGGCTCATGGCACTCACGCTCCCGACCACAACTTTCCAAATCCTTTATCAGCTGGCCCTACTGCACTCTGCCCTCAGTTCATTTCACCATTCCTTGGCCCAATAAGCTCCAGTTTCACTGGCTTCCCTTTGTTTCTCAAAGGTGAGGGATTTGTACCCAGTTTGGAGCCTTTGTACTAGCTGTCCCTCCACCAGAAATATTTGATCCACTCATCATCTTATTCAGATCTGACTATAAATGTCACCTCTTCAAGAGGCCTTCCCTGCCCACACAGTCTGAAGAAGTTGTCTATGCCCATTCTGTCCCAGAACCCAATTTTAATTCTTTGCAGAACACTTACCACTGCCCATTATTTAGCGCATCTGGCTCAGTGTTAAACTCTCTCCAGAACAATTTACAACCAACATAATTTCAACATCCAAATGGGTAACCTTGCCAAACATCCTGGCCACTCAGTTCTGCAAACACCTTAGCTCCAAAGACCTTTTCTTTCATTTCTTTCATTTTGCCTCAGCCACCCCCTCCCACTGTCAACCAAACTCAATCCATCTTGGATCTCCTCTAAACTCAATCCACCATTCGGTCCTTCTGGTTCATTGCTCTAGCACCCCATAAAAACAACTTTTCAATTGCCAAGAGACCATCAATCCCTGGACCCCATCTTCCCTCCCCGGACTTCTTCTTTTTATTTAGCTTAGATTTCATAGTTAATAATTATCATCACACTCTTGTAAGAATCCTCAACTCTCTTCCAAGGTCTTTTTTTTTCAAACTCTGTAATCACAGAAACTACCTTGTCCATACCAAGAATACTGATGAAAAAGCATTCAGCTAGACAGATTACTTTCGCAAGGTCACTAAATGGGGGCTCGATCTTACTGGCAATCTTACTAGTGGTCAACCAGTAAATTGGCTTTCTAACTTCTCCTCTCTCCAATACGTCTTTCTTATCCTCCCCTATAACCCTTCCGTCCCTTTCAGCGAATATCCTTGATGCTCCACTGAGAACTAAAAAGCCTAAAACTAAAACTAAAAATCTGTTACCTTTTCAAGACCAGTTATACAAACCTACATGAATCTTCACCCATTTTCCCTTCTTTCTATCCCAACAAAAGTGACCACCCCCTCCTCCTCCTTTTGAAGAACAATTTCTCCCCTTATGCTCCTGTCCCATCCCTTTATTCCCTATTCATAAACTCCAATCCTACAATTATCCCCTCTTTTTCCTCCACCAACCATCACCTACTCTTTTTTGTATACATTTAAGCTCTGGTATGTGTCCTCTTAAGAAACAAATGAAAATTCTTCTTTCACCCTTTCGCCCCATTCAGGTACTACTCCATTTCTCTACTCTCTTCACAGTCAAACTCTGTAAAGTGGTTAAAAAAAATCTTCTGCAGAACACCTATCACTATCAGCTATTACGCTATCTGTACCTTCTCATCTCCCACACACGCTCTGTTCATTCCGGTATGACTTCTGCCTCCATCACCAGCAATATTCATCCTGCCAATCCAATGAATAGTTATGCCCTCATCTTATTGGGTCTCTCAATACCTCTAAATTCTGTTCATCATTTTCTCCTTGCTGAAATAATTTCTTGATGTCATTAGACCAAGGATTACTGAACACTAGCCCTGGCCAGGCACTTTTCAGGCATTGGCCGGGGACTTCTGTGGCACCTCACTTGCCTAGTTTTTGTCTTATGTTTGTGACTCCTCATCGTCATCCTCCTCTGACCTATTCTCTAAATGTTAAATAGTTCAGAACCTAATACCAAGCCTTCTTTTCTTTACTCTCTCCTTAAATGACATCATCCATTCCCATGGTTTAAATTATTATCCTTACAGTGAAAACTTTCAGATTTATATCTGTAGCCTGGAACTTTCCTTGGAATTCTGGTTCTCCTATGTTCAACAGCTTACTCAACATTTCAAGTTGGATTGCCTCAAAGCATCTCACACTTAATATAATGAAATTTCAACTCTTGACTTTTCTCCCAAAACATTCCTGCTTTAGTAAATATCAGTAATTAACACAATATACAGCTCTCAAGCCATAAATCTTGGTTCCTATCTCTCCCTCCTCTCCTACTTCTAATCCACAAGCAAGTCCCACTGAATCTGTTCCAAAATACATCTCAAATGTGTTCCTTTTTCTCCATCTCTCTTGCTACTATCATCTCTTGCCTAAATACTACAATAGCTTTCCAACTGGCCTCTCTGCTCCCATCCTTGTCTCCTTCCAATCATTTTGATACACACCTTCACACCTTTAAAAAACACTAAATAGATCAGCTTATTCCCTGTTTGTAAGTTTTCAACAGCATCACACTATAACTGGAACAAAATCTGAACTCCTTCTCTTGGTCTTCAAGCTTGTAAGTGATACAGACTTTGCTTATCTGCCGTCTTACATCATCTCTCTCCAATCCTTACTCTAATATAGCCACATGGACCTTTCAGTTTTTGGACTATGCTAACTTGCCCTCCTTCTCAGGACACATGCTATTCTCTGTCAGGTACACCTTCCCCTCTGCTGGTCTCAGCTTAAACTCTACACTCCCCAGACCAATGTATCCATGACGGTGCTCCCTGAAAGCTTCCAATGTAGCCTTTACTCATCTTCTTCACAGACCATAACATTTCATAATTATTCCTTTTATTTACTTAAAAGCTTATTTTGAAAATGTACACACATAAACAAAAGTAGAGCAAACAATATAATGAACCCACCAATTGTAGTATTTTTATTTTTCAACTACTTCTGCTATATGTACCATGAGCTCCAATGGGATACAGACTGTTACCTTTTTCTGTTTCACCCAGGGCTTGCACAGTGTCTGGCTCATTATAAACACTCAACAAAATTTTTGTTTTGGATGAGAAGGACAGTTAAAGTTGGCTTTGAAGACAACTATGGCACCACTGAGAAAAGTGAAACAAGGAAGGGAGAGTTTTGACAACAGCTGGTAACTTATTCATCAGTCTACTCCCTGCCAGGCTCTGGGCTGAGTATTTGGTTTCAGAGATAAATAAGAGAAAGTCTTATACAAAGTCGAGTGCAGACAGATATAACAAGTAGTATTTATTCAGGGCCACCTAAGTTCTGGATGCAGGGCTAAGCATTTCAGAGGTACTGTCTCATAGGGAAGGAACTATTATTATCTGCATCTTGCATCCAAGGGAACTGAGGCTTATAAAAGTTAAATAATTGGTAGCATCTTACAAATCTGGAAAGTAGTAAAGTCAGGTTTAGAATTTAGGCTGTTTAATTCTAAAGCCAAAACACTAAATAGCACTGTACTTTCAGATGTGTACTACCTATAAACCACTATGAAAAATGTTACAACAGAGGCATGCACAGGCCCAGTGAAGTAAGCAGGGAACACCGATGAGGAGAAAAGGCAAAAAGGCTCCTTCAGAGGGGACCCCTGGGTAGAATCTGAAAATTTAAGCAGGAAATTGCTAAGCAATGCAGTCTGAGGAAACAGTATGTGCACAAAAAGCATGCAGGCACTTGAAGGAGCACTGCGTACCCAGGATATTTCTAAAGAATTCCTCTGTTTTATTTTTGAAACTATGTGTAATGAGTAACATTGTGCTAGCTTTGGATATGAGACAAAAGACAAAATACTATGAAAAACTCATGCATGAAACTAACTATAAAGACATAAAAGAAGAAGGTTTTTGCAGCCTAGGGAGAATCTGGAGGCTTCAAAGAAGAGATGAACCTACACTGGATCTTGAAGAACAAATTAACCACAAAGAGGGCAGTAAAAAAGAATGACTTGCACAAGGTACGGTCATTTGATAAAGCAAGGAACACTTGGGGGTCTGTGAGACTGGGACATGGCCAGATTTGTGAGGAGTGGACTACAGGGGAGTGGCAAGAGATGAGGCTGACAGCTGGGTACAGATGTGATCTTCAAGGTCATTTTTGATTATCATAAGATTAGATAACTGCCTAACAAAAATGCTTCAAAGCCACAATCATTAAAACAGCATGGTGCTCACACTGGAATATATAACCAACAGAATTCAGAAATGGACCTGCGTATATGTACATTGGAATTTGGTTATAGTAAAGGTGGCATTTCAAATCATTGGAGAAAGGATAAATCATTTAATAAATGCCATGGGGGCAATTGGTTTCCCATTAGAAAAAAATTAAGTTAGACCCCCTTCCTTCATATCATGTAAGAAAATAAACTAAAGTTCATTTAGATTTGGGATTAAATATAAATAAAACCATAAGAATTATTTTCAAGATAATATATTATGGAACAGAATATAAATTCTATAGGATATTTTAGTTAAAACAGGAGACTTCAAAGAAGTTTTGTTCTGGTGGCAGCAGACCAATGTGGCTTGCTTACAACATGAAGGTTATCAAGTTCACTCTGTTGGGAAAGACTGGAAGCACTGGTCCAAAGCAGTGATTCCCACACCTTTCTGCTAGTCAGAACCTCCTGAGGGGCTTTGTAGAAACCCCTAGAAGCATACCAGGACTTCTAGGCTGAGGGAGAAACTTAAAAGAGAGAACTTTCTTTAATAAAAAAATCATCACCAAAATGTTCACAGTGGTTATCTCACTGTAGTGGGATTATAGTGATCATGGGCAATGTGTACTTTCTGAATTTGTCTACAATAAATATTTATAGTTTGTGTAATGAAAACATTATTTTTTAGTTCTATGTTCAATTCCATTCAAAGTAAAAGCAATGAAGACCTCTTGCGGCCTGGCAAATTCCACATACTGAATCACAGTATCTTGTGACTCAAAAATGAAAATTTCTAATGATTATTCTAAAAAAAGGTATGCAGGGTAAAGGTCAGCAGACTGTTATTTTTTTAATAGACTGGAAGTAGAAAATCTCTAGTGTATGTTATGAAAGGAGAAGCCTAACTTCCTGTTGGAAAGGAATTATTTCCTTAATTTAACCTCTTGACTGGACTCAGTAAGGTCATGAATTGAAACCTTAGTATTTAAATTGTCCCTCAAAAACTTGTATGTTCAGCAAACTGTGTGAACAACTGCTAGGCAGACTGAAAAAGCACTTAATTTGAAGGAGGAAGACATGGATTCTAGTAATTACCACCTAGTAGCTGTGTGGTGCTAAACTATTCACTTAATTACTTAACTTCTCTGAAATGCAACCTGATCGCCTGTAGACTGAGAATGATGATAATCCTAGACTCCTCTCCCACTGTGAGCCCGCAGTGGGAATTGAATGAGATCATCTTACTTTGCAAACCACTCAATAAATATCTGTGGGATGAGTGAATGAATACACCACATACAGTAAGTGCTTCATACTTCTATAAATATATATGAACATTATAAAATATCCTACCAATCTTACTTATAATAACCAGTAAAACAACAAAATGTAGACTCATATCTAAAAATCTGTATAGTCCACAACTCTTCATTCTTCTAAAATACACATCAAGGACATAATGATGTCCTGGGGAAAAGGTCTCTTGTCTACTCCTTTCCACTCTTTCCCGCTCTTTATCCTAGCCTTCAGGAACAAATAAAAAGAGAGGGATTGTCTCTTTCTGACTCAAGTCCAAGAAAGGATCTCCTCTTTCCAAATAGCTCAAAGGCTGCATTTTAAATATGAAGGCATTTGCCTTTCTTCTTGAAATATGGTGGTAGAATTTTACCATCATAAATTCAAAATTTCACTTCCTCAAATAAGCACTCCTTCAAAAAGCATGCTTTAATCTCCCAAATGGATATGCTGTCTTCTCCCCACCTTCACAAGATTTTGTTCGGAACTTCTTCTCTTGTATCACTTATCACAGACATCCTTTATTAAAATATACTTATACATCCTCTGTCCTCATTACCCTACAAATGCTAGGGACTGTCTGAGCACTTGTGGGGCTTAGCACATTATATAATAAATGAAAAATACTCATTAAATATTTAATATGAATGGATGACGACACACTAGAATATCAGTATCACTTTAAGAGGTTGAAGCCTGAGACAAAATAATTGGGATGACAGAATCTAAGACAATGCACAATTTCGCCTCAATCTATTCATTAGTAAATATTTAATGAGTATTTACTGTATGATACAGCCCAAAGTCTGCTACGATAAAGATAAACCCAGTCATTATCCTCAAGGAGTTTATAATCCAAACTACTCAATTATTATTTCTTTACTTTTTATTTGGATATATTTTTAGATTTACAAAAGAGTAGCAAAGACAGTAGAATTCTCTTATCATCTGCACCCAGCTTTCCCTAATATCAACACTATCTATGTAACCACGGTACCATCAGTGAAACTAGCAAATTAATTTTTTACTTTTTTAATAGACTGGAAGTAGAAATACGTTAATTATAGACTTAAGTCTGATTTCCCCAGTTTTTTCACTAACATCCTTTTTCTGCTCCAGGATCTCTCATTACACTTAGCTGTCATGTCTTGGTCTCCTCTCAATAATATTTTTATTAACTTTTTTTTCCTGTTTACAGTAACACATATTTTCTAAAAAGTCAAAAAAAGATAAAGAATAAAATTTCTGATAATCACCCTATCGAAGAGATAAACATTGCTAACATCTATAATCTACTTCTCTTTCTTCCATGTGTATGTACACAGCTTTTATTTTCCTGAAACCAGGAATCTAAACATAAATTCTTTTTCATTTTCTGTTCTCTTGTTTCAGAAACATTTTCCCATTTCTTTAAAATTTCTTCTAAGATACTGTATTAATGACAGCATAGACTCCACTGTTATAATGAATCATAATTTAACCATTTCCCTGGTGTTGGATAGGTAAGTTGTTTCCCATTTTACACTACTATAAATATCAGTGCAGTAAAATCACTGAATATAAAAACAGTGTGATATGTATTATGATGGATAAGCACATTATTAATGATGAAGGCAAGAGAAACAGCCAACCTAGCTCTGAGGAATAGAAAATCAGAAAATACTTGTTGGAGGACATATACCTGAGATGGGTTCTGAAGAATGATTTTATTCCTCCACTCATTAGTATGCAACCAAACATTTACTAAGTGCCTATTATACCCAATTACTATACTACGATCCAGGAATACAAAAGGGACTAAGACTAAGGCTCTGCAGGGAGAGCTCAGTGTCTAATCAGAGAGGCAGACACTTAAATAGAAAAACCACAACATAACAAGTTGGTAAGTGCTGCTATCACAATGCTGTGTATGAACAAAGTGCTCTGGGAGCACAGAGAATATATTTTAAGAATCAATTGTAAAAGTAGAAGAAGGAGTTACATCTGGGTTGATAATAATACATAGGAAAGAGGGTTTAGTGAAGCATGAGTTTAATGTGTATGAACAATATGAATGAGTTCCTTAAAACAGGTAGATATATATTAATAGGGATGCAAGGTATCCATCCAGATGGAGAGAAGTAACAGCTCTATTGTATTCTGTGCTGGTAAAACGACAGCTAGAGCACCGTGTTCATTTCTGAGAACTCTATAATTCTAATAAACTTTACTGAGATATATCCACAATGAAATATACCCACTTAAGTGCAGTTAGATAAAACCTGACAAGTTCATACACCCATATAACCACCACTACCATCAAGATATATACACTTCCATCATCCTCCAAATTTTCTTGTGCTTCATCCGTCAAACCCCCTCACCCCGCATCTAGCCACAAGCAACCATCACTTTGCTTTCTGTCACTATAGATTTGTTTTTTTTAGTTTTACATAAATTGAGTCATTTAGTATATATACTTTCTTTGCTTCTTTTGGCTTCTGTCCACTCAGCATGTTTTTGAGATTCAGCCATGCTGGTGTCTGAGCATCATATTTACACGATTATGGGTCAACTGAAATAAAGAGAAAATGGACTAGGTCATGAGGTAAATAGAAGCCAGGTTGTATGACAAACTATTGAAAATAATCTGGTTAACACTGAAAGGGAGAGCATATGAAGAACCTTCAAGTGGAAAACAGACTTGTTCTGGGTTATTCCAGAGAGCAAGACAAAAGCTAATGGCTGCCCACAGAAGTAGACGAGGTGTTTAAATCAAAGTTGGCTGACAAAGGTGGCACTGAAGGGATTCCACCTTCAGAAAAGAGTCTGGACTTGATATATTTAGTGTTTCTTCCAACCCTCAAGGACTATGACCTGTAATTCTCATGAATGAGAAAAACATTATGCCATTATTAACTACTTCTATCAGCATATTTTTAAACAAAATTAGCTATTCCATCAGTCCTAGTGGTAGTACAGCAACACAGCTTCAAATATTACAGGATTAGTGGAGTGGGTTAGTCTTTGAAATCAGACAGATCTAAGTTTGGGTAAGTCTCTGTTCTGCCACTTATTAACTGTATGTACAGGAGTTAGCCCCTCTATGCCACAGTTTCTTCATTTGAAAACTGAAATAAGGTGAATATGCTTGACTCAAACCAAAAGCTGAATAAATCTTACTGTTAGCAAGACCCTAGGAAATAAGATAGAGAATACATGAACTTGGATAAATAAGGGGGCCCAGGAGAGTCCAAGGTATCAAGACACTGTCTACAGCACGGGTGGCAAACTATGACAGGGCTCAAGGTGGCTGCTGCTGAGTTGTGTGCCTTTAAAGAGACAAACAGAAAGATTGTCTATCTGGGGAAAGGAGTAAAGGAGGAAGAATTCCTGAAACACTTGGGTTCTGGACCTTGGGTTCTTCACCTGTAAATTGAAGATAAAAATGGTGCCTCTTCTGGTTCAGGCCATGATGAAAACAATTAGTAGCAAACTTGCCCTCCTATTATAAACAACTAGAAAACTGGGCAAAATAAATGAAACAACTGTTTCAGGCTTTGAACAACAGTTAGTACGGTGTGATCCAGAGAAGGGAGCCAAAGAAGTGAGTACTAGGAAGGCTCTGGCTTTCTGCTTGGAGACACTTTCCACACTGTAACACTGGGAGAAAGAACATAAGCAGAGTCCACTGGGCTAAACCGTTTGAAGTAACAGAGTTCAGGGTTTAGGGAGGCTGAAGCAGCTGGAATCTGCAGGGTGGTGTACCAAAGAGGAATGAGCTATACACGTACAAACAGCTCCAAAAATCTCTACAGGGGCCTCCTTGAGTCTCCTGCTGAATATCAATCTGTGGGCAAAATAGTGTAAGGTTGGGCAAAGACACACTATTAGAGAAAAAATAACTAGGGAGCTTAAAACTGAACAATTCCCAGAGCTGATATTCAGATGGGATATCATTTAAGCCGAGTGCAGAGACTTCAATCAATACTCTGGCATTCAGCAGAGACCCTATAATGGTCTGGGTAGAGGGCTTGGTAGAGGGCTAAACAGAAGCGTAGAATAAAAGCAACTCTAGATGCACCCTGAGAATTTAAAAGCTAGTCTAGAAAGGATCTTTTTAATCTGTAAGTGATTTAACTGCTTGCCAAAACAAAACTCAACCCCCTTTAAAGAAAGAACAAAATAAAAATACTAATGATGTAACATTTCACAACATACAGCATCCAATAAAAATCAGAATATGTAACTGGGACAAAAAATATCAGTCAACAGAAACAGACTCAGCAATGACAAAAATGATGGAACTAGTAGATAAGGATTTAAACATAGTTATTATAAATATGTTCAAGAATTTAAAGAAAAATATTAACATAATGAGAAAAGAAATGGAAGATATGAAAAATAACCAAACACAACTTCTTCAGACCAAAACCCAATAACTGAAGTGAAAAATTCACTGGCTACACCTAACAGCACAACGAACACTACAGAAAAGAAGACCTATAAACTAAAAAACGTGTGCAAAACCTCAGTGATCTGTAGGACAGTATCAAGCAGTCTAACTTATGTGTAATTTCAAACCCAAAAAATCATGTGGGGGGAGGGAGCAAAATTCTTAAGAAAAAATGGTTAAAACTTTCCCAAATTTGTTCAAATTTCTAAGCCCTCCGATCTAAGAACCCCAAGAAATCACCCCAATGCACACTGTCATCAAATTGCTAAAAACCAGCAGGAGAAAATCTGATAAAGCAGCCAAAAAAAAAAGGGCAAATCACACAGAGATTAACAAAGCTGAAGATGACCTCTAACTTCCCATTAGAAACAATACAAAATAGATACCAGAAAGGCATCTTGAAGTGCAGAAACACAGACACTGTCCATCTAAAATTCGATACCCAGCAAAAACAGCCTTCAAAATGAAGGGAAAATAAACAACAAACAAAAAGTGAGAGAATTCACTGCCAGCAAATCTTTTCTACAGAAATGTTGAAACTTTTCAGGCTAAAGAAAAATGAAACAGACAGGAACTCAGATCCAAACAAAGGAATGAAGGGCAGTGGAAGTGGCAAATGTGTGGGTAAATGTAAAAGATTTTTCTTTTCCAGATTTGTAAGTTTCATTAAAAGCAAAAAATAGTGACAATGAATTGTAGGGTTTTTAACATATGAAGAAGTAAAAGATAGCCTAAAGATACAAAATGAAAGTGTACTTCATAAAGTTTTTTTTTTTAAGGCAGGCAGTATTAGTTAAAGATATGTATTTTCAACCCTAGAGCAACTACTATACAAATAAACTAAATACAGCTAATTGGACAAGAGAGGAAATGGAATAGTAAAAAAGTAATCAAAAGTAAGCCAGGAAAAGAGGAAAGAATAAACAGAAAAGAGATGGGATAAATAGAGAACAAATAGCAAAATGGCATACTTAAACCCAAACATATTAAAAATGATATAAATGGTAAATGACATAAATAAGACTAGAAATCAACAACAAAAAACAAAAAGTAAAACAATAGAGAAAATATATGCAATTCAAGCTGGTCCTTTTAAATAATCATTGAAAATTGATTAACTTGTAGCTAGAGTAAAGAATAAAAGAAAGAAAACCCGAACTACCAATATTGGAAATGAAGGAAGAGACATCAGTACAAATCTTACAGGCATTACAATAATAATAAAAGAATGCTATATTACTACGCAGATGGACAGTGACTGTGAAGGGGTATGTGGGGGGGACTTGGTGAAGGGGGGAGCCTAGTGAACATAATGTTCTTCATGTAATTGTAGATTAATGATACCAAAATAAATAAATAAAAGTTATTATCTAGTGACATAACAAGAACCACTTTTAAAAATATGTATTTCTCATCTTTCTTAATATCTGTGTATGTTTTAAATAAATAGATAGTATACCAAAAAAAAAAGAATGCTATTAACAGCTTTATGGCAATACACTAGACAACTCTGATGAAATAGGCAAATTCCTTGATAGACATAAATTACCAAAACTAATATAAGACAAAGTAGAAAATCTGAAGAGCTTAATCATGCACATAAAACTTAGAATCTGTATTAGCTATAAAGCATACTCAATATATGCTAATAGCATTTTTGTGAAATTCATAATAACAAATATTTCACCATCTTTAAATGTACTGCTTTCATATATTCTAGAGATAAAGTTTCTCCATATTTACCTTTTATTTACTTTTAAATTATTAGCTTGAATTATTTACCATTTCCTAGCTCAGAGGACAATATCACTCTTCTAAGCTCTACCTAACTGCCTAAAATAATCAGCTGTATTTTTTAATTTGGTATTTTTTTCTTTAATCTGCTAATTGGCTTTTTACTTACTACTTGAAACTGTTTTCTTTACCTGACTTAATAGCAAACTCTTGCTTTATTATTTTACATTAGTCTTACTTCACAGTTTTATTTCTATTCTATTTCATAGTCATTTCCTTTCATCAACCAGAATTTTTTCCTTCAGTTAATAAGTAGACCCACATTCCCAGCCCCACCAAAATCCCACTGAAAGAGGGCACTGGATTCTTGTATTCCACCAGTGAAAGTTTTGCCCTAAGGTTCATAGAAATCTCTACTCCAGCTCACAAATTCCCAGCCACATCAGAGAAGCTCCTGTTCAGTGTAGAGTATTGAATTCTAACAAGGCTCCACAAGGAGAGGACAAAGACAGAGAAAGAGTTCTTGACCTATACTTAACACAAAAAGTAGTCTGTACACACTCTGCAAAAGCTAGGAGTCTGAGGTTCTAAGCTGGCAAACAGGCAACCTGCAACACCAATGACTATTTCTTCTGTTCCACATACATGGAGCCAGGTACAAGGGCTGGAAAAAAAAAGACCCTATGTGTATAAGGCGTGGGGCAACAGAGGTAGGTTGGGTAGGTCTGCAGGTCTCAGTTAGCAAACTGTCACCAAACAATGGAAGTCGTTAAGTTGAATACATTTCAGTCAATACTTAATAGGCATACCCTCATTTTAAAGGGAACATCTAACATCTATACAACGACTTAGGAAAAGTAGTTCTCAATTTTTTCTAGCAATTTTTAGATACTCCCCAGGAATGTCCCAACAATCTTTGTCTTTCCACTACGATGTCAGTTCTGTTCTTCACATAGTTAGTACTCAATAAATGTTTGTTGAACTAACTAAATGATAAATCAACCTGGATTCCAAATAAAACAAAAATCTACACTTTCCACAGAAGGACAGTCATGTTTAGATGCACTGTGCTGTTATATTTATAATGGGTTTAAGAACATAAACAATTTTAATAATGTTCTTGTGAATAATCACTGGGACTACATCTGCATCTCACTGCCCATGTGCTTACATTGAGAACAAATGACCTACTGAATAAGCCAACACCCCACTTTTTAAAAGTAAATGCTCCTTAAAATAAGTGCACTGTCAAATATTATGTATGATTTTTTACTTTAAAAAAATTAGTTTTTGGGAGGGCGGAGCCAAGATGGTGGCATGAGTAGAGCAGTGGAAATCTCCTCCCAAAACCACATATATTTTTGAAAATACAACAAAGACAACTCTTTCTAAAAGAGAGACCAGAAGGCACAGGACAACAGCCAGACTACAACCACACCTGCGAGAATCCAGCGCCTTGCGAAGGGGAAGAAGAAGGGCACAAACCAAGAAGAAGGGACGTTCTCCCATCTGTCACTCGTGCCAGCTCCGCAAATTATCTATCACCATGAAAAGGCAGAATTTGAGGCAAAGATCACAGAGACAACACCTGAGGAGACAGACCTAACCAGTCTTCCTGAAAAAGAATTCAAAATAAAAATCATAAACATGCTGACGGAGATGCAGAGAAATATACAAGAGCTAAGGATGACATTCAGAGGGAGATTACAGAAGTGAAACAATCTTTGGAAGCATTTATAAGCAGAATGGATAAGATGCAAGAGGCCATTGATGGAACAGAAACCAGAGAACAGATACGCATAGAAGCTGATGCAGAGAGAGATAAAAGGATCTCCAGAAATGAAAAAATATTAAGAGAACTGTGTGACCAATCCAAAAGGAACAATATCCACATTATAGGGGTACCAGAAGAAGAGAGAGAAAAAGGGATAGAAAGTGTCTTTGAAGAAATAATTGCTGAAAACTTCCCCAAACTGGGGGACGAAATAATCGATCAGACCACGGAAGTACACAGAACGCCCAACAGAAAGGACCCAAGGAGGACAACACCAAGACACATAATAATTAAAATGGCAAAGATCAAGGACAAGGACAGAGTTTTAAAGGCAGCTAGAGAGAAGAAAAAGGTCACCTATAAAGGAAAACCCATCAGTCTATCATCAGACTTCTCAACAGAAACCTTACAGGCTAGAAGAGAATGGCATGATATATTTAATGCAATGAAACAGAAGGGCCCTGAACCAAGAATACTGTATCCAGCACGATTATCATTTAAATATGAAGGAGGGATTAAACAATTCCCAGACAAGCAAAACTTGAGGGAATTTGTCTCCCACAAACCACCTCTACAGGGTATTTTAGAGGGACTATCCTAGACGGGAGCACTCCTAAGACTAAACAGATGTCACCAGAGAAAATAAAATCACAGCAAAGAAAGCAGACCAACCAAATACTAACTACAGGCAAAAAATAAAATCAATTACCCACAAAAAGCAGGTAAAGGAAACACAAAAGAGCACAGAATAAAACAACCAACATATAAAGAATGGAGGAGGAGGAATAAGAAGGGAGAGAGGAAAAGAATCTCCAGACAGTGTATATAACAGCTCAATAAGTGAGTTAAGTTAGGCAGTAAGATACTAAAGAAGCTAACCTTGAACCTTTGGTAACCACGAATCTAAAGCCTGCAATGGCAATAAAGGATCAAAGCCTAATTTGGCTACCCAGAAAATGAATTAAGATACGATATGAAGAACTTCCCACATCAACATCCTTTGGAAGAGTCATTCCAGAAGATGATCATAAAAAAACTTCAACATAGATCCTGGCGCTGTTGCAGTTGTAGCTGCATTCATCCCGCCAGTTCCTGGACTTGCCATTGGAATGAAGAAGGAGATATCTAAGCTGGCCTGTGGATACAGCAAAACAACAAATTTGACTGGATCTATACTGTCGGAACTCAACCAAGAATTAGGAGAAGTGCAAGTTGCAGCACTCCAAAATCTTGCAAGTACAGACTATCTACTGTTAAAAGAACATATGGGATGTGAACAGTTCCCAGGAATGTGTTGTTTTAATTTGTCTGATTTTTCTCAAACTATTCAAATCCAGTTAGACAATATCCATCATATTATTGATTAGTTTTCACAAATGCCTAGGGTACCTAACTGGTTTTCTTGGTTTCACTGGATATGGCTGGTAATTGTAGGTCTGCTTTTGTTATGTATCTGTATTCCTATTCTGTTAATGTGTGTAGGCAATTTAATTAGTATGTTAAAACCTATACATGCTTATGTTACCCTACAAGAAGAAAATGTCAAAGAAATAATCAATCTTCCCATGTTTTCTTCCATCTGTTACTTCTATAGCTTTTCTTCTTCCTTCCTAATTACAGCCCTTTAGTAGAATTCATGCCTCATATAGAAAATTACCGACTATCATAATTCTTCTAAGTGGTAACGATACCTCAAGACAAATGCTGGGCATAGAAGCCACAGGGCATAAATCTGCAAAGAAGTAAAAAGCTAACCTTTTCAAATATTGCTTCTCTCTCACTTACCAACTTTACATTTCCCTGTATGGCCCCAGAAGATGACTGGTTAGCCAGAGACAGGTAAGATTCCTCAAGGGAGGAACAACCTAAGACAGGCACAGTCGCAGGGGGGCCATCAGGAGAGAAATTGGGGACCAACAGAGGGGAGGCTTAGAACCTCACCCCGCCCTGTTTTGAGAGAAATCTTCTGCATCCATGGATGTTTTGTTGCCCTTGTCTAGCCTGGATCAGTACTTAGTCTATAGGCACACACCTGATCATCTACATTTGCCCTCTTACAGCACTAAATTATATTTTCTACCTTTATCTTGCATCTACCTACCACTTCAGCATTTTATTAAAAAATAATAATAATAATAATAAGGGAGAAATGTGGGACTCACATATACATCAAGTATAAACATCAAACGAATTATCATTAAAAAATAAATAAAAATAAAAATAAAAAATAAAAATCAAATGAATAATCATATCTGACTTGATTGTTTATAGTTCATGATGCATGATCAAAACCAGAAGTTTCTGTGATGACTGCCCTTGCACTGTTCACCATGTAAGAACTTGTTCGTTATGCTTCAGAAGATTGGAGACTGTTGAGATATAGACTTGGGGTTGATTAATGATTGTGCATTGAGTCCCCTATACAGAATTTTATTGTTGTTAACAACCATTTGATCAATAAATATGAGAGATGCCCTCTCAAAAAAAAAATTAGTTTTTGTTAAATAAATCAAGTCATTCTATACTTCTCTGTGTGGAAAATACTCAGATGCTTTTGATTTGGAACAATTAATATTTAAAAATGTGTTAATTAACATTTCAAAATTATGCAGTTGAGCAAACAGCTCTAAAAATAAAGTTTATATATGCCAGCCAAAAGGGAAAAGGTCATCTTCATAATTTAAAATACCATGAACACAAATTTAATTCAAGTGGGATTATAATGCCTAATCAGAGTTTTCCAAACTGTCCCCTAGAATGTCTGAACTTAAAAAAAAAACTGTTAAAAAGAATTCAAACCCACCGAAGACAAATGGTCAAATGGTCAAAACAAATGGTCAAAAGCAGGCTGGGTGGAGGGCACCACAGGGCAGGAGAAAGTTTCTACTTCTTATTTATACTTCTGTACCATTTTGGTTTTTGTTTTACATTAAGCATCTATTCCTTTTAGAAGAATTTATCTTTTAAGCTAACACAGTAGCTGCTAGTAGGAAAGGTCAGTCCACAGGAAGCATGCTGCTCCTTCTGAAACCTTTTTACATAAGATAGGATATGTATTATGTGACATACTGCACATTTGAAATCTCCTTTCCCTACTACTTATTACCACAAGGCACTTCTGAAAGGTGAATGGAAAAGGCAACTATGAGTATCTTAACATAAAGCCAGGGAAGTGTAGGAAGTGTCACGTGACAGGGACAGCCGCCTAAGGTATCAAGGTATCTGTGAAGAGGTGTCCTAATTTCTATTAACTGGCCTGTAGAGAACAGATTTAATCTTATATCCTGTAGGAGAGAAAAGGAAAGCAGGTTTCATTTTCTGAAGGTAACAAAAGTAACCAAACATCAGAAGCTAAGAAAATAAATATGAAAATAAATACCAGTCCATAATTCCTTGGCCACAATTCCAAAATCCACAAACTTCTGAAAACCAAGTTTTCTATAATTCATTTGGTGGCAAAACTTGATAGGAACTTAACTGGCAGCAAAATCTGACCTGAACTGACATGAGACTATTTATAGTCTACCCACTAAGGTAATAATAGTCATAGCACTGGCTGCCCAAATAGTAATATATTTGACTATGAAGTGCTTGCTGGCCCTGAAACTCTGCAGAGGCATTTCATAAATGCATCTTACTAGCTTTCTAAAAATAAAAAAGATTCTGAATTCTAAAATACAGATGGCCCTTAGAGTTTCCAAATAAAGGGACTATGAACACAAAAATGGGTTTTTATAATAAGGGAGAAATGTGGGATTCACATATAAATCAAGTATAAAAATCAAACGAATGATCATACCTGACTTGATTTGTTTATAGTTCATGATGCGTGATCAAAACCGAAAGTTTCTCTGATATGACTGCCCTTGCACTGTTCACCATGTAAGAACTTATTCACTATGTAAGAACTTGTTCACCATGTAAGAACCTGTTTGTTATGCTTCAGAAGATTGGAGACTGTTGAGAAATAGGCTTGGGGTTGATTAATGACTGTGCATTGAGTCCCCTATACAGAATTTTACTGTTGTTAACAACCATTTGATCAATAAATATGAGATGCCCTCTCAAAAAAAAAAAAATGGGTTTTTATAAAAATCATCCTGTCAAACCTCCACTGAAATAATATAATTTTTTCTAAAAATATTCCTATAAATTAATTTGAACTAACTCATTTTTATTTTCTTAAAAGTTATCATTAAAAATATTCTACTTTTAGTATCTATAAATCTATAACTTCATTATTAGTTAGAATATTTTATACCACTTAAGCATTATTTTATGTTAACCGCTTTCTGAAGGCAATATTAAAATCAGCCTTTGGCAGGAGGGTGGTATCAGAATGGGGTAAAGATAGTAAAGTTAAAAAAGCAGACTTCTGTCAATATACTTGGATATTTCTTTTCATGTTAAAAAACCCCAAAACACAGAGAGAATGAGATTTTTTAAATGTATCAAAGAGGAGCATAGATTTAAAAAGTTAATAAGCACCAATACAAATTATTAAAAGAATCAAAATCAAAAAGAAGTCACTGAACCCAGTAGTTATCATGGAATAGAATATAAAATAAAATTCCAGTAATAGAATATGTACAAGTAAGGAAAATTACATATTTTATTCCAGTTATATATCAATTCTATTATAATATATGACTAAATGACAAATGATTACAAAGCCTACAAAACCCAAAGGTCTCTATTACAGAAATACAACTATAAGGGGGGATTAAAGCAAGAACTAAAATCTAAGACTACAAAGAACCTATAATTAATTACAACGAAGAGTAATTTAGGAGATTTCACATGAAAAATAGGGACAGAATGAACATTTTAATAAACATAAATAAAGTGATTTATTTCCATTATATCTACATAAAACTTTTTTTTTTTTTACTATACACCAACCCTCCCTCTCCCCCACTACTCTCTTCTCACAAACATACAACTAAAAAATGCTAGAAACAATGCTGCCAAACAGGAACCTCAGTTCACAAATGGTAAACATGAAAGCAGCAAAAACCTATTTTAATAAATGTTAGGGTAGAAAAGGACCCTGAATTATTTTTGTGTAAAGGAAACTCACACAAAGTTATACTCAAGACTGAAAAATAACTCAAAACACTCCTTAAAGCAACATTAGTAGCAAAACTGGTTGCCATTACATCTGGAAACAAAGAAGAATGCTATCTTTACAGGTATTATTTACTAAATTGTGGATTGTACTATCCATGAAAAGTATGTGGCCATCAGAAATAATACGTATGAAAACATAAGTATATATGGAATTCTAAAGTATTTAAAATTAAAAATTAAAAACTTCAGCATAAATTCGGGTTTTAAAAGTCCATCTCATATGTAAGAACTTAAAAAGAAAATTTCCCACTGTAATCTTCCTTTTACTTCAACAAGACAGAATGGGCAAGAAAAGAGAAGGAAAGAAGACAACAAAAAGATATGAAAGTACAAGAGCATCAGGGATAAAGAGCAAGCTAAGAGGGCATCACATAAGAGTACACAAACTCTACGAAAGAACTGTAAAGCTATAAATTCAGTTAACTATCCAAACTCTATCACAAGATTCACTATGAAAAAACTGTAAAGCTGTAAATACAGTTAACTAAAAATATGAAATTAAAATCAAAGTTGAAAGCTAAAAATCTAAGAATTTAATCCATTAAGAAAGTTTTTATGAATCCTTTCCTAATGAGGGTCAGGGGTGGGACTAACGGGACCTTCCAGTACTAGAAAACAAAGACTGTGGGAAAAGATTTTAACCCCTCCCACCAAAGAATTTTACCCAGTGATTAAGGCTACATATAATGTAGTATATATATTAGTCTACTAGGTTCTAAGGACATTCCTCAGTTAGTTACATAACAGATCCAGATTCAAGGCATCTCTTTAAATTAGGTCACTCACATAATTCCTACAGTGTAAGAAAGATACAGGTATATGCTTATGGTGCTGGAATTCATCATCCTATATGAATAACTTAAAATTTAAATTATGAAAGCACTAATAATACTGTACAGGTATCAAACACCAATTTCATATCTTTTATATCAAGCAATGTATTCTGAGAGGGTAATCTACTTTCCTTACACAGAAATTAGTTAAATATTGTGATTTAAATAGATTCCACAGTTAAGAGTGCAGTGTAGTGAGGAAATGTACAAAAGTATCCAGACATCAGTTGAGTTTACAATCAAATTGGAGAGAGAATATCACATAAAAACAATTTAAGAAAGCTTATTAAGAAGTGCAAGTAGTAAATATAAACTGATACTAAATATACACCAATAAAAATATTCAAACAAGTTATTTTTCAAAGTACACACCAATAAGAAGTTTTATATTTATCTCAATTAGGTTGCCATCACTGAGAAATTTTGCTTCTAAAACCAGCTTACAAGTCACAAAAGGAAATCTGCCTCATTACTCTGAACTCAATTTGGACCTCAAACAGTACTACCCAGACAAATCATTTCATTAGACCTGAAAAATAACTCTTGGTTGCTCCCCAAAATCAAATCCACCTTGAAAGAATGAAGATTTCCCCCTCCAGAAATTCCAAAGACTATTTCATACTCTGGAAGCAACTCCTAAATAATTCCCCAGATGTTTTAAGAAAAGGCAGGACTTCCGCTTTCAGAAAAGATGGAGTAACAGGGACCATATATTACCCTTGCAAGTAAAAAAACAGTACAACTGAAAAACTGGACAAAATATATAAAACAATGGTTTTCAAAACATTGGACATCAGGCAAGGAAGGACAGTGATGTCTGAGAAATGCTAAACTAACAAGGTGAGCCCTACAACTGTCCGAGCTTGCTACACAGGGAAAGATTCCAGGCCACAGAGAAAGGAGATGGAACCCTGGTGGAACTGAGAGACCTCCCTTAGTTGAGGACATGGAACACGGAACTGGGATTCTGGGAAGGCCAAAGCAACTAGAGTTTGCAGTGTACAGTACTGGAGAGGAAAGAGCTGCACAGAGAAAGAACTCCATAGATCTGCATGGGAACCCTCAAGTATTCAACTAAGTACTAGTTAAGTAACAAAAAAAAATAGCTAACACCACACTTAATAGTACAATGCTTTCCCCTTAAGTCTCAGAAAAAAGGAAGAACACACATTAGCACTACTTCTATTCCAATGCAGCACTTGAGGTCCTAGCTAGTACAATAAGGCAAGAATTAGAACTCAAATACTAAAAGTAAAACTGTGTTTCTTTATAAATAATATAATTGTATATGTAAAAAAACAAAGCAACCTACAAAAATGGTACTAGACATATGAATGAAATTAGTGAAGTTTATTTAGTTTATTGTAGTCGTAACTGTATAAATAAAAACAAACTGTGTCCAAATGAAGAGGGTTCTAATAAAGTGTAGAGAAGGCTTTCTCAGAGAGAGAAACAAAATAATTTGGAATCCAGAAACCGGGAAAATATTTTATGTAAGGCATAGCCTTGATAGAGTATGAGGATAAAGGGGGAGAAAATCATATGGAAATAGAGAAAAGACTGTATGGAAGCAGGCAAAGACTCAAAACCAGGGAGTGATGGCTGACAGGTGAAGCAACGGAGGAGCTTGCCTCTGACACAGGGGTTTCCATCTGACAGAATAAGAAAGCATACATTGGCAACGAAGGAAAAGTAAAACAGTATGTAGTAAACATTTTCTAGAAAGAAACTGGAAAAGGACAACTGACAGGAAGCTGCTGTAATAATCCAGCCAAGCCTGAAGATGACTTACAATCAGGATGGTAGCATGGAAACAAAAACAACTGGCTCAAAGTCCAAAACCACAGAGAAAAGAGCTAAAAAATGTGGCAGTGTTTCGAGATCCTTTGTTTCAGAATTTCAAGATTCAGGTATTAGGAGAATGAGTTGCCAAAGATAGGACCCAATAGAGTCACCAACTCTTTCAGGGAGGTAAAGCAGAGGCCCCACTCTAGCCTTCAGAGTTAACCTTCCTGAAGAACACCCTGAATGAAGGTCTTTAGGAGGTCGAAGGAAAACAAGAGAAAATGAAATTGAATATGCATTTTTTAAAGTACAGTAAATAAAGTCTAGAGAGCATCCACTTCCAAAGCAAACATGCTGTATCAGTGCTGAGCCCTGGCTCTGGCAGATTCAGGAAGCACAGGGTGGTGTCATGGGCTGAGGCCACCACACAAGCTGTCAATGGGGCACAGGTCCCCTTTTTAAAGTTTTCAAACCAGCCCTTACTGGCTTGAAATGTGATGTCTTTCGCATTTTCATTCTCCTGTTTTGCTTTGTTATCCCGACAAAGAGCCTTTTCATTAATTCTCTTGGTGTTTTAAAAGTAATGTTTTTCCCCCTCTGGACCCATACTTACTCCATATATTGGGAAATGTGGGGGCCTCCTTTCTATACCAATTCACAGACCCACCTACATGGTTTAAGTGGGAATCAGTTATTAGTGTTCCCTTTTGTTTACGGGGATAGAGCCTAACTGCCAAATAAAAACATCATAATTTTAAACACTTTGGTATGAAAATATAAAACTTCTATAGCAAAAAGGTTGACAAAAGAGTGGATTGGTGAAAGATTTATTTTAAAATCTGTTGTCCATAGTACATCTAAGTGGAGGGATTCTATATTTAGAAATCCCACAGAGATATACATCTAAGTAAAATATCTCTCAACAAAAAGGTATTACTGAGCATGCATGATACAGCAGCAGCAAGATTTTCATAGGACAATCGCCTAGCTCCACTGGTGGGCCTCAGTGTCATCTTTACTTTCTCTCCTTCCTCCACATCAGAACCCAGCACATGCTAGTCTTATCGCTTGATAGACTGACTGACTTGAGCATAAGTGAGCCTAAGTTAGCCTCAGCATAAGCCAATTTCCACTTTTTGAGGTTCTTGGTATGTTTTTAAACAGAAAGACATGCCAAAACAGCACTATGAAAGCTGTGGCATATTTAAATGTATACATTTAATAAATTAATACTTTAAGGAAAAAAAATATAATGTAACTACTCTTCACAAGATACAGGATTAATAAACATGTTCATTTCTCATAAACCACGTAATGGGACCTGGTAACTGGAACAAGTTTAAAGTTATAATTAGTATCTTCTTTCAATCCTGTGAATTTCTTAGAATGTTTGCACCTATTATGCGCAAAACATTCTATGGATGCCAAAGGAAAAACAAAGTAGTATAAACTTGTTTTCAGCTCAAGGTATCCAGGAGAGAACCCCTGACTTCCTTTTCTCTAGTTGAGGAGCTGCAAGGAACTTCTAATGATTATCACTCCACCCATGCCCTTGGGAAGAATCTGGCGGTCTTGCCCCTGAAATTACTTGCTACCTTTTCCATCAAGCAGTTTCAATTTTTCTTTCTCTCCTAAGTCCTTCCTGTATACCTTAAAATAGATTTTCTATCTTACCTTAAGATGTTGGTGCCTTCTCAACTTGCTCTACTTCCATTTTCTCTTTCCTTTCTTTTCTAAACACTGAAATAAACGTCACTCACTGATACCATTCTCCCTACCATCCATGATCTCGTCAGCCCCTTATGATCTTGGCCAATAAATGAACACACAGAATTTGTAGCAATCGAATTATAATAGGTCAATTAGCATCTTCTGAGTGTGATCAGCACTACAGGAGCTTAATCACCTCACTCTGAAAAACAGCAAGCTCTGAAAACGCGAAACTGAGAAACACTGCTTAGCCCACAAAGTGTACACTTCCCACAACTGCACCTGAAAACAATTTAGGGATGATAGGATGAAAGATGGCAAGAGATGGAGTGGATTGGGGAAAAGAGTAATAGGGCTGGGAAAGAGGTATGGAAGGGGACAGGAAAGCAAAGAGCTATGGAGCTACAGAGGGAAGTGAAGGAAAATGGTTATCCATTCAATGAATCTTCCTTTCTCCAATTTTGGCTGAGAATCAAATTAAATTAATGCTAGTCAATGAACCACTTGGAGACTTATAGACAGGTAAAGACTTTCAAGCTGTAGAAATTGTCTTTCTCTGTACACATACCCAAGAGGCCCTCCAGGTAATCCTTTCTGATTTCATCCCTTTCACTGGTGCATTATCTGGCCCTTGTGAGATGGATCCGGACTCACCTCAGGCAATCAAGAGTTCACTTCCTTTACTCTCTGCTCCTACAGATAAGCTTAAATGAGTCACCACATTTCTAACTCTGCCTGAAACCATTTGCATGGTTATAGGTACTATACTCAAGGAGAGCATATTAACTAGAAATAACAAGCAGCATTCTGGTTTACAACTGTCTTCTTTGAACAGTACTTTATAATGCCTTTAGGAATTCAAATATATTCCCATGATTATTTCTAAAATCATTTCCAGTTCTAAAATGCAGTGTAATCCAAGAGTCTGACTCTGACATGTCACAGCCTGTAAGCCAGCTGTTGGTCCTGTATCCCAACACCAGCTTTCTAAAGCAGACCACCGTGCTACTGACCTTAATTATGCTCCTTTGTGCATCTGCACAGGCAGTTCCATATGCCCGAAATGCCCTTTTCAAACTCCATGACTTAGTGGGATTGTCACCTTCCCTGGAAAGGCTTTCCTGACTTCCAGGTGTGTTGATGGCTTTTTTTCACCCCTGACCCACTCCTTGAACAATTCAGCTCTTATTACACCAAATGGCACTCATCTGTGTCCATATCTGCCTCGTCCACTTGGCTATGTACTACTTGAGAGCAAAGATCGCCCCTCATCCCCTGTAGTCCTAGCTTTTAACACAGCATTCAGCACACGGTATGCACTCAATGTTCAGTAAAACTGTGGTCACGGAGACCCTAGCATATAAAGATGTTTAAAGGAATAACCATTCTGATAATTTCTAAGAATAGGGATTAAAAGGATACTCATTAACTGAACGACTAAATACAATTTTCAGACAAATTAAAAATTTTAATTACAATATTCTTTCTGTAATCTTAAAATGTTTACCTATTACAAGTAGAAATTAAGAAAAAAATAAACCTGGAGACAACTTAAAAAAGAAAGCCCCTTCCTGTTCTTATATATTTATTGAAGCCATTAGTATGACTAAGCTTGTTTTTAAATTCTATTTTCAGTTCTCTCTTCTAACTTAATTTGAAAAATATTTATTGAAAACCTACTATGCACACCTTATAGTCCTAGATACTGGTGATCCAAACATGAACACAACAGAGAATGCATTTTTATGTATGTAGCTATGTATGTTCTAGTGTGGAAACAATATACAAATTAAATGATTATTCAATTATTAAGTGCCCTGAGAGTTTAAAAGGAGCACATCTCCAAATCTGAGGTAGGAGTGATAAGTCATATAGAAAGCTATATATAAGGGGGTGATAAGAAGTGACGTATTAAACTGAGCTCTGAGGACTGAAGAGGCATCAACTAAGGTTGGGTGGGGGCCGGGGGTGTTCCCAGCTCATGAAAACAGCAAATGCAACAAAGACACCTTGAATGAGAAGGAACATACATTTCAAGAACCAGAAGAGGGTCAATGTGGCAAGAGTTCAGGCAGAAAAGAGGAGAGTGGCAGGAGATGAGGCAGGGTCTTTACTGGGCATTCAGTGAACAAGACAGACCAGGTACTTACTCTCAATACATTTATATTCCAGAGGGGAGAAAGCAGCGTTTGGGGACTCGTTACATTTTTAATGAGGGAAGAAATATGATCAGACTTACATTTGTTTTTTTAAGTACAGTAAATGTTTTATATTTGAGGTATAACATATACAGAACAGATATGAAAGATTATTTCAATTTGATAAAGCAGAGAATTCCCTACCTAAAACACAAAACTGAGATACTTAAAAGCGAAGTTATTTATTCCAGGTTATTTATTCAACAAACATTTGCATACCTACAATATGGTAGGCACAGTACAGTGTGCACTTGGGGATCCAGAGATGAATGTAACACATTCTTGCTCTTAAGAAATGCATCATCTAGAAACACAGTACAGTGTAGTCCCTGCTAGAAATTAGTAAGTATAAGAGAGCAGAGAGGAATTAAATAGTCCTATAAAGAATAATAATTTCATCTCTGTGTTAAAGGGGCATTTTTTCACACAATTATAGGTTTTAAGACTCAATCATTCATGTGCTTGCACACAGGTAATACTCATGCAGACATCTGCAATATAAACTAACCTTTTAACTCCTAGTTCAGTGTCATTCCACTAGCTAGCTGCATCCCTAACACTGGAAGAGTACATGCATTAATTTCAAGGAGCTCTTCTCTTGAAGCTGCTTTTAGAGCCAGATTACAAACCACAAAAAGAAAATTAAAGCCAAACCTCATTTTTGACCCATCTTGACAACCCACAACAATATCTAAACATAGTTTTTTTAAAGCAAATCTTAATTCAGAAGAAATGATCCTATGAAGACAATCAAGAAAAATGCCATATGCTCCATAATTCATGATCTCTGTCCTCAAAGGACTTATATTTCAGTTTCTAATTGGAAATATCAAACATAGCACATAAAGAGAAAAAACAAAATACAAGGTGGCATTTGTTCATTTAAAATATGTATAGACTGCCTAATACAGGCCCGGTCAGGAGCTGTCTTAGGGATACAAAGGTAAGGAAGATAGAAGCCCGTCTCACAGAGCTCATGGGGGACACAACCACACACAGGCTAGGACAATCAGAGCTGCGATTAGGCAGGTACACACACAGATGAGAACACAAGAGGCTGTGCACAGTTGCCACTGGTTCTAACTCGTCCGGTATCTCTTCCCACTGGTTAGTACCCATGCCTTATCAGCTATTAAATATTTTAAATAATATCCCTAATTATAATACAAAGCCTTAGCTATTAAATATTTTAATAATATCCCTGATTATAATACAAACTGATAATTATAAGTAATTGCTATATGAAAAAATAGTGACACAAAAAAACTAATGTTAAAAGGGATTCAGAAGAAGGTTCAAAAGAGATGGTGAGAACTGAAATTCAGGGGCGGCCTTGGGATTCCCAGGATTTCTCAGCAAGGAAGGTTAGCATATTTGGATAAGGAGCTGCTTCTAGAGGTAAGGGGATTAGTTATCAAAAGACCAGTGGCTGGAATTATCCCATATATAGCCCTTCAACTATGCTGAGGGCTGGGATTAAAGCTGTGCTGTCCAACAAGGTAGCAACTAACCACATGTGGCTACTGAGCACTTAAAATGTGGTTAATCCGAATCTGAGATGTTGTAAATTAAAAATATACCTCAACAACTTTTTTACTGAATACGTTTACATAATAATATTCTGGATATACTGAGGTAAATAAAATATTATAAAAACAATTTCACTTTCTACTTTTATAAATGTGCTATTAGAAAATTTAAGAGTACCTAAGTGGCTCACATTTGTGGCTTGCATTCTATTTCTGTTGGATAGTGCTAGTCCAGAAATCTTTAAATAACAAGCTAAAGATTTCAACCCTTTAGGCAATACCACTGAAGGTTTTCAAATTTAAGTGCCTGCAGTGGATTTGGGGAGGGGCAGGAAACATAAACAAAGCACTGTTTCAGGAAGATTAGCATGGGGGCAATCTGTAGGGTCAAGACACTGGAGGCAGTTGTCAAAGTCAAAAGGCAGGCAAATGTCAAAGGGTAAAGAGGCTCAGCTGGAAAGTATACACAAGGTCTTTAGAAGTCCTACACCCGGTGGACAGAGGAAGAAAAAAAAATCAAGAGCAGGGTGAGGTGAGGGAAGAATAACAGCTGCAAGCACTGACCCCAGCCTGGATAAGCAAGGTGCGCTGCTCAGTGGACTTAGCAAGCTCTGCGGGTTAGGTTAGATCTGGTTTCTAGCTCAGTGGTAAGGGGTCCAAAGCAGAGATACATTCAGAAGGAGAACAGGATTTGTATCCTCTTCAGTAATTTCAGATCTATCCCTATGCGGCAAAACCTCCAACAGTGGGATCAAGTCCCAGAGAAGGTAGAAGGGTGAAAGCAAGGCTACCAAAAACTGTAAGATTATCAATAAATTATAAAAGCCAAAGCCCAGACTCACAAGACAGGCAACAAATATTTACAGGGAGTTTGCTGTATGCCTGATACTTAGCTCAGCTCTGGGGACACAGGAAACAAAAGAGGTATGATCCTGAATCACAAATTGTGGTGAGAGCTATTAAAAAAGAAGGGAGCTCTGAGAGATCTGAGGGTAGATGCAGATAGTGGGACTAGATCATAAAGGAAAGCCTCTCTTAAGAAGTGACAATTTAATCTGAACCCTGAAATCAGGTGGGTGAAGACTAGGAAGAAGTAGGGGAAGAGCAGCCCAAGCCAGGACACTGGTATGTACAAAAATCTTAAGGCTGGAAAAGGCTAGGGTAATTCAAGGAACTGAAAGAAAGACCATGGAGTTAGAATGTCAGAAAGGGTGTGCACCATAAAAGAGGATAAAAAAGGTTGGAGAGGCAGGTCAAGGCCAGATCTTGCAGATCTTCATAGGATAGAAAATAAAATCCCAAGCCAGCCTGACTGCAATCAGAAGCCACAAAGGGTTTTGCTGAGGTTGTAAGCACTCCACCTACCTATACTTCACTCACCTACTGAACCAGAGCCAGCCTGATGGCAAAAAGGTGGGAGCCGGTATTTGTACCTGGGTACACGTATTTGCAACAGGATTTCAGATATGGGATAAAAGAGTTTATTATAAAGCCCTCCAAGTGTTCCAGGATTGCAAGCCTGGGAAGTTGGCACCACCAAGACAAACAGAAACATCTTATAGAAGAGAGGGTTTGAGAGGCTTAGATGGGAGGCAAAGTTAGGCATAACTTTAAAATACTGAGTATAAAGGAATAATGAAAAAAACCCCAGGTATAAATGTTGATGTTGTTTTAGAGTATACAAGAAAAGTGAGGCATGAATATGTAAGTTAGTAGATAGTGTAAGTTGACAGATAGTATAAGTCTCAAAAGTAACTAACATTTTCAAGGAATAGAAAAAGAGAAAAAAACAAAAGGAGCCTAAGCCTGATCCTTAATATCTGTTTATCTCTGGGACAGAAGTCAGGAGAAAGAGCTATCCAAAACATTATCAAAAAGCATGAGTAAGCTTTTTGAGGATTATGGATCTGCTCTGTATCTTGACTGAATATAGTGGTTACATGAATCTATACATGTTTTAACATTCATAGAACTGCACACACACTTAAAATCAGTATTACTATACATTATTTTAAAAACAATTTTTAAAAGGCATATGGGTAGTCAAGGACTGACTGCTACAGGGAGACAGAATAAAGCCCCAAAAGATGCTCTGGGAAATTTAACCATTAGGTAACTGGCAACCTTGGCCTCAGTGAGTGAGTGGTGAGCTGGGAGCCAGACTGAAAAGGTTCAAAGAATGAGCAGAGAAGGGAAGTACTCAATGTAACTTCCTCTCTTAGAACTCTGAAAGGCGAAAGAAGAACAGAATGGTACAATAGCTCAAACAGATAAATAAGTGGAACTGGGAGACTTAGCAATCAGGCAGGGCCAAACTTTCAAGACCTTGTAAGTTGCTCCAGTTTTCTTCTTCTAGAACATGCACTTACTCATGAACTTTCTTAAAGTCCCACTAAAGTAAAACTACTAAAACGAACCTGAAGTCACTACATTTTTAACTCTGCTCCTTAGTCAACTAACATTTACTGTACTCTTACTATGTGCTAAGCACTGTGCTAGACACAAAAGTAACATCTGGTCCCTCGACAAGCACACAGGATCCATCAGTACAGCAAAATACTGGAGAGGACATCTGCACAAAAGGCTCTAAGAGCCTTGACCTCTGAATTAAATGCATGTTTATTATTCATAAAAATCAAAAAGGAAAGAAATAAAAACAAAACTAGGTATGCTTTCATAGAAATATTCTTAATTTTTAAACACTAAGTTTTAGCATTAAATTCTGAAGTTAGGTATGAGCAGCCTAATCATCAAGGGGCAATTCCCTTTCCTTTTTCTATTTTTCGTTGTTGTTTTTGCCTTTCTTCCTCTGGATAATTTAGGAGGCAAAATGGAACAAACACAGGCTTTGAAACGAGACCTGAGACTAAACCTATGCCCTGGAACTTTCTAGCTGTGTGGCTCTTGGAGGCTCCTTTTCTCATCCATTTAAACAGTAACGATACCTACCCTACAGGCTTGAGGTGAGGAATAGGAAAAAAATATATATGGAGAGGTTGGCATATGGGAAGCATACAGCAAATGTTAACTAACATTATTACTAAAAGTTGAACAAATAGTATTGTTCTAACTTAAAACATTAAGTGCTTCCATTTAAACGAGAGAAAAACTTTTTTCAAGGGCATTATATTTATATGCTACTTTGGAAAAAAGCTTGGGAATTTCTTCTCTTCAATCCTATCAGAAACTATTCTGCTCAAATAATGATGTTTGAGACAAGCACTTAAAAACAGCCAAGAACTAAGAAAATATAACGGCACCATTATCATCGTCTGGTCCCAAGTGAGACAAGCGAGTCTGATGTGTGTTCTGGAAACTTGCCTGAGCATAGGGACCTACTACATTCACATCCTCCCTACTGCACACCAACAGTGACACTGCACACTGTGGAGGTGCAAGACAGCGTGCTAAAGTTCTCCTTTTCAAGAGGCATTTACATAACACTACCCAAAGAATAAATATTGTTTCAAAGCCAAGATCACTGATGCTTCTCCAAATTAATAGGAAACCCTCATACTATTGAAAAGTCCCACAACAACGAAGGAAAAAGCCTCTATTGTTAAACTTTAAAAAAATACTAAGATGTAAGTTTTCCATATTCCGTTATTTCTGTATGCTTAACCATAGTGGGAGGGGTCCCAACAAATGACGTTTTATTCATTGACTATGGAGAAATATCTGGCCAATTTTGTTGTATAATTTTGCTTATATTGTAATACAAATTACCAACTTTTAATTCGCCTTATTCCTCGCTCAATTTCTAGCATATAAGCTAAGCAATAAAAGAGCCAAAAGATACAAAAGAAAGCAAAGGGCCAGAAACGACCCAGACTGGTACCCAGTGCTCAAAGAATTGAACGAAGGGCTACCTAAAGCGCCTGACGACAGGCTATATACCGTTCCTGGGTGTCTGTAGCCACTACAGTGGTTTAGCCCACTTTGGGCTAATAAACCTGCTAATTTGAAACTAAGGGGCGCCGCATCAGGGGAAGGCAGAAAATACTCCTAGGGCTGTTTCGCCTGCGGATAATTCCCCCTGCCCCGTATTTCCTCGTTTAAAGTCTGAATCGCCCCTCGAAGGTGGCCGCACGCTCTGGGCTCTGAGGGTGAGGGTTGGGATGACCCCGGCTGGGAGAAGCAGGAGCACGTTCACTCCGTCCCGCAGGTCGCGCACACAGGCTCCCGGGCCTGACGCCTCCCACTGCCACCACCGGGCAGGGGTCCCAAGCGCCTTGGCGGCCCCGGCTCGGCGCCGCGACCGGGAGTCCCTCCCTGCCCCTAGGCCCCCAGCGACGGAAACGAACCCGTCTCGGCCAGCCCACCCGGAAGCCCTCCCCCAGCTCACACCTGCTGGCGCGTGACGCCCGGAGCCTCGCGCGCCCGCCCGAAGCGGCCCGGCCATTTCGGGCGCCCCTTCCCAGCGTGCGGACGTCGCCCCAGTCCCTCCATGCCCCAGGTCAAACCCACCGGACTCTCGCCCCCACGGGGCACGCGCTCAACGCCCCCGCCCCCGCCGGGCCCCGCGCGCGCTCACGCCCCTACGGCCCTCTCCCCGTCGCGCGCGCTCACTCGCGAGAACACGCACACGCTGCGCCTCCGCTTGACAGGCCAGCCCGTGCGGCGCGCTCCGGCGGGCGTCTTAGCCCGCCGGGCCGGCCCGCTCTGACTGGGGGAGGGGAAAGGCGGACGAGGCCGTCGGTCCTCACTCACCGCTGAGCCTTGCGGCTCCAAGTGCGCGGCGTTCCGCTGTGTGAGGCGATGCGCTGCGATGCGCGCGGTCCCCACTTTTCCGCAGGCAATGGAGGCTACGTCGTAGGGGGACTAAGAGCCGCGGGGGGGCCACTCTCTCCCGCTTCACCTCCCAGAAACAAGGGGACCCCAGAAACTAAAAACAAAATAAACAAACTTTCCCCTCCGCCTCCCTCCCCCAAATCCACAACACAAACACTCGGGGGCCCGCCCAGAGCCCCACTCCATTGGCCGCAGGGAAGATGCTTCCGGCTCTTACTGGCTCCTTTTTGTGCCCGTCAAGCTGCTGTTCCGCCCCTCCAAGTCCTCGCGGCTGCCGACGTCCCTCATTGGTCAAGTGCTTCCCGTTTGACGAGCTAGGATTGGCTGGGCTGCCTGCGCCAATCATTTGGGGACACACCCCCTCAGCATCCCAGAGGCCGCTTCCTCGGTCGCGGACCCGGAGAGGTTAAGGGGAAACTAGAGCATGATGGCGGCCAGCTCACTTGGCTCAACCATAGGCCTTTTTCTTTTTTTAGCTTATTAGTGCCTCGCTCCTTTGCTGTTTCCCCCGTGCTCCTCTCTCCATTCAGTACGGCCTAATAACGGAATCTATACGTGCCGGCCCCTAGGTTTATCCCCTTGAAGTACTGAGTGTAGTCTCGTTATGTTTCATTGGATTGTTAGGATGTCACTCCTTAGTCAAATCTTCAAACGATTGGTGGAACGGCAAGAAAGCCCGTCCAACAACAAGGGCTAGTGCCATTGGTTTGTCTCCACCGAGATCTTTCCTGGCACCTTATTGGGCAAATAGGCACGTGGGTCAGGTCTGGATTCTCTGAGCTGCGACTAAGTTCGCTTGGGAGTTTGGGTCGACCGTGGTCGCTTCTCCTGTAGTTGACAATAATGACTGACATTTATTGCGTGCCTGCTTTGTGCCAGCTACTGTGTTGTGTTGAGTTATTTACAGGGAATATCTGATTAAACTTATGAGTTTTCCATTCTCTCAGTTTTACAGATAGGAAACTAAGGCTCCACAGAGGTTAGGAAATTTGCCCAAGGTCACCCAGATAGCAACATTTGCCCTATATACATAGGATCTATATGTCTGAATCCAGAGCGTTCCCTTAGCCCATAATCATACCTGTCAGCCAACCCAACATCTTTAAAACATTTCATTCAGAACCCAAGTTTCTCAATCAGTTTCTGGGTGTGACACTAGGGTTATGGAAAGGTTGTCATTGCCAACACCACATCCTCCTTTCCAGCCATTCCTTCCCAACCTAAATTAAACACTCTTGGTGTGTCCTGACCAGAAGCCCAGCTACCTCTATATTCATCTCAGCTTTGTAGATGGACATTTCTACCACAAGCCTACCTCCCCAACCTCACCCATCCACCTCCAGCTCACTCTTTGGAGAAGATCCCCAAGAGCTGGAAACAAGGAGAAAGTCTAAAGGGAGAGAAAGAATAAATCGCTTTAGAAATAAATTATTGTATGTAAATAGAATAGCCCTTCAACTCCTGGAAAGCTTCCAGAGTAGCCCCTGATGCTGTGCAAGACACTGTGCTCCTGGCTTGTGGCCATTGGATTCTTTCTCTGTGGCATCTTTCAGCAAAGTAAATCCAACATTCCAGCCAGAGGAGGGCAGGATGCTTAGGACCCACTGCCAAAGAGCCAGCCCCAGCCTCTGGGACTGAAATGACCTCCAGGAGTACAGTACTGGACTGTAGCCCACATTCCATCTTGAGTAATTAACATTTTACCATCCCAAATCTCCATCCCCTGTAGCTTCAGTGGGATCACCACCCTTGTTTCACTTCCTGATTCAAGCGGTTGTGTAACCTAGTTGGCACTGCCTTAATAATAAAACAACCACTGTAACACAGAAATAATGCTCAACACTTACAGCCTTTTAGCAGAGGAAGACAAGGCATTTCACAAACATTAATTAACATTAAATAGCAGGTTTTCCTAGGGCAATTGCCAGCAGTAGGACAGAAGAAAAATAATGAGTCAAATTCTAATAAAGGTTCTATGAATCTGAATATTTGTAACAACGGCATTCTGAACCAGAGAATTCTGAACAAGGAAACACAATGAATGAGAAATGATCAGAGTCCAAACCTTCTTTATCTTCATAGTTGGTTGGTTGTACCTCTGCTTTAACCCTTAGATTCACGCTTGGTTTTATAGTTAATTATTGGATACGTCTGTCTCCTCACCTTAGTTGTAAGTTTCTTAAAAAGAAATGGTTTCTTTTTCATCTTTGTATCCCTTGAATTGCTCTGATTATAAAAGGTTCCCAAATAAATAATTATTCAGTAAATGTTTATTCAGCCTGTCAGCACCTTGCTAAGATACAAGGGCTACACAGATGAATAAAACACCTCTGCCTGCAGGGACCTCAGTCTAGTGGGGGTGGCCAACAGGTAAACAGATAATTACAGTGCAGGTGACTTGAAAGAACATGGGAGGGACCCGAGGCTCAGCCTTGGCAGGACAGGGATGGCTTCCTGGAAGAAATGACATCTACAAGGAGAGCTAAAGGATTGTGGTTAGTTAGGCAAGAGACTGGTGACGTGTAGGGACCTGCAGCATTTGCTCTCTGGGGCTAGGGAGCAGGATAGGAATAACCAAGAGTTGACAAAGCCTGTCCATCCTACAGTCTTTGAGAGCCTTCAGATATCTGTCCACAATACCCTGTTGTACTTTTCCTCCCCAGGAGAAAGCAGGAAGCTGGAAACTCTGCCGTGTTTGCCCACTTGAGAATAAACTAATTTCCAAATAAAAGTGCCATTTTTCCAATCATAAAAGTAACATTGAGTAAAGATTTCAGACTATACAGACAGTTTTAAAGTGGAAAATAAAAGTTTCCCTAAGGCCCACTACTAGTCCCAACAGCTGTTAAGGAAGATTATCTTCCCAGTCTCTTTTGTGAATAGACCCACATGTGGATTTCTTCTTCCAGTAAACAGTGAATTATGGTTTAGGGTCTTGTCTGCATTTTGAGAGTTCTCATTGCTCAGAACTGCAGCTCTAGATAGAACCTCTCCTCACTTTCAATAATTATGGGAAGGAAGCCAATAAATCAACCAAATATTTATTGTGGAGGACGATGGTTTCAAATTCCTGTCACAGGAGATGACAAACTACCACCTGTTCCAGGACTTTGGGGCTTGGTCATCCTAATGTAGAGACAATGAATTGGGGGTCAGGGGAAGGGAGGGTCCTGCTTTGCTCATTGCCCCAGGGCTTACTAGCATATTTTGGTGGCAATGAAGTCATTCTGTGTCCTGAAAAGACAGCCCAGGCCAGAACATGACATGCTGGATTGCTCTTCTATGCTCTTCCTCATTTCTTCTCTGCATCCTACTTGGAGAAGATATTTTTTGTTTGTTTGTTCGTTCCAACTCACCCAGCTTTGAGAGTAAAAAGACTCACCAAGCCCTGCACAATTGTAATACAGGCTAAGTGCAGTATGTTCTTGGAGTGCTATACTATTCTTAGAGCTCTATATGTGGTGTTCTATACAGTTGGCTTTTTGCTGGAAGGGAAGGCAGATTTAATGAGTGATAGCTGCCTTGGATAGCTACCAAAAGTGCTCTAAGCCATGCCAAGCAACAGGCCTTCCTTTTTCTCCTTGATTGTTCTGTGATCCCTGAATGCATTGCACTAGCCTGGACAAAATCCAATGCAATGGGAATTTCTGCGAATGATTCTACAATGACCCATAAGCTTGGGGTGACATAGCCAGCTGGATTTGCTCCATTTCTGATTTCTGCAGCACAGGAGACCTCCTTCTACCCTTTACACTGGCCTCTCATTGCTATGAGACATTTGGAAGTGTTTGTAAAGCATTCTCCAATTCTCCAAACTTGTAACCATGGGAAGATCCCTGTAAAGGAACCTAATCCAAAAAACGAGAGGACAGCTGACAGATGATACCGCCCGCTTGGGTAGTGGGTGTGGCCACAGCCAAGGCCAAGAGCAGTGAGGGAGAACTTTTTAGAAGGTGTCGATTACAGAGGACATGCTCATAAGCATTTATTACATGTCTCGTAGCATTTATTGTGCAACAAGCCCATGTGACAGATGCTGTCCCACTTCTAAATCACCTCTCATTTCTTATGACTAAACTTCCTGAAAAGCTCCTAGTGAAGCAGCACACACTGGACCGCTCCTGTGTGCTGGCTAGAGCCACAGGAGGTTCACAAGAGAACGAGGAGAAGTGGCTGTTAATAATAGCTGCACTTTTGTGCAACTTGCTTGTGTGTCAGACACTGTACTGAGGGCTTTATGTAGATCATGGCAATTAATCTCTGCAACAACTGTGGTTATCCCCATTTCCCAGATATAGAAACTGAAGGGCTGCCTAACTTGCCCTAGGTCACCACAGGTAATAACTTCGCAGCTGAACCTGACAGTCTGACTCCAATGAGTAAGCTCTTTTCCATGCCATTTTCTTGCTCCTGAGAGGTCTGCCTCAAGAATGCCACAGTGCAGCAAAGGAGACAACCAGCCTCGAAATAAACAATTGTCCTCATATCCCTTATTAGCTCAAACCCATGCACTTCCTCCCTACAGATTTTGGATGAGAGGTGCTCGTCTTCCAGGCTAAATTACTGCCTTTGACCGCCCTTCCTCTGCACCCCGGCTGGGATGTGGCTCTCCTCCCACCATCTTCAAAATAACCTCTTTCCTTCCCACCTGCCCTTTTCCGTTCTATTTCCTTTTCTCAGCTTGTTAAATAATGTAATGACGCGTGGCCATCTCCACCACTGGCACTCCCTAATTCTTTAAACCTGACTTCTAGCCCCCCTTTCTATTGAAACTCACATTTCTAAGCTCACCTCTGACCTCTTTGTGGCCAAGATCCAAGAGACTTTCTCAGTGCTTGTTTCCATGGCTTCACCGCTACATTTTACTCTGAGAATCTTCTCTTGGCTTCTCAAAATAGCCAGCTTCCCTCCTACCCCTACAACTGTTTCTGCTCTTTTTCATACTGCCTCTTTCTCTAAAAGCTCCTTCAAAGGAGTGTGTCTGCTCTCCTTGCCTTATGTTGCTTTCTGGGGGTGTGGGGGCAGGGGTGCAGAGCGGGGTCGTTATCCTGCCTCCCCCTGTAAGATCGCGATTTTCATCTCTCCATCTCCAGCCTTCTTTCTGCAGCCCACTTGCTGTGTGATCTTGTTCACATCATGTAAACTGTCTGAGCTTCAGTTTCCTCATTTCTGAAATGAATATATTGAATCAGATTTGTTATTCTAGACTCAGATAATGATTAAGAGTAAAATTCTTAAGCATATATGATACCAGGCAGGACCAGCTACATAATTAGTGACCGTGCAAAATGAAAGCATGGGGCTTGATTATTAAGAATGTCAAGACAGCAACCACAGAGCACTAAACCAGTTGTGGGGCCCTTCACCTTCTGAGTGTGAGGCCCTACGGAACAACTCATGTTGCGTGGCCATGAAGCTGGCCCTGGTGCCAGGCCTCGTTCTAAAAAATTTACATGTATTAACTTACTCAATCCTCATCTCATGAGGTAGATGCAGATGAGGAAACTAAGGCAGAGAGAGGTTAAGTAGTTGTTCAAGGTCTTAGTTTTTCATTGGAGGAGATGAGAAGAATGACACATGTCAGCTGCTGGTGGTGTGAGATTCTTGGGGTGAAGGAATGTTTCCTCCAGGGGACCCCTCCAGAGGACTTCCTGGTGGTCCCTAAACTGGGCCACTCCCATCCGTTCCTCAGTGAGTTTGCCCCTGCACTTTTGCTGCTTAGGCTGCCCCTTCCTCCTTTCCCTGAACCAAGGTCTACACTTCCTTCAAAGCTCATTTCAAGTCCCTCCTCCGCTAAGGGGCTTCTGGAGCAGAGAAGCCAGGCCTGCATCTCTCTTCGCCTGGGTTCTCTTCAGTACCCCAGGTAGAGTAGGATCCACCCCAGCCTGGCCTCGGGGATTACTTACAGCCTCCCAGGGTTGCCACTGCTCACTTTCTCACTGATAACCAATCCTACGAGGCTAGAGAGAAAACTTTAAACGTCTCTTCACGACCCTACAACAGGTTGTGATACCTGTCTCACCAGACTGAGAGGCATTGAGGACAGACACTGTATCTGAATCTTCCCTATATCTTTAATGCTTATAATTCTCTTGAAAGGGTTCTTGCTAGACTCTGACCCTTTCCCTGGAACACCTTGCCTCATTCTCCCCTCCACCATTCACTCCTTAGGTGTTGGCTCATAGATCACCTCCTCCTCCTCCAGAAAGCCTCCCCTGATCTTCACCCCCAGGTTGCCTTAAGTGCATCCTCTGGGCTCCCACACCTCCTGTGCTCCCCTATTGTAATGCTTCCCAACCAGATTATGGAAAGCTTGAAGGCAGAGACCAGGCCTGTCTCATAGTACCTGGGACACAGTAAGTTCTCAATAAGTTTGAACAAATGAATGAATAAACATAATATGAAAAACATGTTGGTCAAAACTCTAGGCTCTCAGGGCTGTGCACCTGATGGGTACTTGAAATGGGTGAAAATCAGCAACAACTCTAGAATTTATGTTTAGAGGAGGGCTTAGGGGCAGCAATCTGGTTGGGGGAGGGGGACTTACAGATTTTTCTTGACAGAATAATGACCAAGTAAGGATCACAGGCGTAAGAGTTGGGAGGTAGTGTTGCGAGTATGCAGGTGTCTTGGGCCAGGGGCTGGCAAACAAGGGCTTACAGGCCAAATCCAGCCACCTCCTGTTTTTGCACTGCCCACAAGCTAAGAATGACTTTTACATTTTTAAATGGTTTGGAAAAAATTTTAAAAAGAATATTTTGTGACTCATGACAATTACATGAAATTCGAATTTCAGTGTCCATAAAGTTTGGGGACACAGCCACACCCACTTGTTTACATACCATGTGTGGTTGTCGTAGTGCTACAGCTGCAGTAGTTGTGACAGACATTGAATGCCCACAAAGCTTAGAATACTTACTCTCTGACCATTTACAGATGAAGCTTGCTGGCCTGGGCCACCTTCCTCTTACCCTGAGGGAAGAAACATGCAGCAAACTGGCCACAAGGTGTCAGCATTTTACCGTGATGCTTTCAGCCCCACGCTCTCCAAGGAACCAGAGCGAGGAGTTTGGGTTCTGGGCCCCTACCCCACACTTGCCCTTGAGTGGCTCCCAATCCAGCTGGGGAGACATTGGGGGCTGTATTCACGGAGGCAAGAGATCATAAAAGGCTAAAAGAAAGCTGGGGAGGGTCTGGAGTCTACACAAAGGGTGCAGAACTGGCTTGGGCCCCCAGTGTTTTGGTGCCTGCTGGTAGGCTTTTCTGGATGTGCTGTTTCTTTTGTTTGGGTTGAATTTGTATTTTATATATGAAGGATTCTCCAAACAAACTAAAATTGTTCACTTTACCCAAAACTATCAATAAACAAAAGCTTGGGACTTTTTCACAACCAAATAAGACTGTGGGGTGGAGATGAACACGCTTGAGGGAAATGTGGGGCCGTGCTGAGCAGAGTGGGGGCACAAATGGCATCGCTGGCAGGTTTTCTCCACTTTTCTTTCAAAACCTGAGCCTTGAAACCTCTTTCAGGTGGATGGGCATTTAGCCCTGTGTGCCAACTACTCAACATGCAACTGGCAAATATACAAGGAGGGAGCAAGGGAGAGAATCCGGGGGAGAATGTCCCAAGAGGGGAATGACAGACCGCTGAGTGTGGCAGCACCAGGCGCATCCAGCTGGATACTAAGCTTCTCCTGAATGTTAGCCACTGTGCAAAGTGCTTTACTCCCCACAGCCTGGGAAAGTGGTACCAAAATCACCCCCACTTTACACATAAAGAAACTGAAGTCCCAGGTGTGAAGCAGTTTGCTGGGTCATTTAGCTAATCTGTGGCAAAGTGGGGAATCCAGCCCGAGCCTGCCCGTCTGAACCATCCTTGCTACCACAGGCCTCAGGTAAGATCCCAGCCATGGCATACCCCCAGGCCACCCTAAATGTGCAAGTCCCACCAGGGCCTTCCTGGCTCCCCACTCATCCCCAGCCAAGCTCACAGTGAATATCACTGAATGAACAAATGAAGGAAGCTTTCCAAATACTGCAGGAAGTGCCTTTCCTTGTCTAGTCACTCAACTTCTAAGACCTTCCAGAAGAGCTGAGCCAGGGAGTCCAAGCTGCACTCAGGAAATGAGACTCACCAGGCTTGGTTCTTGGTTCTTAGCACAGGATGGGCTGTGCTTTTCCCTTGCTGTGCATGGAGGACATGGCCACTGCTGGCATACCACCTGTTCTCGCCTCTTCCTCCCTTCCTCCTCCAGCCTCCACACTTCCTGGCTTCTGTGGCAGGTCCTAGCTGGTCTCCTGTGACATGGACATCTGTTCCTGGAGCTGCTTCTTAGTGACTGCAGACAATGCCTAACCTCCTCACTTCACTGGATGAAAACTTGTCTCCAGCTGGCTGTCACTTGGAAAGGCCACAAACAGTGACAGTGCTGTAGGAGAGTCTGGATGACCAGATTCTAGCTGTGACAAATTTCTAGCTGTCCGATGACTTGGGACAAAGTTCCTCATATCGAGACCCTCACTTTCTCCTGTGCTTTTGAAGCATGCAGAGTCTTCCCTGAGCAGCCGAAGAGGCCTGGAGACCTGGGCCCACCCATTCTGGAGCAACTGGAAGATGAAGACTGTCTCCTGAGAATGCATGCTGCAAGAGGCCTTCCTTGAGGAATGGGTGCCATTCTTCCCGGGCGCAGTGCATGCTGCCAGAGCGTGTGTCAGGAAGCAGGGCCTGCCTAACTTTTCAAGGTGTTCTAGATGACTTAGTCATTACTCACCCCAAGAACGCTCGCACATCTGCACCTGCCACCTCTCAACCTTCTCTAAGGGGCATATCCTCTCACCTCTGGTCTGGCTGAGCATGGGGCACCTGTTCTGCACCAAACCTCCTGCCACCGAACAGCAGTGCAGAGGATCACAGAGCTTCATCAGCAGGGGCACAGCCAGATGATAAATTGTATCCACAGTGCATGGCACGGCTAATTAGCTAGTAAGGAGGCTTTGTCGATGTTCACTCATGCTGGTTGTGACACTCCAGGTAGCAATTCCCACCTGGCCTGACCTGAGGAGTGTGGAGGCCTCTCTGCTGTCAGCCTTGCCTGCCTTTGGAGGTGGGACATTGTTGGGCACACAGCTATGTCCCACGGTGCTTTCCGTGCAGGACTTAAGTGAGATGGAAGGGGAACAGATCGGGAGGAAATGTGACAGGGTGCTGAGTGGAGGAAGGCAGATGTGTGCACATAAACACACCTGTTCTGGGGAGTACAAGGCAGTGAAGAGCCAATCAAGTAACTAGGACAGAGATGGAAGATGCTATTTTGTCAGTCACAGAAAGCAAAAGCTTTGACAAGCCAGCCAGCCTCTCTGGGCCAACACGGTCTGTCAAATGGATAACTGCTTTAGGGGGTGCTTGCGCACACCAGAGATACAGGGAAGCTGCCTGTGGGCCTTCGGGGCTGCAAAACAGAGAGCTGTCTTTTTCAAAGGGGGCAACTTTAGCCCCACACTCCCAGACATCGGGTGATGTCTGCAGACATTTTTGGTTGTCCCATCCAGAGGGGTGCTACTGGCATTTAGTGGGTAGAGGCCAGGGGTGCCACTGAACATCCTGCAGTGGGTAGGGCAGCCCCTCCCCCAACTGGAATGCTGTGGCTCCAGTGTCACTAGTGTCAATGATGAGAAACCCCAAGCTAGAGGATCAGGCTCGAATCTGCCTTTTACCTGACGTGGGGTTTGGGGAGAACCGTGTGCCTTGCATGAAAGACGTCAACCATAAGACCTGAGACACTCATCACACAGCTTTGAGACTCAGTCCCCAAATATACAGGGAAACTTTCTCTTAACTTTGTAAAGGGCTGTTTCCTGAGCTTTTTGCAGTTTGAAACCTGCAGGTACTGAAGCATCTGGCATCATGACTGGCATCTAGCAGGTGCTCATAAATTAGAAAGGGTAAAAGTATCATAGATAAAAAAAAAAAATTGCCCATTCCCCCTCTCTGGCCTGTTTCCTCCGTATCTCAAAGCCACCTTTTTTGTCTAGCCTTTCTATTTAAGTTCTATACAGGTAGAGGGTAGTGGTGTTAGCAGAGGCTGTCTTGATAACACCCTTGAAGGATCAGAGGTAGGACTAACCAGATGCCTGGTTAAGAAGCCATCAGAGGAGACGGGGAAGGTTTGCCAAATCCCAAGGGACAGCCTCCCAGCCCTGTGCAGGGGTCTTGCTCCTGCAGGGCAAGGTCGGGGTGGCTGCAGCCTCAGGGGTCTCGGCCCTCAGGTGTCACTGCTCATCAGCAGAGGTCAGCCTTCCCAGAGCCACATCAGGTGCTGACCCTTGACCTACAGAAGCTGGACTCATAGGGTGGACAGTTTGGTGGGGGAGTGGGGAGTGCAGTGGGCTGTGCGCTGGAGGTGCTGCTTCATCCCTGTTCTTCCCAGAGCCTTTTCAATGTTACTAGCCTCCTGGAAGCTGCTGCGGAGGACCCAAGGGCATGATTCACCCTTGAACTTGTCATCCAACTGAGATGGCCAGATGTACCCTTGAGATTTGATGAGAAAGAATATTTCACAAAGCATGTGCAATCGCTGGCGCAGAGGGCCTAAGTAAGTACTGAAGCTCAAGAGGCCAAGAGGCAGAATGGAGCGGCTGGAGCTTCTGCAGACAGGCAAATATTAGAGGCCAAATTTTGGGACTTTAAGACCCTCAGCAATCTCTAGACTACTGTTTCTTCCCAAGCACTCTGGCACTGGAAGGGATCAAGGCCACTTGTCTGAACGTCTGGAAGGGGGTGAGGAAACTGAGACTGGAGGGGACAGGTGCCCTGGCTCACCATGCGCACTCTTCCTGTTCCGTTTGGCTTCCTCTTGCACTCCCACCCACCCTTTGTTTCTATGAAGAAAGTGGGAATGACTCCATCTTAGCACATGGAGAAACTGAGGCAGGAAGGTAGGTTTGGCCCAGGGCTGCAGGGACTTGGAACTTCTGGCCTGGATCCTGCTGCAGGTTAGGACAGGGGATGGAACTGGGCTTGCATGGGGTCAGCAGAGGGTAAAGGGAAATGGTGGGCCTGCTTCTCTAGTAGGGCAGACACAAGAAGCCCTTGGAGCTGGTCCCCTCCGCAACTGGGCCTCCCATCTTGTCCGCAAGGTACCCACTCTCCTCACTAAGGGGAATCTCTTTCCCCCAGTGCAATTTACCCCCCTCAGGCCCCACACCATCAAGGTGACGTCTAGGAGCTGAGATGTGACATCTGCACACCCATTTCCCATCTCCCTCTTCCTTCCCTCCAGAACAGGCATGTGCCACACTGCCAGCACTTCCCAGAACTGTTTAATCCTCATTAAACAGTTAAAAAGCCCAGGGAGGTGTGTCGGGTACTCTGCCCCCCCCCCCAACACCCTAGTAACTTGCCTCAGGATGACAGCGGCCGCCCTGGAAACCAGGCTCACCCTTCCTTTCCCCACCCCTCCCCATCACGAGTGGGGCCAGGCTCTTCTCAAACCAGGGCACCCTGCTGCTTCCTGCTTTCTCAAAGGCCCTGGGTTCCCGCCTCATGCCCCCCCCTGCTCCCTCTCACATCCGCAGCCCGGGCATCTGGGCCCCTCCCCCAGGTGCTGCTGGGGGCCCCAGGGTTTGCAGAAGGAAAGACCAGAGGCGACAGTTCAGTCCAGAAGAGTCTGAGAGAAGCCCCTGGGCGGTGCTTTCACAGCACCTGCAGCCTCGGCTCCCCAGCGGCTCTGACCCAAACTCTCCCTTGTCTGCTCAAGAGCTCTCTAGTCAGACTCCCCCGCACCCACCCTCCTAAGGCACACAGCAGGGAGGGGGCAGAGTGTAGTTTTGGGCAGCTCTCCCCAGCCTGGCACAGTGGCAATTAGGACAGGCCCTGTGGAGGAGGCTAAGGCCTGATTTTGGCAGGAGGCTAAGGCTGGTCTTTGGCTGAAATATAAGGAGAGAAGGCACAAAAGTCCTGGCCTGTGAAGGGGGAGAGAAGGCCATCTCCGGTGTGAGAAAGCTCCCCATACCACCCTACCTCCCACCCTCCTTGGCCAAGCTCTCTTCTCCTGCCTCAGGGTGCAATCAAGGCACATTAAGGGGAGGGAGCAGACCCAGGTAAAGGTACTAGAAAAATCCCATGCAGGCTTGCAGCAGGCAAAATAGCCAAGGAGCCCTGGACCATTGCCAAGACAGTGCTGCACGAAGGGGAGGAGACCTCAGTAGAGGGCATTCAAAATGGAGTGTTAAGGTCTGCCACGGGCTGGTGGGGGGTCTTCCCCTCAGTCCACTCAGAGCCCAGCACAGGAAGCTGCAGGGGCTGGGCAAAGGAGGCCACAGCAGCCGGCGCTTGGCTGGCCTAGCTATACCTCCCACCTTGAGTGCAGAGGCTAGAGCCAGACTGGATCCCTAGCTCAGAGCCTCGTCCTCTTCCCTTTTGCTCCACCAAACCTCCTGGGGGAACCAGAAGCACCAGGAAGCCCAAGGAAGGAGAAGTCAAGGAGCTGGGGCTGTCCTGGAGACCCCATCACATGAAGGTACAGAGACACGGGTTCACCCACTCTGGGGACCTGCAGGGTGAGGCTAGCCTGATGGAGGGAGGAGTTAGGCACAAAGAACAGCGGACACTAGTCAAGCTTCCACTTCATGTAAACAAGGAGGAGAGACCCTGCCCGGTCGCTGGCGCTCTCGCCAACACGTGATTGTCTTGAGATGCCGCAGACTCTCACATCTAGGATTCAAGGTCCCTGGGGCCATGATGGAGGCTGCTGGGTGCAGGCCAGCAGGGGTCTGAAGTGCAAACTGCTGCAGGGTTTGACTTGCATTCTCCACAGGACAGGGCAGGGGGCTTCTGCAGGTCCTGCCCAGCACTGTTTCTCGGCTCAGGAAATCACGCAGTTGCTGGTCTTGGCAGGACTGGGACTTGCTTTACCTGTGGAGATAAGGGACACAAGCAGGGAAGGATGTAAGGGGGGTGCTCAGTCGACTTGCTTCCAGCCACTGTCCTGTGTACTGTCTATGCCTCAAATGTGGGGGCTGGGGTCACTGTCCCCCTCCCAGACTGCTGATCTGGAAACCAGGTTGGTAGGGCCTCCAGGAAAGCATAAGAGAAGATGCTCCCTGTGTTGTAGTCTTAGCAAGAGCTCCACTGGTTGGGACACGGAGGGACCTGCCATCTTCTGACCTCAGTGGGGTAGGGGAAGAATCCAGAACCCAAATCAACTACAATCAACGACTTTAAAAAGAGGCGGTTCTCCAGGAGCTGACACTGAATGCATCCTGACAGCTTAGGAAGCACAGCCAGTCACTCCCGCGGGTGATCCTCCCAGGTGGCCATGCTGAGTGAAGGCATTGTCAGTCCATCTTACAGCTGAGGGTGGTGGGCCACCAGCTCCAAGCCAGTCAGCACCAGCGCCTGCTCTTCCACATCCCACCTTAGCTCGTTTCCATTGTGCAGGCATCAGGAGGTGTCAGAAACTGACCTGAGAGCCAGGCACGATGGTGTGGACCACACGCTTGGGGTTTTAAGGTAGAGGATGGAGGAACACACTTCACTGAAGGGAAAGAAGGGGGAGAGAAAGCTGCTCCTCTCCAGGCCCAGAGGCCCGGCCGTCCTCTCCCTGGCCCCTTCCATCCATTTCTGTGCCCTTTACAATCCCAAGCAGAGGCTGGTGGCTTCTTTAGCTGGACTCCTGCTCTGGGATCTATTGAGGGAAGAGGGAGCTTCAAGGCAGACACCAGACATGACCCCCCGAGGTGTGGGCTGTCGGGTCCACGCCCCAGAGCACAGGCTGCCTTTCTCCCAGGCAGAGCTGTCAGCCTGGCCAGCCCTGCTGCACGGCCTGGGTTGTCTCTCAGGCACGCACACTGCCTTCCGTATCACATTAGCTGGGAATTGGATTAAGATGGCAGCTGCCTCCTCTCCTGGGCCATTAGCAAGGGAGACATTGGGCAGCCCCAGGAGAGCCCGTCACCCCTGCACCTTGTCTGGGCTGGACTGAACTCATTCCTTGGACTCACTCCATGTTCAGCTGAGCCTCCCTGGAGGCTAGAATGATGGTTTTTAGAGCCTAGAGGAGGTGGGGGGAGCTGGATGGCTGTGCCTCAGCCCAAGGGCAACGAGGGCCAAGGAGCTGGGCTCATCTTCCAGGGTCGTACTGAGGCCCAGGTGCTTGCTGCCACTGTCCGATGCCCCGTCACTCCTGCAGTGGACGCTGCTGCCCCCTTCCTCTCCTTGGCAGATTTGCTTGGCCTACTGAGCAGACGTGAGCACCCCCCCGGAGGCAGCAGCATTGTGCAGGCAGGTAGGCAAACCAGCCTCCAGGTCCTGACGTGGGGAGGGCAGCCTCCCAGCCTGCTCTCTGCCCCCGCCACTCCCCTGCTCCTTTCCAGAGAGGAGGGCTAGGGCCTGGGCATGCTTCCCACACTCCCACTCATACTCTAAGGCTGGAGAAAAGCCTGGAGAGATCCTTTCTGCTCAGAATTCATCTCCATGCCTCTGACAGAGAAGCCAATCTCAGGAAAAATTGTGTTCCATCATTTCTTCACTGCAAGCTGACCTGGCACCTACCACATGTGGGTGTTCACCAAGACTCTGAGGGGGATCAGACCTGATAAATTAATAGGGAAGAATACATAAACAGCCCCCAATATTTTTTTTTGCAAAGCATGTGTAGCACAGGTGGCCCAAAGGAGGCTTATGGGAGGTCAGACTTCAGGGGTTGTTAACACTGGCATGAGGCTGAGTGCAGGGGTGGGAAGTAGAGGAGGGCAGCTGCAGTGAGGGCTGCAGAGCCCCACTAATCTGGTTCTAGTCTGGTTTGGCTGGCAGGATTTTTCTGGAAGATTCTTTGCCTGGATGTCCACATGGCTCTCTCCCTCCCTTATTCAAGTCCCGCCTCAAATGCCCCTCTGTCAGAGAGGCCTTCCTAATCACCCTCCATAAAAGGGTATTGCTTTCCATGCCCATCTCTCTGCGGTGTGGTATTCACTCCGGAAGAGCAAGGACATTGCTCGTTTTGTTCACAGCTGTGTCAGGAACTTAGAACAGAGCCTGGCACACAGCAGATGTTGCACAGATACATATTGAATAAAATGAATGACCAGGCAGTGGCAAGCTACCTAAGGGTGCACACCAATACTAACAACAGCACAACAATGGCGGCATCGATAGATGCTAGTTGGGTGATGTACATGCCCTCACTCATCTAGTGGTGATGTAAGCCCTAGCTGGGCCCAAGAGAAACCAGAGGGCGGGGATTACAACATCTGCCAATGGCAATATGGATGCCTGCCTCTTCTCTAGAGTTGAATGGGATCAGCTCCTTGACTACCCTCATCTACTATCAGGACTGGCTGGTAATGGTGCTGTCTATCACATCACTGCAGCCTCCATACACCAGCTGGGGCATGACCCGTGCTCCTCAGGAACAACACTGATTTTTAGAACTCCATCACCTACATAGACTTAGCCTGGAACTAGAGGCCACAGGTCTCTTATGGAGCTCCAACTCCAGAAGCAGTTCCCAAACCTCCCATCCTGGGCAGGGGCCCAGATCTCTAGGCCAGGGATCCAAGACTTCCAGCCCCCATGGGATGACACAGGTGAGCCTGAAGTCCCCAAATCCAGGAACCTGGCTGGCACAGCACTGGAAGCCAGACCACAGTGCCAGCCAGGATGCCCCATCCATGCATGAATTAGGAGAACCCTCAGGAGTTCTAGAAAGGCAATGTTGTGTAGTTCACCCCAGAACTCTGGGGAGAAAAGTGTGGGCCCAGGGACCTTGGAAGGTAGAGACCCAGAGTCACTCTGGGATATAAAGAGCCACCTTCCTCTTCCTCTCTGCTAGTGTGATGCCAGGGGGAGAGTTAACCATGTATTCAGGCCTCTAGCTTCCCACACAGTCTTTCAAGATGTAGGGAAATGGTGCCAACCCTAACCTTCCAGAGACAGCTAAGGCACTGGGAGGCAAGAGACCAAGCTGCCCTCTCACTGTGTGACCAAGGACACGGAGCTCACCTCTCTGCGCCTCTGGGGTCTTATTCATGAAACACTGTCACCAAGTGGGGTGGTTGTGAGTTCTCTGTGAAAGCCTTGAGCACCATGTCCACCCAGCACATGCCAGGTGCTCGGCCACACAGTATGCTTTTCTTCCTTCTACCAGTATTCAAGAGTGTTGGCTATTTCCCAGGTAGACTGGAAGGGGCTTCAGAACATAACCTGGAACCTCCTCCCCTGGTCTGGCAGCCCCCTGAGGGCAGGGCCGTCTGAGTGCCACTGTAACCTGCTGCTCTGGGGACCAAGTGCCGCCGCCTGGGAAAACACTCAGGGCACTTGTTTAAAATGCAGATTCCTGAGCTCAGACCAGTGGAATGGACTCCTTATTATGCTTTAACAAAGCTCTCCAGTGACTGCTGTTCCCTGAGGTTGGGATCTCTGCCCCGAGAGGGCCCGTCATGAGCTCCTGGACGGATGTGCACCCAGTGCAGTGGCGAGGTCTCAGCTGAGGGAAAAGCTGGAAGGGAAAGGCATTCGGCTTCCGCCAGTAGGGGGCGCTGTGAGCCTTCAAACCACTAGGCGGAGCACCAACTTCCCCTAACCCCCAGTCCTGCAGTCCTGAAGGTTCACTCAAGCGCCACCCTTGGGTTTGCAAAATTTGCATGCCGTTTGACTATATACTTCAAGCAATTTTACAGCACTGCGCTTTTCCATTTTTCTTTCACCCACCATGTCATCAACCAGGCTCTCCCTTGACAAGAGGGTGGCAGAGACAGAAAGGACACTTAAGATCAGAACTTGGAGGGACCTCAGAAACCCTCCCTGGCTTTTCCTCTAGTCCAGGAAACAGCCCCGGGCAGGTGAAAGGATGTGTCCACAGTACAGGGAGCAAATCCTGGTTGCTCAGGTGCATGCCATGTCTGTTCTGATGTTCTGAATGTTCACTGTAGGAAAGGGAACCTTCTCCTGGACGGGGGCCCTGAGATAGAGCTATGTGAATTCCTCCTAGTTCCAGGCATGCTGGGATTACTAGTTCCAACCTTGGGCCCCACCCCAGATTGTCAGGAACCTGACCCTCTGGGACACCGAGTCCCACTGACTTGGCTTCTGATGCCGAGAAGCAGCACAAGGCAGCCCAGCTTTAGTCACACATCTAGGAGGCTGGAAGGGGCTGAGAAGGCTTTGAGGAGAGGAGTCCCTGCTTCCTGCCCCTGACTCTGAGGGAAGCAAGCAGCAGGGAGAGGAAAGGTCCCATCAGGAAAATGAATTTCCAGTCCTCAGGTAATGGAAGCCCCCAGGTGGGCAGAGGCTCCTCTGCTGCTTCTAGCAGATGGAGAAGGAATAGGGTGATCTTGCTGGCATCCCTTGGACCCTCCGGACCTCTTCGGCTCTTCTCTCCCAGACACCCCTCTTGGAGTCCCACGCACCGTGCAGCAGGTCTCCCTGGCTGGCTCCTGGGCACCATGTGCAAACACTCAGAGAACAGCAGCGGTGGTGGCCGTGACTGCTGTCATCCAAGCGGGGAACCCAAAGCTGACAGACTCAGGGAGGGCAGAGGGAAGGGACAGGACAATGAGCTTTCATTTCTATGGAAACAATATCTCAGAGCGAGGGGCTTTAGGAAGAGACACTTCCACTTCACCTCCAGTCAGGACTTGGGATGAGGGGCTGTTTCGTGGTTGGGCTGGCCCCGCCCCTCCCTTCCAGGTGTTCACTGTGGCAGCCCTTCTTCCAAACAAGAGGTGCAGAGCAGCAGCGTCTGGTGTTGGGGAAGCCAGGGACCTGGGAAAGGGGACGGGGCCCACCCGCCCCTCCCTGACACAGGCTCTGGTCTAGGTTTGAGTTCCGGCCCCACTACCACTTACTGCACCCTGGGGCCACTTAGTTCACCTCTCTGGGTTTCCACCTGTCACCTCTGGCAGCCGGGAGGGCCAAGCGAGCGAGCGCACTCAGAGAAGGACCCGGCACAGGGAGGCACTCCGTAAATGCTTCCGGGCCAAAAGGAGGGAGAGTGCTGGCGCGCCTGCCCTGCTCAGATTCACACAGACTCCAAGGCCTGTCCTCCCTTTAAGAAGCAGTGTGACTGGCTCTGTAGGAGGGCTGGGGATCAGTGCAGGGGCGGATGGTGGTGATCACTGCACTTAAGCCAAAGCTGGAGCCGTGGGAAACGCAGGAGTCCTGGAAATGCTCAGGCTGCCCAGGGCAAGGCCCTGCCATCACCCACCCGGCCAGCTAGAGAGCCTGGTCTCACTGTTGCAAAGTCCCACAGCCTCGGAGAGACAAATCCCAACACAGAACTTCGATTCAGAGATGCTGGCATGAGAAAAGGCACTAGCAGCAGCCTGCTGTCACCACCAGCCTCCAGAAAGGCCACACTGGAGGCTGCTCAAGAGAAATGGACCAAGGCCAGGGCCTCCAGAGAGGCAGCGAGAAAGATACCACTACCAGGAACAATCCCCCCAGAGGAACCGGCATGGCAAACCCCACTCATCAAATACACACAGGGAGGAACCAGTCAAGCTATTTACAGCAGAAACGAGGAACGTGGGCCAGAGCACATTGGTGGGGCACAGGTGAGGGTGGGGTGTGTGTGACTAGGTTAGATCCTGACCACAGGTGATCTGGCAAGGAACAAGGTTTTCTAGAATGGGCCTTAGACTCAGAGGCAGGGATCAAACTCAGCCATGCCACCCAGCTGCGCTGTGCCTGTTTCTTCATTTACAAAGGAGAGACTTCCCAAGCCTTTCATAGTAGTAATAGATCCCAGGCTACCCTGTGCCCAGCACTGTTCTGAGTACTTCATATTCTCGGAACAGCTGGGCAAGGCAGGCATCATTCTTCCCTTTTAGAGAAGAAGGAACTGACACTCAGACCTGCAGGGCCGGCCCAACGCTGCAGGGTAGAGGAAGGTCAGAGCAGAATGGGGCTGTCAGAGCAGAAGAGGACTGTGCCTCCGGAGCTCCTGCCTCCTCCACGCCAGCAAGGAGCGGTTCTGCGGCTACCAGGCAGCGGTCCCCCATAGGGCCAGAGGCCTGTGGAGCACGGGGCCCACACAGGGAGGGCTCACCTGAGACGCTGGTGCTGGAGGCCTCATTGGGCCTCTTCCCCAGCATAAACTCCACTTCAGCGACGGTCTCAGTGGAGAGTGAGTTGGCCGTGCCGTTGGGTGCTGCAGGCCTCTTGGCCCGACGGCTGAAGAACCTGTTGCTAAAGCGCTTGCCCTCCTTGGCCACACTGGCCTCCCCATTGGCAGCTTCTCTTTTGCCATTTTGGGCCAGTGCCCCCCTGGCTTTGGGCTTCGGGTCCATGCGCAGGTGAGAGACTACCTTGCCATCCTTCCGAGTCGGCTCTCCCAAGGGGACAGGCTCCACAGGGGGAAGCACCTGCTCTAGTGTGACCAGGTCATCCAGGAAGCTCTCCAGGCACCTGGCCGACTCACCGCTTCCACTGCCCTCTTCCTGCCCCTTTGGACTGGCGCTGGCCTCCCGCTGCTGCCGGGCAGCCCAGCGCATCATCTCCCCCGGTGGGCAGCGGCTGCCCGACACAAGGGCGTACTTCGGGTTGATAAGCTTTCGAGCCACAGTGGAGGAGTAGACACCGAGCCTGCCAGCACCTCCTGCCAAGCCGAGCTGCTGGTACAAGTCCACCTCCTCGGAGATGGCGTATAGCTCCCGGAACTCCACATCGAAGGGCTCCACATTCTGGCCTGTCAGGAGGAGGAGGAAGTTCCTGTCTATATAGGAAGAGCTCCAGGTGAACCTGAAACATGGGGACAGAAAAGCACACATGTGCCCAGGCCTGGGGCCTCTCCCTTTGGCAAGCCCATCTCAACAACCCCCTGCTCCTGCCCCGACCTGATCCACCAGTGAGGCTGATGTCTTGCCACCTGGTGGAAGGGGCTTTCTGGCCTTCGCGCTGGGGTGTTCTGCCTGCGCTGACCCACATCGTCCCTTTTTTCTAGGTCTTAGTCTCATATGCAAAAGCAGGCAGGGGGTGTAGGGCAAGGGCATGAGACGTCAGACCTGGATTCAAACCTGGTTCCTACCCTGGGTGCCTTGTAAAATGGGGCTTCGCAGGTGTATAGCACAGGGTTGTTGTGAGGCTCAGGTGAAATAATGTATATAAACCATTTAGCTCAGTGTTCAGCACAAGCACACTTGTGCTGCCAGCGTCCTGCTTCCTACCTGTCCCACCTCACAACTAACCTAAAAAGGCCATTGGTTGCTGTGGAGTACAAAAGGCAGGCAATGCTTAATGCCCAGTAAGAGCTGACCCTATTTCTGAAAGCCAGTAGCCAGAGGGTCTGAGGAGAGGGCTGGCCAGGAAGCCCTTCTTTGCCGTTGGCTCAGACAATGCCTCTGAAACTCATGGCTATGGGGGCTCCAGCCAGTGTCTTGCTGAACATGAACATTAGTTGCCATGAATAAAGGCCTCATGGGCCCTTCTCTGACCCAGCCTAACTCACCTGTAAGATCCAGTGGCTACTTTTTCACCATCTACCATTAGGAACTTCGATGACAGGGTCCCCTTGATCTTCCCCATAGGCATGCAGAAGCCAACGCCTGTCACAGAGCGGACACGGATATTCTGTTGAGGAGAGAAGAAAGGCACCACCACTCAGGCGGGGGGCCTGTGAGGCTCTGAGCTGTCTCTGCTCTGGCAGAGGAGAAGCCCTCCTGTCCACGGACCCTGTCTGCTGGCTCCTGTCTGGACTAGTTCTGCTTTCTATGGCCTTGCAGGTGGGAGCCCATCTGCAGGGTAGGAGGAAGTCAGCACATCTCACTTTGGGCATGCAGAAGCCCAGGGTGGTTCCTGCCTGCTCTCAAAGCTCCCCAGAAGGGAACCTCAGCCCTGGCTTCCACCCTGACAGTGACACCACAGGCTGAGCACCCTCGGACTGGGCTGGAGCTGCCTCCTTAGCCTCAGCAGCCTTGGGATAAAATTTAAGCTGGGCATGTAGTTTTGGGTTATCAGTTCATAAGGCAAGGTTTTAGATAGCGGGAAAGGGGTCAAGATCTTGACGTTCACCTGAGCCCCTGAACTGGGGAGAAGGTGGAGGAAGGGGCAGGGGCAGTCTCCACCTCATGTCCTGCCCTCCCTCCCCATCCCCAAGAGGTACAACTCACCCGAATACGGAAGTCGGTCAGCTCCAGGCCCTGACACATCTCCAGGAAACACTTCACACCTGCCTCATCCAGGATGATATACACTGGGACCCGGCGCTTAGAGGCAGCATCCACAATATCTTGGAAGATATCACCATCACTGAAGACGTCCATGACCACAGCAATGACCTGGATGGGGCATGACCAGAGAGGCATGTGGTGGCTGCACACCTACAGAAACACCCCGTGGCCCAGAGAGAACCAGCTGAGTCTGAGGTACCTGGTGGCTAAGGGTCAAAACCCCATCTCCACCACTTCTGGGCTCTCCATCTCCCCACTCACCTCTGGGCATATTTGGCCCCGAGGATGGGCTCTCTGCTCTCAGAAACACCTGAGGTTTTAGGCTTGCTCATACTCTATCCCTGACAGATGCCCACCACCCCACCCTGGGGCTTTTCCAGCAGCCCTACTAAAGCTGTATCAGAGGCGGCTGAGGAGAGCTGGTCCTGGTGAATCTTGGGAAACAAGCAGGCTCAAGAAGATACGATCACCGAGAGGCATGCATTGGACTCCTTTCCCTAAGCTGTAGATCTGCGAACAACACTTTACGCAGGCCTGGGCACTTTGATGGCCCTGCAGCTGTGCAAAGCCCTGTGCTTATCTATGCGCAGATCTGGGCAGAGCTCCAGTTAGCTCTGACTCCCCTGGCCTCCAGGTGTCCAGGCCATTCCACTCTATCCTCAAATCAAGGTCACTGCCTACATAAACCTTCTACTCCTGCAGCAGGGTTTCATACTGACCCCCAGCACTGTGCCCGTGATGCAGAGGAAAGGGCATGCTTTGGGGTCAGAGAGATCTGGTTATTTCAATTCTTATTTATATGACCTTAGGCAGATCACTTAACCTTGATGCCTGTTTCCTCATCTGGAAAGTGGAGATACCTTACACTTCACACATTTGCTGTCAGGACTAGAGATAACATCTGTAAATCATCAAACACAATGCTTGGTATGTAGTAAGCCCTCAATAAATGGTAACTACCGTATGTTCAAGGGAGACTGCTCATCGTAACTAAAAGCATGAACTCTGAAGTCAGGCAGATCAGGGCTAGTATACCAACTCCACTGCTGACCTGGCAGTGCAAGGGGTTGTGAGGGCTTAGAGAGATAAACCATGAAAGCACTTGGCACAGTGCTTGGCACATGGTAAGCCAGTAAGTGGTACTGTCCATCACCACCACCATCATCATCACTGTCACCACCACCACCACCTTCATACATGTGTTCCCCATTACCTCTGCCTCTAAAGACCTCCCCCCCACCATTTACACAATATCATTTAAAGCCCTCTAAGCTCCTACATTTAATACTCAACCATTCATACAAGCAGCATTTACTGAGCTCCAAAGGTAGAGAGAGGACACAAACTGTAATCCCCAACTTCAAGGGGTTAATCCAGTTGGAATGATGGGGTATTTGCACAAAATAACTAAGACACAGGTAAAATGAGAGAAATGTCTTAAGAGATGCACAAATGACATGTGATGTGAGTTCAAAAGGTGGGAGAAGGAGGGACAGAGGGAGGGAGATTGATTACTTCCAGCCAAGGAAGAGCAAGAAAAGCTTCACTCAGGAAGCTGAAACCTGAAGAATGGGGCAGCCTTGGGCACCATGAGAAATGAGCAGGGAGGCGGGCAGGACTCCATGCACAGGCATGCAAGTTGTGCACTGCACGTGGGCACTGGGCTGAGGGGATGAGTGGGAGCTGTGCCTGTCTGAGCAAGAGATTCCTTTTTCTAATCTGAAGACTGGTACCACGTGGGCAAGCAGCCTAGGAGGTGGGCATTCCAGGAAAAAAGCACAAACAAAGGCACTGAGGATAAGGATTAACATGCCCTGAACACTTGTGATGTGCCTCAGATGCTTTAGGTAAATTTTCTAACTTGATCCTCACAATGACAAGGATTGTTATTCTCATTTTATAGATGAGGAAGTAAATTCAAAGGGGCAAAGTAATGTGTCCAAGGTCACACAGTTGGTATGTGTCAGAGCAGATCTGTCTGACTCCAGAGTCTCCATTTCACGGCATTACGCTGGCTCAGAGATGGGCCTCTGTACGGTATCTTAGAAACACCAACCCAAAAACTGGTTCTTTAGAAAGCAAGGCTGATAAAACAGAGATGCTAATAAAACACTGAGTGTAAAAAGAGAAACTACAAACATACATACTTTTCAAAAAATTCTTACTATTTAAGAAATAGTAAAAATGGTAAAAAGAATATGAGAACCATTTACTGATGAAATGAAAATGATACGGAAAAGCAATGAAAGTGCATTAAACATAATACAGCATAGTACAATAAGGTTTATCTGAGGAATGTAAGGACTCAACATCAGAAAGTGTATCATTTTAATTTGTAACATTTATGGGGTCAGGGGGGGAAATCATATCTTATAAAGTTTTAAAAAGTATTTAATAAAACTAGATCAAATTTATGATTTGTGATTAAAATAAAAAAAAAATAAGAATAGAACGAACCTTCCTTAACTTGATAAAGGCAATCTACTAAAAACCCACATGAAACATACGTAACAGAGAAACTTTAGATGTATTCCCTGTAAGTCTTGAACAAATCAAGAATACTCACTATCACCTGCTGTTCAACAAAGTATTGGAGGTCTTGGTCAATGCAATATGATAAGAAAAATAAATAAAAGGATTAGAACAGATAAAACTACTAGTATTTAAAGATGACATTTTTATAGAAAACCCAGTGGAAAACTATGCAGGGGAAAACTATTAGAGTTAATAGGAGAATTCAACAAGATTACTATATGTGAGAAAAACTTACAAAACTGGTAGCATTCTTTTACTACAGCAATAATCAACTAGGAAGAAAGAAAGAAAGGAAGAAAAAGAAAAGATCCATTCAAAATTGCAACTTAAGTACAGAGTATTTAGGAAATAATACCTTTATGGAGAAATTCTGAAAATTCTATTACAGGACATTTAACACTATGTGAATAAATGAGATAAATCATGTTCATGGTTAATATGACTTGATATTTAAAAAATCCAATTCTCCCCATATTAATAAAATCCAGTTCAATTCCAAAGAAAGTTCAGCAAACACTTCTAAGATGTAAGGAAGAATAAAGATTTTCAATAGTTAAGTCAATTTTGAAAAACAAAAGTTATTAAAAGGGACACTTTGTCCTACCAGATAGTAAGACAGTGCAGAGCCATAGTAATAAGAATTGTGGCACTGAATTGAGGTAGGAAGACACTGACCAATGGAATAAACAGACCAATGGAATAAAATGGAGAGACAGAAACAAATATGTACATACACACATATGTAAAACTTTAAGTCTAACAGAGGTAGGACTGTAACTCAGTAGAGAAAAGATGCTATTTGGTAGATTCTATTGGGAAAATTGGCTTAATATGTAGAGAAAAATAAAGTGGATCCCTACCTCAGACCATATATAAAGGTGAATTTCAGGTAGGCTAAATACTTAAATAACCTAAATGAAAGGTACAACTAATAAAGAAATTGATGAGATGTAGGAAAATATCTTCATGACACAGGCAAGAAAGGATTTCTTAAGATTCCAAAAGTATGAATCATTAAGACAGTAAATAAGTAAATAAAATGCATTTGACAAATTAGGGATTTTCTGTTCAAAGAAAGATGCCACAGACAAAGATAACTCACAGGTGATATGCAGAAGATAGCTGCAATGTCTACAGTCAAAAGGAACTAATAATATACAAGGGATTCCTGCAAATCATCAAGAAAAAGACATAAAACTAATTTGAAAAATGGGCAAAGGATATGAATAGGCAATTCCCAGGAGAGATACCGTAAAGGCTACTAAGTATATAAAGAAAAGCAGACCTCATTAGTAATCAGAAAAATTCAAATTAAAGCAAAGAGATGAAAAGAGAGATACCACTTTACACCTCCAAGATTAACTAAAAATTAGGAAGTGGGATAATGCTAAATGCTGGAACATGAGGGAAGGGCAACACTCATTCAGGGCTGGTGGGATGGAACACCAGGGCAGCTATTCCCCAGAGCAATGGATAGAGCTCAGGGGATTTAAGGATGTGCCTAGTGACAAGCCAGCCATGCCAGTCTTGGCCAAGTACCCAGGGAACCTCTTGGACTCTGCCCAGGTCTATGGGGGTCGGGGGGACAAAGACATTCACTGCAGCTTTCTTTGGGACAATGAGGAAAATGTGGGGAATGAATAAGTTGCTTTGCAGCTGACAGAAGCAGTGAATTAGTTCCACATGCAGAACTTGTATAGTTCTTAAAAAAGTTTGATTTAAAATGTCAGAGAATAAAATGTATAATGTAATATCAATTATGTAAATAAAAACATAAAATAACACTGCATGTTTTTCAAGAATACAGATGTGTCCAAGGACATGTACTGAATACATTAGTGTGGCTGCCTGCAAAAGGAAAAAGGAATGGGGGGCAAGGAGAGAGTAAAATAAGAGGGGCCTTCCAAGTATTGATGATGAACTGAGGTTCAAAGTCAGCCCTGCACTTGAAGTCCAAAACAAAGAAACAAACAAACAAACAGTTGACCCGGAGCAGTTCAGGGCAGGCACAAGGTACTAGGGTGGGAGCTGGATCATGGAGGTTTTAGCACGACACTTCAGGCTTCATTCCATCAGAACTCGGCTTCCAACTACCTTGCAGGGCTCCTGACATCTTCTCTCCCAAGTGCTGTCTGAGGCCAGAGTCCACTGTTTGCTCATTTCTAAACTCTGCAGTGTCCAGCTCAAAGTCGATTCAGTCTATTGCCAGGGAGCTTATCTGGCTCATGGAAGTGCTTCTGGACTCATTCTTGCTTTTGTTTTGTAATGAAAAAGCCAGCCACCCAGGCTCCCACCTGGCTCCCACCTGACCCCCACCTGGTGGAAGGTGTGCTGCGGGTCACAGCTGGGACCCTGCTTTCAGGAAGCTTGGTCTGCAGCACCCCAGTGAGAGCCAGCCATCTGCGTCATTACCAATTAAACAGTGAAATATCTGTAGTAGGAAAAAAAATCAATTGCTCACTAACTCCTGCAATCTCGTTGCAGAGAAGTGATAATTACCCTCCAATTTAGTCTCTGAGGGCACTGCTTGACATTCAGCTCCCCAGCATCAGGCCTCTGGTGTTTAATGTGCCACACGGTCCTCTGTGCCAAACCTAACTTCAAGACGCCCGGTGTGAATGGAAAATCAGGTTTTAAAAGGAGGACGTCACAGGCTCAGAACCCAGAAAGACAGATTTCATCAGGAGAGAAAAGTCATCCCCTCCTCATAGCAGGCTCCTGGGTCCTTTACCTGGTCAACCCTGACATGCAGAGCCAGGGAGAGAGGTTAACGTGAGGCGGCAGGAGTTGGCACCGGCACTGGCAAAGAGGCTCTGATGCTGTAATTCTTCTCAGTGGGTGTTTGCTTAGCTTAGCATCTCCTCCTTTGATATCCTGCCTCAGCGGAGGGACAGGGAGCAGGTTAGGGAACCTCAGAATTCCCCTCCGTCTGTCCTTTACCTTAAATTAAACTGCCAGCCTTTGGCGTTCTCTTTCTGAACTCCTTAATTACCACTTAGAACAAAAATACCACAAAGGACTCCACCTTCCCCAAGCACTCCAGGATGGCTTGCTCAGGACAGTGGCGACTGGCACCCCTGGTGCGTCAGGACCCAGAAAGGCGGCCACTGCTCAGCTGGGTCTCCGCGCCATACAGCTGTGTTCACATGGGGCCATATTCACCAGCCTGCCCTGCAGGTGCTTCCATAATTGGCATTCTCTCAGTCACCCTGGCCAAAAGCCCTGGGCTACTGGCCTCCTCCTCCTCCCCACTGACCAAATCCAGGGGGTCACTGAGTCCAGCAGGCCCTACTACCCCCTCCGTGAACATTCTCTGGGGCAGCTTCTCGTTCCCGCTGCACTGCTACCCTGGCTCAGGCCCTTCATTCCTTACCAAACTTCTGGACTAGCTCCCTAATTGGTCTCTCCTGCTCCATTTCTACATGCCAATTTATTCTCTGCAGCAGTGATCCCTGGCAAACAGTCCGACAGACCCACAGTGGGGCCCACAGCCCTTGGTATTTGAGGGGCCTATGATCAGCCCCCTTTCCTCCTCTGCAGCTTCCTCTGGCATCTTCTTGCCTCCATGCCTCGTTGTCAGCCGCACAGAGCACCACCCTAACATGGGGCTCCTCAGCTTGGCCTTGTGGGGTCTGTCCTGTCACAGCACTGCAGGACGTCTGGCAGCTTGCCAACAGCATCATCCCCAGTGGGAACAACTCTGAAGGCCTGTACACAGTGGTGAATGTCCCAAGGGTAAAATCATCCCACCTCGCCCCTGCCCTTTTGATATCCACACACATCAGGCAGTTTCGAGTCCTTCTGTCCCTTCCCCTGCCAGACCCCAGTGAAGACATGTATGTGTCTTCAAGATTCAGCCAAGAATTTTCTGATCGTCTCCTGACCCAGTAATGCTTACCACTCCCTGCTTCCTGCCCACATCATATTCCAGGCAAACAGCAACTTGACACGTGTTATAACATCTGCTCAACGGCTCTGTCCCTTCCTGGGCTGTGGGCTCCTGGCTGGCAGGGACCATGGGACTTCTCTCAGAATCTCAGGGGCATCTCAACACAGTCAGTTCCCTGTGATTGTAGAATAAATGTTTAAATGGAGGTTGTTTCATGTTTATTGTTTTGGTGTGTGTGTAGATGGAGCTTTGTAGTTACCTGTTTCATTAATGATGAAGCACTGTGGTGGTCTGGGGGGAGAACACTAACCAAGATCCCTGGTTAGACTGCCCTGTGGGAAGGCAGGGCTGCAGTTCTTCCTCAAGAGCTCAGCGGAGGGAAAAAAAGTTGGTGGCTGCTTTTGGGTCAGCTTCCTGAGCGACAGCTCAGAGCTCTGGTCTCTTGGCCTCGGCTCCACCCACCCAAGATCTTGCAGGAGCAGCCAGCCTGTGAGTGAGGACAGTATTTAACCATGGGCAGGAGTCAGCACAAAGGACATCTGGCCAGGAGGCAGGGCTGCCATCTGCACATTCAGCAAGCACTTTGTGCAAAATAAAAAAGAGTGCTCATTCCCCGTGTGATGGAATGCAAGCCAGTAAGTGAGGCATGGGCTGCATGTCAGCCTCACAGAGCCCCTTGGCTGTGCTGCATGCAGGGCATAGTCTACACCTGGCTTCTGCACTTCAGGACATTCCAGAGGTGAAGAATCTCAGAACTAGAGGAAACTTAATAGCTAGGGCCCAGCTCCCAGGTTAAGTTACTCAGCTGGGTCTTGGCACAGGGATTAAATAGGACATTAATTTCTGACCCAAGTAATGTCACTCCCAGGTGATGTGGTCATGGCAGGCTCTGGGGACAGATCTACTCTGGGTAGGACCCCAGGCCACCTCTGGTCACACAAAACCAGGATGAATTGGCAGAGCCGGACAATACCACCCTCTCTCTCACTGGTTTCTCCAGTTCTGCTGACGTGGAGCTCTAGGCTGTGGAGTGGGTGTGGCTGCCTTTGTGGCAAAGATCCACCCCTTTCTCATTCAGCATGGGCAAAAGCAAGAAGCCACAGGCAAGTCTGCTGACTGCAGGGGTGTGCTGGTGACGATCCCTTCTTCCTGGGGAGGAAGAGAAGGGCGTCCACAGAAGCACAGCGGTAGTTCCAGTCTCTGCTTGCCCACTGATTATCCATGGGCGCCTGGGGCCTGACTTTTACCTCCCATGTCTGCCCCTCCCACCTCCCGGGGCTGCTAGGAGGTTCAGATGGCTCATGCCCACAAGATTCCATGGGAAAGCTGTGCAGTTGTGAAGGATTGTTAAACTCACTCGCTACAAGGTGAACAGGGCTACCTCCCTGCACTTTAAGCCCTAAGGTGTCCCATGGGGGGGAGTTGGGGGCCGCAGTGGGTAAACTAGTCAAGCTGCTGCCTTCCAAAATGGCCATCTGTCTGGAAACCCACGGGAGTCCGTTTGTCTGGGACCAGAGAGCATTCCTTCCTTTTCCCATGGAGGGTGGTGCTAGACTGGCCAGCTAGGAATCTTCTCCGATCTCCCCAGAGGTCTACAAGGGCAGCCGTCAAACTTCAGCACATAAAGAATCATCTGGGGTTGGGTAGGGGTGGGGGTGTGCCTGCAGAATGGGAGGTTCCAGGGCCCCATCCTCAGAGATTCTGATTCGCAGGTCCACGAAAATGCATTGTTACACTCTCCCCCAGGCGATCTGAATGCAGGTGGTGGGTGGATCCCACTGTGAGTGACATCTGGTATTTGGAAGAGAATATACTCTCTGGAAGCAGAAAAGCCTTACCGGTTGTGTGGCCTTGAGTCAGTCATTTCATCTAAGATTCAATTTCCTCATTTTAAAATGGGGAGGTGATACCTTCATGGGTTTGTTCTGAGTTTTAAATGAGATAATGCAGGTGGCGTGAGCAGCACAGCCCAGACGGGTTGTGAGCAGTGGGTAAACGTTGTCCTCTTCTCTCCGCAGAGATGGAGCACAGCACAAAGTGGCTGCCTCTGCAGAGGAGAGGGCCAGAGGCAGCCAGGGTAGAGGCGCCAAGCTCCCGGTGAGCCAGCAGCCCAGAGCCACCCGCCGGCACAGACATCAAGGTGGAGATGTTTTCCTTTATTCAACACCATGCCCAGCAGGCCCAGCCTGGGGTGCTGATTAAAGCCTCGGCATCCCTCCATTTCCAGAAAGGTCAAAGCTCGAGCTACTTGAGGCGGAGGGCAGCTCAATCCAGGGAGGAGTCTGTGCTACACACTGTTCCTTGAGCAACGCTGGGTGTCCACACACGCACACAGAGCAGCCAGACGTGCTAAAAAAGCTGCCGCCACAGCAGAGCACCTGGAGGTGAGACTGAGGCCTAACTGGCACCGCCACTACCAGAGCCCAGGAAGGTGTTGCTAGAGGACGGAAGCCATTCATCTGTGGGTGTGGGAGGCTCTGGGTGCACAGCAGAATTTTCATATCATCCAGGCTGCGGCAGCCCCATCTGAATTACCACCGAGTTCTGCACCAATAGAGCGTGAACCACTGAGTAAGGAAGCTTCACCTTAAGCTTCCCATTTATGCCCCCTGGGGAGAGGGGAGGAGGCCAAAGAGAGGAGCTATGCACAGCCGCCTGGGGGGACACCTCGAACATGGCCTGGCCCTGCCCCCGGCTCCATTGCACCCCCCCAGCCCTGGACTCTAGAGCCATTTCACTAAATCCCCATAGTCTAGGAGTGTATTACAGGGGGGAAAGCACAGACTTTGAAGGGGGTCTCATGCTGGCAGTGGGACCACAGGTGTTACTTACCCACCTCGGGATTCTACCTGTGAAGTAGGTTTCCTTACGGTTCTTATGAGGAAGGCAAATGCAGTGATGTCTAGATGGATCCGGTAGGTACCTGCCCCTGACGGCCAAGCTCTGCCCTTCTTCCCTGACAATGCCTGGCACACAGTAGGTGCCCAGTGTCAGCCTGATGAGAAACTAGCTTAATCCTGAGTGTGTTCCCTCTCAGCAGGTGAATCTAATAAGACAACCCTAAATGTGTCATTGTCCTGCTCAAACACTCCTGCCCCGAATGCCTACAGAATCAAGACCTTAGCCTGGTGCAAGGCCCTCCATGTGCTTCCAGCCCACTCCCTCCCCTGACAATAACTCACAATGCACTGAGATTGCTCTAGGTTCTCCCAACACACTGGGCAGGCTCCAGCCCTTGGGCCTTAATTCATGCTGTCACCACCCTATCCCTGTGGTGATGAGCACACCCTTCCCCTGTTGAGGACCTTGTTTCACTCTTTCTCAAGGCTGTCACAGGACCACTCTCTATCCCCAACCCCCAGTACAGGGTGTGCCCTCCCCAGGATGCATGTCTGCTCAGGCCTATGTCTGTCTGAGCCCAGGGGTGGAGGTGGTGGTGCACAGGGAATGACGCACAGTGAATGTTCTAAACAGAATACCTATGCAGGAGGGGGCTTCCCTCAGCGAGCTGGGGAAGCAGTTTGGACCAATCCTGGCCCCACAAAAGGGAACAGTCAAGACCAATGGTGTCCTGCTCTTCACCTGGAGGCCAGGCTGCCCCCACGGCGGCAGCTGTGCTTTGGCAGCTGAGGCTTCCCAGCTGTCAGTAGCCATGTCACACTGTTTCAAGCTTACTAATTAGACAGCATGAACATCGGGCTCCCTGGATGCCCAATGCTGGGCATGCACTAGCAGAAGCTGGAGTCTGATTCCATCTAACCAGGCTGCTTCCTATCCCTGATTCCTTGGCCTCGGAGCCAGTTTCTGTTCCTGACCTGTGGGTCATATCTCCCTGCTGTGTGACACTGGGGCTCATTCCCTGTTGATCTGACTCACTGAGGCTGTCTCTCTTGACACCCATACCCCAAATTAGGTTGATGAAGGGGACAACACAAAAGAGACCCAGGCTGGGCCTCCAGAGAAAGAGAACAGATTGTACCCGCGTGAGCAAGGTCAACTAATTCAGCTGTGAGGAACCATATGCAATCCTCCAGGGAGTAAGCATAGTGATTCTTTTTAAGATCCTAGGCCAGCTTTTCCCTGCCCCATGGCATGCTTCTGGGATGACTTCCCCTGCACTAAGTTGGTGTTAATTAGTGAAAATTATCTAATGCAAGCTCATTTTAACATTAGCTTAAAGCTAAACACAATTAGGAAGATAAATCAGCTGCTGAAAAAAATCCAATGAAGATACATACACAGATGATTTTTAGGATTAGCTGCTGATTTGGGTTACTGGCCTGAGGCTCTGAGCACTATAGGTGGGCAGAGCAAGGCAGGACTCAAGAAGTACCTGCCGAGATATTTCTTGATTGATCCATCAGGGCAAGACAACTGGCACTGGGAGTTTGCCTGAAAGGTTTGAGAGGCAGAAAGGATAACTTTGTAGTCACTGCCAGGAGATACTGCTACCTGGGAGGGCTTCCCCAGAGAGGCAAGTGGAAAGGGCAGGGAGGGAGGTTAAGGGAAGGCAGTCAGGAGGGTATTGGGGGCGATGGGAATCAGGTGGATGCATGAACTCCCAGGCCCCTGGCCTTGCAGACTCTGCCTTCCCTCAGTTGCATACTGGCTGCTCCAGCTGTCGATTTCTAGGAGGCCTCTACTCCCCTGGAGCTCAACAACAATCAGACACATGTCAGTTCCCACCTAGTTCCACTATTTACCATCGGTGTAATCTTACACTCTTCTCAACCTCAGTTTCCTCACCCGCAAAATGGAAAGTTGCTGGATTGGTGTGAAAATTAAATGAAATAGTATATTCTAAAAGGGCTGGCATGTGCATGTCTGTCATTTAAGTGCTCAACAAATAATAGCTACTCCTCCCCAACTGTACTGCAGTTTCTTTTTTTACCTCCCCCATTAGAATTGAGGACAGGTTCCATATTTTATCCATCTGTATATTTCTGGAACCCGGCACATAGTAGGTCCCCAGTAAAACATGCTAAGTAAACAAGCGAATGTTTGGGATCTCCAGGCAGTCTCCAGGGAGTCACAGTCTGTCCTCAAAGACCCACCAAAAGGTAAAGAGCCCAGGTCCCTGCCACCACCCCAGTGCTGACTCATTGCTAGAAAACTGAGCAGAAAGAACATTTATCCAGAGCCTCCCACATGCTCAGCCAGTACTGCAAAAGGCCCAAAAGAACAATGACCACTATACAAGCTGTGCTGTGGTGAGCTTATGGATTTGGGGGAACTTGGGCCAGAAAGACTAATAACTAGAAAAGCCATAGGCTCTTTTTCAGGGCTAAGATTCTGGGATCATTGGCAAGCCCACAGACTCTACAGATTTCAGAAAAGGAAAAAGGAAATTGGGGAAGGCAGGTCTAGCTAAAGTGGACTGGTCCTGGTGCCCAGGGTGCTGAGGTGTGGTGGGGGAAGGGGAGCAGTGGGGAGTGCCAGAGTGACTCAGTTCGGGGGTGCTCAGGGCACTCAGCAGCAGGTGGGGTCAGCTTGGACCCACCCACACTCATTTTTTTATTCTCTGCCCTGCTGCACACTTCCTTCCAGATTGGAAGCCTGGCCCAGAACATGCTCTGCCTTGTACAGTCAGAAAAGGGAGGCGGCTCTGGCCACCAGCCAAGATGAGGCAGCATCCCAGGGGGTGAGAGCTTGGAGGGACTGGGGGTTGCTGGCTAGGTATGCATCAAGGTCTCAGCTGTCAGTGAGGGCATAAGACCCAGGAGGCCAGAAAGTGGTCATTAAAAGGACAGTATAAGTCTCTAGAAGTTACCTACACCCAGCTTCCTGGTGACACCTGCCCCAGTGTCTCCAGGCAGAAAGAATCCTCTTCCCCCCGACCCTGTACAGATCAGAGCAGCTAGCAGTCATGTACTTGTCTGTCTCCAGAATAGTCCAGACCTTCCCAGGGCATGGCTGGCAACAAATATACTTTGTTTCTGGAAGCTTTAGAGGGAAGAGGCGATCCCAGAGGGCAATCCCAAGGGCAACCTGCATTTGTAGCAGAAGCCTTGAACTCAGAGCTGGGGGAAATCCCAGCTAGCCTCTTCTGAATTCTACAATCTTGAGCTTTCCCTGAGCTTCTAGGAAAATACCACTCCCTTTGAGAGGTGCTAAGGACTGGATTAATTAACAGAAGTAACATGCGTAGTACCTGTCTTTCAACAATGTTAGCCCCTCTTAATAGACATCCCTTTTATCTGCATATATTACTCATCTTTTTCAAAGTGCCCTCGCTTGCATTTGAGCCTCAGAGCGATCTTGTGAAAGTAATAAAGAACCATCCCACTTTACAGATGCAGAGATGAGGCCCAGCAAGGCTAAATAATTTGCCCAAGGCCACCCAGAAGGTTAGGAAAGAAGTACCCTGAGCAAGAATGAGGACACACAGGCTCCTGGCTCCCAGCTGCATGCTCCTTCTTCCCCTGGGGGTGGCCTGGCCTCCTGAGACTGCTGCCACTGTAGCCAGGCTACCCAGGAAACCAAGAGAAGGTTATGAAGAAGATACCCTGTTATTGAGGTCCCATCTTCTACTTTTGAACTCCCTGAAAAACACCCATCTGCAGAATTTTTAGGATTCAAACGGTCAGATTTCAGAGGAACTAAGCCTAAGCCTTCCTGCCTCCAAAGAAACACAGCTTCCCATTCCCCCCTGGGGGAGGAATTGCCCCCCAGGGTTGAGAGTTTCGCCTCCTGAGGAACCTTTCCAGGCTGTCCTCAGGCTTCTGGGGCTGGGCTTGTACAGCCAGCTAGGCCCTTGTGGATGACTGCGTGAGGGGAACCCTCTCGGGGCTATTGGTTTGGGAACTGGGGAGCCTCTGAGCCTTCCTGTCTTGTCTGCCCACGGTCATCCTAGAGATCCTTGGCTGAGGATTCACATGCCACAGCTCCACAGAGGCAGGCAGACGGACAGCTGTCTGACAAACTGCCACCACCAACTCAAGGCCAACAGATAAACGCAGGGAAGGGGAGGAGGGCAGTGGGCACCCTATTTCCTGGGAAGAAATTAGGCCACCTTCCCTCCCCTGCTCTGAGAGAAGACACAAGGCAACTGTTATTTTCCAGGACAATTACTATTTGTGCAATACTTTCTCAGTATCCTCAGCTTTCACATAGTTTCTTCATTGTTTTTCAAAATAATCTAGAAAGCTAGTTATCCTCCTCCTATTTTGCAGGTCAGGAGCCTCACAGAGGGAAGTAATTTACCCAAAGGAACACAGCTACAGAGTGGCCAGATCAGGACAGAAACCAACACCTTACAGCTTCAGAGCCCGTCCTCTGTCCGTGATGTGATGCTGGGTCTCCATTGCTCAGAAATTCTGACTCCTGGGATCAGTGATTGAGCATAAAGGAGAGACACTCAGAGTCCAAGGCCCAAGCACCCAAGGTGTGGCAGGGAGTCAGGGACAGGCTGGGGCAAGATCCCACAGGGGCTGTGCCAGCATCCGCCAGACTCAAAAGGACAAGGACTCTGGAACTGCCCGTGCCTCTGAAACACAGCCCATGTGGACTGGTCACTTGTGGAGGGAAGAAAGCCTAGGTGGAGGGACAGTGTGTCAAATCCACAGGTCTCCGCCTGCCCTGAGAGGCTTCCTCTTGGTCTGTATATTGAATCAGGCTTTTAAAAGGCAGCTCAGAAGCTCTAAAGTCAATCATCCCTCTGAGATGGAGGGGGAGGAGAATGAGGAAAGGTTTTAGGAGCAAGTTGAGAGTCTAGCCAGCTCTCAAACAAGGTGGTGAGGTGGCTAATAAATGTATTATCAGACTCAGATTTACAAACCAGTAACATTTTTAAAAATTACAAATACAAATTTTTTTTTTTTACATCTGCTTCATGTCTATAACGCAATGCCCAGCATAGTACCTGGCATGGAGAAGGTGCTTGGTACTGTCTGCTGGATGTACCTGAATGAGGGAAGTACCGACTGAGGCTAATAGGGGAGGACAGTGGACTCTACTCAGTGGCAAAGGCTGTCACTGCAGAAGTGGCTCCTGGTGCAGTGGGCCAGAGACTCTAAGACTTTGCCACACCCCCTGAGCCTGTATACTCAGCAGTCCACCCCTACCAGCTGCCCAGACTTGTAACCAAGGCTGCAAACCTGGCCAATCATGCCTCCTGCTCTGGAGCCTGCCCACAAATCCCTCTGCCTCCGCCTCTGCCAATTTAGAGGATTCTTTTCTCTGCTGCCAGAAAGCTTGTTACGGTGTGGGTTAAAGAAGTCCCCTGTAATGTGCAGCTCAACAGGGGACTTCTCCAGACACTAGCTTCTCGAAAGGGATGGAGAGAGACAGGTGGCCAATAGGAGACAGCTTCCAATCATTTAAACAAATCACTGACCATGCAAGACAGTTGAGGCCCTGCAAAGGACACCCTACAGAGGATAGGAGAGGGGTAAGATGGAGTCTTGGCTCTTCCAAAGCTCCCAGTCCCCAAGGATAAAACGCGCTCTCCCACAGCAAACTGTGTGCAGGCACACAGGTGGCACAAACAAGGAAACACTTGGAACAAAAAGTCACTTTTGGATTGAAAATTTGATAAAGCGCCAGAAGAGGTGGCATCTAAGGAAAGGGGACGACCCCACCAACAGGCAGAGTTGGGGTAGGCTGGGCCTGCGACCCATGCCCCTCTGTGCCCCATCTGCCAGGCAGGCCAGTTCCTCCATGGTGACAGGCATAAAGGAGCAGCTCCTGTCAATCAAAGCTGTCAGGCCCAGTCTTCACAGGAGGCCCGCCCACCACTCTAGTATTGCTGCCATGCGCCTAGGGATCCCTGAGGAGTTCCAGCACGTTGTGTGAGTACGCAACACCACCACTGAAGGGCGGCGGAAAGGAGCCTTTGCCATCACTGCCTCTGAGGGTGTGGGGAGAAGATATGCTCATGTGGTATTGGGGAAAGCAGACATCAACCTCACCAAGAGGGCAGGACAGCTCACTGAGGAGGAGGTGGCATGTGTGCTCACCATCACGCAGAATCCACACCAGTATAAGATCCCAGGCTGGTTCTTGAACAGACAGAAGGATGTGAAGGGTGGAAAATACAGCCAGGTCTTGGCTAATGGTCTGGACAACATATTTTGTGAAGACCTGGGGTGACTGAAGAAGATTCAGGCCCAGGGCTACTTCTGAGGACTCTCTGTCCAAGGCCAGCTCACCAAGATGACAGGCTGCCATGGCAGCACGGTGGGTGCATCCAAGAAGAAATTAATCTGTAGGGGTCTTGTCTGTTAATAAATACCTTATACACATTATAAAAAAACAAAAGCTGCCCAGTCCAGCAGCTTCCCTCTCCCAGGTGACCTTTACAATCTTTGTGGAGTCATTGGTAGTTAATTTTGATCTGGGACCTGGGGAAGTTGTGTAATCTCCTTGTCCTTGGTCTGCAGACAAGTCATTTCACCCCTCTGGACCTCAGAGACCTCCTCTGTGAAATAAAGATAGTAATCTGCCTTCCACAGTTACTGAGGCTCAAAGGAAATGGGGTAGTTTGTGGTAAGCAATGAAGAGCTGGGAAGCTGGTGCACTGGGTGTGGGGCCCAGGAAAGAAGGGGCTAAGGGCCAGCCTTTGAGGAGGGGAGCCAGTTAGGTTTCCCCCTGTTCCTGAAGCACAGAAAATATTCTTGAGACCCACCCAGCAGCCTCAAAAGTAGATGCTGCAGGTCACAAGGGAGCTCAGGCACAAAGCTGGGTGGGTGCAAGCTCATCCTTCCCGCCCCGTTCAGACATGCTCGTGGACAGGTCCTCGGCATCAAAGGTCCTTCCTAGCCCGGTTCAGGGCTGGGTTAGTGTCCCTCCTGCTCACCTTCTGTCAAGCACTCATCATTCTGTATTATAATGATGGTTTAGTAGACTATTATGCTATTTAAGAGCAGGGGTGTGTTTTATATGTCTGTTTTCTACTGGCACACAGTAACCTTGAAATATTTGCCTAATGACCAAATTGCAGTAGTTCGGTCCTCCATTCTGTCCTCAAAAGAAAGAACCAAAAGTTCCCTAGTCCACACACTCCCACTGTAAGTCCACCCCCAGCAGTTAAAATGATCTGAGCAGCCCCAGCAACCTTCCTGTCCCAGTGTGGGACAGACCAGGAACTCGTTTCTGGGTCCCTGTAGGCACCCTTTCCTCCTGTAGTTCAAGCAAAGTACATTATTCAGTGACACCAAAATAAGCAGATGACTCAAGGGGGAAAAAACCCCACCAGAGAAGTAAGCACAGCCACATGTTTGAACTCTGGCTTCCCGGCACAGCCACAAGGGCATTCTGACCGTGGCCCAGGCTCAGACAGCAGATGACTTGAGACTGACCACCTCAAAGGCCTTCCTGCCATTCTGCAAGGTCCCACTCCACGCCTGCTGGGCTGTTTCCTTACTGCCCAACAACACCCTCTCCCCCTCCACCCCACCCTCAATCACATTTTCAAAGTGTCCACTTAGTTAGCCTTCTTGCTCTGTGTCCCTGAGGCCCAGGCTGGGAGCGCTCCCTGGTCTGCAGCTGTGGGCAAGTCACAGCCACTCCCTCTGAGCCTCAGTTTCCTGTTTGTCACTTGGGAATAAAAATGACAGCACCTCATGAAGATTAAATGAGATACAATATACAATTCTCAGGCACAAAGGTGGCCCTTCTGCCTCCCTTCACAGGCCCCCACATCTCTGCACATAAACCATCTCAGTCTGCCTCACCGGGCCTCACAGCAGCCAGACTCTCCCTGAAGGTGAAAAGGGAAGGACAGGGAGTAACAGCGGTGAAGAGGAGGGTTGCTTGCCAGTTGGACAAGCTGGGGTGGGAGCGGGCAGGTAGTGTTCAGAGGGTACAGCCTCTAGAGCGGAAGCTCAGGGTCTGGGTCTTTCTGTAGGCAAACACGTGATGTTCGGGTAAGCCCCTTTCCTTTCCGTGCCTCAGTTTCCTTACCTGTAAAACAGGGTCAATTTCTGTGTCTACCTACTTCATGGGCTGTTTGAGAAGGTGCTGTACAGACGTGAGTAACAGTGATTACAGGTGGGGGCTAGGAGGGCCTGGGAGTAGAGTGGGCACAGACGGGTAGAAGCTGCTTTTCCCAGGTGGGTGGTCATCTGTTGAACTCAGGTTTAGGACCATCACACCAGGCCCCCCACGGTCCTCTATTCCCATCAGCACAGCTCTTTCCTCCTGCCAAAGCTTCTTGCTATTTTGAAGCAAAAATCTCTCGCTCCTGCTGCAGAGTCTCTTATGGAGAAACTGCCTGTTCCAGTATCTTCTCTCTCCCCTTTCAATGCTGCCATTCACCTCCCTTGGGAATTGCTCCTCGGTGAGGCACATCCAGCCTCAAAAAATCTTTTTCTTCCAGCACATCCCCCAGCACATGAGTAAATTCTTGGAGGGCAAAGGCCGAAGCTGATATTCTCCTATAGCGAGTGCTGGACACACAGTAGACACTTGGGAAATAACTACTGGTTAAGTATGTACATATTGGATTGGTTCACAAAGTTGAAGTTTCTGTTGTTAAATATTTACAGTTAAGAACACTTCCCTACACAGGAGACTCCTGACATCCCGTATGGTACTAGAAGCCTCAGATAGCAGAGGCCCTGTCTCTCCCTTCTTATATCCCAGGTTGTGACCAGGCCAGCTCCATTTAAGCTTCTTGGTTTAATCCTGCTGTACCATCAGCAGACAGTGGGGCAGGGTAACACAGTGGTTAAGAGCAAGGACTTTGGCAAGTAACTGTTCTGAATCCAAAAATAAAGAAAATATACATCTCACCTAGCTGTGAAAAGCAAAAGAGAAAATGCAGGGAAATCACTAGTCCAGTGGCTAGTACATAATAAATGCCAATAAATTGAGGCTTGTTAGTATTACATCATGAAATTTGACCCCTGACCCCAGCTGCAGCCTGCTGCATAGTATTGTCATTTAAGTCCTTTCTCCTGCTCTATTCAAACTTGCCTTTCTCTTCTGCAGAAAGCAATATACAAAAAACAAAAACAAAATACAAATAAAACCCACCTCAGGCAGACAAGGAGGAATTACTTAAGAGAGTGAGGGTAGAAGCCTAGACAGTGAAAAGTTGACCCTTCTGGTAGCCAATCTAAGCCAAAATGCATCACCCTTTCCAGGAAGAGGAGGCCTCCCCAACCCCACTGGTCTTTCTAGGTTAATCTTCCCTCCCCCATCCTGTTCAGCCCGCAGGGGTAAGAGGACTCCAACCACATTCACTGTGTTAAATTAAGAGTGGTAAATCCAAGCCACTTCTGTCATATATCCTGAACTGGGTAGCAAAGGCTGCTGGCGTTTGTTAACACATCTCAGTGTAGGGGAGCTAGATTTATCAATTAAAATACAGAATGCCCCCATTAAATTTGTATTGCAGATAAACAATGAATAACTTTTTTCTTTCAGTATGTCCCATGTAATATTTAAGGCGCACTAATGCTACAGAATTACTTGTTGTTTACCTGAAATTCAAATTTAATAGGACATCCTGAATTTTACCTGGAAACCCTGCTCAGGTACCCCTACCCAAAGGCACAGAGTAAAGACGAAATCTTCCCTCTGCCCCACAACTCACTGGCCCCATCTCTTTTTACCTGCCTATCTGGGAACATCCTCTACTTTCAGCCCCCAAGCAGGGTAGACGCCATACGTGGGAGCTTTTTCCTGAGCTGCTGAGTCCAGCCACCTGCCTTATCAAAGTGCCTATAACAGAGCCAGGCACCTAGTAGGTTCTCAAAAACATTCCTTCATTCATTCCAGGCTGCCTGAGCTCAGCACTGGGCCCAGACCGGGTGTGAATGCCAGGGGCCAGGCCAGTCTTGACTATGGGGAACTTCTTAATAGCAGCACGCTGGGGTGTGTGTAGGCAGGTCCCACCACCCACTCCCTGGGGTTGATGGATGATCAAATGATTAAATGGCCAGGGATATATTCTGTAAATCCCTGGGCAACAAGTAGGTGGCTGATTTTACCATAAAGCCCCACATCCCTGACTCTTCCCTAGGATATCTCAACAGGGAAACAGTCAAGCGCAGAGGAAAGCCAGCGCCTCTGTAAACTGAAATAATGATAACAAACAGCTGTCCAGCACCTGGTAATTTGCCAAACAAGTTCACATCCATGCTCCCTAGAGGACTCACCAGCCCAGGACAGAAAGGGGAGGCTCTGGGCCCATTTTCCAGAGGGTGGTCAGGGCGGCCTGACCCAGGCCCTGCCTGCGAGGTGGGGCCTGGTCCGAGGGGTTGGCTGTGGGGTCCCACCGGCGTGGGGGGCAGGGGCGGGGTCTACCTTCTGGGCCAGTTGGATCATCTGTCGGACCACCTGCTTGAGGTGGGGCGCCTTCTCCTCCTTGGGGGGATGGGTGAAGAGGGTGACGCGGCTCACGCCGCGGTAGAAACCCGCATCGGTCCAGCCCAAGTCCAACGGGGGCACCTCGGTGTCGGAGCAATCGGGCCAGTAGGCCAGGGACCCGCCGGGCTCGGCCGGGGCCTGCGCCGGGGCCTTGGCCTTGGCCCGGACGGCGGCGGCGGGGGCGGCGGCCGGGTAGGGGCTCCAGGCGGCGCGGAGGGCCTGGCGCTCCTGGCTGGAGAGGAAGTCCCGCAGCCGCTCCTTCTGGACCCGCTCGCGGTAGGCCTGCTCGCCGCCGCCCTGCAGCGCCTCCAGCGCGGCCCGCCGCCGCTCGCAGTAGTAGAAGGCGGCCTGCGCCTCGGTCACCCTCTCGTTCACGTGCGCCTCGTCCAGGCAGCTCAGCTGGGACTCGGCCATGGCGCCCCGGCCGCCGGCCCCGGCCCGGCCCCGGCCCTAGACCCAGCCCGGCACCTGGAGCCGCTGAGGGGCGGGGCCCCTCACCTGGCCGCGAGGCCTGCCAATCCGCGCGGGCCGAGCGTGGGCGCGGCCGTCCAGCGGGGAGGGGGCGGGAGCGGCGCGGGCGACCGGGCGGAGGCAGGGGCGGCGGGGTGCCCCGGGGGCGCGGCAGCGCCTAGGCCTGCGGGGGCTCCAGGGTGGGCAGGCGCTGGGAGCTGGTCGTAGTCAGACCCGCGTGCGGCCTCTGGCCCGCTTTCGCCTCCCGGTCCTGGTCCTTCGATGAAGGACAAGTTGGGGACTTCCTGCGGTCGGCCAGGCCAGACCCACTGCAGATGCGCGTTCATTTTCCCCGTGGGCAGGCCCCGAGCACGTGCTCTGGGGCTGCCGATCTGACCACTCCTGCGCCGAGGCTCTAGTGGCCCTGCTGCTAGACTGGATTGTGACGGTTGTGACAGTTGAGGAGGGGAGGCTGGTTTACAAAAGTGAAATGCTAATAAAAACCCTCAGCGCCTGACCCACGACCCAGTTCTGAGAGCTCCAGAGGCTGTCAATCCAATGCCTTCACCGCAATAAAAATTTCTTAAAAAAAAAGAGCCACCCAAATATAGCAAGGGTCTAAGCAGCAGTGGAATCTTTCCCCATTTAAATTTGACGTGGGGTGTGTGTGTGTGTGTTTGAGCAAGATAGGCTGCCAGAGGCCTGATTACTGTATTAATGATTCAAAATACATGTTTGAGCTCAAGGAAGGAAGACACACACGCACAGGCGCGCGCGCACACACACACACACACACACACACACACACACACCAGCAGCTCAGCTGTTTCCCATTGGATTAAATACGATCTTCTTAGTCATTAACATATTATTTTGTTCATGCACTGCTGTACAGTTTGATTTTATGCATTCAAAATATTTTCAGATCATAGCAACCAAAGGTTCACATTTCTCTCATTTTATAGCTCAGCATCTGAGATCTGGAAGGAGCTTTAGAATCTGGTCCAACTCCTTCATTCATTTTGCAGATAAGGAAATTGAGGGCTAGAAGCATGTGGTTTGTCCAGGTCTCCCTGTAAAGGAGAGGCAGTACCTGGAGACTATTAGGTTCTCTCTGTTGCAGAGATCTTTGCCCTACATTACAGCCACCTTTGCCCTGTTTACTTGTGAAATGACAGAAGGTTATTGGGGACCTGATTTGAAACCCCGAGGAATTTGAAGAGGATACCTACTATTTCTGGGCCATCCTTTGATTGTCTGAAAAAATGAGGGTTTGATTTTCAAATATCTGCAGAATTTTGTGACAATAGGCAGTTAAGATCAGGGTTGGTGAGCAGTAAGGCACCCATCACCTCACCCGTACCCTCTGCTACCCTCAGAAATTGGAAGGTCTCACTCCCAGTAACACTCTACTCTTAAGCGCAGATTTTGTCTTTAGAATGGAGAGCATTTTGTTTGTTTCCGGGAACACAGAGGCGCTCAGGGCAGTGAGGAAGCACACAAATGTCCAGGGGGGATATACCAGTGTATAATTTAATAAGCTCAATCAGCACTGCTGTGGGCGCAAACATTTACTCACTGCCCACTGTATGCCTGACACACAGTTTGTGCTCAGTACACAGTTCTTTAACGAAGAATGGACTAAGGCCAAAAGAAAGATATGTGCAGGGAGCTGTGGGATTGTGAGGAAAAAAGTAATTAATCCACCCAAGGGATGTGGATGAGAAGGGTTTCATATAACAGGAAGGGATTTTGAGTGGAGCCTGAAAGGGATGAGAATGATTCAAGGGTGAGCGAAGGAGTGAAGACATTCCAAGCGGAGGTAGTTGGGACTGGGTACGGCTGAGCATCATGCTGGGGTCAGGCCTATGTAGGCTCAGTTAAAGATACTTCACCCTCAGAGCCTCGTGTCCACATATGTAAAAAGGTATAATAATGCTGACCTCCTGTTACCTCCTTGATTGTTGTAGGCATTAAATGAGATGTGTTTTATTTGATTAGTACTTGTGTCTGGTAGAAAGTGGTTTACAATAGTGCTTCTAAAACTACTGTGCACACTGATCACTGGGGAATCTTGCAAAATGGAAGATTCTGAATTGGTAGTTCAGAGGTAAGGTCCAGGATTCTTCATTTCTAGCAAGCTCCAGGGTAATGGTGGTAGTGCTAGTCAATAGATTACACTTTGTATAGCAAGGATTTCATAGGCCAGAGAATAAGAGCATGAAGTTTCATATCAGAGAATCCTGGAGTAGCAGCCCACTTTCCATAAGCTGTGTGTCTCTGGAAAAATTACTTCCCATTTCTGAGCTGTGGTCACATTATCAGTGAAATATGGGCAATCATGAGTCCCACCTTACAGGGTTGTGTGAGAAGGGAAACAAATTAATGGATATATATCACTTTAAGCAGAGTGTCTGGCACAGCATAACAGTCAGTAAAAGGTAATGTTAAAGTGTGTGATGATGGGGCCAAATTGTGGAGACTTTGACTTTGGATCTTATTCTGAGGCTGGAGGGGAGCACTGAAGGTTGTTAAGGGACTGATACGGTCATAAAAAATAGCAGCAATTACTATGTGCCAGGCACTGTGCTAAATATTTTATGGATCCTTCAAATGAAGTTATGTAATCGTACTAGAAAAATTATTATTATCCCCATTTTACGATGAGAAAACTGAAGCACAGAGAGGTTCAATAGCTCACTCTGGGTCATCCATCTATAAGCAGAAGAGCCAGGATTCAAACCCAGACCACTGGACTCCAGAGCCTGCCTACCTACCCACCTTGTTATACTAACTCTGTTCAGAGCATTAGTAAGGGACATTAGTAAGAGAACTTGTTCCCCTCGTTTAATCATTTACTCATTCAACAAACAGCTGCTGAATGCCTAGCATTGTATTGTAGGTTAGAAACCATTCATTCATTTATCAAATCCCTATCGAGCTGTACTAAGCTCAAGGCCCTGTTCTAGGCACTGGGGGTACAGCTCTGAGCAAAGCCTAGTCCTTGCCTACAGGGAGCTTAAGTGAAATGGAATGACTGTGACACAGTTGGTGTTCTCAAGGAAAACAAATGTTATGTGACACAAACAGATTGGACAGAAGGTTAGACTCAGAGTAGAATATTTTAGTAACTGTTCACATTAGAAAATACCTTTCCTAGCTCTAAGTGATGGGAAACACTGTGTTCTTTGTGTAATATTCCCCCTTTTACATACCGGTGACCTGTTTATTCAACCAACATGTTTGAGCAGTTAACGTGTACTAGATAACGTGGCTGCCAGTGGGAAGTAAAAAGAGGAATCAGGCATGAGCACTAGCCGCCCTGGTGGCTCCCTTGGTGTACCTGGGAGTCAGATACCCACAGCCGCCTTTGCAAGGCAGGGGATAAGTGACATGATGGCATTCACAGAGAGGCTGCAGGCCGTGGAGGCATTTTAATATACATTACCTGATAAAGTCGACTGCCAGAGGGATTACTGTGAGGTGCTACAGATGAATAAACTGAGGCTCTAGAGGTGGTTGGCCTGTTCAGGGTTATTAGCTGGCACATGGGAATGCTGGGACGCACACCCAAGTGGCCTGATCCACAGGCCTCCTACCCTACTACACGCAAACACTCCGCATTGTTACTGAGATTTTTTTTAAAGCTTTACCAGTTCGGAAACTGATTCCTTTTATTCACGGGCCCTATCTGCTTTGTGTCTGTGGACTCTCCATGAGGTGGTGACAGAGGAAATCCTTTGGCCCTCTACCTGTCCCTCCTGTCCTGAGTCTGAACTTCCCATCATGGTTGCATTTCCAACTTCAGAAGCCACCTTGCCCAAGGTGACTGTGCCTTCCTGGGAAGTAGTGCCTCCACTGGCAGATGTCTTGGCTCTCATTCCCATTCCTCTCGCCTGAACCGTACTGCTGGCTGAGTGTGCAGTAAAGATATGACACCTTGTAGTTAACATTAATTGTAGCTGTGCTCATTGTGCGCATGTCTTTTTTTCCCGGGCCCTCCTGTGTAATTCGAGTCCCAGAATAGCCACCTCATGATATATTAGATAAGCTTCCCAGGGTTCGCTTTTTTCCCTCTGTGACAATTTGTGCTGTGAGCTCCTGTTAGAAAACTTGGGGGGAACTCTCATGCCTCTGTGAAATTCAGTGTTCCTGCTCATTCCTAAGGGCATGGGAGAATAAGAAAGGTGCTACAGCTGGCCCCGTGGGGAGGGTGGTAGATCCTAGGACTGATCTAGTTGAGCAACTTTCCCCTCTGACTTGCTCTACTGGCCTGGAGAAGTGAATATGCTGGGGCCTCTCCCTGGCTGGTCATGACCTACCTAAGGCTTTCATCTTTTCACTCATGAGTGATTTATTGAGCACGGGTGTGCAGTAGGCCAGCTCTGCCCTCCCAGACCTTCCAGACTCCCCTGGAAGTATTTAGGCTCCTCTCCCCAGACACTTTGCAATTGCCTCTGCTTTCCCCGACACCAGGTTCCCTGGCTTTCCTGCACCCTCCCCGCCACTCCTTCTCACCCCTTCTCCACTCCTCAGGGCTCATCTTTGGCCTTCTTGTCTGCAGGCCGCATGCACTGCACAGGCAGATCCACTTCCCTGTGGCTCCAGGGACTGTCGCACTTCCACCTCAACCCCAGAACTCTCTCTGCCACTCCAAACCTGTTCATCAGGCCGCCTCCTTCCTGGACACCTCATAGGCGCCTCCATAGCAATGAGCGTCAAAAGGAACCCATAAGCCCCTTCTTCCCCTCCTTCCCGCCCCCACCTATTGTTCCTTCTGGGCTTCTCCTCCAGAATGACACCACCCTCTGGCTGCTTGGCCAAGTGGGAAACACAGGTGCATTTTGACTCTTGCCCCTTTCTCAAGGCCACCAGGCTGGAAGAGGCTTCTGTGGTGTCCCCCTTTATCCCTCATTGCTCCATCTCTGTGGCCTTCTGTCCCCCACCCCCCATTGTCTTAAGAGCCTCCTAACTGGTCTTCCTAACTCAATCTTCTCCCCTTGAATCCCTTCTAAAATGCAAATACATTATGTGATTTCCCTGATAAAACCCTTCCAAGGTTCCCCATTATTTCAACTCTACAGCTCCAGCACCTTGTAGCCATTGTGATCCAAACCTGTTCGTTCTCTCCCCCTTCCTCAACAGGTTGTGTCTTTGCTTAGTGAGCTCCCACGGCTGAACTCTTTCCCTCCAGTCCACAGCTCCTCTTCTGAAGTCTCTGGTCTTCCGTGTGGTCACTTCCTCCATGGTCCTTCCTGGCCCTCCGACTCTGGTTAGGATCCCTCACTCCATGCTTAGGCCGTTTAGTGCTCAGCGTCCCTGTGGTGATGGTTTGCTCCCCCCAACAGGGGTCAGTTCCTTGAGGCTCAGCAGGTGGTCTCATTCATCGAGGTGTTCCCTGGCATTACACCCTAAATGCTGGGCCCCACCCTGGTTCCCACCTCATTCACCATCATCTTACTTCAAACCAACCACACATTCCTTTTAAGAACTGGGTAGGATTTTCTCTTTTCCTCTGGCATAAAGTAAGAACGTAAGAATAAGAACCTGGAGTGCAAAAGGCAACTCAATTGAATGTGAGTCCTTTGAGCCATTCAATTAAACAGGGTAATTGTGTGTGAGAGAGAGAGACAGAGACAGAGAGAGAATATGATATGTGTGGTGTAGCAATATATGTACGGTCCATATTACATGGTGGATGTTTTCAATCAACTTGAAAGATGAAGAAGGATTTCAGAGGCCCTGATCAAAGGACAGCTGGGTGGGGGGACCAGTATCAGGAAGGGAACAGAGGGCAGGGTCCAACTGAAGGCCTGTCTCAAAAGAGGCCCTATGGTCAGGTGCTTCTGCCCAGCTGGAGACCCACCTCCAGCTCCTCCCTCGGTGCCAGGTGGCTGCAGTGTCAGAGTCAGCTTACTGTATGTTTTGGGCATGGAGTGACCCAGGGCAAGAGCTGGTTACTGGAGAGGCGAACTGTGGCCGATGAGCTTGAGTTCTGCCCTGGGTCTTCAGTGCCTCTTGCTCTGACTGTTTCTGCTGGCTTAGGATCAGAAGAAGATTCCTGACCGTGAGGTAGATGGACCAAGACAACCTTGGGTCCCAAACCCAAAGCAGGCTTTAGTACCCCTTACCTCTCTGCCTGGCAGATGCACTTTGCCTGACCAGAGCAGCCCACCCCAAGCACTGCATGGCCAGTCAGAGGGCAGCATGATCACCAGCAAACGTACTGCCTCCACCGGCAGATTAAGTTTCCAACGTTAGGACCTAGGGCGATTTGCCTTTGTGTTTACTGTAGTATCTTGCCAGAGTGTGCTCAGTAAGTATCAGACTGAATTCTGGGTATTTTTCTTAGTGAAAACGAATCATTCTATCAGCAAACACACATGGGGCGCTATGTTGCAGGGAATTTAGGGAAAAACACAGACCGAATCTTCTCACTGCCACGTGGCAACAGGTCCAAAGCCTGGCAGGCCAGCAGGCAGCAGGGCAGCTTGAGCAATCTTCACCCCAGCGCTGCTGACGAAGCACCTCCCCCCCCACTTGCTGGCAGTGCCGGGAACTGGGGTGTGTCTGAAACATTTTTAGTCAAATTTTAAAACAGCTCTCCAACGTAGGGACCTGGGCTGGAATTTTGTATTTAGTGTCTGCTCATCCCTGTCTTTGGGGACTGGAACCTGAAAGCTACAGGGCACCAGGCCTGAGCACATTCATCCCTTAGGTCAAGGCCGGAAGAGCAATTGGGCTGATTACAGGACGGGCAGGGGGAGAGAAGCTCTAGGCTGAGGTGGAATCAAGGAAGTCTTTGTGAAAGAGGTGGCATTTTCCCTGGCCTCACAGGCTGGCTGGGATGCAGACAGACATCAACAGAAAGGAAGGGCATCCCAAGTGGAGGAGCTGCGTGGCACAGCTACCAAAGAAGGACAATCAGGGCCAGGTTCCGGGCCAGAGCAGCCCACAGTCCTGCTTCTCCCTCATCCCCGTCTCCAGGAGGAACTTGAGCCCCAAGCTGGGGACAGCAGGGGAAAGGTTTTTCCGTAGAGAAAGTGCCTGGTCTGGGTGGGGTGTCAAGAAGCGGAGTATGGAGGCAGGCAGGCCAGCCAGGACAAGTCATGGGTGCTCGGAGATGTTGTCGTCACCTGGCCCCACATGTTGCCTTCAAGAGTGACTCCTTTATTTGGCCAACACCTTAGCACTTGGTCCCTTGTAGGCACCCTTAGGGGGCAGCCATCACCTGGAAGATGATAGGCGAGACCTGGACAGGGGAGCTCTCCCAGGGCTGATTTACTCACCAGCAAGGTATCGGTGTGCTAAGCACAGAGAGACTCTGAGGAGGGCTGATGGCGGGACAGGCAGATTTCAGAGGAAGGCCTCGGTGCCAGCGTGTCACCGGGGGTGGGGGGAGGTGGGCAGAGGAAGGCCATGGCTGCCCCGATGGAAGGAGCAGGGGGGCTGCCCACCATTTGCTGGGCCCTCGCCAACCAGCTCCTGTAATTTTGTTTACTTCTCATGACAGCTCAGTGCTACTGCCTCTGGTTCTCTAGATGAGCTCAGAGAGGTCAAGTAACTTGCCCAGGCTCACGTCGTCAGTGGCAGGGTCTGTACTGGGGCCCAGCTCTGTCTGACTGAGAGCTTGTGCCTTCTTCACTTTTCCACATTGCCTGTAGGGGAAAGTAGTTGGAAAGGAGTGGGTACTGGGGTGCATGAGTCAAGCATGGAGCTGGGAGGTTCTAGAATGCCCAGAGCCAGCTGGCAGCTGGAAGGCCACTTGCCCTGACACCCCAGTGGTTCATACGTACAGGGTATGAATTCCTCCCTCTTCCCTAAACCAGGGGGAAACTCAGCTGTCTAGTGGGGGTGGGGAATGTTCCCTGATGTGCCTCCGACAGCCTGCGCCATAACCCTGTTTGCCATGTGTGGGTGGCAGTAGAAGGATCAGGAGTGGCCAAGACCTAGCCCTGGACCCTGGCGCAGGGTGCAAGAAGGAAAAAGAAAGGCAGATCAGCTGCAGGGGGTTGGGTCCAGCCTCTCTTCTGGAGTCACAGGGACCATCTGGGACAGGCTGGTGCTGCTGCCAAGCAGCCAGCGGCATCATGGGCTCCAACACAGGCCATCAGAGTGCTGGGGGTGCGGCACGAGCAGGGAAGGAAGCAGAGCCTGTAGGCTTTGGAGATCAGGTGGGCAGACAGGCAGGATGGCAATCGGTGTTAGGAAACTTCAGCAGCTGAATCTGGATTCTGAAAAGGGGATTGGCATGAACAGAACACGGGAGGGGAGGAGCCGGGTACTGCCGCCGTCCCAGCATCTGGGCCTAGGCAGGAATCTCACTGCAGGAGTGAGGGAAGAGTGGGGCCGGGTCTCAGAACAATGGTAGGCTCGAGTACCAGGCCTCAGAGCCCCATACATCAGGAGTTGGCCCCAGTGGCCTGGGAAGGGCTGGGCCTGTGATGTGGTCTCAGTAGGGGCAGAAGGGCCAGGAGACCCCAGGAATGGATAGATCCTCTCTGATAGGACATCATGCTTTAGCAAGTAGTGACCCTAAAGTCACACAACCCTAAGGGGGCTTCTTAGGAAGTCAGGTTTCAGAAAAGGACCTTGGGAGCCCCAGGGACTCATGAATATCCATTCCAGGAGCTCAATTTCTGCCAGCAGAAGGGAGAATCTCTTAACTTTTATTTGTCTTAATAGAGACACAGGCTTGCTAGTTTCCCTATTTTATTTTAAAGACAAATAACCCAATCCACTCCTTTTCTGCACCCATCTTGGGTCATTCTTACCTAAGAGAAATCTGAGGATCAGTGTTTGTTTAGTTTATGCCGTCTGCATGCGTCAGCAGTTTAGGGCAAGAAGAGACTCAGCCCCTCCTTCCTTTTCCTGGTAAGGAAGCTGAGACCCAGAGGGATGAAGAGACCCTCCCTAGGGCCCAATGGCCCAGCGAGAACGAGGACAGGGTCCCGGCTGCAGACCTCTGTTCGTGCTCCCTTTCCCCTGCACCCCCGCCTCATCTGGACTTGCCATGGTAACCAAGCCTCCTCTAGCGTGGGAAGCAGAGGCTGCGTAGCTGTTACCTAGCAACGCCCCATAACCAGGTCAGAGCAGAGGAGGGAGGCACCATGTGCTGCCCCCCCTGAGGAATTCAGTCCTGTCAGAATGGGAGTGCTCACGTCAGAATGTGGCCACGAATGACCTGGATAGAGCCATACCTGGAAGCACCTGTGTGGGGGAGTCTCATGCCAGCATCAGTGAATTGTTGGTACTATGGCACAGATCTGGCTGCCTGGGGCCTCTGTCCCCATGGCACACACAGGGTCACACTATGTACAGCTCTGGTTTCTGTGAATAGATGCAACATGGACATACTAGCTTATTCTGCCTGTGGGAATCCATAGAGGAGGGCTGAGGGAGGGGTGTGTGTGCAAGTGTCCATGTGGGCATTTCAACTTAGGGGGGAAAGCTGGGGGGCTGTGCTTCCTTACTCTGCCTTCTTGTTCTTTAATTGTCTCAAGAAATGTCCATGGATCATGTCCACACACATATCCATAAACATATGATCCATAAACACGTGAATGACCTGGTCATAGAGTGTGTGGATCTTCTAATATTTCCTGTAGATTGGGTCTTGACAGTCACTGCCCACTGCTACCCTACCCCTTCCCTACCCGCTCCCTGTGGGGTTCCCAGGTTCTGCCTCCAGTAGCGTCCCACCCAGTGGTCCAAGCCAATCACAGTGGTCTCATTCTCTTGAAAATGGTTGGTTTAGGAATGGCATGTGATCTAGTCATTGCCAGTGGAACCTGGACGAATGGTTGCTGAAAGACTTCTGGGAAGGTTTTTCTTACTAATTAAAATTGGGAGGGAATGTGCTTCTTCTTCAGTGGACATTGTCAGGCTGCATGTGATGTCTGGAACTGCAGCAGCTACTAAGAAGAGACACCAGGGGTGCTCAGAGGATGGCGTTGTTGGGCCACTGAATTCAGCAAGCCGGGAGCTGCCCTGCCTCTGGACTTGTTGTCTGGGGCATCATAAACCCCTTGTTGTTTAGGATACTTCCAGTCAGCGTCCGTTTTCTTGCAGCTAAAACCTCCTGATGCTACTCTTGCCTTCGTGGCCTCAGGTTCACTCACTTGCCACTAGTCTGAGTAGGGCACCCAGCAGATGCCTGGACAAGGCATGGTATTAAAGGTAGAGGACCCAAAGGAAACAAGTAAGTCGAAGACCTGACTCCTTGGTTGGAACTGAAATTGGGCCTGTAGCTGCATGCCCAGCTTCTTGCAGGTCTGAATAGACTTCTTCCTAAAGAGCCTCCTTCCCTTCCTGCCTCCCTCCTTTCCTTCCTGCCTTCCTGCCAGTAGAACTGGCGTCTACCTGCTCACCAGAGCCAACTGTGCACATCTCTTACCCACTCTCAGTTCAGTGATGTCACGTGGAGCTTGAAACCAGCCGTGGTGGGAGTTCTTTTTTTTAATAGACAAGTTTTAAAGCAGTTTTAGGTTCACAGCAAAATTAAGGGCAAGGTTTTCTATATACCCCCTGACCCCACACATGCACAGCCTCCCCCATCATCAACATCTCCCACCCGACTGAGACACTTGTTACAATTGGTGAACCTAGACTGACACCTCATTATTCCTCACTTCCATAGTTTACGTCAGGGTTCACTCTTGGTGTACATTCTGTGGATTTTGACAAATGTGTGACATGGCCACCATTATAGTATCACAGAGAATCGTTTCACTGCCTATAACCCTCTGAGATCTACCTGTTCTTCTCTCTCTGCCCCCTCAGCCTTGACGATCTTTGATCCTTTTATTGTCTGATTTTGCCTTCTCCAGAGTGTCATATAGTTAGAATCAGACACTATGTAGCCTTTTCAGACTGGCTTCTTTCACGTAGTAATATGCATTTAAGGCTCCCCCCTGTCTTTTCATGGCCTGATGGCTCATTTCTTTTTAGTGATGAATAATATTTCATTATCTGGATGTACCCCAGTTTATTTATCCATTTATTTATTGAAGGGCATCTTAGTTGCTTCCATGTGTTGGCAATTAGGAATCAAACTCCTATAAACATCCATGTGCAAGTTTTTGTGTGGACATAAATTTTCAGCTCCTTTGGGCAAATGCCAAGGAGCATGGTTGCTGGATAGTATGTTAGACTATGTTTAGTTTTGTGAGAAAATGCCGAACTGTCTGCAGTAGCATTTTGCATTCCCACCAGCAGTGAATGAGAGTTCCTGTTTCTCTACATCCTTGCCAACATTTGGTGGTGTCAGAGTTTTGGATCTTGGCTTTTCTAAGAGATGTGTAGTGGTGTCTCATTGTTTTAATTTTAAATTCCCTAATGACATATGATGTTGAGCATCTTTTCATATGCTCCCTTGAGATCTTTTATCTTCTTCAGGGAGGTGTCTGTTCAGGACTTTTGCCCATTGTTCAAATTGTGTTCATTTTCTTATGGTTGAGCTTTACGAGTCCTTTGTATAGTTTGAATAACACTCATTTATCAAGTGTATTTTGTAAACATTTTCTCCCATTCTGTGCCTTGTCTTCTCATGCTCTTGACACATGGTAGGAATATCTAAGCCACAGAATTGGCAAATATAACAAATTGGGGCTCTTCCCCAGGGAGTCTGTTGTTAAACATTTACCAGCACACCAAATGCATTCATGCCTCAGCCATTTATTGGGTGAACTGTTTGCCCTTGCCTTTAAAAATGTTCAGTCCAAGGCACAGTCGCAGGGGGGCCATCAGGTGAGAAAATGGGGATCAACAGAGGTGAGGCTTAGAACCTCACCCCCCCTGTTTTGAGAGAAATCTTCTGCATCCGTGGATGTCTTATTGCCCTTGTCTAGCTTGGATTAACACATAGTCTACAGGCACACACCTGATCATCTACATTTGCTCTCTTACAACACTAAACTGTGTTTTCTACCTTTATCTTGCATCTACTTACCACTTCAGCATTTTATTTAAAAAAATAATAACAATAATAATAAAGAGAGAAATGTGGGATTCACAAATAAATCAAGTATAAAAATCAAACGAATATTCATATTTGACCTGATTGTTTATAGTTCATAATGAGTGATCAAAACTGAAAGTTTCTGTGATGACTCCCCTTGCACTGTTCACCATGTAAGAACTTATTCACTGTGTAAGAATTTGTTCACAATGTAAGAACTTATTCACTATGTAAGAATTTGTTCACCATGTAAGAACTTGTTCGTTATGCTTCAGAAGATTGGAGACTGACGAGAATTAGGCTGGGGGTGGATTAATGATTGTGCATTGAGCATTGACCCCCCTATATAGAATTTTATTGTTGTTAACAACCATTTGATCAATAAATATGAGAGATGCCCTCTCAAAAAAAAAAATTTTCAGTCCATAACAGTTACCAAAGGGAAAGGGACTGGGGAGGATGGGTGGGAAGGGAGGGACAAGGGGAAAAAAAAGGGGCATTACGATTAGTAGACATAATGTGGAGGGGGGAACGGGGAGGGCTGTACAACACAGAGAAGACAGTGATTCTATAGCATCTTACTACGCTGATGGACAGTGACTGTAATGGGGTATGTGGGGGGGACTTGATGGTGGGGGGAGCCTAGTAAACATAATATTGCTCATGTAATTATAGATTAATGATACCGAAAAAAAAAACGTTCAGACCAGTGGGGGAGGTAGATCAATGACAGGCTATAGTATAGAATTCTGAGTATTGGGATAGAATCAGAACAATGATGCTGCAGGGACATAAAGGAGGGACATCTGAAAAGTTGGGGTGGCTTCTCAGTGGAGAACTTGAGCCCTGGGCTCAGGGGTTCAAAGTGAGTAGCTGTTGTTTGGGTCCATACTGCCCAATAAAATAGAATTTGCCACATATGACTATTTAACTCAATAGCTACACATGGCTAGGGGCTACCATATTGGACAGAGCAGATACAGAACTTTTCCATCACCACTGAAGACAGTTCTGTTGAACAGTCCTGGCCTAGAAAAAAGGGGGATAAAGGCATTCCAGACAGAAGGAACAGAATGCGCAGACTCAGAGGTCCATGACAACATGACTCGTTCTGCGGAGAGAAGGGAGTTGGAACCAAACAAACAGGCAGCAGTCAGATTGCAAAATGTATTTAGTGTGAAGCTAAAGAAGTTAAATTCTAGCCCGAAAGCTATGGGGAGCCCCTGATGGCATTTGAACAGAAGCCTGATGTCATCAGCTTTGCATGTTAACGAGATCTCTCAGGCAGTCAGTGGAGGCTGGATTAGAGGGGCCAGTCAGGAGGCAGGGAGACCCGTTCTGAGACTATCTCAAGCGCCTGGGAGAGAAGTGAGAGCAGTCTGAAATGAGGCAGTGATGTGGCACACGTGCAGAGAGGTCAGAGTTGGGAGATGACACAGACCCACTGGCTGACTGGCTCTGGCCCTTAGGAGGTGCTTTGCAAATATTTGTTGATTTCATGAATGAATTGTAGCTGAGCTCAGATTGTAAAACAGGGTGCACATCCCCTGGGACCCAGGTGGTCTGTATTTCACAAACAAAGAGGTCAGGTGCATTTCTTTTTAGCTGAAGGACAAACGGGCAATAGGGAGAGAGACTAACGAGAGATGGTGAGGGAAGGTGGCATCTCCTGTCCTGTCTGAAGAGACTTGGGCTCTGGTGAGAAGGGAACAAGCTGTGAGGGACTCTGGCCCCAAGTGGTGCCTCTGTGGGGCCCAGGGATAAGGGCTGTGCAGCATTTATCACCCCACCCCTTCCCCAGTCCCCTTGCCACAAGGACTTGTGGCAGATTTGGTTTCCTGCAGGGCAGGGCCATTTCCCCAGCAGACTAATGCAATGGCAAGGAGGATCTGCAGCATCAGGACAGCATTGTTAGCAGAGGATGCTCCGGGGCAATCGAATATGGCCTGAGTCGGAGACATAAACAGAACGGTGCTCAAACACATGAGACATACCAGCATCCCTTTCTTGGGCTCTCAGAGTAGCTAGCTGGAGATTTTAAGGGCAGGTGGCTAAAAGCTACTGTACTTTGAGCATCAACGTTAATATCACCTTATTTGCACCTATGAGTCTGTAAAGCCTGGGACATTTGGGTTACAAAATGAATGATAGGTGAGATGAGGCAGGTTTCTCTTGTTCACTCATTAAACAAATATTTATTGAGCGTCTGTGTGCCATACACAGTGCTGGATGTTGGGTGTACAATGGTTGACAAAACAGAGATGATCCCTGCCCGCAGGGAGCTTACAGTCTAAAAGTCTAGTGCCATCCTCTGTATATATGCTTTTCGGGAAAACCACCAGGAACAAGACAGTCAGTAGGAAGGCTGAGGGGGAATCAGGAAAGGACAATTTGAGAAAGTGACATTTAAACCAAGACCTGGAGATGCCTAAGAGTTAGCTGGATGAAGAGCAGGGGCTGTGCATTCCAGGTGGAGGGAACTGCAGGCGTAAAGGACTTCAGAATGAATCCTGGGCCGTCTGGAGTCTGGGAGGCCAGTGGGGTGGCGGCAAGAAAGCAAGGAGGGGAGAGGCACAAGAGGGACCTGGGAAGGGGGGCAGGGGCCGAACCTCACAGGGCCGCGCCAGGACTTCAGATCTAAACCGAAGTGCAGCGGACAGGGGCGAGATACGATGAGACTCAGGTTTTATAGAGATTGCTTTGGCTTCTTTGTAGAGAATGGGCTGGGAACAAGAGAACGTGTCAGGAGAAAAGCGTGGAGTGTAATACAGTTGCCTAAGGGAGAGACAATGGCCTTGGTGCTGGAGAGACATGGAGGAACCTGAGAAGTATTTCAAAGAAAAATTGAGACCCTAAGGTTTTCTTGTGTCCTTGCCTTGGTATAGACAGGCGGAAGTGTTGCCTTTAGGCAAGACAAACTGCAAATATTTTGACCATAACGATTTGTTCCGCATGTGGCCTGTTTAGCTTTGGATTAACTAAGATATAATGTCACATGGGCCATTCCCCTGCCTCCAAGCAGGACCACACCTGATGGGAGTCAATTTTACATTTAACGATTTCCTGAGTAAGCCTTCACAACTTCTTCTGTAACCTCTGCTCACATTTAAAAGAATTACTATTAGGAAATCCATTTGTATTTCGTCTGAATGCCTCTCCCCTGAAGTTTCCTCATTTTTTGATGGGGATAAAGATGCTAAAATAAGTCACCCGGGGCTGCCAGATATGAATGATGTCATAATGACTGGATCACGTATGTCCCACAGCCAAGGTGACTTTTTTGTTGGGAATGAAGAAAAATGCCTGAATATCCCTAGAAAGGGGATCTAATAAGATTTTCATAGCTATTTAGCTCACTGCCAAGTTCTTTGCCCCTGCTACTCCAAGCGTGGTCTGTGGATCCAGCACCATCACCTCAGAGCTTGGAAGAAATGCGGGATTGAATTGGAATTGAATTTTAACACACCCCAGGCAATTCTGAGGCACATTAATTTTGAGAAGTACTGCCTACATCACACTAAGGTCACTGAAAAGTGGGTGGGCAGTGGCAGGTTCCAGATATTTGAAATTCAGCGAGCCTCAGTGAGCAGTTAGGAAACCTGAACTGGTCCAACAGGAACTGGATTTTCTCTGAAAGTCCCTGCTTCCAAGTCACACACAGCATTTCAGCCAAATTCAGAGACAGTGTGTTGTTTCCTGGTCGGGTGGCTGGTGAGAGGTGCTGAGTGTTCATGCTCTGGGGTTAAAATGCTGTCAGGTGGAAAACAACTCCTCATGAGACCCCCGAGGCGACACCAGAGGCCAAGGGAGCTGCCTCCCCTCCCCCCACCATGGACAGCCTGCCCTTGGCCTCTTAGCTTGAACCCTAGTTCTCTGTGGGTGGTTAGGGGAACTCCTGCTTCCTTCTGATTGAGCCACGTGATGAGCAGGGCCACAGCTTCTTCAGCACCTCAATTAAAAAGACCCCCACAATGGCCTCAGGTGGAATAGAACATCCAGGGCCAGGGTTCTGAGCGCTCTGTCCACACTGCGTGGGAGCCTCTCCAGGCCAGTGACTCCTGCTAGTGACCTGAGGGTGTGTGACACAGACACCACACACAGCCCAGGGAACATGGCACTTGTGTTATTACTCCTTTCTTGAGACGTGTTTCAAGAGGCAAAATCTAAGGCAGAACGAAATCATTTCCTTGTCTTCACTGGGGCTGGTCCTCCCACATGATCAGCCAAATGGATGAAGTTCGTGGGCTGTTTAAAGCGTATGGTTTGTAAATACTGTAAAATCAAACATTACTTTGGGCTTTTATTTACCGTAACGTGCTCGTGTCACCACCTAGCACCAAAACAGCTCACGCGGTCTCCTTTGCCTTCGTTTCCTCTCTCCCTGTTCCTCTGTCTCCGTTCTGTGGTGTCCGTGCCCCTCTCTCTGCAGTATTCACTTCTCTGCTCTGATTCCTCCTCCCACCTGCAGGGGCCCCTCCTTCCGGTGCCCTGCCACTGACTCTTGCCCAGCGCCTTCTGCGCCTGTCCCCCCCCAACATCTCGCTCCCGCCCCCTCCCTTTGTGCCCCTCCTGCTGCTCCCGGATCTTCTGAAATGTCTCCATTACCTTTTCCGTCCTGGGCTTTCATTTCCAAAGGCTGCCACATGCTCCCCATTCACGCCGGACCCCCCCCCCCCCCGCCTCTCTCAGGCTATGTTCTCCTCCCCAGACCCACCACCGATGCCCTTCTTCCTCTTTTTGTTCTCTAAAGGCAATGTGGGCATCAGAGAGTCAGAGAATTCAGAGTCCACGGGACTCAGCCTACACTACACTGACAGTGAACTTCTGAGTCAGAAGCCTTCTTCTTTTATCACCTTCAGTAATCGCTGCCCGCATCCTCCGTAGAGCAGGGAGCACAGGAAAGGGGCCCCACGATCCCTCACCAACCCTTTCATGTCTCAGCACACACAGGCACGCCCAGCCCTCCTAAGTGTCCTCGGTGCACACACGCTTGCTCCCAGCTCCACTAACACTGGGCTTCCTTCTCCAGGTCGGTCTGCTCCAGGGTGAGCACTAGGAAGCACAATCCTATTTTGAGGTGACAAGGAGAGAAGGCAGCAGCGGGGCTTCTCTCCCCAGGTGCAGCTCTCGGTGGGGGTGCCAGCACCGGCACCGCAGCCAGATGTAACAGGAAGCCCGTCTCAAAGTCAGCTCCCACATGAACAGGGTCCTGTTCAGCCAGTCAGTCAAGCAATCAACCAATCGCTAGTCAGTGTTCTTGTGGGGTGGGCTTCTCTGTGGCCCTGGCAAAGCATCTGCAAAACTCAGAAAACCAAGAGGAAAAACAAATAGAGCCCAGAAGAGACGCCCTCGTCACTATAAAACAATAGCTCTAAAATCCATCATTCTAAGCAAGGGCTTCTCTAAGCCCTTTACAGAATTTAGGATGCTGCTTTCTTAGCAGCTTGTGAAACGGAGGTTACACCCAAGTGAGCCACTGGGGCATTTGTGTAAAATCCCTCAATTACCCAGAGCTTGGCTCCTCATGGTTTCTCCGTGTCAGCCACAAGAAGAGGACAAGCCCTGGAGCAGCTCTGAAGGGGATAGAGGAAGCCAGCCTTGCCCAGGCACAGGGTCCCCTGCCGCTCCTGTTCTGCTCTCGCGCCCCATCCAGCTCTCCGCTCAGCCTGTGGGCCTGCACTAGAGTTCTCAATCCAGCAGCGTCCACCTTTGGGGAGCAGGAGGGAAGCTCTCCTACCAATCCTCAAGGCGAGGAGGCCTTGCAGGTAAGCTGGAACATGGCCCACCAAGTCCAGCTCCACCCTGCTGGGCTGCGTCCCATGCCGGGGTGTAGATCGTTACTTAGCTACTCTCAGAGAAAGTTCCCAAGACAAGGAGGAAGCGGTGCTGTCTAAGGACGGGAAGTATTTCAGTTTCATTTCCCTGCTCCCCACTTCTCAGCTCTGCCATGGCCTTCCACACACCCGTGGAAGGCAGGAAAAACAAGTATGAATATAATTCTCCACCTGAGTTTCATATCAACTAATTAACCAAGTAAATTGCCAATAAATTACTATTATAAACTGTATGTATACATAGGCATATATATATGTGTGTGTGTGTGTGTGTGTGTGTGTGTAGATACACAAACATATGTATGTATGTGTAATTCCAGCTTCTCTTCCCTGTCCCCTCTTGCAGGCAGCTCCGGTCAAAAGCTTCACACTCTTCCCAAAGGGCCTCATCGGATCATTGGTGCCACATAGTTGGCAGGGAAAAGGCCTAGTTTGTTGTGCAGGCGGCCAGTCCACCAGGATGGGTTGGAGCTGTCCAGGACCTCCACCACCTCTCCGCAGTGGAATCCCAGCTCATCATCCTCAAGGGCCTCAAAGTCGTACAGCGCCCGGGCCCACCTCACTCGCTGTTGGGGGAAAACACAGAGGGGTCCTGATGAGCCCAGGGCAGGAGGGCTGGCCCACTAGAACCTGAGCCAAGAAGTATGAGGACAGAAGAGGGCCTGGTGGCCAAGTGGAGAACAGACTGGACGGTGCCAGGCTGGGGTCGGCTCTGCCTCAGGACTCTCTCCCTACCGTCATGCGCTGGTCCCCACCACCTCCATTTTGAGCTCCCTGCAGTTTGACGTCTCTCCTGGAAGACCAACCATTTCTCTAATTCCCCTCTTGCCACCTCCACGGAGCATGGTGAGAGAAGTTCACGTACCCCGGCCACTTGGAGCTGCACTGGGTCTGTGTGTCTCCGGTGCATGAGGGCGGCGTTCATTTCGCTGCCCATGCCCATGCCACAGTGCCCGTCGTTTATGTCCAGGCTGCCTCCACGGCGTTCCTAGGAACAGGGACAGCAGAGGACCGGTCACCACACTGCCAGGAGCACCCCTCCCAGTCCCCCAGTGCCTTGCTTGGATGCCATGGACATAGCCACTGTGCCAAAAATACTTGCTGATGACTACAATCAACTCTAGATGATGGAGAGAAGGGGAATAATTACAAAGGGTCCTTAGGTTGTGAAGATAATGCAGGATTTCATTCATTCAGCCAAGCAATATTAATCAGGCACCTACTATGTGTCTAGTACTGTCCTAAGTACTGGGGATATGTAGCTGGAGAGAGAAGGTCTTTATGGTGAGTCACCTCATGTGTTAAGTGAGCAGAGAGAAGAATGTCTAAGAGCCTAGGTAATCAGGGAGGGCTTTGTAGAGGAGGTGATGCTTGAAGTCCAGCTTAAAGGAGGCGGAGGGTCGGCCAGAAAAGGGCATTTCAGTCAGAGGGGACAGCATATGAAAAGCCTCAACGGAATGAGAGAAAATGCAAGGGACCATTCCAGTAACTAAAGGTGCGGTGTTGCTGGGATATGCATGGGGAATAGAGGCAGGTAGCGGGAGACAGGCTGGGGAAACAGATAGGGGCAGCTCACAAAGGGCTTTGTGTGCCCTACTAAGGAATTTAGAAACGATGTTATCTGGCTGTATTGTCCATCTCTGTAAGCCGCCTAAAGTCCCATCTGGAACAAGGTGGGGGATAAATAAAGAAATAAGCAAGGCTCCATTGCTGGTGTTAATCCATTTTTCTTGTAGATCTGACAGCCAGATGGGTTAAGGGGCATGAATAGATTTGGAATTGTGCTGATGGAAAAACAAAGCAATTGTTCACTGACTCCTCAGGGTAAGAATATATGTGTGTGCTCTTCAGGCAGCAAGCTGTTCGATTCACAGAACCTTCTTTGCCAAGAGCAGTTTCCATATCCTGTTTCTGCCATGTGGGGGGCCCAGGGTCTTCCTGAGAATTCTGTGAAGTCTGTTGAGGCCTGGGAAGTTCCTCCCCCAGCCGATGGTCCTGGGACCACACCAGACCCCCAGCATTTATTTGCTATGGTTGTTTCCAGCTTTTGGGGAGTTTTCACACACTAAGTGGCAGTGGGGACAAGGTGGTCTGAGCCTGGTGGGAGAGCAGGCCCTCCTCTGACCTCACAGACCGCTTCCTTCCCCTGAGATACCTGATGGAAGTGGTGGTGCTGCAGGTACCGCTGCTGTGGTGGTGGTGCTGCTGGCGAGTACTGCGAGGACTGGGGGGGCGGCTGGTCCGACAGTTTGCGGTTCATCGAAGGCCGGATTTCTTCTCCCACTGCCCCGCTGAGGTGTGGGCCTCCCTGGGGCCTCCGGTCCAGGCTGTTGCCCCGGCGACCCTGGGAGAGAACAAAGAGGATAGGGATCCATCCTCCTCCCTCATCTCCGGGCCCTGCCCCACCCTTCTGGCAGCTGCTCCCAGATTTTGCTCAGGGCAACTCCAAGAAACAGCTGACCAGGCCAGGGGCAGCTCATGAGGACCGATGGTCAGACCTGCACATTTTCTAAAGTGGCCTCTGTTCTCAGATCCTCCCAGTTGGGGATTTCTGTCTCTGGTTCACACACTTTCCACATGATACCCATTTAGTCCATTCCTAGTGGGCTCATTTTTCTCTGTGTAATCAAGCTTAAATGTTCTATTTTACCGACACAATGCCACCCCTCCTTATCACATGTTGCCACACTGCTGGACATTCCTACCCTCCAGATAAGCTCTGCTATTGACTTTGCATAATTTTGAATTGTCATTTATAGCCGGGTGATGGAGACCCAAACAGCAACAGTCCTGTAGCACCATGAAAACCAGTCTGCCACTGGGCAGGCTGGGAAGAAGCAAGGCCTTTCTCCTTAATGCTACCACAGCCTCGTGAATCAGAGATACTTTCTTGTCATTTTCATTTAACGAACCATTACACAGGGCTCTGGGCTTAGAATATGCCAGGCACTCTTCTAAGTGCTGTACAAATATGAACTCATTTAATCCAGTTTAATGCGGTTTTATGTTGCCTCTCTTATCCCTGCATGCACGTCCTGGCAAATTGATTGTCCATTTCCTGGTTAAAATAGTTAACAAAGTCTTGGTTAGCCTTTGTTATTCTTCCTGAACTCCCTTGTGTTCTCTGGAGGAACACCCTTTCTCCTTTGACTGCAACTTCTCAGGCTTAAAATCAACCAATTACTCAAAAGGGATGACTTTTTTTTTACTTTCCCAAAGCCCATGTTGCTCTTAAAGTCTCAATGCCTTTTCAAATGACCTGTCCCTTCCGGTCAATGGAAGGACATGTCTTATAATCCCATCTCTTACAATCATGTTATTTCCTTTGAAAAACATTTTATGAATTGTGTGTGTGTGAATTTACTTATGGAAGGCCAGGTAACACTTCCCTGGCACCTTCTACTTCCTTGGCACCAGATTCTGTAGTAAGGGCTGTAACTATACCTCATTTGATCCTCATAACAGCCCAGTGCGGGAGGTTTCATTTTTCTCTCCATTCTACAGATGAAAAAACCGATACTCGGAAAGATTTCTTAACTTGGCTAGGTAACAAGGATAGTTAGTGATGAACTCAGAACTTAAGACCAGGTCTGTCTGATGCATTTTCTACTAAAATAATACTTTATATTCCAAACTGCTCCAAGAGTAAGAATTCCAGGTCCGGTTTTCTCCCCTCCCCCACCCCATCACAGAGCTCTCCCTGCTGCCTTAGTCCTGGACTCTAGGCTGCTCTGATGTCCCTGTGTGCAGTGGTTCTGACCCCTTCATCCTTGGGAACTCCTGTGCAAGGCTGAAAACTGTGATGTAGGAATGTCCATAATAACAAAACGAGAGAAGAGCTAATGTTCATTGGTTTCCGTGGTGTTATCAGAAAGATGGAAGAGAAGGGGAAACATTATCTTCCCTAATCCTTGAAACTATCCTATGAGGTAGATACCACTATCATTCTGATCTTAAGGTTGAGGAAACTGAGGATCGGAGAACTTTCCAGAGTCACATAGCTAGGAAGTGTTAACCTAGGATTTAAACTAATATCTGACGTCAGTTATTCTGCCTTTTGGAATACTCAGGACATACCCACCTAACGCATTGTCCGGATGGCTCACGTAGGACGCAAGCTGCCTGAAATCTCTGGATTGGGGCTGATGGGGACCTGGCGCATACCTGATTGTCTTGGGTTCTATCCCTCAGGAAGATCTGCTTCTGTTTGGAGATGGAAGTCGTCCTGTAGTAGTCCACCAACGTATTTAGGGATGGAAACTTCTCTGTCCATAGGAAATAATTACCCTTGTTGTCTCTCATGACCTTGAAGTGCTGAACATCATCCTCATGCCTAGACATCAAGGCAAATCCAGATTGCATATTACATGGTGACAATGGCCCTGCCTCCAGGGCTGATTGCATCCAGGGATGCCTGAGTTCTGTTTGGGCAGGAAGTGGAGATATGGGCTGCCGGTCCCTCACTGGGCAGGTGGGCTGGCTCAGTCAAACTCTAGGGGGAGATTTATGGTAGGGACTGCTCAGGACACAGGCTACATTAGAATTTTCACATCAGCAGAAGGTAATCTGTTTTTCTGACACTGGAACCAACCTTATACAAGAATAAAAATGTTCCAAGTGCTTTACAGTCTGCGAGGTCAAGGACCTTTTTACAATGTTTATTTGGAACATGGCAACTCTTGAGTCCTGTACTATGCTAAGGAGTCTGCCCAGACTCAGAGGGGAGGGGTTTTCAAGCCCCTGTTACCTTTCTGTTATCAGAAGAACTTTGAACCAGCTCCTTTAAGCCCATAAACTAGTTCTGGACAGTAAGAGACTCCCTTGAGAAATTTGTCACACATGTTCTCTACATAATGGAGATTTCTTGATCTTGGTTTATGTTTTGCATAAATAAGGTTACAAAGTATTTTGGGCTTTTGGGGAAAAAAGTGGTTTTCTGGTGTTTTAATTGGAAAGGAACTCAGAGATCATTTAGCTTTATGCCTTCACATTACTGGTGAGGACATAGGCTCAGAGAGGTGGAAGGGCTTGGTCAGGTCACCAGGAGTGAGTGGCAATGTTGAGCCAAGAACCCTGGCCCTCTGATTTCAGTCTAGTGAGCTGGGCCTGGCCCACCATGTACACATACTAACTTGTTTTGGTTCCACACTTTTGACAGCAGCTGGACTCACAAGTGATGGGGCACATTTGTGCCTGGGATGGGGAAACTGGATTTTATTCATGCAGAAAGAGGGAACAGGGCTTTTACCAATAGCTCCAATCTTTCTCCACAACCAAGTCATTCTCTTTTGGATTTCAAGTTTATTTGTCAAATGGAAATACATTTATATTTAAAAATAAACTGGCACTAATGATACCAATTGCTTTATCCAGCAGAAAGGTCAAGAATTGAACAAGGGTTGGAGAATAACATCCATCTGGAGATTGGTGGAGGTTTTTTAGGGATGGATGTAGTGGTCTGTGTTCAGAGGGACAGGAATTCTGATGGTCAATCTCATCTTTTGTGCTGGACTCTGCTCCTAGCTGGGTGCCCATGCAGTGTCCTCTGCCTGACTGTTTTGGGGTAGTAACCAACCCTCTGCCATCACTGCATGGTCTTGCCCTTGGTTTTGGCCACTAGTGAATGCTTTCTTCACTCGCATACCACATGGCCTGTCTCATAGCCATTACAGCTCACATCTGCGTGAGGAGGAGGAAATATTCTTATGATATAATTATTCATCCACCACCTCTTAGTCAAAGAATTCAGAGCAAGAAACACTCATGAGCTGAGAGAATGGATGTCAGGGTTGCAGTTGGTGTTCTGGGTCTTGGGAGAAAGCGTGGCTACCCCACTGTCTCAAGCTCTGAAAGGGGCAGACAAAAGGCTGTAACTCGGGGCTCCAGACTCTAAAGCCTAGTGTTTCAGACCCTTAGCAAATGCTCAGTGATAGAATGACAATTACCTTCTAATTATCTGTTCCCATGGCAGAAAGCCAATGTATAAACAAAAATGATTTTGTTTTTAAATATATTCTGCTACATTTCTGCAGAAGATGTGAAACTGATTATGGTGATAGTCACCATGACAAGGAGCCGCGGGCCTCACCAGCAGGGAAAGACCAGGGCAAAGGCAAGGCTGACTGCTCTGCAGAACTCACCTTGATCAAGGAAATATAAGCCCTAACTCCCAGCTGAAAAGGCCACAGTCAACTTACTTAGCTGGTCCAGTCTATAATCAGGGCCCTTAAGAAATAGGTTTGACTGTAAGATTTATTAATAGAACAAAATTTCATTAAGACCTAACAAGTTTAGAATTTGTGTTAAGTCAATATTGACCTGAGCTAAAATTTACTATGGTCTAAGCTGTGAAAAAGAGTTTTAGTTAAGGAAAATTAAGAGTTTCAGCAAGATTTCAAGGGCAACTCTAATGAGACCAAGCTATTTTTGAATACCTTAGTGGCACGGGTATACAGAAAGCTGACCCATTATTTGTTAAGTCCTTCCTACCTATTCCTTAAACTATCCATTCTTTGTAAACAGTAAAGTGGCCTCAGTTTATTACTTGAGATTGGATTTATGTACTTACAGCAGTAAAGCTGCGTGCCTTTCAAAATACATTGAATAATATGGACCAACATTTCCTATCAATTCCTTCAACAGTAGGTGTCACTGTACAGGTTGTCACACCTCCTTCTGTACTATTTACATTAATTCTTGCACTTTCACATGTGGTCACCGAGTTTGATACATGACTTGCAATCCCAGACACGCTGACCACACGTGGTGTGTTCAGAGTGAGGCTTCTGAGTGTGGGGCTGTGTCACGTTTAGGTGTGGACTGAGTCATTTCCTCCCGGGTGCTGGGCACTGGCGCGACCTCCTGGCTAGTCCCCGCCCCAGTCGGCCACGTGCTGCGAGGCTGCTCTCCTTTTTCTGTGATAGGTTGCGGTGCGGTAGGGCAGCCCTGCTTCCGTGCAGCTACCTCCAACTACACAAGTATCCTATGGTGGTGACTTGGAAGTTTTGTTCTCTTATGACCGTTCTTCAGGCATTCATCAGGAATAAAGGAAAAGGTTAAGACTTAAACCCCAAGACAGACGTGGACAATTGGGGGACTTCTCCCTTCCTTCTCTCTCCCCACTTCCTTCCGCAGGTACTCATTGAGCACCAACTAGGTACGAGGCGCCGTTAAAGGCACAAGGATGAAACAGATAAAAATCCTGTCCTTCCACAAGCACTTCGGCCAGAGAGGGAGGCAAATGGATGTACACGTAATTTTGGCCACAGACCACTGTACGAGGGAGTTATGTAAACATGTCATGGTAAGGAAATGGATGGCTTCAAAGTTGATGAGATGCCTGGGTCCCTTGGCCAGCACACCCCTGAGCAGGAGGTCATGTTCAAGGGGTCACCTCACGGCCTTGGCAGTTGGGGTCAGGGCAGTGTCGGGAATGGCTGGTACCTGACGGAGATGGAGAAGTCCCCTGGGGAGCTCTGGCTGGCCCGGATGATGAAGAAACCAACCTCCTTCCCCATGAGTAAGTTCTCTGCCTGGTGTCTTGAGAGGCCTTCATGAAACCATCTATAAGGCGAGATAAAAGCAGAGAAGCTTGGTGAGACGCTGGTGGTAGGACGGGGCGGTAGAGGAGACACGACCCAAAGCAGGAGGGGAGGCCGGGGGCTCTACTGGGCGGGGAGAGGAGAGAGGTGGGAGAGGGGCCGGGGAGCCTCTGCCCCAAAACAAATGCCCTAGGCAGTTTTCAGGACAGGTGAGGGGGTGTTTCCTTGAGGTACCATCTTTGTTCCTTCCCTCCTGGAGAAGGTTCTCTCTACCTGGGAAACCTGGGTCATGGAAATGTGCCCCTGCACCAAAATGGGGCAGTGTGGCAGTGACTCGCTGTGGTAAGTGGCCACCTGTTGGCAGCTGTGTGAGGGACATGCAGGGAAGATGGACGCACCAGGACAGGGACCCCTTCAGGCACTGGGGCCGCGCGGCAGAGCTGGGAGGGACCTTGGGTGCTGGCTCCCAGGCTGGTACCTCAGTGTCCGGAAGGAGAGTTACAGCTCCGAGCCCACGTTACCTGGGTGGTGTGGAGCGGGAGGGGCTTTGCTCAGTGTGCCCAGCAGAGGCTGCCACGCACCCAGGGAACCCTGCACACACACTTGGAAACAAGTGAAGCCGGCAGCTGCCACCTGGCAGTGTCTACACAGCTAGCTCCTGGGCCCTCCCTGCAAAGTCAGGCTGGAAAATAATCTTTGCTGTGGAAAAAAAGAAACAGGAGAAACTGCTCTTTCAGGGGAGCAGTCAGGGTGGCAGCCTCAGGAAGGGCTGCTGCAGGGGACATGGCACATATGCAGAAGACCAAGCCCTTCCATAGGGGCGAGGCAAACAGACTACAGCCTCAGGCCAGGAGGCCAGGAACCGCTCTCATCCGTGGAAGAGTGAAACAAGTATTCCCAGTCAGTCAGTGGCCAAGCCCCACCTGTGTTCCATTTCTTGAAGGAGGCTGCTCTGATTGTTGCTGCTAGAAGGCCAATGTGTGCGTCCCTTTATAGTGAACGTCCAACAGGCCATGGCTGTGAAGTCCTTTGTGAGCAATTCCCTGTGCCCTCCAGAATTCAGGAACCTGAACTCCAGACAGAGGTGGCAGGAGAGATGTCCTTATTCCAGATGCAGAACTGCAGGGTAAGGTTGTTCGGGCTCCAAGGGGCAGATGGCTTCTGGCAGTCATCTGCCTGGACATCCCACCAAAGTATGTGCCACATACTCCCCTGCAGGGCTGGACAACTGACCGTCACAGCATGGCCCAGTGTAGGAAATGTAATGCAGGTGGAAAAAGAAATGGGGCATGCACCACAGCAGCCATCCCTCCAAGGGAATATTTTGGAAGAGGTAGCAAGTGGTTAGAAAATAGGTATTTGTTGTCCAGTTGGAATTTGAAAAGTGACTTCTTTCAGGACTTGCAAAAATGTCTGGCTGCTACATATTAAATGAGCGGCCAGGGTTACATTACTACCTATCATTTCAAAGCTATCCATTCATCTATTGAACAGCTTTTTATTGAACACCTGCTACGTGCTGGGCCCTCCTCTGGGAACTGGGGGTGTGAGGTGAGCAAACCAAACCCTTGCCCTCCTGGGACTTACATTCTAGTGGGGGTGGGGGCGACACAACCGACAACAAAATAATGACAAACATACTGTCAGATGAGTGCTGTGAAGAAAATGAACACCAAGAGGGGTGGGGCTTGGGGGAGTACATTTAAATATGGCGGAGGGGAGGGCCTCCCGGGGAGGAGGATATTCTAACCCTAAAGGATACTGAGAGACCAGGAGAAACCAGTAAGGGATGCAAAGGAGGGGCAGCCAGGGAGTGGGGAGCAGGGGGAAGGGTGTCCCGGAAGCCAAATGCAGGAAGTGTTTCAGGGAGAGAAAGACCCCCACCTCGACCCCAGCCGCAAATGCTGCTGAGATGACAGCTGGAAGTTCACTGTGATCTTGATAAACAGGTTTTGAAGGAGCCATGGGGGCTCCAGAGAGAATGGGGGCGAGGACGTAGCGAATCCAAACTTTCTTTTGAAGCGGTGGAGTCGTGCTGGAAGGGGATTTGGGATCGAGAGTTGCTTTGCTTTTGTTTTTTGGTAAGATGTGAGAAATTGCAGACGGTTGTTTGCAGATGATCCAGCAGAGAGGGAGAGAAAGCTGACGCGGGAGAGAGGGGGGAGAATTTCCCCTGGAAGCACAGACAAACAGCTGCAGGAAAGGAAGATTGTCTGGGTGCTGGGCAAGGGTGGCTGGTGTGAGTCAGGGTCGGGGTGGGGCAGAGGGGCTGTTCTCGTGGCTTCTGTTGTCCCAGTAACCTGGAAGCAAGGCCATCAGCTGACAGCGCATGGCTGGGGAGCCGCAGGAGGTCTGAGGAGTGGGGAGGAGATGATGTGGTCATCTGGAAGATTACAGGGCAGCATCAGGCGCCCAGCTACCAGTGGTCATTCTCTTGTTTCAGTAGTCAGTTCAGTTCACCTCAGCAGAGTCACCAATACCACTTGGGTTTTCTAACAAACCTTTGCTCTTTGGGTGCATCCTGACTCTCAGACAAGAATAGATTTCTGTCGAACCCCTGTGGTCAATTCTTGAGACAAATCTTACCTTTTCGTTTCCTCTTTATGAAGGGAATTTCCCCCTTTTCCCCACTGATGTCTCTCACTGGTGTGAGCATGGTTTAAGGGAGGTGGGAGTGTCCACATGCCTGATTAGTGTGTATCAGGTTAGGATGGAAGGTAGGTTGGGAGGTAATGGACAAATGCCTGGAAGTAGCAGATCCTGAAGTGGGGTGCCCAACAGCACCTCCGTTGGAATTCTTGGGAGCCCTATGATTATAATTATAGATGATTTTAGTTTATAAACCTAAAATAGGCAATACATGCACATGGTATAAATTTCAAAAGGAATGTAATGAAATGCAAATCTCCCTCCCACCCCTGGCCTTCAGCTGTGTGGTTCCCTCTTCAGAGACAGCCCATTTTGACAGTATCTTGGGTATGCATGGATAATTTTAGTGAGGACTGAAAAAGCAAGGCGGGTGTGTGTGGGTAGGCCCCCTTCAGCAGGCTGGAAATACTTACTCAGGAAACTGGATGTCTATAAAATTCTGGGGCACGTACCCCTCTTGGCTCCCAAGCTCCGCCTTGAACCACTCCTCTTGGATACTTAAGATCTACAAGGAAGGGAACAAAGGGCAAAGACACTGCAGGGAGGACCAAGAGGCAAGGGGCAGGGGCTGCCTGGAGGAAAACAAGTCAGAGGCACCGCACAGCTGGCCCCAGTGGGTGGAAGCAGGTTTTTCTTTGGAGTGTGGCTTATCTGGACCCCAAGCTGTTTCTGTCCCCTTGAGCTCCCCACCCATATGACTCCGCCATGGCTTGGCCTCCGAGACTCAGCACTCAAGGGCCTCCCTGAACCCCTTCCCTCTTCTATGCTGGAATTTCATGTGTCCCAGATCTCACCACCCTAAGCTCCGTGTCTGGGCAGATGGTGGGAAAGCGAGAGTAGCTACTCCATGGTTTTTTCTTTGCCAGCTAACCAGGAACCTTTTAAAAATTTAATTTGTTCTTTTTTTTTAAACAATCAGATTAAAACTTAAACTTCCACGTGGGGCCAGCTCTGAAAACAGTCACTTTTTGTGTTCACGCTCCATGTGTTTCACAAACAATCTGGACATAACAAGCGATTTGGAGTGTTTTCTCTGAACTTGCTCTTAGAGATCACAAACGGATCCAGAAGTTCTGTCTCCTTACTATGCGGCCCTCCCTTGACCAAGACCCCCAATGATATCACCTACCCCGAATACTCATATGACTCATCAGACTTGGCTCCGTGTGGCTTCTCATTTTTTCAGAAAATGTTTCACTGTTTAGAGACGTATCTTCATGCCTCCCGCCTCTACCCCCCATTTAGAATGTTTCTAAAGTTTGTGGCATAGACTCGAACAGTAAGGAGGAGCCCTCCTACTTCTGGATTTTGTATGAGAAATAATAAATCCTTGTTATTATTTAAGCCATTTTTAGTTTCTGTTTCTTGTCATTGAAAATGTCTTAACTGACAGAAGTGCTATTATAAAGGGGAAGGCAGAAGACGGCCAGGAAAGACTGTGGTCCCCGGAGTAGACAGGGACACCAGAGGCACAGCAGGGGAAAAGCCTGGAGTTTCATCTTGAGTTTTGTGGGGGGCCATTACAGGATTTTAAGCCGGGAAATAACGCAGTAAGGACTAGAGTTATGAAAGAGGGCTGTGTCAGAACATGGGGACAGATTGGAGGGGTGGCGTCAAGGGGAAACTGTAGGAAGACACGGGTAGCATCCAGGTGAGCATAAGGGGGATCCGGGCCTAGTTTAGCGGAATCCAGGAGGCAGAGTGGGTAGGCAGGCTTTCATGACGAGGAGCGAAGGGAGGAGGATCCCAGGAAGGCTTTGGGTTTGGGGCTTGGGAGATTGAGTGGGTGGTGATGACTTCACTGAAATAGGAAATACGGGAGGAGGAGCAGGTCTGAGGAAAAACTCCTGGGCTTCAGATTGTCTCTGGGTGAATCCAAGCTGCCCCTGGGACTGAGAAGAAAAGCCCAGTGAGCCGTTGGGGGTGCGCCTGGACTCAGCAGAGAGGCCACGGCTGGAGTTTAGGATTCCAGAGTCATCCGGAAGTGGGTGGAGTTGAAATCACGGGTCCCACGGGTTTGCCTCTCCCAGAGATGGGAAGAGAATGGCAGGGAGCTAAGAAATTGAGAAGTGATTATCTATTTCTAATATCACTTCTGAGGTGGAAGAAAGGGGACAGCACTTCGAGTTTGGGATGAGGAAACCTGGTTTCCAGCTTGGCCCTGTCACCAGCTGTATGACCTGTGGCAGGTCAATTAGCCATCTGAAAATGGGGACAATATTAACAGGCTAGCTCCTCACGGAGCTGATGCAAGGACCAAAGGAGCCCTGGTACCTGGAAGTGCTTCAGAAAGCGCTGTTTTTTAAAACCACAGTTCTGTCCAGTGTGATATTCTCATGAGGGAGGACTCCAGCTCTGGGGGACAGGGCGGAGTTTACAAGTTCTTTAAAGTATTAGCTGTATGTGTTTTGAATATAACCATTCATTTTGAAGAAATAAAAGTGTGTCCCATATTTGAGCTCTAGAGTTGCTGTGAACAGAAAACCTTCCTTCCAGTTTCTAACATCAATTGTGGCTGCTGGCATCACTGAAGATGCTGCGTACATGTTTGCTGAGGGGCATGGTGGCAGGGGAGCCGGGTGCGGGGGAAATCTAGGTCACATGGCAATGTGACATATGGCTTGGGTGGCAAATGTCAAATATGAAGGTAAAGAGGGAGGAGAGGTGGAAGAGGCCTTTGGAAATCGGCTTCTCGTGGTAAGAGCCACACTGGTTTTCGATCACTGACCTGAAACCAGCTGTAACTTAGTAATCATGGCTCACCCCCATCTACCTCCTGCAGCAGCTGAGAGATTATCCCACAGAGGTGGCCATTTCTCTCCACCACCTGGAGCTCGATCTGCCTGTGACCATATTCCCAGAGAGGTGAATTTCTGGGCTTTTTTATGGTTTTAAAAAATCTCTTTTTGTGCAGAGAAGAGTATTTGGGGGGAGATGGTTTCCTCTTGCCGTTGCTGGCCCCACACTTCCTGTTCTCATCTCTCCATCTATTCAGCTCCCCTATCTCTCACGCCCATCGCGTCAGCCTGAGCAAGGAGTTCAGCCTGAACCCATGAGCTTTCACACTTAGCTTTACTGTATCTTAATTCTTTTAATGTTGCCTACAAGAATAATTTTCTGGGTTACATGGCCTGAGAATAAATTAGACGTGGGATGAGGACAAAATGTACAGTCAGAAGAATTTTAAAATCAGATGGAATTAAAACTCTTAGAGGCATAGCAGAAGTCTGAAGTATTGAAGACGTTAATTACGTAGGATTAACTCTTAGTGCTTTTAGGTTGCTGTGTTAGAAGAAAGAAGCAGACAGAAATAGACTGGGCCAAGAGACATTTTGGAGTGATTGGCAAATTCAAGTGGGGAAGGTAAGTTTGGTGCTGTGTGTAGCTGCGGGTCCAGGGGTTTTGACACAAACACAGAATATCTGACTCCTGACTGTTCAAACATTATTCTCACAGGAGAAGCAGGATCAAGTCACTTGGCAGGAGTCTCCTGTCTACCATCTTGTGCATCTAGTTTGCACTTAGGTGCTGGGAATACAGAGATGGATAAACTGGGATCTTTGCCCTGTGCTGGGGTTCTTTGCCCTGGAGGGGGTGCATTTGTGGTGAGCTAGTCAGACAGAGTACTTTCTAATTAAAAGGTCTGTTTAGTCTTTTAGCACCAACAGATCCTAGGGCTTGTCACCATCTTTGGAGGAGGGGGACAGATGCTGCAGTTGCACGTGGAGAACCACAGGCAGGCCACTGACTGCGATACAGACATTCTGTGAGGCGCGGCCAACACCCCTCTCCACTTCGGTACCACTGCAGCTGTAGTGGACAGAGTTTGAAAAGGAGAGGTTTGGCCTTCTGATGGAATTCTAAACAAGCAGGCAAGACTCAATTTGCCAATTCAAGCGACATGTCCTGGGCCCTGATTTGGCTGTGACTTGTGTTGGGCTCTGCTGGGAAGGCACAGAGATGTTCCCGCAGCTCTGCTCAGGGTGCCCACAGAGCAGTGGAGGAATCCACCACCCATTCATCAAATATTAGGGAGGGGCAGATTTCTGCTGTTCTCCACAGTGGAACCAGTGCAGAAATGGGCGATCAGGGCCCCAAGGGTAAAGGCAACAATGAGAGATGGACAAATGGAGCCTGAGAGCTCAACGGTGCGGTCTTCTCATAAATAACTGTGGTGTGAAGCCAGATCGTGAGTGTGAAATGCTGGGGAAGAGGTGAAGAGAGAATGACTGATTCTGCTGGGTGGTCAGGCAAGACAGAGGGGCAGCAGGGCAGCAGGGTGTTGAGGAGGGTATTGAGGGTTCCACGCCAGAGGCAGTCAAATGTGTGTGTAGGACAGGGGCCTTCAGACTGTGGGGAAAGACCCTGGGAAAGGATGGTGTGTATGCTGCAGTGTGACACAGGGCCTTATACACACAAAGATGTGTGTACATGTGTGTATGAGTGTGTGTGCATGTGTGTATGTGCACGTTCATGCATGCGGGTATGATGAGGCTGGGCAGTGGCTTAGGCAGATGTCAATCAATTGGTTATGGGGAACCAGTGAATGCTTTGAGTAAGGAAGTGATATGATCTGATTTGTTTTCTAGAAAGATCCTGGGAACTATTATGTTGAACGATTTGAAGGAGGAAGAGATGGGGTAATGAGTTCAGTAAAGGGCTGGGGCAAGAGTCTACACAATCAGAGGCAGCAGAAAGGGGTAATATTTATAACATGCTCCTTTATTGAGCATCTGCTTTGTTTGGGCTAGGCCCATTATCTCTAACCCTTCCCACAACTCTGCAAGACAGATATGGCCTCCAAGTACAGTGAAGAGGGGGCAGTTGACCGACCTAAGACTGCATAGCTTGTGAGCTGGGATTCAAACTCAGATATATCTGCCCCGAAGTCCATGTTACTTTTTCCTACATCAGACTCTTCTATAGTGAAGAAGGATATTGCTTAAGAGATATCATGAAAGAAAAATATTCAGAGTACAGTGTTCAGGAGTCAGATGGAACTCTATACAGATCCAGGGAATCAGCAGTGTCAAACTCCACAGGCTTTGTAGCAGGGTCATTATATTCCACATAAGGAGAAGACTGGGAGACTTTAACGGAATGTTGGGGCTAAAAGGTAGGTTCCAGAAGGTTCCAGCAGAATGAATGGGAAGTGAGGAAGTGGAGGCACCCAGCATAGCACATTCTTCCCAGTATTGTCAGCGAAGGCAAGGGAAGAAATAAAGAGCTAGATTGAGAAGCAGAGTTGAAAGTGTTTTTTGTCTTTTTACTTTTCTGGGGAATAGAGAAAATTTAAGGAAGATACTAGGTTCTGTTTGCAATGAGAGATTAAGGGTGTGAGCTGGCTCCCTGGCCTCTTTTGAGGGAAAACATGAGAGTGGTTGATAACCATGTGGTCACAATGCCCCTTGGAGAAGGGAGGGACTGCTCACCATGTGGCAGATCTATCTGTGTGACCTTGGTAAGATCCCAAAGACACAAAAGTCACCTTTCCCTGGGTCAGCAGCTTAAGCAATGACCTTGAGTAGCTACAGTATCAAAAGCACACTCTTTGCAACCACATGCTAGATCTTTCAGGGTGAGATTAGTTAAGGGGATAAATACTGGGGGGTGTCAAATTGCAAACCAAGTCACCCTACCTGGTTTTACTCCACAGACCAATTTCCAGTCACCCTCAAAGTGACAAAGTTCTTTCTATAGCAAGCCTCATTCTTAGTGGTGAGACAGTGGTGGCCTCAGTGCCCCTGGACAGTCTGAGAAGGCCCATGTTGGCTGCTAAGGACCAGGGATCAGGGTAATGGGGGTGCTCTGAGGCCAGGCAGGGCCATTGGCATCACAGACTCCCCTCTTGAAGGGCTTGTGCTCTTTTGCAGAAAATGGGCTGAGATGTAGTCATTAGGTGTGGTACATGATATGTGGGACCAGTCCAAGGCCTCTTCAGCTCAGCAAATGGCCACTACAACTCAAGTGTGGGTGGCAGACAAGTTTCAAGAAGCCCCTGGATGGCCGTGTGTGTGTGGCCTTCGTGAGCCGCATCTCCAGCTGCCTTTCCCAGGCCGTCTCCACCTGCACTCTCCTCTGGCAAGGTCCAGCCCTCTTGAGCCTCCCAATGCTCACTGGACGCCACAAGGCCTCGCTCATCTCTGGGCTTTAGCTAAAAGCCCCACTTACCTCCATTGTAGTCCCTCACAGGCGACATTGCTGCGCGTTCCTACAACCCCATCATACAAGGTGGGATCACTTGTTCCCCCACCTGTGCTCCCTGAGCACTTAGATAAAAACATCTGTAACAGCTTACCTCCCACCCCCACCCAGACCACTAGCATCTCCAGATAAGGATGGTGGCTTATGCCAACCGTATTTCTATCACCTGGCTGGCTAGCTGGCATACAGGTGCCCAGAAGGGACCCTTTTGATGGAGGTGAATTTCTCTTTTTGAAAGGAACCATGTACAGTTCTTAAGAAACAAAGGCATGGATTGTTAGATTAGCTCTGTGATCAGACCAGGGTAACCAAACTCCCTGTGGCTTCCCTGGGCCCCACCTCACCTACCTTCAGAACATCTCCAGTGTGAAAGCTCAGTTCGTCCTCACCTGAGGCGGTGAAATCAAACTTGGCAATGGCTTCCATGTTGCAACGTGAAGCTGGAAGAGAAATAGTGTGGTCATTGTGTCTTTCTGCCAGAAGGCTTAGCACTTGGTAGGTGAGTGGTCGAACGCCTCCAGGCCGAGGTTGGGGGTGAGGGGGTGGAGCACAGGCGCACAGTGAGGGCTTTGTTTTCAGGAAGAGCCGCCTGAGCCCTTGGGATCTGCTTCTCGGCCTCATTCTCTGAATCCCCAGGAGCAGGATCTACAGTCCAGGGAATGCCCCGTCTTCTTTCATCTCCCCTTGGCTGTCCTGGCCTATCACCATTTCTGGGGCATCTCTGTTTCCGGCTGATAAGGATGGAAGACTTGCTCTCACCTCCAACTGGAGGCCCGAGGGGCTGGAAAGCCTGTTCTGTAAACACTGTCCCGAGGCTGTCCCTTGGCAGCTATATTTAACCAGGCAGTGTTAATTAGACAGATGCCATTTTCTCTTTTACATCTGAATCATTTAAGGGAATTAGCGTTGGCCAGTGGGGAACTTAGCATCCTTTGGCAGGGTTTGAGAGTAGAAGCCATTTCAGTTTTAGAATTTGGAGACTTAATTAATGAAATTTCTTATTTTATTATTATAGTGTAAGCCAAGTACATTTTGAAAATTCTATTTTAATACTTCTGAATTGAGTTAAAATACCAGTCCCTGCTAGAAATACATGAGACCTGTGTAAGGATAAATAAGTCAGCCTACAAATGAAAGCTCTCTGGTTTTGTTTTAGGTGACGGTGGGAATGTGACAGAAAGAGAACTGAGTCCTGGTTTCGTTGTTGATTAGCTGTATGATCTTGGGTAAGTAACTAAACCTTTTGGAGTCGCAGGTTCCTCATCTGTAAAATGGGGATCTTAACACATCTTCAACCAATTGGGATGTGAGATTGAATTAAATAATGGATGCAAAGTGTTACACAAGACAAAAGCTAAGTAGTATTTATGTTTTAAAATGATTTTATGGAATGAATTTTTCCTTCGCAAAGGTAGCCAGGCCAAAAGCAGCACAAATTTTCTTCTAATTTCTCCCATCTCCTCTAAACTTTTCTCATTGAAATCTGATGCTTTTTCTCCATGATCTCAACTCTTTCGGTTCTCTGATAAGACAGTTTGCTGTCAGGACATAGTTTTGAAAGCATTAACGTTTAATATTAACGTTTCACAAAATTTGCCTAAGTCTGAATAACCCTCAAACCTGAATGACTTTCAGTGGCCAGTAAACTGGGACCACAACGGTCTTCTCAGTGGGAATTTCTGCCCAAGTGACAAAATTTGGGTAAATCAGGAAGGTGACCGCTGGTGGGAGGGAGCAGCATGCGGCAGTCAGGGGATTAAAGCCACTGCAATAGTGGTGACAGCAAGGTGTTCATTTCTCTGATTTTCCACATTTTCTTGGTCTTCCAAAGTCAATTTGTAGAGGTGACTATTACCAATCCCAAAGATAGATACTAAGCAAAAAATATTTCAAGAGCCAAAGTAAAATGTCATAGTTAACTGTCTGAGCTTTATCACTACCCAAAACCTTTTCCAAACAAGAAAAAATATATATATGCTTTTTTCCACTTTCCTCTGAATCGGTCCATGTAAGGCAAATTAGAATTTGGGTGACCCAGGATGATCCCCTCAACAGAGAGGAGTATTTTGCCCTCCTTAGTGAATGCTAAATGCCTTTGCTGATTTGATTCACCCCATTACTTCAAAATGCAAAACTTCCCCTAATTAAGGCCCTGCCTCTAGTTTGCAGAAAGATTCATTGTTTGTGGGTCACCCTCATGGTATCAACAGTAAACGCTGGTCACCTCAGGAGATCAAGTGTCAGGTGAATGGTCTTGAAAACCAAGATCTCATTTCTATGCAAATTTACCTTAATAAGCAGGATGGAGACAGGGAGGGCAAATAAAACACATATTAGAAAGTCACAGAAATTAGAGATGAAAAAAATATCCAAAGCATGCTCTAGATACGACCTTGAGCTTGGGCAGATCTTCCCTGTGTTAGTGTAACTCAGTTCAGGCCTGAGCGCTTGTCGGGGCCGGCTCTACGTCCCTTCAGTGAGGAGGCCCAGGCAGAAGTAAAACTGCTTCTGAACAGTGTGGCGCTTTTCTCTGCCTTCCCCAGGGGCAGGTGGTATGGTAAAGCCAACTGCACACACTCATCGCAGAGCTCCCCAGTTTATAATATTAATCCTGGCTCAAAAAACCAGTTAAACAGTCCCACTCTTCATGCAATCACTTTGAAAATGTTTTTTTGCTTCTCATTTTCATTTGTGAAGTGTAATCTGCTCAGGCTGTTCGGTAGGTGGGAGATGCTCAGGGTGGAGTGGGGGATGCTCTATTTTAGTTCAGATCAACAGGGCTTTGCCAGTCCTTCCCCTGAATTTACCATTAGGGAATTTTACTGTTGCTATCAGGGAAGCAGCGAATGGCAAATGCGCCACTCCGAGAGGGTGGGCTTCTGTTCAATCATTGAAATGCATGGGAAGTTATATCCCATTCCTCTGTATCCATTAGTTTTAATTTTGAAAAGTTTTAAATTGCCACCAGGAAAAAAGAAAACTGAACTAACATGGTTTATTCAGTATTTATCCATTTGTTTTATTATCTCTTCTTGCTGCCACTGCATCGGGGAAACAAATAAATATATGATGGAGATAAAAACCTGGCTGCAGCAATTCCAAGGAAAAAGAGAGAGGAGTGGGGGAGGGAGGAAGGGAGAGAGAGAGGGAGAGGGAGAGAATGAGAATGAATTCCAAAACGAAATGATGCCTTTGGGTCCTTTTTGCAGTTACAGTGTTTCTGACCCCTGGGGGCGATGAAGAGAGAGAAGCACCTCTTCAGGGAACCTCACAGATGGGTTAAATGTGGGTATCTTGCCAGAGATCAGCTTCAGAAATGGCTGAAATCCTACCTGCCACAGAGTGTGAATGAGAAGTGACAGAATCCAGGGGCAGCCAGGCCACGTGCAGCAGCCACCCCTTACCAACCCCAACCCCGCTGACGATGCCATTTGTCCAGGAATCTTGCCTCAGAACCGTGCTGGGCTCCTGCCCCTAATCCCGGCTCTGCTTCTCACCACCCACCCCCTGCATCTCTCTCACTTCACCCCTTTATGAATTGCATGTAATATCCCCTAGCACCTTGAGATACAGATCTGTTTTGCCACAGGGCAACACCGCACAGGACTTCCCCAGGCATGATTTTCTCTGCCCTTGCATTTCCATTTCAGCTTCTTTTACCATCAAAAAAACCTGAAAAATATTCAAGTTATATACCAGGAATGCTTATCTACTGAAACATAGCCACCACAGAGAATGAAAACAAAAGCCACAAGGCAGCTCTTTAAAATAGCCTCCATTTGAAAGCCAGATTAAATCTATGTGTTCAGAAATAAGTAGTTACCCTCAAAATGGTACCAGGCAAGAAACTTGAAATATTTCAGCTCCTCCTAAATTGGCTATGAATAGCCAAGTTTGCCATTTTATGCATCTCTTAAAAGAGCAATTGCATAACACCCCAAAGCTGTTCGAAGATTCAGGCTCAGGACCCATAGGAAGAACAAGCTGGGTCCCAAAGAGACATCACTTCCTATTTTGCTGGAGAGAACTCTAATTTGAACATTATATGACTTGCCCCAATTATGTTGTAATCCAGTTAAGATAATGTCTTGGGGGAAAAAAGAAAGAGAAACATTGCTTTTTTTTTTGAGAGGGCATCTCTCATATTTATTGATCAAATGGTTGTTAACAACAATAAAATTCTGTATAGGGGACTCAATGCTCAATGCACAATCATTAATCCACCCCCAGCCTAATTCTCGTCAGTCTCCAATCTTCTGAAGCATAACGAACAAGTTCTTACATGGTGAACAAATTCTTACATAGTGAATAAGTTCTTACATGGTGAGCAGTGCAAGGGCATTCATCACAGAAACTTTCGGTTTTGATCCCTCATTATGAACTATAAACAATCAGGTCAAATATGAATATTCATTTGATTTTTATACTTGACTTATATGTGAATCCCACATTTCTCCCTTTATTATTATTATTATTACTTTTTAAAATAAAATGCTGAAGTGGTAGGTAGATGCAAGATAAAGGTAGAAAACATAGTTTAGTGTTGTAAGAGAGCAAATGTAGATGATCAGGTGTGTGCCTGTAGACTATGTGTTAATCCAAGCTAGACAAGGGCAATAAAACATCCACGGATGCAGAAGATTTCTCTCAAAACGGGGGGTGAGAGAAACATTGCTTTTTATAAGCATTGCTTGTAGCATACTTATCAGGACATTAGCAACAAACATAATTTTATTAATATATCTTGTGTATGAAATGAAGTGATAGACTAGTGAGCAGTTTATATTTTAGGACTTTAGGATTGCAGCTACCAAGAGGAGCTTGGCTAAAAATGTAAAATAATACCAGCCTGGAATCCACAGCTTTTCTATTTGTTTGGCAAAGCCCTTTTTGGAGACAATAAGGAGGTACCACCCTTACTCCCCCTTCCTTGGATTGACAAGATCAGCTCAATTACTGTTCAGAAGTAGGAAACCTTACCCTGCCAGGAAAAAATGATTATAGGTAAGCCTCACTGTACACAATAGATAAATTCTTTGAAAAGTTATTACGAATAGAGTATTTGTAAATGGATCATATTAGCATGCATTAAGGAGGCTCATTCTATAAAGCAGCCCTGCAGTGAATTCTTTTACAAAACAAAAAGAGAAATTTGTTATGCAAATAACTACCTTTTAATTTATTTGATTTAAAGTCTGGGTTTTCGTGCATTGAGTCTTAACAGCGCACACCTGTGTGTCCTTTCTAGCCTCTCACCCTGTGGGTTAAATACATATCGGTTTCCCTTCTTAACTCCCGAGTGCTTTTAAAAAATGTTATATATCTCTTACTGATCATAATATTCCACTTTGAAGTACAGAGTTGGAGCCATCAAGCCTTTTCTGTGAGGTCCAGAGGGTAAGTATTTTTGGCTTGTGCTGGCTGTACAGTCTGTCACAACCATTCAACTGTCCTGTTGTAGCTGGGAAGGCAGCCTGAGAGAGTAAGAAACGAAATGGGCCTAGCTGGGTTCCAATAAAACTTTACTCATGGACAAAGAAATTTGAGTTTCATGTAATTTTTACATGCCATGAAATCTTATTTTTTTCCCCAACCATTTCAAAGTGTAAAAGCCATCTTAGCTCCCTGCCAAAATATGTGATAGATTCTATTTTGCCTACCGGTTGTAGTTTGTGGCCCCTGGTAGAGATTTTATAGCCACATGCTATCTCTCCTAATAGTTTGTGAACTTCGTCAGGACTGTAGCTTTGTGGACTGAGTATGCCCGCTTAGTAGATGGACCTGGATTTAAATCTGAGATGTGCCATTTACTTCCCAAGTGTCCTGTTTCCTTATCCATAAGAATAACCACGCTCACTTCATGGGGCATTGTGTGTTCATGTGTATAAAGACCCTGGCCCACAATAGGCATCCAATAAATAGTAGTAGTAGTTGCTGTTGTTATTGATTCTTAGGTTTCCTGCAATGCCTAGCTAGTGCTTAGTAGGCACTTAGTGAATGTTTGTTGAGAGAATGAAAACATGATAAATGACCTGCCATCAGAGTTTCAACTGTAATTGGCTTCCTCAGGGAAGGGAACGCCAACAGAAGGACCCATTTACAAGGATCAATTACTTTGCCACTCAAAGGTGCCCTGACTTCTCAGCAAACTCAGCCAGAGGTAAGGATACACACACCCTTGCTACAGGTCTGGTTTTTCTAGTCCCATAGAGGGCGATGGTGCACCCCAAACCATCGATTCCATCTGTAAAACTTGGCTTCCTGCGTCCCAAGAACCTTTCTGTAGACAGGTGGGATGACTGTCCTCATTGTCTCTTGCACATTTTAAGGCATATCAACTTGAGCATGTCAAAGAGCCTAAAACCCGTACAATACAGAATTGCTTAGATGGAAGCTCCTACACATTTCTGATGCTCTGAGTCCCCTAGAAAGGTGGTCCCTGTTCATCTCAAAGTGACTAGTCCCTCACTCCTGCTCTTGATTCTAGGTTAAGGATTTGTGTTGAAACTCCCACTGTGTGTTTTTCTTCTAAGTGAACCTTATGGCTGTGGTTGAAGCCTTTCCGCCTTAGTTTATCACCTCTTCTTGGGCTTTGGGCATAGGAACAGTACACTGAGAAAGGTCACAGGCATCCGCTCTCAAAGGTGAGTAAGCATAGGATGGACAATTAGCTATAACTCACTTGTCAAGGGCTGCTTGAATATTCTTCTAGAGACCCAAGCCAATCTATTCTGGAAATTAAAGAAAAAGAAAGAAAGAAAGGAAGAGAAAGGAAAAAGAGAGGGGAGGAAAGGAAAAGGCTGAGCATGGCCAAGAGATGAAGGGCTGGCCTTTCCTACTTTGGGGCTTTCAAATGACAACATTTTTGCTCTATTCTAAAGCAGCAGAATCCCAGCTAACAGGATACCTCTTAATCAGCTGGCTGTGTTGGAAATGTTAACCTTCTCACTGAATGTCTAATAAAGCGTACATATTTCTTTACTGTGCCTGCTCTTGAATTACTTCTAGCTCATCCACTGGAGCTTTTAAAATAGAAATCGTTAAATCCTCTTCTAGTAAGATCTTCCTTCTGGTTTCTCTGAAGACTTGAATCTGTGGCAGGTGGGGGAGTGAGAGTTGAATCATGGCTGCTACAAGCAAGCTTATTGATAGCCATGTTCTTGGGAGCGGCCATCAGGGGCCTCTGCCGCAAAAGATGAACAACCAACTGCTTCTCTGCTTATCTGGACCTCCCAAGACAGAGATGTCATTTCCTTTTAGGTTCAGAACCCCAGGGGAATAAACAGCCTTCTCAGGCAGACCTGGCCTGTTTCCACAGGTGCTCTCTTCATGGGAGGATGAACATTCCCCATTTTATTTCAATCAAAGTAAGCAAAGACAAGCAAAATATGTCCCACTGAGGAAACCATTTCTGGCTAGTTGACCGAGGTTTTAGTACCCCCAGAAGCCTAAATTTTAAATGGTTTTGTGCACATGGGACATTCTTATTTTCCTCTTGTCCCTACGTGGCTCATTATCTCCCCCTCCTAAGCCCCAGGAAAGCATAAGTCTACTCCTGGCCCGCAACATGACCTGCAGGGGTAAAAACATGGAGTTCGAGGGCCACTCCCTCCATAGTTTCTCAAGAACATTAGCTCCTCAGCAGCTGACCTGTGATGCCTGTCTTGGAGAAGACAGGAAGTGGCTTGTGAAGGAGGCTGTCAGGGCGTCCCCCATCTCTCTGAGCAGGTGTCCCCGCACTGCAATTCATCCTCTGGCTGCTTCACTTCTGCAGAGTGGCCAGAGAGCTGTCGCTGATGACAGGTAACTGATGGGCCGCAGCGGGTTCTGGAGTGAAGGGAATGGGGGCAGGAGAGGCGTGCTGTTCTTCCCTCTCAGCCCAGGACGGGCCTCAGGCCAGCGGGAGGCTGGCTTTACCCGCCTTGACCTGATGCCCTCTCTGCCAGCACACCTCCTGCAGAGCTGCTGCCACCCTCTTGGGGTTTGTGACCTGGGGTTCCCAGCCCTACCCTTCAGCCCTGCCTTGAGATTTCTTCTTATTTTCCAAGTGGGAGCCATCTCCCCAGCCAGAAGGCACTTGGTTTCCAGGTTTGGAAGCCAAAGACTTACAGACAAACTGTACACAGCTGGAGGGTCCCTCTCAATCCCCCATATCCTGATTTAATCAAATTGCTGTCCTTTGGGTGCCTGCGTGTCACTGTGGATTAGGGAGATCTCACTGGTCTCAAGGGTGTTTTCCTCTTTCTAATTAACTCCTCTCCCTGCTGAAGGTTTTTGTTTTTTGCAGGCAGGGATGGCGAGAAGAGGGAAATAGAAAAGGAGACAAAGGAGACAGATCAGAAGACTGTCCCAGTGCCCATCTCCTTCCCTCCCCTGCCCTCCCCTCCTTGTAAGGTGAGTGTTGCCCAAGCCACAGTGTCATTTACTCTTCCTTCTTCTGGTTATTTATAACCTTACTTTTCTTTAATCAACATCAGTCTGGCTTATAAGGCATAATCTTTTTTTTTTTAGTTCAAAGTACGTCACATAAATCTAATTTGTCCTTAAACTTTTTGTAAGAAAAATACCTTAAAAAAAAAAGTAAAGTTTATGCTCTATCAAACTCGAATAAATGCTGTTCTTTTTTTCCTAACTTGCCACTCTGCACGGTGAGGTTCCCAGCAATAGTGGAGGTTCGTGGGGCTTGGGTGTCAGAAGGACCTGGTTTTAAATCTCAGTTGTGTTGCTTGCTTGCTGGCTGGGGACACTAACTTCTCCGTGCCTCGGATTTCTTCACTGAGAATCCAGATAATGATCCTCACCCCACAGCGTTTCAGCAGAGAGGGTGTGGAATGCGGCCATTGCCGGTGCTCGGCACTTTTGTGTCTCTTTCCCCAAAGCATTTTTGCATGTCAGCTACTTACTATCCGTATCATATACATGCCCTTTCAACCTTTTCAGGTCCCTTTTTTTTCTCACTTACCTTGGGTGAGTGCTAGCCCCTCTCTACTACATCAAGGTCCTGGCTCCAATGTTATCAAAAGGTACAATGTATTGTAATCAAGACAATTCAGTAAGTAAGAGAAAAGGTAACACTAACCACAGGGAAGTGGGGAAATGGAAGGTTGAGAAACAGAAAACTGATTTGGCTTCTAGACTTTTCTGTCTGCCCAATGCTCAGTCACCGCGCTGCTGTCTTTAAAGAGGAAGCCCCAGGACAGTCACAGAGGGAGGTCACATGGACCAAGCCTCACGAAAGTCTAGAAATAAGAACCAGTTAAGACTTAAGTTGCTTTTATTGATATGGTCTATCATGTCCCAGGGGCTTCACAGATACTTTGCAATAGGTACTACTATTATTATTATTAATTTTTATTACTATTGCCATTCACATTTTTAGTTAGGTAACTGAGGTAAGAGAATACAGTGTATGTCTGCTGTCCTCTCTCTATTTCACCAGGCTGCCTCTGCCGGTACTAGCAAAATAATGACAGTCCTGTCCTAGCTCAGGGTAATTACTATAGCTTAGGACCCACTGAACCTCCCTGGGCCGCTGTCTTTCAGCCAAGAAATTGATGGGAACAATTCTCACACACCCTCAAAATTCAAGCCCATTTACTCCTTGGTCAGAGGCAAAGACTGCAATAAACGCAGCTGCCCTCACACCAGGCAACCACATGCTTTAAGGCAATTGCAGAAATGGAGACCATCTCAGTTAATAACCTTACAAGCAGCTGCTTTTCTCTTTTCTTTTCCTTTCTGTTCCTTCTCTCCCTCCCTTCCTCCCTCACCCCCGTGGTTTTCTAACTTTTCTCACCATCAGCTTTCCCCACATTATAGTCTGCTTTTTTCAAGTTCTTTTGCTTTCTTCTCAAAATAAGGGTATCTTACCAGGAATCTAGTTAGAAAAAGTGTATCCACAATGTTACAATGTTTTTGTTTTTACATCTTCTGCTCTTCAAAAAAAATTTAAAAGACACCATGGGAACATCAACCCAAAACAACCACAACAAAAAATGAAGCAGAAAGAGCCCCCCAACCCCACCGGAGAGGTCACTTGTTCCCCACTCTGCCGCAGGACTGACATCTCCCTTGCCGTTTCCTCATTTCTTCCTGATTGTTCCCTTGAAGCACTGACAACTGTCTACAGATCCACCGTGAATCCTGCTGGGGAAACCCGAGTGTGAAGGAAGCATTAGAGATTCCCACCCAGGACTGGAATTTGTTTAATGAGCCCCATGAGAAGGGCAGGGAGGGTGGTGGATGTGAATGGAGAATAAGAGACAGACAGACAGACAGACATTCTGCAAATACAAGAAAGAGACAGACAGACAGACAGACATTCTGCGTATCTCCAGGCTGCTTCTTTTTTTGGTTCACTTCCTATTTTGTATTCACATCATGATTTCCCCTCAAATATATCGCCAGGATTTTATGGTGCCTTCATGTTCTCTTTCCTTTGCTTTCCTTCTGTTCACTTCATGTGTGTCGTTATTGACTTGGGCTCCGAAAGCTTGGCTCATTTGTCACAGATTTCAAAGCTTCCATCTTCTTGCTCTGTTGCCAACAGGCTGAACATCATTCACAAATGCCACAAATGCGCTCAGCATCCTCACTTGGGTCCCTCACCGTCTGTGCTCTGTGTGACCTTAGTTCTTACTTGGGCAAAGCCCTGAAGTGTAGAGTAGAAGCCGGTGTGACCACAGCTACTCTAATCTTCTTGCTGCTTTTACTTAATTTCCAAGCCCCTATTTGTCATTGGAATGTGGGTTATTTTTCAGTTCACTGCCCTCAATGCTTGCAGAAGCAGACATTACCCCATGCAACAGCTTACCTTGCTTCATTCAGTAAGTCTGTCCCTGAAAAGTTGGAGGTAATGACATTTTTATATATTGTCAGCCCATAAATATACTGAAAAGCTGCCAGTGAGAAGGGGTGATACGGTGAATTACTTCATCAAATGAATCATGATATTCTTAATTTTTTGAAATTTAGGTCTTAATTTGAGTTTGCTTGACCTGAGTAACACCTGCTATTGGCCTTGTTTAAGGTATTCTCTTCTTGTTCGGTTGCCCATCCGGATTATGCAGGGTCCTAAATCTTAGATTCTCAAAGTTGTAAGTGACCCTGGAAGTTGGTCCAGTTTTTTCCCAATGTACTGAGTGACAGAGAACAGGCATGGGGAGGGGTGGACCTGGAATTGGTTTATGGAACTAAAATGTCTTCTCGCTATAATTACCAGCCTGAATGCTGCCCTAAGGAGAAAAAAAATCAAATACATGAAGACGACACTCGCAAGTCCCAAGGTCTTGCTCCCCTGGGCCCGCCTCCACCCTCTGGGCGAGAGGCCTGGGCTTTTCACCCTCCTGGTCATCTTCCAGCTACATCACAGTGGTTCAATGTTCTTCTCAAAATGTGTTGCCTAGAATTGAACCCAATATTCAAAAACTGAGATGACTTGGGCTGAGTAGACTAGGACTATTTAATTACTTTACTGGAACAGTAGATTTTTAATAAGGCATCACACTGTTGGCTATCGGGAAGTTAACAGCCACTGCAAAGTGTTTCCCAGTGCAAAGAGGAGTCAAGCCAGGCCTCTCCACCTCCTTCCGCAGAGGCTCTTGGGAACCACAACATGAGGTTCAAGCCTAATCTCTTTGACGTCCTTCCAGGGTCCAGTGCTTTGGTCCATCACAATCCGTTTGGGCATGAAATTGTATTCCTACCCTCTGCTTCTTTCCTCCAACTCTTTTCTCTGTAGAAAACGTAATGCCTTTTTGGGCTTGATTCTGTAGGAAATGGCACGTGGCTTTGGAGTAGGCAGAGCGGGGTTTGAATCCTGGCTCCTTCACTCACCAGCTGTGTGAAGGTGAGTAAATTGGTTATCTCTGAACTTAGTTCCTTACCTAAAGACACCCTCCAGGCCTACAGCACCCTATTAATCAATATTCTTTGAGTATCAACTCCAAACCCACCAGATTAAGTAGTTATCTTCTGGCTTTTCTCCATTTCGCTCTCTAGGGTATCATGAAAAAAATGCAACCAAATGCCTTGCTAAAATCAAACTGTGCCGTGCTGTGGCCCTTTCCTTATATGACAATCTAATAACCTGATAGGAAAAGAAAATAACCAGAATAGGGTGAACTCTTCTTTCAGGGCCCTACTTGGGGAAATACAGCATGGAGGAACTCCATCTTTTCACTCACTCTCTCTCTCTTGTGTTTTCTGTTCCCTGCTCCTTGTCCTCTTTTCCAGTCTTGTTGTGTTTCTTTTCTTATGTCTTCTGAACAGGCTGCTGGCATCTCACCTACTGTGCCCTCATTCTCCCCTCCATCCTGCCCTACCTGCATGATGGGGCACAGGTCCTGTGTTGAGGCTTTCTGACACACACTTTCTGAGGGTTATTTCCCTTTCAGAACTCATCAATGTCATGCTGTCACATTACCTCTCAGATCCACACAAGATTCTCCTGTTGCCATTTCAGGTCTTTAGCAATCTCTCCCCATTCCATCTCTCTGAATTGACTTCAGAATATCACATACCGCATGCAAATGTGCTGAGTAAATGGCTTGCTGTTATTCTCTAAGCACGCCATCTGCATCCTCAACTCTGCACTGGTCCTCTTTCCACCATCTGACTCACTATGTACAGTCATGCAAGTTGTTCACTGCACAAGGGCCCCTGGCTGAAGCTGCAGGAGGGGTTGAAATCCATCCAGTGCTCTTCTGTCAAGAGTGAGCCCTGGTGGAGGGCTGTGCCTGCCTAAAGTTAAGGGCGCACTTTTGTAACTTAAACAAAGGCACCTGGTCTAACTTCAGTTGTTCCTTCAAGGCCTTGCTCAGGGCCTGCCCCGCCACCTTGTGCTCTCACTCTCTCTGATTCTTTTGGGGGACTCGATGTATCTCCCCTCATTAGTTACTGCTGCCATGTTGAGTGAGGTGGGAAGCAATGGGCTTTGGGAGTCAGGCTTCCAGAGTTCAAATCCTGGCTTTACCACTAGCTATCTGGGTTCCACTGAGCAGGTTAATCTCTCTAAGCCTCAGTTCCTCATCTTCAAAACAAGAATAATAATAGTGCCCGCCTCACAGTGTTCTTGTGAAGGATATTTGAAATACTCATCTAAAGCACATAGTATGGTGCCTGGCACACAGTAGGCCCTCAGTAGTTATTAGTTATTGCTACCTTATGCATATTCCTCAAGAGCTAACAACAACTGAGATATGTTGTAGCTCACAGGAAGTATGAACGAGAAAATATATACCTCACTTAAGCAAGGTTGCTGGATAAAACACAGAATGCTCAGTTCAATTTGAATTTCAGATAAATAACATACCTATAAGGATATCCCAAAGGCTTATCTTCTCCCCAGAAATCTCAAAGTGGTAGACTGGCACTTTGTTAAGAATAGTGGCAAGGAATCCTTTGACCTTCTCACCCTCTCCCCTTGAGTCCCCTGCTGCCCCTTCATCTCACACAATGCCTGCCCCACAAATTAACTCACATGGAAACTGGGGAGTGGGCTAACTGTGGGATTAATCCTGAGGTATTGGAATTAAACCTTTCGGCGTTCCTGTGAAGGTGTGGCTTGTATGTGGAGGCATATATTTTCTCATTCATACATCCAGTGAACTGCAAAATGGCGTACTTCTACTTTCTCCACTTTTCTTGTGTTACTTGCTACTTGTAATATTGTGTGGGTCAAAAAGTGTGCTTTTGCCATTATGCATCCTGTAATACCATTTGTTTTGACGGGTAGGTTTTATATATTGGAATTTGTTTTCATAATGAATTTTCTTGTAATCCATATTTGTTGCCAAGCAGGAATCCTCTAAGCCCTCTTACATACTCAGATATTTCTCTTGTGATTATTCTGGCATTTCACATTGTTATTCTCAAATTCACTATCTGTTTGTTCATATCTATACCTTGTAAAAACTTTCCATGCTTGGCATTTGCACCACAGTAAAAACACAGTAAAAAAATTCCTGGGCACCAGCCCCAGTAAATAATTAATAGTCCCATCACGTTATCATCAGGTGGACATTTACTTGTACTATCACGTATCGAGTCTTGGCGATAAGTAATCCTTGCATCAGCTGCTGATACCTCATCATTTCTTTATATTACTTGTGCTTCCCTAGACCCATGTCTCTCCCTGAACCTTGTAGAGGAAGTTACTAAACCACCAACAGTACTGAAGCTGGTTCTCTTCTTTTCCTGGTTTTCTCTTTTTTATAGAGCAACTCTGTCCAACAGAAATGTAATGCAAGCCACAGCTGTGAGCCACATATGTAATTTTAAATATTCCACTAGCACATTAAGAAGTAAAAGGAAATTATTTTCAATAGTTTATTTCACTTAACCCAATATAGCACAATATTATCATTTCAATAATGAAATATTACTGAAATATTTTGCATTATTTTTTTCTGGTGTGTATTTTGCAGTACATCTCAGCTTGGGCCAGCCATATTTTGAAGTACTTAATAGTGCATGTGGCAAGTGGTTCACCCAGTACAGGTCTAGAATGGCTCATATTTCAGCTGTGGGCAGTATAGTAGATGGCATAACATTTTCAGAGATGAGGGAATAGAGGAAGAAAATATAATTTGGAAGGAGTTTGAAATGCTTGAGAAACATCTAGGTAGAGACTCCCAGTCAGGGGTTGGACATATAGGTGTGGATCTCCGCAGAAACATCTAAGCAGACATGTACATTTGGGAGCTATTTCCACATAGACGGTTGTTAAAACTCCAGGTAAGAAGGGACTCATTTAGGGAGATTATGCAGAAGGACTGAGCCTCCGGAAACAGAGGGAAAGGATGGATGCCTTGTGTAGGTGGAGATTCATCTATAGCAGCCGGCAGGGCATCTCTCCTCGCATGGGAAGGAAGGACAAGGCGCGTGTGGATGCGGAAGGCAGGTGTGTGCAGGTGAAGGGGCTGCGGAGAGGCAGGCATCGGCCTTCTAACCAGATGTTGGCAGGGGTTCTCTTGGTTCATTTCACTCTTTCCTCTTTGCTACAGAAAAATGAGCCCTGGTTTTTATATCTGACTGCTCACAAGATCTACATGCAAAAAGGGGAGGTAGAGGCAAACAACATGCAGATACTTGTCCAGCCAGGGAAAGAAACCAAGAGGAGCTGTCATTTATCCTAATTGCATCGTTCTTTCTCTTTCTGATTAAACTTTTTATTTTGAAATAATTACAGACCCACAGGAAATCGAAAATGTATTACAGAGAATTTCCCTGTTCTTCATCCTGCTTCCTGAGATGGTCACCGTAGTACAGTATCAAAACCAGGACACTGACGTTGGTACAATGCTATTAACTGGACTTCTACCTTTTCTTTTGCCATTTCCTGGCAAGAAATAACCTGAATAAAAAGAACCAAAATGATGTAACATGTAATGCTCAACCAGGGCGAGAGCTCTGTGTGCCTCCAAGAGGTTTTATCTCTGTAACTAAGTGACTTGCAGCAAATTCAACACTAAATGCCACCTAAATGCTCAGGCCCAAAATACCTTCTTACAGACATATGTAATTTGCACCAACATTATGAGGTTAGAGCAGACTCTTCACTGTTTATTTGGCTTCACCTCATTATGGAGAACAGACTGTTCTGTTGCTCCCATCAGCATCTATAATGAGGAATATGTGACTCAGACGAGAGAGGCAAGGTGCCCAAGACTGCATGGCTGCACCGCCCTGGTCGCACTGCCTGCAGAACTCAAGCTCAGCTTCTGACACTGTACTATCTCTCAGTAGATGGCTACTGCAGGCCCCCGTCTAGACAGCAGAAAACCAAACGATTAGGAGGGAGGTAGCATTCAGGTGAGTGACTCCACCCGACTTTCAAGTTAGGAGGATTTCAGAGGAACCCACGGTGCTCAACACAAACAGGCTAGGGGGTTAATTAAACCAGCTAACAGCACAAGCAGACCCGAAGTAGACAGGCATATTCCTCGGCAGCAGAATCCAACAAAGAAAGAACCAAGACATCTCTTTGCTCAAAACCAACAAGAGAAAATTAAGCCAACCTGCAGGCTTGATACAGTCCCCGTCCATCAGCCAGGGTCTGGCCAAGGCAAATAACCCACTTATTAACAGAGAGTGAGGGTTCCTCTGTATTTTCACTCTAAGTGGTGATTTGTTAATGGGTAAACATGGAATGACTTTCTTCCTTGGAAATAAATGAGCTCCAGGTCTCAAAAACAATATATCTGGTAGGAGGTAGAAGAGAGAAAAAGAAGTGTTTCATCCATTAAGCTCAGAAAAGCAAAGGAAATATATATTTCTGGTAACTGGGTAAAAGAAGTCTGGCCTTGACAGTTTCTGAGCAGCTGAGAAAGGAAACATTTAGCAGGAATAGGCTGGTGGTCAGATGCTGTCAGGCTGAGTGATCTCCATAAATGACATTTGTCCTATACTGGCTCCCTGTTTATTTTGTCATATCATCACATTGTCACATTGTCACATACCATATCTGTGCACCAGTAATAAAATAGTTTTTGTCAAATTCAAGAAGAAGATAGGCTGAGAGCTCTTTGCAGTTGGGAAGACAAACTATAGGCTCATGAGAGCAGGACACCGGGAAAGGACTCCTTATTCTATTGTAGCTGCTGGAAAGGACCTTTAGACCTCGAGTGCAAGCCGGAGCAGCACGCACGTGACGAGGGCTGAGGGAAACAGCTCAAGTCAACTACCTCCAGAAATGTTATCGAATAGTCAAGGGTCAGAAAAATAAAAAGTCATGCGTTCGTTTGATGGACTGGCCCTGCACTGACCGGAGCTGAAATGCAGCTCTGAGATGGGGTTTGTTGTCAACCTCTCCCATAATGGTGCAATTTGGCCATGTATTCACCCAGCCATTTGTTTGGGGATGAACAGAATCAGCCTGCATTTTGAATCTGTGCAGATGCTTAAACAGACCCCGCTCTCCGGTCAGACAACAAGAATGCCATCAGATGTGATTTCAATGTGTCTCCTTTTAGAGCCGTTTAAATGTGAGAAATTCCTCCCATATCTAGTCCACTGCAGGGAGCTTTTTTTTATCAGTCTTTCAACTGACTCTGAGACACATCACAGATATTCCCACAAAAGTACCATAAATCAACAATAAAATAAACCCTGTGCCAAACAGACTTGCACGGCCAGGCAGGCAGAGGGGGATGTGACTCTGTCACAGCAATATTCCCTGTGATCACTTTGAACTGCAGATAAGCTAAGTGGGGGCGGCATGGCCAGCAGGGCAGAATTAAAATGTGATCAACGTGGCATCTGGTTTCTCTTTCTCTATTCAGCGTTCACGGAAGTGAATGAGGCAAAAGGGAAGAAGCAAAGAGGAAAAATAAGGAGAGACAGGGCCCCTTCTGGGAAAAACAATTCTAGTCCTGAATTCTCTACTGTGCATTTGACCTCAGCAAGCCAGTGACAGCTTTTCCTGAGCACCAGGTGACAGACATGCTGAGTCTGATCCAGGCTGGAGCCAGGCAAGGGGTGGCAGCTTCTGCCTCAATCTTTCTGTCTTTCATCCCCATTCCAATCATGATAAATATATTTATACTCACTTGATTATGTCAGCCAGACAATGCTCCCCTAATTGGTAGTGATCAGGGTTCCAGAATAGCTTGGGTGAACCTGCTGTCTCTCGATCAGGCAAAGCGCCAAGGGGCTGCTAATGCGGGCCCCATTAACAATTTCCAGTGGAATAAAAAACAATCCCCCGACTCGTGCATGGCAATGAATTTTCCTAACAGCTCCTAAGAGCCAACCCGTGAGGAACTCAGACTTACATGAACCTGCTCAGCATAGATTTTATAAATCTTCCTCACCCTCAGTTTGAGCGCATTAGAAAAAAAAACATAGCCACTTCCTCCTGCTTGAGATTCTTTTGTTCTTTTGCGTTTTTCTTTTATGGGGCTTCTGGAGCTAACTGTCATTTTTGGTTCTTGGTTCTTTGTAAATTTCAGGGACATCTGGTACACTGTATTTCCTAGCTCTGGCATTTGTAGATATGTATGCAGCCTCTGCCGCATGTGCATGGTAAGAGTCCACATGCGTAATTTACGCACGCATAATTTGGAGCATGAATGCATGGTATATTTTGATATTTATGTGTAACTACCTCAGTGCTGATCGTAATTGCTCAATAAATATTTATTAAATGAATGAATGCCTCAAGAAGGCAAATGTCATTCATTCACTAGACATTTGAATCCCTAGTATATGCCAGGCTCTTGTTTAGGTTCTGGGTGTTCAGTGATGCATCTCCACAGTCCCTGACCTCAGGGAGCTCACAGTTGAAGGGTGGGAGGCAGGCACATAAGCAGGCAATTATGAGATGTCCCGGAGACACAGTGACAGAGCCCCATGCAGGGCAGCACAGAGCCCCAAGGAGGGAGGGCTTGGCAAGGTTGGGTGAGGGGCTGGGGCTGGGGGGGTCTTCTGCAGGTGGTGAGGCCTAAGTGGGGCCATAAAGGGTTCCAGACAAAGAGGACAGCATGGTCGGTGGCAGGACAGGAGAAGCAACAGGGTGTGAGAGAGAAGTACTGCTGGAGGTGTTCCAAGGAAGCACCGAGGCAGGGAGTTGGCAGGAATGAAGTGGGGGCTCTGGCAGGGCCTGGATCAGAGGAAAAAGGGAAGGAGCTTCAACTATCTCAGTTCTGTATTCTGCCAGAATTTGTACACACAGACCTCAAAGCAGAATTTGGACCAGCTTTGGAAGCATCGCTGGAGTGTAGTAAGCAGATTTGGTCAAGCCTTGAATACATCACTGAGTTGATGTATGACTCTGAGCAAGAGCTGGCTTCTGTACAGGTAAACTGAGGCAGTGGGCTTTGTGGGCTCTAAGACTACCCCCAGCTTTCATACTGTCAGTTGCCTAGATTCTCTGAGGTTTGTGTGTAGACCACATTGGGCCTGCTCCATGTACAAACCATGGGGCTCTGAAGGGATGAGGCAATTTCCAGGCAGCACATAATATCACATTATCACTGTGCTAAAGAGACAGCCAGGCACAGTGAGTGCAGCCTAAGAGAAACCCCTAAGAGGTATTCGTAGGGATGTACTGCACCATGGAGGTGTATCCTCAGTCCCCAGCCTGGGTCAACACTTCAGTGTCTTAATCCTGAAGACCCCCAGTGAAATTCACAGCACAGACCCCTGCTTGATTTAATTTCTCTAAAGCACTGCTTAACTCATATCCTTTCTGCTCAAACTCTCAATAATTCTACTTTATAGAATCAAGCCCAAAGTCCCGGGAGTGGCATTCAAGGCCATCCCCAGTCTATCCCCTACCTCACCTGCCACATCTTCCACCTCAGCCAGGTGGGACTCCTAGCAATGGAAATATTATTACTGCTCTGCCTTTTCTCACTCCGCCCCCCATAAAGATCCCACTCAAATTCAAGTCCATTTCTTCTAGGGACGCTGTCTGATTACACCTGTCCCCTTCTGAGTCCTGTGTAGCACTTAGTGACCATGTCATTCATTAGTGACTATTAGTTCCACCCTGGGGTTTGTGTCTCACCTTCCTAGCTAATTGGAAGCTACAAGGATAGGAGCCAAGCCTCACCCCTTTTTGTAGTCTATGGACCTAGCACAGTGTCTGCTTATGGTAGATATTTGCTGATGATAGGTTTCCTACACTGTAGCCTCTGCAAGACTATTGAGTAAAATCCACAGTAAGCATGAATATTATAATTGTTAACCTAATGCTGTGGCCTGAGGTTCTTTCTTCTTTCTTCTTGGAAAAAAAGGCACCTCAGAGAAAGGGGTTTGGTGCAACCACTTCAGAGTAATGAGAATGTGAAACATTTCTCCCACGATTCATAAACAGTATTTTACATGAGTTACTTTGGAGCTTAAAGTTCGTCCAGGAACGAGCTATTTCATAGATCAAAAGGAACATATGTGCAATCCACCACGAGGGATAATCACTCAGCTAAATTTAAAGGGGGAAACGATTAAACACTCCAGCCAGGAAATAGAAATAGTTTAACATCACATGACTGGAGAGGACCATGAGTGACTGACTTAATTTCTGATCCTCTTTGTTCAGTTTTTATTGTACTTGTTCCTTTGAGCAGCACATGGGATTTTTCACAAAAGAGGAATGAGCATTAAATCAATAAAGAAAAATCACCATTTCCTTCCTGATGCAACAGCCCTTAAGGAAGCTGAGTTCTGCCAGTAGGCACAACTGGGCAGAGACTGTAACTGGGCGGTTAAAACCACCATCTAAGCTGGCAGCTGTGATTTTCCCAGAAGTAGAGTTTCAGGAAGAAAAATAGCTTTTAAACTTCAGCCCCAGTTTTGCAAATTGGGTCTGCTCATGAAAAGCTGTTTCATGGCCATGGTTTTTTTTTTTCCTTTTCTTTCCTCATTAGTAAAGGATATGGCTTGTTTCTTCTTAGCCACACAGAAATTCATTTATTTATTCAACTAATTACTGAGTACCTAGCATGAGCCAAACACTGTTTTAGGTGATGGAGATGCAGGTATGAATGAAAGATGCCAACTCCCTGACCCCATGGAGCTTATCATCTAGTGGGGGGAGATAGAATAAATGAGTAAACAATAGGTGGATAAATGCTATGCCAGGCAGAGGTAACAGAAATAATGCTAACATCCTGTTGTAGTTAGAAAATTAATTTCCAGAAAATTAAAAAGTAAGACTCCTCCGTGAATGTTGTCTTAGCTTGTATGTATCACATATATGAAGGGCTATTTTGAAAAGAATAACTAGTGAGGAATACAACTGCACTTGGCAGGTGCCATGGACATCCCTACTGACTTCCGGCAGGATGGGCCGCTTGGTGTTTCTGCATCTTCCCTAGACTTCAGGCCCCAGGCATACCAGCACTGGGAGGGTCCCTGGGGCTACCACGTGCAGATTGCTCCTAGGTGTTTCTTCTTCCTTGAGTCCTCTCCTCTTCCTTTTCCCTCAATCCTGCTCATCCTTTAATGTGGCTCAAAAGCCACCTTCTCTGTGTAGCCCTCCTGGACTCACCAAGAGATGAATTCCCATCCCTTCTGCCCCAAGGATACCTGCTCACTTCGAGTACAGCATCTGATGGAAGACTCTTGCAATGGTTGGTTTACTTCTCTGTCTTCCCTCCCAAGCTGTAAACTCCTCCAAGCAGAGGGTATCTTACTTGTAATGTGAGAAGCACATCAGAGGGCCTGTGTGGATAAAGTGAAGGTTCCTGTGGCCAGGATTCTCACCTGGCCCTGGTTGGCTAGCTTGCTACACATGTGTGTGTAATGTGTCGTTATTGACTCTATATAAAGAGCCCTGCCCAGTGCTCTGGGCGACATGGTGGCATGGCTGCAAGGCTGCAGGAGAGCAGAGGACAGAGCCAGAGGATGGCTGTGTGGGCAGAGAGGCCCAGAGGCAGAGACTGGCTTGCTGCACGCAGACTCACTGAGTGGATGGGATTTTAGTGACTGACCTGCCACCATGGAAATAAAGTTGGGTATAAGTCTTACACCCCAAAAACATTCTACTGTCATTTCTTTGGTCACATTGAATCCATAGTGAACTTGCCAGGGCTGAAACCCATTGGCAAGACAGCCTGGCACACAGAAGGCCCTCAATAAATATTTGGTGAATGAAGAATGACTTTGGTCTCTCCTGGTTTGGTTTGTGTTGAACTATGCATTTGAGGATTAGATGACTATGGAATAGAACTGAACAAACCCAACTAGCCAGTCTGGTAAAGAACAGAAGTTTGCTTTTATGAACAATGGAAGTTTAAACATTGAGTTAATGGGCTACAGATGATAAGGAATTTCAAAACCAAATTTTCCTAAATGGTATTTCTGTCTGTACTAAAACTGGATGGTTGAGAAGTTCATATAAATGATTAAAGCGTGTAAAAAGAGCATTTAAGTAATCTGGATCATTTACTGCAGAAGAGAAACTTAAAAAGATTTAATAATGGTTTTTAATGAAGGGAAAGATTATACTCTGAGGACTGGCTAAGCATCCTCCTTCTGCACATACATGAAAGAAGAAATAAGATTAGAATGCTACAGAGATTTAAGTTAAAAACAAAAAAGAACTCCTTGGTTTCCTGCTGGGATATGTGAACCAATTTTAAGTTACTATTACAAATAACTCACATGTGTGGAGAGTTTACTTTGAACCAGGCACTGTTCTAAAAGGTTTACCATGTATTGTTTCACTAAATCTTCACAACAAACCCATGTGGACTGGTTTTAGTTATATTATCCCCATTTTACAGGTGAGGAATAGAGGCACACAGTGGTTAAGTCACTTACCAGAGCTGCACAGCTGGAAAACGCTAGCTCTGAAATTCTGCTGTCTGTTTCTATACTATTCTGCTTGCTGCCTTACCAGAGGCTGCAATAGATGCCAGACCCCCACCCGAGGACCGAGGCCTCAAGCTAAGCTCAGGAAAGCTCAATAGCTTCACGTGGCTAGTTTAAATTTAAACGAGAACATCCTTGAATATATTAATTGCCCTTCATTGCCAGGGCAACTAGCCGTCTTGCGGGCTTCACTGCGCCAGTGTGTGTGCGCATATGCGTGCGCATGGAGAAGTTACGATATCCATTTTTCCTTATTCTGGTGAGTTGGCCTGCAAGTGCTTGTCTTTCTAATAAGACGCGGGGAAGTTGTTTTATTTTCGGCATTCAGCATCCGTGGTTTAAGAATCCACATGTGTGTACGTATTTATAAGACCTGACATAAAACGAGTCAAATTTAGATATTATGCTTTTACCTCCACAGTGAAGGAATTTACTCCTGGGGCTGAAAAGCCACCATCTTCTTCCCTGTTATTTTTCTTAAGGTAACTTTGTTTAGCTGCCTCAGGGACATAAGCAAGCGGGGCCCCCGACAGCAAAAAACAGGGGCTGCTGCTGAGCAACTTCAACGCTCTTGCCATAACAAGTGGACGTGCATGTGATCCGAGCAGAGTGGGATCAGGCTCCGAGCTGCACGCAGGCTGCAGGAGGCCTGACAGGCTGGTTCCGGAGAACCAGGGCAGCCCAGCAGGAACCCTGCGAGAGGGTGCGAATGAGTCACCAGGCTTTTCAGGTTGACTGAGGTGACTTACGTTGATTTTCTTCGAATTTAGATGTGTTATCAATGTTCACACCTTGAGCATAACGGGAAGATGAGTGAACATTTTCTTGATAGTGTCTGGCCTTCCACAGGGTTGTGATAAGATTTGGGGTAAGATGTGACTGCAAGAATGTGCTGGTCAGTTCGTGTGTCTGCGTGTGCCCTGGGGGCCTCACTGGGCCAACTTCTAGTGTCCAGAGCTGGGAGGAAACCCAGTGTAGTGTTTTCTGACCTTACACACAAGTCAGCCTGAGTTGACAACTATTTTAGGGCATCAGGAGGCACTACTAATTTGCTATACTTGTGTTTATGGTCTGGGAGAAGCACTTGCTTTCTAACATTGGGTCCCTAACAATAATGAAGTAAATTCTTGGTGTGGTGGTTAAGCATTTGGATTCTAGAAACTCACTTAACCTCTCTGGCCTCAGTTTCCTCATCTTCAAAATGGACACAACAATGGTACCTACACCCTTGGATAGGGTTAACTAGATTAATACATGTCAAATGCTTGGAGCAGTACCTGGCATTTAGTTAGCACTAAATTTGTAATCATATTAATGCATATATTTCTGTTTATAAAACTTGATATTTGGCAGAGGACTGACTCCAATGCTTGCACAAAAGAGGCGTTTGGTAACTGTTTTTTAAATATTGAAGGAATTAGAATGGATTTAGTGGAATACGTGTATGGCAGCCTGTTCTGACTGTTCATTAACCTGTAATTCAGGGACAGACTGGCAAAACTGAATGTTAGATGTAATCTCCTGCTAGAAAATATTTCAAAAAAAGCAGTATTCTGCAACCAAACATCTCTGCAGAAAAGGAAAGGAAAAGAGATGACAGTTTTGCATGAAGATCACAAAGCTAATGGAATGAAGGATTGAGTTGGGGGATATCACTCTTGAAGGACAGGGAGCAAGGTCCATGACTCTAAATCAAAAAAAGAGAAATACCTAATAAAATCTGAAACTTTGAAGCTATGAAATGTTATTTTTGAGCCTACAAAAATAAATGTAAAAAACAGGAGTCAAATCTCTGACCTGTATTTATCTTCTATTGAGTTTTCTAATAATGACAGCTTCAAACCTGAAATGAATCTAATTGAAAAGTTAGAAAGAAAATGAACAGTGTAATGGTTTAGGAGCTGGGACAGTGTGACAGAAGTACCTTAATATTTGATTGAATCATATGAAATTGCTGTTTCTTTTGGTAAAAAAACAGTATTGACAATTTCATATGGTTCTATCTAATACATTTAAGCTAATTGATAATACTTCAAAACACCTGCTTTACCTTGCCCATTATTGCCTTTTAACTATGACTATAAAACTAAAGTGGCTAATTTTATTCGTCTTAGCCTCTTTTGCCTCTCAGAGTTTGTGTACAGTAGGTGCTAAACAAATGTTTTGTTAATTGAGTAGTTTTCTGTTACCTTCTCTCAAAAATCAGGCCTAAATTTTACAAGACTACCTAATGCTGAGGCTGCCCTTAAAATATAATTAACAAAATGTTGGCTTCATTTCATGTTTCATGATTTAGATAAATCCTTTCTGCTCCTTCTTTGGGCAGCACTGGGAAGCTAATTAATACATTATTAATATACTATAGAGGCAAGTGAGGCTCTGCTTGTGCACATAGCCATGACAAGAATAAATTCAGGTCAGAAATATTTTTGCAATTAGGGAAAAATGTTATTATAATAATGAGAAATTATTGTTTATATGTGACACATCTCTGCACATTAAAACACACATTATAAACTTATAAATGAGGTGGATGGCAGAATCAGGCAAGTCTCCTGTGGGTTCTAGTCATTTAGGGTCTGCCTGGAACAACTAAAGTGCCCTGTGATGAACCAGAAATGATGACCTTTGGGATCCCAGGAATGAAAAGCTTTGTTATTATTCATGTAAGCTTTCATAACAGTTGGGATTGGTCCCAAATTTAGGAGCGTGTACTGAAATAACTGAGCAGGCAGCATGAAATGGTTTGCAAATGAGAAAATAAAGAGCTCCTGCAGTGGAAAAGACAGGCAATGTTCAAGGAGGAGCGTGGATAACCCGTGAGTTACTGTACCTCCGTAGGCCTCAGTTTTCCTACATTTGTTAACTACCTGCTAGAGAATATTCATTCTCTAGAACATCTGTTGTTGCAAGGATAAATGGGGTTATGCCTTAAAATGTGATGCATTTCTTGGGGGAAAAAGACAGAGCTCTAAAATGTATTATTTAGGTCTCGGTTGACCCAGAGCTGTGAGAGCAGCAACTGCATAAGCAGAGTTCTGAGAAAACAGAGTTGCTTTCATTTCTCAAACAGAAGAACCACAATCCTCTCTGTGTTTGGATCCTTATACAAATCTTATATATCAGCAAGAGAGGCTCACAAAATCTTTTCACCCTGTGCCGTAGACTTTTCTTAAGAGATTTTTTTTGAACTTGGAACATGCACATTTCCGCTTGGTTTGTGGCGTCTAATGAGATCCCAGCCCAAGGCGATGTTCCCCTACAATAATGTCTTAATGCTAATTACACTTGAGAATGGGTAGTGCAAGAATAGTTCCAAACATACTGGAGGTAATGACTAGTCATGTATCCCGAAGGTCAACAGTTCAATCAGAGAGAGAGAGAAAATTAGCATATCTTAAGAAAGAGTTCAAGTGGTTTTCTACAAGAGCTCTCATTAAGTCTACAAGAATACTTAAAATACTGATAGAGCTAGGTAATTTTCTATTTCCCTTTTTAACTCATCAAAAGCCCCCGACTTCAGGGTGCAATGTCTGAGCACAAGAAGCATCTGGCAGGTGAAGGGGAGAAAGTGTGTTGTTAAAGAAATTGGCTGGAGTTTTAGGTTAGGGGTCTGTGCCAGGATGGAAATGCACGGACTTTGAGAGAGGGGAGCCTGGACCGCTGATGAAAAAACAGGCAGTGCTGGAGAATTTAGCATCAGATGAAGGCTCTGGGCTAGTTTTCAATTATAGTAACAAGGCAGCTTGAGTCCATGATAACAGTAAGTCCCTTAAATAAGTGTGTATCAAATCACTATACACAAAATTACAATCTGCTCTCATTGATGCAGTTTCCATAACAGTGTCTGATCTTTCCAGCTTCCCATTTTTCTATGCTTTCTAATCAGCACAAAAGAGCAATTGGAAGCTCTACCCATTGCTTTCTGTTTTAAATGACTGAAGTTACCTTTCATTTTAGAAGTGCATAGTATTTTAATTTACTTTAGAATTATTTATTGACCACCTGTTATGTACTGGGCAAAAGCTATATGGTTAATCATTTTTGATGATTCCTGAAAGAGACTTTCTGCTCTGCCAAAGATAAAGTATTAAAATAATAAAACAGCCCAAGGATTTTTTTTTAATGTGCTAAAAAGTGGTACTTTTCATCCACCAAGAGCCCCACACTCTGCCAAAGGAGGCCTTTCAATAAAGGTACAATGCAACCTGGTATTGTGTGACACACAGTCTACAATCTAATGATTTCAGAATGTGCCAAATTCGGTAGATAAGATACAACTAAGCTGGGAAGCAAATAATGACTTTTATAACTTAAATTATAGGAAAACTTTTGGGATGAAAATCATGTTATAATAAAAGTTACTCAACTCACTAACTCTGAAATAGGATGGGGTCTTTTAATATAAATTTTAAAATATAGAACATTTCAAATGTACAGAAAAGTACATAGAAGAAGAAAAGGCTTCCATGTACCCACCACTCATAGAGTTTTTATCAATCTATATAACAGAATCTGTTTCATTTCAGTGGAGCCCAAAAGTTGCTCAGGTAAGGATACCTCTTTATCTGAGACCAGCCCTTGGGGACACAGCCTTTTTGTAGGACGGTTTTGGTCCATGGACTTCTCTCCCATATGCTCTGGCCACTCTACTTTGAGCTGTTACTGGTGAGGGAGGGAAGGGCCTGGCAGATGCTAGGACAGTCCCCGCACTTCAAAGGGTCACAATCGATTCAAGGAGGTTGATGCCCATATAAATAGTTCTAACATAAGACTGACACGTGCTGGAGAAAGAGATTGATTCTGTTTAGGGAAGAGCTGAGAAGAGGGTGTAGGTCTGGGGCTAGCCTTTGAAGGTTGGCAGGGATTTGGGAAGGTGACTATGTGGGAGCTACTCTTACTCAAGCAAGAATAAAGGCTTTGTTCCAGAATGGTGAGCAGCTGGTCCCTGGAACCGTGTATGTCCTCAACGAAATGGGTATGCTCTGGCTGTAAAAAATGTTGAGGGCCTATTGATGGAGGGGTCAATGCCCAAAATTCTCTGGTGTGCTACTGAATCTTATTGAATTTTTGTATATCATCCAGTTCCTTTTCAAACCCTAAAATCATATAATACGGTAATACTTTGCTTTTGGAGACCATGTTACAGTTTCCAAACGGCGTTTTTATACACATTATCACATTTGATCCATATAACATATGACTCCACAGGCTCATCTCCACAAGCAATTTTCCTTTGAAAGTAAGTACTAGTTTTAGAAACTACTAGCTATAGACATAGGAGAAATTTCCACTACCAGCCTTATTGAGTTAGAAGTGCAAGCCAGGATAAAGTCAGCAATGTGGGAAAAAAAGAAAGGAAGAGCCCCAAAATAGACAGAGATGGAGCATCCCGGGAGGATGATGATTGTGACTTCGGAAACGGGGTGATAGAAAAGAGGTTTTGCCTGCAGCAGAAATAGACGATGGTGTGAGTGTAGGGGGTGGCCCAGTGCTGGGTGAGCGGTGGGACTTAGCACAGAGCCAAGCGCACAGCAAGCCTGCAGTCAGTATCTGTTCCACCACAGGTCAGGTGGGTACATCTCTTGAGTGTGAAACACAACCGGGAAACACAAGTCAAAAACATAAAATGGTGGCTTTTACAGCATATAGAGTGAAATATTTTTTATAACATGGATGAGCAAAAGAATGACTCAAGCTTGGGGAAGGTAAAGAATTCTCATCTCATGTACACAACTGTGTTCTCTCTCACCTACTGCAACACGCCCACCTACTGTAACTTTGATAAGCTGCTCTTCAGGGCGCATACTGAAGTGGTGCACTCTTGCAACTACTTTATAAAAACTGAAACAACCAGGACACCATAATTGTTGTAATCTGGTTGGAATAAATCTTACCAACATTGGCTGCATCAACATATCCATTTAGTCTGCTGCAAATCAGTTTACTTTTCTACTTAGAGACATGATGTGAAATGAAATTAATCAAGTTGCAGCAAAGTGAGTGAATTCAGTCAAATAAATCCCTTTCCATGAAAAAAGAATTTTGCAGCTCATTTGAAGCAAAATTCACATGGCAGTATAATGCCTTCACTGGAACTAAACAACTGCATTTATCCCTGTTTTGCTTACTGCTAAATTCACATCAGAGCTATTTTATATGATAGTGTATGTGACTCTCTTTAGGTGAGTGTCACAGGGAGGGCATTTGCAGAACAACCAAAATGTTACAATGGAACTCAGTCTAGGGACATTTGCTCCAACTAGATTATGAACTTGGCAAAGATTGACACCTCCCTGGAGAAAGAAGAGAGACTAATAAAACCCAACAAACTACGTATACTCTTTTATATTCTTCTTTGCTTTTCATAGTCAAAAGGGCAGCCCAACACAGTGTACACTTAATAAGTACATTAGGTGGCAAGTTTCACAGGCAGGTAAGAACGAGGAGATGGTCCAGAGACTAACAAAGGGATGGAGAGGTGGGGAGGGACTCCTGGTGTGACATGCTAATGGAATTGGGGCTTTAGCCTAGAAAAGAGAAGGCTGGGTTTGGCAGTTGTGCAGGTTGTGTTATTTACCATTACTGAATGTTAGAAGGCACATGTGCGGGGGTGGGGGGAATGGGAAGAAAAAAAGTTGGCTTCCATCCCAGTGCGGGGATTTAGTTAGGAATGGTGAAGATTTGACTTCGATGATTTCTAAGGCATAAACACAGGTCTTCAAGAACTCTTTCTCTGGAAATTTTATAGTTGAAGAGTAGGTAATCTTTCTGAAATGATTTAGGTACCGTACAGTAGGGAAATGACCCAGAGGACCTCCTGAGTTCTACTTCAGTTCTTATCCAGTGATTTTTCTGCAGCCCATGTCAGGACCCAGCGTGCTTTTCAGCCACTTTCTCCATAACTGGAAGCACTTGACCCTTCCTGCAAGTCAACCATACTGTAGATGCAGCACTAAGCCTTTCCTCAGTTGGGAGAGATTTCAGGGGCTCACTCCAGCTGAACCCTCAGCTAACTCTGCAGCAGGTCACCGCCTCTGGCTGGCCTGGCTCTGAGGCGTCCCAGTTCTAGCAAGTGGGATTCTGTCTCTCCTGAGTCCTCGTCTTACTGGATTTACCCTAAATCTACCATGTATTCTTATGCTAACACCTGAAATCCTTTCTTGTTTTCCAGGTTTAACATGATTTTGAGATGATACCTAGGATCCACTCTAGGACTGAAGCTGTGTGTCTCTAGCCCACAGCCCTGGTACCTGAAGTTGCCTGTCTCTGTGCACAGACCACTGCTCACTACCTGTCCTTAGTGTCTCTCACAGTGGATTCTGCACTCCCCTCCCCTCTGCCCCCACCATCATCACCCAGGCCACCTCCAGTCTGTTTGCTCTTGGCCTGGCATAGCCCCATTTTCCTATGGCATCCTGTTATGCATGGTAGCACATCGGAATCTTTCTCCACAAACCATATACCTCTGTAACAGGGCTTCTCAACCTCATTACTACCAACATTCTGGGCTGCTGAAGTCCTGGTCGCGGGGCCATCCTGCGCACTGTAGGGTCCTCAGCAGCATCCCTGGCCTCCACCCACCACACGCCAGTAGCACCACCACCTCAAACTGTGACCACCAAAAACATCTCTAGGCATTGCCCAATGTCCCTGGCAGGGACGGCGGGGGTCAGAACCAGAAAGACAAGAGCATTTTAAAGCCAGTTATATATACTTAGAGAAATAGCTGGATGTATACAGAATATTTAATTCTGATAAAATTTTAACCGACAACTCTAAATTGTTAATAAACACCAAGTGGAATTCTGTTAAGTTTTGTATTATGACACAAAGTAGATGATGGGAAAGTAGGACCAAATCTCTTCAGCCTCCGTCAGTTCTTCTCAGGTTTTACTGTGCATAAGAATTACCAGGGGAATCTTTTTAAAGTTCAGATTCTGATTCAGTAGGTTTGGGGCAGGGTCTGAGGTCATTTCTAACAGGCTCCCAGGTGGCATCAAGCTACTGGTCCCTCCCACCCCTACCCAAGACATGTCCTTGAGTAGCAAGTCCTTAGATCAAAATCACTGGTGGCGATGGGGCAGGGGCCATCTGAGTCTTAATGATTACAAGGTCATGAGAGCAACATTAAAATTTGCCTTAGAATGACAGATCAGAGAACTGTCCGTGTTCCCTGCACCTTTCTCTAATGGACGAAACCGCTCACAGGAATGTTTTTTGAAATGTGACATTTTTATTAGCTTGAAGTTATAAATTTTATACAAGTCACCTGTAAGTTCTCTGCTTTGCCCAGGAATGAAAACCTATGAACTGCTAGGCTAGTTTGTCAAGACTTTTAGAGGTTTCCAAAAGTCTGACTGAAACCTAAACTTCAAGGTCTTTGTAGCCCTTGTTTTACTAACGGAAGAAGCTAGGGGTGGGGATGGGCTGGGGGAGGGGATGGAGAGAGGAGAAGCACTTTAAATGGGGCCTGCAATGAAACAGATACACCTTATGGTGTTCACTCAAATTACAAATAATTATGTGCTGAAATTATGCTGACATTGCATGATGTCACTACAACCTCAGATCAGATAATTCAGATGAGTTTTAAAGCATTGTAAAAATGTATGTTATTTACTGTAATATACAGTGATAAGGATAAACAAATCTTCCAAAAGCTGCTGAGAGCCTGAAATCAGAATTTCTCCTCTTCTCATGTAATACTGCCTCTAAGTACCTTACTTTGGGTTTTGCAGACATCTAGCTGTTACATATCTTTGGGAAGGAAATGGCCAGTCACATTTGTTCCTCTTTTACAGCTAGGAAGACTGAGGCTTACTAGTTTGTCTAAAGATGTAGATTTGTCCAGTGTTGCAGGAAAGGGTTGCATTACTGATATGGAGATAATAAAGTTCTGCCCCTTGGAAGCCTCTTCTAGGGATCCAGTGTAAGACAAGTTATCCCTTCACCAGTAAATAAAGGCTTGCCTGCTGGTAGGGAGCACTAATGTGTTAGCTCTGAAATACTTTGATAGGTTGTTATCAATATGATCAAGTATAATAGGGATGAATTTCTCTACGTGTGAACCTCTATGCCTAGATATTTTAAAAAGTCAGTAGCATAAGAACAGAATAAGGGAGATCTGGTTTAATCGTAGTGCTTGGGAACTCATGGGCTTTAGTTGACCACAGTTGCAGTATGAGCCAGCAGTATGGCATGAATGCCAAAAAGGCCAGTGCAGCCTTGGGCCATATTAATAGAAGTATAAAGTATAGAACAAGGGAGACAGTTTCTCCATGGTGTTCTTCCTTTGTCAGACCATTCCTGGACAGCTCTGTCCCATTCTGGGCACCACAATTTAAGAGGCACCTTAAACTGGAGTCTATCAGAAGTGAACACTTAAAATAATGAGAGTGTGCAAAACCACATCACAGGAGAGTAGTTAAAAGACGCAAGATTTATGCTTGAAAAAGAAGACTTACAGAGGGAGGTAACTGGAAGCAAGAGAAAAGCAGGCCATCTGGGAAAGGAGTTGAGGTACCATTTCCAGTGGTAGCGCTTTCATTTGTTTCCCTAGGGAAAAAAAATTCACGAGCGCCTTCTCAACTCCTGGCCATTTGCAAAATAGCAGACCTGCAGCGAAGAAGACCCTGCTCTTCCTACAATTTCCTCGAAGTGGGCAAATTTGTAGATGCATTTATTTATGCCTCTTTGCCAAGCCATCTCCCTCTGCCTGCAGGTGCACCTCCTTCAGGAAGCCCTCCCTACTAACACCTCCTTGAGCCACTTAACTCTCTTACCTCTCTTACTGTAGCAGCACTTTCTTTTGCTCGATCTAGTTTTCCCAATAACTTGTTAATTCATTAGGGAAAAAGGATCTTATTTTGTTTTCGTTTTTATTACCCTAAATGTTCTCAGTACATCTGGGTACTGTGAATTAGTCATTGAGGGGATATCTGTTGATGGGAGCCAAAAGATGAATTAAAGTGACCAGACAGGTAATTTCTCATAGCATCTCCATGCCCAAGCATTATATCTTGCTCTCCTGACGGTAACACCTAACTGACCCTTCACTTTATGAAATAATATGAACTGACAAAGTTGGCTGTGTAGTAAATCTTACTTTTCCCTACATGTTGCATTTTTGAATATAAGTTGTGTATCCATGCTGGGAAAAAAACAAAGTTTACTCTCTAAGAGCTTCATTTTCCTTGTCCCAGGTCTTGGGAATTACTCTCCAGGTAGGAGATTCTCTGACTTCAAACTTTCTCCTTCTTTTTTATCTGGATAAAATAAACATCATGCACAAAGTAGATGTGGGATACCATGTATCAAGTCACAGTATTATACAGGATCTGGTTTATAAAATGAATTAGAAGTCTACTTAACAATATTGGTCTAGGAGATACAGAAATTCTATGAATTTATTTAAATAAGAAAGCATCATGTTATACATTTTATAAATGAGATAGTCCATATTTATATTATATCAAAGACATAAAAATGCTTTCAGGGTAACAATGCATGTCTCTTCCTAAGTTTCCTGGACAGCAGGTTAAAGAATGGTACTATTTCACACAAGGACAGAGGAGTGGATGGGGCACACTGAGTCATCCATGAGGCTGAAAATAGAGCACAGAACACAGGAGCTAAGTTCATGCTCTGTCATTTCCTTCCCTGGACAGTATTACCTCCCCTAGTCCAGTGAGCTGACACAGCACAGGGCAAATTATACACTTCTCCATAAGAAGTTGATATAACCCCACTGGCCAGCCTGAAGTCCATTTAGAAAATTCAAAGAGGAAAAAGACTGAGAAATAGGGCCCCAAATTTCCTATCACTGGTCACCACAAACAGAAATTGCCACTTTCTGGGTTATTGAGGTGGCCAGCCTGCCCATGCTAATAGTACTTGGATCAGATGAGTCCAAAGGCCAAGGGCAGGACAGTTCCTGCGATGTGTAGCAGACCTGCGGTTATACTCCCTGACCACTGACACACACACAGCACGAAAATTTTCAGCTTCCAGAGAGACTCCTGGAAGTGTTGGACAATTCCTGGAGTGTGTCAATTACTGTTTGACAATTGACACACAGAGCCTGAGAATTTTCTGCTTCCAGATAATTTTAGCTTCCCGGAGAAGACTCAGAATTAAACTGGGTCTGTATCATGGATTTTGTGCACGTGGCAGCATACGCTACAGACACTTGTATAAATATAAAACAAATCTAGCCTATAAATTTGTCCTAATCATACTGACTCAAAGACTCTCCAAATACCACCCAAAGTAAAGGGTTTGGTCCCGTCCTTTCTTGTCCCAGGGCTTCCCATTCAGTACTGCAGGCCCTTTCATGTGTCTCCAATTTCCAAGCACATCACAGAGACATTAAAGGAAATAACTCTGAATAATGCAAAATCAGGTGGAAGGTTTGGGTTGTTTAAGAGGAATAACCTTTTTAGAAGGATAACGTCTAACCAGCCTAAAATAAGTGCATCAGCATTATTTATATCCATATTAAACTCTGAGCCACCCAAGAAGGATAATAAAATATCGTGGTATGTCTGTCTGATGCAGAGCACACAGTTAGAGCAAAATTGCTGCATGACAGTTGGCCCTGCAGGCAAATGAAACCACCAGCAGAACAACACAGAAGCCACCCACAAAACACGACTGATGCCTATAGTTTCTAACAGGGTTTGGACATTGCAGAGGAACCCGCCACGAGCTGCCAGCTACGATGACTTGCAGGGAGGGCAAAAGGTCTTCCCATCTCTCGCAGAGAAGCTCATTACCCTCTATTCTCAGACCTAGTGGGATTAGGTGGTTTACAGCAGAATCAAAAGGGCTTCAGAGAACATGTGGTCTAACCTATCACCTGACCAAACTGAGGCCCAGAGAGGTTACAAGTCTTGCTCAAAGTCACACAGTTTCCAATAGAACCAGAATTCAGGTTTCCAGGAGCTCACTGAGGGTTTCCATGTCTCCAGAACGCTGTGACCAGACCAGTGTGGTAGAAGGCGCCCGGGCTTTATTTGAACAGCCTGGGGACTCCATCTTGGCAGATGTTAACAAAACCACCGAGCAAGTCACTTAAATTCACGAGCTTTGCCTTTCCCGCTCTGCAACATGAGAGGTAAAATATGTGGTCTGTCTCAAAAGATCATAGCTAGATCAAACGACATAATGTGTGAAAACTCTTTAAAGCTTTATGAGGATCAGGGCAAATAACTCCAGATAAAGGAAAATTTTCCTGTCAAGTATATATGGATGGACTCCAGGGGATCCATGGACCGCTGGAAATTCTGTGTAAAGGTGTTTGTGGATGAGTGCTAGACAGACGTTTTTTTCCTAGGGAGGGTTTCTAGAGCTGTTATTGGCTTCCTATATGTGTATCTGTCACTCTTCCCCACCTCCCACCTCCCACCTCACCACTGACAGTGAGAACCTATGTGCTATGGATATCAACTTACAATCAATTTAAAGGGTTGATAAACATATTAAAAAATGACAGTTTTCTTAGGTTTAATATATGGCTGAGATTTTCTGCTAGCCTTATGATTTTGGGAATATAAATTTACCTGGGGGAGGGGAGCTAATCTGACCTCCCAATTTGCTCCATAAAGGGTTAAAAGTCTACAACCTATAAAAAGATGAATAGAAATCTCAAATTATACATCAACCAGGTTTTTTCCCCTACTTGTGTACTTTCCTAGTGATACTTCCTAGCTATTTAGAAAGATGTTTCTTTGAAATTGTATTTAACAAGAGAACTATCTACTTATTATTTACTGAGTTCCTACTGACTTCTCTGCACTTTGTTTCCAGTATTTTCCCATAAAGGACTAGACAAAAGACACAAATCATAAACCGTTTGTGGGCTGCCACATCAAACTCATGGTTCTAGAAGGCTGAGAGGTGTGGAGAAAACAAATGAAAAAGTATTATTCATGACCAATTAATCAATTAGGCTGCTTTTCATTAAAAACCTTAAAAAGGCAGAAACAGTTTAGCAATGACTGCCTTAAAAATGCATAAAAACATTATTAATGTTGGATTTTTTTTCTCATTTATTTTAGTTCTCTTTAGAAAATTACACTTGAGAGCTTTTTGAAAAGGCAACTGACCAAGTGGATAAGACAGCACATCTGGAAACCTTTTGTGAGGCAAATGAAGGGGTAGGGGCTGGCACCTTGTTTGTAAGCCCTTCTCTGTACATAGTTGAGCCTTGAACAATGTGGGGATTAGGAGAACCAAGTATAACTGAAGCTGGCTGGAAATTCGAGTACAACTTTTTAACTCACCCCAAACTTAACTAGTCATAGCCTACTGTTGATTGGAAGCCTTACCAATAACATAAAGTTGATTAACACATATGTTGTATTTTATACTGTATTCTTACAATAAAGTAAACTAGAAAAAATGTTTTTTCAAATTGTCTCAAATCTCTAAAAAAATTTTCAATATATTTATTGAAAGAAATCCACATAGCAGTGGACCCGTGCTGTTCAAACCCGTGTCGTTCAAGGGCCACCTGTACAGTTATATGTATCAGAGGCCACAGACTGGCTGACAGAATATCTGAGATAACCAACAGGGAAATCACCTACTAACAAGTCTCATCCATCTTTCCATAAAAAAATCCAGTGTGGTCTCTCATATATCTGCCAATGGCTATTCTCTTGTGTTTTAGTATAAAATCTTATACAGTACAGGAATGTGAAAAATGAGATGGAATTTTTTCTCCCTTGACTATATCAAAATAATCACCTTCTTCCCCAAGGCTCTGAGGTCTCCTGACTCCTCTCGATCTTCCTTCCCACTTTCCCCCTTCGTACTCCTTCATGGTTCCACAGCATTCAGATCCTAGTATTATCGTTTACGTTTAAAGTTCCTCTACACAGCCCTGAGCTATACACATGCAATGAGTATACTCACCTGCTAGTACTCAGATGAATGAAAACAAAAATATATTTTGGTAGCAGTGTTCCCAGATTTGCAGTAACTTAAAATAATGTAAAACCTGGGTAGCTATGGTGGGGCCGGGGATGGGTGGAAGGGGCAGTCCTGTTACCAATTTCCATTCATTTGTGTCGCTTCTCATTAATTACATGTGCCAGTCTTCAGAGAGAATGCTCTGGAATCAGAGTGCCCAGGTTTGGACCCACATACTAGTTATATATGACCTTGTGCATGTTACTTAATCTCTTTGTACCTCAGTTTCCTCACTTGCAGAAAAGGGACAGTATTAGCCCTTATTTCTCTGTGCCATTATGAGGAGCAATTTAGATGGTATTAGCACCCATAAAGTGTTAGGGCAGTGCTCGGCAACAATAACAGAAGACACTATATTAGGAATTTGACACGTATAAATTATTTAATCTCCAAAACAAGATGAGATAGGTACCATTATTATTCTCTTTTACAGCTTAAGAAACCAAGGTGCAGAAAGAATAAGTAACTGTGTCAGTTGGCCCAGTTAGTGCCTGGAGGTTTGGCTTCAAACCCAGACCATTTGGATCCACAGCAAGCACTCATTATTGTTGTTGCTATTGTTACTATGATTATTGCTTGAATTTATATACACTCATTACATATCTGTTGCTGCTGATAATGATGAATTTGTAGGTCTAATCCTTCTTCAGAGTGTGCCAAAAACACATGTGAGTCCCAACAGAAGGGTCAATCTAGGCAAGGATTATCACCTAAAGCCACTGGGTGAAGTTTGCTGGGAAACAGGAATGACACAGGAACAAAGTGTCACCCCTCAATTACTTGTTAATTGCAAAGGGGAAAAAATTACCTTTATGATGGAGAGATTCCCCAGAGTGAGACTACTACCTTGAACCTGGACCAAACTGAGACTCACAAACATAGGACCAACCAGGCATTAGGTGCCTCCTGAGAGATTGCAAAATGGAGCACCTTGTAAAAAATGTTCAGCCCAAATCTCATCAATGATTTAGCCCTGACTTGGAGTTTACAGGAAACATGGGAGTAGAAGAATAAATTAAGTGGCACCATGGAGCAAAACAAATCCAGAATGTCCCATGTTTTCCAAGATAGCTGACTTCACCTTTTTAAAAAGAAATCCAATGTCAAGTAAAAAGACATAAAACGGAAATGCAAAGGTGTGTTTTGCTTTTTAAAAATTAGATCCTAGCTGTCTTCACCCAAAGGTTTATATGACATTTGTAGGACAAATGGTGAAGGTGAGATGTGGTCTAGATATTAAATGATATTAAGGAATTATTGTTCATCCTCTTTGGTATAATGAGGATTTTGTAGTCATATAGGAGAATGTCCTTATTCTTAGATGTGTAACTGAATTATTTAGGGGCAAAGTATCATTTTGTCTGTTAACTTACAATAGTTCAGAAAGAAATGCATATAGATGGAACAAATACAGCAAAAACTTAGCAATATTTGAAACTAGGAGATGAGTATAGAGGTACTCGCTACACCGATGTTCCAAATTTTCTTTAGGTTTGGACGTTTTCTTCACTTTCTTCATAAGACATAGGTCTTACATCTTCTTTGGAGAGCACATAAGACTTATTTTCATGTACTCAATACTAGTGCCTTATAACTCTCTGAAACATTTGCCTGTGAATGCATATTTAAAAAGGAACCTGTTTTTCAAATTATTTACTGAATTTCTGTTGGCTTAAGCTTGTTGAAACCTAATATTGACATTGCTGCAGAGAACTGAGTGCCTAACACAAGGCCTGACCCATAGTAAATCCTCAGTAAATGTTTGTAAATGTTTATTTGTTGGTATGCTTTTCTGAGAATTGTAAAGTGACAAGAATAAATAAATAAAGGACACTCAAGGCTGTTTAGTTCCTTTATGGATCAAGATATGTTGAGTAGATACTTGAGATGAATGAAAAGTGGGCCAAACAACCTTATCTTTTGACTCAAATAATTTGGGTCGCGAAGATGCTTGACCAAGTTTTGAGTTCGCTTTCTGATAGCGTGGAAATGAAGGATCTGTCCTTAGGACGAATCCAGCAGCAACTGTTACTTATTTAAGAAACCCTGATGGAATTATACTTAATGACACATTTAAAAATAATTGTAGACTTTTCTTAATCCAGAAAAAGAGGCTAGTTCTGTTCAAGTTTAGGCATGGGCCCTACAAGTCACCAACATCCATAGGTGATATTCTCTAGGAATCAATAAATGTGTGGGTGCTAGGATCATTTTCAGCTCTTCCAGAAGGCAAATGTTCTAAAAGAGATGGCTTCAGGCAGTAAGTGATAAATATTTTCTATAAGAGTGGGAAGAAAAATGATCAAGATTCAAAGAAATAATTAATGACAGTATCATCTTGCATTTTCACAGTGCCTTTTTCCTAAGGCACTTCATATCTATGTAACCTTATTTATTCTTACAATATCCCTATGAGATAGACGTAGAATAACTGAAATTTTTAAGAAAAAGGAGATTTTTATAATCAGGGCCTAAGGTGTGGAAGATATTCAAAAGGATATTGTATTAGCAATAGAGATATTTCTTCATATTGAACAATCTGTCACCTCCTTTCCCTCTGCTTTGGTAAAGTCATTTTAAAAAGATATTAGAACTTAGGCAGAATAATATTACAGTTTACTACATGGGAGACACTCCAAGTTCAATCTTAAAAAGTAGTTTTGTTCAGTGATATAGGCCTTCTTTCTATCAAAAAAAAACTAAAGTTCTCAAAAAGAGTAAAAATTAGAATCTTTAAAATTTGAAATTTAAATGTACTTAGATGGTTCTTTATTTACAGTGTTATTTAATAGTGGATCCTTTTGTAAAGAGATTTTAAAATTATTTTATAAATGTGAAGTTTTATAAATAATACTGGGCTGTTAAAGCAAAATATGCTTATACTAAATGTTCTTTCTGAAACCAAAAACAGGAAAGAAAAAAAGGGGGACTCACTAAAGACCTAATCAGTTTATGATAAATGCAGTTGTATAAAATAAAAGATTCTTCAACCTGAGGTTTTCCCACCCTCAGATGACGACATGAGCGTACACAATCTTTTCCATTGGATTGTTAGATCCTAAACATTTTCTCTCTTCTTAATTTATCTGGGGATGTATATTTTCAGCAATGTGTAACTTAATTTATATATACTTTATTTATATTTCCAGGTTTGCAAATACTATTTTAAAGTTAATGAAATTCTTCGATGTATTCAATCCTCATGTTCAGGAACAGGTTGGGCAAAGAGCGTAAGGGGTTGTCTTCAGACTCCATGTCTGAACTGGAGACATTCTTAGGGATATAGTGCTAACTAGTAATAAAGAGGCAAAGACAAGACTACTTCAAAACCTTTCAACATAGTTCTCTTTTTGTAAAAGGACCAAACTGATGTTCTTTGTGAAGGTAACATAAACACTAACAGTAGAAATGCAAGCAAAGAGAAAAATCCTGACTCCGTAGTACCTGTGTTCATTCACTGCCACTCAGCCCCTCGTCCCTGACGCCCCAGTCCGGATGAAAGGCTGCCCCTGCTGAAGTGGAGTTCCCAGAATCACAGGGTCTAACCTCTTCCCCCGGAATGGCTCAAAGCCAATTAGTGGAGTTTTTGTCTAGTGGACTGAGAGAGTAACAAGTCTCCTAGTTCATTTGCTAAAAGTCAAATCCTGTCCACAAACATTATTACAGCAAAAGATTTAGAGACCTTAACTAATGGACCAAAATATTAAAAGCAATATTTAGGGAGCCCACAGGATGCATTTTAATTAGATTTGACTCAAAGAGAGCATTTTGCAAATTATGAAACCGTTCAAGATCTCTAGAGTATGTGGACCCATGATGTATAATGACATACCTTTTAGAAGAGAAGAGGCTGAGTCTGTATTTTGGCTTTGACACCGAGTTATTAGAATCCTCTCTTGCAAGAAGGAAGACAAACTCAAACATCAAAATTGCTGCATTTCGGAATACAGATCCACCTTGTGCTGTCTTCCCGGCACCACACTAAACCAGGGTACAAGCTCACAGAACCATTAATAGTGCCTTCTCCTCCCCTACCTCTTACTCCCTCCTCCAAACTACCCCCAGCCAGCCCTTCAGTCTGTAGGCAAACCACACAGGAACTAGCAGATACGGGGCTACAGAGAGTTGGGTGTGAGCCTTAGATTATGTGGTTTTGTTTTCTTGCTGCCAGAGTTGAACTAAAATGCAGGAGGTTCACTGCAACACTTTTGCTTCTTTATGCTTGGTTTCAATTTTAACAATTTCCCCCCTAAACAATTTCCTCCCCTCACATAAGAAAATTTCTAATCCTAGAGATGGCCCATCAGCAAGCTGTTGCTGGCCTTAAGGAAAACTCTCATCAGTACATACAAGCATCCAAAGAAACATTGGGACTTCTTAGGGGAACTTATTTAATATACCTTGGATCACTCATAATGTTAAAATCCAAGAGAAAATTCTTTCTTAGTGCACTCAGCCCATAATATTACTCTTGGCCCATAATATTACCCTTGACAAAAAAAAGAAGAAAAGCTCTGAGCCAGGACATGTTCTGACCCTGGTTTTGCCACAGTCAGGCGTGAGCTGGGATTGGCTACTTAGATTTTTGGGATGTCCCCTTCTCTTGAGTAGGTTGGACTGAAGGATTTCTGGGATTTTAAGATTTTTCACTGACCTAAAGTTTTTGTCACCTTCAACTTCAACTTCTTACCTTCCAATTTGTAACTTACCTCCTCTTTAGGTTCCTTCCTCCCATGCTGAGCACAACTTGTGAAGGCCTCTTCCTCTCACTGTGCTCTTGCTAGAAAATGGATTGCCAACGTGGCATCTGTTGCACCAAATTAGAGACACTGCTACTGCTGAGTGGCCCCACTCAGAGTTTGGGGACTGGACCCAAGATAAGAAGGGAAATGGCTGACAGATGTCCTAGAAGGCTTTGAAGGAGGGAATCGTATAAGACTCAATTTTGGATTCTAAGACCTAAACTTATTCTACATTGTGAAATGATATTCTTCTCTCTTTGCTCTTTTGAACCTAAATCTTGCTCAAGATTTATTTATTTATTTATTTTTGAAATTTCTCCCTGGTTATAATGGCTCAATATTTTTATTGAAAGAGAAAAGAGGAATCTGGTGTGGCATCATCAGAGTACTTTGGTCATAATAGTGAATAATTTTTTGAATGAGTTAAAGGAAGTAATTTGGCATTCCTAACTTCTTAATAAAGGAATTTCTTTTTATTAATGCAAGTTTTTCAAATTATCTTAAATATAACTTTAATTTTCTGAAATGCCTGAACAGGGTCCCCATTATTTGCACGTTATAAAAATAGAATCTTCAGGAAACATTCAATAGTAAACTGCTTTAAAATAGTTTTAAGACAATACTGTCTTGACGTTGGCTTCAGTGATCTTCACCTTCACAGCTGAAGGCCCTTCTTGGGTCCTATCATTACTCCCAATAGCTCCACTACCAGTTCTCAGTCACTGAAGTCCTCTGGCCTTATCCCAAGTCAGTGGCGGAATAGTGAGTCCCTAAACTTCCACGGCTGGGGAGGGGAAGGAAGAAGAAAAGTTGAATAGTGTATATAGGAAGCATCGTGGTGTTCTCAGCCTGCACCCAGGTGATGAAGCTACTTTTCCACCGGGTACTACCCCTTGGGGAGCAGGATACAGCCTTCCCCTCACAAGGATGGGGTGGGGTGCAGAACGGGAGAATCTCAAAGAGAAATTAGTGCAGAGTAAGTGATGGGTAGCAGTCATGTTATAGATTGGGAGGAGAGCAAGGCCTCTTCGGTGGTTCATTTCATAGCAGTTCTGTAATTGAATGAGTGCAAAGGCATTGCTAAGAATGAAGACCCTAATGTGAGAGAATGCCAGCATTTCAGTCCTCACTGTCATGAGGCACTCAGAAAATATCAGCAAAATCAGGAGGATTAAATAATATGGGAAATATGAACTTACCCACAATATTAAGTCCACAATAAGTCCACGTAAGACATTTTCTTTTAAAACCAGACTTGCTTAAAATTTTCAGCAATTCCTTTTGAGGGTTATTGTTAATATCAAAATTTGTTGTATATAATTACATTTAATTTGACTTTACAGTAAAATGTTTTCTTCACATCTAATTGAATGGATTCAGACATTTGCTTTTCATTCATTCATTCAATAATGTTTGGACACTTACTTTGTGTTAGGCCTGTTCTAGGTGCTGGGAATTCTTCAGTGGACATAGTCCTGAACCTTACCTTCTGGTAGAAGGAGAAACAATACGTATGTCAGACGGTTATACCACCTCTGAGGAACACAAAATGGGGCAGGAGTCCGAAGGAGTGGCTGAGGTTGGGGGGGGCTGCAATTTTACTGGGGGACCAAAGGACATTTGAACAAAGTCCAGAATAAAGTGCGGAAGCCAGCCTGATGGCTCTCTGGGGAAACAGCCTTCGCAGGTGGAGGGACTAGCAAATAAACCCGTAAGGTGGGCACAAGCGTGATGCAGTGAGTGAGGTGGAGAGAAGTTGGCATGGATGTCAGGCAGGGGGCAGAGGCCATGGCACGCTGGGCTTGCTGCCTGTGGCAAGGTCTTTAGATTTTACTCGAAGATAGGAGCCAACGGAAGCTTTTGAATGGTCAGTTATATGACCTGACTTGGGTTTTAAGTTTTTAAAGGGTCACTCAGATTACTGTGCTGAGATTAGATTGTGAGGGAGTAAGAGAAGAAGCAGGGAGACTACTTAGGAGGCCAGTACAATAGTCCTGGCAAGAGATGATGGCAACTTAGGACAAGTAGTGGCAAGTGGAGGTGGTGAAACGATGGGATTCTGAATATACAGGGTGATCGGAGAGTCTTAAAACACAGATATTCCTTTATTGTGTATTAAAACGTGGCACTGGCAAACCACTTATTACTTACTGACTACGTATCACTGAGACTTGCTTGCTACTCTGTATCAGAATGAGCTGATGGATGTGATGTGGGACATATGCGAGGACAAAGAGAGTAGCCGATGACTTGAAGGTCCACGGCCTGAGAAACTAGAAGCAAGGATGGGTTATTCCTGAGGCAGGGGGAACAAGTTTGGAAGATCAGGAGTTCGGTTTGGGACATATTAGATTTGATATATATCTATGAGAAATACCAGGGGGATATCGAAGTAGGTAGCTATGTGAGTCTGCAGCTTGGGAGAAGGTAGGGCTGGTGATAAAACCTTAACAGTTGTTGACAAAGAGAAGGGTGTTTAAAGCTCTAAGACTGGATAAAAACACCTAGGGCATGAAAATAGAGATCAGACCCCTCCAAAGTCAAGAGGTCAGAAAACTGAGAGTAAGCCAGCTAAGGAGATGAAAAGGACCAAGGATGTCCTGGAAACCAAGTGAAGAAAACTTTGTTTCTATAAAACTCTGAGTTCAGGGAAATAAAAACCACACCAAGTTATTACTGTAAAATGATGTCTGTATTTGGTGAATGCTACGATATTGCAACTAAATTATGGTGCCCCCAAATGGAGGAAAGCAGGTAAGAAGGACCTCTTGCATAAGGTCACTGACAGGGTTACCATTGGGTAGGTAACACTTTACACTTTGCAGAGCCTAATCAACTCCCTTTCAAAAGCACCCAGAGATTCATTCTAAAAGGAAAAAAATGAATGGGTTTAAAAAGAAATAACTGGGATCTCTGACTTCTAAATACAGCAGGTAAACTTGTGACTGAAGGTCAATAGAGCTCAACGTCAAGGGCCAGAGATTGGTCCTTAGGGTAGGAAAAACAATATAGAATTGGACACAGCAGATTTGGGTTCAGGTTCTAGCTAAATCACTTGCTAGTTGAATATTTCTGGGCAATTCATATAACTTATTGGTTCCTTCAAACTCAGCTCAAGTTCATGTCCTCTAGGAAGCTCCCCTAACTATGTAGATTTAGACAAATCCGCCTTTTACTCCCATAACTTTCTGTATTTGCCTTTATCATGGCAACTTACTATAATTGCTTATTTATTCCTATCTCCTTTATTCTATTATTAGATTATAACTTCCTTGTATTCCCATGGCTCAGTGTAGTGCCTGGCACATAGCAGGTGCTCAATAATGCAGAATGAAAGCATGTTCCCCAAACTCGGCTTCCTCATATGTAAAATGGGGTAATTATTGCCTACTTCTCAGAATTCCTTTGAAATTTATATGATATGCATAGAAAAAAAACTTCATCAACTATAATTCAATATATAAAATGCTTACTTGTCCCCCACTACTTTATAGAGTAACACCTTAGCATGGCATTCAAGGCCCTGAACAATTTGTTTCCAAGCCACCTTTTCAATTTCCCTCTGGCTACTACCCCCACTGCTCTACATTATAGCTGGCTAAACAATATTTCAAATACATCAAATTCTTTCATATCTCCTATCATTTTATACTGTACTTACCTACCTACATATTAGTATCAATAATGTGGGCTGTTATAATAATGATTGAAGGAGTAGGAACCGACAACATGTTATTTCTGTCTGCTAAGCATTTTTTTCTCCTAAGTCTTTCCCTTCCATCCTAGTGTAATACTGACATATTCATGCAGCCACCAACCTACTTTAAAGCAGGGATTTAATCGTATTTTCAATTCCTAATGCATAAAATCACCTAGTTGTATGGACAAGGTCCCTTGCGATCTGACTTTCCTCTGTCTCTTTCTCTCCTCTGCTGTTTGGCTAAAAGCCTTTGCGACTGCCATACTAACTATAGTACTTGCAGTTTTATCAAGATAATAGGCTCTCTCAGCTTTCAAGCCTTTACAGTGATGTGTCCTTTGTCTTAAAGGGCCTCCTCTACTTTGTCTATCCAGTGAACTCCCTGTCATCCTTTAAGATTCGTTCAGATGTAAACTCTTCTGTGAAACCTGCCCTTAAATACTCCTTGGCAGAATTAGATGCTCTCTCCTATCTTATTACCAGATACATATCTTGTCACAATCTCCTGTGACGGTGCCTGTCACCTCCACTAGCCTAAAATCTCATCCAGCATTCGACTGATGTTTTATCTCCGGGTCTTTACTGTGTGGCGGGGTGCCTGGCACATAGTGGGTGGTCACTGAAGATAGGCTAATTATTTCAACAACTACTGGACAGCGGTACCCGAGGCCCTTATTGGAGGCACCCCATGGCTGCTCATCACACACACTGGTCGTTTCATCTCTAGCCACTACTGGTACATTCTTTGTCCTTTTTGGTGGAAATCAGCCGCGGGTGGCGTTTCCAGTCAGTTAAAATTACACTAGTAACACAAATTGCAAAACTTACTTTTTGGAAAGAGGATTAGGGTAGCACCACAGCACAACCGATTGTGAGATGAAGACATTTGCTTTCATTTCACAAGCTGGGTTATTTTAACCCGCGCATGCCTCCAGTTTGAGGTTCTAGGAGCTGCGGACACCACACCCGAGAGAGGCCGGAAGTGAGGAAGCGGAAGTGGGGAAGGGCGCAGGGGCTTGAGCCTGACCGGAGGAGGTGGGGCTGTTTGGGAGCCGCGGGTAGGAATTTGAGCGGGAAAAGACTACGCTGGCGGCTGGACCCTCAGGTAGTAGACTCTCCTTTGCGGGTGGGGCGAGGAGGGAGGGAGGCCCGGAGGTCCTGCTCCCCCGCCTCCTGCCCCAGACCGGTGCCTCTGCCGTCTGGGTGAGGACGGGAGGGGGACGTGGCCTGCACAGTCTGCTTGAGGGAAGGTCCCTGCTGTGTGGCGCCATCACGGCCCTGCCCCATTCCAGAAGCTTCTCCCCGGCCCAGCTGCCCACTCCAGGTGAATTGCAGGCTCTCGGAGGGCACTGGCTGGTCCGATTCATTTGTGTTGCACGGTCCTGGCACAGAGCCTGCCTTGTACGCACTTCATCCTCAAGTGGTTCTGGGTGAATGAAGAAACGGATGCCAAGTAAAGAACCTGCCTACAGGAAGTCGATTCCCTTTCAGCTTCCATCGTTCATGTTCAAAAATTTTCCCCAAGCATCTCATTTCTTCCTTTCAACAGTCTTCCCAGTATGGCGATTATTTCTTATGCTGCAGAGGAGGGAACTGAGGCCCAGAGAAGTTGTTAAGCCTGAACTAAGAAATGGCAGAGCAGGACCTCAAATCCATGTCATTATAATCCTAATTAAAGTAATTAGGTGAGGTATGTAAATGCCTGGGTATGAGTGTATTGTGAACATTCAATAAAGAGTAGCCATTTACTCTGGAGGGTGGGGATTGGTCTTGTGTACCTAGAATTTCCTAGAATGGAGACTGCCACATGGTAAACTCTGGGTTAGTGAACACATGGAGAGGCTCAAAAAAATTTTCTCCAGTGTTCTTCCCATCAAATAAGTCATACCTCCAAATGCCATGGTGTTTTCTATGATCATTTCCCCCTAACAATCTTGACCAGAACTTCCTTCCTTCCACAGTCAACATCTATAGGTTGAATCTGTGCAAAGACAAATCTGCTCTGTCCTTACAGCAGTGCCCTAAGTGCCTCTTTCCACATTCCTCCTGGCACTCAGTCGTGGTAATGTGTTTGATGGCCCAGAGTGGTCCCAACATCTTACTGTGGGTATCATGTACTACGTGGCATAGACACCACTCTACCTTTCAGAAGTCCAAAGAATTTGAGTGTGAATTCTACGGTGTCACTTTATAACTTAAGTGATTTCCTGTTACAATTTGGGTAAAGTTGGCAGAGGAAGCAGTGTTGTGGAAGTGGGAAATCTAAAAAGAAAACTAAGAGATTTTCTTATATTTCATCTTTTGTTTATTTGGGAATTATTTAAGGGGGAAAGCTTTTTAACTAAACAGTGCTTTTTTGAATGCAGGGATCATGTTTTTTGTTATATACTCCATGAAGCTGTATAAATGGCAGGTACTCAAGAAATGTTTGTTGGTTGATTTGAAAATATTTGTTTAAAACTGTAGAATTTTACTTAATAATTACAAGAGCTGGATTATGTTTTTGAAATATCATGTTTTTAATCTAAAGCTGTAGAATCAATGAGGTTCATCCCAAAGCAGAATCATCCAGTCATTTGGCCATTCACTCAGCACCTGTTTCTTGAGTTCCTACTACAGTCTAGGTACCCGTTAGGCAACAGGATTATACTGGTAGAAAAGATGGTCATGGTCCTGCTCTTAAGAAGCAGTCTGGTGGTGGAGAAAGCCAAAGAGCAAATGACAAATACATAAGTACAGATCATGTAAGTGTCATAAAGGAAATAAACCAACTGCTGAGAAGGGTATGATGGAAGACCTAAGTAGTTACTGTGGTGGGTGAAGGCCTCTCAGAGGGGGTGACCCAGATTTGTGACATGGACTATCTTAGTTCCCTCTGCTTCTAAGCATTGTATGAATTTGGGTAGCCAAACAATCAAAATTCAGGTGTGAATTTTAATGGGCCCTACTTGTGCCTCAGATGTCACATCACTGTAATTACAATCTCAAATTTTTGATAGTATGAGTAAACTAAACATTTGCATGTAGTTAGGTGTCTAAAACACATAATCAACTAACATATAATTTAATACCAATTAATCAAATTCCTTGTTACTGTGAAAAGATATCAATGGTAGAATGGTGCCTTACATATTCTTTGTTCATGTCACAAAGTACTTTACGTTAGTAAATTATATTAATACATTTATCCAGATTTTCTTTGTGGTTTTTCTAACGGTTAGAAATGTATTTAATTTTGGTATGTCAAGCACATCCATTATAAACGACTCTAGGATTGAAGGCTATTATTTAGATACTTTTCTGGGGCTAAAAATTCATTTAAGAAAACGTATTTTAAAATTAAAAGTGCAGACTATAGAATAATCCTATAAATTAGGATTTTGTTCTTCCAAAACATAGCTAGCTATCCAAAAAAGAAAAAAAGATGTTTTAAAAACTACTGTTCAATTCCAGCATATGATTCTAACAGGGCCTTTTTTTTTTAATAAGCTTATGTGGAAACAAATCAATATTTGTTGCTCTAAGCCAGTTTCACAATGCATTCTGCATTGAGTGAGTTTTGTAGAGGGGAAAAAGGACAATAAAAAAAGAAAACCCTCATGATTGAACATTTTAATAGCTTATTGAAACACATTGTAAATCTGGTGTTCACTGCAGGAATGAGTCAGATAAAAATGCCTGTATTTGAAATGTGAACAAGAGAGAAAGCAGAAAATTGTAAAAACACGAAACTTCTCTTCTTCTTCCTAGGATTGATGATAGTCTATTTCTGAGGAATCTTAATTAAACTGATACATTTTCTATCTTGCTTATTTGCGGTTGTGTTGTACTTTCACCAAAAAAAAAAAAGTTAATTATCTTCTTTTTTTATTTTTTAAAAAAGAAGTGATACCTCATTTAGGATGCTTCTGAAAATTTATGTCTTCTGTAAATACATAGAAATTAATCAAGCCTGAGGTAGGATTGAGAAGGTCAAGGAAGAGAAACAAAACTAAAAATAAAAACAAAAAAACACATTTGTTAAGGATTTTAGCATTTTCCTTTTGTACATGTGCAGTTTCTCTAGTGAAGTCTGATTATAGATCATCAAGTCTTCCTTGGGTCTGGCTGCTTGTCAGGGCTTGAAATCAATTTAGTGCACTCTCCTGGTGGCTGTCAGCAGCCAGTCACCAAGGAAATTGCAGACTAAGTGACCCACCTTAATGCAAAGTAATGAAAAAGAAGAAAGGGAAAGGTTTTGTATATACTGTGAACTGATCATTCACAAATATCATTTAAAGTTTGGGGGCTGCATGATCCCTTTTAGGTTTTCATGTGTTTTGTATCAGCCTAAATGGGCCTCTCTGTGTGTACTTGTTTTAAAATCTAACAGATACATACTGATCACTCCAGGTTTTAGGAAAATTGTTACCTGGTATGAATCATCCTATTGACATTGTTTAGTCCTAAATTCATGCTTCCTTTTCTAACGCCAAGTAATTTAACCTTGTGCATAAGTTTACTCGTCTTATCAGAATTAGAATATTGGTTTAGGCTACTATGAGTTAAAGAGTCCACTGAGGTGCAACTGCTTGTCTTAATGGTTGATGACCCCCTTACCCCCTTTTAGATGAACAAAATTAATAAGAAGGCAGAACATAATTAGATCTGATTCTGATGACTTGTAATTCTAAAACGAATATAGCTGTAAGGGTCACTTGGTGATTCTAAGACTTAATTTTCACCATCTTAATTGCTTTCAGGACATAATATTTTTATACATGACAACAAATCTTAAGCATGAGATGTCAGAGCAAGTTCCATTATCGTACACTAACTTGTCCATCGTCCAGTAACGCTTTATTGTAATTTTCTTTCTAGCCAAAGAGGTTGAATGTTATTTTCAGCAGCAACTTTTAGGACTAGAAGATGACCACCTATATTTTTTTAAATAACATAGGCCAGTCCCTTATGAGAGATTTTCCCATACTGATTCTAGGAACTTTTTTATAGTACCCTCAATTCTGGCTTATGTAAGTGATGGGCTGCTTTAGAAACTAAACCTAGATTTTCAGACTGACTCGGTCTTGTATTGACATTAAATATTTAACTTACATAGTTTTTTTGTGCTTTCCTTTGCAGGAAGTCGATGCCTTGTCATATGGAGATAAATCATTTGTATCTGCAAGCAGCAGAACTGGGGGCAGATTACCTCTCAAGGGCTTTATAAACCAGTCACATAAACTATTCCTTTGCTCTCATCCCCATTGTACTCCAAACTTGTGTTACCTATGGCATTCAGGAGGCAAGTGAAAAACTTTGTGAAAAATTACTCAGATGCTGAAATAAAAGTCAGAGAAGCAACTTCTAATGACCCTTGGGGCCCTTCTAGTTCTCTGATGTTAGATATCAGTGACCTGACCTTCAACACGATGTATCTCTCAGAGATTATGAGTATACTGTGGCAGAGACTCAATGACCATGGGAAGAACTGGCGCCATGTGTATAAATCTCTTATGCTAATGGATTATCTGATCAAGAATGGATCAAAGAAAGTTATTCAGCATTGCAGAGAGGGGTTCTGTAATCTTCAAACACTAAAAGATTTTCAACACATAGATGAAGCTGGAAAAGACCAAGGTAACAGTTAAAGTTTATACAGTGTGCCAGTAGTGATTAGGAGATCACTTTAAACCCGGAGCTGGGGAAAAGTTGCTCTTAAATGTATTAGCTGCCTCTTTTCTGGGACAGTTTCCAGTTACTCCTTTCTGTTGACTCTTGAGTGCTTTACAGAACAATTTCTTTTTTCAAAAGGATGAGTAAAACTAACACACTTAGGTTCCTGATAAAGTGATGCCTCATAGAAAATGAGCAAAGTGAATAAAACAGGAGGCATGGAAATTTGGTATAATAATGTCACTGTAATTCATAATTATAATTAGACTGGAATTTAGTTATAAATGTAAGGAAGTGTTTCCAAAGACCATGGAATCTTCAAAGACTAGATGGAAGTAGTTATAGAAATATAAAAATTCAGATCATAAAATAATTTTGAGGGGGTGGAGGAGGAGGTAATTGGGGAAAGGGTACATAGAATACTGAGCTGAGATGATTCAGTAGGACCAGATATCCTCCAGTGGTAAAAGAATTAGCACTTCCTCCCCATCTAATATAAAATTATAATTTGTGTTTCAAGTGAATAGTCCTATGAATCATGAGAAGAAAATAAAATTCAGTGCAGTCCTCTGTGTTAAGTATACGTTTTTAAAAAGAAGGTTTTTTAGAGCAGTTTTGGGTTTACTGGAAAATTATGCAGAAAATAGAGTTCCCGCATTCCCTTTCCCACCCACGCATGGTTTCTCCTATTGCCATCTTGCCTTAGTGTGGCACATTGTACCAACTTTGAGTCCTGAGTTTACATTAGAGTTCACTCATTGTGTTCCACAGTCCTGGGTTTTGAAAATGTCTGTGTCTCCCGTTCCAGTGTCATAGAGAATAGTTTCACTGCCTTGAAAATGCCGTGTTCCACCTATTCATCCTTCTCCTTCTGCCCCAAACCCTTGGCAGCCGCTGAACTTTTTATTGTTTCTCTAGTTTTGCCTTTACGTCATGTTATTAGAAGGTCATATAATTGGAATCATACAGTATGTATGATTTTTTCCAGACTGCTTTTTTTAACTTAACGATATGCACTTGAGATTCCTCCATGTAGTTTTATAGCCTGAGAGCTCATTTTTTCCCACTTCACTTTTTAAAAACAGCTTTTTGTGATATAATTCACATACCATACAATTCACCTACTTAAATTATGTAATCCTGTGGTTTGGGATATATTACTAATTTTTTAAGTTGTGATAAATATATATAACATAAAATGTACCACTTTCCATGGCATTAATTACATTCACAGTGTTGCACAGCCATCACCACTATCTATTTACAAACTTTTCATCATCCCAGAGAGAAACACTAACCATTAAGCAATAACTCTCTTCTAAACCTCTAGTCTACTTTCTGTCTCTATGAATGTGCCTATTCTGGGTACCTCATGAGTAGAATCATACAGAATTTGCCCTTTTCTGTCTGGCTTATTTCATATACCATACTTTCCTCCCAGTTCATCCATGTTATAGGATGTATCAGTACTTTATTCCTTTTAAAGCTGAATAATATTCCATTGTAAGTATGTACTCTACTTTGTGTATTCATTCATCTATCGATGGATTCTTGGGTTGTCTCCACCTTTGAGTTATTGTGAATAATGCTACAGTGAATATTAGAATACAGATATCAGTTGAGTCCCTGCTTTCAACTCTTCTGGGTGTATACTTGGGAGAGGAATTGCTGAATCATATGGCAATTCACGTTCAGCTTTCTGAGGAACCACTAACCTGTTTTCCTTAGCAGCTGCAGCATTTTTACATTCCCACTAGCAGTGTAAGAGGGGCCCTTATTTCTCCACATTCTTGTCAACACTTGTTATTGTCCATCTTTTGATTATATTCATCCTAGTGGATGTGGAGTTATATCTCATTGTGGTTTTGATTTACATTTCCCTGAGGACTGATGATGTTGAGCATTTTTTCATGTCCTTTTTGGCCATTTTTATCTCTTCTTTGGAGAAATGCCTGTTCAAATCCTTTGTCCATTTTTAACTGGGTTATTTTTTTGTATCATTGAGTTTTAAAAGTTCTTTATATATTCTGGATACAAGACTTTTATCACATGATTTGCAAATATCATCTCCCATTCTATAGGTTGTCGTTTTTCTTGATTAAATTTTGGTGAAGTCCAATTAATCTGTTTTTCCTTTGGTTGCTTGTGCTTTAAGTTCATTTGTAAGAAATCATTGCATAATCTAAGGTCACAAAGATTTATACATGTGTTTTCTTCCAAGAGTTTTATAGTTTTAACTCTTATATTGAGATATTGGATCTAAATTGAGTTCATTTTTGTATATGGTGTGAGGTAGATGCCCAACCTCAATCTTTTGCATATGGATATCTACTTATCTACTATTCTTTTACCCTTGAATTATATTGGCATCCTTATAAAAATCGACTGACCATAGATTTGTGGGTTTATTTTTGTACTTCCAATTCTGTTCCATTGATCTATGTCTATTCTTATATCAGTGCCATGTTATTTTGATTATTGTAGCTTTGTAGTAAGTTTTGAAATAAAGATGTATGATAAAGTCCTTTGTTCTTTTTTCAATATTGTTTTGGCTAATCTAGGTCCCTTACATTTCTATAGCAAGTTTAGGATCAGTTTGTCAATTTCTGCCAAAAAGGCAGCTAGAATTTTTATAGAGATTGCATTGAATCTGTAGATCAATTTTGAGAATATTGCCATTTTGACAGTATCAATTTCTCCAATCCATGAACACAGAATGACTTCCCTTTTGTGTAGATCTTTCATTTTTTTCATAAATGTTTTATAGTTTTCAGTGTACAAGTCTTTCACTTTTGTTAAATTTATTAAGTATTTTATTCTCTTTGATGCTATTACAAGTGGAATTTTTTTCTTAATTTCATTTTCAGATTGTTCATTGCTATGGTATAGAAATATAACTAATCAGCTAATTTTTGTATACTGATCTTGTATCTTGCTACTTTGCTTAACATGTTCATTATCTGTAATAGTTCCCCCCCACTTTTGTGGTAGATTCCTTAGGATTTCCTGCATACAAGATCATATCATCTGCAAGTAGGGATAGTTTACTTAGTCCTTTCTAATCTAGAGACCTCGTTTCTTCTTCTTGCTTAATTGCTCTGGCTAAAACTTCTGTACAATGTTGAATAGAAGTGGGGAGAGCAGATATTCTTGTCTGTTCCTGGTCTTAAAAGGAAAGCTTTCAGTGTGTTACCATCAAGTATGATGTTAGGTGTGGATTTTTCTTAGATGCTGTTTATCAGGTTGACAAAGTCTATTCCTAGTTCATTAAGTGTTTCAGGAAAAGGTGTTGATTTTTCATCAATTTGTCTTTTACATCTATTGAGGTAATTATGTTTTCTCCCCCTTTATTCTACAAATATAGTGTATTACGTTGATAAATTTCCATATGTGAACCAACCTTGCATTCCTAGCATAAATCTCACTTGGTCATGATGGCTATCCTTTCTACTTTTTAAGTGTTTATCTTAGGTCAGGTTTGAGGCTTAAGGTTGAAATTGAAGAAAATATTCTTGGGTTTTGATAATGCTGTGCTTCTTAATCCAGAAATTGTAAAGGTATCAACTTTTGTGTGGATTAAATTTATTATCAAAAATATTAAAATACTAATTAAAAGTTTTCATTCCTGAGAGGTTAAAAAAGACATTTTTTTTGGATAATAGTAAAATATAATCCTACTTGTACCTTACAGAGCAGCTATTTTATCACTGTATTAAGCACGATGGTAATTTTTTTTAAGTAGGAAAAGAGGATCAGCCCCTGGTTTAAGTGTTTATGAGATATTTTGAGAGATAAAATAGGCACACAGTTATAAGCAGACAAACTTATTCATTTATACCTTTTATATGTAAAAGGCATGGTGTAGATGGACATGTTTGAAACCACTATTATAAAGGTCTTTCAGATTTCCTAACAGTTGAGATTAGGATCAAAGAAGTAAACACAAGTATACTATGTTGGACTTTGTAAATACTCTTGGTGCCTTTGTTAGCACCAAGAAAGCAAGAAAAATGCAAGTTAGAACTGAATTGTCAACAAAAGCATAGTATATTAATTTATTTATTATGGAAGGCTTATTAGTTCCTCATTGATAGCATTGACACACAATAGTAACTTATTTAATAATACTAATTAATGAAAATTGATTCCACTGGGGGAAAATATTAATTTCATCTTTATCATTTATACATTTATCTTTTTGCACTTATTCCCTAATGAATGTAACATATTAGAATAATAGTTCTTAGCAAAGTAATTTAATTTATATATTAATAAATATATATATTGGGGTGGATGCATGCACAAAAATCTGTTACTGATGGGGTGTGCAGTCAAAATAGCTTGGAAACTACTGGGTCTCAGAATATAGTCAGGCCCCTTAGCATGTTACTGACCTACCTTTTCACTCTCATTTTCTTAGTTTTCAATCTAGCACGTTGCATCACCGTGCATTCCTAATATATTGTTTGCTTACATATCTCTGTGCTTGTACTTAAGATGTTTCTTCTTCCCTGTGATATTCATTCCTTGCTATTTTCAAATCCTAGTGCCGAGGCCTTTTCCTCTGTACCCCCCCTCTCTCTTCTTTTCCTCACTGGGCAGAATTAATTGCTGCAACACTTTACTTATAATATCAGTGTTGCATTTTTTACAGCATATTTTATCTATTATATATATCTACATATCTCCTTAACTAGATTCTGAGAGTTTATACCATTTGTTAACGAACTTTTTATCATGAGGCCTTGGCATATACTAGACAATGAGTAAATTTTCATTAAATGGAAGTCATAAAGCAAGAGACTTGAGGAAAGAAATGTGATCATTGAAAAACTACTTGATAAGAACGATTCTGTTGAATCAGAGAAGAAAGCAAGCAGAGAGCTGTCTGTACTGAGCAGTTCATGACAGAGGAGCTGCAGTGGTCTGAGTGATGTCTAGCCAGATCCTGCCTGGATACAGGTTATCAGGAAGAGACAAAGAAAAAAGGGTAAATGTAGAAGATATTCTTTTTCTAAAAAATGTGTATTTTTGCTTTCTTGATCGGTCTTAACACTTGCCATTCCTTTTGCCTGGTGTGCTTGTCCCCAGATACCTGCTTTCTCACCTCCTTCAGATCCCTGCCCAGAAAGCTGTCCTAATGAGGCCTTCTAGATGTACCCTAGTTACGGAAAAGCCGCCTGCCGCACTGTCTGCACTGCTGTGCCCTAGCCACCTTCTCTGTTTTATTTTCTTCACAGCCTTTCTTATCTGACATAGCCTATATTTTATTATTTGTTTTGTCTATCTCTTTCAGTTAGAATGTAAGTTTTATGAGGGCAGGGACACTTACTGTCTGTTTTGTCCATATTCTGTCTCTATCATTGCAACAGTGCCTATCACAGAATACCTGCTCAGTAATTAATAATACCAATACTATAGGGGGAAAAAGTTGAGAAAACAAGTCAGAAAAAAATGGGGAAACACAGGAGTAACTTATTTTCAAATAGTATGCTAGTTAACATTTTCAAATAATTTTTTAATACATTTTCTTCAACCTCAGTGTGTTTTTCATGACAGCCTTTCAGGTGAAGTAAATTTAAAACAATGAGTCTAATTGTTAATAAACTTCAGTACATTTATTTATTACTTACTATTATTATTTACTAATTCATAATGAATATATTATTTTCCCTGTATTTCCAGACTTGGGACACAGGATTGTGTTTATTGTGAGGTTTTTTTTTAGGTTAACAATTAGACACTTTCTTTAAATTTAGAGGTACTTCACTTTAAACAGTGTCTAGAATCTATAGAAAAACATATCATTTGAAAATTTAGCTGACATACTGTTTAAAAATAACTGTTCTGTACAGTATTACCAACTTTTTGGACCCCCCATATTAGCAAACACATTAAATGCTGAACAGTTTGCATATATTAACTCATTTAGTCTTCACAATAACCTTTGAGATAGGTTGTGGGATCAGCCCCATTTCTCCAACGAGGAAACTGAGGTACAAAGAGGTTGAGTAATCAGTTCACACAAGTAGTTAGTGGCAGAGCCCAGATTACAATCCAGGCATTTGGCTCCAGAATCCATGTCCTTAACTTCTACAATCCTTAACTTCTACAATATGTTGTTGAATGATGGAATGATGAATGACTGATGCTTTCCCCATCCTGATCATGCTGTTGTTCACGCCTCTCCTCCATCCTATTGACATGTGTCATGTGTCCAGGTTTGACCAAGCATTTAACTACTTACAGATAGCAGGATGGAGCAGATAGGGGCTTGAGAACTGAGCTCCTCTGTTCACCAATCAGGGATAGGAAATGAGAAGTTTATCCTTTTTTGGATCTGTTTCAGAGTTATTTAGGACAAAGATAGTACAATTGTATACCTTATACTTTTTACTTGTTGCTCTCATGGCTAAAAAAAAAATCCTTACTCAAGTCTAACTAATATGATGGCCTTAGGCAAATAGCTAGATAAGAGTTGGGATGGCTGCGCCAGTTTCTTTTCAGTTTAGGGCCCATTACAGGTTAGGTTCAAACTCATCAGAAAGGGTGCCATGTTCCTGCAGATGATTCAGGGTCTCCAACTGATAGTTCTAAATCTTCTTGACATTCTCAGGAAGAATGTACCATTCTCTCTGTCAGAGCACATTTATATACGTGTCTGTGTCCCTTGCAATATTGTGAATTTCTTAAGAGCAAGAACAGTGTCCCTTGCACTTAGTACATTGCTTGGGAATAGAATCACCCAAAAGACATTTGATGAATGCATAATTAATACCTTTATATTTTTACACTTTTAGCAAATTTATACCAATTAACTTTCTTTTAGGAGTATAAAAAATATAAATGTTATAGTTGACTCCTTTGATAATTATTTCCATTTCTTTACTATAAATTATTTTTTAAAGTAGATTTTTAATGTTGACAGTGCTTTGTTGAGATACAGTTTATATATATAAAATGCATAGATCTTAAGTATGCAGTTTGGTGCATATTGGTAAATGTGACCATCACCCATATCAAGATTAAGAACATTTCCATCATCCTAGAAAGTTCTTTCACCTCCTTTCTGGTCAATCCTCCCTCCTCTCTAGAGGCAGCTACTGTTTTGATTTCTTTTACCATATAAATTAGTTGCATTTGTTCTTGAAATTCATGTAAATGGAAGCATATTGTATGTATTCTTTGTTTCTGGCTCCTTTCTCTCAACATAATGTTTTGAGACTCATTCACGTTGTTACATGTATCAGTGGTGTCATTGCTATTTATTGCTGAGTCATACATATTCCATTACATGAACAGACCGCAGTTTGCCAACCCATCTTCTGTTGATGGATATTTGGGCTGTGTATAGTTCTTAGCTATTATGAGTAAAGCTGTTATGAACTTTTTTGTCTAAGTCCTTTTGAGGCCATATGCATTAAATTCTCCTGGGCATATACTTAGGGGTGGAACTTCTGGATTATATGACAGGTATATATTTAACTGAAGTTTTCTAAAGTAATTTTTACCATTCATACTCCTGCAGTCAGTGTTTGAGTCTGTTGTTCCACATCCTTGTCAGTACTTGTTATTTTTAAGTTAGCCATTCTGATTGGATGTGTAGTGTTTTCTTGATTAGTGCATTTCCCTGTACAGTTGTTGAATGCCTTTTTCTGCATTTTTTGGCCATAGGGACTTTCAACTATTGAAGTTTCTGCCCAAATTGTAATTTAAAATTTGTTTTTCCTCATTTTAAATATAATTTGTAGGAGTTCTTCATAGATCCTGAATATGAGTCCTTAGTTAGATATATGTATTACAAATATTTTCTCCAAGTTTCTGCTTATCTTTTCACTTTCTTAATGTTATCTTTTGATGAAGTCCATTTTGTTTTCTATTTTTATGGCTAATTTCTTTTGTGCCTTGTCTAAGAAATTTGATGACTGCAAGACCATGAGGGAATTCTTCTATTTTCTTTAGACATTTTATAGTTTTAGCTAGGCCTATGATTGACCTGGAATTAGCTTTTGTGTATATAATGAGGTAAAGTTCATTCTTTTCTATATGGTATCTAGTTTGAGCATTACTGGATTTTAATAATAGAGCATTTCCATGTATCTCACTTGATCCTTACAACATCTTCTGAGGAATGAAGATATGTATTATCTCTCTTACAGAGATGAGGGGTGAACACTCAGATTAAGTTCTTTAAGTAACATTGCACAGCTAATTAATGGCTAAACATGATTAAAACTCATCTATCCTCCTGTTATTTAGTTCTGTTTTTTATTATACTACACAGCCTCCCCTAATTAAGCTCTTAAAAATATCCTAACAAAGTTTTACTGCACTACTAGAAGGAACTCAATTAAAATTGAAAAATACCAATTGAATGTTTCATACCATCAAATTATTTATTTACACAAATTGTGGTATTTTCTTTATAAAACCAATTCAGGTTCTCAGAAACATATGCATTGTAGGTTTATGTACTATTTTATTCTCAATTAAGTCTTGAAATTGCAGTTAATTTCACTTAAATGGGCCATTTTGTATATACACACATATTTAAATTATTTTATTCCCGATTAAGTTCTTGAAATTGCAGTTGATTTCACTCAAAATGGGCCATTTTGTATATACATATACACATATTTAAATTAAGGAGAGATTTCTTTTAAAAGGTGCATTTTAAAAAGACAAATTTTCAGTGTTAAAAAGTTATGTTAAGCTATCTTACTGGAAGTACCAGGCTTTGGTGACATTACTGCCATTTTATTTTCTGCTATCATTATCAGTCATCCAATTTAGAAAATTAGGTACCTCACATATGTATCTATGGCTAATTTTGTAAAGGTTGCCTCTCTGTGTGTCCTCCAAAACTGGAGGATGAACCCTTACCGATCACCTACCTATTTGCTCACCAAAGTTTGAATGTCTTGGAATAAGAACTAAGCCTTTTAAGCCATAGTTAAGAGATACAAATTAAAATGTAAAAGACAAGTTCTCTGGAAGGTGTAAGAAATTTATTTATATTTACCCTAGTTTATAAATTGCTAAAATCAGTTTTTTGAGAGAAGTTGTTTTTTGATTTCAGGTTCTCAGAAGGAGAGAAAACACCAGGTATCTGGGCCATGAAAGGGTTTTGAGAGGGAGGGAGCCTGAGTAAGTAGGAAAAAAAGGAATGATTGGACATTTTAAGACAACTGAAGAATCAAATAAGCCAAGATATCTGGGAAGAATAAGTACAAGAGAAAAAAAATTTTTTTAATTAAAAAAAATTAGTTTGATGTGGGTTAGCCATGCCAAGACTCTAAACACTGAATAACTAAAATTTGGGGGTATTCTTTTACAGAAGGGACTGGATGGGGGGTGGTAGGAGACAGCTCCTGCGTAATGTGATATAGTGGCTGAGGACTGTGGGAAAAAGAATCTGGTTTTCAAGTACATGGGATTTAATTTCTTTTCTACAGCTGAAGGAACTCAATTAAGCAGCAGTAGTCAAAATTCTCTAACCACCGAACCCAACTGATAGATGGTAGTGAATTTTGTTCATTTACAGAGAGATGGGTTAATTCATACAAGGCTGCTGAATTCATTTATAGTTCACATGAGTAAATGTGATTTCTTGCAACAAACATTTTTATAGTCTTGAACAAATGAATTTCCTTGAACAAATATATATTATAGGCCTTGGGTCATGGTAAGCCCATTCTATTATTGTTCAAAGTTGTAGTTAAAACTTTTATTACTGGAGCTGAAACACAATCTCTCTTCATGTATTGCTTGGTTTCTGTTTTAACTTGTTCATTGATCCAGTAATTATTTAGAAACATGTTTAGCCTCCATATGTGTGTAGCTTTTTTTGTGTTCTTTGTGTAATTATTTCCAGTTTCATACCATTGTGGTCTAAGAAGCTGCTTGATACATTTTCAATCTTTTTAAATTTATTGAGGGTGTAGTTTAATCTTATGTGATCTCTTCTGGAGAACATTCCATGTACACTTGAGAAAAATGTGTGTCTTGCTGCTTTTGGGTAGAATATTCTGTAAATACCTATTAAGGCCATTTGATTTAATGTGTCATTCAGTGTCTGTTTCCATATTTATTTTCTATTTGGTTGATATGTCTATTGATGTGAGTGGTATATTAAAGTCTCCTAAAATGAAAGAGTTGCAGTCTATTTCCCCCTTTAATTCTGTTAGCATTTTTTTTTACATATTTAGGTTCTCCTATGTTGGGTGCATAGATATTTATAATGGTTATATCCTCTTTTTGGACTGACCCCTTTTTTTTGTTATGTAATATCCTTCTTTGTCTCTTCTTACTTTCTTTGTTATGAAGTCTATTTTGTCTGATAAAGGTACTGCTACTCCTGCTTTTTTCTCTCTATTATTTACATATAATATCTTTTTCCACCCCTCCACTTTTAGTCTGCTTATGTCTTTGGGTCTGAAATGAGTCTCTTGTAAGCAGCATATAGATAGATGGTCTAGTTTATTTATCCATTCTGCCACTCGGTCTTTTGATTGGTACAGTCAGTCCATTTACATTTAAGGTAATCATTGATACGTATGTACTTATTGCCATTTTATTGTTTTCTGGTTATTTTTATAGCTCTTCTCTGTTCCTTTCTTCTTCTCTTATACTCTTCTCTTATTTGATGATTTTCTTTAGTGTTGTGATTGGATTTCTTTTTTTTTTTAATTTTTTTGTGTATCTATCATAGGCTTTAGATTTGTGGTTACCATAGGTTCAAGGATAGTTTCCTAACTACACAACAGTCTATATTAAGTTGACGATTGCTGTGTTTCAAACACAGTCTAAAAGTACTACTTTATTCTTCTTTCTCTTCCACACTTTATGTATCCAGTGTCATAGTCTACATTTTTATGTGTATCCTTATTTTGTGTGTGTGTATACACACAAATCATTTTGTATATAGTTGGTTTTACTATTTTTGTTTTAATTTCATACTTACTGAGTAAGTAATTGATATACTCCCTTTACTGTGGGTTTATTTTCACTAGTGGAAAGTATTTAGGCTTAAGGACATTTTTATTTACTGAGGTCCCTTTAACATACCTTTAATGCTAGTTTAGTGGTTATAAATTCCTTCAGCCTTTGTTTATCTGTGAAACGGTTAATCTCTCCTTCAAATTTGAATGCTAATCTTGCTGGGTAGAGGATTCTTGGTTGAAGGCCCTTCTATTTCAATACATTAAATATTCATGCCACTCCCTTCTGGCCTATAAAGTTTCTGCTAAGAAGTCTGCTGATAGCCTGATGGGGTTTCCCTTATAAGTAATATTTTTTCCTCTCTTTGGCTGCTTTCAGTACCCTTTCCTTATCCTTAATCTTTGTCATTTTAATTATTGTATGTCTTGGTGTTGTCTTGCTGGGGTTCTTTTTGTTAGGGGCTTTCTGTGCTTCCATGCCCTGAGTGTCTATTGCTTTCCCCAGATTGGGGAAGTTTTCAGCAATTATTTCCTCAAAGAAATCTTCTAGCCCTTTGTCTCTCTCTTCTCCTTCTGGTGCCCCTCTTTAATGTGAATATTGTTTTGTTTGGAGTAGTCACACAGCTCTCTTAACATTCTTTCAGTTCCTGGAGGTTCTTTTTTCTCTCTGTTCCTCTACTTCATTTTGTTCCTGCTCCTTAATATCCGTCTCATTGATTGTTTCCTTTACTTGCAGCAATGTTATTCATTCCCTCCATCGTATTTTTCATTTCAGTTACTGTATTCTTTAGCTCTGAGTAGTTCTTTTACAGCTCTTCTCTCTCTTTGTTGAAGTCCTCCCTGAGATCTTCTGTACTTCTCTGCAGATCAGTGAGCATATTTATGACTGTTACTTTGAAATTATCAAGAAGATTGGTGAACTGCATTTCATTTAGACCTCTTTCTGGTGTCTTATCCTGTAGTTTTGTCTGGAACATATTCCTCTGCCTCTTTGTTTTGTCGGGTTTCTTTGTTTCTTCCTTTGTATCAGATGGATTTGCTATGCTTCCTGGTCTAGAGAGTAATGACTTTATGAAGAAGGCATCCTGTGGTGCCCAGAAGCTCAAGACTATTTCCTCTGCAGTGCCTGGTTCTCCTTTGCTGTGGAGTCCCAGTTGCTGTTGGTGGGCAATGGGGGGACTGCCTTTCTGTCTGTCTGCTGGCAGTGGTCTATCTCAGTCCACAGAGGCTGACAGTTTGCCTCAGCTGGCACTTTGTGATCAGAGCAGTGGTTTCTGCTGGGATTGCTGTGGGCAGGGCCACCCTCTGCCTTCCCTGCAGCAATGGCAAAACTGCTAGGTTAACAGATGGGCAGGTGGTCATGCAGCTCTGGGGCAGTCTCATGGTGGCAGTGGGATGAATGGCACCAGGTTTGACCACCTCCCTGTGAAGGAGAAGGCATGCTGGGAGCTGGCTCCTGCAGGCACCTCCCCAATTGGGCCAAGACAGGGCTGAGAAAGCTGGAAGAAATTCCCTCTGCCTCCAGGCAGCAAAGTCTGATGCTGCAGGGCCAAGTGGGCTGTCACACCAGTGGTGCACAGAGAAGCACCTCGGGGCTGAGCAGTCAGTGAGGGGGATGGAGTGTCTGGGCTCTTGAGAATGCCTGATGTGTTGGGCCAAGGAAGGGCTGGGGAGGTATTGCCCACCTGCCCTTTCTCCTGCAGAGAACTCCATCCAAACCTCGCCTGTCTGGCACCCCTCCCACTGCTGGTAGATCTTTCAAACTGCCACCTCTGTGTTGGGTTTCAGCAGGATGGTGGAGGATGCCTGTAATCCATAATCAGCTGGGAGTCTCAGGCTCCTAGAGTGTTCCAACTGTCCCTGGTGTCCAGCCCTGCCAATCACCAGAACCCAATGCCATATGGACCCGTGATTCCAGAGAAGATCTCCAGGGCCAGGTGTGCAGAGTTCCTGAATACCTGTCTCCTCCCTGTTCCAGTCCTCTTGGTTCTGCTCATTCGACTTGGGTTCTGCTCCATTGTAGCTCTGCCACTTTACCCCTCTCTGTATGGTCCTCTCTTCACCAGGTGTAGGTGGTCTGGTGACTTCAGGTTGTTTTCAGGATCAGTTGTATTTGCTGTAATTGCTTCCTTGGTGTGTGGGGGGGAGGTTTCCAGCTTGCCTTCCTACTCTTCCTTTTTTTCTTTTTTTTTTGAGAGGGCATCTCTCATATTTATTGATCAAATGGTTGTTAACAACAATAAAATTCTGTACAGGGGACTCAATGCTCAATGCACAATCATTAATCCACCCCAAGCCTAATTCTCGTCAGTCTCCAATCTTCTGAAGCATAACGAACAAGTTCTTACATAGTGAATAAGTTACATGGTGAACAGTGCAAGGGCAGTCATCACAGAAACTTTCAGTTTTGATCACATATTAACTATAAACAATCAGGTCAAATATGAATATTCATTTGATTTTTATACTTGATTTATATGTGAATCCCACATTTCTCCCTTATTATTATTATTATTATTATTTTTTTAAAATAAAATGCTGAAGTGGTAGGTAGATGCAAGATAAAGGTAGAAAACAGTTTAGTGTTGTAAGAGGGCAAATGTAGATGATCAGGTGTGTGCCTGTAGACTATGTGTTAACCCAAGCTAGACAAGGGCAACAAAACATCCACGGATGCAGAAGATTTCTCTCAAAACAGGGGGGGTGAGGTTCTAAGTCTCACCTCTGTTGATCCCCATTTTCTCACCGGATGGCCCCCCTGCGACTGTGCCTGTCTTAGGTTGTTCCTCCCTTGAGGAATCTTACCCGTCTCTGGCTGACCAGTCATCTTCCGGGGCCGTACAGGGAGACGTAAAGTTGGTAAGTGAGAGCCTGCTCTTCCTTTTTTATTCCTCCCTGGATTTCTTTCCTATTTTCTACAAAGTGCTGTGGCCTGACCTTCCTGGTGCTGCAGATTGCTACCCAGGGGAAGAGTTCTGGTGTTTCAGGGAGAAATCCGTCATTATAGCTGGCTTTCTGCTTCATGTAACTGCTTGTCCTTTGAACTATTGCAGCTGCCCTCAAATCCCACCAATCCATGCAGACTCCAAATAGAATATTCCACATCTGTCCCATAATTTCTAGTTCCAACTTTTTCTTATTAGGGGTGTTGTAAGAAATTATTTCAGGCCAAGAAGCTTTCTAAGGCAGCTGAGCCATAAATTGGCACTCAGTATCCTTCCTCATCTAGTTCCACTTGCCCTAGGTCAAGGATAAAATTGAGACTTTTTGGAAAGTTACTTATCATCAGTTCATTCACTCAGTTAATATTTATTGAGCATCTCTTATGTGCCAGTCATTCTTCCAGACACTGAAGGTACCAGGTGAATGAGATTCTCTGTCCTCGTGGAGCTTGTATTCTAGGCGAGGAAACCAACAGTAAACAAGAAAACAAACAAATGTATAATCCGGTATTAGGCAGTCATAAATACTGAGGTAAAAAATAAAGCAGGGTAAGGGAACAGACAGGGATGAGCTGAGGCTATTTTAGAGAAGGTGGGCAGAAGAGAGGCTTCTCTGAGGAGGTGACATTTGCATACAGACCTGAAGGAATCAAGAGTCTGGACATGGGAAGAGTCCCTGGCCTAAGCAACAGCCAGCACATAGCTCTAAGGAGACATGAGCTTGGTGTGATTGCAGAATAAGGTGGCCACAGTGGCTAGAGTAAAGAGGGTGAGGGGGCCACTGGAAAGACACCAGTCCACGAAGTTAAGAATTGGGAGACAAATCATCCTTCCCTCTCTCCAAACCAAGCTATGTCAGTTATCCAGGGGAAGGTTGTATCTAGCTTGTTGTCCCAAAAGGCTGATGTGACCAGCAGTAGGCTTCTATCATGTGACACTGAGTGGTAACCCAAAACGCTGGACTTTTTTGTTTTGCACTGCAAGCTGATCATAAGAAATCCGTAATGATACAGTTTGGAGCAGTTATAAAAAGTTTGGAAGAAAGAAATGATAAAGAAGTGAGATTAGATAAAACAACCTTGAAAAAGATGGCAACTTGAGCAAAGGTTTCAGACACTATCCATGTCAATCCTTAATGAAATAACCGGGAGTTAGATAATGTTGTTGGCCTCTGTCATCTAAAATATACCCTGAATTTGACCCATTTCTCATTACTCCCCCTACTGGAAAATTACATTTGGAAACATTAACACTTTAATTTGTCACACTTGAAACCCAAAATAGACATAGTACTGGATTTTTAGGGACTTTCCAGTTTACTTCTGGAAGAAGGCTTGGGAAGACATGAAATGTTAATATGAGTTGGTCCCAAGATGTGGAGGTGTAAGTGATTTCCTTCATCATATCTCATGGGAGAGGGTTCAGAGTAATAGTAATACCACGTATTTGAATGACTATACTTTTTTATCTGTGAATTAAACTGAATAGGTGTGCTTGTGCTGGTTTTCAGATAGGAAACTCAGGTCCAGACACACCACCTAATTTAGCTTGGAGTTGCACAGATGGTTAAAGACAGCATCATTGTTAGAATCTTGGTCTTAAGACTGGGCTGTGGCACTCTACTAGTGACCTCAAGTTGTGCTGTGCCAAAGAAAATCCAACTACTATCCCTTCTCTTGTCCTACCCCAATTGTGCCCCTCTCAGGTAGCAGACATGAACAGCATTGTGGGTACATAGCTGGCTGCCTGCTTGCCCATCCATCATCCAGCCATCCACCCATCTATCCTTCTTTGTATGTCTCTCTCCTCTGTCATATATAATAGTTTATTTTCCCCTCTGTTTTACAGATTTGAATCATAGTGTGCATATTACTTTAAATATTTAGCCAAGTGTCATGGTCATACGTCTAGGTCAATACATCCAGGACTAATTCATTCCTCTTCTTTGTATGCCTATATTTGATTTATTGCAAAGTATATATTGCTTTTAGAAGGAAAGCCCAATAGCATATTTAAAGTGGAAAATGTAATGCTATGTATGATAGAATTTTTTTACTTCTTAAAGTCTAAGAAAAGGAGAACACTGGCAATTACAGTGAAACTTAGGCTTCCCTCACATTTGCTACAGCTTTTTTCAGTTCGCTTATGTTTTCATTTTTTCCTAATTTTCTTTAGAATAAAAATTGATTGTAGCCTTAATAAATATTTTCTTTCATAAGCAAATTCAATGTATTTTTCAGGTTATCATATCCGGCAAAAGTCAAAGCAAGTCATAACATTGCTGATGGATGAACAATTGCTGCATAAAGAGAGGAAAGTAGCGTATCGGACTAGACAGCGTACCTCCTACTCCGTGACATTTCCTCAAGTATTACCTGGTACAAGTAACTTACCAACAGCACGTGCTTCTGCCCACACACCAGAAACCGCTGCTTCAGAGAAGAGTTGTAAGCTTCTTAAAGTTGCAAGGCTACATCATAAAAGTGCGTATAATCAACATTGCCCTAAAATGCAATAGGTATCATTTAAGAACGACTAAAAAATACAAAACATTAGGTTTTAGTACTAAGTATTAATGCTATATTAATACTACAATTACTGTACTAGACATCATACTGTAGAGAATGTAAAGATGAAGAATAATATTCAGTAGAAAATTTTCTGACTATTGTTTGGATGCAGTTGTCTGTGGTTGAAATGAAATATTTTTGAACTTCTAAGGTATTAAACTAGTGACTACCCTATTTGGCATCATGATTCAGTTTTAAGATTTTAATTATAACTGGAATATGAAGGAAACTTTATGAGACTAGGGGTCTGGGTATGTGTGCATTTGTACTGTTTGATTCTATAAATCAAGAAACTGACATTTAAAAAAATGTGCCTCAAAATTCTGATACTGCTCTCAAACTCTTCTAGGATAATACCTTGTATTATACAATCCTTTCCTTTGCCTGAAACTTTAAACCTGGACTGTTGAACTTTTTAAAAAAAGAGATTTATTTATAATGTTATAATAGAAAACAGCAAGAAAATGCAATTATCTTTCCTACTAAATTTGCTGAAACATAAAGGAATGTCATTTTGATCTAACTTCTCCAGCACAAACCCTGTTGGTAAGTTGTGTATAAGGAATGAGCAGTTTGAGGAAGCAAAAGCATTAATGAAATGTGACATATCTACTGTCCCTTGAAAGGAACTAAACTTTGTGCCATGAGGCAAACAGTAGATGTGACATATAGTTAGAAGCATTTTCAGAGGCCTTTCTCCTAGCTTATCATGCAACTCTATGGGGCAATAGCCGGAAGAGCTGTGGGTATTTGATATGAGGAGATATTCCAAATGTCAGTTAAGGGTGGAAATTTAAAAGTGCTAGTAGTAGTCGTACCAACACAAATGAATCCTGCTAAAAATCATTAAAATACTTCTCTGACTCAGTCAAGAGTTCTCAAAAATTCACTCAGTTTGTACTTGTGTGGCCTGGGGGAGATAGCGAGACAGTGAAAGAGGTGGCCATTGTAATTATAATAGTAAATATCACCCCGATGCTTCCAAAGGAGGTGGGGCTTCTCTCATTAGGGTACCCATTCTTTTGAAATAAGTCTCCAAAAGAGACGGAGACCCATTCTGTATTTTTCTTATGGAAGCTTTAAATTCAACCCTGTACGAAAAAAGATTAACAGAGTAACCAATGATGACTCATCCAGAGTTTCTTCACCCCTTTTGCTGCTTCTGTTACCTTTCTTGGTCTTCCTTCTTCCATTTCTTTTCTGTCTTCTTTTCCCTTTCATTACAAACATGTATCTATTGAATTATTCATTTGAAATTTAGATATCTTGCAATAATTTGGAGCTATAGCAGTGAATAAAACAAAATCCCTTCATCACGGTGCAGATATTCTAGTGACAGAGACCAATATTAAACACACAAAAGAAAATAGATATAAAACATTATGTCAGATAGTGATAAGTCCCAAAGGAAAAAGAAAGCAGGGTCAGGGGACAGAGAGTGACAGGGATGGCTTTGTTTTAAATTAGGTAGTGCGGGAAGGCTTTCTGGAGGAGGTGGGTACCTAAACAGGGACCTGAATGAAGTCAAGGAGCAGTCTGTGTGTATCTGGGGTGTTCCAGGCAGAGGGAACAGGGGTGCAAATATTCTGAAACTGGTGGAAGCTTGGCATACTGAACTGTTAATTTAGGAAATGAGTTGCTAAATCACTACTAAAGTAGCTCAACCTGAGCAATTTTTTAGATTTGTACAAGGAAATCTGATTTATTGCTTTATAGTACTCCTTTTTTTAAAGAATCCAAAATGATTTTTCCCAGCTTTATGACACATTTTCTTCACTAGACTGAGCTCTGAATGAATTTGGGGTGTTTTTTAAAAAATCAATCTACCTTCAAATGAAAACATTTTGCTACAGTAATTATTTTTTCATACCACAAGCATGCATTGAATACCCACTCAGTATATACCAGACACTATCCTAGGCCTGGTAAGCAAATTGGGTGTATTTCTGCTTTCATGGAGATTATATCTAGTGATGGGCTTTCAGTCTGCTTTGAAAAAGATGTTCAGAAAGTTTTGATGAACAGTGATATCACTGAAGTGGATCTGTAGTAAGAGTACTATTTAAAGGGAATAGTGAATGTTTGGAAGTAAAAACTGGAGTAGGTTTGTTAAAAATCTGTTATATTATTTTAAAGTTTCATTTATCATCACTATATGTATTCATGCATACTAGATATATAGACGTGTGTGTTTGTGTTCAAAAAAGAATAATGGATTATGTAAGCTTAGCAATACTAACCATTTCCATGTAGGCATTTGCATCTGAAGGTGTATTTTAAAGGAAGAAAGAAAACTGACAATTTGGTTTGGAGGGAACAATAGGAAAATAAATTGGGGGAGCATTCTTGCTGGACCAGAAGAAATAGCTTGAACACATGGAGATGGGTGGATCAGTTAAGAATTAGGCACACCCACAAGTGTCATAATAGAGGCCCCCCAAATGGTAGCAGCTTAAACATAATAGGATTTTCTCTCTTCTAAAAATAATCCAGAACTAGATATTCTAGGACTGACATGGCTGTCCTTGATGTCAGAGACCCAAGGCTCTGTCTAGTTGCTCCACCAAACTCAGCATGTAACTTCCACATGATGATCCATGACGTCTGCTTGAGTTCCAGCCATCACATCTGCATTCTAGCCAGTAGGAAGGAGAGATTGAAAATATGAGTGCCCCTTCCCTTTAAAGAAATTTACTGAAGTTGCCTCCTAACATTTTGGCTTACATATTACTATTTAGCAATTAGTCACATGGACACTCCAGCTGCAAGAGCTGGCTGAGAAATGTAGTCGTTATACTGGACAGCCGCGCGCCCATTCGAAAGTTAGACAATCTATTGTGAAAGGAGAGAATACAGGGGACAATATTTGCTACCATAGTGGTAAAGAATACAAACAAGAAATTAATTAATCCTGGGAATACATGGTTGTCAGACTAAATGAATAGAGAATATACATCTGAATGTATAGAAAAATGTGGGCAGACAGTTGAGAGTACTCGGCACAGTTCGTAAAGGACATAATGAACAATATTAGAAAATTTCAATTTGATACGCCTAGCACCTAGGAACTATTGTAGGCCTTGGCAAACAGAAGGGATGCTTAGCTTAGTCACAGAACTTAGCTTTCTTATTACTGGAAACAGCTGTTGGTGGAAGATAATTCTTCTTTGTGTAGAAATGAAGGAGATCTGAATTGAAGGGAAGCTTTCTAAGAGACAGTTGTTTCAATCCAGGCATCCAGGATCTATTCTAGGTTATTTAAATGAGGGAAAGGTAATGTTAAAGATAGAATTTAGAGAGGTAATGGGGTAAGTAATGATGTAGTGGAGAAGAAAGTGAGAATTGAAAACGACTAACATTTTGAGTTAGAGAAGATGGAAGAAGTGATGGTATCATACTGGTAAATTTAAAGATGTCTCTAAATTATTTAGTTATAATGAAATGTAAAATTGAATGCACTGCTAGAAATTTGATTCCCAGGCTTGAGGATGTAGAGCTAAAACAGCTGTGCCTAGCTTCTTGGGGGTAAATTAATAAGGGAAAAAGGTTCTGGGAGAAAGGGTTATACACACATCACTACTGCCATTCCTTTTGTTCTGTTCTTGGATGCTTTCCCCCAATTTTAATTTTGGTAGCTAGCTTGGGTAGTTCTTGTTTAGATGATTTTGTTGGAAAGAAGAGGTGAGCTAAAGGATAATTGCCGCTTGATGGCAGGACAGGAAGCTTATCAAGCAGGTATAACTCAGCTGCTCCAAGCCACCGCATCAGAGCTAGTTCCTTTCCTTAGAGGCAATAATTATAAAAACGATCACCAGAGACACTGCTCACAGCCAGACCAGTAAATTATACCTGTGGGTTATCCAATCTTCCATTAGAGCTCTTTAGTGGTGTTATTCTTTGCAGTGGAACTTGACTTTGCTGGAAAAGGATTATTCTGGTCTGTCTAAAATGCATATTGGAAATATTTACCTAAAAACTGCATGTGATTCCTGTTGGACCAAAAGTTTAACTTCAAAGTAGTCATCCTGCTTGTATAAGCAGAAATGCCAATGTTGATGTTATTTCCTACAGTGAACTTTGTACTAGCAGAGATGTGGAGTCATACTGCGTTGCCTTATCACGTGTAATCTAGATGGCAGGGCTTGTGGTGCAAATGGTAGTTGCTGCTAAAACATTTACACTGATGAATGTCAAGTGGTGAATTTTTTTTTAAGTTTAAAAATAAACATACAAAAAAGAAAATAACAATACCTTATATACTTACCACCCTAAACTAATCACTATTAACATCTTAGAATATTTGCTTCCAGTCTACTTATTTTTCTTCTTTCATTTTTGCTTCAGAAAAACCACATTCTTGTAAAAACAATACAGGCTCATTATAAAGAATCAATCACTTCCAATCCCATCATTCGGAAACAGCCATAGTTAATATCAGATGAACATAAATTCTAGGCACCTTTCTATCCATCTATACATATAGAAATATGGGTAACTACAGAGAAATTATTTTATAAAAATAGAATTGTACCAAATACTATATTTTGCTAAAAAAATATTTCAGGTCTAGTTCTCACAATAAGACTAAGAGCTCCAAGAAACCTGTTTATGGCACAGTAATCAGAGACTGGAAATGACACACTACTTGAGATATTTCTGGCCTCACCAGAAGTATGGAGGTTTCTGAGGATTGCTCCTTCCAAAAATTAAATTAACTATTAATTTAATTTAATAGACAAAATAGGACAGGACATGTGAGCTGGGAGCAGGGTGGCTTGGAGCTGGTGCCTGTGGGACACTACAGTTGATTGTAGGGGTTGAATCACTTAAGGGAAGTTGTCAGTAAAGAAAATGAATTTGGGGCCTGCCTTGAACATTGGGAAGGAAAGCCTGGGACTACTGTGCTGAACCCAGATGAGCAGGGGGCGCTGTGGTGATTCCAGGTAGTTTCTCTGCTGGAAGAAAGCCTGCTCCAAGTAAGGTCCATAAGATTCCCACCAATTAAAGTCAGGCAATGAGCTCACAATCCGTATCACCAAACATGGGAAAAAATAATTAGAAAAGAACTTATTTAGTCTCCCTAAAGATGAAAGATATTAGAAAGGTCAGATACATGATGTAGAACAGCTATGTATTTAAATATTTAAGTAAATAAAGGATGTAATCACAGGGTTACCCAATGGAGGAGGTTACACATTTGTGGGGCAGGGAGTATAATGGAAATCTCTGTATCTTCTTCCCAATTTTGTTGTAAGCGTAATTGCTTTAAAAACTAAAATCTTAAAAAAAAAGAAGACATGTGTATAAGTATAACCCAACCATTAAACCTGGATTTTTCTTTCTCTAAATTATTCAAATGTCAGTTGGATCTGCCACAGCCTGGCACTTTGGGCTGAACCAAACTCTTTAAAGTTAAAGCCCTTTTACTTTAAAAAAATTTATTAGGAATTAATGTATGAATTAAAAAATAGGAACTTACAGAAATGAGGAATACCATTGAAATAAAAAACTTAATTTAATGACATAGAAGATACATTCAAAATGAATGGAAAATATGAAAGTAATGTTAAGATATCTACAGAGGAATGACAATACCATGCCAGTAAACTCTCTTCATCAGCTACAATGGAAGCCAGACGACAATGGCACAATATTTTCAAAGTGCCAAGAGAAGTGAACAGCCTGTAATTCTGTACCTAGGAAAACTGTCATCCAAGGATGAGAGCAAAATATCATTTACAGATGAATACAGAAGCTGAGAGTTTATCACTATGAAATCTACATTGAAGGATATACTTCAAAAAGAAGGAAAATTATTCTGGAAGAATGGTTAGAGATGCAAGAGGGAGTGATTAACAAATAATAAATATGTATATAAAATAAAACTCATTATGTATGAAATAATGTCTAACTTTTGAAAAACTTTAGAAAAGGACAAGGTCAACAGAATTATAGTGTTCTAAGGCCCTTGTATTTTTTGAGAGAAAGTTAAGGTTATTATTTCAATCTAAATTTCTAAATGTAAATGTGCATAATATACTTTCAAGGATAATTTCTAAAAGAAGAGAAGTAGAATGCACAAATTTCAAAATAGTGAGGAAAAATACAATGAGAAAATTAAAAGTTTTATGAAGGGCAAGAAGCATAGATAAAATTGGACAAATGGAAATAAAAAAGTAAAATGGTAGAAATAAATCCAAACATACTAATAATCACAATAAATATCAATGGATTAAATTTATCTGTTAAAAGGCATAGATTATCAAATTGGGGGAAAAATCCAGATATAAGCTATAAGCATAATTCACATAGATTGAAAGCAAATGCATGGAAAAAGATAAACCAGGTATATACTGACTAAAGAAAACTGGTGTAGCTATATTAATATCAAAGAATTTGAAGCCAAGAGCAATGTTAAGGACAATGCTAAAAGGTTTAATTCCCTAGGAAGGCATAACATTTCTAAATAAAATAATTTCAACATATACAAAGCAAAAATTGGTAGAACTATAGAAAGAAGTTAAAACATCTGCCATTATAGCAGATTATTTCAAAATATCTCTTCCAATTATTGATAGGTCAAGTAAATAAAACATTTTTCAAAATCTGGATTTTGTAATTGATTATATGTATTAGAAAGTCTCAACATTTCAGAGAAAGTGTGTTACACAGATTACTTTCTCTAACAAAAATGCAATCAAGTTGAATCTTAAAAATGTAAATTAAAAGTTTGAATGTGGTAGTCCCTTTAAATCAGGTAGGAAAAAGGTTCCCATTCTCCTTGCTTCTATTCAGCTCTGTACTGGAGGTCCTAGCAATCACAATAAAACAAGAGAAACTAAAGGCTTAAGTATTGAGATGGAAGAAACAAATTTATTTGCAGATGATAGGATTTTCATATAGAAAATTTGAAAAGATCTATACACATACTAGAAATAACAAGAGACATTTAGCAAGATGGCTGGCTGTAAGAGCAAAATATATAAATCAAGTTATATTTCTATGTATCAACAGCAAACAGTAAACATAATTTTAAAAATACCCTTAATAATAGCAGAAAATCATACTTAGGGATCTAAGTAATCTACTTAGGGATAAATCTTAAAAAAATACAAAAGATTTTCATATTTACTTATTGAAATACTAAAAAATGTAAATATCAACTCTCTACACATTGAATAGATTTAGTGGAAATTTTCTCAGGCTTGGTACTGGTGACATTTTAAGCCTGATATTCTTTGTTTTGGGCGCTGCCCTCAGCAATAAGAATGCTTAGCATCATCCCTGGCCTATACCCATTTTATGCTATTAGCACACATCCTCTCCTGTTGTGAGAACCAAAAAGGTCTGCAGACACTGTCAAATTTGAGGACCAAAACTGACCCCAATTGAGAACCATTGATTGGGTACAATTACCATCAATATACAAAAAGGATTTTTTAAATTGAATTTGCTGGGCTGATTCTAACATTTATGTGAAAGAATTAAAAGGTCAGGAATATTTAAAACATTCCTGAAGAAGAATTAGGTGGAGAGTTTGCCTCTCTAGATAGTAAGACTAAAGCAGCAGTAATCATGACAGTGTGGTCTTGATGCATGGATAGGTAACATGAGTCAACGGAACAAACTAGAGAGCCCAGAAAATAGACCTATGCTATATGTTATCTTAGCATTTAACAGGGGTGGTGTTTCACATTGTTGGGGAGAGAATGAACTGTTTAATAAATAATACCAGGATTATTATTTATCCATATTGGGTGAAAATGAAATTAAGTTTCTATCTCATGCATGAAAGCAAATTTTAGAGGAATTAAGAACTTCAAGGTTGTGGGGGAAATGGAAGTTCCTTTGACAGGATCCTCACCTGACCCTAAACTACTTGATGCTGTAATTGGCCTGCTGGGCTAATGCTTCCACATCCATAGGCAATAAACTATTATTGACTGAGTCACTATATAAAGAGCCCCACCCTGGGTGGGGGCAGAGACAGAGGTGGATTATGGACCTGCAGACTGCTGGATGCAGACGTGGTTCTAGTGCTTGACCTACTGCCATGAGAATAAAGGCTTTTACCCCAAGTAAAACCCTTTTTCCCCAAGGTATAAACCCTTTTACCCCAAGAATATTCTGTTGTCACTTCTCGGTCTCACCGAAACCATAATGAACTTGCCCAGTGCTGAAACCCTCAGGCAAGACAAAGGTGAAAAGACAAAAACTTCAGAATGTTTAGAAAAAAATATTGGAGAATATCTTTTTTTACATTAGGATATGGAAGGATTTCTTAAACAATCGAAAGAGTGCAAACTATTTTTTAAAAAAGCATTTATAGAACAAGGATTCAAGATGGCGGCATGAGAGGTGAAACAGAGAATTCCTCCCAAAACCATATATAGTGTGAAAATGTACTTAATACAACTAGCCCGAAAACACCAACAAGAAAGAAGGCTGCACTAGACTGCATACAGACCTCATGAACAGAGCAGACCTCATGAAACAGGGTAACATACAAAAGCCTTTATCTGGCGGGACCTGAGCCCTTCCCCCACCCCAGCTCATCAGTGGGAGGAAGAAAAATGGAGCAGGGGTGGGGTCAGGGGTGGAAGCCTAGAACTGCTGAACACCCAGCCCTGGAAGTCTGCTTTGGACCACAGACCTACACTGTGTAGTGCTCTGGAGGTTGCTGGGGTTGGGGAGCTGAGACAGGTGGAGTGCTTGAAAGACAGATTCTGGCCATTTGTGGAGGATGGGGATTCACATCTGGCCACTCTGGGACAAAAGAAAGGCAGCTGGTCTGAGAGGCTTCCTAGCAGCGAGAGGGCTGCTGAAGGAGTGGGGTTTGCATGGAGTTTGCTATGTAGGAGAAGGGATAAGTGGACAAGGTTGTCTGGGCATATTCTGCGCAGCAAGTTGAGAACTTTGAGGAGCTTCAGGCGCCCCATCCCCCTGGCTGCCTACTCAGCTCCGAGGGCCACCACTGTGACATGCAGCCTGCTGCACCTTCCTCCTGGCCTACCAGCACCTGCTTGCAAGCTGGCAGTCACTGTGCTGGTGTCAGGCCAGCTGGAGGGAGATCCAGCCTACAGCAGCTAGAGATGCCGAGCACAGAGGCTTACACCTGTGTGCTCGCTCAGCCCACTGGCTCTGATACTGGAGACAGGCACTGCAGCCAGGAATAAGGAAACAGCTCTTTCCTCACCCCAGGCACCAGCGCCGCTCCCCTATGACCCCCAACATCACTCTAGGGGCTGAGCAGCTCCAGAGACTAGAGCCTTTGGGCACTAGAGGGCACCACATAGAATTATGAAATGTCAAAAGAACATAGTTCAGACCAAAATCTCACAAACCCCAGAAAAAGAGCCAAATGAAACTGAACTCACCAATTTTCCTGAAAGAAAGTTTAAAATAAAAATCATAAACATGCTCATGGAGGTACAGAAAAATATTCAAGAACTCAGGGATGAATTTAAGATGGAGATTCAATCATTAAGAAAGTCCATATCTAAAATGAAACATACAATGGACAGATAAGATGTAGTAGAAGAGATGGTAAATGGGATAGAAATTAGAGAAGAGGAATACAAAGAAGCTGAGGCACAGAGAGAAAAAAGGATCTCTAAGAATGAAAGAATATTGAGAGAACTGTGTGACCAATCCAAATGGAACAATATCCACATTATAGGGGTACCAGAAGAAGAAGAGAGAGAAAAAGGGATAGAAAGTGTTATTGAAAGGGTAATTGCTGAAAACTTCCCCAATTTGGGGAAGGAGATAATCTCTCAAGCCATGGAGGTACACAGATCTCCCAATACAAGGGACCCAAGGAAGACAACATCAAGACATATAATAGCTAAAATGGCAAAGATCAAGGATAAAGACAGACTTTTAAAAGCAACTAGAGAGAGAAAAAAGATCACATACAAAGGAAAACCCATTAGGCTATCATCAGATTTCTCAACAAACCTTACAGGCCAGAAGGGAGAGGAATGATACATTTAATGAAATGAAGGAGGGATTAAACAATTTTCAGATAAGCAAAAGCTGAGAGAATTTACCTCTCACAAACCATCTCTACAGTGTATTTTGGAGGTACTGCTATAGATGGAAGTATTCCTAAGGCTAAATAGATGTCACCAGGGGAAATAAAACCACAGCAGAGTAGAACAATTAATTACTAAACAGATGCAAAATCAAATCAACTACCCCCCAAGTCAATCAAGGGATAGACAAAGAGTACAGAATATGATACCTAACATATAAAGAATGGAGGAGGAAGAAGAAGGGGGAAAAAAAAGAACTTTTAGGTTGTGTTTGTAATATCATATGAAGTGAGTTAAATTAGACTGTTAGTAAAGGAATTATCCTTGAATCTTTGGTACCCACAAATCTAAAGCCTGCAATGGCAGTAAGTACATAACTATCGAAAATCACCCTAAATGTAAATTGTCTGCATGTACCAATCAAAGGACACAGAGTCATTGAATGGATAAAAAAACAAGACCCATCTATATGCTGCCTACAAGAGACTCACTTCAAGCCCAAAGACATACACAGACTAAAAGTGAAGGGATGGAAAAAGATATTTCATGCAACCAGTAGGGAGAAAAAAGCTGGAGTTGCAGTAGTTGTATCAGACAAAATAGACTTCAAAACAACGAAAGTCACAAGAGACAAAGAAGGACATTACATAATGATAAAGAGGTCAGTCCAACAAGAGGATATAACTATTATAAGTATCTATGCACCCAACACAGGATCACCTACATATGTGAAACAAATACTAACAGAATTAAAGGGGGAAATACAATGCAATGCATTCATTTTAGGAGACTTCAACACACCACTCACTCCAAAGGACAGATCCACCAGACAGAAAATGAGTAAAGAGACAGAGGCACCGAACAACATATTAGAACAGATGGACCTAATGGACATCTACAGAACACTTCATCCAAAAGCAACAGGATACACATTCTTCTCAAGTGCACATGGAACATTTTCAAGAATCGATCTTATACTAGACCACAAAAGGAGCCTCAGTAAATTCAAAAAGATTGAAATTGTACCAACTAGCTTCTCAGATCACAAAGGTATGAAACTAGAAATAAATTACACAAAGAAAATGAAAAAGCCCACAAACACAAGGAGGCTTAATAATGTGCTCCTAAATAATCAATGGATCAATGACCAAACAAAAACAGAGATAAAGCAATATATGGAGACAAATGACACAATAATTCAAAACCACAAAATCCATGGGATGCAGCGAAGGCTGTGCTAAGAGGGAAGTATATTGCAACACAAGCCTACCTCCAGAAAGAAAAACAATCCCATTTGAGTAGTCTAACCTCACAATAAACAAAACTAGAAAAGGAAGAACAAATGAGGCCCAAAGTCAGTAGAAGGAAGGATATAATAAAGATTAGAGAAGAAATAAATAAAATTGAGAAGAATAAAACAATAGAAAGAAACAGTGAAAGCAAGAGCTGGTTCTTTGAGAAAATAAACAAAATAGATAAAACCCTAGTCAGACTTATCAAGAAAAAAAGAGTCTACACACATAAACAGAATCAGAAATGAGAAAGGAAAAATCACTATGTACACCACAGAAATACAAAGAATTATTAGAGAATACTATGAAAAATTACATGCTAACAAACTGGATAACCTAGAAGAAATAGACAACTTTCTAGAAAAATACAACCTTCCAAGGCTGACCCAGGAAGAAACAGAAAATCTGAATAGACCAATTACCAGTGAGGAAATTGAATTGGTAATCAAAAAAACTACCTAAGAACAAAAGTCCTGGACCAGATAGTTTCACTGCTGAATTTTATCAAACATTAAGTGAAGGCCTAATACCCATCCTCCTTAAAGTTTTCTAAAAAGTAGAAGAGGAGGGAATACTCCCAAACTCATTCTACGAGGTCAACATTACTCTAATACCAAAACCAGTCAAAGACACCACAAAAAAAGAAAATTACAGACCAATATCCCTGTGAACATAGATGCAAAAATAGTCAACAAAATATTAGCAAACCAAATTCAAAAATATGTCAAAAAGATCATCCATCATAATCAAGTGGGATTCATCCCAGGGATGCAAGGATGGTACAACATTCGAAAATCCATCAACATCATCCACCACATCAACAAAAAGAAGGACAAAAGCCATATGATTATTTCCATAGATGCTGAAAAAACATTCAACAAAATTCAACATCCATTCATGATAAAAACTCTCAACAAAATGGGTATAGAGGGCGAGTACCTCAACATAATAAAGGCCATATATGACAAACCCACAGGCAACATCATACTGAACAGTGAGAAGCTGAAAGCTTTTCCTTTAAGATTGAGAGCAAGGCAAGGATGCCTACTCTCCCCACTTTTATTCAACATAGTTCTGGAGGTCCTAGCCACTGCAATCAGACAACACAAAAAAATAAAAGGCATCCAGATTGGTAAAGAAGAAGTCAAACTGTCACTCTTTGCCAGTGACATGATATTGTACATAAAAAACCCTAAAGAATCCACCTCAAAACTACTAGAACTAATATCTGAATTCAGTAAAGTTGCAGGATACAAAATTGATACACAGAAATCTGTTGCATTCCTGTACACTAATGATGAACTAGCAGAAAGAGAAATCAGGAAAACAATTCCGTTCACAATTGCATCAAAAAGAATAAAATACCTAGGAATAAACATAACCAAGGGAGTGAAAGACCTATACTCTGCAAACTACAAGACACTCATGAGAGAAGTTAAAGAAGATACCAATAAATGGAAACACATCCTGTGCTCATGGCTAGGAAGAATTAATATTGTCAAAATGGCCATCCTGCCTACAGCAACCTACAGATTCAGTGCAATCCCTATCAAAATACCAACAGCATCCTTCAATGAACTAGAGGAAATAGTTTTTTAAATTTTATATGGAACCACAAAAGACCCTGAATAGCCAAAGCAATCCTGAGAAGGAAGAATAAAGTGGGGGGAATTACACTCCCTGACTTCAAGCTCTACTACAAAGCCACAGTAATCAAGACAATTTTTTACTGGTACAAGAACAGAGCCACAGACCAGTGAAACAGAATAGAGACTCCAGATATTAACCCAAACATATATGGTCAATTAATATATGATAAAGGAGCCATAGATATACAATGGGGAAATGACAGCCTCTTCAACAGCTGGTGTTGGCAAACTGGACAGCTACATGTAAGAGAATGAAACTGGATCATTGTCTAACCCCATACACAAAAGTAAATTCAAAATGGATCAAAGACCTGAATGTAAGTCATTAAACGGTAAAACTCTTAGACAAAAACATAGGCAAAAATCTCTTGGACATAAACATGAGCAACTTCTTCATGAACGTATCTCCCCAGGCAAGGGAAACAAAAACAAAAATGAACAAGTGGGACTATATCAAGCTGAAAAGCTTTTGTACAGCAAAGGATATCATCAATAGAACAAAAAGACATCCTACAGTATGGGAGAATATATTCATAAATGACATATCCAATAAAGGATTGAAATCCAAAATATATAAAGAGCTCCCACACCTCAACAAACAAGAAGCAAATAGTCCAATTAAAAAATGGGCACAAACAGACACTTCTCCAAAGAAGAAATTCAGATGGCCAACAGGCACATGAAAAGATGTTCCACATCACTAATCATGAGAGAAATGCAAATTAAAACCACAATGAGATATCACCTCACACCAGTAAGGATGGCCAACATCCAAAAGATAAACAACAACAAATGTTAGTGAGGATGTGGAGAAAGGGGAACCCTCCTACACTGTTGGTGGGAATGTAAATTAGTTCAACCATTGCGGAAAGCAGTATGGAAGTTCCTCAAAAAACTCAAAATGGAAATACCATTTGACCCAGGAATTCCATCCCTAGGAATTTACCCTACGAATGCAGCAGCCCAGTTTGAAAAAGACTTAATGCACCCCTATGTTTATCACAGCACTATTTATAATAGCCAAGAAATGGAAGCAACCTAAGTGTCCATCAGTAAATGAATGGATAAAGAAGATGTGGTACATATACACAATGGAATATTATTCAGCTATAAGAAGAAAACAAATCCACCATTTGCAACAACATGGATGGAACTAGAGGGTATTATGCTCAGTGAAATAAACCAGGTGGAAAAAGACAAGTATTAAAAGATTTCACTCATATGTGGAGTATAAGAACAAAGAAAAAAACTGAAGGAACAAAACAGCAGCAGACTCACAGAACCCAAGAATGGACTAACAGCTACCAAAGGGAAAGGGACTGGGGAGGATGGGTGGGAAGGGAAGGACAAGGTGGAAAAGGGGCATTATAATTAGCAGACATAATGTAGGTGGGGGGCACAGGGAGGGCTGTATAACACAGAGAAGACAAGTAGTGATTCTATAACATCTTACCATGCTGATGGACAGTGACTGTAATGGGGTATGTGATGGGGACTTGATAATAGGGGGAGTCTAGTAACCATAATGTTGTTCATGTAATTGTACATTAATGATAGCAAAATAAAAAATAAAAATAAAGCATTTATAAATTTGACTATTATGGTAGGCAGAGTTTTGACAATAAGCCCCAATGACCCTCATCTTTATATCATCCACTCCCCTTTGAGCATGGGTATAACCTGTGAATATAATGAATGAACACTCCCATGATTATGTTACATTGTACATCAAAAAGGGAGTATCCAGGTGGACTTAATCTAAGCACAGGAACCCTTTAAAAACAGTTTTCTCCAGCTGGTGGAAGAAGAGGATTTCAGAGAGATTCCAAGTGTATGAAGGATTTGACACACCATTACTGGCTTGAAGATGGAATGATAAGGAATGCAGGTGGCTTCTAGAAGCTGAGTGTGACTTCTGGTTACCAGTGAGTAAGGAAATGGGACCTCAGTTCTAGAACCACAAGGAACTGAATTATGCCAACAACGTGACTGTGGAAGGAGATTGTTCCCCCAAGTCTCCAGTCTGGCTTATACCTTGATTTAGCTTTGTGAGACCTGCAGCAGAGAACACAATCAAGCCTGCCTGGATTTCTGACCTATAAATCGGTGACGTAACAAATGGGTGTTGTTTCAAGCCACTGTTTGTTGTAATTTTCAGCAGTAATAGAAATCGAATAAAACCATATTAAATTTAAGAACCTTCTCTTCATCAAAAAGATATATGTAAAAAATGACAGACAGTCACAAACTAGGAGAAAAATTTCCAACACGTGTAACTGACCAAGGATTAGTCCCCTGTATATGTAAAGAATTCCTGTAAGTCAGTAAGAAGAGGACAGCCCAACTGAAAAACAGGAAGGAGATATGGAAAGCATTTCCTCAAAATGAGGAAGAGCTATGTAAGGCCAAGAAACTTTTTTTTAACATGCTCAACCTTGTACTGCTATGTAGTAGCAATAAGGATGAAATATATGAAAATACATTACTTCAAAAACCATCTAAATGCCATACTGTGAGGAATTTCCCTATTTTCCTTGAGCTACATTTTTTTCTACATTTGGAATCTTTTTTTTGCGTGTCATCATCCGTTCTTCCTCTCTCTTGCTCCTCCCTCCCTTTCTCTTTCTCTTCTCGTTTCTTTTTTTTTCTTCTGGAATGTGTATGCTTAGCTGCCAGGCCATTTCTTTACGTCTTGCTGATGCTCAGGCAGCTCTGAGTGGACACTCTTATTTTGAAGGCTGTAAAGAGTACAATGGTTAAGCTCTCAGGTTCTGGTGCCTGACTGCCTGGATTTGAATCCTGATTCAAATGGAATCGATTGTGTGACCTTGGACATGTTACTTAAAACTTTGTGCTGCTGTTTTCTTTTGTGTAAAATGGAGATAATATATTTCCTGTTATAGATTTGTTGTAAGAAGTAAATGGGTTGATACAAGTATAGCACAATACACTTTGACAGTTATTTGCTCAGATATTGATTTCTTGACTCTTCCCAATATATCTGAGACCAGTTTGTTTTCTCCACTAAGTTGCTCTTTGTGGGCTATTTCTTATTTTATTCACTTTTCTACAGCAAGACGGAATGGGAGCCCTCATTAGGCTGTATGCAATTTTGTTTAGAGTACCTGGACTCTCCTCTATCTTCTGAGACTTTTGTGCAAGATCCTGCTCATTCTGTCTGCTTGGGAAATGTGTCCTGTTCCCACAGGGTGGGGAGATACCCTCTAGCTTCAGATCATTTACCCAATACAGTGTGAAACCGTGGTTTTCACTTCCAGTGAAGTGCCAGCATCTTTATTTACTTCGTTATACCTGGCCTTTTTACCTATTTCTACTACTTTACCTATTTCTACCTCTTCTCACTTGTAAGGAGGGAAAAAAGCATTGTCCACTCAGTTCCCTTTTTTCCAGACATGTGGATAATCTCAAATGAAGATTTCTTACATGTGATAAGAAATCTCAGAAACTTTCAACTCATCAGTATCATCTTTGGGGAAGAGGGAATGTCCTAGATCATTTCCTTTGTTGGCCACCAGTTCTTTTCTTTGAAAAATTACTTTTAGTTGTATCTGGTTTCCATGTTAGATGGCTTTTGTTAAAAAAATGTTTTTGTTAGTTTTGACTTCCTTTAAGCATCTCCCTAAGTCTTGGGTGTTGGAAATTCTGTGTTGCAGTTTCACTCCACTGTCTTAACCAGGAGTCAGCCGCTCAATTTTTAGACCTGCTTTTGTAGTGATTGTATTTTTCCTTCTCCCTGTAGCTGAGCTGAGTTTGTGGGTTTTCCTGTTTTCTATTATTTTTTAGTAAGAATTACTGGCAGTGTCCCAAATTTTGTAAGCTCTTGTAAGCAAAAGACTGAAATAAAATTGCCTAACTCCCTTTTTAAATCTGCAACATGTTTGTCCTTTCTCACTTTTTAAAAATCTGCTTAAAATTTGTTTTTAAAATCTGCTTAAATGTCTCTGTTTTCTTCTTCTTTTTCCTTTTTCTGTTTTCATTTTTTTTAATGTCTTTTCCCCACTAATCTCAGATTTTACCTTCCATAAAAGATTTCCAGTCCTCACACTCGATTCCCTGTGCTCTGACGCATTTCTCAGAAGTCAGTAGGAGCACGGAGGTGGTGTCTGCCCTGGGTGTTGTGGTGCCCCCGGGTCACCGCGCGCATCCCCCCGGCTGCCGGAAGGGCTGGCAGCTGAGGGGTCTCATCTGAGTCCTCTGGGAATTCCCAATAACTAAAGAGAGCCTCTTTGCCCAAGGTCACCCCCTTCCTGAGGGAACCTACATGCAGTGACCTGTGGATGTGGCCCAGCCCCCTTGCTTCAAGGCAGGACAACTGTGAAGAGCTCTCCCGGCTCCCCAGCCCCTGGTAGGATCGGCTGAGGCCGCTGTGGCAACCACATTACAGTGCTGTCTCTCTCAGTCCTCCCTCCCACACTCCTCACAGATCCTGTTTCTGAGAGCATTCCTAATGACTCTCCCTCCTACAGATGTGAACCTTGGGGTCTGTTTCCTGGGGAACCCAACCTATGACAACAGCTTTTCCCCCAGATTTAAAATACAGGACTGTCATATGTGTATATACATGAAGAAAGAGAATTATAAAGCAAGTGGGACAAAATGCTAACAGCTGGTGAATCTGAATGTAGAGTATATGGGAGTTCTTTCTACTACTCTTGCAACTTTTCTGTAAGTGTGAAATTATTATAAAATGAAAGTTTAAAAAATTAGGACAAATATCAATTACCTGAAGATGCTTAAGTGTAATCATGTGCCAAGGCAGTGAAATTGTTTAGGTTCCAAACCCGTAATTCTGCAAAAGGTAAATATCAACTTAATCACTATGAGATTTTTCTATCTTACCAGTCCGTTATCTCACTGAATATTTTCTGTGATAGATTTATTTATTTTTAAAAATTAATTGTGTTAAGGAAGTGACTTAATTTACTTAAATTACACCTGAAAAGATTTTGTCAATAATTGTAACAATGTTTATTAGATGCTGAACAATCAGTGGAACAGTTCTGGCATTTGTTTAACTTATGTAGCATTTCAATTGCAAAATGTGCTGTCGCATTGCTAATGTCTGATAGTTAGGAGATCAGTTCTACATCTCATCTAAGAAATATCACAGGGTTCACCAGTTCTGCTTTGTGGTATTATCTGAGTGGTACAGGCTCAACGAGATCTACAGCTTCTCTGTAGATAGTTTCTACAAGGTACCCACCACCTGGGTATCTAAGCACTCATCTCCCAGTGACTCAATAGCATCGTTTTCTGCAGCATCTGCACTCTTTCCTTTGAGGCTTCTCATTCACACACTAGCCCTTCTTGGCTTGTAACTTCACAGTTGCATTGATAAATAGCTTATGATACCAAAGGGACTTCATTTCCACCAAGGAACTGAATGTGTGTTCTCCCCTTCCACTTGCTTGTGAAATCCAGAAATAAGTGTTATACAATCACCTAATTTAATTAAGCACACTTCACATCCAGTGTTGTGCTGTCTGATACTTTAAAAATTTCTAAATGCATCTCCATAGACTCACTAGGTTCTAATTGCTTTCCTTCTTGCCCTGTAAGATTACTTAGTATAGGTTTTTTAACATTTTAGCTATTCTAGGCTAGAATGCATCTCCAAATATGCCAGATATTTTTTCTTTCACAATTTTAGGTATTCTTCTGTTTTCCTCACACTTTACTTCAAAATTGACTTCCCAGAATTGTTATTTATCTATTTCTCTGATGTCAAAAACCTACATCCACAAGGATGATTTTGCTACTGAATTCTGAATGATAATAAAAATGGTTCCTAATGAAATCACACAAAAAGTACATAGATGATCTAAGCCTCAAATCATTACTGTTTGCCAGTATTCTAAAATCCCCAAATCCAAAATAAGTCCTTTTAATTATTCATTTTCATGTGAAGTTATAAGAAAAGGAAAAGTTAGTGCCGTGAAGTTTTTAAGCTCTTCCGTATCTTTGGCCTATGCCGTACTTGCTCCGTTGCCGTGTAGTTCCTTTTGCCTGGAATAATTTCTCCCTCTGCATTTGTCAGGATCCTAGCCACCCTCCAAAGCCTTGTTCAACTTTTACTTCCTACTTGAGACTCTTTTTTATTGCTCAGGTGCACATTGATTTTTTTTCCTGCTTAGAATGTCTCCATTCTAAATTATTTAATATAAGAAAGTTTGGTATGTAATTGTTCTCTACTTGTTCACTATAACCTCTGTGCTAAACTTATTTCCCTTGTCAGGCTATAAAGTTTTTGAAGTCAAGGACCATATCTTACACCATTGCTTTTCAAGCTTTTTTTCTTATATAACCCCTAAAATGATTTTGAAAAATTATATACGTCCTTACACATTTCTAAGTTGACATGTGAAGTTTTATCATGTTATAAGTAATTGCAAGGGACCGCAATAAAGGCAAAGACATTAAAGACAAAAGAAATCAAAACAAAACTGTTATATGAGACTTTTAAATTTATCTAAAGTAATCTAAAAACTATTGCAATTGACACCTGTAGTCATTGACACATGAAGTCTTCAGCTTTAGAAATTTTACATCATTCCCTTTTCTCCTTGAAGTCATATTTCCATTCCACATCCCTCACTGAATTTTATCCTAATAGAAAGCATTTTTATGCCTGAAAGTCTTCTCTACATCAAATATGTAAATAAATTGAAATTATTTCTCTACAGTTGCTGTGACCAGGGCTTTAAGTGATAAAATATTCCTTCTAGATTGACTTATCATTACAGATATTTTCATACACAGTCTATCAAAACCAAAACCACATAAATATATTATAAATTTTTATAAGTACCTATTGAACATAAAGAACACAATTTTATTGGAATACTTGTTTTTATGAGATACATAGAACTGTTCACTTACCCACATATGAATATTACTTATTGCTAGAAATAAGCAGGGCTCAGCATCAATTCTGTTTCTGTTTCACATTATTATAGATATAAATGCTGAGAAGGCTTGTTCACATAAAATTGTGGGTGGGAATTGAAGTTGTTTTATTATAGTAATGTCAATCAATTCTATGAATTTCTTCCAAGTAATGTGCCAAAAAGTACATAGTGATTTATTATAAAAATGTTTTCCATGTCTTTTCAACCATTAACTTGATTAGGTCTTTCTTCAATGTGTTGAAAGCAAAAGATTCGAAACGACCAACTTAGAGATCTGGTAAACAGTCATTAGGAGTAATTTACTTTCTCAATTTCTGGGTATAATACCAAAAAGCTTTTACTAAAATTTATCAATGCCTATTGATTATAATGGTTACACTTTAATGTAGCCCAGTATACTCAGAAACTGTGGATAAAGTAAAAACATTGATTACAATATACCTGTCAGTACAATAATCTTTTGGAGAAAATCATTTTTGTGTCATATGCTGTAAACCTATCTTCATCAACTCTTCACTGCAGATTTGGTTCCTTCCATTTTTGGAAAATATTTGCCATATTTACCTAGTTGACAAAACCAACATTCATTGTCAAAACATCCAGCCAAATCAGATTTAAACTTTCTTTAAGAAACCATCTTACTTTATTTCTTCAAATAAACATGTAAACAGACATCAGTCCGGCTGTGTCCACGCTCCTGAATTCTTTTCCTCAGCTAGAGCGCTAAGGAGTGGAGCTTTGTCCTACGTTCCTTGTACCGATACAGTGAGGTGCCCCTGCCTCTTGTTCTTTCTTTGCTCTCCTCCAATGGGACACTTCCCAGCAGTGATGCATTCTTTGACAGTATGTGGGGGATGAAAAGCACAAAGACATCAAATGAAAGTTGCCAGCTGCCCTGCCCCTCCATACTATAATGTGTCCATCCGAATACCAAACATCCCAGTAGGGACCAGCATACCCTGTTACCGATGCCATGTGTTGTTCATTAAAAGGAATGTATATAAGACAACAAACTTTGAAGCCCTACTTTGGGTTTTTCCTGCCTTAATTAAAGGAGGCTTCTCCAAACCAGTCTTCTTTACTATTGTTTGGTGCCTTAGAAGCTCTTATGCTTGCACTATAAGGGAAGATACACCATTATAACATGGATAAAGGAGATGTCTTTGTCAAGTGGGAGAAGATTGGTATGAGAAGGAAGGACGAAAGAACCAGCCTGAGGCTTCTATGCTGTTGCATTCTCAGGCAGATCGGTTTCAGAAAGAGCATATATAGAAGCTATGGATCTGGACATGCTTCCTTTAAAACTGTCTGTGCCCACCTAGCCCTTGGGAAGGCTTTACCCCCCATGCAGTGCATGCACCAGTTTGAAGACAGCGTTCTTATTCTTCTTATTGTACCCAATAACATGCTGAGATATAGTTCATACTAATACTTTATTTAAATAGTAGTTAATGTAGGAATGAAAGTACAACTGCAAAAACATTAAATTCAGCAGAAATAGAAGAAATATCAGTTTGTTTTCCTTGGCATAGTCTTTTATGTTGACATTTTTAAAAATTTTGTTAAAAAGTTCTTTCTTTCCAAATAGTCTATACGTTTCTGATTTGTTTCACGTAGAACACATGAAACTCACATTGCAGTACTAAGTTCTTTTATATACTTATTAGAATAATTATAGTTGTCATTCCTGCTTTACTAAATTTCATCTGAATATGTTTCACATTTTCAGACTATTTCTATATTATGTTGTATCTTATTTTGTAATGTTTCAAATAATAAAGCTTATAAACTAGAACTGTTGATGGGAGAAAGGGCTAGAATCCAAGTTGCCTCTTTAAAATCTGCTGGAACTTGTCAGTTATTATAAAGCAATATCTTAAAATGATTATTATTCATAGGTAGCCATTGGCAGATGATTTATATTTTATAGACCTAATGGCTCTTCACTAAAAATTGTGAGCTACATAAAAACATTACTGTTTTTTTGCCAAAGTAAATCTTAGCTTTGTGTTGTTGACAGAAGACACTTCCAAGGCAGGATCGAAACAGGAGCAGTGCGGAGACATTCCGTTGCCCAGTGGAAACGTGTCATCCCAGGAAACACCACCCCTCAAGGCTAATGCTTGGAAATCAACAGAGGTAGGAGGCACTGTAGTAGTTCCGTACTGCCGCTGTAACAAATTACCCCAAACTGCATGCCTTAAATCAGCATGAATTATATTATCTTAAAGTTCTATAGGTTAGACGTCTGACAGGCTGCACTGGCTGAAATCAAGGTGTCCACAGGGCTGTGCTCCTTTCTGGAGCCCCTAGTTTGTTCTCTTGGCTTTTTCCAGCTTCCTGAGTTCTAAGTGAAACCATTCTTGTCTTTTAACTTTGGTTCTGGTGCCTTTTGTTATACAGTTTTAAATAAGATAAGGTTACATTATCAAAGTTTTCTTTTATAGTTTGTGCTTTTAAAAAATCTTATTTAAGAAATTCTTTTTTATACCAGTACAATAAAGGTCTTTTGTTGTTTCTTCTAAATATTGAAATCCTGTGCCCTCTAGAAATTTACTATATGGTGCAATATAGAGGTCTTATTTTATTTGTACCCCTGTGAATAAACAATATTTAATTTAATGAATAGCCCATCTTTCTCTACTCATTTTTAAAAACACTTCATTGTGATATAATTATAGACTGTCAGGAAGTTGCAGAAATACTAGAGTCCCACATACCCTTCAATGTTGACATCTTCTAGAGCTGTAGCACAATACTGAAATCAGGAAATGGATGTTGGTATGTTACTGCCAACTAGACTACAGACCTTATTCAGTTTTCAGATTTTCAACTCAGTGTTCAATTTTTTAACCTGCATTTGTGTGTATGTAGGTTCTATGCAGTTTTATCTTAAGTATAGATTCATGCAACCAGCCCCCAAATCAAGATACAGAACCATTGTATCCCCACAAAAGAAGTCCCTTGTGCTACCCACCCTTCTCACCCCCAACAACTCTTTCCCCTGGTGACTGCTAATCTTTTCTCCATCACTATGGTTTTGTTATTTCTAGAATGTTCTGTAAATGAACTCAGACAATTCTGTAACCTTTTGAGATAGATTTTTTTTTTCACTCAGCATAATGCTCTTGGGATCCATTCAAGTTGTTGCGTGTATCAATAATTCATTCCTCTCTATTGTTGAGTAGCATCTCATTGTATAGATATACCAGAATTTATTCAACCATTCACACACTGCAGGATATCTAGCTGTTTCCACTTTGGGGCTATTTATGATTAAAGCTGCTGTGACCATTTGTGTACAGGTTTTTGTATGTGAAGTTTTCATTATCTCTGGGATAAATGTCTAGAAGTTATATGATAAATGCATATTAAGTTTTGTAAGAAACTGCCAAACTATTTTCCAGAGTGGCTGTACCATTTTACGTTCCCACCAGAAGTGTACAAGGAGAGATTCAGTTTTCTGGCATCCTTACCAACTTTTGGTATTACCACTATTTTTATTTCAGCAACTCTAATAGGTTTGTAGTGGTATCTCATTGTGTTTCCCAAATGACTCATGCGGCTGAACATCTTTTCATGTGCTTTCTTGTGCCATCATAACTTCTCTTTGATCAAATACATGTTCATATTTTTGTCCATTTTCTCATTGGGTTGATTGTTTTATACCATTGAATTTTGTGAGTTCTTTGTATATTCTGGATGCAAGTCTTTCATCAGAATGTGATCTGCATATATTTTATTCCAGTCTGTGGCTTGTCTTTTTTTTCTCTTACTTTTAACATGTCTTTCTAAACCGAGCAAAAGTTTGACATTTTGGTAAAGTCTGATTCATCTAACTTTATTTTATGGATCAAGTTTTTGGGGTCATTTGTAAGAACTCTTTGCCTAACCCAAGATCATGTAGGTTTTCTCCTATTTTTCTTGTAAAAGTTTTATGGTTTTATGTTTTACTTTAAGGTCTGTGATCTATTTTGAATTAATTTTTGTATAAGGTGTGTATAAGGTTGCAGTTCTTAAGAAAAAAAAATTTTTTTTTGCCTACAGATGTCCAGTTGTTTCAATATCATTTGTTGAAAAGACTTTGATTTTACCATAATAGGCTTTCATGTGGGTGTTCCTTATCTCTCATCGTTACTCTGCAAGACTCGCCAGGAGGAGGTCTTTCATCTACATGTAATTCCAAGAAAGTTTTGTCTGGTTCAAATACTTCCTACTGTTTATTTTTCATTTTTCTCTCTTTCTTGGGCTCTTCTTGTCTGGATATTAGTAATTGTCTATCTTCATGTCTTTTAACTTTATAGTTTTTATTTCTTCATTGTTTTTCTTTTTTCTAGAGTGTCTCAAAATCTGATCTTCCGATTCAATAATTTGTTCTCAGCTATCTATCTATTCCACTATTTATTCCATCTGTGTTCTCTATTTCAACTATTCTATTTTTATAGTTGATACTTACTATTTCTATTTCATTCTTTTTATTGAGTTTGTTCCTGTTTCATATTGCTTGTATCTTATTTATTTTAGTATGTTTATTAAAGTTATGTTAAATTCTTGGTCTGTCTTTTCTAATATCTGTGCTTCTGATGAAACCTGTAATTCAGTTTTTTATTTTTCTTTTGAAATAGCTTTGATCCTTAAATGACTAGCTACACCTAGGGGTTACGGCTGCTCCGTCTGGGACTGCTTAAGGTTGGTCCTTAGTCTGTATCCGCCCTGTCAGCTTAAGGGGAGGTGGCCGGCAGTGGCCTCTAGTGTGGAGAATACATCTCTCTCCTCCCCTCTTTCTCCAAGAATAGCAGAGTTAATCATTCCTCACTTCAAGGATCAGTGCCTCAAGTTGAGCCTTTATCCTTAGCACCCCAAGAAGCAGCAGCTTTAGTGGGAGACACTCTTAAATTGTAAACCACCTGCCCTGGGGGTTTAGAAGAGGAAGGCTGAAGACGTATCTTCTCGTCTGCTGGCCAGTCCCCACTGATCTTTCCCATCTGCTTACCCCTCAGGGCCTCTGCACTAACCAGAGACACTCCTGCCATCTGAGTCACAGCAGGTTCCAAGGCGAGGGTTCCACCAGCTTCTTCCAACCTTCCTCCCAGGCTAAAGCCGACCCGGCGCCCTCCTCCACTCACACAGACTTGTCCTTCAGCTCAGTCCCTCCGTCTCCTCAGCAGCCGCTCACAGTCTTCTTCTCATTCTGATGTCATCCCTTTATTGTATCTTCAGGGTTGATCCTGAGGGCTGGGCTGCCAGAACCAGAACGTGCCCTGTTCTTCAGTGCTGCCTGACCTTCTCACACGTACACCTGCTTACTCTCGTGTGCACTTTCACATAAGAACATACATCTTTAATTCGGGCATATATAGTGCTCCAAATATTTTTTCTCTATTTCCTTGTAATTTTTTTTCTGCTTGATGTCCATTAGATATATATTGGGCTACTTAATATTCCATTTTCCATGTCTTTCAACTACTTTAAAAATTTTTACTGTGTCTCATTGTATTCCCATGTTGCACTTTAGGTAATTCATCAGAACCGTGTTCCAGTTCATTTTTTCTCCTTTCACCTGTGCCCACTGTAGAACATTTCCTGTCCATCGAGTGTTTTATTTTGATTTCTCACTGCTTGTTCATATCCATTTGTAGTTATTCCACCTCTGCCTGTTTTTGTTTCTTCTTTTCGTATCCCCTTAAATTAATGCTATCCTTTCTAGTGTCTTCTGGAGGACTCTCAACATACTTAGTTTTAAATACTCATTAGACTTCATGGTTTCCTTTCGGCGGGAGTGAATCTGTTTTCTTTCTGTTTTTGGAATATAGCTTTGGGAGCTGCTCTTGAGTGGCTCAAGTCCTCTTTCTTTCTGCCTCTCTGAGTGTCCTTACCCTTCCCTGCCTACCAGGTCTTCATTTGCCTCCTCCTGACGCCTGGACTACCTGTTCACAGTCAGGACCTACGTGGGCAGCCGGGGCTCCTTTCCTTTGCTCTTGTCAGAGCCGTTGCAGACCCGGTTCCCAGACCAAGTGATGAGGCCATGGGTCAGTTGCTGGTGACGTTCACTTGGTGCCCCTCACCTACTTGGGCATATGGCTCCTCACTGTGAGAAGCCATAGTCCCAGGCTGTGGTTGATGCCTGGTTCTGTCAGCTTCCTCTGCCGAGGCCCGGGCATAATTTCAAGCAGTAAGCCCATATTCGGTACTCCTCTCATGGATGGGCATTTTAAATCTGTATTTATTTGCTTCTCAGGAGTTGAGCTCCTGGTTTTCTCTGACTTTTTCTGGATCTAAAACCCCAAAGGTCCGCAGTTTCAGCCTCCTTACCATTGTTTCTGCTCATGGTCTTGTCTCTGACGATCTCCATCTTGATTTTGAGCATGACTGTGTCTTTAATTTTCACATTTGTCTTTTCTCTGTCATTGCCATGTGTTTGGAGAAGGAACATATCCCCAAAGTATGAACTTATAGAACCATATTAACTGGAAATCTGCTCTATTCAGGACTATATGAAATTATCTGATTCATTTATTTTTCTGTTTTATGTTTTTGTTCCTCCTACTGGAAGGAAAGCTCCTTGAGAGTAAAGACTTTTAGTCCTACTCATTACTGAATCTTCAGTTGCCAAATTTTTGTTAATGAAGAAATTAATGAATAGTAGACACCCAATATTAACTTTCTTGTGTCTTTTTTCTATGACAGAAGGTTATTTGGTCTTCTGCGCAGAGCGCTTTGTTTGGTGTCCCTGCCTCGGTTCTTACAAGGGAGGAGCTGAGGATTTACTGACCCTCTATTACCTCATTTTCTAGCAGCTCAGAAAAGTACATAAAATTAAATTTTTACTGTTTCTTAATTGCATAATAGCCCACAGATTGAAAATATGTAGCTTATTTTAAAAGATGATATTAAGTCAAAGTGATTTTTAAATTTAAGATCAGTTTATTTGCCTCTGCTGGCTTTTAAGAGCAAAAATAGACTTGAATAATCTTATGTGCTTTGGAGCCTAACAAAGACATAAAATGCTACCTAGTTTTTTTATATCAGACTAGAAGTCTCTTCGTTATTGTTTTTCCTTACTTTAGAGGAACCCACTGTAATTGATTTACAACATTCCCTATCTTATATCAGTGAGCAAAAAATGGTGCCCTTCTCTCAAAATAAGTTTAAACATGGATTTTCCTCTTTCAAAGCATTGTTACAACACTATTCCATCATTCCTGTTGACAGCATCTCCTCTTATTACTGTCGGGAACATTTGATGCAATCCAGCATGCTCTCCTCAGTGATCTGCTTTTGTAGCAGAAGACAAAACCTACTAAGTTGAATAGTAAATCTAATTGTTGTTGCCAAATGTACTGCATCTATTAAAATTCTCATGTTCTTAATACAGAAAGAGAAAGAAATTGTTGATTTCTTAGACAGAATGAGGGATGCTTAAAAATATCTTTCAAAAAGTTTAAATAGAAACCTCTTTAATTGTTCTCTTTCTACAAATGAAAGAATTATTTAAAAGCAATAAATAAAGTTCTTAACAGAACAGGGCTTTCAAAAGCAGAACAGTGGTTGCCTGTGATACTTTCAAAACTAAGGAAAGCCTTTAAATTTATGATACTGAGACATAGATATGTTTTTTTCTCTGCATATTGTCCAGAATTTTTGTTATTAAATTTGCTAATTAGTAAGGCTATTTGTAGCTTTTCACCACTTCAAAAGACCACCTTCTTTTCTTTTTTGAGGAGATTTAACAATGAGGGTTATGTTTTTGGGGGACACAACTGTTTCCATAGCAGCAAATAGGGATGCTGTGTATTGGTTAACACAAAATTAAAGCCGACCAAAGCCTTCAGTCTAGTTGTGAATTACTAAATTGCTAGTGGTGGAAGATAAATGTTTATTTCCTACTGCCTCCAGTTATTATTTTGCTAAATGAAGGGTAAACAAGCTTTATCCTTGGATTTATTAACATAGCATTTCTTATATTTGCAAAACTGTGAACTCAGCAAAGCTGTTAGAGAAATGGAAGTTATCCTTATTCTAAGTATGTTAATCAATAGTATCATCCTTTTACCTGTTTTCTGCATCATTGCTTTATGCTTAAAAGTCCTTTATTTTCATGTTTGGACTATTACTCTTTTGAAATTAAAAAAATGCTTACTGAAAAAAGTATAAACAATACGAAAGGGTGAAGAGTAAAAAACGAAATTTCTTCTTCTCTGTACTCCTGCAGTACTTTAGGAAGTTTGGAGGGAAATTTTCTGTGTCCACACATTTCTTTTACCTAAATGAATTCATTTAATGTATACAGCTCTGCAGCCTGCTTTGAACTGAGCCTTGTATCTTCTATGTAATAAATGCAATCATTTAATGTATCTTGTTCCAAAACATGCTTTTGTTCACTAAGCTGTATATTATGGGTATATTCTGTATCAGCACATAAAGCTGTGCTGCATTCTTGATTATCAATGAATCTTAATTTATTTAGTCATTCCCTGTTGGTAATCAGTTAGGAATTTTTCATGTTTTTGTCTATTAAGAGCAATATTGTAATGATGACCCTTACACATAGATTTTTATGATGCTGTCCTTTTATGAAGTGTAATTGCTGCAAGGTTATATTTATTTTTAGTTTTGAAAAATACTGCCAAATTGTCAGCCTGAAAGTTGCACCAATTCATATCCACCAAAGTTATCCCTTTATCTTTGCAAATACTGAGTATTATCAAATTTTTACATTTTTGTCAATCTGAGAGGGAGAACAGTTTTGTTTGAATTTGTTTTTTTGTAATTATATGTCCGTTTGAACAACCTTTCATGTGCTTATTGGGCATTTGTGTTTCTTCTTATCATTGACTGCATTCATGTCCTTTGCTTTTTCACTTGGTTTCTCATCTTTTTCTCCTCAGTTCTAAGAGTTATTTGTCATTGTCTGGGGGTTTATTCACTTTCAGATTTTTGACTTTTGACTTTACAGGGTTCTTTTTTGGCCTTTGTAAAGGAAAAACACACTCCTCCTCCTGTGTTTCTTCTTTACTCTCACACTACTTCAGACTTCACTTCTGACACCAGAGATGGGGTTTTCCACACACCAGGCACTTCTCTGACACCAGCTGGGTGTCCCTCAATTTACCTCACTTCTGCCACTGTCTACCTGGAGACAGCGTCAGATCCCACAGGTTAAGGGCTTAATCCACAAAACTTCCAAACTTCCATCCACCTCCCACCTCAGATGCCAGTTGCAAGCCCAGGTTGTCACCTCTGCTCCTGACCAACTGCTATAAATCAGGGTCCCCATGATCCTTTTCTTGGGTTTGTTCATTGGCTAGAACAGTCACAGAACTCAGGGAAACACTTACTAATATATTGCATAATAAAAGATACAAATGAACAGCCAGATGAATAAATACATAAGGTAAGGTTCATAAGGTTCTGGGTGCAGGAGCTTCTGTCCCCACGGAGTTGAGATGCATCACCCTCCTGTCATGGAGATGTATTTAGCAATCCAGTAGCTCTTCAGACCTTGTGCTTCAGGGGTTTTTATGGAAGCTTCATCATGTAGGCACGATTGGTGAGTAACTCAGTCTTTAGCCCCATCCCTTTCCTGAGGTATAGGGCTGAAAGTTCCAAGCTTCTAATCTTGATCTTTCCAGTGACCAGTCCCCGTCTTGATAACCCTCTAGCAAGACTGATAGAGAAGACCCAAATCACCAATACCAGGATGAAATAAGATATCCCTGCAGTTCCTGTAGCCATAAGAGGACAATAAAGAATTATTACCAATAACTTTATGTTCATAAATTTGACACGTTAGAAGAAATAGAACAATTTCTCAGAAAGCATAAACTACCAAAACTCACTGAAATAGAACCTGAATAGTCCTATAACCATTAAAAATTTTGATTTTGTAGTATAGTCTCGTGAAAAAGAAATCTCTAGACATAGATGGTTTTACTGGAGAATTCTACCAAATGTTTAAAGAAGAATTAACATCAGTTATACAGTGCCTTCCAGAAAATAGGAGGGAACACTTCCAAATTCATTTTATAAACAGTATAAAAAAAAAGAAAATACAGATAATTATCTTTCATGAAATTAGATGCAAAAATCCTCAAAAAATATTAGCCAGTTGAATCCAGGAATGTACAAAAAGAATTATACACTAGGACCTAGTGGAATTTAATCCATGAATGGAAGGCTGGGTCAACATTTGAAAGTCAATCAATTCATCATATCAACAAATGAAAGAGGAAAAATTGTAGAATTATGTCAATTGATGCAGAAAATCACCTGACAGAATTCAACATCCAATTATGATAAAAACTCTTAGCAAACTAGAAACAGAAAGGAATTTCCTTAAGTTGATAAAGTTCATCTACACAAGCCTACAACTAGCATCAGACTTCATGGTGAATGCCTTCCCTCAAGATCAGAAACAAAGCAAGGACTCTTCTTCAGTATAACACTGGCAGTTCTAGCCACTATAGTAAGTCAAGAAGCAGGCATGCAAACTTTAAATGAAGGAATAAAACTATACTTTTTTACAGATGACATGATTGCATAGAAAATTTCAAGGAAATGACAAAAAACAAACCTCATAGAACCAGTAAATAAATTCAGCAACATTGTAGGATACAAGATTAAATACATAAATTAATTGCATTTCTATATACTAACAGTGAACATGTGGAAACTGAAATTAAGACATATGCCATTTACAATCACTCCCCCAAAAGAAAATTCTTAGGTACAGTTGTAACGAATTATTTATAATATCAGTATGCTGAAAATTATAAAATACTGATGAAAGAAATTAAAGACTAATTAATTAAAGGCATACCATGTTCATGGATTAGTAGACACATTATAGTAAAGATGTCATAGTAACAATACTTCTAATTATAGATATAATGCAATTCCTATCAAAATTCCAGCAAAGTTTTTTGAAACAGATAATCTTATAAATTTTATATGGAAAGGCACAGGCTCTAGAATAGCTAAATCCGTCTTGAAAAGGAAAAATAAAATGGGAGGAGCCATTCTGTCTGACATTAAATCCTCAAGAGAATGTGGTATTGATGGAGCAATAGACACTTAGGTCAGTGGAACAGGATAGAAAACCAAGAAATAAACTCACACAAATATGGCCAACTGATTATTTTTTACAATGGTGCAAAAGAAATTCAATGGAAGGATAACCTTTCAACAAATGATATTGGAGCAACTGGACATTCATAGGCAAAACCATGAACCTCAACTTAAACTTTATACAGAAATTCACTCCAAATGGATCAAGAGACTTAAATCTTCATCACAATTAAAAATTTTTTGGTTTGCAAAAGACCCTGTTAAGAGGATGAAAAGACAGGCTACAAACTAGGAGAAAATATTTGCAAACCACATATCCAACAAGACTAATATCTAGAGCATAAAAAGAACTCCCAAAACTCAACAGTTAACCAAACAATCCAATTAGAAAATGGGCAGATATGTGAGCAGTCACTTCAGCAAATACAGATGGCAACTAAACTCATGAAAAGCATCAGCATCCTGAGCCATTAGGAACGTGTGATCTAAACACACGATGAAATATCACAATGAAATATAAAAAATAAAAATATGGTGGCAACACGAAGTGCTGGTGAGCATGTGGAGAAACTGGATCATTTATATATTACTGCTGGGAATGTAAAATGGTACAGCTACTTTGGAAAACAATTTGATGGTTTCTTTTTTTTATTTTTATTTTTTATTAAGGTATTATTGATATACACTCTTATGAAGGTTTCACATGAAAAAACAATGTGGTTACTACATTTGCCTATATTATCAAGTCCCCACCCAGACCCCAATGCAGTCACTGTCCATCAGTGTAGTAAGATGCCACAGATTCACTATTTGCCTTCTCTGTGCTACACTGTTTTCCCCGTGATCCCCCACACCATGTGTACTAAACATAATACCCCTCAATCCCCTTCTCCCTTCCTCCCCACACACCTTCCCCCACCCCTCCCCTTTGGTAACCACTAGTTCCCTCTCAGAGTCTCTGAGTCTGCTGCTATTTTGTTCCTTCAGTTTTGCTTTACTGTTATACTCCACAAATGAGGGAAATCATTTGGCACTTGTCTTTCTCTGCCTGGCTTATTTCACTGAGCATGATATCCTCCAGCTCCATCCATGTTGTTGCAAATGGTAGGATTTGTTTCTTTGTTATGGCTGAATAGTATTCCCTTGTGTATATGTACCACTTCTTATTCATCCATTCATCTACTGATGGACATTTAGGTTGCTTCCGTATCTTGGCTATTGTAAATAGTGCTGCAATAAACATAGGGGTACATATGTCTTTTTGAATCTGAGAAGTTGTATTCTTTGGGTAAATTCCTAGGAGTGGGATTCCCAGGTCAAATGGTATTTCTATTTTTAGTTTTTTGAGGAACCTCCATACTGCTTTCCACAATGGTTGAACTAGCTTACGTTCCCACCAGCAGTGTAAGAGGGTTCCCCTTTCTCCACATCCTCGCCAGCATTTGTTGTTCTTAGTCTTTTGCCATCCTTACTGGTGTGAGGTGGTATCTCATTGTGGTTTTAATTTGCATTTCCATGATGATTAGTGATGTGGAGCATCTTTTCATGTGTCTGTTGGCCATCTGAATTTCTTCTTTGGAGAACTGTCTCTTCATATCCTCTGCCCATTTGTTAATTGGGTTATTTGCTTTTTGGGTGTTGAGGCATCTGAGTTCTTTATATATTTTAGATGTTAACCCCTTATCGGATATGTCATTTACAAATATATTCTCCCATACTGTAGGATGCCTTTTTGTTCTGTTGATAGTGTCCTTTGCTGTACAGAAACTTTTTAGTTTGATGTAGTCCCATGAGTTCATTTTTGCTTTTGTTTCCCTTGCTCGAGGAGATGTGTTCAGGAAGAAGTTGCTCATGCTTATATGCAGGAGATTTTTGCCTGTGTTGTCTTCTAAGAGTTTTATGGTTTCATGACTTACATTCAGGTCTTTGATCCATTTCAAGTTTACTTTTGTGTATGGGGTTAAACAATAATCCAGTTTCATTCTCTTGCATGTAGCTGTCCAGTTTTGCCAATACCAGCTGTTGAAGAGGCTGTCATTTCCCCATTTGTTGGTTTCTTATAAAACTAATCATGCAACTACCATATGACCTACCAATTGCATTCTTAGGCATTTATCCTAGAGATAGGAAAATGTATTTTCAGACAAAAGCCTATACACAGTGTTCACAGCAGCTTTCTTTGTAATAGCCAAAATCTGGAAACAACCCAGATGTCCTTTAACAGTAGTAAATAAACTATGATACATCTATACTATGGATGATATCAAGAATAAAAAGGAACACATTATTACATGCAACAACTTGGATAAATCTCCAGGATTTATGCCAGGTGAAAAAAAAAAGCTAATTCTAAAAGGTTATATCCTGTAAGATTCCATTTACATAGCATTCTTAAAATGTCAAAACTATAGAAATAGAGAACAGATTAGTGATTGTGGGGGGCAGGTTATGGTAATAAAAAGTCAAGAGGGTTCTTATGGTGATAGAAATGCTCTGTGTCTTGCCTATACCATTGTCACTATCCTGGATGTGATAATGTAAATAATGTTTTTTGTTGCTTTAGGGGAAACTGGTAAGGGTTCTCTGTATTAGTTCTTACAACTGAATGTGAATCTACAATGATTTCAAACTTAAAGTTGAACTATAAAAAGTGGCAATCACTTGGAAAATGGTTAGGCAGTTTCTAATAAAGTTATTATCCTATGATCTAACCATTCTACTCCTGTGTAAATATCCAGGAGTAGTGAGTGCATTTGTCTACAAAAAGATGTGTACAAGGATGTTCATAGTAGGTTTATTTATAATAGCTGAAATTTGAAACAATCTAAATGTCCATATACAGGAGAATGACTAAACAAATTCTGGTATATTCATACAATGTAATACTTCTTACCAAAAAAGCCTCCCAAAAACTACTCATATACACAAAATATGGATGAATCTCAAAAACATTATGTTAAGCAAAGGGGATCAGATACAAAAGGATACATAGTATATGATTACATTTGTATTAAATTCAAGAACAGGCACTCATTGATGGTGATAAAAGACAGAATACTGCCACTGGTGTTAGAGGATGGTATCAACCGGAAAGGATCTTGGGGAACTTTCTGGAGTGAAGAAAATGTGGTTACATAGGAATATATATAATATTAAAAGTTATGGAGCTCTACACTTAAGGTTTATACATTTTATTATATGTTAATTTTACATTATTTGAGTACTGTAAAAAAAATTCCATATCAACCAATCCCTACCAACTGTAGAAATTTTATCTGGATCCTCCTTCAGACAAATTGTAGAAAAATCTATTTTGACATGAGAAATTTAAAGTCTGAACAGTTTATAATTATTGATGACATTAAGGAGTTATTGTGAAGTTTATAAGTGTAAAATTATTGTTATGTTAGAGTTCTCATTTAGTGAGAGAGACATTGAAAGAAGTGATCTATCTAGGGTTTGCTTCACATAAAATACATGAGGAGTGGTAAGATAAAAGTGAAACAAGACTAGTCATGTGTTGATTGTTGTTTAACCTTTGTGATTGGATGGCTTATTATCTACTTCTGACTCCATGGTTAAAAGTTAAAATTTGTAAATATGAATAAAAGATGCACACAGGTAACATTATTACAAATAAAACACGAAAAGTGGTCACTGAGATAGAGTGTTCTAAGGATTCTCAAGGAGTGGTAGGGAAAGTGAATGCCCTAGGAATCATTGCTCGTCTACAACCGGTGTCTTCAGCAGGCAATGGGGATTCCCAAGGGTAGAAAACTACCCTGTGCTTAGTGAAACCCAAGTGTATAGGCAACTTATGTGTGAGTTCTTTCCAACCAACCATATGTGTTTATGAGGATATTAGCATGTAAGATACATTATATAAATTGGTCATCCACTGTAATAAATTGAGGCATGGGGTTCACTTTTCAACTTCTATGTGTTCTTTTGTTTTTTGAAGGACCTGATGTTATTTTGTGAAGATCCAAAGCTGCTTCTGCCGACAACTCCTCCTCCCATCATCTCATCAGCTACGTGGCTGTCAGGAGGGCAGGCAGATGTGTGTAACCTCTGTGATGCAGGTAGACTGGCTAAGACATAGAAACTTTACTAAGATATATGAGTATGGAACTGGGCTGGACATATTTTCCTCAGATTTTATTTTATGATCTATAGCAACAATGATTCTAATTTAACTTTGATAATGAGAGACAAGACTAGTGTGGATAAATTCAACCCACACATGATCCTATCATCTTATTTTACCATTTTTCAATGATTTTTCTCTTATTTTGCTTCCTTCCCCATTGTTTTTAGTTCAAGAAATATTAACTACAAACATTAAATCTTTTACAAATGGTTTGAAAAATCAGAAAAATTAGTTTTAGTTTCTTTTCTTATTTGTATTAACTTCTTTTTGACAGAGTTTAAATTATGACATTTTTCGGAAGCAAGCATTAGGTGAAAATGTGAAAAAGCAAGATGCATCGTATCCCAAAAGCTGGCTCATCGCCTCTTGAATAATTAACATTAGAGAAAGGCACACAATAAAATTCTACAAAACTGGCCTCCAGTTAATAATAAATTACACTATCAAATTCCAACTGGGCCCTACTGCTACTCAGGATCTGATTGATTCACTGTTGAGCCACTTCATCCTGTCCCTATTCTCCATGAACTCTCAATTTCAATACATTCTTTCTCTTGATTGTCTCAAAAAATAGGATAAAAGATCTTTTGCCAAGATGAGAATGAAATGTTCTCATTAGTATCTTTCATCCGCTTAAATCTTAGCTTTTATATTCATCCAGGCATCCTTTCCCTTAATTACAGAGGGAGCTCCTTGCATTCTGAGTTACATCTTCTTCATCTTTGAGTCATGCACCTCAACTTCACCCTTACATAGATCCCCAATATCCAAAATATAAAAACTATAGTTTGTTAGTAAAGATTTATTTTACAAGTGCACATTTATGTAGTTTTCATTTAAAACCAATTGTGAGAATGATGAGGAAATTTTAATAGACACAAAACAAGAATTCATGGGTTATGGATATTTGTAGTGTAAGGATGGCATTATTTATGTGGATAGTTAGTTCTAAGTGGTTACAATTTTTTAGACAGCTTGCTTTGTATTCTTAGAAAACACTTTATGTCAGTTGATCCAGATCCATAAGCTTGAAAGAACAGGAAGGAAAACATTTTTGTCTTCTAATATTGGCTACCTTCCCTCCCCAACATTTTTTTTAAGCAGCTATTTTTAGAGCACTTTTAAGTTCACAGCAAAACTGAGTGGAAGGTACAGAGATTTCCCCATACACCCTCTTCCCCCAAACGAGTACGACTTCCCTCACCATCAACACCCCCAACCAGAGTGCTGCATTTATTGCAATCAGTGAACCTGCATTAACACGTGATTATTGCTGAAAGACCATAGTTGACATTAGGGCTCCCTCCTGGTGTTGTATATTTTATGGGTTTGGACAAATGTGTAATGACAAGTATCTATCATTATACTCTCATACAGAGTATTTCACCGCCCTAAAAATCTTCTGTACTGTGCCCGTTCATTCCTCCCTCCGCCCAACCCCTGGCAACCACTGATATTTTAACCGTCTCCATAGTTCCGCTTCTTCCAGAATGTCATACAGGCGGAATCATACAGTATGTAGTCTTTTCAGACTGGCTTCTTTCATTTAGTAAAGTGCATTTAAGGTTCCTCCACATCTTTTCATGGCTTGATAGCCCATTTCTTTTTAGTGCTACATAGGATATACTAAAGGTATTTATCCATTCACCCACTGAAAAACATCTTGGTTGTGTCCAAGTTTTGGCAGTTATAAACAAAGCTGCTGTAAATATGTGTGCTGTTTTTATGTGGACATAAGTTTCCCCCTGACAACATTTTAATACAAGTGAAACTGAGTATAAATGAGCATCAGAGGCAACCCTTAACAGGAAAAATAAATCACAGAATGTGTGATATCTTTTTAATCTCAGAGATATCTTGCTAAAATACAGATCTTAGCATTTCATTTCCCAGCTTAAAAACTTTCAACAGTTTTCCACTGCCAGAAGGATGTCTAATTTTTTTTATTCTGTCATATAAGACTTCATGGTCTGGTTCCAGCCAATCTTTTTGTCCTCACCACCCAGTACTGGCAATATTCACAGTGCTCTCTGACATTCTCTTACTTGTCTGGTTTCTTCTCCTTAGATTGTCTTTGTTCAGGTTACTTCAGCTGTGTAACACATTGCTCTAAAACTTTGTGACATAAAATGACCCTTTATTCTGCACATGGATTCTCTGGGTCAGGAATTAGGACAGAGCACAGTGGGATGACTTCTCTCTGCTCCATGACGTATGTTTGGCCCTCAGCCCAAGAATGCAAAGGCTGGGACAGGAATCATCTGAAGGCTCATCCACTCGTGTCTCTGGTAGTTGATGCTCGCTATCAGCTGGGGGCCTCAGTTTCTCTCCGCATGAGTCTCTCCATTTGGTGGGCTAGTTTGGGCTTCCTCAGAGCATGGTGGCTGGGTTCCAAGGGTGAGCATCCTGTGAAAGAAAGGACCAGGAAGAAACTGAATAATCTGGAAAGCCATGCTGTGGTACTTCCTCTCCATTCAGTCATCAAGGCAATCACGCAGCCTTGCCCAAGTCCAGGGGGAGGGGATGTGGACTTCCACCTCTCTGTGAACATGTGTCAATGTTAAATTAAAAGAAAAGCATATGAGAATAGGATGGGTGTTAGTACAGTCATCTTTGGAAAATACAGTCTGCCACAGTCCTCCACCAAATTATAAATGCTTGACAAAATCCTCTTCAAACAACAGGACTCTGCTCAAATGTCACCACTGCTATTCAATCATTCTACACACTCATTTCCCCTTTCACTGTGTTCCCACAGGCCTTTGCCCACACTCCTAGTATAAAATTTATAGCTTTGTATCATAACTGTTTTATTTGTTTTTTAATTATATAACTAATAAGTAAATATGCTCTAATTTTTAAAAATTAAAACAATATAGGTAGAGTTAAATGCCCCCTTGACTTTCCTTTACCCCCACACAGTCCCCTCCCCGGAAGTAACTGTTATCAATGTGTCGGTTACTCTCCAGACCTTTCTCTGTGCATTTACTCATGTATATATACCTTTAGAATTATGTAGAATTGACTTTATTTTGTTTTGGAACATTATTCTGTATTTTTCTGAAACTCTTTTGTAACTATCACTTGGCAATCCTTCACAGATGTCAGTATTTAGAGATTACCCTTTTTTTTTAACTCTACACTGCCTGGATATTATAGATTATTTCCCTGCTGATAGGTACGTTGGTATTTTATACTTTTCACTGTTCCAAAATAATGCTTCATGGAATAGCTTTGTGCACATAAGTGAGTGTTTCTTGAGCGCGGATTCCTAGAAATGGAGTCCCTGGGTCATGGGGTTTGCCCATTTTCATTTTAATTAATATAGCCAAATAGACCCTCAAAATATCAATTCCAATTACACTGAATGCAATATATAAGACTACCTAGTCATTCACACCCTCACCAGCACTTGATATTTTTCAAGTCTTATCTTTTTACCACATGGGTAAAGTTTGCATGGCACAGTACATGTAATTTGCATATTTCCTTGTATTAGTTGGATATTTCTATTTCCTGTTCTGTGGACTGCCTGCTAATATCCTTACTCTGGTTTCCTTTTGGATTGTGTTGTTCATCTAAGTTGATTCTGTAGCATTTTTGCATGTGTTTTACTAATCTTTTCTACTATTTATGTTGCAAGTATCATCTTCCAGGCTGTGAATGGTCTTCCAACTTTAGAGGAGTTTTTTGTTTTGTGTAGTCAAATGTATTCCTCTTTTCCTTCAGAGCTTTTGTTTTTTGATTTTAAGGTTTTTCCCTATACTCAGTTCATAGTACATATTCATCCACTTTTTATTTTAATTGTTTTAGTTCTTTAATCAATCTGGATTTAAAGTATTTATGGATGGTTTTAGATAGGGTCAGTGGGTAGCCAGTTGTCTTAACATTTATTGACTGGTTCACTTCTCTGTACTGTTTTCAAATGACTCTTTAACCTGCACTAAGTAGTGTTTGTTTAACAACTCTATTCTGTTCCACTGATCAGTTCTATTCCTGGCCTGTTTAGTTTTTGTAACTGTTATAACAGGACATAGTATGAGTGTATCCCATTTTATTTAACCAGTGCAATATTAATGGACTATTTCCGTATTTTTGCTGTTTAAATGATGATGAAATATCTTTTGCCTTTCTCAAGTAGGCTTTTAATTTATATTTTTCATAATTTGATGCAGATACTAAAATACATTATTCTGAAGTTCTGTTGATAAATTCTGTCCAGTTCATTAAGTTATCCTATCAACAGGTGGTTATTTCCATGTTATGATTTTGGCAACTTTAGTCCAAGACAAAAATAAAGGAGGAAAGCCATTGCAGATGTAGTGTCCTCAGTGGGTCTCCTCTCCCTTTCTGTAGGTACCCGGTGTCCCACTGGCCCTATCCAGGTTTATAGTACCCACCCGCACCCACTGCAGTGCCCCATCTGGCCTTATTGATCCCAGCCCTTTCCTTCCCTCTCTGGACACCCTCTTGAATTTTGTGCTCATCATGCCTTGTTTTTCTCTACACTTTTACTACATATGTTTATACTCTAAACAATATATTTATTTTAACAAGCTTTTAAATCTTACCTTAATGGAGTCATCTGTGACTTAACTTTTATCACTCAATAATACTTTCTTAAGGTGCATCCATAAGTTTATATGGTTATCATTTGTTTTCATGGTTGTATAGTATTTCATTACATGCATATATTCAAATATCTTTATTCTACTCTAGAATACTATTATCAATACTGTGTATCAAGTTTTTATATTGCAAACAGTGCTGTTTATGAACATACCTGTACAAGCCTTCTGGTTTTCATGGACAAGAGTTTCTCTAGAGTATATATTTGGGAGTGAAATTGCTGATGCTTCAGTAGAGTAGGAGAATCCTCAAATTTACTAGATAATGCCACGCTGTTTTCCAAAGTTCTAATTGCTCTGTGTGCTCACCAACCCTTGATACTGTCATTTTCAGGAAACAAAATGGCTGATCTATTGGATAAGAATTGGGATCTCATTTGTTCTAGAGTGTTTGGGAGTTTTTTTATAATGGAATTGAGCATATTTTCGTATGTGAATGGCTCAGTCTTGTTTCCTCATCTGTGAAATGCTGTTCGTGTCTTCGCTTTTTTTCTATTTGGTTGTTTGTCTTTTTCTTAATTGATTTGTAGGAATTCTTTATCTATTCTGGAGGCTAAGCATTTCATTTTGTAAATACATTTTTCCAGTTTATGATTTGTGTCACTTTGTACAGAGTCTTTTGAAGAACAGTTCTCAATTTTAATGAGGTAGAATTTTATTCTTTATGGTTTGTACTTTTTTGTATCTTGTTATTTTTAAAAATTCTTTGCTCAAGACCATAAAGATGCTTCTTTATAGGCCCAAATTTTCACATTATCTGTGAATAATGGCAGATTTGTTTCTTTGTAAACTATATACTCTGTATTATATTTTCCTACCTAGCCATGCAAGGTAGAACCACCCAGTGCTAAATGAAAGTGTGACTGTCGCTTCCTAAACTTGGTCTATATCTTAAAGGGAATTATTTAAACATTTTGCCATTAAGACAAGTCTACTGTACATATTTTTGCAGATCTCCTTTCTTAATTTGTTCAGTTTTATCATGAACATATGTTAAATTTGCACCATTTTTAGCATCTATATTAATGGTTATAGGTTTTTCTCCTTTGAGCTAATTTTACAAATTAGTTGTTTTCCAAATATTAAAACATTAGCTTGATTTGCTAATGTTTTGTTTAAGAGTTTTGCATCTATTACCAAGAGTGAAATTAACCAGGATGGTCTCTTATCATATTCTCTTTGTCATGTTTTGATATTGAAATTTTGCTAGACTCATAAAAAGAATAGAAGAGTGCTTTTTTTTAATACTCTGAAATACTTTGTGTAGCGATGCCTATGAGGTGATGCAAGAAGAGTTTCGGTATTCTGTGAGTTCACTGTGAGGGGCTGGCAGAAGGGCTACAGCCGGGGAAGGCAGCTCTGCACCAGAATATGTGTGTCTCCCTGTGAAGGTAAAGGCCTGCTCCCCATATAATGGAGAGGTCCAATAGAATCAACCTGACACCAGGTAACTGGCCATTTTCTCTGGAAAATGGTGCCATGCTAGGGATACAGCATTAACCTCTACTGTTGATAGATTGGGTGTTCAGCAGTTGTGGTAGCCAGGTTACCTTGGTGAGGGGAAGTTCACATTGTCGAGCCTGTGCATGGCTTTCGTCTCTGCCACGTGGCCAGAGCCCATTGAACAAACACTGGAGTGACTAAGGAGAGAGGACAATTGATGGCAATTAAGCAGAGCATCTTGCTCACCTGATATTTTAGAGCATCTTCCACAGTAAGTGCTCCCTGGCAGGCATTTATATAGGACATGAATATCTTCACATAATGTGCACATACATCCTAAGAGGTCCATCCACATATTTCTTTGTCACCCATCTTCCAAATCTTATTTTTTTCCAAGTCCCTGACAGCACCCATCAGTCACTGTCCATGAATTGCATCTTGCCTTCTATATGAAGTGTGCATCCAGATGTACCATCTGCAGTTTTTTCCACTAGGAGGATTTTCCTACTGTCTTTAGGGGCACTTCTGAGTGGGGCTGTAAGTTAGCAGTCATCCACTTCTGGCCAGTGCTGGCATTAGAGATTCAGCTGTAAACCAAGCCTGTACCTTTCCCTCTTAGCTGGGAGTTCTCCACGAAGTAAGGTGTAGGCTGAGGGGAAGCCAGAGAAAGAGTGGAAGCAGGCTCCACAGAGTCTGAGCCACATGCTTGTGTAGTTACATGGGCCTGCTGAACCGGCTTGTTTGGTCTCCCATATGCCATTTAATTTTGCAATGTGAATTGTAAATTGGAAAATGTCACCATGCATGTCCAACTTCATGTTCTGTGATCAGATAACAGCCATTTCGTGATGGGCACATAGTCCTGTGGTGTCTTGTGGTATGGGTGAAAGAAGGCATGGCCTTCTCAAAAGCCCTACAGGTCAGCCTAGTGGTTTTCCTGTTGCTGCTCAGTAGAGACTCCACTTAGCATCTTTTTCTGCCTCAGGCACTTGCAGTTGTTGTAGGACACACGGTCCAGCTGTCAGGGAAGCTTATACAGTAACCTATGCCTGCTGAAGAACCTTTTCTTGCTTTTTTGCCCCACTCAAAACTGGCAGTATATGGTCAGGGCAGCACACCCAAATGTGATATATATTGCCTTCAAAACTCCGAGCCCCATGATTACTGTGCTTTTTTCTTTGTCTAAATAGCACAAATTCAAGGTCAGTGCAGGGTAAAACAACTTGTCTTTCACTTTAGAGGGGCCATCCTGGCATGATTCAGACCACTGAATACTCTAGAAATGGCACAGATGTGGCAGGACTATCTCCCACCTTCCATATGCATGTAGCACAAAGAGGGCTTGCTACTTCCTTCTGAATAAGGCTAGTTTGCATTGTATCACTAATGTAATAGACCAGTGTGATGTCCTGTGGGTTATCAAGGAAATCCAGGTCCCTCTGGTCTCTATTAAAAGAGACAGTAGCAGAGTTGACATACCTGTGAGGCAAGACAGTAAAGGTCTGCTGTTGTCCCTGCACTGTGCAGGCTACCTGATTCTAATATCTTTACTAACAGAGAAGAAAAAGCATTTCTAGGCAAACAGGTGTCACTAGATGCCAGAGGCTGTGTTGACTTGCTCTAGTAAAGATACCACAGCTGGAACTATATCTCTGATTGGCATTACCGCCTGATTTTATTCACAATAATCTACAGTCATTCTTCACAATCCATCTGGCTTTTCAGTAAAACAGGTGAGTTATACTGGAATGTAGCTAAGACCCACCATCCCTACAGCTTTCAAGTCTTTAGTGGTACCATTAATCTGTGCAGTTTCCCCAAAAGGACATTTTTTGGGGTGGGAGGTATAATTCTAGGGGTTTCTACCTGGTCCTTCTAACCATATAGCCAAAACTCCATGGGTCACGGAAGCAAAGGATTCTGCCAGTTCCTAATATTCCCATTACACATTCTGAGACCATTGGAAATAACTAGAGGCAGGTCTCTGGTTTGACTGGACCCATTGTGAGGTGAGCCTTGCAAGACTCCGTGTGTCCCCTGATTTCCATAAATCCCTCCTCGGTAGACTGTAGTGGCTCTGTTGGATGTCCAGAGACCAGTGTCAGTGAGGAGCCAGTATCTGGCAAGATCCAGAAGGTCTGTGTGTTTCCCTTTGCAAGCACAGTCATTGTAAATGGTGTCAGGTGCCTCCAGAGAAGGCTTAGGGGAAGGTTTACTATACACACCTGCAGCAGCATTTCTGGAGTCTTCCTCAAAGGGCTCTGACCTTCCTGTCAGTCACGAGGTTCTGGCTCTGTGAACTGGCTTAGCTTTTGGAATTGGGCAAGAGGCCATGAATCCCCCGTGATGACACTAGTTGAGTTTCCCACCCGTGCCTCTCAAACAGCACATTAGTAGGCTGTCCATCTATTTCCTGTAGCTCTTGTGATTCGTTATGCCATACCCATGTGTGGCAAAAGTGAAGGTTCCCGTGGCCAGGGTTCTCACCTGGCCTTGATCGGCTTGCTCACTGCACACGTGTGGACACTATGTTGTTATCGACTCTATATAAAGAACTCCCCCCAGTGCTCTGGGCGACATGGTGGCAGGGCTGCAAGGCTGCCGGAGAGCAGAGGCTGGAGTGGTGGCAGCACTGAGGACAGAGACTGAGACGGCTGTGGAGACAGACAGGCCCAGAGGCAGAGACCGGCTTGCTGCACGAAGACTCGCTCTGAGTGGACGGGATTCAATTGATTGACTTGCCACCATAGGAATAAAGTTGGGTATAAACCCTTTTACCCCAAGAACGTTCCATTGTCATTTTTTGGTCTCATTGAATCTGCAGTGAACCTGGCCAGGGCTGAAACCCATTGACAAGACACTATGGAAGTCAAAAAACCCACAAAAACTGGCATTGTGGGATCCCTGTGGCTCCCTGTGGTTATTGTGCCCAGCTTGTCTCCAGAGCTCAGAATTGACACCTGCTTTACCATCCCAGATCTCTGTCATTCCCACCAGTTCATCTGCACCATCCGTCCCTGTGGTCATCTCAGCCCACAGATGACAGCCACTGCAGAGCTCTTCAGCTGTGCTGGTGCCGTCACAGTATATTTTTAATGCCTTGGTGTCTTGCCAATGGGTTTCAGCCCCAGGCAAGTTCACTATGGATTCAATGTGAACAAAAAAGTGACAGTAAAACATTCTTGGGGTGAAAGGATTTATACCCAACTTTATTTCCACGGTGGCAGGTCAGTCACTAGAATCCTATCCACTCAGAGCGAGTCTGCACGCAGCAAGCTGGTCTCTGCCTCTGGGCCTCTCCACCCCTGCACAGCCATCTCAGTCTCTGTCCTCGGCACTGCCACCACTCCAGCCTGTGCTCTGCTCTCCTGCAGCCTTACAGCCGTGCCACCGTGTCACCCAGAGCACTGGGCAGGGCTCTTTATATAGAGTCAGTAACAATGTATGGCCCACATATGTGTAGTGAGCTAGCCAGCCAGGGCCAGGTGAGAATCCTGGCCACGGGAACCTTCACTTTATCCACATTGGTGAAGGGAGTGTCCTCCAGAGCAACTGGAAGGTGCTTGAGCTTGTTCTACATGATAAATCCATCCCAGCAGTCCCATCCCATGACTTCAAGCTTCCTTTACAGTGTGCAAGAGAAGTGCCTTTTTTCCCCAAAAAAGTCGCCCCTAAATCCTGTACACACGGTGATCTCACTCTCTCCCCCTCTTTTCAGGTCCTGCTGAAATGTTACAGTCTAGGGAGGCTCTCCTGAACGTTTTCTTAAGCACTGACAGCCCATCACCACCACTGGCCCACCCTATCCTTCCCTGCTTGCTTTTCTCTGTTGCACTTATCCTCATCTGACACAGGCATCTCTGATTTGCAAGAGGGTGGTCTGATCTGGGAGTTCCTGGACCGCCCCCAGGCATCCCCCTGAATCTACCATCAGCATAGCACTGACTTTGGCCGCTGCTCTGCCACCTCTCGGTATCTATGATGTTTTTCAAGTAGTTGCATACGGTTTGCCTAAGGTGTACGTGAGGTGGATGGGTGCATTGCACCAATGTCTTCTGTTTCGAGGGAAGTTGCCGTTTGCTTTCACATTTCCCTAAAAGAGTCTTTATATCAATCATCAGAACTTTTGCTAACCATTTTTCAAATTAGAGGACTGACTAGAAATGTGAGGGGTTATCAGCATAGAAGCTGTGTGTTATATGGTTGGTATTAAGAAATCCAATTAAAACCTTTTTTGTCTTCATTGTTCCCTCCTTTTAAATAAAAAATATGGGGTAACATGATTCATGCATGAAAAGCAGGCATAAATGAAACTATTAAAGGCTTTGATTGAAATGGATGAACAGAGCAAAGCCACAATAATTTGCAGTAGAAGTCAGTTAAATAATTAAAAGACTAGAAGGCTGGTAACTACATTTAAAGGTGTCACCTTTTATTTAAAGTAGCCAACTTTTTTCATCATTGTAAAGATTAAAAGAAATACTAGGAGATGCTGACTTCTGAATTACTTATGAATTTTAGGTCAAGAAGCCATCCAACTTAAATTCTTTTTTACGTTACTAACAAGTGTGTGTATGAATAAATCTTCTGACATTTCAAATTAGAATCAAACTTAATCTAAACTACAGTGGCAGGTTCTTCATCAAAGTGAGTGTGACTTCTGAGGTGTACAAGTCCCATGCTGACTTCATGTGAGTGAAATAAATGACTGTGTATCTATTTCCAAGAGGGTATAAATTATTCATCCTACAGAAATTCACTGAATACCTGCTATGTGCCAGATACTGTGCTAACTGCAAGATATCTAGTGATGAAAGATCCCTGCCTTTATGCAGCTTCCAGGCTTATCTGGTCTAATCAGACAAATGAAGTAAGAGAAGTGAGGAAAGGGAGATGACACAGAAACACACCAGAGGCCACCTAACAAGCCCCACTTGGATGTTAGGGGACACTTTCTGGACAAAGTGATGTCAAAACTGACACCTGATGATAAATTGGCCAACACATTTATTGCATGTGCTGGGGATACTTTTAAGCATTTTCATTCACTTAATCTTCATAACAATCTTGTGAGACAGATGAGAAAAATCCACACAGAGAGTTTAAATAACTTGCCCAAGATCACAGGGCTAGGAAGTGGCAGAGTCAGGATTTAGACCAAATGTCTCTGACCCCAGAGTCTGTGCCAATGTGATTCAGACCTTTTGCCTGTGATCCAATCAGAAATGCCTTTTAGTCATGACCCGTTTAGACACACACGTTCACACATGCTTGAAACAATAGTGCAATGTACTCTGATCTATTTTATTCTCACAGTCTTATTTTTAAAAAGATATTAGGTGTGACCTACAAAACTGATTTCACAACTCACTAATGGATCACAACCCACGGTTTGAAAAACAGTTCATTACACTGTTTTGCCTACTACTCGGAATGAACCAGACCAAGTAAGGAGAGAAGAAAATATCTTAGGCAGAGTAAACACTGTGGGAGAGAGCAGGGGGTAGGGTAAGAGGAAACATGGTACATTTGAAGAAGCTTAGCAGGGCCTATTCGTTTGAGTCCTCAGGATTAAGCTGAGATGTCCTTCTCCTAGGAAGCCTTTCCTGACATGCCAAAGGCAGGGGTGTGGCTCATCCCCTGGGCTCCCACAGCACTCCGCGGCCCACGTCCAGCGCCAGTCCTGCTGTATTGCTACTGCCCGGTATTCCTCCCCTGTGTCAGACCAACTACACTATGGCTTTTTAAAAATTTAAATATAATTGACATAAAATGTTATATTAGTTTCAGGTGTACAACATAATGATGTGATATTTGTGTACATTGTAAAATAATCCATTATTGCACATAGTTACAAATTTTCTTGTGGAGAAAACTTTTAAGATTTACTCTTAGCAACTTCAGATATGCAATGGCAATATTATTACCTATAGTCACCATGCTGTACATCACATTCCTAGGACTTATTTATTTTCTACCTGTAAGTTTGTATTTTTCAACCTCTTTCACCCATTCTCCCCCACAACCCATCTCCTGTGTCTGATAACCACCAGTCTATTCTCTGTGTCTATGAGGTCCAGTTTGTTTGTTTTGGTTTCTTTGTTTTTTGTTTTAGATTCCACATAAAAGTGAGATCGGACAGTATTTGTCTTTCTCTGCCTTATTTCACTTAGCATTATGCCCTCAAGGTCCATCCATGTTGCAAGATCTCCCTCCTTTTTCATGGCTCAGTAACATTCCATTGTCTTTAGCCACTTACCTGTTGATGGACACTTAGGTTCCTTCCATGTCTTGGCTGTTGTAAGACTGCTGCAGGCATCTTTTCAAGTTAGTGTTTTCATTTTCTTTGATAAAAACCAAGAGGTGGATTTGCTGGATTATATGGTAGTTCTGTTTTTAATTTATTGAGAAACTTCCACATTGTTTTCCATAGTGGCTGCTCCATTTTACATTCCCACCAACAGTGGAAGAGGGCTCCCTTTTCTTCACATCCTCACTAATCCTTATTACTTCTTATCTTTTTGATAATAGCTATTCTAACAGGTATGAGATGATATCTCATTGTGGTTTTGATTTGTATTTCTCTGACGTTAATAATGTTGAATATCTTTTCATGTATCTATTGGCCATCTGCATGTCTTCTTTGAAAACGTGTCTATTCAGATCCTCTGCCCATTTTTAAATTGGATTGTTTGATTTTTTGCTATTGGACTGTATGAGTTCTTTATGTATTTTGGATACTAATCCCTTAACATATATGGTTTGCAAATATTTTTCCCATTCACTAGGTTGCCTTTTCATTTTGCTGATAGTTTCCTTTGCTGTGCATTAGTTGTATGTAGCCCCACTTATTTTTGCCTCTGTTGCCTTTGCTTTTGTTGCCAAATCCAAAAAATCATCTCCAAAACCCATGTTAGGGCTTGAGACCTGTGTTTTCTTTTAGGAATTTTAAGGTTTCAGGCTTTACATTCAAATCTTTGATCCATTTTGAGTTAATTTTTGTGTATGGTGTAAGACAGTGTGTAGTATAAGACAGTTTCATTCTTTTGCATGTGTCTGTCTGGTTTTCTCAACACCAGTTATCGAAGAGACTGTCCTTTCCCCATGTATATTCTTGGTTGCTTTGTAGTAAATTAATTGACCATATATGCATGAGTTTATTTCTGGGCTCTCTAACTCTGCTCCATTGATTACTATGATCTTTTTGAGAGAAGGTCCATGTCTTGATCATCATTGTATTCTCTGCCTCTAATCCAGTGCTTAGCACATAGTAAGTACTCCACTAAACATGTTGACTGAATAGGTATCACTTGAGATGCCCCTGAATTGAATATAGTCATCTGCAGTGTTCTTTCTGTATTTTTTGCATATACTTTAAAAGTGCCTTCAGAGAATATCCATCATAGTTTTTTTTACAAAAGAGCAGCATGCGCAGCACAGTGGGTGTACTCTAAGTTCACTGATGAGGTCCACTACCTGCAATCATCTTTTGAAATTCTGTAGAATTGTCCTCATCCCTAGTTGACACTTGATTTTTATAGTAGCTAAAGAGAGTCTGTTAAAAAGAGGAAGTATGCTCAAAACACATACAATTTGCAGTAATACTCAAAGGTATAGAGAGGAAATGCATGTGGACATTGGTGTTGGCCCAGATATTATTTACAAAGCTTTTCCTTTTGTTTCAGTTCAAGTCTGGTCTGAAACTGGGATCTGTCTCTGGTATGGCAGGAGCCCCGAGACACAGCGTGGATGATTTCTGCCCAGTTTCTAGATGTTGGTACTCAAGTTAGTGGGCTTCGGAGGGAGGAAAGCCTGGAGGGCAAAGTCCCGAGGGGCTGTCTCAGTGTTGAATCAGAAGTAGGTAAAGAGAGACAAAGGGCCATCCGGGAGATGAAGACGCCCTCAAAGACAGAGGTGGGTCTTACCCAGGCCTGAGTCATCAGCATGGTATTTTCAAGTCAGGACCTCAAGTGTGCCAAAAGGAGTAGCTAAATTTTTCTGTAATTCAAGATAATTTTAAATTTCCTGATGGCAGAAAATATACTTCGGTTAATCTGTTTTCTCAGTCATTTCCAGTTTAAACTCAGTCTGATAGGGAAAAATTCACAAGGAAAGCCATCTAGTCCAGGTGGCTCCCTTCTGTCTCTCTTCTTAGCAAGAACAACAGAGCGCTCCCCTCATTCCCGCTCTGCCAGGCACCCGCTCCCTAAACTTACTCCACCTCGCTTGCACGCTGTGCATGTAAAAATTTGCAGATATGGAAGCAGAAAGATATATATTGCTCCCCTTGCCTTTGTTCTGGGCTCAGACCTTGGGAGACGACTCCCCTCTGAGCCCGCTAGCGTAAAAATAAAACCTCAACACTCCAAGACCTCCCAGTGCCGCTCGGTTCTTCCGTCGGCGATCCAGTCCAGGTTTTTCAGGTTTTTCCATAACAAGTCAATTCAGGATTTCCCTTTCTTCCCCCCTCATCTTGAGGATGGCGTTGAAGTTTGAGGACCCTGCCTGACGTCCCGGCAAGGGCGTGGGGGAGATACCTCTTCACACGGCCTTCTGCCGAGTCAGCGTCGCGTGTAGGCTGCTGTGCCGGGGAAAGGCCTGCCAATACGGTATGTGTGGGAGGTGTGGGGAAGGAACTATGTTAACACTTCATCTTCCTCTCCCCTGTGTTCCCAGCACTTAGTAGGCTCCCAATTAAGCCTTACTGATTGAATATTGGATGAGTCAGAGACTGGTAAGACACTGAAGAGAGAATAGAAGCTTGGGGATGTGCTCAGGGGAGAGGTGGAATGAGCTGTGAAGGCAGGCTCAGTATCGTTGATTCTTCGGTGAAACAGTTCTGTTCCACAAAGCCACGTGATTTGTTGATCTTGAAGCTAATAAATAGTGTTGCTATTATTTGTATTGATTGTAATGATAGGTGCTCTCTAGACCTCAACTTTGTAAATTAATTCTCTAGGGTCAAAACCAGAGATTGTTCAACTTTTATAAACATAAACTGAAAATGCTATCAATAGCTAGATATTAATTGCCAAATAATAGTAAAGTTCTAGAAGGGAGGATTCAGAAGTTCGGTTGTAACTCAGCAGATACTTATTGAGTTTCTATCACGTGTCAGGCTCTGGTGAGATACGGCAGTGAGCATGGCAGGCCCTGTCTGCCCTCAAGGAGCTTCTTTTCTAGTGAAGGTGACCGGTAATAAACAAATGCAACAATGATAGATTGTAACCCGGTGACAGAGGAAATAAACAGAGAACTTCAATAAAGTGGTGATGGAATGTAACGTTAGTTAGGGTGGTCTGGGGAAGCCTGTATACAGAGATGATTGATGTGAGATGGAAGGATGAAGAAGGCCGGAAAGGGACATTCCAGGCAGAGGCAGGGCAGTTCAAAGGCTCAGGGGCGGGGTAAAGGTCAGCTTGCTCCTGGAACTGCAGGGACGCCAGTGAGGCACTTGAGGGGAGGGTGGGATGAGAGGAGACCAGAGGAAGGTGGGCACGAGCCATGTCACGCAGGGCCCTGTAAGTCACGGGGAGGAGATTCACACTGAATTCCGAGTGCAGGGGGAACACTTGAAGCACAGGAGTGATGTAATCTGATTTATATTTGCTTAACTATGTAACCGGGGACAATGAATTATGGGAGGAGGAAGCAGCAGAAAGAGCAGTGCAGAAGCGATATAGGCTGTCCACGTGACCACGACTAAGGGCAGAAGCGTGGCTGTGGAGAAGAGTGCAGATCTGTGATACATTCTGGAGTTCAGCCCTCAGGATTTCCTAACGATTGGCTGTCAGAGTGAGGAAAAGGATGAAACGATGATGATTCCTAATTTTCTGCGTTTGAGAAGTGAGTGTGAGGCAGTGCCATTTACTGAGATGGGGAAGGTGGAGGAGAGAACAGATTTGAGGGAAATATTAAGAGCTGCATTTTTGATACCATACGTTTGAGGTGCCTGTAAGACTATGAGACGTCCATTTCAGTTCCTGTATTCTGGAAATCTTGGATATCAGTATACTAACATACTAAATTGGAACTTAAATTATTATTTTTCCTATTTCTTTAATCAGTCTCTCTTTCCTTGAGACACTTAATTTTTTAAGAAGTCTAACTGTGCTTTCTGGTTGGTGGTTGTGTGTCTGTTGTGCATTTCAGAGATCTGAACATTCCATTACTGTTTCAAAGAAAAAAGCGCAAGACACCTTGAATGTAGGTCATCACCAGACATGGCCAATCCTTTAATTAAAATTCAGAGAGAAATCTAGTAGTTCATCTTTTTGTCCTTGTTGGTGACTACAGTCCAGCGTGTCTAAATGACAGCTTCATTTTCCCTCATGTTAGCAGTTTTTACACAAATGTAAATAGTGGTACTTGGTATTTCCTCTTCATATTACTATCTTCCATACAGCAGATTATGGTGCTATAAAGGACTGGGCAGAGGATGCCGTGAATGATCTAGTTTCTGAAAGGTTGAACAGACTCGTGCAAATGTCCTTTTTGCACATGTGTGTCTTCCTGTGTGTGTGTGTGTGTGTGTGTGTGTGTGTGTGTGTGTGTGTGTGAGAGAGAGAGAGAGATGATAACACTATTGTACAACCATGTTACTCCGGAAGCAAATGTCCTTTTTGCACATGTGTGTCTTCCTGTGTGTGTGTGTGTGTGTGTGTGTGTGTGAGAGAGAGAGAGATGATAACACTATTGTACAACCATGTTACTCCGGAAGCACCTTAGGGTTTTCAGCAGGTGTTCCCTGAGACAAGATAAGCAAAAGGCTACAGCAGTTGAAAATCTTTATAGCTCAGCTGTAGCCCCTGCCAAGGCCAAATGCTTTGAATAAATACAGATTAAAAGGTGTTTTGCTTCCTTGGAGGCATTTGATTTATTTAACTTAGAAAGAACCCAGCAAGGAGCACTTGATAGTTTGCAGTGCTTTCCTACCTATAAACTTGGAAAAAGCTTAACTGTCCAGAAATATTCAAGCACTAAACTAGGCGTGTTCTTTGATAACATCTTCGCTGTCGTCTGGCCATGCCATGTGGGCCCTTGTCATCTGTTGTCTGTGCTGCGCTGTTAGAATCCCTCTGTCAGTGATCTCTTTGCCTGCCTCACTCCTGTCTGTCTCCACAGTCGTCTGTACAACACACACATCTTCAAACAACTTTTAATGGCCTTTCAATTCCTATGGGATAAAAGCTATATACTCCTGACTTCTTACATTTTCAGTAGTGTGGTGGACTAGACACAGAAGGTCCTCCTGCTATTAAAAAAAAACTAGATTCTGGATAAAAGCTACCTTTTAATGCATTGTTGGGCTAGTGGAAGCTAAGGGCAAAGCAGAACAAAAAAAGCACACAGAGGCTAAACCTGAGAGCTGAAACCTGATTGGAACAGGGAGAAGGGAGTGTGGAGCAATCTAGGGGCTGGCTTCTGTCAAGGCAGAGGCTAAAGCCAGCATCACAGGCAGAGAACTAAGCGCTGAGCCAGCAGCATAGGAGGAAGCGGGGCCCCTGATGTCTGCATCAGGTACAGCACTCCTGGGGCCCAACTGGCTCTAGGTGTGTTGTCCTGGCTCTTGACAAAAGTATGCATCCTTTCTGGAAGAAAGCAAGCCCAATCTAGATCCCTAGGAGCCATATGGGTTAACTACACCAAACACAGGGTCACACAATCAGTGATCCCCCAAAGCACAAAGGAATAGGCCTGTGTAACCGATAGTCTACAAAGAATGAACTGTGGAGCTAGCCGCCAAGGGTTTCACATATGAACTGGTAGCTACAGAATGTTAAAAAGCTCAGCATGAAATATTTAAAGAAAAAAAGATGGAATCAATAAGGGAGAGATGACAGATGTGAAAAATCACCAAATATAACTTTCAGAAAGGAAAAATAAAATTGTTTAGAAGTGAAACTCAGTGGATGTGGATGGATTAAACAACAGATTAGATAAAACTCAAGTGAGAATTAGTGAATTAGAATGTGAATCAGAAGAAATTCCCTACAATGCAGCAAAGAGGCCAGAAAGATGGGAAATATTTTGTTTAAGTTGAGACACAAATGATAATTGAAGTTTAATATAGCCAATTGGAGTCCCAGAAGAAGAGAATGTATGGGTAGAGAGAGAGAGGCAATGTTTGATGAGATGACAGGAGAGCATTTTTCCTGAACTGATGAAAGACATGAATACAAAGATACAAGACAACATGGATGGACCTAAAGGGCATTTTGTTAAGTGAAACAAGTCAGAAAGAGAAAGACAAATATTGTATAATTTCATTTATATGTGGAATGTGAAAAACAAAACAAATGAAATAGAAATAGACTCATAAACACAGAGAACAGACTGGTGGTGGCCATAAGGCAGGACGTGGGCAGGGGGAGTAAGTGAAATAGGTGAAGGGGGGAAAATTAGTGAGAATGTTCCATATCTTGACCTGGATAATGTTTACATGAGTATATACACATGTCAAAGTGTACCCTAAGGTTTTGTGCATTTTATTGTATATACTTCAATAAAAATAAAAGATATAGGAAGCACAATATATAGCAAATGGGATAAATAACTAAAAAACTTTACAAACTCACATATATCATAGTGAACCTGTAAAACACCAGACACAGAGAGAGGCAGGTTATCTAGATCTATAAAAGAATAACAGAGCAGACTTGTCAACAGCAACCTTAGAAGCCAGAAGACAAGGAACACCTACGTGTCCTCAGAGAAGATATCTGTCAACATAAAGCGTGTAATCAGCTAAGAACAAGAGTGAAATACATTTTCCAAAAAAAAACTCTTAAATAAACAAAGACTGAGTTTACCACCACCGATGCTCAGTAAAGGAACCTGTAGACAATATTTCAGAAAGAAGGAAATGATTCCAGAGGGGTTGTCTGAGGAGCAAGAAGGAATGGTGAGCAAAGAAATTGGTGACATATAGTTTGATATAAACAAACGTAGTCTTTTAATAATTATGATGTCTAATTTGTGGTGGTATATACTAAATACAAAATAGAACTAAATGCTAGGCAACAATAGTGTATAACAGAGGAGGTGTAAGTTAGACTTACAGGGTTCTAAAGTCTCTGAATAACAACAGTTTAGGACGTGAGTTAGCCTATTAACTTTAGATTCTGCCAAGTTACGTGTGTGTGTTAGAATGTTAAAATGGGACTCTTTTTGAATCTTTTTTTCTTGCTTTAGCTGCTAATTGTAAAATAGATATCAGATATCAAATCCATACATAGAGATTTTTAAAGGAAATGGATGGAAACCTGCTCTGTGCCCTTTGAGCCCCACCCTCACCCACAGGCTCACGGCCCAGCAGCCTGCTCTGTGACCATCCCCACATCCCCACACGCAATGAGAGAGTTTGGAATATCACCAGGGGGCAGTGCGGAGGAGGAAGAATCTGCCGAGGCAACCTCTTGGGATGCTGTGAGTCTCCATCCAAACCCCCTTTGGGGAATGCGGTCGGGGAAGACTGCTTCTCACTAACCCGAGCCCCAGTGAGCAAGGCTCTGAGATACGTTCCCTGCGGTTGGAGGCCAGGTGCCTGAGATTGTAGTCAGGATCTAACTCTAGCCTGGGAGAGAGAGAAGCTGACCAACAGCTTTGGTGAGGAGTTAGGATGGGGCTGTGCCCCAGGTTGCCCGGAGCAAGGGCTGCGCAGGGGTGGGTTCTACAGGAGGGAGAGCCTTCGTGGTCGTCTTGGGTCTTATCCAGCAGGGCTGTTGAGAGGGCAGAATGACCAGCAGAAAGAGGCTAGAGGTCTATGAGGACAGTGTCATAAACACCCAGGCAGAATAGAGATGGTCCAACCCAACCTTAGAGTCATCACCAGCTGAGTACTTCTCTCATATCAGCTCTACCTGCAAACTAGGACCTAGAGGCCGATCACCTCCAGCACCTGTCCTGGTCCTGCTACCATGATTGCTTGCGTGGGTTACTGCAGTAGCCTCCTGACGGGGCCCTGCTTCTCCCCTTGCTCCTTATAGCCTTTCCTCACGTAAAAACCAAAGTCATTTTTATAACAAAGAAGTCATATCATATCATTCCTGTGCTTTAAAACCCTCTAGAGACTTCTCATCTCCCACAAGATAGCTTCTCCCTGACTCCCAACTTCCTCCCTGCCTTCCTCTCCTGCCCCTTCTCCTCTTTGCTCATCTGCACAGTCATCAGAGAGCCCACAGTGTTCCTGGCACCTGCCAAGCACCTGCGGCCTCTGGGCCTCGACAGTGACTCTTCCTTCCAACCAGAACTTTCTGCCCTTCGCTAGTGCACACGCTTTTCTCCCTCACCTCCTTCAGGTTCATGCTCCAGTGTCACCCTAACAGTGAGGTCTGACCACCCCCTCCCCACCAGCCTGCTCACCCCCTAACTCCACAGAACTGATCACCATCTGACTGACTTGTACAGTTACTTGCTCAATTGTTCATTTCTTCTTCCCCCACTGTATTGCGAGCTCCAAAAGAACAATTGTGTTTTTGTTCACTGTTGCGTTTTGTTCACTCTGTGCCTAGAATAGTGTGTGGCACACTGCCTAATAAATACCATCTGAGTGAATGAATGTGTAACGAGAAGGGCGCAGAGGGGGGACTGACTAATCTACTGAGATGACACAAAGATGTCCGGTGACATAGGACTGAAGAAGTTCTGTTGCTAAATTGGATTCCGTTGCTGAAGTCCATTGGGTCTGGCAATTAAAAGGTCAGTGAAGGCTTCACAGAGGACAGTTCAGTAGGCAAGAAAGTAGGAATCCAGATTATAGAGTTTTGAGGAGTTCAACAGGAAAGAAGGAAATGAATTCAGTGGGGAAAAAATGGTTTCTCAGTGAGCTTGGGTGAGGAGAGCAGGAGAAAGGAACAACAGCCGGAGAGGCCCGGAAAAGAAATGTTTGGAATAGAAGAGGCTAGGCTCCTCTGTGCGCTGAGAGGGGAAGCCGACTGCCATAGGAGGAGCTGAAGACAGGAAGAAGAGGGAGTGACCTGGGCGGGTGTTCCGGTGACACAGGTGGTGGGGCAGGTCTGCATGGGGGTCAGAAGGCTTCTGCTTCTGAACCTCAAGACTGAAGGAAAGGATTTGAGGAATAGCTCGTAAATAGGAGGATGAGGAGCTGATGCAGCTCAGTTTAAAAGCCTCTCTTTTCTTTAAGAATAAGGTAAATGATCATCTGAAATGAAAGATAAAAGGTCAAGTTGACAAGGGTCCTTGAGGAGAGCAGTGAAGGCGTGAAATGTTCTTTAAAAAGAGAAACAGGAGAGCTAAGGACAAGCAAAAAGGATTTGTGGGCACTCCTGAGGGCCCAGGTGCCTTGCAGACCATGCCCCATAGGGCTGCAGCTGTGGGTTTTCTCCAGCAGTGATCAGCACTGGGAGGGCAGAGAAGGAGGGCATTCAGATGTGTGCCAGGCCCAAGGTGCGAGAGGAGAGATGGAAAGTCACGGGGGGGTGGGTGGGGACAGCAGGGAGGGGTTGGAATACACCGAATCAGACCTTGCTGTCCTGCATTAGGGAATGGGGAGGGGAGGGGGCTCCCCGGGTGCACTGAAAAACTCATCATCCCACAAGAGAGCCAGCGTCGGGTACCTGCCCTACAGAGGGCACAGGTGGCCATTTTAGACAGAGAATCAGCACCAGTCAACAGAGATGTGACCACAGCAGTGGCCAGGTGAGGACAGACACTTGTTCCTTACTCCCCTCCTCAGTTCTAACACCTGAGAAGAGTTGAGCTTGAGAAGGAAGATTTGTCCCACAAGCTAATTGTACCGTAAGTAGGTCAGAATCACCTTCCAGGTGAGAGAAGGGAAGGACAAGTAGGAGCAGGCCAGGAAGAGAGCACAGCCAGAGCCGGAGCGCAGAGGCGCCGTAGCGCCTGGTGCGTTGGGGGATCTTCCGAGTAATTCAGAATGGCGGACACATAATGACAAGCAATCAGAGACCAGAGCAGAGCTAGACTGACAAGAGGCGGTGGCAGACCTTCTCACTCCATCCTCCTTATCCCTTAAGCTCACATCCATATTTTCTTTCTCTTTGCTCTCTGCTGGATCTTTGAATAATTTGTACTATTTTCCAGTTCCCAGTTTTCTCTTCAACTGGGGCTCATTTGCTGTTTAAATCCACCAATGACTTCTTTAAATTTCAGTCATTTTATTTTTCATTTTTAGAAGTTCTACTTGGATCTTTGTCAAATCTACTTGTTTTTATTTTTATAATTTCTTATTCCACACTCATATTTTCAAGTTTTTATATGTTCTTTAAACATATTAAATATGTCTGTGGTTATTTTATCTTCTGTGTTTCTTAATTCCAGGGAATTGCAACGTTGAAAGGCCTTGCTGGTCTAATTCTGTTGGCTTTTGTATTTTCAGACACAGTGCATAGTACATGATTCATCTTCAGTATATTTGTGCATAAGTGAATGAATGAAAATATGTGGAAGGTGCTGGAATAAAAGAACAAATGAAACATTGGTAGTTAATTAACAGTGTAGTGTTGTAAGTCATGTTATAAGAGCACAAGCAAAGAGCTACAAGAACAAGGACCATACACCTGCCTCTGCCTGGGGAAAGGGAAATGGCACGTGTCATCTTAGGTATGCAGCAAGGTGTTTTCCCAAGGGACAGAGCTTACATAGTATATGAAATTTTAATAGGTGGCAGGGATTTGGGGCTTATTTTGAAAATAGAGCATTCACGCTTCATGAGGAATAACACTTTCTGAATTCACAATTTAAATGATATTTAAAGGTTTCCTGTGGTGTTGCAGACTTAGACATGATTTTTACTCTATGTTGAAGTGAAGCGTATCATTGGGTTACACAACTAATGGGGAAAATGTTTGAGAATTATAGTTCTTCATCACATTTTCGTCTTTCCACTGAACACTAGTTCTCCGAGAGCTGGTGGGCACAAAGGCCGTGCATCGTGCCTGTGGTCTATAAGCCCAGGAATCTCTGAGGGAAGGGAGAGCGCCTGGTGCACTCAGATTCCCATTGGCTTCCCGTCAGGGCCACGCATGAAGTCCCTCCCGACTCCCCTTCTTCAGGCTTTCTATACCCACAACACCCAGTAATTTTACAGCCTTACTGTACCCAGGTACCATTTCAAGCACTTCATATATTTAATTCAAGTCAGAATTAAACCTCTGACTCAATTTATCTCACTTTTTAACTCTCCTACTGACCCCCTGTAGGGTTTTATTGTCATTGTAAGGATTGGTCTGATGGTCACAAACATCTGCGCTTTCAGACACCTGCTCCTCTTTGGCAGCCTGGGGTATGCTCTGTACTGCAGGAGACCTTCGCCTGTCAGAGACCGAATTCCATTTAAACTCTAGCCTAAAATACAGGAAACATTGAGATAGGTAATGATCGCCAATTTCTCAAAGACATTTTCAGCTTCAGTTTTTATAACAATCTGCTGAAGGAGATTGTGATCTTTATTATTGGTGATACAACAATGAACATCTTGCATCTGTTTTATAATCCATCCCTTGCTATCCATTTTCATGGGCTGAAAGTCTTCAGCTGTCTTAAAGAGATTTTTAAAGAAAGCACTTATAAATATGTCCATTTCTCTATTTTTCTGTGAGAAGTTAAATGTTATCTCAAATTTATATTGAAAAAATGATTAAATATACTTGCCATATTTCATAGCCACATTTTCCAAATGTATTTTCTTATTTTCATACTTGGTTATAATATATGCTACAGATAAATGTAATGATATAAGGTGAAATTCTCAGAACCTACAACTGTGTATATACACACACACACTTAACACAGATCATAAGGAGATTATAGCTATTCTAACTTATTTGATTATTTGGGTTTTCATGCATATACTGCAAGAAGAAAAATTAAGATTTTCATGTCAAATATGTTAAGTTTCGCATTCAATCTCCATTTTAAATTAGTGGCTTGTCTACTTTAAGCCAATATATTAATGAGCAATTCAAATCACCCCTTTATATTAACAATTTATAACTGTGGCTTCTTATCACAATGACCTTATTATCATCAGATCCTATTTCCTTTGATTAATATAATTACTAAAGTGGAAGCTCCTTCAGTTACACATTTTTAAACTACAGAAAGACATATTTTGGCATCCATCTTATGTCATGCTTGCCAGCTTTCTGCTTTGTAGCTGTAATTGGATATTATGTATCAGACCAACAGGAGAATTAATCACAGCAATAGCTCTGTTGGAGTATAACACCCACTATTAGATTCCCCATATAATGGGATGTAAAATAATACACAATGATTACAGTACCTGAAACAAGGCAGTGGAATTATTAAAAAATGTAAAAAAGTTACGAGCATAGAATGTTCCTATCTGTAGGCAAAATCTCAACTCAGAATTAAATCCAAAGTTCTCTTTCAAAAATGATTTCATCATCATCTCCAAACTAGCAAAAACATTTTCACTACCTTCAACAGCATAGCTGTTCTCCTTTGTTCTTAGTCTCAAAGCAGGGAAGTGGGGTTTTTTTTTTCCTTACTTCAGGCGTCTGAGTGATAGTCTGTATTTAACTTTGCAGTCTGATGTCTGACACAGGGAGTGAGCTTCTTTCTAAAGATAACTATCAAGAGCAATCAAACCAGCTTTAATATAACGACATTCCAAGGTCCTGTTTTGGATTTATCAAATATATTAGCAAGTATAAAGCCGTGCATAATAAAGAAAACTGGATGCAGTCTCATAATTCGATACGGGGCTTCCCATCCAGGAGTCTGCTGGAGAGATACTTGAGAACAAAGCTCTCTGACATTCAGGTTTAAACTGAAGGAAAATGAGAAACCAGATATAACAAGCCAACCAAATTAATTCACTCTGTACTCCTCTCTGCTTTCTCAGTGGAATTCAGAGAAATTTTCTCCCAGTGAACGGTGGGAAACCCTCATGGAACAATCACGTTGGCCTTGACAGAGTATACATTTATGTGCTTTGTGTTCAGATATGTAAGGACAGCATTCGTTGTTGTTCCCCATCAAATCCTCACAGAGCCCCACAAGGGCTTCCGAAAATTCTCCATAAATTCTGTCCATTCTTTTTATGGATCCAAGAGAACATCTAACCCAAAGCCCTTCCTGGTAGAAGATAAACAGAGGGCGGTTGTGTACTTAACTCAGTCCCGCACCACGTGGCCCGGCATCTCTAAAAGCAGCACCAGGGACAAATGGAGTGATTCCAAGGTCACCCCACCGTTGTGAGGCTGTTAGAGGAATTGTTATAAAGGAGTACTTGACACAACTGGCTCTACCACACTTCCTATGCCTTCTTTTATTCCCCTAGTAAAGAGATCATTGAGTTGGACTTTCGGAATCTGGGGTTCGAGTCCTACTTCTGCCCTTTAATCACGGTGCAACCTGGTCCTCTCGGGTTTTCATATGTGTCAGGGGACTGAATTAGAATGTTCTCTAAGACTTCTGTCCCTACAGTTGAGTTTATTTTAATGACAAGACCATCCAGATGATGACTCAAAGAGCAAACGTTTGTCAAACAACTGTCAGGCCCTCTGCTAGTCACCTATGGGTTGAACAAGTTGAACAAGATGTATGCCCTGAAGGAATTTGCAGTTTCCTGGACGTGGCAGATCTGTACACAGAAATTATAGTTATCAACAACAAACTTGTCTGCTATGTTACGGAGGTTACAGAACTTAGAACAGTTAAGTACCTGGCACATCCTTGTACTTAATAAATGTTTGATTTTTTTTGAATATTTGAAATAAGTGAAAAATGTGAATATTCACATTGTACTATGCAAAAACAAAGAGAAGAGAAATTTGTTTTAACTTGTAGGATAAAGAAAAGATTTCACAAAGAAGACAGCATTTGAATTGAGTTTGGAGGAATGAAGCCATTTTTGACAGAGAAGAAAGGCAGGGATGGAGGATGGTCTAGTCTGAGGGAACAGCTTGAACAAAGCCCCAGACATGAAAATGTCCGTCCAAGGTAGTGACTCTATAGCATCTCACTACACTGATGGACAGTGACTGCAGTGGGGTGTGCGGTGGGGACTTGATAATGGGGGGAATCTAGTAACCACAGTGGTGCTCATGTAATTGTATATCAATGATACCAAAATTAAAAAAATGTCCATCTAATGCACATCACCCTATAAATTGGAAGTCAGTCAGATGTGAAGAGGGGGAAGGAACAGTATGGGTCAAAGTGTGGTGCATAGAGGGCGCAAGGTAAATTTGAAGAACTGAAAGAAGTAACACTAGGGACATACAGTTTCAGGAAAACTGGCAGTACAAAATGAGGCAAGATAGGTATTGAGACTGATTGAGACTACGCAGAGCCTTTGCAAACCATGTGAGGTATTGGAGAGAAGTAACATGATCTGCTTTTCATTTTAGAAAGGGCTCTCTGGCTGTGATGTGTGGAGTGAACTGAGGGGACAGGGCAGGGGGACTTCTTAGAGGCTGTGGTAGCAACTAAATCTCCAAAATAACCTGAGTGACTAGGAAGCTGATGGTCATGTTCAGAGGTAAAGATCCGAGGTGAGGAGGCTGGAGGGTGGGAAGACCTCCCTGTGCAGAGGAAGAGGCATGTGTTTGGGGTTAGAACTCCATAGAGGTCAGAGCTGAGGGCAAAATGGCTGAGTTATAGTTGACCCTTGAACAGTGTGGGATCAGCCAGCAGCTGGGAGGAGACCCAGGCAGTGGGTGGGGACCCAGGCAGTGGGTGGGGACCCAGGCCTCTCGGAGGCCTTCCGGCTGGCTGGGGCTAATGTTCTAAGGGGCATGATCAGGCTGCTTCGCCAAGCGCTGGAGGGCAGGGCAGACTGGAAAGAAAGCTGCCAGTGGAGAGAAAAGCACTGCAAGGCTGATGCTCCTGGGAACGCTGAGCAGAGCGCTGGCTCCTTGCTGCCTCCTCCTGGTTTCTGGTCTCCCTCTAACACCTCCTGTTGGCAGAACCTAACGGGAAGTTAGCCAGCAAAGCAGAAGTGTGGTGGCTGCGGTGGGTGGGATCCCAGCCCCAGCATCATAGAACCTAGGGACACAGCCACACCTGGCTGTTCAGCGTCCATACACATTCTAATGCACATAGTTGAATGTCCAAGCAACAAGTACAGTTCTAAGTGTTTTTTGTACAAAAGAAGGTCATCTCCCCAAAATTATGAGCCATGAAGTCCCCAGCCTTCCAAGGTGCCTCATCCTCCTACTCCTGAAACTTTCTGGAGTTCTGTGGTAAGAATCTATTTCTTTCACGTTGGCTTTCCCCTCTGGAAGTATTTAGGTGTTTGCTTCTGTCTACTGTTTTCATGACATCTCTCCTCTCTTGTCCTCTCTTCTCTCCTGCTCTATTTTCCCTTCTAGAATTATACCATTTTATTCCACTTATCATTTCAGTGGGCTTGGAGAAGAAGAGGAGATAAATGACTGTACCTTAGAGCAAATGCGATTAGTGCCCCGCCCACTATTCCCCTGGCCTCCATCTGAGTAACTGTGGTCTTGGTGACCAGGTCCCAGATACCCCGAGAGGCCTGTGTCTCTCTCCTTCTCCACCTGAGAGTTTCTCCTGGGGCCCTGAGACTCGTTCAGCCTGAGCAGAGCAGCCTACAAGTGCCAAAGATTCAGTTCTCCCAGTGGCAGCCTGCAGCCAGTGAAGGCAGGAGTCGTTGAATACATATGCCGCCTTCCTGACTTAAAGGGACAGTTATGAGGCACCCAGCAAGACTGGACCTCACCTGTCCACAGTGGTGCTCTGGCACTAATATGGCCCTTTGGCTTGTGTCCCTTTTTGTTTCACTTTCTCACTCCCTGACTGGGACTCTTGGGGTCACTAGCCAGATCAACTACCTGCACTCCAGCCTTTTCTCAGACGCTACTTTCGGGCAAACCCAAACCGAAACATGCTCAATTCACTGTGCTATGCAAATATATTCTTAATGTTTACTCACTTATTGAGAAAGTGCGATCTCCTAGACATTATGGAATTGAGCTGGTAACTTGTATTATTATTTTTATGTGTTTATCATACATATACTTTTGTGTATATATATGTATATGCAAGTATATATATATATTCAGTCTTCCTTGTTGCCTATCTATATACATAAAATCTACACTTGATCTCAAGTTTATTGACAATAGGGACTATGACTTCCACTTGCATATGTCTCCAGTGTCTACCACAGTCCAGTGCAAACAGTAGGTGCTCAATGAGTGTTTCTTGATTGGCCATTCTTATTTTCAGGCTTCACATACAGCATACATTGTTATACACAAAGTCAAGATACAAAATTGATATTAGATACTTTATAAATTAAGAAACTATTAAATTTAACAAATATTTGTATGCCTCCTATATGCAAAAGTATGGTGGAAGATATAAAGTCAGAATACAGGAACTTAATATGGTGTGATAGGCTCTATATAGCATATAATTGGGTGAAAAAAAATGAGTTTATGGAAATAAATATTATTTCCAAGAAAGGAAGGATTAGGATGGAGTGATAGTCATGATTGGAAGTAGCTTCCAGAAGTAGTACTTATTGGAGATGGGTCTTGAGGACTTGGTAGAATTTAAATAGAGAAGAGGAGGGTGTTCCAGTGTTGGAGTGCAACCTGAATTAACATGGAGAGCGAAGATAAAGGGACACCCAGGGGCCTGGGGTGTGTGAGTAGTCAAAAGAATGGCTTGACTTCGGGGGTTAGTTTCCCTTGAGTAGTGGTAGAAAAGAGCAATGGAATAATAATGGGAAAATAAGTGGGTGACAGTGATCAAAAGTACAGACTTCCAGCTATAAACAAGTACTGAGTGTATTGTACAGCACGGTGACTCTGGTTAATGACACTGTATTGTACATTTGAAAGTTGCTAAGAGTAGATCTTAAGTCTCATCACCAGAAAAAAACTGTAAAGACATGTGGTGATGGAGGTTAACTAGACTTATTGTGGTGATCATTTTGCAATATTTATACATATACTGAATCATTATATTGTATACCTGAAACTCATATAATGTTGTATGTCAATTTATAACTCAATTTTTAAAAAACAACCAAAAAAATTAAGTTATTAAAAACTGGAAGGAGGTAGAGGTTTCTAGATAATGTGTAAATAAATGGAAAAAGATCTAGCATTCTGTGACCCAAGTCAATGCTGATTCAGTTAAGATGTTAAGTGTATCCCTTGATAAAGTATTAAACTGTTGGTAGGGGTCACACACTCTTGAATCTGGAAGGACTGGATGGCTGGGAAGGGGAAGCATTTCGGAAAGGATGACCCTGCTGTCTTCCACAGTACATCCAGCAGCTAACCAAGCTGTGTGGCATTACTCAACCCCCTCCCGCACACACATAGATACGCCCCTGCAGCCCCTGAGCACCCCCCACCCAGCCTGAGATAGTTCGGACCACACAGAGCCAGGTGCAAGTGAGTCAGACTTTAACTCAGTAAGCGCTTTTACAACGCAGCTGTAGTGAAAGAAAGAGGGAGAAAGAGAGAGGGGGAGGGAGGAAAGTGAGAAAACAAGCCGCGGAGGTCCTTGAAGACTCGAGGAATTTAGACTTTGTCACTGAAACAAGAGAGGTGTTTTGAAGGATTGTTGAATATGAGCTATAAATAACTAAAGGAGTGATTGAATTGAAGAGGATTACTTTGGCATGTTGCACAGGAAAAGAAGTGGAGCAAGGCTGGCGGCTGAGAGGCCCAGTCCAAGTGGCTTCCTAGAATCTTCAGGCCTCTTTAGCATTCTGTTTAAGCAAACATTTTTTGTTTTAATTGACTGTGCATTTAAAATCATTACTTTTGATTTGTCACCACGCTTTCTTCTTTTTGAGCATAGTATTTTATCCATTAAAAATGTTACCAGTTAAAAAAAAGTCTAAGCAACGAAAAGATTGCGTTCTGTTCTTCCTGGACTTTTGAGAAAGGGGGGTTGATAGAAACAGAATGACTTGCGTCTGGTAGGCTTCATTGCACATTAGGATTTTTTTTTGTTCTTTTATAATTTTAAGCTTTTGTACTACACATTAAAATGATGGCTATACAGAGGACCTTAGACATCCCAATTCTGAGATTTACATTGAGTGTTATGAATATTTTCATCAGAAAGTCATTGTCATTCTGAATTATCTTAGTTTACATATTGCTAAATCTTCAGATGATTCTATTACTATAGAAAAAGGTTCCCCCCAACCACCCATTTTTCTCAGATGTGAAATGAAAGTGGATGGAAAAATATTTGACTAAAATTTGCTTTTAAGGAATGCTGTTATGTAAATATGATGATGTACACATGCACTTTGGAATGCCAAAAGTCCAGTATTCTACTAAGACTATATGAGTATTTAATAGAACTTTTAGTATAACTTTATTGTATATAAATTGGGAATGTTCTTGAAGTTATTTTCACCTACCAATCTTCTATTTCTTTTCAGCATCATTAAGTAAGCTATATCCAATTTTTCAAAAACAAAGGCATTACTTTTTCTTCTCCTTGTGCTTCGATTTGTCCTGTCACACAACACACATTTATTGAACACATCCTGTGGGAATGGCACAGTGGGTGCTGGGATGCGAACGTGACTCCTCACCAGTTTCCGCAAGGAGGCTGCTTGCAGAGAGGGGCCGGACTGGTAATAAAGGAGACGAAGTGTTCTAATTACAGGGCCTAACAAGGCGCAGGAAGGGGCACAATCATAGGAGAGGATGAGGAAGAAGAGGACCAAGCCAAGCTTTACAGGAAAAGTGATACTTGAGTTTTAAAAGATTGATAAAGTTTGGAGATGAGAGGGTTGGGAAAAAATGGAATTCCTGGAAGAGACAGTGAAGTAAGTTTCTGAAAGTGTCTGACTCTGTGGTATCACAACAGCTTTTTAGCCCAGGCCAGCCTCCAGCTGTGGAATGAAAATGGAGAGGAAGGTTTTTAGAGTCAAATAAAATTTTCTTTTCTTTAATGAGGTAGAGCCTGAAACTGATGATGAGGGCATGTAAATGTGCATTGTGAGCTATGTAATGATGCGCATTGTGATATATAAACACATGGCAACGAATTACACAATTCTTGTATCCCCTTCTCCTTGGGAGCTTCAGGTAATATAATCCATTTGCCCTCCCTCACCTAGTTATTTTACCAAGTTATGTTTCTAATTTCACGAACCCCTTCTCTTAAAATTTTTCTTTCTCTCCATATCCAACTTCAGATAAAACTATTTGAGAGCAAGCTTTAGCACTGAGTGTTGAAGACTGTTTGCATTTAGAAATGTGGCCCGGGCTCAGAATTCGTAGACTAATAGATACTCCTATATCAGACCCACCTTAAGTTTCAATTCTTTCCATTTGTAGTAAATATTATTTGCCTCTTATATTCCAAGTACTTTTTCTGCTATTTCCTAGGTTCTGTGGTGATATTTTTTTTTGAAAATTGTTTTTTTTCTGATATCGTTAATGTACAATTACTTGAACAACATTATGGTTGCTAGACTCCCCCTAATATCAAGTCCCCCCACATACCCCATTACAGTCACTGTCCATCAGCATAGTAAGATACTATAGAATCATTACTTGTCTTCTCTGTATATACTGCCTTTCCCGTGTCCGTCCCCCCCCTACATTATGTGTGCTAATCATAATGCCCCCTTTTCCCCTTTATCCCTCCCTTCCCACCCATCCTCCCCTATTCCTTTCCCTTTGGTAACTGTTAGTCCATTCTTGGGTTCTGTGAGTCTGCTACTGTTTTGTTCCTTCAGTTTTTTTCTTTGTTCTTATACTCTGCAGATGAGTGAAATCATTTGATACTTGTCTTTCTCCACCTGGCTTATTTCACTGAGCATAATACCCTCATGTTGTTGCAAATGGTGGATTTGTTTTCTTCTTATAGCTGAATAATATTCCATTGTGTATCTGTACCACATCTTCTTTATCCCTTCATCTACTGATGGACACTTAGGTGGCTTCCATTTCTTGGCTATTGTAAATAGTGCTGCGATAAACATAGGGGTGCATCTGTCTTTTCCAAACTGGGCTCCTGCATTCTTAGGGTAAATTCCTAGAAATGGAATTCCTAGGTCAAATGGTATTTCTATTTTAAGTTTTTTGAGGAACTTCCATACTGCTTTCCACAATGGTTGAACTAATTTACATTCCCATCAGCAGTGTAGGAGGGTTCCCCTTTCTCCACATCCTCACCAACACTTGTTGTTTGTCTTTTGGATGGTGGCCATCCTTACTGGTGTGAGGTGATATCTCATTGTGGTTTTAATTTGCATTTCTCTGATGACTAGCGATGTGGAACATCTTTTTATGTGCCTGTAGGCCATCTGAATTTCTTCTTTGGAGAAGTGTCTGTTCAGATCCTCCACCCATTTTTTAATTGGTTTATTTGCATTTTGTTTGTTGAGGTGCATGAGCTTTATATATATTTGGATGTCAACCCCTTATAAGATATGTCATTTACAAATATATTCTCCCAAACTGTAGGATGCCTTTTTGTTCTGTCGATGGTGTCCTTTGCTGTACAGAAACTTTTTATTTTGATGTAGTCCCATGTGTTCATTTTTGCTTTTGTTTCTCTTGCCCGGGGAAATGCATTCAGGAAGAAGTTGCTCAGGAGATTTTTTGCCTATGTTGTCTTCTAAGAGTTTTATGGTTTCATGACTTACATTCAGGTCTTTGATCCATTTTGAGTTTACTTTTGTGTATGGGGTTAAACAATAATCCAGTTTCATTCTCTTGCATGTAGCTGTCCAGTTTTGCCAACACCAGCTATTGAAGAGGCTGTCATTTCCCCATTGTATGTCCATGGCTCCTTTACTATATATTAATTGACCATATATGTTTGGGTTAATATCTGGACTCTTTATTCTGTTCCACTGGTCTATGGGTCTGTTCTTGTGCCAGTACCAAATTGTCTTGATTACTGTGGCTTTGTAGTAGAGTTTGAACTTGGGGAGTGTAATCCCCCCCCCACTTTTTCTTCCTTGTCAGGATTGCTTTGGCTATTCGGGGTCTATTGTGGTTCCATATGGATTTTTTAACTATTTGTTCCAGTTCATTGAAGAATGCTGTTGGTATTTTAATAGGAATTACATTGAATCTGTAGATTGCTTTAGTCAGGATGGCCATTTTAACGATATTAATTCTTCCTAGCCAAGAGCATGGGATGAATTGACATTTATTAGTGTCCTCTTTAATTTCTCTTAAGAGCATCTTGTAGTTTTCAGGGTATATGTCTTTCACTTCCTTGGTTAGGTTTATTCCTAGTTATTTTATTCTTTTTGATGGAATTGTTTTCCTGATTTCTCTTTCTGCTAGTTCATCATTAGTGTATAGGAATACAACAGATTTCTGTGTATTAATTTTGTATCCTGCAACTTTGCTGAATTCAGATATTAGTTCTGGTAGTTTTGGAGTGGATTCTTTAGGGTTTGTTATGTACAATATCACGTCATCTGCAAACAGTGACAGTTTGACTTCTTCCTTACCAATCTGGATGCCTTTTATATCTTTGTGTTGTCTGACTGCTGTGGCTGGGACCTCCAGTACTATGTTGAATAAAAGCAGGGAGAGTGGGCATCCTTGTCTTGTTCCCGATCTTAGGGGAACAGCCTTCCGCTTCTTGCTGTTAAGTATAATGTTGGCTGTGGGTTTGTTGTATATGGCCTTTATTATGTTGAGGTACTTGCCCTCTAAAACCATTTTGTTGAGAGTTTTTATCATGAATGGATGTTGAATTTTGTCGAATGCTTTTTCAGCATCTTTGGAGATGATCATGTGGTTTTTGTCCTTCTTTTTGTTGGTGTGGTGGATGATGTTGATGGATTTTCGAATGTTGTACCATCCTTGCATCCGTGAGATGAATCCCACTTAATCATGGTGTATGATCCTCTTGATGTATTTTTTAATTCGATTTGCTAATATTTTGTTGAGTATTTTTGCATCTATGTTCTTCAGGGATATTGGTCTGTAGTTTTCTTTTTTGTGGTGTCTTTGCCTGGTTTTGGTATTAGTGTGATGCTGGCTAATTGTAGTTCTTATTTGTCATCTTACAGATGCTGCGCCTGCTCCCTCAGAAAAAAGCTCATCTCTGCAGACGAACATGAGCTTGGCCGAGGAAGGAGACAGAAGCATTACAAACACTGCAACAGAAAAGCCCTTGCAGGTGCCTCTAGAAGAGCAGTCAGCTGCAAGCAGCTTTGAAACACTGACAACTTTAATGGCCCTTTGGCCATCAAGTGAAAAAGAGTTTATCAGCCCTGATTTGAGCCTATCAAAGTCAGATTCTAATTCTACTTTCTGTAACCTGCCCTCTGTAGAGACACTCTATGTCTCTCCCTCGTTCAAACCATTTGACTCAGTGGAGAAGCTCACCATCAGTCAGGACCCTCAGAAGTCAACACAATCCAGCATCTTCCAGATGGAGAACAAACACCTCAAGGCCTCAGCCACACGGGGTGAGTGAATAAAACAAACAAACAAAACCACACAAACATAAAGCCTCTTTTGAAGCCACCTTCTTTCACTTTTCTCCGCTTTCTTTCTCTTTTTGGTTCCCTCCTTTCCCTCCCCCATCAGATGTTATTAAAATGTATGTGCCATTAGAGGTGCTTCTCAGGTGGCAACATAACCCTTTCATTAAATGGCTACTAGGCAGCTCATCATTGTGGTTATGAGCACTTGACTGAAGCACAAGTTCTGAGCAAACCTGTTGCAGAACAAATTAGACCTAGCATTAAACAAGAGCTTCCTGCTAGACATTAGATTACTTATTAAGAGACTATAAAAAAGACTGGTTATTGTGTATACTGATGTGTGTGTGTGTGTGTGTGTGTGTGTGTGTGTGTGTGTGTGTGTGTGTGTCCTTTTTTAAAAGGGCCGTGTACTGATTGCAAAAAAAGGCATGGAACAGCTCTCCCTTTCCTGTCCTATACAACACCAGGGGGCTCACAGGACTGCTTAGACTTGATGAAGGATAAAGCCAGTTGAGATGCCAGGTTGTTGGATGTCTTGCATTTCATAATCATGCTTTCTTCTTTAAGTTAGTAAAAGAATAATATGTTTGCTCATGCATTTTTCAAAGACTAAGTAGTTTTATCAGTTCTTATATACAATAATGCTTACCAGTTGCCTCACACTCAGTTTGAAAGTACCATATAAATACAAACAATGGAAGCCAAAGTGTTGATGGTAAAGAAATTTACCTTGGTGCTAGTAAGGTCAGTAATAGAAGATCCTCCTTGCTGCCCTTACCTGAACTTTTTGGAACTGAATGACCTAAAAATAAAGCTATTAGAAGCTAATTTGAAGTCAATGAAAAGCAACGAAAGTAGAAAACTCATGATGGGTCAAGGTCCTAGGGAAAAAGACTGTGGTATTGTGATATAATAAGAAATACATGATTTGATCTTCCTCCCTTGTTCCTGGCACCAAGCTCCTAAAACCCTTACAATTGTCCTTCATGGTAAACCCTCCAACCAGACCTGCCAGACGTGATGATGAGGTGACTCTCGGAGGGTGGGGCTTGTTGCCGGAACCATCAAACAGGTGATAAGAGCCTCTGAGTTTCCAGCCCCACCCCTGACCTCTGGGGAGGGGAGAGGGGCTGGAGGTTGAGTTAATTCTCAAACTTGGTCGATCATGCCTACAAAATGGAACCTCCATAAAAACCCTAAACAATAAAGTTTAGAGAGCTTCCGCGCTGGTGAACACATGAAGGTTCTGGAAGGATGGCACGCCTAGAGAAGGCAAGACGCTCTGTGCCCATTTCCCATACCTTGCCCTGTGCATCTCTTCCCTTTGGCTCTTCCTGAGTTGTATCCTATGGAGTGACTGGTAATAGTAAGCAAAGCACTTCCTTGGGTTCTGTGAGCCATTCTTTTGAACTATTGAACCCATGGAAGAGACATGGGATCCCTCGACTTATAACTGGCAGATCAGAAATACAGGAGGCCTGGACTTGTCATTGGCATCCAAAGTTGGGGGGCAGTCTTGAGGGATTGAGCCCTTGATCTCTGGGGTCTGCACTGAGTCCAGTAGTTAGTGTCAGAATTGAGTTAAATTGTAGGACACATGATTGGTGTCCACAGAGAACTGGAGAAATTCTTGGTGTGGGCAACCTGCACATCTGGGGTCAGAAGTGCTATGAGTAGAGCAGGAAACTAGTTTACTTTAAGTTGGCCCCATATTCACCTCAGTTGCCCACTTGGGTCATTCACTGGATCATAGAAGCAAAGGCCTGGGCTTTCTACAGTCTCATTGAGCTTGGGAGATGGGGAACTCAGGAGAGTTTGGGGCTTCCAAGGTGGCAGGACCTCAAGGGGTTCATATTCCAGAGGGGAGGGAATCACAGAGATGAAAATCCAAAAATCTTTGTGTAATTTTTTCCTGAAACATCTGCCCACTGCAAAGCTGCACCTGTTCTGGGTGCGATGCCAAGAAAGGAAACAGGAAGCAGCTTCTAACGGGCCAGTGAGCTGAGCACAGATTCTGATAAGCTTATGGTGCTAGGAGACAGATGGAGTTCAGAATATGCATACCGTAGGGGCTCTGGTAAATACCCCAGGCTTCAGCTGGGACCTCTGACAGGCTGCACCCTGAGCATCAGAACCACACTCTAGGGGTAAGCACAAACCAGAGACAGAAGAACCCTCCCAGCTGCTGAGAGCCCGCTTCAGCTAGAGCACATGGTGGCCGTGTAGTCCCTGTGTCTTCTAGAAGTCAATGAAATCCTTTCTTAAGAGCTGCTGTCATTTTTCAAGCAAAATTTTTGGCACTCAACAAAAAATGACCAGGCATACAGAAAACGGACAAATGGCCAGAAATACTGGAGAAAGACACAATAGAAATAGACCCCAGATAATCTACATACTGAAGTTAAAAGACAGGTACTTTAAAATGATTATGATTAATACAATCAAGAAAACAGGGAGATGGAGAATTTCATCAGAATACTAGTATCTATTTTTAAAAGTACCAAATGAAAATTCCAGAGCTGAAAAATATAGTACCTGAAAGTAAGGCCCTGAGGGTGCTGTTCAGCCCACCTGGCCTGAGGTATCAAAAGAGAGAGCTCAGTCATGGCAGAGGGGCTAGAAGTCATGAGGGAAGCCCTGAAAGGGAGGGACTCAGAAGGGGAGACCCCACATTCTGTTTATAAACTCTGCCCAAATCCTCACCTGACTATACATGGAGGGGAAGGCCCCAGGAGTCTGGGCGGTGGGGGGAAGATGAACACTGGAAATTATAAATATGTGTGTAAATATAAAATATATATTTCATTTTTATTCTAATTTAAAAATACATATGACTGTTTAAAGCAAAAATTTTAATACTGTATTTTGGGTTTTAGAACATATGTAAATGTAACATATTTTACAGCACGGCACAAAGAATGGCTGAAATCCATAGTCCCTGGTAGCACGGGTTCTGGAGTCTGACTGCCTGGGCTCATCGTCCCAGCCCAGCCACTAGCACAACCAGGGGAAATGGACTAGAATCCAGGACAGAAGGCCGCCTCATCCTGAGGGCCTGTAAGGAAGGAGCAGACAGGATATGTCACATGTGAGGGAAGCTTTTTGCAGTTTTTAATAATGAAGAGGCACTGAGCCTTCACGTGACACACACTGTCATGGCCTCAGGTCTCCTGCCCTGACTGAGCGGTTGGGAGTGGCATAAGGATTGTCAAGAGACTGGTAAAGATTTGGAATAGCCACTCTAAAGAATGGAAGAAGGGGCTGCTAAGACAGTGTTGTGGTAAAGCAGCAGTAATTTGTAGGGGTCCTGATTTGGGGGGTCCTATGTGCTTCTTCAATAGTGCTGAGCAGGCGGGGGATAGGAATGAAAAAGGCAGATATTTAAATTGAAATAGGGTTAGGACAGAAATTGGCAAACCACAGCTTCTGGCCAAATCTGGCCCACTGCCTATTTGTAAACAAAGTTTTATTGGAACACAACCAGTAATTGGTTTACATACTGTCTTTGGCTGCTTTTTACATACTGTCTTTGGCTGCTTTTGTGCCACAACAGCAGAGCTGAGTAGTTGCAACAGACTGTATGTCCCACAAAGCCTAAAATATTTACTATCTGACCCCTTACAGAAAATGTTTGCTGACCCCTGCTTTAGGAATTAGTAGCAGGGAAAGCAGAAAACCTGGCAGCAAGGGGGTAGCAAGAAAATGTTTTCAGTGGTGGATAATGGGATTCTAGACTGGACAAGAAAAGAGCCAGGGCCAGATGAGCATTGATAGAATGAGAGAAAATAACAGGATCGTTGGGTCTTTTGTCTCAGTGAGGTCAAAATGTAGATGCATTAAAAGGAAGGGGACTGCAAGAAGTCCTAGAGAAAGAAAGTAATCTTGGAAAACGAGATTTCAGAGGTAGGGCAGTTGAGAGAGAAGACCTGCTCTAGGGAGCACCCAAAGGAATGGCTGCAGGTTATTGTGGTTGAGGAATTCAAGAAACAATAAGGCTAGGATGGATGGCTAGTCTCCATGGACGCTGGATGATGGAGGACAGAGAAGACAGCATCTAATTTTTGTTTTTTTTTTTAAGAAGTATTTGTTTACATGAAGGGTCCAGGTCTAGTGTTATAAACTCATTGGAAATAATAAACTGGGCAAATAAAAAAATACATGCAAACTCATAGTTCAGCAGATCTCAAATATGAGGAAGGCCACCTAATACACATTAATGTTTTTACTGACTGAGAGGGACCCATTTGCTGCAGCAACCTCCTTCAACGTTTTGATACTAAATAACTTTTCTAAAATAGCCCATTCCTTCTGTCCTCTATTTAAATATTAAAGTTATTTATCTGTAGCTCCAACTACTTTTAGGTCGTTAGGTAGTTTATCATGCACACTAAAAAGACAACAGGGATGGTGATAGCTGGTAGCTAGAATTATCATGTATATAAATGTTGAATCACTGTGTTGTACACCTGAAACTAATGTAATACTGTGTGTCAACTACCCTTCAGTTAAAAAAAAAAAAAAAAAGACAACAGGGCTAGTAGATGCTTAGAAGCCAGATCCGGTGATAGGCAGCTGTTATTACATTCTCAGAAGCCACAGTTTAGAGTGTGTTGGACTGCACTGGACTTGACTTTCTAATTTTTTGGAAGAAAAAAAATCTATTCTGTACTCGCTCATGCTGGGACCGTGATGAGCGTGTTCACTGGCTCCATCCTTTGTTTCTGTCTCACTGGCTCCATTTTCTTGTGGTAGTAGTTCTGTGTAGCTGTTCCTCTATTCACCTTTGCTCGGCAAAGAGACCAAATGTGACACATGCACAAAAGACTCATTAACCAAGCCATTTAACTTTTTATCTATAAAAAGCTTCAGAGCCAGAACAATTAATAATTTTCCTACGAGAAATGAGGAAAATGACAGAAAACATTTCTGCAACCCGCCTCAGCTAACCCTGAGCTATGACTACCTGGTTCAGAAGCTCCTCGCAGGGCAGAGCAGTGTGGGGCCTTCCCCGCCCCGCCCGAGGTCAGGGTGGCACCAGCTGGCTGCCTGCCCCAGCCCCGGGGCCAACAACCCTTCCAGCTGTACAGCTCCTGCCCGCTTTTGTGCAGACAAAAAGGCACACTGATGCAATTTTTTTAATTCAGTGAACCAAAGTAATACTTCATAGGTCAGTGAGAAAACTCAGCTTTCATCCAATCCAATTCTCCCACTAAAAATTTAGCATAGGTGATTTAGAGGCAGGTTCATTAGCATTTCTCTCTAACCCTATGTTATTCCTAAATCCATTTTCTTGATGTAACTTATTTATAATAGTGATATTAAAAATAAATTTTCAAAACTTACATTTAAAAAAATTGAGATCTAATTCAGGTACCATAAAATCCACCCTTTTAAAGTGTACAAGTCATTGATGTCTTATATAGTCTCAGAATTGTGCGGCCATTACCGTTAGTTTTCCTCACCCCAAAAGGCCGGTACCCATTAGTAAGCACGCCCCATTCCTCCTTCCCCCTGACTCTTGCAACCACTTGCTTTCTGTCTCTATGAATTTGCCTATTCTGGATAGTTCATGTGATGGAATCATACTACATGTGGACTTCGTGTCTCGTGCCTCACGTATCAAAATCTTTTCGAGGAGCTGCCCTGTTGTAGCCTGTGTCAGCTCTTCTTTCCTTTTTATGGCTGGACCCTATTCCACTGCGTGGATGGACGCATTTTATTTATCCATTCATCAGTTGATGGGCATTCGAGTTGTTTCCCCTTTTTGGCTATTATGAATAATTCTTCTATGAACATGTGTATAAAATGTTACATTTTTAAGCCACAGGAAAAAATCAGAATATTTTAATTCATGTATATAGTTAACTGGATAGTCATATATGTCAGCTAGGAAGACTGAAAGAGATGAATTGGAGAATGAAAATAAAACTGTTTTACACTGAACTGTTTAGACCAAGAACTTGAAGCTAACAAAACAGTTTACATTTATTGTTACAGCTTTAAAATATTTCTAGGAATATATTTGTAATTTAATTTTGCAACATAGTTCTTCTAAATGCTTTTTAAAGTTGTAATATAATTCACTGGTCCCACATTATTCTTGAGTATAAAAAAAGTCAAGAGATATCACAGCATTTGGAATGATTTTATCAGCTGTCTTCAAGCCAAGTGCAACACTCATTGGCATGCATATATCACCTAAAATTTTAAAATACAGCTATTTATCGCAGCTCATTTGCAACATTTGCTGCATTTCTGCTCCAGTGAGTAGATGGTGCAGCGAAAGAATGTTAACAGGATACCCAGATAATCTCTGTAGCGAGCCCGAGAGGAGAAACTCGATGGGCAGGGAGTTGAGCTCTGAAGTGCAGTCTGAAGTGGTGGGTGCAGCTGTGGCATGTTTGGAAACAAAAGTAAATTGGTGTGTGGCAATTAGAGATGAAGTGGCTCTTTATGAGCAAAAGCATCATGGTGCCTGGGAAGCTATTTAGTCAGCAGTTACAACCACAAAGCAAAAAAAAAGGTGGACATACAGTAGAAAGCAGTGATTCTCAAACTAGCATGCATCAGGGGCACCTGGAGCCTTGTCAAAACTCAGTTTAGGGGGAGCACCTCTTCCAGGTTCTGATTTGAGTTAGAAGGGTGGGGCCCAAGAACTGCATTTCTAACAGGTTCCCAGATGCTGCTGCTGCTAATGCAGGGACCACACTTTGAGAAGCACTAACCTCAAGTTAAATACCAGGTATTTCAGTCATTCTATGCACATGTGACTAACCTAACTGTGTTAGCCTTCTTCAACAAACTGCTGGAGAATGGACTGCTCCAAAAGGAGAGTAAATTAAGAAAGAGAAAGACATGGCACAGAGAAAACAGGAGAGCCACCCCGGAAGGACAGTGATGGAGCATGTCAGGTGGCAGCTGTGCTCAGAGCGCACCTAGCACAGAGGGCAGTCGCCTGACCCAGGGTGCAGAGAGGCTCCGGCCTTTCCCATCAGCGTGCCCTGCGTCACCCTGCCTTCTTTTTAATCCAGCGGTAGGTCGTCTGGTTAAGCCTGACCTAGACTTGTAAGTGTGCTTATCTTGACCTTGTGCTGATGAAGTTCCTACTTTCCTTTTGGTGTCCTGCTGCGGCACCAGCTGAGAGTACTTGTTTCACCCTAAAAAAGCTTTGTGATTGGAATTTTTTCCTCAGAACTGCAGATAGGCCTCCAAGAGCTTTGAAGCAGAAAACAGAAGCCTCCTGCCCTGGCTACATATTTTTTACAGAAGGCACAATTCAGTTTAGAGGGACATAAATATATAAAACAAATAAAATGATATAGAAAGATAAAGCCATGTGTGCTAAGTGGTAAGCATTAATTTCCCTGTTCTATGACTTACAGTGAATACGGTGCTTTTTTTTTAAGTATGAAGTCCAGACTTTGCCAGTTTCTACCACCTACTACATAAATGAACGTAAAGAGACATTCCAGGGAGACAAGATAAACTTCTACATCCAGGAAAGTTTGGGAGACACTTGAATAAATGTCTTGCCCGGGGCAAGTTCACTATGGATTCAGTGTGACCAAAGAAATGACAGTAGAACGTTCTTGGGGTGAAAGCATTATACCCAACTTCATTCCACGGTGGCAGGTCAGTCACTAAAATCTCGTTCACTGAGGGCGAGTCTGCACACAGCAAGCCAATCTCTGCCTCTGGGCCTCTCTGTCCTCACAGCAGCCGTCCTCTGGGCCTCTGTCCTCGGCACTGCCACCACTCCAGCCTCTGCTCTCCTGCAGCCTTGCAGCCGTGCCACCATGTTGCCCATAGCACCGGGCGGAGCTCTTTATATAGAGTCAACAGCCATGTATTTCCCACACACGTGTAGTAAGCTAGCCAACCAGGGCCAGGTGAGAATCCTGGCCACAGGAACTTTCATTTTATCCACAATAAATTACTGTAGTTTTCCTCAGAACTTTAAGTGTGCTATAGACATGTTTATCTCTTAATGGGAGACAGCATATGCAATTGCCCAGTCTTATTTGGCTTGAAACCCTGTTTTCACAAAACATATTTTTACATCTGAGAAACTGTGTTCCTCAGAACACAGTTTGGGAAATAATGATTTAGAATGAAGTATGAAAGAGGAGATTTAGTATGATTTTGCTTGAAAAGAATTTAAAATGTTACCAAATCTTTGTTGGAAAGTAGGTTTTTAGAATGCTTTTTATTTTACTTATAGTTTCTTGCTGAAAAAAAAAATAATTGTATACATGTGCTAAAAAGTGTTCTGGATCTCAGATAGGCTGGAGACCATTGAGAGAAAAAGATAAGTTTCACAACTTTTTGTTATTTGTGGTGGGTTGTTCATTTTGCCATAATGCTCTCTGTAGAGAAATAAAAAGAGATGAATGAAGTTACAGGTTTCTTAGACTTTCTACTTTAAACACTAACTTAAGATGCTGGCAGTCAGTAGAACAGTGCAGTACTTTACTTTTCTGCTCATACTAGTGATGTGTAGTGTAAAATGTTTTGGGCAAGGTTTGAAAGTCAAGGTGAATATTAATAATCCTATTCTAGCTTCACTGATAGTTAATACATCTTTAGGTTTTCTCTATTCCCTGCTTTGGGTTTATTTAGGCTTACTGTGAATATTTAACATACAAAATTCTAGGTAGTATATTGCTACCTTCTGAATAGGACTTTACATTATAAAATTATTTTAACTGTTACTGTCATTTATATGTTTATATGCATAATCTTTTTTTCTCATTTATACATTTTAGTTTCAAATGCCTCTGGGGGAACATCCTCCTTTTCTACTTTATCCGTGTCATCTTCTGATTCGGCGTCTCCAGAGAAGTCTGTTCCTCTCTTATCTCCAGTTTTGGCTGGACCTTCCTTCCGGACTTTGTCCCATCAGCAGTCTTTCTCTACCTCCTTTAAAGAGAAAGATATGACAGCCAGGGTTCCTCACCCCTTCATTCCTGAGGGCCCAGTGTCCTCTGATGAAGAGAAAAATGACAACCTTAACCTACTGGAAATTCTTCCAGATAACTCTGACTCTGCTAAGAAAAAGATAAGTGATGTTTTGAGAAGTAATTGGATCACATATTGCACCCAAAATATAAACCACTTCACCTCTGTGTCCTGTCCTAGTTTTCAGACAACCAGAGGCCCGCCTAGGGAGCCTGAAGCACACAATTCCATTGAAATCCTTCTAGGGGAGGTAAAAAATGCGATAGTCAAATTACATGAAGACCTGAGCGTGGTAATACAAGAACTCAATGTCATCAGTGGCCATCTGGTAAGCATGAGTGGGAAGAGTCCACAAAGCAGCACCTCTGTGCAGTTTCCCCAGGCTTCTGAGGAGAGCTCAGAGCACATCTAATGATCTTGGTAGCCATTTTTGGTAGAACTCATGTGGTTCTACTTTCTAAAGACAGAGAAGTTAACCTTTTATAAACTTTCATTACAATGGCAAAAATAGGGTGATGGTTTGATTTTTTCCTCATCAGGTTTATTAACAAGTATCTTTCAAACTAATAACTTCATTTGGGTGATTTATTTTTTAAAGAGAAAAGGTATCACCTTTGACAATATTTTCAGGTTTGGATATTAGCTCATTTGAAACTGAAGAGAGTTTCATTCTTCCATGCTCTGTACTTTACCTCAAAATAGAGCATTAGTGAAAGTCGTAGTGAGACCTCAAACAGCAGACGACTATTCTAGAACATTAAGTGGGCAATAGGAAGCCCTTAAATTTCCATCTGTATGGAGCTTCATTGTTAACAAACCTTTGCCTTGACCAAGGGGATTGAGTCTGGGGTATACATTTCACATGTTCTCATGCCAGGTTTCAGGTTCTGCAAACTGAGGGCCAGAAATCTTTCCCTTCTCATGAATGTCACAGTTGGTTGGGAGTTACGCTGAGACAGGTAGGACATGGAACAGGTGTTTTTATTGTTAATGTATACTGCAAAGTGACATCAAATGTGTACTTTTTCTTGTACTTTCTAAAATAAATTTGATATTTTTCATCTTATATGTATGTTTCTGATTCATTGAGACAGATTTTCATATAGAAATGTCTCAGTTTTTATACTTATGGGCTAAATAACTTAGTTCAGGCAATATAGACCAGTGATTCTCAACCCCACTGCACATTAGAATCACCAGAGAAGCTTTTATTTTGTTTTATATTTATTTAAGAGAACAGTGTAAGGGGCTCCATGTAACCATCACTCAGCTTCAATTATTAATTAAAGGCTAATATAATCCCTGATTCCTTTGAAGAAATGTAGGACATTTAAAAAAATACTCTAATGCATATGTGCATTCCCAAACCAAAACCAGTTTTCATCGTGCAAACTGGGTTAAGAACTAGAAGGAACTGTTAGTACAAAGACTAACACAGGAGGATATTTGACATGTTTGAGGCCAGTGTGAAGTGAGGAAAGGGAAGAATAGTAGCTTTGCAGCAATGGAGGAAAGAACAGGAAGTTTTGACAGATGATACAGGTTCTTGAAGACAATTGTTAGAGATTTTGGCTTTTACTCTATGAAGTAAAAGTTATGGCAGGGGTTTAGGGTGAAAGGTGACATGATGTGACTTATGTTCTAAATGGTCACTTTGGCTTTGAGGGAGAGAGGGCTTTGGGGACATGGGGTGAGGCAGGTAAGCCAAGTAGAAGGCTGTGGCAGTTATCCAGGTAAGAGCTGATGGTAGCTCAAATCAGGTGGCATCATGAAGATAAATGAGACCTGATTAGTAGGGATTTGCTGATGGGTTGGATAACATACATGAGAGAAGGAGAGGAGTCAAAAGATGTATCCAAGTTATTGGACTGAGCAACTGAAATGCAAGATGAAGTTGCCACTGACTGAGATGAGGAGGGTTGCACATAAAGAAAATTTTAAGGCATTCATTTTTGGATAGGTTAAATTTCAGATATCTGTTGGATAACCAAGTAGAGATATCAAATAAGCAGTATGATATGAGAGTTAAGTTTGAGAGAGGTCTAGATTGGAATGGAGGCTGGGAGTTAGTAACTGGTGGTTATTTAAAGCTATGAGACTGGGTGAAATCACCAAAAGAATTAGTGTAATAGTGGAGATAAGCCGAAGGCCTGAGCCCTGAGGCATTCTAACAGAAGACCAGGAAGACGTGGAGGAACCAATGAAGGAATCTGAGAAGGAACTACCGCTGAGGTAAGAACAAAGCAATGTAGTGTATAGTGTTTGGATGCCAAGAGTGTTTTTTGTTCTTTTCTTTTCCATGTGCATTTCAGAAGCACTTTGTCAAGTTCTTTTCAAAGCCCTATTAGATTTTGATTAGAATTTCATTAACTCTATTTGGGGAAATGTTTACAAATTTAATCTTCTAATCCATGAGCATAGTACATCTTTATCTATGTTCATATGTCTTTTCGTAATGTTTTTCAATAAGCTCATAATTTCCGCAAAGAAGGCTTCTATTTCTTTTTGAAAGACTTAGTACTTTATTCTTGATATTTTTATACTATTATAAATGCCACCTTTTGCCAGTTTTAAAATTTTAGAACCAAACAGTCAATAGAAATGTTCAAATGAACATTGAACATGCATCTGCCCTTCATCTGGATTCACCAGCTGTTAACATGTTGCTGTGTTTGTTTTATCTCCCTCTCTGGCTACACATGTTTATGTCTGTGTTCACTTTTTATAGCTCGATAAACACATACATACAACATTTTGCTGAAACATTTAAAAATAAGTTTAGATATCATTACACTTTGCTGCAGAATATTTCACCATACTTATTACAAGAATCAGGGTAATTCTTTTCCAACGTGCTTTCCAGGTAACCAATTCTCTCTTTAGCTGTGTCCTATCTTCCCATCAAGTTTTAATTCAGTTATTGTATTTTTCATTTCTAGAATTCTACTTAGTTCTTTTAAAATCTATATTTTCTTCAGTTCATGTTTCTTGCAGATATTTCAAGTGTATCTTTGCTAGTAAGAATAGTAAGCAAACTAATATAGAATTCTTACTAGTATGAATAATAAGTAAACTATAGAGTATTCTTACTAGCAAACTATTAATGTTTAACATGTGCATTTAAGATTATAAATTTTCCTTTAATAGCAACAACCAACAATTTTTTAAAAATTGAGATATTCACAAACCATAAAATGTATTCCTTTAAAGGTATATAATTCGGTGATTTTCATATATTTGCAAGATTATACAGCCATCACTACTATCTAGTAATTCTAGAACATTTTTATCACTACAAAAAGACATCCCATGCCTGTTAGCATCCCTTCCCCCCTCTTCCAAGCCCCTGGCAACCAGTAATCTATTTTCTGACTCCATTAATTTGCCTATTCTGGATGGAATAATATAATATGTGGCTTTTTGTGTCTGGCTTTTTTCATTTAGCATAACGCTTTTGAGGTTTATCTATGTTGTAGCATGTACTGGTATTTCATTCGTTTTTATGGCTGAATAATGCTTTGTGTGGATATAACACATTTTATTTATCCATTCATCAGTTGATGGACATTTGGGTTGTTTGTACTTTTTAGCTACTATAAATAATCCTGCTATAAATATTTGTGTGAGCATGTTTTTAAGGATATGTATCTAGGAGTGGGATTTTTTAGTCATATTTAATTTTGGGGGGAGTTGCAAAACTCTTTTCTGAAGTGGCTGCACCATTTTACCGCAAGTTTTAGTATGTGACATTTTTACTGTCCTTTGGCTTAAAATATGTTCTAATTCCTATCATGAAGAAGCATGGAGGTTATTTCTTAATTTGCTAGCATATTGTACTCCCTGATAACTCTAACATTTAAATTTTTCATGAGTCTATTTTTGTTGTCTGTTGTCTTGCTGATTTGTGTTCTCAATTTTATGTTTCCTGGTACCTGATTTTCTTTGACTATATATGGACATGACCCTTGAAGATTTATTTATATGAATAACACAAGAATTTATTTTTTGCTTTTGCCAAGTGCCTGGTGCTATTACACCATTATACTGGTTAAGTGAATCAAGGTCATAGCTTGAAGTTTTCTAGAATACCCAGGTTAATCCCACACAAAAATTCCTCATAAAGAATGATTCATTTCCAATTCATTCTCATTGCATAATCATTGGGTTCCACTTTGTTAGTTAAGGAGTATTTCTTAGCCTTCCCACCCTGTGTGGGGTGATTTCTAGCCCTATCATCTTTCAAAGCCATCAAAATGAAAGTTGGAATTTGTAGAACTCCATAAATGCCCTAAGGGAAGAGTGGCTTCTGTGATCATTTCCATATCCGGTCTCTGTCTCTCTGAGTACCTATTATTCACGAGACTCTGTGCCAGGACCTGGGGATACAGTGGTGAGCAAAGCCAGATATGGCCCCTGTCCTTACAGAGCTCGGTTTCTAGACTTCTGGAGAAATTTGATAGATTAATCAAATATATTTTTAAAAAATATAAAAGTCTAATGGTTCTGGGAAACGAAATGTAGGATTTGACCTGGCAAAGGAGTTCAGGGGAGGTTCATTTAAGGAAGTACCTTGAACTGAAATAAAAATTCCAGGATTATTAATGTCAACGCCCCTGCGCCATGTTGGGCAAATAAACTGCGTTATGAAGTAGAGCATAAAGTCAGGATGAAGTTAAGACATCTTCTGTTAGCTTTGCTCATGCCTCTGGGAAACCCCCACCCCTCCACCCCAGTGGATTCTTAAGGGATAGTAGGATACAGTATCTCCTTTTTGTGCTATACATGGCTTGGCTAAGAGGAGAAAAAACCTCCAGAGACATAGCACCCCTCGCTTCCCACCCCCATCACCAAAAGGTGCTGCATCAAGTATCCTGAAATTTACTCAGAGAAACCCCACAAATGACTGAGGCAACAAAAACTATCCCTTTGAGGAACCCCCTTACATGCTCACAGTAACTTCAGATTTTAAGTAGATTTTACATAGCTCATGTATTTTAATTCAACCACTTGTTAATTAGTATAATTAACAAGCACTTACTTGAGTTTCTATTTAGCCAACTCCATTAAATGAATAGAATAAACTTAGCTTAAATTAAGAGTATATTCTGATTGACTTTGTAATTATCTCAGATTAAGAATACTTCATTAAATGCTATTCTCTTAAGTATTTTACTTGGAACCTGAGGATCTTATTCTAAGGCAGTCACAACAATATTTTACAGTTTACTGACTGTCAAATTACTCATGTGTTCTTTCTTTAAATATTTATGAAGCACCCATTATGCATAGGCAATTTGCTAGACATTGAGGACACGATGGTGTACAAGATGGGTTCAGTCCTGTCTTCCAAGTTACAGTTCAGTGGAGACACAGATCAAGAAATGGGTGATTAAAGCATAATCTTTAAGCCTGGTGCATGTGGGAAGCACAGGATGGTTTGGGAAGGCCTGGTAAAGAATGACAACCAGCTCTGATTTGGGGGTCAGATGCATCCCAGAGGAAATGAAGTTCAAACTGGATCCTGCTTAAGCAAGGGAGTTGGGAGAGAGAGAATTTTCTAGGCACAGAGAACAGCACATATAAGAGCTGGGAGCAAGAGAGAAGGAGGTGAGTTTGAGGACAGGATGTAGAAAATGGGTGGGTCAGAAATCTGAGCACTGTCTTTCCCTTTATGCAGTGACACAGCAGGTGATGGCAAGTATAATTTACCAGCTAAGTAACAGAATGACAAGTAAATAGATCACACTGAAAAGAAAGTATAGAAATGTGGGGGTTACGTGGTTTCCAAAACCCATTCACAGGCTGAGAGAAATAGGCTTTATTTAAAGAGGGATTTGTGGAGACCTTGGTGACTTGTCCCCCTGTCACATGAGTTGGTTGTGACGCTGGTTTGCTCTGTATGTGCAAGGAGCCCCTTGTTTGTATGCCTTCATTTACGGAGAAAAGGAATACTGAGAGCAGCCTGGTGAATCAGTGACATACCCAGCACACTGGGGACGGTTTTTCTAGGTTTCAGTTAATTTTAATAGAGTGAATTCAGAGATATTATAAAAGGATTTAGAAATGTGGAATTGAGAGATTTTTATTTCTTGCAGAACACTAAGTGATTTGAGGAGGCCAAGCATATTATTGTTATACCAGAATATATGTGCCACCTTTTATCAGCAGGCACGCATAGAAGAGAGTAAGTTGGCTGAGAAGAAATAGGTTTTCAAGATGATTTTGTTTGGTATTTTGAAATTCTGTTTTCTCACTGATGGTGCAGGAAGTTCTCAAAAATATGGTAATTATTGCAGAATTATGGCTTCAGGCCTTCATAGCTATTCAAACAGTAAAATTCCATCATAAAATAGTGTGATCTATGTGTTCATTTGCGCTGCGCTTGAGAACTTGTCCCACATTGTGTATACCGCATCATTCTTAATCATACACAGGACAGAGAGAGCATAAGCAAAAAGTAGGAAGTTCTGGGATTTGGTGATTAATTAAAGGGGGTAAAGGGAGATAGGAATGCATCAAGGATGAGCTCTGGAATTCTGATCTATATTATTACTATTATTAATAGCAGTATAATAACAATAGTAACAGTTGACATCTATTGAATCCTGACAATATCCTAAGCACTTTTTAATTATCTCAACAACCCTGCTAGGAAACTCCTAATATTGTTACATTGCACGTGAAGAAACAGAGGCTAAGAAAGGCAAGGAATTTGTTCAGGGTCACACCGATAATAGTAAGGGTCAAGGCCAGACCTTGAACTCTGGTCTGTCTTAGCGTAGAGCTTGTAACTGCACTGCCTCACACATCAAGGTGACGTATGCCATTGGCTGGGCAGGTCCAGCCTGTTTGGCCCCCGACCCCAGGGGGAGCTAGAACTGTGCTCCCCATCCGCATCCCACTCTCCAGCTGGTCGCCTCCCTTCGAGAACCTCGCGGCTGAAGCTGCCACCCCAGACCCTCTGGAGTTCTTCTGTTGGTTCCCCCGTTTTCTGAAGAGCTGTCTGCCACACCCACACGCCCCAGCTCTTCCTTCCCCCCTTTCATGTCTAGACCCAAATTAGCAGAGGCTGGGGCGTTGCTAGAACATATTAAGAGCTGGTTTGGAGATTAAGAGACTGTCCCAATTCCCAATTTCTCTTTTCCCACCTAATTAAACCTGGGAAATGTAGCCACACACACATGCTTTTGACAGGGGACTGTTTTCACTGGTTCACCCTAACAGTGGGGAACTTTATTCTACTACAAAGGATCTCTGCTCTGGAGTATATAATATGCACTTGAAAACCATGCAGAGCAACCCAGAAACAGCTGGCAGGCACTGAGGAAAAAAATTAGCTTTGAATCTAGTTACAGGTAACAGCAGTATATCCATATTTTTCTTTAAAAAACATGGTGGGGGCAATATCCCTGATGAATGTAGATGCAAAAATACTCAATAAAATATTAGCAAACAGAATTCAACAGTATATCAAAAGGATCATACACCATGACCAAGTGGGGTTCATCCCAGGGATGCAAGGATGGTACAACATTCGAAAATCCATCAACATCATCCACCACATCAACAAAAAGAAAGACAAAAACCACATGATCATCTCCATAGATGCTGAAAAAGCATTTGACAAAATTCAACATCCATTCATGATAAAAACTCTCAGCAAAATGGGAATAGAGGGCAAGTACCTCAACATAATAAAGGCCATATATGATAAACCCACAGCCAGCATTATACTGAACAGCGAGAAGCTGAAAGCATTTCCACTGAGATCGGGAACCAGACAGGGATGCCCACTCTCCCCACTGTTATTTAACATAGTACTGGAGGTCCTAGCCACGGCAATCAGACAAAACAAAGAAATACAAGGAATCCAGATTGGTAAAGAAGAAGTTAAACTGTCACTATTTGCAGATGATATGATACTGTACATAAAAAACCCTAAAGACTCCACTCCAAAACTACTAGAACTGATATCGGAATACAGCAAAGTTGCAGGATACAAAATCAACACACAGAAATCTGTAGCTTTCCTATACACTAACAACGAATCAATAGAAAGAGAAATCAGGAAAACAATTCCATTCACCATTGCATCAAAAAGAATAAAATACCTAGGAATAAACCTAACCAAGGAAGTGAAAGACTTATACTCTGAAAACTACAAGTCACTCTTAAGAGAAATTAAAGGGGACACTAATAAATGGAAACTCATCCCATGCTCATGGCTAGGAAGAATTAATATCGTCAAAATGGCCATCCTGCCGAAAGCAATATACAAATTTGATGCAATCCCTCTCAAATTACCAGCAACATTCTTCAATGAATTGGAACAAATAATTCAAAAATTCATATGGAAACACCAAAGACCCCGAATAGCCAACGCAATCCTGAAAAAGAAGAATAAAGTAGGGGGGATCTCACTCCCCAACTTCAAGCTCTACTACAAAGCCATAGTAATCAAGACAATTTGGTACTGGCACAAGAACAGAGCCACAGACCAGTGGAACAGATTAGAGACCCCAGAAATTAACCCAAACATATATGGTCAATTAATATTTGATAAAGGAGCCATGGACATACAATGGCAAAATGACAGTCTCTTCAACAGATGGTGCTGGCAAAACTGGACAGCTACATGTAGGAGAATGAAACTGGACCATTGTCTAACCCCATATACAAAGGTAAACTCAAAATGGATCAAAGACCTGAATGTAAGTCACGAAACCATTAAACTCTTGGAAAAAAACATAGGCAAAAACCTCTTAGATATAAACATGAGTGATCTCTTCTTGAACATATCTCCCCGGGCAAGGAAAACAACAGCAAAAATGAGCAAGTGGGACTACATTAAGCTGAAAAGCTTCTGTACAGCGAAAGACACCATCAATAGAACAAAAAGGAACCCTACAGTATAGGAGAATATATTTGAAAATGACAGATCTGATAAAGGCTTGACGTCCAGAATATATAAAGAGCTCACACGCCTCAACAAACAAAAAACAAATAACCCAATTAAAAAATGGGCAGAGGAACTGAACAGACAGTTCTCCAAAAAAGAAATACAGATGGCCAAGAGACACATGAAAAGATGCTCCACATCGCTAATTATCAGAGAAATGCAAATTAAAACTACAATGAGGTATCACCTCACACCAGTAAGGATAGCTGCCATCCAAAAGACAAACAACAACAAATGTTGGCGAGGCTGTGGAGAAAGGGGAACCCTCCTACACTGCTGGTGGGAATGTAAATTAGTTCAACCATTGTGGAAAGCAGTATGGAGGTGCATCAAAATGCTCAAAACAGACCTACCATTTGACCCAGGAATTCCACTCCTAGGAATTTACCCTAAGAACGCAGCAATCAAGTTTGAGAAAGACAGATGCACTCCTATGTTTATCGCAGCACTATTTCAAATAGCCAAGAATTGGAAGCAACCTAAATGTCCATCTGTAGATGAATGGATAAAGAAGATGTGGTACATATACACAATGGAATACTACTCAGCCATAAGAAGTGGAAAAATCCAACCATTTGCAGCAACATGGATGGAGCTGGAGAGTATTATGCTCAGTGAAATAAGCCAAGCGGAGAAAGAGAAATACCAAATGATTTCACTCATCTGAGGAGTATAGGAACAAAGGAAAAACTGAAGGAACAAAACAGCAGCAGAATTACAGAACCCAAAAATGGACTAACAGGTACCAAAGGGAAAGGAACTGGGGAGGATGGGTGGGCGGGGGGGGATAAGGGGGGGGAAGAAGAAGGGGGGTATTAAGATTAGCATGCATGGGGGGGAGGGAGAAAGGGGAGGGTGGGCTGCACAACACAGAGAGGACAAGTAGTGACTCTACCACATTTTGCTAAGCTGATGGACAGTAACCGTAATGTGGTTGTTAGGGGGGACCTGATATAGGGGAGAGCATAGTAAACATAGTATTCTTCAGGTAAGTGTAGATTAAAAATTTAAAAAAAAAAAAGAAAGAAAGAAAGAAAAGGGGGATTACTCCTTAACAGGATAAAACTATTGGTAAATCAAAGATCAACACATGCTTTAAATATCCTTAATGTTGATCACTTAAAGGGTGTCAGATGATCAGCTATGGAGGTACTCTTTTCTGATAATATTCCTTTCTCTTAATTAAAAAAAAAAAAAAAAAAGCAGTTACTGTGTGCTGACCTCCAATGAGTTCTGCACAGTGGTATAGAGGGCATGTCAAAGTGTGGGCAAAGGGTCTGTTTGTTTCTACGCAGAAGATCAAGGCCTAGCTTGGCTACCCAGAAAATGAACTAAGATACGATATGAGGAGGAGCTTCCGGCATCAGCACTCTCTGGAGGACTCGTGCCGGGGGATGATCATCAAAAAGCCTCCACAGGGATCCGGACGATGCTGCGGTTGTGGCTGCATCCAGCCCACCGTCTCCTGGACTTGCCATAAGAAGGAGGAGGGAGATGTCTAGGCTGGCATGTGCATACAGTGAGACAACGAATTTGACTGGATCTGTACTGTTGGAACTCAACCAGGAGTTGGGAGGGGTGCAAGTTGTAGCACCCCAAAATCTCATGACTATAGACTATCTATGGTTAAAAGAACATATGGGATGTGAACAGATCCCAGAAATGGGCTGCTTTAATTTGTCTGATGGTTCAAGTACAGTTGGACAATATCCATCATATCATAGATAAATTTTCACAAATGCCTAGGGTGCCTAAATGGTTTTCTTGGCTTCACTGGAGATGGCTGGTAATTATAGATTTGCTTTGTTTATGTCACCATATTCCTATTATGTTAATATGTGTGTGCAAATTAGTTAGTAGTTTAAAACCTATACATACTTAAGGTACTATACAAGAAGATATGTCAAAGAAATAATCAATCCTCCCAAGTTTCCTTCATATGCTACATCTATAGCTTTTCTTCTTCCTTCCTAATTACAAACCTTAAATAGAATTCGTGCCTCATATCGAATTTACCGAGTATCATAATTCCTCCAGGTGGTAAAGATACCTCGAGACAAGTGCTGGGCATAGAAGCCACAGGGCATAAATCTGCAAAGAAGTAAAAAGCTAACCTTTGCAAACAATATGGCTTCTCTCTCACTTACCAACTTTACATTTCCCTGTATGGCCCCGGAAGATGACTGGTTAGCCAGAGACGGGTAAGATTCCTCAAGGGAGGAACAACCTAAGACAGGCACAGTCGCAGGGGGGCCATCAGGTGAGAATTTGGGGATCAACAGAGGTGAGGCTCAGAACCTCACCCCCCCTGCTTTGAGAGAAATCTTCTGCATCCGTGGATGTCTTGCTGCCCTTGTCTAGCCTGGATTAATACTTAGTCCATAGGCACACACCTGATCATCTGATCATCTATATTTGCCTTCTTACAGCACTAAACTATGTTTTCTACCTTTATCTTGCATCTACCTACCACTTCAGCATTTTATTAAAAATAAAAATAATAATAATAATAGGAGAAATGTGGGATCAACATATAAATCAAGTACAAAAATCAAATGAATATTCATATTTGACCTGATGGTTTATAGGTCATATTGCATGATCAAAACCGAAAGTTTCTGTGATGAATGCCCTTGTACTGTTCACCATGTAAGAATTTATTCACTCTGTAAGAATTCGTTCACCATGTAAGAACTTGTTCGTTATGCTTCAGAAGATTGGAGACTGACGAGAATTAGGCTTGAGATGGATTAATGATTGTACATTGAGCATTGACCCCCCTATACTGAATTTTATTGTTGTTAACAACCATTTGATCAATAAATATGAGAGATGCCCTCTCAAAAAAAAAAAAAAAAAAAAAAAAACATGGTGGGGGTCACTTACTGTGGTGGTTCTCAGAGTTAGTTTCATTGACTCAGGTGCTAATGCTGAGATATTTGCTTGACTTCCACACTCCTGGGTAACAGGGCCGAGGGAGGAGCCACCCACCCCAAGAAGAGTTGGTTTTTATTAGCCCTCAACCTGTCCCACCTGTATCCTGCCAGTCCCCAGAAACAATAGAGAAAGGCCTGAACCAGAAACAATAACACGCTAGATTAAGCCAAATGTGAGAATATATACACAGCTTGAAAAGCCCAAATTCCGGAGATGGAGAACTAGTGAAAGGGAGGAACACGGGTATGCAGCTAACGCAGGAGGCCAGCACTGCTGAGGGTTGGGGACAGTCAGGCCCAGGGCTGTCGCTCTGCAAGGGCAGAGTGGTGGGTCAGTATCAGACCCACAGTGGGCAGCGTCAGCTGGCAACTTGAAAGCCTCTGGAGAAGGGACAGGATGGGACATAGCGAGAAGCGATCTAAGGCTGACAGCGGCGGAGGGGGCAGCACAGAATGGCCTGCAGGAAGGCCCAGCAGGTGCACTTACTGGAGGTGGGAAGAGACCCCGTCCCAGGGGCTGTCAGAAAACCTGAACCCAAAACAATGTTTACGAGGCAAGAGGCCCTTACAGAAGACACCCGAGCAGCACCTTCCAACCCATCCATGGAGATCCATGTTGGTGCCCCCAAATAAACAGAAGCCTCTGAGGCCCAGAGACCCACAAAAGTTGCAGAGGGGACAGGCCTGGAGGTGGCCTTCTGTGCGCCCACTCCTTTGCTGAGCCCCTTGCTTGTTTGCTAGGAACCGCTGCGGGTGTGGCCCTGCTGACTCGGCTTCCGCGCTGCTGCTGCTCAGTCGCAGGGGAGGGCTGCGTTAACCACGGTGACCAGCCACGGGTCCCCTTAGGGACAGCAGTGGCATGCGGCTTAGGATCAGAAGGTCCAAAGGCTCCTTCGTCTGCTGTGTGGGCAGGGTGGACTGACAAAGCCTCACCTGAGACCCATAGTTTTCCTCTTCTAAATACTTTCAGAAGCTACAGGGGGAAAACAACACACATTTGCTGTGCTTTCTGGTTATTTATCCCAGAGGGTTTCTACTGCTCAGTCTGTTCAAATCCCCTTGGCCTCTTGCTTCCTAACATGTGTGGCACTTTACAGTTGGCAAGCGCTTGAACACACCCCTGTTTAGTCTCATGGCTCTTCAGAGAGCAAGGCTGATGAGGAGTGGGGGCCTCAGAGAGGCTGAGTCACTGGCCCAAGGTCACACAGTTCTGAGCAGCAGAGCAGGGGCGTCTGCCCAGCCTTCTGATGCTACAAGCATCCTCTCCCACTAGCCTGGCCACCTTCAGCCCCTCTCCTAACACAGGGAAGTGCTGGAATTCTAATGAGCTGGCAAAAACTCAGTATTGAGTGTCTGCCCCTAAAATTGTCTTCTATAGTCTTAATCTTGTAGATTAGCTTTGTGTAAGCCATTAACATTTCATCATCTCTAATATGTGGACACTAGTGTTTTTATCTGGCTCATTAGTCTCTGCTTCTCTCCCTAAAAAGCAAAGTTATTGGAAACAATATTACCCAAAGGCCAGCACACCTCATATTCTTGATATGAACATAGTGGGGGAGAGAGTGGTTTTCTCTCTGATTTTGTCTAGACACCTAAATGACCATCGTTAAAAGGGTGAATTTCAGTGACTATCAGCTGGGGTTTGCGGCGAAACTCTGCTATTTAGCATTAGAACTAAACAGTATTTGCCAGCTTCTTAGCCCATCATTTTTACCATGTGTAAAATAAAAAAACTAGAGATGCTTGAGTATTAATAAGCAATTGATTAATTCATTAAAATTCCAAAATTTTAAAGAATTTTAAAATAATCCTGGTGGTAGGATGGAGTTAGGAGTGAGCATGTGCTTCCTGTGGCTCCTCCCGTGTCGCCAGCTCGCCTGGGGCGGCAGCACAGCCCTGGGAACAAATGAGATGCAGGCAGCGTCTTCACCACAGCCCCTTCGCGAGGGGCGGCTTCCAGGGGGCACACTGCTGGAGCCGACGTGGTCTCCACAGCCCCCCGACAGAGCGATCCTGGCAGGGCTTTGGTCTTGCCAAGAAGTAGCCTGTCCAAGCTACGGCTGGGGCCGAATGCTCCCGCCCAAGAGGGGACACTGCAGCCACCACCCCGTCCCTAGATTAGCGTCCTGAGGCAGCCAGAACCAAGAGCCATGACCTCGGTCGCTTAAAATAGAAATGTATTGTCTCACGGTTTTGGAAGCCAGAAGCCCAAGTGGCAGCCCCATTGGTTCCTTCGAGGGCGTGAGGGAGACTCGGTCCCAGGGCGCCTCACTCCAGCCCCCCTCACATGGCCGCTCCCTGCTGGTCTTCACACTGTGCGTGTCTGTGCCCGTGCCCACACTGCTCCCTGTTTTATAAGGACACCCGTCATCTTGGATTAGGGCCCATGCTAATGACCTCATTTTAACTTGATTACCTGTGTAAAGGCCCTATTTCCAAACTAGGTCACATCGTGGTTCTAAGGGGTGAGGACTCCGTGTATATTTTTTAGGGACACAATGCAGCCCATGGCAGTTTCATTTTCCCACAAGAAGGCAGTCTGTCCTCCCCTCACATGTGAACACGTATTTCAATAAAAATAGGCCATGCCTGAGGCACTCACCTGGCTCCATCCAGGCCTGAATCCCAAGAGAAGGCAGCAGGTAACCCCAGGGCAGCCCTCCGCGAATGAGCTGTCAGCCACTCAGATTACAGGCCATCTGCGCGGGGCACAGGAGGCACAGCATGGCAAACAAGTTTTAGGGATCAGGCAGTGCTGACATGAGCCCAGCCTCTGCCTTCTGGGCCCTGCAGCCCCAGGCCTGCTACCCAGCCTTCCTGAGCCTCTGCTCCTTCCCCTATGTCATAAATTAATAGCACCCACTTGGCCTGGTTAAGTGAAAACATGTCTACAAGGTGTTTTGCACATATTAGATGTTCAATAAAAGCTTCCTTTCCCATCTCCGTTTTCCCACTTATCTCACACAGTCCTGGGATTTTTGGTTGACCTGGTGTCCTGGTGTCCTGGACAGAAAGAGGATAGCATGTACAAAGGCCCTGACATTGTTCTATAGGCAATTCTGCAACAAACGTGTGCTCCCTGAGCTGAATTTGTGGCTCAATTAGTTGACAAGGAGAAGCATTTTTCAGTGCCTGGGTTTTCAGAATCCACCGAGGGATACCAAGCCAACTGGTGGGTTGCCTTCTTTGAAAAGGATACAGGCCAAACGCCATGCCTGGCATGGACTGACTATCACATTGTCTCTCCAGGTCCCACGTTGCGTGGGCCTTTGTGTCTGCCGCACAGAAATCAATTGCCCTGTATCCTGAGGAGCAGCGTTCAGCAGAGAAAGGGGCACCAGAGCTTGCACCTTGCTGTTCCAGGCTGCTCCGTCGTCGCTGCAGGCAGGTGAGGCTGAAGCCTGCAGCTAAAGGACATCTGTGGGAGGGCTCCCCCTCGCCCGGTCACCACCACCTCGATTTTTGTTCAGAAGTGCTTGCTTTATCAGCTTTTGCGGAGATGCCCAAGCCTGAGGAGTCTGATTTGTAATAACCCAAACCAAAACAGACTTTTATAAGCCAGTCCGGTTCTTTGGCACAGGACCTCAAGTGTTTCTCTGTTCCTTTGTTTATTCCCTCGCTAGTCAGCAAATATCTGTGGAGGGCTAGGAACATTCCCATGGTAACTCATTTCATCCTTAAAATAACTCCAGTGGTCTCTAATATTATCCATGCTCTCACAGACAGGGAAACTGAGGCTTGGGAAGACGAGCTGATTTTCCCGGATGCAGACCCTTGTGGTGTGCAGGGAATGAGACAGGAAAGAATGGGAACCCGGAGAGAAAAGCAGTGGGGAGACGAGGCTGGAGAGGCAGGTTGGGGCTCGACTGTACACCTGGGGGGACGGGGGTGCCAAATAGCACACACCAGCAGCCCTGAGATTCTGACCCAGAAAGGAGAACCCATGTGGCCACAACACTTGTAACATGAGTGATCACTGTTGCCTGGCATCGCCCCATCTCTTCTCCAGGGTAGCTCAAGTACCATGGGTGTGTCCTCCCCCAGAAGCTTTCCCTTCACAGAATCCTTACGGCCCATGTGGTTAATCAGCTCCCGCTAAGTTATGCTGTGGTGGCAACCCCGATTCTCAGCGACTTGGGGGCACCACAGTCAATTCTCAGGTTAAACATTCCCCCTGGGACACGTGTCAGGGCAGAGGGGGAAGAACAATGGTGGAACCACATGGTGGCTTTTTAAACTTCTGGCAAAGGTTACTTCCCTTGTGAGCGACATGGCCAAGCCTCCTTCACAGGGGCGGGAAGTAGGAGCCCTTTCCTGTCAAGGCAGCAAGTAACTGGCAATGATAATATAATCTACCACAGCAGCTTATCTGCATTTATGGTCTCCATTTTCTGGTTTACAATATGGAAATAGCAGCAGTTTCTTCTTAATGAGGTGCTTGTAGAGGTTAAATGAAACGTGGTGAGTAAGCAGCACAGTAAACTGCCAATTTACTTACAATTTTGTAATGCCCAGCATGGGGCCTGGCATACAGTAGGTGCTCAAGAGATATTTGTGGAGCTTTATTGATCTATGATTATTTACTGAGCACCTACTATGTGCCAGGACCATTCTAGGGTGGCTTTTAGGAACTAGTGTTGAATAAGGCAATCAAGATTCCTGTTCTCAGGGACCTTATGTTCCAGTTAGTGCAGCCCAGACAATAAACAACTAAATAAAAATTTCCAAGAGTGGTAAGAACTGTAAAGAAAATAAAACAGTGTGGAGAGTGAGTGAGACTAATCAGGAAAGATCCCTGCTAAGAGGTAACTTTGAGCTGAGACTCACAGGAGGAAGAGGAGCTGGTCATGAAAAGACGCAAGGAACCAGTCTTCTGGGCAGAAAAAGGCTAGCATGTACAAAGGCCCTGAGGCAGGGACAGGTTAACTGTTTAAGGAACAGAAAGAAGGTCAACCAGGACACAGTGTCCTGAGCACAGGGCACACCCACATACAAGGAATCTGGAGAGAAGGCAGAGACCCCCACCTCGTTTCCAGTCTCTTGCTTTCAGGGCCAACAGAACCTGGTACAGTGCCTGGGGCATAACAGGAGTCTAGGAAACATCAGTCAAGAAAGACAGAGTCACCGTCAGGTTGGGACTGTAGCCACACCAGAGACGGAGCTTCCATCCAGAGGAGGCTGCAGAAGCTCCCGCTCTTCCTGATCCTCCTCGGTTCCTCGCTGGCCCTAGAAACTTCTCACCTCACAGCATTGCTCCACAGCGTGTTTTAATTCCCGAAATCACAGCTGATTTTATATTACATTTCATGGTGGCTGCTTTCTGACGACCTAGAAATGTACTTCATTGTTATAAATAAGCTCTCCCCACATCAGGAATGGGCTGAAACGAATCCATGCATTGTACACTGATTGCTGTCAGCTCTGCCTCCGAGCTTGGGTTCCAGGGGTAGTCCACTGTGGGGGCCTGGGTCACGTAGCCTGCATATCTATCTTCATGTGCATCCTTCAACTATACCTGCTTGCAGAAGGGAGAGAGCGATTTAAGTAACACAGTGAACTCATACCTCAGAATAGACAGAAATAGGAGGCGAGACTCGGTGGTTCCTTCCGCACCCTGATGCCACTCACAGTGAGAGAATCTTTCCTGCCATGGTCTGTACGATCCTAGTGTTTAAAGACCCAGGATGTCTGAGGACACCTGGATTCTGCAAAGAGACAGCGCTCAGTGCCGGTGTGGAGGACGCTGGGGCCAGGCCAGCCTCCTGTAAGCCAGGATGGCAGACTCAGTGGGAGGTCTGATCCGGGGATTCCTGGGCAGGGGGCAGAGGCAGGGTTGCCACTGTGGGCGATTCCCTGTCTGGGCTCACTTCAGAGCACACCCCTCAGCCACCTCTGGGTCAAAGGGCCGACAGAGAAGATGCCCCCTGGGCCCTTCTGAGCCAAACTGAAGGGATTTGCACCACCCAGGAAGGAGTCGTCTGCTCAGGAACCAGGCTGGTGAGGGTGCCAGCCCACCTCCTGGTCCCAGGGTGTCCCCCTGGCCGGGGGCCTCTTCAGCATCTGCTCTCCTAGAGATGGTGAAAGGATGAGCTGAGATGTAGGAGTTCGGGTGGGGCAGGGCCAGGGCCCAGTAGGTCTCATTAGAAAGAGTCTAGAAAGAGTCTGAATCTTGGGTGAGGAAGGGGCATAGCCCCTCCTGCCAGAGGTCTCAAAGTGGGGGGCTAGGCCCGGGCAGATGAGGGAGACACAGGCCCACAAGGCAGAATGGCACCCTGCAGAGCCTGCACGGTCGGCCAAATGCCCCAAGTCCAGATTCCCAATGACACAAAGAGGCTGGGAGTGGTCAGGGTGACTGAGCAGCGTAGGCCCTGGAGGGGTATGTCAGAGACCGCGAAAGTGAGCCTGGCACATTCCTGAGCAACGGCCACACGGAGCTGTGTCCCAGCTATGAAAGTGACCACGTCCAGCAAACGAGCCTGGGAGAGAACTAGGGCTGGCCGAGTGCGGGGCACATGCAGCCGTGGACGGGCCTCTGCAGGGAGGAGCTGCACACAGCAGACCAACACCAACCCGGGAGTAACTCTGAGACGTGGGCCCACACCACCCAGCCTCTGAATGGAGTCGCAGGCGGGTGGCCAAAACGGCCAAAGTAAGAAAAAGGAACCCCCAATTTTACCTTTGCATCCCTGCAATCTGATGCGGCCTGTATCCTCAGCTGGACTTGGGGCCCCTTTTTCCCCTCTTTCCCCACATTGCTCCTGGGCTGCTCATCCGTCAAAGCTCCTGCACCCCCAGTTCCCCTACCACCACCACTACCCCAGCCCCACCTAACCCCAAGCTCCAGCTCGTTCCCTCCGCTCCCTCTCGGGGCTGGGTGGAGAAAGATGATGCCTGGCTGCTGAAGGTTTGAGACTCTGGGGAGGATGGCCCTCCCAGTGCTGGACCAAGCCAGGCCTGCATGGTGAGTTGCTAGGGCAGAGAGCACACAGGAAAGTGGGGAACGGGGAGGAGGCCTTAAGCCAGGGGCCAGCACAGAGGGAGAGGGAGGGCAGAAAGGTTGAAATCCATCGTCATCACACAAAAGGCTCTGGAAGCTAGGCCTTGGCTCCTGCAGGCTGTGGTGAGGAAATTAGACTCAGAGAGGTATAAGGAATTGCCCAAGAACACACAGCCAGTAAGAGGCAGAGGTGGGAATGAAATGTGGCCTGATGCCAAAGGTGGGTTCTTGCAACTACATTGCACTACACTTGTTATGGAGAAGTATGAAAAAAAGAACCTAGGGGGCTGTGTGTGTGTGCATGCATGTGTGTGTGTGCATGGGTGTGTGGGTGTGAGCCTGGGCATGTAGGGGGGTGGGTAGACAGAGGGCTTAGAGAAGAACAATGAGAAATGTAAGGTGTCATCAGCTAGAAAGGAGAAGGAGAAAGAAAGAGTTGCTGAGTTGCTGCAGGAATGGGAACATGCAGAGAGGGAGTGAACACACCTGCAAACGTAAACCTCAAGGACAGACATTTGGAAACTTATTGAGTTTGTCAGAATTTTTCGAGATGAGTTTTTTTCTAAAGCCTTGATATCCAACCTATGGGTAACTTTGGGTCAGGACCAGAGACAGCAAAATAGAGCCAATTAAATGGGGACCCCACCACCGTATGTTTCCCAGGACCTTCTCAGTTGCCCCTGCAGGGCCCTGAGGCCCCACAGAATGGTGTAAAACCCATTATTCATGTCCCAATGTAAAGACCCAGCACTTTCCATCAGTAGCTGTGCATCACAGTGTTTTGCTATCAAGCTCTGGGGCCCAAGTCTATTAAAATTCTGATGCTTCTGTGGCTTTGGGATTGGAAAATGATAGAAACTTCAGCAGAGGAGGAAAAAAATCTAATGACAGCACACTAGAAGTCAGATGTAGCAAACGTGGTCACAGTGCCAGGGTCAGCTCTGCGTCTTCTGTCCTGATGGGAAGAGAACGCCTCCCACAACTGCCAGTTGATGTTCATGGCTGATTCTTGGATGGTGTGAAAGACAGGAAGGATTATTAATATCAGCAACAACAATGATAATACATTAGTATTTTACATTTGTGATTTATGTTTGTATTTTACATGTGTAACTTAACATCCCTAAAGGACTTGATGTTTTACGAAGTGCATCCTATACAATTCCCTCTCTCTGTCCTGACAACCACCTAGTGAAGCAAGCAGGGAAAATACCGTGGTAACCAAATATGCTTGTTCCCCACCTCCCCAGCACAAGGCAGATCTGTACGTCCCACCCTCTGGAGGGTGGTGTGGCATGTCACTTAAAATGTGGCTGGAGCCTTTATGTTGCATGTCACATGTTCCCTGCCATGAAATTCCCTGGGCCTCAGAGGGAGGAGATGTGGCGTGGAGTCCCCAGCTAGCCGGCAAGGGACATGCAGCCTGAGCCTGTGTCGGTTGGTATGCGCCGATGGCACTGCAGCAGAATCTAGCCCTAATCACTGATACAGAAACAATCCTCATTTTCAAAATGAGCAAATAAAGACACATTTACCTAAGGCCTCCCATATATAAGCTTGGAATGGAACCTAGGTCTTCTGTCCCTTACCAGCAAGCAGAATAAGAATTCACTCCAGCTAGGCTTGCCTGTTAGAGCTGATGACCTTGGGCAACCGATCGTAGCCTCTGTAAGTATTGCACTGCTCATCTGGAAAACAGACCATGATAACGACCCACAGGGCGGTTGGGTGAACTTAGGTTAGGTGATGTGGAAAGCCGTCAGCCATAATCGGCGCTCCAGCATTCTGTCCCCTCGGCCCTGCACTCTCCCTACCTTTATGCTGTATCCCTAAGGTGTTCGTGTAGCTTTGAAACTCTGAAGATGACTCAGCTTCCCCAGACACACTCACGGAATTGCTCTTCCTTCTGCCCTCAGCTAAGTGGAGTTTGGTTTCCCATCTGGGCTCAGAATCCGGAAGGTGTCTCCTTTGTGTCCAATTAGAACATTTTCCATTTCAAAACGTATTGTTGTCCGTGGACAATGGCATGAAGCAGAGCTGAGCTGCTCCTGAGAATAGAAGCAGTCAAAGGCTTCCTGGGAACGGTGGCACCTCTGAGTGGCCCCTCTCAGCTCCACACCCGCTAAGGTGGCACCAGGTGTCAGCAGGAAAGACCCTGCAATTAATTTTTAAATTTGCTATTATCATGTATTTTGGCAGTGGCCTGACATTCCACATGATTCTGACCTTTAAAAATGTTACAAGCAATATAAGCTTTTCTCCAAAGTGAAGGACACTGACCAAGGTTATAAAAAACACAGCCTTGTGGACTGGCAACATTCCTTTTAATCATTTCCCTTTATTACTTATCAGCTGTATAAAGGAAAGCTAAATATGCATCCCTTTTCTCCCCTTGGAAATTAGTTGTATGCTTCCATCCCTTTATTTCCACTCCTGAGTGGCTGTCATACATTTTTTGTATGGGTGGTAAATATACATAACATAAAATTTACCACTTTAGCCATTTTTAAGTGTACAGCTCAGCGGCATTACATACATTCATATTTCAGTGTAGTCACAAGCACCATCTGAATCCAGAACTTTTTCGTCTCCCCAGAGTGAGTCTGTGCCCACTAACTCCCCTTCCCCCAACCCAGGTCTGGACACCCACCCTTCTGCTTTCTGCTATTATGATTTTGGTGACTCCAGGGATCTCCTGTAAGTGGAATCACAAAGGGCTTATCCTTTGGTAACTGGCTAATTTCACTGAGCTTAATGTCTTCAAGGTGCATCCACATTGTAGCCTGTGTCAGAATTTCCTTTTTAAAGGCTGAATACTATTCCATTGTATGGATAGCTCACACATTATTTTGATCCCCTAACAAGGTTTGTAGATAAACATGAATATCCCACATCATGTGTGAGGAACCGAGTCAGTGAGAAGCTAAACACTTCTCCCCAAAGGAGGAGCAGGACTCAGACCCAGGGCCTCCCCAGAGCCACGGCCTCCTTTGACCTCCACCCTATGATGCGCTGGTCCAAATGTTAAAACAGAACTTACTTTTTGCTCAGGCTGTTTACTTTTCCATTTTATTTCGCTCCCCACCTATATCCATTAATCAGAGGATTCCAGCAGGGGCTCAGACAGTCAGGGTAGTAACAGGCTCATTTCAAAAAATACTTTGAGAAAGAGGAAGAAAAAAACCCCCGCTCCCATCCCATTCTCCCTGCTGTGAACCACTGAGTCCGATCCTTCAGTCTCTTTAAAGGAGAAGATCATAATGATCATGGGGAAAACATCTCTGATTCGCATTTAAAGCCCCCACGTGAGACGGTGTCAAGGCTGGAGCAGGGCCACACCAGGCCCAGGCCAGTGCAGGGACAGTGGCCGTGGTTGGCTGAGCACCTGTGGTGGGCCAGGGTCCCTGCCAGGCCTTTCCCATCCAGTCTCCACAAGAGAGGAGTATTTGTCCCATCTCAGAGTCACACAGGCAGGAAATGACATGGGTGAGGAAGGCTGTGAAGTTCCTGTCCCCCAGGCCCTCACGCTGCCCCTCTGCCCTTGGGCTGGAGAGCGGGGGATGGAGGGAGAAAATGGAGCCACTGTAGTGTCCAGCTATGGAGCAGGGTCACGTGCAGCTGGAGCCCACGGCTAAGCTAGGCTCGGCTCGGCTACTGCTGCTCCTCTGGACACAGGACTCTGCATGGCATATCCCCGCCCCTCCCCCAGTGCTCGCGCCAGACCACTGCACATGGGGAGGTATTGATGGAGTCCTGGGCACCAAGATCTTTCTCATTTGAATCACCTGTGGGCCTTTCCTGAGTGCCCCTGCTAAGTGCCAGGCTCAAGGCCCCACAGCAATGACAAGGTGAAGGTGACCTTGTCTGTGACCTTGCGGGGCAGACTGGAGACAGGTCCACCTGTTACCTACAATGGACTGTTCTAGTGGCAGCTGTGCCAGCTCAGGTGGAGTGACTAATTCTGCCAGGGATAGGGACGCGACCAGCAGGTCCTGGAAGACATGGCAGAAGAGGTGCTATCTGAGCTGAGTCTTCAAGGCTGAGCTCACTGGGTAAGAAGTGGGGCTGGGCACAGGGTATGCATCGATGAGCAGAATGTCTGCAGGGAAGGGCCGGCGGGTAAGTGACAGGAGATGTCCTGGGAAGCAGTCACATGGGCCCTCTAAGATCCTAAAAAAAAACAAGCCCAGGAGTTTAGACTTTCTCTTGCAGACAGTGGGAGCCAGGAAGTGTCTGTCAGCAGGGAGAGGCAAGGGGCGAGTCAGCACCCAAGGGAGAGACACAGGGGAATGGGAAGGAGGTGACAGCAAGGGCAGCGCCTGTGAGGGGAGGGGCACCCTAAGTCAGCCCCGCCTGCCCAGGGCAGCAGGGAGGCGGAGGTGGAAGGCTGTCACAGCACCGCTTGGGAGCAGATGCGTCCTCCGGGGCTCCGGGCCCTCAGAGCGCATCTGCACGGCGCACCAGGACTGAAAGGGCCGCACACTCTAGCTGCTGAGGGCTGGCTTCTCACTGCCCCTAAAATACCACCTGCCACTGCAGAGGGGAAGTGGGAGGCTTTCAAATGAAGCAGAAAGGCCTGGCTTGCCGGCCCAATCTCCTGAGAGAGCTTTGGGGTGTCATTTGAGCAGCGTGGAGCCGTTCTCCCCCAACTGGTCTGTGGGGGCTGAAATGTCATCATTAGAGGCTCACTCCTCTGACATCAAGTATTTCCTTTCCGAGCACCATGCTTTAGAGGTGGCATTCAACTTGGCCCCCTATCCTTAGCTGTGTGATCTCAAGCAAGACTTGAGCTCTCTGAGCCTTGGTTTCTAGAAGGAATTGACCACTTTGCCTTAATAATGACATGACCCAGATCCTCCAGGGTTGGCAGCAAAGGACACTTCCAGGGGAGGCAGGGGTCCTTCTCCACAGCTCAGCTTGGGGCTGGCTCCCTGATCCCTTCTGCTACAGCCACTCTGACCTCAGCCTGTTCCCCTTTTAATGCTCTAGTGAGGGGTGGACACTTGTCCTTTAGCCGAAAAACTGTCCTTTAGCCTTTAGGGGTGACACAGGAAAGTGCATGTGTGTATGTGTGCCATGCAACAAGTGGGTGCAGGCCACCTTGCACAGCCTGGTCTCTGGGCACAGAGGCTATGCTCTCCTTGAACAAGTTCCTGATAAGAGAGGTGCTGTGGTGTTCTTGAGCCAACCATGTGGACCCCAAGGTCTGATCACCCGCAACCCTTTCCAACTCTGTGTGCAGTGACTTCAAATTGGTAGCTTGCAATCAACCAGAGTGGAATTATTTGCACCACAAACATTGGCCAACGCTGAAAATCACAGCTTTTTTCTCCTCAAAGAGCCAGTGGTTAGACATTTACCAGCACACCACTGGCTGCTCCCACATGCCTACCCTGCGACCCAGCAATTCCACCTCAGGGTATGTGCCTAAGAGAAAGGGTCCATGTAGCCACCAAAGACAAGTGCACAATGGCTCACAGCAGCAGCCATATCCATAACAGACGAAGAGTAGAGACAGGCCAATGTCCACTGGCAGGAGAATGGGAAACCGTTGCACCTGCACAACAGAACACACCTTAGAGATTTCCGGGAACCAGCCGCTGACCCACCACAGCATGGCTGAAGCTCAGGGACGATATGCTGAGTGAAAAAAGTCAGACACAAAAGACACTGTATAATTCCATTTATATGAAGTTTAAGAATGGGCAAAACTAGTGAGAGTGACAGAGATCAGGATAGTGGTGACAGGGGTGGGGGGCAGACCAGGAAGGGGCATGAGTCACCCCTGGGGGGCTGGTCCATGTCCTGATGTCAGTGAGGGTTACCCGAGTGTGCACATATGTATAAACAAATCAAGCTGTGCATTTAAGACCTGTGCACCCTGCACTTCACACTCCTTAGTGTATATCCTATATACTCAGTGAAAAAGGAACAGCTCTGGTGTGTGTGTGTGTCTCCTAGGAGACTCCTGCCCCCTTCCTAGCACCCTGCACACCTCTTAGAACACACTTACCTAAAGTGCAGACTCAAGAAAGACCACCTCCTGAGTCCTACTTTTCTGGGACTCAAACAGATCATTTGCCTTTAGAAACATCCTTTCCATTCAGGGGAGACAGGCTCTCCTTTGCCCTCTGACCAGAGGGGATAACTTTCTCCCACAAACCTCGGTAAGATCCCACTATCCTTGTACACAAAATGCACAGCAGAGACTGTTAGTAGGGACAGTGGCTGTGCAAGTAAAACATGAGTGTAAATGGGACCTGTGTGTGGAAGGGCTCTGTGATCCTTAGTAATGTTTGTAGAAAACCAACAATCAACCAACCAAGCCCAGGCATTTGTCAAGGACTAAAAGGTGCAAATCTCTGTGCCAGGCTGGGACAAGGGGAGGTTAGGACAATACCTAGAGACAAGCCAGTAACAGTCACAGTACTAGGTGCAGTGCTTGGCAGTGGACATAGGAACTGACTCCCACATGAGAAGGCAGAAAAGGACTTGTTAAAAAGGGCATGGTTATTGGGCTGGAGCTTCCAGAAGTACTGCCCTGAGCTACCGCACCCTGTGCCACTGGCCTGGCCCAGACACAGCTTGCTTCAGTGATCCTGGGACCCTATAGTCACACCATGGCCACTTGGGCAGCCAAGGAGGAGAAAGGCCTTGCATGGCATAAGGCACCCAATGGGCCACCGCATACTGCAGCCGTCACTGTCTTTACGTGATTCTGTTCTGACTGCTCACCTTCATGCCGTTATTCCTGCTGCAGCGCTGATCTGTGCTCCCCGGGCCCAGCTAGACCAGGGTGGCTCAGTGCCCGCTGGTCTTTCACACAGCCGGCCTGTCTCCTGCCCTCCCCCAGCCCCAGCCGCTTGGTGCTCGTGCTGCTTGACGCCTGCTGCCCACCCCTCCTGGACCCACCTGTGGGGGCCACCCCCACCTGCCCCAGAGTCAGCCTGGGCCCTGATCTAGACCTAGGTCACCTGCCTTTGTATTTGAAGGCAATTTTTTTAAGGTTCATCACATTATTAGCAAGCAACCTGCTCGTTCCTTCCAAAAGTGCAAAGTTTTAGTTGTTATTTCCGTTTTTAAACTGAAACAAATAAAAAGAGTAAAATCAAAAGGGTTTACAATAAGGAAGACTCCCCAGCTTCCTAACCTCTTTGCCACAACATACCTACACCCCTGGGGGTCACACCCACCGTGCCCCAGCCCCGCAACATGCTGTTTCTCATTTCACAACACACCCTGCAGTTCCTTTAGGCACCTGCACTGAATCTGTCTAATGGTCCTGGAATTCCACTGTATAAATGTTCTGTGGTGTAGTGTTTCAATCCCATTTGGATGGAAATTTGGGTTGCTTCCATGCTGTAGTAAATATCTTAGTGTATTTGTACAAGTTATTCTATGGAATAAATTCCTGGAGGTGGACTTGCTGGGCCTCCGTGGATATCACATGCTGGCTCTCTGCTCCCTTCAGGGTCAGCCTGCAGCCTGCTGGTGCCCCATTCGGGTCCTGCTGGGTCCACTTCCCCTTCCCATAAACACCAATGCAGGCCTCACAGCCAAGCCCACAAATGTTTGGACAGGCAATCATCCACTCATTATTTCACTCATTCATTATCTTCTCCAGCCAGGCCTTGGGTTGGTGCTGGGGAGTTAGCAGCCTTCTGAAGCTTGTGGTCTTGGATTAAACCCTCCTCTTCTGTGACATTTCCTGGGGCTACACATGCGCGCATGCACACACACACACACACACACACACACACACACACACACCTCTGCAGGGCCTCTGTCCCTCCTCTGGGCCCCAGGCAGCTGATGAACAGTCTTCACATTTTTTTTTGTCTAAATCAAGATGCACGTACACACCTTCTAAAGGAGTCTCCTTCTACCTCTGGTGGCAGAGGGAGTGCTCTTTCCTTCCCAGGAGACCAGCCCTGTCCACCCCTGACTGGACCAGGGCTAATGTGATTCCCATCCTGGGAATCTGGAGATGCTGAGATGTCAGGCAGATGGCGCTGGTCTCTGGGATGACTGGGAGTCCCCCGTGAGGTGGAGTCATAGGAAAGCAGAAGCAGCATAGCCTGCCACATGGAGCGTGGAGCTGGCATGCAGAGAGGGGCAGGCGCAGAGGGCAAATGCCCCAAAGAGATGCCAGGAGAGGTGCCCTCCTGCCCTGCAATTAAGTCCTGGAAAGATGCCCCTGGCTCCTGACAGACAGAAGCCAGGCTGTCCCCGTCTGTATCCTCAGCACACAGTGAGTGCTGACTGTCACCTTTAAGGGCCCTCACTGTGCTGGGCACTGTGCCAAAGCATCATCCAGAGGCTCTGAGAAACACTATGACCCTTGCCCCTTTGAAATCAGGATGCTGCGGCCAAGAGGGTCCGTCATTTGCCAAGAAATGACAATCAGGCTTTCAACTCAGGTCTTGGCTGCAACTCTTTGTTAACCATGGTGCTGCAGCTGCTTCTGACACTGATGTTATTGACAGGCAGCCTGTCAATACCCTTAATACCCCCACTGGTATTAAGTGTCCTCGAAGCCCAGGTACAACCCCGGACTTAGGTGCAGCCCACATCCCTCTGTGTCTTATCAGTGCAGAGGTTGGAATTGCACGCATGGCGTGTCTGAGAAGCCTAGGAACACAGACCCCGTGTAGCAGGACAGAGGCGCTCTCCTGAGAGGCCCGGGCTGTGCAGCAAGGTGTTGCCCTGGGAAGGCCCGAGAGTCCCTGGGCCGGTGGAGCCCAGCAGCGCCTGACCCAAGCCCAGGGGCTGTGGGCGCCTCCACCACTGCCCTGCAGTCCCTGCTGAGGCCATGGGGGGGAGGGGGACATGACAGGAGGGCAGCCTCGCTTTGCGAGCCATGTGGTTGGTTGTGGAACAGGGAACCGCGTCTTGAGAAGGGCAGCTGCGTCTTGGAGGTGCACACTACAGCTAAGACTTACACAAAAAACGTTTTCTCCCAATGTGACATTTCACAATCCTGCTCCCCCCCTCACCATGATAAGTGCAGGGACACTTCCAGGGAAGGTAGGAACATTCAAGGCACTCATGTGGCTCCTGTGCTCACGGGCCCCTCCGGGCCTTGTCGTCACCCCCTCACGGGCTCCCAGAATCTGAGACCCACTTGCCTGAGGGCTTGAGGGTTTTCCGGATGGCTCTGTGTTCCGGCGCCCCTCGGGCCCTCCCCAGAGGCCTCCCTATGAGAGCACGCCATGAAAACCAAAATGATATGACTTGGGTGGTCGAGCAGAGGGGACAGGGTCTCTGAGAGCTGGGTGGCCCTCTCCAGTGATGGGGAGCAGGCATAACTGAGTGGGATCTGGGATGAGAGGCTCAGACGTCTTACCCCTGGAGCAGAGAGCCCTGCACCTTCATTCCCTCGGGGCTACTGGTCTCCAGAGGGAGGCAGCAGACAGGTCCCTGGGAGCCCTTCAGGGCCTCAGCTAGTGCTGGGCAGACACCCCACCCTGGTCTGGGCGCTCCATCTAGGTGGAAGTCAACTTCCATCCCACAGCGGGGGCCCTGGGTGTGACAGGGTCAGGGAGCCCTGTGGGCTGGGATTTAGGTAGAGCCAGTGTTCCTGGGGAGATGGGACACTGGGGACAGACAGATCCAAAATGCAATGACAGTGTGTGCTGAGAGGGCTGAGGTTTCACAGCTCCAGAAGGGCCTCATGGAGGAGGAAATACCCCAACACTTAGAAAACCAGTAGGCGCTCATCCAGCAAAGCCCAGGGAGCTGGGAAGGGGAGGGAATTCAGGCCAAGGGACCCATATAAGCTAAGAGACACAACCTGAGGCGTGGGGAATGAGGCGGGCTAGCGTGGGTTTGGGGGATGGGGAATGGAGAGAAGGCTGGAAGAGTGGGCAGAGGGCAGCTGACGTTAGGCAGCCAGAGCCTTATTCTGAAAGCCCTGGGAGGCACCAAAGGTGAGAAACTGGTGGGGACAGATCCATTTGTGCTTAATGAGGAGGCTGTGGTGTCAGCGTGGAGGGTGGGCAAGGGGGACACCCTAGGGGTCCCAGGAGGCGATGACCAGGGGACTCAGAATGAGGATGCGGGAGACCCTGAGGAGGCGAAGTTCCCAGGGCCTGATGCTCAGTTCCCTCTGGCTCAGGGCCTGAGCACAGAGAACTGGAGGCCTGGGCAGGTCCCAGCACCGAGGTGGGCTCCCGCCTGCAGGTGGCAATGGAGCAGCAATGAGTCAGGGCAGGAGGCTTGGGGGAGGCGGGCTGCCAACCGAGCGGACCGTGACACTCAGAGCTCAGGGAAGGAGAGGCCCCCAAGGCTATTAAACCAGGTCGTTAATTTAAGAGCATGTCGACCCTTCTCTAATGATGGCTACAGGGTGTCCCCAGAGGCCTTGCTTCCAGAAGGCTGGGTGAGGCTTGTCAGCTCCAGGTAACAGACATTCCATTAACATATTATAGTCACAGTCTGAAGAATGTGCTTTCATGTTCCAGAGACAGAAGATAAATGGCCCTTATCATTTTTATGTAGCTGGTGTCACCGCCAAAGCTGCACTTGGAACCACCTGAGCTGTTTTTGTACCTTGTTTATTAGGCAATTCAAGACCTTTCTTCGGGAAGAAGACACATCTGAGCTGAGAAATGACTCTTTGTTTAACATGGTCTAACTCCAGAGGACCCAGGTAGAGATGCTCACACCTCCAATTAAAACCGCAGGACACGTCTGGACGCCAGGACTGCCCACCACCAGCCCCTGGGCGGCTGGAACAATTGCCTCAGTGCCCCCACAGGCAGGAAGCGCATCCTGGATGCATCAGCTGCTCAGCGGGGCAGCCAGCTTCTCAGTGGGGCAGCCAGCTTCTCTCACTGGATGATCAGGCTGTTGGGTGGGGCACATAGTGGGTCTCTCTGGATGATCAGGCTGAGGGAAAGGGCACATAGTGGGCCCCACCTTACTGAGAATTCTCAGGGTTACTCATTAGGGAGGGTGATGATGGCCCTTCACTTGCCAGGATGCTGAGTTCTGGAGAAAAGTCAAGTCCAATGCCAGCTGCAGGCCCTGCAGCAGCCACAGCCCCTCCACCCAGCACTCTCCCCTCCTGTCCTGGAGGCTGTGCTTTGACGGCTGAGACTAGCAGGGATCTTACAACCACCCCAAGCTGGGCAGAGCCACTTCAGGTTTGAGCCTAGTGAATTTGAGGACCTCTGTGAAGGTCAGAACTGAGGCTGCAGTGCTGTTGCCAAGTCCCAGACAACTTAATCAGGACAAATCCATCCTCTTCATTACGGACCTAGGTCCTGGTCCATCTTTCACACTAATGAGAATTCTTGTTTGGACAGGTTGGGCTCTTCTTACCCATTTTTTATTACTTTCCCCAAAGCCTAGTCTGGGTATAAATCTATGGGGGCAGGGCAGGGGCCTTAGCGAGCTCATCAGCCAAGCCCCAGAGGTGCTCAGAAACCTGGGGAGCCAGAGCTGTGGCCGGGACGCAGGGCTGCGGTGAGGCGGTGTCCTGTGGGGGCCACTCGGGGCTGGAGATGACGCCTGCATGGCTTTCTTGCTCCCTGTCTGTTGAGCACCAAGTTTCATGGGTGAATAGAAATCCCCCAAACAAATATCAGACAGCCCGAGGAGACAGAGATCAAAGCAAATTGTGACAGGACGTGGGGCCCATAAGGGCCAACCCAGACATTCATTTTGCATGGAGAGGACATCCTTGTTTGACAGCCCTGCAGGACTCAGAGAATCCGCCCATGCGGGCCCCACAAGGCAGGGGGCATACGTGAGCGCCCCCAAAGGGCCAGACTGGATGGAGCCTTCCACTGAGCTGTAGCTTCCGGGACACTCATGGAAGTGAGAGCCGGTCCTGCCCTTTCCTGGGGGAGGCTGGGAGCAGTGAAGCAACCGGCTCAACATCTCACAGCTAAGGACAGAACAGGACACGCGACCTCGGGCCAGGTGGAAATCAGGGCTTGTGCCTGCCCTTAGCAGCCGCCTCACCTCTGCTCTGGGCCTTCTCATTTGCAAAATGAGGAGAACATTCCTGCCTCCTGGGGCTTCATGAGGACCAAGCAAAACTGGCAAAGGCCCAAGAGGCCTGGTAAAGAGGAGCTGGAAGCTGGCAGGTGGGAGGAGGCCCCACACGGCCCTGCAGCCACGCTCCCCGGCTCCTGCACCTCCTCAGAAGGCTCTCCGACCAGCACAGCTGGTGCCACAGGGCTGGCACTGAGTCAGAGACTGAGTCACCTTAGCATGCCACCATTACTCTGCGTGTGACCCTGCGTGGGGGCAGCATCTGCCACATGGGGACCTGAGTAACTGCGAAGCCTGTTCCTTAGTTTAGGAAAATCTGAACTGCTCACTCAGGAGAGCTATGAGTTCCCAGGTGCAGCATGCTTCCCCAGGCTCTGGAACTGTCCCAGAGATGCTGGGAAATGCTTTTAAGGACATGGCAGTGTGGCAAGGCCCGCATTCTGGTGCTACCCCTATCAGTCAACCTCTCATCACAGTTTACTTCAGGGACCCCAAACAGCTGGGCTCTGGAATTAACCTGCTTGCTGTTTGAACACATGTCCTGTATGATCGGCTGTGTGAGGTGCCCCCTCAGTGGGTGCTGGTGCCCGCCCAGCCCCCGCAGTCAAGGGACAGTCACCGGCAACAAACGCCTGCCCTCTGAGGACAGCAGAGAGCCAAGATGCACTGCAGCATTGCCATCAGACGATTGTCACTCTCTGGGACCCCACCCCTTGTAGCTGTGGCGGCCCCAGGCAGCCCCCTGGTGCCTGAGGTGCTCAGGGACAGATGCAGGTCGGCTCCAGCCCAGAGACAGGAGAGCACAGCCAACTGTGGCTTCCGGGAAGGGTCCAGGGCTGAACGCGATCACCTCCCCAGGACTGGTGCTCCCACAGGTGTCTCCCACGCCCAGTCCAGTCAATTCCGCATGATTCAAGGAAGCAGGCCCATCTCTTCCTGCCAGAGCTGGCTTCCAGCCCCAACAGATTCCACAGACAGGAGAGCTCTCCCCATATTCGGCTGTTTCAACCCACTACCCCTCGTTGTTCTCCTGAACCTCTGTACAGAGCTTCTCCTCCCCCACAGTCGTGTCCTTCGGAGGTTTGCGGCAGAACTCATTTCTTGGCTAAGGGACAGGCCATCAGTCTTCTTAATCTGGCCTCATAAATCAGCCACCTGGGTAGCCCCAGCTGCCCCCCACTGACCCGCCCCTGGCCTCTGAATCCTCTGGCCACCTCTGGGGGCACCACCTGAGCTCCAGCCCCTCCGGGAGGGAGCTCATCCTCCTCCACACGCCCGGCACCCTCTGCCCCTTGGTGGGGTGTGGGCTGCAGCTGCTCCCGCAGGAGTCCTGCCAGCAGCCTGGCAGCTGCCTCTCCTGTCAGCAGGGCCTTCTCCTGGAACGCGGACGTCTTAAGCTTGTTGGGATCAATTGCCCGTGGCGTTCCACTTAATCCCCCTGCCAGGCAACTGACAGCTTTGGTGGAGAGGAGGAACAGGAGGACTTTTTCAGGATCCTAAGCCGGTCCCCAGGGAACACGGCCTTCAGTGCTGACAGTGGATGGAGAAGGTGCGCCGGGGTCTGGAGAAGGAGGGGGAGTTAGACACATCCCAAGACCAATGGCCCTGAATTTAGGAAAAACCCCTAGGCTACAGCCCCTGGGGAGCTGTACTTGTCCCAAGCAAGGGGCAGTAGAACCCACCAGACACGAGCACCAGGCCCGGCACACAGTGGGCACTCAAGAAGGCTTGCTAAGAGGTAGAGGAGGTGTGGTAACTCTGGTGAAGAGAAGAAGTGTGTGTGTGTGTGTGTGTGGTATGTGTGTAAGGTGTGTGTGTGTCAGTGATTTCTTGTGGGGAGAGGGCCCATAAGTATCTTCGAGTTTCACCCCCACCGACAGCCCCACGGCCAGTGTGTACCCTGTTCATCAAGTCGGCCACTCAGCTTGAGTCAGCATCTGCTCTGTTCTGAGCAGGTAGTGATAAAAGCACCATCTGTGAGTGCCCAATGAGACTGCATGCTGGAAGGCTTCCTGGAGGTGGGATATTAATCCTGCAACAGCCTGGAGAGACTTGGGGTCCGTTAGGCTCAAGAACTGGTCCTTAAACTGTGATCTGGGACTGGCAGCACCTGCGAACCTGTTAGAAATGCAGCTTCTCGATGCATCAGCCACTCTTGGGTGGGCCCAGCCCCTGCATTGTAGCAAGCGCTCCAGGTAATTCCGGCAAGAACCCCTGGGCTGGGGCGTCAGAAGGTCCCCATGGAGGGAACCAATATCCTGGCAACTCTCTCCTTTGGCCAGGAATTTGGGGCCTGAAAGCACTTTCGAGGCTCCTGTCCCAGTGCAGGTTGGCAGTGTGCACTTGGGCTATAGGCAAGGCAGAACACATTTCTGAAAGAATTCGCTCTTCAGCATTTCTCAAAAATACATCAAAATAATCATCGTGGGAAGTACCAGAATCCTGCTGGTCTTTTATTTGCTTTAGCCCCCCAAATTAGACATTATTAGAATTGCTCTATAGAGTCAATGCCATGTCTTTGTTCTCTGTCCTTGCCTCTGGGACCTTTGCCCCCCGAGGAATCACTTGCCTTTAGAAGTGGTCTCATGAGGGGCCGTGCGAGCTTCTCTCTTGGCTTCGTCTTCATCTTGCTCTGGGAGGCTTTTCACTTGATACAAACCTAGGTGGACAGTCAGTTCACTGCCTGGGTTAGGATTTGATGACGGTGCTTTCCAGGCTCCCAGCTCGACGGTTGCTGTCGAGGAGGTTGCCTCCATCGGACTGCCATTCACGGGTCACTCATTTTTGTCTCTTCTCCCCAGCTTCATGTAAAACCTGCTCTTTGCTCTCCTGCATCACTGTGATGGCCCAATTAAGGAGGATTTGGGGTTTTTTTTTTTTAATCCATTGCTTGGGACTTATTGTGCTCTCTGAACTGAAATTCACATCTTTTATCAGTTCTGGAAAATTCTTAGCCATTACCTTTCTGAATGGTGACTTTCTCCCATTCTCTAGCCTCCTTTTGGGACACAAGGAGATATGAGTTATTTCTTCGTGCCCTGACCTTCTTGTCTCTTAGCCTCTGTTCCATATTCTCGGTATGTTTTTCCTCTGTCCTGCATTAAGAATTCTGGCAGTCGCTCCATCTCCTCTAGTTCACTGATTCCCTCCTGAACTGGGTCTGTTTGCTGTTCAACTCATCCGGTGAGTTTTGTGTTTCAATTATTACATTTTCATTTCCAGAAGTTCTACTTGGCTCTTTCTCATCTCTCTCTGAACACGTTTGTAGTCTCTTTCTCCTTGTCCCTGTTTTCAATTCTTCCTTCTTTAAATATTTTTAAGTGACTTATTTTTATTCTAGTTCTGATTGCACGCCTGAAATCTTTTGACCTAGCTTTGCACGTACAGCTTCTGCTGGCTGGCTCACCATGGATCGCTCTCTCCAGTGTTCTGCAGTTTGAGATTGTGAGCCTCCTGTTTGCTGTGGGGACCCAGAAGGAGCCCCAAGAGGAAAGCGCGCCCCTCAGTGCGCCCGGGTCTACCAACCCAATACCTCTTAAGGTCACTCTCTTGGCTTAGGGTTTTCTGGACCACTCTGCTTACAAATGTGGACCCCAGTCCTGAGTGAGGCTCAGCCTAAAACTCTCAAAAGGAAGCTTTTTATCCTCACCGACTGCAGAGGCCAGGACGAAGAGTGACCTTGTCATGTTTCTTTGCTAGAAGGTTGTTCTTGATGGGACACCCTTACACTGAGGGTGCCTCTTTGAAGGTCCCACTCCTACTCCCAATCGTTTATGAGCTCAAGATATAATAACGTCTTGTTCCCTGCATTGCAGTTAAGCCTAAGGTTCTAGGCAAATGGCTCAGGACATCTGGAGGTCAGTATCTGCTTCTGATTCTGGTGTCAGCTCTCTCATCATCCCTGACTCCCAGGAATTTCCCTTACTTCCTTGCAAACTTAACTATGCACTGAATAAAGAAGTTTGTGGTAACTGATGCTGCATTTTTAGGTGCTTTGTAGCGGGAGAGTGCCCCCCCCATAGCCCCTGCCTCCCCACCTTATGTACAAGTCCGTACATCCATGCAGAAGATCTGTGGCACAGCAGTGCTCACTTCTCACCAAGTGCCCTCCTCCTTTGGGGCTCAGCTAGACCACATCCCCAGCCCTGCCCCTGCCCCCTGCAGCCAAGCATTGTCAGGCGACTGTGTTCTGTCCAGTGGGACCTTTTCCAGGTCAGGCCCATGAAACCGTCCCACACGATCTGCAGGGGCAAGGTGGAAGCACCTGCATCCCTAATCACTGCTCGCCAAACTGCCTACTATTTCAGCCATTACATGAGCAGGTTAAAAGCCACTGAGACAGGGGTTCATGGGCTGTAGCAGCTGGAGTTACTTAACTGGTCCACCAGTCCACCATGTTGCCAGAACTAAAGTCCCTCTTTTAATTACTGCACAGTTTAGTATTACACACAGACTCTTCACAGGGCTCAGGGACTTCAGGGATTACCTGACCTGGCTTCCGGGCAGCAGGATCTCAGTCACAAAGCCTAAGAGGCCCTCTGGCTTTGCAAATGGGACGATGGTCTGGGAAGATCCCCCTTCCCTTCCTTGCCTTGTCAGCATCCTGAGCCGGACCCTGCACTGGCCACTCAGCCATGGCCCTGCTCTCAGGCTCCTCAGTATTGAGGACACAGACACAGGTGACCCCAGGAGCAGGAAGGTGACGGCTGTAGCGGCCAAGGACGGGGTCTGCACTGACTCAGGCAATGGCCCATTCTGACTGCAGCCCCAGGGCCTGGTTCAGGACCATGCAGTCCAGTGCACTGGAAACAGAACCAGGAAGGCCTCCCCTGGGTTCAAGCAAGGGGGACCCTGGGCGCAGCCCAGCCCGCCCCGCAGGGAGGGGCCCCAGCACATGGCCCAGAGTTGGCAGAACTTTGCAGCCTGCCAGGTGCTGGAAAGCCTCGCCTCCACCGATGACACACTGCCTGGTTACTGGAGTCCCTGGGCCTCCCACTGTGCAAACCTCCAACCACTAAAGAGAATCTCCCAGGAACAAGGGCCACCATCTGGCAGCTGGTGACATTCCCAGGACAGGGTCCACAGTGACACAGCAGGACAAAGGACAGGCACCCAGACCCCACCTTCAGTGCGTCAGAGCCTGCATGGACAAAGAGGGGACCCCGCTGCACAGCCTCCGAGCTCCTCAGAGCTGCTGAGACGAGGCCGTAGCCCTCGGGCGGACAGGAACACCAGCGCAGTGAACGGGCTGCTACTGGACTGGGACCCAGGTACTGTGTTCACTGAATGTGTCAGCTTGGCTGGGTTGTGGGGGTCCCAGTGGTAAAACTCTGGTCTAGATGTTGCTGGGAGGTACTTTGTAGATGTGATTAACTTACAATCAGATGACTTAGAGTTAAGGAGATTACCCTCCATAATGTGGGTGGGCCTCATCCCATCAGTTGGAGGCCTTTAAGAGCAAAATTAAGGTTTTCCAGGGAGTAAGGAATTCTGCCTCAAGACTTACACACAAATCAAATCCTGCCTGCTTTTCCAGCCTGCCTCCAGTAGTCTCTGCTCCCAGCAGCTACCCGGCTTCCCGGACTAAACCAGTCTTGAGAGCTTCCTAGGAACCGAACTCTGAGGGGCAACTCCTGCCTTTCGGCTCGGGTCTGTCTCCTGGGGGATTTGGAGTCATACACAAGCCAACCCTGACTTCCCCTGGAGCAGAGCGACAGGGGGACACGGAGGGAGCTGGGGAGGCACCGCTGATTACTCCCAGAGGGACAGGGAAGGGGTCTTGTGAGCTGGGTCTTTGGGGTTTCAACACCTGTGGACAGAAAGGTGGTGGCGGGGCCACCGCTCACATAGGGATGACACCATGGGCAAGGGCACAGAGGTGTGGCAGTCCACAGCAGGCCTGGGGAGCAGTCAGAGCCCCGGCAGCTGTGGGGGGAGGGAGCAATGATGCTGAAGAGAAGGGTTCCACCCAGTTTGGGAGAAGCCTTGAACAAAGGCTGAGAATTCTGCAGTTCATTCTGGAATGTTGTGCCCCCGACACCCACCCTGGGCCTGACCACCACCCATCCAAAGTAAAATGTCTGAACAGTCCCCATGCCCGAGGGAATTTCAGGAATGGTTGGCGTGGAGGCCAGGGGTGGCCCGGCCTGGCCTCTTTCCAGGAAGGGCTCTGTGGGGAGGGGGCAGAGCAGAGCTTTGCACAACTGCAAACCTGCCTAGGGAAATGGATAGATATTGGGTTAAGCCTGCTTAGCATTCACTCCACAGCTACCCAGAAGGCCAGGTTCCTGGGAAACAAAGTGTCACTTAAAAACCCATCATCTCCTGTCCCACATTATGTAGGACATAAATCCCAGAGGGAAAAGGAAGCCCCCACTGGGGGCTGAGGGTCATGGCCGCATCCGTGGCTGCATCTGGAGCCAAAGAGGAAGAACCCAGACCCCAGAGTTGGCTGTCAGGGCTGCCATCCTGATGCTGGTGGGCCCTGGGCAGGCCACCCGCCCTCTCTGAGCCTCCGGTTCCCTGGCCACAGGAGCGGGAATCACAGCACCCACTTCCCCAGGCTGACAGGAGGGTGAGGGCCAAGAAGCCTGGGCGCCTTGAAAGTGCTCAGCCAGCATCCAGCCCCTCCGTGCTCAGCCTTCACTCCTAAGCCCCTTACGCCTCCCTCGGTCCCCCCAAGAGAAGCTTGTGGGATTATGGGACTTGTAACAGCTAACATTACCCCGTTCCCCCCGGGGCTGTGAGGGGAGTAGTCAGAGGTGACCCAAGTGGTGGGGACTTCGGGTGGGGCGACAGCACAGGCAAAGGCCCGGAGGCACTGGCCTCATGGACTGCGCCCTCTGCGGTCCCCTCGTCCTGCTCCTAACGGACTTTGAGTGCATGTTTACGGGACGTGGGGCACTCCGGGAAGTGTTCCTGTGCCCCCCTGATTCCTTCAGAAGCAGGGGCTGGGAGGCTTTCCTCTCAGGCCAGGGATGTAGACAACTGAGCAGCCTCCTTCCTTGTGAAGAAGACAGAGGTGCGGCCCTGCAGAACTGGGGGCCATGGGGCTTGGCCACCTCTACACCAAGTCACTTCCCGTGTGGGGCCCCACCACGTGGGACTGAGACATCCAGAAACCATAGGTTGGGCATATGATCCACAGACCCAGAAGAGAAGAGGCCAGCCTCTAAGGGAGGACAGGCCAAGAGTGCACAGCCTCCCTGCCCCAGGGCCACTGCACCTACTGGGTGCCTGCTCTGGTGAAGGGCCAGGCTTGCCTCACCTGCCCCTCTCTCCTTGCTGTGAGCTCTCTCTTCCCTCCCGGCAAACTCTCCAAGTTCCCCTTTGGGCTTTTGGAAATAGAAGTCAGGATGTCTGCAGCACCACTCAGGGAAAACCATACACCAGCCCCGCGGCAAGGAGGCAAGTTGTGCTAAGAAGAGAGGAGGTCAAGAACAGGAGGCCCGAACACATAGAGATAATGGATCCAGGTCTTAACCGAGCTTCACACACATGTGGGGAGCTGCGTGGGAATTTACAATGGTGCAGCCGCTGTGCAAAACAGTGCAGATGTTCCTCAAGAAATGTAACGTGGAATTATCATGCAATCCAGCAATTCTACTCCTAGGTATATACCTGAAAAACTGTGAGCAGGGGCTTGAACAGATACTTGCACACCATGTTCATAGCAGCATTACTCATAATAGCCAAAGGCAGAAATGACCCAGGTGTCCACCAACAGGTCAATAAAGTGTGGCCTATCCATGCAGCGGGACATCATTCAGCCTTAAAAAGGGAGGAAGTTCTGACATGTGCTACAACATGGATGACCCTTGAGGACATCATGTAAGTGAAATAAACCAGTCACAGAAGGACAAATGGCCATATGATCTACTTACATGTAGTGCCCAGGGTAGTCAAGTTCACAGAGACATAAAGTAGAGTGGGAGATGCCAAGGGTTGGGGGAGGCAAGAGGGGGCATTAGTGCCTAATGGGGACAGAGTTTCAGTTTGGAAAGATGAAAAGTTCTGGAGATGGATGGTGGTGATGGTTGCACAGCATTGTGGATGTCAATGCCACTGACATGTTCACTTAAAAATGGTAAATTTTGTAGTATGTGTTATGTGACTAGTTGTTTTTTTTTTTAAAGCAGGGAGCCGAGAGTCCGCAGAGTGTGGAGACAACCTGGAGTTGTGAGGTTTCTCAATATGGTGACACCCAAGCTGGGCCTCGAAGGGTGAAGAACAAGGAGCCCAGGGAAGGGAGGAGGAGGGGGGCTGCCAGCCGGGAGGTCCTGCCGGTCAGTGGGTGGGGCCCTGAGCGCTCAGGGCCTGGAAGCCCCAGGGCGCCCAGAACAGGGTGGGCGGGCAGAGGGGGATGGGTGGTGTTTCCTGTTGGTCCCTCCCAGACCCGACACAGAGTGAGAATGAATTGCAGGGGCAGCACTTGCAGGGAGGCCATGAGCCGCCCTTCCAGGAGGGCCAGGGCAGGCATGCCAGGGCGCATGGGCTGGGGGTGGGCCCCCCTCTGCCGCTGGGCAAGTCGCCTCCCCTCTCTGATAGGCTGGCAGATGTAGCAAATAAGAATTTGAATTTCACATAAACAACAGATAACCTTTTAGTGTAAATATTGCATGGGACACCTTACACTAAAATATTATTTGCAGGTTATCTGAAATTCAAATTTAACTGTGCATCCTATTTTATCTAGCAATGCTACTCCCTGAGGGGTGATGACGCCTTTGCATGGCTGTCTCCTCTCCTCCAGGGCTTTGCTCACATGACTCCTCCCCTGTGAGGCCTTCCCTGACCACCCCGGTGGAAGGACCCACCCCCGCCCAGTCACCCCTGTCTCCTCACCTGCTCCACTGCCTTCCTGGCACTCAGGCTCTGAAACTGAGCCTGCTCATGTGTGTTTGCTGTTTATTACTTGTCTCCTGCTCTGAGATGCAGGCTCGTGGGTGCAGGGTCCTGTCACTCTAGTCTCCCCGGCACCTAGCACAGGCCTAATGCATAGTAGGTGCTCAACAAATACTTACTGAAAGATGAAAAGGAAACCTCCTGGAGGGGCAATCAAGAAGGGGAGCCAGAGGGTATGCGTGAGTTGGGGGCACTGGGCATGTCCTGGTTTTGCCTACCACCTCCTCTCCCAGTGGTGACTTGTCCAGTCTCCTCTAAGTCCCAGGGCAGGCTTCTGTCAGGGGACAGAGCTGCCCTCAGCCCGTCCAGACATGGGACCTGCAGTTCTACAAAGCCACCCCTCCCTACAGGCCCAGACTCCTGTCCACAGATTCCCATGGCAGCCGGTTACCATGGCAACAGCAATAGGAGGTCACAGCGCTGGAAACCAGAGGACGCCTCCCTCCTGGAACACCACCATTGAGTCAGAATCTAATTTTCATTACAGCCATAATAGTTGTTTTGCATAATTGTACATATATTAATACCTAACATGCCAGTATTTATTTGGTTAAAATTCATGAATTCAGGTCTAAATAAAAAGTGCTGATGGCTGAAGTTCTTCATTCTCTTAAAATGTTCTTGGGCTTTTTTTTCAGTCTGTCTCTCTCCTTGGCCACAACTTGCTTTTAATCTCATTATTACAGGCGATGGGGAGGAAAACAAAGCAGGACTCTGCTCCCCAGGGGCCAGCAGCCTCAAAGGGAGATGTGGACACTGGCTCCCTGGCTGGGCAGAGGCAGTGCGGGTCCCACTCACCCCTGGCACGACCGCCCTGGGTGACCCAGAGCACACCATGCCACCTCTCTGGGCGTCAGTTTCCTCAGGTAAAAAAATGAGGGAAGGGCTTAGATGGTCTTTAAAATCCCTTCTGCTTCCAAAACACAGGCATGTAGCTGACATTTGCTGAGGCTCAGTGTGGCACCAGGCTCTGGGCTGGGAAGAGGGACTATGGTCCCTGCGCTCAGGCTGGGACTCAGTCAAGGAACAAAGCCATGGGGCAGTCAGGAAGGCTTCCTGGAGGAAGTGACATTTGACCTGAGATCTGAGGGATTAGTAAGAGCCAGGGGAAAGGGAGAAAGAGAACAGGTGAGGTTAGCCGGTGGGCCTGGCCCTCCAGGACACTGGGAGCAGTCACAGGTGTTTGGGGCCAAGGAGGTGTTTAGGCAGAGCTGGGACAGAGTGTGGAACAGGGGCCCAGATACTCGTCCAAGGGGCTGCTGCCACCTGACCTGTGTCCCCCCAGCACTGGGCATGCCTGAAGCTGGGCATGGGCACAGTGGGTAGGGTCCATGCACACAGTTCTGGGCAAGGACAGCCGAGGAGGGGCCTGACCCCAAGGATCCTGTGAGAACAGGGAGGCAGTGCCAGCAGGAGCAACGGCTGGCAGAGGGGCCTCAGGAAACAGGGCAGCAGTGGGCGGGGCTGGGGGGGTTCTAGTTGAGGGGTCAGGACTATCTCGAGGGCAACCCAGGCCCCAGGGAGGTGAGTGGGTTAGGTGTGCCTGGTGGGCACAGGCCACTGGTTGCTGGGGGCTGTGGATGGGAGGGTTGGCCCTGGGGGGGAGGTCTGTGACAATGCAGGGCCATCGAGGTAATGAGCCCTTAGCCAGCAGCAGCCTGGGGTGGGGAGGTAGGGGGGAGAGTGGAGGGGGATGGGAGGGGGGCTCACAGGAGGCAGAAGCACAGGCTTGGCGGGGGGCTGATGGGGAGGAGATGGGGGAGGAATTCCAGGCAGGGCCCCGGTTTCCAGGGGGGGATGGGAATGGGGAGGCAGTGTCAGAGTTTTGGACCCATGGAGTCCGAGGTCCTGGGGGAGGAGTCCAGCAGGTCTGTCTGGAGGGGCTGGAGCTGCGGGTCTCCACGGGGAGCCAGGGTTTGATGGGGACTTCTCAGCTATACGATCCGCAGCTGGGTGGATGCACCAGGCCTCTTGGGAAGGACCGAGGCTCCGGATGTGGAGCCAGCAGGTCCTGGGCCGCACCCGGGTTCGGGCTCCAGCCTGCTCTGTGGAGCCCGTCCTCCTCTGCTCCCTCGTCAGGAAATGGGGGCAAATCCTCCTCTGGGCTCGTGTAGACTGAGGCCCTGTACCAGGTGCTGCGACACCCCAGGTTTGAGCTCCCTCCCTGCCCCCACTGCTCTGCCTACAAAGGGGTCCCCCGTGAGGCACCTGAGCAGGGCAAGCCTGGTGCTCTGAGCAGTCCTGCACCCAGATCGGGTCACATCCAGAGTGGCTGCACCTGGCCAGGGGCCTCGATGGCTGCAGTGATTTTCCTGTTATCTCCAAGAGCTGCAGTGGCCACCAGACGGGGACCATATGGCAGAAACAGGGAACACAGGGTGCCAGGACAAAGGGTGACAGGACGCAGGGGGCCTCAGTTCACCCCATTGTACGCAGTGGCCAGGACCTCAGACAGGGCACCTGACATCCCCATGCTCCTGCCCTGGCCATGCCCCTGAGGATAGAAAGGACATGCAAGGAGGACAGAGGCCCAGATGAGGCTGGTGGGAACCAGGCGGGCCTCACGCCACAAGTGTGGCCATTCTACTCTCACAGCCTGTCGATGTCCAGGTGTCAGTCTCTGGACCCCTCTGAGCCTCGTGCCTCATCCTGAAGGAAAGTGATGCGAGCCACCCTTCTCGGGACAAAGCTGGAGGGGCTTAGCCAGGGGCAAGAACCCCAGGCTGTGCTGCATGCGCAGCAGTCACCCCCTGCTCCCCGCACGTGCACAGCAGCTTCCTGGGGTGCTTTCTCCCTTTCTGTTGTCAGGCCGCCCTCCAGACGGCTCGCCCCTAGTCCTGTAGCCCAGAGTTCAGGCCTGGCCAGTCAGAGCGTGGCACCTCCATGGCATGCACCCAAGTCAACCAATGAGATCCCATGGACTTTGCCAGCTTTCATTCATCTGGGGATGAGCAGATGTAGAAGAGAGCAGAGCCAAGAGGTGGAAAGAGGCTATGACCTGGTGACAGAGTTGGAGCCCTGATCAACTGCGCAGGAAGCTAACCCCACCTCTGGGCTTTTTAGCTACTTGAGCCACAGGAAGTTATTTCTTCTTGTTTCTTTCTTTCCCCCCTCCCTTCCCGAGTTCACTCGCAGAATGTTGCCTTTACTCTAAAGCTCATTTAAGTTCGGGTTTTGTCCTTTGCAGCCAAGAGTCCCAATAATACCCATAATATGAATTCAGCAACATTGCCAAAGGTGAGTAGATTATCGTTCCCGTGTTACCTCTCACCCAGGCCCAGCATCTTAGCTACAGAACCAGAGGGTGAGAGCCAGCCCCTGCCAGCCTGGCAGACCCTGACCCATGCCGCAGCCATGAGAGGGCCTTCCTGTGGGGCGCTTTTCTAGGTCCCAGACACCCCAAGCCCCACAGCCTGAGCATAACGGAGAACACATACCTATCCCACCCCTAGGGAATCCCCCAGCTCAACACCCACCCTGCTGGGGAAAGAACAGCACAAACACAGAGAATTCTGAAATAGGCTTTGGGTTTTTATTCAAAACAACACTGGTGGCAGCTGCCACTTGGTTTCTCTATGCCTGGGCCATCTGGGCCAGCAGGGACCAGTGCCATCAGCAACTAGGAGGGAAGTCCATTCACACCATAGAAACTGTACAGGGACTGGGAGTGTGAGAGTCATAGCAGCAGAGCCAGGCCAAGGGCTGCCTGGAGGAGGAGGTCTCCGCCTCCCCTCCAGGCCCCAGCTCAGCCCAGGTCCACCAGGAACACTGATTATTGCACAAAGACAAAAAGAGTGTGTATCTGGGCTAAACAGTGGCTGCAAAGCCTCAAGCCCTTACAAAGCGCAGCAAAGGGGGCCGGAGGTGGCCCTGGAAATGGCTCCAGGGGAAGGATTTGGGGGCAAGACAGGCAGACAGGCTGATACCGTGCACTGGGGTCGCCTGGTGCAGGAGGCCCGATGAGGAAAGCAAGAGGGTTTGGCTGGGGTAGGCCACGGCCCTGTCTGGTCTTAGGCCCATCTGCGTGGCTGCCAAGGTGTCAGCCAGCCATCACTCTGCAAACCCCTGCCAACATGGCCTGGGATGTCTGGCACCAGGGTCCCCACTCTTCCCAGGGCCAGGCCCATGTGGGTTAGGGTAAGTTTGTGCTTTTGTGATGGACAGACCACAGGACCAGGGAGGGCAGAGGGGCCATTCACCCGGCCCTTATCCATTTGGCTTGTCCTGGCCAATCACAGCTCCCCAGCACCCCGCCCCCACAGCCCACAGGAACAGGCCAAGTACCTGAGAGGCCAAATACTTGGCGTCCTCTGAGAATGAGTGCCATTTCTCCACGGTTCCTGGGACAAAGCTTCTCTCCTCTATGCTCAGCTAGACATGCCCTACTCTGTCCCACCTGGCCCCTTTGTCTTGGGCCACTCCTTTGCCTAGACGGCCCTCCCCATATGTCTGCTTGTTCCGGGGCCACCAAGTTCAGGGCAAAGGGATGGTTTCATGTCAGACACACTGGAACGTGTTCCCTGCCCAGCCACTTACAACCACTGGTCTGTGTGTGGAGTAGCTGTGCACACCACTCAGGGCTGCCATGTGGATTAAACAGGATCCCTGGGCCCTGAAAACAGAAGCTGCTGGCTAGTATCGGATGTCCTGACCCTCCCTCCACGCGGTCTTCCCAGGCCCCACAGCCCCTCTTCTGGGCTCCAGCACACATCCCTCCAGGGACATGTTGACATGTACAGCTCATGTGTGTGCTGCTCGGGCCAACGCAGCCCTGGGAGGGCACCCGCATAACAGAACAGCTCAGCAGGGAAGGCAGGCCTGTACAAGGGGCTGACTGAGAGCCCACCTGGGACAGGAGGCGACGAGACCCAAGGTCTACCCACTTCCCAAGGGGGAGGGCCCAGCAGGTCCCAAACCCTGGAGGCTGCCACCCGGGGAGCCCAGTGCCTGGGTATCACCTCAGTACCCTCCCAGCAGCCCCATCTGCACTTCTGGGTGAGGAGAGGGGAGCCCCAGGGGCACAGGTCTGACGGCCATGACAACTCCACAGTGCCAGCAGAGGCCCCAGGCCGCGCTCTGCCTTCTGAATCCACACCTATGTGCACAGGGCGGGCTTTTTCTCATTCCAGACACGCAGGTGCTAGCCCCGTGAAGCATCCCAGCCTCTTTGCTGCCAGTGTCCTGAGGGACTCCAGGCTGGCCATGTCACCTCTCCAGATCTCAGTTTTCTCGTGTGTAAAGTGAGCATGACTCCCTCCCCAGCCCTCTATACCGGCTCTTAAGGGAAGGGTTTTCCAGGTCATGAAGCCTAAGTCACTCATTACCTCCTCCCTTTGCTACAGCGTCCAGGCCCGCCCGGAAGGTACCCAGAGCCCATCCAAGCAGCCCATACCCATACCACCCATCAGCACACCCCAAAGCCAAGTTCTTAAGGTCAGGGCCTGGGAGTATGGACAAGGCCCACCTTGATGGGGCCCAGCCAAAACAATCTGAGATCTTGAGAAGGCAAAGGGCCTGGTTATCACCGAGGCAGTGTGTCCCAGACGTGTGGCATCTCGCAACCCCCCACCCAGCCTGTCCAGACTGCCCGCGCCACAGGCTCTCAGTCTTTCCTAAACTGACCTTCAGTCCACTGACTTTCAAAAACAGCCTTGACCAAAGTAATGTGCCTGTGACATCATGGGTTTGATGCACTGGGTGTTTTTTCCTAATATATACTGTAACAAATGCCTAACTACTCAAATAAAAAATACCCATCTTTGAACACAGTTGGGAATGTGGGTAAGAGGGACTGGTCCCAAGACCCAGGCAGGTGCCCCCACCTCTGCTTAGAACCCTGTCAGATCTGCTTTATCCTGAACCCCTTCGGAGGGGCCAAGTTGCTCAGGGGGCCAGGGAGTTGAGTGGGGGGTACAATTTCCCAGAATGGCCAGGCTCAGGGCCTACCTTGAGAGTAAAGGTAGTGAGTGGCCATGCAAGTGACCACCAGAGCCCAGGGCACCTCGGGGCAGCCTGGCCAGCACAGAACAGGCTTGACCTCCAAGCGCCTCACAGCCTGTCACTGCCCATCATCCTTCCTCTTTTCCTGCTGCCTCATTCCTGCCCTCAGCCTTCTGGGGGCAAAGCCATGGCAGACACCTGCCCCTGGAAGTGCCCACTGGGACCCAGACCTCAGCTGGGGCAGAGCCCCTGCCCAGCTTGGAGATGCCCTCTACCCCCATCTCTACCCTAAGAAAATACAACTTCCCCACCCCAATTTTTCTAAAGAAAGACATCTAACTGGTTGGCTAAGAGAGTTTATGTGCTCTGGGACGTCTACAAAAGACTGTTTACAACAACTAGACAGACAGGAACAAGACAGACACCCTAATACGGGAGGTGGGGTCTTAGCAGCGTTTCTTCTTTAAAGGGAAAAAGCACACCCTGGGCCCTGTGTGCTGCAGGACCTTCGGAGGCCTGAGAGCCTTCTCCAAGCTACTCGCCGCCCAGGGAGACGCCTACAAGCATGGCTGCCAACACCCCAGCTGCCCCCGGTGGGTCTGGCCTGAGCCCTAAGCCTCAGGCATAAGCTCTGTCGGGGCCCTGGCCCACACTCCCCAACTTTAGCACTTTCTGGAAGTCATAAGCTCTCAGTAAAAAAAATAAATAAATATATATGTCTGTCTCTCTCTATATGCATATATATGTACATGTATATGCATGGGAAGGACCGCCGCTGGGCCACGGCGGGCCGCGTCTGGGCCTTGGCCGACCCAGACCGTGCTCGGCCCCGGCGTCCGGGCGTCCCGGCGCCGGCTGGCCCCCGTGCCATGCCCGGGTTGTGGACGAAGTATTGCTGTCTGCCCCCTGGCTCCTGAGGTAAAAGACGGTGAGACGGGGCGGGCGGGCGGCGCTGCCCCCGGGCCCTCATCTCTTCCTCTTGCTGGCAGCGTCTCCCGTTCGCAGGTCCCCGGGGGGCGGCTGCGGCTCGGGCGCCAGGGGGCCCCGGCCCGCGGTCGGCTCGGCCGGGCCCCGCGGGTCCTTGCGGCGGTCTGCGGCCCAGGGGGGGCTCCGGGCCGGGCCGCGGGGCTCGGGGGCGGCGCGGCGGCGGCCGTGCGCGGCCGCCAGGCTGCTGGTGCTGCCGAACCTCCGGGCGGGCGGGAGGCCGGGCGGCGGGGGCGGCGCGCAGAAGAGGGAGGTGAGCGAGAGGCTGCTGAGCGTCTCCGGGTGCTCGCCGCCCGCGCCGCCCCGGCCGCCCGCGCCCTCCTCGTCCGAGGGGTCCATGGAGTCGTGGTGCGTGCAGCCCGGGCTGGTGGAGCCCCCGCTGCTGTGGCTGCGCTGGTGCGCCCGCAGCCCGCGCCGGCTGAACAGGCCCCGGCCCCGCAGGCTGAGCCGCCGGCGCGCCGCGGGCGACAGGCCGGCCCGGGGCCCCAGGGGCGCAGGCGGCCCCAGGGCGCGCCGCGGACTGTCGCTCAGGGTCAGGCTGTCCTCCAGCGTGGTCTGCAGGCTGCCCGCCGAGCTGCTGCGGCTGGCTTCCAGGGACGTGTCGCTCCCTGTGGCCTGCGGGGAGGCGACAGGGGATGGGGGCCGCCCGGGGTCCCCCGGCCTTGCCCCTCCAGCAGCCGTCCCATCCAGTGACACGGAGGCACGTGCAGCCCCTCCAATCCCTCAGACACTCCCTTCCGAAAGCACCCAGGGTCCCACTGCTCCCCAGCACCTCTGCCACGCCAGCACCCACCCGGCGTCTGCTGGCTCTGACGGTGGTCCCCACAGCTGGGCTCTCCACCCAACCCGACTCCCAGGTCCTCAGGAAGCAGCCAGGGTCATGCTGCTCCAGCAGTCAGCCCCTGGCCTGAGGGCCGCACCCACCTGGGACCTCACCTCCCACCAGCCTCCCCTCGGATCCTCCTGCCCCCGGCCCCAGGACCCTCCGCAGCCTCTACCCCAACTTCGGCTCCGGCCTCTGCTTGGGAAGCTCTTCCCCAGATAACCACATGCTTCAACCCTCACTGCTTCCCCAGCCCCCGCTTGAGCTGCCAGCACCCCTGCTTCCTCCATAGCCTTCCTGTGCAATGTGCTCCCTAGCATGTGTCACTACCAAGTGGACTCCTTTTTATGCATGTATTTCAGTTTATCATCTCTCCTCCAAGACACCCACAACACACACTCTAAACACTAAACCGTAAACCCCCCGAGACAGGGCTTTTGTATTCTTTGCCTGCTGGAGCCTCTGAGCCAACATACAGCCTGGCACATATCTGGGGTCAACAGTTATGAATGAGCAAACACCCTGGGCCCAGCCCTGCTTCCACCGCATTGGAGGCAGGAACAGCCCCCACCTCTCTCTGGACCCTGGTCTCCCACCCACAAAATGGGACAGGTAAGACCCTCCATCCCCAGGCCTGCCCCTCTAACTCCACCTGGGACTTCAGGGCCCCACTTTGATATCCCCCAGCAGGGAAGCTCTCAGAGCCAGGAAGGTGCCCATACCTGCCGCAGGAGGGTGCAGTTGACACTCGGTGACCGCAGGGATGCCCAGGAGCCCTGCAGGGCGATCTTGGGGAGAGTCCCAGTGCCAGCCCCCTTCTCCTGTCCTTTCTGGCTGGCGGACACAGCAGGGTGGAAGAACTCAGCTGGCATGGGCAGGAGCGGGCTGGAGCCATCTGGAGAGAAGGGGCTTGGAGGTACCACTGGGGAGGGAGGAGAGGGAGCTAGGGAGCAGGCTCAGGCTGGTGCCCCTGGCAGGGGGCTCCAAACACATGCCCCCACTGGGCTGGCAGGGCAGGCAGGGGCTACACAACAAATTGGCTGAGGCTGTGAACAAGTCTCCCTCTCTGAGCCTTGGTGTCCTCATTGTGAAAGCAAGAAACACAGGGCCAGGCATGTGACTCCTAGGAGGATGGGCACTGGCACAGGCCCAGCTTTTGGAGCCACGAAGACCCAGGATCAAGGACCTAGGGCTCCGTCCTCTGTGAAACAGGGACCAGCTGTCCACCTCAAGGGGTGGAAAGGCTGTAAGAACCAGAGGCATCTGTGGAGCTCCCAGCCAGATCCAGGTGCACAGCAAATGCTCATTGTGGTCACCCCCAGGTGCTGACACCCCACAGGGTCCCGCCAGACCTGGGGGCCCAGTAGGACAACAGGGAGGATGGGCACTGCACTGGGTGGGCAGAGCAGACAGGGCTGCTGGATCCGCCTGGCCCGCTCCTCTGGGGACAGAGAGGGCCAAGGAGATGGGGAGGGAAAAGGAAGGCCTAGGCAGGTCTTAGGGGGCCAGCAATGTCTGCCCCCAGCCCCTCAGTGCCTCCTGGGAGGAGGACAGGGTGAAGGGCTTGGGGAGTATGTAAACAGGTACCCAAGGTGTCTGGGCAGCTTGAATGGCCCCAAGTAGGAGGATTCCTAGTCTATGTCATCTTATTATTTAAGGAAATGCAAATGAATGGTTAACTAAAGGGGAAAGGATTTTATGATTTCATTCCATCAGAATGACCCTTGGGTCCTTTGCCCTGAGTTTTGATTCAGGAAGGTGGGGGTCTTGGCACCTCAGCCATCATGTCAGTCAGAAGCTGTCAGCTTTAGTGGAAAGGCCACTCCACCCCCAGCTCTTGGAAGGCACTCCATGCCAGGCCTCCCAGAAGAGTGCTTGGGGTGGGTTCAGGGTCTTGGGGTCCCTCTTCTGCTGAGCTCCTCTCTGCCCCCCTTCCCCAGCCACTGCTGTGAAACCAGATTCCCACCACCCTCCTGGAGGACTGCTGGTGCAGGCGACCCAAGTCAAGGCCAGGTCAGCTTAGTCCTCTGTCCTTGTGCCTAGAGCCCAGCGACAAGCACAAGGCACAGACAGGATGCTAAGGATAGGGAAGAAGGGTGTCAGGACATTTTACAGAAGGGCCATTGAGGACATCAGGCTTTCTGTGATTCAACATCACCTCATGCGAAGATCTGTGAGATAAATTCCTCTCAAATTCAGCTCTAGAAAAAGACTTCAGTACTTTGGTATCTTTTCTTCTGCTTGATGAGAGCTGTGTGCCAACCTGTTCCCCTTTTCTCCACAGCTCCTAGGAAGCTCAGCATCAATCTTCTGTTAGACCAGGCTTCTGGTATAATTATTATTATGTCTCTCTGAATTATTTGGCTCTTGATATTTCATCATTGTTATATCAGGCCTAAGATTCCTATCTTTATTGTCAGTTATCCATCTGGTTCTTTCTAGACTTGATATAATAGTCTGGAATAATACCAAGGAAAAACCCAGCTCCCTCTGAGGTGCATGCCCAGGATCAGGGCTGTGGGGTGCTGGCAGGGCTCCCACCCCTCACCTTGGCTGCCCTCATGTTTCAGCCAGGACCGAACGGGGTTGAACGGGATTGCCTCCACCTCACATAGGAAGTCCTCCGGACCGGATGAGATAGCCGTGTTGGACAAGGGGAAGAGGCATTCACCTAGGTCTCCCACATGCATGGGCTCAGGTGGGTCTGGCTCACCCTGCATAGACAGGGAGGAAAAGGGGTTAGGACGGTGGAGAGGGGGCAAGGCTGAGCCCACTGCTCCCGCTCCACGGCTCTTCGCTCAGGCCCCTCTCACTGCCTGGAGTGGCCTTATCCACCTGCCAACAACTGTAATTTTCCAAAACCCAGGAGAAAGGTCCCCACTTCCAAGAAGCGCCTGGTTCAGACTCTGGCCCAAGGCAGAGCCAAGTCCAAGTTGGTGAAGGTGTCAAAAGACGACCCGTGTGGCTGTCAGGAACTCCCTGTGAGCATGGCGTTGGGCAGGTCCCTTCCCTTTGCTGAGCCTCAGTTTCCACATCCATAAATGAGAGACTGACCCCTCCCTCCTGGTCTGGCACCCAGCAGCCACCCAGCATTCCCTGGGCCCTGCCCTTCCCCAGCCCTGCAGTCCCAGAGGACCCTTCCCAGCAAGTCGTCAAGAGCTGCCTCAGTGGATCTCCTATGACCTGCTCTCTGAGTCCAGAATAAAACCAGACTACAACCGTCTAAAGCCAGCTAGGCCCCGAAGCTGCACCCTGCCATCCTGTGTGGTAGAGCAGTGCCAGGGTGCAGGGAGATGCAGGAAGTGGCTGAGGGCTGTAGGAGCTGTCGGCTGTCAGAGAGGGGATGGGGTGGGCAGGGAGCAGTGGGAAGATCCACTGCCCCAGCTCAGTCTTCCCGAACCGATGGAGGACGGCCCCAGGGGACAGTGCTGCCAAACCCAGGCCGCTCTGACGTTTAGGGGAGAGGCCAGGGACTGCCCCGCCCCCTCCACAGCTCCTCTCACACCCTGGCCTTGAAGTCACAAGCCCAGCAGCCGACCTCTCCGGCCTGAGGCTGCAGGATCACACAGGGGCCCTGGGGCCTGCCAGGCCTCCTCGGACTGACCCGCAGGGAGCAGAGGGCTGGCTTTCCTGCTCTGCCATCCCAAATGTGTGAGGTAAACAAGCCACCTCACTCCTTGGAGCCCCCATTTACTTAGTGTGAAATGGGACCAAGTCATCCCTAATTCCACAAGCTGGGGCACAGACTGAGTGCAAGTAAAGTGTCTGGCACACAGTAGGCACTTGCTCCTGATGTGACTCTCCCCCATTCTCTTCAGCCTCCCAGCCTCGCTGTGAGTTGGCCTGCCAATGGCAAACCCCACTGCTGCATCCACCAGACAAGAGATGAAAGCCCAGCACACAGCAGGTGCACCCAGAAGACACGGTGTCCTGGCTGGGTGGGCGATGCCAGCCTGCAGGGACAGACCTGCTTACCGGGAGCCCCCCAGGGCTGCTCACCTTGCTGTCTTTGGGGCCAAGCGGGCAGGCTGTGGGGTCCTCGAGACTGAGGTCATCACCCAGCAAGATGGACGAGGACCTGTCTGAGTTCAGGGAGAAGGCCTCCGTCTCGGCCAGCTGCACCTATGGGAAGAGGTGGCAGCCTCAAGTCCCCCCTGTGTCCTCCAGTAAGATGCTGGCTGGTGGGGCGAGAGGTCCAGAGGTCTGTTGAGCCAGGATGGTGTGCCCTCCCTGCAAGGGGGCCCAGCCTCCGCAGGGGGCAGGGAAAGCAACACGATGGTGTCAGCACCAGGAGAGTGCCAGGCCTGGGCTGGGCCAGAGGGCAGATGAGTGGCTGTGGTCAGTGAACCCCAAAGCTGGTCTACTTGCCCTCAGACCAAGTAGCCATTGAGGCTGGCCAGCATTAGCCAAGTTGGCGCAGCTGCGTCTCTGCCCCCACCAGGCTTCTCCCTCTGGCAGGCCCCCACCAGGCTGCATGCAGCCCCCACCGCAAGGTGCCAGGTGAGGTGTTGCTTACCTCCTGCTTGTCGTGACACCTCTTGCAGCCAGCGGGCGAGGAGTAATGGTGGAAGATGGAACCAGACAGGTTGTCAATGATGGTCAGCTCCCCCTCCAAGGAGTCCTTGATGATTAAAGAGACGCTGTCCAGCCACAGATTCTCCTAGGCGGACGGGGACGGGGTGGGGACAGGCGGGATTATCGGCTGGGTCCAGGGATTACAGGGTGGGCGAGGCACAGCTGCCCTCCCCGTTCTCTGTGCCTGTGGCCTGGGCCCGAACCCCCTGTCACAGGGTCACCCCTTCACCAGAGCTGAGCAGGGTGGGGTCCAAAACAACACAGACGAGGCCTCCTGGCCCAGCTGCCCCTCCAGCCCCATGGTGCCCTGCCTCCCTCATGCCCTCTCGGGACCCCACCTGGGCTGGAGAGTAGCAGCGCCGACACAGGGGGCCCTCGGCGTCACCCCCGCTGCCCGCCCCTCCTGGCTCTCGGCCGGGTGCCCCCGGGGAGCCGGCAGGGGGCCGCGGACCAGGGCCCAGGCCGTGGGCCATCTCCAGCTCGAGCTCGGCGTCCATCTCGGCTTCCTCCTGGGCCTCCTTGTTGCTGTCATCCAGGTGCTTCATGAGCACGGCCACCACCACGTTGATGAGCACGAACTGGGCCGTGAGCACGAAGCTGACGAAGTACAGCGGCGACACAAACTGCAGGCTGCTCAGGCAGCTGCGCTCGTCGTGTGTGCAGTCCCGCAGCGTGTCCTGCGCCAGCCGGGGCAGGGGACAGTGGTGAGGCCCAGGCCCCAGCTCTGTCCCCCATGAGCGCCTGCCTGTGCAGACTGTGGGCCAAGGAGCCTTCAGCAGGCACCGCAGCAGGCACCACGGCCTGGCACTGCAGGAGAAGGGACTGGAGTCCCTGGTCCTGGGCTTTGTGTGGGCCCCAGGTCCCCTCTGGCACTGGACAGAGTTGTGTCCTCTAGAATCTGAGCTCTGACCCCAGTGCATCATTTAGGGGTAGAAAGGGGACTCATCTGGCTTCATCTCCACCTCACTGGGCCTCAGGGTGCAGGGCAGTGCCCTCCATTTCTCGTGTACCCCCTCCTGAGTGCAGTGGGGCGCTGGGAAGACCAAGGCCCACCGGGATCAGCACCAGCACCTGTGGTCTCAGAAGCCAACCTGATTTCTTCCCCTCAACCCGCCCATAAGTACCTTCATGATCCCGTTCCAGTTGTCACCAGTGGAGACCTGGAAGAGCGTGAGGAAGGCCATGCCGAAGTTCTCAAAGGTGGCATGCCGGCTCATGCCCTCACAGGGGTTCTCGTCGTTGCAGACTGCAAGGAGACAGGAGAGCTCCCTGCACTGCCCGCCTGCACTGGGGCATCCCAGCCTCATCTCAGAATCCCCACTACAACCCTTGGAGGCGCGTGTGGACTGTGCCCAGCCCACAGATGGAGAAACTGAGGTTCAGGGAGATAGCACACAAACTGGGCCTCAGGCTCAGGGGCCTGCAGAGGATGGCTTGAGTGAGGGCCGGCCCCCAGGGGAGCTCCACTTTCTGGGTTGGACTCTGTGCAGGGCTGAGCTGGGCATGGGCCGGGCTGCCTTCAGCCTGTGCCCTGGCTGCTCTGCTTGCTGGGGTGGTGCTGGCTCAGAATGGGCACTGGCATGTGTGGCCTAAGGGGGCATCTCCAGGAGCTCAGACAGCTGGGGTGACCCAAGTCAGGGGTACCTGTCCAGGCTAGCACGCCTCAAAAGCTACCACCCACCCCAGTAGGGGGATGTGAATGGCTGAGGGTCACCCACCCATCCCCCTATGGGCCTGCTGTGGGGGCACCTCCCCAGTACACACCCTGATGTGACAGTTTGGGGGAGGGAACTCAGGCCTCCCACGCTGCCAAGGCCCTCCTTCATTCCTGTTCCCCCCCACAGGCCACCCCAGGCAGCTTCAGGAGGCACTCACCCAGCTTCCCGAACAGCTCCACGCCCAGGGCCGCGTAGATGAAGAAGAGCAGCATAAACAGGAGGCCCAGGTTGCCCACCTGTAGTGAGAGCATGTGGGGCTCGGCCGGGCCTGGGGAGGTTGCAGGCAGGGGACATGGGGCGCGGGGTGGGGGCACTGCTGGTCCCAGCAAAGGGCCAGCCTGAGTGTGAGGACAGCAGTAACATTCTACCAGGCTCTGTGTCCTCAGCTGCCACCCCCAAGGACCTGGAGGAGGCTGGGTCCAGCACAAAGCACCGAACGGTAACTAAATGCCCAAGGCTTTCCTATGAGCTGCCCAGTTTCAAGTGTTCATTTTAGGTTTAGGTAGATTGGCTGCCTCACTGCACACAACGATCTATCAATTGTCTTTCACTCCCATTCTTCAGATGAAGAAAGAAACATGCTGAGTGGTGAAGTAACTTCCCCTGGACCACACAGCTCATAGTGGGATTCAAACTCAGCAGGCTAGCCCCATGGCCTCTGCACACAATTGCTACTCCATATCCCTATGCGGGGTTAGCAAAGTCCTGTGGCTGAATGGAGCAAGGGAAGGAAGAACGCGTCAGCAATAATGCCTCAGCCTCCATGAAGCCTGCCTGGATCCCTCCAGGCAGACCGGGATGCAGTCTGACAGTGTGAGTTCACCAGTGGGTCCCTATCAGTGTCCTCTGCTGGTCTGGGAAGTCCTTGAGAGCAGGGACATGGCTGGATTCGGTCGAATCTGCCTCCTCAGGCCAGTCCAAGGCCTGGCCATGGAGACTGAACACAGAAATCCTGCAGGATTGTCCCCAGAAGCTTCCTGCAAACCCAGCCACCCCCGTCCCACAGCTCCTGTGGGAGAAAAACGTCCCAGATTATAAAGCTATTTTAAAACTATCCACACTGGATAGATGGTCTCCATGCTGGAGACTGCCTTTAACTCATGCTATGGATAAGAAAAAGCTAAACACATTCTTGCCCTAGACATGAAATATCTCCTAGAATGCTCAGAAGGCCTGCATGAATGGAATCAGAGGGTGTCCACAATAGTCGCTGTAAAGGAACCATGTTAATCACAGACCCAAATGTTTCTCTGCCCCAGAGGAGGGTTTCCTTCCAAGCTGTTTTACAATCACACAGATAGTGTCTGACTACACAATGCTGTTTATTAATGGGAGAATTTGCTGAGCCCCTACCAGGTGAGGTGAGGTGTGAGGCTGGCAGCTGAGATGGAGGGGGCATGGCCTTGGCCCTCACAGACCCTGGGTAGGCCCAGGTCAGCAGTGTTTCCTAACCAGGTCGACCTCACCTCTCCTTCAGTATCCCCTGCGCCCTCAGCACCCCCTGGAGCCTGCCTGGCTGCAGAAGCCTCCTCACTGACACCCCCACTTCCAGCCTCCCTCTCTCATCCGTTCTCCTCTGGTCACCAGAGCAACCTCTAAAAGGCAGCTCTGCTTGAGGCGTTCCTTGTCCAGAACTCCCGTGGCGCCCCTGCCCACAGGATAAAGCCCAAGTTTGCTGTCCTGGTATTGAAGGCCTTTGTGGCCTAGCCCTGAGGACCCCCTCTCAGCCTGATCTTCCAACTTCCAGCCACAGGGAAAACAGACCCTTTTTGCATATTCTGTTCCCTCTGTAGGGAAGACCCCCTCTCTGTCTGCCTGACAAATACCTTCTCCCCACTCCTCAAAGCCCAGGTCATGGGTCACCTCCTCTGAGTTGCCTTCCCTGATGCTTCCACCCTTGGCATGAGGCACAGCCTGATGGGAAGGGGTCAAAGTATCATTTTCATAGCATTTTACACAGAATGAAGGAAATGTCCAGCATCCATATGACAGCATCTCAGGGTTATATGGGTCCCAGGGTCAGAACATGAGGAAGGGGAGAGGGTAGGGAGGTCAAGGAGGCAGCCCATCCTCAACAGACCTTCATATGGCACTCCTGTGACCTGGGTCCTATTTATCACTTTATAAGCTTTATTTATTTTAAACATTACAAAACCCTTTGAGATAAGCACTATTATCATCCCATTTCACAGGCAAGGAAGTTGAGGCACAAGTAGTAGTCACATGACCAACGTCGCAGAGTGGCTTGAGGCCAGGCTCCGACCTACTTCCTGTCTGCATATCCCCACACCCAGTGCTTACCCCCATCTTCCACTTAAAAAATTCCTTGAGGGGATTTAACACTAAAAAACCCCACATCTCTTGGAATAAACATCCTTGCCTTCCATCCAGACCTGATGAGAACCATGTCACTTTCCCTTTGCTACTGGGTTGCTGGGAAGCCCACACCACACTCAAGAACAAAACTCACTAGTATGCTTAGCACAGGCCCTGAGAAATTCAGCTTTGCTTCCACCTTTCCTGGGCTGTTAATCTTTTATCTTCATTTGTATCATGTTGTATCTGTGTCTTTTATTTAAAGATGCCTTTTAAAGCTCTTTAAGACTAGATGAGTCATGAATAAATGAATGTGCATGAGGCTCACCTCAGAGAAGAGACCAACCTGAGGGCAGGGAGACAGGAGCCTTAAGTAGTCAGGAGAGGGGGAAGGAAAGGACTGGGATTACAGCACTCCCAGGAGGATGAGAGATGTGCCCCCTGTGACCCTGACCCTATCTACTTCCACTGACCAATGGCATGCGGTGGGGGTGGGGAGAAGCTTACTTCCCAGGGTTCCCACCCAGGTCAGGTCTCATGCTGTTCCCTCCTCTAATGTCATATCTGAACACATATATCCACATCACCACCTCTTTCTGCCAAGCCACCCTACAAAATCAAGCTCAGAGTACCCTGATGCCTTCCCTGACTTCCCCGGGGGAGTGGCAGGGCCCTCCCCTCTCTCCAGCATGTCTTAGGCTCCTCCCTACATTGATCTGTCTTCCCCACAAGCCTGTTGACTCTGAGGGCAGAATGTGGGTCCTCGGTGCCCAGCACAGGGCTAGGTACAGAGCACGTGCTGGCAAGCACTTGGTGAACTCCGGAGGAAAGAGGCAGAGGGGACCTTTCCTTCTCTCACAGCCCCTGGCTCAACATGCTTCTCTGGCTACGGGATTCTGCCCTGGCTCTGGGCAGGTTTGGAGAGAAGGGAAGTCTTGGCCTGCACCTTTGCCCAGGGCCCAGCACGACATCAATAACAGCCAGGGTGGCTGCCAGAGGGACTGGATCTTACCTGGGGCAGAGCTTGCACCACCGTGTCCAGCAGGGCCCGCATCCCCGTGGCCATCTTCAACAGCTTCAGCACTATGGACAAGACCCAGCCCGTTCCCCTCAGCCCAGGCCAGTGGGGATGTGTGCGTACACGTGTGTGCACATGGGTAAATGCGGAAGAAAAGTGAGAAATGGAGGAGCGTGTAAGCAAAGGGGACGGCTCTGTGATGCCACACTTCAAGAATGTGGGTGCAGCTGAATGGGGTGTGCCCAAAAATACGTGTGCACCTGTGGACATTGGTGTAAAAAATTCCAAGACAATGAGGACACTCACAGTGGGAACGGAGGGACATAAAGCATGTGAGTGAGCACACAATTCACAGCCAGGAGGGAAAAATGGCTGAGCAGCAAATGCCCACGTCTCTCACTTTCCTCTGGGCACCAGTTTTCCCTGCTTCTCCTCAGCCCTCCCACCTCAGAATCTGGAGGCAATAGGCAGATGTAGGTAGAACAGCAAGAGGTACCTGGTTGAGAACTGAGCAGGGGGCTTTTATAGGAAGTGCAGGGGCAGCCCTAGGGAGAGAATGAGCTTCGAGGAGAGGCAGGGATTTTAAGAAGCGTTGGACAACGTGCGTCCCAGCCACAGTGCTGGAGACATGCCAGTGAGGAACTAGAATTACTTCCCAGGTTCTTCCCAGCTTCCCTGGGTCCTTTCATCCCAGCCTGAGACTGGACCACATGGGGCATGGTGTTACAAGGAGGCAGGGCTGCAGTGCGCTGTACAGAGCTGTGGAGGGGGGCACGTGAGTGTGTACACACAGGGTGTGGGTGTGCCTCAGGTGTGTGCTCTCCCGGCTCCTATTCTCCCAGATCAACAGGAAGCCCATCGTGCCTACATGCCCCTCTCCCTGTTGCCCCCATCCCACTGCTGGGGCTCTCCCTGGGTGATGAAGGGTCCCATCCTACCCCTGCCTGTCCCCACCTGTCCCCCGAGGCCCTCACCCCGGGCGATGCGCAGAACCCGCATGATGCGGATGATGGTGGGGTTGATGGGCAGCGCCGCATTGATCTCGATCTCCTCCAGCGTGATGCCCATGACTGACAGCAGCACGATGGCCAGGTCCAGCTGATTCCACCTGCTCAGGCGGGCAGGGGAGGGCAGGAGTGGGAAGCAAGGGGAGGGGCACTCCAGTTTAGAAATCTCTCAGTTGGGAGGTGCTTTCCAGGTCTCCATCCTCCTGTTGTGGCCACCTCCCTACTTACCCCTGCAGCCCTGACCAGGTCCAGCTCCCTCTCAGTCCCCCACAGCCTCTGATCCCTCAAGCAAGAAGCTGACCAGGCTAAATAAACATATCTGCTTCTTGCAAGGAAGGAGGAATGGGCTCTGACTTCTAGGTCTGAATCTTGAGCCAGCTACGCCCTGTGTGTGGTCTTGGGTTAGTCCCTCAACTTCTTTGAGCCTCATTTGTTCCATCTGAAAATGACTAGCATGAGGTATGCTCTGCTTGGCCTATGGGGTATGAGAGATAAGCTGAGAAGGCTTGGTAGAATGCCCTGTACCTGTCAGGTGGGACCAAAATCACTTCCTGTTCAGGGCCGTAAGCAGCACCCAGGGACCCCTAGCCTTCAGTGCCCAGACACTAACTGGCTCCCCTCCTTTGGCTGCTCCAAGCTTCCCCATTCCGCAGCCTACTCTAGGCTGCCCTACCCCAGTCAAGTGGCTCACCGGTCCTTGAAAAAGCGCCTCAGACCAAACGCCACCAGCTTCAGCACAGCCTCCAGCACAAAGACAGTGGTGAACATGTAGTTGCAGTACTTGAGGGCTGTCTCCAGGGACTATGGGGGGCAAAGAGAAGCATCATCTGGGCCCCGTGACCTGCCCCACCCGACCCCACCCCCTTCTTCCAGCCAGGAAGTCTCTGCATTTTAAGGGTAGGATTTAGTCCATTTACATTTAGTGCAATTATTTATGTATCTGTTTTTATTCCTTCCATTTTATTTAATTCTACATTTAATTATTTCTACATTTTAATTCTATATTTTATTTAATTCTACTATTTATTCTACATTGCTGTTTCCTCTTTCTTATTTTTCTGGTTTGGTCCAGTTGCCCTTCTTTGGAGGCAGTATGGGTTAATGGTTAAGGGTCATGGTCAAGAACTGGACTGCCTAGATTTGAATCCTGGCCCAGAAATTATTCCCTATTCACTGTGTGACCTTGGGAAAGTCACTTGACCTGTCTGGGACTTCATTTCTCAATATATAAATTAGGGATGATAATAGTACCCAGCTCAGAAAGTTGCCATGAAAATTAAATGAACTAATAGTTCAATGCTAAGCACAAAATAAATGCTTGGTAAATAGGAGCTATTATTATTGTCTTTCTTCATGTTAATTTGGAAGTTCTACAATTACTGCTCTATTCTGCCAATGGTTGGCTTCTTTTTCCCTGCTTTCATTATTCTTCATCTGGAGGCTCCACTCCCTTTTTCTGCTCCCCAACTCCACTAAATGGAAGCTCTTAGAATATACTTGCCTGTACACGTCCCTGACACACACTGCAGGCAACAATAGCTGGGAACCTGTCTCCCTCTGTTTGCCCCCATGATCCTCACCCTGGGATGCCCATCTCCCAAGCTCTATATGCCCAGGTAGTAATGGAGACCATGTGGCAGGCCTTGAAGGCAACTCTGAGTTCCAGCCCCAGATCTGCTACTTGCTGACTGAGCAATTTGGGCAGCATGCTCTCTCTCTGAGCCTGTTTCTCCATCTATAAAATCTGGAGGAAGGTCCCAACCCGATCTTAGGGTGGCAGTGAGGTTAGAGAGTTAATACCTATAGGGTGCCTTGCAAAGAGTCATACTGAACACACTACACTGTTACCATGCTTAAGGCTGGGCCCAAATATCACCTCCACCTCACCAAGAACAAGTGACCTTTGCCTCTGACCATCCCCTGTGACTCATCTGTCCTACCAAGCTGTGAACTACCTGGGCACAGGGCTCCATAGCACTCGGACGCTGTCTCACTCTGTCCCTGCAGTGGGGTCCTGCTGAAGACCCAACCCTGCCATGTGACTTCGGGCCAAGGCTGGGGCTGGGTACAGGGCTCACCGGGGGCTGATTGTAGTGCTCCAGGGACATGGTGACCACATTGAGGCAGATGATGAAGGTGATAAAGATGTCCAGGTAGTGGCTGGTACACATGGAGTGGATGAGCAGCCGGGTGGGACAGTAGGTGGCATAGTAGGGCAGCCGCTGGGCCTCTGGAGATGGGTGCAGGGCACAGCCCACACAGGGTGGGGCCGAGGTGGGGGACAGAGCACACAGAGGGGGAGGCAGAGGGAGGGAGGAAGCAAGGGGGAGAGATGTTGCTCTTCCCTAGGCCTGGGAGCCAGAGTTGGGTCTCGTCCGCCCAGCCAGGGGCCACAAGGCCAAGGAGTAGGATCCTTAGGAGGGTGGCAGAGAGCAGGATGCTAGTTCCCCTCATCTACCCCATCATGCCCAGGGCAGGGGCTCCAGGTCTGCTGTGGGGGAGGACAGGGGCCCTACAGCTCTGCCCTTGCCCTCTGTCTGGACTGAGCACCTGGGGCCTCATTCAGGTTGGCAGTAGGGTCACCTGACTCCAGGTGGATACCAGCCGGAGGGCAGGCCACCTGGACAAGCAGACCCTGGGGGAAGGAGAGGGCCCGGGGGCACAGGGTCATATCCTGTGTCCCCTTCCAGGTCCCAAGGCCCAGAGGCTGGGGTCAGGCCCAGCCCTCAGCTGCGCCCAGGAGACCAGCAGCAGGGGACGGAGGTGCCTGGGGCCCGGGGCAGCCCTATCTCCGCGGTCACCACTCACTCCGGCGCCTCTTCTCCAGGCGCCGCAGCCGCTTCTCCTCGCGTCGCCGCGCCTCCTCGGCCTCCTGGTGCTGCCGGCACTTGTGGAAGTTCTCCACCACGACACCCACAAACATGTTGAGCACGAAGAAGCTGACGATGAGCAGGAAGGAGATGAAGTAGAGCAGCATCCACGGGTTGTGGTTGGGCACGGGCTGCAGGGAGCCAGGCAGGCTGAGGCAGCAGGTCGGGCACGGAGGACCCACTGTGGGCCGGCGCCTGCCTCACTCGGCCTCAGCGCAGAAGGGACCGACCAGGCCTGCCTCCCGGGGGGCCGGGAGGTTTGGAGGAGACAGCAGGTAGGGAGTGCCCACCTGGCCTGGCACAAGCAAGGTGCTCAGCAAACAGGGCCCCTCCTCTTCCCGGCTGCAGTTGCTGCCTCCTGGACACATCCGTATCTTGTTCTTCTCACCCACCTGCCTACCCATCCATCCATTTATCCATTATTCATCCAACCACCCACTATCCATCCATCCCTCTATCCATCCGCCATCTATCCATCGGCCCTCCATTCACTTGTTCATCACTTATCCAGAAACAAGGCAGAAAGAAGGCAGCCAACAGAGGGGACAGCACAGCCCTGAGTCCACGTGTGTGTGTGTGTGTGTGTGTGTGTGTGTGTGTGTGTGTGTGTGTGTGTGTGTGTGTGTGCTGGTGTGGGTGTTGGTGTTGGTGTGGGTGGTGAACAGGCTAAGAAGTGGAGAAAGATACCTCCAAGTGTTCTCACTCTGCCCACTTCTCCATCCCCACCTCTAGCTCTAGAGTCACACAGGGTTAAGGGCCAGAGGTCACTTACAGGCCTGGGGGTTACCCGCTGTCCTGACTCCTTCACTGAGTGGGCCCTGTCCTGACCTGGAGCATCTCCCTGTTCCTTCTCCCAGTGACCTCTCCGCCTGGACACAGCCAACCGTGGTCAGCTATGTGTTGCCTAAAGTCCCTGCCTGGACCCAGAGGGGACCCCCTACTCGCAGGAGGATCTTGGGAATGAGGGCCCAGGCCTCCTCTCAGGCCCAAAGTCCTCGTGACCCCTTGCACCCACCTCCATCCTAAATCCATCTTCCCCCAGCAGCCCACAAGAAGCTCCCACAAGCAAACCTGATGGTGTCACTCCCTTGCTATAACACCTTCGCTGACTCCCACCGCCCTCAGACAGACTCCAGCCCCTGCCGTGGCTCACGTGGGTCTGCCTGACCTTCCGTCCCCGCTCACCTCTTCCACCCACCTCCTGCCCCTCTCCTACTCCTGGTCCTCACACTCCCGACCCCCTGGACACGTCACCCTCTTGCCTCAGGCCAGCTGGCTCAGTCCTTCTCTTCCTCCCACACCTGGTTCCCCACAAGGCTCCGCGCCCCTCCAGGCAGGAGCCAGCTCAGAGGGCTCTCCCTGAAGAGCAGCAGGATAGGTTGAAGCAAATGGAGCCATGACCTACACTACCCGAGGGGCAGCCCTCACGGTGGAAGATTCAGGCCAGGATGGCGAGGGCTGCACTGCGGCTGACAGTGGGTCTGCGGGTCTTGCTGACCCCCATTGCGGGCCACTGGCCACAAAGACACTGTGTCCCTCCCCTGCTGCCCAGGCCTGACCTGGCCCCAGCCACACCCACCTGCTGATCCACAGCGACAGCATCCAGTCCATTGTACATGATGTTCACCCAGCCATCCTTGGAGGCCAGGACAAAGAGGGACATCAGGGCCTGGAAGAGGCAGGGAGGGGAGGGTACAGGGGTGATGGGCACTGACAGCTTAGGCTGCGTCTGTCCCCTCTTGGGCTCTCCATTTTTCTGCCTCTGAGAGGCAGAAGGATAAAGAAGCCTTCCGCATACTGAGAACAGAACTGTGTCCTCAACAGACAAACCTTGAAGACCTACTATGTGCCTGCCATATCTCTGCAGGCACTGCTGCAGAAGTCCTGGGTTCCAGTCTCAGGTCTGAAATTAACTGGGCAAGAAAATCCATGAGCTTGGGTCTCCACCCCCACAGAATGGAGCTAATACTTAAGTGCCTGCCTACAGGTTTGCTGAGAGTTTAAACTGGAAGGTTCCTGACAAACATAAGGGGCCCTGTCACCTCATTCCAAACTTGCCTGTAGCACCTGAAAACAGAAGCTCACGAGCGAAGTCAGGAGCCCTGGGTCACAGGCCAAGCTCTGCCACTCACTGGTTGTGTGACTAGGGGCAAGTTCCTCCACGTCTCTGGGCCCCAGCTTCCTTGATTGTAATTACCCTCACTAATGTGAGACTTTGGAATGGCAGTGATCCCTAGGAGACAGACAGCCATGGCTACATAGATGGCAGGCTAAAGCATCCTCATGCCCTCTCAACAGGCCTATGGGCTGGTCCTAGAGAACTCAACAGAGCCTCGCACATAGTAGGTGCTCAATAAAGTTTTCTGAGCTGGATTGAACCAGTGCCATCCTTGCAGAGCCTCAGCATGCTGGTAGTTCACAAAAGGTCCACCACCACCAGAGGTAGACCAAAGGTCACACACCTACCCAGAAGGCCCCTCCCCTCCTCCAAGCTTTCACCACGCTGGCTCATTTATTGTAGCTCAGGGTCCTAGGCTGGGAAGTGGGGTTCTGGGATGGGTCTCCTGCCCTGCACTGGCCCCTGCTTCCCACCTATCCCAGGCACAGACCCTTCCTCTTCCCGTCCAAGTGGGAATGGTACACCAGAAAGAATGCAGGCCCGGCACAGGGCAGGGGACACAGAGGGAGCCCTCCCTTCCAGGGAGGCACATGAAGCTTCCACGTGCCACAGGGCAAATGTCCCCAAGAGCCCTTGGTTCACAGAGGCCTGAAGTACAGAGAGCCTGGGACTGGGATTAACAGACCTGCTACCACTGTTCCCATTTACAGATGGGGACACTGAGGCACAGAGAAAAGCTGGAACTGGCCGGAAAGGCACACAGCTAGTAAGGGGCGCAGCAAGGAATCAAAGGCTCTGGGCCATGCTGGATGCCCGTATGCCTCTGCGCTGGGAACACCCTACTCAGGGGTCCAGAGGCATCAGCCTGGCACTGAGCATGCCCAGAATGGGAAAAGGCTGGATATGCATGGGAGCCAGGGCCTGGCAGGGAGGCCAGAGGGTCAGGAGCAAGCTCATAAACGGCTCCCACTAGCATTCCCTTAGCTTTCTGGGACACCTTTTTTAAACTACCAACCATTGAGTTGTTAACCACTTGAAAAGACGCTACCTCTGGAGAATCTGGAGGGGGTGGGGAGCCACTGTGTCCCTGTCCTTGATCCCCTGTCCCTGGCTACTCACTGCCCCATGGGTCCTCCCCCAGGGGACATGGAGAGCGGGGTCCTCGGTCATGTCAGGTGAGAGCCTCTGCGGGTCCAGCTGGAGGAGGGGCCCCAGCAGAGGCAGGGCCTGGCTCCTGGGCCACACGGACCATGGTGTGGGCCCGCTCCTTCCCTGTGTGACCTGGGGAGGCATCCCACTTAGTCACACCTAGTCATCTGGGTGAGCCCTCAGGACTTAGGGGTAGTTCTGAGGGCTGGGAGGGGGTCCAAGACTCTTTGGAGGCAGCCAACTGAGGCTCTCATGTGTGGCCCTACCCAAAAGGCCAAGCCTGGCAGGCTGCCAGGAGAGGGGACACAGGGTAAGGCAGGAAGTGGGTGGACCTTCCTGCCAGCTGAAGTGAAAAGCAGAGTCAATGGGCTACAAGAAAGGAGACCCACCCTACCACAGCCCGTGGGGTGGGCTCTAACATTTCCATTTGACAGATGAGGAAACTGAAGCTCAGAGAGGTCACACCCACAGTAAGCGGCAGAACGGGGATCCACATCCAGGCCTGGCTGACTCTAAAATTCTTGTCAGAGTCCCCAGGTGGGGGTTGGGAGCCAGGAACCAATGTCCACAGAGGCACCTATGAGGTGCTAGGCACTGGCTGGACACTGCACTCAGGAACTCGAAGCCTCCCTAGACGTGGGAGCTGAGCTCTGCCCCTGCTCGTTTTGCAGAAGAGGAAACAGAGGCTTGGAAAGGAGATGTCACAGGTCAGTCTTTGCAGGGCAGGATAGGAGGTTGGCCTGTAATCCCAGGACATTGGCACCAAAGAGCTGTCAACCCTACCCACTGGGGCAGGTCAGGTGAGGGGCAGGAGGATGGCACTCACCTGGCCCAGATTGTCAAAGTTGTACTTGTGATGGACCCAGCGGTAGTTGGCAGCCACGCAGTCGGAGCGGTTGGTGATGTTGCGGGTGTCTATGCCCAGACAGTGGTAGAACTTGCCCTTGAAGAGCTGGGGGCAGGGCCACAGGGCTAGTGACTGTCCTGCCAGGACTCCCGGAGGGGCAGGGGTGGCGTGAATCAGAAGAGGGATCCGCCCCTCAAGGGACACATCCTCTGTGCCAGCGTGGGGCACGCACACAACCATCCCATCTCACCAAGCCCCTGACACAACGTGGGCCTACTCATCCCACCTCACAGAGACAGACACTGGGGCCCAGTGGCGGCAGGTAATTTTCTCAAAGTTGTTTGAGGTTTAGGAAGTGTCAGGGCCAAGGCTCAGCTCCCCCCCACAGTCTATCTGATTCCTGGGCTCTTCCTCAGACCCTGTCCTGTCACCGGGACTCCGAGAGAGAGGGAAGTAAAAGGACCCTCTCTAGAGACCCAAGCCCTCTCCATATCAACTGCCTAGTAGGAGCAGGGCCACTGTCTACACAGGGTCTGCATCAAGCCTCTCCTGTCCAGGCAGCTCCGTGGTGGCCCTCTTAGAGCCCCAGAGGTCACCAGTGTCCAGAGCTCTTCTATAGCTACAGACCCAGCACAGGACCAGTGGGGAGCCCAGGAGCCTCAGCACCGGGCTCAGGCACTCTAGACACAGGAAGAAGGGGCTCAGCAGCAGCTCAGACCCCAGAAAGCCAGGGTCATTGTGGCCACGCTCCTGTCCCACACTTTATGATCTGCCCCACTCCTTCCTGCCCTACCCTAAGGCCCCATCATATTCCTGGGCTCCAAACCAAAATCCAGGTTAGCTCAAGACCCTGCCTGTGTCAGAGACCTTCCATGGCCCCGACCCCAGAGAAACCGAGCCCCAACTCCTAGCTGCCATTCCAGGGCTTTCCCAGCTTGGCCCAGCCCACGTCTGGCTCACCTCTCTATGCCAGCCACAGCTCCTAGGCTCACCTGCACATAAGCACTCATCCTCCCTGAAACACCTTCTCTGACCTGTTTGTGGAAATCACCTCTCCTTCAAGGCCCAGGGCAAAGGCCACCTCCATTAGGGCGCTTTTTCCTTGTTCCCAGGCTTGCTTGTGTTCCTGTGCAGCTGGGACCCCTGCGATCCCATTTACCCAGCCTGCCTTGAGCTGACACGTAGGCCTGTGTCTCTCTCCTCCTTGTTTGGACTAGAAGCTCCGCACTGGCAGGGAGCTGGGTGCTCCACCAGGGCCACCTGAGCCCCAGGACAGTCAGCACAAGGTCGGGAATGTTGGGCAGGAGTGTGGAGCCTCTTCCCAACCACCGAGCCCACCCCAGTGCCAGACCAGCTTGGGTGCCCCTCACCTGCACCCCCAGGATGCCGAAGATAATGAAGAAGGCACAGCAGATAAGGACGATGTTGCCAATGGGCTTAAGGGAGGAGATGAGTGTCTCCACCACCAGTTTCAGACCAGGTGCCCGGCTGATAACACTGCAGGCAGGGAGGGGCCAAGGGTGTTGTGAGACTACAACTAGGTCTGGGGCCAGCCCCACAGTGCCCGAAACCATGGGGGCAGAGGCCCCAGGCCCCAGATCTATATGCACAGCAAGGCACTGTGTCTACCCCATACCCTTGGAGTCTACACGACACCCTTGTCTGCAGACTGAGGACCAGAGACAGCTGTGAGTCACCCAGAGATACACAGGAGACACACAGGGTGGGTAGCAACCTTGGGGGTCATCTTCAGGCCCACTGTTCCAGTGCGTATGTGCATGCATGCACGTGCGCGCGTGCACACATACACACACCAGGGTCTCCAGGCTCCTCCCCCAGGGGCTGTGCCCACAGCCCAGCCCCTGGCCTTATTCTCTGGCATATGCTCTATCTGGCATATGCTATAGGAAGACTCAGTGGGTAGGGAGGGCCAGACTGAGGAGTCCACTTAGACCACTGGGGCATCCCTGGACAGTGCAGGGACCCCCATCTGCAGGGAAGAGCCCTCACCGCAGGGGCCGTAGGGTGCGCAGGAGCCGCAGGACCCGGAGGACCCCCAGGATCTTGGCCCCACCAGCCGATGCCACAGATACCACAATGTCAATGATTGACACGAAGACGAGGAAGCCATCCAGCACATTCCAGCTGCTGCGCAGGTATGCCTGCTCACCACAGTACAGGCCCAGCGAGACTACCTGATGGCGAGTGGTAGGGAGTCAGGCAGATGGCGGGACAGAAGGTCCAGCAGGGGACACGTGCCTGGCCACTCCCTGAAATGCAGTCCCAGCAGGCCAACCCATTCTGTTCTCCCCCAAAATCTGGCAAACCAATTCAAAACCATGCACTCTGCAGAGCATCCCAGATGGAGTCCTTCCCCCCGACCCCACACCTCCAGCAGGTACCCCCATACATTCTCCTCTCTGGTAGGCCATGAGCTCCTGGACAGCAGGAACGTGGCTGACTCCCTCTGGGTCCCAGGGACCCAACCCAGGGGCTGGCACTGAGCAGGGGTGGCCCCCAGGGCCCCTGCAGAATGTTGCTGATAGGCAGGTGAGTGACCAGCTGAGGGAGGGGCCGGGCCAGGGTGAGGGGCCCCAAGCTGCAGGGTAAGAGGAGCCCCGGGTGGAGCCCAGAGCTACCTTCAGTGTCATCTCGCCCACAAAGATGGCTGTAAAGATGTAGTTGGACACGGTGAGGAAGATGCGTTCCTGAAAGAGCCGGGAGACAGTGGGCCCAGGGGCTCCCGGAGCTGCAGACACCCAGGCAGCCTCGTGCCCTGGCCAAGGGGCACCCTGCTGCCACTTGATGAGGAGGTGGCAGCCCCACAGGCAAGCTCCCGCCCTCTCCTCCCCCCACAGTGCTCCGACTCAGTGTTGGGCCCTGCTGAGCTCTCCCAGCCCCCGCAGCCCTGCACCATGTCCCATCGCAGGGCCCAGTGGCCTGCCCCAAGGCTGCAGCCACTCACGGTGCTGCCAGCCTCGATCTGGGGCCTCTCCAAGGCAATGGTGATGCAATTGAGGAAGATGAAGGCCAGGACGACATAGTCGAAGAGCTTGTGGGCGATAATGGTCTGACACAGGACTCGGAACCTGGGGAGGGATGGGAAGGGGGACCACGTGAGTGCCAGTTTGCCCCTTACGCCAGCCAGGAGAAAGGTAGAGGGCCAGGCACTCTGGGTACCAGGATGGCTTAGAGGAAGCTGACTCTTCTCTTCTTTGGCGACAAAACAGGTAGCAGCTTTATATGTGCTCAGCGTGCCCACCTGGAGCTGCCTCCCCTGACCACACAGCAGCTCCTGGCACCACAGGATGAAAGGCATCCTCCTTGCCCTGGCACTCAAAGCTTTCCAAACATTCGCCCAAATCCCTGTGCCCTGTCCTCCAGGCACTTGGACACACATTGCCTGTTACCCTCAGCTTCTCTCCCTCAGGTTGCTCCCTCCACCTGGACCAGCCTCCATGTCTCCGCAACCCCTGGCTTCACCTACAGAATGCCACCTGCCTACAGAGCCCAGAACAAAGGCCACCTCCTCCCGGTAGCCTTCTGATGTCCCCCTCCAGATATGAGCCCCCCAGGCTGCTTAAGGATGTGTCCAACCTGGTGCCCAGCACAGGGATGGTCTAGACTAGAGGATCCCCAGGGACACCGTCCTACACGGACCTCGACCCGCCTCCTCCCCTGGGTCTGGAGCGTCCTCGGGCTGTGGGAGACACCCCACCAACAGCCTTGCCTGGCTTAGTAGAAATCTCTCCCTCCTGGACACGTTAACTTTAACCCCACCCCAAGCCTGGCTGTGCCCACCTGTTCTCGGGAGAGAAGAGATAGACAGACCAGTCCTGGCGGACCTCGCACCAGTCAGGCTTGTAGACGTCGATCATCTTGCGGACGCGGAAGCACAGAGTCTGGGAAGGGGGACAGCGTGCGGCCAGTCAGCACTGTGCAGAGCTGCCCATCTCGCCCACTTCAGCCAGCCAGCAAACTGGGGCCACTGGAGGACCTCCGAACTCTCCCAGCAAGACCAGGACTCCCACCAGACCCAGGGAGGGAAGGAGGGCTTCTCCCTGGGGCAGACCACCTCAGGTGGCAGTTCTGGGCCCGCCCCCTGCTCACCCACCTGGAGCCCCGTCCCCTCCGCCCCTCTGGCCCTGCGTCTACCCCGGCCCCGCTCACATAGTCCATCTCATCTTCATCCTCTCCATGAGACCGGCGGTCGTCCATCTTGGTGAAGACGTCCTTGGCGATGCTGGGCATCCTGCCATTGCAGTCCTCGTGCCCGGGCGCTGGACCCGCCGCCCTCCAGGCCACACGGGGGTGGGCGCCCACGGTGGGCATCAGCTCGGCCAGGTCCACCGAGTCTCTGGTGTCGAGGGACAGTGTCCGGCGGTGGTGGCGGTGGCGGTGCGGCGGGTGGGGACCACGATGCACGTGGTGAGCGTGCGGGGCGTGCAGGGGCACGGACCGTGGGGGACCCTCGTCCTGGGCGCCCTCGCAGGCCGGGGCGCCGCCGCCGCCGCCGCCGCGCTCCGCCGAGAGCAGGGACTCGTGCTCGGCGGACAGCGGCTTGTGCTTGAGGCTGTTCCAGCTGGAGCGGCGGCCGGCCCAGGCCCCGCTGCGGCCCCATGGCCCGTAGTAGGAGCTCCTGGAGCTGGACTGGGAGAGAGCCCGGGGCTCTGGTCAGCGCCCGCCACACACACGGTGGTTGTGACTGGAGGCAGCCTGCACGTCCCCTGAGGCCCAAAGCGGGCCACAGTCCTCTCCCTTCCCGGCTTCTCACGCCATCCGATCCATGGACATGTGGGCACGTCCAGGGTGTAGTTACATCCCTTCCTGCCACCCCACTTCCCTTGAGGAATGTAATCAATGTAGGGTGGTCTTCCCATTTTACAAGTAAAGAAACAGGCCCAGAGAAGGCTGGAACTTGCTTGTGATCATGTAGCTTGGAAGTGGCAGAGGCCACATTTGAGCTCAGATCTACCGGACCCCAAAGCCCAGCTTTCCCCTACACGGTGCTGCTAAGGTGATAACCCAATTCTCCACACCAGAGCCATTGGCACCATCATTTACCCCTCCCTGCCATGTTCCTCTGGCACTGGGCACCCAGGAACACAACTAAGACATGGCCTTAGCCTGACGTGGCTAGAGCGTCTGCGGCCCGAAGCCTTGGCACCAGTCTGAAGCTGGACTGCCAGATGCTTCTCCCAGGGCCTCTCAGCACACACCCAGCAGGGAGCACGCACCCAGAGCACCCAGAGGAGCTCACCAGGGAGCGCTGGTCATAGCTCACCCTCCCCAGCGACATGACACTGCTCTTGCGGGAGCCGAGGGCCACGAGCACAGGGTCCGGCTGCAGCGAGAGGCGCGGGGCGGGCGCTGCAGCCCCAGTGGGACCCAGACGCCCATCCAGTGGGAGATTGGGGTCCAGGTGCCCATTGGGGGTCATGAGGATCGGGCAGAGCTTGGGATCTGGAGGGACAGACAGGCAGACAAAAGGAGACAGGAACAAAAGCAGCCATGAGACAAAGAAAGACAGGCGTGGTGGTCACCGGAAGTGGAGAGTTCCGGGGAGACCTCTGCCCCTGGGAGCCCCCCCAGCTGGAGCCCATCGTGCATGCCTCCCCTCTGCCTTTATTTTTGGATGAGTGGATCTCCTGCCTTCTGTGTTTAGGGCCAGCCTTGAGCACACCCCAGCATGGCACCCTCACTTCCATGCCCACTGCAGGAAGCAAGGCAGAGACAGTCCAGTTCAGTCACCGAGAGGGGCACTGGGTGTGGGCTGGGAAGGCTTGTTGCGAGCTGCCCAGGATGCCAAGTGGGACCAGAACCTGGGCGACTGGAGGCCTGAGGCTCTTCCCAACAGGACTGCGGAGGGGTGAGAGGAGCTGCAGCTAGAATCCAGGAGGGCCATGAATGTCACTGACCTCTTTTGGGGATTTAACATTTTCCTCAGTTATAAATGGAAACAATAAACTACAGAGAATTAGCAGTCCTGGAGCCTGGGCTTGAGAAGAAGCCAGTTGTTGTGCGCTCTGCCCTCCTTGATCTCAGGGGAAGGGTGACAGTGGAGGCCTGTTTACCTCCACCGCTGTCCAGGCCCTCCTGGGGTTTGTCAAACTCCTCCATGTTAGATGAGCTCTGGTCCTCGTCCGAGTAGGAGCGATTGGCGTCGCCCTGAGAGACCAACCCTCACATTGGAATGCAGGTCATCTCAGCACGTCCCTCCTGAATTTTGCAAGGGATGTTTCACCCCCCATTTTACAAATAGGGAAACTGAGGCTCAGAAAAGGAAAATGAGAAGCTAATGAGGACTAGACCACAAACCCACATCTGCCTGACTTCAGATATCTCCTAAGCCTCACAGAATGGATCAGGCAGAATCCAGAATCCAAGATCTTGGGGGCTTTAGCACCTCAGATTCTAGACTACACTTCTAGGGGAGAGATGCAGCCTCCATTTGCACGCTTCCTATGATGGGAAGCTCACCACCTCTTTGACAAACCCCTCCTTTGGGACCTGTTGCCTGCTAGATGTTGAAATTGCAGGCCTACCCTATCCAGACCCTCCCTGGCCCAGTCTCATGCAGGCCCCATGGAGGTTCTTCCTCGCACAGGGCTGCAGTCACCTCTGCCTGGAAGCCCTCCACCAGGATGGCCACCAGCAGGTTGAAGAGCACGTAGTTGCCAAAGGTCATGAGAGCGACAAAGTAGAGGGAGGCCCAGGGGGAGGTGGAGGCCATGCCATTATAGAGGACGACGTTCCAGTCCTCCTGTGTGAGGATCTGTGAGGGGAGGGGTGCCACAACTCAACCCTGTGGTTCCCCCAGGCCCCAGACCAGCCCAAGGGCAGAGAGAGTCCACAGGGTGGCACAGCTGCAGGCACACTGCAGCCCACGCACCTTACAGCATCCTCACATGCTTGGGCATGCCCGGGGACTCACCTATCATGGCCCTAGCTAGGGGTGTGCCCACCTGGCACAGCTCTGTCCCTCATTCACACACACACACCACTCTGCCCATGCCCCCAGCTTGCCCAACCCTCAGGCCGGTCACATACTCACACCCTGACACCCACTCCTCACTGACCTGTGCTCCCCCCTGGCTGCTTCCACAACCCCACCCCCTTAGCACACTATCCTGCACACACTCCCACCCCTGCATGAGCCCCCCTTCCTCCTACTGCCCTGCCTGGGTTCCATGTGAGGAAACGGTCTCAAAGAGGGATCCTAGCATGCTCGAGTCTCGGGGCAGGAGTGGAAGGGCAGGGATGGGTCCTGGGCAGTCAGTCCAGCTCCCAGAGCCAGTGCTGCCCCATATCCCCATCTGCCCACTGAAGGCCAAAGTTGGGGGTCCTCCTGCCCCTCTTCTCTGGATACTCCAGGGGGGCCCGCTGAAAAGCCATGCAAGTGGCAGGCCTCAGACACATGCTGCCGCTCACCTGGAACACTGTGACGATGGCCCACAGCAGGGAGTCAAAGTTCTTCCTGTCAGGGACCGTGTCTCCCGTGTCCGTGCGGAGGCTGAATTTGCAGCCAAAGATGTGCATCCCAAGGATGCTGGAAAGGATGGAGTTGGCGCAAGGGACTCACACACCAAGCTCCCCACCTTGTTTCATTCTCAGAACAAAGATGGGAGGAGGCAGCAAGGGTCCCATGTTGTAGACATGAATACCGGCTCGCCAGGGCAGGAGGGGCCTGAGTGATGGTGCAGGATTCACCCCCAGGCCCAGGGTGCTGCCTGGGGAAGCTCAACCGGCCGCGCGCCCCCAGGCTCCTGCCCTAGCAGGTCCCGCCGGTGTGGAACCCAGAGTGGTCAGGGCTCACCTGAAGATGAAGATGAAGAGCATGAGCAGCATGCAGAAGGTGGCCACGTTGTCCATGGTCTTCATGAGCACCACGAGCTGGCGCCGCAGCGCGGGCATGAAGCGCACGAGCTTCAGCACTCGCAGCAGCCGGAAGGTCCGCAGCACGGACAGGCCTCCGTCCGCCTGCCCCACAATCTCCCAGATGCTGAGGCCAGGGGGTGCAGGCCAGGCGGGGAGAGGAGAGAAGCGGGAAGGGTCGGCGGGACGCGAAGTCGAGAGGAAGGCAGAGGAAGGAGAGGTCGGGCAGGACACAGAGACAGAGAGCTTCCATTCATTCATTCATTCGTTCATCCAGCCAATAATGTCTCACTGGTCTCTGCTGCTCCATGAAGTGCTTGAGACTAGGGGCTCTTGACCCGGAGCCCAGGAACATCCCCCCTCCAAAAGCCTATGGCTAGCATTCAGGAGGTCCATGAAGGTCACCAACCTCTTTTTGAATTGAACATTCTTTTGATTATGAATATAAACAATAAACCACAGAGATTTAGCAGTTCCTATGACTGCAGCCAATCGAAGTCACTGATATTTTTATACCATGTGACAGTTGATACAAATATTTCTGTGTATTATTTGTGCTCGTCCCTTCTTTAGAATGATGGCAGCCACAGACCCACTGCTACATCTGGCACTTTAATGCATTAATACAGAAGCACGTATATTGCTACGTCTCAAATTTTAAAATAGTTTGGTAACAGTGTTTCAGTGTAATTGGTCTCCTTTGTGATCTTACTGCTTTATTTACTGGCAGGGGTCAGTGTGTTGTCCCCTTTTCCCCGCACTCTGCTGGGCCCACTGGGGTGGCACCTGATGATGACGATGATGCTGTCAAAGATGTTGTAGGGGTTGCGCAGGTAGTCGAAGAGCCCAAAGGCAGCCAGCTTCAGCAGCATCTCCAGGGCGAACATGCTGGTGAAGACCACGTTGCAGATCTCCAGGATGTTGGTCAGCTCCTCGGGCTGCAGGGTGTTGCAGCAGGGCCCAGGGACCCAGTCAGGTCACAGGGCAGCCACAGATCCCCTCAGATGCCCACCAGCTCCAGGACTCCCCAAGGAGGCAGGGAAGGCTGGCTCTGCCACCATAGCTGCGCAACCTGGCAGGTCAATGCCCGCACTGGAGCCTAGACCTCCCCCAGCATGGTGGGCTGGAGAACCCTGCAAGCATGCTGCATCTCTGCCCTGCTGAGCAGTCCACTGAGGCAGCAGGACCCCATAGGGCCGACCTTCCACATGTTGGAAATGATGCTGGTACAAGATGAGGAAACTGAGGCTCAGAAGCAGCCTGAGGACACATGACTAGATGCAGAGCAAGACAGGAAGACAGGCCAGAGGTTGCCAGAAACTCGCTGTTTGCCTGTGACCCTATCCCATCTAGTGAGCATTTACCTGGTGCAGGCCTGCTCCTTGTGCCTTACAGGCATCATGTCCTCCCTCCCTCACAAAAGCCCATTTGCAGATGAGGAAGTAGGTTTCAAGAAGGCCAGTCCCCTGCCTGAGGCTGTGATGCTAGTAAGGGGCAGAGCCAGGATTCAAACCCAGGCAGCCTGGCTTCCAGACTCCCACACTTATCTCCTGCCTGTGCAGACCTCCCCCGCTAGCCCTCCCCTCTCTCCTTGCCCAGCAGCGGTGGTCTCAGGGCTGCAGGTGGCTGGAGACCACCATGCCCTGTGGAGGGGGGACAGAGACCAGGCACCTACTGGGTGCCACAGTGGCTCTTTAATCTTCTGAGCACGTGGTCTGTGGGGCCCACTTCACCTGCTTCTCAGGGGAGGACACTGGGGAAGTTAAGAGTTAGTCACCAGCTGGTCAGGAGCACACTAGCCCCCTGACCTCAGAGCCACCCTCTGCCTCAGGAGCTATTTACCTCCTATTTTTAGCAGCACCTGACACCCCTCAAATGGGGCCATCTGAGCAACCTGTGTATGAAACAGGCCACACCATGGGTCATGACAGGGGGCAGGGCTCCAGGTCCTTCGCAACCCCTGCCTCAGTTTCCTCATCCATAAAACGAGGGGGTGGAACGAGATGATGCCCATTCCTAACCTCCCTGCTGAGGGCCAGAGGCTCCGGCCCTGCTCTGCCCTCACTGACCCCTCTGAGACAGGTCAGGTGTCTGGTTTCTGCTCACCCCAAGCCAGGTCGCTCCTGTCTGAAGCACAGAGAAGGGCCATGTGTTAGGCCTGACTGTGTGCCCATGCTGAGCTTGATACCAACACAGTCACTGATGCCTCAGACAACCCAAGAGGCCACTCCTGGGGTCTCCAGTTTACAGATGAAGAAACGGAGGCTCAGAGATGGGCTTGCTCAGAGCCACCAAATCGGACTCCAACGTGCTCTCCCATGACATACATCTGAACTCGTGGTGCACCCCCTTACTCCTCCACCACTGCCTGCACCCCACAGGTCTGCTGAGCATCCACTGAGCGTCCACTGGGTGCTGGGCTTGGGTTCCCCAGCATGGCCAGCAGCAAATGAATCAGATGCCCTCCCTGCCCCCAAGAAACACCAGCTTTGGTGCCAAAGCCCAATATGCCAGCTAACAAACCAGTCCGTAGGTGCTAAAAACAGGAAAGTTGGGGAAACGGTGGCAGTGGAGTTGGGAGCAGTTCCTGGAGGAAGTGGCATCTCAGCAGAGACCTGGAGCTGAGAGGGGGAGCCAGATGACAGGGAGGAGAGAAGGTGTCCCGGTACAGGGACCCGCCAGGACAGGGGCAGGGAGGTGAGACGGCAGCCATTCACCAGCACCACCCACCCCAGCCCAGCCCCTCCAGGGCTGACAGGGAGTGTCAGGGGCCTGACTTTGATTCCATTTGTGTTAAAAGGATAAGAGAAAAACAGAACAAGCAATCGCCAGCTTCCCACCTGGCGCCTGGGAAGCCTAATAAAACTGTCAGCTTCTCTCAAGCCCAGATAAAAGCAGAAAACCCCATTTCCATCTGTAATTACATTTGACTTACAAAATGGTCTCAAAAGGGGAGTGGGACTCTGAAAGGGGCCCCTAGGTGGGGAGAGCCAGGGCCCAGATGCCGCTCGGAGCCACTAAGCTCCCAGATGCCAAAACGACGTCCACAGAGATGAAAAATGTGCACACTGACAGTCCGCAATGGTGATCAGCCCGCACCAGGCCCCACACGCTGCACACACACTCCCACCCACAAGTGGTGCCAAGCCGGCGCTCTCCCCGAAAGGTCACTCGCATGCTTCCCTTCGCCCTCGCAGCAGCTGTTTCTCTCCTCAAGTGCACACCTGTTCATCTTTTCCTAACGGACCATCCATCACTTCTGCAGCATTTTTCTGGGAGAGAGACAGCAAGCAGAAGCGAGAGAGACGAATATAGACACAGCGAGTGAGACGCCGAAGTGGGAGTGTATGTGGAGAAGGACAGGGACAGCAGAGAGACAGACAGACAGACAGACAGACACAGACACGGGAAGTGAGAGGCAAGGGCAGGGTGTGGAGAGCCGAGACAGAGAAAAACACAGATGGAAACAACAATGAAGGACAAAGATGGTGACACTGCGGGAGTCAGACACAGAGCCAGAAAAGTGGGAGGGAGCCAGCAGACAGACAGAGGCCGCAGAGAGGCAGCACAGACAGACCCACGCACTGGAAGAGGCAGAGCCAAAGGGCAGGGCAATCAGGATGAGCCAGAGGCTGGAGGGTAGAGGGCAGATGAACAGACGCTGCAACCTAGAGGTAAGGCCAGAAGCAGAAGGACAGGGGCAGAGGGCAGCTTATTCCTGCCTGATGCCAGGCTCAGAGGCTCCTGGCAGCCCCCAGAAAGCCCTGGAACCCAGCACCACCCCCATGACAACAGAGGCAGCTGGAGTTAAAAGCACCTCCCAAGTGCCAGGCAGTGTTAAGCACCGTCCCTTCCTTTGCCTCACTGATGAACTCCTAGTCATCCACCAGGATCCATCTCCAGCGGCACTGCCTCTAGGAAGCCTTCTCTGACTGCAGCCCCTGTTGGTATCTCTCTACCCTGAGCCCCCACAGGGCTGGAATGTTGGACACTGAGCCATCCATCCTCTTCTTCCCAGAGTCACCTCAGACCCGGGTCAGCAATGACTTAGGGATGGCTAAAGGGAGAACAAGGACTGCTTTGACCCCTCCCCTGGCCAGGAGGCCTTGAATGCAGCCCCTTGGGAGCTAGGGCCCATGGACATGCCCCAACCTGAGCGAGGCTGCCCCAGGAGGCCCCTGCACCCCTGCCCATTCAGCCCAACACTATGCTTTTTATTGTCCACCTTGGTGAGCATCTTTTAATTCCAGGGCAAGATGAGGCTGAAGGCAGCCTTGCCCGGCTTGGGAAGTCCTGCACCTGGGGGCATGAGTGCCAGGATACGGAGCAGAGGAGAGAGGAGACAGAGACTGCTCCCAAGGAGCCACGTCCCCCCACCCAGGCCTCCCCGCACTGTCCTGTCAGCTTCATGGACCCTCCGATTCAACCTCAGCATCCCAGAGCCCAACTCTTGTGCACCATGTCACATGGGGCAAGTCATTACACCTCTCTGAGCCTCAGTTCCTCCATCTGCCCAGTGGGGGTAAGACACCCTGCCTGCCCCATAGGGCTGCTGTGAATCTCACACAGGAAAGAGATGTGATGTCACACATGTGACAGCAGATGATGTTGGAGGAATCTGGCCACCCAAGCTGCCCCCAACCACCGGTTTGTCACTCAGCCTCAGTCACAGACTATTCTGGGCCCACCCTCCTCCCTGGGATATCCAGGGGCACAGACTTGAGCACCCTCTGACAGCATCAAGGGTCACAAGCACTCCCTCTGGCTGGCCATCCCCCTTCACCTGTCACCTCCTCCCAGGCCAGTCCCTGCAAGGAACAGCATCTTCTGCCACAAGGAATCTGGTGGCACTCCCTCATGATTCTGGCAGTAGTGACCACCTAAAGGCCACTAGCACTTGCAATCTAACTTCTCATTTGAGGACTGGTGACCAGGGAGGGAGGGAGGGATGGCCAGATGGCATAGGAAAGCGATGTCCAGACTCTGCCCGGATCTCACCTGCCACCCACATGGCCACACCAAGCTCCCTGTCAGCAGGGTGGGCAGCCGGGGCACGGCAAGGCGGGACCCCCACGATGCCTCCGCTCTGCAGTCACCATCCCTGCAGGAGAGGGGCTGTGCCTGATGGCTCACCTCCTCCTCTCCTGCTCCTCGCCTTCTCTCCCTGCCTCCTGGTCACCCTGGGCTGCCTCTCTCTGCAGGCACCACCTCATACAGGGCTGCTCAAAATAAACAGGAGGGCGGATCGTTTCCCACCAAGCAATGTCTAGGAGAGGAGGGGAGTGGGACAAAAACACCAGTGGTTCCCCAGCAGGCCCTGCACAGAGCTGGGTCGAACAATGGCTGCCACACGGAGCTGCTTTAAAAATAACATTTTAAAGATTCTCCCTCCCCCTCACTTTTTCTGTAATTAATTCATTTTTTGAGGCTCCAGACAGCAGTTGGTAAACTCACCCCAAGGGTGAATCAAACAAAAGATTCATAAATAATTCCAAATTAGTGAGCACCAGGCTCCTCCATGGGTTGACCACCCCCAGCTACTCTTCACCGTTGGGAGGCCGGGTGACTTGCCCAAGGCCATGCTGCCAGTCAACAGTAGAACCAGGGGTGGAACCCAGATCTTGAACGGTGGATTTCCCCTCTCTGGACAGCACCCTTCAATGTGTGGGGAGGGGTAAGGGTGGCTGTGAGGTCGATGCACATGTAGGCTGGGGGCCTGGCAACTAGTAGGCCCTCAGCAAAAGGGGATCAATCCCTCTGAGGGAAACAAGCTGGGCACCTGCTTCTCCCAGCCCCATGGGGGCTTGAGGAGTGCCTGCAGCCCCAAGAAAAGAGGCTCCACTATGTGGACTGGCCTGAGGCTGGGGTAAAAGGAGAGGCTTCCCTGGCTGCAGTTGCCCTGAGGGGGACAGCTAAGGCAGAAACCAGTAGACCCCTGGATTAAAATAGCCTCTGAAAAACAGCCCTGATTTATAGTGTATGCCAATTCCCATGGTGTAAATACTCCCACCGTGGCCAATTTCAAGCTACCAACTGTTTAAAAACAGGCTTGCAAAATTCCTGAGTGCTAGAAAATTGACTCTTGCAAGCTGTGCCCAGGCTCTGATATAGCAGGACTGTGACAGGACTCCTTGGTGCTACAGGCCCCCACTCAGAAACCAGAGCCAGCATCCCAGCAACACCTGCTCCCCAGGAGGCCTTCCCCAGGAGAGCTGGCCCAGTCACCCCTCTGTTCCTGGTAGGCCTGGGCCAGGCGGAGACTAGGAGGCTGGACTCTAGGTGCGGGGGCTCCGGGCTGCCTGTCTCATCAGCTTTACCCTGCAAAAAGCCTTCCCCCCTGTCCTCCCCAGGGACATTTTTAATTAAGCTGGAACGGCTGGCAAACCTGCAGCTCCAGAGTGCCATGGCAGCCCCAGGGGCCATATTTAAGTAAATTGAATGAAGCCTGCGCTTGGCAAACTAATGAAGAGGGAAATGAGTAGGGCCCACGGCAGGGCACAGCGCTGGGACAGGACCTCTGCAGAAGGAGGAGGCAGGAAAGCACAGGGGGCGTGGCGATCTGATTTCTGCAGGAGGGTCAGTTTTGGCACAGAAAGGTGTGGGTTCCAATCTGGCCCCTGTCTGTGGGACCTTGGGCCAGTGACATCCCCCTGGGCCTCAGGGTTGCCAGCTGTCAAATGGGGTGCCCTCACAGGGCAGGGGTGGAAGTAAAGGGCAGAACCTGCCTAAAGCCTGGAGGACAGCGGGAGCCAGAAAAGAGTGATTTTTCCAAATGGAGTCAGGGCTGGACTTGCCGTCCAGGCCGTCACCTGGCATGACCTATGGACTGAGACATCTTCCCTAACCCACCTGGCCCTCCATCCTGTGTCCCCACAAATAGCCCCCTCTCCTCCTGTGTGCGTGCTCGCCATGGCCCGTACCCCCTCCCTGCCCCCTCCCGGAAGCTGTCCCCTCCTCCACGCATCCCCCTCCTTGGGGACTCTTTCTCTGACCTCCTCTCTCCTCTGAACCCCCAGCAGTACCCTCGATGGCCCGAGGGGCCTGGGACACACCATCTAACTCAGCCAACACCCCCTGCACCCCACACACCCAGAGCTGAGGACAGAAGAAACCTCAGGGTTGGCTGAGAAGGGACATGGAACCGCCTGTGCAGGGCAACCTCGGAGCCACCTTCAGTGCCGTGGGGCTGTGAGGAGGGTGGAGTAAGCGGGGATCAAGGACAGGAGGATGCCCACCTGCCTACAGCACACAGTGGGCAGAGCACGAGGAGCCTGGAATGTCAGTGGGAAGGTTTGTGTTTTGTGCCAAGGGCGATGGGAGCTGTGGGAGCTGCGGGCGGGGGAGAGCCCAACCTCAGGAAAGAGCACTCCAGCCGTTTGGGGAGAATGGACAGGGGGGCTCATGCAGAGGTGACAAATGGAGGTTAGACCTGGCAGGGACTGGCAGGGAGGGGGGTGGGTGCATTGGTGTCTGGGCTGAACTGCTCAGGAAACAAGGAAGCGGATCCCCCATCCTCGGCCCCAGCCACCCACCAGCGCACCTGCTTGCCCGTTTGGCAGACACCCTGAGCTCTCCCTCAGGGTGGGTGCAAAGGCCACATGGATGAACGGGACACAGCCCCCCCAGGCAGGAGCCGGTGACACGGGGAGTGTGCAGCACACCCCGGCTGGAGGGGCTCCAGCTCGGGCCGAGGCAGCCCCCCACCCCATGCTCAGGAGCCCCACCCCGTGCACGCGCCGCTGCCACTGGCCTGCTCGTGGTGCTCGATGCCCATGCTGACGGTGTTGACCAGGATGGCCACCATGATCCCGCGGCTGAAGTACTTGCTGTCCACGACACCGCGCAGCCTGGCTCGCGTCTCCCGCCACACGCCCCTGCGCAGCCCGGCGGCCCCATCCGCCCGCACCTCCTCTCCCTCCTTCTGCGGCCCCGAGGAGGCCCCGGTCTCGCTGCTCTGGGCCCTGTCCCCGTCAGCCTCCTCCGAGCCTCTGCCTGAGCCTCCGGGCCCTGAGCCCTCCCGGCCCAAGTCGGCGCTGCCCAGGCCTGAGGGCTGCTGGCCCGCCTCATGCTGGCAGTGGGGACAGGCAGAGGGGTCAGAGGCCAGCATGGCAGAGATGGGCTGCACCAGAGCATGGGGCGTAGGGTCCAGGGGGCTGTGTTGTGGGCACAGCTCTGAAAAGCAAACAGAAGGTGGATCCATGCCTCAGGGCAAGCTCGAGGGTCTCAGAGGGGGCAGCACCTGCCCGCACCAGCCCCTGGCCTAACCCTGTCCAACTCTGTCCCAACCCCGTGTGTGTTTCGGGCTCCTGGGACCCACAGACTCCCCACGCAGAAGCCACAGGGCCTGTGGTTCCTGAGGAAATGGCTCCGCCACTTGGGGCTGTTTGGCCCTGTGTAAACTTGAGGCCTAGAGGCCAGTGGCAGGGGTGTGGGGAGGACTCTCGCGGCTCACACAGGGCCTCAGGCCCGCACACCTGTGAACGGTCCTTTCTCCATCACTTCCTGGCAATGGCCCTGGGTTAGCTGCTGAACAAAACCTCCCAGGACCCCAGGCCCTCCCACCATCCCTGGAGTTTGCAAAACGGCTCAGGTGGAACTGCTAAAAGAGCCAGACACCCATGGAGGGCTGACCCCCTCACAGGAAGCCAGGGCGCCTCAGGAAGCTGGACTCTCCTGCCTGCATGTGCCGCTCCGCTCGCATTCCGGAAAGGAAGAAGGCAGGAGCCTGGTCAGGGGGCAAGCCCTCGCTCCAGACCTCCCTGGACTTCCTCCCTCACAGCGGGGAGTCAGGGCAGGCTCCAGGGGGCCTGGAGAGGCCCGCGGGGGCAGGAGCCGGCTGGCAGATGCTTCCACCCTCGGTTGCCCCAGGGAGAGGGTGAGAAGCCTGGGCACGGGCTGGACCAGAGTCTGGAATCTGTGAACCATTTCAAAGAGGGGCCAGGTGTTCTCTCCCTGTGGCTTGGTTTCTTGGTGTTTGCTGTATTTTCCCAGAATAAACACGTTTTGCTTATGTAACATTAAAGGGAAAGAAAAGCATGCAGTGCCTGCCCTTCATGTCTGTACTAGCCTCTGCTGTCTCCCAACACCCTGGACAAGGGCTCATTCATCCCCCAGAGCCAGGGTGAGGCGGCCACAAGTTCAGGGGTCGCCTGCCTCAGCACAGGCCAAGTCAAAGCCCTTCCCAGCCCTGTGTGTACTGGATACCTGGGGAAGGGGGAAGGCACCGAGGCCCAGGCGCGGGGGCAAGACCTCCCCCCAGAGGCTCCCTGGACTCCCCTGCAGGTTCCCTGGAAAGGGTGGTGTGCAGCAGCTGGAAGCCCCTGGCAGTGAACACCCCTCCCTGTGTCATCCAGGAACTCTGATGCCAGCCCTGCCCAGACCTCAGCTCCCTGGTCCGCATGCCGGGCCAGCCCACAGGCCACCTGGAGCCTCCTTCTAGACCACGCCTGGATGGCTGGTGCCCGAGGACAGGTGGGCGGCAGCTCTGAGCACCAATTTCCCAGCTTGCCTCCCAAGAATTTCAGATTCCAGAATGTGAGAGCTCCAAGAACAGGGCCTGGGGGTGGCTGACTCCCGCTGTGCAGAAGCCTCATCCCCAGCTCCACCGAGGAGGAGACAGGCCCGCAGAGGGCTGGGGGCTATCCAAGGCCAGGGGCCGTGCACCTGCTCTGGGGTACATACAGTCCTGATGCCTACTTCCCTCCTGTCACCACCCTGCGGCAGGACTGGGCCTGGGGGCAAGCCCACCTCCTGTGGCCCATCTGCCTCCTCCTGCAGAGCTTTCCAGTTCCCCCTGGAGGCGGGCTCCGCAAAGCCCAAACCTTGACATCCCTGAGGCTTTTGTTACTGACAGGATGTGTGACCTTAAGTGACCCTAGCCATCTCTCTGGACCTTAGTTTTCCCATTAGAAAATGGGGAGAAATCTCACTCTGCCCGTTTCTCAGAACTGTTTTCCAGAACAGATTCAGAGCCTAAAGCACTAACTCTCAGTTCGGGGAGATGGAGACGAGGGGCGAGAGGAAGGGCCCAAGGCAAGAGGTCACAGAGTGGCACATCTGTCCCCAGCACGCCACACCTTTGCAGGGTGGGCTGGCCCCTTCATTCCAGGTGGTGAGCATCACTGCCCAGGTGTGCCAGTAAGCATGCTGGGGCAGCTGGGCCCCACGTGGGTGGGAGTCTTAGAGTTCTGTAAGACAGAGGGTAGATGGTTGCTCACTTCTTTCAGGTGTGGATCCCAGAGGCTGAGCCCAAGTCCACATGCACATGCCGAGCTCAGAAGGGAATTCCTCCAGGACGGGGCTGAACCCCAGCCAGGCACTGGCAGGTGGCACTGAAGGGAGGGGAGGGGCCTGAGCCACCAGGCGGAAGAGGCCACAGGGCTTCATATATGCTCACCCTGGTACTGGGAACAGGGGGAGACATACGTGCAAACAGGGCTACTTCTGAGTCCCTAGCTGGAGGGGCAGGAGGCCTGAGTGGGGCACCCTGGAGGCCACGGGAGGCAGGGCCACTTACTGTAGTGCCTAGGCTCCTTGGCGAGGGGCCCAGGCCTGGCAGGGGTAGGTGCTCCGGGGCCTAGGGCCTGGCGCCGGCTCTGCAGGGCCTGGTAGAGGCCCAGGGCGCGGCGTTTGGCCTTGCGCAGGATGTGGCAGACGTACTGGAAGATCTCCTCGTAGCAGTCGCCGGGCTCCGCGTAGCTGGCCACCGTGCTGGAGGACAGGTAGCGCTGCCTCTGCTCCAGCATCAGCCGGTGCTCCCGCTGCTTGGTCTCCGAAAACTGGGTCGCTATGACAACGAGGCACAGGTTGATCATGAAGAAGGAGCCCACCTGTGACCAACGGGAGGAGAGGACAGGGACCGGGATGGAGCAGACAGAGGGTGGGAGAGACAGAGAGATGGAGAAGGAGAGAGAGACACGGAAACAGAGGCGGAAAGGAGCACAGGAGCAGGAGCAGGTAACACAGGACAGCAGGGCCGTGGACAGCCAGGGCAGAGGGACACAGAGAGACACCAGGAGAGAATGAGACAGGCTCATAGAATGGAGACACACGCAGTGACCGGAGTACATGCACACAGGGAGGAAGCAGGGAGGGTGGAGGCCCAGAGAGGAGAGGCACGGGCACAGATAGGGACAGGAAAAGATCGCTGAGGTCTTGCTCCGCGGGGAGGCAGGGCCCCAGGACGTGGTGCCCAGGCTGCTCCCCAGGCCCCAGTGGACCGGCTCCAAGCTCGCCCCTAGGCGCTGGCTTTAGCGCTGACATCCCAGCAGGAGGCAGCTGTGGCCAGGAGGGCAGGCCCAGCCCCACTCACGCCCCGAGTCCCACCCCATCCTTGCCTCCCTCTGGCCTCAGCCGGGCATCCATACAAGAAGCTTCCCTCAGAAAGGGTTTACTTGTGTGGCTTCATATGTGCTTGGACGTGTGGGGAAAGGCTATCCAGTTAGTACCAGGTACCCTGCCTGCTTATGACCGTGGTGTGCAGGGCAGGCCCCTCTCCTGGCATTTGCTAAGCCTATGAATGGACTCAGTGACCTGCCAGTGAAAAGAGATGTGGTGCCTCCTCCAGGCTGCCCACCAGAGGCTCCCGCAGGCCACAGCCCCAGACACAGATTCTGCCTTCCCTCTTTTTCCCACAGCACAACTGGGGACCTGGACTTCTGGGGATGCCAGAGGACTTCCTGACCCAAAAAACCCTGGGAAAATTCCCAGATAAAACATGCCCTGCCTCATTACTCTCTTGGTCATGTCCCCCACAAGCATTTCCTGGGGAACAGCTCTGTACCAGGCCTGTGTGAGGGCTCATGAGGAGAGGGCATGGACCCTGTCCTGGGAGCTCACCCCTGTTGGGCTTCTACCCAGCCTGCCTCTGCCCTGCTGCCCCTGGGTGACCCAGGCTGCTCCTCCATCCCCTCTGGACCTCCATGTCCCTATCTGTAAAATGCAAGCCTCAGGCAAGATGAGTGCAGGGCTTTCCAATCAGAGGGCACACTGGGGACCTGGATATGAGGGCTGAGGGTGCTTTGCCTCTGGGGCTGGGGGTCCTCACCTGAGAAACATAATGGGCAGGTGACCTTTCAAGGGTACACAGCAGCATAGTTGTTCAAGCTCTGCTCTCTAGACCCTTTCTCCTGTGACAGGGCCAGGACCCAACAACTGCAGCAGTAATCACAGCAGGGCACATTTATTGAGCACCTACTGTGTGCTAGGGCTAGCAGGCTTCAGGCTGTGTATCACCCAATCCTGCCCAGAGCTGGAGCAAGCCAGGTGCATCACTGTTTCCCGCTTAACTATGAGCTTGGGGGACTACAGCCTGCCTGGGGTCATGCAGGGAGTTACGGACTCCAGGCCCACCCCTAGCTCTGGCAGGAGCAGCAGACGGCATTCTCCAGCCCCTTTTTGGAATTCAAGGCTGCTCTAACAAGCCTAGTGCTTTGTGGTGCCCCCATGGCCGAATGCTGTCTCCTTCAGGGTCTCTGTGAGCGGCCCCTGCCCAGAAGGCCCTTCCTGACTGCCCCGAGCCTCCCACTCCCCCATCCTCCTCCAGGCTGGATCAGAGACCCCGTTTAGCCTCCCCTGGGCTTCCTTCTGTCATGGCCCCTAAGGTGCTGTGTGCGCTGGGTCAGCTGTAGCCCACCCTCCCCCACAAGACTTGAGCTCCTCGAGGGCAGGGCTGGGCCTGCCTCCCTGCTGGGTTCCGGCACTCAACTCAGGGCCTGGAGCAGCGCAGGCTTTCCTGGCAGTGCCGGGAACGAACAAACTAGTGGATGATTGACAATACTTAACAGAGCCTAGGCCCTCCTCCTATCTGGGGTCCCTCCTTATGGGTCCATCACTCAGCCTCCCAAGGAAGGCGTCCAAGGGAGGCCAGCAGCAGGTCTGTCTCAGGTCACCCCTAGGTCAAGGTCCCACCAGCCCAGGATGGGGTGCTGCCCCAGTGGTCCAAGCACACCCTCTCTCCCCACCAGGAAGCCAGGGTACCCAGGCTCACGCAGCAGGAAGCTAGCAGTGATTCTCCCAGGACTGAATCACCTTGACATTTGGGGAACGTGCTATGGCTAAAGCTGCAGTCAGACATGACAAAGTGGATGAGCTCGCACTGGGGAGACTGTCTGGGGAAGGCAGGGGGTGCAGCCAGGAAGGGGGCCCTGCACTGGAGCAGATAGGGCCCCACCTCCATCTCCAGTCACCCCTATAAGGCAGGGCTACCTGAGAGGTGGAACTCCCTCAGAATTTCAGGCAGCCCCACCAGGTCCCAGCCAGGGTCGGTCTCTTCTCCAGGCCCCGCAGAAGCAGTAGCTCTGAAGCTCCAGAGCATCTGTCTTCCCACCCCAGGAGGAGGGGCAAGCAGGAGCCCTGGAGAAGCTTCTGAACTGGGATGCACCCAGCTAAGGTCATGCAAAGAATGTATTCCCGGGGACTACAGGGACACATGAGCAGGAGCAATGAGGTGGACTTGAATGCCCAGAAATGAGAGATGAAGTCAGTCGGAAGTGATGGACGCCCCCAGCAGCCTCCGATGGGTCCCTTCAGCCACCTGCTGCTCAGCTGACTTAAAGCCCGCCCCTCCTGCTCTCTCCCACCCAGCTCTCCTGGCTCTGGGGGCTCCTGGGGGGCCTCCAAAGACTCCCCCACCCTCTGATCCATGGGTCCTGAGTTCGCCTGGGGTGAGCCCCAGTGTCCCTGACACTTACTATGATAAGCAGGATAAAATAGATGAAGTTGTAGAAGGAGTGCGCATCCATCACGTAGTACATGATCTCCACCCAGCCTTCTAGCGTGATCACCTGCAGCCAGGACAGAGCAGGAGAGCCGACACGGTCGACCCTCAGGCAGTGGGCAACACAGGCTGCACCCAAACAGAGGCCCGACCGTGCATGCCGGACCTCGCACACACACAGTCTCTCATACTTCTCACAAGGGCTCGGCAGGGCAGCCGTCCCCATCAGTTACACAGGGGAGGGCACTGAGGTTCAGAGAGGTTAGGGCATTCGCCCAGTGTCACAGAGCCAGGAAGGGGTGGAGCTAAGACTTAACACCTGGTCCCTCTGGCTCCAGAGCCCACCCCAGGGGCCCTGGGCTCAGGCTCCAGCTCACCAGCTGGGCTACTCTCTGACCCTCAGCTTCTTCTTCAGTGCCTGAGGACAGCAGAGCCCACATGGCAGGGCTAGGGTACCGCTCAGCTGGGCCTGGGGGAGCGGCTGTGACGAGGCTGCTGCGGCTCTGTCCCCCACACACTCCCTCGGGAAAGACGAACCCTGGCCCCTCTCCAGCGCGACCATCTTGTCTGCTTCTGGCAGGTGCTCAGAGCAGGAGCCACTGGGGACCCGCCCACCCGCAGGGCCAGAGTCCTAAAGTGCAGCTGCCGGGCTGGGGCCACGTCACATGCCACTCTGCAGCTCTGACTTCTGTAATCCTGATGCTCCGCAGAGCAGAGCAGCCACCACAGCAAGGCTCCCCAGCCTCCTCGGCAGCTGCTCAGCCCCCACCCTCTGCTCCTGCCCTGCTCTTCCTTCTGGGGACAGCAGAAGGTAACCTGCACCAAGCGCTCACTGCACACCAGGCTGACCGCTTGGCTTACATCATCTGGTTGATTCTTCTCAGCCACTCAAGGTGAGAGGGACTGTTCTTGCCCCATTTTAGAGATAAGAAAACTGAGGCACAGAGACATCAATAGTACACAGAAGGTCCTACAGCCCTAGTTCCCTAAACGTTCCCTGCCCCCATCCTCCAGAGTATCATGGAGCTATGCAACGGGATAAAGCACTTTTCACATAGTCAGTCAGTGTTGCTTTGTGAATGTGTGCATGTATGTATGCTCGGGTCACAAGGTAAAATGTATTTCTCACTGACTTTTGCTCTCAACATAAAGGTCTGAGAGACCCTGCCCTGCACGTCAGACAAACAGCTACTCAGCCCTCCCTGCACTCCCCCAGGCTTCCCTGCACCCACCCAGGTTGTTGCTCAGGTGGTCACCTCCACCAGGAATATCCTTCCCCGTGTGTCCCCCATGTGGGCCTTGCCTGGTTAGCGCCTCCAACAGGAGGACCTGAGCCCTGCCTCTCCTCTCTACAAACAAACCTTCCTGCTGGGACCCACTTGCCCCCAGACAACCTGGGGTTCTGCAAAGAGCAGTCAGACCTGAGTTAAAATCCTGGGGCTTCCATTTAATAGCACTCCATCCTTGGTCAAATGGTTTCTTTCCTGTGAACCTCAGCTGCTCTGTCTGTGACGTGGGCATGTGATGCCTGTGGTGCCAGCAACTTGGGCAGATTTCAGTGAGACAAAGTGGGGAAGGCCTAGCTCAGAGCCCTGCCTACCGGGCAAAGCTGCTCACTCCACCCCTCACCCCCGACGGCCAGCGCCCCGGGTCCCAGCATGGGGCCGGTGCCAGGCCCGTGTGCCCTCACCTGGAAGATGACGATCCAGGCATAGCCGATGTTGTCAAAGTTGATGGCGCCCTTGTGAGGGTTGGCACTGCCTGTGCGGCACACGTTGTAGTAACGGTTCCAGTTGACACAGAGCCCGCTGGTATTGAGGTCCTGGCGCCCTGCCCCGAAGTCATAGACATCGTCCTTGGACAGACAGCATTCACGGCCCTGCTCCTTGAGCGGGGGAATCTCATGGCAGCCCATGATGCCATTGTCCCCCGAGAGGGAGCAGATGAAGGGCATCTCGTCATCCTCTTCCGGCTGGTAGTAAGGGGGCAGGGCCACATCCCCTTGTCTGTCCACAGGTGACAGTGGGTAAAAGAGGAGAAGGGGAGGGGTCACCACTAGAAGGAGCAGGAAGGGGAGAGGCCATGCAGTGTGGCAGTATTGGCCCATGGGGCCCTGTCATTATCTCCAGGCCTTTGCACACGCTGTTCCCCTACCTAGGACACCCTTCCCCACCTCTGCCATGGTCACAAAATTTCCCACTGACCCACTACGGTCAGTTCCAGATTCTCCCAATCTGGGGAGCCTGTCCTAAAGGAGCCTCCCCAGGATCAAGCAGGGCTGGTCCCAGGCCCCCATGGCCAGAATGCGCCCCACACACACCTGCGCTATTTCTCCTGGGGCATATGCAGCCAACACCCCTGACATGCTAGAGCTCTCATGGGACAAGGACTGGATCTCAACATCCCCAGGCCCCACACACTGTCAGCTCCAGACAGTAGGTACTCAACAAACAGATGCCGAATTTTACTCATCCAACGGATGAAGGGCTGACCCGCTGCCTGCTCCACCCCTTCCCATCTATTTGACCTTGGGCTGGTCTCTTGCTCTCTCTGGACTTGATTTCCTCATCTGTAAAACAGAGATGATAATCTGTGCATTGCTCATCCTGCAGGGGAAAGTATGGTTCCCTGCAAGCCAAACAAAATCCCAAAAGTGTTTGTCTAAGGAACCTGACCAGGTGGTTCTAGGATTTATCTGAATGAGAGAATAGGCAAGACAAATTTTTAAAAGAAGAAAGAGGAGTGGAGTCCAGCCCTACAAGGGAGCAAAATACTCTACAACTATTAATAACATAGTATGGGATTGCAACAGGAACAGAAAGATTCGTGGAATACTGCAGAGCACAGGGATAAGGCCATATGCAAAAATAAAAAAGATTTATTATACTATAGAAATGACATTTCAGATCCACGGAATGGAAAAACCAGACAGTTGCTATCTGTTAGGAAAATAATAAAGTTAGTACCCTACCTCACACGATATACAAAAATAAACTTCTTGAAGACTTGGTATCAAAAGAAAAAATAAAGAATGCATATTATCAATTGTTATATTGTTATATTGTTATATTGATAATATATTGATAATAATGAATCTATAATATCTGATAATAAGATATTATATATATCAGATATACATTATATATCTGATAATATTTCTTATTATTAATTGTTTATATTGATTACACACCGAAATAATACTTTGGATACATTAGGTTAAGTAAAAGAGATGATCAAATTAAAAATAATATACTTCTGGTGGATTAAAAAGTATAAATACAACATAACCACAAAAATACTATAAGAAAATGTTTTTTTTAACTCAAGATAGGTAAAGCCTTCTTGGACTTGATACACGAAATCCAAATTCTACAAAGGAAGAGGTCAAGAAGATTGACTATATACAAATGTAAAATTTCTATGAGCCAAACAGAGCAAAGTAAAAAAGGCAGGCAACAGACTGAGATAAAGCAGGCAGACAAACCGTGGCATCAAGGGCCAAGGAGAAGTATTTTTCTGCAGACCATATGGTCTCCGTGCCAATTACTCAGTTCACGATTGTAACATGAAACAGTCACAGGGAACAGGTAAAAGAGTGGGTATGGCTGTGTTCCAATAAAATTTTATTTACACAAAGAGGCCAGAGTTTGTTGTCCCCTGGGTATTTGCAACATATAAAGCAAATAAAAGATAACTTGAGCATATTAATATAATAACCTTGAGCATATAATAACCTTGAGCATATTAAAATCTCCTATAATTTAATAATAAAAAATAACCCACTAGGGGAAAAAGAACAAAAAAATCAAGGAAAAAAATTACAGAAGAAATAAAAAAGGCCAATACATAGGAAGAGAAGCTCACCTCACTAATAACAAGAAAGTGTAAACAAAAATAACAATATGATCATTTTACATCCATCCGAATGGCGACTATTTCAGGGTAGAGGTACCGAGTGTAAGAAAGGGTGAGAGCAAACAGCCCATGCATACGCTGTTGGTGGGAATGCAAATAAACATTTTTAGAGGGCGATTTGGCAACATCCATCAACAATTACATGTATAGATTCAACCCAAATACATACGGTCACCTGAGTATAAGAAAAGCACCATTGCAGTTCAGTGGAGAAAATGTGGACTTCCTGATCAATGGTATATCCATATAACCACATCAACCGAATGTCCATATAACAAGTGAACCTTGATCCCAAATACTATGCTAAAAATTATTTGAGATGGAATGTAGATCTAAATGTAAAAGATAAAACAAGAAAGCTTCTTAGAAAAAAAAAAACACTGGAGAATATTTTCATGACTTTGAGTTAGGATAAGATTTCTTACACTGAACCCAGAAAGCAATACTAAAACATGACTGGTAATCTGGACTTCATTATAATTAAGATCTTTTGTCCATCAAGTGACACCATTTAGAGAGTGAAAACAGAAAACTCAGAAAACTCCAGCTGGAACAGAATATCTCCAGTATATATATATATATATATCCACCAAAGGACTTAAGTCCAGAATATAAAGAACTACTACCAATTTATGAGAAAAAAAATACAGTTTGAAAATGGCAAAAGACCAGAAGAGATGCTTCACAAGAGGAAACATAAATGGCATGGTAAACACATGGAAAAGTGTTTATCATCACTAGTCATCAGGAAATACACACGAAAAAACCACAAGAAGATACCATTGCCCTCTCGCTAGGACAGTTATAATGAAAAGGACTGACAATACCGAATGTTGCTAAGGGGCAACTGGAACTCTCAGATTTCGCTCGTGGACATTTAATGCAACCATTTTGGAAAACCATTTGGCAAAATCTACTGAAAGTAAACATATGCACACCCAGCAAGTCCACTCCTGGATATTTACCCAAAAGAAAGGATGGCTTTATCCATCCAAAGACAAGTACAAGAACATCCATGAGTCCTAAAAGCCAAAAAACCAGAAACCTCCCAAATATACAGCAGGATGGAAACATAAGTGGTGGTATATTCACTCAGTGGAATCCTCACCACAATGAACAAGAAGGAACTACTAACACACAAAAACATGGGTGGATGTCACAGACACTTTGTGCAGAGCCAAAGCAGCAGACACAAAAGGCAACATCCTACATGATTCCATTTAAAGAAACCTCAAGAACAGGCCAAAGAAGTCTATGGTGATAGAGGTCGGAAGACAGAGGGTGAGGGACACAGTAACTGGGAAGGGGCGGGAGGAAGCCTGGGCACTTTAAGTTTCTCTGGGTCGACTTCCACTGGTTATACCCAGGTAAAACCTCATCAGATTGTACACTTAATAGTTGTGCTTTTCACTGAATGTAACTTATACCCTAACCAAAAAAAACTATTTAAAAAATGTATGCAACTTTGACTAGCAATTATGATCTGTATGACATATACACTGACCGTGAGTACATACAAGATCACATGCACACACGGTATGCCTTGCAGCCTTGTACGTAAGAGCAAAAAACTTGGAAAACACACAAGGGACTGGCTAGATGAACCGTGGTACATTTGTGGAATGAAAATTATGGTGTGCAAACATGCTCAAGACACATTGACAAAGCAATTCGTGTTTTTAAAACCTGCCTGGGGGTAAACAGTCATGTGTGTGCATGTTAATGCCCAGGCAGAACCTGAGAGACGGCACCAGACGCTTTGCAAAGAACACCAAAGCTGGGCTCAGATTCCCGGACCCATCACCAAATAGCTAAGTGACGTTGTCCTGATTCTGCGCTCATCGAATCCTCAAACAAACCATCTGGAGTCTCCTCAGGGGCGGAGGCACCTGGAGAGATGCTTTGAGCACACGCACTAGGAGCGGTCACAGCACGCTCCAGAGTCAGGAGATCCGGGGTTCTAATTCTAGTTCTGACCTTGCCAAGCTTGTCCTGGACCAAGACGCTCTTCTCTGGGCCCCAGTTTCCTGGTCTCCACAAGGAATCAAAAGCTAAGCATCTACATTTCATCCTGGTTAGGAACTGCTAACCAAATAAATGAACTGATCTAGATACCCAACAACCAAGTGAATAAACTCACAACTGAGGTAATTTCAGACAGAGATGGTGAAGAAGAAAATCAAACAGGATAATGCAATCAAGTGCCTGGGGGAGGATGTGGTCAGGGAAGGCCTCCAGGAGGAGGTGACATTGGGGCTGAGCTGGCATAATGAGAACAGGGTGGTCATGGCATGGCCTAAGGAAGACCCATGAGGGACAGAGGGACCTGGATGTGTTCTGAGCCCCCAAAGCTGAGAGCTCACACCTCCATCGTTTGAGGGCCAGACCAGGAGAAGCAGGTGCCCCATCCTGCTGCCCCAGGGCCCACCTCTCCAAATGACTGATGCAAGTGTAGGCTCCCCTCCCACCCGCAGGGCCCTTACACATGAGGGTGCCCCTTCCCTGGTCTACTCAGGTGCCCACTGTCCCCCCACAGCAATGGGCAGGTGAGCCAGTCTGTTTCCCAGCCTTCACCCCAGCTCTCATTCAGCTTCATCCCCACAGCAAACAATCAGGTGGGAGGGAGGGAGCTCAACCCACCCTGTGCAGCGCCCCCAAGCCTCTGTCCATGAGTCCCCCACGGGAGGCGCCTGCGACCAGCCCTCAGCCCAGGCACAGCCCAGAGGCAGGACCTCCAACTTCTGCTGTGTGCTGAGCGTGCGCTTGCCAAGAGCAGCCCCTTGGGGGCGTTTGCCCAGCGAGAGGATAATGAAAATGCTCTCCTACTGCTGCCTCACCAGGCCCTGGGACAGGGGCACACTTATGCCTGTTAAAGTGAGCGCACATCCACACCACACGCATGTGCGTGTGTACATCGCTCAGAGGTGCTGCTTATCCTCACACTGATTCTATAGATACCAAGTTTCTCAGACAACTCAACCCAACCCCTCTGAGCCAAAGCCTGACTTCTGTTTAAACAGCTGGACAGTCATCTCCCTGAGGAGCAGCCCCCCTCTGCCTTGTCCCCGGGGGTTTTTAGACACAAGTGCAAGGGGACCTTTCCTGGATGACTCAGTCACTAACAGGAATGGCTGTGCTGTAATTAGAGTGCCAGGTCCTATGTCTACTTTTGAGGTTTTCTGTCTTCTTTTTCCCTGTGGGCATCACTTCTGCCCTTTACCTTCCTATCTGACCTCCTTCTAGTTTGCTTTTTCCACTCTGTCGGCCCCAATTCCTAATTACCAAAGAAGTTAAAACTATGTACTAAGTAAGAGTCACTAGGAGCTAAATTAGCATCAAGGAGCTTCATGGACTTTGTAATACCAATTCTGAGAGCTCAGGCCTTTTGCGCTCATATTACGGTCCAGTCGTTCATGGGAGACCCATCACCAATGCACCCGGGCATATCCCTTCTCTTTCTGCACCACTGGAATAAGGATTGGAACCAGGTGCTCAGTGGGGAGCGCTTCCTAGCCCTCATATGCTGCCCCAGGTAGAGTGGGCTGGGAGCCACCCAGCTGGCAGGGGCTGCACTCACACGGTGAAGTTCTCCTCGAGGAAGCAGCGATTGCGCAGCAAGCCCGCCCAGAGCTGCACGCCGATAATGCCAAAGATGAAAAAGACAAAGAAACAGAGCAGGAGGACATTCCCCAGCATGGGCAGCGTGTCCAGAAGCAGGTTCACCAGGATCCGCATACCTAGGGTGGGGGAAGGTAGACAGATTGTGAGACAGGGAGCAGAGGCCCCAGAGAGGGAGAGCAGGGTTAGAGAAGAAGGGAGGGGCAGTGGGAGGAATGGGTGGAGATGTGTGATCAGGAGCTCCTTACCGCTCCCAGCCCACTCAGTGGCCACCAGATAGACCTTCTTGGTACCTGCCCCTCAACCCAGAGGCCATGGAAATGGCTCTGGGCCCTGCCACACTTCCACTAGATTGTGGATGAATAAGCAGAAATTTATGGAGCTTCTGTTATGTGCAAGACTATTCAGGTTAATGCACAATTATGAGCTCCTTCAGTCTTCATGACAACTCTGGGAGGCCAGTAATATTATCTCTATTTTATACAAAAAGCAACTGTAGGTTCATAGAACTGAAGTTACTGGCCCAAGAAGCTACTAGCGTTCTTTCCACAACCCTCAAGTACCCAAAGGCCTGGGACCAAGGCTGGCTCATCTCGCTATGCCCAGCACCAGCATGGCTACAGTAGGTGCCTAATGAATGTGTCCTGGATGCCCTTCATCTCCAGGCCAGCCACTGGTTCCAAGTATGCCAGGATACACCAGTACCAGCCAGAACAACCCCATGACCCACCCACTGCATGATGGAACCAGGCAGAGCTCTCAGAACCACCTGCAGAAGAGCCACGGCCAGCAAGGGACTCAGGTCTGGCCTGATGTTAGGAGAAGAGGCCTCTTCACCTCCTGAGAAATAGCTGCAATGAACCAGCCAAGCCAGAAGCCAAAAGAGGAGAAAATGGAGAAATAAAGATGGAAATAGGAGTCCAGCAAGGGTGACAGAGTGACCTGAGGGCAGCTTCAGGTAGGCATGGGAAGGGGAGCAGAATGAGTTAGTCACATCCTGGAGGGGCTTCATGTCCTGAAATATGGCAGGCGGGGAAAGAAAGCCTGTGGAAAGCACACAACCTCTGACTTAGAAAGATCCGGGTTCAAATCCTACTCTGCTGGCCTGTGGGAACTCCAGCTAGTCCTGTCCTCTCTTGAAGGATGAGAACCCTTGACAAAGGAGCCCCCAAAAACAGCAGCAGCCACTCTGCAAAGTTCACAGACTCCAGGGCCCACCCAACCTTCAGCAAACCCTAGGGTCCCCAACCGAAAGAGAAAATGGAGAGCATACTATACTTCCATCCCTGCCCCACCCTTACCTACCACCCTTCACATCTGTCTCCCCACCCTTCCATTCTGTCCCTCTTGCACTGGGCTGACCCATCCACACCTTCCATGCCTTCTGTCTCCCCATAGGCTCAGCCTCCCCTACCCTAGCTATGAAACTGACCTGCTGTCCCTAGTCTGGGTGATGTCATCTACTACCTCAGCTTCAGTAACTGTATGTCACTCGCTCCCCACTGACTCCCTCATGGAGATCCAGCTGCCCAAGTCAAGGTGTTAGGCCCCAACAACCTTTCTGGTCCTATGGAAACAGCACCACTCCTCTACCCTAGTCCCTATGGCTTGGGCGGGCTGGCATAGAGATCACATGACCTAGGCCCAGCCAATCAGCATGTTCTGTTCCTCCATCCCCAGTGGTTGGTCCAGCATTGGCATGTGATCCCAGTCATGACCAATGAGAGTCAGCCTTGAGACTTCTTCTGAAACTACAGGGGAAAAAAATGTTTTCTTTCTGCAGAGGTTGCAAGCTAGAAGAGCTAAGCTTGGAGCTGCTGGGCCATCTTATGTGGGTAGGACAGCACCTGACTGAGATTGAAGCCAGTGCAGGGAAACAGCCCAGGACAGAAAGGGGGCACCTGCTGACAACAGCTCCTCTCTAGAACACAAATCTGGGCACATCGCTGCCATGCATGAAAATCTCTGGGGCTTCCACCACCTACACAAGCTGGGGTTTGAGGACCTCTGGTAGGCAGAGAGGTCCCTGGCAGGACTGCATGCCATCCATGAATCTTACGAAATTTCTGTAAAATGTGCAGGTACAACACCGTGAATTTTTCTGAGGACAAGACCCATTCAAGTGTCTGTGGCCCCAAAGAGGGTCACCCTTGTTTGTACACCCACCAAGATCCTATGAGATCCAACCCTGCCTGCTGTCCAGCTTCATCCATCTCCCTCCCCCTCCTCCTCCCTGTCCTTCTCCCCCTCCCTCTCCCCTGCCCTCCCCCTCCCCTCCCCTCCTCTCCCCCCCTCTCTCTCAATCCAATTTGCACCCTATGCTTAGCAACACCAAATTATTTGAAGTACCCTAAACATACCCCAGGACTTCACACCTTGTGCTTTTATTCATGCTATTCTCTCTTCTGGAACCCCTCCCATCTCTCTTATGGCTGGCAAGCCCCTATGCAGTCAACACAGCCCAGCTAAAGCTCTACTTTCTCTCTGTGAAGCCTTCCCATGCGCTTTCTCAACTCCATCCCAAGTAGAGTTCATCCCTTTCTCTTCTGCTCTGGGCAGTCCCAGCACCTCTGACATAACCTAAGCTGCCATGTGCAGCTGTGCATGTTGCATACTGCACAACTTGGCGGCCCCATTCACATCAACATCTAGTCTTCTAGCCCTAGTGTATACTCCTCTGTTTATGCTCCTGCCTCTTTCACAGGGCTGGAAGCTCCTGGGGGCAAGGCCTATGTCAGAGTCAGTGTTCCTAGAACCCAGCAGGTCCTGGTCCAGAATAAAGGTTCAGTCAGCATTTGCTGAATGACGTGGTAAGTCAAGGGGAGAAAGTAGAAAATTGGAGAGGGGAGGATGGAAGGATGGTAACAAGAAGAACAGTGGCCCTGCACAGCTTTTTATTTATTCCAGAGGGGTGACGCTGAGGTGGTTGTTAACAAGGGTGATTATTTGAGGTTTGCATCACAAGCTCTGTGCAGGGTGATTTCCAATCAATAATGAATGCCCGCCCCCATCCTCCCACCCCACAAATCCAGGTCAGCCCCCTCTGGGGGAAGGCAGTGGGGCTTCCTCCCAGGCTGCTGCCTCCAGCTGAGAGCAGGCCAGGGTGAATTGGGGCTCGCCACCCAACCTCGCCAGAGACACCCTCACCAGGGTAGCCAGGTGGGTGTGGATGAGGGAGGCAAGAAGATAGAACAGGAGCCCCTGTCATCCTTCCAGATGTTAAGTTCGTCAGTTTCAGGGCTTTCTGGTGCCCCTTCATTCATTCATTCATCAAACACTTACAACTGTTGCATGCCAGCTGCAATGCCGGGTACGTGGAGAACCCAAAACGAACAAGTCCCATTCTTCCACCCCCTCAGAGTTGTGCCTAGTAGCAGGGGGACAGGAGACCACAGCTGGGAAAAGGCCCTCACCTGGAGAGGGGGTGGCTCCAGGCACGCTCCTGGAGGGGCTGGCTTGAACAAGGCCCGGCAGGATGACGGGAGCTTGAGGCACAGAAGCGTGACAGTTCAGAGGGCCTCTGAGGCCACGTCTGGAGGGTGGCTGCAGAGTGGGGCCTAAGGCCCGCAGGACTCTATGCTAGGTGACTGGTTGGGGAGGTCAATGGAGCAGATTCTAAGCAGACGGAGCCCCTGGGTGCCTTTGCGCTTTCAGCAGGAAGGGGCAGTCCTGGAGGATGAGAGAGACGCGGGAGGCGGGCACAGAGGGCCAGCAGCCGCTGAGGAAAGGGGCTGGATCAGAAAGGCCTCCGGGAGGCTCTGCTGAGTCCCAGCCTGGCTGCTCTGTGGCTGCTCCCGCGGGCCCAGCCTTTGTCGCTCAATTAATTACACTTCCCTTGTTCTCCAGGATATTGAGATTCTGAAAGGCTCCTGAAACCTGCCCCGCTGGCTTCCCCAACTGGCAGCCCATTTCCTCCCTACTCCTCCCTCTGCTGAGCTGGGCCCCAGCTCACTTCCAGCCCTCCCTCGGGCCCAAGGAGTCCCAGGGCCCCCGAGCCAAGGCATAATGAGCTAATTAGGGACCGAAAATGAGCTCATCACTTCCATGCAGGGGAAAAGGGGACATGGGACTAGAGAGTCAGGGCAGGCCCCCATAGGACCCTGGCTGATCCTCCTTTTATGCCCACAGTCAGGTAATTATCCAACACAAGTGGGACGGCTCCCCTCTGCCCTCAGCTCCCTAGGCACTGGGCACGGGAGGTATAGGCAGAGAGAGGTGAGAGGGAAACAGAAAGAGAGAAAGAAAGCAAACAGGCAGAGAGATGGAAACAGAACAGAAACGGGAAGAGAGAGATGGAGAGAGGCTGCTGTGAAGACCTGACCCCATCTGCCTCAGACCGTCCTTTATAGTCAGACCTCCTCCTCCAGGCAGGCTCCTCTGATTCTCACCCCAGTGAGTCAGGAAGCCCCCCTGCCCCTAGATCCCTCATGACTCTCACTCACACCATCTCAGGATGAGCTTACCTGGTTCTGCTTCCTTCCTGCGCCTTTTCAGGCCTCCAGCCTAGAGGAGAGGCCAGGCAGGCCTCTGTGGGAAGAGGCCACAGGAAAGCCCATGAGCATGCTCACCTCCCAGCTGAGAAGGGAACAAGGCCCCCAGGGTCCCCAGGATGTCAGTGAAGTCTCTACCCTTGTGAGCTCCCAGAGCACCACCCAGGACAGGACATGTGGGTCCCAGCCCTGGCTGGGTAACCTTGAAGCAGAGCTTGCCCTCTCTGGGCCCCCATGTCCACATCTACATAGAAGACAGTGGTTCCTGTCCAGCCAGCCCCTCAGGAATACCACGGGGCCAAGACACCTCAGGGGTGAGCCCCTGAAGTCAGAAGCCACCAGTAGCCCATCCACCCTATGGGGAAAGTACAGATTCTTACCCTATCCCCTACCTACGCCTGCTCACAGGCCCCCACAATCCGCCCCGGCCCACCTCTCCAGCCTCACCTCCCTCTGCCCACCACGTACCCCTGAGCCTGCTGCTCCAGCCGGACTGGAGGATGCCCCAGCACCCCTGCCCCTCTGCCTCCCACTATACCGCCCTCCCCATGACCACAGGGCTCCGGTTACTACTAAGCCGCCTGGGGCAAGGCCAGGGCCACTTCCCAAGGCAGGAGGGGCTCTGTGCCAGTGTGACCCAGCCAGACCAGCCACCTCCAGCCTGGAAAGCCCAGGGTCAGGGTCACCCCCAGGCCCGCACACACATGCAGAAGGCCATCTCTCCTTTTCAGACCTCCGCTGAGTGGTCACTTCTTCTGGTCCCCAGTGAGCTGGTGCCCCTGCGGTGAGCTGCCACAGCCCCACCCTCCCTCCATCACCACACTTATCACACTGTTGGCCTCCACCAGTTCATGGCTCTGCCCCTTGAAACCAGCTGTGTCCTGAGCACAGGGCCCAGGGCCTGGCACAGAGCGGCCCCTCCAAGGTGAGCAGCTTGAATGAAGGAAGAAGTGATGGATGAGTGGATGAATCTATTCAACAAATATTTAGTGAGCACCTACTATGTGCCAGGCCCTGTTGTAGCCTCTAGAGATACATCAGTTAAAAAAAAAAGCACACCAAGTCCCCTGCCCCTGGGAAGTGACATTCTAGGCAGTGGTAGGATGAGACAGACAGAAAACAACAAAAATACTAAGTACATTTTCTCATCTGTTGGGTGATAAGTGCAATGAAAACAAAACCTGAAACAGGAGAAAGGGGTGGAGAGTGCCAGGCTGGGCTGAGGAAAAATGGGTGTAAAACAGTGGCCGGGAAAAGGCTCCCTGGCAAGATGACACAGGGCAGACGCCAAGGAGGTGAGGGAGGCAGCTGTGTGCACACCTGGGGAAGAGCTTTCAGCAGAGGGAACAGCAGAGCAAAGGCCCTGAGGTGGGAGTGAGCGGGGCACAGTCGAGGAACAGCCAGGCCAGTGTGGCTGGAGGGAAGCATGTTAGGGGGTGGAACAGGGCTGCCCTGCAGGTAAGCGGAGGGCTTGTAGGGAAGAATGGAGGGTGGCTGTCCGGAACAGAAGAGGGAGACCCTTTAGCTGACAGCATGTGGGATCATGTACAAATGCCTGTGCGTGACTCCCCGGGGACAGAAATGGGGAGGCCCGTGAGGTGTGGCCTCTGCCCCAGGTGCTCCCTGCTGAGCTTGCCTGGCCTCATGCCGGGCTTCCTGCATGACTCTCAAGGTGGGGACTTGGGCCTTCAGTCCATCTGTTCCTCTTTATCCCAGCCAACCTGGCCCAGCCATTGCTCACCTGCCATCAAGATAATCCATGTCTGGCTGCACCTATATGAAGATGGCAGTGGAGGCAGAGGATATGGCTAGATTCTGGAGCCAAGGGATGGGATGAGGGTGTTGCAGAAAGAAAGAAATCAGGGCACCTCCATGGTTGGGGCCTGAGGCCAGAGCCACAGAGTGGCCATCAGTGGAGATGGGCTTCATGTGGACAGGTGGGTTTGGGGCACCTGGTGTGTACACACGCGGGAAGTCATTTTGTCAGACTGCAAGTGTGGGGTGGGAGTACTGTGTGGGTGGCATCCAGGCAGAGATGGTCTCTAGATGGCATTTAAAGTCAGAGCTGGGAGGAGACAGGTGATGAGTGGGCAATGGATGGAGCTGCTCAACCTGTTCACCCCTTTTCACCAGGGACCCCAAGACTAGACCCTCTGCTCTGAGGAAAGCTGGGCAGCAACCAGGCAGGGGAGCCCTAGGTGGCAGTGGGGGACCTGGCAGGATGGCGGAGGGGGGTGCCCTTCCTGACAGGCATCCCCCCTGCAGGGCCTGGTGCTGTCTGCAGCCAGGAGCTGTCAGCCCAGATTAGGGCAGCCACTCTGCCAGGCCAGCTCAAGTAGAAAGAGCCAGACTCAAGCCAGCCTCTGCTGGGGGCAGAGCCCACAGGCAGGAGGAAGGAGCCAGGTGAGGGCAAGGCGGGTGCACGCTGCTGCTGGCCATGGGGGCCCCGCGTCCCCAGTCTGGCCAGGTCAGTGGAGGGCCCTGGGCAACCAGGAGAGGCTGCCTGCTGTTCCTGCCATGGCCAGAGCCAACCAATCAGGGGCACAGTGGGTGCTGCACACAGCCCGACTGCCGAGCACACGGCTGCTGTCCCCACCCAGCTGTGGGGGGAGCCTGTGCTGACGGGGGCCCAAGCCTCCACTCCTGGATTAGGAAACAAATCCCAGCCAAGAGCTGTGCGCCCCCACCCCCTCCATCCCAGGAGAGGCCTTGGGTTCCTCCCCAAGGCCAGCAGTGCTCACACCCTCAGGGGTGGACCTGGCTCCTGGCCCCCTGGCCCCCTGAAAGTCCCTGCGCCCACTATGACCCACAGGACTCCTACACATCCTTCAAACATCCTGGGCTCTCTCCTCTGGGAGGCCTCCTCGAAGCACACGTTAGTGGCCCTTCCCCTCGGCCCCTGCTGCCTCCATCAGAGCGCATGGCTTCCAGCCTGACTGTCTGCCTGCAGGGAAGGGGCCATGTCCTAATCTTCTCTGTGACCCCACATTGGAGCCTGGGGGGCAAGGAGCAGGTGCTCGCTGTGAGTCCAGGGCCCCTCGGTCTCATGGGCAATCAAACACCCTGTCCCTCCGAGAGCCGACTGTTCTAAGACTTCTGGTTATGAAACCAAGACCCCGAGGAGCTCTGAAACCAAGAGTCTAGGATTCTGAGGCTGATGATTCTAAGATTCTCTGTGACTCTCAGTGAGGCTAATTCCAAGACCCAGTGAGTACAGTATGGTCAGTGCACGGTGCCAGCCCCTCACTGGGCCCCTTCCAGGAGCAGGTGCCATGCAGACATGTGCTGCCCCACAGCCCAGCAAGGGAGGGCTGGGACCCTAGTTTATGGATGGGGAAACTGAGACCCAAGAGGTGGAGCCTCAGGCCAAGCTCCCAGACATAAACCCTGGTCTAACTGCAGTCTGGCCCCTCCCTCTGCGAGGAAGGCTGGGCTCCGGCAGTCCGCTGCACACCTGTCTGCTCGGGGTGACACAGACAAGCCCATAGGGGGGTGCTGTATGCTGTCCCCGTTGGGAAGACAAGGGACTGAAACAGAAGAGGAACCCTTTGCCCAGGTCCTGCAACTAATTAACACAGGCCAAGCTCTGAATGCTGGCAGGGGACTCCGAGGCAATGCTCGCACCAGCCACAGCATTCCCTGCCCCTGCCCGGCCGTGTCCACCTCCCATTGCTCAGGGCCCAGCACCACAGCAACTCTGTGCCCTGACAGTGAGAGGCGCTGAGAAGGGGCCTGGGGGGCATCGCTGCAGGCCATGGGGCCTTTCTGCTTCAACCCGGGATGTGGGCAGGGTCCTTCCTGACACCCTGCAGACAGTGTGGCTGGCTGGGGTGTCTACCCACTAAAAGAAGAAGGTCATGAAAAGGGGCAAAAGGCTCTGGGACCACACAAGCACAGGTTCAGATCCTACCTCTGCCCGCAGCCAGGCCATTCATCCCCTCTCACCTCAGTTCCCCCATCTGTAAAATGGGCATCACAGTGGTACCAACACCCTGGGGCTGCTGTGAAGACGAAGTCACACAGCCCACGTAAAGCAATGTGATGGGCTTGCCGTGGCACTTGATCACCTTTTTGCCATTTATCGTCCCGAGATGCAGCAAGCTGACCTCCCACCTCCCCTGACAGGCAGTGCCTGCCCAGCCAGCACTTCCCAGGACGGCTCCTCTCTCCACCTCTGCACATGCAGTCCATCTGTCAGGAGCGCCCTCCTACCCTCTGTGCACTCCATGAGCATCTCCCAAAACCAGCCTCTGGGAAGAGGTCCGGATGCGCCCACCCTCCACCCTCAACACTCCAGCATCTTCGTAATAATAGTAGCACCTGCTGGGCACTTAATGCACACTAGGCCTGGCACTAAGCTCTTTACACAATACAGCATTTCACCCTTACAAAAGCATGTGGGAATCGGCACTAGTAACCCCATCTCATCACCAGAGAAAGGGAGGCGCTGAAAGGAGATGGCATGCCCAGGGTCCCATAACGGGCAAGTGGGGGCCCTGGGGTCAGAACCCGGGCCTGGCAGTGCACAGCAAACCTCCAGCTCCTGGTCCTGCGGTTGGGGCCTGCCGGCGGCCTTCCCCACAGCTCTGTCAGCTTCACCTCGCTGTCCCCGCTCCCACTCTGGCAGCACGCTCTCCACCTCTGCACAGAGCCCGCAGCCCAGGCCCAGCCCAGAGGCCCCTGCACAGAGGTGGGTAATCTCTGAACCAGAGACTCTGAGCTGCCAGGGCTCCGGGCATGAGCAGAGCATGCCCAGCATCTGCCCCGAGTCCCCAGGCTTCTTCCCCCAACACCCACAGCCTGGGCCAGGAGCAGATTTGGGCCAGCAGCTCAGGCTCGGCTGGCTCAGGCCTTAGCAGTGACTGCCCTAGTTTCTTACTGGAGGAAAAAAAGCACTTTTTGTATTTAAACGGAATGGCCAATGGGCTTTGGGAGGCAGTGCAGCAGTTTGAGGGGTGTGTGGGCCAGGTGAGGCCTGAAGGTGGCAGTTGCCAGGATGGTGCACTCTCAGAGACAATCCAGCCCCATCCAGCCAGGCCCAGGTAGGGATAGTGACTTGTGAAAGGTCACGCAGCAAGGAAGGACCCCAGCCTGCCGACTCACAGTGTGGTGCTGCCTCCCTCCCTCTCCAACCTTCCCCTCCACACTGTCTCTTTTCCTTATCCAGCAAAGGCAGAGTGGCCAGGGCAGAGACCTGCAGCAGGGGTGGAGAGACAGATTTTATAAGATTGTGTGGAGAGCACTGTGACTCCCAGGTGCCTCATCTATCCTGGACAACGTCAAGAACCACACATCTAAACCTGATTTGTGCAAGCAGGGAAACTGAGGCCAAGGGACACAAAGGTACTTCCCAGGTCACCCAGCGGGCTCCTAGCAGAGCTCACAATCAGAGGCTGAGTTCTCTGACAATCCAAACCCTCTTCCTGGCTGACCGTGTTGCGGGTTTGCAGTTTAAACTGCGGGCAGCCACCCCACTCTCCACAGCTTTGCAATTAATAACCTGTAATTTGACTGCCTCGTCCCACCTCTCTAGCCTGCCACCTAGTGGTGAAATTGAAAGCTATGGGCTATTGTTGAAAAGGACATATCCCAGGGCAGACGCAGTTTTAAAGGCCAATGGGAAGACTTGGAATGTTTCAGGGAAACATCTAGAAAAAAAGGCAACTGACCTCTCTAGAAGGCACTTCCAAGAGACTGTGCACCTCCCATGCCCCTCATTCCCTGGTGACTCTGGGCAGAGTATGTGGCATCTAGGATCAAAACTGCCCCTCCTGTAAATGAGTGGGGACTGGCAGACCTGCTTCTACAGCCTGAGGGTCCCATTAATTAAATTACCCATGAATGTGAACCTCAAGGTCTGCTTCCAGGGGAAGCACTGGGCAGTTTCTAAACTGGGGGTGGGGGGCACATTGGTTATATTTTGGATCCCGAAGGGCTCACACTCCCGGCATTCCCCACTGCTAAGTCTGAGAGAGTGACTCTTTTGTTAGATAAGAGGTGGAATCAGCTCAGAGAAGGAAGCAGAGACTCCCCAGCTCCTGCCACCTGGGGCTCCCAGAGATGCCTATTAGCAGGAAAGAGGCCCCTGAGAAAGGACCTGAACTCCTCTCTGGGCAAAAAAGCCTCCAAAATTGGAGCCTCCAGGAACGCAGGGCGCATCCCTGTCCTTCTCCAGAGAACCGTGCCGGCTGGCACTGAGGACCTGGAAGTGACCACCACTGCCAGGAGCCGCCTAATGAGCAACTCACACACTGCAGCCAGACAGGGAGGGAGGGGGCCTGGGGGGACAGACCCAGGCGTCACACCCCTGCGTGTGCACACAGGCCACATGCACAAACCCCCATGTGCTCACACACCCCCAGGTGTACACACACCATCTGCACACACCCCATGTGTGCACATCCCCATGTGAACACCATGTATACACACCCCATGTGCACTCCCCATGTGTGACATCCCCATGTGCATGCACACATCTATCTGCACACCCCCATGTGCTCACACACCTCATGTGCACATGCTGATGTGCACACCATGTGTGCACTCCCCATGTGTGCACACCCCATGCACATACACACATGTGCACATCCCATGTGCACACCCAGCATGTTCACGCCCTGTATGTGCACACTCCACATGTGCACACCCTTTGCGCATACACCTCATACGTATATATATCTCCACATGTACACACACCCTCATATGTGCACACCCCTCACATGCACACATGTACACACGTGGTCTCCTGTGGACACAGAGACCCTCACACCCACATGCACCCCACATGCACCCACACATAGATGTACAGAAACCTACCCACAGAAAGAGACCCACACCCCGTGTGTCTATCCTATCTCTCCCTGCTCCTAAATCTCTTCTCAAATGTCACATCACTGTTCCCATGCTTGTCAGATCCCAAGACCAAGGTTCAGAACAACACCCAGGCACCTCTCTGCACACCTACAGCACTGTGGCCCTGGTAGAGGACAGCTGCTCAGTACACTCACCCAGCATGTCCACTTAACACATTTATTTATCAAGCGCCCTCTACATGCCAGGCATGGCTCTGGGTGCTGAGTGAATGAAGTACCCCTATGGCCAGTGTCCCAGTGGTGGTGGGTGAGGGAGAGGAACGTGCTAAGTTGGAAGGTGGGCTGCTCTGAAACTTGGGCTCCTCTTTAGTCCCTGCTGTGTGACCCTGAATTGGTCATGGCCCTCTCTGGGCCTCATTTTCCTCATTTGTTAAATGGGGTAAAGATGATTTTGAGCTACAAGGAGCCTTGTAGGATTGGTGGACAGATGAGGAGAGAGAAAAGCTGGTACTTAGCAGGGCCTCTCTGGATGTCCCTTCCTGCCCCCAGGAGAGTTTCCCCAGGGCAGGGGGGAGGAATGAAGGTGGTACAGATGAACCGCTCCTCCCCACCTGCCCCAGGCTTTGGTTTTCATCACTGAGCACCACCCCTCCCTCAGGACAGCAGCTCTCAGGGGCCCCTGGAGTTTCCCCCTCCTCAAGGCTCATGTGTGGGGAGGTGACCCTGTACGTGCAACCTTGAGACGCCAGACACCCGGAGCCCCTGCCAAACCTTGCCCAACATGAGCCAGCGTGCCCCTCTCAGAACGAAACAGCAGTCAGACCACCCTCCAGGCCTAGCCAGCTCCGCCACCCTCCCCGTCACCTTCCCCACGAGTATTCTGGAGCAGAGTATTCACTGCCCCCCCAGGCCCGCCCAGAATCAGGCCAGCCGCATAGGCTGCTGCACAGGCACTCACAGCAGCCCAGCTGCAGAGAGGTTAGCTGGGTGGGGCAGGTGACAGGGCCCCAGGGCCCCAGGGCTGAGATTTGGGGGAGTGACCATGGAGGAAGAGGTAACAGGAGACTTCATTCCCTCTTCTGCAGATAAGGAAACTGAGGCTCAGGCAGGGAAGAGAAGCAAGGGTTCAGACAGAGCCAGAGAAGGAGCTGGGCTCAGGTCAGGCAGACAGCCCTGCTCAGATTCCCGCTGTGCCACAGAATTGCTGTGTGACATTGTGCAAGCCACTTAACATCTCTGAGCTTCTCACACAGGTTGTTGAGAGGATGAAATCAACCATCAGTATATCAAGTCCCCTGCACACAGGAGGTGGGTAGGTGCTCATAAAACTTCCTGTCCTTCCCCAGCAGGGCTAAAACCCCTTGCGGACAGGGCTTTCTGCCTGTCCTTCCTGTCTCCCATCTCACTCCTACGCAGGGCAGTGGAAAGAGCACTGCTTGAGGAGTCAGGACCCCTTGAGCAGAAACCTCATGTCTCCAAGTCCCTGTCTTTCATCTCAGCTTGTCATGAGGATCGTCCACCTCCCTCACAGGCTCAAAAGAAATCAAGGAGATGGAAAGCTTGGAAAGCTATATGAATCTGGGCAGATGTCAGGGTTTGGTGTTAGGAGATGACCACTCTTAACAGCAGATGGGTGGATGGGTGAGCAGGTGGGTGTGTGAGTGGGTGGGCGACAGAGCTCAGTTCTCAGTGAGTGAGCACATGTCAAAGACCTGGGGCCTCCCCAGTAAAATACTGCCCAGTGCGCCCCCTCGGACCAGCAGCATCTTCTCACACACAGGTGGCCACTTGGACGGCCAATGCCCTCCTCCCCAGGAGCCTTGTCCCTGCAAACCAGACTCCCCAGAAAGCTGCAGTCCAAGTTCCTTCGGGACTCAGAGGTGCCAGGACCACCTTCCAGTGCCCGAATGGCCCGTGACCCCCTTGGGAGCAGGGCACACCTGTCAGCTCATGGAAGGATCCCCGTGCCCAGCACAGGCCTGGTACTGAAACATACCGGTCAGTCTTTTCTGAGTGAAGGAGTGGACATGGGGAGGGCCCCGGGGGCAACTCACTGGGCACGCGGTTGATGGCTTTGAGAGGCCTCAGGACACGCACAGTCCGGATGGCCGACAGGTTGATGTTCTGCAGGTCCAGGGAGTACTCAACCATCCTGCAGAGAAAGGGGAGGAGAATGAGGGACAAAATAGGGGGGCATCAGGGACCAGGGACCAGGCCACGCAGTCTGGCCACCCGTGCACACCCACACCCGCCTGGAAGGGGCAAGTAAGGAAAGGGTCAGAATCCCGGCGACGCCCCCGTTGGCCATGTGGCCTCGCTGTCTCCTTTGTAAGCAAGGCCGGTTACCTCTACCCCCTACTGTCCTGAATACCCAGTGAGGCGGCTGGAGGCAGGGGGAATGGAGAAGCAGAGACCTCGGGTCCTCACTGCATGCCCCAGCACTACGCCTGGTGGCTTAGCACCGCCCCCACCCCCTCCGCTCCCAGAGCAGCCTCTGAAACAGGGAGGATTAGCCCTGCTCCCCAGAGGCGGAGAACCAAGGAGCTGAGAGACCCCCAGTGACCCCGGGGGTGATTGGACGTCACAGTCACAGAAGCAGCATCTGTCAAGCCCGTGCTGTGGGGCCTGAGCCGAGCCAGAGTCCTTACATCTCCTCGAACCCCCTGGGCCCTCCAAGCCAGGACTAGCCGCTCACATTCACAGATGAGGCTGTAAGACCACCTGGCAAGTGGGCAGGAGCTCGACCAGGAGCCACACCTGAGCTGCCCCTCCCTCCCTGCGCTGCCAGCCTCCAAGTTCCACCGGGGTCTCACACCAGGCCAGGAGTCACAGGCTACCTCTCTGGGAGGATGGCAGGCATACTGCACTTGCCTGCAGCAAAGATCCACTCTTCCCTGGGATGGCCAGCCTAGCTGGCCCCCTGCAAGGTGCCAGGCTCCAGCTTTGTGGGTTCACCGCACACACACACCCCAAGGTTTTGCTCCCGCTGTCCCTTCTGCCTGGAATGCCCCTCTCATCTCTGTCCATTGAAATCATACTCATGCTTTAAGGCCCCCTGCAGATGCCCCAGAGTCCTGGAATTTTTCCCATGAGTCCACAATGAACCAGGCCAGTCTATGTGCTAAGGGCTCAGGAATAGGTCAGACCCGGCCCCTACCCTCAGGAGTACCCACTTGGGCAGGGGAGAGACATAAAGGCAGAGACAACACTGGGGCTCTCAGCATAGTCCTCGTTCTCCCCCTCAGCCTCACCAAGCAGGTCTACCCACCCCCTCCACACTCAACCAGCCATACAGCCCCTTGAAGGCAGTTTGCCTCCTCCAGGAAGTCTTCCTAGATCTCCACAGAAGGCAGATCTCTAGGATCCCCTCTGTGGTTCCCTGCACTTCCACTAGACCCTACCTGCTCATTTGCTACCCACCCCCCTTTCTTCACCTGAAAGACAGGCCCCTGGGGCCTGCAGCCTCAGCCTGACCCTTCCTCCCCACCCCCAAACACACCACCCTGGGGCTCTGGCACTGCTGCCAGCTCCACCTGTCACCACCGTCAGCAGGAAATGAAGGCTTTTCCTACACACCATGCAAACCTGTCCAATTGTTGTGAAGCCGCCACCCCCTCCTGCTGCTTGAAGAGTAATTGAGTGAAAGTGCCTTTGCCTGAAATGCCTGCATCCATCCCCCAGCTTTCTGGGATGCAGGCTCCAGCCGCCATGCGTGCACTCTCTCCCCCTCCCTCACACGCAGAGTCACACACCTGCACACAGCCCTCAGTGCACACGCAAAACGCACACACACTCACTCCTCCGACACCCTCATTCGCACATTCCTGCCAGCGCCCAAATGCAGATGTGGAGGCATGACCAAAAAAGTGAGAGAGACCTAGAACCAGAGGCAGAGACCTGGGGCACGGGAGGAGGGGGTGCCAGGGGCAGCAGCCAGCAGAGGGGGTACGGTGGAGGCTCGCCCAGGGCAGGGGGTGAAGGCAGAGGGCGATCTGATTAGGGGGCCCCGGAGGAGTGGAACTGTATGAGGACTCCGTGCATGGGTTACCCTAACTGTCATCTTCATTTTTTGTAGAAAGAGCTCTCCAGGCAGCCCAAGCCATGCATGTGGCGGAGGTGCTGGGGGGTTGGCACACACAGGCGCACACACAGGCGTGTGCACACACACACCCAGCCTAGGACAGACACCCCACCGCAGGCAGCCAGGCCCAGCCAGCCCCTGCCCTGTGCCCCACCCCCATGAGTGCAGACCCCCTTCCTTCCGCCCTGGCTCTCCCCACCCTGCCAGTGGGTTGGCACCAGGCCTTGGGGAGATCCAGCCCCCCAGGCTGGGTTTATGCCTTGCTGGGTGGGCTGGAGGTGGGGTTCCCAGCCCATGCCAGACTGAACCCACCCAGCGCTGGTTCAGGAGCCCCGGGCACACCTGCTGAGCCCCAGCAGACGCCAGCCCAGGGTCTCTCAGTGAAAATAGCTGCTCCGCGGGTGGCGGGCAGGCAGGCAGGGACACGGGTGCTCGCTGAGGGCCTGCTGCCTGCCGGGCGCTGTCCTCATCCTCACCTGTGCTAACCCATCAGAGCCAGCGACATCACTCAGAGCCCCCTCGCCCCTCTCCAGCCTCCCCGGGCCAGGCAGCCCTGCGGCTACAAGCCACCCAGAGCGCACCTGCTGTGGGAGCCCTCAGGACACCCTACTGCTCCCGTGCTTCTGCATGGGCTCCATGCCTCCCTGAAGAGCCAGTGGCCCCCAGTCCCAGGCTGCTGGTTCTTCAGTGAGGGTGCCCACCTTGGCCCCTGCCCCAGGAGAGGCTGGGGGACAAGAACGGGAAATGGCTACAGACGCCCTGTTTACTCAGGCCCCATAAGGAGAAATGAGTTTCACCTTCTTTTGTGTTTCTCTAAAAGGAGTGGAGGTCTGGGCCCTGGGTCTTGAGTGAGATACAAGTTGTGACTGGTTGTCACTGAGGACCATGAGTACCCAAAAGTAGTAAGTTTTAGGATATGACTGCCTCTCAGACTCCAAGCAGCTCATAGGAGGATGATCAGACTCCTGGGCCCATCTCTGAAGGGGATTGAGGCAGCCACTGCCTGGGTGACCTAGAGTGACACACTGGCCCAGACCCTTTCCTTCACACCTGACCTGACCCTCCAGGTCGTCAGCATGGGTGCACACTTTCCACAGTCTACTGGAAAATTCCCCTGAGACCTCAGCAATTGCAGCCCTCAGGGTCTCCACTGAAAAGGCCCCAAGAGAAATCTCTTAGAGATTCAGTGCCAAGATCTTAGCTCTGAGCTTCCTGACAGTTAAGTCAAAAGGGGAAATGTGATGATGACTGAGTTCTTAGCAGCATGAAAGATCTTGGCACTGTGGATCCCTCCAGGAAATCCATTTGCCTAAACATGTCTCTTAAGTCCTAACTCTCTTTTCTATATTTCATGAACCTATTGGGATGTTCTGCTGCCGCTTCATCTCCTGTCTGTGGGAGCAAGGTAGGGTATAAATGCTTTCAGTGATAAAGAACACATAGTAAGTATACATTGAAAAATCCAGTAGTTGTCATTCTTCCCTGAGGAGAAAAGGATAGAAAGGGGACACTGGGCAAGCTGATGGGGAGAGATGGGCAGAGCACTCTGCTGGGAGGGAGCAGCTGTGGGTTCAAGTCTGACCTGGGAACCATGCCATCCTGATGCTGGTTCTGTGCACCAAGAAGTCCAACTTGGGACACTCTGCTCACAGCTCACGTAACCCCTGCCCTAGTCAGGTCACCGTCCCTCTCTCCTAGGGCCATAGTAGCTTCCTCACTAGTCTCTAGCCTCCTGCTTTCTCAGTCGGCCAAAACCTCCTAAAATTCTAATCTAGCTGTGTCACTCCCCAACTTAAACTCTCAGTGGCTCCCCATTTCCCTCATAACAAAGCCCCTGAACACAGCCTTCAAGACCCTCCAATCTGGCCATGATGCCCTGCTCCCACGCCACACATCCCAGGCACCATGCCAAGCCCACCAAGCTCCTGTCCCTTTCCTTTGCACACTGCACTTTCACCTTTCCTTCGAAACCACCTCCTCCACGGAAGCCCCTGCTCACCCTGCTCTGTGCTGCAGACTGAATTCACCCCTGTCCCTCTGCTCTGGCTCCTCCCACACTCCATTCACACCTCCTGTCTGTTCTGGCTCCCCACAGAGCAGACCCTGAACCAAGGACTTAGGAGCAGCAGCCTATTGGGGAGATGCTCCCAGGAAGCACATGAGCTGTCACTCCGTGGGCACGGGGTGCCATCCCATCAGACACCCGCTGAGAGCCTAGAGAGTCCCCCAGAACGGGACCAGCGAAGTGAGGGGCTGTGGTGTCATCCACTGGCAGGTTGGATGCTGGCCATGCATCCCCCACCCCCACCCCACCCCACCCCCTCCCAACACCAGCCCTGCGCCACACACAGCAGGCACTCAGAAAGTCACTTAGCATGAATGACACCTGTGACAGGAGGCGCTACCCTCCGCCTCCGTCCTCCTCCCCCTCCCCCTGTGAGAGCTGTGTGAGCAGCGCCCCCTCCGAGAAAGAGAAATTGGGGAGGGGCTGCTCCGCGGTGAATAACCACCAGGCTGACTTCTCTCAGGCCCCAAGTAAGACATCACTTGCGGGAGTGAGAAATTAATTCCTAATTACACAGTTACATTATCACGCAGCTTCGGTGCTAAAAGTCTAAAAAAAAAAATCAACAAAAACCCCCACTACCTCCTGCCAGCTCCGGAGCGCCTAATTAGGTAAGTAATTTTGCTTTAAAGCGAGCACTTTCGTCCTGACATCACCCCAGGAGGAGAGGCTGATCCCAGTTCCCAGGCTGTCTCTGTGGTGGGAGGGAGAGAGGGTGTGGCACTGCCGGGGTGGGGGTCGTGCCAGGGGTGGACAGGGAGGGTGGACATCTGTTCCTCAGGGCGTCCCCCACTCACTCCTGCTGAGGAGCCCCCCTGCAGCACTCCCAGCTGCCCTGGCTCCAGGAGGGGCCCAGAGCCGCAGACCCATCAACCAGTGGGCACCCCACCACCACCACGACTGGCTCAGGATGGGTATGTGACCCCAAGTGGCCCTGAGAGGCAGGCTAGCCCCTGCACTGGGACTGCGAGAAGAGGGCTCTCCCTAGCTGTACCCCCGCCTGGAAACCCCGAGGGGCTAATGGCCATCTTGCCTCCATGGTGGCCTGAGAATTTTGCCAACACAAAGGAAGGCTGAGGCCAGAGCTGGAGAGGCAGGATCCTGAGCAGATGGTCTGAGTACTCCCTCCATCCAAATCCCAGATCTGCCCTGTTTTTTCTATATGGAGCCAATATTCCCTTTGGGGCCACGGTCCCATTTGCATTGGGTGGTTGTTGCTGGCAACTCAGTCCTGGCTGATTCAGCAGGGTTCCCTGACACTCTCTCTGGGCCTTACTCACTATGCCCCGGGGGGAAGGAATGTTGGGACCCACTGCAGATCTGGAAGCTGGGGCTCAGAAAGAGCACAGGTCACATGGCCAGGTAATGTGGGATCCCAGAGCTCTGCATGACCCATCTCCCGCCCCCCACCTCATCAGGCATCAGGCCAGGCCACCTTCTGGCACCTGGAGCACCCCCTCAGCTGGCCAGGGGCCCGGTAAGCACAACACACATGGCTGCGCATGGAGTAGGGCCAATATCCCTCGGGGGCAGCATTGCCCAGAGGTTAGACTGTGGAGTTTGAGTCCTAAACCCAGCTCTGCTGCTTGTGCACCCTGTGACCTTGAGCGAGTCACTGAACTGACCTCCCAGGGGGTGGGGAGGATGAAATGTGCTCACACATGGATTCAGGGCTTAGAACAGGGCCTGGCACAAGGAAGAGCCAAATAAGCACAGCTATTGTTATCACAGCCTCTTGGCTGCATCAGTTCACACTTGCCCCCCAATCACAGGACACCTGCGTAAACCCTTCCCTGGATCCCACGTCCTGCCAGGGAAAGCCCAGGCAGTAAGGTCCTCTGGAAACTCGGACCATGACCCCACCACTGCCTGCCATTTGCCCTGCATTCCAGAGACACCCAAACACCCCACATTCCTAGAGGGCACCATGCTGTTTTGTCTGCATGCCTTTTCATTTGCCAGTCCTTCCACCCTGGAGCACCCTTCCTGGACTTCCAGGCCCTGCCCCCCAGGTACTCTCCTGCCCTGTGCCCTGCTCCGCCTCTGTGAGGGCACATCTGGCTCTGAGGCATGCTCTGCCATGTCTCTGTGCCTCGGGGCAGGGCTGGCTCAGAGTCCCCGCTGGTCCACGGCACCCAGCCCAGGGCCTGGCTTGGAGGTGGGCTTCCCATGCTAGCTTGTCAAATAACTTGAGGGACAAGATCATAAAAACAGCTTGGAGCTGACAAGAAGCAACATAAAATGACTGAGATTTAACGTCTTTCTAGGAAATATCCCTCCCAGGAGATGATTTCTGTGTGTTGCTGATAAAAATAGGGTGTTTCCTCAATGTTTGTGAGGGGCCCAGAGGGGCTTTCTTAAAGTGTAATTTAAGATGTAGCTGATGGAAAGGAAGCTGAGATGCTGGAAATGGCAGATCATCTGTCAGGAGGCAGTTCTGTGATGACTCGGGCTTGTGATGGTTGATCACTAGACCACCAGCCCACGCCATTACCCCACCCCTAGCACACAGTAGGTGTTCAGTAGGGGAAGGGAGGAAGAAAATAACAGAGTGGGAATTAGGGGGTAATAACGTTGACCCTTGGCCTTGGCCAGTGCTTTCTGATTTGTGGGTCATTTTCACCCATATATTCTCACTCAAATCAATTGAGACCAGAACAGGGGTTATTCAGCCCACCTGCCTGATAAAATTGATGCTCTGGAACCAACTCAGGCCAAGTTCAGAGTAAAGGGGGGATTTGGAGCCACAAAACTGAAGGAAGGGCTGCACAGACAGACCCTAGGCAGGTGGGATCCAGGGCGGCTCTGGGCTCAGCAGCGTGAGACCCGGGACCTCCTCTTCACAAGGCTCCACGCGGGTGCCAGTCCTCCAATGGCACCACCTCTGGGTACAGGTGCCACATACACACAGGATGCCCAGTTAAGCTTGAACTTCACATAAACCACAATACGATTGCTTGATATATGTCCCAAAGATGCCTCCCATGAAATCTGGCTCTTTTGCCAAAGTAGTCTTGGCACCATGTCAGGTGGGCATGGCTGCGGGAAACCAGACACTCTGACTCTGCCAGAGCCTGGGGGAGATGTCTATCTCAGGGGAGTCACACTGCAGCTTTCTGGGAGCTGGAGTGGCTGCCCAAGTCTTCAGAAGAACATCAACTAGAATATTCTGGCATCTGAAAAGGTAAAACCCCTCATACTGTGAGTCAGCATGGGCTCTGCTGGCAATCATAGGGGAGCACATCCCAGCTCTGGTCCATACAGGCTGTGTGACTAGGGCAGGCTGCTCAGTCTCTCTGGGCCTCCATTTCCTTATCTGCAAACTGGGGTGAACCACCTGAAGTTCTCAGGACTGTGAGGATGTAAGAGCACCACACAGTAAGTAAACATTAGTTCTGGTAAACGGTGGTGTCTGCCTGCTACCCAGAGTTCCCTTCTCTACAGGAGAGTAACAGCCCTGGGATCTGCCAGGCCCGTCCTCCCCACTCCCAGGCCAGGTGGCACAGAGGGGGCAGATCTCACACCGGTGGGAGGGGCGTCTTGACCTAGGTCTGACCAATCAGAACACTGTCTTATCCCGGCTACAGTGATTGGCTCAGGGATGGGCACATGACCCACACCAGCCAAGCCAAGCCAAGGGGACTCTGCTGCACCCTGGAGTAGCTGCTAAAGGAAAGGAGTCTTCTCCTTTGCTGAGAGAGCAGGCAGTGCACCAGCCCTGACCCTGGAAGAGGGCTGCCAGGGATGGAGGTGGGTACAGGGGGCACATTGTCTGGTGGCATCTTTCAGGATTCTGGATCAAGCTGGACCTGAAGCCAGAGACCACCCCTCAGCTTTCAGGAAAATAAATGATAAATCCCTTCACCATTTGGAGGGTTCCTGGCCCGTGTAACTGAGAGTCCTGCCTGACTCATGACTAACTGGTGTCTGGTTTGTCAACCTGTGGCCTGAGAATCTCTGGTGACTCACCCTTCACCCTTCCCAGCATCTAACATCCCGTTTCCATGGAAATGGATATGAGCAGTTATCCTCACTCTCCCCCTCTACTCTATATGCAAATGAGAAAACCATCCACACCAAGGTTCCCACTGGAACCTTCCCAGGTCTACACCCACCCAACAGCCAGTTCAGCTTAAAGAAAATGGCCCCAGATACCCTCTCTCCAGTGCCTGCACACAACAAATAGGAAAAAACTTGTCATGGAGCCTCCCCCTCCCTGATGGCCCAGGGCCAGGCTCTGGGGACTCCAGGATGGTGACTCAGCCTCAGCCCGGCCTTCAGAGTACCCAGTCTTCAGAGCCACCAGATCTCTAGAGCCCAGGGTAAATCAGGCTGTAAAGTCACTGACAGCCAGGGCTCTGCTGACACGTGGCATGCTTCCTGACCCACAGATAATGCACAGAGAACCATGCAGGAGGGAGGCCAGCTCCCAAGGTCTCCGCAAACAGCCCCAGTGATGACCCTCTGATGCCCATAACCATGGTCCACTGGCAAACTTGGGCCTCTGCAGGGCTTGCACAGGTGAGTGTGGGACTTCAGATGTCTCAACAGATCACGCACCCTGCCCGGTCAGCCCAGACAGAGCTCCCAAAGCTCTGATTAGTGCTTGGACACATGGCAGGGCCACAGCTTTAGCCAAGGGAGATGAAGAAACTCAGGCCCTAGGAGAGAAAAATGTGGCAGACTGAGAGTTGCTCACCCAATATGCATTCTCTCTTTTTCCAATCTTGCCTAACCCCAGGGAGCAATTCTTGGGTGATTGCAACTAATTCAATGATGTTTTCTATTTTCCTAGCTTCCCTCGAGCTAAGAATGGCCACAAGACCCAGGTCTGGCCAAGTGTGCAGGAACAGGGAAAGGACCTAGGAAAGAAAACGTTCTTTCCCTGATCTAAGTAGACAGGCCCAGCTGGCAGAGCCCTGTCTGCCTTCATCCCTCCTTCCTTCAGTGCAGACACGACACCCACAGCATCAGCAGCTCCCCTGTGACCATGAAAGAAAGGCCTGGAAAATCACAAGGATGCCAGTCCCCACATCACAGAGCCATCACCAGTAACCACTGACCTCAGAACCTCATCTTGGGAAAAGCACCCCAGGATTTGCTTGAGCCATTGCTCATCAAGTTATCTGTTACTTGTAGCCAAATGCATTCCTGATGAATATACCCAGCAAGTTACACAGAACCAGGACTCAACCCCACCCCACCGAGCCAAGCAACCTGGGTTCGACTCCTGGCTCTGCTCCTCACCAGCCCAGACCTCAGGCAGGTTCCCCCCGCCCCGTCACCATGCCTCATCTGTGAAATGGAACTGACCACAGTTCCTTCCTCACAGAGTTAGTCCGAAGATTAAACCAGATAATGCACAGCATCAGGCCCACGCTGAGTACTCAGCACACAGTAGATGGTCTTATTTTTATCACACCCCGTGATGATGCCTAAGAGGATGCAATTCCCTTTGCTTTTTAAAGTTCCCCTTATGGGGCACTTTGGACAAAAGGAACCCTCAGCAAGCAACCTCACAGAGGATGTGCTTGCCTGATCTTTTTTTTTTTTTTTTGAGAGGGCATCTCTCATATTTATTGATCAAATGGTTGTTAACAACAATAAAATTCTGTATAGGGGGTTCAATGCTCAATGCACAATCATTAATCCATCTCAAGCCTAATTCTCATCAATCTCCAATCTTCTGAAGCATAACGAACAAGTTCTTACATGGTGAACGAATTCTTACATAGTGAATAAGTTCTTACATGGTGAACAGTGCAAGGGCAGTCATCACAGAAACTTTCGGTTTTGATCACGCATTATGAACTATAAACAATCAGGTCAAATATGAATATTCATTTGATTTTTATACTTGATTTATATGTGGATCCCACATTCCTCCCTTATTATTATTATTTTTTTTATTTTTAATAAAATGCTGAAGTGGTAGGTAGATGCAAGATAAAGGTAGAAAACATAGTTTAGTGCTGTAAGAGAGCAATTGTAGATGATCAGGTGTGTGCTTGTAGACTATGTGCTAATCCGAGCTAGACAAGGGCAATAAAACATCCACGGATGCAGAAGCTTTCTCTCAAAACGGGGGGGTGAGGATCTAAGCTTCACCACTGTTCCCGATTTCTCACCTGATGGCCCCCCTGCGACTGTGCCTGCCTTAGGTTGTTCCTCCCTTGAGGAATCTTACCCGTCTCTGGCTAACCAGTCATCTTCTGGTTGCCTGATCTTTTTATAAAGCTCTGGTCTGGAGCTAAGGAACAATTCTCGTTTCCCAAGAGCCTGTAAGAGTCAAGCTACTCTCCCCCGTGCGCGCTCAGGAGATGTCTCAAGATATGATGAACCTTGGCCCAGCCTCTCCTTCCCACTCCCTGGCCGAGGTGCTGAATTACTGACTGACGTTGCTGCTATTTGCGTTAATATTATTCATGATGATAGAAGTTCTTACAAGGAGCCTCCGCTGTTCATGACAGTATGTCTACATGCCATGAGAATTAACTCAGATTCTGAACACAGATCAGAGATGGAACCTTCTCCCATGTTTCTTTCCCTCATACTTTCCAGAAGTGGGAATCATGGTCTCCATTTGAGGCGCTCCTGATGAGGACCATCATGAGGGTCAAATGAACTAGACTCCCTGCGTCAGGGCTACCTAGGCTTTGGTTAGAATGCAGATTCTTAGGCCCTCCGTACCTGCTGGGTTGGATCCATGCGGTGAGGCCCAGAAATCCGCATTTCGATGTGTGCTCCGGCGCTCCAGTCACTCCTCACATTTGGAGGAGCACTGAGAAGGGTGTGAGGCTGCCCACTCCCGATCTGCTCACACTCGGCCCTCGGCTGCTCCGTTTCCCATACGGGACCCTCTCTGGGATGCTAGCACAGGTGGAAGCTTCCAGGGGCTTTGCAGCTCAAGGTGGTTCCTGTGACCTGTCCTGGCCCCGTCCTTGGGAAGGCTCTGGCTCAGCCTCATCCTGGCAAGGTCCTTGCAACCCAGCACTCAAGCCCTGCCTCACCCCAGAGACCTGTCTTTGGAAGTCTGAGGAAAGCTTTTGACAGAGGCACCCAGGCTCCTCCCCAAAGCTGGCAAGGGCCATTTCATGATTTTGGTCAGGGGAGAGGGTAGAATTACCTGCATGATGCTCCAAGGAAGATAAAGAACGTAAAGAATATCTCAAGGTCAACAAGAATGTCACTGAGTATTTCATGACCTCCGAATGGACAGAGGCAGAAAAGTGTAGCTTAAGTAAGAGAGTGGGGTGGGTTTCAACTATTACCCCGTGGTTACCCGGCTCTGTCACACACTGGAAGACAGCCTCACTCTCCTGGGCGATCAAGCAGAGGAAGTGAATGTAAGCAGTGAATCAGGACTCTGAGAGATTGTTGTAAGATGAAATTAATAGCAATAAAATCAGCCTTTGGTATTCGTGGGTTAAAAACAAAATCAACTGTGTTTAGTTCCAGGATGGGAGAGACTTGGCTTGGAGGGTGAACACAACCTGGGGGTGGCAGGAAGCACAGCCCCTCAATAGGTCACCACAATCCTTCATGGCATGGGGACAAGGGCGGCCCATTCTTCTGGTCCCACAAGTCATCATCGGGAGGTTGGGGTCCTGCTCCCCAGCCAGGGATCCAGACAGCCTGAAGTAAGTCCAGCAGATGAAGCCACCTCACCTGTCCTCTGACAAATGGTGGGAGGTGTTGAAGACATTTCATGTGGACAAAGGGAGACTCAGGGAGGAAAGGAGCCCCTCCAGCAAGCCCTGGGCCCCTCCATGTGATCAGGCCCCTCTGCCTCTCTCTAGCTTCACCTCTCAGCACCCACCCATCCCAGGATCCCTGGGCTCCAACATTCCCCACCATCCCCTCTGCATGCTGCCCCCTCTACCTGAGACACCCTTTCCCACCCTCTGGCCTGCTCAGCTTTTACCCCCAGGCCTCTTTCCCTCAGGGAGGCATACACTGCCCCTGCCCCCAATAAACCAGGTCCGTATTCCATGACCTCTTGGTCCTCTATACTTCTCTGCAATAGCATTGATTTAGAATTTATTTAGGATTTCATTATCTGTTTTATTTCTGTTTTCTAAACCATGAGCCCCAGGAGATCACATGACTTGTTCATCTCAAGTCCCCAGCACCCAGCGCAAGGCTTGGCATGTAGCAGGTGCTCAATAAATGCTGATATTGTGAATGAATGTTCCCATCAGGTGGAAGCTACCAGAAGACAAATTTCCACTCAGTGAAAGAAAGAACTTCCTAGCACATTAGGGTGTCCCGATTTGGGACCGGCTGCCTTGTGAGTTCCCCAAATGGCGGCATGCGAGCAGAGGCTCACCGGATGTGGAGATAAAGGCTCTGACCTCTAAGAAACCTTCCAGTGTGGAGGTTCTGTCTCCTCCACAGCTTAAACAAGGAGCCAGTAATTTGGGGTAGGGGAGGAGCAGGAAGGAAGAAAACATACTTGGTGTGTCAGGCCCGTTACTTGGGAAACAGAACATTTATAGCACCAAGCCCGGGTGGGGCTGGGTGGGGGCTGGGCTCTGGAGCCTTGTTTTGTGGCTTCCCATCCTGCCCTCGGCACCCACGCCATCCCTAGGTACCAAGGACAGGGGGACCTTGAGGACCAGGTAGGTATGAGTCACCTGAGTGTATTCTTCACTCTGGCAAAAAAGTCTGTTGAACCTGCCCCCAGCCAGGACCAGACACATAATTTGTGGGGCCCAGTGTAAACGAACATGCAGGGCCCCTGGTTCAGGTCATGCTCTGGGTTTCAAAATGAGCATTAAGTCAAGCGTGGAGCTCTGTGCAACTGCACATGCACCAGCCAGCCTCACTCACCTCCAGGGGAACCCGGGGACCCCACCCCATTCTGCCCTCACCCCAGGGACCAAGGGAAGATATGAAACTGGGACCTCGCCACATGCTGAAGCCAGGGTGGCCCCTCACTCTGCTCAAAGTAGATCCTCATTGTCTTTATAATTAAGAGCAGACAGGAAGACCACTGAGCAATAGAGGAGACTGGTGAAGGCAAAAGGGCAGGGCGGGGGCACTTTAGGGGCAATGAGTGGGGCCAGGAAAGCAGCTGACTTCCCCGAAACAGGAGTCAAGAAAAATTACCGCAAAACTTGGACATAAGGCAAAGGGACGGCAGTATTTCTCCCTCTGTCATTTTGGAGCAATATCTAACAGACCCATCTAGGGATTACTTTATTACCTAGGGGAATATACTCTTATTTGATTCACTATTTATTGTTAATTAAAGGTTTGACTGCTGTGAAACTGCATGTTAACATTTAGATTTTTGTGAGTGATTTCTGCCCAATAGAAAGGAAACCCCAAAGGTTATGATTTTATGACCCTGCAGGTCATTAACCAGCTTTGAGACCAACCTAACCTCTCTCATTCCCTCCGTTCTTTCTCCAACACCTGTTCTCCTAATTTGCTGATTACCATCCTGCTGGTTCCTCACTAATGAGCTGAATATATCTGGGGTACCCGTTCCTTCTAAGATTTGTGTAAGGGTCCTTTTCTTTTTTTCACCTTTTTGGAAATTATACTTTGACTTCAGGATTAGGAAAGGATTTTTAAGAAGCCTAATTAGTCTCCATAAGGAAGTTGAGTGAATATTGCATCCATAAAATAAGAACAGGCCCAAGCTGCTCTGAAAAGTAAGAAATCCAAGAACAAGAAGGGATCCGGGGAATTCACAGGATGCAGAGGAGATGACCAATTCCAACAGCGGCAGCAAACAGAGCAAAGGACATTGTTAGTGATTCAAAGGACCTAATCAAGAAATTCTCTCCTAGTGCAGATGAAATCTGTGACAGAAAAAGGAACGATGTAGAGAACAGACAGAGGAGGGAAATATCCATCTAATAGGAATTCTAGGAATGAGCAGAGAAAAATGGACAATAACCAAAGAATAAAAGAATATCCTCCCGATCTGAAGAATACCCTAGTCTTGAGTTCTAAAAGGCCCCATAGGGAGCAATCTTACACCCAGACCTCCCCTAGTCAACTGCCTGAATTTCTAAGGTGAGGAGAAAACCCCACCAGCTTCTAACGAGGAAAAAGCAGGTTGTCTCCCAAGAAGGAAGAATCTGATCTGTGCCGGGCCCCCTGCAATACTACACTGTGGATTTGGGTGGTGCTATAGGCAGGGCTTTGAGGGAGGAAAATGATGACTCTAGAACTGTGTAGACAAAAGCTGTCCTTCACACCCAAAGATCAAAGGCATTTATGTCAGCACAGGCAAGACTGAAAAACGACACTACTCATACACTTTTTCTTAAAACAAAAAAACAAAACAAAACAAAACCTACTTAAAGATGTCCTCCAGCCAAACGCATAATAAGAATGAGAATCAAGAACTGACAAAGGCGTGACAGTGTTCACAAGAAACCATATGAATCTATACCTTCTAAGCAGGTCTAAAGAATGGCTGACAGTGTGACTGACTACAGTTCTTAGGAAAGGATGCTTGGAAGAGGTGTAACATTTTTTAAACACTAGTGGACAAATCATTTCACTTCAGAACATGTCTGTGGAATTGAGACATGGTGGTCCTGATTCCCCATCTCAGCCATGCATCTATCCAACCCTTTCTGCCCCTTCTCAATGGCATCTGACACACACACGTGTGAACACATGCACACTCACATAGACACACATGCACACTGATACATTCGCACACACAGGCCTCCCGCCTTTTTCTCTCCCCCTTCTCACCTCTGCCAAATTAAACGTGCTCATCCTTCAGTGCCCAGTGCCTGTTTGTGTGTTACCTCCTCAGGAAAGTCCTCAAGTACCCGAGCTTCCAGCCTGGCCCAGAGATGTCTGAGCCACAACCCTTTGCCCAGAGCCCTCGTCTCAGTGTGTGTGACATGTCCTGTGTCTGGGTTTTCTGAGCCCATGTCCCTCATGTAGGACAGTGCTGACACTCAGCAGGAGCTCATCCCACCCCTGGCTGCTGGATGAATGCATGGATGGACCACTAGCCTGGTCCCACCCAGGCAAGCAGGAACAAGGCACAGAGCAGGCCCCAAGGCCTCCTGATGAGCTAAGTTGCGACCTGGCCTCTCTCTGATCATAGCTGTGTCTTAGCAGAAGTAAGCACAGTTTGGGGTCAGACAGCACTTGAGTCTGTGCTGTACCTCGGACCTGATGAGTGATCTAGGATAATAACAAAAATAGCTAGCATTTTTATTGGGTGCTCATTTTGATGCACCTATAATAATTAACCCCATTTTAAAGATGAGGAAACTGAGGCTTAGAGAGGTTAAGTGGCTTTCTCAAGGTCAGTTAGTGTAAAACAGACCCAGTGTCAGCAGACAGTGCAGGAGGACACACCACCCACCGGAGTGCGGAGGAGGGAATGTCTGTCTGGGCTGCTCGGCAGAGGCATCGTTCCTCCCGCCCCAAGGGTCCACGAGCGCCGTGTGCACTACCACACAGCTTCGTGATTATCACCAAGAAGGCCTACAATCATTTAAATCATGTTTGGTGTACACCAGAGGCTAAGACCCATCTGGTGTACACTACATACCCTGCCATGACAATGAAGAAATCCAGTCGGTTCCATGTGTCCCCAAGGTAGCATTTCTTGCCAAAAATGCCCAGGGCCACCATCTTGAGCACCATCTCCATGGCAAAGAAGACGAAGATGAAGTCATCAAAGACCTGCAAGGGCAAGAGGAGGGCAAGAAACAGGGGCGGAGTGAAGTTCCAGGGCAGGACCTGGGGCCGGAGCCACAGCGTGAGGCAGGGGCGCGGGCGTGGGCGCGAGGGCCTGGGAGAGACCCGGAGACTTCCTTCGGCAGGAGGAGAACCTCAGAGATCCTGATCCAATGCAGTCATCTCACAGCTGAGGACACTGGGGCCCAGAGAGGAGAATGGACTTGACCAAGGTCATACAGCCCATTGTGTTTGTTCCCTAAAACAGGCGTACTGACAAGGGAGCCACATGGGGGCGGGGCTAAGTGCTCTCCCCAGCAATTGCCGAGCACCGAGCAAGACACTTGACCTGCATTCTCTTTTCTAATTCTCGCAATAACCCTACAGATAGCCCCATTTCACAGGCAAGGAAACAGACTCAGAGAGGTTAAGGGGCTTGCCTCAGGTCGCACAGAAGTTAAGTGGCAGAACCAGAACTGAAGTCCAGGTCTATCTGACTCCAGTGCCCTATGGAAGGCATTTTCTCAAAACAGGCCTGACACCACTAGCCCCCCGTGCCCCCAACCACAGAGCTCAGTGGTTCTTCTGCTCACAAAGGGGGCCCCAGTGTGGCCTAACCATGGGCTCAGGGGAACGTGCATGTATATACGTCCTCGGGTGAGGACAGGGCCTGGGGGCACTTCTCTGTTCAAGGATCATGAGGGCACCAGTCAATTCAATTCAACAAATAGGTGCTGAGACAGAGGCTGGTCAGGGACACGCAGTGAGTCCTTCGTGAACTCACCACCTATTCAGGAAGCCAGCCAGGTACCAGCTGAAGCTAATCGGTTCCAACTCCACCCAGGAGCTGAGGCTGGCAGAGCGGCTTGTTACCCACTCAGACCCCAGACCCATCCCAGAGATTCTGACTCAGCAGGTTTGGGACAGACCAGGTGGCGGGATCTTTAACCAATGCCCCGGGGGATTCTGAGGCCCTGAGCTGCGTGGGAACTGCTGAGGCCTGTGGAAACACAGGAGGCAGAGGGCAATTCCTCCTGGAGGGAACCTGGCTCTCCCAGGGAGATGGCACTGTTTCCACATCTGTAAAATGGGTATAACCCTAACACCCTGCACTTCCAGTAGACGTGCACTGCACTGGGTCACGCAGATACCAAAGGTTAGGTCCCCCACCTGGGACCGTGGAGATGGAAACAGGAGAGGCTCTGCAGGTCTGCTCCTAAAGGGCAGGGAGAGCAAGTCAGGAGCAGGGCCTTTACTCCCAGAGCCCTGGGGAGCGAGGGGCAGGCTTTAGGCAGAGGAGTGCCAGGGTCACTTGTGCTCTACTGGCACAGGGGTGGGGAGGGAGGCCTCACCTGCAGAATCTTGCAGCGGTCCGACAGGCAGTCCATGTCATCGCACGGCTGGTACATGCCAAGTGTCACGCAGTTCAGCAGGATCACCAGCATGCTGACACACTCAAACCACGTGCACACCAAGTTAAGGACAAACGGTAGGCGGGGCTGTGGCCTTGAGCATTTGAGTGCGCCCTGGAATGATATATGCCCACCCACCAGAAACACAGACAAACACGCATTCCCCTCCAGGTGCCTTCCCCGAATGGGTCTATGCCCAAGTTTTCAAAGCCACTAGAGAACATGAAGCCAGCCTACTCGCCTCACAACAGACATGGCTGCCCATGCCAGGCCCACCAGAGACCCCACAACCCACAAAGCCTGCCAGAACCCCCTTGCACCTCCTTGCCCCAGCCTGAGAGTTCCTCTCTGGCCCAGGAAGGGAGAGGTCTGCAGAGGCCCAGCTGGCAGTCCATTCATTTCTGGACTATCTATCTTTGCCCCTCCACCTCCTACCACCTCCCTCTGTCACTGCCTCCCTTCTCTGCCCATGTCTCCCCTCCCCTGACACATGCCCCCTCTGACTCTGCCAAGGTTTGGAGTTGGCACCTTCAGAGGGCCCGTCCAGTGTGTGTAACTGGCTGGACGCCCCTAAGCTGTCCCATAGCCGGGGTTAGAACTCATTGCCAGACTCCAGAATGCCTGTGCCTAGGTCCTGCCCGGCCCCTGCACAGAGCCGGGTGGGGCTCAGCCTCCACAGGTCTGGCCAGGCAGAAAGTCTCCTGCAGCCACCAGCTTTGGGCAGAGCCTCTGGGGCAGGTGCTTGGGTCCAGGAAGAGAGGGCTCCCCCTGCTCCCCATCCCTGCCCCCACAGGCTGCTCTCCTCATGAACACCCTGCTCCTTCCTGACCGACTTCTGCCCAGGCTTAGAACACAGCCCACTGCTGTCTGGTCCCACCATTCTCAATCCACCTAGAGCCATAGAAGAGGCCACAGGGGCTTCAGGGCCCAGGTCACTCACAGCCCCCACCGCTTTTACACAGATGAGAAAGCTGAGGCGTGGTCAAATCCCCCAAAATGCTGCCCACCTTGACAGAGTCCCGGGTCCTCAGAAAATCTGAGTTGGAGAGAGGGTGACCCAAATGGACTGAGGCAGGTTCTGTAAGAGCGGGGTGCTGAAAGACTCACCATACACTGCGTACGCGTCTCCCCTTCCTGCGCCCGAGATCGCAGTAGGGAACAGGAGAGCAATGCTGGTGCTGTACGGGCAGGAAACCAGGGGCCTGCGTTTGAACTCCAGCCGCAGCCCTGACTGGCTCTGGGGTCTCAGGCAAGCTGCTTCCATCTCTGAATCTCTGCAAGCTCCCAAGTGGAGGACCAGGAGCCTCCTCGCTGGCCCCACCGGGTCTGCTCTGGCCCCTCAGGTCCACCCTCCCGGCAGCAGCACTGAGCTGTTGACAAGATGAGTGAGATCACCACCCACCCCTGCTCAAACCCTGCCCTGGTCCCCTGTCTCTCTCTGCATAAACCTCAAAGCTGTCTCTGCGGTCCGCAAGGCCCCACCTCCCAGCCCCAACATCGCATGTCCTGCCCTCGCCCTCGCTCCTTCCCCTCCGGCCTCACAGGCCTCTGGCTGCTCCTCAGACACACCGGGCACATGCACCCCCAGGGCTTTTGCACATGCTGTTCCCTACCTAGGAGACTTCTCAAGAACCTCAAGGGCTGCTCTTTCTGACTCTGCAGCTTCACTGTGACCGTCCCTGAGAAGTCCCCACCCAACTTCTCCACCCCGACCCCCACCTCTCCCAGCTTTACGGTCTTCTGGGCACTTGGGCCCTCAAGCTGTTTGGTTGACATGCCTCTTGTCTTCATCCACAGCTAGAAGCTACTGCCAAGGGGACAGGGGCTTTGCGTTCACAGCTCTAACACCGAGAGGCATCTAGTAGGAACCCAATAAACATTACACGAATAAGTAAATCTCTGTGGGCCCTGCCCACTCTGACACGCAGCGATTCTTGAGTGTCTCCAAATGAGACCCCGGCCCTTCAGTACAAAGCCCTTGCTCTACGCTCAGACGTAGCCGCACCAGCCAGACCCTCACCAGACCCCACCCAGCGGCGGGTGAGCACCTCTTGCCTCCTAGGAAACTGACCTGGTTTCCCTGGCAACAGCCTCCCTCTCATGCCCAGGCCCTGGCTCACCTTGGATGCTGCCTTCCTTCCAGCCTCCCCAGACCCTCCTCACCCAGCCCTGCTCCTTCCTGCCCCGCAACCCCGCTGCCACTCTCCCGCCACAGCCTGTAATTAATTCCAGTTGCTGCCAGGGCCCCCTTCTAGCCTGAGCATCGCTGCAACAGCAGCTTCATCATTAATTAACTTTTTGAAGTTCACACGTTCTAATTACCAGCGAATGTCCCCCACCCCCCTTGCCTTTTCCCCCTGCCTGTCAGGCTCTTTCTCCTGCCAGCTGTCTCCTCTACTCCTCTGCCCTTCCTGCCAGTTTCGGTTCAAAGTGCACTTAGCACGTGTTTCCCAGGAGCTTGGCACCCCATTTCTTCCTCACCAGGGCTCTGAGCAGTGGAGGTCAGCAGGCCCATGTTACAGATGAAGAAAACTGAGGCTCAGAGAAACTAGGGGAACCTCCTCGGTCACGCAGCTGGGAAGTACCAGAGCCGATATTCACACCAGGCCTGCTGGGCTCCAGGGTCAGCGCTCTCTGTGGCTCACGGCCTGTCCCTGCCTGTGACTTCCCCCTCCTTCCCCTGAAGCCCCAGCCTACCCTCACCCTCAGCACCTTTCACCTGGACCCTGCACAGCCCCCTCCCCTGGCCCCCAAGCTCTGGTCTTTACCCCTTCAGTCTGCCCCACACACTTGCTGTGTGCCCAACACTGTCTTAACACTCTGCGGATGTTACCTCGTTTAATCCTCACAGTGCTGTATAAGTTCCATGTACAAATGAAGAAAGTGAGACCCCGAGGGGAACATGATTCGTCCAAGGTTACCAACTGGAAAAAGGCAGAGCTGAGATACAAAAACAGAGCCTGCTTTTCTTGCCCCCAAGCCACTTGCCACTGACAGATTAATCTGCCTGAAGCACAACTCTGATTATGCCTCGCCTCTGCTCAAAAACCTTCCATGGCTCCCCATCACCTTCCCAAACCTGACATCCAAGGTCTCCAGCACACTGACTTCAGTGACCTCTTCTGGCCTCATCTCCCACTGGCCTTGGCACACACTGAACTTCTTGCTGTCCCCAAGCATACCCTTCCATGCAGTTCCTTCTACCATCTCTACCAAACTCTTACTCATCCTTCACAACCCAGTTCATTTGTCACTTCTTCTGAAGCTTCCTCTGAAGCTCCTTCCCCCATTTACCAGCTTCCTCTCTGGAAGTACTCCCTCTGCACCTAGTCTAGCTCCCTCCTATCACAGTGATGAACTGGGCAGTAACCGTGACTACAGCAAGCCAGGTCCCCGGGGACACAGCCCTGGCTCTAACACAGCCCACTGGGGACAGATGGGGAAAACAGGCCTGGAGAGCTGGAGTGACCTGCCAAAGGTCACAGTCAGTGAGCTGCCCAAACGGTTCTGTGGTTCCTGCAGCCGGTGGGTGGCGCTGCGAGTTGCTCACCCAGCTCTCCTGCGGCACTGAATCCCTCAAGGGCGCAGATGGAGCGGCTTTCACCTCTAGATTGCTCAGCTACAGACACCCAGAGACGGACTCAGCCCTGCCCCAAGGCACTCGGGGAAATCCCAGATGGCAGAGTCTGGGTCCTTTCCAGGAGCCTGTGAGGCTCAGAAGTCAGGCCAGAGCTGGCGTCGCTGCCTGCAGTTCCTGACACACTCCCCACTGGCCTGGGGATCAAAGGCACCAGCCCTCCCTGAAGCTGACCCAGGCCCCGTAGCAGGGGAACGGAGACTGTCAGAGGGAGTCAAGGTCTCGGCCGAGCCACTCCGTAGCCTGGCCCAAGGCCTGACGCCCCCACCATTAGTCGCAGGCACTGAAGAACTCTGTGATGAGGGCCAGGCGGAGCTCCAGGGAGCTGGGACAATCTGAGGGAGGGCAGAGGCCCAAGACGGTAGTACGGTAGTACGGGGCTTTCTGGGTCACAGGGCAGGCAAGTGCTTGAGTGCTGGCTCTGCGAGGGTGGGCACCCTTGGCTCTGCATTGTCTTTCAGAGAAACTCAGTCCCCCACCTGGCACCCAAGTCCCTGCGACTGGGACTCGCCACCTTGCCTGACTTGTCACGCAGACCCTCACTCTTGTCAGGGTCACAGACAACCGCACTGAGTCCTCAGAGAGCAACCGACCCAACCACCGATGGCACCCACAGAAACAGGGGCAGAGTCATCCGAGCAACATGGAGAGCCTGACACAAGACCCGCACCCACAAGGGCCCGGAGCCACAGCTGGGTTTCAGACCCACACCAAAACCCCGGTTCCCTGAATGCCCGGGCTGCACATGGGCAGCGCCCCTTCTGCACTGCCAAGTGCAGGCACTTGAAGCCGATTAGCTCCCCGATGGGCAGCCTTGGGCACCTTAGAGGAACAGAGACAGGGAACTAGGTCAGTGATGATACAGTCCATCATTTTCTCAGCAGGCCAGCTAGGGGAGAAAACCAATCCAAGGGTCCCAGGGGCTGCAGAGCCACCCCCACCACACTACCCGGCCAGGAGCTGGCCCACCCAACAGCCCCCACCGCACCCCACTGTTCTGCTCAGTACCTCCTACAGTCCCCTGTGGCCTCAGGGCCCAGGGTGAATTAATGAACATATATTGAGCACTTGCTGTGTGCCAGGCACTGGATGAACAACAGCAATAATGGTCAGAATGGCGAACATTTCTCAAGCATTCTTGAGCATCTGTCATGGAGCTTCCTCATCAAACAGCTGGTATCATCTCATTCAACCTACAGCAAGCAGGGGAGGCAGGAGCCCAGAGGCTCCGAGCCTGCGTGACTGTACAGGGACCAGGGTTTGTCATGTGGTGTGCCGCAGGGACAGCCCCTCACTTCGTCATCCTCCCACCTAGCAGGGTCTGGGGGCTCCCGTTCTTTGGCTTTTAAGGGGAAAAAAAAGCTGCCTCACCAGCAGAGGACGGAGAATCCTATACTGGTGTTGTCTGCTTAATAATCCCTTGAGTAGAGAGTGCGATGCTACCACATGCCCCTTCGACTGCCTTCTGACTGCTGAATCTTTACTCACAGCCTTTTAAAAAGAATCAATCAGTTCAGGCCTGGCAATGCAGAGTCGTCCCAAAACTTCAGCAAAGTTCCCCCAAACTGGCAGGTTACTATTGTGACCCCCATTTTACAGATAAGGAAACTGAGGCTCCGAGAGCTGGCCCTAGGGCTCCATCCACAGCTGCCAGGGGCATGCAGCTGGTATGCGGCAGGGGCAGGATTTGAACCCACCTCCTGCTGACTCCAAATGCCAGGTCCTCTGCCATGCACTCTGCCGACCCCAGGCACAGGGCTTGGCATACGAGGGACCGCCCACTGCCAGGAGTTCACTGGAATATTTGCTTTTTCCTTCTCATCCACATCGTCTCCTCCCAACTGGGCCCGGGTCAGGAAGCGGGGATGTCCCCCCACCATCCTGCTGTGGCTGGGCAGGAAGGACCTCTGTGCAGGAGCTAGTGGGGGGAGCCCCCAAAGGGCTCATGCTGGCTTCAAGGCCCCCACTCAGGAAGAAGTCAAGCTGGATCGGAACCAGAGCCATAACCATCCCACACCCCAGCTGCTGTCTTGAGGGGACTGGGGTATGAACTGGGGTAAAAGGTTACCAGAGAGGCTGCCATGCCAGGGGTCCCCTCACACCCAACCCTTCCCACAGGGCAGAGCGACCGGCTAATGCCCTCCCGGAGCCAGAGCCAGAGGCCTGCGCAGTTACCATGGTGACCACCACCCTCTGTCCTGCAGGCCCAGGGACGGTCCTGTTTTCTGTAATTCGCAGGCGCTAGGGGAGGGAGGGGGCAGGAGTCCTGGGTTTGGCTGAGGCAGCCAAGTTTGTTTTCACCTCTGTGAAATCTAAAGTCTGATCCATTTCCCAGGCTGCACCTCAACTGTCTAAATAAATCAAGTGGAGGAAGGGGGCTGGGCGCCGCATCCTCCTGAACCAGCAAAGCAGGCAAGGTGGGCCCCCCCATACAAGGGTCCCTCTCCAGTGGGTCCCTCCCCACTGGGCCCAAGGGAGCTCAGGCCTCGTCTTCACAGGCCGGGGCCTGAGGCTCCAGACCCTGGTCCTTGGTCCAGCTGTGTGCTCCTCTGAGGGCGGATCCACAAGTGTCCATGGAGCACCTGTTGCACACCTGGCCCGTGCACCTGTGTGCTCAGAGGAACGAGGCTTGCTCCTGCCCTGGAGATGAACCAGATGCCTGGGGTACCTCCTCGTCCTGGGACATGGCCAAGATGTGTGGCTACCATTCTGAATGTCAACTGTGCTCCACACCCTGGGCTTTAAAGAGGAAATCCATTCGTTAATTCCCTCATTAATTCATTCGACTTGTCTTTATAAACAACCACTCTGGCTGGGCAGCATCTATTAAAGCAAAACATAGGCCCATGTGGAACCCAGCAGTGCCACTCCTGGGTACAAACCCAGAGGAGGTCCTACATCAGTCCACAAAAAAGGCACATACCAGAATGTTCGTAGCTGTGTTACTCCTCACACCCCATGCTGGGAACAGCCTAAGTGTGCATCAACAGGAGAATGAGTTTGGTGGCATGATTTTGAGCCCCAGGGGCCATGGGGCCACATCTGAAGACATTTTTGGTTGTCACGGTTTGGGAAAGTGGGGCACTGGCATCTAAGGGGTAGAGACCGAGGATGCCGCTAACCTTCCTACAATGCACAGGACGGCCCCACCACGAAGAATAATCCAGCCCGAAACGTCAGTGGTGCCGAGGCGGAGGAACCAGTGGTGTAGCCATTCACTGGCACACTTCCCAGCAATGGAAAAAAACAGATACACGCAACAGCACGGAGGCAGCTCGCAGGCCCGACGCTGGGTGACAGAAGCCAGACACCAAAGAGCGAAAAGTGTATGAACGCAATTGTGTGAAGTGAAAAACCAGGCAGCTAAACTACAGTGAAGGAGGCCAGAACAGCAGTGACTTTGGGGGGACCATCCACCAGGGGTGGGGGACAAAGGCGCTCTGGGGGCAGGGAGGGTGGTCTCTTCATCTTCTGGAGATGTTCTTCTTGGCCTGAGTAGGGTCACAGGAGTTTCTTTATACGGAAAAATGCCTTGAGCTGGACACTAAGGTTTGTAAGATCTACCACATGTATGTTTCATGTCAATAAAAAGTATAACAAAAAATGCTGAAGGGCAACTGCTATAAGGAAAAATAAAAATGGAACAATTAAAAAAACACAAGCACTTGCTGGGGGGCTTCCCACTGTCACAGACCCCCACGGGAACCTCACGGCAGCCCTGCAAGGGAGGTGTGGCAACCCGACTGCATAGACTTGCCTGAGGCCACAGCCAGGATCTGACCCGCATGCCATCAGGTCTTCTGTTTGCTGAAGAGTTCCTTCCTTCCGCCCCTGCCCAGGGCAGCCGTGGGAGACAGGCATGGCAGATGCTATCACATCGACCTCACAGATATGAAAATGAAGGTCATTTCATTTCAGACACGGCAGGACCTCCCCAGGTGACACGTGTTCAGCTGGGACCGAAAGCTGCTCCATCAAGTGAAGAGACCGGCTGGACAGATGGACCTAGACAGCCCTCTGTTTACAAGCCCCCAGTGTGGGGAGCTCCTCGCGTGGCACAGCCCTGCCTGGGCTGATCGGTTCTGCTTTAAGCCATGGAGTCTCTGGGCTGAGATCCCTGAGGGGAGAGAGTGAACCCTCCCTTCTTTCCTATCCCTGCCCCCAACCCCACTTCTCAGAGTCCCCATAATTTAAGAACTCACTGAATTTGGCCAGTCTCTGATTCCCAGATGCCCAGTAGGCCCCAGTGCCCAGTACAGACAGCCGGAGTGGGGGAGGCAATGGTGAGGGAACAGGGGCTGCCAGCTTGGAAGAAAACCCAGGGCGGATGGTGCATGGGAAGGAAGCTCCTGCCAAGGAGACTCCAGATTCCGCCGCTTCAGCCACTGCTGACGAGAAGGGCAGGGCAGGCCCCTGGGAGCCGGGGTCCTGCCGTCTGTGGCCTAACCCAGCCTCAGAAGCCCACCCTCAAAGGAAGTGTGCCTATAGGGAGGCCTCCTGGAGTCCTGGGCAGGGGCTGGGCACCTCCCCTGGGTGGGCACCACCTTGCATGTCCCCCCTTACAGCAGCTATCAAGCTGGCATGTCCTGGCCTCTCACTCCCAACCAGGCTGCGTTCTCCAAAGGCAGAGTGTGTCCACCCCTCTCTCTGTGCCCAGAGGCCTGCTGAGCAGCTGCTCAGGGGGGTCTGCAGCCTCAGGAGGCAGTGAGGGCCCTTTCACTTGGAGGCATCAAGAAGGCTAAGGAGGTATTTCTTCCCTGGAGGAATCTGTGGCCTCTCTTCCCACCCTGAACACCCCCCTCCTCTCCTTTGCAACTTCCATCCCTGGCTCCTCATTTATTCAGCTCCCCTCTGCCCAGCCCACAGAGGCTCTGGGAACCCTGGGTGAAGATGTGCTCCCTACCCCCAGAAACCCTGAGTAACAAGAGACCCAGACAGAGAGGAGGATGAGGGCTGGATGAAAGGTGGTGACAGCCTCCCTCGGCCTCCTGGGGGCCCGCCCCCGGCACACGTGTGCACATTCACCTGTGCTCCACGGAGCCCTGCAGGCTTCAGGCCCCGCCCCCGGCCCACCAGGCCAGCAGTACTGGGCAGGGCCACCTCCCTCTCCTGCTCCAACAAAGGATCTTGTGCTTTTCTGCCCCTGGGGCAGCCCATGAGCCGCTTCTCAGAATAATATTTTAAATGCATATATTTTTTGATGCCTAGGAGTTGAAAGGAAGGAAGCCAGTTATGTTAAAATAGTTGTCAAAATATTTTTTAAAAAACAAATTTGTGATGGAGAACTATCTGTGCTTTGTTACCAACACAATGAATATCCTGAGCCAGTGGCGGGTCTGATCCTGTGTGTCTGAAGTGGTGACGAATGTCAGTGATATCTTGAGAGCCCTACACCCACAGAGATGCAACATGGGAGCATCAGTGGTTGCTACTGGTGACAGTCAGGACTGCCAGCAATCCCACCATGATTTGCACCTCCACTCAGAAAGAAATGCTAAATTTCATCAGACATCAGGGAAAACAAATGTGCAACTCGTCCCCATCCAAGCTCACAAACCCCAGGTAAAGACCCTTTTCTGGCAACTGTTCCTCTTGGGCCCTGGGGACACCACAAGACCCCAGGAGGTCCTCCTCCTCTCCATGGGCTCTGTCCCTTAAATGTTGGCCCTGCCAGTGCACTGGCCTGCCCTCTCCTCTCCCGGACCCCACACCCATCCCACAGCCTCACCTCTCGCATTCTGCAGGCTGGCCCAGTCCCCAGTCAGCCCCAGCTCCTGGCTCATGCGTGCTGAGCAGCAGGCCTCCCGGACACCGCCCTAGGATGTCTCTGAAACCTCAAATTCATCATGTCCAGAATGGGGTAGGGCATATTCTCCCCAGACCACCAAATCTCTGTGCCCCCCACCCATGTGAACGATGCTCCCAAACACCACCGATCCTGGAAGTTTTCCAGCCAAGAACCCTCCGGAGCCTCCCTGCCCCCCTGCTCATCCCCACAGCCATCTCAGAGAGCTGTCCATTCCAGCACTTAATTCCCTCCTCTCCAGCCACGCCTCAGCACCTCCCACCCACCCTCACGCCAAGCAGGTCTCACCCTGTCACTCTTGAATCTCTGAACGGCCTCTTCCTCCACCCTTGCCTCCTCTGGTAGGTCCTTTACAGGGCAGTCAAGGAGCCCTTTCAAAACCAAAAGCCTTCCGTGGATCCACACTGTCTTCCACAGTGATTCCCAGTTCCTCGGCTTAGCATTCAAGGCCTTTTGAGTAAGTGCCTTTGGCCAGCCTCATCTCTGTCCACACAGCCTCCAACTCCAAAGTTGCCAGCTAGGATGCACTTCATTGAAAGTTTAGCTGCACACCTTCTATGTGCAGGGCCGAGGGCCAAGTCCTAAAGATGAGACAGGCACTAATGGGACATGAAGCCTGTCCTCAAGGGGCTCACATTCGAGCAGAAGGTGAAGGTAATAGATAGACACAAAAGATCATGTAAGTAGTACAAGAGAGTGGTGGCCCCAACAAGGGGCTTGGCTGGGCACTGGGCAAATGGCAAGATGGATGAGAGATGGGGAAGGGGTGGTGATCAACAAGCATTTGCCAAACAAGTAAAGGGATGGATGAGTGAATGGGTCGATACATGGGTAGACAAGAGGTGGGGGTGAAGCCCGTGGTCAGTGGATGACAGATGGGTAGGTGGCTGGAAAGGTAGGTGGAAGAATGCATGAATGTGATGGTTTGGTAGATGGGTGGGTGGGCAGATGAATGGATGAAGAGATGGAAAGATAAATGGATGGATGGATGGATGGATGGATGGATGGATGGATGGATGGATGGATGGATGGATGGATGGATGGATGGGATAGACGATGGATGGACGGATAGACAGATGGATAGACAGACAGTTGGATGGATGGATGGATGGATGGATAGGTAGGTGGGTAGATGGGCAGATGAATGGATGAAGAGATGGAAAGATAAATAAATGGATGAATGCATGGATAGGTGGGTGGGCGGACAGGCAGATGGAAAGATGGGTGAAGTAAAGAAGGGTAGGTGGGGGGATGGGTGGGTATATGGATGGATGGGCACAGATGGATGGCTGGGTGTACGGGACGGTGGCTAGGAGTGTGACACTCAAAATGGCAGCTCTGTGATTCAAGCCCAGGTCTATGTGACCACTGGAAACCATTCAGGTTGGAAGGCAGCACTGGCTTCTCCTCCTCCTTCAGAGATTGCCACTCTCAGCCTCTGCCCTCCTCCCCACAGGCCTCAGCTCCATGACGCCCCCGCCTTCTCAGAGCTTCAAGAGCTCTCGGCGCCAGCACCGCTGGCGCTCAGGCCTGGGTACTCCTGCTATAGGAAGCTGCCGTTGCCCAGGAGGACATTTGGCCTTTATCTACCGGAAACCAGTAGCACACCCACCCTAGGCTGTGACAACCAAAAATGTCTCCAGACTTTGCCAAATGTCCCCTGGGGACAAAATCACCCCCAACTGAAAATCATGGACACAGTCCAACCCTCCCTCCCACCCCCACACACAGTTCTATGGATGAGAAAACCGAGACCCCGAGAGGAGAAGTGACCCGCCTGAGATCACCGAGCTTGCACTTGGCAGAGCCCAGACTGGACCTTGGGGAACAGTCAGTCCACAATCGTCTCCTTGCTGGACGCAGGGGTAGAGCTGGGAGCACCCCCACCACTCTCTGGGGGAAGTCAGGCAGAGCCTGTGGCCACCCTGCTCTCTCCACCTGCACCCCAGCCCTCTCCCTGCTGCCCAGCACCACAAGCCCTCACATTCGTCCAGCTTTCTCAGACAGATAGAAACTGTCACCCAGAGAGGTCATGTTGTTTGCTCGGAATCACACAGCAGTTAAGTGCCAGCATCAGGATTTGAACTCAGGGAGAGAAGAAGGCAACCAGAGGAAGAGGGCACAGATCCACAGGTGGATGGGGCCGTAAATGCGAAAGGCAGCCCCACAGGTGAGCTGGAGGGAGATTAGCAGGAAGACATTCTGGCTAATTAAAAAGATGTATTGATTTCTCTGGCAGGGAAACAAATGGGGCCGTTTGCCTCCCAACGGGACCCCGAGGCAGTCTGAGGGAGGCCGCAGGTCAAAGCGGGCTCTGACACAGAAGCTGAGGCCCAGGCAGGGTGGACGAGTAAAAACCCAATCACGTTGTAAATGCCCCAGGCGAGGGCTGACACTCATTAGCCAGCAGCCCTCTTTCTAATTCTCGGCTCTATGTCAATGACAACTAGGTTTCCTGTCAGGTTTCACAGAGCCGCACCGGGCTCTGGCCCAAGCTGCACGCGGCCACCACCAGGCCAGGCGGCCTGGACAAGCCCCTCATCACTCTGGGTCTCAACTGACTGGTGGGCAACCTCCAGTGCCGCCTGAGCCACTGGGCAGGAAAAAGGCACCCAGCACACAATGGGGCCTAGGGAAATGCCAGTGCCCTCTCCAGCCCAGTCTTCCTGTCCTCCAGGCCTTGGACCCCAAATGTCCTTGCGTGCTGAGCCCCAACTCCTCTCCTCTCCCAGCCTGCACTCCAGGCTGGCCCCGTGACCCTCGCTCGGCTCAGAGCCCTGAGCAGGCTGTTCCTTGGCTGGGGTGCCATCGCCCCCCGCTCTGTGTCTCCCCCGTCAGTCTCTCCTGCCCTGGCTCCGAGGCCACCTCCCCTGGACAGCTCCTGCAGCATCCCCGGTCAGGACAGGCTGGCCACTCCATCCTCCTGGTATGCCCGCAGCTCCCTGTGGGTCCCTCTGCCCAGCCCTTACCCATTCCACTTGGCAGGAGGGGCCCTGCCTCCCCCACAGGCTGGAGACACCTTCCCCACCTGGCCTGGTACACTGTGGCTCCCAGCAACATGGCTGAATGGTCCTGGGACCACCCCTGCTCCAGTCTAGAACAGTGGCCGACACATAGCTTGGCTTCAATAAACACTTGTTGAATGAATGAATCAATTAATCTATCAATCAATGTCTGTTGCAGGAGCCTCTTGCCTGCTATCCAGGCCTTAGTCTCTCTCCCTCAAGCATCCTCCACGCGGCCCCAGAAGCAACCATTCTAACAAATGAGTTTACCCACATCGCATCCCTGCTGGATCCCATTACCCACAAGATCAAGGGCAAGCTTTAACCTGGCACTCTATACCCTGCTATCTAGCCCCTGCCTCACACTGTTCCAGTCACCCTAAACTCCTCACTGTTCCCTACATAGTCCCCTCTGCCTGGAACACCATCCCTCAGCTGTTCTCCTGGAAAACCCCTACTCATGCAGCAAAACCCAGCCAAATGCCCCCTCCTTCAGGAAGGCTTCACTGATATCCCCAGGCTGGTTAGGAGCAGCTGTCTTTACCCAGAAATCCCCATGGGATGGTACCTGAGGCTGCCCTGAGGGTCAGGCTGCCCCTGGCCCAGCCAGGTTCCCCTGACTAGCTGTCCAGCCCACCCACCTGACCAATGAGAGTTCAGCATTACTCTGGCCACCATGAGCACCCTCAGGGCACAGCTTGATGCTGAGTTTTACTTCTGAGAAAAACAAACTTCTCTACACCAGATGGAGGGAAGGAGACAATTTCCTGGACATGTGTTGCCTCTTCCAGCAACACTTGCCATCCGTCTGGGCATTCCCATTAGGCCAGGGCTGAGGGAGGTGGGGACACCCTCCTCTGAAGACCCCCTTCCCGGCCATGAGCAGGCTGGGTGTGTGCAGCCCTGGCCTGGGAGTCAGGCATCCTGGGCAACTCAACGTGTGGCCGGCCATGCTCCCTTCCTGGACCTAGTCTACCAGCTACAGAATGAAGAGCGCACGAACGCCCACCCTGCCACCCCACAGGAGACAGTGAGAGAATCTGAGAGGCTGTGGTGGGTGGGAAAGAACTGCATGGACTAGAAGGTGATGAATGAGCCCGGCAGCACCAGGCCGGTGCTGGGCGCTCGAGAGTCACGGCCACCCTCACAGGCCTCAGGCCTGGTGGAGGAGAGAGACAAGCAACAAGCAATTCCCCTGAAGCAGGAGGAAACTTGTAGGATAGGGAAGGGCTGATAAAGGGGCTGAGGGGTCTAGAAGAAAAGGCTGGAATCCAGTAGCACTTTCTGTAGGCGGTGGCCAGGAAGCTGGGCCTGGGGGGCCGACCCAGCACAAGCAAAGGCGGGAAAGCAGGGGTGTCAAGGGAACATCGACAGCTTGTCTGGACTTCGGAACAGAGTGTGCAGGCAGGCAGGCAGGCAGCTGTAGGACCCCCAGGGTGGACCGCAGAAGGCCCCGAATCCAGGCTAAGGGAGGGAATGCTGGGTGACACAGAGCCACCAAAGGCACGTGAGTGGGGAAGGTGGAAGCAAGCAGGTGAGAGAAGACAGACGGGCCAGGGGGCTGGGAGACAGCAGCCCCTCCTGAGCATGAGCCTGGGGCAGATGACGAGCCCCTTCCACATGGCGGCCACCGGACCCCATGAGGAGGAAGGTGAGTGGGGAGGAGAGGGTGGGCCCAGGGGAGAGGCGATCCCTGAGGCCCCACAGCTCCGGGCTTCTGGCTGGGGGCTCCTGCACTGTACAGCAGAGGAGGGCGGTGGGCTAGCTCTCAGAGGGGCAGGGAGAACTCAAGCCCAGAAACAGCCCAGCCACAGGGAAAGGGCTGAGGAGGGGAGGGATGGAGGTAGATTAAGGGAGACTTGCTGATGGTCAGGAGCCCTCACAAGGGGCTTGAGGCCTTTATCCTGTGACTCAAGGCCCCGTCTGGTGCGGCAGGACTGAGGTAGCCTGCCCAGAGGCAGGGGGATGGACAAAATGACCAGAGAAGGAGCAGCAGGGTGACGGGAGGGAGAGAGGTTCCCCGCAGTGAACACCATAACCCTCCTCCACCTCGTTTAGGGCCTTCCGGGTTTTCTCCTCTTCTCGCTCCCCAGCCTCGTGCCTTCCCGCCCCCAGGAGCCAGCGCATTCCCACCCCACCAGCCTCCTACAGGCTCCCTCCCGGCAGCCCAGCCCAAAGGCCTCTCAGGCCATCATCAAAAACGCTGGCACCCAGCTCCCTGCCACCGGCAGGACCCTTGTCCTGTGCCTGGGCAATTTTGGCACGGCAGCCCAAGCCACCCCCAGGTCCCCATCAGCCTCGGGGTGTACAAAGCCACTGCTCGACACTAAGCAGTTTGCCCAGTCAGTGCTTGGCCTGGAATTCTCACGGGACCCCCTGACATTCCCAACTGGGGGTCACTATGGCCCCCATTTCACAGATGAGCAAACAAAGGCTCAGCCAAAGCAAACGCCCCTTGGTCAAGAAGCTGGGAGCAGGGCTTCATCTCCACTCAGGTGACCCCAGGGACCCTCTCCTGACTTGCACTCAGACCCTCCTCTCCAGGACCTGCCAGCACCCTGGGCCGCCGTCCTTCCTCACGCCATCCCGCAGGGCCCTCTCACGATGGTCTCCCAGGAGCCAGAGGGACCTTGCCCTGCACAAAATGGCCCCAGCTGTCCTCTGCATGTGTCTGGCACCAGGCACACAAATGAAGGCTTGTTGAATGATCTCAGGCAAGAGAAGCCATTCACCTCCTCGTCAAGCACTCTGACCCATCACAATGAACAGAGCAAGGCTTGGCACCATGGGGCTGTGATAGGACCGTGGGCCTGCCTCGTCCTGCCCATGGATGGGTGGGGTCAGAGGATTTGCAAGGCGGGGTCTCACCCAGGTGGGCTTCGGATGACAGTACCCACAGACCCCAGCTGTAGCAAGCAGAGGGCTGGAGCCAGGCAGGGGACCAGAACTGACACCAGGGGGCAGAGGGGCTGATGAGAGCCAGGACCCCTGCAGCCAGGGCAAGGGGCAGGGGAGCCCACCTGCAAGGAGCTCAGAGCCCAGTCCCTGCAGACTCCACAGAGATGCCACCCCAGAAGGGTGGGAAACAGTTCCCAGCCTCCTGCCCAGCCTCCCCATCCTGCAGTCAGGAAGACGAGGGTGAGAGGCAAGCATCTCCTGTCTCCCAGCCCAGGCCGGTGCCCTCCCTCCTGCCAGGCAGAGAGGCAGCCTTCACAGCCCACTAGCTCCCCACCATGCATGGCCAGTTCCCAGCAGAAGCGCTGGCTTGGCGCTGGCGGGAGCAGGGAGGCCAGAGCGTGCTGAAAGGGGAGGGGGCGGCCAGCTCTTCCAGGGGAAGGCCCCAGGCAGGCCAAGGAGAGGTGGCTGCTGAATGTAGATGCTGAAACCCAAGGAGACACTTGGAGCCGCGAAGCAAACCTCCCGCCCAGGGCAAGTGTGGAGAACCAGGCACCTGCCCCAGCCCCACAGGTGGCAGCAGTGTCCTGAATAAGAGCTGAGGCCGCAGATTCAGAGAAATTGAGGTTTTCATCCCAGCTCTACCATATCCCAGCTGTACCATATCCTGGATAAAAGTGACGTGCCCCCTCTGAACCTCACCTTCCTCCTGTGGACAACGCAGCTGTGACAGTGCCTACCTCCAGGGGTGGCTAAAGGTGGTAATGCAGGCAGAGCATTCAGCACAGTAAGTGCCAGTTCCTGTCACCAACACCCACCGGGTGCTTTACAGGAATCATCTCTAATCATCTTTAATCCTCCCATTGCATAGATGAAAAGACTAAGGCTCAGAGTGGGGAAACTAGGATGATTACCACCCACCACCCATGTCCTTCTCCCATATGCAGCCGGTTACTCTCCTACAAAAGGCTCTCGATGTCTAATCTAAGGTACAAAATAGGTTTCCAGCTGATCAGTGATGCTGCCAGGGTGCCCTGCTAGGGGATGCTGTGATGGATTAGCAATGTCTGCATGGGTGAGGGCACGGATACTTGCAGCATAACTGTCACAAATTTACCTAAATAACAGATTGAATCTGATTTTCCCTGGAAACAATGTCCTCTGAAGGCATTATGTTCTATTAAAGACTTGATGCCCAGCGTCTTATCGAATCTACCACAAGCAGAGTGTTTACTCAGCTCTATGTGAGAGCCCTGTGCCCCTTCTGGGTAGAGGTAGTTAAGAGTGATAACCACACATGTGGTGATTTTTCTAGTCTAGAAGTTTCCATTTCCACGTATGCCTTATGTACTGCTTTGATCTTCACTGCAATCCTATGAATGGGGGTGGGGAAACCGAGGCTCAGATGGTCAAGAAACTGGCCCACAGGTGCACAGCAAGGAAGAGGCAGAACCAGCCCCTGGGTCTGTCTCAGATAACCAGCACGTTCCATGTGCCACCCACCTACCCATGAGTCAAACAGTGCAGCTGAGCCCCTGCCATTCCAGACCCAGAGGACTCCCGGCTGAGCCCTGGCTGACGGCGCATGCGCACGGCCCAGGCCAGGCAGGGAGTGGCGCTGACGTTTGGGTGAGCTGACCTTTCCCACCCCGGCCAACCAGCTCAGGGAAGGCCCCAGCAGCCTCTGGCTCCCCAGTGAGTCAGCAGTTGACTCAGGGCCCAGTTCTGGGTGGGTGAGAAGCTGAATCAGGGCTTCAAAGTCACAGAGCTTCAAACGGCCAAGCTCTGAGCCAGGGCCCCTCAAGCATTGGGGACACTGGTACACAGGTTAGTCATCTGGGCATGTCCCTGCCACACGGCTCTGCCTCCTCCCAGGCCTGCCGCTCCTGAGGGCTGCTTCTGCTGCCTGTCCCTGATGCCTCCATGTGCACCATTCCTTTGGGTTCTTGCTGGGGAGCAGAATCTTACAGACTTGAAGTGTGAAAGGTCATTTTGGTTGTCACAATGATGACTGAGGACCACTACCTACCAAGGTTTAGGGACCAAGAACACCCATGTCCTGTAATGTGCAAAACAGCCTGGACCACAAAACACTGCCATGCCCAACACGCTAACAGTGTCCCCGGGGAGGAGCACTTGGTTAGGCGTCATCCCTGAGGTCCCTTCCGAGGAAGAAGGGAGGGAGGGAAATTTCTGGCCAGGGAAGAATCCTGGGACCCTCAGCACCTGATCAAAGACACACACACACACCCCAAGACTGTAAAGCCTAGCCTGAGTGCCCCACAGTTGAGTCCCTGCTCCAGGGGCCCCCTGTGGACACCAAGGTCACCTGAGCCTGTGTTGGCAGAAACTGGCCTTGGCCTCTCCCCGACCAAACCAACACAGGCTATGAAACCTTAGCACTACAGCTTGTGTCCACAGGGCCTAGATCACAGGTCGGCCGTCTCTTAAACACACACCACGGCAGCCACCAAATCTTAGACTTACACCCTTTTTGAAACACAGAACTTTACAGTCTGAATCACAGAAGCTTAGAATTTTAGAGCCCAGGGCCTTAAATATAAACCCTGAACCTTTAGACTCGATCACAGAAGTATTGAGTCAGAGAGTCCCAGAAGCTGGCACTTTTGAAGCTGCTCCACTCAGGAATCATCAGCTCTTTGGTCTAGAAGGAACCCAGGAGTCAGGCTGCCAGTTCAGGCTGACACCTGAATCCTTCACCCCAGCTCAGCAGTCTCTGCTGTGGGGCCAGGGAGCCCAACATGCTTGAGCAACTCCCAGCATTGCAGAACCCCTCCTGAAGGAAGGGGCTACCTTGGCCTCACCTCCGCCCCATGCAGCTTCTACACGCTCGGGCCCAGGGCTATCCCCAGACAGAAGAGGACCGAGCCCAGCTCTGCACGGGATTGGGACGCCTCCCCTTCCTTCCTCGGCTGGCTAGACTGCTGCTCCCCACCCCCAGTTCCTGCAGGCCCTGAGGGTGAAGACCAGAGGGGTGGGGAGAACAAAGTGCAAAGGACCCCAGGGACTCTGTCTGCCCAACAGCCCAGAAATGGAGCGACCTCGAAGGGTCTCTGTGGGCTGCTCAGTAGTCAGGGCCCAGGGTGCCTGAGGTCAAGGGTGTGAGCAAGTACAGCTGCACCTCAGCTCCCAGGGCTGGAGGGGGCATCTCATCCAGCCCCTCCTTTTTAGGTAGAGGTACAGAGGCTCAGAGAGAGGGAGCTGCCTAAAGTCACACACCTAGTTTATGGCACACGAGACTCAGATCTGCTTCCCATCCAGGGGCTGCTCTGTGACACTTGCACTGGCTTTGTGCTGCTTCAGCCCAGCCAGATCTGCCAGAGCCTGTCAGAGGGTGAGCTGGGCCATCATTCCAGGCCAAGGTCACCTGAGCTATGCCTCCGCCCGGAGCAGTCTTGACCATCCAGACCACGTGAGGCTCAGAGAGGTAAAGTGACTTTCCCAAGGTCACACAGCACCCAAATGGCAGAGCCAGACTCAACCCTTGTCCCACCCAGGCAAGGTCCCTATGATGTGGTTCACTGTCTCCCTGGTCCCCCAGCCAGCCTTCCTTCCCCTCAAAGGCCCGGATCTCCCACAATTCCCCTTCTCTGGCCTGGCACTCCCCAGCTCACACACTACAGGCCCCTAATGTTTCCCCAGCATTTTACACTGAAACTGCTCCTCTACGTGGTGCATGGCTGCCCCATCCCAGGAGCTCCCCAGGACAGACGAGCTCTGCTCCCCTGTCCTCCATGATTCCAGGACAGATATCATGAGTGCTGGATGAACTGGGTCACTGAGCAGACCCTCTCACCATGCCTGAGACCCATGAGCCATCTCGCAGAAGGAATACCAAGGCTCTCTGTCCCCTTCCCAGCTGGGGGCACCAGCTCCACACTCCACCTTCTCCGGCACAGTGCCCCCAGTTTCCAACATGGGGGGACCCAGAGCCCGTCACCACCTCTGCCTCCTACACAGTGGGGAGGCCAGTAGCCTGGCTCCACATGGCTGCCTCTCCCAGACTTTCTGGGGACCAGCCCTCCCTACCCAGCCTGCACACAGAATATCCCAGGTACGCAGAGCCAGTCTCAGGTCCCTCCCTAGTGGCCTCAAGCACTGACAGGGACTGTGTTCTGCTTGGTAGGCCCCCAAAACCAAAGGCCACCATGCCTGGGTCCCAAAGCTTCCTCTTCACTGGTCCCCAGCCACCAGCTCACCCCACTGTTCATGAGGTGAGCTGGTGGCTCTGATCTGCTCCTGAGTGCCTCCTAGCACAATCTCAGTCCATGTCCTGGTCCCCTGAAGTACCCTGGAGGAGGCAAAGTTAGATTCAGAATCTCACAGCTAGATAATGACAATAAATGGAGAGGCTGAGAGGGAATCACAGAGGGCTGCCCTGAGGAGGTGGCATTTAAAAGGTGATTTGAAGGATGCCATGAAGGATTTGGCCAAGTGAAGAGGGAAGTAAAGCATTTCAAAGGTAAGAACATGTGAGAAGGCCCTGAGGCCTAGAAGAGCGGTAGGAAGTCAGGCAGGGCTGGAGGGCTGGTGAAGACTCTCCTCTGCTCTTCGGGGCCATAGAAGCAGGAAGGGTGTTAAGCAGGAGGGGACATGAGCCACATGGCAGGAGGACTTTGAGGAGGCTGCTTGCTGCTGCCTTCCAGCCCTAGATGGAGGCACAAAAGAAAGAACAAGGGGCAGGCAGGGCCTCACCTGCGTGTTGGGATCAGCCAGCTCCCGTCCACGCCCACAGGCCCCCATTGGGCTCTCATCAGCCCTGGGGTCACCATCCGTCAAATGGCTCAGTCACTGGGAGCTGGGCCCTGAGCCAGTGTCTGACTTACTTCTGCATCCCCAGTCCCAGCACACCTGAGACACACACCTGGGGGCTTTCTGAGCCGGCTGGCCACTGGACTGACCCCTGCAGTCATCAGCACCTTCCAGAACGTTCACTGCAGGTCCTCATCAGCCCAGCCTCCATGCCCCAGTGTCACCCCAGACCCACCACCTGAGCTCACTCACCACCACCACAGCTCTGCGGCCTCAGGCCTCCTAGCCAGAGGAAGGCACGGCAGGCAGGCTCCAGCAGGGAGCACCCCGGCCCCCCCACAAAGGATATGGGTTGCACACCATCCTGATGCACCAGTTCCGGGGGCTGGTGGTCTGTCGCAGGCAGAAGAAAGCAACGGGTGCCAGGTCTGGGTGAGGGATGTCCGGGTCAGCTCCATCCAGGGGCTCCTCCAGGCCTGGCGGAGAGTGGGGGGGACTCTGGGGCCCTGGCTGCTCCGTGACTCCCAGCTCAGCGGCCGGGGCTGCAGAAGACGAGGAGGGTGGCGAGGAGCTCTCAGCCATGTCGGAACTGAGCAAGGAGCCCTGGGGGAGAAAGAGAGGTGGCACAGGGTGGGGGACAAGCCTGGCACCGCCCCCAGTCTCACAAGGGGACACGGCTCAGAGAGCCCAGCCTCAGGCCCTCACTCTGGCCATGAAGATTAGGAAAGAGCTTCCAAATGGGTGTTCCTGGGGCAAGTCTGGTCAACTTTGGAGAGATAAGTGGAGGAAATAAAACCTTCTTAGAATGTAACTGTGATATTGTTTTTTAATGAGACTAGAGTTGTGCATTTATTTCATCATCAAAGGCAAGAAAAAAGGAAAAGTTATTGTAAAGACAGATAATAATGCCAAGATGATACAAATAAGGAAGGAGATGTTGGGCCTGCTGTGGGACCTGGGCAAGTAGGGAGGGCATCAGGGCAGGCTTCCCTGAGAACTGACATCTGAGCTGAGACTGGCAGTTGAGCCTAGGGCCCCCCATCCACCGCCCCACAGAAGTGGGGTTACACACCAACGTCTCTGCTTTACAGATGAAGAGACTGAGGCCCAGAGAAGGGACAGGGCAGGCACACAATCAGGTAAGAGCAGAGCTAGAACTCCACCAGGGATCGCTTCCTGGGCGTGTGACCTGCACAGCCACCCAGGACCCACTCACAGAGGGGCCCTGCCCTTGGTTTAATGCTCTGCTGTCACCAACTTGAAATTCTTAGTAATTTGTGATCAAGGGGCCCTGCCTTTTCTTTTTGCATTGAGCCCTGCAAATTATGTAGCTGCTCCTGACTGCAGCTCAGGGGTACTTCCACATTCTGATCTCATCTCATGCTCACGACAATGCCAGGAGGGTTGTTATGCCAAGTTGGCAGATGGATAAACCAAGACCCTTAAGGAAGGAGATCTAGGGTATGGTAAGAGGCAAACATTCCAGCACTGGCCCTCCAGAGGCAGTGATGACTGACCTTGGCCTGGCCTGGCCACCTTTACACAAGTGGCCAATGGCAGGACAGGAACTACAGCCTCTGGTCAGTATCGGCCCACTCACCACCTCACCCAAGAGGTTACCAATCCCTGAATCTTCACCCGCTGGGGTCTCCTGGGCCCTAGAGGCCTGACAGCATCAGGTTGGGCAGTGGGAGTGGAGGTGAAGCCCAAGTCCGTGGCGCCAATCCAGCTGCCACCCATGGCTGCTAAGCTGTCGGCTGAGCTGCCCAGAGCTGATGCGTTTGGACATTTCCCTGGCTCCCAGGGGCAACAGGCGGGAGCTGGCACCTCCTGCCACTTCACCCGGCTGGTCAGGGAGGCAGAGTTTTCTGTCGAGCCCGGGGCTTTGCTCTTGGTTCCAGAAAAACAGCCATGGGCATTACATAAGCTCCCAGGTACCTCAGCCTTCACGTGGACCACTGGGCTTAAAAACACCCTTCCTGGGGTGGCTTCAGATCTGCCCACCACGGTGCCAGCCTCTGAGCCCACCACCTTGCACTGACCCCTTGCTCCTGTCAGACTGCACCTCCTCCAGGCTTAGAGCTGCCTCCTCCGGGCCTCTGCTCACACTATTCCCTCTCCTAGGAACCCCCTCTCTTCCATGTCCCAGGCCCTGATGACTCATCCATCTGTCCAACAGATAATTCCTGAGTACCTACTATGTGCAGGCACTGTCAAGGCTCTTGGCTATGCTGGTGAATAAGGCAGACTTGACACCAGCCTTCAGTCAGCCAACACTCCAGAAAGGTAGAAAGACACATAAGTCAATTAATTTCTCTCTCTCTGGGTTTCCATAGTTCTTATCACCATCAAACATACAGTGTAGTTTATGTATTATATCTTCATGATTTAGTGCCTGTCTCCCCAGCCTGAAAGAAGGCTATAAGAGAGCAGGGACTGTGGGGTCTGTTTTGTTCACTGCTATCTCCCCAGCTCCCAAAACAGTACCTGGAACATACTAGGTACTCAATAAATATTGGTTGAATAAATGAATAAAAAGTGCTGGGAAGTAAATAAGCCAGGGAGAAAGGTGGAAAGGGGTTAAAACCACCTTGACCTCTCTAAGGAAAGAAACATTTAAGATAAAAAGCAAGAATCAGAAGGCACCAGCCATGGGTGATCCGTGGAAGAGCAACCAGGTAGGATGACCAGCATGTGCAAAGGCCGGGAAGCTGGAACGAGCTTGGGGCACTTAAGGTACAGAAATGAGGCCAGTGTGACTGAGCCTGTGGCCAGGAATGAGGACAAAATTAGAGTTTGGCAGGGCCTGTTGTGCGCTCACGGAAGGAGCTTGCATTTTATTCCAAGTGCAACAGGAAGCCACAGCTGGGTTTTTAAACGGAGAGTGGTGGGCTCTGTCTGTGGTTTTAAGCCACGCCTCTGGGGTCTGAAGGGAGAATGTGTGGAGGGACGGGGTGGAACAGGAAGGGCCAGAAGGAGGCTGGCAGGGGGCTGGCCTGGCCTGGGGCACTGATGGAGGTGGGGCGACTGAGATGGGTTTGAGACCTGTTTTGGGGGCAGAAGAGCCTGGCACTGCAGGCCAGTGCCACTGGGGCCAGCACCACCCACACCTGCCCTGCAACTGCACAGGCAGGCAGAGCCGTCCTGGCCTCTGGGACCACACACAGCCACCCCTCCTCTCTCAGCTCCATCCACGTGTATGTACTGGCTTTTGCCTCACTTACCCCTGCTGAAGGCTGTCACACTGTTTTCCTTTGTGCTCACACCTCTCCCCTCTCATGGTGGGGCCCACTCAGACACACCCCCAACACACCCCCTAGTGCCCACCCAGCCTCCACCCTCTCACCCGCCTCCCGTGACCACCAGGCCCATCTCCCTCCGACCTGCCCCCCAGCAGCTGCCCAGGCTGCCACACTCTGGCCTGCTCCCCATCCCCACCTCCCTGTGCCCCGTCCCCAGCTGCCCATGTGCTCCTGGATGGGAGCTCTGGGGGTTGGGCAACTGAGCCCCATGGCCTCCAACGTGTCTACAGGTGGAGCCCCACAGGGAGGACTTACTTCAGGGGGCAGCACTGGTGGGTTCCAACTCGGGCCCATCTGGCCCCAAAGTGTGATCTGCCCGAGCCCCCTCCCTGTAAGTGCTTCCAGGTGGGCCCCCCGACCAGCAGTGCTGTGGTAACTGGACTGGCCTCCATGAGCAGGGGGCAGGCCTGGAGCAGGGCCCTCTGTTTCTGAAACACACACACCCCCAACTCCTGACTCCACTGGCCTCTTGAAGCCTCAGTTTCCTTCTCTGTAAAGGTCACGCCTCCCCCTGCCGACGTCAGCAGGCCCTTGTGAAGAGGCAACATGATGTGGCCGGGCAGGCTCTCTGGGGCCCAAGGGGAGGTGTCCAAGTGTGCGTGGGGCCCCCTGTGCGGTCCCCGGGGGCAGCCACCCCGGACCTCTCTCTGCCGCCACGGCCACCACACCATCTCCATCACTACCATCAACACAGATTCACAGAAGCCCCAGCCGAGTGACTCTGTGCTGGGGCAACAGGCAAAGGGCTTTCTCTGCATCATCTATGCCAGTTCCCACCACAGCCCCGTGATGTACAGAGCATGCTTGTTTCTACTTTACAGGGAAGGAGACTGAGGCCTAGGGAGGTCCAGCAGTGCCCAAGGGCACCCAGCTGGCACAGGGCAGAATCAGGGTCCCAGTTGAGGTCTCTCACTCCTGAGGCCAAGCAATGAACCGCTACAGGCACCACCCTGAGGCAGGGAAAACCGCCCTGGAGCCAGGCCTTGCATCCCAACCAAGTCACCAGGCAATGATGGTCTAGGTGTGGGACAGCTAAGATGCCCGGTGTGGGCAAAGACCCTCCCAGTTCCCACGTCTGGGGAAACCTGCCTCCCAGAATGTTCCAGCTGGCACTCCAGAGCCCCTGGAGTGTGGTGTGGGGAGGCCTTGTGGCAGCAAAGCTCAGAGTCCTGGTGGGGAAAGGCCCAAGGCCAAGCCCTGGGTGTGTGTGTGTGCTCACAGGCACACGCAGGCAGGCAACTAGTTCATCCCTTTGCCAACAACCACACGTCAGCTGATGTCACGGCGGGAAGAAAAAGCCACAGATTCAGATGGGAATACTAGAATCCAGGAATCTGACAACCAGAATATCTTAGAATGACCCAGAACCTTAGAAGCCCAAGAAGTAAACTATAATAACTTTAGACTTTAAAGTGTGGCATGTCGAGCACAGACTCCAAAGCCAAGACCCGTATTGAAGCCCCAGCTTAGGCACCAGTCCATCTTGGCACACAACTCTGCCTGGCAGGGGCCCATGTTGTCCCATCTATGAAGCGGGGATGACGATTTCTGTGGCAGGGCTACTGGGAGGATACGGGGGTAACACATGTGAGCACCTGACCCCACCACCAGAGACCAGGCCAGCACACAGCAAGCCCCCAAGGGTCTCCCATGCTCACTACACCATAGGCTGCAGAATTTCAAAATTCTGAAACTTAGGAGTTCAGAAGCACACTATCTGCTTTAGACTCCTGGGCTCCAGATCTCAACACAGAGAATCTCTTGAAAGGATGAGACCCCTGAAGTGCCCTAACCATCACTCCACGCTCACCAGCACAAAGATCACACAGTCACCCTCACATTGCACTCTCATACACCCACAGCCACACACACAGCTCACACACTATCACACCACAGACACACATACATGCACACACACCTCATGCACCTCACACTCACACAGCCACATACAACCACACACACTTGTACATGGACACACACACAACACCCACTCGCGCACACACCGAAGCATCTGCGTTGCATCTGGTGCCTGTAGGAAAGTCCTTGTGCGGCTGCGGGAAACCTGACTCCCAGAATCTTCCAGCCAGCATCCCAGAGCTCCCAGAACCCTCTGTCTGCTCCCTCTTCCGCATGACAGCCCTGCAGATGCGTGATGACAGCCCACCCACCCCTAAGTGCCTCATCTGCCTCAGGTCTCTTGTCACCAGCTCCCTCAACCATTCCTTGGGCAACAATTTCAGACCATCTGTTCCTTGGGACCCCTCCCCAGTCACGTTCAAGTTTGCCTACTTTCCCCCGAAAGCGCAGGACCAGGTTTGCACCAACTCACCCACAGTACGGCAGACAGGTCACCTGCCTGATTCTGCACTGGGGGTCTCTCTGGATGCAGCCTGGGAGCTACAGAGCCTGGCTGGCAACCCAGTCAGACTGCAGGACTTATAGGGCATGTGGTACACTGGCGCCCTCGGATCTTCTTCAGAGGAGCTTTAGCCAAGGCAAGACTCCTCCAGCCAAAAGATGAAAGGCTGAAATTTGGCCCCCAAGTGCATGACCTGACACAAAACTTGCTCTGGTCTGGCCAGCTGAGCCTGCTTCCACATCACAGTCATCCTGGTCCTGTCAGCAAAATCAACAGCTAGCCTTCCCAGCTTTGCAGAGTTTGACGAATTGGGTCAGAAACCCCTCCCATGGTGGTTAATGAGAGTCACAGCCACCATCATTTGCTGAGCACTTACTACGTGCCAAGTGACGTAAGTGCTCTAGCTCTCTCCACTTTATTGGTGAGTAAACAGAGGCACAGAGAGGTTAAGGGATTTCCCCAAGGTCAAGTGCTACTAGTGAAAGTGCTAAGATTTGGATCTGGAAAGCCCAAATCCAGGTCACCAGTCAAAGGGTCATCGAGGCCAGGCTGTGGCCAGGAGGTTGCAGCCCACCCACCCTGCCCCCCACTACCTGTCCATATGTCCCTCACTAGACATTGTCACTTGTGTGTTGGCTCCTGGCCTTATGACAAGGGCCAGCAAGTGAGGCTGGGTTTGAATCTCCATCAGTGTGTGTGAACATTTCCCAGCAGGTGACTCTGCTGATCATATTTTACTCGCTCTGCAGTAATTAAGGCCTTGGGACTTACTACAGCTAACAGAGCAGGGTGAACACTGCCCCTGGTGGGAGGGAGGGTGTTCTAGAAGGAGCACTGGGCCAGGAGGCCCAGGGCCCAGGGCGGGGTCCCAGCTCACCCTCCCTGCATCATAGTCCTACCAAGGTTCGTACAAAATGCAGAATATGAGACCTTCTCCACCTTGCAAAAGGGACAGCACACAGAGAATGAAGTTCAGAAAGCACCTTAATAAAAGAAAAACAGCTTCACTGTACCAGGCCCTGTGCTAGGCACTGGGGAGACACTTGTAAGCTTCACAAAACTCCCTGAAGGTGGAGGGGATGGCCCCAACTGTATAAGGAGCTGGAGGGGATGGCCCCAACTGTATAAGGAGCTAGAGGGGATGGCCCCAACTGTATAAGGAGCTGACTCCCCCGTAAGGCCAGCTGCCTTGCCTCTATTGGCCATGCTGAGGAGGCTACTTGCTCATTGTCTCTCCAAGCCAGGATTAAAGACGGGTGATCCAGTGAGGAGGCCTAAGTCCTTCGGCTGCTGACAGAGAACAGAACATGGCCCTTGCAGCTCACAGGGCCACTGGTCAGTGGTAAGGACAGTGAACACCCTGATACTCTTCTCAAAATGCATCAGTGAGACCTCCCTGGCCAGAGTCCAGGAAAAGGGGGCATTGGCAGAGTTTGGGCCCCAGAGATGAAGGGGAAAGGCCCATGAGACAGGGCCAGGTCTATGCTGACCTCCAGCCCTGAAGGACCATGGCCTCCCCACTGGAGAAACCACTTCCCTCTCACCCTCTCCTGCCCAGGGAACCCCAGAAGCTCCCAGCACTTGCTCAAGGGCATGAAACCCTGTACTTTCAAAGCCCTCCCCCATCTGCACCCCACCACATATCCAACTCAGCCCGGGTTCTCCCTTCCAAGAGCACAGGTGGAAGCCAAGCCCTGTGGCCATGTGGCCACGAGCACCTGGCACACGGGAAGCCCCAGGCCCCTCCCAGGGGCAGAAAAGCCCCAAGACAGCAGATTTTGTGTGTTTTGTGTCCTCCAGTGACTGGAACAGTGCTTGGCACATAGTAGGCACTTAGTAAATATGAAAAAGAAAATCGGGTTTTGTTTTCTTCCTTCCTCAGACTGACAGCCTTGAGAGGGAGACACTCAACCTACATCTTCCTAGACATCAGGATCTGACGGACCCTTGAAACCACAAATCCACACATCCACAGACTCATAGACACACATACCCCCACATCTACACACCCACGCACCCAAGGGCCTACAGACCCACAGACCACAGCTCCTGGGAGCCTGCACACATAGACCACGCGCGCCCACTCAGCACATCCTCAGGACTCCAGGGGCACGAGGCCAAAGCAGCCCCCAGGGCCGAGTGGGAAGAAAATGTTCTGCAGGGAAGAACAGCAGGAGGGAAGGGGTCAGAACGGCAGTGGGGGAGAGAAGGCGAGACGGTGGGGGGCAGGGGCTGAAGCCAGAGAGGTGGGGGGATGGAGGAGAGGGAAGGAGGCCCCTGCATCCCTGTGGGGTCCCCCTGGACACTCGCACCCTGCCCGGCATCCCATGTTTCAGATGTAGTTTTTGAGCACCCTGAACCAGGAACTGGGCACTCAAGAGAACAAAGCAGCAGCTGAGGGGGAGACAGACGCGAACCAAGGAGCCCCCATGGAAGCCTGTGCTGCACTCGGAAAGTGCTGGTGCAGGAGCCCTCCAGGGTGTTGGAGGGACAGAGTGGTGTCCAGAAAGGCTCTCCCAGGAGGGCTGCGTCCCAGAAGAGTCCAGAGTGCCGGGTGAGGGTGGCAGAGACAGCAATGGGGGGCCCTGCTGAAGGAGACCGGAGGAGGGCAGTTGGAGGCGGTGAGCCCTGCGGGCTCTGGGTGGGGATGCAGGTCCAGGCCCAGAGAGGCTACGGTTGCTGCTTCCCTGAAACTGCTAGCAGCCGGGCTGTGGGCTCAGGAGGGGCAGGCTGTCTGGAGCCAGAGACAGAGGGAGAAGGTGGGAAAGGAGGGCTTCTCCCAGCAACCTCCACCCCCACCTCCCTTCCCCACCCAAGGTCAAGGGTGATCAAGGCCCAGGGACTCTGGAACTGCCGCTCGGCGCCCCCTGGTGGGCCCAGATGATGCCCCCTCAAAGGGCCTGGAGGGAGGGTGGGAGGATGGGTCCAGAGAACCTGGCGGAAGGAACCAAGAGGGGCCTTCAGCCAAGACTGCAGCCCCTCCCCAATCTGCTCCTCACACCGCCCAGGGGCCGGCCTGGGCAGCTCTGGGCAGCCAGGAAGGGAGCCCGAGGCCTCAGTGTGCGCCCAGGCCCTCCGGTGTGTGCGTGCCGCAGGGTCAAGCAGGAGGGTGGCTCGCAAGTCCAGCACCAGGCCCGCTCAGCGTTCCCAGGACGTGCTCCTCCTTTTCCTCTTCCTCCCCCCAGGGCCATCCCAGAATGGGTCCCCACTCAGTGTCACCGTCGACCCTGTCACCCACTGACACCCCCTCCCCTGGCTTGGTGTGGAGGGAGGAGGCAGGAAGGGAAAATGTCTCCAGACTCCCAGCCCAGTCCCCATCCCAGTCCAGGTCCTAAAGCCTGAACAGAAAGTTTGTCCTGAAAGGCAGAGGAAGTTTCCAAAGCCAGTCCTTGGAGCTGAGGGGAGACACTGACCCAAGAAGTGGCCCAACAGTGTGGGCAGGGCCTGAGGATTTCGGTCACTGGGAGGCAGGCCCAGGCTCGGCCAGACCCTTTCCCACCGGGCCCAGCCCGTGGATCCACATCCCCATCTGCGCGGCATCCTGGCCCCCAGGTGGTGCCACCATCTGAGGGGTAACACCCCTCGCTCCTTCAGGGAGAGGACGACAGACCCGTTACCTGCCCAGGCCCACCTGAGCCCCAGGACACTTCTCACAGGGCGCATCAGACCCCATCACACCACACAGGCGCAGGCGCGAGCAGACATCCTCTTCTCTCTCTCTCCCTCTCACCCCTTCTCTCTCTCTCTCTCTCTCTCTCACACACACACACACACACACACACACACACACACACACACACACACACACACACACACACACACACACACACCTGGCCCCGGAACACGGCTCACAGAGCTAGAATAGCTCAGGGGTCTCCCCACCCACCAATGTCATCCACAGCTCAGGAGACCCCAGGACCCTGAAGGCGAGAAAGATACAGCAGAGCAGCTGTCAGATGCCTCAGCCTGAGCTCGTCGGGGAGCCCCCTCCCCCAAGCATCATGACCTAACCTCCCAGAGGCCTTCCCACCCCCTGCCGAGGCCTCTTACCCCTCATCCCACACACACCACCAGCAGACAATTAAAACCCAATCATCATAAACACTCATTATATAACCAGCCCCAACCTGCTGAGGATTCCTTTTACCCCCAGAGTCCCAGGTCCCCACCCTGGCCTGGCTTCACGCAGTGAGGCCCTGGGCACCTCCTGGGGTGCTGACCAGGGTGGGAGTGCTGCCACCCTGGCCTCCAGGAAAGTTCACGCTGCCTGGGATTCCCCCATTCAATCCCCTGCTGCCGCTCTCCCTCCGCCAAGCCCCCATCGCAGCCCTCTGGACCCTGGCACCAGCTCTGGTCCAGCTGGCCGCAGAGCCGCAGCAGCACAGTGGCAGCAGGAGAGACAGAAGCCTGGGCCCCAGCCGGCAGCCTGACTTGTTGAATAAATTTCTGCAGAGCTGGCTCAGCCGGCTTCAGCATTGGCACCGAGAGAACTTTCGTGGCCTTGGAGAAGGGACCGGTCAAAGTTTCCCGTCCTTCCTCCCAAGGCACCTGCCCTGAAGGCACGGGGTGCGGGGCCGACTAGATGGACACGCGCGGGTTGGGGCATCAGTGCCCGGAAATAAATAAATAAACGCCTCAATAAATAAATAAATAAAGAACCCGACGCGCCAAGAAACTGGCCTGGGAGCTGAGCCCTCCCTCCCTTCCTCCTCCCCACCCCCCACCCCCCCTTACCTTGGCATGGACTTGGCCGGGCAGCGGGGGGTTGTCCAGGTTGGAGACGAGGGGACGACGCGTCCCCCCAAAGCCGGAAATCGAGGGGACCCCAACCCCGCCAGCCGCCCCCCGCTAATTCAGGATCAGCTGAGCCCCTGGGGCGCGCGGGGCGGCGGGCGGTGGGCGGCGGGCGCGGGGGCCCGGGCCATGGCGGGAGGTTCGGCGAGGCTCAGGCGGGCGGCGGGAAGCCGGCGGCGCGGACGAGCGCGGACCGAGCCGGAGTTGGGGCGCGCGGCGGGCGGGCGGAGGCGCGGCGCTCGGGGCCGGGGCGGGGGCGCTGCGGGGACCGGGCGGCGGGCAAGTGCCCGGGGGGCGGACGCGCGGCGGCGGAGCCGCGTCCCTCGCCGGTCTCGGCTCTGCTCGCGCCTCCGGCCCGGGGCTCGAGGCGCGGGGTCCGCGCGCGGCAGGGGCTGCGGAGGAGCCTGAGCGCCGGGCGGTGCGGGGACGTGCGGCGGCGGCGAGACCGAGCCGCGCCGCGTGCGAGGCAAAGCCGTCCTTATACTGACACCAAATGTCTTCGGGGAAAGCTGCAGGCGCGGGACGCCGGAGGGGGTAGGCGTGGAGGCGACAGACAGCCTGACGGCGGCGGCGGGGGAGCCCCCACCCCTTCCCGGAGGGCACAAAGGGCCCAGCCTGGCGTCCACCTCCTTAAAATTCAGGGTCGCGCCGAGGGAAGGGTCCTATCCCGTCAACATGGGGGCTGCGTCAGGCGTAAAAAGGGAGGGACCCCATTTCTGACCACCCTCAGGTCCCAGGTGCCTGGCTGGCCACATTACACTCTGGATTCTCACCAAAATGCTGTGAGATCCGAGATGGATGGGGGCTGGGGAGGAGCCCACTGCCCCAGCGAGGGGCTGCCCATCCAAGGCCACCAGATCTGAAATGGTGGAGCCCAGCTAGAACTGGTCTCCAGAAGTCACTCCATGGTCCGGGCAACCTCCCACTTCTTATCCACATGCCCATTTCCTCCCATGTTCAAGGCTTGGCTGAAAGGCCACCTCCCCTAGGAAGGCTTCCAAAAGGGTGAAACAGATGCCTCATTCTCCAGCTGCAAATGCCCAGGCCTCCCTACTTCCCCTTGGGCAGCCTGGGCCACAGAAGCCTGAGAGATTAGGGGTGCTCAACTCAGCCCTCCCCACCCCCACCTCATCTCCTTGGAGAATGTGCTTGGGGGAAACTGCACTGGGGTTGGCGGGTGGGGGGTGGTAATACTGAGGCCTGCCCCGGGGCCACTTGGTCTGGCAGATGGGCAGAGCTCTGGAAGACGGTGCACTCAGGTTTGATTGCAGCTCTGCCACTTGCTGACTGAAGGCCTGGGGCAAGCTCCTTAAAATTTCTGAGCTCAGGTTCCCCATCTGTGAAATGGAGATAAAAGTTCACACTTTGCAGAATGAGAATAGTCTATAAAGGGCTTACTTAGCACTGTGCCTGGCACACAGTTAAGTGTTCCACAAATATTCATTCCTTCTTACCATTTAATTTGTCCAGGGAGACCGGAGGAACTTCTGTCACCAGACCACAATGGAAGGTCATATAAGTACACACTAGACTAGGAGGTGTCTCATAGGTAGGGATTGAGCAGGCCAGAAGGTATCCACAGGTGGGATGGATTTATTTCAAAACAGAGTGGGCTTCAGATCAGGAGTCTACAGGGACCACTTCATCAAAGGTCAGAGGCTTGCATCAGGCCTGTAAGGAGAGGTGAGGTGGTGGGTGGAGAAATGGCATCGAGGAGGCAGAAAGGACCTGTGCAAGGGCATGGAGGTAAAAATCAGGTGGCTCAGGCAGGCACTCCATGCCCTGATGGACGGTGTGCCCAGCTGGAAAGCCCAGGCCTGGGAAAGTGAATGCAACCAGGCAGCAGAGCAGGGAGAAGATACCAACCATTGCTCACTTTGTCTCCATTTTCCTCCGGCAACATTTTCACGAGAGTTCAGAAGGCTGGACTAGACCTTGAGAAGCTACCAGACGGTGAACCCTCAGGACTGGGTCTTTTCAGCTACAGCCTTGGCCACCCGGCCCCAGCCTGCATACCTGGGGTGGCAGAGATCTCACCACTGCTCCAGGCAGCTCCCTTGCACTCTGGGCATCTCTGATCATTAAAGCTCTCCTATTCTGTGTCCCATCTGTGTCCCCCTCTCCAGCCTCCCTCATGCATCTACCCTGGCAGGAAGTCCTGCTGTATGTCCAACCTAAATGTTTTATGCCCTCATTGTCCAATCCTTTATTCTTCTGCCCACCCACCCAACTCCTCAGCATAAGCGTGAGCCCTATGGATGTGGAGGGAGCAGAGAGACTAAAGCCCATGGAAGAAGTCGGGATGAGGGATGACCCTCAAACCTGCTGGGGGATGAGACTGCAAGAAATAAGGCTGCGGCAGTCCCTCCCAGAGGCCCTGTTGGCTGCAGGAGCTTCATTTTATTCATCATCGCTATTTATATTGTGCTTGGTGTTTGCAGAAGGCTGCGGCAGCCACACATACTCATTGGGCCCTGCCATGCCCTGGGAGCAGGGGCCTGCCAGGAGGTGAGTGAGATGGACCCCAGCCGGCAGTCCCTCAGTGCACTTACCTGACAGCTGGGCCAGGCTCCCTATCCCCTTCCCCAGGGACAGAGTGAACCAGGCCCTAGCTCACTACTATAGCAGCCGCTGGGCAGAGCAACCCAGGCTCACCTCCTTCCCCACTTGGAGAACTTCTAGCAATTGTAGTAGTTGGAAGGGTAAGGAACTTCTGTTAATGGGAGAGGCAAACTGGGACTGAAGGAAGCTGGGGCAGGATTCCTGCTACAGGACATGAGATGAAACCCCTTCAAGACTTAAAGGTCCTAAGGCCATGGAGACAAAGATTCCATATCCTTAAAACCCACACTGATTTATTTCTCAAACACTTACAAAGCATTTATTTGCACCAGGCCCTGGTCTAAGCCCTCAACAGATTTAACACATTTAATGCTGTCCACAATCTTCTTAATCACCGCTGCTGTTTTATAGATGAGGAGCCCCTGGCACAGAGAAGTTAGGTAACTTGTTCAAGGTTACACAGCTAAATGACAGCACTGGTATTTGAATTCAGCAGGTCTGAATTATGGATTCTAAGATTCAAGGTTTCCAGGATGCCTGACCTCACTGGCAGAATGACCTCACCTACCAGAGTAGGAAGGGGCCTGGCCTGAGACACCCTCACCTGAACTACTGTGTAGCCCGTAAGAGCACTTCCCTTGGGGCACAGAGAAGGATTGCCCTCAGCCCTGAGCAGCACCCTGACCCCCTAAGAGCCAGGCCCTTGAACAGCGCGCCATGATCAGAGCTAGGGATAGGAGGCAAACAGTGGCAGGCAAGGAGCTTTCACATTCCACAAGCTTTTATTAAGCATACTGGGTACCAGGCCTGGAGGACATTAGCAGATAGAAAGGTCTGGAAATGCTGACTGTGGGTGAAACAGGGAGGGGATTTAGAGTGAGACCCACAGGGAGAGGTGCTGGGCCAGCTGCTGGGCCTCCTGTATGTGATGGGCAGGCACATGCTGGGTTCCTGGAGGCCGAGGGGTACCCAGAGCCCAGTCTGGGGGTGTGGTTGGATTGGTACAGGGAAAACCAAAAGTTTCGGGGGCAACAGAGCTGAGAGAGGAGGGAGAAGATAGAAGAGACTGCAGTATGGAGAAGGCAGGGGTACGAGAAGGGAGAAAAGCCCCCATGGTGTGGAGGACTCCCAAGGGAGCCGTATATATGAGTGGGGTTTTCAGTGTGTGGATGTCAAGAAAGGGGTGAATTCCCCCACAGAGCTGACATGGACTAGACCAGCTCCGGGCGGGTCAGCCAGGCCATACCCCAACTGGACAAAACCGACAGAGGTAAAGGTCAGAGGGGCCCAGAGGGGCCCATGAGGACACTGGCATCCCCCCAGGGCGGCTGCAGCTACAAGAATCCCACCCAGGCAGGAAGGGTGGGTGTGCAGCATCTTAACTAGCTAAGGAGCAGGGAGCCCCCCTCCCTGCTGACAGGTGCCCATTTACTCCATAGCCCACTTAACTCTGGCAAGAGTCCTAGGTGAGAAGTGTCATGAAGCTCATTTTATAGATGGAAGAACCAGAATCCAGAGAAATTAAGTAAATTGCCCAGGGTCACACAACTAATGAACAGCAGAAACAGGATTCTATGCCAGAGTGAGGGAGGGAGGGAGGGAGGGAGGGAGGGAGTGAGTGAGAGAGAGAAAGAGAGAGAGAGGGGGAGGGAGGGAGGGAAAGGTCCTTTTCCCACATGCCCAGGAAGGCTGGGGATATGCAGAGAGAGAAGAGACAGATGGCAGGATCCCCAGGTTCCTGCCAGGTGGTAAGTCACTGACTCTCAGTCAGAAGAGGCCAATGATGTCCTAGAAGCTTCCTGGATTGGGCTTGAAGAATCCATTCTGGGCATTTCTGGAAAGGGCTGTTAATGCCCCAGGAGTGTGCAACTGGCAGGGGGGTTGGAACTGCAATGGGTTCATTCCAGTGTGCATGTCAGGAGAGACCCCAACCCCAGACAGACACCAGAGCTCCTCTCACATTGACTGGCCCTTGTCTGTTGGCACATCACCTTTGTGCCTCACCACATCTGGCATGCAGAGACGGCATGCAGTAGGTGCTCAATATTTGCTGAGTACATTCCTTGAATGCCAGCACTCCAAGCTGTCACTTCCTGGTCCATTTTACTGATGAGGAGAAAAAGGTCACTGTGAGGTGGTATGACATGCTACTGGTCACCCCAGGTGGTCACTCAGTGACATTTATTGACCATCTACTATATGCAAAGTGTTGGACAGAGACAAAGGAAACCCAGCTCAGCCAGGAGGCAGCCAGATTAAGACAACCTGGGTTAAGTGCAGCAGAAGAGAAGTGAGGGCCCCTAAGAGTAAACCACTGTTCCTGGGGGAGGAGCATCAAAGAAGCCTTCTACCCAGGACTTCTACCCAAAGTTCTACCCAGGACAAGGCAGAACTTTCCTGGCATCTCATCCTGCTGCGGGGTGACAGCGGGAGCAACGCCCGGCCTGGAGGAGTGAAGGGCCAGGCTTGCTGTGGGAACAACAGGAAGTCCATGGGGCTAGGCCACCCCTTCAAATGCCCAGCAAGAGAGGTGTATGTGGGGAATGGCCAGGTCACCCTATCCGGGTGTTGCTGCAGGAGAGGGCAAGATGAGCCCAGGGGGCAAGATGAGCCCAGGGGCCTGACCTAGCCTTGGGCTGTAAGGCTGACAGGAGAGAGGGGACAGCTTTGAGGGATGTTTAGAAAGCGGAGGGACAGGACCTGGAAACGCAAGGATGGGGAGCAGGGAGCAGGGAGGCCTGTGTGATCGTGGTACCTGACAGCTCCCCCAGCTCAGCCCCAGCCCAGCTCCAGGGCTCCTCCCAGCCGGGTTCCCAGAGACTCCCCAGCCCAGGAAGGCAGAAGCTGTGCCGGCAGTGAGACAGGCGGAGTGAAGGGAAGACAAGAGTCAGAGACGGGACAGGGCCAGATGAAGAGCTCGCGGGAGAGAGAGGTGATGGGAGAGAGAGGGGGACCAGCTCAGGCCGAGGAATGGGGGCAGAGTGGAGGGAGGTAAGGAGAGAAACGACACAGCAGGAGGGGCCACCCTCTGCCCCTGCTTTCTGCCCTGCGGGGTCTGTCTCTGCGGGTGACTTCCTCCTGTTCCCTGTTCACCTTGCCCGGCCCCCTCCCTCCGCAGCTGCTCCTCAGTCCTGTCTCCTTCCCAATTCCACCTTCCTTCCTCTCCGCGGCCACCTCTCAGCGTCTCCCAGCTCCCTAACCCCACGTGTGCCCTGCCCTCCTGGCTGGCTGCTCTCCCATCTTCTTGCTCCGTGTGGGAGTCTCTCACACACGTGTGCTCTTACTCTCTCACTCTTTTTCTGTCTAACTCGCCTGCTGCTTGGAGAAAGAATAATAGAGCAGGCAGCTCTCCCTTTTATCCTCAGCTGGACAAAGGCAGCCGCTAGGACTCCAGGAAGCCACTTTCAAGGTCACCACCAAGGAGAGATGTTAGTGCAGGGGGGAGTGGGGCCCTGGGATCAGGAGGCTACCCCAGGTTGGCCTTGGCTCCTGCCCTGCAACCTTTTGACCCCCAGTGGCTCAGGGTGGGCCTTTTAGGGAGCAGGCTGGTTTTGCCCAGAGGCAGGTAGGCAGCTCCTCAGCCTCCCAGAGGGCCTGAAAGTCCACCTCAGGGCTACAATACTTTCATTCAAGGTTTTGATCTTTCTCAAAACCGGAACCCCCTGGGAAGGATCACGGAGGTCAGTTCCCCAGCCCTGAGGCCAGTGTGTGCCTAAATGGACTCTGGGTTTAGAAAAATCCCCAGCTCTGCCCTCTGTTTGGCCATGGCCTTGGGGGTGGGGGTAGAAAAGGCTGTAATCAAATGTGCCCCCAAGACAGTGCCTTCACATCCTTAAGCCCAGCTCAGACATCTCCTCCGGGATCACACCAGACCAAGTCAGGGGTCCCTCATTCCACACTCCTGCCCTGTCCTGATGGCCTACTTCTCTGCCCTACCCCTGCAGACTGGGAACCCTGCAAAGGAGGGCAGAGCTGGCCATAGAGTAGGTACCTGAAGTTTGATGAATGCATAAATGAATGAATGATGATCACACAGGAAGAATGGCAGGGCTTTTTCTCTCCAGCAGCTTCTTCTGAGCCCCGACTGCGTGCAAGCACAGCCTAGGCTGTGGGCGCAGGGCAGGGGAGTGCAGCAGTGAACAGAAGGAGGTCCTTGCCCTCGTGGAGCTTGTATTGTAGTGGGTGAGTCAGAAATACACAAGATAAATACGTGGAGTGAATAATACAGCAGATGATAATCAGTCTATAGAGAAAAATAGAGCAGGAGAGACAGGTGAAGTGTGAGGATGGTGGCGTTATTTTAAGTGGTCGGGGACATGATCTGACTCAAATCCTGAAAGATCACCGTGGGTGCCATTCAGAGAATAGGTCAGGAGGGGGCGCTGCTCACCAGTCGCCACCCAGTCCAGGGCCAGAGGACTCCTGCTCCCTGGTCCTTGATGCACAGGGCCCCCACGTCTGGGTCCGCCTACCCATCTGAGCGTCCAGACACCTCTCTATTCTGGGGGAGCAGAGCCTGGGGCTCAAACTGCCCCACCAGGCTCTCAGCCCCATCTCACCCCTGCCGCCTTCACTCTCTTACCCTGTCCCCAGGACACACACACGCCCACATGCACACACCATTCCCTTGTGTAAAACCTTTCCTGAATCCATCAAGGGCGGTACACAGACGATGGCGGGAGTGTCAGAGGCCGCAGAGGGCGGGGCAGCCAGAGATCTGGGGAGGCTTCCTGCCGAGGGCCACTTTCAAGATGTTCCTTGAAGGTAGGAATGAACATCCACAGATTAAGAGGGAAACACTTCCAGTAAGGGTGTCCAGCCTCCAGTTCTGCTTGAACATAGGTATAAATTATAAATACAGAGATGGGGAAGCAGCAGAAGCCAATCCACTGAGGCAGAAAAAACATAGCTAACAGAGGGGACTCTAGTGGGCCAGCGACTGTCTTTCCCACCATCCACCTGCACCTCCACATTCATGAATTTCCTTGCTTCCTCCCCTAGCCTGGAGGTGAGCAGGGTCATCACTCTGACAGATGAGGAACCAGAGAGGCCAAGACATTGGCTCAATGTCACACAGCAGAAAGTGGCAAGGTCCAAAAGCCATGTCTGGGTCCACTCTCTAAATAGCCTGGAGCCTTGGCCACACTGCTCCTAGTATGTAGAGGCCTGGGGATCCCCCTGCACCCCAGACCTCTGGAGGAAACTGGGCTTGAGGTTCCACTGCTTAATCAGGAGCACTTACTTCTAGATCACAAAGCAGCCTCCCACCCCAAAAAGAGAAAAAGCACACAGAGATACTGACACGCGATCCTCACACTCCCGTGTACACACACACAGACACACTCAAACTGACACACTCACACAGGCCCACAAACACCATAAACACCCTCACACATACACTCAGATACCACTTTTATTAAATACACCCTCCCACCAAGACACAAATTCACACAAATACATTCACACTCTCTATCAAGTACACACAGACACATGCATGTTATTATTATTAAGTTCACAGAAATATGAACACAAGCACAAAAATACCCTTTCCCAAAAGAGAAAGGAGGGAAGGGAGAAAGACATAGTAAAGTGTTGGAGAGAAGAAAGATGGGAAAAAATCACGGAGAGACTGGGAGACGGAGAGTGAGGGAACTCGCACATCAGGGAGGGAGCTGGATGAGAGCATTCAGGAGGCGCGGGGAAAATGGGGAGAAAAAGATAAGGAGATAAGGAAGCGGGAAGGGGACAGGGAGTGAGGAGGGGAGCTGGGAGCCTGTGATTGGAGCCTAACTTTAGCTGCCGCGGCACTGATGACTCACGCTTGGGGGGAGCGCGGAGCCAGCGCCAGGTTTCTGTTTATATACCTCGATGAGCTAAATATACAGGATAAGGGGTTCTTCTGTTCTGGTCCAGCAGCTCCTCCGCGTTCTTCCTCCCGCCCTGCCCTCCCCAGCGCGCGCACGCACACTCACACATAAACACACACACACACACACACACACACACACACACACACTTGGAGTCCCTGCCTCCCACTCCCAAGCCCACGGGCCTGCCTGTGCCCTCCTGCCGCTGCTGGCACACATCCACACGTCGTGCCCTTGCCTACAGCTCTCCCCACCAAGGTATTTGGCTGCCAGGAGCTGACCATGAGGTTTGGCTCCAAGCTCAGAAACAACGTGGTCCAAAGCACCCCCTTTCTGATGCCAGGAGGTTGGGTGGGAGCGGGGTGATGCTTGCCCAAGGTCACACAGTGTAATTAGAGGAGCCACAGCAGAGCTTCCTGTGACTGCCGGCCCAGCAACTCCCCTGGGAGATGGGGGTGAGGGCCTGGGGTGGTGGGGCTGAGTGCCCCGGGGCCGGCAGGCTGGGGGCTGGAGAAGGGAGGGTGGAGCATGCAGCAAGTGAGAGCACAGCCGAGGGCTGCAGAGCAGGGGAGCAGTGGAGTTGTGTGTGTTCGTTTCGGGGGAAGGGGTTTGGGAGTCTTGCGACAAAGGAGAGAATTCCATTGGCAAAATCATCTCAGGGCCCACAGGGAGCTTTTCTGACATCAACCGCGCGCCCCGACCCCACACCCCACCTGCTGCCCCTGCGGCCCGCGCCCTGCACCCCGACCGCCTAGGGCGGCATTCCCGGCCACCCAATCAGCCCAACGCTGAATCCGCAGGGTCTCTTCCAAGAGAGCCGGCGGCGTGTCGCTGTCCATGGTGCTGAACCGCCCATCTTTCCCTGGGCTGGACGGTGTCCATTCCCACCCACACCTCTCCCTGCAGTTCAGTAGGGTTGAGGGCAGAGATGGTGGCAGGAAGGAAGGGAAAGGATACAAAGGGGAGGGATTATGAGTCAGGTCGCCCCAGGCAGAGATTTGCAAGGAGAGAAAGTGATTTCTTCTTCGACATCATTTTCAAATCACCACAGTGACCAAGAAGACCATCACAAGCGAAGATGGCTGACAAATCAAGGAACCAGGGCGGAGTGAGGTGTCTGCAAAGCTGGGCGAGTGTTGACACGCACAAACAGATCCAGGCCAGAGGGCGGAAACTGGGCGGGCTGGGAGCAATCTCCTCAGCAGAGATGAACCAAAGCACTGCTAGTTTTCCTGTTTTTATTACCCATCTTGATGAAAAGGTTGTGATTTTTCACACTGTCACAGAACAGAGCCCCGACTACCGTTTCCCAGGGTACGTGGCTGTTTCATGCACTCCTGACAGCTCCATCACATTTCTGACAGTTTTTAAATTTTTGTTTTCCTCTGGGATTGTAGAAGAGTGCTAACCCTCCCTTTCCCCATCACATGCCAGGCTCAGGAGCCTTGCTCCCTGACACATACCTGTTCCCCAATGCTCCAGTTATACTTGCCCCATCCCTACACTGTCTTCTGCCTCTCCAGGTCTTTGCACATGCTGTTCCCCCCACCTGCAGTGTCTTTATTTCCCCCATTTCTCTTTCTAGGCCCAATTCTTCTGTCTCTCCCACCGGACACCACAGGGCAGGAAGTATCTCACTCAACTCGGCACCCCCAGCAGCTAGCACAGAGCCTGTCATACCCATTCACTTCCTTTCCTTTCCTTCTGTGTGACTGAGCTGAGCCAAAGAAATGCTTGGCTAAATATCCTAGAACTGGGGGAGAAGGGTGCAAATTTACTCCTTGAGCAAGGAAGGTGTTACAAAGGCAGAGGTCTCCAAGTTCTTAGGTAGAAACTTACTACCTAAAGCAATCTTAAAAAAGTTTAATAGAATCTTTCCTTCCTACTTCATCTCACTTTGCAGATGAAAAAAACTGAGCCTGGGAGAGGAAGGGCCTTGTGCAAAGTTGTGTAGGAAGACGGTGGGCATCCTGAAGCTACCTGAGACTGTGGGGAGGGAGGTCCTTCTGAGGGGAGCAGGTGCAACCTCCTTTCCAGGTTGGCAAAGGAAGCCTAAAGGTGTCTGACTCTCCTGGGCTTGCCAGCAAAGGCATGCAGGGGTAAGGATGAAAGGGCCGGACTCTAACCCTTGTTCCTTTCTGAGCCCCACCTCAAAGCCATCTCCAGACCTTCAGGTTTCCTCCTCTGTGGTTAAGGAAGCTCCAGCGGCCCAGGCAAAGGCATGGCACACCCATAGGCCTTGTCAAGCCCTAGCTCCTGGCCTGGGAATTAGAGGGACCAAGCCCCAGGCTTCTCAGTCCTCTGCATTCTTGAAACCTGAGCCTTCAGAGGACTCGGGTTTTCACAACCAAGCAGACTCATGACCCTGAAGCTATGACAAAGTCCACTCCCCTCATTCTGCCTCTTCACAGGCCCCTCACATGCCACAGGTCATCCCAGAGCCCAAGCCTAACCCCACCCCGGGGGTTCCTGAGTGACTTTCAGGGAGGGAACTGGGAGGGGTACTAGTCAGGATATGATGGGGTTGTGCTGCCATAACAAACAGACCTTGAAATCTCAGAGCTTTAACACAACAATAGTTCATTGCTTATATGTGTCACCTGACCAGACAGTCCCGACTCCCACAACACGTTTACCAAGGTCACAGTAGCAAGAAAAATGAGCTGGAGATTGCAAGGGATGCTTTCAAGAGCCAAGTCAGGCTCAGAGTGGCGTCATCCCTGCCACCAACCTTCCCTCGGCCAGAAGTCAGCTCCTGGCCCTGCCTAATTGCAGAGGAAGCTGCGGTAGAGAGTGTGAATGCGGAGCCCTGTCCTGTCAAGATTGGTAAGGGAGTTAATGCACATTCTCTAATTCTCTAGCCTCTTCTGGGAAATGAGCCCTTATCTGGCTCAGTAACAGGCCCCTCCCAGACCAGCCCCTTCAGCCAGGCCCTTGTTCTCAGAGGATGCATTCCTACCAGTTTAGCATTAAGAACTCAAAATCAATCATCAGATGCATTTTACAGCCTGCACTCCCCACCACCCCACCTCTTCCCCTCTGGCACTTAGCATAAGGCCACAACTACCCAGAGGTTTTGGGGGTTGAAACGTTTGCACAGAGCAGCCCATGCTCTTTCCTTCTCTCTCTCTTATAATTGTTAATTTATAATTTATACTCCCAGCTGTTTCTAAAGAGGATTTCTTAAAAAGCAAAATAGATCAGAAATCACTTAGGAAATAGGAGTGAGCTAGATGTGCTAGAAAGTTGAAATGAACACTTATTACCGTTAACAATATAGTAATGTAATAAATTACATTTATTACAGTAATAACACATTTCAGTCTGAGCTTCTTAGCAGCAGAGGCAAAAAGGGAAACTTCTCCGTCCATATGTTCATTTGTTCCTGCTTCTCTTGCCAATTCTTTCCCTCCCTGAAGTGCCTTCTCTCTATCCTCCCTTGTTTTAAGATGCACTGAGAGCAGAAAGATCCACCCCCCACCATTTTTTAGATATCCACGTTCCCCTTGGGGGGAGAGAATAGCACAAAGTCCAAGGCCATAAGATTAGTGCAAGGGAAGCTTCAGCCCGAAGAATCGAGTCCACATGGGGCTTGAAGGTCATTCCCACACCATCTTTTGGCTCCATGTCCACAGATGGGTCAAAGGCTAGAACTCCAGGGCAGGGGACAGCTTGAGCCCACACAGGGAAAGGTCCGGGCCATGCTTCACCCAGTCCCCTGGCACTGCAGCCAGAGGACAGACCCCTTCTCTGACGGCTGTACAAGAGTTCACTGAATCCCCAGGGTGACCCTGCAAGAGAGTCCTGTAACGTCATTCCCAATTCACAGATGGGGAAACTGAGGCCAAAAGGGTAAATGACTTATGCAAAGTTACCCAGCTCCCTTTCCCTGAAGACCTAGTCTCAGGGCAGGACACCCCCCAAGCTGTGGGTGAGATGCTCCTAATCCTGAGGTCGGGGGTGGGGGCTTCCAGGCGGGCCCCAGCTTAGTCAGGAAGGATCAGGAGATGGAGATGGGCTCCCCCCTTCCCTACCCCCAGACTCCAGTTGCCATGACAACAGGGCCTCCATTCCCAGCATTTGTTGTAAATTTGCATTTTAATGGATGTAATTAGAATTAAAAAGCTGAGGCTGGAAGGGACAGAAACATCCCCCTCCCTTTGGGAGCCAGAACCTCTCCACCCCTCCCTCTCCCAGAGCCCCACCCTGACACTCCAGCACCAAACTCCTAGTGTCTATCCGCACTGCCCGGGTGGGGACCCTAACCCTGAACAAAGAAGGGACATATGTAAGGCTTACAGTGAGGCCAGGTCCCCAGAGTCTGGGCTCCATCCACTCTGCCTAAGGACCTCCCCACTTGGCCCTTACCTGCTGGCGAGTTCTCAGGATACCGGTTAGCTGGGGAGATGGGTGTTGGCATGCTGAGGGACCCCAAGTCCCCTGAGTCTTCCAGGCTCACCCCTTCCTCTCCTTGTAACCTTTCAACATCTCAGTGGTCCTGGGGGCCTGGCAGGGCTGAGAAACCCCCCTCATCTTACCCCAGGGGGGACTGAGGCCCAGGAAGTAAGGGATGTGCCAGGGGCACACAGCAACTTCCTGACAGAGCTGTGTCTTTGGCTGGTGAGGGTCAAGCCATTCAAAAGACCTCATCTTCAACCTCCTCCCCAGAGTTGCTGTCCAACTCCAGATCTCCATAGAGATTTTCCAGCCACTTCTTCCTTTGTCTTTTAAGTTCTTAAAATCAGTCATGCCAACAATTTTATCTTTCAAATCATTGAAAAGAAGCCTCTCTGCCTCTACCAGATGCCCCCCAGTGGGGCTGTTCTCCTGGGGCCTGTCTATGGGTACCACAAACTCTGGGGTCACAAACACAGGCTCTAGAGGGGCAGCAGAGGCTCACACTTGTGTAGGGTGTAACATGAGTGTGTGAGGAACCCCAGGCTAGGACAGAGCCTCTCATCACCCCAAATCCCCACCTCCCTGCACATGACCTTGTTCATAGTTTGTGCTCAGGAGGTGTTTGTTGAGGGAATACATGATTAAGCGCCAGGCCCAGTGCTGAGCACATTCCATGCAACTTCTCATTGTACTCTCCAACAGACCTGTGAGGGAGGAGCCCCCAGCCTGCGATGAACCTCAGGGAGATGATGTAACCTCCCTAGGAAATACAGTTGGTAAGTAGCAAAAGCTGCATTTGAACACAGACCTGCTGACTCCAGGCTCTTGGCATAATTCTCTGTGGCCCCAAACCACTTGTGTGCTGATCACAAGAGCAGAGGTTCAATGGGTACATATTTATGCATGCAAACTGTTGACCCACATAGCAATCATTCATTTACAAATATATAGTGCTTACTCGGTGCCCAGTGTGCTATTCCAAATGCTTCTCATTCAGTCCCCATAGTCCTTCAATTCTAGGAGGTAAGGGTTGTGATTATAATCAGCTCACAGAAAGGAAGCCAAGGCACAAAGGGGTTATGTTACTTATCCAAGGTCACACAGCTAGTAAATTAAAAAGCCAGAATTTGAATGCATAGCCTGGCTCCAGAACCCATGCTCCTTCCAGGTCTCAGGACCCAGGAGCAGAAAGCTCTGAGTGCACCCCCATCCTCACCCTGACCTTTGCCCCAGCCCTGGGACGAGGGCTCGACAACACTTCTCCAAGCCCAATTCAAAGAGGAGGAAACAGGCCCAGAGAAGGAAGGTGGCTTGCTCATGGCACCCAGCTGTGTGAGCCCAGTCTGTGGAATCAGAGCAGCTGTGTCAGCTCCAGACCCCAAGGATCCTCCCAGTCCTGGCCCTATCATCCCCTCCCTGACCCAGGAAACTGCGGAGCTATTGCCTAGTGACAGTATGCTCAGGGGGAGACAGGCAGAGGAGCGCCCCACCCTCCCCATCAATCTGGAACCAGACAGGGCAGAAATGGATTTTCTTTTGAGTGCTCTTGTAAACACACTTCAAAGCCACTGGCAGGAGTCGGAGGTGAGAGGCAGAGAGAGGACTCAGCAGTAATGCACCACAAGGCGGTGGAGAAAAGGGAGAGGGCTGGGACACAAGGAGCCACGAAATCACCTGTCGGAAAAGGCAATTGGAAATTCCATTTAGGTTTTCAGTTTGAAGGTGGAGGGAAGCCAAGAGCTTGGGGGACGGGAGAGCGACTGAGGAAGAGCCAAGAGAGAGCTTAGAGACAGAGAGGGAAGGACACAGACATGGAGAGAAAGACAAGACCCTGAGGTAAGGTAAGGATGAAGAGACACACAGAGGCGGAAGAATGATGGCGAAACAAGAAAGAGCAAATCACAAGATCCCAGTTGCCCCCAGCACACAATTCTAAAGGCCACACTCCCACATACTCATGCACACTCTTACTCAGGACTCACAGACCTGGCTTCTGGTCCTGACTCTGCTCTTGAAATACTGTGTGACCTTGCAGAAGAACCTGCCTCCCTCTGAGCCTCTGGACCCCCTGAGGTCTGGTGAGGTTAAACTGGTTCCAGGAAAGCCAGAAAGGAGACAGGGATGAGGTAAGTGGGCACAGAGGCTAGGGAGGGGGCAATTTCATGGTGCTGTTTCTTCTGTGTGCCCCAGCTAAGCAGATACTGAGGGGTACCCAGGCACAGCCAGAGAAATCAGGGTCAGAGCAGTGAAGCAGCTCACCCAGAGCCACGCAGCCAGGACAGGGACCACCTGGGAGACTCACGACCCACCCTCCCCCCACGGAAAGGGGCAGAGGAGGAGGGAGCTACCCTCCCTAAGCCTGTCCCCTCAGGGGTCCAGGGTAGGTCTGGCACTCACTCCCATTTGCTCAGGGTGGGAATGGATGTGTCTGTAATATCTGCTGTGCACCCCTGGGCACTGACCCACCCAGACCCTGCTCTGGGTACTATACCAGTATTGATTCACTGGCTCTTCACACACACCTTCTTAGGGAACTAAGCCCCATTTAACAGATGAGGAAACTGAGGCGCTCTCTGTTAAGGGATTGCCTAGGGTCACACAGTCCCCTGCAGCCTTCCCAATAGCTGAGCACCCGAATGCTGCCCCTTGCAGACCTCTCCCAAGGAGGCCTCATCCCCTCTCCTACCCTCCCCTGTGGCTCTGCCTCAGTTTCCCCACCCACTCCTCTGGGCCAGGCCCAGGAGGGGTGTCACTAGCTCCGTTTTATAAGACCTCAGGGCAGGGAGAGCAGAACACCTTGTGGTGCCGTCTGCAAAGAACCAGTTAGGGGAGGAGGCGTTTGTTCGGACCCCACGCTCCCACCCAGAGGCGGCCGACCGGAGAGCCGAGTCGCCCAGTGAGAGAAAGCTGTCCTGCAGCGCCATCTAGTGACCGAAGCTGGACTCCAGAGGACAGCTGGGCTGAGCTGGGGACGCTGCAGGAATCCACCAGCCCCAGGAGACCCTGCTTCCTGGGACTTTGGAATACAGACTTCCTCCACCCTGGGGACCCGGTGCTGACCGCCTCAGACCGCGAAGAGGAAGGAGGTACGGTAGAGCTTGGTCCTTTGCCCTCCTGAGGGGCAGTTTCACACATCCAACAATCAATCACCTGGACGTCTCCACCCGACCTCCCGCGGGGTATCCCAAACTCCACTTTCACCCATCTAGTTCGAGCATTTATGGAGCGCTTACTAGATGCCACTGTTCCAGGCACTAGAGATATAACAAGGAACAAAACAAAGATACCTGCCCTTGTGGAGCTTATGGTGGGGCATGGGTGAGGAGGTACACATTAAATAACGTAAAAAAGTAAAAAAAAAAAAAAGTGTCAGGTTTAGAAGCAGGAAAAAAAAGAGCATGGCTGAATACAACGCTAGGCTCCAGGGTCCCCCACAGCCTTCAGGGCAAATTCATGGAGTCTGCTGCCAATTAGACCACCTGCCCGGGCCTTCCTGGGGCCACTCCTGTCCCAGGGGATGTGTCCTCACCGCAGGCTCCTCTGGCCTGGGACTCTCTCCTCCCACTGGGTCAACTCCTCTTCCTTTGGGAAGCCTTCTGACCCTTACGGCTTGACCAGCCCCAGCCCACGCCACAGCACTGCTTGGCAGCTGGAGCTGGAGTGCAGCCCACAAACGCAGGCTCAGGCCAGGCTGTCTTGATTCCTACCTCTGATACCACCTGCACAGGTTCCTTGGCCTCTCCCTCCTGGAATAGATAGCGAGGTTCATCCAGGAAGGTCCAGGGGAATCATCTCTGTGTCCCACATTCCATAGTGTTGGGTATACAAAGAACATATTGGCTCCGTGAAGTGAGTAGTTTCTCCTCATTCACCACCCATTTATTGAGCACCTTTTACATGCCAGAGCTGGGCTAGGAGCTGCAGATGGAAAAATGAACAAGACAAAGCTCCTCCCCACTCCTCTTCACACTCAAAAAAAAATTCAGGATCCCAAAAACCTTTTTGTACGTGTAAATATCAACTAATGTTTACCATATTAGAAACTAAAACAGAATTTTTAAAAATATCTATTAACTCATTTAAAGTTACAGTAGCCAACTCATTGCATGTTAACATAAATAACCTATTTTTATGAAAACAGTTACATTTAACGAAGCAAAATAGTGGGAAAACACTTATTATTTTGCATTTTTGCAAATACCTTTAACAGCTAGATTCTCATGCCGCACGCGAACTGTGCGATATGCTGCTTTGATTGAAGTATATGAAAAAAAAATCCCGCTCTGTATTTTTCTTTTTCGTAAAAATTAAAGAGTAATGACACCCCGCCCAGCCCCGGGAAGCTTGACCAACCAGGCTGGGCTGGATGTGAACGGCTATCGGGAGAAGGCGTGGCCTATCGCTCAAAGGACCGGTTGGGCCGGGATTGGACAACAGATGCGTCCTTCTGCGAGTTGGCCCCGCCCAAGTTCCCGCCCCTATTTCCTCTTTGTGGTGAAGTGGTAACCCAAACGCATGCGTCCTAAGGAACGTACTTTCGCCCGCCCCCCTCCGGAACCTTCTGTTCCCGCTCCGGTTTCCGCCGAGAAGAGGGCAGTATAGGCGGACCTAGCGTGAGGCCCGTGGGCCGAGCTAAGCGCAGCCATGTCTGCCGCCCTACTGCGGCGAGGTCTCGAGCTGCTGGGGGCTACCGAGGGTGAGGGGACCTTCCCCGGACGTCCAAGCGCAGGCTGGAGTGCGGCAGGGGCAGTGGGCAGGAGCCCTAAGGGTGCGGGACGATCCAGTCCGGGCTTGGTCCCGGTGGAATGGGAACCCTGCGCCCTCCGACCCGGGTTCATTCCCCTCTCTCTCCCTACAGCCCCTCGCGCCGCGCCAGGCCAGGCCAAGCCGAGCGGGGCTCCGGTGAAGCGGAACAGGAAGGCGAAGGCGACCCAGGCCCAGAAATTGCGGAACTCGGCCAAGGGAAAGGTGCCCAAGTCGGCGCTTGGTGAGCTCGGGAAGGAGATGGTCGAGTCGCCCTTCGGGTCGAAGGGGGCGCTTGAGGCAAGGCTTGAAACGTTCGCCAGGCATTTCTGAAACACTGAGCGCCAGGTGCGGAGCCGGGTCCTAGGAATGCGCAGGCGAACGAAATACATTGTCCCGGCTGGTCTACAGCCCTAGTGGGGAGAGAAGCATCAGTTTCAAAATCAGGGTAATTGCTAAGTGTGATGAGGCCTATTAACTAAGACTGTGGTGCTCTGAGGGTGATTTAGAATAAAAGACCAAATCAGACTCCTCTGAGGATGTGTGACATTTCGGCCCAGACCTGAAGGAAGTGTAAGAGTGAGCCTGAGGAAGGGTGTTCTGAGAGGATAACTCATGCAGAGTCAGAACGAAGTTTGTTGAGAATTTGTAAGAAGCCTGGTAAAGGTGACATGTAATGAACAGGAGTCAGAGGTGGAGCATTTAACAGTTAACGTTCTGTATGCCCTGTGCTGTTCTGAGCCCTGCACAAATGTTCTCATATTTAATTCATAACAGCAGCCTTGCAAGGTCGGTACTATTGTTACCCCCATTGCACAGCTGCAGAAACAGACCCCTGGTACAGATAGAAACCAGGCAGTGCATTTCCAGAGCCCTGCTCTTACCCACTCAGTTCAAGTGGGAGATGCTGTGTCCTGGGCTGTGGCGATGTGCAGATACCGAAAGAATTGTGCTGGTGGAGGGTGTGGTGAGGAAGGAGTGTTGATGGGCTTTGGTGATGAATTGGCTGTAAGGATGGAGGAAGAGGGAGACACCCAGTACAGAGCCCCGTTTCTAATAGAGCATCTTGGAAGTTGTGCCACTTCATGAGATGTACAGACTTGGGAAGGGTCAGGTGTGGCTGGATGGTGTGTGGTATTTAGCCATGCACAGAACTTGATGAGCTCCTGGTATGTTTTGAATCCCCAGGGCCTTGTGTAGAGATGTGTTCAAGTACTTACTTGTTAAAAGAACTGAATTCTAAGGAGGAAACAGCAGGAGCAAAGTGGGGAGGCAGGACAGCGAGACAACTTTTGAGCAACAGTGATGCTGGTGTGAAGCAGGAGCATAGCATGCCAGGCCAGGGGTCACCCCGTCCACCATGTGACTGTACAGAATTGATGAGTGAGGGGATTCTGGGGCCTCAGTAACCCAAGTAAAGAACCCCTCTGGCCACCACCTTGGTTGGAGCTACATCATCTCTTGCCTGGATTACTGCAGAAGCCTCGTAACTGGCCTCTTCCCTTCCACTCTCTTCCCACCACTCATGTTATTCTCGCCACAGCAGGCAAAATCATTCTGTGAGGTCAGAGATCGGACCAGTCTCTCCTCTGCTCTGCACCCTCCAGTGGCTTCCATTGTACTCAGTGAAAGCCAGAGGCCTTAGGGTGCCTGAAGAGGTCTCACGTGGTCTGCCCCATCTCCAACCTAATCTCTGCTGCTCTCACCATCCCATTCCACTGCTTTCTGTTCTTCAGACACATTAATCACATTTCTTCAGGGCCCTTGCGCTGAGTGAACCTTGCCTTACCTAAAACTTTCCTCTCCCAGATAGCTACACTCTCTCCAAGTGTTCGCTCAAAATATTATTTCCGTGAGGCTTTCTCATACCCTCCTATTGAGAATTGCAACCCTCCATCCTGGCATTTCTCATTTCTATTCACTATTGTTTTTCTCCATAAAATGTATCACCCTCTGAAATAGCATTTGCCTTGTTTACCTAAATCTGTCTTCCCACTGGAATATAAGCTCCATGAGAGCATGAGTTTTTGTCTGTTCCATTTTCTACTCTGTTATCTGCACGTAGAACACTGTCAGATACACAGTAAGCGCTCGGGACATACTTGTTGAATAAATCACCTGAGCAACTGGGATCCGATGGGGGGCTTTCAGTAGGACCTGTGTGGAGAGAAGATTTGATAGAAAAGAGCTCAGGCTGTTGCAGTAATCTAGGGAGGGGATGACGGGGCCCCGGGGGTGGAGGTGGAGTGGGAAGACATCAGGAGGGACCCAGAGGGCTTCCAGAGAGTACATCTGAAAAGATGCCACCCTTCCCACCATCCACAGCTGAGTTCCAGAAGCGAGAGTGTCGAAGCTACCTTGGAGAAAACCTGAAGTTTATGACGAGCACAAGAAGAAAGGTGGCTGAGTCGGTCACCCAGCAGGTTTGTCAGAGGGTTGGGCTGGGGGATGAGAGCCAAACCTGTTCCTGGAACCCATGGGAGTCTCAGCCCTGAGCGCAGGGCAGAGGTTGGGCCACCCCGGCCTCCTAAGAGCTGGACTATATTGCGGTGCTGGGAGGCTGGGTCTGGCCTTTTGCCTCTGTGGGCTTTGGTTTGCTCCTCTGTAAATGGAAATGATGTGCCCTGGTTCCTGGGACAGCTGAGGCCAGGTGAGAGGGTTGCACTTGGCAGGCTGTGCCAGGTTCTGTGGCTCCAGAGGGCAGTCTCTCATGCCAGGAGTCACCATCCAGGGATCTGACTCACACACATCCCCAGATTGTGCGTCAGAACCAGGGTCGCAAGGCTTGTGACCGGCCTGTGACCAAGACTAAGAAGAAGAAGGCTGAGGGTACAGTGTTCACTGAGGAAGACTTCCAGAAGTTCCAGCAGGAGTACTTCGGCAGCTAGGCTCCCAGGAGGGCACAGTGGGAAAGGCACGCAGGCCCAGCCTCCTCCTCTGACCTCAGAGCCTCTCCTGGCCTCAGGACCCTGCCACACGCTGTGCTGCTGGCCTGGCTCAGGGAAGCCCTGGAGCAGGAGCCAGCGGGTGGCTGGAATGGAGATGGTGAGCTGGAAGCCCTGGGAGGATTTACACTCAGACCAGAGCTGACATCTGCAGGCTTTGGAGGAGCTGCATTTCTGACTGTTGTGTTTGCTTTGGCCCAGGTAGGGCCTCTGGGCTGTTTGCTGTGGAGAGGCCAGTGACTGGGCCCTTGGGGGCCACACCTCAAGGAGTTGGCTTTCAGGCTTTAATAAACGTGGACCCAAGAGCTGTGTGTGTGCTGCGGTCTAATTTACGGGTATCTCTCATCTCCTCTGGCACCATGGGGCCTTCCCTCCCTCGCATCTCCAGTGAGATGCTTACAGCTCCAGGTCAGTTCTAGTCCAGCTCAAGTGCAGGTGGCTGCCCAGAAAGCAGTTCACCCAGTGTCTGCTCACACACCCCAGAGGGGCCCTCCTCCCTGGAGGTGACAGCCACAGCTGAGAAAGTAGCCGCTGAGGCAGAAGTAGTGCCGGCAGCTACCAGAGGCTTTGATCCAGGAGGCCCGCACCGGGTCTGGGGAGTGAGCGCAGCGTCACAGCCTGAGCCCAGGGCTTGTGTGCCAGTGGGCAGTGGGGGGGGCTGCCTTTTTATTCCCTCTTACCTGTCACATGTGGGGGACTTGGGGGTGACCTCAGGAAACAAGTTCACACTCAGGCGGCACCCTTTCCGGTAGGCACATGCTGGGGACAGGCACTCCAAGGAATCTGTGAGTGAGCAGGTGATGCCGACCACACTGGCCTTGAAGTAGCTCCATCCATCTCCCCTCTCTCCCCTTTCCTTGCCTGAAAGGCTTCCTGAGGTCCTGGCCTTGTCCTAGAGGACTTCTGCAGGGTTCCCTGCGGCTGGGGCGGCTTGGGAGTGACGGTCAGCCAGCAGGTCCTTTATGTGCAAGGGGAGAGGGTGACACAGGCACACACAGACCCCTGCCCCAGGGGGTCTGATCCTGGTCATTAACCAGTTACGGGACAGTGCAGGTGGCGTCCATCTGAGCAGCAGGAAGCAGGCCGTGCATCCAGGTCCAGGTGGACAGGAGAGGAGGGTGCTGTGACTCCAAACCATGGTGACCTCCCTTCTTGAGACGGACTTGTTCCAAAAGCAAATGAGAGGCCGAACAAGAGACAGGAAAGGCTGGGAGTCTTCCTCCAATGCTGCGCCCTTCACCTGCTGAGCTTAGTGGCCCCAGGGGAGCACACATACCTCTGGAGACTTGCTCCTTCAGCTTTTAAGCAGCTCAGCAAGAAGGTGACCAGGCACTTGTTCTCTTCTCTCCAGGAGTCTTCTCAGAAAAACAGGGTTACTAGCCACTGAGCTCCAGGGCCCCGTTCTCACAAGGACACACTGATTGTTCCATTATCAAACCTACAGGTTCCTTCGCCCTTCCCAGGTGTAGAGTGACCACCCAACTCCTGGGGGAGGATGAAGGCAGGGTCCTGCCCCTTCTCTGCTTGTGAGTGTCCCAGGAAGCCTTATGTTACATTTGTACCAAGTAGCACTAGAGGTGCATATTCATGCCCCCTACACACGCCTGACGTTAGTGTTCACCCCTGAGATTCTGGCCCAGTAGGTCGGGGTAGCACTCGGCGATCTCTTTTAACAGCCCCCCTGGACAGTTATGGTGCAGGTGCTGGAGGAGAGAGTGTGCTATGGGGGGTGGGGATGCTGACCATGAGCCCCAGGATTGGGTGACAGATCTGGAAAAGGATAGGGCCCAAAAGGGGCACTGAGTTGCCACATTCATGCCAGAGCTAAAAAGACTGAGGAGGCGGCGGCCTTCCCCAGCTGAGATGTGTTAGTCCATATAAAACACCTGGAAGCATTCGTTTCCCAGGTGGCTTGGGGCCACTGAGAACTTGGACAAAGCTGCACAAAGTAGGGAAGGATGGTGACCAACCAGGAGGGCTCCAGCCATGTCTTCCTGTGCTTCCACAGTGGGGCAGGATGCTTGGGCCACCCACACTCCCTGGTCCTCTGACTGGAAGGGTTGGCCAAGGGGCTGGACAGGAGTGGACGGGACTGCCGTGCCAGGTATGACCTCACTGGGGCTCCAGCTGCAGGCCCACCCAGAGCTTGTGAGAATGAGAGGCGGGTCCCCATGAGGTAACTGGCAGAGCTGGGGACTGGGGAAGCCTTCTGGAAGAGGTGTCGTGGGACAGGCATGTACAGGGTGTGCCCATTCATTCCTTCGTCTGAGTCTTTGTCCAGGCTGGCTTTCTTGGGGTGCTCTCCCCATCCTCTCTACGTCAACTTTCCCCAGCCTTTGAAGCCCAGTTCAGGTGCTCTCCTCCAGGCAGCCTGCCATACCCTCCCACCCAGAAGTCCCTGCTCCCTCCACTGAGGTGGCCCAGCCTTGGACAGTCCTGGCTGTGGAGCTGTCACTGTCTACTTGGTCCGAGCGACCATCTGCTGTCTCCCCACGGGGCTGTGAGCTCCCCTCCCCAGCCCTCAGATGCCACAGCAAGACCTCCTCCTGGTCTCCAAACTCCGCTGCCTCCTTGCTGTCCCCACCTGCACGCCCAAGCAGCTTTTCAAACTACCTGAGACCAAGCCCACCCTCTACCCGTAACGAAAAGCTGAAATTAAAACCCTGCTCCCCTCTGGTTTTCCCCAACTCAAGAAATGGAAACTTTCCTCCCCTTGTTCTGGCGTCATCTTAGTCTCCTCCCTTACACCCCCATCCAAGCTTGATTTGCTTGAGCCCTTACCAGCTCTCCGCACCCCCACCCAGCCACCCACCCCAGCCGGTTCCTCCAGACTGCCTGGACGACAGCGGAGGCCCTTGCTTACCTATCCCTCACCGGAGGGGCCCTCTTCAGATAGAACCCAGTTTGTCTCTCCCGTTCCGGGGTCTCCCCAGGTTATGCAGAGGAGACTCAAGTCCAATCAGGCGCAAGGCCTGGGCGCTGTTTGGCCCGCCCCCTAGCTTCGCGCCCCTCCCCTGCCCCGGCTGCTGGGCCCAAGCCTCTTTGCTTCCTGCCGGCTTGGACTCGTGGAGACGTTCCTAAATACCCATCTTAAGGAGCAAATCCTGCCACCCCAGCACTCCGCGTGCGCGCTCCCTGCCATCTTCACAACACGTGTCTTTCTTATTTTACTGCTGTTTTGTCTTCCTTGCCAGAATGAGGGCAGTGGATGCTCATGAATAATTGTAAAGAAACGTGAAGGCCATTTCCTGATCTCCAGGACCCGCCGGCTTGTCCTGACGACAAAACTGGCGCGAAAGCCGAGAACAGCGGCCCCAGGCAGCGGCTGGCGTGGGGCTGAACTAGAAGCAGCGCCTCGCCCTCACCCCCACTCCATCAGGCTTAGAGCACAGCTCCGCCCTGCCCTGAACAGCCAGGACTCAGGCTGGCCAAGGCCTAGCAGGGGCCTCAAGCTGCTTCGTGCAAGGTGGAGTGTGGTACTGGACTTCACTCATCCCAGCCCAGCCCCTAGTTCCCCTCTGCTGGGCTCCCAAGTACCTACAAGTACCTGAGTATGGCCTGTCTTATACCGCTGTCATGGCCTGGACCAGCTGCCCCTGGACCAGCATCCAAACCCAGGCTTGCATCAGGAAGAACCATAACCTAGTTCCCGAGGATTGTGAGCTCACAACCATGCCACAGTGCTCTCCATCTTTCAGGCAGAGGGAACAGCAAGTACAAAGGCACAGAGGTGCAGGGACGTTGGGCTGGAGCACAAGTGAAGGATGAGAGTGGAGGGCAGGCCAGCAAAGGCCAAGTGCGGTCTATGATCTGAGCCTATGGCCTCTGCTGGAATTTTTGCTTTATGTTGTCCCCTCCTTGCCTTGTGGGTGTGGGCAACTCTACGTCAGTGGGCAAGTTACTCAACCTCAGGCTTGTTTCATCTGTAAAATGGGGATGGTGAGATGATCCTTACAAGCATTTAATAAAGAGCTTTTCATACCAGTGTTTGTAGATGAGTTGCTATTTCTTTAATCCAGTAAGTCCCCATTTATTTAGGGGGGTAGCAGTTAAGCTTAGACCGGGTGGTCAGGGTGAGCTTGACAATTTTAATAGCTGGTTGTAACCTCCCTGATGTAAGTTGCTGAGGATCACGGCCTTACAGGGGATCCTACAAACTCATGCAAGACCATCAGGTTCAGGTCCGTGTGTGAAACATCTCCCCCTGGTGCCAAGGTTCCCATCTGGGACACCACTAGTTGTATTCCAGCAGTGGGCTGGGTCTCATCACTATGCAGACATTGGGAAGGTCAAGAAATTTGAGGTCCCCACTTTCAAGTCCTCGTAGGCCACCTGTTTCTGAGGGGCAAAATAGACAAGAGCTCCCACTCTGGCAGTACACCCCTAACCTCAAATAGTGCCTTTACCTGAGATCCTCCACCTCTGCGTACCACTCCACAGGCCGTGAAATGGTCTCATTATGGGGACTTTGGTGATGGAATGCAGAAGTGCTCACGACGGTCTAGTGCCCCCATCAGCCACCCTTACCACGGCGTTACTCCCTACATCTACATGCGCCTTTCACATGGAAAACTGGTTTTGAAACCAAGCTGATCCCCCAAGGATGCAAGAGGCTCTCCAGCACATCTGCCAGGTTGGGGTGTTTTTTGTATTCACAACCTAATACGGAAGTGTCTGCCTGAGCCCACGACACCTGCAAAAATGAGCCAGCCAGTCATTTAAGGCCAAGTGGCTTCCAGCCAGCCGCGGCAGCTGAGGGAACTTATCAATGAGGGTTCCAGTGCAGCTCGTCAGGAATTCAAGCTACAAGCCGTTTGTTCAAGCAAAACAGCTCTTCTCTGGACAGGTTCTTCCAGTAAGAGATCTGTAACTGTTGAGAACTTTCCCGGCAAGCCAAGTCACTTCATGTGGCCAGCTCACAAGGACTGGGGCTGTACCTGGAGACTAATGGCAGATGCTGGCACAACACAACGCACACAGCATTAGGACACATGCTGTCCTGGCCAACCTGTCAGTGCCCCCTAAGTTAAGCCCCCAGCCTCAATCCATCCAGGGGTTAACAGCAGCTCTCACTTCAGGTACCACCGCCTGTTTCAGGGATTCTAACGTACTTCTTCGGCCCATTAACCCTCATCTACAGCCCAAGGTAACAACACTCTTGGGCTCAAATTTGAAGTGCCCAAACTCTCACTCACGGATCTATTGCTTCAAACGGAGTTGACTGATTCCAACTCGACAAACGTGTCTGCACGTTAACTTTCACTACAAAATAATTTATTACAAGAGATAGCACAAGCCTCTTATGTACAAGCACACTCCTGACTACCCTAACTAGGGGACTTTCTTCTTCCCCCTTGCTTTGCGGACCTCCTCTATCAAATCTTTCAGATACTGGATCTCCTTGGCCAAGGAATCTGCCCTCTCTTTCAGAGCCTCATTCTTCTTTTCTAGTTCTTTACACTCCCCAGTGAGCGCCTCCTGCTCTGCCCTCTTCTTTTGGCGGTACCTAGTGGCTGCTGTCTTGTTCTGCTCCATCTTTTTCAGCTTCTTATCCAGTTTTTCACCTTTTACTTTTGATGCCGCCACCCTCTCCCCAGGAAGGTCATAGGGTTTGGGGCGGGGGGTGCCAGACAAGACACCTGGAGACAATAGGCCCTTACTTGGGGAGCCCCTGGAGGTAGAGGGGCTATGCTGGGGCGAGCTCAAATAGGGCTCTGGGCTCATACAGATACCACTGTCATTATCTGAGGGGGCATCCTCCTCCTTTATGCACTGAGGGATTGTGGCAATATAATCGGTCGAGTCTGGCTTCCTATCTCCCTCAGAGATATCCACTTCACTGCCTAGGTCTAAACTAAAGGAATGGTCTGGAGTGGAGGGCAGGGTACCCGGGGATAGGGGAAGAGGTTGCAGGAAAGTTAAGGGGGCAATCTGATCTGATTCTGGTAAACTCTCTGGGAGATGGCCAATTGGGTTCACTGTCTGGGGGGGCTCCTTATTAGTCTCCTGGACTAGGGGGTCAAAGAGATCACACGTGTCATCATCCAACGTGGCCAAAAGCTCATCTGGCATGGTTTCCAGATCATCCATATTCAACAGCGAATCAAAATCAAACTCCTTCAGATCCATTTTCTCCACCATCCAATCTGTCCCGGAGAAGGCATCCTCTGGAAAAGATTTAAAAGAACCAAGTCAGACGCACAAGGCAGCAGGCCCACGTCACCGACCTGCTGGCAGATAAAGGACACCCACTCACCCTTGCTGTTATCTGAGACATTGGTCAACCCATCCACAGCCAGCCATTCGGAGGAGCCCGCCTTAGCCTTGTCACCAGAGAACCCATAAGGTTTGAAGTGCTTGGCCACCTCCAGGTAGTCGTCTAAGAGGCCTAGGCTTTCTTCAGCCCCCAAACCCGACTGGTCGAAGGGGGACATCAAGTCCCCCACCAACACCTCGCTGCTCAGGAAGCTGATCTCGGCCATGTTGTGGGGCTTTACTGGAATCGAGGAATGTGCTCAATTCAAAAGTGTCTTTGTCGGTTACAGCAACGCTGCTGCTGGATGCCGTGAAAAGCCTGAACAGGAAGCAGACCAGATCCCATTAGCGATCACTCAACCCGACAATTTCACCTTTGCACCGAAGAGGATGGATGGCCAACCTGCACTCTCCTGGGCTGTGCAAGGTCGGACACACGCCGCCCCAGAGCCATCGCGCCCCACCTCCCTGCTCCCGGGCCCGGCTGCACAAGATGGACGCCCTCGGCGTACAGCCATCCCTGCTCCCGGATCCAAGAGCAGCCGCGGCCCCGCCCCGTGACTCACGCCGCTTTGCGGCGCCGCCCGGCCGCCATCTTGGCTCTGCCACGTTTCGCAGGAGGCAGGCGGGACCCGGCCAGCGCGGGGCCCGAAGCCGCCGAGGCTTCTCCCCACTCAGAGGCGCAGGCGTCTCAAGGACCCTCAAACAGGGCCACGCGTCCCGAGCGCTCGTAAAACCGCTTCCCTCCGCGACGCCGCCCAGGCGCGGGCGCGCCCAAGCCACCCGAAAGCCCCGGCCGGGGGCACGCCGAGGGCCCCGCCCCGGTACTCACGCCATGGCTTAAGTTGCTTGGAGGTGCCGCTGCAGAGCCTGGTGCTGCTGCCGCCGCTGCGAAGGCCAACCTGCCGCAGGCACTGCTGCCTCTAGTACGCCATGGCGGCCGCCGACGCTGCGGGAGCGGAGGAGCGAAGGCGCTGGCCGGGAGAATCTACATTGACAGGCGGGAGGAGAAGAAATGGCGGTTGCGCGTCGGAGCCCTTTATAGACGTTGTGCCGCGAGACACATCACAGAGCACATCCTTCCGCCGAGATCACGTGCTCCACACCGCCCACACCCTCGTTTCCACCTACCCGACACCCCCTACTGTTTCCAACCCACGAATGTTATGCCCAAGGTGCATCTGTGAAAAGAAAATGTTATTTCCGAGACCTCAAGGAAGTAAAAAGTCGCACTACTTCACAAGGCTTCCAAGATCAGAGGGTCACTTCCCTCTGCCGCCAGAGAGCGCGGAGGGATCCTTCACACACGCTTCGCTTCCGGTATTAGCATCGGAGGCGGGGAGAGACGTCTTTCATCTCTTGGAAGGTTTTTGTGAAGTCCGAAGCCGCCTGGTTATCGCGCGAGATGCGGGCGGAGAGCATCTGTCAAGCTGATTGGCTAGGCATGGTGAATCATACATATCTAGGCTTTTTATTGGCTCAGACTACCAGGTGGACGGGCTTCGCGGCGAGGATGCCGCGCGGGAAGGAGCGGAGAGGTCAGGGAGCTTCTCTGTTACGTTCTAGTGTCTGCGCGCTGTTGGGTCAAGTTTTTCTATAGTGACTTCTTCCGCCTGGCCCTCCGGTAGCCTGCCCCAGGGAGACCAGGGCGTCTCAAGCAGAGGCGTCAGGCCACCCCTGCGGTCCCCCCGGTGGGCCACAGCGAAGCTCCGGACTAGCGACCAGGTTCAGGCCTGAAGATGAAAACTGGGCAAAAGGGAATGTAATTTCGTGTGCGTTTTCACCATATGCAAGCCCTTCAGTAGCTGAAGGGGGACTGAGGACCTCACTCAGGAGATCACTCGATACATGCACACCTGCCATCAAAAAGCTAGCTCTGCATCCTTACTGAGCTCTGTAAAGTCAAGTCGGGAAGATGCATAATCCTGTATCTTAACCTGTTGTATTTTTACGTACTCATTTTGCTAAAATAAAGCATAATCCCTAAGGAGAGATTTTGTTCGGCTGGTATCTCTCTCAGGATAGTTCCCATTAACTCCCAATTCTGTAACTCACAGGCACAACCGCTTCCATCAAGTCCTTAACAGCCCTGTGAGGACCGAAGTTGAGAGCCCATACCCACTTGCAGGGGGTTTGTGTTTCTCAGCAGCAGTCTTGTCAGAGCAACTTGCTTTCTCAACTGAGGAGCTGTGCCAAGAAGGCTCTCCACCATCCTCAATTCCCTCCATAGTCAGGCCCTGGAGCTACCTCCAATCTCAGTGGGCTGTAGGAGTATTTCAGTGCTGTGATGTCAAAAAACGGGAGGACTGTCCTAGATAACTGCAGACCCTTCATTGACTTCATTAAATCTAGCCCAACAATTCGTTTACAATAGTAAACTGAAGGCTTAAGAGTTGAAGTGTCTTGCCCAAAAGTAACAGCTCCCAGTGGAGGCACTATTGGATAGCGGGCTCAGAAGACAAATTTTAAGGGCAAACACAAAAGAATCCTAGCTCTTCCACTGATTAGCTGAGACATTGTGCTAAGTCACTTATCCTTGCTGAGCCTCAGTTTCCTTATCTGTAAAATGAAGCTAATGATGGTACCCTTGCCCTTAGAATGAGGTAAGATATATATGTAAAGCACTGAGCAAAGTGCCTGGTACCTGGTAAGCGCTCAACAGAGGGTTGTTACCATTACTGTTATTAGAACTCAGGTTTTCCAACCCTGACCACCCAGTTCTCCCTCCCCTTCTCCACTACATCATCCTGCGTCCTCAGAGGACTCCTCTAGTATTTACCAAGATGAAACCAACAACTACAAACAAAGCATCAAAATACACAAGTTATCGAGTCTTCCCATGCAAAGGCAGTAAGAATTGCTGAGCCACTAGTCTTCCAAAGATGTAACTAAGACCCCACAGGGCATGTCCTCCTTTTGCGTCAGTGCCTCCTGATGGATGACCATAGGGATGGTTAGGGAATTAAAGTAACACCAGCCCAGTTTTGACAATGCAGAGGTCTTGGAAGAATGACCCCAACAGTAGCTTATCCCATCCATTCTATTATGGAGACCCAGACTGAAAAGCTCCTGGCTGAAAATGCAGAACCAGTACCACTCCTCCAGGAAAATGTTTCATGCCATACAGAAAAGTCAAAGCTGTTGGGAAAGAGACTTTTATTTTCTTCCCATGCTGTATAAGGACATCATGTTCCCCAGCTTTATTTCCTCCCTCAAGGAGACAAAGGATAGCTGTTCTCTGGGTCTCAGAGCTAAGCTGCTTCTATATGGACTTAGCCAAGACAGGTGACTGATTCCAAATCTACCAACTGCTACTGAAGAGCAGTCAAGTGACTGGAAGGCACATTGTGGACTTGGCCTTAGGGACCAAGAATTTAAAGACGGCAGGGTGATTAAAATGAAAAGGTAAACATGTTGTATGCACTTAACCCCAGAACCCACATCTCTGGTATTTGGCCACTTAGAATCAGCAGTGTCTAAAAGGGCTACAGCCTCACAGCTCTAGACCTAAGTGTCTCTCATCATTCTCTTTGGCCTGTAGCTTTAGCTTCAGCAGGAAGTTCAGAATTCTAACAAATCCTGCGAGAGCAGGAGTTCTCAAACAGGGTCACAATCTCAAGGAAGTGTACCATGCAGAGGACTCTGGACACAAGCAGGGATCCCTACTTACAAAATTCCCCTTGGGGCCTTTCCAGGGCATTTTGATCCTGAAGCTGATTCCTCATCAAAACCATTTGCACTTACACCTTGAGTGGAGTACAAGGGAGCAACATCAGCTAACAGGTGGACCAAGAGGGGCTGAGACCCAGGAGGAAAGACTACAGGCCCCAACACAACTTTAGCAATGAACTTCGATTATTTATTTGAAAGGAAAGTCACAACAAAGAGTGTAAAAAAAAACACTGTTGTCCTGAACTAATTTTTTAGGAAGGGGCAACAGAGAAACAAAATACACTTTCCAAGTGACTAGGTTTTCAAGCTGATGAGTATATTTTTTAAGCACAAGGCTAACAATGTGAGTTTAACCAAGATGATGCAAAGAAATTTCTACATGGAGAACTAGGAGCAGATGCTATTACTTCAGGCCTTAAAGGTGGGCAATAAATACTGAGGAGGAAGGCAGAAAAGGCAGGGAGAGGCACTACATCTTTCCCCAAAGATTAAAGGGTTTGGGGGGGCAGGGCACAGAATGTTGCCCTTTTCTATCCAAGAGTCTCAAAGCGCTTGCCTGTCTTCCATGTTTTATGAGGCTTGCCCAGTCTGTCGGCAAAGCCACCAGGACCAGGGCTGAGAATTCCCACTGCTGCTAGTTCTGAGGACTTCCAGGAGGTCCTTGTTTGTGAAATGGCAAAGTTCTGCTTTTTGGTTTTGTAAAACATAGTTAAAAGACAGAGATGACCTTAGAAAGATGTTCTTTAAGAGAAGTGATCAACTCAAATGGCAGCTACACTTGGCTTTGATAATTTGGGACTTAGTTTTTTACATCTTTTCTCTTTTGAACTCTCCTTCCAGTATTTTACATGGAATTAATTTTTGGAAATACATGGAAATAAATGACAATATTTACATGGTCAGAGACACCAGCCTGGGAAAATTGTAGGCTTTATGATACTCTCATTGGGAAAACCAAATCTTTTCACCTCAATCAAGAATAACCCATGCTTTTGCAACACTTTATGAGAGTCCTACCCTCATCCTCCCTTCTAATGGACACGAGCTGCAAGCATCAGAACCATCAATGCTGGGCTCCACCCCAGACCAACCACCCAGGGTAGCACCAGGGTAGCACTCAAGCATATCGATCTTTTTAAAGTCCATTTTGACTCTGATGGACAACCAGCGTGGAGAGTCTCTCAGGGTTCTGGGCTTCACATTTTTCATTCTCTCTCAATACCTTCAAACAAATGAAACAACTGAACCACTTTAAGGAACTCTTGCATATGTACAAGAGAAGAGGCAGGAGGATTCTCCAAATATATCCAAAGTTAACTACATTGTGTAGTTCTCAATCTCCTAATCCATGACAAAAACGGGACAGGAATCTACCCTAAATTCAAAGGGTAACTGAGGTTTCAGAGCTATTTGAAGTCATTTCATGTCACTGTATTGGGAAGGAATGAGACAGTTGCAGAGAGCTTCACCAGAATCCTCTGATGGAGAGGTAGTAATAGATAAAGCAGTAAGACGCGATAGGAGAGGGAAAAAATACTGCCTGGGCAGATCAGAAATTATCAACCTCTTGCCATAAACAGGAAAAAACACAGAACAAGAAGATGCACTGACACCGTGTATTAAACACTCCTCCTCACCCTCAGGATACTTTTTACATTGCAATAAATAGTGCAATTTTAGCAGCCAGAAACGAGGAGGAACATGGGAAGTCCCCACCTCCCTCTCCTGCACGTTATCCCTGTGCTGTCCAGGAGCGGGGAAGGGACAGGACGGGGAGAGGTCTGCGCAGAGTTGCTTGCCTTTTGGCCTCTGGAGGTGGCTGAGGAGTTCAGCAAACACTCCTTTTCCATTCGTCTGGCTCCACTGGGGAATAAAGGGCTGGCTACTGGGGCTGTTCCTGCCCTAAGGCAGCATCCTAGGCCTGGCAGAGAGAAACATGGTCACTGAGCCCCCACTGGTGACTGGGTCATCCAGCTGACGTTCAGCTGCCTGTCACCCTCCCTCCAACCTCACACTAAGGCTGTGTCCTTGAAGGCCCTATCCTAACTGGCGGTGGGGCAGGGACGGGAGGGAACAGTGCCCTGCTGCAGAGGCACTAGCCTTGTGGCCCCTTCCCTCCGTCTCATCTGACTCCTGCACACAGTGGTGCAGGCGCAGCCACGATGAGGCACGGACATGAGGCACTCTCCTCCTCCCAAGGACCTCTTCACCATCCATGCTGCCCCTACTCCACACTCTTCTTATGGCCACTGAGAAACAGTCTCCAAATAATTTTGGATCCAGTTTATCTTGATCCCTCACACCCGTGTGGTCAGTTCAGGCTCCCTTGAGAGACCTTCCCAGCACTAAGGAATACAAGTTAGCGGGGGTGGGAAATGGGCTTCTTTTCCAGGAACCTCGATCAAAGGCTGGCTCTTCTGCCAGCTTTATCCCCAGAAACCCTAAATACTGTAAATACTGTCGGAGCACTCACTGTGCAGAGTTCATCTTGGAAACATGCAGTGACTCTTCAGTGACATTCAACTAAAAGGCAACATCTTGATCAGGCGTAAGTGTTCCAGGGAAAAGCACAGAACAGAAGGAATGACGAGGAAGAGAGGGAGACACAAAAAGGCGCAGGCAGAAATGGGCAGGACAGACGGAGCAGAAACCCTGGGACCAACCCGCAGAACACTGAGTAGAAAAAAATTAGCCTGGAGCAAGGGGGAGGGGAGAAGTCGGGGCCACAGTGTTTGATAACAAAAATAGAAGGGGCTGGGTGAGAAAACAGGAAACAGATGTCATGCTATTCAGCATGAAGCAAACAAGGCGATGACCAGCGAGTCAGGAGGCACCCACGGACCCTGTGACGCACCAACTCTGCAGCCAAGTGTTTCTAACGGAGAATCCAGTCCCCGACCGCCTGACAACCACTCTGCCTTCACCTGCCCTAAGTCTGCAGCAGCACCTCTGGCTCAGACAAGGAGCAGTACAGAGTATACCCCAATTCATCTATCTCTTCAGGTGTGAGCTCTGCAAATAAGTTCACCTTGGGGCTTAGGGCACTGGGCAGGACTCCGGCCTCTAAGTAGCTGATGAGTCCCCTCAAGGCCTGCAAGAATCGGTCTGCCAGCATATCTGGAGACCAGTCAGCCTCCTCCTGGGCCAAGTGGAGGATGACGTTGGTGAGCTGGCTGGCAGTGAGGGGGCCCAGAGCCGGAGTGGACTTGCACACAGCCTTGAGGATCTTGAGGCACAGAGATCGACAGCCCGAGTCGGCCTGGTCCAAAGCCCGCAGGCGAGCTGTCTCAGCAGGACGCAGGCTGAGCCGCCACAGGTTGTCATACTGAGCTAGCCGGTGTGGTCTGGCCACCAAGACAGTGTCACCAAGGGTCACTGATGGCAGAAAGTCAATGATGAGATGCTTGTCATGCTCATACTGTACTTCCAGGGTCAGGGCCTCTGGGGGTGGTGCTGGTCGGATCACATAGTCCAAGAGAGACCCTATGGCCGGCCAATTGATGGAGCCAGCCACGACCTTCTCAAACGTGTCTGCCACTGTCTTTGGGGAGAGGTAGCCCCCCACCACGCAGCGGTCCCAGTAACTGCTGCCACGAGGGAAATACTCGGGATTCTCACGACGAACCAGGAAGAAGCCAGGGACATTCATGATAGTGTCCTCGCCAGGGATACAAGACCACAGGTTCTGCTCCAGCACAAGGGGCACAATGAGTTGGATGTGGTCAGCTGTCACCACCTGTTGGAGCAGAATTAAATGGGTTTGAGGGATTTAATCTGCTCATGAGATATGCCTCCCCAAACATAGGTCCCACCATCTTGTATTCCACCAACAATAAAGAAAACTAAGAATTCTTTCACGTCACTGTATCAATTCACACAGGCTTTCAACCCAGGTCTGTCAGACACCAGAGCCCATGCTCATTCCATGTGGTACCTCATTTCTGGACACAGAAGTAGACAGGACATCCCCCATGCCTTGAAGACCCAAAAAGAGAAGAAACTAGAAAGGAGAGACAGGAGCAAGAGTAGAGGAAGGAAGACAGCTTCTTAGAAGTGTAAGTATGACTAAAAACAAGAAAGGGTTAAAGACGACTCAAGATAGGGATCTCCAAATGCTATCACACTGCAGAATTCAGCAGCAGCAAGACCTCAGTTTCTCTGGCAAGCTGGGACCCGGATCTTTCGTCCAACAGTACTACCAAGAAGCATCCTGGTCAGTACCCAACCCTACCCTTCGTGAGAACCTTGTTACCTGCAGGTCATCATAGAGGCTGCCACTCAGGTACATGTCCCGAAGTGGCATGTCAGGCAGCTTGGCCCGCAGGAAGCTCCGGAGCTCAGCACATATGTCCACAGCAGCTTGCTTGGCCCGAGCCTGCTCACCAGCAGGGATGGCTGCCCGGTTCCGGTAGTAAGAAAGAAGTTTCTCCTGCAGGGACATGCGGAGTCGTGACTTCTTCAAGTCTACCTGGCCCTTCCTGGCCAATGGCTTGGGCCGGGGTGGGCAGAATGTATCTGCCAAGGCAAGAGAAAGAGGCATGTGAACTCTGCCCATGCTCATTCGATCTACAGCTGCCTCAGCTCCAGAAAGGAGGAGGGCTTGGCCCAGTACTGGCGTGGTGCCTGGTATATATGTGCTCAAGAAATGTTTGCTGCATGCACGAGTAGTAAGTACCAAGAACCCAGAGGTAAGTCCCAGAATGGGTAACAGCCTTTCTCACCTGTGTCAAAGGCGGAGGAGTCTGTGGGAAGAGTCTGCAGGGACCGGCTCAGGCCTGTCTTCATGTCCCTGTTCAACAATCGGGGGGAGCCCATCCAGTCTGGTTCTTCCCAACTCCTTTTCCCTGAATGGCTCAGGCGGGTGGGGCTGGTAGGGGCACTGATCGCCCTGTCATACATCTGAAATAACAGAGGACCTGCACATGGACCCACCTTTTGTCCTGGTCCCCTCCTTCCCAGCAGCTTTGTCCTAGTGAATTAACTACTATTTTTCAACAACTTTGTTGTATTCTGGATAGGGAATACTTTGCTCCACACAGAAAATCTTGGGAAATACTAAATGATGTAAGAAACACCAATCAATTATGTGACAACCCAGAGGTAACGGTTAATATTTTGATATATTTCTTTCTGGAAATACATATTCATAAATTAGGACCCTACTCTATATACACTCTTGAAACCTGATTTTTTCATTTATCATTTCCCCCATCACTAAAAATGAGGCAGTGTTTAACACTGTGGTACATTTTTGACTATACCACATTGTACCTTATGAATGTACCATAATATTGAACACTGATTCATTTATTTAATAAATATTTATTGAATGGCCAGGGCATGCCAGGCATTGTTCTAGGTGCACAGAGTAAGGCAGTAAACCAAAGAGACTGAATCCCTGCCCTCACTGAGTTCTCTGTCCAGTAGAGGTATATATAGCAATATATAATAAGCAAGTTGAAAGTATGAAGGCAGATAACCATTAAGAAAAAGTAGGTTGTGGGGGATCATGGGGAGAACAGTGTATCACAGAGAAGGGACATAGTGGATCTCTGGCATCTTGCTGCACTGATGGACAGTGACTGCATTGGGGTGTGGGTGGGCACTTGGTGGTGTGGGTGAATGTAGTAACCACATTGTTTTTTCAGGTGAAACCTTCATAAGAGTATATATCAATCATACCTTAATAAAAATTTTTTAAAAAAAAGAAAAAGTAGGAAAAGGGAATAGGAAGTGCATTGTGGTGGAGGTGTTGCTATTTTAAATAAGGACATTTTGGTTATTTGCAACGTTTATCTCACTGGGATGAACTTTATTTGTCTCTCCAGTGATTTCTTTAGGGCGAATCCTAGAAGCAGACTTACTGAATTCTCTTACGGTCTCATCTACTGACACCAAATTACCAAGCTGAATTCTCACCAGCAGTATCAGAGTCTAGCTCCAGGTCAGGGGCCTGCTGCAGAGGCAGCCTCCCACCTCTCCCTCCCCAGACCCGCGGCACACGCTTACCCGCTTCACCGCCAGTGTGGCGATGCCCAGCATGGCTGCCCCACCCACCCCCAGCACCAGCCGGGCATTGGAGAGCACAAAATCAATAGCCGTGCCAATGCCATTGTCATCCTTCTTGCCTTTGCGCTCACCAGCACCCGCCATCGTGCACCTGAGGACGAAGAAAGAACACAGCCGTCACCACCTAGGATCCCAGGAGCCATCCATCCTCCGCCCTTCCCATCAGGCCAGTCCCCAACAAGTACTTTCTTTAGGGCTCCCAAACCCTTGGAGGCTCCAGGCTAGAGAGGGAGATACCAGCTCCCTCTGTGATGCATCTGGGTGCAAGGGGGAGGAACTGATCAGAGTAATTGTGGGAAATCCTCTCCACCCCTTTTGTGAAAGCATTAAGCTCGCTGTCGATCCTTGCTTGCACTAGAGTGAAGTACGCCAACAAGCAAGGCAACCCTCTCCCTACCCCTTCCCAAAACTACAATGCAGGTCACGTTTTGATCCTTTGGCCACTACTTCATGAAAGGTTAGGTCTAACCTGATAGGTTAGAGAATGCTCACCTAACCCGACCGCATCACTTCACACACAGGGAGGTGACTGGCCACAGGTCCCCGAGAAGGGGAAAGGCAGAGCCATCTCTACAACTCAGGACACCCCGCTCCTACACGCTGCTTGTTCTACTGCATCACATTCACTCTGACCCAAATCAAAGCGTTCCTACTCAATCGGTTTCTGCAAAAAAAAAAAACAAAACCCACAAACAACATGGACCAAACATACTGCACATGGAGACTTAACTCCAAGTGCCTATGTGAGGAAGGTCCAAAAAAGGGACTAACCCTCTGTGGACACTCTCACTTGACGAATGCTTTGTGTCCTGGAGAAGGTGTGGAGGGTGACTACAAGAAGTTCATGTGAGGCGGGCACCATGCGACCAAAAATAATCACAAAGGATGCTGTAGATGCAGTTGTTAATTGGAAACAAAAAGTCCATTTGCTCAAATGCACTTGGGAAACGAACTAAAACTGTAGTTCCTGGGCACATACAACAGAGGTGCCTCCTGTACAGCATTCAAGCAAGGTGAGCACATATTTGCCTCCTGGAGTCATCCTGACTGAAGTTCCCCTTTGTCCCCAAATAAGCCCACTTCCCATGGAGTTGGAACACTGGGCCTGATCCACATAAAGAATGGCAAAGTGATTCCCATCTGAATACTGCTCTTAACACTGCTACTCCCTTCTACCTCCTGTGTCCTATACACTCCCAGAAGGAAAAACACAGCTGTATGCCATTCAGGGTCCCACTCTACCCAGGATAAGAGGATGGAGCCACAATCGCTGGATGTACCTTCCAGTGCAAAGTAACATTCTTTCTAACACCCTTACAACTGGGTATTACTATTTCACACTTCCTGCCCCTTGCCTATAGCTGCCCACTCCTCAAGGAAGAAATATTTATGACTCTATTTATTCCAGCAACTAGTTAATTAAGAGTCACTGTCAAGTCCAAAAGTCTTTTTTTCCCTAACTAGGGCTCCCAATCTTAGTGGCACTTTTCTTTTCTCTACCTTTTAAAGTCACTGGAAGCTTTAGGTTTAGGGACCTGATGAGAGACTACTTGGCCAAATGAAATATGTTCTCACTTCAAGTCCACAAAGCAAGCGCGGCCAAGAAGGAGAGTTCAACTTTGTATGTATGGGTGGGGTCAGGTGAGAAGGCTGGTCACTCTCCATCCAGTGGCCACTGAGACAGAGGGACAGATCCACTCCACTGAGGCAGAGTAATCCAATCAGGACAAATGTTACTCAGTTCCCCACACATAACAATGACCACTGTCTTATTTTTTAAAAACTAACCAAAAGAACCACTGTCTTATTTTTTAAAAACTAAACAAAAGAACCTTTACTGATCTATTTACAGTAGGAAGAACCACTGGATACAAGCAACATCTGAGTAAGGTTGGATGTGATGCAGCAGGACCAGAAGGGCATATCCTCCCTCTAAGCAGAAGCCAGAGGAGCCTCCCAGGCCTTAGCCCATCTAACTGATAATACAGTATTAACAGAGAGAGCCTGGGTTTCTGTCAGAATCCTGGGAATGAGCTCCTGCCTTTGAGCCCTGACTTATTAGCTGGGTGACCTCCAATGACTTACTTAGCCCCTCAGCTACAAAAAGGAGAATGCTGCCTACAGAACCTAAATCGTAGGGTTGTAGTGAGGAAAAAACACCTACTAAAACACTATATGTGAATACTATAAACTGTAAATTCCATGAATGTGGACAATCATTAAGTCTTTTAAGATTTCCATCCACAGGACAACAGGTCACTTCCAGAAGGCAGTCAGCAATCCACTGTCCTCTGCATTACATTTCACCTTCTGAGACACAGCTAAGAATGGACTAAAACTCACACTGATGCCATCTGGCCTTGAGATCAAAAGAATCAAATTGAGCAGGTTGGGGAAAAGGCTCTTCCTATTCTCATGCTATAGGGGCCCCCCCACCCAAGGACCAGATGATGTCAAAGACCTGGTGACCTGATAGAGGAGAGCATGTCCACGAACTCTAACAGGGAAATAAAAGTTCTTATTCTGAAACTTGTTTCCTTTGAAACTCCTTATCCACTATACACCCTCCACTCAGGTTCTGCTGCACTAACTTGGAGCTGCTGGAGACAGGAGGTCCCCTGGCGAGGAGAGGAGGCCGCGCTCCTCGGTGCAGTCAAGGAACACTGTTTAATGGGCGCAGAGGTTCGGTTTTGCGAGCAGAAAAAGTTCTGGAGATCTGTTACACAAGTATTCTTAACACTACTAAACTGTACACTACAAAATAGTTAAAATATTTCAAAGAAAAAGGCAGGGGAAGAGAGGACAAGGAGAAAGAACACTGATGGCAGGCAGGGCTGGGGGTCAGAGAATCAGCACTGCCAACATGTCAGGCAAGTACAACCTGTCTGCTTAGATACAAAAATGGGCTCATCACCCCAGGATAGTGGGGATGGGAACAGAGGCCCTGCAGTTTCCTAGGACGACAGCACAGAATGATAAAAAGCCTAACTTACTGTATCTGAAAGAAGTCATATGACTTAAACAGATCTAACTGAGTACACAGGCTAGCTAACATACATTGAGTGTGTGCCATGTGCTGGGCATTCTCACATCTTAATTCCCTTATCCTCACAACACTCCTATGAGGCCAGTCATACTGTTGTCTCCAATTTACAGAAGAAACGCAGGCACAGCTTAAATAACTGGCCCAAGGTCAACATGTCAGTAAATTGTGCAGCTAAGACCTGAACCTGAACCTTAAAGAACTCACACTTCTGAGCAGGAGTAGCTTACAGGGGGTCCCAAGTAGTCTGCAGTCTCACTGTGTTCGCATCTCCTCTCTGTTAATCGCTAGACCATAAGCTTCCTGGGGTCATTTTGACTCACTGCTCTATCTCCAAGGCCAGCAGTGTTTGACACACAGCAAAGATGTGTTGCATAAGTGACCCATTAACCACATGGAGTTTTCTTTTGTGTTTGTTTTCTGAGGAGGTGGTGGTAGTGACCTGTAACCCAACTCACTGTCAAAACAGACTAGGAACCAAAGACTCAGTTGACTCCCATTGCACTTCCAGACCCCCTTCCTTTCCCTGCACAGCAGGCTCCCATGGGCATCACCCTACCCCTGGCCTTACACTGACAAGGTGGGTCTGCCCCATCACCCTAAGTAGAAGAGGGTAGCGAAAAGCCATTACCGAAGGCTCTTCTGCTTTCTCTCGTTAATAGCGCCTGGCAAGCCTTCATTCCTTCTCCTCTTCCTGCCTCAGCCAACTGGTCACCAAGTCCCGCAGCTATATCCCACCCCAATCCCATCTGGCCAGATTTGCTGCCTCTAGGCTCTCTCACCAATTTAGCCTCCATGCAGCCACTGCCACCATCCTCCTTCCACACCCCTACCCTGCTTACAAAGCTGTAACGGTCCCCCTACTATCAAATGTCACAATCTCCTCCACAGGGGAGTCAGTGGCCTTCCAGACAGGTGCACCTTCCTATTCATGCTGGACTAGAGTTTCCAGACTACAAAATGCAGTTTCCACCTCCACATTTGCTTATTCTTGCTCACCTGCCCAGCAAGCTTCAAGTTCTCATTTGAGGTAGACGTGAAATGTCTTCTTTTCTATGCCACCTGTGATGCCCACAACACTAAGCCAAGCAGTTACATCTTCACATGAAAATGTTTAAAAAGCTCTTATACATCCCCAAGCTCTTATACGACGCTCTAGTACACAGCTGCTCACACGGGAATTATTTCCCTGACTGAGGAAGCATTAGACTGAGCCCCTGGATGGACCGTATCACTCATCTCTCTCCCAGAGCCTACCACAACGCCACAGCCACAGAGGGCCCTCTGGGAAAGTTGCTGAATTAAACACAATCATGTGTTACAGTGGGACTTCTTGGTAACACTGGTTTCAGGAGTAAACAGGGCTAATATACTGCTTGCTAAGTACCATTCCAAGCGCTGTGTGTGCACTGCCTCATTTAATTCTCACCTGAAAAGGTAAGTACTATTATTTCCATTTTACAAATGAAAAAATGGAAGCCTGGAAAGATTGTGATTTGCCCTAAATCCCACAGCATTAGCAGCAGTGCCAGAATTTAAGCCCAGGCACCATCCTCTGAAGCCCATACACTGTGCTTGCTTTATAGACTGTGTTGTAACAGAACAGCGCTATGTTATCTGACCCACAAGATAATTGAAGAACGAGGCAGTCTGGAACTGAGCTCTGATTTAACCAATGTCTTTTTAAACACTTTCATATGTAAAATGTTCTATGAAATAAAATGGTGATAACTATTCTGTTCTGGTGGGGCTGGAAACTCAGGGTGTTTTTGCAATAAGGGAACATACTTCTGTCAATATGTCTGTTTCCTCCATTGATTTTTAATGACTTTGGTCATTTGATTTCTAATGACGAAAAGACTTTGGTCAATAAAAGGAAAGTGTCTCTCTCTCTCCCGGTCCCCTGCAACAGAAAAAATGAAACCTATAGGAACAACAATCTGCCTACCTGAAGCTTCTTACTGCATCTGTGAGGCGGGGGTGGGAGAGAGCAGGGGTGTCTATGGAAGGCACCTCTGTCCTCTTTCCCTTGGCACTAGGATGGGAGGTGAAAGAAGATCCTAAATAATCCCGCCCAGTTTGCTGTGGAGGAAGATCAGGCCCTTTTCCAGCTGCCTCTCCCGGGCCTCAGGATCCTCTAGCTTCTTGTTTTTCCGGAACTCACGGCGGATGGTGGCAAGGTAGAAGTCTCTATCGGTGTAGTGAAGCTCCCGGCCCTGGCGCAGCAGAGCCCGGTAGAGACCCAGCACTGCCTCTCGGCTCCATGGGGCCATGGGGGACTGGTAAGGGCTGGGCGTCAAGCTATAAGCAGAAGGGAAAAAACAGAAGCCTAGAGTCAGAACTAATGCCAGAAGGGCCTACAATTCAGAAGTTCTTAATCTAGGTTTCAGATGCCCAAAATCACACTACAGTTTAGTGGCAGGGCTAGGACTAGACCCCAGCCTTTAGATTCCCCCTTCTAGGCAAGTATAGGTTATGCTGAAGGACCAGGGCTTAATTCCTGGTTCTGTCACTAAGGTGTCACATGACTCTAGGCAAAGTACTTAACCCCTCTGAGTATCAGCTTCCTCAGTTGCAAAATGGAGATACAAACAGTACCTACCACAGTGCTATTTTGAGAACTGCATGAGATAATGCATGTGAAGCACGTATAATAAAACTTCACCACAAGGAGTGGTCCTGAGTGGTTGAAAACAAGGACTCTCAGCCATACTTGAATCCTGGCACCACCATTTATGAGCTGATTGATTACCTTGGGCAAATTTCCTAATCTCTCCGTGCTTATCTCAGTTCTTTTATCTGTAGAATGGGGGCTACAACTGTACTCTGCCCATATGATTGGTACGAGGAGTAAATGAGTTAATAATATATGTAGATGTGTTTAGAACAGCACTTGGCACATACTAAGCAGTCTGTCAGGGACAGCAATTACTAGTGCCACCTAGCCTGGTTTGTAGGTATTCGACAAACACTAGATTTAGTTACACATAAACTGCCACCATCTCCTTCAGGAACAATAAACCCGTACACAAGTACAGTGTTATCATTTGTAAAGTGCTTTGTCATCCATTATCACATTTAAATTAAGGAACCTATGAGGTGTTCAGGGCTCATAATTAACAGAGAACACTGATCGAGTGTTCACTATATACCATGCATGTTCTAAGCATGCCCCACATGACCCTTTTCATTCTATTAACAATCCAGTGTCACCATTATCCTCATTTTAGGTGGAGGAAACAGAAGTTTTCAGGAGGAAATAACTTGCCCATAGGCACAGCTGTAAAAGGGGCTGCGCCCGACCCCAACTCTGCCCGCCTCTTTAAGGATAGTTACCATTCACTGGGATCTTACCATGTGTACAGCACTTATGGGTGCTCCACAAACTCTCCAAAAACAAATTGAATGAAAGGCGGAATGCTCACAATGTCCCTATGTAGAAGAAATGATCACCCCTCTTTCAGAAATCAAGAAATAAGACTGACTGGGGGTAGTATTTGGTAAAAAAGATCTGGACTTTGAGTCCGAGGTCAGTTAGCCATCATGCTTCGGCCTTGCCAACTTTCTGAGTGAGCGTGAGCGAGCCACTATCCCTGTCCCTGTCCCTTTTTCCTCAAATGCAAAAGGGCTCCCCAAAGACCTCCCGATGTGGGAGAGATGAATCCAGAAAATCAACAGTAAAAGTGTTTTATGAAGTAGGAAGCCACTGTCACGCGAAGGCTGTTACTACAAGGTCGCTCCGCGAGTGGGCGGCTGATCCACGGCCGGTCCCCAGGTCCTCCCCCAACCCTGGGGGCGGAGAGGGCAGGCCGGCTCGGGGATGCCGGGAGACCTCCTGAGGCTGGAAGGGGCCACGGAGCGGCCTCCCAGGGGAGGGTCCGGGGAGGGCTGGGGCGAGACCCCCGGCGGCCAGGCCGGTAGCCCGGGCCAGAACAGGGACGCCGGCCGCCGCTCTGAAGGGAGGCCCGGCGAGCCACCAGCCCTCACGCCGCCCCTCACTCACCCGCGGCCTGCGCGCACTACCACACCTCGCGGTTCGCTTCTCGCCGGGTACCTCTCCCGGGGTCACCCACCAACATGGCCCCTTCACTTCCGGGACACGACCTTGCGTGCCGATCTGAGGGGAGGGACTGAAAGGAGGATGGAGGCGCGCGGAGGCGGGAGGACTTCCGGTCTTCCCTGCGGAGGCCTTTCTGGAGGCGGGGCCAGGGCCCCGTTGGGCCACGCCCCCACCCGCGGGCTCCGCCCCACATCCTGAGCCCCGCCTCCGTGCGTGATGTCACCCACGGAGGGGCCTTCCGCGGCCACTCGGCCCCGCCCACCCAGGACCGGCGGCGTTGTGGGCTGGAGAGGGCCGAGGGCCGGAGGGCTGGGGTGGCCTCGCCCTCCCAGGAAGCCGCTGCCCCTGCTAGGCCTTCACCCTGCGGCCTATCCCGTAGCTGTCAAGGGGTCCGACCAGACCCCAGCACCGTCTGCTCACCTCGGGCTGGGGCAAGGGGACATCTGGGGGATTGTAACACTAATTATATCCCCTATCCTGGCTTTCAGGGCTCTTCCAAGTTCGTTTTCTCATCGCTTTCTTTTCATCCGTCGTTGCTGTTCCTGCTTCCCAGGCCCGTTGGCCCCTGGCAAAGTCCTACCCTTCATGGTCCACCTCAAATGTCCCCTCCGGAAGTCTTTCCAGTCCCTTCCTCTCCCTGCATCCAAACTCTCTTAGAAACGTCTGCACACCAATGTTCCAGCCCTTAACCCGTTCAACAACGAAACGTACTCAGCTGCTATTTGCCGGGCACTGTTGTTTAATTATCCATTTGCTTCTCTGTCGCCAGATTTGAGGGCAGGGGCTGTGTCTTAGGGACTTTGTAAGCCGCCTCCCAGCAGCTCAGGGTGAAGTCAAGGAACTTAGTCTCTCTGGGAAGGCAACCGTCAGGTTTTGGAGTCAGGTCCAGCTAGCTCCCAGGTCCAGCTCCACCATATGAAGACAACTGCCCTCTGGCAAGTGTCCTAACCTCTCTCAGCCCGGCGCTTTTGTGAGGATTAAGAGGGATCTAACCGTAGGGGTGGGCACTTAGGGAGTGGTTGCCCGGCCTTTCATTTACTCGTATGACAAATCCTCGTTAAGGTCTCTAAATGCTCAAAGCGCTGCCACAGACAGTGGGTGGACTGAAGGCCAAGTCTGTCTTCTAGTGGGGCTAGGAGGAGGTGATAGGAACCAGAGGAAAAGTGCTTGCTCAGAGGATGAAGCACAGGGAACGCGGTGGGAGGGAGGAGGTTGCTTTTTTACACACAGCGGTGCAGAAGGGCCTGATAAGGGAGTGTGAGCAGGACCTTCAGGAAGAGCATTCCAGGTGCTGGCCTCCAGGTGAGCCCTTAAGCTCCGTGTTCTGTGAGCAGCAGAGAGGAGGCGAGCGCGGGATGAGGGTGAGCAGGAGCTGGGGAAGAGGTGGGACACGAGGTCCTTATCAGGGCAGGGGAGGGGAAACTGCACCCTGGACAGGACCCACTGGAGGGTTTAGAGCAAGTAGTGATGGGACCTGATTTCTGTTTGTTTGTGGTGAAAAAATGTGTATTTAGAATTAGCCAACTAGACTCAGTTTAGATAATCCCAATTTTGTTGACACTATCCTAAGCATCATAGTCAGGAGCCAAACATGTCTTCTCTCCATCAGATGCCATTGGGGTGTTGGCTGTGGCCACATGATGCCACAGGCCGTCTTCTCAGCCTGTCTGATCTGGTGCTGATGGTCTTGGCATCAACAGTGAACACAGTGTGTTGGTGTCATGGTGGACTCTGTGGGTGGAGAACTTGATGATGACATAGGGGTCAAGCTTGTTTCCCCTGGGGTGCTCCTCCAAGGAGATCAGGGCTTCCCGTCGGAGCAGCAGTGCCTCAGGCCGCCGGCAGGTGCGTGCTGTGTAGCCCCTGTCTTTTTGTGTGTCTGTGGATGCCTTCTAGTGCCACCTTCTTGGCCCTCAAAGCCTTTGCCCTGGCTTTGGCTTTGGGAGGAACAGAGGCTTTCTTCTTCACATTCGGTTCCATCTTCGTGGAAAGGGTTCCTGGATTCCCTTTCCGTGGGGCTAGTCTGATACCTGAAGGGATCAAGAGCTAAAGCAGGGAGACTGACAGGAGGCTGCTGCAGAAGTCAAGCAGGAGAGGACGGGGCTGTGGCCAGTAGGTGGCGGTGGAGGGGTACGTGGTCAGGTCCTGGAAGTATTGGGAGGTGAGGCCACACCATTTGCCGATTGGGGGTATGAGAGAGAAGGGTCAACCATAACCTGGGGGCCCGAAGTGATTGCCTTGCTGCTTCCCTGCTCCAGCCTATCAGGAACACATCCAGGTTTTCCAAATTGCTAAAAGGAGGCTGTTTTCCAGGGCCTCAGATCTCCACTCAGTTGAGAAAAGGCTTCTTTGTGACATAGGGAGCCCCTGCAGCACCAGGGGATGGTGAGCCCCTGGGCCTTCTGGGAAACGGAGGTGCCCAGGTGGGGGCCTCAAGGAGGGAGGTTTCAGACTTAGGAGCAATAGTGGGTGTAGCATCTGGGATATTCAGAACCATTCCCCCAGATCTGGCTTGGCATGGGGGAAACAAGGATGAAACCCAGCAGTCATCTCCCTCGCCCTCTCCCACTGAGGCAGCACCAGCACTGACAGCCACCTTTATTAAGCACCTATTGTGTGCCAGACATTTGGACTTCATAAACATTTTATTATGTCTGATCCCAACATCCCTGTTTGGGAGGCATGGTTATCCCGGTGTTACGGATGAGAAACCCAAGACTGAGAGGCTCCGTCATTGCTTCGGACCCTGAGCCAGGCAGCTGAGAAACTCACAGTGGGGCCCTGGTCTGTCTGACTCTGAAATGTGTTCTTTCCACTCTTGTAGCTGCCCTAGTTTGCTTTTTAAAGAAATATTTTGTGACCCAAATAAATCTAATTGGTGACATTTCCAGCTGGAAGAGCAGGTCATCTTTCATATGCCTCCTGCCCCTCCTGTTGTGTAGAATATTATTTTTAGGAGGGAAGGAGGGAGGCCCCCTGGGGTTCTGCCTTTCAGATGAGTTCCGCCAGGCCCTTCTTGCTCTTTCAGGTCTTCTCTTTACTTGCAGGCTCACCAGGCTCCTTCCTGCTTCCAGTGATCCCATGGCAATGGGGTGGGGGATGGGGGCAGTGAAACAGGCATCTCGCACACACATGTATCCCTGGTGCCTTAGTAGGCCACAGACTCCAGCAAAGGGCACTGACCCAAATCCCAGAGCTCTGCTCGGTTGCTGGGGCAAGAGGCCTTCTGGCATCTCTCAGGCTGATACTGGAGTTTTGACATAACCCACAGTGTCATATCTGGATATGGCAACGGCATCTTACGGGATCGTGGATGGAGGGTGAGAGGGAAGCACTTGCTCACCAGAACAGCGACTCACACATAGTTGGCATTTAATTGTGGAGTGAATGAATGAATGAACATTTTCCAGGAAGACAGAGGGCCTGGGAGAGATGAGTGGGGCTGGTGAAGTCCCATCTGATGTGAAAGGAGCAGTGGGGTGGTGGTGAGCTCAGGGCAAGTGCCTTGAGCTGTGTGCCTCGGCTTCCTCGTCTGTGGATCGGAGGTGGAGATGAAAGAACTACCACAGAGGATGCTGAGGATCAAATGTGGGAGGCATGCAAGGTGCTCTTGGAACATCGGGGAGCTGACACCCAGTGAACACCCAGGAAGCAGCAGCTTGTGACGTTACAAGATGCCATTCTCTCTCCTGCGGGGATGGGTACATGGACCATGAGCCCACAGGCAGACTTTGGGAACCCAGGACACCTGTTTCAGGGCAAGAGCTCAGGGAATCTCAAGCTGTGGCCTCCGACCCTGGCAAGCCTCAGTGATCAAGGGTCTGGGCCCTAGAAGGCTAAGGCAGGATGCTGGGACAAAATGAAGAAAACATTTTTGCCAAATGACCCATGAGAATTAACATTACTGTTCCCAATGTACTAACCAAGTCATTCACCCAGCACTGAGTGAGCATCCAGTGTGGTGCCAGGCCTGGAGGCAGGAGTGCAGAAATAAAACATGCAGTTCTTATCCTCAAGAAGGCCAGGGTCAATGAGAAAGCTGACAAGAACACACAGGTGCTGAGAGACGCCTCGGCAGGTGCTGTGGAAACCAGAAAAGCCACGACGTAGTGCAGAAGTGGGGCGTGGGCACTAAAGTAGGGGTGGGGGATGGCGGGGTCGGGGGATGAAATACAAGGCTGGACAGGTGAGCAGGGAAGGAAACCTTCCCTGAGGTTTCCCGGGAAGGTGGGGGTGCCTTAGGCTGCGGCACCAGCACCATTAGTCTGGAGTCAGTCCTGGGTTTGGAGCCCAGTTCTGTCACTGGACGGCTGGGCAGCCCTCTCAAGTTCATCAACCTCTCTTGACTCTCGGTTTCTACACTCATAAAAGGGGATTATATTAAGTGAGTGCCTAAGCAATCTGGCCTTGAAATTGACTCATGCTGAGAAGGAATGAGAGAGAAGTAGGTCAAGTGTATCTGCAGCAGGAATTAGAACCATGGCTGAGCCTTAGGACTGACCAGGTAATGGTCCAGGGGTAGGAGTGGTCCGGGCAGGAGTCACAGACCATTGGAAAGCTCAGAGGACTAGAGCCAGAGAATTCGAGAAGAGCCCAGGATGAGACTGGTGAGGAAGGCGGGCCCAGATGACCACAGCCCTAGAGGGGTTTGGCCCTGAGCCAGTAGCAGTGGGACGGCTGTGCCATGATCAGGCTTGCATCTTGGAAGGGCACCCTTGCCCCTTTACAGGGATGAGACTGTGGGCTGAGACCTACAGATCAGTCCCCAGGCCACTCGAGAGAGTCACCAGGGGCAGTAAGAGTGAACACTGACTCAGCCCTTCCTGTGTGCCTCTACGCTCATCACAGCCCCCTGAGGATAAGGCTGTCAGTGTCCCAGTTACAGCCAAGGGATCTTCAAGAGCCATAAGCAGCAGGACTAGGGTCTGAGCTCAGGTCTGGAGCACAGGACCACCCGTGGGATAAATGAAGTCACTAGGGACGAGGGTGGAGTAAGGGGACAAGGAGGGGAGCCCTGGGAACACGGGCATCTAAGGCCAAGGGAGCAAAGGACCCTGCAGAGGACAGTCAGAAGACAGCGTGGTGGAGGCCTTGGGAAGGAAGGACATGGTCGCGAAGGCCAGTGCCCCAGGGAGTGCAGTGTCATTCTTCCCCAAGCAGGAGCTGGTCCCTGCCTGACGGGCTCAGCGAGGGGTGGGGGCAGAGGCCCAGGGGCTGAAGACTGAATGAAGCGGAAAGGGAGACAGTGGCTTTGCTGGGAAAGGGCAATATGAGAGGACGACTGGAGGGAGAGGAAAGCCAGTTGCCTTGGGCTTGGCTTGGGGGTGGGCTGGTACTTGTTCTAGCAGAGAAGAGGGGAGGGAAGGAGCCCACAGGGCAGCCCCAGGCTTCCCTAGGGAGCAGAGGCTGCGCACCCTGAGGCCTGGGTCTTACCAGTCTGTCCCTTTACTTTGACCTGCAGGAGGCCTTGTAAAATGGAGACCCTCTTTAAATGCTTGTTGCCCTGAATTGAGGGGAAATTGCTGCTGGATAACAAGACAGCAAGCACAGCTCCGCCCAGCCCCACCTCCCCAGGGCAGAGTAAAGGTTCCCTCTTACTGCCAGGGCTGATGGAGGATTGGAGGAGTTGGTTGTAACCCGATCAGCAAAGCTCCGGGATGTGAGCCAGTCAGGGACCTGGAAGGGACTCTCAGAGGAAGCTGCCTTCCTCCTAATGGGGTTGCTGTCATCAGAAGTCATTGATCCTGAATTCAGCAGGCTAGAACCCGATATTCCTGGACAAGAGTGAGGTTCCACCATTCGCCTGTGAAATCTTTGCTGCCCATGTTTTGCCAGGTGGTGTTGCAAAGAGGAAAGAGAATGCAAGCTCATTCACGGAATACCCTCTCTCCGGCAGGCCACAGAGATATGCTGGGCTGGTGCCCAGACACCAGCTCCTCCACTTGCCTTGTGTGTGTTTCAGGGCTTAGGAGAAGGGTGGGGAGACTGTTTAGTGCCCAGCACAGAGCAACTGCTCAGTGACTGTTACGTGATTTCCCTTTACATTCTTCATCCCCTGTTGGTCTCTACCACAGTCCTATTAGGACCGGGTTTCAAGGAACCCACTTCACAGATGAGGCTGCAACACGTCAGCTGGTTACAGCCTCCACTTCCTCAAGGGGCAAACTGGAAGTCTACATGCTGGACGGAACAAGAGTGTTCTTCTTGCTCCACAAAGAGCTTTGTAAGACCCAGAAAATTATAAAAGACAGGCTTTTATGGATTTGTTTAAATATTTAGAAGATCTTGCAGCACTGGGCTTCCCACCTGTGCTAAGGAGAAGCCACTACCTTTGGACAGAATATGAGCTCCCCAGCTCCTCCCCCCCAATTGCCACCACTCCCTATCGTCTCATCCACGGGTGCTCGCTCATTTGTATTACCCATCGGACTCCTGTAGGCTGCTGAGTCCACCAAGGCCTTGTGAGGTTTTCTCATCCTACAGGGGGAGGAAGAGGGAGAGGAACCAGCGAAAGCCTGGCTGCCCACCAGTCACAATGACAAAGCACAATGACAGATCTTCCCAGCTGCCACCACGAAGCACTGAACCTTAAAACACAGAAAGAGAAAGCCAAAATGGCATCGCTGGGCTCAAGCCCACAGGTAAAACCTTCTCCAGCTCAGGAAAGGGACTGAAACAGAAGACTCTGGTGCAGCCTGGGAGCTAGAAACCCGAGGGGCGCTGGACCTGAAGTCCTCACCCATCATCAGGGCTTCCCAAAGAGACTGCCCAGATGGCAGAGCAGCCGCGGGTAAAGAGATGAGAGCTGAGCACATTCCAGGGAGGAAGAGAGTGTCACAGGAGGCCGATGGGTACAGTGGGCTTAGGGGCTCTGGGCGCAGTCAGGGTGAAACGCGCGGCAGCTGTCACAGAGGTTCACCAGCTCGGTCCCTCCCTGCCAACCCGGCACACACCCTCAGCTGCACAGCCGCCCAGAGAGAGAAGAGCCTGGCCAAATTGTACTTTAAAAAAACTTCATAACTTTGGTGCATTCACCTGGAATTAACTTTGGTGTAAGGAGTGAGGTAAGGATTGTAATTAGTCTTTCTTCTAAATGGCTGTCAAATATTTATGAAATAATCCTTCTTTCCCCAAGTGCCAGGACATGCCAGCTTAATCACCTACTAAATTCCTGTTTGTATTTGAGGGCCCCGTCTTCAGGTCTTCAGAATATTGTAACTACTTTGAGTTTGATGATTCTTGGCTCAGAGTAACCTCCCCCAAGTCGCAGCTCTGGTAGGGCAACCTTGAGTTCATGGGTCAGAGCTCCATTCAAGCCAGCTCAGGTCTGGGTCCATCAGAACCAGTGACTGGAGGCTGATCTCTCACGGCTGCTTCTTTCTGCACCTGGTCCATTCGCCTCCATTCCAGCCTGCTTGCTGATGGACCCAGCTTACCTCTTCACACCAGGCCATATCATGCGCACTGCTGCTCAGCCTGTAGATGGAGTGGCTGCCTTTGAGTCAGGTGTCTATCCCAGTCCAAGGAGATGGAACGAGGTAGTATGATAGGGTAGTAGAGACTCCCTGGAGCTACATCAGGAACTTTGCCTTGACACTGTAGATGTTGGGGAGCTATAGAGTATCTTAAAGTTGGGACGGGGTGGTGATAGGGTTGGATCTAGAATGTTGAGGCAGGGCTGCTGGGTATGGTTGTTCATGTTACACACTGCACAAGGGTACCACATATCCAAGGGTCAGCTTTCATATCATAGACCCTTATAGAGCTGTATGTATCTTATGACATTTCTTTGGCAGTGTGAATTGTCTTGTCCTAATGAAATCAGTATGCTCTAGCAATTTTCCAATAGATGGAAGTAAAACGTCTTGAGGAAGGGATGCCCTTCCCAATTTGCCTAAAAGCCGTGAATGGGCTGGCAGTGGCCCAGCATGGAGAGTGGATTGGTCAGCAGAGACTAGAAGAGAGAGAGAAGGAAGAGCAAGAGATGATGTCTGCATTTCCAGGTTAGGTTCTGTGGGGTGTGGTGACACCAGTAATTAAGACAAGATATATTTCCGAGGATGAACAGAACTTGGGAAGACCTGAGTGTGGTTGAGATGATAACTACATGCTCCTGGTCTTTTGGGTCTTAGAATTTGACCCACTGATGCCCTTGTACTCAGTTGCTGGCAAAGCAGTCTTCCCTTCCCAGGTGTCTTGGCAAACCCCCTGGCCCAGGGCAGGCCAGAGAAGGGGAAGAGCCCTCTCCGAGTATGCCTGCACGGTGGGAAAGCCAGTCTCCCCACCTTCTCACATCAGATGGTCAGAGGAGGAAACGCCTACCCAGCCGGGAGGGCAGGTAACAGGGCTGACGCCCCTCATCAGGCAGTGAGGCGAGACCCAGAACCATGCGGCCTGTGCTTGGTTGGGTCTTAGGGTGCTGAGGACACTGCCCGGCAAAACCTCCCACTGACATAAAAGCAGGTGAGGACAGAGGGGGACAAATGAATCCTGACTATCCTGGTCTCCTGGTCTGCCAGGATAGAGGAGTTTCTGGGGCCCGACTGTTTGGGGACATGTCTGTGGGGTGGGTATCAACATCTACTACTACTAATAATGCAAACTAGAGGCCTGGGAGATGGGTCGCCAAGGAAGGGTGAGTCATTATGTGCTCATGGTGTCAGTACAATGCAGGGCCTGGGCCCGCAGCAGAGTGCTGGGGCCACAGAGTTGAGGAAGACACACGCTGCCTTGCCACGTAGGCAAGACTGATCCGAAGGTGCCCTCCTTTCGTGTTCATCCTCAAAGCTCCGCGGCCGCCTGTGCAAGTTCTGGAGCCTTCATTTCCCCATCTGCAAAAGGGGAGAAGAGGTCCTACCCCTTTAAACACTTGCACGTTCCCTTAGCATTTGCCTTCAGCGTTTGGTATTTTTCCAAATAGTTGGTGTATTTCCTAGATTTGGTTTTCTTTTCTATTTGTAATTTTTCACGATTCTAATTTATATACATTTGCTCTTCCATTTCACGGCATGTGTTCTTATAAGCTGCCTCAAATGCTATGAGGTGTCCAGTGAGAAGGGAGGAAAGGAGGCAGCAGGCCCCTCGAGTTGCGGACATGCCTGTATTTCCCACTAGGGGGCAGTGTAGCACCGTGAGAAGGGTGGTGGAGACCTGGCTGTTAAGTCCTTCCTGAAAGCTGTGTGCCTTTGAGCAATTTATATTTCTAATCTCTCTAAATCTTAGGCTCCCCACCTCCAATCTCCAAAGCTGGAAAGTGGGGGAACCTTCTCAAATACCTTCAGATTATATGAGGTAATATATGCAAAATGCGTGGTGCGTACACAGATGCCCCAGCTGTGAACTCCTACTCCAGTGGCTCTGAACCTGGGTGATTTTGCACCCTGGGGACATTCAACAATGTCTGGAGGCACGTTTGGTTGTCACCCCTGGGGGAGTGGATTCAACTGGTGTCTAATGGGTGGAGGCCAGGGATGCTGCAAACCCCCCTACAGGGCACAGGATGGCAGCCCAACAAAGAATTACCTGGCCCACAATGTCAGTAGTGCCAAGGTCAAGGAACACTGACCTACTCCCAATCAGTTCTGAGAGCCTAGAGGGCAGAAAATGTATCTTACAATTTCTGTATCTTCTTCAGAGCCTGTCACATAGCAATCAGTCAGTAATTGAGGCTACGATTACGATTGAGTTGAAAGGCAAGCAGTGGCAAAAATGGTGGCACAGCTGTTGGTGGGACCGGTGGGTGTCAGACCAGAAGGCCTAATTGTCACAGAGTGGGATCGCTTACCTAACTGGGGGCTTCCTGAGATATGAACTCAATTTTAAAAAACTAAATTGTTTCTTAAGCATCCTAACCAGATTGCTTTAAATGCTGGTGATCAAGGGGACCCTCTAAGAACTTTCTAGAATTGGACACCCCCATTCTGAGCCTCTGCCCCAGGAAGTGGTCATGATAAACTGGAATGGCTGAATTAGAAAATTTTCTGCCTTCCATAATCTCAAGAATGTTGTATTCTCTAACTCCCAACAAGCCCAGGCCTTGGTCAATGTTTGTAGAATCAAATGGTGAGGAGTCTAGAAGTCACATTATTGGAAGAACAGCAGATGGACTAGCAGAACTGATCAGGGAACAGAGACGATTGTTATTTTTGGCTACTTATGATGGACAGTCGCATGGATGAGGGCCTGGCCTTGTCCCATGTGAACTTCTAGAAGGCAGAGCATCCTAACCAGGGCCTGGTGTGAAGCATGCTGGGTCTTCAGATAGGCCATCTGGCCGGACAGGCTGGAGGCTCTAATTAGGCCAATGGGACTGATCCAGTGTGATACATAGCAGATGTGGCAAGTCTGGACAGCCGATCCTGTGGACAACATTCTATGGAGGAGGAAGTTTGGGCCATAGACTACCTCCCACCCTCTAGTGGGCAGGTAGGTTGTATGTGACAGAATCCCAGGCCTTGGGTGGGCAGAGTGGGACATTCAGGGAGCAGGGTGTCAGGGAAGTGGGGATATTGGACAGCACTGGAGACAGTCCTGGGCTCAAATCCCAGTGCCTCCACTTATATATTAGCAGTGTTCATTTGTCAGTCAGTCATTCATTCCACAGACCGCTATGGAGTCTTGTGAGGACTGTGTGCTCCCAAGTATGGGAGACAAACACAAAAGCAGACAATCCTAAGACCATGTGCAAAGGGCAATGCTGGGGTCGACTGGGGCATGATGGGAGCCCAGAGGATTGGCACCTAACCCAGTGTGGGGAGGCAGCCTCCCCTACTAGGCTCCTGGAGAGCCTGACCCAAGTGGAGTCTGAAAGAGTGAGCAAGAGTTGTGTGCAAAGTGATGCAAAGGGTTCTGGGATAAGAGAGTAGTGCACATGAACTCACAGAGCCAACACTTTGATTAGAAGAGTTGGAATACTTTTGGTTGTAAATCACAGAAAACCGAACTCAAAGTTTTTCTCAAAAGGGAACTTATGAGCCATTGCAACTGAGAAGTCCTAATTGTGTGGGTTTTAGGTGAGGCTCCATTTCACTCCATTTTTTTTATGCACTTCCCCCCCTTTTTTTTCCTGGTTATTGGGGGCTCTTTTCCATCATTCTTAAAAGAGAATTTCTATTCCAGGAGCTCCAGCCATTTCTTCTGCATCACTAGCCCAAATTAGACCACTCGTCCATCCCTAAAGCAATCTCCCTGACCAGGCAGTGCACGTACCAATGGGCTTAGCCATTCAGGGCTACCTCAGGAGCTGGGTGTGTGCATGTGTGGGTGTGTCTCATGCATGTGTGCATATCAAGCCCAACAAAATGCATGATTTAGAAGTTCTGGAAGGAAGAGATGCTGGGAAGAGCAACTGCAAATATCCACTGCAGCTAGCATTTATTGAGTGCCTACTGTGTGCCCAGCTCTGCGCTAACTGCTTTACACGCATCATTTAATACCCACAACTTTGAGGTAGGAGGTGTCATCCCCACTTTACAAAAAAATGCTGACATGAAGGCTTATGTCTAAGGAACATGTGATTAGCAAGAGGGAATCTGGGATTTGGACCCTGGTAGTTATAATATAGTCCCTGTCGCACAGTAGGCGCTCAATGAATGGTAGCTACTATTAGGGAGAATTCAAGGATGACTCCCAGATTTCTAGCTGTTGTGATTGGGTAGGTCAGGTGTCATCAACGGGACAGGGTACACAGGACAGCCTCGGGGGCAGCAGAGCTCCATTTGGTCCCATGATGTCTGAGGTGACTCGCCACCTTGGGGGCTCATCTAACAAGCAGGTAGAGCCATGGGCTGGATGTTCAGGAGAGAGGACTTCCTGGAGAGTAAGCCATCCCCACCCTGGTGAGAGTCAAGAAGCAGAGGGTCCAGGACTGAGCCCCGGTAAACCCCCTTATTGAAGGGCGCATGGGGTAGAAAAGAGCCAGGAAGGCAACCAAGAAGGGGTGTCAGGGAGGGGGAGGAGGGGGTCGCGGAGGGAAGGGAAGGGGTGCGGAGAAGGGCTGCATGACCGATGTGTCAGACACGCCACGTGAGGACATGGGAGGGCGAGGACATTGTCATGGTGATGGTAACTCATACTTACAAACCTCCCACAGTGCCCCAGGCTCTGTTCCAAGCTAGGAGATGCCTCACAACTACTCCAGAGGTCTGTCCAGTGAAAACCTTCACTTCATAGATGAGGATCCAGGAGATGGAGCTGATCAAGGGCTGGTGAAATGCCTGACGGAGGTAGCTGAGGTTGTGCCAGTGGTGATATCTGTGTCCCAAATATCTCTGGGATATCCTTCTTCCTTTTCCCACCATAGAATGGGCTCTGGGAGATCTAGGTTAATCAGCATGTCCCACACTGTCCCTTCTCCAGTCTCACTGATTGTTTCAGGGATGATCACATGGCCTCATCCAAGTCAAGGGGATCCAGGCCCTGGACTTTTAGGAAGAGGAGCTCTATTTCTTCTGTGTGAGTACATAAGATGAGATGGTGTGAGGCCTGGAGCTGCTGCAGCCACCTTACAAACATGAAGGTCAAACCTATCTGAAAGTAGGGCCAACACAAGTTGGGAAGCTGAGCTGAACTGAGCCACAGAGAGAGCTGGATGACAATGGGACAATGAGCTCTGCCTCAAGCTGTACCTAAAGCCTTTATTATTACTAAACTTTACTGTTAGCAACCAATAAATTCTTTCTCTGCTTTACTAGTTTGAGGTGGCCTTTCAGTCGTTAACCAGAAGCAAACTGTAACAGTTATCTACACAATTGGGCTGGGTAACAAACCACCCCATACTCAGCGGCTAAAGCAATTGAGTTCATGAGACTTGACTGATGTTTCAGTTGAACTCAACTAGGAAATTCTTCTGGTCTTAGCTGGGCTCACACACGTTAGTCAGCCAGGATGACAAGGACAGCCAGGATACATGTGGAGGCCACAGTAGCTATGATTTGTGTCACTGCTAATGTTTTGTCTCCAGACACTTTCAGCAGTCTAGCATAGGTGCTTGAAACGTGGTTTGTGATACTTGATGCAGGGTTGGGCTTTTTTTGGCAAACGCTACAAAAGGACACAGAGGGGATTAGAGGTGCATCCAGGAGGCCAGTTTTTTGGGCAGATTCTCTGTCAATTGGAGTTCACGGTGTTCCCTGGGATTGGATTCAGGCGATGTTGTCTTTGGCAGCAGATGTCGGGGGTGATGCGGGGTCCTCCTCAGACTCATCTCCACAAGTTTGTGAAGTCCGGGGTTCCTGCTTACAGGGGTCACTCCATCTCATCGGGTATGCAACCACTCACTGACTGGCTGAGGCTCATTACTGTGTGTTGTCCCTTCTTTTGTCACCAGTGACCCAGGTCAAGCCTGAGCAGGTGAGCATGTCCCTGCCGCAGCTGCCCACCCACCATCCACCGTGGGGAAGAGGAAGTGATCGGCTGAGTCCAGCCCAGACTGCAGAACCGCGAGCAAATACATCGCCGGGTGTGTCTGACATTTCAGGGTGGTTTGTGTTTCAGCAATAAATATTTGATAAACAAAAAAATAAAATGTAAAATGTGATTTAATTTAAAAGAGTGAGTTTCCTGCAATAACTGAGTCTCTGGGAATTTACTGCAACAGCAAGGGAGGAGCCAGGAACGCTGGCCAGAGGACTGGCCCTGCGCATGGCCTTGTAATGCTTCAGAGCTTGAAGCAGAGATTTGTGAATGTTCCATGACTCGGGGTGCAGGGGTGGGGACTTTCTTGAATTCCAGGATGACGGCCCTTCAGGATTTGGGGGTTTTGACTGCCCATAGCTCAAGCCCTAACCTGGAAAGTGACCCTATGGGTGCTTTAATAATTGATGTTGACCACAGTCACCACTACTTCTTTGTGTCTCTCAGCCTGATGGGGCTTTACAGGTTGCACAGCATTTCCCTTTATTTCATGCTGTCCTCTGGGTATGGTAAAGCCTATGATAAGCCATTTCCACAGACAGGAGACTGAGTCTGGAAAAGAATATGCAACCATCCCAAGGCCACAGAGCCTGTCAATGCCTCCAACCTGCTCTGGCCACCAACATAGTGTCTCCCCATCCCTGGCCTCAGTCTCCCCATCTAACATGGAAGTTGTGCAGCCACACCCCACGGGGTACCAAGGCAGAGTTCAGACAGAGTGTGTCCACTCCCACCATCTCTGAGACTCCTTAGAAAATACCCAGAGGGCTCCCCCAACCAGGACAATGCCAGTACCCACAGCCAAGAGGAAGCCTCTAGGAGGCTCCCACATTGCATGGCCCCAGGTACCACCACAGCACAAGTCCAAGGTCAGTGCCATGGGAGGGAGATGCTGCCATCCTCACCTGCCCCAGCGGGCTGGCCACTGGACCAGCACTGGGAATCCAGGTGCAGCCCTGTTCTGCCACCAAGTGGCTGTGTGACCTCAGAAGCATTGACATCAACGGGAGAGCATTTGTCTCCAGTGCCCAAGAGCACAACTGTGGGAGAACCGGTCCCCTCTGGTAGAGGCACCAAAGCCCTCTCTGGATTCCCAGGGCGTCACCACCCACCCTTGGAGGGTGGGCATCACTAGTCCCAGGCCCACCTCTTCCTTCTGCAACCTCCACCCGGCACCTTCCCTTGCTAGTCCACTTCCACCAGTGGGGGGAAGGACGCTCTCCTGGCTAGAAGGTCACTGTGTCCCCTTCTCACCAGCATGAGGTCCTCGGGAAGGCTCGCACCCCAACCCCCAGCCTTGGTAGCAAGGGGGTCTTTGCCAACGCCCGAGCACCCATAAACTGGCCACACATGCACACCCTTCAGACTTTGTAGCTGTTTTTATTATTAATATTATCTTCTCTTTTAAGCATCCCTTTAAGGGTGAAATGAAATCCAACCATTTACAGAGAAAATGATTTCAGGATGTACATATTGATTTTCCCTTACAAAAAAAAATAGTATTATTATTATTGGTGTTCTTAAATTATACATTTCCCAGGGCCCTGCCTTCTACCCAGGCCAAGTCCTGTCTCCCTACCTCAACTGTCACCTTTGCCCCCAAATTCCTCCCACACCTGCCCCTGGGAACCAACACAACCTGTGGGTGGGCTGGGCGTCCTCGTGTCTGAGGTCATAGGGGCCAGTAGTTGCCAGGCCAAGAAATCGGGATTTGGCCACAGGGCCGGCAGTGTGCCGGCGTTCACACTGTTCAGTTTCCCTTCACATTGGGGGAGCGGCCCAGGGCTCCGCTGCCCCTGGCCCTCCCAGTGTATGACGTCACTGTGTGTGAAACAGCCCCACGCCTCAGCCCTCACCCCTCTGATGGCTGAACTCTCCGCTCAATGGCCAGGGCGGAGACCATGAACCGCCCTGGGCCTTAGAGGGGAGGCGAGGCGCAGCAAGTCAGCTCTTCCCCTCTTCCTCCCCCTGCCCCTAAGCTGGTGAACTGGAGGCCAGGGTGTCCTGCGGCCTGGGGAGGGGGCATCCCTGAGGCAGCTGAGGGTGCCAGGGGCATGGGGGGAGGAAGCCGTCAGGGAGGGAGGCCCTGTGTTGGGGCTCGGGCCTGACTCCGGAGCCCCCAGGGGCTGCCCACCCAGGGGTGAGTGGAGGTGGTTGGGTAAGGAGGGCAGGCCCTGGCCTGGGGTGACTCAGAGCCACGGAGACACTCTGACCTCTTGCACCACTTCTCAGCCCCAAGGGGGTGCCAGGGCAGGGCTGCTGTAACTACAAGGGAGGAGTTCCCTTGGGGTACCCCTAAACAGGAGGGAGTGTGGGGGCAGTAGAGCCCCCTCAGCCTGCTTCACGCCTGCCCACCAGAGGCTGCTCCACGGCCAGCTCCCTAGACCATGCCCACATTGGACATTTCCCCAGAGCTGCGGCAAAGGAGACACCTTCCTTCCTGGCCCATCAGGAAACCTCCAGTAAGACAGCCAGAGGAAGTCCCGGCTGGAGGCTGGCAAGGGATGGGCGGAAGGCTGGGGCTGGGGCAAGGCAGGCTGGGAAGGCAGTAAGCTTTCAGCTACACAGCCCTCAGGTCAGGAGGACTCTCGTTCCTTGGACCGAAAGACAGACAGACAGACAAACCCCATGTCCCTTTTAGCCTTGTTTTCCAGGCTTTCCAAGGGCTTTCTGCCTCAGTCATTTTGAGGAGCTGCAGGAGGTGTGGCCATGACTCCAGGTCCTGGGGAAGAGGAGACCTGGGCCCTGCGCCCACACCCCACACAAGCACATATTTACAAGGATACAGTGACAGAGACATACAAGTCCACACCAAGCATGCACCCATGCCCATAAATACACACACACACGCACAGACATGTACCGCTCCCCAGGCAGCCTCTGCATCTGGCGTCACTGGATGAACGTCTGAGGGGGTCACGGGAGGGGGCATCCCAGCCTTCACCCCAGCTCTGGGCTGGCAGTGAGGGGGTACAAGAACAGGTTGTTCCAGGAGCTCTGAACAGCAGAGCAGGATCCAAAGATTCCACCAGTCATTACTACCCCTTGTCCCTTCCCCCTGGGCCAAAGCTGCTCCCTGTCCCCACATACATCCTCTCCTCCTTCCTTTACTGAGTGGCCCCCCAGCTGAGGCCACGCATGAGGCAGCACAGCTTTAGACTACCTTTCTCAGCTTCCCTTGCGGCCACTTATGGCCTTGTGACTAAGTCCTGGCCTGTAAAATGTGATCAGAGGTGACCACGTGTTTCTGGCTCATGCCCTTAACAGGAAAGGGTGTGCACTTCCCTAACCTTTCTCTGCTCCCCCCAGGCCTGGATGCACCATTCTGTCCAGAATTGGAAGGTGTGTTTGAAGAAAAGCAGGGAGCGGGGCCCTGCTAACTCTGGACCATCTCCCTCGAGACAGTTAAGTTAGAAACAAACTTGCCTTGCTTAAAACATTGTATTTTGGGGTCTCTTAATTATAGCAGCTTAGAATCTACTCTGACAAATACATCCCCCACCTCTGTGAGGCAAACTAAGAGGAATGAGATGGCATACAACCGGCCTTGATGTCCCTCTTAGGCCGAGGGCAGCCTCAAGACCCTTCCTGGCCCCTAGCCAGCCCCAAGGAGGGACACAAGGGTGACTCCACCTGAGCTGGTGGGGAGCTGGGGCTGTGGGTTCCAGTGGAAAGCGGTGATGGGAGCCTCCTCTCACCCCACGCACCCCCGTCCCAGGTCTGACCTACTAGGCTCCATCCTGCCCTGAGAACTGGACTCTGGGCCTCAAAAGGTCAGAGTGGGCAGCCCACAAGACAGCAATGCACAAAGAAGGGATGTTGAGGCCAGATTTGTGACCAAAAGAAACCTCTCCTCTTGGGTTCCCTAAACCCCAGGCCTACGTCAGCTTAGGAGGGCCCGGGAGCACAGACACCATCCAGAGCAGGGGTGTCCTGTGCGGCAGACAGTGGAGGTCTCAGCTCCGTCTGGTCCAGCACTTCTGAGGACACTGTGCTTATCCCAGTCGGAGGCCGCTTGGCATTCCATCCCACCTTGGGGTCCCCTCCTCCTCCTGGACCCAAGTGCATCTATTTACAGAGCCCCAAGACTTCCTGGCATCCCTGTCCCCTTTCTCACCACAGGTCCAAAGCCCCTGGAAGCCAAATGGTGGGCTTCTCCCAGCAGGGGCCCAGCTTCCTCTGGCCACCCTGGGGAGTTCCTGCAGTCTCCCTGCCCCACCCCACTGCCCTCCCTTGCTTCCCAGGAACCATCACACACTCTCAGTTGGAACCTCCTGGCCGTAGCACTCTCGGCGGCCCCAAGGGCCTCACTCATCTCTCCCGATGGGGAAGGAGGTTTTGTGAGCTCACAGACCTGACCCTTCTCCCACCCATCCACTCCTGGTCCTCTTGAGAACCAGCCAGAAGGCAGAGGGTGGCAGGAAGATAATAGGAGGGGTAGCCACCACCCCAACTCTGCCACTGGCCCTATAAAATCACGCAGCCTTAACCTCCAACTGCATCCAATTTGCCCCTGGCGGGTGGCCTGCCCTCCAGACTCTTGCTCCGCCGCCCACCTGCTGCTGTGCTCTTGGGCTCCTGGTAGGGGTTGTCCAGCAGGTAGCGGAACTGGGCATAGTTGTTGAGCAGGTACTTAGGTGCATACATGTGTTCACTGGGGTCGGCCGGCGGGTATTCCTGCTGCGTGCCGTCGAACCAGCCCCCGGTGCGGATCAAGCTCCGGATGTAATTGAGGTCCCGCTTGTCCTCGTAGTCCCCCCAGCGGGGGAAGTCTCCGTTCTGGGCGGATATGAGCTTGAAGTAGATGCCCTCGGGCGTGAAGCACCAGGAGCAGTGCCAGCCGGCAAAGTGTAGGGGGCTGCCCAGAGACCACTGCACCAGGATGTGGCCCGTGCGGTTCTCGTACTGCCGGAAGTTGGGCATGGTGTAGTACTGGCGGCGGCGCAGGCGGATGCCGTCCAGCCCATAGACCGTCTGCAGCATGTCCACCGTGCAGCCTGACACCACCTCCAGGGTGCCCGGCTGCTTCCAGAAGAAGCCGTACAGCGACTTACGCATGTGGAAGGCGAAGGGTTCCGTCCAGCCGTCGTAGAGCTTGAGGAAGAGCACGCCGTCCCGTGCGGGGATCTCGTCGGCGTCGTCGATGATGAAGACGTCATCGGGCCGCAGGTTGCGCAGCCGCGACACGCCATCCTGCGTCAGGAAGGTGCGCAGGTAGTCATCGGCGATCCAGCCGTCCTGCCGCCCGCCCGGCGGGAAGTGGTCCAGGAAGACGTAGAGCACCTTGTGCCGGATGTACTCGAACGTGCCGTTGGACAGCATCTCCCGGAACTTGAGCGGCCGCGGTTCCCCGTAGGCTGTGAAGTTGGACTCGCACACCACGAAGGCGTCCACCACGTCGCCCAGCTCGTGGAAGCGCACGTCCAGCAGGTCGAACTCGTGGTTGACGTTGATGGCGTTGATGACCCGCCGCGGCACCTCCCGGGGCACCAGGCGCTCCTTGGTGGGCAGGTTGGAGTACTGCACCACGGTGGGCACGCCGCAGCTGGGCCCGTGCCAGCCTGGGAGGCACATGCACTCCACCCACTTGCGCCGCGCGCCGCGGCCCCCCGGGCGCTCCCGCGCGCTCAGCAGGTGCCGGGCGGGGCCCCGGGCTGACGAGCCGTCGCCCCCCTCCGTCTTCCCCTCTGGCCGCCCTGATGGGGGCTTCTCCAGCATCTTGGTACCGGGTTTGAAGCAGATGCCCCCGGCTTTGGTTCGGACGAAATACTCGGTGGTGTCCTCGGGCAGTACAAAGTCCATCCGGTGGAGTTCCTCGGTGGCCTTGCTTGGTGAGAGCGGCTGGAGTAGGGGAGAGTGGGAATAAAGCGGGGTACGCAGCAGGTCAGGACTGCCTGGCTCTGGGCTGGCCTGGGGCGTGACGGGGGCATTGTTCCAGAAGAAGCTGGACACGAGATTAGGGCTGAGGGAGGCCAGTTCTCGGGGGAAAGTGACATAGGACAGGGTCTTAAAGAAGTGCAGGAAGGAGATGAGGCACAGGCCGGCCATACAGAACATCAGAAAGAGCTTGTAGCGTCTCATCTTCATCCTGCGGGAAAGAGGGAGAAAGTACGTCAAGGGTCCGCAGACCCTGGCAAAGGCACCTGAAGGTCTTCTCCTAAGGAACCAGTGGAAGCCTTTGCTGCCACCATGTTTGTGAATGTTCTGGCCAGTGCCTGGTGCCCCTGCATGAAATCACCTCCTGCCCCCCAGAAGTCAATCCGGCAAGTCCAAAGTGCTGTACGAAGTACGAGGAAGCCCCAACATTAGGGAAATGCTTCCTGACTCAGGACCTCCCCTAGCTCCCAGAGACCAGAGGTCACCACACATCCCCTCTCTGCAGCCTGGTCCTCCACCTGGCCTGCCCACCCTGGCTGTACCAGCTGCATTACACAATGCATCCTGGGAAAAGCATAATCTGCAGTAGAGTGGGCTCACGGGCCCCAAGGGAACAGGAAGTGGGCCGCAGGCTGTGGGCAAGAGCCCCTTTCTGCACCACCCAGGGTGCTATTTCTGTTCCCGCTTTCTTTCCATTTTTTTTTGTGACTATATTGACAAATCTTTTTCATACCTTTTCACTAAAAAAAAAAAAAAAAATTATATTTAATTTTAACATATTTAAAGAATAAAATTAAGTAAAAGTTCCCTTCATGACCCCATGCCCTGCACTAGACCTTATCTCAAGGCATAAATGGTTTGATCTGTTTGAGGTGTATCACTGGTTTTATATGCAATATTTCTGTTCTTGGTTTAATATTTTTTCATAAGCAATATTATACTGGACACTAAGTCTACGTGAAATTGTTTTCCTTAATGATAAGATTAAAGAGATTTTCAGATCAGTAGAAATAAATCTACCATTTCCTTTTAAATCCCACATAATATTCAATGGTTATTTTGAATGAATCACCCTCTATTCATGAGCGATTCGTGAATATAATCAATCTCTATTCATTTACACAGTTTGATTTCAATCAATTAGATTATGGCTGTGGAATGGAGAGCCTTGTATATTGTTCTTTTACAATTTAAACAAACTTTCTATTTTAGAATATTTGTAGCTTACCAGAAAAGCTGCCAAGATAGTACAAAGGGTCCCCTTGCACTCCTCATCCAGTCACCCCAAGTGTTAACATCTTACGTCACCATGGTACATTTGTCTCAGCCAGGAAACTGCAATGGGCACATTACTATGAACTAAACTCCACGCTCTCTGAGTGAGCCTGTGCGACAAGGGAGCACTTCTGACTCTAAGCATCCAGCTTATTCATCCTCGAACCCAGGCAAGTGGGCAGCAGGCTGGGAGCTGACACACTTTTAGACAAGTGGAACCAGTAACTTGACTGGGGTGACCTACTGAGCCACAGGAGGGGCCAGGGCAGAAACTGACCTTTGGCATCTGGTGTTTTCATTTCGCCTTCCACAGATCCCTGTGAGTGGGGTACCATCCTTCCACCTAGAACATTCTTTTCCTTAAAATGGTCCTTTCTAATGGAGTATGTGGTGGGGACTTGATAATGGGGGGAGTCTAATAACTGTAATGTTGCCCATGTAATTGTACATAATGATACCAACAACAACAAAAAAAAGGTCCTTTCTATGGTTTTCCTTACTTCTCAGGTTCTTCTCTGGGTCATCTGGGTGACTTCCTTCCATACTCTCCACCTTACTCTCTATCTTTGAGGTTAGCACAGAAAAATATACACCTGGCTACGAACTACTGTGACCTTATGCAAGGCTCCTCACCATTCTGAGCCTCAATTTCTACATCTGTGAAATGGGTACAGGATTCCTGGTGCAACAGGTGCTTAATAACTTTCATTTCTCTCAAGATTGGAAAAGTCCAACATAATCTCTAAGCTAAATGGTCAGAAGGGGCAGAATCATGAAATCTTTGATCTAGAATGAGTTTAAGGACCATCTCCTCCAACACTTTCATTTGATAGGGGAGGAAGCCAGGATGTAGGGGACATCAGGGACCTGCTCAGAGTTACAAAAGCTGGGGGAGGGATGTGGGTGGCTTGACTCCTGTGCTACATGCCCTTCCAGGCCTCCCCTTGGTGAGGAGCCCTGAGGAAGCTAGCGAGGAACAGCCGGGTCCTCACCCCCACTGGCCAGGGTGGTGCTTGCGCCATCAGGTCCAAGATGTCCCACCTCCACCCGTTTAAATGCCCGGCCCTCCTGGAGCCGCCCCTCGGGTGGCTGGCACAGCTGACTGCAGGCAGGCCAATGGGGATGAGGGCCTGACCTAGCTGTCCCAGGGCAGAGGTGGGCTGGTTTTCACTGGCTTTGGGGAAGGTGGGAGGGAGGCACTGCTCCTTGGCCACACTTTGAAGTGGACCTTCTGGGCTCCTCTCTATGGTGAAGTCCAGCCTGCTCTGGCAAAGCAAGACCAGGCCAGCAGGGGAGTGGTGGGGCAAGGGGGTGAGGCCCAATAAAGGCAGGTGGCCAGGAATTCCCGCTGTGGCAGGGACCAGGCACAAGGCAACACTGCAGACAGGTCAGCACAGCAGACACCCCCACGGTGACCCACCTGAGGGCTTTCAGGACCCGGCATGGCAGCCCTGATCCTTCTGCCTCTGTGGGACATACTCCAGCCCCAGCCCTTGCGGGACCAAACTGGCTTGTGAGCTGCAGAGGGCGGGCCAGGGCTAAATCCCCCGGCAGCAGTGAACAAAGGCATTATTAGCAAGGTAGGAGGAACTCAGGGAGGCAGGAGAACACCCTGCTTAGCGCAGAAGGGCCCCTGTGGCCCCACCGAGGTCACACTGACCCAGATGCCCTAGCTAGGCTGGCTTTCAAGATCTGATTACATCCGGTGGCAGTATCCTTCGGAAGACAGACTCACTAGTGCCTGGGATCCCCCTTTCACTGGGGCCTTCGGGGTGAGGCCCCTTGATACGGTCCCAACGGAGATGATTCCAGGAACTGAGTGTGTCTCGCTCATTGCTCGGGCTGCCTAATGAGACTCAAAAGCACATGGTGGCCGGCCTGGAGCAGGTTGGTGTCTCACAGACCACATTTTCTGGGACAACTTCACTCCTGGCCACATGTATTTTTTCAACTCTTATTCCTGGCCTGATCACTTTTTATCTTACCTTTATGTATTTTGATAAGTGCTTCAAATAAATGTTTTTGACTGAGTAGCATTTAATAAGAAACTGAATAAATAAATAAGCACTGGAACCAAGAGTTGCATGAAAGTCTCATCTACCCTGGGAGGTCTTTTAATTGTCACATTTTTATATATGGGTAAACTGAGACTCAGAAAAATGAGTGGGGTATGTGGTGGGTCCATTTGAGATTTTTCTCAAAGGACATGAAGGTGGCCAAGTCAGGACCTGAACATAAATTCTCTTCCCAAGCCAGCGCCTCTCTCCCTCCTCACAGCCGAGACGGATCCCTCCCTTGTGCAGGTGGCCTGGTTGTAGGCTAAACCATGGGACCAAATTAGGCCCCAGCTGGCAGCATTTCTGCCTCCATTATAAAGCTTTATAGAGAAACCATTAGACATGACAATAAAGCTGATGGTGGTCACCTACGCTTACAAGCCAGCTACTGTCCTGAGTATATTACATGCACAAACTCAACCGAATCCTCCCAACATGAAGCAGGTACTGTTGTCACCCCCATCTTATAGATGAGGAGACTGAGGCCAGAGGGAGGGTGTAACTTGCTCAGTGACACACACACAATTTTATCCAGTGGTAAAGCATTCGGAGTCCCTTCCGGCTGCCAAGTTCAACCTAAGCGGGGTGACAGGGCTCCACAGAGTCCACCAGTGACTAGTGAAGACCAGCAGTGGATGGAACAGTCACCACTGCATGGCAGGGTGCTCCCCCAGCCATCATCAACCATTCACTCAGCACCTGCTTACTGGAAGCTGGCTGTGCCCCAGGCACTGTGCTGGCCCTGGGAGGAAGGGGACAAGGCAGACGAGCGCCCCTGCCCCTGCGGAGCACGCATACGGGGTGGGGCAGGGGACCGCAGTAAACTAAAAATAAATGAGTCAAGTAACATCATACATGAGAAAGAGTCACGCTCTGGAGAAAAATAAAGCAGGCTGAAGGGTAGCGGGGAGAGGGTTTGGTGACAAATAGGGTGGTCAGGGCGAGCATCACCATGGAGAGGGAGACTTGAAGATGGTGGTACAAGGGAAGCAGGCCGCAGGCAGAAGGAGCAGCCCATACTCGGGGAGGGTGTGTCTGCTGGGAGTATGCGATTGCAAGGAGGGCAGACCGGAGGGGGACGAGCAGGCCCAGATCACGCAGAGCCAGGGGCTGTGGCTGGAAATGTGGCTTTCAGGGAGCATTGTGAGCAGGGGAGGGACGTGACCTGACTTTGGCTTGAACAGGCTCACTTAGGCTGCTCTGCTGAGAACCGACCGCCACCCCAAGAGTGGTGAGCAGTGAGCACCTGCCATCCAGGTGAGATGGGGGTGGCTTTCACCAGGGCTGGGGGTATGTGCGGAAGGATGTCAGATTCTGCTGGATTTCCTGATGACCTCGATGTCAAGGGTGAGCAAGAAGTCAAATTTGGCAGCTCCAGGAAGGATGAGGTAGCCTTTGACCAGGAGATGGCAAATGGCAGAGCGGGGCTTCGAGGCAGGCTCTGCTTCCACGGGGTCCACTGTTTCTCTCCCTGCAGACGCCAACACAGGCTGCTAGTGAAGGGCATGGCCACAGTCACACAGCTGGCCGAGGGCAGAACCTGGCCATTAACCCTGATCTCTGGATCCCAATCTCGTCCTTTCCATAGTATGCCTGACCGGGAAGCTTCATGGGATGGATGGGGGTGGGGTGAGCGATGATTTGGAGCTGATGTCCCCCCACCCCTGTGGGCTTTAGGGGTAGGACTCGGCAGGGTAGACTTTCCCACTCCCAACTCCCACTTCCTGGGATGCATTAGCTTGAGCCCCTGCAGGAACTCAGGACCCTAAGAGGGGCACGGAGGTCAGCACCTGCCTGGAGAGGCAAGTTCAGCTGAGGAAGGGCCTGGGGTCTCCCATGTGCTGGGCCAGTGCCCTCTGAGGTCCACACAAGTAGCTCTGTGAGGACAAAATGCTGGTCTGTGTCCCTCGCGCTGCTGAAGGCAATGCTTGGCAGTTCAGAAGCCATACATAGGCTCTTAACTCAGTTCGGTAAAATTCACCAAGTATTTCTCAGGTGCCTGTTCTATGCCAAGGTTGGTCTCCCTTGAAACCAAGCACCTTCTGCCCCATCTGCCCCAAGCCAGAACCCACGCTAAGCTCTCTGAACCCTCTTCCTGACTCCCCCCAGGGAGCACGGAACCATCACCCTCTGTGACCGTATGGTGAACATACGGACACTATGAACCTGAGCCTCAAGGCCCTTGGCCTCCCTGAGCTTTGACTCCCCCATCTATGAAATGAATATAATCATTCCTAACCTGCCCATTTCAAATAATCCATAGGCCTGTCCGTTTCCCAACACTCGCCATGCTGACTCATCTCCTCTGATGTTCGTGTCCTCACAGCCTTACTGCAAGTCCCCTAGGGCAGGGAGCTATGCACAGCAGGTGCTCAGTAGGAGTGCCCTGCCTTGCACTGGGCTCCTCACTATCACTTCAGTGTGCACAGACTCTGGGACTAGACTGTCCCGTTCACGTCCTGGCTCTGCCATTTCCAGTCTGTGTTGCCCTGAGGTGGTTAATTACTTTCCTCCTTCCCGTCTATGAAGTGAGGATTCAATAATAATCCATGTGAAGTGCCTAGCACTTAAAGTGCTCAATAAACTTCAGCTCTTCTTATTGCTAGTGTTATTCCCCAGCCTGGCGGAGAGAGGGCCTGCAGGCAGGGGAGTAGCCAGAGCAAAGGCTTGGAGTGAGCCCCGGGCAGGGCCTGGGCGGGTGCTGTCCTGACTCAGGGTGGGAAGGAGCAGAGACGGGGTGGGGGGGAACCTGAGTGGAACAAGTAGAGCCCGGACAGAGCCTGAGCCTGCAGGGGCTGGGACTCCAGGGGAGGCAGGAACTGCAGGGCTCTCCAGGGGCTCCGAGAGCAATGCTCCCTCAGTACACTCCAAGAGTTGCACCCCGCCCCAGGGGCCTAGGTCTCCTGTGTGAAGGTGGGGGTGATGGGCCAGGGGCTTCCTGATAGCCAAATGATCATGGACATGGGATGCTGAGGCTGACCCTGACCCAGGATGGTGGCAGGACCTGACCACCCTGGGCCTCTTCTCCGTATGTTGACTCAAGGCTGTGGCCTTGTCCACTTGCATGGTTCCTGGAAGGTTCTAGCTGGGCCTGTTTTCTTCCTTCTCTCTCTCTCTTTCCACTTCTCCCTTCTCCTTGTGCCCTTTTTCTTTGGGCTCTGCTTGGAAGCCTGATGGGGTATGGGAGGGAGGCAGATAAGCCCAAACCCGACAACCTAGCCATGAGGTCAGGCTTGGGGCCCTGGCTGAGTCCAGTGGGGGCACCTTGGCCAGAGAGAAGATAGGTGCTCCATGGAGGCCAAAGGCTTTGACTGTGGGGTTGGCCAGTCGGGCAGCAGCCTCCTGGACAGGCTCTGACAGCTGTCACCGGGGTGACGGAGGGTGCCTGTGGAGCTCTCCGTGGTCCTGAGCTTCCCTGCGCTAACCAGGGTCTTAGCTGAGCCAGGGGAGTGCCCTTCGTGGCTTCACCAGCCCCTGCCAGCCTCCTCTGTGGTTCAGCAGCTGGCAGCAAACAGGTGTAACACCTAGTAGGTGCTCAGGGTGCTGGTGGAATGTCGGGGGTGTGTGGCAGGTACATCTTGGAGGTCACACAGCCCACCCTCAGTCTCCACTTCTGGGCATAAATCTGCCCATTTACAACCCCCAGCCCAGAGTACCCTCATCACGTTTCCTGGAATTAGTTCATTTGCTTGAAAGGGCATCTTGATTTTGAGCTGAAGTCCCCTCCCTGTGCTCATCTTCTGCTTCATCCCCATCCTATACCACACGACCTAAGGGCTCTTCCTATCCCCATGAGGAAGGCAGGGCGTGCATCTTCACTGCCACCTCTGCCGTGCACAGTGACTCCCAAGACACAAGGTATGCCAGTGGTTACACTATGGGACCTGAACACTGCCTCTGACCCTGGCAAGTTTCTCCACGTCTCTGTGCCTCAGTTCCCCCTTTCTGTAAGATGGAGGTACAACAGTCCTATCTCATAAGGTTGCTGTGAGAATCAAATAAGTTAATCCATGCAAAGTACTAGTAACTGTGCCAAGGCATACAGTAGGTGCTCAGTAAGCATTAGCCTCCAGTGTTGCTGGAAGTTTGGTTTGCATCCCAGCACCGTAACTTTCTAGCTGTGTGCCCTTAGTTTCTCTGAGCCTCAGTCTTCTCAGATGTAGAAGATAGCTTCTCCCCTTGCAGTCCTGTGGGAGACCTGGATGAGCCATGGTGTAAAATTATCCTGTGTGGAGCCTGGCACTTGGTAGACGCTCTTAAAAAATTACAGTTTCTTTCCTTCCATCTGGGTTTCCTGCCAGACAGCCAAGTGCAGATGACTTGATGGAAGAGACAGGCCTTGTTCCTGGATGGCTCTGCCGAAGGACTGAGCTGGTTGGAAGGCTGCTCGCTACTGACTGGCACCCGTCACCCTACAAGGCATTCTCAGGGACTCATCTGGCTTTCAGAGCCTGAGGCCAGAACCAAGGGGATCTGGAGCTCCCTGGAGGGTCCCAACTCCTCCCCCAGGGTCTGAAGGGCCCTTGAGTGAGAATAGTGTCCAAACCTTCAAGCCAGGCAAGTGCCCCTGCCAAGTGCCTGTCTGGCTTCTGCTTGTCTAATTCTTAATGCCACCTATTCCAGTCTCTTTGGGCTGCTAGAAATTCTTCCTTCTTTTGGCCTAAATCAGCATTTCTGGAGATTCTGCTACTGCTTATGGGTCTTTCCTTGGGGTTAAGCAGAGCAAGTTGGTGTCTCAGGAATCAGAAGAGAGTGAAGAGTGACTGCCTCCCCCAACTCTGAGACCTTCCAACATGAGGCTCCCTGACCCCACATGGAGAGACAGGCGTAAGAGATGGCTACAGAATATAACAGATTCTGGAGTTCTGGCAAGAAACTGACGCTGTGTTCAATTCTTCACCTCTCATACTCTTATTCATTCTTTCGGTTCATATCCATCAGACAGGGCTCCACAGGGCCCAAGCCTCCATGCAGGGGTCACAGCCAGTGCATCATCAAGGCTACTGGTGAACATTTACCAAGAACTTGCCATGTGCCAGGTGATGCGCTGCAAGGGCTGGAGAAACTAGGGGCCGATTCACAGGACCAACCCCGGAAGAAGGCACGTGTGTAGATGGGGAAACGGAGGCTTCAAGAAGTTAAGCTGCTCACTCAGCCACACAGAGCTTGTGGGAACGAAGCAGATGGAAATGGAGACTCCCTGGGCATCCTGCACCTGCTAACAGGTAGGACGGGGGCCCACCAGGGCTGCAGGTTTGGGGGTCCTGCCCCAGGCTAAACACAAAAGGCCTGATCAAGGGAGGATCTGGTATACCATGACCCCAAGGGCCAGGAATTCTGCTCCCCTGGCCCTCCTCAGAGAAAGGGGGTCTGCTTGAGGGGCCAGTCCCGGCCAAGAGGTCCCTCTGCCCAGGTGACCAGAAGGCCCTGCAAAGCCCGCTCATCACGGGGCAGGTGTGACAGCTGCTGCTGTTCCCATCCACAAATAAGGAAACTGAGGCCCAGGAAGAGACACAGAGCTGCACTGTGAGCCAGTTTCTGGGCCAGCCTGACTGGGAGCCCAGGCCCTCACCCAGGCACAGGGATCTAAGCCCCACTCTCTCTGCTGGCTTGGCTCCAGTCCAACGCCCATGCCCAGGAGCCTTTTTCTCGGGGAGCCCCACCCATCCCCTACCCACAGCCAGCTGCAGGGCACCCTGGCCCCTTTCCTTCCTCCAAACCCCTCCCCAGTCCGCCTGATTCCAGGCCCTCGCCAGCTGCCTGTGAACTTTCCCACAGAGTAGCCGGGTGTGCCTGAGAAAGCTGGTTCCCAAGGCCCACCCTTGGCTCCCTGGGGCCTCCTCTCCTTTCCCTACTGGTTATTGGTCCCCCCAGGACATCAGCTTCTGGTTCCCAGAGGCCCATAGGCAGCGAAGACAGGGAACATTTCCACCATTCCAACATGTTCTATTGGTCCACACTGGGGGCTAAACAGATCAGCCATCCTCAGGCACCAGCCAATGGGATGGCTGTGCTCAGAAGTCTGTGGTGGCTCCCACCGTCCAGCACTAAGGCTCACAGCTGTCGTGAGCCCTGCCTCTCGAGAGCTGCCCCTGCCTTGCCTTATGCATGTTGACATGATGGTCACCACTTAATGTCTGCCTAAGTGTGTGCAAGCTGTTGTCTGGGGGTTTTACATATACTTGATCCTCACAACCATCCTCAGAGGTAGGGACTGCTATCCCCGTCTCACATGAGGAAACTGAGGCTCAGGGTAAAGCAATTTGTAGAGCATGCCTCTGCTCACCTGTGCAAACCCACTGCTCTCCAGGGCCTGAGACCCACACAGCCTCCACTTAAAAAGGGTAGGGTGGAAGTGCCACTGGCCTCAGCCCCAGGCCACTGAAGGCTCTGAGAGGAGTGACCTCATCAGCCTGTGTCTGAGGGAGATCAATCAATCAGCTTCCAGAGCCAGCCAACAGCACTCTGAGATGGTGCAAACGGCCAGGGGTGCGCTGTCCAACACACCAGCCCCTAGGCATGTGTGGCTCCTGTGCACTTGAAGTCAGGAGACTGAGGAACTACTTTATAACTAAATTAAAGTTTTAACTTTAATAGCCCTACATGCTAACAGCTATTGAACTGGACTGGGGAGAACAGAGGCAGGGAGCTGGGTGGACTGTACAAGCCCTGAGGGAAGAGGCAGGACAGGCTGAGGGAGGACAGCGTGGCGCCGGGGCCAGGGCGCGAGGGCATGGCCTGGGCATCCAGTCTGGGATGTGGGGCCAGGGTGGGCGCCGCTAGCGAGCTGCTGATTAAACGCTGGGTGACTGCGGGACGGAGCAGGAGGGATGCAGCCCTGGGGGCCGCCGGCTTCCCAGGAACAAGGGGGGGCTGGCGTGCAGAACTGGAGGAAGGTGGGGCTGAGGGCAAGGCAGTCTGGGAGTCTGCGGAGTCTGGGAAGGAGGATAGGAAGGGGCGGAGTTGGCAGGAGCAGCAGATGCGGGTGGTCAGCAGCAAAGCAGGGAGGGCACCTGTGCGTGAGGCTGTGGGCGCGGGCCTGGCCTCACCCGGCAGGAGGCGGCCTCAGGCAGCGTTCAGCCCCTGTGGCTGGCTGGCCACCCGGGCTTCTCCGGTTCCCTGGGCCTCAAGTTCACTCCTCAGTGAAATGGGGTAAAACGGTGCCCGTGTCACAGGGCTCTGGTGGGGAATTCATGTATTTTAAGTGCTGGAACAGGGCCTGGCAGAGCAGGCACCTGGTATGCGTATATAAGCAGCATCGGTGAGGGGCATGTGGCCACCATTTGTCACAGGAGGAGGAGACTTTGCGTCTGAGGTGGAAGCAGGGACTCCTGGCGGGCAGGAGGCGGGGAGGGGGCCGGATGCAGAGAGACACACACATCTCTCCGTAAGAGCTCTATGGGCACTGAGAGCAGGTGTTTCCAAGCCAGGTTCCCTGGAACCCCCCAAGGTGCCTCTAGGACCTGAGGATGAGGCAAAGTAGGGAGAGGAAACAAAGCCTGGGACCACCCCCCCAAAAAGCAATCTAAAAGATATTCTCTCAGCTGTTCAATTTTAAACATTGGAGCTCCTCATAGATTTCACATGTAGAAAAATTTCTATACCAGAAAAAGTTCAACACCCTTTCTGTGAATCCATCCCTCACTGAGGGCACTGAGGCCCAGAGGACGGTGACTTAGCCAAGGTCATACAGCAAGTTCAGAGAGGCCTGTGGCGCTGGGATGGGTCTCCTCCATCTCGGATCTCCAGCCCCCAGCCCCAGACCTGTGTGACCCCTGGAGGACAGATGACAGGTACACCACCCAGGGCAGTGGTGGACATTGGCTCAGAAGGGCTGTCTGGGCTTCACCTCACACACAGCCTAGAAAGGAGGGGCGCAGACTGGGCCTGGGAAACAGCCACACCGGGAGTGGGAGTGGCTCTTGTCCAGGTCCCCCTAGCAGCCCAGAGAGGAGATGTGGGGACAGCCCGGCAGGGGTACAGGGGCTGCTGGCCTTTAGGCCTTCAGCACTTGTCAAAAGCCCCACCCAGGCTTGACTGGAGCGCACAGAGCCAGGGCCACGACTCCCCTGGCCCTGCTTCTGCCTGTCACAACAAACCCCCGAACCACTGCCTTCTGCTGGTTCAGCTCTGTTCCCACACTGAATTCAGCAAGTCGGGTCAGCCCTGTGTTCCCGGTGCCCAGTGCGGGCCCAGCCCACGCAGGCTTTTCAGTGAATGTTTGGGACAAGCTAGAGGGCTGAGCTCTCGGGTGGGATTTCAGGCACAGGGGGTCGCACCCAGTTGCGGGCTTGCCTGGGATGCAGTGAAGAGGCATGGCCGCCCCGTGGGGCTGGGCTATAGGGAAGGGTCCTAGGGGGACAGGAGGACAGCAGTCCAGGTGCCGGTGCTCCTGACTTGCCCTGGTGTGCGTGCAGAGAGCCGACTGTCCCTGGGCTTGGAGTGGGGGTGCAGCAGGGAGCAAGAGGCTGGGAGAGGTCCTCGATGGAGCCCAGCCCGGCGGAAAGGCAGATGACAGATAAAACCGGCCAGAGGAGGGTGGTAGATCAGGGAGGTCTGCCAGGGAGAGGACATTTCAGCTGAGACCCAAGGTCAAGAGGGAGCCACCTCCCAGAGTGGGGACAGCATTCCAGGCAGCAGGTCGAGGGCACGAAATTCGTTGTGGTGGGAACCCCCAATGCTGTGGCAGCAAAGTCAGTCGGGAGGAGCCTCCTGGGGACAGCAAGGACAGTCCCCAAACTTAAGGGGCTGCCTGGGTAGAGGCCTAGGCACCCTATCTCGGTTACTGCCCTGTTGGGTCAGAAATCCTGATGCAGCTAAACGCTCTAGATGGGCAGGGCCGGGTAGCGGTGGGCCTGGAACATTCCTCCCAGGAGGTGGCACCTCCGCCATCACAGCCTTCTTCATGGCAGCCAGTGCCCACTGAGCACCCCCAGTGCCAGGCGTGGCGTGCACACACCTTCCTCCATTTATCCTTATGGTGGCCGGGTGTGAGGAGCTGGGCACAGGCGGTGGGGGTCCCGCCTGAGGCTCACAGCTGGCAGCAGCAGGACTCACCCCCCACGCCACATCTGCTGGTCCTCACTCAGGGCTTCGGGCACAAGATGTAGGCTGCTGCCAGCAGCCTTGCCAGGGAAAGGGCCTCTCGCTTCCACCTGCTGTGTGTGGATCACACCCCTCCCTGGCTCTGTCCAGACTTCCCACAACAAGCTCATGCCCAGGAGAAGTACAGCTGCCCACTGCTCTGCCCAAGGCTCCCCCTCACCTCCTGAAACAGTGAGACCCGGAGGTGGTGCTCTGCAAGCCTGGGCTGCAGTGATTTAAAACCATATTTCACAAGGCCCCTTCCCATCCCCCCACCTGACTCCGGCGGAAACAGGCCCTGTGTGGGGCTCTCCAGTAAAGGGGGGCTGGTGCTCTAAAAAGTATGGAAAGCTGGAGGCGAGGCCTGGAGTTCAGGAGGTTCGGAGGGGGAGTCTGAAGCTCCTCGGGGGGAGCTGGCTGCCGCCCTGCACTGCAGACCCCTGCCCTGCCCCGCAGACCTGCCCCAGGATGCCCCTCTGTGTGCACTGCCTTCCATGTCCACACTCTCCCCCTCCTTCTCCATTATTCTCATCCTAACTGGGCTAGCTGGGACTCCTAAGAGAGATGGGGGAGAGGGCATGCCCCACACCAATGGCACCCACCGCTCCAGGGCGTGCTGTCTGCTGCTGCCGGCCTGGCTCTGGCCTCCAGCCAGGGGGTCTGGCTGCATGACTGGGGACACCAAACCCCGGAGCCCACGGCCACCCCTCACCAGTCTGTAACCTGGGCTGGTGGCAGGGCGCACTGCGGGCTTCACCCCCTTTCTCTAATCTTTGCCTTCCTTCAGCCCCCATCACCATGACAGATGAGGTTCAGGGAGTCTGAATGGCCAGCCTGGCTCATTCTGGAGGTGGCAGGCAGGTCTGACCCAACCCTAGGCCTTCTGACTTGGTCTCCACCCATCCCCTCCCTGGGCCCCTCTAGGCCCCCCTCCCCTCCCCGGATGGGTACCTGCCTCAGGTCCCTGGGGTGGCAACCATAGGTGAGGCGCAGTGTCCTGTCCCAGTGATGACAACCCTGTGCCTGGCCTTTACAGCTTGATGGCGGCTGTTTCCTGCTCCCACCCCCCACCCCTGACAGCTGCTCCCAGTTCCCCAGGCCGAGTACAGGTGGCAGTTATGTTGCTACATGGGGAGCCGACCTTTGCCTGGCTTGGCGCCAGCCCTGCCCTTCACCCAGGCTGGTATCCTGCCACGTGTTCCTAGTTGGGTCACCTCTCCTCTCCTGCCTCAGTGTCCTTGTTTGTATGAGGTACAAACAGGTAACCAAGAGCAGTGAGAGAGGCAGCCCCATCCTGCTGGGGCCACTCCTCGGTGCCAGGTACTGGGGAGGTGGGAGCACCCGAAGTTCCCGTCTTACAGGTGAGAAACTGGGGGGCCCAGAGGAGACCCACCCCGCTACTGAGTGCCCGGCTCCACGCCCAAGTCCACCATTGGCTTTCAGCACCCCATCTCCTCTTGGAGCCTCACCCTGCTCCCTCTCTGCTGGAAGGCCATGGGGAACTGCACGCAGACTCCCAAGAGGCCATGGGCACCGTAATTGGGAAATGGATGGGAAATGACGGAGGAGCGTGGTGTAGGTGGAGGAGCTGGAAGTGAACTCTCTCTGTCGCCGGGACCCAGTGTCTCCAACAAAACGGGGGTGGGTGGCAGGGGCAGCGAGGAGCCTGGAGACCTGGGTCCGAATCCTGCTCTCCCTCAGAGAACCCACGCTGTCCATCTGCACGTGGGCCCAGTGACCCACAGCCCCAGGGGCGAGGGCGGGTGCTCTCTGAGCGCAGGAGCCCAGGCTGGACTCTGCCATGGATGAGAAACTGGGGGGCCCAGAGGAGACCCACACTGCCATTGAGTGCCCGGCTCCACACCCAAGTCCACCATTAGCAAGGTGCTCATTCTTTCGGCTGGGAATTACCCTTGCCAGGCTTGTCCTGAGAAAGCAAAGACATAAATCAGACCCTGGTGCAGAAACATGTTGAGTGGCAGAGCCATGAGCATTCATGCCGCTGGGGGATGGGCGCACGAGGGGTCTTTAACTCCTGCTTTCCCAAGACCCTTTCTCCCCCTCCCCCACGCTCAGCCTAGCCCTTTACTCCCCTGGGGGGACTACCCTCAACCCCAGCCTGCTTAGGAGCCCTCCATCAGCCTGGAGAGAAATCTGCCGGCCCATCTGCCTCCCCTGCAAGCTGTGAGCACCCAAGCCCTACCCCAGCCCGGGACACATGGTGCACAGCAGGGCCGTGAACATCCAGTGAATGGATGAGTGGCCATCCTCTGTGTCTCAGTGCCTCAGTCTATTAGGTGGGACAACCCCACCCAGCAGGGCTGCTGCAGGCCCAAGTAAGGAAAGTTGGGAGGATGCCTGGCATGGGGGGCCTTCCCAGGGCACAGGCGCCCTGTCATCTCAGCAGAGGGAGGCTGGCTGGGATGGAGGTGTGGAGGGAGGAGGAGGAGGAGAGAGGCCAGGGTCCACCAGGACAGGACCAAGTCAGCAGGAGGGGCAGCATGAGCCTCTAATAACTAATTGGGCACATTATTAATTAACAGAGCTTCTGCTTAGAGGAAGGAGAAGAACCCAGCTTCTTCCAGTTCATAAACAGGAAGATGCTGCCAGTCCTTAAGTAAGTGCTGACTGTGTCAGTTCCCAGGCAGGTTTATCACGCACGTCCTCACGGAGCCCGCTGAGGCCAGTGGGGGAAGCGCCCCTAGAGACCTCTGTTCCTCGGGCTTGAAGCTCCTGCCCACCTCCTAGCCTCTCAGCTTCCCAGACTCAAATAACCTGCCCTGCCCTGTCTGGAGAAGAAAGGCAGTGAGAGCCACAGGCCCACACCAACTCTGCCCTGCCTCAGTTTCCACATCTGTGGACTGGAGATCAGAACGCCCACCTGCTTGGGCTCACTGTGAGGATAACCAGGGCCAGGGGGGCTGGGGCTGAGCACTTTCTGCCTCCGCCAGAAATGGAACTAATTTCTGGGCCCAGATTGTACAAGATGCTCCCAGCCCCGTCTCTCAGAAGATGGAGGGGGCTGGGGCACTGCAAGGAGGCAGCAGCTCCCTGGAATCTGGACTCGAAGCTGGATTCAAGTTCACCTGCCCCTCCTCCTCGATTCCCATGTGATCCCGGGCAGTCACTTCACATCCCTGGGCCTCAGAGTTCCCATCCGCAGTGCGGGACCATCCCAGCCCCTCACCCATGAGGATTAAATGGGATACCATCTCCCATCAAAGAACCTTGACACACACCAGTCCTCTGGGCTCCTGAGCTGAGGTGCGTGTCCCCCTCTATGCACGGCCTCACCATGTGCCTGGCTGGGTTGCTCCAGGCCTGCCGGCACCTCCCTCCAAAGTGTTCCCGGGACTTAACTCTCTTCCTCCTCCCTGGCCTCCCTCCTGATCCCCCTTTGTTCTTCTGTCTTGAAATTCTTAATTTTTGAACAAGGGGCCTGTGTCTTCACTTGGCACTGGACCCTATAAATTCTATCACTTCGAAGTCCCCACCTGGCCATGTCTCCCCTGCTCCTGCCCCCCTACCACACTCAGAATAAAATTCGAACTCTCGGAACCTACAGGCCCTGCCAATCCGGTCTTTGCAGACCTCACGTCCCCTGCCCACTCAGCTAAGGCCACAGTCCCTGCCTTTCCATCCCTCCCACACCCCAGGCTTGCCTGTCTCAGGGTCCTCTCAATGGCTGTTCCCTCTGCCTGGAATGCCTCTCCCTGAGATTCCCCCAAGCCCCTGCCTGCTCAGAGTGGCCTGAACCAGCCAGCTAATGTGGCTGTGCCCTCCCCAGGACATCCGCTCCAGCGGGCTCCTGACTGCGGAAGCTGTCTCCCTGTTTATGTGGTCTGTCTCCCCCACCCACATGCTGCTTGTTTGGAATGTCAACAACAGGAATGCAGGGTCACTGTGGGCCTCAGTCACCGGTCCCCACTGCTACCCACTCCCTAGGACAAAGCCTGGCCTGGAGTGGGCGCTCCAGAAACAACTGCTGCATGAGAATGGAACTTTTATGAGAAGTGATGACAGACTCTGAGTGACAAGTATTGTCTGGTCTGGGGGTGCCAGGGCAGCAGGCCTGCCCAACAGGCACCCACACTTTGCAGGGCACTCTCCCCTGCCCTGCGGCCCTGAGAAAGCACCCCCTTCCCTGCTTCCCCCAGCCCCTCCCACTCCCCTAGCCCTGTCGGAGGCAGGCCTGGCAGTGCCAGCCCCTCCCACCAGGCTCGCCTGTCTTTTGGACAATGTACAAAGGGCCACTTCAGTGTGAAGCCTCAGCTCCATCTCCAGCTCAGAATGCCTGAAGGTGGGGGAAGGGAAGGGGGGACATGCCCCACCCCTCCCCTGTCCTCCTGGGGCCTTCGGCAGCACAGGGTGAGGTGGGCACCAGAATCAGGCACCACAGGAGAGGCTTTGTTCCATGTGTTGCAACCTGGGGGGTGGAAGGTACCCATGCTTTGGGGTGGGCAGTGTGCATCCACACGCAGGGTAGAGAATGTCCATGCACAGGGGTGGGTACATCCCTGCACAGGTTCAGGTGGGAGGTGGTACCTGTGCACAGGAGGAGGCAGAGGTCAGTCCCCTAATACCTAGGCAGTAGGAGAGGAGTGGCACTTGCGGGCACCTCTCCATGTGCACAGAGAGGCAGGTGGTGGGTACACCTGTGTACTCAAGAGGTCAGAGTACCGTTGGGGTAAGGGACAAAGAGGAACAGACCCAGTGCGGCCCGGGCTTTAGAGTCAGTTCCCATCCTGCCTGGGACCTTCCACTGCAAAACAAGGCACAAAGAACTCTCCAACAGTTGTTCCAACAACCTGAGCTGATAACCTGTGACCTGTGCCTGGCACGCAGGATGCTTGACAGTTTCAGGCATTCCGGACATTCCTCCTTCTAGGCCTGTCAGTGATACGACCATCCACCCAGCTGCTCATGCCAGGAACACAGGAACCACCCCAAATCCTCCTTGCTGAACCGGTACACCCATCTGCCAGCTTCATCTATTCCCCGCCCAATACGTCTCAACCCACCCCTCTTCCTGGGCCACTCGCTGTTCCATGCTGGTTGTGCCACCATCTGCTGTTGCCTGAGCAACAGCAGTGGCCTCCCTGCGGGGCTCCCAGCCTGCTCCCCATGAGCCAAGCAGGTCCTCTCCACTTGGAACCACTGCCCTCAGGACAAAGTCCAAACCCTCTAGAAGGCTCTAAGTTTCTGTGTAATCTCACCCCCGGGCCCTCCAACCCATCTTTGGAGGGTTCAGCTGAACTATGGCACTTCCTCCAGGCCTCCCTGGCCCCAGGCTGTGGAAAGGCCTGAGCTGTCTCATAGCTGGCCTGCCCCCCAGGGCCCCCCACCCCACATGGAAGCTGTGCAGACAGCCTGACATGAAGGAAGTGTCAACCTTGGCTTGTTGAATGAATAAACAACCCTCCCCTCAGATCCACAACCTGCACCTTTCTGTCAATGCTGCTGGCTCTCAAACCAGTCTGGGGCTTGGAAAAGTGGCTGCAGGTTAGTTCTGCCTGTCAGGAGGCCCTTGCTTGGCACACCCCCACAAGGTGGCTCCGCTGCATGAGCTCCACATCTCTTTCAGTGGAATGGCAGTGGCGAAGAGAGGGGACACAGGACATGAACCCCCAGCCTGCAGAGCACTCTGAGCAACAGGATGGCTGCTGGCCATGAGGAGGTACGGGCGGGAGGGGGCCACATGAAGTGACCACAGCTCACTGCTGCGTGCTCAGTGCCCAGCACCATGCCTGGCACAGAGTAGAGGATCGGCAGGCCACTGCTGAGTGCAAGAACAGACTTGAACCCTGGTCCTGCCACCACTGCTCTGGGACCCCACAAAAACTGCTACTTTCTGTGGGCCTGTCTGCCGAGGCATAAAAGGGGAGGCTGGTAAGGTCCACCTGCAGGGGCCTCGGAGACCTGGAGAGGTAGTGCGGCTGCCTCTGATGCAGAGCCTCGAGCTCCTGCGACCTGGGAACCTGAGCAGCACAATTAGCCTCCTGCTGGGAACAGTCCGATGGAGCAGGTGCACTGCTGGTGGGCTGGGCAGCTCTGGGCACCTGGTGAGCTTCCACGAAGCTAGAACAATGAGCCCTTTCTCTTTTGCCCTCCCCAATTACTCTCTGCCCACCCCTGCCTTCAAGAGGCCACAGCCCCCTTGGGTCAGGGCCTGTCTCTACTGGGCACGTTCAGTGAGCCCTCACCAAATGGCCGGGGACGCCACACAGGCTGCAGACACCGAGCCCCTGTCCCTTAAGGTCATGGAGCCACTGATTTGTTCTTGCTCCATTAATGACATCATCCTGCCCACCTGCTGGACGCAGAAGCAGCCTGCCAGTGCTCACTGGGAGGAAGGCGACGAGACGCACAGCAGCAACAAAAGCATCCCAAGGTGAGGAGGTCATTCCGGGCATCCAGTGGCTGGGGTCCCTGTGGGGTTAGCAATGCCACTAAGCCTCTGGGAGGCCCTGGGCACCAAGGGCAGCACCCCTTCCCCAGTGATGTGCTCCATCCCATTTCATCCTCACATCCCCATTTCACAGACGAGGAAACTGAGGCTTGGAGAGAGGACACGACTTGCCTAAGTTCAGGCACCAGCCAGCTGTGGCAAGGGCCTGGCTCGTGTGTATGCCCGCTGCTGCTCACTAAGGCTCAAGCCCCCTCACCCTCTCTGGGCCTCAGTTTCCCACTGACCACTGGGGCACATCGGACTTGATATTCCAGCTCTGACATCGGGGTTCCATGCTCTAGAAGGCCCACATTCAAGCTCTGCTGTTCCATTCCCCCTCTGAGTTCCATATTCCACCTTTTCTGGTCTGAATCCAGGGCTTCTACCTTCTGGACATTGTGTTCGCATGTCTGGTCCCCAAGTTCTCCTCCCCTAGAAAATTCTGCAGCCCAGGTTCTCCAGCTGCCCATGGGTCCCTACTGCATGTTCTCCAGCCAACACGCTTCCTCTGCAGGGTACTGCACACTGCTCCCAGCACCCAGCAGCAGGGCTTCGGACCCACAACCCCATGCTCCAGCTCCAGCAGCCGTCACAGGGAAGCCAGCAGGAAGGGCTGGCCCGGAGGGCCCAGGCTGGGCTCCCAGGGCTACATGGGGCTCGCAGAGCACACTGCCGTGGATGCCCTCCCCCACCTGTCTCCCCTGTCTCTCCAGATGCCACTCCAACCACTTCACCCCTGCTGGCCCCTGGCCTCATGTGTCTGCACTGCGACGGCACCACGGAAGGGCACTTCCCAAGGGTGGAGACCTTGGGTCATTGATCTTTAAGGTTCATGGTAACTCCTGGCAGGCAACTTGCTGGATCAATTAACCAGGTACATTCAAGGTACCGGCAAAACTACACAGGGTGCATCCTAAGGGACACACATGCACATGTGACTGAGATTCCCATGTACTCACATGCAGGTAACGTGCACAGAACATACACATGAAAACACAGTCACATCTTGAAGTCGGCGATTGTTGCCCTGACACTTATAGCCCAGTCCCTGGCACACAAGGGGCCCTCAGTGAATAGTTTACTGAATGAAAAGTGCTCTGTACCAGGTACAGAGTCAGGGCACCTGGAGATACGGACTGAGTCTGCGCTCAGGGTCAGGGCTCAGCTGTGATCACAAACACCACACCTTTCCCACAAGGCCAAACCTGACCATGTCGTAGGAAGGTCACCAGACAGGTGCTTCGTGGAGGGAGTCAGGAAGGAAGGCAGTCAACCGTGAGGGCCACCCACAGGGCGCTGCTCCGGTCCCTAGGGCTGCCTCTGGCTGGCAGGGGCAGGAATGGCTTCCTGGGCAGATGGCAGCCCTGGACTGCAGTGGGCCGGCATTCCGGGTGGAGGGCCTGGCCCAGCCAAGGCCGAAGGTGAGAAGGTGAGGACCGTTCATGGGGAAGAGGAGCGGCCTGGAGGCTGTCGGGTAGGGTGTGTGGCAGAGGAGGGACAAAGGCTGGACGGCACCACAGGAAGGAGGTCGGAGGTCTGGACGGGTTCTCGGGGGCCTGCATCTCACAGTCCTGAGCCTGGGCTCTCACTGACCCAGTTTCTGGGATTGAGAGAACAAGCTGCTTACGCAGGTGCACCTGTCATGAGGGACGTGTCTGCGTGAAGGCAGCTCCCCCAGCTGAGACCCCACAGCTGGTCCCTCCAGAGGCCGCCCACAAGCAGCAACCCCAGAATCCAACAAATGGGGAGCTGGCTGTTCTCAGGGCACCCTTTCTTACAGCTCTCCTATAGGCTACAACTTCAGTTTTCTGGTTATAAAAGTTTCTCATCTGTCCTAGAAAATTGGAAAATCACAGCAAAAAAAAAACAGGACAATATCACCCACCATCCCACCACCCCCTGAGCTAACATTTGGCCTAAGTTCTCACAGACTGTTTTCCCTGCACATCATTTTGCCAGGATGAATCGTCACCATGGATTTCCTGCCAGCTTTTGGGCAGTGCGCACTTTGTCTAAGGAGCTTTGTTCTCTAAGTCAGAGAACCAGAGCACACACCTGAGTCCTGGGGCCTCCCATCCTCCCCCAGATCTAAATCCCATGGAGAAACGCCCCAGCTTGAGACAGGAGTGGGGATGCGTGCAGCCCCACGGCCCTGGGCTGTCTTCCCACACTCTACAAAGGGACCTTGGCCACTCTCCATGGTGCCCAGTCGCAAGTGCCCTGGGCCTCAATGTTTCCTCTGTGAAATGTGCTGAGGTGACAGTCACCTGGGCTGGGCTGTGCCTCGAGTTGTTTCCAGGAGCTGCACCGGAAGGCCCCTTGGTCTCTCCCGTAACTCCCTTCCTTTGCCACCTGGACAGAAGGAAGGGCAGAGCAAGCCCTCTGCTGGCCCTACTGACCTCTGTCCGAGTCCTCTCCACCCAGTCCTCTGCATTCACTTCACTGCTACTTCCTACTAGGCCCTCAACAGACCTGCCCTGCTGGCAAGATTCTCACCATCCCATGGGGCAGACAGACAGAAATCCCCAGCAAGAATGCTCGCCTCGCCCTTGGGGTGTGGGTCAGGCAAGACTCCCTAGAGGACTCTTAAAGGAGGAGCGCGCTCCAGCCAGGAGATGAGGGGAGGGTGTTCTGGACAGAGGGACAGCTCCCGCACAGGCCCAGGGGGAAAGGCAGCACCTGGATTTCTTGTCTCAGTTGAGCTGTGGGTACATTTCCCCTCCCCACATGCCAGTGCCTGTAGGCAGGGACCACATGTCTATCACATTCCCACCAGTGGTAGGTGAAGGGCCACCGTTCGTGGTCATGTGTGACCTCAAACATTTCTGACAGCAGTGACATGCGGGCCCCAGAACCATCCTGAGGAGACCTGGCTCCTGGACATTCCTGGGAGGGTGTTTGCTGGGTGCCCCTTGGGGCCAGCTCCCCCATGGTTTAGTGATGCTAACAGTGGTCACCCTGAGCAGGCAGAGCCCATCTGCCAGGCTCCCCTGACCTTCCCAACCATGGTGGAGACTCACACCTTCTGCTCTTCACCTTGGGCACACTGCTGTGACCTTGGACCAGTTGCCCACACTCTGTGGGCTTGGTTTAAGACTGAAGATTGTCCTGGACCAGATAGGACCCAACCGAGTGCCAGCCTGGCACTACAGTCTGAGCTCAGGCCTGGCTCTGCCCTGATAAACCAAGTGGGCTCCCAAACACCTACCATGCACCTGAGCCCCCAACATGCACCCCTTCACCGGCTCCTCCCCTCAGCCTGGGAGGGCTTCCTCCCCTCAGTACCCCTTAACACACACAGAGCTCCCTGCAGCTGCAGGCTTTCCTGCCCTGGGACACGGGCATAGGTGGGAGAGAACGCTAGGCTCCCGAGTGAGAACGAAAGGGAGGTACTATGTGTGCAAGCACTTCAAAAACTGCGGAGTGCCGCTCAGACTCGTCCATTCTCTCACACAGCGGGCAGGCTCTGTGCCGCAGAATCTCCCGGTACGGGACCCCCAGCAAGGCGCCTCCCCTGTCTGAGACTCAGTTTCCATACAGTGGAACAAGGATTACTCCATCAGCGCTGCCCAAGGCCCCTGAGACACTGAAATGGAATCTTGCTCCCTCTGATGACGTAAATACAAATTCCAACCATTAATAAGCACAGTTCTGGGCAGTGGTCAGGAAGGCACCTTCTCAATCTTTCACCTAAACCTGCCATTCTGCATTGTTTCCAGAAGTGGCCCTCACCCGCCACTTTCATGATCACCATTCAACAAATATTTAAGAAATATTTATCAAATGCCTTCTCTGTATCAGGAACCGGTGCCAGCTCCTGCGAGGGCCTGTGTGTCCAGCCCCTCCCCTGGCCAGCATCATTCACCCACCACAACTCACCAGGCCAGGTGCCAAGGCCCCGCAGCCAGCCAGGACCTGTTTCCTGGAGAAGAGAAGTCAGGCAGGGATGAAAGCAAAGGAGGGGGCAGCTCAGTGTGTGCGAAGCTGGGCTGTGTCGCAGGGATGGATGTCCCAGGAGGCAGGGGGTCTCATAAGGCAGCCTGGATGCCATGGGGCCAGGCAGTGGTTCTTGGAGTCCATGGGCCTCTGAATCCTCAGGGCAGGATTTTTAAAACCAGCCCTCCCTCCTGTGATGGGATTCTGATTCATCAGGGTGGGGTGGGGCCTAGGAAGTTACCCACTTTCCCAAAGCTGCCGAGGTGAGGCTGAGCAGGGCTCCCAGAGGCAGGGCCCAGGGCTGTGAGAAAGGAGAAACAAGACATCAGTCACTCAAAGAGGATGATCTAGTGGTTGGAACATGGGTGAGGACATTGTTTTGGACCTCCAAGCCTCAGACAGTGGTCCCCACTGGGTGACCAAGGGGTCCTAGTTGGGCAACCCCATCAGGCTTTGGGTCCTACAGGCTGGATACGATCCCAGACCTGACACTTCCTGGCCCTGAGCCCCAGGCACCCTCAAACTGCCAAATGGGGATAATAATAGTACTTACCTCGAAGAAAGTTAGGAGGTGTCTCTGGGCTAATGCAAAATGCTTGGCCCAGTACCCAGCACATAGTAAGTACTCGATAAATAGCAAATTATTATGACTTGGAGGTCAAGATATAGAACAGCCTGGAAGGTCATCCATCATGGGTCTCTGTCAACCAGAATCCTGGACACTGCCTCTGGCCACCCTCCCTTGCACAGACCTGTCCTGGCCCTCACCCTGCTCCCCTGGGGATTCCCACACTGGTGGGAACTAAAGTCTTGAGCAAATAAGCTCTAAATTTGTAAAACAATGGAGTAGGTTAGGTGTGTGAATGATTCTTATTGTTCTAATTTTACTTTTATAGCAAAGATGAAAATAAGTGAGCCAGGAGGGGGAATTTCTACTTTAAGCAGTATAAGGAGAAGTATTTTGGGACACTGGTAACTTCCTGGATTACGGACAAGGCCTCAGGCCACTTGTCAGCCCTATTCTAGGCCAGGGAGGGCGGTCCACTAGCCTCCTACCAGGACTGCCTCCAGCCCAGGGGAGGTTCCCAGGCCCTCCTGAAGTCTCACTTTCCCCTCTGGGAGATAGGGACAAACAGGGTCCCTGTGACCATCCAGCTATACTTAGGCCACCATCTGGAGGGTAAGTCTCCTCCATCAGGGATGGGGAACGGGGAGGAATGGGCAGAAGAGAAGGGCTGCTCCCCTGGACTGAGAATCATTCATTCAGCCAATCATTCATTTGTTCTTTTGAGCACCTGTAGGTCTACAAAGCTCCCAGTCCAGCAGGAACTCTCAATAAGTAACAAACATATTAAAGAAAATGATGCTCTGCGGGCCTGCAGCAAGGAGATCAAGCCTCATGTGGGCTTCCCTGGGTGACTGACACTCAAGCTAAGATGTAAAGAATGGTCAGCACTAACAAGACACTGTGACTCAATTTCCCCATTTGCAAAAGGGATTATCATGGTTCCTCTGTCACAGGTTGCTGTACACATGCAATAAATATTAGCTATTAATATATTTGTGAGCAGGCAGTGTGCAGAGGAGAGGGCTGAAAAGCTGGGGCAGCAGCAGAAGGGGGAGAGGGTCTGTGTGATTTGGGGTGGAGGGCCAGCTTCAGGGAGGAGGCTTTTGATAGGTGACAAGAGTTTCAGGGGATACAGGAAGGGGTAGATGGAATAGATATCCAGGGAGAGGGAACAGTACAAGCAAAGGAATAGAATTTGAGGTTTGAGGCGTATGTATTTGGCCCACATCTCAGAGATGGCAGGCTAAAGCTTGGGGTCCAGCTTGGCCATTCTGTGCAGAACCCCCAAACCAGGCCAAGATCAAGGGGGCGCCCATAGGAGAAGGAACTTGAGCAGGTGTGAGGCAAGGTCAGAGGGAGGGTGGGGCCCCAGGAAAGGAGGCCACCCGTTCTCTTCTCCCTCTGCCCTCCACCCCACTGGAGGTGCTTATCAGGAGAACCATTTGCCCGGTCCTCAGCGCCCCCCTGCAATTCCCTCTCAGCTACAGTACGGCCTGGCAGCTCCCCCAGTCTACTTGACCAACAGTCCCTGAGGCCTTTCTTCCTGTACAACTATCAATTATTAAACACCTTCTGAATGCGCTGCTACTGAAGCTGGCATGTACCAGCTCCCACATGAGAATATTAAGCTGTTGCTGGCTCAAAATGAGCCTTGCTAGGAAGATTTACACCAGAGTAATCGGCCAACACTTGTTATCAGGGAATTTTTTTCCCAGAAAGCCTGCTGCCAGCATACCATTGCCCCTGCTTGAGCAGTGGACACAGAAAGGCAGGCCGCTGCCCACAGGAACTCAGAGACAAAAGACAAAGACAATGGGGATACGGACAACACATCCCTCTCCAAACTAAGCGGTATAGTCTGAGAAGGCAGCGGTGAATCGACAGACTCATTCTGGAAGGTGGCCAGTGAATGTCCACAGGAAACCGACCAAGCTGTTCATATAGTAATAATGTATATTGTCCCCATTTCAGAGACAAGGAAACCGTGGCAGAGTCATCAGCCCATAGTCACACAGTAAGCAGGTGGCAGGGCTGGGATGCAAACCTGGGCCACTAGATCTAGAATCCTTGCTTTTAACTTTGCACTTACTTGAGTGCCTTATGGTGTAATTACTACAACTCCCCCCACCCCCCAGCCCCCATGCAGCCAGCTCAGGGCTAGACAGAGCATGGGTGCCCAGTGATATCTGCTGCCCAACCAGATTCCACTCCCGAGGGCAAGGCCTGTGACCCCTCTACCCAGCTGTCCAGCACAGTGTCCCTCACAGAAGGACGTCATTTGTTGGCCTGAATGTCTGAAGAAACTTCTGGAAGGGAGCCCTGGTCCCCAGGTGGAGGGCTAAAGCTGGCTGGGAGGAGGGGGTGCATCACACAGTATGGGGAACAAGGAGGCCTTGGCTTTGGAGAACAGAGCAGGGTGTCCTGAATGCCAAGGCTGGGGGGCCAAAAGGTGGTAGGTGCCCATAAGGACGAGAACAGGCTGTCTGTGCAGACCACCCTGCCCCCAGCCACTCCTCAGGGCTGCTCTCGGGTCTCCTCCTAGAATGACCTGAGGACGCGGACACAGTTCCCCAGCCCTCCGCTCCCTCCCGGTCACATCCAGCTCTCGCATGATCCTCACCACCACCTGATGAGGTGGGCCTAGCCCACCAGCTGACCTCAATGTCCCTGCTTTATAGGTAATAACACTGACACAGCAGCCAGCAATTTCCCTGCAACTTCCCAGGTGCTGGGCACCCATCATGCACCTCATTCAGTCCTCTCCACGATGCTGTGGCAGTGTCTCCCCTTCGACTGATGTGGAAACTGAGGCTCAGAAAGCCGACTTGCCAGTGGCGGTCCAGCTACCACACAAAGGGAGGGCCAGCATGAGTCAAGCAGCCCAGACACAACAGGGCACTGGCTCCCCTCAAAAGAGGGGCAGCGAAGCCAGCCGGCATCACCCCAGCCCTGTCCCAGCCCTGTGGGCTCCCTGCTGTCCTCAGCAGCCAGGGCCAGCTCCCTGGACTGGCCCACCACTCACCTCCACCTGGCCCTCCTTCCGGGCAGCCTGCGCCCTCTGCACCTCACTGCTCGCTTTGGCCACTCACAGTGCTTGGCCAGCCCCACCTCTGCCTCTCAACACCCACCAGGCACTCGTACCACCGAGCCGTTGTGTATGCCATTCCCTCTGCCCAGAATGCCCTTCTCACTTTCTCTACTGAGTGAACTCAGCCAGTTTCCCTTAATCACCTCTTTTCGGCAAGTTCTGTCCCCCTTTTGGACTGGCAGCCCCTCTTTCAAACTTTCCCAGGACGCTGTGCCCATCTCCTCAGCACTGGGAAGCGCTGAAAACCCCACAGATCTGCCAGCCCCTCCGGATACAGGGGCTTGTCTTGCTTTTCCCTCCACCCTCACTGCTTGGCCCTGCGCCGGGATCTTTAGTGAGTCCCCAGGAGGTGACACACCATTGCCCACAACTCCTCCATCGAGGCAGATCTGGACTGGGGTCCCAGGCGCGAAGAGGAGTATCTGGGATGGGGAGTGCTAGTTCTAGGGGATCGGGGGGGTCTCTCGGGGTAGTGTTCCTGCCCACACTCGTGGGGTGCCTTCCAGAGCTAGGAGGGTCACCAGACCTCAGGCCATCAGGGCTGGCCGAGACCCATCTTTGCTGCTGCGGCACCCAGCCCAGGCACCACTCCTCCATACACCCGGGCATTCTGCCTTCCCCACCCCCGGTTCCAGAACTCACTATTTGCCGATATTTATAGCGTCCTCCCCCAGCCAGGTTCCCTCCGGCGTCCTGGGCAGTGCAGTGGAAGAGCGGGGGCCCCCACCCACAACAAAGGCTTGGGGGGCTGTCTCCCCACTCTCCTCTGCCTGGTCCCCATGAGCCACTACAGTCCCGGCCCCCGCACCCGCCCAGCTCCCCGACTGCGCCTGGGCCTTCGCCGCAGCAGCCTGGGGTCGGGGCGGGAGGGGGTGCTGGGGAAGGCGGGCGCTGAGGCCTCCCACCCCCAGCCCAGCGGAAGGGCGCAGCGCACAAAGCCTAGCTCGAGCCCCGCGCCTCGGGGACGCCCCCCGCCCAGGCCCGGGGAGGGGGTCGAAGGGACGAGGCTTTGCCCTCCGGGGCCAGGGCGAGCTCCGCGGAACAGCCGGGTTGGGGGAGGGGGCTCCGGAGCCAAGTGGCTTCCCCGGCATCCCGCGCCCCCGCTCGGCCCCGGCCCCCAGCCTAGTGCTCCCGCCCCCGCCCCCAGAGGTCACGCTCAGGGAGGGGGCCGTGGGAGCCGTGACTCGGAGCGCAGCGAGCGTGGAGGCGGCGGCGCGGAGATGGAGGCAGAGGGCCGGGAGCGCGGGGATGCAGGGGCTGCGGCGCGGGCTCCCGGATGCCAGGGTCAACTCACCCATCGCCCGCTGGGTCTCAGCAGCGGCGGCAGCAGCGGCGGCGGCGGCTCCGCGGCCCCCGGGGCCCCCGGCGGGGAGATGCTGGCGTCCGCCGCAGCCTCTCGCCCCATCCCGGGCTCCAGCGGCGGCGGCTGCGGCGGGCGCCCGGCATCGCAGGCGGCGCGGCCCCGGCCCGGCCCCGATCCCCGCCCCCCGCCCCCACCTCCACCCCGTCCCGCGGGCCCGGCCCGGCCGCCTGGCTGCACCCCAGCCCGCCAGAGGGGGCCCGGCGAGCCCACCGGCGCGGGGGAGGGCCCTGCCGGAGGCGCGCGGGGGGTGCGGAGTCGAGGCCCGAGCGCTGCGCCCAGAGGTGCCTGCTCTCGCCGGGCTCGGGCGGCTCTGCAGCGCTGGCCCCTGCCCCGCCCCCACCGGAGCCCCCTCCCCTCCGCCGCCAGCCGGGATCCGCTCGCCGCTCGGGGCCGGGGGCGTCTCGGAGCGCAATCTCGGGCCGCCGCGGCTCCGCGCCTCCCTCGTGTGCGATCGAATATGTGTGTGTGTGTGTGTGTGTGTCTGTGTGTGCGTGTGTATGTGTGTGTGTGTGCGCGCGCCCCTGCCTATGACCGTGCGTGCGCCAGCCTACGGCCCGGTGCGTCCTGTGCGGTTGTGTGTGTGCGACGGGAGGCGGGGCGGGTCAGAGTGTGTGTGTCTGGCGTGCTCATGGGTCTGCGTGTCCGGTAGTGTGTGTGCGTGGATGTCTGTGACAGTGTTTTCGGTGTGCATGCGTCTGTGTGACCTACAGTGTGTACCCGGGTGTGTGTGTACATGGGTATGCACAGCTGTGTTCTGGTGTGTGAGTGGATACGGGCGGCTGTGTCTGCGTGTTTCCGAACCATGACTGTGTGCACACATGTATGATCGCGGGCAGAGAGGCCTCCAGGTCTTGTATTGTGGGCGTGCCTGGCACTGGGCAGCTATGACTATGTGTACAAACATCTGTGACCGCGTGCAGAGGCCTTGTCTCCTATGGCTATGCGTGTATAGCACCGGCCTGTTACCTGTCTACATAGGTCTGTGTGTGGGGTGGGGGGGTGGGGGAGGTTGTACACCAGCCTGTGGTGGGTCCGCAGGCCTTTGCCTGCCTATATGCTTCACACTCCTATCCATGCGTATGGCCGAAGGTACTGTGCGGTCTCTCGGTGTTGGCTCTGGACCCTGGACATAAACTTCCCCTCCCCCACCCCCTCAGCGGCACAGGAGGTCCCCTGACCCTGCCTACCTCTTGGGCCTCCTATCCTGATATCCGGCCACCAGTGGTTCTCCAAGTGCCCACCATTTCACTCCCCGGCTCCACGTGCTCCTGCTCCGGCCTGCGAAGCAGCCTCCCGCGCTTCCTGCTCTTCCGCTCTGGCGGCCCAGGTGGAGCCTTCACTTCCGCCCCGCGTGCAGGGCATCCTGGGTATGCAGCAAGCACTGCTCTGGGCCATCAGGGAAGGTGCCTGGGGATGCGCAGGGAGACACCTGGAGGCTAGGTCTCAGCAAATGTCCTCAAGGATGGCCCCAAGGCCACCCCCCACTTGTCTTCCTGCTCCAGGTTCCCCCTGCCCACCTTTATCCATCCTTGCCAAGCAGTCACCCCCTTCTCCAATATTCATCTGAGCACTCTCCTCTCTAAACCTTCAGTGGCTCCCACTTGCCCTCATCTTAAGCTCAAGGCATAGCAGGAGACCCTGGTGATCTGGCTCTGTCCTCTGCTCCAGACTCACCCCCACTGCTGTCCTCTCCCTGGAGGCTCCTTCTAAGCCGAGGGTGGGCAAACTATTTTCTGTAAAGGCTAGATAGTTAATACTTTAGGCTTTGCTGCCGGTAGGGTCTCTGTCTCAACTATTCAACTGTGCCACCGTTGCATAAAATCAAACACAGACAATATGTAAAGGAATGATTGTGGTTCTGTTCCAATAAAACTTTATTTATGAATACTAAACTGTGAATGTCATAATTTTTCATGTGTCAGGAAACATGATTATTCTTTTTATTTTTTTCCAACCACTTGAAAATGTAAAAACCATTCCTAGCCAGCACTGCTCTGTGCACATTGCTGCTCCCTTTGTACCACCCCTAGGACTCACCTGCTTCAGGTACTCTGTCATTCCCCCCAGATCGCATCTATCCTGCCCCCAAAATGTCAGCCTCTCCCTCTCTCCTACCTGCTTCCCCAGCTGGTTCTCTGCACCTTCTCTTTCCACCCCCCAATAGAACTATCATACTGCTCCCCAGGTCCCCCTGCACCTCTCCATGCCTCTGCCTGGGGACTCCTGCCATATGGAAAGAGCCATCTCAGAGACATTTTCCTTGCCCCTAACCTTTCCACGAGAATCTGCTCTTCCTCCCCTGGCCTCCTGCAGCAACTTGGGCATCCTTTGGTCCATGAGAGAAGCACTGTTTCAAGTCTAGCTTCCCTGATGGATTTGTTCTGGGTACCTTGGAAACCTGGGGGCTGGCCCCCGAGCACCAAAGAGGCACAAAATATCATATCTCTCAATTTCACAGCTCCCAGTAAAGGGTGCCCAAGATATCAAGACTGGAAGCCCTGGAGCCGGGACTCAAACCCAGGTTTACGGGACTTTTTCATGCTCTCTTCTCAGCAGACAGTGCATAGCAGGTGGGTGGGTGGCACCATTCATCTGTCACCTGGGTGTCCTCTTTCTTTCCAGATAAGCTCTGTCTTCCCTCAAGACTAGAGCAAGTCTGGATTAAGGCCTGAGCCACAGATATGCCTTTTAGTCCAACTTTGAAATGTTTTAATTGATTTGGTGGACAGATAATAGCCACACACAGTGCTATATTGAAAATTATTGAAGGATGTCCAGGGGAAAGTAAGCTTCCCAGCCACACCCAGTTTCCCTCTAAGTAAGGATTTTACCCTCATGACATTTTTTTTTTTTAATGCAGCTTATTTGATGTGAAGCCATTTTGTTGTGACCTAAAAACCAGTCCATTGCACCTATGGCTTGACTCCCTTTGGTTTTTCAATAAGGTGCAGAACAGATGTGTTCACCTGTCCTTGAGCCCCTAGTGGGGTGGAGTGAAAGGTAAGGACTTGTTGGGGGTCACATTGCACAGGGGTAACTGGGTTCACAGAGATATGGCTTCCATCTGGGTTTTTGTGCCAGTGGCTTAACCCTGAATTTCCTCATCTGGGAAATGGGCATAAGGAAGCAACCCTCATAAGGTAAAATGGGCCCCTGTATGGAAGGTGCCCTCCTTGTTGCCTGCCATCCAGTCTTTCCTGACACCATGACTGCAGGGGGACTGTCTCCTAGGCACTGAGTGCAGGGCTGGGCACACAGAAGGCACTCAATAAATATTTGCCTGGGGGTGGGGGGTGAAAATGAATTAATTAATGCTGTCTGTGTGCATATTACCTGTCATTTAAAAAACATAAGCAGTGACTGTTCATTTTGACCTGTCAGAGGATGGCCACTTTGGGAAAGCTGTGTCCCCAAGGCCCTTCTTCAGTGGGTTATAGCGTGCATCCCTCACCAGGGCATCCCCACCCACACGTGGGTGCTTTTAGGCCCATGCAGAGGGAGGGAACTAATGCAGCCCGCCACCTGCGCCCCACCAGGGGCAGTTGTGTGGAGGAACCAGAATGGGATTGCCCTGCCTGGCCCTGCCCAGAGCTGGCTGGGTCTGCAGGACTCTGGGGGCCTGATAACTTTTGCTTCAATCTTGCCCCACTCAGGTCTTTGTTCTCCCCACCTTCCCAGATTCCCAGGCTCCTTGGGAGGCCACAGGGGTGTCAGCCTTGGTTGGGCTGTACTAGAGTCAGCCTCTGTCCGCCCAATGTGCTTTCCAAGTGTGCTGGGTCTGTGTGTGGCAATTGTCTGCCCTCCTCGCCTGGCAGGGAGGACCGGAGACACAGCCGGCCCCTGGCAGAGCTGGGTGCACCAGGCCCCACCTCTCCACCATCCCAGCGCAGGCCCGGCGGCACTGGGAGCCCACCACGGAGAGAGCGGGCCGAGAGGGGAATCATCCCCTTTGTGTCTCCCCCTCCAGCATTTAGAGGGGTCTGGCACACGGTGGGTGCCCAGCAGGTGGAAAAGCTGAATACTAGCGTGATGAAGACCTGGGTTCTAATCCCACCCCACTGAGTGTCCCAGTCATTTCAGGGCCCTAAGCCTCAGTTTCCTGACCGGGTAAGTGGGGTAATCACTGCCCTGACATCACACTTTATCAGTGGTATTTGACCTCTCCACCCTCTCCCTGCGCCTCACTCACCTCCCATCCTATCTCCAAGCCCCCAGACGGATGTGGGGGAAGCCAGGGGCCCTGCCGGTGCTCCTTCCTCCCACAGCCGTCCTCTGAGGCCAAGCTGCCTGACAAGAAGCTGCGGGAGCCTGCAGCCCAAAGCAGCCCAGACACAGGCTCAGCCGCCCACCATGGTGTCGCCTTACAGCACCACCATCTTCTCACCCGGGACCAGTTTGGCTCTGAGAACAACTGCTAGGTCTGCTGGCCCCAGGCACTCCGCCTGCCCTCCCCAGATCATCACTTGGGTCCAGAGGTGAGGCGTTGTCCCCTGAATCACTTGGGGAGCCAGCAGCAGCCCTGCTGAGGCTTCTGGCAGGCAGGGAGCAAGGCAGTGCCCCTAGCAGATTGAGATGGCTCCAAGCCTTGCCCATCTATAGAGTGGGCATGAAGGTGGCTGCCTGACAGCACATGGGCCACCAGCAGTATTCAATAAACGTTAGTCCTACCCTTCCTCATCCCCTGCTGGATGAAGTCACCAGACCCGGTGTCCTACCCTCCCTCACCTGCACCCCGTTCATTCATCCACCCGGCCCTGCATCACTGAGCCCCTCCCAAAAGCACACAGCCAACAGCCCTCTGACAGGCTTTCAGTTTCTCCAACTTTCTCAGCTCTGCACCTTGGCATATATTAGTCCTTCTGCCCAGAGAGCCTTTATGGAAAAACTCCTATTCATCTTTCAAGACCCAACCCAAGTGTCCCTTCCCCCTGAAGGCCACTCTGACTTCTGGCTCCCAGAGGCTTTGCACACACCCCATTTGGAGAGTTCCCTCCTTAAGGCCTTTGCCACTGCTAGACTCTGCCTACCCTTCCCGACCCTTCTCTAAGCATTTATTCCATCCACTCCAGCCTCCAGGGTGCAGCTCAAAGGCCACCTCTCCAAAGGTCTCCTCCGACTTCCTCCTGAATTGTACCTTGTGGCTTTCTACAGGGGTCTGAGGCCCTCTTCGGACCCTGTCCAGACTGCCTGTCTGGTATCCTGGCCTCCCAGCCTGGCCTCCCTGTGAGCTCTTTGGGCACAGGGGTGAGATGGGGTTTGCTGTGGGGCTGAGCTCAGTGCTGGGGGACAGAGGGCCCTAAGGCAGGGGTTCCCTGATGCTCCAGGTGTGTCTGGGCTGGGTCCTCCTGATCAGGCCCTGCCTGCGAGGGTGAGCCTGGGCAGGTCTCTTCCTCTCTACCAGCTTCAGTTTCCACACTTGTCAAGTAGAGGGGATGGTTTAGACAGGGGTCCATTACCTGACAGGCCGGGGGTCCAGGAATCTCCTAAAATTCCCCATAGCGCGGTATGTGTGTTTGCAAGTGTGTGAGTGTGCACATACAAGTGTAAACATGGGTGTGAGTATCTGTGTGTGTGGATGCACTTGTATGCATGAACACATGTGTGTGCCCATTTGTGTGTGTGGACATGTGCATGTCCACATGCATGCTTTCCCAGGAGAGAGTCCACAGCTGTTCTTGATTCTCAAGGGCTCAGGACCCAGGTGAGGGCCTCCGGGGCTCTCCCCCGAATTCCTCGAGGCTCCACCCATCGCAGGGAGCCTGTGGGCTCCAGAAGCCCCCTCTCACCCTCCATGGCTTCCACCTGCATTCTTGCAGCAGCTTCCCCACTGGTGTCACTGCTTCTGTTCCTTCACCCGGAGGAGTCACTGTGCTTCTGGAAAGCACGGGTCAGATCACCTCCCTCTGCTGCTCAAGTCCTGCTGTGGCTCCCATTTCACCTGGAGTGAGCCCAGAGTCTTTGGGGGGCCACAAGGCCCCAATTGGCTTAGCTGGGTGCCAGCCTGGCCCCCACCCTCCACACTCCCTGTGCTCATCCACCTCCTCTGTGCTGGCTGTTCCCTCTGTCTCCAATGCTCTTCCCCCAGGTACCCACAGCTCCTCCTCTTTCCACTCTTGGTGCAAATGTAGGGCCTCCCAACCCCCCCACCTGGGTGCAGCCTCCCGTTCCCTCTGCCTGCTTCCCTTCTTGCTCCATATCACTTTTTACCTCCCAGCAGACTAGGTAACTTCCTATTTCTGTTCTTTTGCCTGTTTGCCCCGCAGAACATAACCTTACCAGGGCAAGGATCTTGCCTGTCCCGACCTGCTTTGTCTCCCCAGTACAGCCTGGTGCATAATGGGTGCTCAGTAAATGTGCATAGGAAGGAAATCTCAGACAATACCCCTTCCCTGGCCTCCATGAATGTTCGGGAGACATTACTCCTGTGTGTCACTACTGGATAAGTGCCCACTAAAGTGGAAAGGACTGGGAAAGTCCTCCCACGAGGGCCAGGGCTGCTGTGTGGCTGCACTTGGATCCAGCTCAGGATGCTGGTCCTCTTTTGTACCATGAAATGCACACTTGTGAGCTCTGGCAACGGCTCCTGTTTCTGGCAGGCCTCCCTCAAGCAGCCTCCACGAGCCTCCCAGGCCAGATGCCCCGGTGAGGAAATGGATCCACCAAGCCCCTCAGTGGCTGCCAGGCAGAGCCAGGGCTACAGTGCTGGGCCAGGTCTCCACCCACCTTGCCTACAGTGGCTGACCCCAGAGAGAGGAAGGCAGCACTTGGGGGGGTGAAGACTGTATCCATTTATTGGCTGAGCACCTACTGCGTGCCAGGCCCTGAGTTCCTAGCTATAGCTGAGCAGAGATGGATCAGCCTAACTCTGCTCCCAGGAGAACCTGAGCCAGAAAGGAAGCCGGGAGGCAGCCATGGTCACTTGGGGAGCTGAGGCAATGCCTCAGCCAGGCCTCCAAGGCTGGAGCAGATTTGTAAGCACAGCAAAAATGGGAAATGGCCCCCAGGCTACATGGATGGGGAAGGGACTAGTCCTAGTTGGAAGGCATGCAGGGGACACGGAGCAGGCAGTTCAGCCTGAGAATCCCCACAAGCTCCGAAGGTGCCACAGCTGTGGAAGGTCAGACTGATCACCAGGGAAAAGCTAAGCAAGTGACACCCACTGCAGCCCTTGGATGGCCCAGGAGGGAGGCCTGTTGGGTCCCAGAGGGGCACAGGCCGGGTCACACCAGTGGTCATGCCAGCGGAGAGAGGGAGACACACCCACACCTGTGTGCACACACCTGGCACATGCACGGAGTGTGCCCCCATGGCCAGCAGGCGCGCCCACTGGAAGACTCCCCACCCTAGTGTCACATACATCCACATGTTCCCTTGAACTCACACATGCACACCAAGCCTTGTACACACAGACACGCCTCCTGCGCACACATACAGGACATACCCCTGGGACCCACAAAGCCTTGCTAGGCACGCCCCACAAACTCACATGACAACATTCCACAGGGCCAGCGGAGGGAGGGTGGGGCTGTGCACAGCCCACACAGAGCCCCTCTCCTGCCTCCCAGCACCCTGCTTTCAACCACACACCAGTACCTGCTTTGGCGAAAGGGCTTCTAACGCCATAAATGGAGGTGGGGGCTCAGGCCCAGTGATGTTTACCCGCGGCCTGTCCATGGAGACCTCACTACCATGGGGCAGCTTTGGCTGTTCGAAATCCTAGATCCCACTGCCTGGACTGGTCAGAGCACGTTGGTTTCTTCATTGGCACTGCGGTCCTTCAGAGATTTGGCTTTAGTCCCTCCACCACTTCTCTTCCCAGGTCTTTAGTGGCTCTTCCCGTGACAGGCCTTCCAGACCTTTCCATGCCAGCCACTCTCCCAGGTGCCCCTGCCCTCCCCAGACACAGACACAGGCCACAGGCCGGCGCCTTCACCTCCCCTGACTGGCCTGGCCTCCGGCTCACGCAGCCTATTTCTGTGGGGAGGCTCTGGCCACCAGCGCGTGCTTCCTGCAAGCCGCTACATGAGCACAAGGACTTGGCCCCTGGAAAGGCCCAGGTGCTCAGAAAAATCCAACTTAAAAAAGCCTCAGCCCCGTTATGGAGTAGGACTGTGGAGCACGCATGGGTCGGGCAGGCAGGGTTCAGAGTCCGCTATCCAACAGCCAAAGCGTTCCACGGTAGTGAGGTCTCCAGGACAGGCCCATTCACAGAGCTGCAGGGGACAGCGGCCTGCCAGGCGCACAGGTGTGAGGCTAATTCAAGCCACATCTGGGCAGTTCCAGCCTCAGGGTGTGCATAGGTTAACGGTGTGCTTTGGGCCATTTAACGTCTCTGTACCTCAGTTTCCTCTCTTATAAAATAGGAATAAGAATCTTATCTATGCATAGGGATGTGGTACAGATTAAACAAGTGCTTAGAACACAGGTAAGTGCTTAGAATACAGTGAGTGCCATTATACTACTAATCACAGATGCCCCAAAATGTTGCCCAGAAACTCTGGCCACACAGAGTCCTCCCTCAGTGACTTCTCCTCCCCTTCTGGAAGTTTAGGGTCTTTAGGGTCATGGAATCTTCTGGTGGGGAGGGTCTTTGAGGGCAGTTGAATTCCAGCCTACCCCCATTACACCAGTGAGGAAATATGGCTCAGAGTGCAGCTGGGGTCTGCTCAGAGCCGTAGGAAGCTGCTTGGACAAGTCCCTATAACCATGGCCTTCAACCCATGACAGAGTGCATGGCCCAGGACTGGGGCTGGAGAGGTCTGGACCCTAGGACCCAAAGAGGTCCCACCAGGACGAGGGCCTGTGCAGAAGAGGGACCCTGCTTCTGGTCCCTTCTCTGGAGGGCAGCACCCACTCTCAGCCTGGGACCAGGGCCTCCAGTGAGTTCAGACTTTCTGGGGCCTGCTGGACTCACACCTCCTAGGAGGAAGCTGGTGGCCTGTGCTGGGTATGGAGGTGGGGTGCGGGTGGGAGCCAGGAGCCAAAGTTCTAGAAGAGAGCCCACAGCCCTTAACTCACCAAGTCACCTGCACAGTGAGAGGCTTGGCCTTGGGAATTCCTCAAAGGAGAGTGGCATCTCCCAGGTCACAAAGCCACATCTCAGGACTTGTCCCAACAAGGAATGTCACCCCTCCCCTGCAGCGGAGGAGGTAACTGAGGTTGGGGAGGGGGGATGATGGGGTGAGGGGTCGGCAGAGGCCATGCAGGGCAGGGCAGGGGCCGGCTGAGCAGAGAGAGCATCCTGCTTGAGAGTCTGACTGTCCCGTGACCTTTGGCTTAAGGCCTGTCCGTGCTGATATGTCCCTCACATTGGCCCCTTTCATCCCTTTTGCCCCTGGGTGGCTTGGCCTACAGGGTGGGGTGAGGGGAGGTCAGAGCCAGGGGACTGAGGAAGAGATGCTGCTATCCAACAGCCAAAGCAATTCCATGGTGATGATGAAAACCCTGCCCTGCATGCCCTTCCCTCGGGAGCTGTTGGCCTACCTCTGCCAGCTCCTTACCTGGCCCTGCCAGGTGCCCACCAGGGTGCCAACATTTCCTGGGGCTTGGAGTTACATGGGGGTACGAGAAGGAATCAGGAACCCTGTGCATTGCTGGTAAGAGTGTGAAAAGTGCAGCCACTGTGTGAAACAGTATGGCAGGTCCTCAAAAAATTAAACATGGAATTATCATATGATCCAATAATAGAAAGCAGGGGCTTGAACAGATACTTATACACCCATGTTCTTAGCATCTCTACTCATAATAGCCAAAAGGTGAAAGTGTCATTGATGGGTGAATGGATAAGCAGAGGGTGGTATATGTATATACAATGGAGTATTATTCGGCCTTTGAAAGGAAGGAAGTTCTGACGTGTGCCACAACTTGGATGTGCCTTGAAGATACTGTGCTGAGTGAAATAAGCCAGCCCCGAAAGGACAATAATGTGAGTCCACAGATGGGAGGTTCCCAAAGGAGTCAAATTCTTAGAGACAGAAAGAATGATGGTTGCCAGGAAATGGGGAATATTTTCTAACGAGTACAGTTTTAGTTTAGGAAGATGGAAAAATTCTGGAGATGGATGGAGGTGACGGTAGCACAACAATGTGAATGAACTGAAGACGCAGAACTGTACGTGGTGAATTTTATGAAATGTATATTTTGCCATTAAGGAAAAGGAACTGCGAGAGAGGAGCAGCCACTGGGGGAGTAAATGAAGCACAGACTCTGGGATGATGACTGTGTGACCCTGGGCTAGTTACTTGGCCTCTCTGTGCCTTCATCTCCTCATCTGTAAAACGAGACTAATAACCCCTCACACGTACACCCCAGGGGTGCGGAGGATTAAACAGCCTGCATGTTTGTCTTTCTCATCTCCCCAGTTTTCAAATGGAGAAACTGAGGCAAAAAAAGGTAAATGACTTTCCCAGGATCATACAGCCAATGAGTGGCAGAGCGGATTGAACTCCAGAGCTTGTGCCAGGGGGTCTGTGCAGTTCCTGTGGTCTCTGGGGGTGAACACGGGGGCGAGACTGCATGGTCTCCTCTCCACCAACCCCCATGAACATCTTTACCTGGGACAACATTTTCTCAGAACCTGTGAGGCTCGGGTAAGCTGGGGTGGAGTTGCCCAGAGAAAGCTTCTCATCATCAGGGAGGCCCAGGGCAGGGCACAGCAAGGTCAAGGGCCCCAGCACTGCAACCTGCCTTTGCAGCAAAGCCAAGCCAGGGCAGGGCCCACAGCATGAGTTTATGAAGGCAAGCAGGCCCGGCCTCATTCCCCTCTGGGGCTTGGCCATCTCACACCTTGGGGCCGGTGGGGCAGGAAGCAGGGAAGCTGGGGCCCAGGGAGGGAAGGACCTGGGGCCTGATGAGGGGAAGGGTGTGCTGAGGCTTTCGGTGCTTGGGGGCCTGGCCAGAGCTGGCTTACCTTCCTGTCCCACAGCAGCTGGGTCTCCCTCCTCTGCCTTCCCATGGGTCACCATCAACTCTCCTTGTCACAGGAGTCTGTCAGCAATTACCCACTCCCAGGGCAGGATCCTTGGGTGTGAGAACAGCTGCCAATGATCCCGTCCCTCCCTGGAACCCAGACCGCACAGCCCGCCATTTCCCTTCCCCAGAGTCTGGCCGGCCTGTGTGCCACTTGCGAGATGGAGGTGACTGAGAGGTGCCAGGCCTGGGCCTTAAGGGGCCTTGCGGCATCCACTTTCTCCAGCTTGGAAGCCAGAGGCCCTGTGAGGAATCGGATGAGCCTGCCAGAGACAGGCTTCATGGAGGCAGAAGCCCAGAGACCACGAAGGGAGGAGAGGGGCCCAACCTGCCCTGGCTCTTGAGCCACCCCCCCTGGAGCATCAGACACACGAGGAGGCTGGTGGGGCCCCCCGGCCAATGTGGCACACAGCAGAGGCGAGCCGCCCCTGCCCAGCGCCGTGTGAACTGCAGGACCCGGAGCACGTCACTACGTCTGGAGGCTGGGTTGTTACTCAGCAGTAAAAACTGATACCCTTCAAGTCACAAAATCGTAAGGCCCTGACATCTCAGGACCACAGCAACTTGACAGTCAGACCGAGTTCAAGTCCCACGTCCACTGGGAGCCTGGGAAACTAACATCGCCTCCCCGGGACTTGGATTCCCCCAAACGGGAATAACAACAGCGCCAGAGGGCTGGAGTGAGTGTGCAGAGCCAGCGAGCCTGGTGAGTTGAGCTCGGCTGAACCCCGGGGCGCGTGCGGAGCGCAGCTGACCCGGCTCCCTGGAGGGCCCAGAGCCCATAGTCCTGCCCCGCGGGATGACAGCCCCTTCCTGATGGCCGCACTGCTGCTTCCCACCCCACCAGCCAAAGGGGATGGGGTGGAGGCAAAGAGCACCATTGTCCTCCCCCATCTCAGGGGAGTCACCTGGCTCCCGGAGTTTGGGTCTTTGCAGTTAAAAATTCTCCAGGACTGAGTTGGGCGACTGCTCCCCAGCTGGCCAGGCTCCAGACCCTGGGAGACGGCAGGGCTCCACGGGGGCTACTGCCGCTGCAGGGACCCGCTGGGCACTGCTTCCAAGCCCCTAGCCCCTGTGAGGCACGTGGTGTGGCCCCAGCAGCCAGAATAAGGGTTAAGGCTGAGAGACAAAGTGACTTCCCCAAGGTCACAGAGTTCAAGACTCCACCCTGACCTGGGCGAGCCCATCAGCGCCTGCCCTCCTCCCACCACACCCGCGTCCTTTCCGGTCTGGGGATGATGAGGATGAGTCAGTGGCCACCAGCCAGGGCGATTTTGAAGGGGAGCACAAGGCCGTCCACCAGCACACCTTTCCCAGTCCCATGAAGCCCCTGCTGCTCGCCTGCCTGTCCTCCACACTAGTCCCTCCTGTGGGGTGAGGCATGGAAGGGCTCAGCCCTCAGAGGCCTGGGGTGCACAGAACCCAGAGAAATGGGAACCGAGGCCACACAGTGAGGGCGCCCCCACCGCCCCCTCGCTGCTCTCCTTCCCCTGCTCCCACCAGCTCATTTCCTGTCTGAGAGATCACCAGAAACTGGGGGGCTTGGCCCATCCCAAGGGACAGTGGAACCCACTGTCCACACAGGAGAGGCTCGGGGCTGGTGGATTAGGGCTACCAAGACCCCCTAAGACCACCCTGGTGCCACTGCCACCGCTATCCTTAGTGCCAGGGCCCCAGGTGGGGGTCCACACCAACCCACAGGCCCAGCTGCGCCTCCCACTCCCCATCCGTTCCTAAAGGCTGGACACATGCACTGCTCCCCGCTTGCTGTCTCCCGAAAGCCCTGTCCCCACACTCTGGCCTTGCTTTATCTTGTTGATCATCTCTGCACCGCAAGGAGCCTGGGTGGGTGCCAGGGTTGCCTAAGCAGGCCACGTCATCTGTCCCAGGGGCTTCAAAGCAGCTGGGGCCCTAGGCTGGCCCCTGGGGGGCTGGGCCCGAAGCTATCCTCACAACCAGCCTCCGAAGAGGAAGCAGAGGCCCAGAGAGGGGGCGTGAGCTGCCCACCCCACACAGTGGGAAAGAGACATTGCTGAGCGTGGAATCCTCAGTCCCCCAGCTTCCTGAGCACGTTCTCAGCAGTTCACAGGAAATAGATCCTCTGGAGCTTAAGGGAGGATGTGAAGTGTCCCCATTTCTAGGGGCCACCACTCCTCGGCCACCAAGATTATCATCACTTACAAAAACACCCGTGGCCAGTACAGGATGGTTTACCCTTCCACAGTCTGCTCCCCCTGCCACCTGGAAGGGACCATCTTCACTTTACAGATGTGGGAACCGAGGCTGGGAGAGATTTGGAAGTCCCAGAGGCAGCAAGTGCGGAGCCAGCCCTGAGTCAAGCTGTTGGGCAGGCCTCAGAGCTCCTGCTTTTCACCCTGGTACTTCCAGTGCCCAGCTGAGTAGGTGGTGAAGCCGGCCCTCCCGGCCCTTCTGTTGTCACAGGCCTGCTGGCTCTTGGCCCTGGAAGCAGGAGGGGGCAGAGATGGTCACATGGCAGCCCCTGAAACTGCAGGAGGGGTCATCCCGTGCCTGGACTCCTGCCCCACAAGATCAGGTGTAGAGCAGGGCACAGGCCAGGTCTCCTACATTTGTGTTTGTGAACTATGAGATTCTGGCGTCCCCAGCCCAAGAGCAGGAAAGGGGCAATTACTCCTCCTTTCCTGGGCCGCCCCCTCCACCCTCCCAGGAAAACCTAGGCCTGCTGATCCCTGCAGTGCTCTGGCCTGCCACTGGAGACCTCATCTACAGGAGAGAAACTGAGGCTCAGAACTGGAACATGACCTGCCCAAGATCACACAGCCATGCCATATAATGCGATGGCCCAGTGGGGTCAGAGGCCTGGGCCCTATTCCGAGGAGCCCCCGAGGCTGTGCAATCCTGGGCAAGTCACCGCCCCAAGCCCCCACCAAATCTGGTTTTCTTTGCCGCTGGTGCTGGAGCCCTCCCTGGGGCTGTCGGGCCAGGGCAGACTTGCAGCTCACAGCAGGCCTGACCAGGCCCTCCAGAGAGCAGCAGGGCAGACCTCCCCAGAGGGGCCTGGAGCCTGGAATGGACCTGAGGGTCAGAGAAGGGGCCACAAGGAACCCCTCCCCCCAATTCCTTTTGCTGCTCTTGTCATATGAAGATATACTTATTACCATTTCCTTGTTTAGTCCGTCACCCGCTGGGCAGGGCCTTATTCAGCTCAGGGCCTTATTCACTCAATTATTCAGGAAACTGTCCTTCTGCCATACTTGCATTCAGGATATTCACTCACTTATTCAGGAAATAATTCAGAGACTGGCTCCGGTACTGGCCCCTGGGGACCCAGAGATGACCATGCCTCAAGGGACACAGACCCAGAAACCAAACCACAGCATTACTCAAAACCCAGCAACACATGAACACTTCTTTAAGGAAAAAGTTTCTCATGGCTCCTGGGGCTGTCTTCAGTTATTTTTATTGTAGTGTTTCTTAGCTATGCACAGACACAGAGCCTGGTATAAACCTCTTGTGTGTATATTTGCCTCCAACATTAACACTAAAGCAGTTTTACAAAAAACAAATAAAAAGAATATTAGCAGAACCAATAAAAATTCAAGTTGGCAGCAGGAAGAGACCTTGCCAGCTCTCAGCACAGACCTGCATCCCCTGTGCTCACCCTCATCCATCCATGAGTCCCCAGCTTCATCAGCATCTGGGCAGCACATGGCAGCCCTGGGCACCCACACCTTGGCTGGGCCCTAAGTTTCTCCCCATCTTTTCTCATTAGCTACCAGTGACTATAAAGTCTCAGCTGCCCTAGTCAACACAAACCCAAATACTCTGGGCGACAGGTCTTTTTTTTTTTTTTTAATTGTGGTAAAATATACATAACATAAAATTTGCCATTTTTACCACTTGTAAGTGTACACTTCAGTAGCATTAAGTAACCATCACCACCGGCCATCTCCTGAACTTCTTCATCTTCTCAAACTGAAATTCTGTGTCCACCAAACACTAACAACCCTCCACCCCTCCTCAGCCCCCAGCAACACTGTTCTAACTTCTGTCTCCATGAATTTGACTACTCTGGGTACCACACTTGAGGGAGTCTTTGTGACTGGCTGACTTCACTTAGCACAATGTCCTCAAGGTTCACAAGTAGCCTGTGTCAAAATTCCCTTTCTTTTTAAGGCTCAGTACTATTCCAATTGTATGGCTATGTCACATTTTGCTTATCCATTCATCCATTGATAGCATTTCATCCATCAATGGGTTGTTTTCACCTTTTCACTTTTGTGAATGATGCTTCTATGAATGTTGGTGTACAAGTATCTGAATCCCTGAGGTCAGTTTTCTTGGGTATTTACCTAGATAAGGAGTTGCTGGATCTTATGGTAATTGCATGCTTAATTTAGGACTTACTTTTAAGGTGGTTGTTCAGATACCTAAATAGGATTACAGCCATTTTGGTTTTAATTCATAGATTCAAACCTCACTAAACCTCAAAACCCTCATATTCTGCAGATTATGTCCAGAGACTCCAGTCTGTGACACTTCAGAGCCACACCACCCAGTGGAGTGACCAGAATCCATGAGTGACCGTGGAGCACGAGAATGTGGCTGGCCCGCACTTGTGTTCTGTGCAGGTAAAATGCACCCATATTTCAAAGATGTAGAATGAAATAGAGATCACATTAGTAATTTTTATACTGATTACATGTTGAAATGATAATATTCATTGAATGAAATTGTTGAAATGAAATATAATATTTGGGTTATAGTGTGTTAAAGAAACCATAGCATTAAAATTAATTTCACTTCTTTTTACTTTTTAAAAAGTGACTACCGGGAAACCTAACATAGCATTTGGGGCTTGTATTATCTTTCTACTGGACGCCTAACCAAGCGGGTAATCCAGGTATTTTCCAAGCCTAGAGGAGCCGCCGCCTAGAGCTCGGAGGTCTTGGCTGGTTCTCTTTTATTTTTAATTGAGGTGAAGTTTGCATAACATACAATGAGCCATTTTAAAGCGTACAGTTTAAAGCGTACGTTTTAAAGCATCCTAGGTGGCACTTAGCGCATTCCCAATGCTGTGCAACCACGATCTCTTTCTAGTTTCAGACTTTCTCATCACCCTAGAAAAATACCCTGCATCCATTAAGTGAACACCCCCCCTGCCCCAGCCCCTGGCAACCTAAGCTGCTTTCTGTCTTTCTGGATTCGCCTATTTGGGACATTTCATTTAAAAGGAATAATGCAATATGTGGCCTTTGTGTCTGGCTCTTTCACTGAGCAGAATGTCCTCAAGGTTCATCTATGTGGCCTGGGTCAGAACCTCATTCCTTCTCATGGCCAAGTCATATTCCCGGGTGTGGGTACATCTGCTTATCCTCCGCTGACAAGCATCCGGGCTGTTTCAGCTTCTGCCTATTGTGAGTAGTGCTGCCATGAACATTTGTGCATAATTTCTGTACAGATAATATGTGTTTTCATTTCCTGGGGGTGGAACTGGTAGGTCATGGCTGGTTCTTTTTGTCTTTTTAACATTCACCTTATTTATTGAAGTTCTAGATACACATTGTCAAAGAGTCAACTCGTTCCTCAGGGTGTGTTAGGATATGCCACTGAAGGGAGGAATGAGGGACCCTTGTTGGGGACCCCCCATGTCAGTATATGTAGGACCTTGTTCTTGAGAGGATCTGGTTCTCCAGGGAGGAAGCTTCAGAGCCCCGCCTGCCCCTGGGAGTAGGGCCGGGGACAGGACGAGGACCCCGCACTGAGCCCTCACTCAGTTCCCTGGACGAGGACCCCGCCCTAGGCCAGGACCCCTGGAGGACTGTTGCCAGAGAATGAGTCTGCGTTTCTCCTGGGCTCAGGAAGGGTGACTGCCTGGCAGTTCTGGAAAGGGACTTGGGGATCTGACTGCTCCATATTCTGTCCCTGCCCACTAGCCCCACCTGGGGCTGCCCACTCGGCCTGAGCCATCGGTGGCTCTGCAGGTTGTCCTGCCGAAGCTTGGCCACCAGGCCTCACTGGGATGTGGCTTTTCTGAGTCCCTTGAGTCAGTCTTCACTCTGCCTTTACTTCCCAGCTTCAAAATGGCACTGACGTTGTCTCCAGTCCTGAGTGCCCCATCTTGTGGGTTTATACCTTAGGAAAAAGGAAAAGAAAGCCCTTTCCATAGTCTTCAAGGGGTTTTAGAAGGGAAACCATTTTGGTGCATGAGTTTAATCTGCCACCTTTAACAAAGTCATCAGGACTTGCCTGGCAGTGCCAGGAAGCCCGGCCCTTCAGAAATACTCCAGCCCGCACCTTGGGAAGCTCCCCAGAACCCGTCATCTGGAAGGACCTCCCCATTGGCCCGGGTCTCGGGCCCATTCTGGCTGGATCTCCAGGGGCTGGTTTGTCTCCCCGAGACCGTGAACCCCTTCAGGGCAGGAATCTTATTATTATTTTTATTTCAATATCTTAGTATGTATGTATGCATTTATCTGTGTTTTTCTAATTTTTAAAATCGAAGAATAGCTGATACACATTCTACTAGTTTCAGGTGTGACAGTGATTCAACGATTATATGTATCACAAAGTGCTCCCCACCGTAGGTGGAGGGGTGGGAGTCTTAACCGGTTGTTTCTGACTTCCGCCTCTCTCCACTCTCCCAAGCACAGGGTGCGGCTGCCCGCAACTGGCGCTCAGCACTTTGCTGCTAGAGAGAGAGAAGGGGAAGGTAGCACCAGGAGGGATATTCAGCCAAGGAAAAGGCTGCGAGGCGAGGAGCCTAGAGCGCTCAGGAACACGTCTGCCTTCATCTCTGCACCTCCTTGGACTCTTCTTGGATCTTCCAGGGTCTGAGTTCCCCGGGGTGCTTGCAAGTGCCAAAAGGCTGGGCGGGACCCCAAATGCAGAACACCCCACTAAGGGGAACTGGCGAAAGCCCTGTTGGTCCCCACCCAGCAGCACCCATTCATCAGGCACAGCAGACACAGTGCCTCAGGCCCACCAGACTTTTAGGGACCCACGGAAATAGTTTCCTTTCTTTTCAAAAAGATTGAAAAAAATTAACTTTCAGTTTGAAGAAAATGTTTTAATATGTAATCCATATATTTGTCTTTATACCAATGCAGTCATAAAGCACAATTTTCTAATACATTTTTGTGAAGAGGCCCATAGCAGTCTGTGCATCCTGCTTAGGGGCACCCTCCTTCCCGAGCTCTTGGCCACTCTAGTGAGGTCATGCCCTCCCACAGAGCAGCTGGGTCCAGCTCAATTCGCCATCACAAACGCTGCCCTGTGCAGGGGCCACATGCTCACAGGTTCTCACCGAATCCAGGGTAGTGATGCCCTGTGCTCATGGGAGCCTGGGAGCAGGGCTGAGCAGGGGAAGGTGTCCCTGGGGAGGGAGGTGATGTTAGCCGGGTCTTGGGGTTCGGAGCAGTTCTCACCTCTGAAAAAGGCCCTCTGGGCAGCAAGGAGCATCAACAAACACACAGATGCACAAAGGGCCTGGCCGGTCCACAGGAGGGTAGGGGTCTGCTCTGGCTCAACCAGGGTGCAGGCTGGGGGCTGGGTGGGCAAGGGCCAAGGGGCCTGGTGGTGGGCCCACTACCCAGTCAGAGAGTGCTTCTTCCTGGCACCTGCAAGGCCTTTCAACTTCAGGCCCTTTCTCCAAAGTCGTGGAAGCTTCTGGTGTGTACATCACTTCCCAGGCCCTGCTCTGGGGCTGGCCTGCTGGGATTCAGCCTGAGGGGTCAGAGTCTCTTGGAAAAGACTAGTGCAGGCAACCCCCCTCAACCATCTCCACTGCCTGCCTCCTAGCTGCCCTGTCAGCTCCTCACACGCTGCCTGCTCAAACCTTGCACAGTCTCCCCTGGCCTTGGGAGAAGGGTCAGCCTGGCACTCATGGCCTCCCTAACCCGCCTGCCTGCTGCCCCACGGGCCCTCCGCAGTCCGGGTCTGTGTCCGGCCTTTCCGGTCACCTGGAGCTGCCTCTCCTCCTTCTCTACGAGCTAACTCCTACTTCTCCTTTAAGATGCAACTCCATTTCCTCCAGACAACCTTCCAGGGGCCCCCAGACCTTGGTCAGGGGTACCCCAGCCTGCAAGCTCCTCCACAACAGGGCCATGGCTGATTCCTACCAGGTATGAAGTTAGGGGGCAAGTCCCAGTGTTGGGGAAGGCTCGGTACCTCCCTCGTTCCCAATCCCAGTGGACAAGACAGACCAGGTGACAAAACTCCAGTAGGAGCTCGGATCTCGGAGGGCCACTGCTGTGAAAGCTTCCCTCCCCACTGGGGAAAATCAGGACGTCCCAGCAGGTTAAACTGGCCCTGAGAGATCGCTGTCGAATCCCTAGAAGGGCCTTTGAAACTCAAGAGGAAACATCGGTGCACAGAAGGAAGTGCTCAGTTCCGCTGTGTGATTTGGGGTGACTTCTTATCCTCTCCAAGTCTTACTTCCTCATCTCCATAGGGGGGTCACTGAGACCCATCCCTTGCTAAGTCGTTAACTGTTAAATGAGACATCACATGTCAGGTACATGCTTGGCACATAGTTATAACTCTTTAAATGGCAGCTGTTTTTTTTGTTTCTGTTTTCACAAATTTGGAGAAGACTAGCCTGGGATCCATTTATGGACCTCGTCCAAGGTCACCAGGGGCACGCAGATACAGGGCAAACAGAAGCACCACATCACGCAAGGGCACACAGAGGGGGCAGAATGGCAGAGCCTTCCAGCCTGGCCTCCAGTCAAGAACCTCCAGCACATGCGGTCTTGTAAGATTCCAGACTCATGGGCCTCCCACTGGAGGTTCTGATTTTTGAGTCCAGGGTGGGGCCTAGACATGTTATTTTTAACAACCACCCCCTCTTCATTCCCACATGGCTCTGATGTGCAGCCTGGCTGGGGTCTGTTGCTCAATTCTCCCATTGGGTACCGGGTGGGTGCAGCCTCTAGTCACACACCTGTGATGACAGGAAACTGCCCACCTCCCTCCCACAGGCAGCCCCTCCCAGTGTTCAACAACAAACCATTAGAAAGTTCTTTCTGATCCTGTGCAGGAATCTGTCCCCTAACCACTTGCCCAGACTCCTCAGCCTGTTTGTTTCATTTATTCATCTGTAAAGTGGGGGCTGATAACAGGACCCCATGAACGTTTGGACTTACCTGGTAGCACCAGGTGCGAGGGGGCGGCCCTCAGAGTGGCAACTCCTTCCAAGTTCTCACCTGGCACTCAACAACTAGCACGTTTGGTAGCATCACCTGGGCCCTTCAGCCTGGACCCTGCTGGTTCCGTGATGAGCTGAGGTCTACAAACCTAGAGAAGTGATATGGTGTGCTTTCTGAAGCATTGATTTACTTGGTAATAAGTAATTTTAAATGTTATTTTTGGAAAAGAGAAATGTAGCTTTTGTACAAAACCAAACATGGTTATTATCCCAAACATGGGGTTTGACTGAAGAATTCACCTTAGATATGCAAAATAAATCATGAAACAACTGATCTCTTACAAACTCCAAAACTCTGGGGGCACTGGGATGGGGGTTATCTATAGAGTAAAGGTATTTCCTGTAGAAAGTTCCAGAACTTATTCTCTGGGCAATTCATCTATCTGTTCATGCTCATCTGACATTTCTTAGATCCTGCTCAGGGTCTGGTATGGGCTGCTGAGATGACAGAGGGGAGGGTCTAGGGTGGAGGGGGCCAGCGGGGTAGGGGTGTCTCGGGACTGGAGGGATGAGCAAGGGCACAGATGACTCCAACAGCAGGTGCTGGAGGCTGGAGGCTGGAGATACAGGAGGTTCTTGAGCTCAGCACTGTCTGGACCACAGGATGGCTTTGCTCAAGTGACAAGTTGTGGGAGCTTGATCATGAGGGTGTGGCAACAGCCCTGGGTTCTGGTCTTGATGCAATGGGTGGGGCTCCGAGGCCAGCCCTGGCCCTGCCCTGGCGTTTCTGGGATGTGGGAGGACAGAGAAGGGACTGGACTAGACAACTGGTCCATGTAGCCTGGGGTCCTCTGACACCCCTGGGGGTTTTGAAGGCAGGAAGAGAGCCGGTGAACTGGTGTCAACAGTCCTCAAAGCAGCTGCCAGACACTGTGTCCGTCCTGGAAGAGGCTGCCCAGGCTCGTGGAAATGTCAAGTGCCTGTCTCTGCTCTGGGCTGATATCACCTCTGTGCGGGAACAAAGCATGGGCTCGCGCTGTGGGGCTGGCAGTGATCTGTGCCCTGGTTTGGTTTTAGAAGAGGGCCCAGAAGGAAGAATCCTGAGATGCCCTTATAGGAAGGCACGTTCACAGGCCCAGCGGATAGCCTCCCTCTGGGCTTCCTCTGAAAGGAGGCAAGAAACACGTCCACTTCCCACGTCTGGGTCCCTAGAAGCTGAAAGCAGCACCCACCACAAGTGAGGCCCAGGAGGGGCTTCACTGTATTCGACTTTATAGTTTGGGGGCAGAGGTGTCTCACAGAATGCTTTTATGATGTGTCCACGTCCATTTCCACATCTGTAGGGCTGGGCAATTCTTACCGCTCACAGCTTCGGCGACTCAAGACAAGGCAGGCAATTGTGTTAGGAAGTGGGTCAGATTCACATTTTAGATGAAGAAACCGAGGCTAAGCATGGCCACCTGCCTGAGGTCACACAGCTGTCTGCTCACTCATTCATTCAACATACATGGGAAGGACTGGAAGTGGCTGGCACTGACCTCGGGGCCAGGTCCCACAGATTACCCCTGCGCTCACGGAGTGAACATCTTAGTGGGTGAGAGACAGATGGATAAGCAAGAAATGTCAGTCAGCCAGCGTTTCTGTGAAGCAGATTAAACCGGGAGATGGCATGGGGCGTGGCTGGGGCGTGGCCGGGGCAGGGGCTCGGGAGGCAGCCTTTGCGCAGAGGCCTGAGTGACAGCCAGCTGTGTAACAGCACCATCAGGGGCTTTTGCCTACGTTACGGTGACACTGAGGGGTCCTGACAGACCAGGTCTGACCACCGAAGGCACAGGCACCTGCACTAAGGACACCCAGCCAACGAGCATATCTGGCGCCTGCTCTGCAGCTCAGATGAAGGGGCTGCTTTCAGATTGGAGGACAGGACAAGGGCTGGAAACAGCGGTAAAGACGGCCCAGGGCAGCAGAGGAGCCCTGGGGCCGCTGGCTGTGCCCTCTCCCTGCCCACCTGCCTCTGGCCCCAGGACAAGCAGCGGCTCCCAAAGGCCTGGCCTGGTCTGGACTGAGCCAGGCCTGTGACCAAATTCGGTACTGTGAGGGGACCAGATGTCTTCAAGGAACAAGTGGACACAGCAGCAGGCAGGTTCCTTCTGATCCAGCCTCAGGGATGCTGAGCGCTCTCCCGTGAGGCCACGGCGAGGGGGTCAAAAGCCGGGAGGGGCTCTCACAGCCCGCAGCCTGCCCATCCTGTGTGGGAGCGGGTGTGGCTGGCTCCCAGCTTTGTGGCTTTCCATGGCTGCCTTGCCCTTTAAATCTTAAAAGACTCCTGAGCTCCCCTCTCTGCTACGTGCCTTACTCCACCGAAGGGAACTGGGGAGCTGGGACAGCACCCCTCTCGGCCCCAGAAGGCAGGTTAACCGACACCAAGGCCAGGGGCCCAGAGACACAGCCAGTAGGGCGGTACCTGCCCCCCAAGTCCTACGGCAAAGCAGCCGCTGGTGAGAGGCCTAGGGGCCTCAGGGTTGGCCAGGGACTGTGCCCCCACCTATCTGGGCCTCTGTCACTCACCTGAGTTACACGGCACCCACCACCTCCTTGGCACGCCGGGCTGATGCCAGAAGGAGCCTGAGGCAGCAGCGGTCACTGGGGCCTCCAGAGGGGGTGACTGGGGAGGCTGAGGACGGGCACGGACCTTGAGAGGCAGCTCCGCAGGCAGGTGGAGCCCTCTGCCTAGGGCGCCTTCCTAGCAGAGGAGTGGGGTAGGCTAGGATCCTCAGACCCCTCCACCCACACGTCCAGCTTGGCCTTGCTCTACGCACTCTTGTTGCAGGGAAAAGTTCTTCGGTCCCAGAAAGCAGGAGGAGGCACTTCCTGGAGTGGTGTTTACAGAACTTCCTCCACCCGAACAAAACCAAAGCGAAGCAAATGAATCCCCTGAATGTGCACCAACTGGTGAAAGGGTCAGGACCCTGTCCTGGCGACTTAAAGCTCTGACAGCCAGGCTGCTACTCACACACCAAGAGCCAGGCTCAGAGTCAGGAAGAGTAGGGACCACACAGCAGCCCTGCTACTGCCCACAGGGCCTGCGCCAGGGCAGAAGGGTCACCCTCTCTAGAGGCACAGGTACCTGGAGGGATGCCAGACAGCCCAGCACTCTCCCCTTGGGGTCCACACCCCAGCTCTGCCCCAGCCTGGGGAGCTGCTGGGCAGGAAAGGAGGCCTCCGCCTCCCAGCACCGCTGTGCGAGCTACAGGAGACATGAGCAAGAGCACTGTGAACACACGGCGTGTAAGGCGGCCACTCGTCAGTCCTTTACTACGGTAAGAAAGTGATTGTATTTCTAGAGATGGAACAGCATCACAGACATCCTGGAAGAGAATTCTCTTCGTTCCCAAGCCTCTGTGACTGATTTTAAATCTGCTTGCCTGCAGAACAGAGACGGCGACTTCGTAGTGGAGGGGGGGTGACGGCCCTCTGCCAAGATGCACTTCTCCTCTGCTCACGCTGAGGCTCCCTGGAGCCGGCCTCTCCCTGGCACTACACTGGGCCCTGCTCTGCTGCAGGGACATGCATTCAGGAACCGCAGGGTGGGCACGGGGCTGCACAACTGGCCTTTTCCTTTTCTGAGTCCAGGCACACTGGAGGCAGAACACAGGCCGGCCCCAGGTGAGCTGTGTGGGGGACAGGAGGCTGGGAGCTGGGGAGCGGGCACAGGAATCCAGGGGGCCTCCTAGACTGAGGGAAAGATTGGAGCTCTGCTCCACCACTGACCATGTGACTTGGGCAAATTGCGAGTCTCCTGGGCCTGCTTCCCCCTCTGGAAATACGGACGGCGATCCCAGCCAACAGGCCTGGTGGCAGCCCCTCCCCACTGAAGACAGAGAACACGTGTGAGATGGCCCACCTCGGGCCTGGGCCAGCCCGGCCCTGCCCCTGGTGCCCAGAAAGACAGTGTACATTTCTAAGGCCCTTGACCACCCTGAGCAGCTGGTCTCAAAGGACTTCTTCCCTTTCAGATTCATTTTCTTCCATTTTCTTTCAAGTGAGCCCCCCACTGTGGCCTGAATCAGACCTGTTTGCTTCCTCCCAGCAGGTCAAGGTGCACAGTCAGTGTAAAGACTGTTAACCTCAGTGGCTCCCCAGTCGGAGGCCTTCCCCAGTGCCAGTAAGTTCAGAGCAAAGCAAAACTGGCTCACCCCGATTCAGGCCTTCCCAGGTCCCGGAGGAGTCTGCCAAAAGCGGTCACTGCCCCGACATGGTCCAGGCACATGCTTGCTCTGCCGCCCCCCATCTCTGGAGAAGCCCGGCACATCCAGGCTCTGCCCTTTGGTGGGTGTTATGACCAGCGCTCCTTCGGGACCCGTTCCCTCCAGTCCTTTCACTCTGACCTGTCCCCTGTCAGCCACCCCAGGCTCCTGATATTTCCCTGGTCTTTCTGAACTTTTACCAATGAAAACAAGCTGGGCACACCCAGGGATAAGTACAGGCTTGGGGGCAGGTGCCAGCTGGGTTCTGCTCTGGAAGTGGGAGGAGGGTCCAGTGCCCAGTGGGGAGGGGCACTAGCAGTGGCCACAAGCTCCCCAGGGGAGGTGGGAGCAGGAGGGCAGTGGCCCTGAGAAAATGGAGGCTGCCCCGGACAGTGGCTTTGCCCACTTGTGCCCTCTGTTCCAAGAAATGGCAAAGGCCCTGCTGAGGCTGCCTGAGGGAGTGGCCTCCAGCCCCTGGGCAGTGACAAGGCATGTCCAAGGGGCCGAGTCCACACCGGTGCTGAGCGCTGCAGGGTGAGTATGGTGCAGGCTGAGGACTGGGCACCCCCTGGCCCTGTGGCATAGCTAACTGGCAGGAAAAGACCCATTCTGGCCCAGAGCTGGGCCCCTCCTCCCCACGCCAGGTCTTGTTCAGCTGCACTCCCCAGCGGGGCTATGGTGCCGTCATCACACTCTGCTCCCCGTGGTCCACGCTCCAAAGGCGGTAAAACTCAGCAAAGTCCACGTAGGGCTCAACTCGGCCATCCTCCCCAGGTGGGAGCGAGTGGGTGGGCCGGGAGCGGAAGAGGCCCCCGTCAGAGCTGGAGCTGCTGCTCTGGGTGTGCGTGTTGGTGGACTGCAGGGTCAGGGTGGGGCTCTGGCTGCAGGCACAACAGGAGAGACAGTCAGTCAGGGGCCTTGGGTTCCGGCCAGGGACAGGCAGCCCCTGCCTCAGCAAGCCCCCTGGGCCACAGGCCTCTGACAAAGGTGACCACGAGAGCCAGCCTGGCCAGATGCTCTTAGGGGCAGATGAAAATCAAATGTATTTTTTAAGCTCTAGCTAAATGTGGCTATTTAAATTAACTGGAATTAATAAAAGGGATCACTCAGTTCAAGGGCTCACTACCCGTGTCTGGCTAGCCGCTGCTGCAAAGGACAGAGCACACCTCCAGGCTGGGAGCAGGGCCGGGCGGGAGGCCAGCAATCCCAGCCTCTCCCGATCCGTCCTGACCCAAAGCCCACTGCCCACAGGACGCAAAGGCTCCTCTCTCAGGAAGCCTTCCTCACTGCACCCCACTCATTCCCCTCATTGGCTGGGTAGGAGGGCGCCCCCCCGCCCTCCCCGTGTTCTCAGGGCTCCCCAGGCACCCCCCGTCTGTCACAGAGTGTGTAACAGCAGGGAATTACCTGCCAGCCCACCATCCTGTGGGCTCCCAGCACTGCCCGGCACTGGGACAACCCACAGTGGGGCCCAACTCAGCTCAGGCGCAGAGAGAGGGAAGGGGCTGTGCAGAGGCTCAGGGAGTTAGGAGGGTCAGAGGGATGGCTGGTTCTCCTGCCTGGTTTGGGGCCGCTGCTGTCACACTCTGCCTCTGTGGACACAGCTAGAGGCTTCCACTGGCGGCCCTGGCGGGGCAGAGGGAACAGCCACCACTCCTTTCCTGAAGGCCAACTGGCCACATCAACTCTGAGTGGCCCGGGTGTGGCACCTCTATTATTCTGTGCAGGGCTGGAATGTGGAAACCAGACCCTGGCCCCCTGGTGTGCTGGGGCAGTGTTGGCGATACACATTCCACAGAAGCGAGGGGGTGGGGTGGGCACGACCTGTCCGGCAGGTCTGTGGAGAGGAGGGGGCTCCAGACCTCGTGCTGCCTCCCCCGGCCCCTGTAACTAGAGAGCACTTCACAGCTAAAATGGGCTATTTCAGTCCGAAAACACTGGCTCTGACCAGCCAGTATAGACCAAACGATGGCCCCCAAGTGGGGATGCCCTCAGAGAAGCCACCTGCATCACACACTCCAAGATGGGAGAAAAGAACAGAAGGACCTTCCCATTAAATGATAATAGTATGTGGGACCCACCGGAAAATACAACCAGCAGGCTGTCAACAGCTGCCTGTCTCCTCTCGCCCATCTTGTCCGCTCTGCCCCCAGAACCTCCATCCCCGCCCTGGTCCAGCCGCAGTGAGCGGCCGGCACCTGCAGTGCCTCAGCATCTAGGGAGGCCTCCCGGGAATGGAGCTGGGGAATTCGGGAGGTACAAGACCCAGGGCATCTCATCATCCAAGAATACTCTGCCACAGGACATGGCTCTGCGCTCTTTCTGTCCAGGCACCAAGGGCTGTCCCCACGGAGCAGAGCTGAGTGGCTGGAGGAGGGGGAAGGGCTTACTTGGTGAGGGTCGGAGTGGCTTCATCCAGGGTGGAAGCGCTGTGGGCCCCATTGACCAGCTGGCCCTGGGAGGGCATGACAAGGGAGAGGGTCACGCTGGTCTTGCTGGTGCTCTGGGTGCTCGAGTAAGGCACGGACACGGGGTACACACGTCCTCCTGCAGCTTTAGAGGAAGAGTGGTGGGCCACAGGGAATGGCCGGGGGGAAGCCCAGGGTGGGGGGGCGGAGGGCTGCTCCAGGTGAGTGCTGTCTGAGGGGCTGAGAAGGTCGGCAGAGGCCCCCTCTGGATCCCCAGGCCAAAGCCTGGCCTTCTGCCCCTGGGACAGGGAAGGAGTGTCCCCTGGCAGAGACTCTGCTAGGCTGGGCAGAGGGCTCTTCTTTGCAGCAAAGTACTGCTGGTGCTCAAAGCAGGAAAAGAATCAAATACTGAGCTGCCTCAATGAAGGGGTTACCACCCGGCTTCCCACGATGCTTTAGTCCAAGGGGCAAGGGTGCTCCTAGTTGAGGGTGGCCCAACAAAAACACAGTTGCAGTGACAAGTGAGAATTACAGTAACCCTGGTGCCCGTGGAAGAACAAATCCATCTGCAGATGCCTGAGTGCCAAGGCTGCCTTGTGAAAAGGAAGAGAAATGCAGGCCCCAGGGACCGATGGTCTCGACTCAGCTCTGGGAGGCAGCTCACAGAACTGCCTCTCCTCCTGAGCATCTTGATTTCAGAATCAAAAAGGTTGAAGGTGAAGCATCTCGCCCTTGCCCCTGCCATGGCCCAATGACAGAGCCAGGCTTCAGGGACTGTCTGTCCACATTCCTTACCTGCTAGGTCTCTTCCTTCTAAAGCCTCAGCCCCATCTCAGGGTTCCTATAAGACTATAGGGAGCGTTTGGGTAAAGTGCCTGGCACAAAGCAGGCACTCAGCCAGTAGTTGCCATGGCGTCTAGGACCTAGCCACATACTCTTCAGGGCCTGTCATCATTTGGCTCTTTAGGAGGTGGCCGGGGCAGGTGGTACTATCCATATTTAATAGGCAAAAGGAAAAAAGCAAACAAACATGGCTCAGAGAGCCTGGACCAGAGCCATTTACAGCCAGGACTCCATCTCCACCCAGGTAGCAGGGCTCATGGCCTCAGCAGCTCAGCACCCACCCCTGGATAGCCTCCTCAGGTGGCTTCCTGTCCCCACTGTGCACATACCTGGGGCTGGGGCCGGTGTGGCCTGGCTCATTTCACCCAGTGGGTAGCCAAAGTTCCTCACCAGCAGGGTCATGTCCTCATGCCTTGGGCAGAACTTGGCACGCTCCCCACCACTGGCGAAGGTGTCACCGTGAATGCGCTTCACACGGTCCACCACGGCCTGGGCCACAGCATCCAGGGAAGTCTGCTTGGCGAACTCAGTGTCAATCATGGCGGCGATCTCCTGGGGCAGAGGGCACAAAACCTTCAGGTAAGGGACAAGAGGGCCCCAACACCAGAGCCTACTTAGGACACTTGGGGGTCACTGCCCAAGCAGGTGGAGGAAGTCCCCACCAACTAAGCTGCAATCTGAGCTTTTCAAGGTATTCGGAATAATCCTTCCAGATTATTTTCATTAGAAAAGGTGTGACCTGTGATCTCTCTGATTGTTGGCTTCCACACCAATAAAACGGGGGATAATCTCCACCTGACTGGGGTAGAAAGAGGATTAAATAAAGCAGTGGGTGCAAGGACCTCTGGGGACAACTAAAAAGCCCAGTATGGACTGCTGCTGCCACTAAACTTTCTCCCCAGAACAAATTTCTCATGTGCTGTGATAGGCCAATTTTGTCAGAAATCTGGGATATGAAAAAGACAGGGTCCCTGTCCTCAGAGAAGTCCACTGTTCAATGTATTCTAGAACCCAGGAGAAGCCACTGGATAATTCTACAGTGAAGACCAAAGATAAGGAAAAAAAATCACATTGACAATAAAATCAAAACCACAAACACAAAATCCCCTCTAAGATGACTGGCCAAGGTCTCTGGCAGGCAGAAGGGCAGGGGCAGGCACCAGGAAATGATGTGGGCCTCATCCAAGCTGGGCTCAGCTCATTACTGACCAGCTGTGCCCCGTCAGGCATGACCCTGAACCCTGCAAGCCCTGAGCTCTCTAACTCAAAGTGGCCGTGAGCCCCTGCCCCAGTTACAAGGCGACCGGAAGGAATGACAGAATTGGTAAAAAAGCTTGAACACAGATAACAGGAGATAGTGAGACACATAAGACTTCCTCCTCCTTGTTTTCATTAGAAAGGAGAAGCAGAGAAGATTACATTCCTACAAGAACCATAGAAGTAACACAATTCTGAACTTATCTGACCAACCCAGCAGTCTCAGGTGAGGTCAAGGCAGCTGCCCTCCCAAATCATCCTTGAAGTAACTGCCTCAAGGTCAAGCTTTAGTGGCAACTGTCTGACAGGTGTGCTCCACGGTGTAGGAAAAATAAGTAGCCTCACTGGCCGAGGCCTGGTGTGCATCACACCAGTTACCCCACAGTCCCACAAAGGCAGATGTCATCATCCCCATCTTAGAGATAAGGAACAAACTGTACGTCATCAGCAGCTCAGAGAGGGAAGAGGAGCAAGTGGTGGAGAGGCATCCGGTCCTCTGTGTATCAGGCTACACTAGTCTGGGTTCTCCTTGGCCTCGGGCCCTTCCTGGACAGGCTCCAGAGCAATGGAGACCACGGAAATTCACTTCCGTCTCACCCCCTTCCCTTCAGGCTTTGCTCAGGGCCCTGGAGACTGACAGTGCTTCAAGCCCCGAAGAAGCAAAGCTTTTGGGTGGGGTGGGTGTTCTTGCAGATCTGGACCTTTTCGTCCCCCAGTTTTGAACCCAGAGAAGATGTCTGGCAATGGCATTTGCGATCAGTGCTCTGGGTCTCCGAGCACTTTGGAGCTGAGCAGGAGGGCTGTCTGTGTCTCCACGGTAGCACGCCACCCTGCAAGCTGGCCAGTTGCGCTCTGCTGCGTCCGGCTCACCTGGTTGGCCTGCCCAGGCCCATGGGCTGCCTCCAGGGCTTTGTACAGCCCCTCAGACATCAGCACCAGGAAGCCAGTCACCCCGTCCAGGGGCTGTGCACCGTGGATCTCGGGTTCCGCAATGATCGGCTTGGACTTGGCAGCGCTGTAGGAAGAGAGGGGAAAGGAATGCTTGGAATGCCCCCAGGGGACATTTCTTCTGCTAAGGAGAAGAATCTATACCCGGAATGTAAAGCAAAATACACATCAGACAAGAGGAAGCAGAGGAAAGAGGAACTCAGAAAAGCAGACCTGTTTTCTAAGGGCAGCTACCAAAAAATAAAGCTTTGAAGGCCAGAAAAGCTAGTGGGTAGTTGGGTCTGGACAGCAAAGGTCAAAAGCCCCACCTTGGCCTCAGTCCACATCTCCTGTCCACAGAGCCTGGGTAGTGTTGGAGGGAGGGTGGAACAGCAAGAGGGGTGGGTTCTCTTTCAAAAGCCTACTCCTCTGGGCTCTTCTGAAACAAGTGTCCAGGCTGACCCAGACCCCACGCACGCTACCTGCACAGGAATCATTTACTAGCACACACTATCAGAGACAGCAGCGTCAGAAAGTTCCAACACATGCACACAGAGGCAAGTGTAAGAAGATGCTTCTGACAACAGAATTTGGAAGAGCAAAGCCTGGAAACATCCTGAAGGTCTGTCAGTACAGGCGGGTTAGCTGGAATCCAAGTAGCTGTTCCCACGACTGCCGCTAACCCAAACTGCATGTGTGCAGGAGTGGAGGAATGGGCATCTGTAATGACAACAGTGAGGTGCAAGACGCTGTGAGGAATATGCTAGCACTGTGTGCGGTGTGAAGGCTGCCCACACACCCCACCACCCAACACCCACACATGTATGTGCGTGTGCACAGACCCTGGCAGGATGCATGAGAAACGGGCAGCTTCTGGGGAAGGAACCAGGCTTGGGGTGGAAGACACTGTATATCCTTGGCACTGCCTGAACTGTGTTAAGCTGCAGCTGTACTTTCCAACAGAGCAAACAGAACCCCACAAATTAGAGACAGATACTCCAAACTCAATCTCCTCAATCTTGTGAGAGGAAGAGGTTCTAACTTGTGCTAAGATACAATGACATCTGGCCTCTGATGATGGGGTCTTTGGCATGATTCCTCTGTGGCTCTGGCAGTGATAGTAAATGCTGTGATGGGCACCAGACATACGCGTGCACGCACATGCACACACACACACACACACACACACACACACACACACACACACACACCTGTCAGTGATAGTAAATGCTGTGATGGGCACCAGACATACGCGTGCACGCACATGCATGCACACACACACACACACACACACACACACACACACACACACACACACCTGTTTTCTCTGTCAGTGTTAAGACGTGCTCTGGATTCAGGCTGCCTGGGTTCAAGTCCTGCCTCTGTCCACTGCCAACCCAGTGACCAGAGGTAGGCTACCTAATGTCTCTATGTCTCAGCTTCCTCATATGAAAATACCCCTGGGGCAAAACAGCACCTAACTCACAGGGGGAGTGAGGACTGAGTAAGAGGATGTATGTAAGGGCTGAGCACAGGCTTGGCACAATAAAGGAGCATGGTATCATCACTGCCCATTGCTGCTGAGCACTGGGAAGCATCCTTGGAGGGAAATGGGCTGCTCATCTGGCATCCACCCTAGCCCCAGCCATGGACAATGCCAGCCAAAGGGCCTCTGGTCTGTCCCTATCCACACCAAGCAGCTCTTGCCAATCCTGACCTCGCCTGCCAGGTACTTGGGCACTGCTTGCTGCCCATTGCTTTGGCCCATCTCCCTAGCTTGACCCCTTGCCAGCCCAGCTCTACAGGACCCCAACTCTTGGCCTGCTGAGTCTAGGACCCCATACCAGCCTCTCTGGGAGGAAAAAGGAGTCTTCTTGGGCTCTGAACTACCTCAACTGTACCTTTTGTCCCTACAGCCTAAAATCTGCCACTGCCCCAGGCCCTCTGGCCTTGCAAAGTGGGGGCAGCTGGGCTGGCCGCCTACCTGAGCAGGTCGATGTCAGAGTAGCCGTATTTGACCTTGTAATCTCCGATGCGCCTGGTGCTCTCCTGCCCACAGACGACCCCCACCTGCTTGAGCTTCCCTGCATCCAAACCTGCCAGAGGGAGGAGAGAAGAATCGGATCTTGTTGATGAAGAAGGGGACACAGACACAGCCACGAGAACAAGGCAACTCGGACCCTGAGCAGGAAATGAGGTCACAGCAGGGCGCTTTGACAAGGCCACTGAAGTCCCCAGTGCCCAGTCTCCAGCCCCATCCGAACGCCCCCGACTCAGGCCCCCTCCTCTGCACAGTCAGATCCAGCACAGGTCTCGCACTGCTGTGCCCACCAGGAAGGGCGAGAGGGGCTACGGTGGAAGAGGCTGGAATCTCAGGATGTCTGTGGCCTCTCAGTCTTCACCAATCCCACCACCATACGCCAGGGGCTCTTGGAAGCACTTTACACATATTAACTCTTTCAAACCTCACCACACTCTGAGGTAGGTGTTACACAGATGGGGAAACTGAGGCACAGAAAACCTGAGTGAGTTCCAGACATCACTGACCAGGAAGCGCCAGAGCTGGGATTCAAGCCTCGGTGGGCTGGCCCCAAGCCCAAGGTCACTGTCCATCTACTCCATACCTCCCTCCGTGCAGCTGCAGAACGGGGCATGGAGTGAGCCCTGGGGCTCCTCCCGCCCCCTCTGACCCCTGGCCCGCACCCACTCACCCAGCTGCGAGAGCCGGAAGAGCTCATCCTCGTTCTCGGCTGTGTGATCCACATTCAGCTGGGTCACCTGGAGCCCATCCACTGTGGATTTGCACAAAAGTGCTCGGTTCGTACCTGTAGCAGAATTCAAGCAGCTGAGCAAAGAGGCATAAGGAGGAACAAGGTAAGTTGAGAGAGAGAAAAGGCAGGCATCTCACATGTGGAACTCCTTGAAATGTGCAAAGAAAACAGGCTGTGGCCGTGGGGATGAGTCAGTCAGGGGGAGCTATGAGAGTAAAGAACTAGGTTAAACTTTCCCAGTGTCGTCCCAGGGTGTCTAGGATTATGGCTTTCACAAGAGCCCTTTTCTCTAGGGAGACATATGGAAATATTTACAGGTACTGTGACAAGATGCCTGAGCTGTGCTGCACGACCTGGGGACAAAGGGCTACAGGTGAAATGAGACTGGCCGTGAGGAGACAGCGGATGGGGCTGGGGTGGGCACATGGGACCCATCAAATGCTATTCACTTTGTTTTTACATTTTTAAAGTTCTTTCATAATGGAATCTTAAGAAAGGAGGAAGAAAAGAAAAATGTTCTCCATGAGCCTCCACAGAGCCCCAGGAGGAAGGTTTCTCAGGTCCCCAGACACCCTCCTATGCCCACAGGATCCAAGGTCCCTGTGGCCCCTCACCCTCCAGCCCCCACCCAGCCCACCTCGCCACCCTTCACAGGCTGCTGAGACAACCTTTTCCAGAAGGGGAAGCCACTAAGGTGACCCAAAGAGGGGACAACTCACCCAAGGCTACAAACCAGTTAGGGGCAGAATGGGGATGAAAGGTGGCACCTCAGACTCCCCAGGCTGTGACTGAGACATTCTTCAGGACTCACAGGAAACACACCCGGTGGCCTCAGGAGCCTCGGGCTGGGGTCTTACGGGTCCGGAAAGCAGACGCCCAAAGAACCCTCCCTGCCCAGACGGATGGTGGCTCACCGACGTTGGCAACGTAGAGCCGGTTGTTGAGGAGGACGGCCACGACAGCCATGGCTCCGCCTGAGATCTCCCTCTCCAACACCTTGAGTCTTTCAAGAATCTTCTGATACTGAGGAGGCAGCTGGTGCTGAGGGACACCCTGCAAGCCGCCCTCATGGAGTCAGAGCAGGCCGGGCTCTCGGAGGCCAGCTCACCAACCTGCCCCTCCCTTGTGGGCAAGGACCCGAGAGCCCAGCCAGGATGGAAACTGGCTGCTGCTCCAGGGCGGACTTCCAGGAAAGCCAGGCATGACCTACCTAGCTGGTGGGTGAGGTGAGCAGGCAGGTGGTGAGGCTGTGCACACATTCAGATTCCTGACCTGCAGGGTCTCGCCTCACACCCGTCACTGCCCACCCCACGCTGAGCCTGAGTGAAGGTGCCCATAGCAGGCCAGGGAGGCCCCTGGGAGGGTAACCCCATGCTGTCCATGTGCCCAGTCAGGGACTATTCCCCTAACCCTGCTCTGACCCGGCTGTGTCACTCTCTGCAAGTGATATGGCAGGAGGTCCTTGCTCCTAACAAAGCCAGGCCTCATTTGTTTCTCCTGGGAGCAGGCTGGGGAGATTACCTCTGGCAGCTGGGACTGGAGGCTTGCCTTCTCCGCCAATGCATCATCAATGGACTCCAAGAAGCTCCTTTCCACCACATCGAAGGCCTGGAGGCACAGAGGACAGGGGGAGGTGTGAGGGCAATGGCCAGTCCAACACCACTGTCACCCGAAATGTCCCCTATTGAGACCAACAGATTGGATTAACTGCAGGTCTTCATGTGATGGGGGCTTCCCACGTGGCAGCAGAGGCACTATTGCAAGCCATGTTTGACAGACGTCAGCCCTGTGGGGTTGCTGCCATCTAAGGGGACACTGCAGAAACACCACCCAGAGAGAGGCAGGAGAAGGTGGACAGCTTAAGAGCACAGGCTTGAAATCAGGCCTCCTGGGGGTGAATTCCAGCTCTGCCACTTGTCAGCTGGGAAGTCTGTCTCATCTATGAAACAGAGACAAGTGTTGATCTGGGGGTAACCGAGATCATTCACCCTGAGCACCCAGCACCTGGCTCGGAGTGAGCCTAGATCAATGACAGTGTCATTACTACATCCTACCGGCCCCTTGACACTGGTCACACTGCTGCCTTTCCCAGGGGACCCAGCTGAGGTTCACGGGCACAGGGCCTGAGGCTGTGGAGGGTGCTCTCACCCTCAGGTGCTGAGGGAAAGTGGCTGGGAAGGCTGTTTCGAGGAACAGGAATCCATTCTTCTCATCTCAAACTAAGTGCCTCCAGACGTGCTTCCAAAAGGAGATGCCAGGAGGAAAAACTCCTAAACAACAATGCAGAACTGGCAAGCGAGCGCCCGCCAACCAGAAGCGCGGAGGCAAGCCCAGGGCACTTGCAGCAACTAGAGGCTCAGCGCCAAAGCCGCCCCTGGAGCAAGGGGTCATCTGGCCCTAGCAGGGCTCAGCCCCCCGACTCCACTGCTCTGGGAGGGAGCCACCACTTGCTGGTGGTCTGTAGTGCTGTTCCGTGCTACTGAATGTTGCTGCAGCCTGGTGCCACCACAGATCTCCACCCTGAACTGTCAGTGCCATGAACTTATGGTCAGACTCCCCTGCAGAGATCAGCTGGCAGGACCTAGCCTGAGGTGGGTGTTTTCCTCTGAATGAAGCCCCACTGGGTGTGGGTATGGAGATAATTGGCTATTATCAGGTGCTAGAGTCCCGGCACTAAGCCAAAGTGAGCTGACCTATCACGAGAGGTCTGCCTCGTTCCCCTGGGTAGGGGCCGGGGATACAGGCTATCAGGTCCTGGAGCCAGTGAGAGTTCCTCTAGCTTAGTTCCAAAGGGGAGGCTGGCTGCTGGGCCCACTATGTCTGCCTGGGACTCGGGTGAGGAGCTTGGGGAGCCAGCCTTAGCCTGTGACAGAGGTAACTCCGCCAGAGGCATCACGGTCCCCTAGATGGGCAAATGCTGCCGTGGTGTCTCTTACATTGCTGCAGTCACTGATCATCCCCTGACCCAATGGGGTATCAGGAGTCCCATCCCTGGTGGGACAACAAATCCCTAATAAAAGCAGCAAAATAAATCCTTGATAAAAGCGGGGCCCCTGAGCACACGGTACCACCTCCTTACAAGTCCCTAGAAGTTGAAAACTACTAGACACTAAGACCCCTGCTCAAATGGCTTGGGCCTTCCTGAAAGTAGGGGCACATCAACATGCCAAACCATTGGTGTGGGGTTTAGGGGTCTTCCCAAAGACATCAGCTGACACTGCACAAGAGCAGGAGGGACCCAAGCCCTGGGAGTTGGACTGAAGACACCTTATAGCAAGAGGCGGCAGCATGAGTCCAGGAAGAGGCACCCTTTGTCCCAGGTGTTCCCTGTCATTATCCATTGTATCAAAATGTCCAACAATGGTCAACATGAATGAAAAATGGAGACATGTAACGATACCATGATAGACATGCCAGTTTCTAGAAAACTCTGTCCAAAGGGAAGGGGAGGAGAAGGACTCTGACTGATGTACTGGTCTTTGGAACTGGCCCCAAGGTGTTGCTTACAGTGGCTGAGATGTGCTAGCTGGCCAGACTGGCCAAAATCCTAAAATTCGTAATTTGTAGGGAGGGCCCATTTTATTAGAGGCACCCTAGAGTCATCTCTGGGCTTGCTGCTGCAGTGAGGGTGCTCCCGAAAGTACTGAGCCTCCAGGGCAGGAGACACAGACAAAACAAAACAGCGCAAGAGACCCCTGCCAAGCCCCAGGGCTCTCAAAGACAAGGATGGAGCAGCTCTGCCCCTCCTGACTTGGATTCTGCGGGCTGGCACGGAGCCCACCATCCGTCTCAGTCATCACAGAGGAGGCGCACCGCAAGCAGACACCCCCGGATGAAGTGGGGCACCTACATAAAATCGGAATGGTTCAACTTGCTGAGCACCTTGCTCCCACAGATGCCCCTGACCATTTCCCGCCTGAAGAGGTGCCCTTGAGGCTAGAATCTAAGGAGTTCTTCTTAAAGGGGGCCCCCTAATTACGAGGTCATGTGGTTACAATTCATAGAAATGTCAGATACAGTACTATAGGCATTAGACCCCACAGATGCTGTAGTTAGACAGGAAAAAGAGTATTTTTATGAAGCCCAAGTCTTGTTTGCCAATAAAGGCAAACGACTCCACTGTCTGCACAGCCAGGAAACCAAAGGGAGGAGCCCTAAAGGGTATGGGGGCTTCTGGGCCTCTTAGCGGCCCACTGAGGTGTGGCACTGCCACCAGCTCCCTCCCTCATGAGATGACCCACAGGCCTCCCTGTACTGGCAGCTCCGGGATCAGCTCCAGGTCCACACTGACTTTATTTCAGGACAGCCCCGACACAAGCTGGAAGCTTCTGCTGAGGTGCCGTGAGCTCCTCAGAAGGTGGCTGGCCTGCCCTGTGGGCAGATGCCATTGTCTCCTCCAAGCATGCCGCAGGCCGGATCCACAGCCCAATCTGAGGGCGGCAGCCACCAAGGCCCCTGGCCTAGGGACCCAGTAGCTCCCCGGAGCTTGTTCTTCTTCCAGGGGACAGTCATCTGTGTGCTTCACTAACTACCCACTGGGACACACAGAAGGGACGGTATTTTACTGCTCTCACGACACTGGAGCCCAGATTATGGTGCTTCCCAGGAACCCTTCCAAATGCAAGTGAGGGGCACCCTTTAAATTACAAGGCATAACAGAATAGAAGGGTTCAACTTCCCTTAGGTCTCACTATTGGAACAATCTTTATTAAAAATCTTTCTGCGATGGTGGCCTCTTGGGCTCTACCTTTCCCTGTTACAGGTGCTGATGCCTTGATGCAGCCACCATACCATCTAGAATAAACCCTGTTTCCTGGCCTTCCTTGGGGGGGGCTGCACACTGGGAGCCTGTAAGACTGCCACTCGCAGTTAAGACAATAAATAATGCCCAACATTGCTTGGGACAGGGTATGGACACACATTATTCAAGATTTATTAAAGGAAGGTATCAGTAAACACACCATTTCTTCTTTTAATTCCCCCTTTGGCCAATATTGAAGCCTGCTATGAAGGAGTGGCCCTTACACCTGACTACTAAAATTTAAATGCTCAGGTGCCCCCTACTAAGGCTCCCATTCCCAACAATGTCCAGTTAAACCAGGATATCCAGGGGGCTCCAAGGACTGACCTTGCCATGACAGTCTATCTGATGTTCTATTCAGTATCGATAACCGGGAAGGCCCAGCCACAGCACAGTGTGCCCTTCACCTGCATATTGCAGGGCAATCGATATACTTTACCTGCCTATGGGCTTTCTTAATAGCCTGGCTATTGCCCATGATCTTTGCCAGCAAGATCTGATGCCCTGACAGTGTCCCCTTGTGTCACCTGCCACTATATTGATGACATTCTAATCCAGGGTCCCTTGGAGGATGAGATGCGAGAGACCCTAACATGGCTATTGATCCACCTGCAACACAGAGGCTGGGCTACCAACCCACATAAAATTCAAGGCCCAGCCACAAGCATTAAATATCTGGGCATTAGGTGGTCCTCTAAATGCTGGGACATTCTGTTTATACCAATCAATCCTCAGCTCCACCATTCCAGCCTTTCCTGGTCACCACTTCAATACTCCTTATTCCCTGGCCAAATGGACCCGTATCTCTTTGGGTCATGAGGGAGCTGCTGCCCTAACGGCCTGGGTACTTGCGGGGTGTTCTGCTTAAGGCAGCCCTAACAAAACACATTGCTCCCACTGCAAATTATGCTTGCAAACCCAACACTGGAAACTGCCATTCTTATGTCCTGCTCGGGGACAGCCTTTCACCCTGGCAGGATGACTTTATAGGGCCGCCTTCTCCATCAGCAGGCACCACCTTGCATTATGTGTGTGGATACTTTTACCAGCTAACTGCTTGCTATACCCGGCAGGAAGACCTCTGCAGAGCAGGCAGCATCTCTCTTGTAAATACACCCTGTCCTCATTTGGCCCTCCTGACACCACTGACTCCGATCAAGGATCTCACTTTCTTATTCATGTAACACAGCACTGGGCTCTCCAGTAGGGCATCCGGTGGAACTGTCATCTTCCACACTGGCCACAGGCCTCTGGCATTACTGAATGCCACAACAGTCTCCCAGCATCTTTGCTCTGAAGTTACAGGGCAGTAACTAGACTCCTAAATGGACTTCTTTGCTCCCAGGGGCAATTACCACTTTGAACTCCAGGCCACCTGATCACCACTCCCATCACACCCTGCTGCAGACAAGGAGCCAGCAAGGTCTTCAGACCAACCTGATTAACCCCACACTTCCCAGCTGTAGGGCCAGGCTCCCGGGGGACATGGTTCAGCCAGGTCATGGTCAGCCAGCCCGAGCACCACTACCTGTAGCAGCACGCGCCGCACGTCCGCCTCAGTGTGCTCTGCGTTGAGCTGACCCAGCAGGAGCTCTGCAGACAGCCGCTGGGCCACGAAATTGGTCACTCGGTTGCCGTCGTAGCCATTGAAGACCCCATATAGGAAGCAGTTGTTCTCACTCCTGACACAGAGAGAGGGAAGGAGGTAGCCTGAGACCGGAGGCTCACAGAAGAGTGATGCCAGTCTCAGAGTGACTGGGGAGGGGGAAAGGAATTGGGGAAGACCAAAGGTACAGCACCTGTGGCTTCAGGGGCCCACCTGGGTCCCTCAGTTTCGACCATGACTTCACTCTGGCCATGATTTTCTGGAATGCTCCCACCCCCACTGTATCAGGCCCTCAGCTGGTCTGAGGTCTATGTGGAAGGGATAGCAGCAGACACTACCTTCCACAGGCCATATCTCACTGGTAAGCCCCATGCCAGACAGCTGCAAAACTGCTGCTTTTCCCTGCTTACAAACCTATCTGTGATGCCCAAGAGCACACCGTTGGCTCTCTCACCTGAACTTGAGCCAGTTGTCCTCCGGCGGGTGGCTCTCAGTGCCCTTGCCATCGACCGAGTAGCTGCGGTTGGAGGCTGAGCCAACCCCGGAGAGGTGGCAGAGCGGCAGGTCATCTGTCCAGCTTGGCTGCTGCTCCTGGGAGGGATACCAGGAAAACAAGAGGCATCACCTTCTCCACCAAGGCAGACACCTTTTTCTCCCCCAACAAAAACTTAGCAGGCCTGAAGCTCCACAGAGGATTCTACATCCTTCTAGAAAACAATAATTTTTGTACGAACAAACACCTACAGAAGGGTTTGCATGTTTTTTATGGCTAGTTCCCAAATTTGTTCCCCAGGAAGCCTGACAAAGACTAGGGTTCCCAAATGCAAGGAGTGAGCTATGTTACAAACAGGAGTGAAACCCACACACGTGCGCACACACGCATGAAGCAAACTCTCGGAAGAGAACTCCTGGTGACTCTCTACCTCCCAGTGCAGCTCCGACTTCAACCCCTGGGCTTTGGTTAAACTGAACATTTCCAGGCCCTACCCTCAGAACGTCTGCTCCCGGTAGGGCCCAAGGTCTCGGCGTCACAGGCAGCTCCTCCCAGGTGACTGATCCAGGCAGCCCAGGACGCACTCAGAGCAGAGGATAAGCTAGCCTCAGGCCCTCGCCCTGGCATGAGGGCCTCCACCCACAGTCTTTGCTCTGCTCTGCCCTGGTCCCCTCTCCCATCTTCCGCATCACATCCTTTCCCACTAGTACCACATGCATGCAGCACCCTGTGCGTAGTCTGCGCGAGAAACACCCTCCCATCCCTGTCTAGCAATCCTCCACATTCAGGCCTCTGGCTCAGGAGTCCCCACCTCCGGGAAGCAGTCCTTTAGGAAGACCTCCGCAGGCTTGGCTGACAGCACTCTCGTATATGCCTACTACACCCGGCTCCCTCACTCCTGCCTGTCCCACTCCCATTTCCCACCGTGGGACACGAACCGGGCTGTTCAGTAAAATCAGCATGGAGCTTTACACACACACACACCCCAATTCAGGCCTCTCCCCAACAAACACCTTGGTCCAGGCCCCTCCGACACACACACACACCCTGGTCCAAGCACACCCACAGGCATGCACACACACACAAACACACGTACATTCCCGTCCAGGTACCACCCCCCCCACACACACTCCAAGCCCAGCCAAACACAACACAGATTCTTAATTTCCTGAATCTCCTTGGGGTGCACCCTGAGCACCTGCATTTCAAGCCCCCCAGAAATGACCTCTGATGCAAGGCCCAGGAGTGATCCACTGCCTGTCACAGAAAGCCTCCCCCACACCTGGACACCAGCTGAGACCCGTGCCTCGTTCACAAGGGCATTCTCCCCAGGACCACCATACTGAACTAGGTTCAACTATAACAACTGAGAATCAAAGTTCAACTGCAAGGAAAATACAATTTGGATTGAAAGCTTTATTGAAAAACAAGCATGAACACTACATGACTTCTTACAAATTAGCAATAACAGTCTTCAAAAAAGGATGTGAAAACCGCTTCAACAGACTTTTACGATCAGATACGTAAAAGGCCTGTGGATAGCTTTTGTGGCAAATTTCATCTTCTGTTTACATAATGACAGGGAATGACTTTATGGCTTTTTCCCCTTCATTTTAATTGTTTTTATGCTGTATTTATTCTAGCACTTTAGTTCTACAATTTGCACCCCAGAGCAACTTCGGCAGTTTGTTTTTATTCTTAAATTAATATATAATAAAATTGATATTTTTGGTATGCAAGCTTATAAATTTTAGTATGCATAGACATTTGCGTAACTATGCCACAATCAAGATAGAGGAGTCCATCACCCCAAAACCTGCCCTTGTGCTGACCCTTGGGGCACACCCTCTCCTACACCCTGGCAACCACTGACAGGTGCTCCAGCACCACACTGTCTTTTTAAGAATGTCAGTGAAATCATGCAGTACACAGCCTTTTTTTTCTTTTGTTACGGTTAAACACAAAGAACATAAAATTTGCCATCACAGCCATTTTTAGGTGTTCGGTTCACTGGCATTAATACAGTGACACTGCAGTGCAGTCCCCACTGCCATCCATCCCCACAGCTCTCTCTGCTTGTAACTGAAATTGTACCCATTAAACATTAAAAATTAAGGGCTGAAAGGCTACTAATGCCTACTAGTAGCTTTAAAGAAAATATGACTGAAACCTAGTGGGAAAGGAAGAGTAATAAGAGCTGAAACTCTGCTCAGCTCCTGACCACGCCGGGCATTTAACGCTTTCAAGTCAAGCTACAGCAGAAGAAAAACTGCCTCACAATAACACAAAACTGTTCCTAGTTCTCATCTTGACTAGTTTCGTTTTAAAACAATACAAATGTCTCTTTCAACATAAATATGAACTTAAGTTTTTGGAACCCACGTATGACATTATTCAGTTAGAGTCTATTCAATTAATACATACATTCATTCAACATTTGCTGAGAATGTACAACAAGCTGGCATTATTCGAGGTGCTGGGGCCCCACTGGAGGAAACAACAGAGGGTCCTTCCTAAGGAGACAGAGACTTCGCACATGGAACACGATGACTCAGCAAGGCGCTTCGGACGGACATGCGCCACAGAGAAAACACACCAGGATAAGCGGACAGAGAGATTCATGACGTGGTCAGAAGAGGTCTCTCTGATGACCTCTGAGCCAGACCTGAATGACTACGGAGCAGCAGCCATTTCAGAAAGTGGAGAAGGAACCTTCCAGGCAAAGGGAACAGTATGTGCGAGGACCCTTAAAAAAAAAAATTCAGTGTGCTAGGTTTTGGGAAGTGCAGGAAGGCCAGTAGGGCCTCTGTAGTGAGCAGAGGGGAAAGTGGCTTGCGGCTGTGTTCATACGTGTGTGTGCTAGGCGGGGACAGTGTAAGGCCTTCTAGGACAGCGAAAGGCATTCATTGCCAAGGAATCAGTCATTTTTCAAAGAACTGATTCGTTGCCACTCATCCCCAAGTCTTAGATCTGATTACATATACTTCGTATCAGGCAACCTGGCAAATAAATTTCCCAAAGAAACTTCTTTTTCTAGGGTCTGATTTCTGCCTCCGACTGGAATGAAATTAAACATAAGATTAAGCAGAAGCACAAAAGCATCTCCCCAATCAGAAGAATCTTATGTCTCCTCTCTAAAAGATGGTCCTGAAGAGCTCAGACCACAGCTGTTTCAAAGCTTGGGAGGAGACGTTTATACTTTTAGAATCCTGTCTGTGGTGAAGGACCGAACTCATCCTTACATAGGAAATGAACGATACGAGTGGGCTGCCCACGATGCAAGCCCATCACAGAAGCTGCCGTCACAGTGCTTCCTCTACCACTATCCAGCTCCCTCAAGGGACAGAGACAAGCTCCCAGGGACTTGGATCCTTCCAACAATTTCATACTTTTCGGCAGAAAAGAAGTATTATCTAAGCAACTGGTGGGCCCACTCAATGTTGAGAGACACACTACGAAAACCACTAGTAAAATGGTCTTTTACAAGGAAGAAAAAAATTCAAATGCATGACTTGAGGAGCTTGCCATGGAGTGGCACAGAACGACTCATCCAAAGCATTTCGTGACGGCGCCCACGACTTTGCTGTCAGGAGTGGGCTGGTGCTGTACCACCTGCTGCAGACATATTCGGCTGACGTGGGAGTAACAAGCTCTCCCAAATTAGAAGAGCTGTGTGGACGACAGTCGTCAATCTACTTAACGAGCACCTTGTTCTTCAGAAAGGACTTATAACTACTGTCTGGACACTTCGACAGTGTTCAGGACTTTTTCTGAACTCTGATTCTCATAATGTTGAGCTAATGGCATTTTGGAAATATATTATTTATTAACTAGCAACTGGAGTTCAGATCCATGGGTATGGTCTCTGGTGCTATTGTTTATCCAAGTATAATCTTTGTCTATTTTATCCAGCCTGATAAAAACACTCAAGAATACAGTAATTGATGGGTTTTTCTTAACATGCCATTACATGTATACTTCAGGCAGTCCTAATGCTAGCACCTTAACTGGGAACCATAAGAGGCACGCTCACTAAGGTCAGGAACACAGCAAGGAGGCCCACTACCTAAATCACTTGACACTGAACTGGAGGCGTCAGCCCAAGCAATTAAGTAAGAGAAAAGCAGCAGAGCATTAAGAATCGGAAAAAGATACAGTTATCTCTATGTGCAGTTGATATGATAATACCTGGAAAGCCTGAAGAATTAACAATAAAACTAACTCAAAATAAAACAGATCAGTATGGTTGCAGGATAGAACATCAACAGATGAAAATCAACAGGCTTCATATACTTAAGAAAAGATGGGCATCTAGCCCTCCTGTGAAAATTCTTACTTGCTATCAACTGAAATAACAAGGTCTTTCTCTCTGTAACTCTATCAAGTCAGCCTCCCCAACCACATTCCCATAGGGGATTTTTTTAAACCTAAATTTATATTGGTTGGATTATGTCTTAATACTTTCTTTTCATCCAAGCCTTCCAGCCTGTTGACATAATTTTGAATCTCACTCGGCTGTCTATCTTGTACAGATACGGCCTTCTATAGTGTTCCAAGTGATTTCTAAAAAACTTTCAACAGAACAAAAAGCATGGGAAGCTAGCCCACTTCTGCCAGGAGGTGTCTGTGCCAAACACAGGAAGCAAGGAGCACCTCCCCACCAAAGGTTTGCTCTACTTGAAAGGCCAGATGTATTTTGGGGGCCTCAGATGAAGAGGCTACTAACCCCAGAGGTAGAATTGCAGAAACAAGCACACACTTTAAAACAAACCCAACTATTTATACACATGAACTTTGCCGAGAAAGGTTCTACTTATTTCACATAAGCACTCTTTACACATTAAGTTCCTAGCCAGTCTGACTTGGTTTGCTATTAAAATAAAGAAGAGATAAGAAAAAATTTCCCAAAGAGCATATTAAAAAGCATCCATGGTGAGGCAAGGCCTCCCTTTACAGTATTTCCAAGTCCTATTCGCCCCAAAGGCCCTGCTCAAATCTAATCAATACCAAGGCCTGTGTTTCCCAAACCTCAACCATTCACTCACTATCTTTGAGAAATTCTCTACTTCGTATTTTTTCTTTAAACTGCCATATTTTCTTTTACTCAAACAATTTCCTTTTGAATGTAAACTTTTTCAGTATTGTGGATGGAAAACCAGTATTACATGCCATATCTTGAAGACTAAAAAAATGAAAACAAAACAAAGCTAGTCTAGTTCAACCTACTGCCTGCTTAGTCTCTGAGCTGAAGCCCCATTAGCTCCGTTAAAAAAGAGAGAGAGAGGAGATAAGCAAGAATGAGAAAGGTGCTAAGGACATACTAGGACCAAACCAAGTCCTTCTCGTGTTATCATCGGAGATGTGAAAGAGCCGCACAGCAAACAGCCCCCTCAGTGAGTGCCTGAGCTTTACACTGGCACTCACACCAGACTGCTCACTGTATGTGTCCCCAGACTCTGGGCAGACACTACCCAAGGCCAGGGCCCCTCCCCCAGGGAAATCATCCCAGCGGCCTCTCCATGCGTATCACGCACCCCCCTCACTGGTCATTAGCCACCTGGCCTTCCAGCAACTCTCATGCTGTACCCTGGTATTGCCAATTAGGCACCTTATTTCACTGATTCAAAAACACGTCTTTTCAACGTTTTAGTATCTCTGAAGTTGGTGTGTTACAAGTTAATGAGCAGTGTGCTTTCTTTCTTAATAGTATGTAAAATAACATGTCCTTATAATTAATGGTGTCTTAGAGTCAATGACATACAGTTTCTCATATACTTCTGAGCATGCCTGCAGAGGAAGTACCTGCCCAGAATGCAGTCCCCACAGCACCTCAGACAGTCGATAACAAGTGGCTGGAGAATTCTAGGAGGTTCTACCTGTGTGGGAGCGGGAGAGCATTTGGTCCTCCCTGACTTCAGCAGTGACCCCGAAATCCCTCTCAAGCTGCTGCGGGCCGGGCGAGCTGCAAGCCTACTTCCCCCCTTTTCTCTCTCTCTCCTCCACTGGGGATTATCCACAGCAAGCACCCATTGATTCTATTAAAACACACTAGACTGCCAAGTTTCTCGCTTCCTTCCTCCACATTTCTGAACAATTCTCAGAAAGGCCACGTTATTTTCTATTCACGCAAACCACCCACTTCTCCACCCCGGCACACACTGATGCATACTTTCTCCCACGCCCACAAATACCAACAGCATGTGGGTTTCAGCACCCCAAACATGAATCAGCTGGGAAGCTGAGAAGGGGGTGTCTCACACTCAGTCAACCTCGTCACACAGACGCGTAAACACACAGAACAGTGAGCATGGACCATTTCAACTCTGATGGGTTAAAAATTAATTTCTCACAAGAAATTTAACAGGAAACCTGGTAAGAACCGTTTCAAAAAGCCCAATTTTGACTTCACTGTGTGAGGGAGTTTCCAAAATTTATATTTTGGTATGAGAAGTTTCTATAGTGATCCAAATGCATTTAACCCGTTAAGGATATTACAAACACCTTGTACACATGTTTAAGCATCATCATATATATATGTGACAACAAGACATAAGAATGACCCATGACAAGTCCCCACAGAGAGACTCATCTCAAACTCCTGGGCAGCAGAAGTGGACAAAGCATGGTTCCCAATTCAGGCCACAGCCTGAATATCAAATTATAGTATGAAAAGGCTGAGTGTTTTTGTGGTGAAAGCACCCGAATTCCTCAGAGGCTAAAAGGAAGCTCAGAAAGGGAGAATAATGCCCCCCAGGAAGATGGCTCAGGGTGGGGGGCAGCAGTTCTTTTTCTCCAAAATGCTTAAAACGCCCGGTATCTTCTGCCATCTCTCTTTCTGAATGACCCCCTTTTCCTTTCCCACTTCTCTGGGGCCAGCTCCACTCCTGCCCCCGCCTCTCCCACTACGGTTTTCATCAAAGGTTTTCTATGTTTTCATCACAAATACAGTCTTAATACATTCTTAAAGGGGCTACTAATAATTATTGAGCACGGACTGTGTGAGAGCAACTGTACTACATCCCGGCAATGTATGAGATGGCTGTAGGTGTAATGGATGCTTTCATTTTAATGGATGCATTGTTTATTTTAATGTCATTAGAAAAAATACACAGCTAGCATGTCATTTCACCTACATAACTGCTCAGGATATGTCTAAGTTAAAACAATTGATTTCAAGTTTATTTTCTTTTTTTAATTAATAATCATATAGGGCAAAATCAAACTATTGATTCTCCCAGTCTCACATGCGCTCCTCTTCCTGGGTTCCCCAACTCGTTAATGAGAACCACTGTTATTCCAACTGAAACCTTAAAGTCCTTGATTCTTCTTCCTCTGTCATGCACGCTACACCCTTCCCATCAAAAAATTATCAGTTCTTCCTTTAAAATACAGCCAGAAGCCAGCACTTCTCACCACTCTTCCGCCGACACTATGACCACGCCTCCATCCTCTTGCACCCTGACAACTGCAGCGCCACTCAGCAGGTCCCAAGCTTGTATTCTCCACTCAAATGCTTCTCAACAGAGGGCTTTCTCCAGTCACAAACCCGACCACATCGTGTTCTTTACTCAAAACCACCCGAGAATATCACATCACACTTAGAACAGAATCCAAAGTTTGCACCAGGATCCACAAGGCTCCTTTGGGCCTCGGCCACCACCACTCCCACAATGCACTGCACTCCAGCCACACTTGCTCCTTGATGCTCCCCAGACAGGCGGGCCTTTGCATCCCTGTTCCCTCAGGCAGGAACGCCCCTTCTATATCCCCTACTTCATCTCAACAAAAGTTGAGAGATCTTCTCTGCCACTCATTTTAGAATGACCCCTCAACCATTCTGTCTGTGAATCCAGACTAGTCTTCCTTGCAGCACCACCTTATGTTATGTTATAGATACTATGTTTCAAATAATCTGTATTTACTCATTGTTCACTGTCTCCCTTCCTAGAATATAAGCTTCTTCAGGGCAGTATCCTCTGTACTTACGCAGGGCTGGCCAAACAGTGAATGCTTGGTGATACTGGAGGAATGAACCATATGCATTCATTTACAGAACCGAAGGTGGAACTTCACAGCTGGAGGGTGACCACTGTGGCTGACAGTGTAATGTGTTAGTTCATTGAATACTAACAGCACTCCTGGAAGTCTTCCTGGCTGGGGAAACTAAGGCTCAGGGATGTTAAGTGACTTGCCCAAGTCCATGCAGGACTCCTACTCTGCTTTATTAGGCTGGGAGGGCCCAAGCTCTTTTGAACACATCAAGCTGCTTTCCAAAGCTGCTCTTTTCTTCAAAGGAACTTATGAGGTACCACACTGCCTGGGGACCAAAGGTGCAACTTCTCAGGGTGATACTCCATGAAATACTCTGGCATCTGGCCCTAGCATACCCTCCGAGCACCATATCAGCAAATGCTAACCCCTCCTGAAAGCCTCCACTGACCTGGTCAAATTACATAATTCACTGTGCCCAGCACATCGACACTAGAATGCCATACCTATCGTGTTAGCGGTGTATGTGCCTTCTCCCATGCTGGACTGCCAATGCAGTGAGGGTGGGCACATGCCGTATCTGTGTATCCCCAGGCCCAGTAACCACAGACCACAGCCCTCAGAGCCATCTACTGAACAATGGTATTTGAGCTGCTCTCACCAGACTTAGGTTGGTGGACAGGTCAGTGAGCCACCCACAAAGAACAAGGATCCTGTGAACAAGGATGTCATGGTCACCATGAGGGTGGGGGTCACCTTGCGTGGACATCCTTGCCATCCCCTTGTCCTTCATCAAGATGCTATGTGCTTCAAGCAAACTATCCTACCTTTAAAAGATTCCACCACTACCCAGGAATACATTTGGCAGCTGGTAAAGCCCCTGTCTAACCTGAGCCCCTTGGGGTCCATCACATCTAGAAGGGAGGGAAGCTTGCAGCCACTCTCCTCAGCAAGCCTTGTAGGCCTACAGCAGTCACCACTTACAGCATTTGTCACAGTCCAGCCAGTATTTCTGGAATGTTCACTACAATGGGGGCATTTACATAGGGGTCCTGCCCTCTGGCAGCTACAAAGCAGAGGGCCAGGCCTACCTAACTCAATGACAAGGCTAACCAGCTAAGCAATAGTAAAATAAAGGGGCAGCCAAACGTTTGGGGAGTGTGGGGAGGGAGAGAAGAGTATCCCACTGGGGAGACCTGGAAATTGCTGTCTTAGAAGAGCAATTCAAGAGTCTACACAAAGCAGCAGTGAAGTTCACCCCTTACCCTCAAATTCCAATACTTCAAGAACCTCAAGGACAGAGGACCGATTTCTGCAGCATCACTGTATGGCCAAGGCAGAGCACTGGACCTGGCCACAAATGCTTTACTCATTATTTTACAAATATTTATTGAATGTCCGGCACATAGTAGTGGTAGGTGCTGGTGACACTATTCACTGTAGATCACGAGTCCCTAGCTTCACAGAGTTCACTTTCAAAGCAGGGGGCAGACAAGTCCACAGGCAAGAATAACAGCCAGCCACATCTAGGGAGGACCCAGGGGACCTACCTAGCAGATCAGAATAGGCCCATGGTGCCAACACGCACGTGCACCCATGTGCACATGTCAGGAGGATGGAAGGGCTGGATGACAACAGCGACAAACCCACAAGGGTCCAGGCTAGGGGTAGGTGTGAGTCTCGGAACAATCTTCCCACTGGCTGCTCTCACCTTATGGATAAAGAAACTGGGGCTGAAGGAGGCACAGAGAGCGAGCCAGACCGTAACTCAGGCTGCCACGTCTCCAGTCATTCCCTCTGTATAGCCTAGAGGTTAAGAGGGGTTCTGAAATAAGACTGCTTGAAATTAATCCTGCCTCTGCCACTTAACCAGCTGTGTGGCTTTAGGAAAATGTCCACGTCTCTGTGTCTGAATTTCCTTATTTGTAAAACACGAATAGTTACAGTACCTATCAGGGAGCTGTTTTGAAAATTAAGCTTGCCAATGTAAAGCAACTGGCCCGAGCGTAAGTGCCCGCTGCTGCCGCTTGTCACTATCGCACGACCGCTCAGTGCCGGGGGTGAGCGCACCACCGGGCTCCCCTCGCCCCTTCCGGCTCCGGGAGGCTCCCACCCTCCACGCGCCCTAGACGCTCCGGGACGCTGGGACCACGACGCCGAGCCCCCGACGGCCGGGCTCAGAGCGCACGCGCGGGCCTCGCGGGGCCGCATGCGCCCCCAGCCTCCGAAATGAGAGGGGCTGGCCTGGGAGAGGGGAGGGCGGCGGCCACACCCCGCGAGGGAGAGGAAGGCAGCCCAGAGGCGGAGATGGAGCTGCGGCTGCACCCGACAGGCCCCCCTGGGCTCCCAACCCCTAGCCCAGAATGCGGGTCTGTTCCTCACACTCTGCAGCAGGCTCCTCCTCTGCGCCGCCATCTTGGAAGGACCCCCGCGGGCGCGCCCGCCTCCCGCCAGAGCAGGCGAGAAGGGCGGCTAGAGCGGCCTGAAGCCGGCGAGCAGTACGGCGCTGCCAGGGAGCATGCGCCCAGCGCCACCACATGGCTAAAGTGGGGACTGTAGTGGAGCGTGTGCGCAGGCGCGTTCCTCCACCTTTGCGCTGGTGGAAGATTAAGGGAAGGCTTCTTTGAGTGATTGCCCTTCGCGGGTCATTATTTGCGCACTTACTCCAGAATGTCTTTTAGGTGGGGCTCGTCAGGCCCTGTGTTTTGGGTTCTTTATGAACACTGAGGCCGGCGGGTGAGGTGGGGGAAGGGGAGGGCGAATTGCTCATTTACTCAACAAGTACTGGTTGGGTGACCGTGCCTGGCCTATAGGAGTGAGGCCGCAAGCAAGACAGGCGCTCAAAAAGGGAACATGTTAATAGGAGAGGGAAACATTTACAAACATAAGTCATCTCAAGTGTTGCTAAATGCCAGGCAGAGAAGTTGATGTATGTGATGGGGCATGGAAGTGTGGGTTAACTGGCAACAGGGGCAGAAAGGTCAGGCAGGAGTTGGGGGCGTTGAGGGGGAGGGGAGGTGGCATGAGGAAAGGGAGCACGTGGGCTCAAGAAACATGCGTGTCACAGAAGGCCTCTGCGCCCGGGACAGAGATGGAGGGGGACAGAGAGAAGAGCACTGTGGGGCCTGCTCTGACCTTGCGGGCCCCAGGCAGGAGTTAGACTATTCATCTGGAGAACAAAGGGAAGTTGTTGACTTCTGAGCAAGCCATTGGCATGATCCCATTGGTAGAAAGATCCCTTTGACTGTAGTGCACAAAACATTATTTAGGGGGATTGGAGTGGAGACAGGAAGACCAATTAGGGGACTTTTGTACTAGTTCTAGGCAAGAGATGATAGTGGTTTGAGTGGGCTGGTGGCACTGGGTGGGTTTTATTTAGGAAATGAAATTGTCAGAGCTTGATTATGGATTGGTTGTAGGTGGTGATGGGAAGAGATCCCCCCTGATTTCTGGCAAGAACAGCTAGGTTCATGGGGAGGGAGAAGGGAATGAGTTCATTTCGGACATGTTCAATCTGAGGTGCTTTTGAGACACAAGAAAGGAAGTCAGACCAGTCCTTAGAGAGGATTAGAGGTCAAAGCAGGGGCTGAGCCGGAAAAGACAACAGGGAATGAGCAGCTGGAGAGGCTGGAAAGAGAGAGAGAAGGGAACATGGATTGAGGGAGGGTTGGAAGAAACTTGAACCTGTTTAAATGCTGAAGGAAAGACTTACTAGGGAAGAGCTGATGATCCAGAAGAGGGAAGAGGAGGCAGCCAAGGACTGGGGTGGTGACTCACCACCTTGCTGTCCTACCAGCAGTGCTCCACGTGGCCCAAGATGACTGCTTGAACTCCAGCTACTTTGTCTGAGTTCAGCCAGCAGGAAAGGAAGAGGAAGGTAGGAAGACAGCTGTCTCATCCTCTTTTTCTTAATTAACATACATTTACTTGCAAGCAATCTCCCTTCCCTTGTGAGGAGACCTCCAGAGGTGCCTATGACTTGTCCTTACATCCCATTGGCTGTAACCTAGCCCCAGGGCCACATATCGCGGAAGGGAGGTCAGGAAATGTTGGCTTTGGACTGAGCAACAGTGTGCCCCACTACAAACAGTTTCTGTTGCTAAAGAAACATCAGAAAATAGATACTGGAAGGCTATGAACAGTCTCTGACATGAACAGGGGTGGGAGGGGCCAAGTGGTTTGTTGAGAAAAAGTCTGGAAAGATTCAGGATTTGGTGCTCAACCCACTCCAGTCTAATTCCTTCCCCATATTCTGTCACCTGTGTGACTTTGAACAAGTGTCATCCCCTCCCTGAGCCTCAGTATCCTCTCTGTAAAATGGGAGTGACGGTCTTCCTGGCCGATGACTGCAAGGATTAAATAAGGTACCATGGAAAGACTAACCAGTGGTGGGTTGGTGTTTGTTACATTCGGATTACAATTTAATTTTTCTAAGTTAATAAACATATATTGAACACCTACTGTATGCCAAGGCATTTGCTGGATGCTTTTTCATCATAATTATTTCTCACTCCAACCTGGTGAGGCAGGTATTGTAATCATCCTTATCTTACAAAACAAGAAATGACTGCTCAGTGAGCCACCCAACAAATAGATGCTGGGATTTGAACCCTGGTCTTGTGACTCTGATGTTGTGATATAATAAGAAATATATATATTTGGTCTTCATCCCTGGTTCTTGGCACAGAACTTAAAAAACCTCGAGTGATAGAGGTTGTAGAATATTTTGTTACAATATTTGGTCTTTATCCTAGCTTCTCAAAGGTTTTGGAATTTCCTGAGCGATAGAGGTGCTAAGGAGCCTCTTTAGTTATTCATAGCAAGCCCCTTCAACCATCCTGGGGTTCATGTTAATGAGATAACTGGTGGTTGATAGGTAGACCCGAGATAACTTTACTTTGGGGGCTGGTTGCGAGAGGAAACAATCACATTTTTAGAGGGTTAAAACTTTCAGCACTCCTTTCTGGGAGGCAGGAAGATGGGGACTGGGGATTGAGTTAAGCATCAGGGGCCAATAATTTAATCAGTTATACCTCCATAATGAAACTTCCAGAAAAACCTGGGTTGGTGAACACACCCACATGCTGAGCGGGAGATGCACCCCCAACTCCATGGGGCCAGAAGCTGCTGTGGTCTGTGGGCCCCTCCAGATCTCACCCTATGTACCTCTTCATCTGGCTGTTAATTTGTATTCTTTATAATATCCTTTATAATAAACCAGCAATAGTGAGGGAAATTTGTGAGCCATTATAGCAAATTATGGAACTGAGGAGGGGGTTGTGGAAAACTGAGGAGCCAAATAGGACAGAAGTGTGGGTGACCTTGGTGCCATGCAGCTGCGTCTGGGGAGGTCTCTCTCTATGCACCAGGTGAAACCTCAGCCCAGGCAGCGGAGGGAGGGCTCTTGACTAATTGGGAAAGAATTCTCTATCCAGTGGAAACCAGCAAGAAAGGAATTCATTAAAGCAAGAGTAGAAGCAAATGGCGGCAGCCATGCAGGCAGCTGAGAGCAAGGAAGAACAGAGGGAGAGAAGGAAAGTTCATTGAACCGCTCAGCGTAGGGCAAACCCCTTACCAACTGCTAAAGCCAGGGTCACCTGGCATCCAGTGTCCACTTGATCTGCATGCATGGGAAGCCCGCCCATTTGATGTGGAAGTGTTCTGCTGTTGAAGGTACTAACACCCTAGTAGCAGTAACACTCTGAGGCCTTTCCTGGCAGCCCTGGGTGGGAAGCAGACCCTCCAAGGCCCTTCATAGCTTCACCTTGGTGTAATTGCTGGAAATTTCTTAACAACCGTACAGTTTGCTGCCTCCATCTTTGAATGCATTGTCCCCACACTTGACTACCCGGTGAACTGCTGCTCCATCTTGAAGGCTCTTAGCAAGTGAAAGCCCTTCCCAGAAATTGTTCTTGACTCCCCACCCTAGGCATTATTCTCTCAGTCAATTTTGATCATTTACCATCATAGTTATTGTTTGCAGTGACCTTCCTGAGGTTATGAACTGTGACAGTTTAGTTCAAGGTCTCTTCCCTGGCCCCAGGGAGGCTACTCAGCAAATGTGTGTGGCATCAAATTGGTTGAAGAGTCAGGTGGAGATGAATGGGTACATTGGCAGATGAGGGAGCTGGAGGACAGGCAGTCCCAAGCCCCCCAGGTGACTGGGAGGGGAGCTGACCTCCATTCCCCCCACCCCACCTCTTTCCACACCTGACCACCTAAACACTGCACTGGGGTGGGTCCTTCCAAAATTCCTCAGGTCTGACTTTCCAAAGAGCATGAAGACCCCGGCTCAGTGGCACATGGGATAACAAGCATTAAGTTAGTGCCTCCTGTTTGCAGGCATTGGGCTCCCAGGGGGTGGGGGTGGATACAGGGAAGTCTGATGTAGACAGGTGTCTTTCTTCTCTGGAGACAGCATACCTGGGGACCAGGCTGTGAAGCACAGCCTGTTGTTCCCAGGACAACACTATGGGTCACACTGGGGTTTGCAGTCAGTCCAAGACATGCTTCTGCCAGAGGAACAAAGATACCACAACTACTGATCTTGATAACCTTTTAAACAGCCAGTGGGAACTCTGTGCCCTATCACGGGCCCCAGATGGGTGGGCCGCCTAGATAGTCCCAACGCCTTGTGAAGTGCACACACGGCTGGGAACACAGATAACACTGCCACAGCACCATGACCTTCCCAAACTCCAGACACCAGAAGAATGAACGAATGTGCAACCAGGGCCACCTTCTGAGAACAGAGAGGGCTCTGCAGAGAAGATTAGAACCACGCTGGCCATGAGCTGACACAGGCTTTCTGCCACAGCCAGCCCCACAGAGCCACAAGATCCCTTCAGTCCTGTGTTTGGCTTCACAAACAGCTGCTGCAGTAAATCTGGTCTGCAGATAACAGCTTGGAAAGATGGGGACACTGAAGAATATTCTGAAGAGAAGAACATGTCTGCCCAGCAACCCCCCATCCTCAGCTTCACCTTCCCCTCGGCTTTCTCTATTCTGGCTAGGAACCCGGGCAGTTGTTTTGGCCTGGGTGCCAAATCAGAGCACGGAGACCACCTTGGACCAAGCAGTTTACCTTTCTGGATTTTTCCTGGTCCCAAGCGTTTTGCCACTTGGCTGTGTGGTCTTGGTATTGATCATCTTCGTGGATGCATCAAAGTCCTTTGACTGGATACACCGTTATTGTCAGATATTAGCTAATCAGCTTGCTTCCAATTGGGGGCTATTATTAACAGCTCTGCAACAGAGGGTTTAAAAACTATTTATTGAATTTCTTAGAGAAACACAACAAAACATATAGGAGGGGAAATGATTTGCTTTGTAATACTCTAGCAAAGGGAAAAAAAAAGAGATGGACCCAAGGAACAAAATCTCTGATTGGGGGTGATGTGGGTGGGGCTTCAGGGTGCTGTTCTTGCCCTCTTTTGTATATGTTTGACATTTTTCATAATAAAAAGTTCAACATGGATATGGTAAGACAGTCTCTGTCCTCAGGGACCTGACAGTCTGGTGGGAAGCACATAAGGAACTGGGCCCTGGCAGAGCAGTAGGACAAGTACCAGGACAGAGCTAGGGGACCAGAGGAGAGCCGCCTACCTCTGGCTTAGGGAATCAGAGGAGGCTACCCAGAGGAAATGCCAGCTGAGACCGGAGGGATGCCGAGGAGGTGGTCGCATGACACCTCAGGGATGTGTGCCCCAGCAGAGGTCATCAGCAGGAGCAAAGAGCTGGTAGGGAGAGCGAGTCAGCCGATGAAGCCCCAAGCGATGGTCTGTCTGGCTTGAGTGCTGGTGAGGTTGAGCCAAAGCCGGAGCAGAGGGCAGGAGCCAGTAGGGGTCTGGGTGACTTCCGCGTGCTGGGCAGCTGGAGATGGACGAGGTCAGTGGGGCATTTGAGGGTCACTCCAGTCTCTGTGACCCCTGGTGCAGGATGGATTGTGGGTGGTGGAGAAAGACTGGGCCTCCACACATTTGCAGCTTTTTGCTTCTCCTGAATTACTCCTTTAAGATCATTTCCAGAATAACCATTCTTATGTTTACTTCAGTTTCTCTCTTCAGAGAGGCTGTGACCTCTTTGAAAGCTGGGACTAGGTTTTACTCAACTCTGCAAGTGCAGCGTTTAGCACACAGCAGGCACTAAATAAATGCTTTGTGAATGAGTGACATTTTACTGAGCATTTATTAAGTGCCAGGCACTCTTCCCAGTGCTTTACACATACTACATTGTAAGTGGCGTTTTCATAACCATCCTTATGGACTGTGTTACTGTTAGCCCTGGATTAGTTCAGGTCCTCCAAGGAGCAGACAGCAAGACAGGATTTTGGGGGGATACACCTGTGAAAGGAAGAGGGGGAGCTAGAGAAGCAGGAGTGCTGTCAGACAAGCAAACAGGTGTGACTCCCAAGTGAGAGACAGGGGCCAGGAGGACCCGGTGGGAAGAGTCTCACACGGCAGGTAGTACAGTCCCAGGAAAGTGTCAGCCATGCCGACTAGAAAGTCCTCCAGCCGAGGTCATGGTTAAAGGAGCCTGTGTCTCCCCTTTACTCAGTCACTGGCTGGGAGCATCTTGTTCCTGCAGCTTTGGCAGGAACATGAGGAAAGATCCAGAAGGGCAGCAGCTGGGAAGTCTGTCAATGACATGCACATTCCCCATCTTACAGTTGTAAAAACTGAGGCCCAGAGAGGTAGTCACTTGCCCAGGGTCACACAGTTAGGAAGAAGTTGAGCCCTTTGCTTCAGAGGCCAACTTTGTGGCCCGCATTCCTTAATAGTGTTGTTATGGGTTGGACTGTGTCCCCCAAATTCACATGTGAAAGTCCTAACCCCCCAGGGTCTCAGAACTTGACTTCATTTGGAAACAGGTTGCTGCGGATGTAATTAGTTAAAATGAGATCATACTGAAGTGCGGCAGACCCCTGATCCAATATGACAGGGGTCCTTGATGATAAAAGGGATATTTGAAACAGAGACACAGGGAAACCACCGTGGAAACACAAACTCGGAGAGGAGGGATGTGCCTACAAAGATTGTATAACCAAAGATTGCCAGCAAACCGCCAGAAGCTGGGAGAGAGGCATGAACAGATCCTTTCTCCCACCCTCCAAAGAACCAACCCTACTGACAGCTTGACCTTGGACATCTGGTCTCCAGAAGTGAGAAACATCACATTTTTATTGCTTAAGCACCCAACTGTGGCACTTTGTTACAGCAGCCCTAGCAAACTCATGCAGGTGTGAACATCTTTAGTGGCAGCAAAACATGTAGATGCCTGAGGTCTTAGGCAAAGAAGCAGCTTCGGGCTGCACAGGAGAAACACTGAACAGCTTTGCTCTGGTCCTACTTCCCCCCCTTTGCTAGCTTTGTGAATTCCTGGCAAGCTGAGCCATCATGCCTGTTTCACTGCATGCAAATGCATGCAAAGACGTCTGAACTGTAAAAGGCAAGGTGTTGCTATTGTTATTATAAACAGGACACTGAAACCTGGGAAGTTGGAGTGACCAGTCAGAAAATGGCACAGCTGTGATTTGAACCCAGGCTTCTCAGAGCCCCAGTTAGACCTTGACATCCCCTCGTCCCTGCCAGCCTCCTGGAAATGGCCAAGCATGATGAGAAGGAGCCAATTCCAGCAGGAACTTGCCCCAGCCTTCACCCAACAGTGTGAAGAAGGATGGGATCTTTCCAGGCTTGGTTCCAGCTCCTGACCTTGGTCAGCTGTGCTCCTGGCCAATGCAATGTCCTGTGAAAGTCCATTCTAGCTTATCTCCTGTGGGTTGGTCCTCTGGAGCATATCCCCTGGCCAGCTATCCACAGGCACAGTTGTGGCCACCCTCCATACCTGGCCCTTGGCTCTGTCTATGAAAGCCCCCGGCTTCCAAATAGTCCAAAGGAAGCAGGTCCTTCCCAAGGCTGCCCGTCTGCCAGGCAGGCTGTCGCCCCACCTGGCAGCTCCTGGAGGAGCCTCTCCTTCCGGGCACTGCAGACCCCTCCCCCAGCACCCCTGTCTCCCACTGCCCACCCTAGCATTCCATTCAGGAGCCAAAGGAAGGGGAGCTCCCTGGAAGACACGAAGAGCTGACGAGGAGGAAGGCAGGGGGTGTCTTTCCTGAGCATCCAAAGGGCTGCGGGAAAAGAAAGACCACGGAGCTCGGGTCTCTACGGGAGCACGCTGGCTGTGTGACACGCCATTCAGCCGTTCAGTGAACGGTATTAACCTGGCGCCTTCTGTGCATCAGACCGTTACAGAGGCCAGCGCATACAATGTGATCAAGTTTACGGACTCTGGACACAGACCTGGTTCAAGTCCCGGCTCAGCTACTTCCTGTGGCCTTGATGAATTGCTTACCCTGAGCTTCCTTTGCCTCTCAGTTAAATGGAGGTAATTTTACCATCCTTTTCAGATTGCTGGGAAGATAAAGGAGACAGAGGTAAAGGGTTTAGCATACCCCTGGCACCAGTAAGTACTCCACAAATGGCCTTATTGCTGCATTAGAAGGTGTCGCAGGTTGAGAGTCCCTGCCTTTAAGAAGTAAATGACCTTAAGAAGCAAATGCCCTTAAGAAGAAATGTAAGTGTGAATTGGTGATTAATGAAAACACCATGGGTTCAGCATTGAAGGACAGAACTCCTAGATGGGGTGGGGGTAGGTAGAGTAAAGAGAATAGAGATGCAGAAATCCAAGAAGGCTTCCTGGAGGAGGCAATGACCTTGGGCAATTTACTACCTAAGCATCCAATCAGTTGTTTGTTTTCTTTAATAAGTAACTCTTAGACAAAACTATAGTGACCAAATCAGATCAGTGGTTAGAGGCCTAGGGGGTTGGAGAGGTAAAGGGACCCAAGGAAACTTTCTTTTTTTGGTGCTGGGAATATTCTATGGCTTGATGATGGTGGTGGTTACACAACTGTGTCTGTTTGTCAAAACTCGTCAAATTGTACACTTGACAGTGGTAAATTTTATCGCACCTAAGTTATACTTCAAGATAACAGATTTAAAAATAAAAAAGAACTTTTAATGTGGTTTATGTCTTATGTCTTTTAAGATAATACATGTTCAATACAGAAAATGAAAAGACAAATAAGACAAATTAAATCACCTGTATCTCACCACCGCCTAAGATGTACTGTTAATAATTTGGCAAATATCCTTTCAGACTTACTATATATACCAATACATGTATATTTCTTGCTTTTCTTCTGTAAAAATTGGGTGTCACTGTGTATATTATTTTATGACCTGTTTTTTTCCAATGAATATTAAAATTGGGATGTTTTATTTCCCTATTCTTCTATAATAAAGTTTTTGTTTCCCTGTGGTATCCCATTGTAAAGAAATAACCAGGTATAATCAGCCTCCCCTGGGTGAGGCCTTCTGTTGTTCCCTGTTTCTCAGGATCACACTCAGAGTTGCATTGTATATCCTGTAGACTGGGATTCTTAACCTTCTCTGTGCAAGAACCTCTCTGACCTGGAGAAGCCTCCTCTCAAAATAATATTTTTAAATGCATAAAATAATATGCCAGAGTTTACAAAGAAAAACAATTATATTGAAACACATTTATCAAAGTATATTTTTTAACTGGGCTACAGTTGTCCAAAGAAGGCGTGAGATGTGGAGCAGAGCTGTGCCAGCAGACCTGGAAGCCTGCAGCGAGAAGTGGAGCAGACCCTTCTGTGCAGCCTGGAGCTTCCAGCCCCACCCAGCCACAGTCCACTGATCCCCACAGCACCCACAGATGTGTGATCTTTATCGTAAGCCGCTGAGTTTTGGGATGGAATATGTGTTACACAGCAAGGCTGTCTGATATAATGGGGAGAGTAGCTTACCTACAGACAGCATTGCCTGAGCTTACAGTCTGACCCAGAGCAGAGATGGCAAATAAACATGTGAAAGTTGCTCCACATCCTATGTCATTAGGGAATTGCTAATTAAACAATAAGGAGACCCGGCTATATACATGTTAGAGTGGCTAAAATCTAAAATGCTGACACCACTAAATGCTAGTGAGAATGCAGGGCAGCAGAAATTTTCCTCCACTGCTGGAATGCAAGATGGCACACTTTGGAAGACAGTTTGGCAGTTTCTTACAAAGCTAAACAGAGTCTTACAGGGTGGTCCAGCAATTGCACACCTTTGTATTTATCCAAATGAGTTGAAAATTACATCCACACAAAAACCTCCACTTTCGGATATAGATGTTTATTATAATTATTATATAGGTGCTTTATTTATAATTGAAGCAACTAAGATGTCCTTCAGTAGGTGAAGGGATAAACAACTGTGGTGTATAAAGTAACTCCAAAGAGTGGAATATTATCAAAGATAAAAAGAGATGAGCTATCAAGCTATGAAAAGACATGGAGGAAGACGACCCCCACTGGGTCAGCCCACACCCAACTCTTGGGCATGAGCTCTTATCTTGCTCTGAAATCTCATTTTCCAATAAACTCTGAATACTCAATGGCACAAAATAAGACATGGAGGAAACTCAAGTGTGTATAGCTAAGTAAAGAAGCAAATCTGAAATGCCTACATGCCTTTTGATTCCAACTACAATGCATTCTGGAAAAAGCAAAACTTGATATCAGTGGTTCCGAGGGTTTGGGAAGAGAGAGGGAGGGATGAATAAGTGGAGCACATGGGGTTTTTAGGGCAACGTAAAAGTAAATACTCTGCATGATATTGTAATGGTGGATACATGACATTATGCATCTGCCAAAACCCGCAGAATGTACAACATAAAGAGTGAATCCTGACTTAAAGTATGGACTTTAGTCAATAATGTTTTGTAATTGGCTTATCAGTGGTAACAAATGTACCACATCAAAGCAAGATGTCAATAACAGGGTAAACTCTGTGGGCAGGAAGTATATGGGAATCCTGTATTTCTTGCCCAATTTTTATATAAACCTAAAACTGCTCTAAAAAATAAAGCTTGTTATGAAATGCAAAGAAATTGGGCTTTAATTATAAATGTGCTTTTTACTAATGCACCTAGTAGCAGGATCTCATAGTGGGTTTAATAATGACAGAACTTTGAAATGTGGATGAGTGTTCAAGAGGCCTGCAGCAACTGATTTCTACTGGGGGAAAGCCCCAGGTGTTGCGAAGTCTGCTGTGGCTTGCTTGCCTACATGCCTAAGTGAAGGAAGAGCTAAATCCCATCCAGAGGGCTCTGAAAACAAAGATTTGGTTGTTTCTGTCCCCCATCCAGGTAACATACAGTGACCTTTTTCTGACCATAGGAGACACTCCTGGAAACGGTTTTGTTGGGTACAGAGTATGCACATTTTGGGGGTGTTGCTAGTGGTGGGAAAGTTGTCTTTCAATTGGCAATCACCACTTACAGTCATGCAGCATATAAAAGAGCCTGTTCTCCTGCCTCTAACCTGCAGCCAGGGGTCCTCAAATTCTCCATCCCCGGGACACTCTGCTCCTCAACATTCAAATGAAAACAGCCTGAGTGCCAGCCCATGACACCAGGCCATCACCGGTTTGCCTCCGCGGATGAGGCAATGCTTCCTGTTGCCTGCTCTGACCTGGCTATTGCTTGTCACCTCGGCCACCTTCCTTCCTCTGGACCACTGCCCTACTCCCCAGAACTGGGTCACCTCCTGCCATCTGGTGACATCTCTAGGCTTCAGCTCCCGGGATGGCTTCTCTGGGCTCAGTGCCCTCCCTCATTTCCCTAAAACAGCTACCACCAGGCTGACAAAACCTTACTGCAGGTTTGGGGAGAACAGAAGGCAGATCTCACCTGGAGGTTGGGGCTGCCAAAGTCTAGTCTGGGATTCTCCACTGGGGCCACGCTGTTTGCCTCTCTTCTCAGTCTCGGTGACCACAGTTCAGGGAAAGTGCAGGGGTGGCTGGCCTCCCGATAGTGTGAATGGCCTTGACTGAGCTCCTATTGCCCAGAGTGCAGACCTCCACAGCCCCCAACCCGAGGGGGAGGAGAAATCCAGGCCTCTTGTTCAAAGCCTGCTTCAGCTGCTGCTCCTGCAGCATGGACAGTGGGCATATTTATTCTCTTCACTGCATCACGGGGCCCGGGCAGGCTAGACCATCACAATGAATGGCTGCACATCCCAAGATCAGGCTGCTACCACCACCTGCAGTCCCACAGCCCAGGCCAGTGTTTGTTAAACCTGGGCAGCCTCCCTCGATTGGTTTGGGAAAGGGCAGGCCTGCCTCCCTCATCCAGCCTGTTCTCAGATGATGGGATGAAAACACACACTCGTGTACCTGCACACGTGTGTCATTTTCCTGCATAGAGCTGGCTGCAAAATCCAGGTTAGAAAAAAAGGGTTCTTTAACTAGCAGATCCAATTTGCATAACTAAATAGAATGCCTCACATAGTTATCGGAAGTAGCTGGCTTCCGGATTCCCCAAGAGCAGGAGGCTCTTACTTCACAGCTGTCCCATGGAGGGAGTCTTAACAGAACAATCCAGAACAAGAGGAAAATTGTTTTGCCGATGGATTCTCTGTCCTGCCTTGGAATGCAAAATCTATTTATAAACCTCCAAAACGCAGTGTCTAGCATCAGCAGTTTGAAGATGTGTTCTCCCATGGCACCCCATGAGGCAATCATTTTATTAAAGCAAATGTTTGATAATTTGGTGGATTAAAAATGGTGCCTCAATTTGATTTAATTTGTATTTTTCTATGGTTATTAGGAAATTAAACATTTTTGGAGCCCTGTATTGGCCCACTTACATTTCTTCCTATGTAAATTGTCTGTTTAGTTCATGAACCCATATTTCTATCTGCTAACATGTTGGAAATACTTTTCCAAGTTTTCTACTTTCATTTTAAATTTATGTATTTTTGACATAGTAAACATTTACATGTGTACATAGCCAGATCTCTCAGTATTTTCCTTTATGGCCTCTGCCTTCTGTGTTATGCTAAGAAAGACCTTCCTAACCTCAAATTGACATAAGTATTCACTTAAGTAATTGTGTTTATTCCATCTAGGGTTTTAATGCAGTGTAAGGGGTCCAACTTGATGATTTTCATATACATAGCCAATTTTTTATTACTGGATGATCTCTTCCTTCTCTCGCTGTTTTGAAATGCTGCCTTTATTCGTTTTTTAACCCTTATGCGTCAGTCCCTTTGTTTTTAAAGTCCCTACCTCCTAGGGATGTTACGGTGATTAAATAAGGTACCGTCTTCAAAGCCTTTAGCACAGGAGCATAGAACCTGCTCCAAACATGTTGGTTCTCTAGTTCTCTTCTCTTCTCCTCTTTTCCAGGCCCACTTCCCCCTCCTCATGCCATGTGCTTCTACTGTTGACCTTAGGATTCTGGGACTAGTTCCAGACACACAGAAGGTGCTGACGAAGGCCTCACCACTTGGCCTCCAAACTGCTTTTGGCCTGTTAGCACCTCAGCCAAGGTGACCTTGCTCAGGAGGGCTGGATGGGCATGTTCCCACTAGAAGATGGTCATTACACAGCACTGGGGGAGTCAGGAGGACGTCACAGGGAGGTGACCCCAGAGCTGGGTTTAGGAGGGAAGAGGAATCGGGCAGAGAAGGGAGAAAGAGCACCCAAGCCAAGGGAACAGCATAGCAAAGTGTGTGTGTGCTGCTGGGTGTTGAGCAGTGGTAGAAACCGAGTGTGGCAGGAGCTAGAGACAAGTCAGGGAGGATGTGGGTGCCTGGGAAAATTCATTTAAGTGGGAGAGTCACATGATCATACTTATGTTTTAGGAAGATCACACAGGGCCAGAAGGCCAGGAGACCAGATTTAGGAGGCTGCTGAGATAACTGCGGTAGTCAGATGGGGTGGTGGCCTGGACTAGGGGGTGTAAAATAGAGAGACTGGCAGTGGATCAGAAGCTCAAGAAAGGGGAGTTGGGATGACCCCCAGGTTGCAGGCTCAGGCAGCCACTTCCACAGCTGCTCCCGTCCGAGCCGCTCTCCTCGTGCTCCTGGACCACTACAGGAGCTGCCCCATGGCCTGCGGGCTTTTTACTGAGACAGGAATGCTAGAGGAGGAGCAGCCTTCAGCCTGGGAGGACCAGGGGATTGATGGAGAGGAGTAGGGGCGGAAAGGACACTGGAAAATTCAAAAAGTGCAAAACTCAGTGTATTTATCTGTAAAGCGGGGATCATAATAGTGCTCACTTTGTATGGTTATTGTAAGGATTAAAGTCAATGTAAAGAAAGCGCTTAGAACAGCATCTGGCACATTCTAAGCACTGTAGAGTGGGAGCAGCTACTACGATGATGGTTGTTACCACAGCTACTGTTGTCAAGAACAGAGGCCGGGTGGAAGCAGGCATGCCACTGGGCAGCTCCTGAAGTGGTCCTGGAGCGTGAGTAGGTGGCTTGGACTAGAGTGGCCGTGGTAGAAGTGAAGAAGGGTGGTCAGAATTAGGAATGGCCAACAGCATTTGCCAGTGGATCACATGTGAAATATGAGGGAAGGGAGGGCCGATTTTGCCCTGAGCACATGGCAGATGAGGTTGCCATTGACCAAGATGGGGAGAAACATCGGGAGTTTGGTTTTGCGCCTGTTAAGCGGGCGACGTGGACTAGCTACCTCGGTGGAGGGCAGTCGGATACGTAAGTGACTCGTGGGTGTGGACATGGGAGTGGTCAGTGCACAGCAGTCTGTAAAGCTGGGAGGCCAGCAGGGCTCCCTGAGGAAGCGGGTGTGGAGGGAGAAGAGGGCCCAGGATGGGCTGGAGAGTTTGCCGCGCTGACAGCGAGGGCCTGACCCATGCCACCGACCTGCTGATAAAACTCTTAAGCCTGCCGCCTTTTGAAAAAGCTTGAGGAGAAGGCTTTTGGTTTGTCACATCTCTCAAATGTTTGAAGTAGCATTTCTAGGACACATCATTGGGGCAGGCCTGGCAAGGAGCCAGAGATAGGTAAGCACAGAGGAGAACGGCTGGGTACCCAAAGCTGAAGTTTCTGCTGATGCAGAAACACTCTGAGCTGGCAGAATTTCTGCATAAAACAGGCTTTTGGGATACGTGAATTATTAAGGTAGCTATATGCCCTGTAAAAACAAGGTAACAAACATGTTCACCATGTAAGAACTTGTTCACCATGTAAGAACTTGTTTGTTATGCTTCAGAAGATTGGAGACTGTTGAGAATTAGGCTTGGGGTTGATTAATGATTGTGCATTGAGTGCCCTATACAGAATTTTATTGTTGTTAACCATTTGATCAATAAATATGAGAGATGCCCTCTCAAAAAAATAATAAATAAATAAAATAAAATAAAGAAAAACAAGTTAACAAAGGGCAGTGAGGTGGTTTTGGGGGTGGACGTGTGTCGGTGCTTCAAGCTCTGCTCGGTGTGACCCTGGCTATGCGATCTTTACAGCCCAGCGCCTCATCCGTAGAATGGGATCAGCTTAGCGATCTCTCGTAGGCATTGAAAGACAGGAAATAGGTGATTGCATAGCTCTGGCCCTAAAAGAAACACACCGTTGTTTTCTCTACAATTACTAGCACTAACACCAAATGTGAGGGGTTTTCCCCCACACTGGCCAATTCTCTGACACCAGCAGGGTTCAGTTCTGAACCTGTCTGCCTGGAGTTGGTGACAGATCCCACAGATTAAAAACTCAGTCCCGGGGAAACTGCCGCCACTTCGGATGCTGACCACAAGTCCAGCCTGCCGTACTTCGGACCTACCAGCTATAAATCAGGGTTCCCAGGACGTCTTCCTCTAGTTCAATAATTTGTTAGAATGGCTCACAGAACTCAAGGCAGTGCTTTTCTTACTAATACCAGTTTACTATAAAAGGGCCCAGCGTTCAGGGGGCGGGGCTGGACGTTCCCTCCAATCACATAGCTGGTTCACCTGACAACCAACCCCCACCGTTAGGGCTTCCCAAAAGTCACCTCAATACATTCACCCCGAGTGGCTGAAAGGGGCTTGTTTTGAATAACAACAGACGCCCCTCTTGCGCCTGTCATTCAGAAATTCCGAGTGCTCTAGGAGCTCTGTGCCAGGAACTGGACAGGATGAAGACCCGATATATATTTATTATTGTAGCTCAATAGTACAGGTCCCGAGTCAAGTGTGGCTGCCTAACTGACAAGAAGACTATATACATGGGAGAAGAAAAGGATTCAGACTAGAATAAAGAGAAAATGGAGCGGGGCCTGGAATCGGTATTCTGGGCAGGGCTGAACGCATGGGCATGTGACCTGTGCAGTCACGCCGGCCCCCAACTCAGAATGGACCCAGCTCTTGGTTTAATGATCTGCCTTTGCCACCTTGAAATCCTTAATAATTTATTCTTTGAACTTGTGTTTTGGAAAAGAAGTCCAATGGGACAATGAAATATATGTGTGAGCAGAGGATATACACCGGGTGGCGGCGAGCAGGCTCCAGTGGGCAGTGGGCAGCACTGGTACTGAGCAGGTGGCCTGGCCTGGGCACCCACATGGCTGGGCAGTTTAGAACACCATGGGGCAGTGAGGGGGAGGAGAGGCTGAGCTAGGATCTGTGCCCAGATTGGCAGCAGCAGATGGGTAAAGACCAGCAAGGCCACGGTGAGGAAAGGTACTCTGCATGGAAGAGACTGTCCTATAGCATCTCCACAAAAATAGGCGTGTGGCCTAAGTCGGGCAGGAACTGCCAGCACTCACACAATAATCTGTTAGCAGATTATTACAAAACCAAAGCATATACGTGGATGTTGCAATAAAGCATATCAGGGAGTTGTTAGAATTCTTTAGAGTTTAGAATCTCAGTTTTAAAAACTGCTGCAACATTGCAAAGCAAATATTCACAGGCTTAGAAACAGCAATTTAATTTAAAGATCACATTCTGCAGAAAATAATTCTATTTTCATTTGAAGTTTCATTATTGAAGGAAGACGATCTTAAAATTAATTTTTCTTTGTAATGCAAGAGCAATCAAATGTACAAACAGGTTATTCAATTATATAAAATCATGAAGTCAGTTTCAGTTTCTTGTACAACTTATACAGGTTACAGAAGATGTCAGAGGAAACATTAAAATGTCCAAATGTCCCTGTATAACTTAGAAAATTAAATTCAAATGTTTATGAATCGATCTGTATGAAGAATTAAACCTTCTCAAATTTGTTCTACAGGAATCATCAGCTCTAGAAGTATTAAAATTTATATTTTGAAATAATTTAGGAGAGAGTTCTCCGAATGTGACAGCCTAAAAAATATTAACAGCTCCAGTAATAGTTGTATCAGTAGAAAGCTCCTTCTCAAAATTAAAAATTACAAAAAATTATTTATGATCTTGCATTTGCCAGGACTGACTGTTGTAGCTTTCAGTTGTATCAATTGGAATGAAGTTGGCAAAATTATACATTCTGATGACCTCATTAATGAATGAGTTTGCAGAAAAGTGAGCCAGAAAACTAATGATCATATTAATAAGGCATTACTATTTTATATTATATAAAAGTATAACAAAATGTTTTGCAATTTTGTTTAGTGTTACGCATGTGTCACTATTACCCCTATTACATTTTATAAGTAATAAAACATTTTGAAAACATAAAGCTTGTATTTCAGTACCTTTAACTGCACTTTTTTTTCTTTTTACTGCCTTTTGAATAAATGGCCCTGAATTTTCATTTTGAACTGGGCCCTGCAAGCTATTCTGAAAACTAGTCTTTCTTTGAAAGGATGTTCATTCTTCCCCAAATTGTCCTGACTCTGTTAAAACCCCTTCAGGCTTTCACTGACTTCCCTAGTCCAATGAATGGCCATCACATTGTAATGTTTTAAAATCCACATCAGAGCGTGTGCAGCTGCTCGTCTTGGGAGGCTGGCACTCCACTGTGATGTCCTCCTCACCCCTTTCTGGCAGCGATCTTTCTGGACCTGAGACACTCTTCTGAGACACCCCCCTCTCGCCCCTCACCCACCTCAGCTGGGGATTGCGATTTCAGTTTTTGAAGTCCTTTTGATGTCAGGGTTCTTGTTCGTTGAGTTGAATAATGAACTTAGCAAACACTCAAGGTAGGAGAGCCAAAGAGAGGGTTTTATTTAGAGAGAAAGTGAGAGGACAGAGCTCCTGGCTCACACCAGGAGAGGAGAAGAGAGCCGGTAGTTGTGCATTGTCTAGAGGATTTATAGGTGGTTGAGGAATTTTAGGAATGTGATAAAAGGCTTAGGGATGTGGACTTGTTAAGTGGTCTTAGGATATTCATCCTTGATGAGACATTAAGTCTCTTTTATTATCAGTCCTCCAGGAAATTCTGCAAAATTAACAGAAGAAATTTACTGCAGATTCTTTCCCAGAATAGCAACTTCTTGGTCTGGAAGCATATCAAGACTGTCTGCCCTGCCCTCAAGTTGGGCTGAGTTATTGTCTGTTTGCTAAAGAGTTTAAGAACTGTACTTAACTTCCTTGGTTTTAAAAGGCAATCTTATCTTTAAGATGGAATCTTTCTTGTTTTTACTGTTGTTTATGGCTGGGCTTGCTTGCCATATTAATTGCCCAGTTTGCAAATTACTTGATTAGGTCTGAAGGAGGAAAAACAACATTTCGGCCTGGGCCTTTTAGCATGCTAAAGTGAATCTTACATGTGATTACAAATGATTAGCATAATAAAAACACGGGCTATTCTGAGATACTTTATCTGGGGAATATTAACTGATCTCACTGAAGAATGACTCTAGAGCTTAATGTTTAGAACAGAGTTTTGGTGGGGGGTTTCTTTGCATATGGTTACATTGTTCTGACTGAATTACCTACTTTGCTTTTTCCGGAGGCCTTCACTCTACTCTGTCTAAGCCCACGGTCCCTGTCTCACTTTGGCAGAAAATATATTGCCAAGTGCTTCGGTAAACCATGACGATGAGGGCAGAAAGAGCAAATGCAGGTGTGGCTGTTAAGTAATAATAAAAATTAAGTAATAATACTTATAACAGTGTGTGGGTAAAATTGCAGTATTTCCAGAATCTCTCCCCTGGCTTTTGTACATCTCTGTATCAATAGGTGTTTCTAAAGGGTGGAGAGAAGTAGCCATCTCCATATCAATAGTAATTACAAGGGCCAGCCAGGGACCTTGGAGGCTGGGTTGATTTCAGTTTTAAAGGTATTTTGCACCGGGGTTTTTCCCCAGAGTTACACTTGGCAGTAGTTGGCGGGACCTCTGAACCCGAAATCTGTCTACATGGGTGCGACCCTTGGGCAGGCTACCCCTAGAGATGGTGGGGAGATACCTGGACCCCACCCCATAGATAGTGGGGAGGCCCCAGTGGCTGCAGCAGCAGAGGGTGCAGCTTCACCCAGAAGCCCCCTATCTGTGGGGCTTCCAAGTTGGGAGCCCCTAGTGGGGAATTGGTCTAAGGTAAAGCACCTCCTAGAGAGGTGGGGCCTCTCCTAGAACTGGGGAAGGGTGGAGACACCGGAAGCTGCAGAATTAGCCTTTCGTGAGATAGAAGACTGCTTAGAGGCCCTGAATGGAGCTGGCATTATAGGGTTTCTTTTCCTTGAGATAATGGGGAATGTTATCAAGGAGAGAGTTTATCGAAGAGAAAGAGAGGGTTACTGAGGAGAAAGAAAGGGTTATGGAAGAGAGAGATGCCCTTCAGCGGGAAGTGGCAGAACTGGCAGGCAAGTTGTGGGATGCTATGAGGGAGAAAATAAAGTTGTTGAAGACTAAGAAAGTGGTCCTCATAGAGATACTAGCGGGATGGGAAGGGGCAGCAGGGGCATGCAGGCTATGAGAAGCCATGGGAGAGGTGAAGGAAGGGGTGTTGCTTTCAGCTCTGGAAATGGTAGAAGGGATGCCAGAGGAGGAGGTGCCGAGAGCAGGGCCACCACCTCCGGAGGCACCTCTCTTAAGGATGGAACAACAGCAGGTTACACTGGGAGAGATGCAGCCTCCTCCCCTATACCCAGGATGAGCTGGTGGACATGAGCGTCCGGTATAGGCAGAAGCCACTGGAATCTGCCTACATGGCTTTGACATCTCTGGGATATGGGGGTGGAAAACAGTGTTATGTCGGGTCCTGAAATGAGTAGACTGGCTTCCCTGATAACTCACCCTCCCCTCCAGCAGCGGTTGCAAAATGCGGTCACACCTCAGGGAATCACACTTCTGAAGTGGCTGAAAGCTGCCCTCAGGGCAGTTTGGCCTAATCAGGGTGATTTACCATATTTACCCACTAGCTGGAAAACGTATGCAGAGTTCCAACAGGTACTGCGGGAATTGGGCATGAAAAATATCATCTACATATAATATGGACCCCCAAGGCCCTAATAAGGGGGTGTTCACTGTAGGAATGAGAAATCTGGTGCTGCAGACAGCTCCCACATCTCTCTTTGAGCCCCTAGTGACTACTCTTACCCACCACATAGGGCAACCCTTAAGTGAGGCTCCTTGTACTTTAACAGATCTGGGGGAGGTCGAAACAATAGGAGTGTGGAAGGAAGAATGGGCTTCGACTGAAACGAGAGGTGCAAAAGGCCCCGTGAAGGTCTAGAGGACCCAGATGTGGGTTGATTTGATAAAGGCCGGGTAGCGAAAGAAAAACCTGATGGACAGCCTGATAGAATCTTGTTAGAACTGTGGCCCCAATTAAAGCCGGAGCAGCAGTTCCAGCCGCTGAGGTCCAGGACATGGAAACCAAGAGTCAAAGCCCCATGTCCAGCCTGTGTCCCTGCAAAACTTCCTGGGGGACAGTACTCAGGATTCGCCTGGGCTCTCACCCCCATAGGAGGACAATTGGGCATTGTGGTTTGACTGGGGGCGGTCAAGGTCCCCACTCTGGGGGACATGGTGGGGACCAGAGGCCATGTTGAATCAGTATTCATTGGTCCCCTGTGAATGTACATGTCCTGGCACTGGTGGACACAGGAGATGAGTGTTCTCTGATTTATGGCAAACCTGAGCATTTTCCTGGGACCCCTGCTGTGACAGATGGCTATGGGAGGAAGGCAATTAGAGTGAAGAAAGCCCAAATCCCATTGAGGATAGGGCGTTTACCTCCAAAGGAGTGTACTGTGTACATTTCTCCCATTCTTGCCTGTATTTTGGGGGTAGATATCCTGCAGGGCCTGTGGTTACCACTGCAGGTGAGTTCAGACTGAGGGTACATGTGGCAAAGGCAGTTCTGAGGGGACATGCTAAGCACCCATCTGTAGCTCTGCCTGTACCTCAGTGGGTGACAAAAACTAAGCAGTATAAGTTGCCTGCGGGCACAAGGAAATTGGAGAAACTCTACAGGAGTTGGAGAAGGTGGGCATCATAAAGCCCACTCACAGTCCTTTTAATTCCCCAGTGTGGCCAGTGAAAAAGCCAGATGGCTCCTGGCATATGACTGTGGACTACAGGGAATTGAATAAAGTCACATCCCCTTTGCATGCTGCTGTCCCCTCTATAGCAGACATTCTGGACACACTCAGTCATGAACTAGGGACATACCATTATGTTATAGACTTTGCTAATGCTTTCTTCTCTAATGACATAGCACGGGAAAGTCAGAAACAGTTTGCCTTCACATGGAAAGGCCAGCAGTGGACATTCACTGTCCTTCCACAAGGATACCTCCACAGTCCCACCATTTGTCACGGACTTGTAGGCCAGAACTTGGCCACATGGAAGAAACCACAAATGGTGGGGCTGTATCACTACATTGATGATATTAGGCTCACATCTGATTCTCTTGCAGATCTAGAAGGGGCAGTTCCTAGACTACCGCAACATCTACGGGAGAAAGGATGGGCTGTGAACAGCACCAAGGTTCAGGGACCTGGTTTGTCTGTGAAATTCTTGGGGGTTGTCTGGTCAGGTAAAACTAAAGTTATTCCTGAAGCAGCCATAGACAAGATCCAGGTTTTCCCTACCACTGTGGCAGTCTTACAAGAGTTTTGGGGTCTTCTGGGCTACTGAAGAGTGTTTATCCCACACTTGGCACAAATTCTGAAGCCCTTATACTGGTTGGTACAAAAGGGCATCAGGTGGGACTGGGATAAGACATGTGCAGCTGCTTTTACTGCTGCTAAGCCAGCAGTCAAGGCTGTACAGGCCTTGAGTGTAATGGACTCACCAAGGCCCTGTGAGCTAGATGATCGTGTAACCGAGGATGGTTATGGTTGGGGTCTTTGGCAGCAGCTTGAATGGACCTGCCAACCCATTGGATTCTGGTCACAACTATGGAAAGGAGTAGAGGTCCAGTACACCTTGATAGAGAAGCAACTGGCTGCTGTGTACCACTCCTTGCTGACTACGGAGCCCATCACCGGAACAGCTTCGAACAAGGTAATAACCACCTATCCCATTGCGGGGTGGGTGCGAGACTGGAGTCCAAAGGCCATGGAGTGGCGTAACACAGATGCCTACACTGGCCAAGTGGGGCTCATATTTAGAGCAGTGTAGCGCCCTCTCTACTAGCCCCTTAAGTGGAGAACTCCAACGCTTATGGGGGCCTGTGACGTATACCAGTGGAAAGCAGAAAGAACTTGCTTTTCAGCCATTGATAACCAACAGCCCTTATCAGGAGGGAAAAGCCCCTATACCTGAAGATGCTTGGTATACAGACAGCTCCAGTCATGGGTAGCCCCCAAAGTTGAGGGCTGTGGCTTTCCATCCTAAGACTGAGACAATATGGATGGAGGATGAAGAGGGGAAGAGCAGTCAGTGGGCTGAGTTGTGGGCAGTATGGCTTGTGATCACCCAGGAGCCCTGCCCCATAGTTGTCTGCACTGACAGCTGGGCCATCTATCAGGGCCTGACTCTGTGGCTACCAACATGGTATCATGCCAACTGGATGGTTGGTCACCGGCCCCTTTGGGAGCAAGAGTTGTGGCAAAACCTATGGGCCTCTGGTCAGACTAAGAATGTTCTATGTATCATGTGATTTGCCTTTGGCATCCGCAGGGAATGATGAAACCGACACAATGGCCCAGGTGTGCTGGCTAGAAGGAAAGCCTGCCTCTGATGTAGCCCAATGGTTACATCAGTGTTTGTTGTACTCAGGGCAAAAGACAATGTGGGCTGTAGCCTGTTGGTGGGGCTTGCCATCGACCTTTGAAAAAGTCAGCAGAGCCTGGAAGGAGTGCCTTGTGTGCTCTAAGAGGGACTCACACTGAGTCCTGCAGCAACATGGGACTATAGTAAGGGAGCCGATACCCCTTGTCAGGTGGCAGATAGACTACATTGGGCTTCTGCCCATATCAGAAGGATATCAGTGTGCCATGACCTGTGTGGACATGGCTACTGGACTGTTGGTTGCTTTTCCTGCACGTTGTGCAGATCAGCAAACCATCAACAGGGGCCTAGAGCATGTCTTTGCAGCCTATGGACGGCCTCAGGTGATTGAGAGCTATCAAGGCACCCACTTTACTGGACATGCGTTACAAGAATGGGTGCAGCAGGTATGTGGGGGGGACTTGATAATAGAGTCTGGTAATCATAATGTTGTTCAAGTACTTGTACATTAACGATACCAAAAAAAAAAAAAAAAGAATGGGTGCAGCAATTAGGAATGAAGTGGAAGTTTCATGCACCATATAACCCTACCGGGGCAGGCATGGAAGGGAAGTACAATGGTTTGTTGAAATATGGCCTGAAGTCGGACACATATAGTCTATGGGGCTGGTCAGTTCACTTATGGACAGTGCTACAGTGTTTGAATGAGAAGCCCTGAAAAGGAGCCGTGAGCCCCGTGGATATGCTAACACACATTGCTGCCTCTCCTATGCAGCTGTATGTACAAACCAGAGGAGTTACTGAAGCCAGGATATGGCCAGAAGAGGAACATCCTGCTGCCAGCCCCTACTGGAAGCTGGCCTCCTGTGTATTCCTGGTGTAACAGCAGAGTGGCCCCCAAAGATCACAGTAGTGTACCCAAAACGTCCAGGACGTAAGAGCATCTTAGGGGGAAGCTTTGTTTTATCTTTATGGCCAGTGCATGTACCTCCGTTAGCTCTATATAGTGACCTATCTGTAACTCCCCCAAGGGGACCCCTGAGGACCCTCTCGCCTTTCCCTCCTCGTTCTCTCCTGTGTGTCCGCCACTCCCCCGGCTCTTTCCCAGCCAGAGCCCTCTGCATTTCAATTCTCCCCAGAACACTCACCAGTCCACTTCCTTGCCACTGAAACTCCCCTGATCCTACAGCTCAAGCTAAGGGCCACCTGCTCAGAGGGGTTGTACCTGAGCCCAGGTCTGAATGGCACACACCTCTCATATTCCCTCAGCACAAACCACAACTTATATTTTTGTTTGCAAGTTGATTTAACACTGTCTCCCCTGCTAGAAGACCATGTCTACAGGGGCAGGGACTATCTTGTTGAGTACTGAACTCCTAGGACCCAGCCAGTGTCTGGCACTTTATAGGGTCTGGAAAAATACTATGCCAGCTCAGGGTGGTTAACTTTAAATACAGCATCCTACAAACTTGTAAGAACATGGGAATGGTGTGGAAGGAATGATGCCAAGCTCCTAATCTTGGTTGCCTCTGAGAGTTGGGGAAGAGCCCAGGATGGGAAAGGTGATACATATGCCTGTGTGCATGTCTGCACACACGTAAAGTTGGAGGGCATTGGCTTCAACTGTAATGATTTTACTTTTTACTGAATAAGAATGAATAAACCATGTCCCAGGTCAGGGGAGACAAGGGGGGGATAGGCAACCCCAAGCCACACTCATAACAAAAAAACACTGTGACACCCTGCAATCCGCTGGTGGGTTTTGAGTCTTTATTACTATGTCACCAGAAGTCACCACCTTCACTTGGTTCACACAAATGGATGATGTCATAAAGGAGGGTGCCATAGGGCCACTGGATTCACTCAAGACCTAACCAGGTGGTGGGGGAGTCCAGAGTGGGGGCCCGGGGTGGGTACCACCATTCACTGCATGTGCGTGCGTGCACACACACACACACACATGTACACACACACACACACACACAGATATATTTGTGGAGCCTTATATTATACATCTTATATATAGAAAATATATATTTATACTATACACAGGCAGTTATGCTGCGGGAGGGGCTGGGGCACCCAGACAAGGGCCGTGGGCAACAGGAGACAGGGAGTGTCCCATCAAGGGCAGCACTGGGACATGACTGGACTAGTCCATCCTCCCACAAACTCTTGGGAGGGGTGATACCCCTTCATGCTCCTTAGAGAATCAAAAGCATCCTGGGCCAAGGATGGGGGTCCCCAAGGGGTAACAAGTGGGCTTTTGGTTACATGGGGGAAGCCTGGGACCCCCAAGAGTCTTTGAAGATCCAGAATTATTCCTAGGGAAGGTTGGAGTGGGGAGCAGATGCCAGCCCCCTGGGAATCAGTCCAATGTTACACTCCCAGATACCGGAAGCCACACGCAGCTGAACAGCCTGTGACTGCTCAGTATGAATGTCAACTCAGGCAGGAAACCTGGATCCTGACTCTCCAGCTCTGTGCCTGACTTTCGACAAGTCCCTGCCCTCCTCACCCAGGCTCTACCACCTCTTCTTGCAGCTGTAGGGGACTGAGTTTCCTGGGCCCTCTGTTGTGCTTGCTGGAAGGGGCCGAAACTTCAAGGTCTGGCTGCGGGGGGCCCTTTTCCAAGGAAAGGCTTGGAAGCAAGGGAGAGGCAGAGGTGGGCAGCAGGGAGAGAGAAGGGGATCCGGTTGGCCTGTGGGCACAGATTCTAAGCTTGGGGCCGCCAGGGGGACAGTCTCAGCCAACAAGAGGAGCAGGGCTTCCCCACCAACCTCCAAGCAGGGGAGTCAGGCCTCGATCTCACCCAAATCCTGCCCTCTGACATGTTTCTCACCTCCACCATGGGAGGCCAGTGCCCAGACTCATGGTGCGATCTGGTACCCCAGGAGAAGTGAGGAATGCTGAGACAATTCTGTGCCCCCCCACTCCTGGCAGGGGTCTTATAAACTTTCCCAGTCTGGGGTGGCAGGGAGAGTCTGTAATAAACACCCAGGGATTGGGTGAAGCTTAAATGGTACTCTGCCCTCCAGTCCAGCATTGCCAGCAGCCAGTCGGTACCCAAGGAGAACAGAGGGGCAGCACCCTAGGGTCTTCTAGTGCCCGCGAGCAGTGGAGGTTATGGTGGGGACTAGGCGAGGGGAGGACTTCTCAGAGCCTCCTGCATGGGCATGGAACTTCACTCTGCCAGGAACACCCACACCACCCTCACCTGCCACGCAAACCTCTGATCTGGTGTAGGTTCCACCTGTACTCAGCCTGGCAGATACAACCCCATCCTGTCGCCACCTGGGCAACCCGGCAGGAGCGAACCATGGACAGAGCCCCTCCCCAGATGTGGACAATTGAGGTCAGCAACAAGCGGCTGCCGCTTGGCTATCTGGGGTCCTCTCCCATCACTGCAGCCCCTCAGGAGGGTTTCAACAAAACAGTTAAGATCCATGCTCCTCCGCTGACTCACTCACGCTGAGTCTGTTCCCCTTTCTGTTAAGTGGGGACAGTGGTGCTACTTTTCTGCCTAGGAAACTTTCCCCTTGCCTCATTGCCATGCCCCTGCCGTCCTGAGGACCCCTCCTCTGCGAGCCTCATCTTGCCGGGCACTCACACGGCGTTCTGCCTTCCAGTGGACCCTGGGTCCAGCTGTCTGCTGCTTGTCCCTGACGGACTGTCAGCCACCATGCCCTCTGAACCCTTGGCACAGAATTACTGCTGAATGAATGGGCAGGTGAGTATTACCTGCCTCTTAGGGTTCTTGTGAGGGCACAGGGTGCTGAAGGTGGGAACACCCAACACCATACTGACCCATAATCCCCTTGCACTGCTCCCTGAGGCACTGGCCAGTGGACGCCGGGCCCAGGTCTCCCCACGCTTCTCCACCCTTCAAGGCCTCCCCATCCCTTAGAGCTCAGTGAAAAGCCCACTTTTTGCAAGAGTCCCTCCTGTTCCCCCACAATCCCCTTGTGCCTTGGGGGAGCTCTGCTGTCCTCTCCCCTATAGCCCGTGCTCCCAACCTGCCACGCACCAGGGGCTCTCACTGTTCATCTGAGGGTGGTTTGTCCCACAGCGGCAGCTCGCAGGCTGGCCTTGCTGGGGCCAGAGCCCTGTTCTTTCTACTCTGCCTCCCACAGGGAAACTGGCCCTTTGGCGGGCCATCTGGAAGGCCAGGGAAAGGGCCCTCTGGGCCCTTGGCTGTCCCAGCCCCAGCCCCTGGCTGAGGGAAAGATGACAGTGTCCCAGATCAGTTCTGCATCCTGAGAGGTCACAGGGCAGGGAACTGGGGCACCTGCTGGACGGCTGGGGCCAGGCAGCAAGCCCAGCTCTGCCACTCACTCACTGTGACTTGGGGCTGGCCGCTCCTTGTTCTGGGCCCCCTTGTGCATCCAGCCCTGGGCAGGGATGGTGGTCAGTCCTTTGGGAGGCCACAGAAGAGGCGCTGGAGCTCCCTGCAGGGCACACACAGTGCAGAGCAGTACACAGTTAACGGAGGAGTGAGGCCACCCTCAGCTGTGGGATGTGGGGAAGGGTGCCTAGAGGCAGGGCTGTGCTGCTGGGGAGACAGCCAGGGCAGAATAGGCCCCTGGCTTGCAGCAGAATCAGGGTGTCTCATAAGCTGAGGTCCCCAACGCCTCCCACAGTGACAGCAGCACTGAGTGGTGGCTCCCAGGCTTGTGGATGAAGGACGGAGAGGATAGGGAACAGCAGGTGCTACGTAGTCAGGTGGCCGGGGCTTGGCCCCACCTCCATCAATGGCTGCCTGCGGGACCCTAGGCAACTGACCTTGACCCCTGCAGGCTTCCCTTTCAACCATAAAATGGAAATGGCTCCAACATGCCTAGCAGGGCTGTTGTGTCACTCCTAGCAGGTGACAGCCCAGCGTTCTGCAGGTGTTCACACCCTGAAGCCAAAACCTCCAGGCATCCTCCAGGTTTCTTTCCCACCATTCCCACCTCATGGACAACAGGGCCTCCTCTGTATCTCTTTCCCTTTTCCAGAGACCATTTCTCTTTCACCACCTGTGCCATGCACAGGCCTGACACATGGTAGATGCTCAGTGACTGCTCGATGACATGATGAATGAATGCAAACACCCCAGGTCTCTGCTAGACACACTTGTACATACATGTAGACATACTTCCCAACACCTTACTGTCCGTCACCCTGAGCTGCCCTGGACCTCAGGGGAAAAACCCAGAGGCTGATGAGGTGCTGGGCAGGGCAGCCTGGCAAGGAGCAGGGGGCTGGGTGTGCAGGGATGGGGCAGGGGCCGCCGGGACAGGGGCAGGTGGGGCTGGAAGGGGCAGCAGGCAGTCACGGAGGCTCAGTAGCCCTGTGACTGGTAGCCCTGGGGCTCGGGGTCAAAGGCGTTGGCTGGCTGCTGGTAGGTGCCGCCCATGCCGGCAGGGTCTGGCCCAGCGCTGGGCTCCACGTAGGGGGCGTAAGGCATGCTGGAGTCCTGGCTGGGGTCCATGTAGTCCTGGGAGAAGAGGGCCGAGTCGGCGCCAATCTGGTACCGCTGGAAGGCCAGCACAGCCTGGCCCGCCTGGGGCCAGGGCCGGCGAGGACAAGGACAAGAGGGAGGGGATGGTTAGAAGAGAGACAGACAAGAGCACTGGGTTAGTTCACAGGACACAGGCAATAGATGGTTAAATATCTGCAAAGTACCAAAGAAGAAACTGTGCTTGGCGGAGGGGAGGAAGTCTGTCCTTGCAGCCAGCCCCTGAGAGGCCCAGAACGACATCGAAAGGCCCAGCAGCACATCACGCAGCCAGAAAGAATTTCAGAAGTCACTTGCCCCATGTCCCCAACCCCAGAGACCACTCTGGGCCACCAAAAATTCTAGAGCCTCCCCTGTGGAGTGTTAAAATGGCACAAATGCCCACAACATCCTCTCAAACTGTTCTCAGGGGTGTTATATGGAAAGGGGAGAAAAGTTTCTTAGTGGGATAGGGAACTAATAAAACCTCCTAAAAGCCATTCTCTTTCCCTTGCTGCTAGGTGTAGCCATATGACTAATTCTGCCAATAGGTCACCCCAAATTCTCTGTCCCACCCTTTGACCTGAAGCTAGGAATGCAGATGTGACAGCTGGAACTCCAGTTACCATATATGACTATGAGGACCAAGAGCCAAACTGTAGGGATGGAAGAGGCCTGGGTCACTAGACCTGTGAAGCCACTGTGCTGGTCCTGGACAGTCTTCCCAGGCTTGGACTTCGTTTAAACCACTGTTGTTTATGATTTCTGTCATTTGCTGCTGACCCCAATTCTAACTGACACACTTGGTCAAACAAGTTTGGGAAACTGAGTTAAACAGAAGGAAACAAGTCTCAGGATAACGGGACTTGTCAGAGCCCTGACTAGTTAATGTATGCTGGATCTCCAAGAGGAAACTTCAGCAAGGGACGTTCACCGGCCTTCTCTGATCACTGAGGCCCTTTTTCCACAGGACCTAGATGGGAATGACTTGTCTACAACACACATGCATAGGTGGGAAATTATTTTTTTGGTAAAAACAATTACATTGTTATTATGGACAATGACATTTATCACAGCAAGCTAGGGAATGAAGTAAAGGAACAGTTGATAGGTTTATGATGAAAACCTTCTCCAGAGATCTCTCCAGCCCAGGTAACGTGCCCATGATGGAAAGATGCTAATGCTCTATATACCCCCGTCTGGCCTAGGAAGACGAGGCCTAGAGAAGGGAGGCCTCATAGCAGAGCTGGTACCAGAATCCAGACCTGAGTAGAGGGTTCCTGCCCCTTCCCAGGTCAGGGCCCTCCCCACCTCTTTCCATTTGATCAGCCCCCTGACACAGCATTAAATCAACCAAGAACCCAAAAGGGTCATCTGGTGAGAGGCAGGGGGTGAAGTGTGCTTGCCATTTTATTCCAGAAAGTTCCAGAGACCCAGTAAATAGGCACTAACTTTTGATCTGTGTCACTGGAGAAAGCTATGAGGGGCAACCTTTCCTGGGCTGTGGCTGTTAAAAGCAAAGTGTCAGGGGGCCTGGGAAAGGCAGGCCAGGCCTAAAGGGGTTGAGCCAAGGAAATTAGGTGTGGCCTCCCATATATTCCACTCCTGGTTTGAGGTCCGGGCTGCTGAGGACTCGGATGCAGGATCCTGGAGAAGCAGGGAAGTGAAAAGTCCCCTGAGGTAGAGGCCAGGTCTTTAGCTCCCTTGGGCCACAGGCAGGCCCACAAGAGCACACGGGGAATGAAGGAATGAAACCACGTAGGACAGAACCATGGGCAGACCTAGTGCTCCGCAGCTCCCAGGCTCCCCCGCGCAGGTTGCCCTCCCTCATGGAGGGAGGGAGCTGGAGAGGCCTCTGGTCACAGGCCTCTAGTGCTCTCTCTGTGGCCACCCCTCTGCCCCACGGAGTCAAGGGCCATCCTGTTGGAGGGGCCAAAAGGCAGGAGCTAAAGAGGGGCTTGGGACCCTGCTGGACTGGGGTGCAGGGGGGAGGCTGGGAGCTCTGCTCAGAGCCCAGGACCTGGGAGTCCACCTGGCCCTGCTCAGAGCAGGTGCTCTCTCTGCAGCGTTTGCACCATGCAGCAAGCAGTCCACACTTGTACGCCTCTAGCGTTAGGAAGCTCACTCTGTGTGCTTTGCTCGGGGGCCTGTTTGTGCTCCATTAGCTCCTCAATAACTGCCGAGGGTAGAGGGGTAGGTGGGCTCCTGCCCAGGCAGCTGAGGGCCCCAAGGAGGGAACCTGTGAGATTAGAGGCCAAAGTCCTTTGGAAGAACAGAACTGACGACATGAGAATCACCGCCAAAGGAGAGATTATAGGTGTGAGAGAATGCATGAATGAATGAAAGAACAAAAGAGCCTACATTTATTGAGCATCTCTGTGCCAAGCCCAGGCCAGACTTTGTTTCATCCATGTAACAGCCCTGAGAGGCTGGTCCATTCTCACTCCTCAGTCCAGGGAAGTGGACCAAGGTTCAGAGAGGTGCAGGGGTTTGCCTGAGGTCCCACAGCACATGAGAGCAGAGGTGGGCCAGGAGTCCTCTGATGTCCTCAGCCAGGCCCCCTTGGAAGCCCAGCCTTCATGCTGCATCTGTGGGACAGGCTCTTAAGCTGTAGTCACAGCTTAGCACTTGGGCAGCCCACATACGGAGCCACCTCCGACCCTCCAACAGCCCAGAATGTCCGTTTGTGGGAAATTTCAGTTTGTCTTCCCCTCCCCAGCCTGTGGGCTCCTGGGGCCAGAGACCCCATCTAATTTATCACTAGGCACAGAACAGTGGCTCAATAAATGTTTACTGCATGAATTGTCACATGGAGAAGAAAAAAAGGGGGCAATGAATGAATAAGTGGCAAGTTAACTGGCCTCTCAAGCCAGCCTTGCTCTGCCCTGCATGCCCAGCATCCTGGCCATTCTAGACAGTAAGCTGCCCACACCGCCTCATCACTGGGCATGATACAGGGCTCCCTGCCTCTGGAAGCCAGGCGGGCAGGCCTAGGGCTATGCTGAGGCAGGAAACAGTGTGTTGTACTCCTCCTGGAAGGTAAGGTCCTTGAATCTCCGCACGGCCAGGGCTGCGGTCAGGCTCTGCCAGGAGAGAGCAGGGGTGAGGCCAGCAGGGTAGAGCTGGAAAGGCAGAGTGCGGGCAGTGGGGCTGGCTTCAGTGGGCCAGTGGACACCTGCCAGTGGACACCTGCCAGTCAGCCTCCAGACCTGCCCTTGATGTCCTGTGAGCCCCCCCCTCTGTGCAGGACTCCCTGCTCCCTAACCCCACCCCACAGGGCAGGGTAGTGCCCACTCCCCAGGCACCTTCTCTGGGCTGAGATCCTCTGGGGTCACCTGGTTCTTTCTGCCCAGCATTGGGGACACAAAGAGTTGGAGTGACCACAGCTGGCCTACTGAGGCATGAGCCACAGGTCTCCTCCTCCAAACTCTAGCTCTCACTATTGTACTGGGGGAGGTGGTGGTCCCAGGAGAAAATGTATATCCAGGGGCCCTCAAAAAGATAAAGAAGTCACCCGAGGACAGACCCAGGAGGGCAGGGCAACAGGAAAGGCTGGCTGCACAGATCTCGCAGGAGGGGCTAGAGCCTGCTACCTATACACAGCCCCTGGTCTCCTGCTTGCAGAGAGCTGGGCTGAGGCCTGTTGGAAGGCCCATGGGGAGCTGCAGGTGGGGAGGGGAGAACCCTAGGGATGGGCACATGGAGCTGTTGTGACCCCACATGTCTGTAGGAGGGAGATGAGAAAAACAAATAGAGATAACCTGGAATGAAAGGGAAAGGGGGCCAGCCTTGTCATGCCAGTGGGCACTCGAGACCATGGGGCCTAGAGCCCCAAAGGGGTGCCTTCTGGCCAGGCAGGCCCACAGTCATGCTTCCTTTGACCCACATGATATTTTTTTTAACCTGAATAAATTGCAAACACCTAAAGATCCAGTTTCACAAGAAATTCAGCTTTCTGGCTTTTCTGGAAAACAAAAAGACCTGGTCTCCATGGGGCCCCATTCCTGCTTGGGAACAGGGGCCACGCAGAGGAAGGCCTGAGGAAGGGCGCGCACACGCCACCCGGCCCACTCACACTTCTCACATTCTGCCTGCCCCATGGGCATATGAGTGTGTGAAACCCGCCCCAGGTCCAAGCTCCCAATCTTATTGATGGGAAGACAGAGACCCAGGTCTCCTCTAAGGCCCAGGCTTCTTCCCAGCCTTGGAACCTTGAAGACTTACCTTCCCATCTAGGCCTCAGCTTTCTTGTTTGCAAAAGAGTAACTCCCCGTTAGCAGAATATCTCCCCACCACGCAGCTACCAGAGTGGTTGGGAGGGGCATCATGGCCAGAGGGAAGGTGCTCTGCACCACAGTGCGGCTTCGCCATCACCACTTGACTGTCCTAGCGGGGACGGCCAGTCTTTTTCCTGAGGGCGCAGCCCCGCTGTGAGCGGTGAGGGGGATGCAGGGGCGTGTGTGGGCTCCAGGAAGCAGAATGGAGTCCCTGGCTATGCTGGAAGGCCACCAGCCGGGAGGCTGGCAGGGGTGGGCAAGTGTGGGCTGGGGGGCAGTGTACTCACCCATGTGAAGATGGAGAAGAAGGAGAAGGTGATGGCGGCCCGGGCCGCATCTGTCCCTTCATTCATTGGATTGTCCTTAGGCTTGGAGACCTGCCATTGGTTGGCCAGGTAGCAGAAGCCCACGAACCAGAGGAAGGCCCAGAAGGCTGGGGTTTCCACCAGGGCCGGCAGAGCCACAGGTGGGGAGAGGGCAAGGGGAGGAAGCAGGGAGGTTCAAGAGTGCATCTCCCATGCTCCCCCACCCTCAGGGGGAGAGGCAAGGGGTGCAGACAGGAGGCAGGGAAGGTCGGGTGAGAACAGGCAGGTCGGTTTGGTGAGAGGGGTGGGAAGGAGGAGAGACAGAGAGAGTGTCAGTCAGCCTGGGCCCTCATTTCTCTGACCTCAGCCAAGCACAGACTTCCCAGCTGGACCCCTGGTCCACCGCGGACCACCCGAAGGCCTGCAGCTCCCCTGAGGAGCACCTCCCCGACCTCCCCACAGCCTCCCGGTGAGCTGGGCAGGGGAGGAGGAAGAGGCTGGGCAATGGGGGCAGCCCCACCCGGGCAGGTCTGATCCTCGGCCTCTAACGTGCTTGCGGCCTCACTGAGCCCCAGAGGTTAGTGGGGGCCCAGGGTCTACCCAGAGAGGAGCAGAGCTGCTCGGAACTGCGTGTGCGCCGAGGCGGTGGGCTATCCAGAGCCAAGCCCCTCCGAGAGACTCTGCCGGGGCTCTGCAGAACACAGTGTAAGAGGCACGGATTCCATCCTAGTTCCCTCAAGTCTAAGGGACCCCAGGACTCACTGCCTGCAGTCCGTGCATCCTGGCAGTGCCAGGCCGGAAATGGGGGCAAGTCCCATCCAGAGACCGAAGACCACAGCCTCCCTGACCCTCGGCCAAAGCGTTCACCAACTGCCCCTAGAACTCACGGGGCAGAAGTCAGGTCACCTCTGCCAAAGGCCATTTCTGAAGGGCAAGGGCAACGGGTCGGGTCAGCTCCCCACTCCCAGGTCTTGACCCTTCTGAGGTCTGGCTGGCAAGAGGAAGAGGAAGACTGGCATTCCTGGGGCACTGGCTGTGCGCCTGGTCACCACCTTGTTTGATTCTCATGAGGCCCTACCAGGGAGGGGGCACAGAAAGGCCCCTGGAAGCAGAGATGAGCCCTCTGGATGCTGTGACCCCCCCCATCCCCACTGTGGAGCTGGGGGCCATCCTGGGGTCACAGCCCCAGGCCCGGCCCACCACTCTCTGCTGCTAGCCATGTGACCCCAAGTCCATCCCTTCACCCGCCTGCACTTCAGTTTCCTCATCTGGAAAACGGGAGAAGGGTGGCAGCTGCCTTGCAGGCACGCGTGCAGGTCAGCGGGTCCACGGCGGGGCCAGCCCTCTGCAGACTCCTGTGCTGGGGAGAGCCCCCAGGGTGCAGGGCTCACCCGAGACGCCGATGTCGGACAGGACGGCTTTCTTGCGGTCCTTCACACTGCTGATCTGCGGGAAGTACGCGTCCAGGGCCAGGTAGAGCAGGCAGGTGAGGAAGGCGAGCACGCCCACGGCCACACCGTAGCTGCAGGCATTGGGGTTGCGGTTGTAGATGCAGAACTGCTCACCCTCGGAGCTGCTGTTGAGGTAGCCCTCGTTCACAATGGAGCCGAACACCACGATGGAGAACACCTGCGGAGCACAGGGGGCCAGGCGCTAGGCGTGAGGCCCAGGCAGGCCCCTACGCAGAACCAGCCCGAGGGAAAGGATGCTACCAGTATCCCTCGGCTGCTGCCTTCCCCTCTGTGGGCCATCTTTGACTCCAAAAGCCATGAGGCTGGTGTTAAGCAGGCATTTCGGAGGAGCCCAGAGAGGGAGGGCAATTTGCTTAGGGTCACACAGCACGGAGATGACACTCCTTTCCCCAGCTGCCAGCACTGAGGACCCTCTGCTCACAGATTTGGTCCTACACCACCATCAGCCAGGTCCTGAGAGGTCTTCCTGCCAAGTAGCCACCCCCAGGGGCACATACCCAGCTGCATCTTGTGCTCCTCTCCTCTCTGCAGAGCCACAGGCTCTCCTGGGGTCTCAGGCCCTGTCGTTGGTCGCACTCTTTCCTGTTGCCAGGCCCTGCGACACCAGTCACAATTCTGCCAATGGCAGGGCACCTGCACAACCCCAAGTGTGTTACAGGTGGTACCTCATTTACCCCACGACCCTCCACACAGGTTTGTTTCAGCTGGGTAGGCGGCAAGCCAAGAAGACTCCACCTCCTGGTATTCACACCCTTATGAGATCTCCTTCCCTTTGATTGTGGACTGGGCCTAGTGATTTGCTTGTGACAAACAGAATATGGCAAGAAGTGATGGATGTCCCTTCTTCAAGGTGGTTACAAAGACTGGCTTTCATCTGGCCTGTCCTCTTTTGCCCCCCATTGCTTGCTCGCTCTGATGGAAGCAGCTGCTGTGTTTTGAGCTGCCCTGTGGAGAGAGGCCCATGTGGGAAGGAACTGAAGGCGGCCTCCAGTCAAAAGCCAGCAGGGAACTGAACCCCTCAGCCCGCAAGGAACAGAGTCCTGCTAGCACCATGCAAGTGAGCTTGAAAATGGATCCACCCTCCGCCTTCAGATGAGACTGCAGTCCTGGCTGACCCCACAACTGTGGCCTGTGGGATACCTTGAGGCAGTGGTACCCAGCTGAGCAGATTCCTGACCCCAGGAACTGTGAGGCGACAAATGTGTGTTGTTTTAAGTCACTATACTTGGGGCAATTTGTTACACAGCAGTAGCTAACTAATACAAGCAGTATCATTGTTTTGCAGATGAGGCAGTTATGGTGCAGGTATTGGTTAATATGCTGAGGTTCACCCCACTGGTAAGTGGCTGGCAGACCTGGCTTCAAACTCAGGAATCTGACTCTAAAATTCATGCTTTTCTTTTCCTGCAGGAGGAAATGAGTACAGGGTGTTTTGGTGGGGTGATGAAAACATTCTGAACGAGAAACAGGATAACTGCACAACACTGCAAATGCCCTAAATGCCACTGAACCACTCACTTTAAAATGGTTTATTATATGTTCTGTGAATTTTTCTGCAATAAAAAAAAGAGAAAGGATTGCGGGGCTATGTTCTGGTTCAGCCTTGGGCACAGAAGCGGGCCATGGTGGACCATGAGCCACACATTTGCTAATCCGGATTTGGGACTGTATGCGTGCCCACAGTCCTTCAGGCCCAGGCAGGTACCCTGGCTGACAGCTCTGCCTCGTCACAGGTTCCCCATGGCCCCATGAAGCAGAGAGGGCAGTTCATGCTGCCCCCCCAGTTAACAGTCAGAAAACCTGGATTCAGAAAGAGAAGGTGACACTGTTGTCAGCAGTCCGGGCTGACCCTGAACCCACATTCCCTGATTCTCAGCCCTGTGCCCTTTTCCACCTGACCGAGTTGACGCAGCCCTAGGAGGTGGGCCCTGAAGAAGGTGTGGTATTTCCAGAGACCCAGGGGTCAGCAGAGAGGCACCAGAGTGGCAGGATCAGCAGCGTGACTGGAGAGCCAAGTCTGACGCTGAGGGGCACAGGAGGGGACAGACAGGAAGTCCTGACTTCAGAGCAGTTTTCAGAGGGACTCCTGGGCTACTGACACAGCCCAGACACGCAAGGCAGACCCCACACACCAGGAGACAAAGACCGGCTCTGACAGCCGCTGCTTGGGCTGTGCACTGCACAACTCCAGGGACCACCGCTCAACAACTCCTTGGGCCTGCGCACCAAGACAAGTCCAAGGCTCCTACTAGACAACTGCCAGGTGGGGAATCTGAGGCCCAGGCCCAGGGACCATCAGAAGCCAGCCATCCGGAGACTGGAGAGCCTCTGGATCAGAGGGAGACTTCAGACACCGAGGGCAGGACTTCACACAGACCTGCTGGATTCAAATCCCAGGCTGCTGGTCGTGCCGTGTGGCCTCAGGCAAATGAGCCTACCTCTCTGAGCCTCAGATGGGTGCTCTGTAAAAATGAACCTTCCCTCAAGGGGCGATGGGAGAATGACATGCAATTACCCAGAGCAGAAGAGTGATAATAGGGGCTTAGTGAGGGTTCACTCCCTTCTCCAAAGGGCCCAGGAAAGAAGGCAGACCACCTGCTGACAGACTCCCTGGGGGCTGGGCTGGAAGGGACACGCTGCTGCTGGAGGTGGGAACAAGGGAAGAACCCCCTTCCAAAAGCAGGCTGGGAGGAGCTGAGGGGGAAGCAGGCAGGTGGAAGTCTGGGCCCTGGGGACAGTAGAGGAGGAACCATTAGGATGGGGGTCTCTCAGGGGAGAGAAGCTGGGAGACCTCGGAGAAGCCAGGAGGAAAGTGCTGGAGATGATGTGTTCCCCAAGAGGGTAAGAAGCAAGATCAAAACACCCTCCTGGGGACCCCACGGGGCCCTGAGCGCAGCGGAAGGAGAGGCCTCGGTGCCAGCTCCCTGCTCCCAGCCCTCCGGCTCCCCGCTCCAGGCCCTCCTCTCCATCCCACGGCTCCAGCAGCCACGGGCCTTGGGCAGGCACTCATCACAGGTCACGGCTTCTCGGTGGTGCCTGGCATTGTGCTGGGTAGACGGGGAGGTGTGTCAGGGGGGTACCACACCCATGGAGACCCTGCTGTGGGGCAGGAGTGAGGGGGCAAAAGGCTGGGTCTGGTTACCTAGGCTTGCTGAATCCTACCTTAGCCACTTGTCTAGCTGGGTGACCTCAGGTAAGGGGACTTAACCTCTCTGAGTCTCACTTCCCACATATGTAAATTGGGACAACAATGGCATCTAACCATGGACATGTTGTGAGGAGTGGATGAGAAACAGCGTATGATAAGGAATAAGCACCCCAGGATGATAGACTGACACCATAGGAGTAGATAACTAAGGCAATGACGTGGCGGCAGATGCTGGAGGGAGGCAGGGGTGGCCAGGGAAGGGAGCCCTGCAGCGGTGATTTCTGAGCTGAGCCGAGAAGGAGCCAGCCTTGCGGAGATCAGGGGAGAAGCGTGTTTCAGGCAGAAGAGCAGAAAGGGCAGAGGCTGAGTGGGAAGAGGGGGTGGCTGAGCAGTGACCAGGGAGCAGGGCCAGAGGGGCCTGGGGAAATGGGAGGCAGATGTAGAGGGAAGGGAGACGAGGCCTCTTGGGTCACAGCCGGGGGGATGCTGAAGTCAGTGTGTGTGTGTGAGAGAGAGAGACGGCTGGCTCTGCGATCACAGTCCCCACCCTGCAGCATGAAGGTCACTTAGGCGGTTCCCTGCCACCTTCTGGCACAATCCATGCTTCTCGGGCTGGCGGTCAAGCCCTCCATGCACCTGACCTGCCCATCTCCCCTGGAGCCTCATCTCCTTCTGTTTGCCACCAATGGCCTATTTCACATCTTCTCATGCCCCAGCCCTTTTCGCTGTTTCCTCTCAGGTCCTGAGCTCTGACTGTTCTTGTTCGGTGGAGGTGGAGCAAGCTGCCAGGGCATGTGCCAAGAAACTGGCCGCTCTGCACCCACAGGGCCCCCTGCATTCAGGGCTGGGCTTGGGAGGCCTCATCTCAGAGGCCAGAGAATTGGGGCTTGCCATCAGTTGTTCATTCATTAAGCAGTATTTCCGGAGCACCTCATATGTGCCAGGCCCTGTGCAAGAGGCTGAGGAGGTGGCAAGATCCCTGCTCTCACAAGGGAGACAGAATAAGCCAACAAATGTGTAGGTAAGGCTTGACAGGTGTCCTAAAGAAGCACAAGGTGGGGCAAGAGGAGACAGACTGGGTGACTGTGGAGGCCTCTGATGAAGTGACCTCTGAGCAGAAACCTGACTGCAGTGAGGCAGAGCCATGCGGACATCTGGGAGAAGACTGTCCAGGGAGAAGTAACCACAAGTGCAAAGGCCCTGGGGCACAAATAAACTTGGTGTTAAGGAGGCGCACAGGGGCCAGTGTAGCTGGAGCCCAGCGAGCAAGTTGAGGCCACAAGGTAGGCAGGGGTCAGTGTCCCCAGGGCCTTGAGGAGCAGGGTGAGTTCAGCTCAGGCTTCAAAGTGGGAAAGTGATTTGATCTGACTTAGGTTTGAAAAGAATTGCCCTGGTTGCGATGGAGAAAGACCGTAGGGGCAAAGGTGAAAGCAGGGAGACCAGCTCAGAGCTAAGCAGTGCCCAGGTCAGGGGTGAGGGGACTGGGCTGGCGTGGGCAGTGGTGGTGGTGAGAGTGATGGGGTGCTGAATATATTCGGAAGGTAAAGCCACCAGAACCAGCTGACAGTCTGCTGCGGGGAGTGAGGAGGAGCAAAGGGCAGGTTGGGGAGGATTAGGCTTGACAATCATCAGGATATAAGTGTGCATGCCATGTCTCCTGCAGGCCACAGGGCTGGGCCAGGACACAGAGCCTCACCTGGACCAGGCCTGGTAGTCTCCAGATGGAGAGACTGAGGCTCAGTGAAGGGAAGAAATGCTGCCAAGGACACACATCCAGCCCCTTGGGGCCTCCCAAATTCCATCCAGGACCCTCTAAGCCTTGGGTTGACTCCTCCATTTAGATGCAGTCTCCCCACCCTGAGTGGAGAGAGACCCCAAGAGCAGGGCACGGGCCTCCAGTTCCTGTTCCTTGGCTGCTCCGTCTGCAGGAGGACGGGCGTCCCCTTAGCACCTACTATGTGACTGAAGTGCATGCTCTTAACTCCACGTTGCCCATGTCCTTATTCTCATCCTACAGCTGCGTCAGGGGACCTGCCCAGGTCCCACAGCCGGTCAGGGGTGGGCCCAGATTCAACCTGAGTCTCTGAATCCCAAGCTGGTGCTCTGAGTCAGGCGGCCTCTGGATGACTTGCTAAGGCCAGATCTGCAGGGACAGCAGAGAGCCGCAGAGCAGCCACCAGAGAACCGGAAATTAAACTAGAATGAAATTCTATGCTGGCCACAGAGGCAGAGGCATCCTGACAAGCGGGCCTGCTGCAGGGACGGGAGACAGAACCAGCAGCCCGGAAACAGGAGAGGATAGAGGGTGTCCTTGGAGAGGACCAGGAGAGGCTGCTGGTAGCTGGCAGGCCCAGGAAAAACCATTGTGCCAAAGAAAATGTTCACAAAAATAAAAAGCACCCAGGTGAACAGGCCAGGCTGGCTCTTTGTTTTTTTTGCTGTCTTTATAATCCAATCCCGGGTCTTTTTTTTGAGAGGGCATCTCTCATATTTATTGATCAAATGGTTGTTAACAACAATAAAATTCTGTATAGGGGACTCAATGCTCAAAGCACAATCATTAATCCACCCCAAGCCTAATTCTCATCAGTCTCCAATCTTCTGAAGCATAACGAACAAGTTCTTACATGGTGAACGAATTCTTACATAATGAATAAGTTCTTACATGGTGAACAGTACAAGGGCAGTCATCACAGAAACTTTCGGTTTTGATCATGCATTATGAACTATAAACAATCAGGTCAAATATGAATATTCGTTTGATTTTTATACTTGATTTATATGTGAATCCCACATTTCTCCCTTGTTATTATTATTATTATTATTTTTTTTAAATAAAATGCTGAAGTGGTAGGTAGATGCAAGATAAAGGTAGAAAACATAGTTTAGTGTTGTGAGAGCAAATGTAGATGATCAGGTGTGTGCCTGTAGACTATGTGTTAATCCGAGCTAGACAAGGGCAATAAAACATCCACGGATGCAGCAGATTTCTCTCAAAACAGGGGGGGTGAGGTTCTAAGCCTCACCTCTGTTGATCCCCAATTTCTCACCTGATGGCCCTCCTGTGACTGTGCCTGTCTTAGGTTGTTCCTCCCTTGAGGAATCTTACCCGTCTCTGGCTAACCAGTCATCTTCCGGGGCCATACAGGGAAATGTAAAGTTGGTAAGTGAGAGAGAAGCAATACTGTTTGAAAAGGTTAGCTTTTTACTTCTTTGCAGATTTATGCCCTGTGGCTTCTATGCCCAGCACTTGTCTTGAGGTATCTTTACCACTTGGAAGAATTATGATACTCGGTAAATTCGATATGAGGCACGAATTCTATTTAAGGGTTGTAATTAGGAAGAAAGAGGAAAAGCTATAGAAGTAGCAGATGGAAGAAAACATGGGAAGATTATTTCTTTGACATATCTTCTTGTAGAGTAACTTAAGCATGTATAGGTTTTAAACTACTAATTAAATTGCACACACACATTAACATAATAGGAATACAGTTACATAACCAAAGCAGACCTATAATTGCCAGCCATCTCCAGTGAAACCGAGAAAACCAGTTAGGCACCCTAGGCATTTGTGAAAATTTATCTATGATATGATGGATCCAAGCCCGGGTCTTTTAAAAAATGGATCCCAGATGGCACTTGGAGCAGAGCTACATCCAACTCAGAAGAACAAATGGGAAGGAATCTCAGACTCTCGGCATTTAAGGATTTGGCGCTACTGTACTCAGAGACACACAAAACAGACCCCAGAACTGCCAGATCTGCCCTGGCCTCACCTCTCCCCCTCCCCACTCCGCTCAGCCATCCTAGAGGACGGCTGTACCCACCTCCCAGAATGCCTTTCCCCACTTTTTTCATCTTTCAAATAGGAGCGAACTCCTCACTCTTTAAGGCCCTGCTGAGAGGTGGCAACTCCCAGCTGCCTTCTGCGACACCCTCCTTTCCGATCCTGCACGCACACCTGATACAGACCTGTCTCCCCCACCAGACCTTAGCCAGCCTCAAAGACACTAGTTCATCAACTGGGTGCACCTGACAGAAATCATGTCATCTAACCCTCACCAAAACCTCTAAAGAGAAAATAAACCTAAAAGCACCCCTACAGATCAGGCTCACTGAGCCCATTTTAGAGAGAGGGAAGCTGAGGCTCAAGCAGGCTGGTCCGTAGCAGGTAAGCAGAGTGCCAGGCTTGCCCAGACCCACCCCCTAGAGCCCTATTCCAGAATGTGAGCCAAACCTCTATCTTCAGTTGCCTCCCCAGCAGTGAATTCCAGACACCAGACTTTAGGATCAGCATGAGACACAGGAGGGACACCTGCTGTCCCCAGCCACATTGCCACCCAACGGTGCAGGAGGGGCTGGGCTCCCGTGACTACAGACGGCAGGCTAACAGGGCCACTACTGGGCACCAAGCTGACCCAGGCTCGAGGAGGTGGGGGAGCTCGATCCAACCAGCACAGGAAGTCAGCAGTCACTGCTGTTTGCCAGGAGCTTCCAAGAGGTGGCTTTAAACATCCTGAGACACGGGCTGAATTCTCCCCCGGGACAAGCTCTAGAGAAATGAGATGTGGAGCCCACAGCCTTGCAGTCCTGTCAGCTCCCAATGGCACAGTCCACCTCAGCCCAGAGAGGAACGTCTGGGAACAGATGGCCCGGAGGAGTCCCTGGTCCCTGGCCCGCACTGCAGGCAGCCAGCTGCCCTGCTCTCTGCCTCTCTGCTCCGTGGTCTGGGCTGCTGCCCACCTCCAGGCTGCAGCACTGCTTGTCTGACCCAGGACATCCTCCTCCCCGGACTCCGGGTCTTCTCCAAGCCCACTCTGGGGGCAGCCAGGGGGGCTCACCCTCCCCAGCTCTCACCAGTTCCTCCGGGGCTTGAGGGTGAAGTCCTGTCCCTAGACTGGCTCTGAGGTCCCCCCGTTTGGGCTGCTGGTCTCACGTCCAGCACCCCCCGTCCATCTACACAGTGGCTCCCACCCAGGTGCTCAGACCGCAAACTGAGTTCATCCTCCAACCCCATCCAGTCTGGCAGTTGAGCCTATGGCTTCATCCTCCCCCAAATAACCCTCAGATCACTCCAGGCCCCCAGGCTGGTCCAGGAATCCACCACCTCTTGCCAGGTGCCGAAAGCAGCTTCCTAGTCTCTGTCCACTCCTGCCCCCTGCACTCTCCCCTCCACAGCAGCTGGAAAGATCTCTTTGAACCTAAGTCAGATCATGCCACTCCATGCCCACCTACCCACACCCCAGGGTGGAACCCGCCTCCCCACTGCCACCCTCTCAGACCCCTTCCTGCCACTCTCCTCTCACTCACTCCAAGCTCCTTCCTGCCTAAGGGCCTTTGCACTTGGCTGTTTCCTCTGCCATGGAAAACCTAGAGTTTCCCACATCTCCCAGGCTGGCTTCTTCTCAACAACCAAATCTCAATGCAAGACACCTCCTCAGAGAAGCCCCCCAGACCCGACTCCCAGATCTACAATGTTCTCCAATAGTCTGATTCATTTCTTTGATGACATCATTACATAACTTTGCCCCATTATGGTTTAGTTGGGTGTGCGTCTCCCTGCCCCCACAAAGACCCACAGGAAGGGGCAGAAAAGGCTTCAAGGGGAGTGAGTGGCTGGCCTGACAGATGGGCAGAGGTACAAGCAGCACAGGAGTCAGGGGAAGGAATATTCCTTCCTCAGCACCCCGGCTTGGTCTCTGCGTGCACACCCCTGGCCACAGGGGGCTCACTCCCTGATGCGGGGCTGCTGAGCCCTCTCCTTTTCCAGAGCTGACCCTGCCTTTCTGTCAACGTCCCCACCAAAGTCCTTGATCCTGCTTCCTTGACCTTCAGGGAAGGCTGAGCGAAGAAAGGAGCAGCCGTGCCTTTGAGGGATGAGTCAGGCTGCCAGGGGCCCCCCTTCACAGAAACGGCACCCTGCCTCCCCAGGGTCACGTGAGGAAAATGGCTGAAGCCAATTCAGGGGCACATGACAGGCACTGGGCTGCCACTCGGCTTCCTGAGAAGCCTCATGGAACCACAGGGCTGAGGTGGGGTGGGGGAGCTCCCAGGGTCCCCCTTCTCTTCCCCTGGCCAGGCACCCTGCTCTGCAGCCTTGGCTGTGACCTGCTGGAGATTAGACCATAATCTTCGGCAAGCTGTCCCTAAGCAGCCAGCTGTGGGGGTGGGGAGCGGGCTCTGCTGGGCAGGGGCCTGGGCCAGCGGCCCTGTCCCCGAGGTCCTGAGATGGCCCAGGTGATCCGAAGGCTCTCCCTTCTCTCCACCCTGTCCCCAGCTTCACCTCCTGTGGCTGGATAACTGCAAGGGGGCAGGGAAGCTCGTCAGAAAGGGGAAACTGAGACCCAGTGGTGGGTCCTCGACTTGCCCAGGGCTCACGCTGGGTGGCAGAAGTAACTCCCCACATTCCAGTCTTCCTCACCGCAGGTCCCGCTGCCTCTGGCCTTTCTGAGGCTGGGGAGGGGAGTATGGCACTGGAAAAGGGTGTGAACACCAACCAAGCACTGCCTAGTCTTTCCCAGGTGGGACCTCACTTATGCCCCAGGTAGGCAGTGCTGTCCCCATCTTACAGATGGAGAAGCCAGAGCTCTGTGCAGTCTCTCAGCTGGTAAGAAGGGCACGGTTATCCACCCAGGTCTGCCTTCTCTTCTCACCTCCAAGCCTGCCTCTGCCCTGCTGACCTCTACATGCCTGACACTGTTCACTGATTCTATCCTTCTGTGGAAATTCCAGGTCTTCAGAGAGAGTCCAGTCCCAGGCCCTGTCTCACCTTTTAGAAGAGAAGAAAGACACAAAAGGGGGAAAGCCCTCTACTTCGAGAGATCTTATAGCCTTTCATATAGAGCACAAAGAAAACAGGGAGGAAAGAGCAAGCCTGGGGTAATCCTGGAAGACTTCAAAGGGGAGGTGATATTTGAGCTGGGCCTTGATTAGGTGGGAGACCTGAATGCAGACGGTGGGAGGAAGGAGGAGGGCAGAGCAGTGCAGTTTCCCAACTTGTTTATCCACAGACAGAGCCCTTACAAGATGCCAGGTACCATCTGGCAGTATCAGATGCGGTCCCACAGGGGTGCCAGGGTGGCTGCCTCTCATCGCCGCTCTGCTGCACCTCTTGGCCTTTCCCGTGCAGTTCCTTCTGCCTAGAATGCCTGTCCCCTTCACCACCTGTCTGGCTCCTTCCCCCTCATCTCAACCCTACTGTCACCTCCCTGTCCCTGAAGGGAGTGAGTGACAGATATGCCCTTCATTGCCCACCAAATGTGGCTGAAAGCCATTAATGACAATTGGCTACTGGAGGCAACAAAAACGGTCATGGATGATGGAGAAGTAGGGGGAGTAAGCCTGAGTGGAGTGCACGTGAGAAAATGGGGAAGAACCTGGGAGATGTGACCACAGACCAATCTTCTGAGGGACCAGAGGAACGGGTGAGGGGATGGGAAGGGCCAGAACGGGGAGGGTGAAACCCTGGGGAGGCCAGGTGTGAGAAGGCAGAAGGCGGGGATGGGTGGGCTCTGCCAGGTGAGCGTGAGCCACAGGGGGGTCCAGCTGGAGAAGGGGTGGGGGACCAGGAGGACCACGGCAGGAGGGTCAGTGGCTCACAGGTCCCAGGCCCAAGGACCACTGGAACCGGGGTAGGTGAGGCAGAAGGCTGAATGCCAGGTGGTGGAGTGAGGGGGCCACCTGAGGGCACGCAGCTACTGGAAAGAATGGCCAGGCCTCAGATACACCTGGTGAGCGTGGCTGAGACAGGTGAGGCCTGTGGGCAGAGGAGAGGCCAGGGAACCGAGAGGCCAGGTGTGCTTAGGACCCCAGAAGCTGGCATGCGATGAGCAGGATGAGAGCTGGAGTGGTGCTGGGTGGGGGCAGGTGCCGAGTCCCGGATCTCCAAGGAGCAGGAGGTCACCTGGGGCTGGCCTACAGTGACCACAGTGGCTGCCCCAGAGCTGGCGTGAGAGTCAAGGCTGGGGAAGGGTGATCTGGAAGCAGCTGCAGGAGCCGGCAGGACCCTGCCCACTCCAGGCCTGGCAGAGTGAGGGGAGGAGGGGAGGAAACAGCCCACTAGGAGGGCTGCCAGAGAAGCAGGTGGTGGGGGTGGGGGTTTACAATGCAATTTAGAGCTAGGGATGGGGGGCCACTGAGGACTTGAGGACACCGGCCGTGTGCCCCTGGGCTGTATGAGTTATTGAGAAGTCCTGGCTCGCTGGGATCCTGGGTGATCTGACAGCTTGGGGCTGTCCCGGCCAGAGCCACCCCTTCCCCAAGTCCTCTTCACCCCACACCTTCCTCCCAGCATGGCGGAGCTAAGCAACAGTCCATCGCTGAGAGGGAAGGCTCCTCCAGAAACACAGGGGCGTAGGTTACCCTGCCAGGCTCCAGTGACAATCTGCTCTGCTTACAGGGGGGTAGGTCCCAGGCCCTCTTGCTACAAGTCCCCAGAAAGGACTGTGGTGGCTGTGGGTCTTTGACTTCTTTAACAACCAACCAATCCCAAAGTTCCCAATCTGCAGTCCCCGAGGGGCAGAGGTGGAGTTCTTTGAGGGCGGAAATGTTGGGAACCACCAGCCCATGTGACTACCCTTTCCTGTTTGTCAGATGGGGAAACTGAGGCCCAGAAAGCATGGCATCTGGCACAAGTCAACTGCCATTCGGGGCTGAAGGGGGTGCAGAATGTGGCCTTCCCCAGTGCGGACAATCCCCAGTGCCCTGCCCTGCTTCTCCTCCCACCAGGCAGCTGGTTCTTCTGGTCTGGGCGCCAAACGCGGCTCCCTCGCCAGCTCTGCCATCTGCCCTCTCCCTTCCTCCCTCCTCCTGCTGGTTTTCCTCCTTTCTGCCCTTCCTCTCCCAGCCTGTGTTCTTTCTCCTCAGGCTCAGGCCTGCCCAACAGCTTTGCACATGCAGGTCATGTGGGATTCCCTGTGTGGCTGGGGACTCCCTGAAGCAGGGAACCGGGGCCACATCCTTGAAGCCAGCCGCAGGCTGCCATCCCAGCAGCTCCAGCAATGCCGCTGGGCCTTGACTTCTCACCTAAAATGGGGGTAACAAACCCACTTGATGGGGATGTCACATGCCTAGGAAGAGTGACTGTATGGTAGGCCTTAAATGTCCATTTTCACAAACCTCTGAGCCCACCCCAACCCTGGCACTCAAATCCTATTACAGATGAGGCCTGGGAGAGCTAGGATTTCCCAAGTTCCTGCTCTGTGGTTCTTCCTGCTCTGGATGCCAAACCCCTGGCTCTCCCAGGCTTCCCCAGCTCCCCTGCTGCCCTCATACACAAGGAAATGCCCAAGAGGCATGGCAGAAACCTACGAGCCAACATCTGAAGAACTCCTTGTGGCTGGCCCCATCTGAGCCCTGAGAGGGGATGGCCCTGAGCGCCACAGGCAGCGGAGGAGAAGAGATTCCAAGACTGTCAGTGATAAACGTCAAAGGCACACTGGCCTTATGTCCATGGCCCTCGCACCCTGACTAAGTGACAGGCTGTGACTGGTGCTGGAAGAGGACAGGCTGGACAAGACCACACACTTCCTGCCAGGACACCTGCCTCCAGAGCCCTCTCCCGGACACACCTCCACGCGGCAGCCATAAGGAGCTTCTGAAACATGCCTCTTCTGTTTAACACCCCTCTCTGTGACTCCCCACCGCCCTCAGATGAAGTCCAGCTTGTGTCTCTGTCATCTAAGGCCTTTTCTGAGCTGCCCCCCGGCCTCTGGAGCATACTCAGAGTGTGGTGTCACTTGCGCTCACACCAGGGGCTCCCAGGAGCTCACCACTACCTCTAAAGCCACTCAGGACTGGTGCCTCCAGAGACCTGTACATGCTGTTCCTTCTTTCTGGACTGCCCCTCCCCACTTCTTTATCTGAATCAACTCGGTTGTCACCCTGAGAACCGTCCACACCCCCTGGCAGAGGTAGCTACTCCCCAGCTGATTTCCTTCTTGTAGCGTCCCAGGGCTCGCAAACAGTGCTTGTCACTGGACTGAGAGCATCTCTGGTGGGACACACAGACTGGCACTGAGCAGGGACTTGGCATTGTCCCTGGATGAACCAATGAACACCAGAGCTGGCTAGGGGCTCTGTCTCTACACTGGGCCCTTCACCCACCACAGCAGCAGGCTCCAGAACATCTACTGGGGGTGGCTGGGCATGACAATCTGCTTGAGATCAGGGACAAAGGGTCTCATCTCGAAGCTGGTATTCCCTCATTCGAAGCTGAGATAGTGGTCCAAGCTCGGAGCTGCCAGAGGGCTCACCAGCTCCTTCCCCACCTTCCCAAACCTGGTTAATTCCTCAATTCCTGCTGTGAGTAATTAATTACCCTGTTAGGTCTGGGAAGGACAGGAGGGGGAGGGGGCAGGGGCAGTGGGAGGCTGAGGAAACCTCAGTCAGGAGACAAAGGGGGTCCAGCAGGGACAGGGAGCTCAGGTCCCATGTGGGTCCAGGTTTGGTGAGGTTCTGAAACACACAGTTTGGGGGCCTTCTTTCAGAAAAATAACAGAAAAAGATATTTCTTTCACAAATTTTACAAAATCACAAGCCCATGGGCACACATGGTGAGGGCTCCTCCAGGGCTGTGGAAGGGGAAGGTGACAAAGGAGTCCAGCATCAAGTGCCCAGCCATCTCAGTGTGTCTGGGAAGGAGGGACTGCCAGGAAACATGAGTGCTAAGCTGGGAACTTTCTGGCAAATCAGGATGAACTGGTCACCTTAGCCCCGGAGCTCAGGCTTCATCAGCTTGAAGGTGAAGCTTGGTACCTCCCAGACACGGGGACTGGGAGAGGGTGAGGGTGGGGGCAGGTCTCCAACTGCACCCACTGCATGCTCCTTCACATGTCAAATGTCACATCGCACCACACATTTTTTAAAAAGACTGGAAGCAGACAGCAGCCCTCCCTAAGTGGTGGGATCACATGTGGTTTTTCCCCCCGATTTTTTTTTAATTGTGGTAAAATACATACAAGATTTACTACCTTAACCATTTTTAAGTGTATAGTTAAGTGATATTAAGTACTTTTATACTGCTGCAGTTGTCACAAGTGATTTTTATATTTTCCAAAATTCAGCAGGTATTACTTTTATGATGAGAAAAAGCATTTTTTAAAGATGTCAACCAGCCCGTATCGGATGCCTCTGCTCACCCAAAGGTGTCAAGCAGGGTTAACAGGCTGTATGTGGGAGGGATCTGGGCGTTGGATGGGCGTTGGCTTTGATGACTCTGATCCTTTCCAATCTGGGACCCCAAACTTGTCCTGCCCCCCCAGGGAAGCAACATGATTTGGGTTTGAATCCTGTCTGCCACTTGCATGCTAGGTAATGTTGGGGCTCTGAGCCTCAATTCCTCAAGGGTGACACAGGCTGTTGGGGGCCTTAGCTGGGTAACCGTGTGAGTGCCCCGCACACAGTGGGTGCTCAAGAGTTAATATGCCTTTCTCCTGCCCGGTTGTGCACGTGTAAACCCTGCTTGTCCTTCCAGGCCCAATTTGCTATCATCTTCTCCATGAAACCTGAGTGCCACAGCAGGGAGACCCCCTCCTGGCTCTCATGGCCTCTGCCTAGGGGTCCCTGGCCCACTCCCCAGGGGGACTGTGGGCTCCCTGAGCACTAAGGGCTGTGTCTGAGTCATGCTTCCTTCCCTCGGGGTGAGCAGACTCAATAAAGCTTTCTGAATGAAGTGACCCAGCAGACAAAACGCCCCACTCCCTCCACAAAGCCAGTGGCTTCACCCTCCCAGGAGAGTGGCCCCAGGGTGGGCAAAGGGGAGCAGTGCACACAGTCGGCCTACCTGACCAGGCAGGCGGCCCCTAGAGCTCCACCTCTGCCAAGGCCCTGTCAGGGCCTCTGGGCAGCTGGCCTCCAGCACAGACGAATGAACTCAGCACCACAAGCCCTCATGGATGTGTCCAGGGTGTCAGCCCCTGTGCTGGCACTGGGGCTTCCCTGCCCTCAAAGAGCTCCCCATCTGGTGGGCACTTAACAATAAAGGGATTTAAACGAGGCTACCCTTCGGGCAGCACCAGAAGATACTAACCTTTTCAGACAAAGGAAAGACGGCTCCCTTTCTCTCCGGGAACCAGAGATAAACACCCAACCTGTCCCACCCATCAGACCCTAATATGGCCCTGAGAACCCAGGAAATTAAGCCTGAGCACCCCGAGGCCATAGCTGGCCTTAGGGAAAGCCCTCTGGGTTTGCGGAAAGTGCCCCTGCCCAGTGTCCCCAATCCAGATCCTCTGGTCTGTGTCCACAGGAAAGGACCCCAGGCCCACAGAGGCAAGACCCTCTAGCGAGGGTGTCTGGGCAATAGCTAGCCAACCCCAAGGGGGCGCCAGTAACCACCCCCCAGACCCCAAGCAGCAGGCCTTCCTTCTCTGAGATGCTGCCCAGGCTGTCTGAACCCCTCCCTCTGTGCTGTCTCTGTCCCTTCCCCCCGCGGAATTCTGTCCTGACTAGGCTGGAGGTTCAGAACTGGCCTCTCCACTCACCACCCTGGCAAGGGGATCCTCCACAGGTATCCAGGTGTGTGCTGGGGGGTGGGGGCTGTCATGGATTCGTGAAGTATCAGAGCCCAAGAAGGCTCCCCCACTCCTCTACAGAAGGGGAAACTGAGGCACGAGAGAGGGGCTGCCGCTCCCCCTCAGAATTTAACTCCTCGCTCCCCGTGAGCACTTCCTGGGTGGTTCCCAGCCCAAGGTCACGCCGCGAAGGAGAGGCAGTTCCCGGAGCGAAGCCAGGGCGCCGACTCCCGACGCATCGCCCCACACCGTCCGGGCTGTGCCGTAAAGATCCGGTTCCCTGCCCGCTCCTGGAACGTGCGCGGGAGGCGCGGCGGGCACCCCCGCGACATGATCCACGCCCCGATCCACCCCAAAAGAGGCCACCTGAAACCCCGGCTCCGTCCCCACGGCCGCGGGTCCGCCCGGCGGCCGCGCGCAGCCCGAGCCGCGAGCCGCATAGCCGCGGCCTGGAGGTCACGGTGACGCGGGCGGCGCGCTCGAGTGAGGGGCTCCGGGAAGCAGGGGCTTCGGGAAACGAGGGCTCCCGGGGCAGGAGCGGTGACCCCCGCAACCTCCGGGACCCCAGCCCAGGGCCCGGGAAGGGGCGGGCGCCGGCACCCCGGCCGGCCGGCTCCCCGCGGGCTGCCACGCTCCTGCGCCGGGTCCAGTGGGGTCGGGGCCCGTCCGGGCACGCCGCCCGTGCTCGTGCCCCCACCCCACCCCCGCGGGCCGCCAGCCGTCCTTACCCAAGACACAACTCGCAGAATGGTGTGAGGCTGCCGGACCAGGGTGTGGGGGTCGAAGGCGCCTCCGGCTTTGCCGGCTCCGTACGCACCCCCTTCCATCGTGGCTGCACCCGCGCGGCGCCCCCCGCTCGGCGCGCGCCGCCAAGCCGTGCGCGTGCGCGGCGCCCCCGCCCCCTCCCCTGCTCGGGCGGTTAGCGCTACCCAGGGCTCCCGCCAGGGGGCGCAGGACGCGGAGGGCGCCGGGGTGCGCGTGGGGCGCGGGCGGGTGGTCCGCGCGCGCTCTCGTTCGCGGGGACGCGTGTGCTGCGGACTGCGCGGAGGGCGCGCCCGTCGCTAGCGTGGTGACCTCTTCGTGGAATGGCAGGGCCAGCGTTTGTCCTCCTCAGGGTGCTTGACACACAGTAGGTGCTGCATGAAGACTTCTGGAATGACCGAATAAGCCACGAATGAATTACCGTTCTCAGAGCTCTCCGAAGCACAGCCCCACCTCCTCCAGGACCTTTCCCACCTTGCTTTTACGCTGACGTTATGTGGATCCGTGTCTGTGCACACCCCTCCCGCAGCCTGGAGGGGCGGGGAGACACCTGGCAAAGAGTCGGAGTCTGAGGAAGGGCAATAAATTCTTTATGAGACTACCCCCTCCCCTGCCCCATCTCGCCCTTTTTCTTAATCCAGTCGTTAATCATGGAATTATTTGCTCATTGTTTGCCAGTGCGTGGGTTCTGTCTAGCTTGTTCGATGCGGAGGCGAGGCCTGGCACGGCAGTGGGTACTCCATAAATAGCCTCTAGTCCCCATCACCCACCCCGCCACAGCTTGAGCTAGGGCTCCAGGGGTCAAGGAAACTGAGACTGGATGGAGTGGTGCTGGTTTCCGCAGGAAGAACTACCTTCCAGACCCCGGCTCTTCCCCTGACGTGTAGTCCTATGGTTTCTCGCTGTGGTACCAGGAACAGGTTGGACAGGTTTTCTGCAGACCTTTGCTGCCCGGATGTCATGTCATTCTGTGATGACGGGACAACAGATCTGTGCAGACGAAAGGTGTGATGGGTATGAGGGCGCCTTTTATAAACATTGCATAGGCAAATATCCATCTGGGCTCTGTTTACCAAGAGTTAACTCTGTGCCAGGAGGGCTTTGCACACATTACCCCATTTAATATGGCAACCTTGTGAGGCAGCTACTATGATTATGTAAGACTTCTAGAAGAAAACATAAGAGAAAATTTCTGTGACTTTGGGTTAGGCAAAGAGATCTTGGATCAACACCAAGAGCATGATCCTTAAAAGAAAACAATTGATAAATCGGACTGCATCAAAATTAGTAACTTCTGCTCTTCAAAAGATACTGTTGAAAGAGTGAGTGAAAAGGCAAACCAAAATCTAGGAAAGACTATTTGTAAAGCATACATCTGATAAAGAATTTGCTTCCCAAGTATATAAAGAACTCTAAAAGGTCACAATAAGAAAACAATCTGCTTTTTGAAAAAAAATGGGCAAAAGATTTGAACAGATACATTTGACCAAAAAGGGTATACAGATGGTAACTAAGCACACGAAAAGATGCTCAACATCATTAGTCATGAGAGAAATGCAAATTAAAACCAGAATGAGATCCATCCACACATCTATTAAAATGGCTGAAAATATTTTAAATTTGATGCTATCAAGTGCTAACAAGGATTTAGAGTAACTGGAACTCATACATGGCTGGTAAAAATACAGAAAACACAGAAAAAAACAATTTAGCAGTTGCTCATAACTATATACATTTACCATATATGACGCTGCGATCCTCTCTTTGGCATTTAGCCTAGAGAAGTGAAGTTATGTTCACACAAAGCCCTGTACAAGAATGTTTTAAAGGTTTTAATTTTCATAGCCAAAACCTGGAAACAACCTGAATATCCTTCAATAGGGAAATATATAAACGAACTGTGGGACATCTATACAATGGGATAAAAAGGAATGCATAATGGATATACCCAGCAACATGGGTGAACCGTAAATGTATTATATTAAATGAATGAAGCCAGACTCAAAAGGCTACAGACTGCATGGTTCCCTTTATGTGACAGTCTTGCAAAAGCAACCTAGAGGGACAGAAAACAGTTTGGCAGTTGCCAGGGTCTGGAGTGGGACTTGGGGGCAGGGGATTTACTATTAGGATTTACTATTAAGGAGAATGAGAAAATGTGGGAGGATAATGCAATCATTTTATATGTTGTTTGTGGTAATGGTTACACAATTGACTATGGCAAAACTTGCAGAACCCACTAACTATAAATTCTTATCTGTAAAAAGGATGATTTCCACTATATGCAAATTATATATAATTTTTGTAAGTGGAGGAAAAAGTATGCAAGTGTGATGAGCCGAATCAGTGAGTAATATTCAGATCAGTGAGTAGTGTTCATTCATTTATTCATTCAATAAGGTTTTATTTGAAGCCCATCTTGCATAAGGCTTTGTGCTAGGTATAGGGGCATAAAGGGTGAAGGATTTAGATACTTTTCCTAACCCTTCCAGCATTAAGATTTGATCATGATAATGAATTAAATCTCAGAAAGGGTGGTGTTTAGGAACCTGAGCTTCAGATTCAGGTATTCTTAGATGGAAATCTTGGCTGCTCCTGTTCCATCACTGTGTGCCCTTGAGCAAATGACTTCACCTCTCTGGGCCTGTTTCATCTGAAAAATGAAAATAAGCATAGTGCCTTGTTATAAGTAAACCAGAGGATTAGTGTCAGGGTTAAATGAGAGAATGCATGAAATGTGCTTAGAATAGTGCCCAATATAAAGAATGAGCTTAATAAACATCAGTCTCCCCATCCCAGTTGGTCTTCAAGGGAGGTATGTACAAGATATATAGGCGTTTTCTTAGAAACACAAAGTTACAAATGATGGGTAGGTTTCCAGGCTCACCCATGAACCTCTGCTTCATACCTATCATTGCAATTTAGAGAAACATTCTCCCTTCTACCATTTGCAGTCATGTGTTCTGCCGTTAGCAGCAAGGCTAAAAGAGGAAGTCAGGTTGCTCTCTGTAGGTCAATATTTTGCAACCCAGAGCTGCCTGGGTCTTGCCATACTCTGTCCAGTAATTCCAGTTCCGGGCCCAGCCAGAGCTGCTCTTGCCTGTGTTCCTCTCTCCTGCCTCCTCGAGGCTGCTTTGGTGTGGAAGGTCTGTTTGCTGCGAGTGTGGAGTCCCCTGGGCACAGGGGCAATGCATCAGTTGTATCTGAGTGGATGAGCCACAGCATAATTATAATCTTACAAATTTACTACAAGCACCTTTCTGGAGGGCTGGTTGGCCATGTGTTTCAATTGACCAAAAACGTTTGACACAGCAATCCCAATCTTTTCCCAAAGAAGGGATTACAGGAGTACCCACAGATCTAGTTAGCTCTAAGCCTATCTACTGAACCTTCATCTAGTCATTTGTTCAACATATATGGCCCCACTGTATGCCAGTTTATTGAAAACCCTTGGGATCCAACTGCATATGAGCTCTGACCTAAAGGGTCTCATAGTCCAGGTCAAAAAATAACTAGGGTGGCTGATGAAGTATGGCCACAAATCCTTTGACCTTCCTCCGGTAGAGAACTGGGGTCTATGTCTCCTCCCTTGAATGTGGGCAGGCTTGTGATTGGTTGATCAATAGAAAGACATTGTACCATTTTCCTGGCCTAGACCTTAAGAAAATATCAGTTTTCACCTTCCATCTCTTGGAGCACAGGCCTGAGCTGTCATGTAAGAAGTCTGATTGTGTTGACACCACCAAGACCTCATGTACATACTCAGGGCAAGAGTCCCAGCTGAGTGCAGCCCTCTTGCCATCACTGTCCTGCCCCCTCCAGACTGACCCACGAACCAGCTGAATACCACCAACTGCCCTCAATGATGCCACCTGGGAAAAAACCCACTCAGCTGAGCCCTGGCCTAATTGCTGAAGCACAACATCATGACATATAAAGTGGCTGTTGTTCTGAGACACCAAGTTTTGCAATAATTTGTTGTGCAGCAATAGAGAACAACCACAGCGAACCAACAGGAGCTTCTGCACCAGGGCAATGGAAAGAAACTGTAAAAAGGGAAAACTAAACAGATCAACCTAGGCTGAAAGACAAACACCACTGTGGAGCAGAAATTCAAAATGGGGAGAGAGCAGAAGCCTTAGGAGCATTCTGAGTCCCGCGAGCCGCCACCGAAGCTTTGGCTTGTTAGGGTAATAGAGTGTGAAACGCTCGAGAAGCCAGAGAGTTGGAGCCAGGCTCCTGCGTGAAGCCAGCCACGGGGGTGGCACTCTGCCGCGGGGGGAAACCGCAGGGGACCCTGCCTGGCGCTCTGACTTAGAGAAGGTGGTGGGTCCAGGCAGGGAGGACAAGGATTTGGCTTGCCCACCGAATGCTGAAGCCAGCCTCCTACTGGCTCCTCAACTGAAGCTGTGGTGTCTCCCATAGGTCGACAGGAAGGAGCCCTAAAATATCACTGTGAGGCCTGCTCCTGGACCGTGGGCCTGGAATCCTGCTGGAGGCCACGGCGACTCTGCTGGGAAGAGAGGCAGGAAAGCAGAGGGAAAACAGAACCTTCCCATTCCAAATGAGGCTGCAAACCAAGAATCCAGAAGCTGTGCTGAAATCCTAAAGGCAACAGATGCACCACGCACAGCGAGCAGAAAATGAAGTCGCTGCAGATGAGATGAATTTATAGAAAGATAAAAGACCTCATCTTTAAAATAAGTGTGTTTGGAATCCCCAGGCCAAGAATCTATATTTCTAAAAAGGGAAAGAAAAGAACAAAACCAGTAATATGGAAGTCTAAATAGCCTAAAACTTAAAATGCTATGAAAAAAACCCTGAATGGACAACAAAAGGAACACAGAGGAGGAAGCCATGAACCCAGAGAAAGTCAGAGTCTGCCTAACTACAGCTTCTGCTCCCTGGTACCCTGAAATTTTAACAGGCTGAAGGTGGAACTGGGGGCCAGGAGAGGCAGTCTGGACCCAGGAAAAGGGAAAGTTGATTTGGAGCCCACATAGAGCTCTGATGCCCAGTGGGACACACTCTCAGGGGAAGAGTGAACCGAAGGGGCAGAAGGCAAGGAAACCTGGCCATCTTGGGCTTCACACAAGGAAGGGGGATTGCAGGTAGGCCCCAGACTTTACCATCCAGGCCTCCTGCCAAAATCTGCTCTCTCTCTCTTGACTGAAGAGTTGTGCTGGGTTAATGACACCCTCAGGCTGCAGGAAGATGCAAATACAGCCTAAGCAAATGTTGGGAACTATTTTATACAGCGGAGTGATACTGCAAGTGAAAGGATGGGCCAGTTAGTAATAAGCAAGCTAGCCATAAGGGGAAAGAAACGAGGCTGGGTTCCTACCTCACACCATTTACAAAATCAATACCAAGTGCTGGTTAAAGTGCCGGTGGGAAGTAATATCACAGCCAATCAGAAGCCCCAGGGGGTGTGAGGAGTCATAAGCAGTTGTGGGTGGCCGGGCCAGCTGCCCTCGGGATTCCTTCACCTGCCCTCCTCTCCTGAGCAGCAGGATTCAGGGATGCCAACCGGGAGATGGCCTGTTCCCAAAGCTGCTGCACTCCAAGAGTTTCAGCCTGAAACCATGGTCACCTGGGGGGCAGTGTCAGCCAGAGGGAGTGCTTGAAGCTGTTTTGTGGACCCTGATGCTTTCTGCCCCTGGGGCTCATCTTGCCCTCTAGTTAAACTTCCTGGAACTAACACATTAGAAACTGGCCCTTTTCTTCTCTTAAAACACACGACCGGATGGAATAGTTGAAGTCCCTGTGTGTGGGGAAAGGAGCTCAGAGGCTAGCACAACTAGATATCTGAGTAGTTTAACTCCCTGAAAATAAGATAATAAATAGTACAACATATACTATTTGAAGCAGGGGAATCAGGACAAAGAAACCAGGAATTTAAAATAAGCATGGCATGGAGATAAGTGAAAATATTAGCAATATAAAAGAGGAACAAGAAATAATGAAAGTGGGTCAAGCAGGAATATTAGGAATGAAAAATATAAACACTGACATAAAAAACATAATAGGTGGGAAAAACAGCATGGATACACTTGAAGAATGAATTAACAAGATGTATAAACACAGATTAAATAGCTGGATTTTACTGATGCCATGGCAGTTTACTGATGGTCAGCCAGTCTAGCCACTGCTGTGAAAGGATTTTGTAGGGGTGATCAACATCTTACCAATTATTTGACTAAGCAAAGAAAATTACCCTCAATAATGTGGGTGGGTCCCAACTAATCAGCTGAAGGTCCTAAGAGCAAAAACTGACGCTTTCCAAAATGGAAAGAATTTGGACTCCAGACTACAATGTCAACTGTTGCCTGAGTTTTCAGCTTGTTGGCCTGCACTAGAGATTTCAGATTTGCCAGCTGTGGATAAAATGAAGGTTCCTGCGGCCAGGATTCTCACCTGGCCCTGGTTGGCTAGTTCACTACACACGTGTGGACAATGCATCGTTATTGACTCTATATAGAGAGCCCTGCCCAGTGCTCTGGGCGACACAGTGGCACTGCTGCAAGACTACAGGAGAGCAGAGTAGAGGCTGGAGTGGTGGCAGCACCAAGGACAGAGGCCCAGAGGCAGAGACTGGCTTGCTGCGTGCAGACTCACTCTGAGTGAACGAGATTTTAGTGACTGATCTGCCACCATGGAAATAAAGTTGGGTATAACCCTTTCACCCCAAGAACGTTCTACTGTCATTTCTTTGGTCACAGTGAATCCATAATGAACTTGCCTGGGGCTGAAACCCATTGGCAAGACACCAGCTTCTACATTCACATGTACTAAGTCCTTAAAATAAATCCTATATATATATATATGTGTGTATATATATATTTATGATTGGTTCTGTTTCTCTAAAGAACCTTGACTAATAAAAGTAGAAAGTAAAAATCCCACCACCAGAGATGTCCCTTTACTCTCCTGCTTTATGTTGAGTTTGTCATATTATTACTTCCATATACATCGAAAACCCCATCTGTGGGAGCTGCAGTACGTTTGGAAGGACTGAAATGGAGAGTTTGAGGATGCACAGGGTTAAGAGGCCAGAGAGGCCTGCTTTGTCTGTTTTCTCATGAGTACACTTACATTAAACAGTTGGACGTTAGTAATTTACAGTTGACATTATGCACTTCACAGTGCACCCTGCCGGGAGGGACACCATGCCAGGTTGTCCCACTGTGAGTCTGGCAGTTTGCTTAAAGTGGGGACCACCAGTCTCCCCATTATTGAAGTAGGTTTTCCCTTTGGAACTAATAAGTAACCTGTAGGTGACACTTAGCATGACTATAGTGTTTTCTAACTGCATTTCACCCAGTGGTTTTAATTTCTCTTGGAGATCCTTGCCTGACTCAATTAGGGATTACAAAGTGGTGATTTTCTACTTTTATTCTATATTTATTAGCAAGGCAGTTATCTGGTGTTTTGTTTTTAACAGCATAGTAGTAGGCTTTGGACGGTTGGATTAGAAATACAGCCTATTAGAATCCTAAAAGGTAAGTGGAAGGGACCTGGGACCATCCATCAAAGAGGTTCTGGTCCAACCCTCTCATTTCCAGAGATAGGAAGGGATTTGCTCCAAGGCTCCCAACATGAGCTTTGTAATGTCCCAGAGGAGCTTTCTGGTGCACAGAAAAGACTTCTACAATTACTTGGATTTTAAGTTTAAATGATTTGCCCAAACTTTCCCGAGCTGAGTGGTGCTTAATGGGGCAAGTCCTTTAGAATTACCTGGTGTTCGTCTTCAGCAGGGCTGTGCTTCCCCTTCCCACAGCTTCTGACTCATCAGGTCCCGGGGTGACATCTAGATTTTGAAAAAGTACAGATGATTCTTGTTTTGTTTCTTCTTGAGATTTCACTTTGATTTTTTATTTTAGAAATTGCACAAGTAATTAACAATGAGTATATTCTTGTGCAGAACCATCTGGAAAACCACCTTCACACCACCCCTTATGCCCATCACACTCCTTGAAAATACCCATGGTTTGATAAGCCACCTTCCAGTCGGCTGTCTATGAATTTACTCACTTTATGTGCATGGACATGTATCTATTTTTTAAATTAATAGGATTATAGATGTGTGTTGTTCCATATCGGCTTTTTTCACTTAATGATGTGTTTTGAAAGTCTTTGCATGTTGCTATATATAGATCTCTCTAATTCTGGTTAACAGGCTGTGAACTATTTCACTGTACAGAAATATCACTGAAGACAACTAGAATATGTCACCCCAAAATATGCCTCTTTGACATAAGAATTATTTTGAGCTGAAGGCAACTGAGAAGTAGCAAATGTAGGAAAAGCTGTCTTCCCCTCCCTCTTTCTAGGGTCTAAATTGGCCTTTACTAGAGATGCCCCTAGACTTCTATCAGCTCAGAGAGAGGTCCAAAGGACTCTGGGCACAAATTGAGATATATTTACTTCCCCCCAGTTTGCCACCCTTGGAAACCTAAAACCATTTATCTTGTCCTGTCATTTCTCCACAAATGTGTTATTCTTTGTTGAAGATGCTAGGTAGCCCATGTTTTAGCCCCCCTTAGGTACTCACACCCAGGTTGCCCCCATGTGTATCTATGTGATATACATGCTGATCAGCTTTGATTTGCTTTTTCTTGTTAATCTGTCTTTCGGTATAAAGCCCAAGCCCAGAACCTAGAAGGGTAGCAGGAAAAAAAGATTTTTCTTTCCCTACAATTATTATGGTAATAATAATAAAAATGATTATTCTTTGTGTACCTCAAGGGCAAACAGCTGAGTTAATTGGTTTCCTCAGTAGAAAACACATGACAATCTCCGGACCGGGTCAAGCACCCTCTTGTCTCCTTTTCTTTCTTCCCGTCTCCCCTGACCCTCATTCCCAGACTCCCCTTCACAGTAGTTCCTGAAGCGGAGGTTCTCAAACTTTGGTGTGCACCAGGCTCACAGGAAAGCCAAGAAAACATGGAGGCCTAGCTTTGCTGACAGGTAGGAACTGGACCGCTGTGTTCCTACCTTGTTCCCTCCCTGGTTCTACCTGATGCTCAAATGTAATCTATATGGATCTCTCTGAAAGTGTAAATTAACTATGTATTATGTGTGGATAAAGTGAAGGTTCCTATGGCCAGAATTCTCAACTGGCCCTGGTTGGCTCGCTCACTACACACGTGTGGGCAATGTGTTGCTATTGACTATAAAGAGCTTCGCCCAGTGCTCTAGGCATTAGGGTGATGGCTGCACAGCTGCAGGAGAGCAGAGGCTGGAGTGGTGGCAGCGCAGAGAGGCTGAGACAGCTGTGCCGGCAGAGAGGTCCAGAGGCAGAGACGGGCTTGCTGTATGCAGACTCACTGAGTGCACAGGATTCTAGTGACTGACTTGTCACTGTGGGAATAAAGTTGGGTATAAACCCCTTCCACCTCAAAAACGTTCCATTGTCATTTTTTCGGTCTCATTGCATCCACAGTGAACTTGCCTGGGGCTAAAATCCATTGGCAAGACAGTATGCATCTGTGTGTTTTAAATAGCATTATTGGCACAGGCTATAAATATCACTGTTTCTTCTCTTTTACGACTCAACACTATGGCATAAAGGCTTACCCACGTCACAGTAGGGACACCTAACTTGTTGGTTCCCACTGGTGCCCAGCTTCCCACCATGGGCATCCCCACATCTTACTTATCCGGCCCCGTGGTGATGGACACCAGGGCACCTCAACTCCTGCTTTACTTCCACTGTTGTCATTTGCTCCAAGAACCGGGATGTTAAGGGTTTATGTACCCACTTGACAAGGGGATAGGGAACAGGGAGAAAGGGCTCTTATGAAGAAGAAATGGAAGGTGTGACAGTTTCCGGTAGTTTATTTAGGCCATTGGTCAGGTCATGATGGTTAGTCTCCTCTCTGACTGTGAACTGCCCAGGTTAGGGATTTCCGACGGCAGGAGGTCCTGCCTGAGGCAACAGAGAAGTTCAGCGACGGTCCCCCCACCCTGGCATCCCCCTGGCAACCGTTCTTTGTTTTTAGCTTTAAGTAATCTTAAGTGCGTCTTGGATCCCTACATCTGTATGTTACACAACCCCCAAAAATTTACTCTCTGGCCTTTTACAGAAAGCAGAAAGCATTTGTGGACCCCTGGCTGAGAGCCTGGACTTTTGACCCAAACTACACGGGCTTGAATCTGCTCTCATCACTTTCAAGTGTACTTTTCCGGGGTTGTTTTCCCAATGAGCGTATGGATGGGACCAAACACATAGAGTTGTGGGATTAGATGGGTTAGTTTTTACAAACAGAGGAGTGCCTGGCACCTTGTCAGTGTTGCAGTAGGTAGACAGCCGGACTTGAGCAGGGAGGGGGTTGGGGACTTTGGCTGGCATTTACATTCAGTTAGATGCTTGTTTATGTTCTAAACATTCCTTGCCAACTGTTGTGTCCCGATATGCGGAGGGAGGATATAGATAACAGACCAGCTGAAACTGGCTGGTTCCAAAGTGGAGAAGATGACCCTGACTTAACCCCCAAATACCTTATATGCTCATTAGCGTACTAAAGTCTCACCTCTTGACGCCTGGCGGGTCCAAGGCAAACCATTTAAGGACAAAAAGAGGGTGTCACCTTACTTCTTGGAAATCTCCGTATTCTAAGAAAACCCTTCCTATCCTGATGAATATTTTACATCCTCCCACCCCAACACACACCGGCTTAAACTCCAGATCTAAGACCACCCCACCCAGCCCCACCATGCCGCCAGTCTCTGGAGCAGCCCGCACTCCCTTCCTGAGTGTGTGCTTCTCCCTTTCGAAGCTTCTCTGCTGGCACCTGCTCAACCTGCTCTTTAATTCTTTCTCCATCAGAGTCAAGTGTCTGCTCCTGGGTGGAGATCTCACCTAGCATGCGGGCAGCTCTCCCCAGATTGGACTGCCTGACAACATAAATACTCTGCAAGTTTTAATTAATGCCCGTATCCTTCGCTAAAAGCAATCCTTAATTTTGATGTAGCTGAATATAATCACTGTTCCCTTATGATTTGTTTCTGGGGCCTCATGTAAGAAGCCTTTCTTAATCCATAGGTCACAAAGATTTTCTCCCATATTTTAAAAATTATCTTCATAGTCTTAAATTTCTTTAACCTACCTAGAATCCATTTCATATATGGCATTTGTAGACGATGCAATTTTTTTCCGCAGCAAGGGTCTGCTCTCCCCACAACTTAATCACCGTATCATTGTATCTGTGCCCCAAGGCCTTGTAGTTCTGCGATCAAGGATCAGATCCCAGTGTGCACAGAGATCTGCTTCTGTGTTCTAGTTTTACTTCCTTTGGTCTATTTGTCTTGTTAAAAAAGAAAAAACAAGTCCAAAGTAGAGTTATTTGGTCCCTGCAGCAAACCAAGACTCAGTTACAGCTTCAACCTATTCCAGGAATGTGACCTTTTAACAGTACATCAGGAATTTTATGGTCAGCACCAGCGAGGTATTGTCACACACACGGGGCCTCTCTGCCCAGCCTCCCTCTTCCCCCAAAAGAAGATGGGGTCCTCTGATAAGACCCCCAGCTGTTGCCCCAAAAGGGAAAGTGACCCCAAGTACCACAATCCCTTCTTTCATTTTGCTAATAACTGCTCGCCACACCTTCTGCCTGTGAAAGCCTTCTATCTGCTGTACAACTCCTAGCATCTGTCTACTTGCTGGGTTGCTACCCTTAATGATTGGTTTAATCAGGTCATTTAGGTCTTCATATTTACTCGGCTGAATTTTGTTTTTCACAGTGGAATGTCTCAATATCAGAAAAAGTGAGCCATGATTTCATTACCTCTGATTGATGTACATTTATTATTTTTCAGGAGATTCTGTGTCCAAGAACCACACTGGAGTCCCCTCAGGCCCCCAAGACCTACCCCAGCACAAGTCACTCAGCCTGGGTGCCTGTAGGGCAGGCCCAGAGGGCAGGCCCAGGAAACCTCACTTCAGGGGAGCACTGTCTCCTGCAAGTCTCACCTCATCCCCTCTTCTACCCCCAGCCCCCTCCCACTGTAGAAAAAAATGGAAGTGCTCAGGGCCAGGATTCTCAGCTGACCCTGGTTGGCTTGCTCACTACACACGTGTGGGCAGTACATTGTTACTGACTCTATATAAAGAGCTCTGCTAGTGCGCTAGAGAGCAGAGGCTGGAGTGGTGGCAATGCCTAGGACAGAGCCTGAGATGGCTGTGGGGGCAGAGACAGGCTTGCTGCAGGCAGACTTCCTCTGGAGTGAATGGGATTCTAGTGATTGACCTGTCACTGTGGGAATTAAGTTGGGTATAAGCCCTTTCACCCCAAGAATATTCCATTGTCATTTTTCAGTCTCACCGGATCAAGAGTGAAATTGCCCACGGCTGAAACCCATTGGCAAGACACCCACTTTCCTCCAGATGTCTTGAATGAACACCAAATGGATTCAGCTCCAAATCCCCAACCCTCTAGGGCACAGACCCTGGCACATTACAACTCTGCAAAAGACTGGTTGGATGGGTAAATGTTGGAACCTACCAACTCAATCCTCATACTGAATTCTTTAGTCTAGTGGGTTTTGGGTTACACTTTGGAAGCCCCTGGAGAGCTTCCAAAATGCTTAATGCTTGGGTCTTATCCCCAGAAATTGCAATCAGTTTTGAGATTCAGCCTGGGAGTCAGAATTTCCAAAATCTCCCTGGGTGGTACAGCCAGTGCTAAAGAATCTCTGCTTTACTCTCCCTGAAACCCCTCTCAACATTTGCTAGCTGTGAGACCCTCAGCCTCTGTGAGCCTCAGTAATCTGGGCTGTAACATGGGGATAATTAATAAGATGGAGTTAGGGCCTTGCTACTTAAAGCAGGCTCCGTGGACCAGCAGCCTGGCCACCCCTGGCCTCCTGAATCAGACCCACATTCTGAAGGAGCAGGACTGAACAAGAGGAACTCCATTTTGGAATGAGCCTCCATCTAGGGACATACTGGAACATATTGAAACCTAACAAACTAACTTGAAAACGTGTTCTTAGAACAGCACCTGATCAAGTACAAGTTTTAGGTCACTTGACCTGTGACAGTTTATTATTAACATTCTTTTTTTTCTGAAAGCCTCTATTCTAGGGCATGAAAAGAAACCTTTTGAGTTATAGACTGTGAGATTATAAACTGACGTCTGTTAAATGTCAAAGTACTGCCTCACCCGGAGAAATATTGGCATGAAATCTTCCAGAAAGATTAATTATTGTAGTGCCTCCAAATGCCTGGGGCTTTCAAAGCCTGCCTTTATAAACCGCACACCACCCCCTTTCCAGGGGGTCTGACTTCTCTCTTTGTTAGCTCCCTTGTTTACAAGCTATTCCTAATAAACTCTGCCTGCTTGCTTTCCAGTTCAGTGTTCCTTTCTCTAACACTGAAAATCAAGGACGTGGTCTTTGGGGGACCCAGTAACCACTGTAACAAGCTGCCTGGTGATTTGTTTGCATATTAAAGTTTGAGAAGCACTGTTTTAGGAGATTTTGAAGATTGGGATAATGAATATTATAATTACATAATGAATTTTATGTAATGACTATAACAGAATCTGGTGTACAGCAGGCACTCCTTATGTATTTGTTCCTTATGTATATGAATGAATTCCCTCTTTACACCTGAGGGAACAAGGGCTCAGATTACTAGTAGGTCAGATGGCTATTGTGGTCAAACCAGTAAACCACTGGGGGCACTGGCCATGGTGTTTGGGGGGAGGGCAAAAATGTCAGGTTCCCAGTGACTTGAAGGCCAGGACACTGAATTGCACCTTTGGATGTTCTGGGAAGAGGGCTTCTCCGCACCTTCATATTCGCTCAGGGAAGAGAAATGCATTTTGGTTAGAGAGACCCAGGAGGTCCAAGCCCGTGGCTCCATTGACAATACTTACATATCCCCCAAACCAAACAGGCTCACCCTTTCGGTCATCCACAGATATTTAGGAAACCCACCTGTGTGCTTGGTGCTGGGCAAAATGGAGATGGCATCATCCCTGAAGAAGCAGACAAGGACAACTTAAAATCCAGGAATAAGGTCTGAGGAGAGGAGGGAGACCAATTTGTAAGATCAGGCGATTGGCGAAGGCTCTGGACGAGGTAACATATACGGTAAAATCTGAAGAGTGGGAGGAAAAGGTAAAGATTTTGGAATAAGCAAAAGGGATCACCAGCTATCCTTTCTATTAATATTCTGGAGCCTCCGGGAGTATACAGTTTTGTGTAGTTTAAAGGTTCTTGTCCTTAAACTCTTTTACAGCTCTTTCCTTTTGTACATAAAGGATAATTATGCAAATAATCCTTATCTATACAGGTGCAAACAAATCTGGTCCAGTGGAAGGACACCTTGCCCCACAGTGGAAAAAGACAGTTTTACATTCATTTGTAAATTCATTTCAACATTTCTTTACACCATATAAATACGTGGTTCTGTCTTCTCCTTTGAACCAGTTGTGGCATCTGCCCGGTTCCCTCATTAATTAATGAGCTAAATAAAATCTTTGACATCTGTCCATTTTACATCTGTGAGAGTTGTGATTTGTCATCTTTTAAAATTTATACTTTAAGAAGAATAAGCAGAAGTTAGCCCATGTTCCGGGCAGGTAGAGGTGCAGCTGAAAGGCCCTGCTGCAGGGGAGCTGCATGTAGACTGGGGGAGGTCAGTGTTAGGAGGGCCCTGGGGGCCAAGGGACATGCTTGGCCACCTTGCAGTCCCTGTGGGCTTCAAACTAAGGGAAGCCACTGGAGGGTCTTGATCAGGGGAATAACATGGTCTGATTCAGTGTACGATTTACCCAGCTGCTGGGTGGAGAGTGGAGCTCAGGGGCAGGCAGGGCACCAAGAGGATGTACCTAGAGGCAGATGCTGACTGCTGCCTGGACTTGCGGGGCTGCTTGTATCTGCCAAATAGCAAACAAATGATAACAGAACAGGTGCAGGAAAAGTCTCAAAGGGACATTGGCATCTGATTTTATTCACTGCATATATGCTCTAGGCCTGGGGACACAGAGCCCATGTTCTTGACACCTCCGTGCTAGTCGAGGGAGAGAAAGAGGTGCCAGAGAATTTGGGAAGAGTTCATTCTGGTCAGGGATGGGAAAGCTAGTGATCCACAGCATGAGCTCTGCTATGTGACCTCAGGAAGTTACTTAATTCTTCTGAGATGATATAAAATGAAGACGATAAAAGAGGGCTTTCCTCAAAGGGTTGATTGGATGATTGATGAGACTGATGACATAAAAGATCGGTCTGTCCTAGAATGGCAGCTGATATTATTTCCCAAGTAATAATAAATGCCCTGGGCACATAAAAATCATTGCAATAATATAAAGAATACCAATCTGCATTGGTATAATGTTTAAAATTTTCAGGGGGTCTTAGGTACAGAGTCGCAATACAACATAAAGCTCTGTACTAGTTTCCTCCGGCTGCTGAAACAAATTACTAAAGCTTGGTGGCTTAAAACAAGAGCGATATACTCTGTCACAGTTCTGGGGAAGTCTGAAATGAAAGTGTCAGAGGGTCGGTTCCTTCTGGAGGCTCTGAGGGAGGAACTGCTCTGTGTCTCTCTCCTAGTGGCTGGGGGCCACTGGCAATCCTGCATGTTCCTCAGCTCATTTGTGTCTCTCTTTGATGACCTTCTCCTCTATTTCTCCTCTCCTTAGAAGAGAAGGACACTTGTCATTGGGGTTAGGGCCCATTCTAACCAGGATCATCCAATCTCAAGACCCTCAAGGCCTGGAATTATTTGCAAAGACCTTTTTCCAAATACATTCACAGGTTCTAGGTGGACTATATTTCGGGGACCACCTTTCCTCAATCCACTACAAGATCAGTATTAACTTTTCTCATGCAGCGAACCAGTTTTTCTACCCCCCACTAGTTTGTGATGTCACCTTTTTCATGTACCAAGTTTCCATGTACAGCCAGCCCATGTCTGGGCTCTGCATGTCATTCCACTTGTCTGCCTGTTTTTTTCTGCTGCTACCATATTGTTTTTACTACTGTGCTTCTGAAATATGTCTTAATATTTGGCAGAGCAAGTCCCTCCCTTGGCTCCATTTCAAACTCAGTTTCAAGGACGTTGATTTTCCATATACATCTTAGAATCAGTTTTGGAGTCCCCCCAACTTTTGGGTGAAATCCTAATGACTTTATAGATTATTTTTTAGACAACCAACATTTCTAGACATTAGGTTAGTCGACCCATGAATTGACTGTGTCCCTCCATTTATCCAGGTCTTCTCTCCATGTCCTTTAATAGACTCTGAAAGTGTTCCAGGGAGGTCTTGTGCACTGTTAGGGTGATTAAAGAGCGATGAGCACCCTGCAATTTACAGGTGACACATTTTTACATAGCGCCTCTCCCTGGAGTCCTATTATCTGTATTTTATAGAAAAGGAAACTAACACTGAGAAAGGTGAAGGGACCTCCCTATACAGTAGTGACAGAGCTGAGACCAGTCCCCTAGCCCAGCTCCTATATGCATGTGGCTTACGTGCTGGCTATCACCCACTTAGTGCCCCCCCAGTCTAGGTGGGCAGATCTGATGCCATTCAGTCTCTGACAAAGCAAGCCAGGGGCATACCAGCATCTGACTCGCACTCCATCATTTATTTTAAGATCTGCAGGAAGAAAGATGTGGCATAGATACACAGAATAATGATGAGTACACAGGTGGCCTTGACTTGCTATGCAAGGCCTGCTTGGATGAATATCTGAAAGCCATCTTGCTTGTCCTACTGTTCTGGAACCTGGTGCAAACAGGCTCCTTGGTGGCCCCAAAGCTGCAGCCTCCTTGCTCGCTGGCGTCCTTGTTCCCAACCACTAGGCACAGGCTGATGGAAGCTGATGTGAGCCTGCTCAGGGTGGCCGAGTGAGGCCCAGGGAAACGCTGGCTAAAAGGGATGGTGGTGGCTGGAAGGATGGTGGTGACTGCATCCAGGTCTTTGGAGGCTGCACAGCACAGCCTGGCCCACTCCAGCAGCCTCAGGCTGCTGCCCTGCAAGGCCTGGGCCACCCATCTCATTGCCACCCACAGCCTGTCCAGGTAGCGCGCCAGCATGGACACAGCCACTTGCTGCGCCACGGCCCCCAGCAGCAGCTCTGAGACCCTGCTATTCTCTTGGTGGAATTCAAGCAGGCTGTTGTAGGCCCAGTGGGCCACGGACACCAGGGCTAGGCTGGCCTCCCACCACAACTGCTGCAGGAGCTGCCGGGTGCAGCACTGGGCTCTTGGATCAGGACGCCAAGCAGCCAAAGACTCCAGCTCCATGTGATGGCCAGCTGCTGCCATGAGGCCCGCTGGATGGGCAGCAGCACCTGTACACACAGCTTCTGGGCCAGGATGAGGGCGGGCCACCTGCCCACCTGCAGGAGCCTGCAACACAGGAAACAGAGGCCCAGCATGCAGACCAAGAGGCAGTGGGAGGCCATATTTGCTGTGGCTGCCTGCAGCCCCAGCAGGGGTGCATAAGATGTCACCAGGCCCAGGCTGGACAGGAGCGGGAGCAGGAGCTGCCAGGCACCCCCGGTCACTCGGCTCCCATTCTGTGGGGCATCACCCTGGCAGCAGGTGGTGGAGGAATCAGGAAGGATGGCCTTCAAGACCCAGAGGCCCTGTGCCCAGGCTCCAGCCCTGGGGGCATGGGGTTGCACTCCGACCACAAGCTCATGTTGACTGACCCTCTGGTCCACCTGACCTGTCATCTGGGCCAGCTCATTTTGCAATAATCAATGACAGCACAAAAGATCAGGATGTGAGCTCGCATCAAAGAGGGAGCATTATTGCTTCGATGGGCAAGGGAGGCAGCCTTTGGAAGTGAAACTGTGATGTCCTAGTTTGGGTCCTCTGTGTTAATGCCCTCATCTGATAAATATGACTTGGGCTGAGCATGTGGAAGCAGGACATGTCTCTGCAGACACAAAGCTTCCTGTCTGATAAGGCAGATGGGCATCGGAACACCCTCGTGCCAAATCCGCCTCACTCCACATTTCTCTTGCCCTCCTACTTCCCAATTCTGCTCCTCCCTAGGTCTTCCTAACCGTCTGCTGTGGTTAGTCCACACCTGGTTGGCAGCAGAGACTATTTGCCGTAGAGGTATTTGGTCAAAACTTGGGATCCTTTTCTGCTCCTTCCTAGAGATTTCATTTTGAAAAACAGTATTGATGGAGGATCGTTCATAAATAAAGTCAATTCCTTTCCAGACTCTGAATTTATCTTTGGGGTAAACCAGCATCCAGGATCAGGTAACCTAATGCTGGTAACCTTCTTGTTTTGGCCTCTTGTAAATGACTCATACAGATCAGATTTGCATGGTGCCATGAGTTCATTGGTCTGCAGTGAGTGTGCACAGCTACTGTGTGTTCACTATGGGATGATGTTCAGGGCGTTATTGGCTGCATCCCACTCTGGCCCCTTTACGAGGGCCCCATCTCCCCAGAGAAATTTCTTTCAGACCGTATTTCAGGCGCAGCGGACTCCTGGTCATATCCATATTGTGAATCATGTTACTAAGTTTACTTATCTTTTTCATTTGGCTGCAGAGAGGCTTGGAACCAAGTGGAGGACTACTCTGGCACAAGCATGGTTCTATAATACATGTTTTGTGTGTGATCTCCCCCTGGCTTCATCCTTATTTCCCTTCCCTCACTTCCTTCTTTTCTTGTTCAGTTGCGCACATTTGGGTATGTAGCCTAAGACACGTTCTTGGAAGGAGAAAGGATACAGTTAACCTCATAAATGAATCCAAATCTACATATACAAATTAATCTATCCCTTCTAAAAGTAACACTATTTACTCAATATTCCGAAGTGGATATCCTGACTCCTGCTCGTATGGCTTCCTGCTCTGCCCTCGCCCTCAACAGCTCAAAACAAATGGTCTTCAGATCCTGTCCGTCCTAAATAGCTTCCTGTTCTGCTCCTTTATGTCCACCTTCAGTGCCCCTTCCGGGTCACCCACTGTGACAGCTTGCACGGAGTAGTGAAAAGCCCTTCCACTTTACGCCTACCTTCCTGCTGCCCTCCTACCATCCCGCTGGTCCCTTAGTGTCAATCCTCTAAAATGCACAGGTGCTTAAACATCTTCACTACTTTCCATTGCCCTCGGATGGAGTTCCAACCTCTTAAGACTCAGGTTGGGATTTTAACTCTACCTATCTTCCTAAACTTGTCTTCCTAATCCTGTGTCCCTTACTCTCTGGCCACACCAAATCACAGGTAGTCCTTGAGCAGATCTCTTATATTCTGAACCTTTGTACACATTGTTCCCTCTGCCTGGTAAGTCACCCTTTCTGCCTGACAGACAAAAATCCTTTGAGGTCCAGTTCCAATAACATCTCTTCAGCAGAGGACCACAGTTTGGGGGGAATTGATCAGTTCTCTCCTTGTGTTGTAGTCATATTTTGCACAGGTCCATTCCTGTTATGCTGTAGGCCTCACTTCGGTGTTGCAGAGCCCTGCACAGGGCTAGGCAGGGCAGCCTCAGCACACGTTGAACAAATGAATGAATGCATGAATCCCTCATTCGACAGGTGGGGAAACTGAGGCCCAAGGCCATAACCCAGTGAGGTATATGCATAACTGAAATGACAGAGCAGGTCAATCGATGCTCTTTTCTCTTGATTATAAAGAGGGAATTCTTTTTGGTGAGAATAGTTTGCCCAGGACCTTCAGTGACATTGTTAAATCTTTTTGAATCCTCTTTCCCAGGTTAAATAGTCCTGTTTAGTGAGTGATGGTAGCTGTCTTGTTCCTCTGTATTCCTGCAGCCTGGCATGGTACCTGGCACAGACAGGAACTTCAGGAAGAATTTATTGAATGAATGAGAGACTTGGGATCTCAGAGTTTTGTCCAGTGATGGGGTTACTAAACCCCAAGTCTGATACTGTAAAACCAGTCAGACTTGAGCTCTGTCCTTCATTGTGTGACTTTTGTCAAAGTATTTCCTCTTGGCCTGAAAAGTAGTTTTTGCTGTAAGAGGGGGCAATATGGGTCATAATTCGTTGTTTACAATTCTGAAATAAAAAACTTCTAAAGTCATTTGGTGACAAGAACCAAACATGAATTTTTAGGCAGCAAAGTCAGTCTTGAGCTGATGTGAGGGCTGTTTATATTTATCCCATTCTATATGAATATTCATGTTTCTTTACAGAATTAATTAAAGTCTTCATTAAAGAGTTTGGGGAGGATTACATAACATACAGTATGCGCACCATATTGCATATTATCTAAAACATGAAAAATGCTGAATTTGGAAACACATCTGGCCCCAAAGATTTCCAATGAGCGACTGGAGACCTATCAGCATGGCCCCTCAGGGCTGGCGTGAGGACTAGAGAATGTTTTTTAACAATTGTGCGAGCAAAGGCCAGGCCCAGAATCAAAGAACATGACCTGGGTAGGATGGCGCTGGAAGGTGACGTGTGAGTGTGTGTGCCCTCCGGCAGCGAGGAGGCTGGAGTGCAGCCGGGTAGGGCACAGCTTTAGGGGGCAGCCTCAGGAGTGGAATCTGCATCTTCAGGCAGCAATGGGGAGCACAGGAAGTAACAAGATGAGATTTTATTCTTTTAAAAAATTGGAGGGGTAAACCTGGAGGCAGGGAGAACAAGTAGGAGCCTCCTGAGTCACAGAGGAGCCCAAGCAGAGATCAGCCGGGGCTCTTGCAAGGGAGGGTCTTAAAAGTCAGGAGGGCCAGCCTCCGTGAGGCTGGTCAGCTGGACCGGCGAACCCAGATCATGGGGTAGTTTTGCCTCTGACGCAAGCACAGGCCACTGCAGCTGGATGCTGGGAAACCCAGGGTTTCAGCTTTTTCTCTCCAATTTAGAGCAGGTACAAGCAGTGCAACCCCAAAATGGCAGTACAGTGCTGATCTACTGGATGGGATGGAACTGGGATACCAAGTATGAAAGCGCTGTGGAGCTGAAACCACAGCAGAGTTATTCAATGCCAGAGGTGACTGCATTTCATATGAAAAGCAGCCTTGAGAAATACTCTCACCGGTCCGAACTCAGTAAGTGGACACTGAGACAAAGAGAACAGTGCAGCGAGCCTATTTAATGGCAGTCTTGCAGGATCAGGCGTCTGGTGAGCAGGCCCATTTAGCGTGGTTACAACAGACAATTTATTCCTTAGCATGTGACTCCCTCTCCTGGTTCCTCATTGGCTGAGTACTACAGGGTTCGCATTCTCACCTGGATGTCACCTAAGCAAGTTATATCATATTAGGCTTTCTTTACATTTGTCTTAACTTTATTGGGTGGTTCAAAACTTTCCCCACTGCTCCTGAATATGCACAGCCTTCTCACATTCCTTCCCCCTCCGAGCCTGAGCAACTTCCAGGCATGTATGTCACCACATGGGCTTTTTGTCAATACCTAATACCTTGTGTTTAAACCCCCTGGTGGGTGGGAATAAATCACGTTTAGGTTTTAGGCTTTTTCTAGCAGTTCCCCCTCTTATTTAAGAATTTCTGATTCCCAGTAATATACTTCAACTCATGCCTGGTTCTTTTTCAAACTTTTCTAATATATTTTTGCTCTCTTATTCGTTGTCAAATTTATCTTCCAACATGTAAGATTAGGTGCATGTCATAGGTATTTGTTTGTTTACGGCTGCCTTTATAGGCCTCTGGGTCAGGCCTCTCACACAAGGGATGATACAGCATCCTATAGCAGTTAAAATTCCTCAACTATAACAAGAGATGTTAAAACAGAAGCAACCATACCTTTCTGTTTTCCAAACCATCCTTCTAACCAGTCTGTACAGTAACTAGTTTAGGGTGATTAAGGGAAGGTTCTGGTTCACTATCTACCTCAGGATTGGGGGTGGTGGTCACTATGGGTAAAATCTTGTCTTTGATTAAATTAAGACCAAACCTTCCCAAGGGATCTATTCCAGTAACATCGGCACCAAGTCCGTAAACACGAGGAGCAATTACAGGGTCCGAGTCTAAATCTTGAGGGTTATTTATAGTTAACAAGAGGGGGTTACATTGTTTGTCCTGGCAATTTGCAGGAGGAATGCCTTTAGCCAAGTGGAGCTTTCCTTTCAAAGGTTTCCCTGTCGCATGAGGGGCTGTCCACCCTTGAAACTGGGTAGTCCACCAAACATTGCTCCAGCCTGGACACGGGGGCCCGTTTGCTTTTTTTGGTCCACTAACACTCGTCCATTCAGGACAGAGATACTTATTGTCTCCAGAAAGCTGTCTTTGGTTATTTAGGTCACCACAAGAGAGAACCTGACAAGCATCAAACCTGATGGTTTGGGGGCCTGATGGTTTTGTAATATTGATCACCAGTTTGACAGGATAACCAGGAGTTCCTTCCCATTCTAGGCTTCCCTGAGAGATGCCTGTAAAATATAGAGTTAGAAGGATAAGGATTAACATTTTAGATCCTTTTCAGTTTTAGCCTCAAGGGGTGGTCAGCCACTTGGGACACCTTCCAGTTCTCTGTTTTGCCCCCAGATCCCTCAGTCAATTTCTTGATTCTGGTGTAGTGAGTCCAGCCCTCTTCCACCGTCTGCACTGCAGTCTCCGTGGTCAGGAGCACTTGGTAGGGGCCTTCCCAGCTGGGCTGCAGTCGGTCTTCTTTCCAGGACTTTGCTAACACCAGGTCTCCAGGCTGGAAGCAGTGGGTGAAGAACTTAAGTGGGGGAGTCTGGGCGAGGAGTCCTTTCAACCTGAGAGAAGATAAGGTAGAAAACATGGCCAGCAACATACTCCCTTAGAAACCGATCTTTTGTTTCTATGGTGGGCAAGTCCGTTGCCCTTCCTGGATATGACAACCCATTAAATCAATCCTAAGGGGGAATTCCTAAATCCTTTCAGGGAGAAGTTCTAATCCTGAGTGCTATAGGAAGACATTTAGTCCAAGGCAATTTGGTTTCTAGTATTAATTTGGTTAAATGTTTCTTGAGAGTCTGATTCATTTTTCCTACCTTTCCAGAGAATGGTGGAGGCCAAGGAGTATGGAAATCCCATTGCACTTGGACTGCCATCATTATTCCTTGCAATACTTTCAAGGTAAAATGACTCCTATTGTCAGTCTGAATCAACATTTTCTATTAACCCAAACCTAGGAATCACTTGCTCTAAAAGTACTTTTATTACTGATCCTGCCATTACAGTTGTTAAAGGGTAAGCCTCTACCCAACCAGTGAGATGGTCGACAATCACTAATAAATATTTAAGCTTTCCCCCTTTTGGCATCTCAGTGAAATCAATCTAGATACTCTGGAATAGTCTTAGTCCTGGGAGTCTCCCTTTAGGTATTGGCTTTCTTGTACTCTTTTTGTTAATTCTTTGGCACATTGTCCAACTCCTACAAACCTGTTTAGCAATAGTGTAAATACTAGCACACCCATTAACCTTTAGCAAAGCGTCACACATTGCACACATCGCCTGGGGACCCCAGTGGCTCCCTCTGTGTAACATGTTCGTCACCTCTCTCATAATAGGTCGGCTGATCATTTCTCTCCCATCTGGTAAAGTCCACTGCCCTTTCTCATCTCGAGACACCCCAGTCTGTAGCTCTTTAATTTCATTTGGAAAACTTTGGGATTAAGGTAATTTTAGGGATATCAGGAGTGAGATTCAAAAGTCTAATTTCATCTTCAGATGTAGTCTCTTTAGCAGCTGCATCAGGATTCTATGCCCTGTTGCTTCATAAGAATTTCCTTTCTGGTGACCATTCACATGTGTTACAGATATTTCAGCTGGAAGTAAGAGATTCTCCACAACCTCCATGATTAATTTGCCAGGAATTAATTCCTTTCCTTTACTGTTCATGAGAACTCTTTCTGTCCAATTTTTCCCAAAGCTATGGGCCACTCTGAAGGCATATTTGGAGTCTGTGTAAACTGTGCCCTCCTTATCTTAGTTTTAAGGCCTGATTAAGGGCAAACAACTCACAGGTTTGGGCTGACCACTCATTGGGTAATCTCCCCTTTTCGCATGTAGGTAATTGGTCTCCATCAATGATGGCACTCCCATTATGTCATCTGCCCTCTACCATCCGGGAGGACCCATCTATAAATAGTTTCATACCCCGACCTAGGCCTGACGTTAGTCTGATATTCTAGGATGTCCATGCAATAGTGACTCAAGTCTGTTTGGTCTTCAGCCTTGCCTGCACGTAGGAAGCTGGTGGGATCAAGACAGGCACCTGTGATTAAGGTCAGGTCATCTTTTCAAGTCGAATGGCTTCTATTTTAAAACTTGAGAATCTGTTAGCCTGCACCCAGCCTGCTGATTAGGTATAGCTGGAACCTGGCGAGGAGTACTAACTATCAGGGTTCCTCCAAAAGTTAATTTTCTGTTCTCTTCTACCAGTAAGGCTGTGGCTGTGATGGCCTGAGTGTTCAGGCCATCCTCGAGAGACAGGGTCCAATAGTTTAGACATAAAGGCCACTGGTTGTTTCTTTCCTCCCCAGTTTGGGTCAAAACCCCTATAGCAGAGGCTTGTTCAACAGTAATAAACAAGTGAAAAGGCTTCTCTAAAAACAGGAGTGCCAGGACTGGGACGGTGACTGAAGATTGCTTTAATTCCTCTAGAATTTGAAGTTCCCCTGGGGTCCACTGGAAAGGATCTGGCTCACCTCAAACAATTCGAAGTACAAACTTCTAGTCTTTTGGGCATAAGAGCCAACCCATAATCTACAATATCCCACTGGTCCCCCAAATTTTCTAAGTTCCCTCTTTGTCTTAGGCTTGGGGAAATTTATGATCCCAGCAATTCTTCCTGGATTGATTCTTCATTTCCCTTCACTTAATAAGATGACCTAAACATTTAACTTCCTTTTCTACAAATTGAAGTTTGTTTCCAGAGACTCTATATATACCCCTTTGGTTCCAGGAAGTTAAGCAAGTCTGTAGTAGTTTTAGACACTCTGGTCTTTTCTTTCCCTGAGATTAACAAGTCATCTACATATTGCAGAAGTTGTGTTCCTTGCACAGGTTCAGACTCCTCTAAGATGGATTCTAAAATTTGAAGGAGCAAGTTGGGGGCCTCCGTGAAAGCCTGCTACCACAGCCCAACGATGATGTTTTCTTCCGTTTAACGAGATTTTCCCATTTAAAGGCGAAAGGTCTCTGCTATCCAAACTCAGTGAAAAGGCCCAAAATGCATCCTTCAGGTTCACCACACTAAACTATTCATGTTCCTAGGGTATTTTACTCAGGAGGGTTTAAGGGTAAGGGACTGCAGGATGTCAGGTATGGACTGTTAGGTTTATAGCCAGAAGATCCTGCACCAACCGATGTGACCCATCAGGTTTTCTCACTACCGTATGATGACATACAAGGCTCCAATGGACCATCCTTAACAAGGCCTTCTGTTACTGGCTGCAGACCTCTTCTCCCTTCAAGGGGAATTGGCTATTGTCTCCTGCAAATTATTTCACCTGGATGTTTCAAAGTTACTTTTATCAGGGAAACCTGTAAACTTCCCCTATTTCCTTCCTTAATCCATACCCTAGGATCTATTCTCTTTTCTTCCTCCTCTGTGAGGCAGGCCATTAGAACCTTTATTTGGCCCTTCTCTGTTCCTAGACCCAGGCCTAACTCAATAATTAAACCCCTTCCTAAGAGATTAGTTCCCTCTTCTGGGACATACAAAAATGATCCCTCGGCAATCTCATTTTCTAATCTGATTCATTTTTTCAAAAATGGTAATTTGGAATCCCTCCCCTTTGACCCCAGAGACTAAAAGCTTTTCGGGTTGCAATTTCGTATTTTGTGGCTGAAAGGTCAAGGAGGAATGGGCTACCCCTGTATCTACTAAAAAGGCTGTGTCTTCCTTAGGCCCTACCTTTAGATTTATCAAGGGTTCCTGGTGGGGTCTAACAGGGGGGAGCCCCTGACCTCCCTGTTCTTCATCTAATGCCACGAGGGAAGTCACTTCTTTTTCCCATAAAGGGCACCCTCTCTTAAAGTGACCTGGTTTCCCACATTTAAAGCATTTCTTGTCCCTCCTTTGGTCCTGTCTCTTTTGTTCCGTCTTTTCTGATTCACCAAAATTTTTGCTTTCTGCTTCTGCTTCTCTAACAAACACTTTCTGAGCTTCCCTCAGTAATTCCTCAAAATTGGTTTCTCATTCCATCCACCTATCTTCTGTAATTTCTTACCAATATCTGGCCAGCTTTTGGTTACAAAATTAACTTTTAGAAGATCCTGTCCTCCCAGATCTTCTGGGTTGAGTCTCGAATACTTCCTCATCTGGTTCCTGAGTCTCTGTAAAAATGCTGTTGGGGTCTCTTCTTTCTCCTGTTGGACTTCAAACACCTTAGTAACATTTTGAGATCTTGGGCCCAGTTCTCTGATTCCCTTGACAATTAGCCCTCGAAGATCTTCCATTCTAGTCCTATCCCTTGGCTCATTATTATCCCACCTAGGATCTGCACCTGCGAGCTTCCGTTCTGCTGCCTGGACACCCTGCCCTGGTGGGTGCTCTCATTCCCAAAGGGACACAGCAGCTGTCCTGATCATCCCCCCCTCTTCACCAATGAGTAGGATATATTCATGATGGACATCAGCTCAGTCCAAGCACATATGTTAGGTCCCAGGGATTGATCTAGTTGGTCCTCTACACCAAGGGGATCTTCTAACAATGGTTTCATTTCCTTCTTGAAATTTCTCACCTCAGTACGAGTGAGGGGAACATTAACAAACCCAATTTCCCCTGTCCTAGTGGGACCTCTCTCAAAGGAAACATCTTAGGGGTTCTGGTGGACTCCCCAGAAGGAAGGGGGAAACTCTCTTAAGTCTTTCTTACATTGTTCTAATGCCTTCCTAAGGTTAGAATAAGGGGCTGTAGGGGGCCTGGTAGGGGCCGAAAGCCCCCGGCTCTCAGATGAATCTGAGTCTCCTGCTTGATCTTCCTGGCTTTGTTCCCCTCGAGTCCCAGCCTGAGGATTATAAGGGAGGGAGACAAGAAAGTGGGTCCCAGGACTTTCCCGGGAAGTTTCTTGTAGTTCCTCCTCCTTAGCTTTTGTCCTCTGGTATTCAGAGGAAATATGGGAAGTGCTCTTGATAACCAGCAGAGGGCGTAGGCTCTTTCCTCCAGTGAACTGGAGGCTTTGTCACTCAAAGAACTAGAGTCTGGCAAAGTCAGTTTTCATCCCATCCGAACTGTGGCCAGAAAATTGACAGCTTACAAATCGGTTCTTTAGTCCAGACAAAACAGCAAAATTTAATTATCATCTCCTTCTTTTTTTTTTCTATTAAGGTATCATTGATATACACTCTTATGAAGATTTCACAAGAAGAACACTGTGGTTATTACATTCACCCTTATTATCAAATTCCCCCATACCCTACTGCAGTCACTGTCCATCAGTGTAGTAAGATGCCACAGGGTCCCTATTTGTCTTCTCTGAGCTACACTGTCTTCCCTGTGACCCCCACACACCGTGTGTGCCAATCATAATACCCCTTAATCCCCTTCTCCCTCCCTCCCCCACCCCTCCCCTTTGGTAACCGCTAGTCCCTTCTTGGAGTCTGTGATTCTGCTGCTCTTTTGTTCCTTCAGTTTTGCTTTGTTCTTATACTCCACAAATGAGGGAAATCATTTGGTATTTGTCTTTCTCTGCCTGACTTATTTCACTGAGCAGTAATACCCTCTAGCTCCATCCATGTTGTTGCAAATGGTAGGATTTGTTTCTTTCTTATGGCTGAATAGTATTTCATTGTGTATATGTACCACATCTTCTTTATCCATTCATCTGATGCACACTCAGGTTGCTTCCTATCTTGGCTATTGTAAATAGTGCTGTGATAAACATAGGGGTGCATATGTTTTTTTTGAATCTGATAAGTTGTTTAAAATTTGATCACCTTCTGTTCGTACTTAACCCTGGTACAGGAGGCGGCTCTCCGGCACCGTAACATTCGCCCCGGTGAACTATCTGGAGCAATCTCAAGGGAGCTCTCCTGGTTCCCTTTCTTTGTTTCCCTAGACCTTGAATTTCTATTTCCCATCTCTCAAGAGGTCCCTGTTCTGAGTTCCCTGTGTACTCTGCCCCCGTAATGGAGGTTGCTTACACCTCCATTCCCGCCCACCCCCCCACGAGATTCGCTTCCTCCGTCTCCAGCCGTTTTCCACACGGGACAACTGAACCGCGGATCGGGACTCCACACTCGCTCCGCTTCCTATCTGGGATATGTGTCAGTCACACACACCCGACCTCCGAAAAATGCCCAACTACCAAGGCAGTACTTACAGCCCAGTTTTCCCACCCTGGCTCGTGCACGAGGTCGCCTGGTTGCAGCAGTGCCTACGTTTCCTCCTCTGCCTCGGTCACTCTGTCTCCTAACAAGTCTCAGGTCTTCTCTTCCATGCGTAGGTGAAACACCCAGACAGAGCGGGCCGCCCAAAGTCGGGCGGGACGTGTCTTCCCGCTCCGCTTGGGCCCCCACCTCCCACCTGCAAGAGTATCCTGGACAAGCCCCCAAATTGTGAGAAATACTCTCACTGGTCCGACCTCAGTAAGTGGGCACGGAGATAAGAGAACAGAGGTGCGAAGCTTTAACAATATTGCTCCAAGCTGGGCGTCTAGTATGCAGGAACAGTCAGGGAGTTTGCAACAAGCAATTAATTCCTTAGCCCGCGGGTCCCTCCCCTGGTTCCTCATTGGCTGAATAGGAAAACGCACAGCCTGTTCCTTCTCAAATTCCTTCCTTTCCCAGCATGTACTTCGCCACAGTGGCTTTTTATCAATATCTTATTGTTTAAACGTTTAAACCCCCTGGTGGGAAAAAAACACATGTAGGTTTTACACTTTTCTAGCAGCAGCTATTTAGCTTTGGCGTATCAAATGTTATCAAATCTGGCTACTGCCCAACGCCGTAGGTTTATAGTATCACGGTCCTCTGAGAGCGTTTCCTTGGCTTTTCACTAAATTTGAACCTAGCCATCCGCCGTAGGGTCCCTAATTCCTGCTTCCGAAGCCGGCGTCAGGTTAAGAACGATCGCCGGCGAGAACGCGCGTGCGTGAAAATGAGCCTTGTACCTGCCCCTCCCGTCTCACCACGGACGCGCTGTCGCACGCCGGAAGGGGCGGAGCCAGCCTGGGCTTCATATACGGCTGGAGGCGAGCCGCCCGACCTCTACCGGCAGCCTTCTCCGGCGGGATGGTAGGTGTTGTCGCTGCTTCCTCCTTCTCTTATGCGGCGGCGAGGGCGAGGCTTAATCCGCGGCGCATCGGCGGCATCTCGGCCCGGCCGGCTCCGGGGGCCTGCTCTAGGAGCATGAGGGACTCAGGGGGATCCGCAGTCAGGCCTATTTTCTGAAAACACCCCAGGCCAGTGGTCGGCCTTGGGCCTGCGCGTTGGCTGTCGAGAGGCCTTGAGACACCTCAGTAATTTTAAAGCTACAAATGGTTATTGGGTCGCGACCTCACCAATTTAGTGTTGGTTGGGTTCAGAGTCAAATCATGTGGTCCAGGAGGACTTCGAGTGGGGGCGCTTGGCCTTGTTAAATGGGGGGTTAAATGGGAGACTTTGGGTGAGGGTTTGAGGCCTCATCCTGAAATGGCTGAGGCTGCGCTTAGGACTTGTAAGGGCCTCTGAAGTTCGCAGAAACCGCAAATGATGAACTTATTGACGGGCGGACAGAGACTGTGTGCTGATTGTCAGGTTCTGATGTGGCTGTGTCGAATTCTAATGGCCTACGGGTATCAGTCCAGCTAGAGGAGCCTTTGCCAGCATTATCCGCTCCCCAGCCATTTGTCCAAAAGTCCCTTTTCTGGTCAGTCTTGCTGGCTTGCCCATAAAGTCCTGTTAAACGATTTTTAATAGCAGTTTTTGTCCCATTTAGAGAAGGCGATTTTTTTTTTAGTTGTAAAGGGATAAAGTGATGACTTGTAAAAAGGGTTCAACTCCTGTAGTTGAATACTTCCTTCAGGATGTGTGACCCAGTAAAGTGGATGTTACCCAGCATGTAAATCTGTCAACCGCTCCTTCGGGTGTCACCTGGTCTGGATTCAGCATTGCTGAGAATCCTCATAGGCCTAGGCAAGGTGGTAATCAGTGAAAGCTGCTTAGAGGTTCGGGTGCTAACGATGATTTTCTCCTAGTCTCACAGGAAGTTTTCTGCTCCCAGACATGGGTCCCTGGGCTTCTTACCTCGGAAACGCAGCAGCCGGCACCGTGGGAAAGTGAAGAGCTTCCCCAAGGATGACCCTTCCAAGCCCGTCCACCTCACAGCCTTTCTGGGCTACAAGGCTGGCATGACCCACATTGTGCGGGAGGTCGATAGGCCGGGATCCAGTATGTACTCGCTGTCTTCTAGGCTCGTGGTGGGGATGGGGATAGACTAGATGGAGGTACGCTGTCACAAAAGGACAGATTCTTAAGAGTAATGACCTCTTGAGGGTGGGAATAACATTTTAAAACTGATTAGCATTCCCAGGCTACAGAGGCTGGCACTGCTTGCTTTAGGTGGACGGATGTATTGAGTCAAGTAACGTAGTTTTGTCGAGTCACAGCATAGAGGTGTAATGTAACTTGGGAGATTGTCCTTGCGGGGTCTTGAGAAATTCCATGTTGACAAGAGTGCTGAATTGTGAGCCTCACTTAAAGGCTTGAATACCACCTGTGTACCTGGTTGGTGAAGGTCAGACTAGATAAGTTGCCAAGAAATGGTGCCAGTTACTGAACCGTAGTAGATAATAATGTTAGTATTGTTTACACCAAGCTCAGCTATTAAAACATCCCATTTTACTTCCTTAGTACTCTTGTATTTAGGCAATAAAGAATTTGCTTCTAGAGATTTCTGAGGTGAATCAGAACTGAAGCCTCCCTAGGGTTCTTAAAGTTTTTAACTTGAATGTATAAATTACGCAGATGGAGAAGGACGCAGTAAGGACAGTTTTGGGAGTCCAGGGCCCTGCTTCTGCAGACTGTTTTCTGAAACAAGTTGCCCATTAGGCCTCAAAGAGCACTTAACGTCTTTCTCTCTAAGACTCCGTAACCCCCTGTTGCAGTTACAGTCAGCCTGCTCAAGGGTGCCTTTCTTTGCAGAGGTGAACAAGAAGGAAGTTGTGGAGGCGGTGACCATTGTGGAGACACCCCCCATGGTGGTTGTGGGAATTGTGGGCTACGTGGAAACCCCTCGAGGCCTCCGTACCTTCAAGACAGTCTTTGCCGAGCACATCAGTGAAGAGTGCAAGAGGCGCTTCTATAAGAACTGGTAGGAGTCACGAGCCCTCTAGGTGAGGGGCTGGAGAGAGCAGCACCCTGTGCAGGGCTTCTCTGAGCTGGGCAGGAGCTGCTCTTGTGTTAGTTGCTTCAGAACAGAGTAATTTCTGGGGTCAGACCTTGAGTAGCTGTCGGCTTCCTGAGTTGGGAGCAGCTCCTGAGACTTCCTTCATGACAGCTTCGTGGGTGTTGGTTGAGGCCCCAGTTACTCAGTGATCTCTTAGTTGTTGAGAAATACTAGAAACCGAAAGATAGCAGTGTAACTCCCCTAGTCCTGCCCAGAAGTGTGGTCTGGTCAGTAGTTCGGCTGGAGCAAGAACTAGTGTGTATGTGTTTGACTCAAATTAATTTTGTGGACCTCCACTCAGCTCCGCTCGGCTTTGCCCGATGAGCTCCATCCAGGCTCCGCTTGCCAGTGGAAAAGGCTCCTTAGAAGCTGGCAATGAGCCCATCCCCACATGGTGCCAGTATGCCTTCCGCTCACCCCTCTGAAGGGTGATGAAGGCCTGCACCTGTCCCCCTCCCCAACTCTGCTCTGGTCCTGAAGGCATAAATCTAAGAAGAAGGCCTTCACCAAATACTGCAAGAAGTGGCAGGATGACGACGGCAAAAAGCAGTTGGAGAAGGACTTCAGCAGCATGAGGAAGTACTGTCAGGTCATCCGCGTCATCGCCCACACCCAGGTGAGAGCCCAGCGGTGGTCCAAGAGGAGGGTGTAGAACTGGAGGTGAAGACTTAGGACTGACCCGATCTTGGGTGGCCTTGAATATCAGGTGCCACCTGTTGGGGGCTGTGGTTATTACTCTAAGTTGATCTCTGCTGCAGCTGATTTTGTGCCAAGCCCCAGGATTTGAGTGGGTGGTGAGACTGGTTCTGGTTCCTTAAGCTCACTTATTGGTGGAGGTCAGCCAGTGAGCTGCCTGGAGGTTGCTTGAAGTTACACAAAGGCATACATAGTCCAGCAAATGGCCCCCTTGACCCCTGGACTCCTCCTGGGGCTGGAGTTAAGGACAGTTAGTGGATGAGAAGGCATCCAGGACCTCCAAGGGTGGGTTAGTTTTTCTGCTGCCAGCAGGTGGCACTCTGTCCCTATTGGTCCTTAATTAGGGAAATCATACCCCATTTTAGGAAAACTGCTTGGGGGAACTGCGGACTCTGACTTCTGGTTTACATAGTAATGCCTTACCTGGGATTAGTCAGTGGTAAGGTGCTGGCTGTTGCGCTTCATGAAACCTGACTTGTGAGCCAAATGAGCCCTGGGCTGGCTTGGTTAGAATGGGTGCCTCCTGTGCAGGTGGTGAGAGCCATTCATCATCTGGGTAAATCTCCTGACTCCTAAGTGCTCAGTGTATGTGGTTAGTGGTGACCACATTGGCCGTGGGCGTCTCTGAAGTTCTAGAGGATGGCACTGGGCCACTCTTAATTGAAAGCTTTAGACTTGCATTCATTTTCTTTTCTAATTCTTACAGCTTTTACTCTTAACTAGTGCATACTGCTCTCCAGATGACAAGGGGCCTGTTTGTAGTGCGGAAGGCCAAGGTAGATGGAGAGCGCTGTGCCAAAAGGGCAGGGATCGGGAACATGGGGCTAGTTGGTCCCAGGATCTCGTGAAGTCTGCCTTCCTGGGCTGGCCTTTGTGTCTGTTAAGGTTCTGCCCATTCTGATGGAGACTTGGGCATCAGCATTGAAAAGGGGAATTGTACCCACTGGGGAGCCTCAATAGAGGAAGGTTCTTTTGCTTTTGCCAATGGGGAGACGTGAGGTTCAGAATTGCCCTGTTCTGCCACATCTTGAGCCCCTCTACCTTGGGAGGGAGATCTTGAGGCCTGGGGACCTAAGCTGTTGATTCCCTCCCAGATGCGCCTGCTTCCTCTACGCCAGAAGAAGGCCCACCTCATGGAGATCCAGGTGAACGGAGGCACAGTGGCGGAGAAACTGGACTGGGCCCGCGAGAGGCTTGAGCAGCAGGTCCCTGTGAACCAGGTGTTCGGGCAGGATGAGATGATTGATGTCATTGGAGTCACCAAGGGCAAAGGCTACAAGGGTGAGCTTTGCCGTGGCCTCAGTTGGTAAACTGAGGCAAGGGGCCTCTGGCCCTGCTGTTCAGTGATGAGGCTCTGGAATGAGCGCTGGGCACAGCGTCCGAGTCAGACTGTGGAAACATTCCTTGCTGCCTTCCTTCTGAGAACAGCTCTGGTCAGGTGCCTGGGGAAGTCCCCTTTCCGTACATCTGAATCCTCAAACCATTTGGAGCCCAATGTAAAATGGAAAGGGGGACTTGGGAATTAGGTCTGCCCCTGCCAGTGGGGAAGTTCAAGAACGCTTTAAAGTGTATGTGTTTGCATTCTAGCTCAGGGCTACTTCTCCAAGGCCTGTTTTTATTCCCAGATTGAGAAACATTTATGCAGATCCTGAATTTACTGGGAAATAGGGAATAGACATGCAGATTAAACCCACTTCTGACCCTCACACTTAACCAGTCATTGATTGTTGAATGTTCTGTGTACAGACTCTACAAACAGGGATCCTAAGTTGAGGGTTCACGGCAGGAAAAGGCCAGTGGCACGCGTGCCAGACACCCTAGTAGCACCATGTGTCTATTCCAGGGGTCACCAGCCGCTGGCACACTAAGAAGCTCCCCCGCAAGACCCACAGAGGGCTTCGGAAGGTTGCCTGCATTGGGGCCTGGCATCCTGCACGAGTGGCGTTCTCTGTGGCTCGGGCTGGGCAGAAAGGCTATCATCACCGCACCGAGATCAATAAGAAGGTGAGGTGTTGGAGGTCCCGTGGAGACCTGGGCCCTGGGAGGGGAAAGGGGATCCCAGCATCAGGAGTGAGTGTTACAGTCCCTGCGCCCACTCCTGCTGTGTCTGATGGACGCAGTGTGGCTCCAATGTGTCATGATTTGTAAGGTACCTTCCCACCTTGAAGGGTTCTGCCGTAGCTGTCCCTGGGTGTGACTGCAGATAAGAGACCCGTCTGTTTTTTCTTTCCCATGAGGTTTTGGAGAGGCCTCCATCCATGGGCTCAGTTGGGTGACAGTGTCTTTAGTTTAGACCTGGCCAGCTTCTCTTTCTGCTCCAAGCCTGGGATATAGTCCCATCACTAGGACTCAAGGTCATAGAGGCTTTTCCAGAACCCTGCTGGGACTGGCTAGCCCACTGCCACGTAGGGGTACTTGTTCCTAATGGCTGTCCTTTCCTGCCTCCAGCCTGCCCTGTCCAGGGGCACCTGAGTCCCATGGGCTGGCTCCCTGACTTGTTTCCCCTTCCCTTCATATGCCTTCCCTGGTTCAGATCTACAAGATCGGCCAGGGCTACCTCATCAAGGACGGCAAACTGATCAAGAACAACGCCTCCACTGATTATGATCTCTCGGACAAGAGCATCAACCCTCTGGTGAGTAATTGAAGCCATCTTGTTCATGCCTTTGAAATCATGGGTGGAGGGGGGTTTCCCTCGTTTATGAATGCCCCGGGTCTCACCTATGGGGCACAGACCTTGGTGCTATTATTGGGGCATGGCTGGTGACAGGGGTCGTGTTTATAGAGCCAGTTGCCTGGCCCTGTGCAGCATCCAGCTGTCCGTTGTCTGTTCCTGGTAAATGGCATGTCTCCGGTCCTCCAGTCGGGGCTGGCTGGTGAGAAGTGGGGTCTCAGGATCAGCTGTGTGTAGATGAGACTTTGGAATGACTGCCAGGGGCAGTGTCCAAGTCAGACTGCAGGCACATTCCTTTCTGCCTTCCGAGAACAACCCTGGGATACAGTGGTTGGGGACCACTTCCCTGGAGGGGTTCCTGTGTGTTTCCTACCGTCTTATCTTTGCGGGTCTTGCTTTGTCCAGGGTGGCTTTGTCCACTATGGTGAAGTGACCAATGACTTTGTCATGCTGAAAGGCTGCGTGGTGGGGACCAAGAAGCGAGTGCTCACCCTCCGCAAGGTGATTGGGGGGGCTCCTGGTGGGGGCGGGGGCTTGTTCTCCTGTGGGGGAGGGAAGTTCAACAGATGGTAGAATACAGGGCCAGACACCAGTCTGAGCTTTGTTAGGAAGGGGAGTTCAAAGGGAACAGGGGCTTGTCACTCCTTTAGCACTGGCTTTGAAGTCCTGGAGGAGGAAATCCCCGGTCTGGCCTTGGCTTCTGTTTTCATGTATTTTCACATCCACCTGGCAGCTGAGGGGAGGAGGTCCTTGGGTAGATCCAGCTAGACTGGAGGTGAAGTTGGGGGTGTTGCTCTTCTGTCTTCAGAGGGGCTGATTCATGCTGATAATCTGCCCCCCACCCCTGGGTGAGGGGCTTGTGAACTAAGGTAAGATGGCAGGGAGAAACTGGCTCTTCATAATTCGCCTTCCCCTCTTGGCCCCCAGTCCCTGCTGGTGCAGACCAAACGGCGGGCCCTGGAGAAGATTGACCTGAAGTTCATTGACACCACCTCCAAGTTTGGCCATGGCCGCTTCCAGACAATGGAGGAGAAGAAAGCATTCATGGTAAGCACCTCTACCCCGCTGCCCTGGGCTGGGGTGACATTGGCCTGCCAACTGCCCCCTCCGTTGCTGGGGCAGAAGGCAGCATCTCGGACCAGCTCTTGAGAGTCCTGAGAAGGGGCGGCCTTGTGCCTATGCAGGGGGTAGCAGAGACTGACTCCAAATCTGATTGCTCCAGGGTGTGGGAGCCTGTCTAACCTTGCCCGCTACACCTCTCTCCACAGGGGCCGCTGAAGAAAGACCGAATCGCAAAGGAAGAAGGAGCTTAGAGTCAGGAGCAGGTTGTGCAGCTGGTGGGGTCTGAATAAAAATTTACTTGGCTCTGACTTGGCTTCTCCTCTTGGCTGCTTCCATGTGCCCTTGTGTTCCCGGAGAGCCAAGCTGCTCTCATCCCATACACAGAGTTTACTGCTTGCCCTGCCTCTGGCCTGGCCCCAGAGCCCAGACCAAAGTGTAGGAGGAGGCAAAGGCCCAAACCTGGGTGTGCCTTGAAGTGTTGAAGCCAGCCTGGGGCAGCCAGCTTTGTGCGAATGTCTTGTCACCAGGGTGAGGCAGTTGGGGCTGCTGTAGGAGTTGGTTGTGTTTGCACAGCTTGGGTGGCATCACTAGAGAAGGGAAGGAGGCAGTGAGGACTTCATGTTCCTCGAGATGGGCATGGGCATGGCAGGGCAGACCCAGGGTCTGAGTGTGCAAGTAATTTAGTTACTAAGCCGTGTAGAGTTGGGTTCCAGTTAAGACTTGTTTAGGTTCTTTGCAACCTGCAACCAGGTTGTGGCACTGGTTGGATATGCAGAAGCCCCTGTTCACTGACTGGAACCCGTAGCAAGACGTTCTGTAGAGTTTAACCTGAGGAAGGCCCTGGTTATTTAATGTCCCCATCCTGCCTAGCCTGGCTTATGTGTCTAGTCAAGGCTCAGCCAGCTGGGAAAGTCCTACAGTCTGTCCTTGGCTCAGCCCCACCCTGCACAGTGTTATCTGCCCTGTGCTGTTAACCAGTGTATTGAGCGCGTACTGTTGGGACTCAGGGACCCTAGAATGCTGGGGGGTGACCTGGCTATGCTCGTGGTGTGATGCCTCTGGCCTCTGACTTGCTCTTCAGGGGAGGGATCTGTCTGAAGAGTCTGCCCACACAGCTCCTGGCATTCTGGGTGTGAGAGAGAGCTGACCCCCACCTCTGCCCCTTCCCAGCCAAAGGTCCCCATGTGTCCAGGCTCTGCTGTGTTTGCCTCAGCCTCAACCAACCTGAGAGCAAAGGCCACAGCTGAGCGGCTCTGAGCCTTGCTGAGCAGGTGGGCAGCTAGCAGGTGTCTGCCGGCTCCCTGGGCATTGTCCTGACAGCCTCATTTGAAGAGGGGTTGTGATGGGTGCAGGTGGACGGAGCCCGTGGGTCTGGAGCTGTGCCAAGTAAAAGCTTGAGGTGATAAAGTCCTGGTTCTCAAGTAGCTTGGCACCCCCATGCGTGGAGTGAGGCCCTAAGGTGTGAAAGCCCAGAAAAGGAGGTTACATGTGGCCCCTGAGGCAGGTGAGACCTACAGTGCTGGAGGCCTCAGCCGGGGAGCCTCCCGTCCTTACAGCATTTCTGGAGCTCCGGAGCTCTGTCCGGGGCAGTGGGCCTCAGCCCCACTTCCAGGCTAACTTCTGGCCTCCACCCTGTGCAGCACCTCCCACTTTGACTGGGATCCCAGTTTGGTGGAACTGCACTTCAGGCTGGAGCCACCAGAGGGGAGAGGGCAGCACCTCACTAGACTAACCCCCTGCCGCCCTGCCAGAGGGCTGGCTCCTAGCCTGGAGGGCAGAGTCCCCTCAGTGTGGTCCCACCATGGTGCCCCACAGTCTCCAGAGTCAAGACCCCAACCAGAGGGCATCAGGACTTGGCCCAAGGCCACCAGACACCACTGGCAGAACCCGGCATGGGGCCTGGGCCCCTTGTTCCTGGACTGGGCTCTACCCCTGTGGGATCCTCTGCCGGTCTGTTCCCATCAGGCCTGGGGGGGCGGATGCTGAACTGGGGAGGCAGCCCACCTCAGGCCTTCACCCCTCCTTGTTGCCCTTGGCCTCATCCTGTGGGCCTCCACCTCCCTTAGGCCAGTTCTGGAGCCCCTCTGCTCAGCCAGCCCAAGTAGGAGTGGCTTTGCTGGTTAGCGGTGTCCTGGCCAGGCCTTGCTCCCGGTCCAGGGCTCTGCCCAATTGTGGGTGGGGCCAGGATGGGATGTGAGTCCTGAAAACGAAGGCGCCTTAGGCAGAGAAGAATAGTCTGTGCTCCCAGGCTGAGGACACGTACATACATGCACACATGCATCCAGCACTGCAGATGTGCCTCCAGGTGACAGGCAGTCACCACACCTTTACAGTCCCAGCCCATGACACAGAGAAGGCTCTTTCTAGGCTTGCTTGATTGGCTGAGTCCTTGGCCGCTGACCGTCCACTGCGGGGGTCCCCACATTCCTATCCTCTTGTTTCTGTCTGCCCTGCGCCTGGCCAGTGAGTGACCATGGGCACATGCCATGCCAGCTCTGAGCCTCAGTCTTGTCTAGTGGCTGAGGACCGTTGAGCCCAGAGTGCAGAGTGGCTGGCGTTACTGGGAGGAGGAATCAGGGCAGTGTGAAAGCTCAGCCGCATGTGTGGAATCAGCTTCAGTCAAGAAATCCCGAGTGCCTCTGTGAACACCACTCACAGGTGCCCCTCTCCAGGAGCTTATATTCTAGCTGGCAGCGGCAGGCAGTAAACATACATAAACCAGAAAGTTTTAGAAGTTTTGATTGCTGTAAGAAATAAAATGGGTACAGAGTGATGGGCGGCTCTCTCAGACCTTAGGGAGTAAAGGGTCCTGCTCAGAGCTCTCTCAGGAGGACACCCCAGCAGAGGGAACAGCAGGTGCAAAGGCCCTGAGGTGAGAACATGTCTGGGCTCAGATCTGAGCTCCCAAGGGAGGCAGCTCTGAAGGCAGGCTGGAGCCCCCTGCTTCTCTAGCCAGGGCCTGGTGTTTAGTAGGTGCTCAGTAAATGTTCCTGTGTCTCTGGAACTTGCCCATGCTTGTATATGTGTCTGGGTGTCCCAGACGGGGTCCCCAGGCATTTCTGGGGTGGGCAGCTGTCCTGTAGTCTGCCTGTGCTTGGCACAGAGGTTGCATTTCCCAGTGCCTGTTGGCGTGTGCTTCCTGTCACCTGAGCCCCCAGACAGGCTCTGCTGGAATCTTGTGGTGACAGAACGAGGAGTCTCATTCCATTCCTCCTGAAAAAAAATACCTGCTGGGAATTTCTGAGCAAGTGGGAACAGGGAAGTGGCAGGAGCCACCATTGCCTTAAAAGGCAGGACAAGAGCCAATGACTTGCTGAGTTCACCAGGAGATGGCCTTGGTGGCTTGAGGGGTGGGAGGCTGGGTGCCACTGCACGGGCTCACCCCATGGGCTCCCCCATCCTCAGTAACAGCCTTGCCAGGGGGGACTGTGCTGCTTGCCTCGTGTCCTCCCACCATGTCCCCAACCCCACACCTCCCAGCACCTCACCCTCCTCCCATCGGCTCTCAGCACATGCAGCTACTTGTCTGAGGTTCTGTGGGTTCCCCGCCTTCCGTGCAACGTCCCACTGCTCAGGCCGGCACTCAAGGCCTGCCGACTCCTCCAGCATGCTGTCCCCTCCCTGGATCCAGACTCCTGGCCCACTCCCAGGAGCCAAATAGCGTTCCCTGGCCTTTCAGCCACAGGCTCAGAAGCCCGCCCTGGCTAGACTGTTAACAGGAGAGGGCCTGACCCAAATGCTATAGAGGCAGGAAGATATTGTCTACGGCCCAGGAGTGAGGGAGGCAGCAACCGTCCAGGGCCTGTGGCCACATCAGAACTATTAAAACGTCTGAACCATTACTGTGTCCTTGGCATCCATCAGCCCCCTGGGCTTACACCTCTACTGCTGTCCAGGGCCCTAAGTCACCAGCCCCTGGCCCCTGGTAACCGGCACTCACATTCACTGGGATGCCTCCAGAGGACAGTGCCTGGCTGGCCAGTGGTTTGGGAAGACCGTACTCCTGTCAGGCACTGTCCCAAGTACTTCCTCTACATAAACTCAACCTCCAGGATTACCCCTTGAGGTGGATTCTATTATTACCCCATTTTATAGATAAGAAAGTGGGGCTCAGAAAGGGGGAGCCACTTGCCCATGGACACAGTGTAAAACCAGTAGGTTTGGGATTTGAGCCCTGGCATCTCTTCACCCTGACCCTGTGGTACTAGGGCCTGTAAGGTACATTTTGGCTCAAGGGAGAAGTAGGGTGCTCACTTGTGGAGTGCCCACTGCGTGCCATACCTTGTGCTAGACCCTTTAAGAATTACTTTATCTAATCCTTACAACCACTATGCCCACTTCACAGATGAGAAAATGGGCCCAGAGGGATTCAGAGACTCCTCTGAGGTCCCAAAGTGGAATATGCTCTGCCAGGCACCTTACACGCCGAGTCTCAGCAAGTGGCCATTACAGCCCTGTGAGTCGGGAGCCAGGGCTCCTGTTCTCACTTGTGTTCACAGTGGGAAACCGAAGTATCGAGAGATTAGGTAACAGTCCCTTGGTTCAGACTCTCAGGAGTGGCAAAGCAGGGGTTCAAATTCAGGTGTCAGAAACTTAGTGCTAACCATTTTACCACACTGCCTTCACTGAATAGGGGTCTGGAAGCTCCTGATGAGGCCTGGGAGGGCACCATTTCCCAGCAGCCACTGCAGCACCCATGCTCCTCTGTCTCCCCACTCCTATCTCACCATGGGCCCCTGTTTGCTGGATAGACAGGAGCAGGGGGAGATGCTGCCCTCGAGGCTGCCAGCAGACAGGTGGGGCTGCAGAGCTGGGTACCTCAGCCGGCCTCACCCTCCTCAGGCCCTGACCCCACAGCTGGCTCCAGGTCACTGGGCTTCATGTGACAATGGAGAAGTGGCCTCTCCCCACTTGCCCCTGCCTGAGCACCATGCTGCCAGGCGGAGGAAAAGGGCTGTGAGAGAAGGCACTAAAGATAGCTCTGCATGAGCTTTCCCGTCCCCATCCTCACTGGTCACCTCGTCCCCAGTGGCTCATCCAGCAGGCCCCAGTCCCACATCAGGCCACTCTGCAGAGCTTGGCCATGCAGCGCGGGGAGCAGCACAGGACCCAGGAAGTGGTCACCATGCGTAGACTCACTGTCCCAGGAAGGATGTGTCTCACCCGACTCATGCAGTCCACTCCAAAGGAGGCAGGAATGTGATCACCCCCATTTTATAGGGGGTGGCCTGAGCAGAGGGGCTGCAGCTCCCACGAACACACCTCGGCACCGACACAACCACACCATCTTCTGTCACGGCCAAGGCCCATGAGCGTGCTAGCACTGCGGCACTGAGGCCCACTAAGACATCATGCGGTCACCCATTCATCCGCGCCCACCCAGGAGGAAGTATTTATATCAGGGAAGTCGGTCAGCACCACAGACCAGGGCCTTTCTTCCAGAGGGCTGGCTATTAAACATTCACTAGCACCCCGCCAGCTTCAGCCTTCATGCCTGCTGGAGACTCCCTGTGGCTAAGCCGGCTGCAAGGAGGTGGGTGGGTTGATACAGACCCGAGAGGTCAGCATCCTGGGGCACAGAGCAGTGGGTAGAGGGGCAGATGGAGGGTCTTGAGGGACAGGCACAGCGCCTAGCCCTTTGCTCTTGTTTCAGGGCGGGGGGCAGCCACTGCCCTAGGCATTTTACATATATGTATATTCAATCCAAGGTAGGGCCCTCCCCTGCTCAGACACCTCCAATGGCTCCATGGTGCACATTCATTTATTAATTAATCAAATACTTATTAGCACTTACTACATACCAGGCACCTGGTGTTCAAGACTCCTCGCAATTCGGCCGCCATCTGCCTACCATTTCAACATAGGCTGCTGTGTCTCAGGGTCACAGGGTCATCCTGCCCAGGCCTCCTGGCGATGCTGTGGTGGCTCCACGTGGCGTGTGGGAAAGAGCTGGCCAAGGCGGGATCCTGGCTCAGTCTCTTCCCAGCACCATGATAGCCCTTGGAGAGCTACAGTGAGGATTCACTGGGATCCTGTATGGAATGTGCCCAGCCTGGCTCTGGGCCCGGAGTCCTCACTCAACATTTGACCCACACTTCTTGTCAGTAAATACTGAATGCATGGCCAGTCCTAGGAAAAAGCATTATTTCCATTTCACAGATGGCAAAACCAGGGCTCAGAGAGGGCAGTGGACTCACCCAGGCTCACACAGCCACCACATGGCACTGCCTGGTCTGGCACCCAACAGCCACTAAACCAGGGGCTGCAGTTGGCAGCCCAGGGGCCCGATCAGCCCACAGCTGTTTGGTTTGGCCCTCAGAGTGAGGTCATTTTACAGACTTTGAATACAGACGTTTACGGCTCTGCTTTTATCTTTAAAAACCTGATCAATAACACAAACCTGAAAGCCACCTGGAGGTCTGGTGACCTGAGAGTCCCTAAAGGAAGGTGTGGTCTCCTCAGCGTGGGGAGTTCCAGTCAGCAGACAGGAAGGATCCCAGCTGCATGGAACCTCCCAGCAAAGGGGCCGGTTCCAGGGGAGCACTGTGATATGGAGGGTATCTTACATCCCTTTGGTATGTGTGAAGTATTTTATAATTCATCTAAAAACGCTAATGGTAAATCCAATCTTCTCTGGCTGCCTGGCATACTGGACAGTGAGCGGGCTGGGCAGCAGACGGCCTGGCCCTCGTCCCAGTCCCACGAGAGCTCAATGTGTGGGATTCGGTTTCCTCATATGAAGCATGGGGTCTTGGCGAGGGCTGGGTTGGACAATTTCTCAGGGCCCTTCAGCTCTGAGGCTGGGACCCTGAGGGCCAAAGGCCAGTGCAGAGTAAGAAGAGAGAGAGAGGCTCTGTGGGCTGCAGCAACCAGGGAAGGCTTTCTGGAAGGAAGAGGGAGGCTTGAGCTGAGCTGTGAAGGCTGAGCAATACCCTGCCCAGGGCTAACATGAATAGGAATGGATGGTTCTGGAAGGGTAGGAAGGCACAAGTCAAAGGAGCGAGCTGTAATAGATTTCAGGCACAGCAGAAAACAAGTTCAGGAGAGACCTGGGTGTGTGTTATGGGAGGTCTTCCCCAAGACCCTCCATTGCACCTCATCTCAGGGGGCCCCACTTCTGCAGACCTCGGGAGCATCCATGCCCTGTGTGCCCAGGTATTTTACCACGTCTGGGGCTTGCCATTCATTGGCTCCTCACATCTAGAGGCACTAAGAGGACCCCTATTTCACAGAAGGGGAATCTGAGCTTGACCCCCAGAGTCCTCTGGGCCCCTTTACCTAGAGGAGGGAAAAGAGAGGAAGCCTCTCACAGAAGCAGGAGTCTTCTGCATAGGCTGTTCCCCCTGCTGGGAATGCTTTTCCCTCTTTCCTGCAGTGAGCAACCCCAACTCACCTTTCTGGGCTCGGCCTCCTCCTGGAAGCCTTCTCTGATCCCCCAGTGTCAGGGTCCCCCGATGTTGGCTTTTTCTGCTCTCTCAGCTTCTCCCTGTCTATGGAGCAGTGGGGAACCATGATTGTCCTTGCATTACCATTTTTGTTGCTTTTGTTTCCATGTCCATCTTCCCAGTCAGAGGGCAGCTTCCTCAAGTCAGGGGCTGTGTCTGTTCTGCTAATCTGCCCTCTGCACCCAGCACATGCAGAGTACATAGTAGGTATTCTGTAAATACCTGTTGAAAGACCAATTGACTGGCATGAAGAAACACATAAACTTAAGAATGGGTGAAGCGATTTACCCAGGGTTACCCAGATGGCCAGGGCAGCGTGGGTGGTGGAAAGCAGCGGTCCTGCCTCCAGGGCAGCGCCCCACCCTCTCTTGCTCTCTGTCCAGTCTCCCTTCTTCTGTTCTGGACACTCAGGTCTGTTCCCCACCCAGCAGCAAGAACGGTCCTGTGAAAACTCGCCAAATGGTGTCCCTCCACACAGAGCTTCAACTTTAGAAGATGCAGAGTCATGGGGAGGTGGCGGGACTGGTTGCACAGTGTGGGTATATTTAATACCACTGAAACATACACTTATAAACAGTTAAAGTGATAAATTCTGTTACGTGTATTTTATTACAGTAATACAAAAAATTGCATTTCTCCTCTGTGCCAAACTCTGCATAGCTCCCATTGGATGCAGAAAAAAAGCCCAAGTCACCACGGTGGCCCAGGCCCACCACTTCCCTGGCTCTTCCCATTCATCCGTGGCCTCCTCTCTGCTCCTCCAACAAGGCAGGCTCACGCCTGCCTCAGGGCCTTTGCACTGGCTCCCCCTGCTTCCTGGAATGCTCCTCCTGTAGAAATTTGCAGAGATGCCTCTTTGTCAGTGAGGCCTCTCCTGACGACCCTGTTTATGACTGCCATGGCGCTCTTGATGCCCCACCAAGCTCACCCTTTCTTTTCCACAGCACTATCACTTGCTGCTGTGTGTAGGATGGACTACACACAGTCCATCACGTTTGCTGTCTGTCTTCCCCATTCCCTCCTTTACTTGGGTCACCGCTCACCAGGCTTCCAGAGAAGTTGGGAAGGAAGGGATGTAGTCTGGAGTGCGTGAGAGAGAGGGAGAACTCCCAGGCGACAACAACTTCCTCAAAGCAAATTTAGGAAAAGTTGAAGTGAAAAAGGCTTGGGCAGCTAAGTGCTTCCTGCAGCTGGTCCCAGGGACCAAGGGCGTGTGCGTGCGTGCGTGCGTGTGTGTGTGTGTGTGTGTGTGTGTGTGTGTGTAAGTCTAGTGATCTGTCTGTGGGCCTGAACCAAGGGAGTTGCCCTCTCAGGGCATCAGGGGGTTGAGCTAGGTCTCTGGCTCGGTGGTGCCCGGTCCCGGATGCCCCAAGACTGCTGGGCGCTGTGGTTTGGTGCTTTTGTCTTTCCCTGCCCCTGCCCGTGGTGTTCAGGAAGCAGGGGGCATCTAACAGAATAGCAAATGGGCTCTGGAGACTGACTTTCAGGGAACCGACTCCAGCTCTGCTACCGACTAGCTGTGTGACCTTGAGGAAGTAATTTAGCTACATTGTGCCTCAGACTCACCATCTGTAACATGGGGATGTAGAATCAGACAAGAACCCACTTCCTATCATTGTTGCCAGGATTTGATGAACAAAAGCATGGGAGGGCTGGGCCCAGCAGTAGGCCCTCCGTGGATATTCACAATTGGTACTGGTCTAAGATCCAGCCCGGGAGACGCCGCCCAGCCTCAGGGAGTGGGCACCCAGGCCGAGGCCGCGCCTGGTGTGGAGGTGGTCTCAGCTACCTGAGGGAGGAGGGTGGTCCTCAGCCAGGGAAGGAGGGAGTAGGGAAGGGACTGCAGGGGGCTTAGTGAGGGAGAGAGATGGCCTGGTGGTGGCTGCAAGGAACTGGGAGAGACCCAGTGGGACCCAGGGGGACCACGGGATGTGGCTGGAGAGCAGCCACAGGATACTCCCTCCCTGAGGGCCAGTTTGCCCTGGGCTTTGGCCTGGAGCAGTGGGGAACCACGGGAGGTGTTTGAGCAGGGGCACTGAGACTCAACCCAAGGGTTCTGGTTCCAGGCCCATCTGGAGCGACCATGATAGTGTAGGCTGGGAAGATGAGATATCTTTGCACAAAATACTTAGAAAACAAAGCCCGAGTAGTTATAGCACCCTGTTTGGCAGAGTGGCAAAGTCTTAAGGGGTGAAGCAGCTCAGGGAGTGCTGTCTGGGAAGGCTTCCTGGAGAGGAGGTCCTGGAAGTGAGCGCGAGTGAAAGCAGAGATGGGTGACTCTGGGTAAAGCTCTGTCCTCTCTGGCCTCTGCTGCCACCTGTCCCGCCAGGGCTGACCCAGGCCCTTCCCTGTGGCTCTCTCAGCTCCGACATTCTGAGGTCAGGGAAGGGGGCCACTGGGATCCGCCAGGGGCAGATTCAGGTTCTTGGTTTGGACAGAGACCCCTGCCTGCCTCAGTTTCCCTTCTGCACCGGGCTGGGGGTGAGGCAAGGAGGATAATAATGCTTGATTGTCAAAGACGCTGCATGCCTCAAGGGCCAGATGCCAAAGATTGTTTGCCGTTCCTGGGAGGGTAAGCCCTTCCTGCCAGGAGAAACTTCCAAGTTCCTGCAGCCAGTGAAGGGGGAGATCTGCCACCCCTGTGGCCACATACCTGCCACCAGAACCTGGGGCATCCGCGGCTTTCTCTTCTCTTTCTGTCTTGGCAAAGGCAGCCGCCGGGCCTGGAGGAGAGGCCCTCTGCTCCTTGGGTTTCTCAGACGGCCCCGCCCCCTCTCTTCTCCTTGCCCTTCCCGCCTTTGCTTTCCAGGCGCAGAGAAACTGACTCCCACCAGGGCCTGGCTTGTTCTGCTCCGGGATGGCTGTCAGCCTGGTGGTGGGAAGAATGCGGGACGCATGTCCTCTGGGACAATGGGATCGTTGTTTGGGAATTTTCTGCATCTAAGAGTCCTTGCTTCCAGAATTTCCTAAATCCATTTCTGCGGTTCAGATCTTTGGTTGTAAGATACTGCTCTTCTGAAATTGTTTTCTTCTAAGAGTCTTGGGTCTGAGATGGAAAAAGTTTTGATACCCAACAAGCCTGGAATTTTCTGGTTGTAAGGACCTGTGGTGCTAGAATTTTCTAGTTCAAAAACTCTGTGGTTCTGGAAGTCTGGGTCCAGTGTTCCATAGTTTCAATGCCACAGGAGCTGGGGGCGCGGGATGAGGAACAGGGGCAGTGGGGGGGTGGGGGGTGCAGAAGCAGGCCAGGTGCGCTGGTGCGGGCACTGGCCGCAGCTCTGGTGCTGACAGCTGCGCAGGGGCACCTGCCTGAGCTCATGGCACCTGGCTCCCACCCAGGACTGGGAGGGATTGGAACGGGGTTGGGGTGGGGGCGGGGTAGGCCCAGAACAGGCCAGGCTAGGAGCTGTCCCCAGCTCTGCCACCTCCTTTCCTCCCTGGGACCCCCTCCTGTTGCCTCCTGCACTCACAGTGGCTGAGAGTGCTGGGTGCACCTGGGGCAACCCCTCCATTGAAACAGTGGGGATCACAGGCACAGCTAGGGAGTGAGGGGGTTTTCTGGTCCTATCCGGGGCTGGGGCAGCCTAAGATGCTCCTTCCCTGTGGCACCCCCCATCCCTCTGCCCTCTTCCTGCCAGTTCAGGGCTCTTTCCACAGGTGCTTATGTTAACCAGCCCCTCAGCCACCCCTCTTCTTCCCTGGATGTTTGGTGTCTGGTCACAGACTGACCACCTCCCCTCGCTGTCAGAACACCCAGGCATCCCAGATCTTTGGCCTGGGAAGAGTCAGGAGCTCAGAGTTTGACACCAGGGGGCCTCAGTCTTTCCATCTGGGCACTGGAGTCAGTGAGCCTTCCATCTGCGGGTCCCGACCGTGTCCACTGAGACTTCTTGGGTCAGCTGCTTTGGTGCCCCTGGGCCTCCCCTGGTTCCCCTGTGCCCCCCTGGCTCCTGTGAGAAGGGCTCCCGGCCCCTCCCTGGCCCCACTTGGCTCACTCCCAGCAGGCTCGTGGGAGCTGGAATTCAGAGCGGTCCCTGGCGTGTGCGCGCTGCCTCCCGCCTGCCAGGGCACCTCCCCTGACTAGGGGCCAGGAATTCCTCCCGCTTGCTTCCAACAAGCCCCCAGGGAAGAGGGGAGCTGTGGGAAGGGGCAGGGAACATGTTGGGAGTGAGGACTCAGTGGGAGGTTGGGAGGCAGCCATGGTCTGGGTCTGGGGACACCCAACGCAGGACCAGCCAGTGCAGGGAGAGGGTGCAGGTGGGTTCTGACCACAGCCCCTAACCCTTGTCTTCAATTCTATCCTGTGCACAATGACAGTTTTGGAGTCCTTCTATGCCCTTATATGGATTCAGCCACTGATTCAATTATTATTTGTGGGGTACCTACTATGTGCCAGGCATTGCACTAGGCACTGGGGGATATAGCTGTCAGTGGATGCCGAGGGGCTTTGCCCACATGGGGCTTATATGCTGTGAAGACCGACGACAAGCACAGACTTGATCTGAGTCGTGCTCCCGCACCCCCATCAAACTGAGTTCCCAGGGCATGGACCATGAAGCCTTACAGCCTGTGGCCCCCCTCGTAAGCACCCCCTCTGCATCTGCCACCCTTCCTGCCCCCCAGCCACCTGAAGGCAGCAGGGTGCTGGGGACCACAGCCCTTGGCTGGACACAGTGTCCCGGGGAACACACCCAGAGGCAGAGCACAGTGCTAGGAGACAGGAGGGCTGAGCTCCTCCTAGGATCTCCCCCTTGCTTGCTAGCTGTCCTTGGCAGAGGCATTGGCCTCTCCAGGCCTCGGTTTCCCTATCTGTAAAATAAGGCACTTGGACTGAGGTGATGGGCATCTTCCCCACTCCAATAGTGGGGCCTCTCAACTCTGTTTCCCAAGGCACACAGGGGCCAGTTCTCTTCCAGGGAGCTCTGGCTGCTGATGGGGTCTCACCCGGGGGCTGGTGACATACTTCCAGCCGCGCACCTGGCCCCACTTCAGCTTACCTGATCCTCCAGCTGTGCGGCCCAGAGCAGTGCTGGGGAGACAGTGACCTCAGGTGGGGGTTACCCTGCTCCTGGCTCCTCTGGCCAGGCACCAGGCCTGCTTCCTGCAGGAAGCCTTCATAGGTTACTCTGGTACTCTGAACTCCTCCTAGCTAACTTAGACCCTGACTGTGGGCTAGACTGTCATTTGTGTGTGGGCCAAGTCTCTCCAGGCGGATCTGGCACACCCAGAGGCCAGGACAGGGGTCTCCTGGACACAGCGAGGACCCCTGGCTCTGCCCTCACCAGCTGTGTGCTCTTAAGCAAGTCATTCTCCCCTGCTGGGCCTCAATCCCTCTCCTGAAATGGGGATCAGTTTCCAAACTGAGTCCTTTAGGCTTCTCTCAGCAGAGGGCAGGAGGGAGGCCTGACCTGGGGCAGGTGACCCTGAACCTGTCCTGGTTCCCTCGACAGTGTGGGTATTTAGAACATTGCCTACTCATCCTGGCTTCAACGTCATCAATCGGCTGATGTGGCCTGACTCTTCTCCAGCCCCAGTCCTGTTCCCAGCTGCTTCTGAAACAGAATTCTTAAGCCCACAGCCTGGCCCCCCTGGCCACCCCCAGCTCAGTAAATGGTACCACTGCCCACCTAGTTTCTTAAGCTAAAAACCCACAGGTGCCCCCTTTCTGTGCACAGCAACCTGGACAAATCCCACAGGAGGAGCAAAAACGCCAGGGCAGGCAAAGGGGCACACAGCATGCCCCCGTGCATGTGAAGGTCAAGGGCCGGGGGAGCAGGGGGTTGGTTCCCCTTGGGCTGGGTACTGACTTGAGGGAGTTTCTGGGGCCGGAAACGATCTGTGTCTTGATCTTGGAGCCGGTTTTGCAGGTATACTGAGTTAAAAAATCTAATCTTCAGCCTTCTCTTCCCTGTCTACTTTACATGGCAGGAGATAAAAATCCCACCTCTGTAAACCTTCCAATCTAGCAGGGGCAGGGGCAGGTGGGCAGCTGTTGTGCAAGAATAACAAGTAATTGTGTCATAAACCAGACAGCGGGAAGAAGCCGAGGGACCCAGGGTCAGGGGGATGAGCCCAGAAGGAGGGGTTGAAGGAGCCACAGACTCTCCTGAGGTATCCCAGGGAGGGAGAGCTCGTGGGAAGGCCCTTGGGAGGGCAACAGGGAGTGTACACTGAGCGTCAGGGAGTGGGGTGGAACAGGTCAGAGTGAGTGCTAGGGGAAACAGAAGCCGGGGTGTGCGGGTAGGAAGCTGCCATCTCCGGGGTTGATACTGGAAGGTGATATGTGCAGGGGCTGTTTTAGACAAGGGGGCCCTGAGGAGCACTTATTATCTGACTCGGTTGGTTTCCATTGTTTTCTCTTGATTGGTTCCCATCCCCCTGAGGGCAGGGCCTCCCTGAGTCCCCTGAAGCCCAGCTCCCAGCTCTGCCTCGCCAGGGATGTGGGCGCAGGACACGTGTGGTTGACGAGTGGGCCAACTCCATCAGACCGCCCTGCCCTTGTGTCTCAGGCCCACATCCTTGCTGTGAGGATTTGTTTGGACACCACTTTCTCCCTGGACGCTGGCTCGGGGCGCCCACCAGGCCTGCCCTGCTCTGAGCTGTTCCCCGCGGGAGGTGGAGGGCACGAGCTGGGACTCTCGACCTGGGCCAGATCTCATCACAGTTGCCCTTCGTTTGCTGGCCTCCGCAAGCTCCCTCCTTCCCGAGTCAGCTTTCTGGACTGTAAAATGGGATGTTCACGTTCGGGCCGGGTGATGTGAGGCAGGGGTTGTCAAGGGCCAGCACAGGCCTGGCCCACGGGAGGAGCTGTGGGCTGGGGTGTCCAGTGGCCCACTGGGTGTAGGGGTTGGGAGAAGAGGCGTTCTTAGGGAAGAGTCATTAACTAGGGGTCCACGAACTTGGATTTTGGCCTGTGTGACTTGGGGGGAAGTCGCCTCCCCTCTCTGATTCTTGCTTTGTTCCAAGAGAGAAGGCACAGCTGGCTGCCCTATGGGGCTAGGGACTGGGACAGGGGCGTTTCAGCCTGTGGAGTCCCACCTTGCAAGGGCAGGGAATGGGGTGGTGTCAGAGGCTGGGGGCAGTGGCAGCTCAAAGTGTCTGGGACAGACAATGGGCACTGTGTGTGGGGGTGGGGGGGCGGGGGGAGCAGGGTGGGTCGGTGTGGGTGGCACGGTGGCACCCCAGCAGGAATGTGACAGGCTGTCTGGGAATGTGAACGTATCGCCCCATTGTAGCCTGCTCCTCCGTGGTGGGCTCTCTCCCTGGCTGCATGCTCACCCTGCTGCACATGGATTGGAGCCCCCAATGGGGATGGCCTGGAGAGGCGCTCGCAGATGGGTAATTCCTGAGTCCCCATTCCCTGCAAGCCTGAGCAACCTCCTGGGACTTGGAAGAATGATGGGGCAGGGGTACAGAGCCTCCCTATGCCACGGATTTGCTGGTGACCTTAGGCAAGTCCCTGTGTCCCTCCAGGCCTCAGTTTCCCCATCTGTGTAAAGGGTCTCTGACTGCCACGTGGGGTTAAAACATGGCTGGCGGCTCAGTCACCTCCCTCACTCTCCCTTCACAGTCTTGCTCTGTCATGGACCCACTCTGCCCCCAGGCCCTTTCCCTGCCCTTCTCATCCTGCCTGGTGGCTGCCCCATCTGGTGGGCGATCTGGGCAGGTTTCATTCTCAGCAGCTTCCAGTAGGGTTCAGCCACGGAAGGCACTGGCAGGTGGGTGGGTGGGACCAACGAGGCGTGGGCATTTCCCGTCTGTTCCCTCCCTGGTCCGAGCTGCAGCCCACCACAGCTCTGGCTCTCTGCGTGTGCCTTCCTCCCTGCCCCGCTCACTGGCTTCCAGAACCCTGGGCCCTCTTTGCCCTCAGCTCTGGACGGTTGCAGCTGCTTGCTGCGTCTCTCCAGGAGCTTCCCAGTCCATCTGCCCACAGTTCAGAGAGGTTCCGTCCCCACGATTTCTTCTTCTAAAGCCCTGAGGTCTGTTTCCTGCCAGGACACGGACACATGTACTCATTTTACCCTGGCCACGTAGCTTTCATGATCCCCATTTTACGGATGGGAAAACTGAGGACCAGGGAGGGGCTGGGAATGTCTATGCCTTGTGGCCGGGTTTAAAACCATTCCTCTCGCTCCCGTGTCTGGGGCTTTGGGTCCTGAGCAACACTTGATTTTTAGCTTTTCTGGTGATCACAGTTTTAAAAGCTTAGAAAGCTCAGGTGGAATGCCCAGAAGTAATAAAATAATCATCATCATGTTCTTGGGCTGTCAGAGCCCCAGGCCTGGGGCCGACAGCTGGCTGGAGGCATCTCCGCTCCTCTCCACGGCGGGGCTGTGAGGAAAGGAGGCTGGGTGGGCGCGGGGACCTGCTCCTATCAGGCCTGCAGTCGGGGCAGGGGCACAGAGGGCTGGGCGCCTCCTGGGCTGGGCCTCCCCCATCTCTGTCCTGTAGCCGGGGGAGCAGACAGCCCCCCTCCTGGGGAACTCCCTGGCCGGGGAGCCCAGTGTCAGACAGACTGCTGATCTCCTGAGGTGGTCGGGCTGCTAGATGACTTCACGGGCCTTTCCCACTCCTGACTCACCCGCGCCTCACTCACTGACCCCTTGGGCACCTTTGGAGGGAGGAGAGGCAGCCCGCGGGGCCGGAGGGCAGGGCTGGGCTCTGTTTCTTAACGGTGCATGGGAGGTGAGGGAACAGAGGCCCTTGGTGTTGCCTTTGTGGGCTGTGCGAGGGGGCACCCCGTTGCGCCTCAGAGACCACATCACCCCCAGGAGGCGGGGAAGGGTGCTCAGCGAGAATCCCGTCCCCCATTCCAGTTTGAGCCTGCTGGACCTGGCCACCTTGGGACTGTGCATGTGGCAGCACCAGAATGGAGGAAGAAAAATGTCCCTGTCTGCCTGTCTGTTCCCTGGCTCACCTCCAGCACAGGTGTGAATCGGCCCCGGGGAGGCAGCTGACAAGCCTTCCCCACCTGGCCTTGGAGAAAGGGCCGCTTTCCCTTCCCTGGGGGTTGGAATTGAATTTGAACTTGACTGCTACTTGCAGAAGTAAGTGACTCTGCCATGGGGGCAGCAATGCAAGCACGTAGGGTGTCAGGTCTCCGGCAGGAAGCCACTGAGCACTGCGCCTCCACTTGGCAGACATTAGCTTGTCTGCCTCAGGAGCCCTCGAAGCCATCTGCTGTCAGTGCCCAGAGTGGCGAGTGACCCCCCCTAAGGTCACATTGCCCAAGTGAATACTGTGGACAGCGGGCTGACCCCAGATTCTTGTTGCAGGAGGAACTCTCTCACCCCACTTTATACCCCCAACTCTCTGCTGTGAGCTCAGCCCCCCTTCCTTAGAGCTCAGGGCAGGCTGGGAGCGGCAGATGCAGGGAGCGGTGCGGGGTGCAGAGCCAGCCTCCTTCATACCCCCTCCCTGCATCACTTGGTCCAGGGGTCACCAGGGATGGGGTGAGCTCCTCCTCTGTCCCAATCATGGCTTAAGGCTTTCCCCCACGGTTTTGCTGTTGTTAATCTTTAAACAGTATGACGATTAATTAATTTCCAAGACCTGGGGGGTCTCAGTTGCATGCACCTGGTGCCTCTGACCAGCATTCCCTTGCCTGGCCCCGTTCCCCAGCCACCAGTGTGGGTCTCCAAGGGCCGCCAGACTCCCAGACACAGGTGGGGGCCTCAGGGTCACTGCTGTGGGCCAGCCCTGCTCTGTCCTGGGCCCTGGCCACACACAGCACAGCCTGTAGGTGGCAGGGGACAGAGCAAGGGGCAGGGCAAAGGCCAGAGAAAGAGAGGCAGAACCTGAGAGGCCAGGCGGGGCTGCTGGGCCCCGCCCCTCCCTGCCTGCGTGCGGTTTGTGTGAACTCCGCAGGGCACATGTGGAGCTTCGTGCATCTGTGTGCCTGTGGTGTCCACACCATGCTGGCTGTGAGGGCCACCTGAGCCCAGAAAGTGTCCACGGACTGGACAGGACAGGCCCAGTCTGGGTTCTGAACCTTCTGCCCCTTCACCAGCCCGAGCCTCAGTTTCCCTTATCTGCCCCACTGTCCTGCTTGCCTCCTGGGGTAAACTGAGAATGACTCTCGAGAGGGAACGCCGGGGGTTGCAGTGGGTGGGTATGGGGACATGTGGGGGCAGGGTTCTTGCTGAGAAGCAGTAGGATAGGCCATGTGGCTCCTGATTCGGGAGCCAAATACTTTTTTCTCTTCCAGCCTCAGTTCTCCATCTATAAAACAAGACATTGGGATCAGTGAGTGCCTAGGACCCTGAGGGACTGCTGATGGGTGAGGTGATCACTGGTGCTCCCAGCCCACCCCCCTGCCCCCTGTCCCCACCATGCCCCAGCGGGCTCAGATTATACGCATCGGGAGGTGCTGGGCTGGGCAAGCAGCTGGCATCAACCCAGTAACACGGGAAGGCCCATTACCTGGAGGTCTGAGGACTCCAGGCGACTTCCAGCCCGTCAGCCAGGGCAGGCATGGGAGAAATGTCGGCTCTGACCACATGGACCATTTTTCTTACTTCATTTGCACTGAGGGGACTGGGCCTCCCAGTAAACCTGAGACACTGACAATGGGAGGCAAGGGATCTCTGAAGACATGTGGTCTTCTGGAATTTTAGAATTTTTTAAAGTTAAAATGAAATAGCTCAAGAAATGCATAAATCCACAAACCTGCTTCACTGTAGGAGGCTGTCTTGCCAATGGGTTTCAGCCCCAGGCAAGTTCACTATGGATTCAGTGTGACCAAAGAAATGACAGTAGAATGTTCTTGGGGTGAAAGGGTTATACCCAACATTATTTCCATGGTGGCAGCTCAGTCACTAAAATCCCGTTCACTCAGAGCGATCCTGCGTGCAGCAAGCCGGTCTCTGCCTCTGGGCCTCTCTACCTGCACAGCCGTCCTCTGGGCCTCTGTCCTCGGCACTGCCACCACTCCAGCCTCTGCTCTGCTCTCCTGCAGCCTTGCAGCCGTGCTGTGTCGCCCAGAGCACTGGGCAGGGCTCTTTATATAGAGTCAATAGCAACGTATTGCCCACACGTGTGTAGTGAGCTAGCCAACCAGGGCCAGGTGAGAATCCTGGCCGCAGGAACTTTCACTTTCTCCACAGAGGACATATTGACCCTCCCCACCTGCCAGGGTCAAACAGAGTCCCAACCAAATTCAAGCCCACGCATAACCTCGGAATGTGACCTTATTTGGAATAAAGTTTTTTTGCAGATGTAATTAGAATATGGATCTCAAAACAAGATCATATTGGAATTGGGTGGGTCCTAAACCCCATGACAGTGCCCTTACGAGAGGAAGGGTGGAGAGGCTTGGGAGCAGAGATACAGGAAGGGGAAAGCCACGTGAGACAGATGCTGCCGCAGCCAAGGAGAACTGTGAGCCCCCGGATTCTGGAAGGGGGAAGGGATTCTCCCCTAGAGCCTTCAGAGAGAGCATGGCCTGGATGACACCTTGAGAACTCCAGAACTATGAAAATAAATGTCTGTTGCTTTAAACCACTCAGGCTGTGGCGATTTGTTACAGCAGCCGCAGGAGACCAATACGCACCCCCAGCCCTGGCGCCCTTCACAGTCTGCTGGGTACCCTTCCCGGGCTTCTCTCTGCTCTCCACACATATTGTGTTTGCAGAGGCTGTGCTTTTAAGACTTACATCGGCATACCAACCCCCCCAACAGAAGGCTCTGTGAATGGCTCTCACCCATGCCGCCCATGTGTGTCTGGGGGAGGGGGGAGCCCGGCTTTCACTCCTAGAGCTGACTTCTTCCTTTCTAATGGCTGCAGATTAACGAGTGCCTGCTGATGGACCGGCAGGAAGTTTCCAGTTTTTCTCGATTATACCCAATGCCCCAATGCATATCTTTGCACTGGCTCCTTTGCGTATGTGTGATGATGTCTGGGGTATGGATGATACCTTTAGAAGGTGAATTACTGGGTCAAAGGGTAAGCTTGTTTACAGTTTGATTGGTTCTGTCAAACTGAGTCAAAATGTGTTAGAAACCTAAGACTCTTGAGAAGGGAAAAAGCATGGACATGGGCTTTTGGATTTTATAGTCTGGATACTTCCTAGCCCAGAATCATGAAGTTTTAGGGCATAGGGACAGAGGGCCTTGGAAAGGACATCTGTGCTGGGGTCTCACTAGGGGGGACCCAGAAGCAACCACTTCTAAACCCTATGTAAGTCTCTGTCCCCCTGGGGTGGGCAAGGAGAAAGCAGAGCAGATAGGATGGGGGCCCTGGGACCCTGGGGGTTTCCTGGGGGAGCTCTGGCAGGGGTGGGGCACCTTCCCAGTGTAGACACTCAGCCACTCTGCCCCACCGAGGCTGCCCCTTCCCAGCTGAGGTACCAGGTCATTTGGGCCTCTGTAGCCACACACAGTGGCCCCTCTGTGTGTGGCATGAAAGAGATGTCAATAAAAGGGCAGGGTGGGGGCAGAGGAAGTGGGGCTGCCTGCCCTTGGACCGATCTGCTAGTGCCAGCTAGAGGTCTGGGGTCTGGGGCAGGTGGCAGGATCCGGGCTGGACAGCGGCCGCCTGCCTTGCAGCCAGCCCCATGCTCATTCTGGCTGGTGTAGAACATGCCACCACTCCCCCAATGATTTGGCGCCCCTCTTACTGAGAGATGGGCTCAATGTCCCCTTCTCTTGAATCTGGGCTCCGTGGACGCTTGAACAATATGGTGGAAGTGAGGCTGTGTCAGAGCTCTGCCCCAGGCCGTGAGAAACAGCTGCTCCCTGTGCCATCCCTGGGGGTACCTGCTCTTGGAACTCAGCTGTGAGGGAGCCCAGCAGCTCCACAGGAACAGAGGACCTCAACTCTCACCCCAACAGAGCAAAGGGCCATCTATCCAGCTCCCAGCCGAGATGCCCCAGCTCGGCAGGGGTGTGCCTTCCCTGCCGAGCTCTGCTCAACTTGCAGGTCAGTGAGCGAAACAATTGCTGGCTCTTGGTTTAAGCCACTGGATTTTGGGGTCATTTGTTACACAGCAAATAACCTATGGCCAAGACCATCACCACCGGTGCCTGAACATGGGCTTTGGGGTCCGACCCGTCAGCTATTTGCCAAGACCTTCACCAGCAAATAGTGATTGTGGTAGTACTTGCTCTGCAAGGCACCCAGAGGATGAAATGAGGCGATGCTTGGCGGGGTCCTGGCATAGTGTGAGCACATGGTGAATAGTAGCTGTGCTGACGGCTGACTGTTAACTGTTGTTACTTTCATAGGCACAAGAAAATTACTTACTCCAAGCTGCATTAAAATAGGTAGGTCCTTCACTGCTCAACCTTTCAGGGGCCTCCTCCTCCAGGAAGTCTTCTCTGTCCTCAGCTGAGCTGGCGCCTCTGCTGTGCACCTACGACCTGCTGTTCCATTCCCTGCCATACTGTGGGCCCCACAGTGTGGTCATGCCTGTTCCTGCTCATAACTGTGAGGTTGGGAGCTCCACGAGGGCGTCATTAGAAGGGCCAGCAAGTGGGCCAAGTGTCCGAAGTGAGGACAAAGTATTCATGTGAACAGGTGTGGGCTCTGGGGGTGCTTACATAGCTGAGGGACCTTCAGCCACATGTGAATACCTGTATGCACGTGTGTGGGTACATGTGGGCATGTCTCTGTGCATCTGCGCGGGCGCATACCCATGTACATGCCTCTGTGCAGGAACTTGTTCCTATATATGTGCTCATGTATTTGCACGAGTGCTGTGTGCATGCGTGTGTCCGTGTGCTCACACAGGTACTTCAGGGGGCAGGCTGCTGCGGAGGAAAGCCTCCCAAAGCATCTGCTACATCCGGGTCCCACCATTCCTCATTTGGGAACTCAAAATAGCCTTTGCCCAGCCCTATCCCAGCAAGCAGGGGGCCTATGGGCAGCCCCACAGGGCACCCTAGCCAAGCTGTTGCCTTCCTCCCTTCTTGGGCCACTGTCCTGCCTGCCTCTCCCTGCCTCAGGCTCCTATGAGCTCATGGGGCCCCATTCAGCCAGAGCGGGGAGGGGGTGGGGTGGTGCCTGGGCCCTGCCCACATCCAGGCATCTGGACACAAGCAAGGCCTGATAAGGTCAAGCACGGAGTGGGGTCCACCCCCTCCTGCCAGCCAGAGCCAGCTGGGCGGACATGAGTCAGCACAGGGGGCATCAGCAGCCCAGGCCTGACCACTGTCTGGCGGCAGGGAAGGACTGGGGGTGGCCCGCCTCCCCAGGCAGGGCAGGAACTGGCCAGGAGGAATCACCTGCTGGTGCCAGCCAAGCCCTGAGCTCATTCTCCACCTTGAGGAACCCCACTTCCACTTCCGCCCAGAAAGCCCCTCTCAGAGGCCCCCAGCAGGCTTCCTGCCCTGGTCCGGCCATACTCTTGGCCTCTAGAGGGCTGTCACCCACTCTGAAGAAGGGCTCTTCCCAGCTCAGTTGCACAGCCTGGGGGCTTCCATACACACCGTCCTCCAGGCGGTTCTCACTGACCCCTTGGGCTGGCCCTGGGCGTCCCGAGCTCCCAGCTCCCTTCCTGGGAACCTTTACTGCTCAAGTCAAGCCTGCTTGCTTGTCTTGAGATCCTGAGCTTCTGAGGGCAGCAAGCTTCCGTCTCTATGTTCACTGTGGTCCTCCCTCCTTCCCTGTCACAGCCCAGGAGGTGTCACTTTGTCCTCCTCACAGGGGGGAGGCTGAGGCCCGGTTGGCTGGGTAGCTTTCGGCTAATGGCCTAAGCTTGCTGTCTCCTTATCACAGGAATCCTGGGACACTAATCTCCCTAGTGAGGCTGCATTGTCCAAGGGGACGCCATGAATTCTTCAGGTATCGTGCCTGCAAATCCCATCTTGGCAGGATGTGCTGAGGAATCCCCAGACACGGGCTCATTCTCCACCTTGAGGAACCCTACTTCCATTTCCAGCCCCCAGCTAGGCTGGAGGTTCAGGGATGTAAATGCTTCTGGCCGAAACCTAGACAGTCTCCAGACCTGGGACTGAGCCATTCCTGGAAGGACCACAGCTGCTCTGAGCCCAACTGGGTGGGCAGGAGTGCCAGGGTGTGGCTGGGGGGCCGGGAATTGCCCCACTAGCTCTCAGGAAGGAGCCTGGAGAAGGAGCCTATGGCCTGGGGACTGGGTTGGGCCATGACAGATCCTCAGTTGAGAAAGGGGACTCGGGACCATCAGGGACACCCTGAGCACCTGGTCCCTGAGCTCTGAGCCAGCCTCCATAGCTTCAGTTTCCTCATCTGTAAAATGGGTTATAACTGCCTCACCTCAGAGTTGTGAGCACTGAATGGCTCACATACACAGGGGCTTGGCACACAGTAGGCCTCATCTGGGGTAGCTCCCCTTCCCCATCCTCTCTGTCTCCCAGGGCGCTGGCCCCAAATCCCTCTTCTCATCCCAGGTTCAGAGAATGACATGAGGAGGAGAAGAGGGGACAATTAAAACAATCAAACAAGCTATATACAAATACAGCTATTCAGCTCTATTTTCTGAATAGCTACCACACTCACAATACCAACAATCAAAATACACCAAAGTCTCTGCTCCCCTCCCACCCTGTCCCCCAGTCCATTCTTGACTGTCTTCCCAGAGATGGCCAAGGCAGATACCCTTCAATGTGTCTTTATTCTTTTTCTCCACCTCGAACACTCCTGGAAAATGGCAAAGTGTTCCTGCCCCTTGGAGAGTGGCCTGTGTTAGCACACACGCCCCTTCCTCATTCTTTTCCATGGCCACAGTACATGGCCAGTCCATTGTTTGTTTAACCCAACTGCAGACAGCAGTGGTATTTATTTATTTATTTAGTGAAGCAGGGGAACAGTTCCGTGGAAGCGTCTCTCCTCAGGCCTGGAAGGGAGACCTGGGCCTGAGTCTGGCCTCTGCTGCAGGCCCCCTGGGGACCTTGTGCTCAGGTCTCCCTAGATCTTAGTCTTCTCACCTGTGAGATGGCGGTGGTCTCCATCAAAGAGATAATCCAGTAACTGTGGCCCACAGGCTGTATCCTGTTCATGGATGTATTCTGCTCCCCAAGTGTTCTAAAATCTGAAGATTTGACATTATAATCCAGATTCCTGGCTTCTCTTGAAAAGTCAAGTGTGGCAACAGCAGACTAGAGCCCTTTGAGGGGCACAAGGGTGCTCCCCTTGGCTGCAGGCCCCACCCGCCCCACTGCTCATTTGCATTCATTCCCGCCCAATCTGGTAGGCCTCCTCAGCCGAGGATCTGTGGGGGCCCAGCCCAGGCCCGTGGGAGGGTCTCTGAGCTGGGGTTAGAGTCACACAAACGTAAGCGGGCTCTGTGAACTCCCCAAGGACAGGGTCCCCGTGCCCAGTACAGGCCCAGCTTCACTCTCCGAAGTGTCTGGGACTAGGCAGCTGAAGGTGCCGCTAATCCAGGCCTGGGGACCCAGGCCTTGAACAAGCAGTTCCGGAGCGTCTCCCTGGCCAGAAGGGAAGTGGAAGTGCCGGCACCATGTCTGGGAAGGGCTCTGGGCTCCAAGCCAGGCGGCTGCATCCTGGGAGGCAGCAGCCAAGGCTTCTTCCCTGGTCTGGAGCCGGAAGCTGGGCTGCAGGAACCTGGAGTTCGCATCTCCTGGTCCCCAGGATGCAGATTCCTGTCCAGGACCCCCACGCCTTCCTCTTCCCCACCTACATTTGGCAGCAACATCCTGTAGGGTTGGACGGGGCCTGAAGGGGATGTGGGGATGTGAGTGGAGTCCCAGAGGAACCTCAGGGGCATCTTTTCTCCAGGGTGGTTGAATGCTTCTTGGCCCAGGGTGCCTTGGAACACAGTTTGAAAACTACTGATGGAACCCTTTTGATGGAGGGGAAAACAGGCCTGGAGTGTGGAAGGTAGGGGGGCAGACCCTGGAGCCCTTGCAGTACCCCTCCCCAAGACACTACAGAGCCCAGCACATGACAATGGAGCTCACTGCGCCCCAGGCTCCTGCCCTGGAGTGGCTGCCCTGGCAGCACCCACACCCTGCTCTCATTTATCCAGAAGGCCAGGGAGGCACCGGGGCTCCATCACTTCTTGTGTGGGACAGCCTATTTCTCTCAGCCTCACTTTGCGGCATCTGCCAAATGACCACCTCACAGGGTTTTGTGAGCAGCAAAAGAGGTGATGGTAATGCCAGCCACCAGAATACCAATCCTAGCTTTGGGCAGAATGCTAGGAGTCTACAGCTGGAGCTTCCCATTTGTTAAAACAGCTTGATGGAGGCAGAATCTGCACACCCTAAAGCTCACCCACTGAGTGTGTGAAAGTGTACGGTCCAATGGCGTGAAGTATACTTACAGGGTAGTGCAACCATCACCACTATCTAATTTTAGATTGTCCCCAAAAGAAATCCAATACCATGAGCAGTCACCCCTTGTTCCCATCTCCCCAGCCCCAGAACCACCAATCTACTCTGTAGATGTGCCTGTTCTGGACTTTTCATATAAATAGAATCATATACTATGTGGTCTTTTGTAAGACTCCTCTCACTGGGGGTAATGTTGTGGCATGAATCAGTATTTCTTTCTTTTTAATGGCCAAATAATATTTCATTCTGTGGATTTACCACATTGACTTATCCGTTCATCTGTGGATGGATGTTTGAGTTGTCTCCACTTTTTGGCTGTTTATGAAGAGTGCTGCAATGAACATTCCTGTACAAGTCTTTGTGTGACTATGTGCTTTTATCTCCCTTGGGTGCATACCTATGCTGTGAATCGTTGGCTTGTAGGGTCACGCTATGCTTAACACTTTGGGGAACTGTCAAATCATTTTCCAAAGCAGCCGAGTTGTTTGACATTCCCACCAGCAACAGAGACTTCCATTTCTTCACATTCTCACCAGCACTTGTTTGCAGTCTGTCTTTTGGGCTATAGCCCTCCTGGTAGGTGTGAGGTGTATCTCATCGTGGTTTTGATTTTTATTTCCCTAACCACCAATCATGCTGATCACCTTTCATGTGCTGACTCATGTGTATATTTTTTGGAGAAATATCTATTCAAATGGCAGTATCTCATTTAATCTATCATGAGATTTGTAATAGTATCAGCTCCACCAATGACGGTGGAGAAAATTGAGGCTCAGAGGAGCTCATGAGAGATGGCGGGCACAGGGCTGGAAAGCTCTGGGTCACCATGCTGGGCGCTGAATCTGGGGAGGAGAGGCTTCACGCATTACAAAGCTGTGGTTGTGGAGGGCGTGGGTGATGGGAGGATAAGAAGGTATGGGGAGTCCCCCCAGGGTTGCAGGCTCAAAGAACTGAGCCCTAAGTCCTAGTTCTGTCTGCCTCTGTCTTATTCTGTGATCTTGGACAAGATACCTCCAGGGGTCTCTGGGCCTCAGTTTCCCAATCCAGCATTTATTCTGCTGTGAGAATCAGATTTGCGCTACAAATGAAGTCAGTGAAAGCAAGACGAGGGGTTTGGTGGTTGCAGCCCCCAGGTGGCTTGCCCTCAAGTCCCTGGCCTTCCCAGGTGTCTGCAGGCAGGGCCCTCTGCTCTGGGTCTTGGCCCAGCTGGCACTCGGGCACCAAATGCTGGGAGGCCTGAGGCCTGCAGGGAAGGCCTTGTTCAGGCCAGTGGTGGGTGGAGAGCAGGTGGACAGCGCCTAGGCTGCTAGCCTGTGGGAAGCAGCACATTTGTCCCTGGGTGAGTGCCTCCTCCCCACTGTCCACCTGCTACTTCCACCTGGGGGTGGGGGTGAGTCAGGAAGCTAGAAAGGGGGAAAGGGGGTCAGGCTGGGGACAAAACTACGCTGAGAGGCCCTCCTCTGGTGTAAAGCTGAGCAGACTGACTGACTCATTCATGCCTCAGTTGTTCACCCAGCCCCGGGAACTGGCTGGAGCTCACAGCGTGGCCATCATCTCAGGAGACGTGCTGCAGGAGAGGACACCGCGAGCCCAGGGTCCCTGCTGGACCAGGCAGGACAGCAGGAGAACCAGCTGCAGCAACCCCAGCAGACCCTTGAGTGTTCATGGGGGCTAGGCACTGCCCTTAGGGTGATAGTGACTCAACCCTAACAAGTTATTTAATTCACTATGCAGCACTCTGATGTATTTGCCATTTGATATCTATGTGCCAGAGCAGGGGAGATATTTAAAATAGTGGTTTTACCATTATTACTTCTGTTTATAGATGGGGAAACTGAGGCAGCAGGGGTAGGGACTGAGTCAAGGTGCCCCGGTGAGTTAGCTGCAGAGCCGGGGGCAGAAACCTGGTGCTCGGCTCCCAGCTCTGGGTTCCCTGTCCACACCGTGTGGCCCCCTCCCCTCGCCCCCTCCCCAGCCTCTAGAATTCAGACCTGGTGTCCTGCAGCCCTTGTTCCTCAACCTCATAATATCTGACCAGTACTGAAGACTATATCTGGTGTGCGGAAGAGGAGCCCGCGGCAGCCAGGGGATCTTGGTTCAAGTCTTCACTCTGCTGTCAAGATGCTGCGTGACTGGGGCAAGGCCCCCCAAACTCTCCTGTTCCAGCTTCTTCATTGGTCAGCTAGAGGGCTGGACTGGGTGCCTTCGAAGGCCCTTGGCAGGGGCTGTGTTTTAGGGCAGCCCCGGAAAGAGAATGGGGGGAGGGCCACGGAAGGCTCCCAGGGAGGGGTACGGGTGGAACCAGGCTTGGGGAAGGGTGGCTGCTGCCTACAGGGACTCGGAGACTTGTCCCCATCCCCAGAGCTCTGGCTCAGCTTGTTACCTCCTGTCTCAGGCAGCTCTTCCGAGTGGCTGCTCAGGTTTCAGCCCAGAGTCTGTGATAGTAGGATCCCGGGAGACCCAGGGGCAGGTGGGTGACCCCGCTACTGGTAGGCCTCCAGGTACCCCTTCTCCTGCGGGTTATCTCTGGTCTGGGACAGACTGAGAAAGTGAGAAGCTGAGATATCTCCCCCACTTCCCTCCAGAGATAGGCCTGCCTCAAAGCCCTCTTGTTCGGCCCCCTTCACACCCACTGGCCCCCTGGGAGGTGGGGGTGCACCACTGCAGTGCTGAGACCGTGGCAGGGGGCCAGGAGTGAGGCTGCGGGGACTGAGCCCCAGGCGGGGAGCAGGAGCCTCAAGGGTTGTGAGGCCCCCCTCTTCACCCACTCATCACATGTTCATTGAGCACCAACTATGTGCCAAGCAAGGGAGAGATGAAAAATAGTTCACACCCAGGGTGGCCTAGGCATTGGCCAATCAGATGACAGGGAAGTCATTCCAGAGATCCCCTTTGGGGACAGGTGGCACCTGCTATTTGCTAGCTCATGAGAAGGTCTGGGGACTCTGGGGGAAGGTCCAGGCAGCATGGAGGGGCCTTGGAGACCTGGAGCAGAGGCCAGTTACCAGTAGATTTGGGGGCACTGCAGGAAACCTGTCAGGTTTCCTGGTGACTCCCACCCTGCAGTGTCATAATGAGGAACCTGGGGGACAGGACCACCTGGGGGTAAACATGCCACCTCTGTGGGTGTGGCCTCAAATTCTTGTCTGTAAAATGCACCTGGGAGTGGCTTGCTTTGCATAGGAAGTTGAGGTGGAAGCAAGGTCCCCCTAGCCGGTGGCTGCACACTGTGCCGGAGCAAATTAGGATGATATGATGAAATTGCTGCTTTTTGACCATTTCTGACAAAACTGCATTTCCCATGTTCAGGTAGAGTGAGTGCTGGTGAATGTAGGAATTCAGGTTTCCAGGCCTCATTCCTGGCCCTGAGGACACAGCAGAGAGCCACGCTGGCTGGGCCCTGCACTCAGGAGCCCGAATCCCGCAGGCAGACAGGTAATCGTGGGCATGAGGCAGCTGGTGGCTTCCAGGAAGGCGTGGCAAACAGCATAACAGCCGCCTGGGCGTGGCCACATCCTCATCTCTGGAATTTGTGATCATGTCGCCAAAAGGGGCTTTGCATTGATTAGATTAATTAATTAATTAAATCACATTAGATTAAGGAGTTTGAGAAGGGGGATTAGTCTGGATTGTCCAGGTGGGCCCAATGTAATCACAGGGGTCTTTTTAAGAGGGAGATAAACTGACCTGTACACATAAAAAATGGCTAAAATGACAAATGCTATGTTAGATATATTTCAGAAAATTAATGATGTCGTTAATAAGCTCCAGATCGTTGAACGGTGCACTTTAAATGGGTGAACCGTACGGTATGTGACTGTATCCCAATGAAGCTGCTTGACGGAAGCAAACGGAGAGACCTTCTGGCAAACACTTCAGCGGCCTTCCCCAGAAGCACCCGGCATGAGCACCACCACAGGCGGGAGGCGCTACGGTGATGCCAAATGCCACATGGGATCCAGGACTGATTCTGAACAGGGACGGACGTCGGTGGCAAAGGTGGTGACATCTGAATGAAGACTGGAGTTTATGGGGTGTATCCATGTGAACGGCTTCATCTTGATAAACGTAGCTCAGTTATGGTAGATGTTGATATTGGGAAGTCCGTTAGGAAGAATATATGGGAACTCTGAGTCATCCTTACAACTCTTGTAAAGCTAAAATGAGTTCTAAATGAAAAGTTAAAAAAAAAATAGAGGGCGGGAAGACGGTCAGGGTCAGACAGGAGACCTGGCGACCGAGGCGCGAAGAGAGGGAGAGAGGGGAAGGCGCTGTGGTGCTGGCTTTGGAGAGGCGCCGTGGGCCGGGGACCGCAGGGGCGTCCGGGAGCCGCAGAAGGCGAGCAAACGGGTTCTCCTGCAGAAGCAGCGCAGCCCCGACGACATCGGGGTCTCCAAGACTGTAAGATTAAAAACCTGTGTGGTTTTAAGTCACCAGGTTTGTGGTAATTTGTTACATCAGCCCCAGGACATGCACAGAGAAGGCAAGGGGGTGGTGAGGATGATCTCTCAATCACGGCCCAGCAGTTTCTTCAAGCACTTTGCTTACGTTAATTCAGTTAATCTGCGAACACCCCTCCGCAGAGGGTCTATTATTACTCCCATTTTAGACGAGGAAGCTAAGGCACAGAGAGGTTAAGTAACTTGCCCGAGGTCACACAGCAGGAGGCAGCAGAGGGGTTTCTAACCCAGGCATCTGTGGCTGGAGTGTGTGTCAGAGTTCACCTGGGTGTGAAATCTGACACCATCTGATCGGTGTGAGGCCCTTTGCAGAAAGGGTTTGGTTAATTTCACAAATCCCTGTAGTAGATGTTCTTGTCATTCTCCATGTTGCAGGTGGGGAACTGAGGCCCAGTGAGATGGAGCGCCTTGCCCAAGGTCACAAGGACCAGGCTCGGGAGAGTTCCCCAAGGATGCTGCTGCCTCCAGCTGGGGTCCAACGCCCCTCCCGGCTCTACCTGCACATCCCCTGCGCTCCCTGAGTGGGAATGGCATCCTCATCAGATGACCCCACACCCCTGCCTGCCAGACGCTGAGGGACATCCCGGCCCCATTGTTCAGGCCAGGAAGCCGCCTCTTCCTTTGATGGCCAGGGAGGCAGCCTCTGGGGGAAAGGTCCTTCCCAGACTGGTGAATGCCCGGGGAGCAGACCCCGGCCAGGCCTGGGACAGAAGACACAGGCTGGCCCTGCAGGGGTGGGGGCCAGCAGGGGGCTGCTTGTCTGTGGGTCACCGTGTCTCTTCTTACAGAAACCTTTTCTGGGGGCGTGGACCCCAAACCAAGGGCAGCTGGTGACAGCACCTGGGGCTGGGGGCTAAGGGGCTGTTGTTTAAGGCATGGTCTTCTTGTTGGGACTCAGTTTTCTCTGCTGTAAAATGGGAGCGTGGGGGTCTCGGAGCTCCCAGAGCTCTGCAGAGCCGTGCTCCCCTGTTCATTCATAACAGAGTGAACTCTTACGGGGGCCCACACAACATCTGTTCCAGGGAAGTCTCGGGGTGACCTGGGGTGAAACACTCCATTGCAGTCTGTTGTAGAGATGGGGGAAACTGAGGTGCAGAGAGGTTAAGGAATGCCCAAGGTCATCCAGCGGTGAACTTAAAGCTGAGGTATGTGCTGGGGCCTCAGACTTGATGGGCCACCCAAGGTCGCCCGCCACACCCACTGGCCTTCAGTTACTGCCACATGGAGCTGAGGGGTGTGCGCTGGATGGGGGTTGGGGTTGGCAGTGAGACTCTCCTGTAGGGGGATTGTGGGAACTCGAGAACATGGGGACAGGGAGGGCTTCTTGGAGGACATGGCATCTGAGCTGAGCAAAGGTAAGCGGTTAGCCGTGAGCTGGTGAAGGAAGGGGAGGGGGCGTCCTGGCAGAGGACAGCCCCGCTTCGAAGAAACAGGAAACCTTCTACATGACTCCCTTCTGGCTCACAGGCCCATCTGCCCAGTGGGCTGCTTAGACCTGTGCTGTCCTGGGGTCCCTGCTGAGCTCCCTCTGGCAGAAGCAGGGCTGTCTGTCCACGGGTGGGGCCTTCCGGCACCTGACAGCTCTGCACTGGACTGTTAGCCCGATAAGTCATTAAGAGCTTGGTCTCAGGAGCCCCATCACCCCATTCGGACCCTGTCCTTGTCACTCACCACCCCATCAGTCAGCTGCCTGGTGTGAGTGACTTCTCACTGTTACTTGTCTGGGTGTTGCTCTCAGTGTTTGTGCTTGCTGACAAGTCCATCCCACCAGGCTCACATCACAAGAGGCCTGTGGCCTGAATGTGTGCAGAGGGTACCAGCCAGGAACTGAGCACAGCGTGGGGCAGGTGGCTGGGCGTGGTCTGGGCAGTGGGGACACCGTGGCTGAGCAGGTCTCCAGGGATCACCTGGGAACTAGGCCCAGCAAGGCCAGGTCTGCAGAGTGTTCAGGAGATGCCAGAAATCCAGACTCTTGTGGAATCTCCTAATTTTTAAGGGAAGACCAAATTTTAGAAAACAATTTAAGGACAAGAAAACTGGGCTGGATTCTGCCCTCAGGTTTACCACATGTCACCCTTTGCCTTTGTACCTTGGCCCAGGACTCTAATTCCCAAATAAGCACCTTGATTTACATATAGCCAAATGCAAAGGCAGGCGAGAGCTCCTTGCCCTTCTCCGTTTGCTTCTTCTCTCCCTGCCTTTGGGATGGAACCCTCTTGAAGGCAGTAGGTTTTTGTCTGTTGTGTTCACTACAGTATCTCCAGGGTCTAGCCCTGCATCTGGCCCACAAGAGGTGCACCATCAGTTGTACATTACCTGTTGAATGCATGAACAAATGAGTGAATGATTAGAGGGATGCAGGGTGATGGAGGTAGATGGGGTACAGAGGAAGAACTGTAGCATAGCTGATGGGCTGAGTGACTGTGCACAGTTCATGGCACCTTTTGAGGCCTCTCTGTGCTCATCTGTAGAGTGGGCATGGCGCAGGTCCTTGGGAAAGCAATTTGGCCAACCGTGCCAAAATGTTTATGACTCACTGACCCAGTAATTCCATTCCAACCAAGGAGATAGCCCTAAATATGGAAAAAAGAAAGTTTTCTGTGCAAAGATCTACCAAAACGTATTATTTATAATGTTGAACAACTGGAAATAACTGAGATGTTCAACAATAAGGGACTGGCTAAATAAACTGGAACTTCCACTTGACAAAATATTAGGCAGCCAATAAAAATGAGGCTCTGAGAAGAGGAAAAAGAAATGAGGTTACAGAGATGAAATAACGAGAAAAGTGCCCATGATATAATGGCAAGTCAAAGAGGCAGGATACCGCCATTCTGTTTTTTCCCTTTAATATACAGTATGATCTCAGTCATGTTTAAAAAAAGTCCCCAAACAAAAAACTATGGAAGGAAATACATCAAACCGTAACAATGATTGTCCCCGGCTGGTGGGGCAGTGGGTGGTGATTTTTCTTCCTTATTTTGACTTTTCTGCATTTTTCAGATTTTCATAAGTGAACATGTATTGTGTTTTTATAGTAAGGGCATTTCAAATGAAAAAGAATTAGAATTTGAGAGTGGGAGGACATGCTAAGATCGGCACATGCCTCTCAGAGGGAAGCTCAAACTCACCTCTGGGGCATTGGGGAAGAGTCCGGGTCTGGGGTGGGCAACCTGAGGGTTTGCCTGTGTGACCCTGGGTAAATTGTTCCACCTCTTTGGGCCTTCCTGGTGTCACTTGTAGGATGGGGCCTGGTCCCCTATTTCATAGGAGTGTAACAGGAACAGGACAAGGTCTTGGCTCTGTAAGGGCCTCAGGGATTCTAACCAAATGAAGGGAAATGGTGTCATTATTATCAGTTGCTGGGAAGGCCAGTTCTGCTTTCAGACACCTTGGAAAGATATCGGTGTCCTTCTCAGGGAGTCCCTGGAATATTTTTGGATCCTGGGGGTACAGATGCTCCTGACTCATTTTGGAAAGTAGAACTAAGGTGATTTCCAGAAACACATCATGTGCAGAGGAGGAGCATGGCCAGGGGTTAGAGTCCAAGTTTCCGGCCTCAGCCCCACCCTACTGCTGTGGGATCTTGGCAAGACACTCAGCCTTCCTGGCCTCAGCTTACCCGTTGCCGTGGGCCCTGGACGCAGAGATCACTAAGGTTCCTAGGCTGTGTCTGCTTAAACAAGACCCTCTCACCCAGGCCCTTCGGGGCAGGGACCCAGGAGTCTGACAGGCAGCCCCTCGCCAGCTGGGCTCCCCAGAACCTCCCGTGTGTGGCCTGTGACCTCATTTCCAGTCCATCAGTTCCCTGAGAGAGCATGTCTGTGGTTGGGGGACATCTCCCAGTGGGTCTCTGGAAGCTCAGCCTGCCATGATGGGATTACCTCAGTCTCCCTCAGCACCCTCTGTCACATTGGACCCCATAGAGGGTCCAGGGGTCGGGGCAAGGGTGGAGGCTGCTTCAGGGCAGGTAGCATGTACATGAAAAAGAGCACCTGCGTGCATGCAGCTGGCACACACTAGTGGTGGGCATCACACTCCCATCCTTGTTGCCACAAGGAACCTCAGAAATCCCGGACACTGCCTCGGACATGTCGTAGATGTGTCCACACAGACCTGTCACATCTCTGCAGACACAACTCAAGGATGTAATTATGGTCTAATTAACCATACGGTCGATGCTTGTCCTGTGCTTTCCACAGGCCCACTTTCCACAGCGGCCATGGCCACGCATTGTCACAACCATGTCGTGAGACAGGCCCTGATGCTCTTTGGTGCTTACAGATGGGGAGCTAGGGCTCAGAGAGGTTCAGAAACTTGCCAAAGGTCACACAGCTGGCAAGGGGCCAGGATTTTAGCCCAGGCTGGCTGGCTCAAGTCCACCCTTGTGACTGTGATGCTTGGAGATCATTTAGTTTCTTCCAGCTGCTGTTTTGGCAAATGAGGAGAAGCTTATCATAGGTTAGTGGCTTACCGAGGTCACACAGCAAATCAATGCAGAGCCCAGACCTGCCCCAGATGCCTGAATTCTTCAGCCCCGGCTTCTGTGCCCAGCACAGCGCTCAGCACAGAGGTCGGTGGGTTGGACCAAGCGGCTTCACTGCTCATTCACTCGTTGATCCATCTACTAAGATCCTTCTTGGTGCCATGGCCTACATCCTGCCCTGGGGGTTTAGAGATGAACCAAATCCATCTGCTGGCCATATAACCCAGGGACTTCCAGGAAGAGGTGACAGCTGAGAGTGGGTCGGGAGGAGGGAAGGAGGGTGTGCTGGGCCTAGGGAACAGCTGATGCATTTGGGGAACCCCCATGGTTTCTGGGAGGGTCGGCAAAGGGAAGAAGAGCAGGCTGCCAGGTCTGATGCTGCCAGGGGCCAGTGGGTGGCTGAGGGGTGGGAAGGCAGATGGGGAGTCAGTGGAGCCACTCAGGAAGTCTGAGGGAGTGAGGGAGAGGAGACCAGGGTTAGCAGAGGATGTGGTCCCTGCCTGCCTGGGTCACCACAGAAGGGGAAGTGGGGGCTGGGCTGGGTGGGGCTGAGGTCATGAGGCAGTGTGGCCGCGGCACAGCAGCACCCCAGCTCCAGCCTGGGGAGGCAGTCCTGCCAGTGCTGGTGCCTCCGGGCGGGAAGTGGGAGCGGGGAGCGGGCCCAGCACCAAGCTTCTCCCAGGCTGTGGCTGTTTCCCCAACGTGTCCAGCTCATTCCCACCTCAGGGCCTCTGCACCTGCCGTCCCCTCTGATTGCAGTTCTTTTAATCATTCCGCTCTTCAGATGTCACCTCCTCCAACAAGTCTCTGGTCCCTGTGAACCACCCTGCCCCTTGCCGCCTGTCTTCCCTGTGCCCTGCTCCACCTGACTGCTCATTATCGCCCTCATCACCACCGGCCAGTGTTCCTCTTGGCTCGCGTGGTCCTTGCTGGGCCCCCCTGTCAGGACAGAAGCTCCATGAGGAGAGGGGCTTGGTCTACGTGGTTCATCACTGAATCTCTAGCTCCTAGCTCAGTGCCTGGCACACAGGGGGCCCTCAACAACATAGTGCTGAGCCCTCACTCTGAGCCAAGCACCGCCCTGTGGGCAGTAACTCATTTAATCCTGGAACCGCTATGGGCAGGGGTCAATCCTGGAATGGTGGGGGCTAACACTGAATCAATCTCAGAATCTTTAAGGAAAACACCCATGATTGGAAGCATGAGATGGAAAGGGTGCCTTGGAAGGGGGCATGCGGGTGAGGGGTGTGGGGCCTGAAGTTCGTTAGCAAACGTGCTCTGCCTCTGGGGTGCGGGATTATCTGCATGTTCCATGTGAGGCCACCGGGCACAGAGAGGCTAAGTGACTTGCCCCCCCTTGGCTTGCAGGTGGCAGCCCTGGGATTTGAACTCAGAGTCCGGATTCAATGACTCCAGAAGGTTTGGATGCTATGAAACTTTCACATTTGTTGAATACATGAATGACTGGTGAGCTTTCAACAAGTAATTTGCCTTCCTAGGGCCTCACGTCCTCATTTGGAACATGAGGAGGTGCCCTGAGCAGGGGGACAGCCCATTTTGAGAGGCTCCCTGCCCCTCCTCTCACCCTGCCAGGAAGACACCTTGGGGACAGCATGGACAACAGCTCTGAGGAAGGGGTGTGCCTGATGCGTTTGGGGACAGCTGGAGGGGAGTGAGTGAGGGATGGCGGGGGGAGGAGGGGCTGCAGCCGGAGAGGCTATGGGGCAGATCACAGAGGGCCTACGGGTCGTTGTCAGGACTCAAGGAGAGGGAGGCCACCACGGGGGCTTTGGGTAGAGGTGTTTCTGCTCCACAGGCTCCCTCGGGCTGCTGTGCGGAGAACAGACCCACAGAGTGGAGGGCAGAAGGAGGGACACCAGTCAGGAAGCTACTGCAGGGGTCCAGGCGAGAGGCGATGGTGGCCCAGAGCAGCGTGGTGGGTCGAGATGGGAGAAGCAGGGGGACTCCGGATTATCTTGAACATTGGCCCAACTGGATGGCAATGGGTCGTGTTCCAATGACCCAATGCTGCGAAATGAACCAGCCCGAAACCTAGTGGCTCAAGGCAATCAGAACCATTTCATGATCTCTCACAGTTTCTGTGGGTCAGGAAGCCGGAGTGGGCTTGGCTGGCTGGTCTGGCTCGGGGTCTCGCATGAAGCTGGAGCTGGTGGCTGGAGCAGGAACAGCAGGATGGGAGCAGTGCATGCTGGCGGGGCATCTCTCTCCAGTCCCTGTCCTCTCAGGGCCTCTCCATGTGCTCTCTCTGTGTGGGCTGGTTGTTGTTCCTCACACGTGGCAGTGTAGAGCTCCAGAGGTGAGAGTCCCGAGAGTCCCAAGCAGAAGCTACATTGCATTTTCTGACTAGCTCAGAAGCAACAGAGCACCACTTTTTGCAAGTTCAAATTTACCCAAACTCAAGGGGAGGGAGTGTGGGAGGGGCGTGTGTCCGGGGGGAGGACATTGGCCTTGCCCTGTATGTGTGGGATGGGAGTTCTTGCAGTGGCCCTCTCTGCAAAATGCAACCTCTCACAGACTGAAAAAGCCAAATTTGCATGCTGTCGCTGCTTGATGAGACCGAATTGCTCAGCCTCTTCATGCCTCCGTTTCCTCATTTGTACCAGGGAATGGATACCAGTTACATCCTAAGGTTGGGATTTCACATGAGCCACGCCTGTCCCCATCGGGCTTCCTCGTGGACATGAGCTTCCCATCCCTGCTTCCCTCCAACCGTGTTCACGCACTGGCACACCTGGAGAGGTTCTCCTGCACGGAGAAGAGGGAAACAAACAGGCTGTGTGTGGCTGTGCCTCATGGCATCCGCTAACTCTGCGCCACCTCCTTGTATGCGTCTGCGCACATGCATATACAGGTGTGCTTGTGTGTGCACACCACATACTCTGTGCCACTGAGCACATCTCTTTTCCAACCAAGACGTGAGGGCAACTTGGCCTCTAGCCAGCTGCTCTGGTAGGAAACATCGCCCCGCCCACCGCCGCCAGATGCTCACCTGGACCTCGGGTTCCCCTCAGACCCAGGCTCAGGGTGTCCCATCACTTTTCACATGCCAGGCCTGTCACCGCCACCTCCCTCCTGCTGGGTTCCTCGATCCTCCTCAGCTCTCCTCTCCAGGGCAGCTTGAGCGATCTCAGGGGCAGGCATGGAATTCTAGAAAGGGCAATGTTATGATGCCAGCAGGCGCCAGTGGTTGCCAGGGGCAAGCGGGAGAGTTGCGTATGATAGGTGGGGCACGAAGGGACTTGCAGGGTGAGGAAAATGCTCTGTGTCCCAGCCAGGTGGTGGTTACTCGACTTTGAGTTTTGACATCTGGTGGCTTACTCTGTGTACATTATATCTTGATAAAGCTGACAACAAACCTCCCCAGGCTCCTCATACATTCAAGTGCTTGTTGAGCACCTACTGTGTGCCTGGCACTGCTCTGGATGCTGGGGCACAGCGGCAGGCAGAACCTCAGTGAGGGGAGACAGCAGGTGAAATAATGACAAGGAGCGTGACAGACAGCGAAGCCCCAGAGAAATCTGGTCACCTGGGAGACAAGGCAGGCCAGACTCATTCCCAGGCCTTGGGCAGCCTGTCTCCTCTCCTCTGCCCCTCCCACAGTCTTCCCTGTGAGGCCAGACTCTCAGAGAGGGGCCGTGGTAGCCTGTGCTTCCTGTCCCAGCAGGAAGAGATGACAGTGGGAGGGGAGGAGACACGCGGACCCATCCTCAGTGGCAGGGCCAGGACACACGAGCTGTTTCAGCGCCCGTGTGCACACTCCGGGCACACACAGGCCCCAGGCCTGGGCACACGCATCCTCCTCAGACACTGATGCACACATATGAACACTGGACTCTGGCCCCTGTGCAATCTACACCCTAGTTTTTGTACCCATATTCTTTTAGGCACATCCAGTGGCTTCCACACTCTTTGTGCACAAACATATATAATACAGGCTGGTGGGCACACATGCACACATGGTGAGAGATAATGCCTATTGAGCTGCTACTCTCGATGTATTCTACCTCAGTCTTCCCAACCGCCCAATGAGGCAGGTCCTGCCAGGATCCCATTTTACAGATGGGGAAATAGGTGCCAGGGGGTAGTTACCTTGCCCAAAAGAGTAAGGAGGCTGACAGTGGCAAGCTGGGATCTGAAGCTAGGCTGTCTGGCCCCAGGGTCTGGTGTGTGTGGCTCTCCACAGCGACCACCAGGTGTTGGCGACAACTGTTTCCAGTGTCTCCTGCACACCCAGAGGCACTGTGCCCCATGTGTGCACAGCACCTCAGAGCTTACAAAGCCCTCTCAGCCTGAGAGGTGAGGAGAATGGGTTGATTATCCCATTTTACAGAAGAGGAAATTGAAAGAGAAAGGACAGTCATGGGTCTTGCTCACGGTCCCACGGGGGTTGATGGCAGAAGAGGACTAGAGGCCGCATGCCGGACACCCGGTCTCCTGAGCTTGCCCCCCCCTCCAGGAGTGTCGAGGTGCTGGTTGCTGCCAGGTTCACTCTCCTCTCACTGCCTAGGCTCGGGGATTTTCTGCAGAGTCACGAGTGAGGGGAGGTCTGAGTAGGCAATAGAGCATCATGGGCCCTGGGCAGGAGGGGGACCTTCCTGCGAAGGCAGAGTGTCCATACTAGTTTTGGGGGGTGCTTGAGGGTGGAGGGGGAGTCTGAGGGTCCCGATGTCCTGGGTCCTGAAGCTACTCTTGGGACCGGCCCCTGCGGGGGCCTGAGCAGAGCAGGTGCGCCTTATCCGTGCCTGTACATGGGGGTGGCTTGTTTCAGCCAGGGGACAGGCCTCCGAAGGACTGGAGAGTCTGCACTGCCTGAGGGAGAGCAGGTCAAGGCCAGGGGAGGGGAACCTGAGCGGGCTCCGCGCCCCGGTCGGTCGCGGGGAAGGCAGAGTCCCCTGGCACCTGTCCGGGGGGTGAGGCGCGCCGGCCCGGGAAGTGTGGCCCCCAGCCCATCCTTGCTCTCTCTGTCCTCTGCAGGAGGCTGCGCCCGGCCAGGCATTGTTCGCAGGTTTAAAAATAAAGGCATGTTGGCCTGGTCCCTGCTGGCAGAGGGGAGGAGGGGGCGGCCCTGCCCCAGGCCTGAAGGGTTGGAAAAGGAGGCCTCACCCAACTCCACCACTAGCACAGCTGGAAGCATGGGGGTCCCCAGAGAATCACTGGCACCTCAGTTCTTCTGCCATGAGAGGTGCACGCAAAGGATGTCTGGGTGCCAGCTGCCCTCTCCTCACTCCAGCCACTAAAGGCTGCCTGTCACCTTCACCAGAAGTTTCCAACAAGCCAAGGCCAACTGGGGAGTCATGAGCTCCCCCCAATACTCCCTTTCCCCGACCAGTTGGTAACATTAACAGCTGGTAGCAGCTATGTCCCCATAATCCCAGTGGGGAAGGCACTGTTGGTTACCACTAGACAAATGAAGAAATCAAGGCTCAGAGGTTTAATAACTTGCCCAAGGCACACGGCTGGTCAGTGGAGGAGCCAGGCCTCAAACCGGGGTCTGTCTGACTCGTGGGTCAGGATCTTCACCAGGTACCCACTGCCCCTCACCACTCCAGAGCCCCGCCTCCTCCCAGGTCCGTGTCCCAGGCCCTACACAGCCAGCACAGGGAGGAAGCTTTCTACTTTCCCATGTGGTCAGGGAGTGGGAAACCACAGGGTAGCATGGAGAGGAGGAAGGGAAGCAACACAGAAGGGGCACTCGGGTGTGCCCGGGCCTGGGTAGGGTGCGGTGTGGGGTGGTGGTAGCTTATTCAATTCTCACACCAAGTCCTTGCACAGGGGGATTGTCTCCATTTGGTAGATGAGGAAACTGAGGCCCAGAGAGGCAGTCACCGTGGAGATGGGATGTGAACCCAGTGTCGGAAGGAATCCCCAGTACAGAGCACTACCTCCCCAGACCGCATCACAGTTTAAGTATAAACCCAGAGGCACCCGGGTGTGCGTGGCTGGAGGGAAGGAACTAGTGCCCCCCCGCCACTCCTGAAGGGATGGAAAGTGGGAGCAGCAGGCCAGTTCAGGGGGCCTGGGTCAAGTCCAGCTCAGGATGTCTCCTACCTGAGATGCGGCTCATGCCTGCCAGCCTCCCCATTCCAGACGAGAGATCCGGTGATCCCCCATTGGCCCCGAGGCCTCTGCGGAGGCTGGCATACTGGTGCTGGCACCGGAAACCAACATTCCAGAGGCCCCCCGCAACTCCCTGCCAACACTGGATTCTTGGCAGAGCAGGAGACTGGGGGCTTCTGGGAGACTCTTAGGACCTTGAGGGAGATGGCTGTGGTTGGGGAGGACTGTGGGAGGGGCCAGAGTCTGAACACCTGTCCTAGCATGTGGGATGAACTAGGCTGGAGACAGGCAACCCCCACTGGAGCCCCAGGGAATGTACATCTCTGGCCTGCTCACCTACACCCCAACAGAAGCCTGTGCAGGGGCTACAGTGCAGCCTACAGACTGAGGGGGATGGGCTGAGGGCAGGGTCCCAGACTCCGTGTTCTTGAAAGGACACATCCTATTCAGGTGGAAAACTCCTCTTACTACACATAAAAGGTTTTTCCAGGCAGAGCTCTGACTTGCTGGGTGACCTTGGGCAAGACACATGCCCTCTCTGTCCTCAGAGGCTCACGAGAGGACTGAAGCAGGTAAATCTTGAGGTGCCCTCCAGCAAACAGTTTTTGTTGCCCCAAGGTGTTACGACTTTCACCTCGTCTCTGGGTTCCCTGCTGTCCCATCTCTACAGGGCAGCCAACAGAGCCTTTTAAATCTGAGTCCGGCAAGCGGCTCCCCTGTTCATCTCCCTGGGAGGGGGGGATGGCTTCCTCCCTGTCTGGCCTCTGCTGCTTCCTGGCCCCTGTGCCCGTCTGCCGCCTGCTCCCTCTTGGGAGTGGTCTCCTGGCCTCCTGACCGTCCCAAACTGGACAAGTTTATTCTCTCCCAGGCATCTGCCCTTGTCCCTTCTGGCCTGGAGGGCTCGGCCCCACCCAGATCTTCGAATAGTTCTCTCTGGTCATCCAAGACTCAGCTCAAATGTCACCTCAGAGAGGCCCTCCCTGACCCTTTCTGCAAACCAGGGCATTGCGCCCTACCCGGGTTTCAGGACCACATCTCTCTGATCTATTTCATTGATATCATTTGTCACAACGAAAACGGTCTTGGTTGTTTACTGTCCACTTCCTGGTTGTCCTTCTTCCTCTCCAGTGTCCACTCCGGGAGGGCAGGGTGTCGCTTCTTCCTCTGCGCCGGGCCAGCAAGCAGCAGGCGCTCAGCGAGTCTTTCTTCAGTGAATGACCGTGACACTGTGGTCTCCCAGCCGCCAGGCCCCTCATCTTGAGCATGTGCCTTTCCCGGGAACTCGCTGTTTCCTCCCTCCATAGCCGCCCCCACCTGGACTGGTGGTAAAGTTCCTGGGGACTGGGCTCTGGGCCTAGCAGCCTGAGGGCAGGGCAGGGAGGGAGGGCAGACCCATGACCCCTGGTCCCCTTGCAGCTTGTCCCCCAAGAGCAGGAGAGCCGCCCTGGACCTGGAAAACCCCCTGGGTCTGACTGCTGGGGCAGGCAGTTCTGGGGTGACCTCATCGCCTTGAAAGGAGGGCAGCAGGGGCAGGAAGTGAAGGACGCATCAGATGGGCTAAATTTAGAGTGTTTGATTAAGCTCAGGCGGGACAATATTCCTGGAGCCCCCATTGTTTGTGAGGGGCCAGAGGGCAGGCCATCCAGTGAAGGGCTGGGGCTGAGTCCTGCCAAGCTGCCTGGCATGCAGGGGTTGGGGGCAATGGGTGGGGCAACCCCTACCCTGTCAGAGGGGAAGCCAGGCCAAGGGACATCAGGGCAGAGCCAGGTGGGGTGCAGGCTCTGGGGGCACCGCCCTCAGGATTAAGGCCAGAGGTGGGAGGGAGGATACCTCACAGATGAGGCTGGGGGCTCAGGGCAGCCCTGATAACAGCCTTTCAACTCTGGGACCCTCACAGCAGCCAGATGGCCATCAGTCCCCCCACTCTGCCATTTTACAAGCCAGACGCCTGAGGCCGGGACCCAGGGAACCAGCCCGAGTCCACAGCAGTCAGGGCTGGAGCTGTGGGCTCTCACTCCAGCATCGCCCTCTCCCCACCAGGCCAGGCAGCCACAGGGGCACCAGACACGGTGGCTCTCCCTGCGCAGGCTCCAGAACCTGTTGCCATGGCAACCAGGGGTCCTGGACCGCCCTGTTCTGGAGATGAGCTTGAAGCCATGGATTTCCTTGGGTAAGCAGGTGGTTGCTGGGGCTGGCTTCTGACCTGGCCTGCCCGAGCCCAGGGCTGGGCCAGTAGCCCGGGCTAGCTGCCTGGACTGACAGTCCTTGAGGGTGTCCCTGTTTCTTAACCGGTACCTCATGCCCATGCTGAGACCAGCAGCCATAGGAGGGTGGGGATGGTCCCTGGTTCAGGATCACCCTGGTGGGGGAGGCTCAGCAGGCCAAGTGTCCAGGGTCCCCGTGCTCCTGTCTAAGCGCCCCCTCCCATCCTGCAAGCCTGCAAGGACCCGTGACACTCCTTGGGCCCCCTGCTGTGGAAACAGAGGGAGGGGGCTCTGCCCACCCACTGACTTGCCACGGCCCAGGAGAGGAGCAAGGCTGCGCAGAGCATGGCCCTGCCCTCTGCCCAGCTCAGGGAGGTTTGTGGGAATGAAGCTCGAGTAACCTGAGGGTGTGAGCTGGAGAGAGGCTCGTCTGAAACCATACACCAGGCAGCAGCTTCGCCTGTCCTCTGAGCCTGCCCACTGCTGGTCCCTGGGCACCGTGTCTCTCCCTGCAGCCTCACTGCCCTGCTCCGGGCGGCGGCCCAAGGCTGTTCGCTGCTCCTCTTGATTTCACATCATGACTCATGTTGTCATGTTCTCAGGAGCTGAGTAACCACCTGAGTTATTTATACTCTGGCTTAGCAGGCTTCCTTCCCTCCTCCCAGAACTCCGGCAGGGAGGATGGGGTGGGGGTGGGGAGGAACCTGGGAGGGGGGATGGACAGGGAGAAGGCAGCTGAGCACCCCTACTGCCCCTCCCCTGTGCCACCCCCGTAAAGTACCCAAAAATAGCCATGACTGTCCCAGCATAACAGGATGGGCCTGGATCTATGGCATCGATATATAGGCATTATGATGGTTTGGGGAGGGGGGAATTCCTTTCCCGAGCGAGTCACCCGTCTGGAAAAATAAAGAAGGAAAAAGCTGAAAATTTTTCCTTCCATCAAAACAGGAAGGAGCTGGGGGATGTGGGGGATGGATGGGGAGATGACGGGTGGAGGCTGAGATGCAGCCTCCACCTGTGGTGGTCTTCAGGGAGGGGAAGCCCCCTAGCACCTGCACACAGGGGCGCACTGGCCTGGATCTGGCCCAGGCTGTCTCCTGTGGGGGCCATCTCCAGCTGCCCTGGGGTACTGGCCTTCCTACCAGGCCCATGTGTGTTCACAGACACACATAGATGCCCACGTGCATACGGACCTCCCCGCCCCCCTCTGCCCCCACCCCGTCCCCTCTCACACTGTACTCATCCCAAATGCCCCCACCAGACTCCACACGAAAAAGGTCTCCCTGGGGGTGGGTGGCATTTGTGGTGGGGCTTTGCCTTCCTGAGTTACTTGTCTTTCCCTCCCCTTAAACATTACCCTGGGAGTCCTGTGAATTAAGTTCAAATCTAGCTTTGCTCCAACTCTAACCAGGTGGGTGATCCTAGGGAAGTCACTTTCCCTCTCTGAACCTGTTTTCTCAGTAAGGGTATGGTCATTCCCACACTACTTCCCTCTGGGGTAAAACATGGGACTGCTTCGTCCGGGGAGGAGAGCCACCACTGTTTCTGAGCGCTCTCTGTGCGCAGAGCACCAGTCGCTAGATTAACGCCATCACCAAATGTGGTAGCTTCCAGAATTATCATCATCTATGCCCTAGAGGGCAGGGACTTGCCCAGGGTCACACTGCTGGGATGTTGTGGAGGCTGGTCATGAACTCGGGGCACCTCAGCACTGTTTGCATCCAAGGAAGAATGAAGGAGGTCCTGGCAGAGCCCTGAGGAAAGGCAGGGAGAAAGGGGAGGCCCAGCTACCCTGTGTCTTGCTCCCACTCAGGGTCCTTACTATCAAGATGATTACTCATTCCTGCTGGGCTGCCCTCTGTCTGCTTATTGACTTACATAAGCACTGTATTATATTGTACAGTCATCTAGGTCTGTCTGTCTGTCTTCTACCTGCCTGCCTCAGCCTGTAAGCCACTTCAGAGCAGGGGGCTCCAGAGAGGTGAGCTAGCAATGTAACAGCCAGTTCCTTGGGAGGACAACTCTGGAGTTACCTGCAGGGCACGTCTGCACATATTCCCCACCCTGGGATTGCACTGGGACCCCATCTACAGAAGAAGACACTGAGGTCTTCGGCACTGCTCCTCCAGCTCCAGCCACCCCAGGAGGTAAATAGCTTTGAAGCCCATGGCACTTGTTCAGTCTGGCTTGGCCACCTCTGGCTTACACCTCCCATGTAAATTAGGGAGGTCATGTGATTGCTCCAGGACTCAGTTTGCTTGTATGCAAAATGGGGATGACATACTTTGTTCTCCCTGGATTGTCAGGTGGTTCAGGTGGTTGACAAACTCGTGATGTTTGATCATTTCTGACCCATCCTTTAGATCAGTGCTTCACAAGCTACTGTGCACACCGGTCACTGGGGGTCTTCTTAAAATGCAGATTCTGACTCAGCAGGTGTGAGGGAGGCCTGGCACTGTGCGTTTCTGATGAGTCCCCAGGGGGTGCAGTGCTGCTTGGTTGGCCACCTCCAAGGACCACAGGTATAGATCTAGATTATGATGAAAACTTCCAACTGTACTGTGTGCTGAGTAGCTGTGCCATGCCAGGCACAGACTGGCACCTTTGACCCAGTCTCAGGTTCAATCCTCACAGCAACCCTGCAATGCAAATGTGCTTATCTTGTCTACTGCAGAGGAAACTGAGGCTCAGACAGGTCAATGTCCAGCCTAAGGACACAGCCAGTAACTAGCATCGCAGGGTCTCAAAGCCAGGCCTGCATGGCTTACCCAGCAGGGTCCCTGTCTACGAACCCAAAGCCCTGCACAGATTCATGGTCTCTGCCCCGAAGAAGTTAACAGCCCTGGTGGGGACCCAAGGTATACCCAGGATGTGGAAACACCCTCAAGGGGCCTTCAGGCTGTGGTGAAGGGGCAACTCGCTACTTCGGGGCACTCAGCCTAGGGAAAGCTCCCCGCTGGGCAGGCAGGGTGGGTGAGGAACATGAAGGGCACTCTGGGAGGGGAACAGCATGAGGAAAGGTGTGGTTTGCGGTAAAAATAAGCCATCCCTTAATCCGTGTGGACCTCAGCTTCACCCAGACCCCCTTCTCTCTCCCACTGAACACACTTCCAGAGTCACTGCCTTGTGGCCCTGCTCCCCAGCAGGGGAGGGCCAGGGGTCCCTGGAGGTGGCAGAACTGAGTGTCACCCATTTCTGTCCAACTCACTGTGCGACCTTGGGCAAGTCACATGATGTCCCTGAACTTCAGATGTCCTCTCTGAACGTCTTTGGCTTGTACTGTGGGGACGTGAGCATCAATGCCAAGTCAGCTTTTCTCCCAAAGGAGAGCTTCCTGATAGTGGTAGGAAGAGATGGGGACTCAGTGGTCAGCTGAGGCCAGGGAGGGAGGAGGACAAGGACAGGACCTCCCAGATGTCCATTTGCAGTTGCTTTCTAGCAGCCTCTAGGGTCCCCCATCCAGCATCAGCCCAGCACACAGGTGCATCACTCCAACAGCAAGGCGTCCAGCCTACAGCCCACGAGGTGCCCTCCCCAGACAGAGGCGGAACAAGGCCAAAATCCAGAGGGAGTGGGGGCGGGGCCGAGTGAACCGGGCAGCCATGGGTTTGTACCTTTGTCCCACTGCGCAGATGGACATAGACACCCAGAGAGTGATGCTGGCACTAGGGTGCCCAGGTTCAAATCCCAGCTCTGCCCTCACTCATCCTTGGCCTTGCAAAGCTGCTCCAGACCTTGGTTTCCCCACCTGTAAAATGGGGGTGGTCACAGCTCCTCTCTCATGGGCATGTTGGGGGCTTGACTGAGTTAATACACCTCCAGGGCGTGGAGCTGGGAGCATGCTGCCGACATAATGAGTGCCACATAAACATTTGCTCTTATGAATATTGATGAAAAATGTATGACTTTTACACTGTGGCTGACTTCCCATTCTTTTGACAGGCCCATCATGTTCCCTGCAGTTATAAGTACCTTCCTCTGGAAAGTTGGTGACGGTCTGTGTGCCACCCCAGCCATAGCCCACGAAGAGGGGCTGCCTGCCACCTACCTGCCTCTCTCCCGCCCGCCCCCATCCCTTCCAGGATCCCTAGTGAAATCTTCAGAACATGGCAGCAAAGGACACGCTGATTTGGAAAGAGCAGGGGGGCTAACCCGGATCTGTTGCACAGCTTCCCGCCTGGTGGGGGCTGCAAACAGCTTCCTGTTCTGGGAAGGTGGGCAGGTGCTGGGAGCCTCCTCTGTCTTGGAGGATGGAGGTGTTCTGGTTAATCCGTTTAATTATCTGTGTGCAGAGTGACATGACAAGCTGGCAGCTCTGACCCAGGCCACACAGGGGGGCATCCTGTGGCAGGGAGATGGTAGAAGTGTGGGCTTTGGCTTCCTAGCTCTGGATTCAAATCCCGGCACTGACACATCCTTGCTGGGTGATGCTGGGCAAGCTAGCTTCCCTCTCTGAGCCTAAGTGGCCCCTCCACAGGTATGAATGCAGTCAGAGTACCAGCCCTCCAGGCAGGGTAAGGACTCAGCTGGCCTCCTTCTTTGCTGGAGAAATGGTAACAGTCGCTGGGCTCCCATCATTGTTGTCAGTTCAGGGGAAAGCACTTGGCCCTGGATAAATGCTCTCTAAGTGCAGTTGTCCTGCACATCAGAGTGTTTGAGGCCCTGCAGGTGGGCAACAAAGGGTGCGCTGAGGATGAGCCTTCCCTGTGGCAAACCCAGCAGCCCCGGATCCCCTGTGGAGGCATCTCACTGCCCAGTCCGGCTGAGCTGCCCTCACCCTGTGGGGCTTTGCTCCATTTCCAGCCGGCTTCCAGGACAGGTAGATCTGAGCTGCCCTGTGCAAACATCCTCTTCCTTGTCTGGAGACTGGAGGAGCTAAAAATGCACCGGCTTGACCCCAGGAAACAAACACTGCGCTTCCCTTGCCTTTGTATACAGGACACAGGCCCAAGGCCTCCGAGGCAGTATGCGCTCGTCCAGGCGGCCCGTGGCCTGAGGTCTGTCCGTCTGTCTGCCTTCCTGGGGTCCCTCCTGACTCCCTGGTACTCAGAGCCACAGTGTGGAGAGCCTCACCAGGGTGGGGCTCTCCAACAGAAGGGGTGACGGCTGTACATGAGGTTGACTCCCCCCCACCAACCGTCCCCCTCCCCCCCACCGCCCCGCAGCCCCACCGCCCCAGGTGATGTGTCTGTGTGTCTGTGGCCTTCCCAGCCTTGGGCTCCTCTCCTAGCCCCGTCTCTAGAGCGGTCCCAGGGGGATGTGTGCATGCGCCTAAGTGCAGCTTGGAGTGAGTAATGATCATTGTGATAACAGGCATTCGTGGAAGTGTTCACTCCATGCTTTCAACACTTAGGATGTAGTCACTCATTTGACTCCATGAGGAAATTATTCTTGTTGTCCACACTTTACAGATGAGGAAGCAGAGGCTCAGAGAGGTGAAGTAACTTGTTCGAGGTCACAAGCTAGTCAGTGGTAGAGCCAGGCTTTGAACGCAGGCAGTGTTTGATGAGAACCCTAGTCTCCTGCCCTCTCTAAGCCTCAGTTTCCTCATCTGTAAAATGAGCACATGTGATGTAATACCTCCCTCCCTGGGTGACTTTGAGGGAGAAGCAGGGCAAAACCCTTGCAGATGGGGAGGTCGGGGGCGGGGAGGCAGTGAGGGGAGTTAGGGCAGTTGATTGCAGCTATGCGGTGTTGTATGGAAGCAGATTATGCACTTTGCAATCATAATCTGGGGCTGGGCTGCAGGTCATTTGTGGCATGGCCTTGGACTGCCCCCAGTTTGGAGCCCCGCTTTCCCCTCCATCCTGCAGGGAGAGGCAAATGTGTTCAGGCCCTCTCGGTAGAGCGGGAATACCCACTCTGGACTTAAGGCCAAATGTCTGCCCCTGGGGTTGAAGTGAACTCCTCCTCAGCCTTACACCCCACACACAGCCCCCAGATGTGAGATGCTTTCAGTGGATGAGAGCTTCCACCACTCTACACACAGTCTAAAAAGCCCCCACCTTGGGCAGTGCCCCCTCCCCAGCACTTAGCTGCTGGCTGTGGCCACTCTATTTTCCACTTGGCTCAGACCTATCAGGAGAGTAGGGGGTGAGAGCTATGGGGCTGTGGCCGCCACCCCATATAACCCACGCTCAGACCTACTGGACAGTCTGATTCCTCAGTGACCCCAATGCCAAGGATGGGCTGGGGCCTTCCAGGTCTGTGGGACGGGTGCCCCTAAGTGGCGCTGTGCAGCACAGTTTAGAGGGCATGTTACAAGCCCCTTTCCCAACTCTTTCCACCCCTTGGGCAAGGCCTGGCGTCTTTGCACCAACAGGCCAGGACTCAGGAAGAAACAGGCAAGGTGTTTACTCATTTATTCATTACTTCAGACATTTTTTGAGCAATTAGTATATGGTGGGAGCTGGAATGAAGCCCTGCTCACCTGGATCTCAGTCGAGTGCCAGACTGATAAATGGCAATGACAATACCTGAACTATATGCTGTGGGAACCCAGAGCAAGCACCAAGCCTGGGAGGCTTCCTGGAGGAGGTATGTACTAAGGGTACCTGAGAGGAGGAAGAGGAGGTGTTCTTTGGCAGATTGCTTGAGTGGAAAGGCCCACATAGTGAGATGGTTTCTGCGAGGAAGAGCACAGGAAAGGGTTCTCCTTAGCATGACACTCCTACCAGGTGCCATGTGGTCCCTGATGCGTCGGCTGGCCCTGCTGCACTTCTAACCGGTGCACAAAGACATCGGGGTTGTAATGATTTGGCTTCACTCAAGAGCCTGGGAGGTCCCAGAATGCCAGGACTGAGTCTCCTTCCTCACTCCATTTCCCAGTGCTTCACACAGGGCCTGCACATGGTAGGTGCTCAATGCTGCTGCTCCCAGTGACCTTCCCTCCTTTGCATCCCTCCCCCGGGCCGAGCTGTGGGCTCCCTCCTTTGTGCTCCTATGGCCCTCTGTATGTAGTCAGAACTCATATTGATGTGGCGCTTTAGCTGGTCAAGCACTTTGACATATATTGTGTTTGATGCTTATAAAAGCCCTGTGTTAAAAGTGTCACTGTCATCACCATCACCAGCCAGGAGTCACAGAGCATCGTGTTTTAAGCCCATGGGCTCTGCAGCTGGACTACTTGAGCTCAAGTCCTGGCTCTACCACTTACTGTCAGTGTGACCTTGGACAAATTGCTTAACGTCTCTGAGCTTCGATTTCCCCATTTGTAAGGTAGGAGTAACATCTTACAGGAGCGCTGAGAGGCTACATGCAGCGTAAGAAGAATACTACCTATCACATGGTCACCTCAATAATAATGGCTTATTTATAGATAAGGACACAGAGGGTCAAGGTCAAGATCACCTATCTCTCAGGTGGGACAGGGCTTTATTTCTAAGTCTCTAGACTTCAAATCTTGCATTTTGAGATTATCTTCCCATTTCCCCCCCCACTACCCACCCTGTTTCCCCTGTTCCCTGTCTCCTAATTATCTGTTTATGCATCTGTCTGTCCTCCTAGATGGGGGTTCCTCCAGTGCAGAAGGCTGTATTAGCATAATGCCCAGCCACCGAGAACACGCAAGCTGGGGTGCAGGCACAAGGCACTCCATGAGCCAGGCATCCTGCTCTGTGCTTCCACGTGCATCACTGCATCTGGGCCTCCAAACCACTCTGTGAGGCCAGTAAAAATTCTTCTACAACTGGATTGAGGCACACTAAACTGCACCTATCATTTTGGATAGATGTATGTATCTCTGAACCCATCATTACAAGCAAAGATGACAAACATTTCCATTACCCCTAAAATTTTCCCATGCCTCTTTGAAATCCCTCCCTCCCTCCCTCCAATTATGGATTTATCTCCAGTTTATAGGGGAGGAAATCAAGGCAGAGAGGCTAAAATTTCCAGAGACCCTCAGCCAGCAAGTCGCCTTGCCAGGATTTGAACCACGGTGACCTGCCCTGGCCTGCCTCTTGCCCTCTCGCTGCCTTGGTGGTAATGGGCACAGAGTGGGTGCCTGTGGCTGTTCGTAAAGAGACACCTGGGAAATCCTCCCTTCTCCATGCCATCTCTACTCAGGTCTGAGAAGATGGCTTATTAAGAGATGGCGGTGCACCTGTCTCAAGGGTCGAGGGTGTGTGCACATGTGGGGAGCAGGCTGATCCAAAGGGATGTTTGGATACACAGGGCAGGCGACAGAGACAGTGTACAGGGACCAGATAAAGGTGTCTCATAGCCAGGATGGGGCAGTGTGTGAGCCGGCAGGCCCTGGGTGGGTACTGGGCTCAGCGGGTCTGCGTGTGACTCAGTGACTGTGACCGCTAAAGGCAGGGACATAGCAGCTCCCAGAGCTGGGGGTGGCAGGCATCAACTGTGTGAATGCTGGTGTGGGTGGGGGGCCCTGGGCCTCGAACCTGGGGGCTGAGGGAGGTAGTAAACAGGAGAACTGTAGGATCATGATGGCGGCCCTAGGAGGATGCCGCAGGGTTGTGGGGGTTTGTGTGACTTCGCAGTTCAACAAATTCAAATTCATCCAATGCCAGCAGTGTCTGTTGTGTGCCAGGCAACCAGCTGGCAGGAGGAGACACGGACCCAGCTCTCAGCTGAATGGTACTGGCTGCGGGGTTTGTGCCATCACCTTGTGGCTGGCTGCTCTCTGCCCTTTCTGGCATTAAGTCCTCACAACAATCCTATCCTACTTTGAGGCTAGATCGAGTAGCACAGAAAGGAAGTGACTTGCCCAAGGTGACCCAGCTTACTCAGAGCCAGGGCAGGATCTGAACCAAGCTACAGAGCCTGAGTCCTTCACCACCATGCCTGTGCCAGGTGCAAATGTCTGGTCGTGGAACCGCGAGTTTGGACTGCAGGCTGTGGCCCTGGAGACAATCCCTGACCACGTGGGCTAAAAATCAGGCCACGGTCACTGTGCTGAGGGGTGGGGCGCTCGGCTGCCCCTAGTTCTCTCTTCCCAGGGGCCAGATTCCCGGACGGAGTTGCTGCAGGGCTCTCGGGGACCCCCTAAGCGCTCCGCCCCCGCCCCAGGCCCTCTCGGAGCTCCCCTCCCTCCCGGCGCTGACTCTCGGCCAGAAGAGGAAAGGCTGTCTCCACCCACCTCTCGCACTCTCCCTTCTCCTTTATAAAGGCCGGAACAGCTGAAAGGGTGGCAACTTCTCCTCCTGCCGCCGGGTGCAGCCCGTCTGCCTCCCCGCGCGCCCGCAGCCTCCCCCGCTGCCTCTCTAAGGGCTCCCCTCCGGCCGCCAGCGCCCATCTTTCATTCCCGAGATAGAGATATTTTGCACACACACACACATAACACACACGCGCAAAAAGGTGGGGGGGAAGCCCACCCTCCAGCCTCGTTGCAAAAAGAAAGCCGGAGCAGCCGCAGCTCGCAGCCCGCAGAGGACGCCCAGAGCTGCGAGCGGACTGACAGAAGGACAGACGGAATCGCGCCGCGTCCACCTGTCTGCCGCGCCCGGCACTGCGCGCAGCGGGCACCCCCCCGCGCGGAGCAGCCGTGCCCGCCGCCCGGGCCCCGCGCCAGGGCGCACACGCTCCGGCCCCCCCTCCCCCGGCCCGGGCAGGAGTTTGCACCTCTCCCTGCCCGGGTACTCGGGCCGCCGCTGCAAAGCCAACTTTGGAAAAAGTTTTTTGGGGGAGACTTTGGTTTTGAGGTGCCCAGCTCTGCACTTTCCGACTTCGGGAACCTTTCTAGAAAATGTTGCAAAAAAGCTAAGCCGGAGGGCAGAGGAAAACGCCTTTAGCCGGACGAACCATCGAAGACGAACCACAGACTGCCGTGTTCTTCCTCCTCTTGGAGGTTGGAGTCCCCTGGGCGCCCCCACACGGCTAGACGTCTCTCCTGGTTCGCGACGCAGACCCCAGGCCGTGGATGCTCTCTCGGGCTCGGGATCCGCCCAGGTAGCGGCCTCGGACCCTGGTCCCGTGCCCAGGCCTTCCCCAGCCTCCAACGACGGAGACGGGGTCGAGGGCGGCGGCGCCCAGGGGCCATGCGGGTGAGCCGCGGCGGCGGCTGCAGAGGCCTGAGCGCCTGATCGCCGCAGACCCGAGCAGAGCCCACCTCCCTCCCCAGCCCCCGCCCCCCACCCTGGCCGCGGGGGCGGCGCGCTCGGTACACGCGTCCGGGGCCCCGTGGGGCCGGGCCCGGAGTCGGCATGAATCGCTGCTGGGCGCTCTTCCTGTCTCTCTGCTGCTACCTGCGTCTGGTCAGCGCCGAGGTGAGTTGCGACGGCGGTTGGAGCTGGTTGGCTTCATTGGTTATCCCTACCCCCACCCCTGGCCGCCCCCTCTCCCCGCAGTGAACTTTGGACCCTTGCAGCCCTTGAGCCTGGCGCTGGGCACTAGGTGACCTCCGAGGGCTGGAACGAGAGGTCCGGGAGGTGCTAGGCTCTAAGGCGAGGGGGTAGCAGTGGCTTTCTTTCTCAGGGGGCGATCCTAGATCTCTGAGCCTTTAAGCGTCTGGGTAGGAGGGTATGTGCGGTCCTGTACCCCACCCCTTGGCACCCGAGAATAAGCCCCTTCCCAGCCGAAGGGAGAGGGTGTGGGGTGGTGCCGCGGGTGCAGAAGACAGCGCGTACTCTCAAGCCCACTTCGGTTACAGCTTAGGTTCTGTCCAGGACCCGCTTGCATGGGTGCGAGCGCGCGCCCCGGTGGCAGCCACGCCAACCTTCGGTGGGGGGTTGCGTCCCACCCTGGCTCCAGCTCTCGATTGGGGTAGACGCCCTCCGGCCTGCGCAGGGCTTGCCCAGCCCCACAGCGCAGTCCAAGGGCAGCTAATGTCCGGGACGCGGGACGGGGGTGGTGGTGGTGGTGAGGGGGGCCGAGCGAAGATTCTGGACACTCGGGAACTGGGGACGAGTGGGGGCTCTTAAGGAATCCAGCCCCTGGGGCGGTGTGTGCCTGAGGCGTCGCCATACCTGCGCCCGCGCCCCGCGAGAGGAAGCACCTCTCCCCCGCTTGCAGGGTGTGGAGCGCGCCGCCTGTAAAAGCCTAGCTGCGAGGGAGATGAGGTATAAAAACGTCTGCGGGAGTTACCAGGTCGGATCAGTCCCCCCTACTCCTCCCAGCCGCACGTAGCAGTGAGTTGGCAAGTCCACCCGGAATCCAGGTGGGAAAGGGGGCGGGGCAGGGAGGTGCGAGGTGGATGGGAGGAGAGGGCAGCGGGGAGCGCGGCGTGCCTGGGTCCCGTCCCGCCTCCGCTCGCCCGCAGCCGGAGCCCACCCCTCTCCCGCTCTTAGAACAGCCGGCCCTCGGCCTCCGACAAGGTGCAGGAAGGAGGCAGCTGCGGCGGCGAAGGGGTTAAGGTGAAGGGCTCCGAGGCCGCGGCCAGGCCTTGGGCCGCCGCCAGCGCAGGTTGTTTTGACCACAGAGGAGTCGTCGCCGTCTCCTTTTGTTCTCGGGGCTCCTCGAGGGCCGCCGGCCGCCCGCCCTGGGGCCCCGCCCTTCCGTGGCCACCCCTCGCGGCCCGCACCCGGGAGGGAGGACGCGGGGCTCGGCCCGGCCTTTTGCAGGCCCCTCCTGACGCCCCTCCTCTCCTTTCCCGCAGCCCCCCGGGCCGCAGCCAGCTGTTGGGGAGGGGGGCGCCGGCCGGCCCCAGCTGCCGCCTCGCCTAGCCGCGAGGCCTGGGGGCTGGGCCTGGTGCCAGGGCGTCCTGGGAACGGCGGCGCCCCCGCCGCTGCTCTGCGCAGCCCACCCCGCACGGCCCCCCGACTCGTTCACTCACCCCACGCATGCACGCTCTTGGCCGGAGGCGATGCTGCGCTCCGGCGGGCGGGCGCACAGAGCGACGGGCACGCACTACCTCGGCAGGGTCGCGCGCCCGCCGCCGCCAGGCCCGTGCACACGCGGGGCACACGAGCGCGCACCGCACACACACGCACGCATAATCCCCGAACACGCGACCTGAACACACGTGCGCGCACACCCACGTACGCACGCCCCTGTACACCCGGAGTCAGGTGCCCAACCCCGGCCACAGGTGGGCCGTCCGAGGGCCCTTGGGACCTCCTCGCTTCTGTAGTGACCCCGTATCCTTTCTGGTTCCTAGGAGGGAGGGGAAACAGGGACCCTTCCTCACATCCCGACTCCACAGCACCCACTTTGTCTTGCCTGGTCAGGTCAGCTTGATGCCCCTCAAGCTTTACCCCTGTGATTGCTGTTTTTCAACCACCCGCATGTGGCTGGAAATGGTGTTGATGTGCCTGGGGGGGCGCTGTGATGTCCAGAGTATTTCTCCTTAGAATAAGCCATTTTCTGCACCTCTGAGACTGGTGTGGGGGGTCGGGGGACACGGACTGACGGGGACTCCCACCTCGGACTGCTCTGCCCTCACTGCTGACTCCAGCATGATGTGGAGCGGCTGCGTGACGGCTGGATGCAACTCTCTCAGGCTTGCCCTCCCATTTACAGCTTCAGCCAGCACCTCCGCCTCCTTTTCCTCAACTCCACTGGGATGTGTGCTGGTGGGGGGGCGGCTATGGCACAGAAGCTGGTGCCTTTCTCCTCACTTTATTCACAGCATCCTTGAACACGTGGCCTTCAGGAACCCACAATGCTGTGCTTTGCAGTTTACGAAGCACTTTCCTGCTAAGCCTGTCTAAGCCGCAGGCAGCTCTGAGGGAGGAGACTAAAAGGGAACATGGTTGAACAGGGGGGCCAGTCCAGGAAGGCAGACTCTGAGAGGGCTTGCTGGTGGAGGTGGCCTTGGGGCTGGCCATGTCCTGGGCGTGCTTGGTCTGAGCCTCAGGTGGAGGCCTCAGCAGGTGAAAGGAAGGCTGGGAGCTCTGAGATGGGACCTGGTGGATGGTGGGGTGAGGTCTGCAAAGTCCCATCTCCATCAGCTGAGCTGGCTTCTGGGAAGGTGACTCTATCATGTGATGCCTTTGGCCTCAGCACCCCTCTGCTAGGAAGGAGTGAAGGGGCCAGGCCTCCCTTCAGCATCTGGCTTCTTTCTAGTTTGCTAACTGCCTTGGGTCATGGTGCACTGACTTGCTGGACTCTCCCAGCCCTAGAAGTGTCTGCAAGGAGCAAACAGAATTTGAAGGCTCTCGTGCAAGACCAGGAACAGTGTGTGTGTGTGTGTGTGTGTGTGTAACTGTGTATGTAACAGTGTGTGTGTGTGTGTGTGTGTGTGTGTGTGAGAGTGAGATTCAGCAGGGGGGGTGAAGAGGTGTTTGCCCCTGGCCTCATAAGTCCTCTACCTCCCTTTATCACACCTCTTCTTGGACAGCTATTTTCATTTCCTGGTATATTTGTTTGTTTATTATCTGTTTTTCCTCTCTGGAATATAAACTCCACTAGAGATCTTCATCTTGGTCACCACTGTCTGCCATGCTGAGAACGGTGCCTGATCCAAGGTAGATAATCTGTAAATATGTGTGGAGAGGACAGTGAGTCCTGGGGGGAGGTGGGGGAAGGGGGAAGGGAAGGACCAGACACGTGTCTAGCACTTGCTAAGTGCTTTATAAACATGGCCTTATTTAGTCTTGGCTCCCGAGGGCAACATAGCATGGCCACACTGCCCTCTGGCAGACTCCCTCATTTGAGCCACCCCTGGTACCCCCACCCCCTGCCAGACAAACATGTCTTTCTTTTCTGTGTCTTGGACTTGGACTGCCAAGATTGGACCGGACAGAGGGGAAGAAACAGAAGGAAAATCAAATTGCAGAGGTTCTGTGTGTCTTCAGTTGGGCCTCGGTTTCTGCCACCTAAAAAAATGAGAAGGTTGGATTAGCTCAGGGTTCCCCAAGAAGAGCAGAATTGCCTGGCCTCTTGAAAATGCAGATTCCTGGGCCCCATCGATGCTATGAGTTGGAAGGGGGCTGGGGTTGGGGTCAGTGACTGTGGTGGGGAGGGTGCTGGGGTAACATTAAGGAGGGGTCCCAGGAGCAGTAGAGGAGGGAAATGCTAGGTGGGGAAGGCTAGTTCCAAATGGCTTCTATGGCCTGCCCAGAAAAGGCTCCTTCAGAGGGCTTGACTTTGGCATTGAATCTAAATCAGGCTGAGACTCTCAGGCAAGCGGGCCCTCAGAGGCCTTGTCTGCTTCTCTCTCTGCCAGCCACAGACAACGCCCCTGTTGCTTGGGCCGAGGCTGTGTCGTCTCCCTCAGCAGACCAACAAGCAGGCTGAGGAGTGTGTATCTGTGTGTTCAGTGGCGCCCAGGGGAAGGGTGGGGTCCAGGCCCCTTTGATCTGCCAGCCTGGTTGGGAGAAGGTAATTCACCTGGCCTCACGCTAACTTGCACCCTTCCTACCTCTGCAGCTGGCATTGGGGGTGGGGTGGGGCGGGGAGGAGGCTGTTTGCCTTGGCTACCCTGGCTGGCTGTGCCCCAGCTGCCTTCTCACCACGCCCCTGCCCTGCCAGAAACCCCAGACCTGAGATCTGGGGCAGCTTTACCAGGGTGCCAGGCCTCCTTTCCAATCTCCCAGGGGAGCTACCCCCTGAGGCTTCTAGAACCTGTGCCCAGGAAAACTGGGCTTGAAGCTGCTTACCCTTCCACACCAAGAGGAGCCTTTGACTGCAAGCAAGTGCCCACACAAGTCTCCGCCAGGGCATTGCATCCTGGAGCTGACCAGAGGCCGAATTTCCCTACCCCTCACCCACCCCCAGCCCTGGAAGGGCCCACCAACCCACAGGGACCCAGGCAGTGCCCATGTGGGGCTAGGGTGCCGGCTCTGGTTGCCCAGACAGGGATAATGCAAAGCCACACCTTCTCCCGTAGGCAGGCAGCTCTCCACCTACCCATTGTCATCCCTGAAAAGGTCCTGCACCGCTGGCCCTGGGCCTGTGCGCTGCTTGCTGCTGCCCTCAAAGAAGCCACATGAAGGAATGATGACCACAGTGACAGTTCCTCGAGTGCCCATTACTTGCTGGCTGCTCTGCTAGGTGCAATTATGCCTCCCAATAATCCTGGTGAGGTCTTATTAGGTCCATTTTAAAGATAAGGAAGCTGAGATTTTAGGTTGTTAAAAAACTTAATCCAAGAGTCCTGGTTTCCTTGGCAACCGCAGCCCTTGCTCTTTAAAAAACTACAGTTTTTAACCTCTGCACTGTTGACACTTTGAGCCAGATAATTCTTTATTGTGGGAGACTGTCCTGTGCATAGTAGGCTGTTGGGCAGCATCTGGCCTTCACCTGCTAGACGCTAGCAGGACTCCTGTAAATGCCTCTAAAACTAACCATCCTATGAACCAGGCAGAATTAGAATGGAATCAAATGTCTCAACCCCTTGATTCACAGACGAGAGCCAGGACCAGTGGGGCAGCGGGGCAGTGACTAGCCTGAGGTTCACAGGTTCACCTGCCCCTGGCTGAGAACTGCCTGCAGGGCTAAGGGCCCCACTGACTAAGCAGGTTGCTGAGAAGCTCCATGGTGGGCTGGAAGGTGGGGGCGGAGAGTGGGGGGCACGTGGCTGTGCTACTTTTGAGTAATGTGGAACCATGGCCATTTATTTAATTTTTTCTAAGCCTCAGCTTCCTCATCTGAAAGACAGGGATTAAAAATGGAGCCAGATTCTTGGGACTGGTAGTTCATACAGCACTTGTCTCAGTGCCTCTCATAGTCATTGCTTAATAAAATTAGCTCTAGTATTATTTTCCAGTGCAGGGGCTCTTAGTGAGTTCTGGACAAACAGGGGCCAAATTACTATTAAGCATGTTGCAAGAATGGCTTTTCTGCTTAGAATAAAGTGGTTGTTTAGGACACAATTTGCTGGGGGGCAGGGCGGCAAGAATATCCCAGGAGGGTCGCCTGGTGGAGAACATGGCAGAACCATTCAGGATTAAACCTCAGAAGGAAGGGGAGAATCCTTCATGCATTCTACCATATTTATTGAACACCTACTGTGTGCTTCATCTCCCTCCCCAGTCTCTATCCTGGGCTTTCTCCATGCAGCCTGGAAGGTCTGGGTTTGTTTCCATAAGACATCATCTCCTTTGCATCATAGGCTGGGTCTGGGGCATCTGCTAGACCTGAATGGGGGTCTGACTATTTTGCCATGGCTGGCAGCTGCACCCAGCTCTCTAGTGGGCTAGGAAGTCTTGGCTTGAGTACTATATGCCATTTGGCACTGGGCCTTTGGGACCCTCTCCCAGGGAGGGGTAATTGAGTCATTACTCCACAAACAGCCTGGAAGACCTGACTGGGCACCCCCACCCCTGGCTTTCCTCTGCTGCTTTTCCTGATACCCCCCAGGCAGGCAGAATTAGAATGGGATCAAATGTCTCAACCCCCTTGATGCACCGACAAGAGTCAGGACTAGTGGGGCAGTGACTAGCCTGAGGTTCACAGGTTGGTTAATAGCAGTTAAAGGGTAGATAGAATCCAGCTCTCTGGACAACCGGTTCTGGGGTTGACAAAACCCTTAGGAGAAGTAGCTGCCTTGGTCTTACCTGGAGACTGGCCACCTGCCTTCTGCTCTGTGGGTTGGGCCCTGGCTCGGCAAGGTGTGGTCTGTCCTGGCTTTGGAGGGGGTGGCACATGGGGGAGATGGGGGGTAAGGGGAGGCACAGCCAGGCCACCCCTCATCCATCTCACTCCATCTTCCTGGCTCCCTGGCTGCACAGGGGCCCCAGCTCCCAGCCAACTGTACAGCTAGGCCCCAACTTGCCCTCCCTGGGACCTCCTAACAGCCCTAGACACCATGCAGGACTGCACGCTTCGTGTACAAGGGAAGAAATGGAGCTGAGGGGTTTCAAGGAGTTCTTTTTAAAAGTGGTCATGCCCACAATCCACCCTGGGTCTTCTGGCTGCAAAGCTGGCTCAAGTGGCCAGAGCTGGGCATGGTGGAAGCCTGGAGGCAGTGTCCTAGACACTATGATAAATGTTGAGGAGATGGAGCTTTGGGGGAGTCTAGAAACTGAGCAGTCAGCAGGTTTCTAGCAGAGCTTTTGAGATGACCTCCCCGCCTTCCTTGGACCCCTTCCTAATCCAGGGAAACTGAGGCACAGAGTTGTTTAACCCGAGGTTAAACAGTATTAAGTCAAGTCTGCTGACTCCCTCTCCAGGACTCCTGCAAAACCGTGCCTCTGTGTGTTTATGCGTGTGCATGGGTGTGAGCTTGGACATGCAGCAACATCTTACGCATTTGCTTTGCCCTGAGGCACTGGTGTCTGGGTTGTGCCGTCTTTCTCAAGACCTCTGGCATCAGCCCCTCGGGTCTCCCTGGACCGTGGAGGACATGGTTGTGACCTTCCCTTAGGACTGCTGTCATGTCACTGCGGGACCTGTGGTTTCCCTGGAGGAAGCCCGGCTCCCAGTGGGGCCTGTTAAAGCACTTATTAAGTTTCAAGTGTTTTTGGTAACAGGCCAGAGGGGCTCTAAAAATAGGGCTTGGTTGGGCATGGGGCATGGGTAAGCTTTCAGGTTTCCCGGACGTATCTGAGGATTCCCTTTTCTCCTCTTCTGAGCAAGAGACTAAATAGATATCATTAGAATACGTGGCCTCCTGAGACTGAGACCACCCAACGCTGCAAGCATTTATTAAGCACCTCATGTACCCAGGAGTCTGGGAGTACAGGCTCTGTTGCCAGAAAGACTTGGGTTTGAATGGGGTTTCTGTTGATAATTGGCTATAGGACTCAGACAAAGAATGTCGCCTATTTGAGCCTCTGTTTTCTCATTTGTAAAATGGGGTAATTAGGTCTCTCATGACAAATGCTGGCTGTCATTAGCTCTCAGGTGTGGAGGAGAAGCAGAAAGATTATTTTAGCCTTCCGGAACCTATAGTGTGGTGGGGGAGACAGATGTTCACAATCAAATCTAACTCAAAGCAAGCTGGGCTTCCCATTTGGGCGAGGGACGCAGCGTCCACGCTGGATCTTAAAGGCTTTGGCAGGTTTTGGCCGCCAGGCCTTTGTGCTCCTGGTTGTCAGGCCTGGAACCTGCCCCCTACCCTCCTCTAGACTAGCTGTCCATTTGCCCATGGCTGAGAGGCCCTGTGGGAGCTTTCCTTAGGAGGGAGTGTGCTTGCCAGGGGGAACAGGGCCATGGCTGGAAAGCCCCCAGTCCCAGCTCATTTGGCCCTATGATGTTTGCCTGGCAGGGGGACCCCATTCCAGAGGAGCTCTATGAGATGCTGAGTGACCACGCAATCCGCTCCTTCGATGACCTCCAGCGCCTGCTGCATGGAGACTCCGTAGGTAAATTGAATCCTCGTTAAGAGCCCTGGCCTTCCATCAAGCCCTTGGGAACTGGGAGGGACAGGGCAAGGGGCATCCCCTCTTCCTGACTTTCAGAGAACCAGAGTCCTGTGGCAGCTCAGTGAGGGCTCGGCCACACCTGTCCAGGGCAGGGCTGATTAGGTAGACGGGTTGATACCTGGGATGTGGGGCGTGGTATGGAAGCACCCACATGTGACTCTGGCTTGGTGCAGAGGGTGGGGTACCTGGAGGCAGGGAGAAGATGCCCCGGGCATCTGCCATATGTGTATCCAGTTGTGGACTCAGCCAGGGAGGGTGGTGCCGGAGGAGTCACCTCCCTGCCCCTCTGGCCGAAGGCCCGCTCTACAAGGTCCCCTGGGGACACCTGGCTGGGACCAGCAAGCAGCCCTGCCCGTGCCCAAGAGCAGGCTCAGCAAATGGGCACGTGCTTGGTGGCATACACGTGGCGAGTCGGAGGGCTGGGTCAGGAATGTATTTATAAACCGCTGTCTTCAGAGCAAATTCCATTCTATTCTAACCTCTGGCCTGTTCCTGGAGCCCTGGTCGGCACCCCCCACCCTGCACCCCCAGCTCCCCTGCCCTCTGGGGTTTTGTCTCTTTGTCACTTTGTAATCCTTGCCCAGACTGCTATCTACGGGGGACAGCATTTCCTGCCTTTGTTTCCTCTCCCCATTGGGCCCCTGGCTCCCTCTCAAAAGCATTCCCGGGCCCTTTCAAACCCGCCTGTGCTGGGGGCTGCTGAGGCAGGCGGGAGGGGGCCCCAGCTGGGCCCACCTATTGTTCACTGGTCCCCCCACCCAATGTCTCCCACACCCCCCACCCCATGCCCGACTGGCGTGCCCTGGCCAACACAATGGGGCAACTTCCAAATTTAGCCTTTCTGCTGTTTCTTTCCAAGGCCCTTCACCCCCACCCTCTGACAGCCCCTACATCCCCCCCGGTGGGGGTCGGGATCTGAGATGGGGTTTTCAATAGCAGGCCTGTTTTGAGGCAACCATGTGGCTATTTTTTCCTAACCAACTTACCCATTCCACAAAGCACATCTTTTCCCATCTCCTCCTGACCAGGGACATTCCAGAGATGGCAGGGAGAAAGGAAGGGATCAAGAGGCACAGATGAGCTGGCGTGGGAGCAGCAGGCTAGCCGGGAATGCACCAGCCATAGGACAGGCTCCTCTGACTGGGAGCCCCTGGAGCCTGGACAGAAGAGCAGGAGCCTTGTCACTGGCAGGGAGGGAATCAGGAGATGGTGTGAGCCTCCGGGTGCTGCGTGGAGAGGGCAGGAGCTCGTCCCCGACGTGCTTCATTTGCTGGCTCTTCAGCCGCCTGAGAGCTAGAAGGGTCTGCCCACCATTCAGCTTGAAGCCCAAAGCCCTCCTGTCCCGCCCTCCCCTCCCACAGGATATCTCAGAGGGGTGCTGGTGGTGCAGAGAGGAGAGCCTCCCAGGCTGGAGAAGAGAGCTGTAGTTTGTGACCTTAGGAATAAATGAACAGCGTAGGGCAGGCATAGGGCAAAGGTTAGAGGGCACATGATGAGAGACTGGGAGCTGGGGAGCTGGGGAGGCTGAGACCTGAGGGAGCGGGGCAGGGGCTCCCCCATCCCAGCAGGCCCAGTACCCCACCCTCTCTCTGCTTGCAGCCCCCACCTCCTCTTCTCTTTCTTCCCCCTCCTCTCTACCAACTGGGCCATCGTCAGGGGCTCCAGAGGGGCTGTGTCCAGGGCATGCCGGTCCCCCTGGGGATTCTGGGAATTGCTCCATTCAGCACTTCCTGTGGGAACACTGGGCGGAGGGCATTGGAAACTGGCCTTCAGGGCTCTGGGTCCTCGCCCTGCCCTGGAGGCTGAGGAGGGTTCACTTACAGTAGCAAAAGGGAAGGGTTATTTTTAACTCCAATGACATGGGTTCTATCCAAAAATGTGGCTGAAGAGCCCAGGGTGGGGCTGAAGGCTCCTGAGGATGCAGTTAGCACCCTGCCATCCCTGATCCCCATGGCCACCCTGGGGTCTGCCTGCAGGGCCCCTGTTCAGTGCTGGGACCCTTGGGTTTGCAGGGAGCCAGAAGAGGAGACTGTTCTGTGGAGTGGGGTACCAGTGAGGAGTGAAGGCAATCCTCCCACCTACCCAGACCTCTCAGCACTCCCTCTCCCACTGATGGTGAAGGTCCGGCCAGCCAACAGTTCTCCACGTACATCTGGCCATGCCTTCTCTTGCAGGTGAAGACGGGGCTGGGCTGGACCTAAATGTGACCCGGCCCCATTCTGGAGGCGAGCTGGAGAGCTTACCCCGTGGGAGGAGGAGCCTAGGTAAGACGGCCAGTGAGACGGCGGGCGCTCAGAGGTGGGAGCCAGGGAGGGAGAGCTGGGCACCCGGCTGGCCCAGGGCTCTGGAGGCCATCCCTGCTCATCCCACACTCAGGACTGAGTCAAGCTAAGGGAGAATGACCACCCTGAAATACCCTATATGAGGAGTTGAGTCATCGTGACACCCCCCCACAACACATACTGTTTCCTAATATAGTGCTTTTTAAACTCATTTGTTCATTACTTCAACCCTAGAGATAGATATTATTAGCCCCATTTTATAGAATTGGAAAGTGGGGCCCAGAGAGGGTAAAAAAGTGGCTACATCACACAGCAGCAAGTGGTGGGGCTGGGACCCCAGTAGTGCTCCCCTGAACCCAATGTCATCCTGGGGGGCTGTGTGTCTCTGCCGCAGCTAAGGGCTGTGGCTGGGACAGCAGGCAGGGAGCAGAGCCGGGAGCTTGCTTCCTCAATCACAGAAACTAAAAGAGGAATGTAAAGCACTAGCTACCCCAAAAGCCTTGCCAGGGGAGGCCAGTGCCACCTCCAAGCACCTTGTCCTCTCTGCTCACCTGCAGTCCCCAGAACACTGTAGACAGTGGTGGGGGACCTCTGGATAAGAGGCAGTGGCCTGAGTTCCCCTCTTCACTCTGTGACTTTGGATAGCGAGTCGAGCTCTGGGAGCCTCAGTCTCCCCCAGAGTTAGACGGAGCTCCAGCACCGACTGCCTGCTGTGCAGGCTGGGCTTCGCTCACGTTTCTCTGTAGGTGCGCACGTGCAGTGCAGGCACGGTTACCACCCCATTCCGTGGATGAGGAAACCAAACTCTGAAAGAAGCTATGTGTAAGACTAGGTTATAGTATAAGCAATGTAAGAGTGGTTACAGGATGACACACAAGAAAGGGCCACGTGTTGGGCAAACCCATAAATATGTGACATCATAGGATGAAGTGGCTAAGGGTTGCTGGAAGGCAACTGACATTTACAACATGCCAGTGATCTCGGAATGTGTCACTGGGTCCTTACAGTGGGTCTTGGGTGTAGATCTCATCACCCCTATTTTGCATATGGGGAAACTGAGGCTTAGAGCACATCAGCAACCTGCCCAAGTCCCATGGCTGATAACAGCCAGGACACAAAAGCTCTGCCAGCCCCTGGGGGTTGAAGGAAGTGGGACTCGCTGGCCATCTGAAGGGAGAATGTCCCTGAGGTGTCCCACTGGGTTTTGCTGCCAGGTGGGGCTCCAGGCAGGCCCATCCTCCTGATGGTTCCCCTCCCTTCAGGTTCCCCGACGGTTGCTGAGCCAGCCATGATCGCTGAGTGCAAGACCCGCACCGAGGTGTTTGAGATCTCCCGGCGCCTCATAGACCGCACCAACGCCAACTTCCTGGTGTGGCCGCCCTGCGTGGAGGTGCAGCGCTGCTCTGGCTGCTGCAACAACCGCAACGTGCAGTGCCGCCCCACCCAGGTGCAGCTGCGGCACGTTCAGGTGCGAGGCCCATGGCCCACCCACAAGCCCTGCAGTGGGCAGGGGCTGCCCTGCTGGGCCTGCAAATTGCTGACCGGGCATCCTTGTGGGTCCAAAGGCATTCCTGGCATGGCATGCTCCTGAGCTCCATCAGAGAGAGCCGGTCTCGGAGAGCTCTCTGGCCAGTGTGCTGAGGCTGCCCGTGAGTCCTCTGAGGCCGCCCAGGCTGCCCTAACCAAAGTCACAGGCAGACCTCCAGGCTGGGCTGGCTCTGGGGCACTAATTAAAGGCGCTGCCTCCTTCTTTGTAGATATAAGATCCCAAAGTATCTACTGAAGACACATGTCTACTAACATTTATTGGACACTCAGAATGTTCTGGGCAGCTGCTCAGGTTCCCTCAAAGCTCTCCCCTGTTCAGGGCTCTGTTTCTTGGTTTTATAGAGAGACACGCTTGGTTAGGTGCCCCTGCATCTTTAACACATCACCCCTGGACACGCTGTGTCTTTAACAAGGAGGGTGTAGGTGACGCTACTGTGAGAGCTGAGGCAGCCCTTTGCAAAGAGTCAGAATGCTGAGTCCTGCCTCTTTTCTGGAAAGGGGATTGTTAGAGTGGAGGCTGCCCTGAGGATCACCTGTCTCGTGCTGGGCAAGGCAGAGCCAGGGAAGCCTCAACTGTCTTCTGATTCAAGTGGAAAAGTTTTTGCACCCCTCGGGCCAGGCTGGCCCATACACCAGTTCAGGCTGGGCCGAGCAGCTGGGCGGTAGGCACACCTAGGCTCAGCACGGGCTGCTGGTCCTGCTTTTGCCAAATGCTCTGCCTGCTTCCACACACTCCCCTCCCCCATGTCAGCTGTGCTTTCCTCTTGCCCACCTTCCATCCCAGGCCTGGGCCCAGTGCCCAAGATGTCACTCTCTGCCCCACCACGCACTGTCCCCAGTGCTTCCAACTCTCTGGATGGATACCTGACAGCTGACCTCCCCCTTCCCACCTCCCTCCTGGGTAAAGCCTCCCCCTGCTTCCTTCCAGACAACCAGCTCCCGCCTCGCCACAGCCCCTGACCTTGGCTGGCGCTCCCGGAATGAGGACACCACAGGCTCCATGCTCAACCCGGAAATGCCTTTCTCCCTTTCTGGAAGCGCCAAGGGGGGCTGTGGCCAAGCTAGAAGCCAGGTCGGGAGGGCTTGTTTTGATGGAAAAGCTACGAGAAGGGCAGAGGGCAAGGTCCTGCTATTGTTTGGGCCAAACTGTCTGCCCTGCTGCTCTCTGGGCTTTCGAGGAAAGATCCTTGCTGGGGGTGCTGGGTGGGAAGAGCAGGCAGGCAGGCTTCCTCAGCCACTGCCTGTGTGGTCTTACAGAGGCACTTGGGTGGTTCTGTCCTCCAGGTGAGAAAGATCGAGATTGTGCGGAAGAAGCCGACCTTTAAAAAGGCCACGGTGACCCTGGAGGACCACTTGGCGTGCAAGTGTGAGACAGTGGTGGCTGCACGACCCGTGACCCGAAGCCCGGGGAATTCCCAGGACCAGCGAGGTAACCACTGGTCCAGAATCTGCCTCTCAGTTGCTTAGCCCCGCAGCTCCCTTCTCCTGTGGCAACTGCTGATGGGGGGAAATTGGATCAGGCACACCTCTGGTTAAATTCATCTGAAGCTTTCCATCTCACTGAGAACAATCCAGATTCCTCCCCGTCCTTTGAAGCCCTGTGTGAGGCTGTAGCCCTCTGGCCTTGCTGCCAACCAGTCCTCCTCACTTATGCCACCCCGACCAGCCTGGCCTCCTTGAGTGGCCAAATACATTTCTGCCTCAGGGCCTTTGCATATGCTATTCTCTCTGAAACTCGCTGCTCTCAGTGCTTCACTAGCCTGCTCCTTCTCTTCATCTGGGTCTTGGCTCAAGTCAGTCACCTCCTCCTGGAAGTCCTGACCACTCTATCCCAAGCAGCCCCCATCCCAGTCTTGCTATTACAGCCCCCTGCAGATATTTGACTACTTGTCCAGGGGTGAGAAATCAAATTGATTTCCTGTGGCCTTGTGTGGGAAATTAGAACCAGTGGGGAAAAGCCACCAGAGTGCCGTTTTAATTCCATGTATTAAAAACTGGTGGTCAGTCAGGGGTCCAAGATGCAATTGTCTGCCTTGTGAGGTAGTGAGTTCCCTGTCACTGAAGGTGTGTGGGTAAAGGCTGGTCAGCCTTACAGCAGGGATGTGACAGATGGGATTCAAGCATCAGACTGATAAATGGAAGTAGAGTTCTGTTCCTCTCCTTGGATGTCACGAATTCACAATTTTAGGGACATAGTTCAACTTAAAGAGTTGTACGGGACCAAAAATATGATCTGGTCCAATTGCTTCCTCCGCTTTTTGCAGAGAAGGTGCCTGAGGCCCAGAGAGGCTCCCAGGCAGGGGCGTAGCTGGGACCCAAGTCTCCTGAAGTTCTGTTCTTGGCTCCTCCCTCTCCCTGACAGCTGATGTTGGCTCCTACCTGCCTTGTCTTTCTTTTTTTAAGGATTTAAAATGTTTAGAGCCAGAGTGATCTAGAGACATGCCAGTCAGTCCTTCAGTGTTACTAATGGGGCTGCTGGAGCACAGAGAGGGTGAGGGACTTAATAAAGGTTGCACAGCAGCAAAACCTAGCTCAGAACCCAGGTCTTGTAACCTCTAGTCCTGGGTTATTTGGACTATATCCTGCTGCTTTTTCTCCCCTGCATATTTGCAGTAAAGATCAAGAATTATTAAATTTATATGATTAGATGAGCATAAAAAAATCATGCAGGGGACTATTTTGATTTTCAGTAATATTCTGTTGTTAAAGGACAGAACAATCTCACTGTCATTTCTTACTAATAAGCCTTCTGAAGGCAGGGCTGTCTCTTAGCCTCTTCACCCTATTCTCAGAGCTAAGCCGAGGTATGGATGCTCTGGGAAGGCTGATAATCTCACAGCTTCAAACTGATGTGTTGTTCAGTATTTGTAGAGTTAACACAGAGTATGGTTTCTATTCAGGAAAACTATATTCTTTATGTTTCTAGTGGGGTTCTATTACATGCCTTTGTTTCATGTGATTTTCAAAACCAGTTTCTTGGAGACATGTTCAACCAATTAATATGTAGGCAACGTAAATTCTTGCCATTTGGGTTTCAGCATTTTGTCCCTGGGTGGTGGTACGTCTAGCAGCTGTCCCCAGGCTGGGCTAAGGCTTGGTAGTGTGGCCCGTGTGGTGCTCAGTCACAGGTCTCCTGGGTGCAAATCTCTGCTCCCTCTCTCATGAGCTATGGGAAGTCTGCTCGGGGCCCAGGCTGTGGCGCAGAAACTCGAGGGCCCTCAGTGGCCCTCCTGGGTGTCCTGCCCTCGGGGCAATCGGAGACCTGCCTGAGTCTCTAGAGTACCTGTTTGCAGGGATGGGGTCACTGCCTCGTGGGAGCTTGTGTCTGTGAGGTGGGAGGTGAGATGTTGGCTCAAAAGAGCTCGGTGGGCTGTGGAGAACTCAGAAGGCTCCCAGGAGGAGGTGGACCTTGTCCTTGGTGGAGAAGGCTTTCACAGCCAGGGTGTCCAATCTAGAGGCCCAGGAGGAAGAGAGACGTAACTGCTGACCTTGACTGGGGACTTACAGGCACTGTCATTTCTAGTCCCATGTTTGAAAATACAAACTCCACAGGCAGATCCTGGGTTCAGATCCCAGGGTCTCTGCCTCAGTTTCCTCATCTGTTGAATGTAGGCACTGGTCCCTTCCCTGAGAATAAGTGAGCTTAGAACATTGCCAGGTGTGTGATAAGGGCTAGCTGAGGAATGCTGGTTATTTCTGTGTACTAGCTCCTAACCCTAAGAGGCCAGGGCTACTGTCATCTCAGTTTTAAAAATATGGAAATCAAGGCACAGAGTGTTTCTGTGACTTGCCCCAAAGCATATAGCCAACACCTGGGGGAGCCCAGATGTGAACCCGGGTGGTCTGGCCCACTCTGCCATGCTGCTTCCTGGCGTGGTGAGGGCAGGCAGACCACAGGCACAACCCCTGGACAGACCCAGCTGCAGGGTGGGGTGTGGTTCTGGCCTGAGCCCAGTGCCCCCTCATCACATGACTGCCGGTGGCTGAGAGGTTGGTGGGAGGAAACCTTAGTAAGGGGTCATGCTGAGGAACTAGGAACACCTTGGAGAGTATCTTCCATTTGCTAATCACTTGTTACCCTGACCTTAGTGGCTTCAGACAGCAGCCATTTCACTCTCTCCCTGGTCTTTGGGTTGCCTGGGCTCAGCTGGGCCTCTCCTCCCCACATGGCCTCCCCAGCAGGGCAGCCAGACATCAGTGTGGCAGCAGAGGACTCTCTCAAGTGCAAAGGTGGAAGCTGCCAGGCCTTCTTCAGGCTTATGCCTGGGACGGGCACAGCTCCACTTCTGCCTCCTTTTAGTGGTTAACAGATCCAAGGCCAGATCAGATTCGAGGGGCATGAAAATAGAGGGCATGTGAGCTGGGTGATGCAAAAGACCTCGAGGCCATAGTTGGCGTACTCCGCTCCATGTCTGCCAGTACACTGCCACTTACTCTCTTACTCATTCCACCAGGCCTCTGAGGCGGGCAGGCTTCTTTCACAGATGGGGAAGCCAGAGAGGTTCAGTAATCGTCCCCAAGGCACATATGGGTAGCCAGTGGTGGAATTGGGATTCGAACCCAGGACGTCTGGCCGCAGACTCCCTCCTGCCCCTCTCTGCGCAGAGGACCTGCGGAGGTCTGTGGCAGGTCTTGGTGGAGACGATAGACCCCTTCCTGCAGCCATCCACCTGCTCACAACACCTTTCCTTCTCTCAAGCAGCGAGGACGCCCCAAACTCGGTTGACCATTAGGACAGTGCGGGTCCGCCGACCCCCCAAGGGGAAGCACCGGAAATTCAAGCACACACATGACAAGATGGCACTGAAGGAGACCCTCGGAGCCTAGGGACATCTGCAGGAGAGCGCGGGCAGGTGAGGGCCAGGCGGGAAAGCTGAGGCCCAGAACCCCATGTTTCCTTCTCCCTGGCCCATGGCTTAGGCTGTGGAAGGGGTTGGGAAAAAGTATTTCCCATACAAAATCCCGCCTCTAAGCCTTGATCCCCTCTGCCCAGTAGTCAACTGAGATTTTCCATGGGGCAGGTGGGTGAGGGGCTCTGTCCTGGCATGCCCTAAGAGAGTGGGAGGTCTAAACCTCAGCCCCCCGGCCCTGACTGCTGCTGGACCCCAGCTCCCTGCCCCTGGCTTGGGGGAGCATGTGAGTGTGGGATGGAGCCCTAGGCTGTATGTGACCCCCTGTATTCCTTTGCTTGGCCTACAGGGTTATTTAATAAGGTATTTGCTGTATTGCCCCCATGGGGTCCTTGGAGTGATAATATTGTTCCCCTCGTCCGTCTGTCTCGATGCCTGATTCGGACGGCCAATGGTGCTTCCCCCACCCCTCCACGCACCCGTCCACCCCTCCGCCAGTGGGTCTTCCTTCAGTGCCTCCAGCATCTTGCCCAGGAGCTCAAGAAGGAAACAAAGGACCTGAACTCCATCGCTATCTTCCTGCCTGCCCAGGAATCTGGGAGAAGAGTGCAAGAGAGGCCGGTGGAGTCACTGTTTGGGGCAAGGACCTCCCTTCCCCAGCAACTGTCCAAGGCCCCACCCGAGAGCCGCGGACTGGCCCAAACCCTGCACATGGCTGAGGACCTCTAGGCACGGCCTGCCTGGTCCTTGGACTCCCAGCCAGCTCTGAAGAGAACATCCCCAGGCAGGCCACTTAACTCATATTCCTGTGGCTGAGACCACGTGGGGGAGCGTAGGCTGGAGAAAGGCCCCTCTTGCAGTGCCCATGCCCAGCCACCTTTCCCTGTCACCTCTGCTCACACAGTGGCTTCCTTTCATTTTATACAAATGAAACCTTTGAAGATAAGGACTCCTCCAGGCGGCTCAGACGGCTTAGAGATGAAGTTTGCCCCGGAGGTGGACATAGATGGTGACCTGGGCGTCCATTGCCTCCTTACCCCTTCCAGTCCCTCCTTCACTTCCTCCTGTGTTTCATCTCTCTACCTCCAACCTGCATTTTCCTCTTGTCCTGGCCCTCAGTCTGTTCTACCATGGGGCTCTTGCACCACTTATTGAGGCCCTGAACAACCCCAGTCACTGCTCCATTGGGCAGAAGACCAGCGGCCAGGGTGGCAGAGGGCCTGCCCATCATACCCCAGTGCAGCCAAGACTGTAAGGTAGTGCAGGGTATGCACTGCACAAGGGCACTGCATGCCGGGATCACCATTCCCACCATAAACTTGATTAATTTGTGTATTTGTTAAAAGACAGTTGGCAGATGGAGGTCAAATGTCCTGAGGAAAGGAATCCTTTTCCTAATTGGCACAAAAGCTCTGTGTGGACTGGCTATGCCCCTGACCCAGCCCATGGCTTGGGGTGGTCAGACAGGAGGGAGCCCATGCATGCTGCTGTGCATCTGGCCTCCACATCTCCAAGTGCTCAGCTTAAGCAGCCCCCCTTCCAGCAGGTATGGAAAACCCGAGAGGAAGTCACCGAGAGAGGGGGTCAGCCCTTGCCCCCCGCTGCACGCTGCCACCGCCTGAGATCCATTTGCGTTCCACCTACGGTGGTTCCTCCCAGGAAACCAGCTCCTGGGCTGGGAGTGGGGGTGGAGAGGGAAGGGGAAAGGTCCCCAGGGCCCGTAGGGGTGGGGTCTGAGCTCCCACCTCCCTTTCTACCTCCCACTGCGCTTCCCCCCTCCCCCTCTCCAAAATCTGCTTCCTTCAGTTTGTAAAGTTGGTGATTATATTTTTGGGGGCTTTCCTTTTATTTTTTAAATGTAAAATTTATTTATATTCCGTATTTAAAGTTGTAAAAAAAAATAACCACAAAACAAAACCAAATGAATCTCCTGGAGATGTGTCTGTTGGCATTGTGCGTGACAGTCGCCCTTTCCGCGTTGGCAGAGTTTGCTGACAGCTTGCCACATGTTCCTCTCACCCTGGGATGCTCAGGCACACACCGCCGCACACTTGTGCACACGTGTACGCACACGCATGGGCCCGCTGCTCTCAGGGAGGCTGTGTCTGGGGGTGGGAAAGGCACGCAGACCCTCCATAGGCCTTGCCCTGCAGCAGCTCCTGACACCCAGGCCACAACTCCTGGCCCCGTGTGTACAGAGATGGGCATCTCCAGCCTGAGGGGCTCCATAAGGGGAGCAAGCCTCAGCGTCGTGGGGTGGGGGTACCAGTGTGGGGAGGGAAGGCTGGAGAAGGTCCCTGAGGGGCTGTGGGGTTTAGAAGGAACAGAGCTGAAAGATGGGGCTGGGTCTGATCTTGGCTGAGCCCTTAGCCATCTGTGTGACCTTGGGCTCCTCACAGCCCCCTCTGGCCAGAATCTCATCTGAAACACAAGATGACCAGGGGCCTTATGGCCTTCAAGGCCCAGCTGTGGGACTCCGTGTTTTCCCTTGCCTGTGAAGACTTGGGTGCCATGCCATAAACAAGATTCTAAATATGTTCTGGGTCCCACCTGCAGGGAGACTGGGGCTGATGAGGAAACTGAGGAGGTCAAGAATCTGATTCATTAAGGATGACCTAAAACTGAAAGTATTTTGCCCTGGTGAGCTCCCTGGCCCTGGCAAGTGTGTAAGTGGAACCTGGGTGCCAGCTTGGCTGAGGTTAGACTGAATAACATTTGAGCTCCCATGATTGAGCGATTGGTGATTGACTGGTTCCATTCATTCATTCATTCATTCATTCACTCACTCCCTTGAACCCCTACCATGTGTCGGTCTGTATGTGGTCTTTTGTAGCAATTTGATTTAAATTCATCCTGGGATTTTAGCCCTACGCTTGAGGTGGTGGAGTTCACCTGCGGTGGTGATGGGCGGTGCAGTCAGAGGAGTTTGTGTGGAAACTCCTACTCATGCCTGTCCACCCCCATCTGTAGGACCTTCCCCTCTCCCTGAACCCCTAGTGTTCTGGGTTTCCAGGACACCAGAGAAGGCTTTGGTTGGGAGGACAAGGGGAGATCACTAGGAGATGGAAATTAGAGGGCAGCTGAAGGGCCCAGCACGCCTTGGCAGCTGCCAACAGCTGTACTGTGCTCTGATGGCTGCAGGAACTTCCCCTGGGGGAACAGGAAGAACTGCCCTCTCCCCTCCCTGGTGTCATCCCAGGGAGCAGTAATACCAAGCCTGTGGACCTTCCAGTGGCCTGGTCAGTGCTGTCAAGGTCTTAGAACCACCAAGTTAAAGTGGCATTCTTCTAGAAACCTCTGCTGAGGATAAGGTTTTCCCATCTTCATTCTTTTCTCTACCCTATTGGTTGTAACACAGACATGATGTCTGGTGCTCAAGCAGCTATATTGAGCCATGAGGTGAAAGCCAAATGCTGAAATTGGTGGGGCAATATGGAAAGGACCAGGGTCCCTGACACCTAACTGCCTAGTGCAGGGTTTTTTATATAAGAAAGAAAAATTTCTGTTCGAGCAATTCTTATTTTGAGTTTTCCGTCCTTTGTAATTGAACCTAATCCTAATAAGTGGCCCCCTTCTCTGGGAAAGAGATGATGTGACTGCCAGGCCAGTCCATTTATCTTGCACTGTCTTTATGCATTCAGCTTCACCTTATGAACACTTCTCCTTTATCCAAAGCCTGGGCTTTATCTGAAATTAGAGCTCATTTCCCATGGGGAGCCTTCTCTGTCCCAGCCAGGAGCCCCCTCCCTCAACTAGAGCAGAACTGTGGCTGTCTTTGGAGGCTTAGCATTTGCTGCCTCCATGAAATAACAAAATAGTGAATGTTTACCACTTTTACAACAAAATACCTGTGCACTCTTAATACTTGCAAGATTGTTTTAAGGAACGGAGGAGAAAATGAATGGCAGAGGGATGGCAAACAGACCTAAAGGGAATAAGGTCATGCAGCTCCTGACTGGATGGATTCCGCCACCTCCTCCTCTGCTGACACTGTATTTGGTGTGTTTCCACTGTTTTCTACCATCAGACAAGGTGCCCCAGAACCCCAACACCTGTATATAACCTGGGTTATAAACATATCCAGCCACGTGGTTACTGAGTCCTGGGAAAGTCACTGCTTCTTCCACATCTGGGCCTCACTCCTGCCTTTCCTTTGGGTCCCTAGGCAAGTGCCAACCCACCAGTGAAGCTTGCCTTGTCCAACTTTCCCAAAAGGGCAGACCCCTACCCCCAAAGCACCCCTTTCTTACCCTGCTTTATTTATCTCCATAGTACCTCCCCTTCTCGAGCTCATTCTACATGTACCCCCTCTTCCCTTGTCTTCCCCCACCCCCATGGAAATGCCACATGGAGTTATTTTGTTCATTCCTGTGTCCCCAGAGCCTAGACTAGTGCCTGGTACATAGTAGGTGCTCATTAAATGCTTGTTGAATGAATGAACATAAAGGTCTGCTATTGGAACAATCAATATATCTGCCCTAGGTGGCAGCTTGCCTGGCTCATCTTCAACACAGTCAGGTGGCTGGAAACCTGCAGATCCTGAGGGTGTCAATCACTACAGATAAGATATTTCAACTTCTCAGCTAGCTCCATGCTTAGCGCTGCCATCTTCCTGGACTGGAAGGTCCCCAAGGGTTGAGGTCATGATGAATCCATCTTCTAAGTCTATCCAGCCATCATCTCTCTTCACATTTATACCTCTCCTCCCATCCCATCCATATTCCATCCATCCATCCATTCATCCATCATCCGTCCATCATCCATCCACCATCCATCAATCCATCCATCCATCCCCTCCTTCCCCCTCCTCTCTGTTACCTTCACCGTGTCTCAAGATCTGTACTTGTACCCCATTCCATTAACTTCTGAGGACCTTGGTGCCACAGTGGAGAGAGCCCAGGCTGAGCAACAGAGCACAGCTGGGCCCCCATCCCGGTGTGGCTGCCTCCCACTGTCCCACTGCCTGACAACAGCGTTGTTGCATGGGTTAGAGACGTGAGGGCGCGGAACATCCTTCACCTTGGTCTATGGTAGGGGCTGTTATTTTTTAACTCTCAGCATCCAACAAATGGCTGATCACAGTACGGCGGAATGACGATAGCAACAAATGAAAGAATGAACACAAAATCACCGAGGGATTAAAAGTTCAGCTGCAGCCCCTGTGCACATTTATATTCCAGGCACTGTTGCATTATTCTACTCAATTAACCTGACAATCCTTTTAAGCAGACATTATTGTCCTCATGTTACAGATGAGGACACAAGGCCTCAGTGAGGTGCAAAGCCCCTCCCCTGCTCCCCAGCACCCTGTTCTCCTGTAATGGCCACAGTCCCCTTGGGGGAGTGTTGGGAGATTCATGCGACAGACGTGGGACATGATGTCAGGCTCTTGCCTCATTTAGGGAGCTCTGTGTCCATGTACTGACTTAGGTCTGGGGCTTCGGCAGCACCACATGTCTGTCCAGTGGGGCTCAAGTCAGACCCAGACCAATCTGGTTATAAAAGCCACATGTCCTTGTGGGTCGCTGGTTGCTGATCCATTTTTGCCCTGGGGACCTTGTGATCCTTTAGCCCCTCCACTTCTTGTTAGCCATACCACTGGCTGGCCACCTCGTCCTGCTGCTGGTAGGGTAACACGCACACTCTGCCCCTGGCAGGCACTGCTGCCATGCGGCCCCTGCTCCCCCGAGGTCTTGGTTTCTGCCCTAGAAGTCAGGAGTCAGGCCACAGCAGAACTCCCCTCCTGAACGCTGAGACCTTCATGTGAAGGCTGTTGGGCTTTCTCAACAAGGCGGTTCACATGGTCTTGGTGAAGGGATGACAGATGTTTGGGTTTTCACAGAGGTTGTGGGTGGGTGCAGTGGGTCACCTATGGTTAGTTCACCATCTCTTGTACGTGGTACCTCAGCGTTCCCATCATCTCCACCTCCATGTGTGGGCCACTGCTGAGTCGGTCTTCAGTGTACCCGCCAACCAACAGACCAGCTCTGGAAACAATAAGGGCCATGTCCAGCTGATGAGGCCAGAACTGCCGGCCGGTATGGCCGGATTAACAGCTCAGCTCGTTGATCCATTCACACATCATCTCCAAAGTTCTAATGGTATGAAATGGCAAAATTTGCCCAGATTTTGATTTGGAGTTAATATTCAATCCTGCCCTCCTCACCAGCTGTCTGGGGACCACAAATGTGGTCTGAAGACACTGAGGGATGGCTGTGCATGGGAGGGTCATTAAAAGGGTCTTGCATTATTAGAGTGCAATGGGGCTTGGTGGGGACGGGGGTTCAGGGGACTCAGCATCACCTCAAGCCTCCCATGTGGCTCTGTGCAAATGCTGACCTCACTCCTTTCCAGCCATCAGTCAGTCTAACGTGCTCAGAGCGGAGCTGGTCAGGCCGTGGCATCCATTAACAGTGTAACTCTCCATTTTCCAGGCTCACATTCTAAGTTTCACTTTTGACTATCTCAGCCTTGTGGCGGCAAGAATTAAGAGATGCTTTTAGCACAGAAGCATGGGTCTTGGCACAGGTTTTGATCGGGATCTTAAGCTAAGAATCTAGGATTGAGGGGATTGTCTTCTGTTTCTTCAACTGTCCAGCACTGTAAGAACCAACAGCCCACACCCACAGGCTAATTCCTCCTTCCTTACATGCTCTTCTAAGGCAATGGAGCCTCAATAAAGCCTTCCTTCAGTGGGCTGTTCATTCCAGGTGTCCAGGTGGCAAGTCTGAACTGCTGTTTCCCTCTACATGCCCCAGGATTCCAGATCTGATCCCTTATTATGTGCTGCATTTTTACTGTCTTCAGTCCTAGGCAGTCCAGATAACCAATATCCTCCAACATACATTGCCTGCAACCACCACTGGCACCAATTTCTATATAAGGCAACATTCTCAGTTGCAGGCAACAGACACCAACTCTAGTTAACTTAAGCAGAAAAGGACGTTCAAAGAGTAGATATTCAAAGGGATATTCAAAGAATGTTGGGTGACTCATGAGCTGCAGACTTGGGCTTGTGGTATGCAAACAGGATCAATATTCTTAGGTGGCCCATGAAGTCAACACTCCAAACTCTTACTGGATGCCACAGCTGTGTGTGACATGCACATCCCATGCTCAGCCCCCAGCACCGGGCACCAACGCTGTCCCCAGGGCTCAGCACAGATGCCCTCTGCTTCTCTGCAGCATGTCGTGTTGTTAAATCTCAAGTTGGTGAGCCTCAGAAGGTCCAGCTGAAGGGAGTCTGTGAACATAGGCAGCTGGCAGTTTCTATAGAGGGGGGTGGTCCGTGGATTTCTAAGTGGGGTTCAGAAAGTGGGTGGGAAGACAACCAGACAGAAGCCTGCCTCATTCTGTACCACTCTCATCTCTTCCAGTCTGTCTGCCCAAGTGTCTGTGCCCTCTGATCAGTATTTCTGATTATTATTTCTATTTGAGGATGAAGAACTACCACCTACTGTTGGATCCCTGGGTCCCGGTGCAGTTGCAGGTGCATCAGGGCACATGGTGAGCGTTGTTGGACATCCCACAGCCAGGATGAGGGCCAGGCCAGTGAGGTGCTCACCTCACGTGCCAACTTTAAGGGGCACTGAAAGCTCAGTGATCAGGCAAGTAACGTTTGAATGCAATATTGTCAAAAACTCAAAATTAATAGAAAAAACCCACAATGAACCAAATCACGTTTCAATCACAGACAGGCTCCAGCCCTTGGCATGTGCGATGCCACACCTACCGGTCCTTGCTCTGCTCTCACTGTCCTCGCTTCCTTTTGTGGCTTTGCTCTACGGTCTTCACTCTCTCTTGCTCCAACCAGCAAAAATCTCCTCCTGGAATTCTCCAATCCCAGAATATTCTAGCACAGTCCACCTCACTCTCAGCTGCCCCAGTAGCCTCTTGGGGGCAGAGTGGTCAAGTCACTCTGTTGCTCAAAACCTACTATGACCCCTGTCCCCAAATGATGGTCATACTCACCAGTAAGAGGTTTAAAGCCCTTTGCCCCACCCTGCACTCTGGCCTCTCCCTCCCCAGCTCCCCTGCATGCAGGCCACCCCCCTCCTCGCCATTCAGGCTGTGCCCTCCCCACTCCAGGCCCCTGTGCGGAATGCCTTTCCCCACATCTGAACCCCACTGACCTCCTTCAAGGTCAACTTCATTCGCTGTAAAATTGCCCCTGCAGGAATATAAAATGGTGCCGCTGCTGTGGAAAATATATGGCGCTTCCTGAAAAAATTAAGCAGAATTACCATATGATCCAGCAATTCTGCTCTGGGTACACACCCTAAAGAATTGAAAGCAGGGTCTTGAAGAGATATTTGTACACTCATGTTCAGAGCAGCATTATTCACAACAGCCAAAAGGTGGAAGCAACCCAAGCGTCTATCGATAGATGAATGGATAAACAAAATGCAGTGTATCCATACAATGGAATATTATTCAGCCTAAAAAGTATGGAAAAATTCTGACACATCCTACAGCTGTACACTTAAAAATGATTGAGATGATAAATTTTATGTTGTGTGTATTTTACCACATTTAAAAAACTGGGGGGATAATTAACTGCCCTTGGAGCTCTCCTGGCCGCAAGTGAGCTTTCTATCCTCTGAATCCCTTCAAACGTTCTACCCAAGATTTCCTTGAATTGGGAGAGGCGGCAAGATCTCTCTTGGAGGGCAGGATCTGTGACTGAGCCACCAGTCTGTACCCCTGTGGCCTGACTGGGTGCCCGGCACCCACAGATGTCAAATGGATGAAGGAACAAGACGTGTGGGCTCAGCGCATGCCCGAGAAAGCACAGTGAGCCCGTGGGCACACGTCCCCGCGCTCCCCACACAGCGGGCAGTCACCTGTCAGGACCTGGGTGCTCAGGTAGCCTGGCTGCACACTTAGCTACGGGAGGGCAGGTGTGCGGTGAGGTCGGTGGTAAATGGGGCCTGACAGTGGTCCTGTGGGACGCTGTCCTGCTTTCCTGGCATTTGACCCCCTCCATGACCTGGCAGTCTGGCAGAATGGTGAAGAACATGAAGCAGTTCTGCTCCTGGCTAGCTTTGTCTGCTAGATTGTCTTTGTAAGACTGTGCGAGGCTGTGTGAAGATAAATGAGACGATGTATGTGAACTGCTTCGCATAGTATCTGGGGGAACATATCCTGTCTGTCACCAGCGGCCATCCTCCCTTTTCTGGATAAACAGAACCACCCCTGACCTGCTTGTGGAACCAGCAGAAATGCTGTGGTCTCAGCACTAGAAGGTGGACTGAGACTGGTCTAAACCAGTCATGGACATCTGAGTCCCCTGGACCCGTGGTTGGTCTAAATTAAAGGTACCCAAGTGACCCCATTCTAACTAGTGGGATGTCAGAGGAAATCTGTCGAGTATGGAAGGAGGGTGACAGTGGAGGCTCTTCCTCAAGAAAAAGACAAAGACCACCAGGGACATAGTTCTTCCTTATTCTCCCTTCCCCCTGCTTTGAATATAGATGTGATGCTTTGAGGATCAGCGGACATTTTGCAGTAATGAGGTGATAAGGATGATGGTCAAGGGAAGAACAGGAACTCTAGCCCTGATAGTTTCAGGACACTTGCTAATGCCAGGGTTACTATCTCCCGATTTCTTGTGATGGAAGAAAAATAAATTCAACCCTGTTTTTCTTCCCTCAGCCATACAAGTTGTTATTTTGTTTCTATTACTTGCAACTGAATGCATTCCTATAGAATACACCATTACTTAGCCCAATAAATGTTAGCTTTTATCTGACCTCATATTCTTTTCCATCCTTGGGCAAGATGTACAACCCTCTGAGCACATCCCATCATGTATAAGTTGGAGGCAGAGACAACTGTCTCCCCAGACTGTTGTGAGGATTAGATGAGACCCAGGCTGTGAAATTGCTCTGTGGACTGTGAAGGCTTCAGCTGGGAGAGAGGGTTGTTGTGGGCCTCTCTCCTGGAGACCAGGGCTCCCCGGGGTCGGGGAGGAACAAGTTAGCTGCGGCCAGAGGGAAGAAAGCAAGAAGGCGTATCTCAGGGCAGAGCCCCAGCCCCAGCTGCTGGCAGTGCCGCGTCCCTGTTTCTGGAAAAGGAGATTCGATTAGTAAGGGGCAGCATGATGGGTTGGTTACATGCTCCCGTTCTGGAGCCCAGCGGCTTCTGCCTCACCCTTAGACATGTTGCAGCCTCTCTGTGCCTCCATTTCCTCACTTGAAATATGGGAGTAATGATAAGGGTGAACCACATAAAAAGAGCGTGTAAGAGCTCAGCAAATGCGAGCTGCTTGAGCCAGTGATTGACACACCAACACTATGGAACAAACTCTGAACTCAGTGGCACGGAGCAATGAGCTTGTCTTTCTCCTTTTGGGTCTGCAGGTTGACTGGACTTGGTTCCACACTGTGGGTGGGGTCCAGGCTTGCTCCACCTGTCTCTCGTTCTCTGCGGACCAGCGGCTACCTCATCTTCTCTTGGCGAAAGGCAGGACTGCAAGACTGTTGTCAAGAACGTGTCAGACTTTTGCTCACCTCTCACTTGCTGACATCCCTGTGGCCACAGCAAGTCCCTTGGCCAAGCCCCACTGTCCAGGTGTCGGGAAGCTGTGTCATGGAGTCAACACACAGCCCTACTCCAGGGCAACGAGGACTGAAGCCAGCACTCAGTCAGGCATGTTCGCTGCGTCATACAGAGCATGGCATGTATTGGGAAGAGCAGAAAGCTGCAGGTTATCCCGTCAGGCCCTGCAGAGGATACAAGATTAAGTGAAGGCACCGCCACCTGCCCACACCTTAGCACCTGATATCCGACATTAATTTAACCCCACTCTGTGGTGGGCCCTAGTGAGGCCCCACTAGAAATGGGGATATAGAGACTAACAAGACAGGTGCCTGCCATCCAGAAGTTCCCCGGGCTGCAAGGGTAGATAGACAGTGTGGAGTGACAGGCTGTGAAGGCGGGAGACAGGGGGGCTGTAGGAGTGTCAAGGAGGATGGTCTCTAACTCTGCCCGGGGTTAGAGAGGGTAGGAGGAACCAGGAGAGAAAAGACACCTGGCCCTAGGCTTCAGAGGTGGGGGCGGACACAGCCTGCAGACAAGGGAGGAGCGGACGGGGCAGCACGTGCAAAGGCTCCCGAGAGAAAGAGAGAGAGAGAGAGAGAGAGAGAGAGAGAGAGAGAGAGAGAGAGAGAGAGAGAGAGAGAGAAAACAGAGCCCTGCCTGGCTGGAGAGGAGGGAGGGGCCATGCCACCCAGTCATGTGCATGCCAGGGCTCAGTGTGCTCCACGGGAGGAGCAAAACAACTGCGGCCCCCATAGTCCCCTGCGGGTCTCCCTTCATGGCCTTGATCTGTACCCTGTGTTGTCATTGCCTGTTTACCTTGGGGCCCTAACACAAGAACTGAAGGTATCCTGCTCCCTGCCCAGGCCCAGGGGAGTTTGGAGGCTGGAGGAGAGACTGGCATGACCCAGGGTGATTGGGGATAATGCCTTGATGGAAAGGAGGGGTGAACCTGACCTTGAGGATGGCTAGCAGGTGGATCAGGCCTGCAGGGGAAGTGAGTATGGCCAGGTGCATGTGAGGTGGGCAGGGCCATGTCCTAGGAGAGGGGCTGGGGCTGGCAGGGGAGATGAGGGGTTTTGGAGGTCAGATGGCAGCACTTCCAGCCAGATGATGGGGCGCCAGGGCACCCTGCGTTCAGGAAGATGATGAGGTCACATTTGCTTTCTTGGAGAATCTGGCAGCTGCTTGGGGGCCTGGCTTGGGGGTGAGGGTGGTGACTGCAGGACTGCAGGTGGGGCTGAGCCCAGGGTGGGGTTGCCCAGCCATTCATTCAACAAACAAATGTTTACTGAGCATCGACTATGTGCCAAGCTGGGTGCTGGGATACAGCTTGAGTGGGACAAAGATCCTTTGCATGTGGAGCTCCAATCCTGGGGGAAGCAGGCGATGGAGGTGGATGGAGAAGATAGGGACAATGCACAGGAGATCTGAAGGTGATGCCTACCGAAAGGCCAATCACTGTGCCCCTACTGTGTGCCAGAGCCAGGGGAGCTGAGATCTCTGCCTTCTAGGACTCAGCCTTTCGAGGGCCAAAGCTGTGTGTACCTCTGTCCCCTCCTCTGTGGGTTTGTAGTCTGGGTTCGTGTCTGTGTGTGTATGTGTGCACAGCTGTCTGTGGGTGTGGCTGAGAGTGCATCCGCCTTGGCTGGCAGCTCTGTGTATTCCTGAGACTGGGTGTGTGTGTGTAAGGAGGGAGTGGGGGGGGCCAAAGCCATGATTCAGGCCTTCCCCTGCTACAGGACAAGCTGAAGTCTGGAGGGGCCTCTCCCACACACCTGCCCCCCTGGCTCGGGCTGGGGGTGGGGCACCCTGAGGGTGCCTATGACTTTGTGGGAAGAAGGTCAGGGCGCAGCCGGAATGTGTTTGCGTTTCCTGGGTGACTGACTGTGGGGAGCAGGCTGTCTTCCAGTGACAGATGCAGGAATGTTTCTGTTAATCAAGGCGGAAAGCAGGGGCGTGGGGGCTGCCCGAGGCCTCCCTCAGCCGTGCTCCACGGCCACCTGTCAGGGCCTGGGAAACAGTTGAGCAATGGTAGGGAGACACTCCCAGGCCTAGGAGACTCCACTGAGCCCCTCTGCCTCCAGGCACTGCTCACCTGCTCCCCAACTCTCCCCAGGGTAGGTGGGAGAATGGGGCCCAGGGTTTAGTCTGGGAGGAGCCTGGACATTGAGGGGCTTTTGAGTGAGGAAGAAGGACATTGAGTGTCGGTCCTACCAGCCTGGGGGACCAGGGAGGGGAAGTGCCCATTTTTCCAAGGTTCCCTGTGAGTCCCCTGCCCCCAGCCAGTCCTGCCAAGGGCAGCCCCCAGCCAGTCCTGCCAAGGGCAGCCCCCAGGTATTTCCACATTTCTTTTCTGAGTGGTGGTCTAATAGAGCCCTACAATGGTCAGTGATAGGCAGGTCCTGGGTCTTAAGGAGGTGGCACTGTCTTCCCAACCTCAGGGGCCCTGCCCCCAGCCCCACATTCTCCAGCCTGCCGTCCTGGGTAGGGTAAGGGGGCAGCAGATAATGTGATCCCCCGGGCCAGTGTGGTCTGGCCTGTGCCCAGGTCTAGGCTTCTGTCCACTCATCTGTGAGAACAGGTGACTCCCTGCCCCATCTACACACATCCCAGTGGGCGGATGGAGCCCTGGATATGTGAGGACTTTGTAACTGAGGTGAGGGTGGCGTGGGCCCAGGACTTGTGGGTGACAGCTGGCTGCCAGTCTGCATGGCTCCAACCCCAAGACCCCTGGGAGGCTGTGGATGGGATGTCATCTTGTGTCAGCCTTCCCCCGCTATATCCAGGGAGTTCTTCCACAAGTCCCATGGGGCGTGTGAGGGAGGGAAGGAGTTGATGGCCTGCCTTGTTTTCCAGTTGAGGATCCCTACCCCTGACCCAGGCAGGCCCGCGGCCCAGCCAGCCAGTCCGAAGTCGCTGTCTCAGGTTTGCCTCTGAGACCCCCCTGCACCCTCCCCCTTTCCCAGTCTGCCCTTGAAGATCAGGGGAGGAGGGATGTGCCTGTGAGTCACCGTATGACTCATGGGAGGCATAGGCAGGGCTATGGGGGGTGGGGGGTGCACTCAGGTGAGTGTGTGTGTTCGTGCATTAGGGGGACGGGCCTGTGCTGGGGTGGGGGGACATGCTTTGGCTTTCTTACCAAGTCACATTTCAAGTTCTCAGTAGCCACAGGTGGCTAGTGGCTACCGTACTGGGTAACAGGTCTAGGAGACCCAGTGCAGTGTTTAATGGAAATGGGGATTGCAACCATCCTTGCCTCATTACTGATCTCAACAGGAATACTTTCACCATTCCTGCAATTTTGTCACTTAAAGAAGGTTTATATATATACATGAAGGATATACACATGGAGTCATACAGTATGTAAACTTTGGGGACTGGCTTTCTTCCCTCAGCATAACTCTTGGAGAGTCATCCAGGTGTTGTGTGTATTAGAAAGTAGTTCATTTCCTTTCTTTATGGAGTGGTTTTTTGTGGCTGGGATGTACACAGTTTGTTTAACTCTTCATTTGTGAAACATCTGGATTGTTTCCAGTTTGGGGCTATTATGAATAAAGTTGCTATAAACATCCCTGTATACAGGTTTTTGTGTGAACCGAAGTCTTCATTTCTCTGGGATAAATGCCCAGGAGTGTAATTGCTGGGTTGTCTGGTCTGGTAGTTGCATGTTTAATTTTTTAAAGAAACTGTCAAACTGTTTTCCAGAGTAGCTGTACCATTTTACATTCCCACCAGCAATGTATAATCGATCCAGTTTCTCTGCGTTTTTGCCAACATTTGATCTTGTCACTTTTTAATTTTAGCCATTCGGACAGGTGTGTAATGATAGCTCATTGTGGTTTAGTTTTCATTTCACCAAAGGTTAATGATGTTGAACATATTTTCATGTGCTTTTCTGCCATCTGCATATCCTCTTTGGTGAAATGTCTCTTCATGTGTTTTGCCCATTTTCCAATTGGATTTTATTCTGATTGTTGCATTTTGAGAGTTCTTTATATGTTCTAGATGATACTGGTCCTTGTCAGATAAGTGGGTTGCAAAGATTTCTTCCCAGTCTGTAGTTTATCTTTTCATCTCCTTAATGGCTCTTTCACAAAGGAAAGTTTTAAATTTTGCTGTAGTCCAATTTATCAATCTTTCCATTTATGGATGATGCTTTTGGTGTCAAGTGTAAGAACTGCTTTGCTTAGCACTAGATCCCAAAGGTTTTCTCCTGTGTTTTTTCTAAAAGTTTTATAGTTTTATGTTTTATTTAAGCTCATGGTCTATTTTGAATTTATTTTATATACAGTATGAAACTTAGGTTGAGGGCACCCCCCCAACCCAGGGAAGTCCAATTGATCCAACACAGTTTGCTTAAAAGTCTGTCTTTCCTTCATTGAATTACTTTCCCATTCCTGTAAAAAATCAATTAAGCATACTTGTGGGCTATTTTTGGGTTCTCTACTCTGTTGCATTGATCTTTATGTGACTAGCTTTGCCGGTATTATAGTCTTCATTACTATAGGTATAAGTCTTATATGCCTTATACATGAGGTTTAAAATAAATCACATAGATGGATTCCTCTCATTTTGTTCTTTTTCAAACTTGTTTCAGTGATTCCAGTTCCTTTGTTTTTCCACAGAAATTTTAGAATAACCTTGTCTATAAGTACAAAAACTCTTGCTGGAGTTTTTATAGGTATTGCATTAAATCTGTATGTCAATTTGGGGAGAACTGACATCTTTACTATGTTGAGTCTTCCAATTCATGGACATAGAATGTCTCTATCTTCTTTGATTTATTCATCAGCATTTTGTGAGTTTCTAGAATGCAAGGCCTATATATATATTTTGTTAGACTCACAGCTCAGCATCTCAGTTTTTTGAGCAATTTGTAAATTTTGGTGACCAGGTGCTCATTGCTAGGATATGGAAATATTGTTGATTTTGCATATTTATCTTGTATCCTGCCATCTTGCCTAATGCACTTACTAGTTCTAGAAGTTGGTTTATAGATTCCTTGGGATTTTCTAAATAGACAGTCATTTCATTTGAAATTGGGGCAGATTTATTTCTTCCTTTCTGAACCGTATGTGTTTTATTTCTTTTTCTTGCCTTACTGCATAAGTTAGAACTTCCAGCACTATGTTGGATAAGGGTGAGATTTATTCCTGATAAATAAATATTGCTGTATTCCTGATCTTAGGGGAAAAGCATTTAGTCTTTTATCATTAGATATAATGTTAGCTGTAGAGTTTTTGTAGATATTCTCTTAAGTTAAAGAATTTCCCCCTCCAGTCCTATTTTTTTTCCTGAGAGTTTTTATGATGAATTGGATTTTGTCAGATGTTTTTTTCTCCATTACTTGGTATGATAACATGTTTTTTTCTTCTTTAGCCTGTTAGTACAACACATTATGTTGATTGCTTTTCAAATAAAAACACCAGTCTTGCCTCCCTGGAATAAACCCCACTTGATCATGGTGTATAATTCTTTTCATATATTGCTGAAAGTTTATTAAGGATTTTTGCACCCATATGCATGAGGGAAATTGGCTTGTAGTTTTCTTTTTTTGTATTCTCCCTTCTTTGTTGTGGTATCAAGATAATACGAGCTTCATTAAATGAATTGGCAAGTGTTTTCTCCACTTCTGATTTTTTGAAGAGGTTGTGTATAGTTGGTAGTAATCCTTCATTAAACATTTGGAAGAATTCTCTGATGAAAACATCTGGGCCTGGAGGCTTTTTGGGGGTGTGTTTTAAAATTATAAATTCAATTTGTTTGATGGTCACAGGCTATTCAAATTATCTATTTCATATTGAAAGAGTTGTGGTAGTTGGTGTTTTTCTAAAAGTTGGTGTATTTCATCTGAGTTGTCAAATTTGTGCATGTAGAATTGACCACAGTATTTCCTTATTATCCTCTTGATGTCTATAGAGTCTGTAGTGATGTGCCCTATTTCCATCCTGGAATTGATAATTTGCATCTTCTTTTTTCCTTTTCAGCTTGCTAAAGGCTTGTAAATTTTAAACATCTTTTCAAAGAAATCTCTCTTTGTTTCATTGATTTTCTCCATTGTTTTTCTATTTTCAACATCACCAATTTCTTCTTTATCTTAACTAGGCCCTTGTTTTGCTTATTTTGAGTTTATTTTATTCTTTTCCTAGATTCTTGAAATGGGGTACTTTCCCTCTTTCCTGATTTCTCTCTCAGCACTGCCTTAGCTGTGTCTCACAAATTTTGCTATGTATTTTAATTTTCATTCAGTTCAATGTATTTTTAGAATTCCTTTGAGACTTCTTTTTTTGGATCTGTGACTGTTTTGTTTAGCTTATAAGTGTTTGGAGATTTTCCTGTTCCCTTTCTGATCTAGGTTTCTAGTTTGATTCCACTGTAGTCAGAGAACAACTTTGTATAATTTCAATTATTTAAAATTTACTAAGTTTTTTTTTTAGTGGTCCAGGATATGGCCTAATTTGTTACATGTTTCAAGGGTACTTGGAAAGAATGTGTATTTTGCTGTTGTTGGGTGGAGTGTTATATAAATAATGGTCGGATCCTGTTTGTTGATGGTGTTGAGTTCTATCTTCTCGCTGATTTCCTGTCTGTTTGTTCTATTACTTATCAATAAGTGGTAAGAGGGTGTTGAAGTCTCCATCTCTAACAATTTGTCAGAAGACAAATATGGGAATTTTTCGATTTTTCCTTTTAGTTCTATAAGTTTCTGCTTAATCACGTATTTTGCAGTCCTATTGTTTGGTGCATACATATTCAGGATTGCTATGACTTCTTGGTGGATTAACCCTCTTATCATTATATAATATTTCTCTCTGCCTCTGGTAATTTCTTTTGCCTTTGCATCTACTTTTAATCTGATTTTGATATAGTCATTTCCACATTTTTTTGATTAATACTTGTGTAGTATCTTTTTTTTATCCTTTTGCTTTTAACCTGCCTATTTCATTATATTTGAAGTACATTTCTTATAGACAGCATACAGTTGGGCGATGTTTTTAAATCCACTCTTTCAATCTCTACCTTTAACTAGTGTAATTAGGCCATTAACATTTAATATCATTGTGATATCCTAGGGCTTAATTTTGTTTTTTGGCTTTCTGTTTGCTCTGTTTTTCATTTCTCTGTTTTCTTTTTCTGTATTCCTATGGGTCACTTAAACATTCTTTAGAACTCCATTTTGATTTATCTATGGTATTTTTAAGTGTATATCTTCATATAGCTTTTTGGGTAGTTTTTCTAAATATTGCATTACGTATATGTAATGTATCGCAGTATACTGGGTTCATCATTTTACTAGTTTCAGTGAAGTGTAGAAATTTTACCTCCCTTTAAGTCCTTTTCCTTTCTCCTATTTATAATGGCCTTAAATATTTCCTCTACATACAGTTAGAGCCACACCAGACAGCATTACATTTTTGCTGCAACTCTCAAACTCATGAAGGGAAGGAAAATCTAATGTTTTTACAAAAACTTTTTTTTTTTTGCTTGCAAAAGCTTTTTTTATGTTTTTTCATTCTATATGATCCAAGATTATTTCTTTTATAATTTCTGTTCTGTTTAGAGCAATTTCTTTAGCTATTCTTTTAGGATAGGTTTGCTGGTGACAAATTCTTAATTGTCCTTCAAGAATATCTTGATTTCCTCTTCATTCTCAAAGGATATATTCTCTGGATATAAGATTCTAGGTTGACAGGTTTTTTTTTTCAGCACTTGAAAATGTTGTGCCACATCTTTCTAGACTCCACAGTTTATGAAAGAAAGTCCGTTGCCTTTCAAATTATTTTTGCCCTATAGGTAACATGTGTTCACTCTTGCTGACTTCTTAGTTTTCAGAAAAAAATTTGACCATAATGTGTCTTTGTGTGGATTTATTTGGCTTTATCCTGTTCAGGATTTGCTCAGCCTCTTGAATCTGTACTCTTATGTCTTTTGTGGAATTTGGTACATATTTTCAGCCCTTATTTCTCTGAGTACTTTCCAGCTGTGACCTCTTTCTCTTTTCCTTCTGGAACTCCAAAGACAAATGTTAGATCTTGTGTTATATTCTCACAGCTCTCTGAGACTCTTCATTATTTTTTTGAGTTCATTTTCTCTCCATTGTTCAGATAAGGTAATGCCTATTGTTCTATATTTCAGTTCACTGATTCATTCCTCCTTACCCTCCATTCTATGGTTGAGATTCTTTATATCTTCTATTTCTTTGCTGAGACTCTCAATTTTTGTTTGTTTGTTTCAGGTGTGTTCCTCACATTTCTGTTGTCTTGATTTTGGCATCTGTTGATTGTCTTTATTCAGTTTGAGATCATCCTGGTTCTCAGCACAAGGAGTGATTTTCTATTGGCATGAGGAGTGCTTTTCCACTAAACCTGGACATTTTGGGTATTATGTTATAAGACTCTGTATCTTGTTAAGCCTTATGCTTTAGGTGGTTTCCTCTGATGCTGCTCCTGCAAGGTAAGTTGGGAAGTGCTTCATTGCTGCCAGACAGGGTTAGAAGTCCAAATTCTCCACTTGACCTCTGTTAAAACATGAGGTCGTGGAACTTCTTATTACTGCTTAGGTGGAGAGGAAAGTCCCACCCCTACTTGCCCTTCTCTGACAGCATCCTGACATGGAGATTGGACCACTGTATAACCTGTGGAAGGTGGAAGTCTAGGTTTCCCATTTGGACTTGCTGACATGGATGGAGTCACAGATTTTTCTGAGGTGTTTGGCTAGAGAAGAGCAATAATTGTCTAAAATTTTTCTGTTGTTAGCTGCCTCTTTTCTGGTTCTTTGGCTAGAGAGAGCAGGCTTTTTTGGGGGGCATTTCATGTCCAGATCCCTTGGTGTTTCCAGTTTCCTGGCTTCTTCAGCTCCAAATCTGAGGTGTATGAGGCAAATTAAAAACAAAATCTGGGAAACTCATCACCATGTTGTTCCTTAGATCCTGCAATCCCTAGCTAATCTGTCTTCTCCTCCTCTGCTTTCACAGTCTCTTTATGCTTGCTTTATCTATTATGTCTAGGGATTTTAGTCGTGTTTAATGGAAGGAATAGGAAAAAGAGTATGTCTACTACATCTTCCCAGAAGCAGTAAACTTTAAAAATTTTAAATTTACTTTTACTTCAAGTAGAGATTACTGAGTTAATTAAAATCCTTGGTTCTTAGCACATTTAGTTGTCTATACAAGGCCCTATCTTATTTTATATAAAGTATATATGTATGTGGGTATAAAAACACCTCCACTCTTCCCTGAACCAATTCCTATTCCCCTCCCTCCAAAAGCTCCCCCATCTATTATAGACAATATAGGCCCTTACATACATATGTACCTTCAAAAGTATTTAGCTTTTTTGGATGTGTGAGTATGTGTGTGTGTGTCTTTTAAGTTTACACAAATGGTATCATGTTAGACATCCCATTTTATTCATTTCCTTTTTACTCAAAACTGGGTCTTTTCGGGTTGACCCATGTTGTCCTACAGATGGGCTATTTCTTTTAGCCACCACCTTTTACTTACCCATTCTGATGTAATGAATCAAAAGAAATACGTATTTGGTCATGTGACCCAATATATATTTTCCAGGTATATTTGGTCTTCATCTACAGTTCCTGAAAACAATACAGAGTCGTAAAGGTGAAACTGGTATTTTGTCATGTTAATGAGAGACTTTTGTATCCCCACCCAAGGGTGGGGACTGGCAGTTGAATCAGCCAATGGCCAGTAATTTAGTCAATCATGACAATGCAATGAAAGCCTTACAAAACCCCTGGAGAGGAGCTTATCATTCTCTTGGATCTTGCTTCCCTGCTGGAGGGAGGGAGCTTCTATGCTTGGAGCCAGAATGCCTCCACATGCTAACAAGCCAAGTCCCAAGCTCCACAAGGATAAAGCTCCTTTACTTGGGGAAACTTGCCCTGTGTAGCTCTTCATCTGGCTATTAACTTGTACACTTTACGGTATCCTTTATTAAGCTAGTAAATGTGTTTTCTGGAATTCTGTGAGCCACTCTAGCAAATGAATCAAACCTAAGGGGGGAGGTGGTGGGAACCTGCAGTCTGTAGCCAGTAGGTCAGAAGCACAGGTAACTGCCTGGAACTTGAACTTGTGATCGGTGTCTAATGTTGGGGGTGGAGGGCAGTCGTGCAGTACAGAGCCCTTAACCTGGGGAATCTGGTGCTGTCTCTGGGCAGACAACATCAGAATTGAGTTCTCTGACACCCTGCTGGTGTTTGAGAATTGCTTGGTGTAATGTGTGGGAAGATCCCCTCCCACACACTTACACACACATTGGAATCCGGTCTGGGAACCTGAACGGAGTTGTACTACCACTACTGCTCTGTATAATACTATTAGTGTTGTTGTATATGCAAGAACACATAGCACCCATTTTCCTAGTGAGGGACATCTGGATTGCCTCCACCTCCCAGCTGCTGCCAGGGACATCTGGAGCAGGCCTCCTGTCAACCTGGGCATCATGTGCTCCGAGGTTTACACCAAGGAGTGGGGTTGCTGGGTCACGGGCATACACTGTCATAATCACTCCAAGTCCTGGTTTATTGCTTCTGGGAGGGGGAGTACCTGTTTATGCTCCTGCCAGCAATGTCTGGGAAATCCTGTTGGGAAGACTAATTAAAATAGCTTTGGGAATTATTTGGTAAAGCAGACATTATTTTGGCAAGGTGAACAACTGCCCCCTAAATCATGTTTGGGCTTGTGAATAACTAGGCAGTACAACCCAAGGTTCCCTTGACTTTTCCCTGGTGGTCACGGAGAGTTCTGCCTGGTCCAGTGGAAGGGAGCTGAGGTATGGAATGGGGAAACATCCAGGATCAAGGAGATGCTCAAACCCAGAGAGACCCCAGGAGTTGAAATATCCACTGGGAATTTGGCATGAATGGGAGGCCAAGGGGACAGCCCCTCCTATAGGGCCTGGCATGTAGTAGGTACTCAATTAATGTTTATGAACTAAATAAATGAATGAAGGTAGGAATGACTGCTGGGGGTCTGTGCCTCTGGGAATCCGAACCTTTATTTCTCACACTGGCTCAGGCAGCTGGAGGTGCATACTTGTGAAGGGGCAACCTCCTGGAGTCCCCCAAGCCCCTGCCCATCTCTTCCAGACTCCAATACTCCCAGACACTTGTCTGGACCAGGCTCTGTGCTAGCTCTTGGGGGCTGAGCGATGAATGGCAGCCTGATCCCAAGACACTCACAGTTTAAGGCTCTCGGTCAGCATGGTCCACTCAGCCTGGAGACTCCTCCCGGGGACTCTTGACCTGGCTCCCATTTGTTCTCTGGGTCTCTGCACTGGAGACCCTTCCCTGATCTTCCAGTGTAAACCAGCCCCTCCCACTCCTCCACACCCTGCATTATTCTCCACTGATTTTCTAAACTTCCCTTCTTGGTCATTAGTTGGAATTGTCAGTGTCTATTTATTTCTGATTATTTAAATAGTTTTTGCCTAGTGTTAACTTATGACTATGTAATTTACAGGCATATGTGCTTGGCTCATTGCAAACACTCAGCACGTACTGGGCTGACTGTCAGATGAGCAAGGACAGAAGTGAATTTGCCTGTGGCCCCTTGAGGAGGGAGAAACCACCTCTGTCTCGGGCCAGGAGGAAAGGCTTCCTGACGGTGGTGGTGACCCCAGGACAGAGTGCCCACCAAGCGGCAGAGAGAACTATCACATGTCCAGGAAGCTGAGCATATGCCGACAGCAACCTCCATGGAGGACTTTGGGCGATACAGGCGGAGGCTCTTTTGAAAATCCTTTTCTTGAAGAGAAATGTATGTAGAGAAAAGTGCTCATGGCGTCTAAGTGTCCAGCTCCATGAATTTTCACAAGCTAGATACACCTGTGTACCCAGGGCCTAGATCAAGACACAGGTCATTATTGCCAGTACTCAAGAAATCCCCATTGTACCTTCTTCCCTTTAAGGGAAAAAGGAAGCATTGTTCTTCCTTTTTCCTCAAAGAGAACCATATCCTGACTTCAGTGCAGTTTCACCTATTTTTGAAGCTCACGAAAATAGAACCACACAGCGTATCCTCCTTTGTGTCCACCTTCTTCCTTTCAGTGCCATGAGATGTGGCCACCTGGTTGTGGTGTTCATACCTCATCCGTTCTCATTCCATTCTACTGTTGATCGGCATTCAGGTTCTCTCTGGGTTTTGGCTGCTGTGAATACTTGTACGTGATCAATGAACAGGAACAAATGATCAATGAGTATGTACAGCATTTCTTTGGGACATACACCCAGGAGTGGAATTGCTGGATATAGGGTAGGCAGACGTCCAGCTTTAGTAGACAACACAAAGCAATTTTCCTAAGAGGTTGTACCAAATACGCTGCCCTCAGCAGCAGTGTCCTGAGAATTCCAGTTGCTCCACGTCCTCACCAATACTTAATATTTTCTATGATGTTCATGTTAGCAATTTTGGTGGGCATGTAGTGGTATCTCATTGTGGTTTTATTTTGCATTGCCCTGGTAACTACTACTGTTCTCATGTATTTATAGGCCTCTTTTGTGAAGGGTTTCTTCAAAGCCTTTTGCCCCTTTTCTACTGCTCTCTTTTTCTAGTTGATTAGTAGGAGCTCTTTATATACTCTGGGTATAAGTCTTTTGTCAGGTACAAGTTTTGCAAATATTCACTGAAGGCTTTGATCCCAGAGACTGATGAGATTGAACTGCATTTCTAAAAGCTCCCCCTGGCTACAGATGTTAGACAGACTGACTAAGACCAGGAAGGAGGAGTGTGATGGAGGAAGTGACCAGTGGCTGTGCGGCTGGGTGACAGGGGCTGGGGTCTAAACATAACATGTCATGTCATGTCATGGCAGAAGCAAAAGATATGCATGGTGACAGAGAAAGTGGGTGACAAGTCTGACTTCCAGGTCTGGCTGGCTGGCCAGTGAGCTGGCGCACTCTGCCCGCCTGGCATCCAGCAGCCAAAGGCAGCTTTGTCCTCCCAGGCCTGTTGTTTGGGGATGCTCTGGGGTCACTGTCAGGACACTGGAGAGAGCAACCAATGTAGAATTTGGTCTCCCTTGGCAACTGAGGCACAAACACACCCCCTTCCCCCCACACACACACACTGCTGGGCTGGTCCAAGAAGACCCTGTGCCCAAGATGGGCTGGCAGCTCTGCGATCTGGGCTCAGCCAGGACAGACAATGACTCCCTGTCTGCAGTCTCCTCACCCCTGCTGAGCCCAGGCTCAGGATGAGAGACTTGCCCCCATCCTCGGGGAAAGGGTGGAAACAGATTCTGCAGTGTCTGGGCTTCCACTGAGCACAGTGACAACACTGGGACTGGACCTGAGTCCCTCCCAGGAAGCGAGGACCCCTGGTTAATTTCTGGGCAGATATCCCACCGAACCTGCTTCTCGCTGTTTACTTGGAAGAGAGCTCACCCTCTTCAGCTTGTCGCACAGAGTTCAGTGGATCACAGCATGACTGCCCCAGTGTCACAAACCGTGCAAGCCCTTTCCTCCCACTGCAGGGGGTGGCACGCACCACGCACCGCCCTGTGCTTGATGCATGTAGTACCTGGAGCTCCTCCCAGGGACTGCTAGTGGATGTATTTGTTTCTTTTCGTAGATGAGGACACTGACTTGCCCAAGTTCACACAGCCCCAGTGGGATTTGATTTGGGCTGGCTGGACCCTGCCTCCCCTTTCTTCTATCTCCCCAGCCTCCCTGATGGTGGTGGCCTGGAGGGATCTGAATGTCCTCCCAACCAGTGGCCCCCCATCAGGTTACTCTGTGTATGGAAATGGGCCTGACTGGGCTGCCTATGGGGAAGGGGGACAGTATTGAGAGAGCTCAGTTCATGCCCCGGCTTTGCGCTACCTTGCTGGGGGACCTCGGGTGGGTCAGGGCCTCGGCCTGCCCATCTGAGCAGTGGGGTAATCCTCACTGCCAGCCTTGCTCCCGGGTTCTTGGCAGAGCAAGACACAGAAGTACCACAAAGCTATCTGCTTCTGTCTCATACTGCTTGTTTGATGCCCCCCCACCCCATTCCCCCACCTAAGCTGACCCTTTCTGTTCCCTTTTTTACTGTTAAGGAAGAGTCAGATGGCTTCCCTGCCCCAGCCCCGCCAGCCTGCACTCTTCCTGGCCTAACCAGCCTCCAGATGCCAGAGAGCCCCAGGCATGTCCTGGGGTTCCGGCCGGTGGTGGCCGCCCCCATCCCAGGGCTCCAGGCTGGCCACGTGGGCAGCTGGTACTGGAAATAGCCTTGATGGGAGATTCCCCCCTTTCCGGTGCTCAACCACTTCCTCTCTGACAGAGCACGCAGTCTCCAGAGGTTCTGCTGGGAAGGACTGAGGGACATGCCTTGGGTCCTTGTCTGCTGTCCCCCGGTGTGTCCTGTGGTGGCACACACTGGGGCACTCTCTCCTGGCCCATCACCTTTCTTCCCTCCTGACAGGACACCGTTTCCCAGCCCATGGCAGGGTTCTGTAGGCACCATCCCTGAACAGTTTAACCCAATGATTATGTCCTATCCCGTGGCCACTGTGACTGGTTCAGGGATGGACACATGACCCACATCAGGCCAATGAGAGCAACAGCCTCTCCTTGAGATTGTGGGGAGGTGGACTTTCTCTCTGTGCATTGGATGTGAAGAGAAGCATGTAGTCCCAGACCGGACTGGGGGCCATGCAGATACTCCCCAGGGGAGAGCCAGCCTGGGAAAGGAACACATGGAGAACATGGAGCCCAGAGACGGAGGCAGAGAACCAGGTCCTGTGACCCTGCTTGCGTGGCTGGATCAAGCTTCACTTGAAACCTCCAATACCCCTGTGCTTTTCAGTTACTACACAGCCCATTGATGTTAGTTTTTAAAGCCACCTTGAGTTGGGTTTCTGCTACTTGGAACCTAAAAATCCTCAATAAGACCTGCAGTGTAAGGAGACCCAGGCCTCTCATCCTCTTCCTGCACGGCCAGCTCACAGGATAGAGCCTGGGCCCCAGCCTAGCATCAGTTCAGACCTGTGGAAACATGACCAAAAATGTCCCTGTCCCATCCTTAATCTCAGAGCCAGAGATCACTCCAAAGCGTTAAGTCCAAGGCCCCCATTTTCAGGTGGAAGCACTGAGGCTCCCCCTCACCCCCTCCCAGTCCACTGGCCGCATGCCTTAACCTACAGGGTCAAGTCCAAACACCTTAGTCTGTCCTGGAGACCCAATCCCCTCCATTCCCCGCCAGAGGCAAGAAGGGAAACTTGTGACTGAAGCCTTCTGTCCCTGCAGAAACGTGTTGAGTAGCATTGGGCCAAAGAGGTGTATCTCTTTAAATTCACAACCAGAATCTCAAGTTGGCCCTTGGTGTTTGTTCTGATTTGCTATTTCTGCTTCAGAAAGTAAAGACTTGAGACAACCATACATTTATGATTTCTTGTGGATTGTGTGGGCCTGGATTTGGGAGAGGTTCGGTAAGGTTGTTCGAGTCTCACAGAGTGGCAGACAGACAGTGGCTGGGGCTGCAGCATCTGGGAGCTGGCCGGACATCCCTCCCTCCCTCTCTCTTTGGACTCAGGGCCTTTCCTGTGGTCTTTCTGCACAGGCAAGTTGGGCTTCCTCACAGCAGGGGAGCTCAGGGCTCAGCATGGTGTCTACAAGTCGGCAGCTTTTCCCATGAAGCTTCAGCAGTGTGGCTGTGTCACTCCTGCTACATGCCACTGGCAATGAGTGAGTCCCAAGCCTGCTCAGGTTCAAGGGAAGGGGAATTGGACTCGAGTTCTTAGTAAGGGAGTAGAAGGTTCTAGAAGAGCTGTGGAGTGGGAGACGTTACGGCCATCTTGGGAGAGTGCTAGAGTGTGGCCGCATCTCTCTGGTCCCTTGCTCCCCCTGCATGTGAGAGGGCTCTTTCATACGTTCTTCCCCCTCCGCAAACCTCCAGGGGCTTCTTCCCTTATTTATAGCCCATGGCCTTGCAGCTCTTTTACTGACATAACAAAAGGAATCATGGGAAAACTTCTACATGATCTCCTGCTCCACCCACCGTGCCTGGTGCCCCTCACGCTGCCTTCGCCCCTGGTCTTGTGGATGGAGCATCTGTGAGCGTCCCTAGGCCAGCCCCTCATGCGTTGCTGGGTCCCATCCCTCCTACAATTCCCACCTGCTCCTGCACCACCCATCTCCCCTCTCTGAGATCATTCTTAGGAGAGAATGCTAGTTCTCCCACCTCAAAAAACAAGACAAAAACAACTGTCGTCACCCTGCCCCTGTCTTCACCTCACCGCTCCAGCTCTCTGCTCCCAGGTCAGCCCAACACCTCAGGGCCTGGGCCAACGCACACATGGAGGCCCACTCCTGACCTGCTAGGTCTAAACATCAAAATGGGAGAAACGCATTAAACAACTGCTAAGTCATTCTCTCTTTTAACTTGAAAGTAGAGCTTCTTAGTGAAAGATTTGGAAACTGAATTCTCCTGCTCCTGGGACGTGGGTGCTCGGGGAGAGCCAGCTTTGGCCCTGGCCCGGGTCTCCATCCCAGCCCCCTCCTTCTCTCACCCTTGGCTCTTCCCGCCCCTTGAATGGCCTTGAGCACCCATATGTGGACTCCCAGCGCTGACCAAGCTCTTTCAATCCCCCCACTCTGGCAGCAGACAGCTGTCTCTGGGCCACCCCTGGGAGGGCGGCGGGAGGAGGGCCGTGGCCATGCAGGGCTCTCTGAGCCTCTTGCCCGGGTTCGGGGAGGCACTGCTGCTCGCCTGTACAGCCGCACTGCTGGCAAGAGCTGTCTCCACTGTCCCTTTGACTTCCTCTGCCCCGTTCCTTCCCTATCGCCCTCTCGAGACCATTAGGCTTGTCTGCACTGCTTGGCTCGGCAGGAACAGTCGCTTCCCCGCCGATCTCTGGGCTGCTGAGGATCCCACTCTCCCAGGCCTTCCACCCCCGCGGCTGCCCCTCTCAGGCTCCCTTGCTGGCCCCTCCTCATCTCTCTAATGTCTAAATATTGAGGGGAGCCCAGGACTCCAGGCTTGCACCTCCTCCTTGTCTGTATCCATTTCCAGGTGAGCTCATCCTATCTCATGGGTTAATTGCCGCCCCCGAGCCAATGACACCCAAATGTGTGCCTCTAGCTGGGCCTGAACTTTGGACTCTCATATTTGGCTGCCTGCCCCCTGCTCGCCGTGGATAGCTCAGGAGTACCGCTGGGCAGTAACCTGCCCCACGCCTGTGGGGCCTGCTCCTGCTCCCACCCGTCCCAAACCTGCCTCCCCCTAGCCGATTCCATCCTCCCAAGCGCTGGGGCCCAAACCTTGGACTCAGCCTTGACCTTCCCTTTCCTTTACCCTGGCCCCCATCTAGTCTGTGAACATTGTCAGCTCCACCTTCTAAGTACATTTAGAATCTACTCCTTTTACCACCTCCATACTGCCAGCCCAGTGGCTGCCGACCCATCCTCAGTCCCCCACTGCCCCAAACCCCAGGCTGCAGCCAGGGTGTAAGTCAGGTCACACTTCTTTGCTTAAACAACACCCGCCTCTGCACTCCCAGTAAAAGCCCAAGTCCTCACAGAGGCCCGCAGGACCTGGGGGCCTCATGCTGACCTCACCCTTCCCATGCTCCCCGGTGCATTTGGGGCCCCCAGCCTGAAGCCCTCCTCCTGCAGACCCCATATTTCCTTCCTTTAGTTTCTGCTCAAAAGCCATGCTGGGTAGGCCTTCCCTGACCCCCTTGCATACAGGAACCCTGCCTCCCACCGCCTCCTCCCGTTCCCTCACCCGGGCTCCTCCCTCCCACAGGCTCCTTACCGCCGGAGGGACGCACTGTTCTCATTAACTGTGCTACTGTCTGCTTCCCTCCATGGAAGCTGCCCTGCAGGACCCCAGACCACGCAGTGCCCTTAGCAGGTAGTCAAAAAGCAGTTCTTTAATGAATGAATGAATGAATTTCAGATCAGTCCTTGCATTCTTTCCCAAGGATGCCTACGTAGCTTCAGTCTCTCTCAACCCAGCCCCACAGACCCGCAGTGCGTGGAGGCCTGTTGCTCACGCCTGCCCTGTAGCTGTGCTGCAGACACACCACCCGCCACCCTTCCCTTCACGATCTTCTGCCCTCCCTGGAGCCCTCCCCATTCACACAGCTCTCTCTCTCTCCCTGCCGCCCTCCTGAGGGGATCACATTCCACCTGTATCTGCATCATCTATGACTGGTGACTGTCCCCCCTCCCAGGGACAGGGCTCTGGCCTGGTGGGCAGGGGACGGGGGGCTACATCTTGTGCATTTCTGTCCTGCACTCTGCAGAGCCCCAGCTAGTGTTTACTCAGCCTTTGCTAACCTGAGTTGAACATTTGCCTTAGTTTTATGTTTAATATTTTCCATTTGGCCTTAGTTTCTTTCATTTTAAATCATGCTTCTTTGTTTTATAGTTCATCTCTAATTGTTTTTATGGAAGTATAGTTGATATACAGTCTTATATTAGTTTCTAGTATACAACACAGAGGTTCAGCAGTTGCCTACATTATTAAATCCTCACCCTAACTGATGTATTTACTAGGCGGCAACATAGGAAGGTATTACAGAATCATTGGCTGTATTCTAGTGGCTGTATTACCATCCCCATGACCGATTTATGTTATAATTGAGAATTTTGTGCCCCTTTATCCCTCTCACCCTCCTCACCCACCCGCCCCAACCCCTTCCCCATGGTAACCACCAGTCACTTCTCCGTGTCTATGAGTCTACAGCTATTTTGTTCATTTGGTTTCATTTTGTTTTTATATTCCACAAATAAGTGAAACCATATTGTATTTGTCTTTCTCCACCTGGCTCATTTCACTGAGCATAATACCCTCTAGGTCTATCCATGTTGCTGCAACTGGCAGGGTTTCTTTTTTTATGGCTGAATAATATTCCATTGTGTATATGCACCACATCTTTATCCATTCATCTACTGATGGACACTTAGGTTGCTTCTGTATCTTGGCTATTGTAAATAATGTGGCAATAAACATAGGGGTGCATACATCTTTTTGAACCAGGGATTTCGAATTTGTTTTTCATTACCTTTATTCTCCTTCTTCTGATTATAAAAGTAACACTGCAGGAAATGTTGAAACTATGCAAGAGTATAAAGGAAAGACAAGACTACTTATAATTTAGGAACCCAGAGATAATTATTATTTGATGTAGCCAGTTCAACTTTTTCTTCTGGGAGCACATTTTTTCTTTTACTAAATCTTTTCTTGTGACCATTTCTTATGTCATGACTATTCCTCAAAGGCCTCATATTTAATGGCTGCATAATATTTTACTGTATCAGTTTATTTTAATTTACTTAACCAAGCATTCCACACACAAATGATCACCACCTGCCTGCCCTGTCCTCTACACACATATGCACAAGCCCCACACTCACACACAGGCACACGCTCTGGCAGCTCCAGATCTCCACACTTGGGGTGATTTCCCAACAGAGGGTGAGTAGTGCACTGGTCACGTGGACCCAGCAGGGTGGCATTCCAGCCTTTTCCTCTTATTGTCCCTCAGACAGACAGATGTCGGGACAGACACAGACAGGACAGGCGGACAGGGAGCGCAGGTGGGAGGTGGAGGGGGGTCAGGGGAAGGTGGAGGCAATGGCTTTGGGGTGTCCATGTTCTCAGAGGAGTCAGATGATCAGGAAGGTGGGATTGTTGTGAGCAAGCCCCAGCTGAGGGCAAGTGACAGGATGGGGTAGTGGGAGCAGATGGTCCCAGAGCCAAAGAGCCGAATCTAAGAATTCTGGGACCACAGAGCGTCTGAGTGGGGCTGGCCCAGAAGGACCATTTTGTCCAACTGCGCCATGGTCAGTGCGAATGCTGGGGCCCAGTGGTTGGAACCCCTTAGGGCACCTAACTTGGGCAAAGAGACTTTTCTGCCTCCCTGTGTGGCCAGGACCACGTTGCCAGGTCTCTGTCCCCAAAGCCAGAATGAGCTCTGGATCTGTGCAATGGGGCATTGAATGCAGACCCCCTGGAGGCCTCTAGGTCTGGGCAGAGGGACTTGGGATGTTCCTTGGGCCACAGGCAAAGAGAGAAGGAGGGAGTCCAGAGACTGGTGCCCCAGGCTTGACCCCAGCTGTGTCCACCCCAGCACAGCCCTTCTGCCCCTGCCTCACGGGGTCCCTGCACCTCCTCTAGGCTTCCCCCTGCAGGGGCCTCCCAGGGGCCCGCAGAGGTGCCTCAGCCTGGGTCACCTGCTCCCAGGCGTGGTGTCCTGTGGAAGGAGGTTTCTGAGGCGGACCCCTGGGGAGCTGCTCTGCTCTGGCTCCTTTCCAGACTGCTCTGCTTCCATGGGTCAGAAACCAGAGGCTGTTTTCAGAAAAAACATGGAAAAGAATGGATTCAGTTCAGGGCAGCTCTGAGAAGGAGCAGCAAACGCGTGGGGTCCAGGGCCAGCTCCACCTGGCTGACTGTGGGGTCTTGGACAAGTCATTTCCATCCCAGAACCCCCGAGATGCCCGCAGGCAGGAGGCACCGAAGCCTGACCACCCTGGGACTGAGTTGTTCCCAGCTCTTCTCTGAAGCTTGTGGACCATTGCACGGCTGGAATTGGCGCTGGTGGGAATCTGCCATAACCTGCAGGAGGCCAGGCTCAGCGGGGAGGAGGGCTGGGTTTCTGTCCTTGGTCAGGGGAAGAGGCTCCTTAAAGAGGCAATTACTCGATCCTGACACCACAGTCCAGCAAGGTTGAGGATGCCCGAAGGCGGGAGGAACCCTTCCATTCTGCAGATGGGCAAACTGTGTCCCAGAAAGGAAAAGCCCCTGTCCCAGGCAATAAAGAGCCCTCTGCCCCTCCCCTCACACCTGTCCACCCCCGCCCCCTGGCCACTCTTCAGAGCTTCCCTGGGGGTGGAGGGCAGGATGGGGGGCTCTATCAGGTAGAACTGAAAGCAGAAACCTCTCCCCTGTTGACTGACTACCTCTAGACCCCCTAAATCTCTCCAGGGTTAGGGTTTGTCTGATTCTGTGACAACCTAGGGTGAGTGGGACCAGTCCAAGTCCCAGGGGCACCCCAAGTGGGACGCTCTTCTGCCACACCGGGACAGTGTGGCACTGGGCCAGCATCCCGGCGGCAGCAGCTCCAGGCAGCTGGACGGGGCTGCCGCCAAGAATGCCAGGAATGTGGAGCGGCTGTGTCCTTCCCGCTCCTCTTCCTCCCCCCACTCAGAGAACAGGATATTCCCTGTCCAGGGAAGCCCAAGTCCTGCCCCCTCATGGGAAAACCTCATGGTGAGCGCTGTTCTGCCCTGCCATGAGCACTTGGCACAGTGTGGAACCTGGGGGGTCTGGCACTGCTGGGGAGGACACCGCAGGTCTGTGTGGGTTCAGCATGTGTTGAGGACCCACTATGTGCTAAGCACTTCATGTGTATTAACTCAGTCTTGCAGCAATTCTGGAAAAAGCTGTTTTCTGAATCAGGAAGTTGAGGCTCAGAGGGGCTAAGGAACTTATCCATGGGCATCAGCTGGCAAGTGGCAAAGTCACACTTGATCCAGGCCAGTCTGATGCTGACACCCATACTCAACTCCACTGTGGCCACTGGGGGCCATCCCCTGGTGCTCCCCATGGCATCTGCAGAGGATGGGGGGCATGCTACAGAGGCAACCCCTTTCTACTGGCAGTTGGTCTACTCTGCACTGGGCAAAGGGTCGATGTGGGAGTTTTGTCTCTGAGATACGGGGGCTGGAAGCTCAACTCCAGGTCCTTTCCTGGCTGTTCTTGCAGGGTCCTAGCACCAGGGAATCCCAGGGTTTGGCCAGGGTATAGGCCACTAGCTGCAGGAGGGACTCCTCTGGACACCCTGTGATGGGCAGGGAGGCTGTCACTGGGGGGGCCAATGACAGAAGGTGGGGTTCTGGGAAGTCTGCAGAGGATTGCAGGGGTCAGAGGGGAGCACAAACTGCACCCAGACACCCATCCATGATTCGAGAGGTGCTGCCTGCCCCCAGGCCCTGGCCCCATCTCCTCCCTCCTTCTAAGGCCAGCTTGCTTGGCCCTTTGGCTGGGATACGCCTCTAGGCATCGCCCTGGCTGGGTCAGGTGCAGCCCTTCCACCCTTGACCCGAGAATTGGAGGGCCCAGCCCCGGACCAGGCCTGTTGGCAGGGGGTGGACAGAGAAGACTGCAGAACCGTGGGCTGTGCCGTAGGGAGGCTCAGACTCAGGCCCACCCCAAGAGATTGGAGTACCCCAGCCACATACACAGGGGGATTAACCCATTAGAAAGAGGGGGAACTGAGGCCCAGGAGGTCAGGTGACCTGCTTGAAGTCACAACTCTCACCTAGCAAGCTGTGATTGGACTCCCAGTGCCGTCTCTGGTGCCCAGCAGCCCTCATGAAGGGGGTCTGGGGTCTGGGCTGGAGCCAGTGTCCCTCACCTTCCCCTGGCCTTCCACTGGATCCCATAGCCCCTGAGGTCTGACTGGTTCTGTCCCAGTATGTTGTCTTGCAATGGCTCCCAGTCCCCCAGGGGGCTGGGGTCAGGTAAACAGGATCCCAGCCGCACTCCCTGACCTTGTTTACCTCCCGAAAGAATGTGAGGGCATTCTTCCCCTTCCCAGGCTGTGAGTCACCCCTCAGCAATGTGCCCGGCTCCGCCACTGCCTGCCCAGCCCCCACTCAGCCCCTCTGGACCACGACCCTTGCCTCCTCACCGGGTGATGTCAACCATGTCACCCCCTCCCCACCCCTCGGAGCCCACCAGGCCTTGAGTCACCATGGCGACAGCTCACAACAGGAAGCAAGGCCCCGTGGAGGCCGTGCTGGGCAGAAACACAGGAAGCAGCGCTGAGCACTGCGCAGCATTGTCAGCCTAGTAAAAAACAAAGCAGGACAAAAAGACTTAATGAGAACAATTAGCCCAAAGAAAAAGGAAAAAAAAAAGGCCAAAAAAATAAACAAAGCCAAACAGCCTGAAGGCAGGGGGCTGGCTGAGCTCCAAGGACCCCGTGTTTCCCCTCCCAGCACAATGTCAGTTAAATGCTTCCTTCTCAGAAGAACGCTCCTTGGGGGGAAAAGGGGCCTACCCAATGGCTCCTCTGCTGTGCACCCCAGCCTCTGAGGCCCCCAGGGCTGGCCCTGAAGTAGCCCTGACCCAGGCCCAGCTCTGTAACCTCCGCAAAAGCTGTGGGGGACAGGGCTAGTCCAGGTAGTAGCAATCCCCAGGTCCTACAAGGGCGACAGCCAGCTCAGGGGCAGAAAGAGCACAGGGCCTGTGTGTTCTCAGATGAAAACTCAACTCCTGGCCCCACTGTGCACGGCCGTGAGCTGCTGTGCAGGGATGAACCTCTTGAGCCTCATTTTCCCCTCATCACCATCAGCAGCGTCATCCTCCCCACCTCACGGAGGTGTCCCTTCCTGTCTTGGGGGAGCGCCCTGCTCCCCTCCGGCTGCCTATGGCCCTTCCTCGCACCACCCAGCCTCCCCAGCCCCACCTCACGGAGGGACTGCCGAGCTTCAGTGAGTGGCGCACCGTAGGTGCTCGATGTGGGTTGAATTATCTGGTGCAAGAATGAATGAGCCAGGCAGGTTGCATAGAGGCAGTTTCCAGCTGGGTGTGAACCAGCGGTCAGAGATGGGTAAGATGCCTCCTGAGGGGCAGAGCTCCCGCAGGAGAGGCGGATGGAACAGAGGCTGGGAAGACGTGGGGTTTTGTACAGGGTGGGGCTGATGACATGGTTTCTTTTACTTTGAACTCAGTAATGACACAGAATAGGTGCTCCATCAGTAACAGGTGCTCTTGAATGAGTAAGTGATAACCACCTTATACTGAGATATTTACTTTGCATACATTGTCTTATCAATTCTCACTACAACCCTATGAAGTAGGCCTCAATCTTACCTGTTTTTACCAATGAGAAAATAGAGTCTCAGAGAGGTTAAGGGACTTGCTCCAGACTGCACAGCATGTAATGGTGGGGCCAGATTTTAGACCAGCTGCCTTCCACCTGCCATCTCAGGCATGCCACACTGTGGTAACCCCGTGCCAGCTACATGCAGATGATCAACTTCGGAGGAGCCCCTGGGTTAATGGTCTCTTCCCAGCCATAGAGCAAGGGGCAGTGGAGAAAGCCCCAAGCCCCCCTGAGCTCGCTCACCACCAGCCTCAGAGAGCCAGGTGGGCACCAAGGAGAGCAGGGGGGCTCCACAAGCCTGGCTGGGGAAGGGGAGGCTGAGAGGAGGAGGGAAAGAGGAGCAGCTGAGAGGAGATCGGATACCCGTGGGCGTCCTGCAGGAAGAGGAGCGAAGCCCAGGACTCGGCAAGGGGAAGGAGGGGCAGATGTGGTGAGTGGCAGGAGCAGGTGTGGCCAGGAGCCCGAGCAAAGGAATCTCAGTCCCAGCCCCTTGGGCCCTGGGCCTGCTCACCGGAAGCTGCGCTCCAAACACAGCTGAAGGGGTTTGGGCCTGCACCTGACGGCCTCAGGTGGGCCCGCAAAGGACACGCCTGCCTACACTGCCTCCTCATCCTCATCCGGTGCCCCTCGAGCACCTGCCCTGCGGTGGGGAAGAGCCAGAATCTCTTCCAATCCCTGGTGGAAATCCTTATCCCCGAGGGAGCTACTGAAACGGGCTGCAGGAAGGGGATACAGTCTGAGTGTGTGTCTGAGCAGGTGAGGCTGGGGAGGCTGGGTGGTGCGAGGAAGGGCCATAGGCAGCCGGAGGGGAGCAGGGCGCTCCCCCAGGACAGGAAGGGACAAGCGGTCATCACAAATGGCTGAGGAAGGGGTACTGGCTTGGGAGCCCCGGGCCAAAGTCTTGTTTTGGTTCTGCTCATGCAAGGGATGGGGGTCTCTGATGAGTTATTCCCCTCTTTTGGCCTCAGTTTCCTCATCTGTGAAATGAAGAGTTCTGACTCCAAGGAGAGGCAGCCAGCAGGCCTAGAGCTGGAGTGCGGGTCGGCAGCTGGACTGTCTGGGCTCAGTCCTGGCTCCAAAGCCACCAAACCCGATGGTCAGGCATTTTAACAACACACGATGTGATATGGTCTGCAGTGTGGAAATGTTCTGGCTCTGTCAGTCGTTAGCTGTGTGACTTGGCAAGATGCTCAACATCTCTGTGCCTATTTCCCTATCTGCAAGAAGAGGATTGTATATAACAACACCCATTCCTGGGGTGCTGGAGGCCCCAGAGATGTGATGCATTTATGGAGGCAGCATGGTGCCTGGCAGGCTGTGAGTGCCCAGATAGCCATCCTAAGATGCTTTTTAACTGGGGATCCTGTTTCCAGAGATGGAAACAGGCAGAGGAGGAGGAAGAGAGAGTGGGCAACAGTCTGGCCCAGAGGCTGAGACTGCCTCCCTTGTCCTGTCTCCTGGCCCTGATCACATTCAGGGCAGGAGCGAGCCATGGGTCGGGCTTTGTCATTCCCCCTCCTGGACTGGGCAGGTGCTTGGCACACAGCAGGGGCTCACTGGGAGGTGCTGGGTCCTGGGAGAGAGGGTGTGGCCTGGGCTTCTCAGAGAGTCACACAGCCACTCGGGGTTCAGGGTGCTCCTCTGCAGAGTGAGGACTGGCAGCATGAGGACCCGAGGACATCCCACCTTGGGGGGCTCCCAGTGAGCTGGGGAGGTGCTCCGGGGGCTGCTCCTCTCTCCTGCCCCTTCCATCAGCTGCTCCCTCTCTATTGAATCGTCTCCCCCAGCCATCTAGACTCATTCTCAAATGTCTGCTCTAAAACAAAAAGACAGGCCCCTGGCCCCCAGCTCCCACCATCCTCCTCCCTTTTCCCTCTGGTCCACACTGCCTCTCCAGCTTAGCCTGACACCGTCGCTGTCACTCCTTAGCCTGCCGCATCTCCCACCAGGCTGCAGCACCTCCTGCCTCTGGCTTCCTTCTGGGGCCTCTGCCTCCACCCTCTTCTCTCCTCCCTGGTGCAGACATCACAGCCATGGCTAATCCCTCCCCTGCAGGATCTCGGTGGGCCAGAACCCACCTGCTAGCTACTCAGTCTTTTGCTAACCTCTTAACTGCTCTATGGTTCAGTTCTCTCATCTGTAGAATGGGGTTAATAGTGTTTCCTGCCTCCAAGAGTGATTGTGGGATTAACTGAGTAATAAATATGAAGTACTCAGAAGGTGTCTGCACACAGCAAGAGCAAGCCTCGGAGCACTCAAGTCCCACAGCCCTAAGTGTCAGAGGGGGACTTGAGCCCAGGTCTCCTAACATTATTCTTGTGACATACCCATCACCCAAGGCTCCTCCCTGGGGGATTTTGAGGTGGAGGGCAGGCATTGCATCTAAAGTGGTGGAATCTCATGCACAGAAACGCAAATGCAGCAAGACCCCCTGAGGACTTGAGGTGACACTAAGGGCTGGCCTAGAGGGACCCGCTAGCGTTGCTGTGGTGGGCCCGGCAGTTCCGGCTCTGGCTTCCTTGGTGCTCCATCCCAAGAGGAAAGTTGCGCAGCCAGACGACTGGGAGCCTGGCGCCACCTGGTGGTCAGAGTGAGTCCTACTGTCCTCTAGGGATCAGGAGGGTTACGGAGAGCCGGGCATTCTGTACCCATCCCTCTGCAATTAGTTTTTTCGACCCTGGCTGGCCCTTTAACAGCCCTCCCACCCTGTGCTGTGCATCCCGCATCTTTTGCCCTTTTCCCTGCACCTTGCTGCAGGCCAGCCTCTCACTGAGCATTTATTTATTCACTCAATAAACCTAAACCGCCACCAAGTGCCTGGCCCCGGGCAGAGCACTGGGAGAGTGAGACGCAACAGACGTGGTCGCTGTCCTGGGGAAGCTCCCAATCCGGTGGGGAAACACACATAAACCAACAGCAGGATCAGGCTGTGACTGGGAGAAGCCCAGGGGTTTTGCTGAGGTCAGGCAGAAGGATAGCCCAGGAGGCGCCGTGGAGGGGAACAAGGTTGAGCTTCATTGTGAAAGATGGAAACAGTAGCGACTGGTTCTGAGTAACCTGAGGGGTGGGGAGGGATGCCAATGAAGGGAAGAGCATAGGCAGAGCGCGGAGGTTGAACTGAGAGCCATTGAAGGGTGGTCTGGTGTGTTTTTTCCACCACCAACAACCAATGTGCCGAGTTCTAACTATCTTCTTGGGGATAGCGTTGGGTCCCCCCATAGGTTAAGGGCTCAGTCCCACAAGCCTGCCTCCCCACCCCGACCTCCCCACCATTCAGAAGCCAATCACAAGAGAACTTGTGCTTCTGGCCACCCAAATGGCTCTAAACAGGATGTTCCTATGACCTTTTTCTTGGATTCGATTAATTTGCTAGAGTGGCTCACAGAACTAAAGGAAACAGTTTATTACCTAAGATATTACCAGTTTATTATAAAAATAAGTAACTCAGGAACAGTCAGATGAAGAGGTGCCTAGAACACGATGGTGGGGAATGCGATGTGGAGCTTCCACGCTTTCTGAGCCCGCTGCTCTGCCAAGACCTCCGGGCGTTCACCACTCTGAAAGCTCTCTGAACCCCATCGTTTTGGGGTTTTACTGAGGCTTCATTATTCGGGCATGATTGATTAAAAATCATTGGCCCTTGGCTACCGATTCAACTTCCAGCCTCCCTCTCCTCCCGGGTGGTCTTTTGGGTGGGGCTCAATGTTCCAACACACTAATCACCCAGTTGATTTCCCTGGCAATCAGCCCCCACCCTTAGTTGCTTTTAAAATTGCAACTGCATTAACATAAATTCACAAGTGGTTGGAAGGGGTTTGTTATGAATATCAAGACACTATTATTATTCTAGTCACTTAGGAAATACCAAGGGTTTTAGAATCTCAGGTGCCAGAAATGGGGAAGAAGGCTAAATCCTAATTTCCTCAATTATTGCAACTACAATATCACAAGTAGTTAGTAGGCATTGATATTGTCCCTCTGGCTGAGGGCTGGGTGGAGGAGGTGACCTGGAACGGAGTCTGGCATGCTGGTGGCTTGAGCTGGGAGGGAAAGGAATGGTGTGGTGGTGACCAGAGTGGCTGGGAGAAGGGGATGGAGTTGAGAGATGGGAGGAAGACAGGCCACAAGGAGGGTCTGGGAGTCTGCATGTTCATATTTAAGAACCAAAATTTTAAAAATATATTTAACTTTATTATTGATTTTAAAAAGCAAACCCTAAGTGACCGTATTAACCAAACCAGAAAAGCCATATGATCATCCCAATAAATGCAGAAAAAGCATTTCACAAAATTTGACACTGTTGTAACAACTTGGCAAACTAGTGTTGTTGGGCAGCTGCATCTGGGGGGTCTCTCCCTGCACCCCAGGTGAAACCTCAACCTGGACAGGGGAAGATTCTTGACTCTGACCAAGAAAGAATTCTCGACCAGGTCAGATGAGTGTAGGTAAGGCAGTAATTCATTAAAGCAAGGATAGTAATGAACGGCAGCAGCCGTGCGGGTAGTAGAGAGCAAGGAAGAACAGAGGGAGGAAAGGGAAACTCATTGAATCCCTGCTGGCATAGAGCAGATCCTTTGCCAACTCCTGAACCCAGGGTCACCTGGTGTCCAGTGTCCGCTTGAATCTGCACGGTGTGGGGACTAAGCCCCTACTGTCCCAGGACCTGAGGGAGCCACAGCGCACTGGATGGAGTGAGATTATGTTCTGAGAAGTTACTAAAGCAAAGAAAGGAGATTTCCAGGCAGGCTGCTAAAGAGCACGATCGCACAGCTGCAGTTGTGTCCGGGTCACCAGGGTGGACAGGAGCTTGCAAGCCAAATCAGGTCTCAGCAGCCCCTCCCTACTTGTCTGAAGTAGGACAGAGAGAGTGAAGAGGACTTGTGCTTAAGTCTACAAAACTGAATGAAATAGCAAAGTAATAAAGACGCTTACCTCTGAAAGAACTCAGTAAGTTGAACAGCGAGAAGTCCTTAAAGGCAAAAATACACACTTGAAGAAAGGGGAGTATGGGCAACTTCAGAGAGGAGCATGCTCAAAGGCTTAGGCATTAAAGAATGGGGCAAAGGGCTGGGGGTGGGGACCGTAGGCGTGACATGTGCTCTCATGATGTCTGTCACCAGTGAGAAACATTATGTCATTATCCATAGTCTATCCTCTAGATACTCTGTAAGAGAAACTTAACACAAGATCCTGTTCTTCTCCAAGACAGTGATTATCCTCACACAGTGGGGACACACCATTTAGGACTACTTGCCCTGCCTTAAGATAGGGTCAGTTACTGGCTGATTACCATAAAATACGTTAGGAATCTTCCCTCCTAACTCCCTGGTTTTAAAAATGGAATCTTAGCCCTAAGATGGGGTCCCTCCTGTTCTTACTATACTGTCTATATCTTGGCATTTTTCATCATAGGCAGGAAAAATTAATCATCACGCTTGTCCCAAGTCCTTGCCCTGCCTCACTAGGAATAGGAGGAAACTTTCTCAGTCTAACAAAGGATATCTGTATATATATATATATTTTTTTTAATCTAAAGCTGATTATTGTTGCTGAGCACTCCCATCTGAGGAGATACCTCCCTGCCCTGTAGGGGAAACTTCAGCCCAGGAGAGGGTCCTTGGCTCTGCCTGAGAAAGACTTCACGAACAGGTCCAACAAATGCAAGGAAAAAGGAATTCATTACAGAGAAAGTTAAGTGGGTCACCCAGGCAACAGGCATGTGCAAGCCCCCACATCAGAGGTGTCGGCCCCCACCTCCCTACTTGCCTGGAATGAAACAGGGAGAGAGGAGAGACTTCCTATAAGACTAGGAAGTTGAGTGAGATGGCCAAGTAACAAAGATGCTTACCACTGCTGACAGAAAGGGGTCTCTTATTAACCTTCCAACAGGCTTGAAAGAACTAGAAGACAAAATGCAACAAGCTAAGCAGCAAGAAGGTTTAATTTAAAGCAAAATACACACCCAAAGGAAGGGGAGTTCAGGGAACCTCAGAGAGAGGGTTTAAGGTTTGGGGCTTTATAGGGCCTTTTGGCTGTATAAGGCACAAGGTATACAGGTGATTTATAATTCCTATGAAGTTTTGTCTTAAGAATAGGGTTGTCCTGTTGGTTTATATCTTGGCATTCTTTATCCATCAAAATTGACACATAGGTTTGTTAACACCCCAGAGGTCTGTTCTCTGTCCTGGTTACGCTCTGGAGGTTTGTCCCGTGTCTCGAATACTCTATTATTTAATTGACTGATGTAACTAGAAGAAGGGAGAACAACATGTTGAAGGTTGAGTTAAAGAGTAAACTAGGCCTTTGTTCATAGGCAGGAAAAATTAAGCATGATTCTTGGGCCCTGTTCTACACCTCTATATCATAAATAGTGGTAAAAATCTGAGTGCTTTCTCCCTAAGATCAGGAAAAAAGCAGAGATGTCTGTCCTCAATACTTCTGGTCAACAGTGTACTAAGATTTTAGGCAGTGCAGTAAAGTAAGAAAAGAAGGGCATACAGCCTGGAAATGAAAGAAAACTGTCTTTATTCACAGACACGATCATCTATATAGAAAACTGGATGGAATTTATAAAAAAAAGCAAATCAAACTAATAAATGAGTTTGGCAATGTTGTAGGACACAAAGTCAATATAAAAAGTTAAATTTAGTTCTACAGACTAGTCATGAACAACTGGAAATTGAAATGTAAACTTAGCACTTACAACAATGATGAAACACTCAGGAACAATTCTAAGAAAGATGTGTAGCAACTGTACCTCCCAAACTACAGGAGATTGCTGAAAATTTCAAGATTGTTGAAAGAAATTGAACAAGAACTTAGTGTTAAATGTTGTTAAGTGGAGAGTTACAACATTTTCATGGACTAGAAAACTCAGTATTGTTAAAACATCAGTCATTTCCAAATTGAGCTACAGATTCAACATGATCCCAGGAAAAATGCTATCAGTCTTTTTTTTTCCCACAGAAATTGACAGGATGAAAAACCGTATGGAAAAAGATGAACCTTGGTCCTCACCTCACATCATATACAAAAATTTACTCATAATGGATCATATATCTAAATATAGGAGCTTTTGTTCTTTGAAAGACACCATTAAGAAAATTAAAAGACAGACCACAGTCTAAGAGAAAATATTTGTGAAATGTTTATCTGATGTAGAACTTGGAATATAGAAAGAATTCTTATAACAAAAATGAGACAAACAACCTGATTTTTTAAATGGGCAAAAGACTTGAAAACACATTTTACCAAAAAGGATATATGAATGGCAAATAAATACATGAAAAGATGCTCAATATCATTAGTCACTAAAGAAATGAAAATTCTCTACCCTCTATCACTATACATGCAATAAGTAGTTAAAATGGAAAAGATTGATGATAACAAGTGTTGACAAGGATGTGGAGCAACTGGAATGTCAGTGTTGATAGGAATGTAAAATAGTCCAGAAGTTGTAGAAAACAGCTTGATGTTTCTTTGGAAGTTGCCATTTACAACACAGTGATTCCATGCCTAGGTTTCTACTTGAATATTACTTTCTAGGCTTGCTAACAGGTACATCTCTGAAATTTCTTTCCACTGGACTCCTGGATAAATCCCTTTGTTCCTTGTTTCCTCCTTCCTCTTAGTTGGTTTCTACCAACTGAGTCTAGAGACTGAAGGTACTCACCAAAGACCGTGAGCTCATCTGCTTCCTGGCACCGCGGTTGATGACCCAGTTCTCTGCACCCTGCTGGGTCACAGGACTACTTCATGCCAATGAAGTGCGCCTTGAGGTCTGTTACTTCTGTGGAAGTGACGTTCCTTCTTTATTCCCTCTCTCCCCTTGGCCACCAGCTGAATGTTCCTACGGAATACTCCAACCCAGGGGATGGCAGAACAACGAGATGGAAGAAATCTAGGTCCTGAATGACTGTGTGGGGCAACCTCCCCTGCTCCTGCCCTGGCCATAGTAACCCACACTGGACTCTGAGGTGGTCAAGAAATGAACCCTTAGCGTATTTAACTACTGAGAATCTGTGTATGTGTGTTTGGTTTAATAGCTAGTATTACTTATGCTAATACATGAACATTCTTGCTAAAGGAGATTCTCAAATAACTCCCCAATGAAGGGTGCTCAGGAGATAAATTTTCAGAGCTCTTGCATGTCTGAAAAATGTCTTTATTTAGCCCTCACATTTGAGTTTGGCTAGTGAGGCTGACCTGCTAGCTGCCTACCTCATATCCATTCCCCCACTTATACCCCCCACTTATATCTCCCCCACTTATATCTTTTGCATGTATGGGTAGCCATGTAACTTGCCTAAATACTTGCTTTCTCAGGCTCTTTGGCAGCCAGGAGGAGCTATGTGACACGTTTCTGGCAACTGAATCTTAAGTAGTTTTCCTGAGTTTCCTGGGTAAGCTTTATTTTCCAGATAAAATCAGGATAAAAGGGAACTTATGCACGTGGCACCACCCTTCCTCCTCCTTCCTGAAAGGGATATGGGTGTAATGTCTGGAACTGTCAAAGTCATCTTGTGATATTGTGGAAACAAATAGAAGCTAAATGCCTGTGGAATCAGGGAGATGCTAGCCCTGATGTCTCTACCTGCTGACTAGCAAACAATGCTTCCTAAAGATGTCTTGTTAGAAGGGAAAAGTCACGTCCTATTTGTTTAAGCCACTCTAAATTGTATTTTCAGCTACATAGAACATTTTTAACTGGTCAAGAACATTTTCAACTGGCTAAGGATTTTAGGTTCAAAGTAATTCTTCCTTAGAACTTGAAGATGTTTCTCTGGCTTTTGTTGTGGGTGATGCCAGACTGATCCATATTCCTTTCTTTTCATCCCTTTTTTAAAAATTTTTTTATTTAGGTATTATTGATATACACTCTTATGAAGGTTTCACATGAAAAAACAATGTGGTTACTACATTTACCCGTATTATCAAGTCCCCACCCACACCCCAATGCAGTCACTGTCTATCCTTTGCATCTTTTCTTAACACAAAGTTTTTAAATCAAGTATTTTTTCTAAATCCTTGCTGTTCAGATATTTCTCAGTGTGTGCAGGTGTTAGTCTTTACAAAAAGTCCACTTTGCTCATCATTTTCAATTTGATGGTGGTATCTGCTCAGCTCTAGAAAATTCTTTTCTCTTTGGCCATTCTTCCCCTTTGTTTTCTCTGCCCTCTCTTTCTAAAGCTCCTGCTAGCTGAGGTTGGACCTGGGTAGATTCCCTGTAGCTCTTGTCTTGTCTTCCCAAATCTGGGCTATGTTCTAGAATCCACTAACTCCCCAGTGAATTCTGAAAATTTCATCAAGGGTTTTATCATCTAAGAAGTCTTTCGTATTTTCTGGTCTCCCCCTTCTCAAAGCTCCTTTCTCAGGCTCAACTTGGTTTCTTCCTGTGGTATCTCCTTAACTATCTCTGAGAAGTGTCCATCTCAAAGTTATCTTTTGTATCTGAATTATCTTTATTTTCTTTTGAGTCACTTTTCTTCTATTACTCTTGGTTTTTCTCTTTCAGCTGCAGTTTTCTTCTCAACTGTCTGGTATTTTTAGGATAAAGACCAAAATGCTTAAAATAGCCTAAAATGTCCTGTATAGTCTGGCCCCTAACTACAGTTTCAGGAACATTTCTTTTAAATTTAATTTAATTTTTGGATTGTGACACATAATGTATAAATAAGAGTATAAGAAACATATGGACATTCAAAGAATAATAATAAAGCTAATGTCCACATAAACAACTTCCAAATTAAGAAAAGGCACATGGCCAGGACTCTGTGTTCCTCTGCATTCATGCTCACCTTGCTCCCCAAGGGGAGACACTCTTCTGATTTCTGCAATAACAATTTCCTTGCTTTCGCATTAGTTTTACCACTTATGCATGCGTCCCTATACAAGACAGTGTTTGGCTTTGCCTGTCTTTGAACTGTACCTAAGTAACACCGCATGGTTTGTATTCTCATTTCTTTTGCTAAGCATTATTTTGAAGGATTCATTCAAGTTGATGTGCATCACTGTAGTTCCTTCCATTTGAGTGCTGGATAAATAATGTGATGTGTGGCTATTCCAGACTTTACTTGCCCAGCCTAACTGGATATGGGGACTGTCTTCAGATTCAAGTTTTTACAAATTTTGTTGCTATGAACATTAAAAATAGGCTTTCTGATGCACATGTGCAAGAATTACTCTAAGGTGTGTCCCTAGGAGACAAATTGTAGTTTCATAGATTGTGTGCAGGTTTAAATTGACTCAGCGGTGACAAACTAATTTTCCAAAAATTTTCCACTTTTTTTTCCCACCAGTCGTGTCTGAGAGAGAGGTCATGTTGCTCCACATTCTTGTCAGGACCCGCCATTGCCAGGCTTGTACACGTTTGCTTCTCAGGTGGGGGTGAAGTTGAATCTCACCAGGGGTTTGTATTTGCAATGCCCATGAAGTTGAAGAACCTTTTCATTTTATTGGTCACTTGTTCCTCTTTATGAAATGCCTGTTCGAGTCTTCTCTACTCCTGTATTTTTGCTCGAATTGGTTGTCTATCTGGCTCACTGATTCACAGGACTTCCTTACATAACCTCCTGTGTCAATTTATGAGTGTTTTAAATATTTTCTTTATTTTTCATTTTCTCTATAGTGTTTGATAAAGAAACTTTATACCTTATTTTAATGTAGTTGAAGATATCAGCTATTTCCTATGTGACTTCTGCTCTTTGTTTCTGGTGTAAGAAATTCTTCCCTTCCTCATGTTTAAAAGCTGTTTTTCAATATCTTCTAAAAGTTTCAGTTTTGCTTTTCACATTTAGGCTTTTAGGTTAGTATGGAGCTAATTTTCATGATGTAGGAAGTCTAACTTCATTTTTTCCCATATGGATAACTAATAATCTCAGGACCATTTATTGAAAAATTGATACCCACTGACCAATAGTCTCTCTCTCTCTCTCTCTCTCTCTCTCTCTCTCTCTCTGTATATATATATATATATATATATATATATATATATATACACAAAAATATATATATATATAAAGATTCTATATAGAATATACATTTTATATTCTTTCTATGGATTCTCCTGAATAATAAGAATAAATGAAAAATATATTCTTTCATTTTTGTTTCCTCGTCCTATCTGTCTATCCTTGTGTCAATGGCACTTTACCTTACTTGCTTTATTATGTCTTGCTTTCTGCTGGGGATGATTCTATTACCACCATCTCCTCTCCCTTCAAGGGTCTCTTGGCTAGTCTCAGCCCTGTGCACTTCCATATAAATTTTGCATTTATCTTACCCAGTTCCAAAAAAATTATCCGTGCTGATTTTGATTAGGATCCTCTGACTCTATAGACCAATTTGCAGAGAATTGACCTGGTTCTAGTACCGAGTCTCTCAATCCATGCACACAACTTAATGTTCCATTTTTATCTTGTCTTTATTGTCTCTCCATAAAATTTTACTTTATCCCATAAGGACCTTGCACATTTTCATTAGGTTTATTATTCCTAGGTACTTTACATATTTAATTGTATTCTAAATGATATCATATTTTACTTAATTTTCTAGTTGTTTATTGTTGGCATAGAGAAACACAAAATAACAGATTTTTGTACATTGGTTTTTTTAATCCAACAATTTTGCTAATTTCTCTTACTAATTCTAATAAATAACCTGAAGAATTTTTTGGATTTTTCTATATAAAGAAATCTGAAAATAATGACCATTTCATTTATTTCTAATCCCTTCATCTTTGTTTCATTTTGTTGTCTTACTATCTGGGATAGCACTGTACAATAGAAAACTAATGTGAGTCATAAATACAGATCATATGTAGAATTCGAAATTTTCTAATAGCCACATTACAAAACTTAAAAGAAGTGAATTTAGTTTTATATTTAATATAACCCAATTATCAAAAATAGTTTCAATATGTAATCAATATAAAATTATTAATAAGACATTTTATGATTTTTAAAAATTAAGTCTTTGAAATCTAATGTGCAGTTAATTTTACTCTTACATCTCAATTTGGACTAGTCACATTTCAAGTTCTTAATAGTCCCACACTGGGCAACACAAGTCTAGGATATCTTGTGCAATATTTAATGGAAATGGGGTTTGCAGCCATCCTTCCCTTGTTACTGATTTCAAGGGGAATGCTTTCAACATTTCCCCATTAGTTAGGATATTTGCTGAAGGTTTTTTTGTAGATGTCTTTACCAGGATGAAGACATTCCCTTGTATTCCTAGTTAGCTTCAAGTTTTAAAACATAAACAGATGTTGAATTTTTCTTGCATCTATTGAGACTACCATTTGTCTTTCTCCTTTAACTTTTAATGTGGTAAATTACAGTAACAGATTTTCCAATGTTAAGCCAATCTTGAGTTTCTGGATGAGACCCGATTTTGTTGTGATGTGTTACCATTTTTATAGACTACCAGATGTGGTTTGCCAATGTTTTGTTTAGGACTTTTTAATCTATATTTGTGAGTGACAATGGCCTATAATTTTCTTTTTTGTACTGTACTTGCCATAAAAAGAACTAGGAAGTATTCCCTCTTTTTCTACTACGTGGAAAAGATGGGGAAAGACTGAAATTGTTTCTTCTTTAAAGAACTCATAGGTGAAGCCCTCTGTGCCTGAGTTTTGTCTATGAGAACATTATTCATGATTGATTCAATTCTTTTAGTGGTCATGGGGAGGTCTGATGTTCAGCTGGTACCCCTATATATCAGCTTGCTAAAGGACCAGAAGTGTTACACCAGGTGGTATATAGCCACCACTCCCAAACACCTAAATGCAACAACCTCTCCATGGCTTCCCCATATTCCCCAGTCCTTCTGATAACATATAGGTCAAGACTTAATGCCTGGCATAGACAGGGGTCTTTTGGACTCTGCTCCGTGGGAAGGCTGGAATTTGTTATGAATGCTCAGTGCCCAGCTGTTTAACACTTTGGTACTATGATCACAGATGGCGCTCATTCAGATTTTCTCTTTCTCTTTGAGTCAGTTTTGGTAAGTTATACTTCTCTAGGAATTTGTCCATTTCATTAAAAATTAAACCTATTATAATAATCTTTCATTTTTTCTTTTTGTCAATGTCTGAAGACTTTTTAGCTTTTCATTCCTCATGTGGGTTAGTTGTGCCTTCTTATTTCTTGTTCAATTTCACCACAGTTTACAATTAGTGTTTTCATAGAAATAATTTTTGGTTTTGCTGATCCTTTTCATTATTTCTCTTCCCTTTATTCTGTCCTTCCTATTGTTGTCCTTGGTTTACTTTCCTGTACTTCTTTTAACTTCTTGAGATGGGCACTTACTACTTCAGCCTTTTCTTTTTTCTAACATAACATTAAAGGTCACAAACTTCCTTTTAAGTCATGCTTTCGCTGTGCCTACAATTTTTAATATGTAATATTTCCGTTCTCATTCATTTTAAAAATACTTTAAAATTTCCATTGTGATTTCTTCTTTGATCCATCAGTTATTTAGAAACACACTTCTTAATTTCCAAACACATGCGACTTTTGAAGTCATCTTTTTGTTATTGGTCTTTGGCTTGTGTTGTGTTCCAAGAATATACTCTATAAGATTTCTAACTTTTGAAATTTCTTGAGATTTACTGTTTTTATAAATAATCTACATCTTGAAGAGAAAAGTATTCTGCAGTTGTAGCCACAATGTTCTATACAAGTCCACTAGTTAAGTTTCTGAATTACATGCTTATTGACTATATTGCTGCTTGTTCTACCAGTTACAGAGGAGTTTTTAAATCTCCACTTTAATTGTGGATTTGTCTATTTATCTGAGTAGGTCTCTTCTTCACGTTTCTTGTATTTTAAGACTATAGTATTTGCGTACAAATTAGAAAATTTTCTATCTAGTAGATTGGACCATTTTCATTATGAAGGACCTTTTTTATCTCCAGTGATGCTTTTTTCTGCTATTAAAGTAACTGCACCTGCCTTCTTTTTGTTAGCCTTTATGTGCTGCATTTTCTCCCATGCATTTACTGTTGCCTTTTCAGGATTGTTTTGGAAGTGTCTCTTGTGGATGTCTTGTGTAAATTGCATGTAGCCTGTCTGATAATCTTTGTGTTTTAACTATAACATTACTTACATTTATTGAATTATAATACATTTGAATTTATATCTGCCATCCATTTGTCCCATCTGCCTTGTATTTTTATTTTCTCTCCATTCTTGCTTATTTTAGGACTGACTGGGTTAATTTTCCCATTTCTTTCCCCTCTAATAATTTGAATGAATAGTAAACACTGCCTTTCCATTCTTTTAGTTTACTCTGGTGAGGACAACTTGCATTCTTAACTCATCAAAGCCTAGGTGTATTTGATTTCTACATTTTCCTCCTGAAGAATATGAGCATCTTCAAATACTTTAACTCCACTCACTCAAGTTATATGCCATTGCTGTTGTGTATTTTAATTCTATTTTTAACCCAGAAGACATTGTTATTGTTTTATATTGTCAGAGTTCTTCATTGTTCTTTATTCCCTATTGCATCAGACCTTTGTGATCATCTTCCTCCTGCCTGAAGTTCCTCCGTTGGAATTTCCTTTAGGGAGGGTCTGCTAGTGGCAAAGTCTTAGTTTTTGTACTCGTAAATGTTATTATTTCACCTGGTTCTGGAAAAATATTTTCACTGGGGACACAATTCTTGAAAGACATTTTCCCTGGGTATTTGTAAGATGACGGTTATTTTCTCTCAGGACATTGGACGTACCATTCCACTGCCTTCTGGCTAGCTTCCGTTGCTTCTACTGAAAAGTCCAGTATAAATCTATCATTTCTTCTTTCCGCGCTCCGGAGTAAGGTATTTGGACTTTACTCTGAGGGGAACAGGGAGCCATGGAAAATTTTTAAGCACTAGAGCGACCCAGTCGCACGCGCGTTTTAGAAAGCGCCCCTCCGGCACGGTGCGGACACGGGCTCCGAGACGGCTGCTCGGCGGGAAGGCTGTTCCTGCAGCCCAGAGAAAGGACGAGGGCTGTGCCTGGGGCAGGACAGAGGGCCAGGGCTCAGGATCAGCGCGGATAGGCGGCGGGAGCCGGAGGGGCGCGGATGGCTCCGCGTTGCTCGCGAGAGTGAACGGCGGCGTCGTCGGCGAAAACAGAGGGGGTTTGGGGCGGCTGGGGTCAGAGTTCGTCTAGGACGTCAAGGTCCGGTCATTCCACAAATAGTCGAACACCTACTGCGCGCCGAGATCAAGCGTGTGTGCGTGTGTGTGCTATGTGTGCGCGGGGTGGGGGCAGACCAGTGGCAAAATCCATCCCGGGTGCACCGTGTGTCCGCTGCAGCCGCACTTTGTGCGAGTTGTCGCCCTCTCGGGGCCCTCGACACAGCGTCCGCGACGGACCCGGGCATCTCAGCACCACCGCCCAAAGCCTGATGGACGGACAGACGTGGAGACGCCTGCTCAGGACAGGCCGAACCACAGCGCTCCGGAGCCTGAATCTGGAGAGCGCTTAGCCCTGTGGCGCCCCATCAGGTTGGGGAGCCTCGGCAGCACCCGCCTTCCTCTAGCTCGAGGGTCCGCGCCCCAGCCCCGCCTACTACTTTGCGAGATGGGGCGAACGGCCTCCCCCGCCCTGCAGGTTTCTTTTCCGCCCCCCTCCCGGGCCACGCCCCTCAGTGTCGTCCGGAGGATCTTTGAAAACGCTTCTCATCGCCCCCGGGCGATGTTAAGATCTCATCGCCCCCGGGAGCCCAGCAGCGCACGCGCCAAATAAGTCCCGGGCCGAAGGCGCTGAGGTGAGCGGCCCAGGCTACCGCGCGCGGGACTCCCTGGGGACGGAGAATGTGGGGCGTGACTAGGGGCGTGGCCAGTAAGGAGAGGGCGACCAGGGGGAGGGGCGTGACCTGCCTGGCGCGAGCCAGGCCCCTGCCCCGCCCCTGCCCGCGCGCTCGCTCGCTCGCTCGCGCTGAGGAAAATGTTGCGCAGGTTCAAAAATGGAACGTCGGCAGCGTGAGGGAGCGCGAGGGGGTGTGCGCGCGTGCGCGTGCGCGTGCGCGCCCGGGCGAGGGTGACGGGGACCCCGCGGCCCGACCATCGCGCGCCACAGCCGCGGCCCCGCAGCTCCGCCCCCAGCCCAGCCCGGCCTCGGGCCAGCTCGCCCTCCGCCCCGCATGGAGCTGTCAGCCATCGGCGAGCAGGTGTTCGCTGTGGAGAGCATCCGGAAGAAGCGCGTGCGGAAGGTGAGGCTGCGTGGGGGCGGCTCCCAGGACCCCTCTGGGGTCCCTCCTGTCCCCAGCACCGTCCCCTTCACCTGGGAGCGAAGGGGAAAGTGGGGCGGGAGGCCCAGGCAGCCCTGCGCTGCTGGGCTTGGCTCCCCAGTCTGTGCCTCAGTTTCCCCTCCACCTTGTAGGATAAGTAGAATAAAAGTTATCTACCCGGATCCTGGGGGCAGCTGAGCCCACCAGAGCTGGAGATGAGGGTCAGACTTTAGGGATCCTGAATGATCATCCTCATCCTCCTCATTCTAAATATGGGGAGACTGAGGCCCAAGTTAAGCAAAGGGCTTGCCTAGTGTGTTAACGTCCGAACTGGGTCTAGAACTCAGGACTCTGGACTCTTGCGACCAAGACCTTTGAAGTTGGAGGCGGAGCTCTGGAACAGTGTCCTGCCTCTGAAGTCAAATTACTGGACTTAGACCTTCTCCGATCCCTTCCACACCCCCACCTCCGTCTTTCCCCCCCTCTAAAGTGCACACCCCTCTTTCTTCCCCACCCCAGCTCTCAGCCCCGCCCGGCGGCCCAGTGAAGCCGCCTACAGCGCTCGGGCATCCTCCAGGCGCCTCCCCCCGCTCCTACGCCTCCAAAACAGACACACAGCCTGCAATTTAAGGAGGCATCTGTTGTGCTGGGTCCGGTGCCGGCGCCTCGGGGCTGGGCTTTGGCGGCCCACACGCTTCCTGTGCACGTGTTGCGGAGTGCGCTCCCCCGGGCTGGAGGTTGGGGATGGAATTCTTCGGGAAAAGTTCCTTTCCTGGTGCTCACTGCCATCCTTTTCCTGGATCTCCTCTGTTCAGCCCCTTGGGTTGATCCAGCGGCAGGGCTGGGAGGGGTCACAGGTTACCTCTCCTCTTTTGACAAAGACAGAAACTGAGGCCCAGGCAGGGGAAATGACCTCGTCAAGGTCATGCGGCCAGTTAGGGATGGAGGTAGAGCGGGAGCTCGAGTTGGCTGATTGCCAGCTGATCTTCTTTCCAGAGAGAAAACTTGGCTCTGGCATCTTGGGCCAAGGGGGAAGGTCAAGGTGGGCCATGAGCTTTTCTTCCCCCAACCCAGATGGGGTTGAACTGTATTCAGGTCCGAGCTGCTCCTCCCCACTTCCTCCAGGGTTTCCTCAAATTTAATTTATTCCACAAAGCCTAGGGCTTTCCATAATCAGGTGCAGTAAATACCCCTTCTTTGTGGGGCCTGAGGGATGGTACCAGAGGGTAAAGAGCATCGTTCCTTTAGTCATTTATTCAAAGTGTATTTATTGAGGGAGGATCTGTTATGTACCAGGCACCATTCTAAGCCTCAGGGAGGGATAAATCCCTCCCGTCCTGGAACTGGCATTCCAGCAGAGGAGACACACAATAAAAGAGGAAATAAATACAGATCCTACCTAGGAAGAACTGTAAGGTGGGAAGGATGGCATAGAAGGGTTAGACAGGGCAGGCCTCTTTGAGGAAGTGGCATATCTTGGTCTTAAAGTTCCAGTGTAGAGGGGTTTCACCCATTGGATGAAAACAGCCCTGCCAGCTGTGAGAAAGGGAGGGGCCTGGCTCTGTTTTCTAACTCTTGGAGGGGTGACCACCATTTTTGAAGGTGGAGACTTTTGTCAGCCTTCTCTGGGGTCCTGCCAGGGTCTTTTGAGTTGTGGGTCTTACAGTCATTGGCCTGTCACCTCTGGGCCAGAGGCAGCATTTCCCAGGAAAGGGGCTGGTGGGGCTAGAGCCATGGGGAACACCCCAGCAAGAAATTTCCTAGGACTTGGAGAGTCTTCTGATCTAAAAAGGAAAGAGAGTTATAGTCTTAGCACTGGGCCTCTGGACACTGGATTTTTGGTGGTATAGGCCTCCATGTGGTCTCAGTTTCCCCTGTGTGGCATGAGCTCTGAGCTTCTGCCACAGGAGACCCAGCAATGTTGGCGGCCAGATGCACTCCTGTGCTGTAGTAGGGAGAGCAGTCTGGGATGGTCATGCAGCCAAAGTGTGGGGGCCTTTGCATTGGTGGAGATGTGGGAGGTGGTCCCTGGACTGTGTGTTTGCAGAGGGGAATGGGCCTTACTGTCCTGTGAGTAGTTACTGGGTGGGTGTGTGTCTCACTGTGTCTGTTTCTCTCTCTTCCCAGGGTAAAGTCGAATATTTGGTGAAGTGGAAGGGATGGCCCCCAAAGTAAGACTCCTTTATGTGTGTATGTCTTTTTGTCTATACATCTTCCCATCTACTTTTTGCTTTCTCTCCTGCCTAGCTTTTAGCTCCAGCTGCTCTAGTAATTGGCCAGTAGACTTTGATTAAAGCATACTCTTCTCTGGGCTTCAGTTTCCCCTCCGCCAGCCTAGCAGCTTGTGGCACATGAAGGTCCCAGTGGGCCCCAGCTTCTCTTCTCACCTGCTCCCCTCCAGGTTGAGCTCCATGTTGGAGCCTCCTCCCCTTTCCTTCTGGCTTTCCTGGCACTGGGATGTGAAGGCACAGCATCTTGGCTTCTGAGATGTCTGCTGGCCAGGTGGAGGGGCTCCCAAGGCACAGTGCTGGGTGGGGGTTATTGGGTCTGGGAAAGGCAAGTCTAGCCAGGGAGACACAAGTCCTCAGTGCCATAAGGCTAGGGACAGAGCCCAAGCACACCTCTCTCCAGTCTACAGAGCAGGTTCCCATACAGCCTGGTGAGGCAGATGTGGTAGTGACTTATTAAGAGGAGGAAACAGCCTCAGAGAAGGTAAGCAGTTGCTGTATGTCACACAGCAAGTGGAGGCAGAGTTGAGCTTGAACTAGGCCTCCCCATTTCCAGGTATCTCCTCTGTACCTCCTCCATCTCACAATTGAGGACCAAGTACCTCTCCTAGTTGCTCCACCGCTCCTTCTGCAGCCCAGTCAGGAACTTTCCCCCAACCAATCACTTCCCAGCAGGGAGTTTTGTTGGGGGAGGGAATAAGCAAGTCGTGGGGCCTCTCCATTGGTCTGTGGGTGCCCCACCTCCCTGCCCTGCCTCCTAGCAACTGACTTCTGGAAACCCCCTCAGGCTGGAAACCCCCTCAGTCCCCAGCCTCTGCTGTCAGTGCTGGGGGCTGATCTGGTATTGGGTCCTGGAAGCATCTTGGAGGCATGTTGGGGAGAGATGGCAGAGGGGAAGGTAGCCCATTTGCCTCAGCTTTCGTCTCTGCAAAATGGGTTCAGTAGTCCTGGCCTTGCCCTCCCCTCTTAGGCTCCCTCACTCTTGAGGGGGAGAGACTCGGGTGCATGTTCAGGGGGACCTGCAGGCATCCTGATAATTGGGGTTGGCAGCTGGCCAACCAGGTAATGGACTCCAGGGACAGAGCCCAAGCACACGACTCTCCAGTCTTCTCCTACACTGGGCAGGCTTGAGGTGGATTTCCAGCCTAGACAAAGGGCAGTAAGAGGTGCGGGAGGATTATCAGGGGAAGCCCGCCCAGGGTGGGCTGCTGGAGCACTGGCTCCCTGCGTACTCGTTCGCTTCTTAGCCTCTACGCTGGAAGGCCGGGTGTCCCACTATAGCCTCCAGCCTACTGGCCTTCAAGGCACTGTTGGCTATTTTTCCTCCTCTGTAGACTCCATCTTTTGAAAGATTTCCTTCTCTAAACAGAGGTACTTATCAATTAAAAGTTCCTTCTCCCACTGTTATAAATCCCAGATGAATTATAAATCCCGTCAGAGCTTCAGCAGGAGGGAAGGCCCTCGCGCTCCAAAGGCAGTCCCTCATGTTTCTGTTGGCCCGCACCCCCAACCCTGGGCTCCCTTGTTTCATGACATACTGAGACCACCAGTGGGACCTTATGACTGCCTTTGGAAACCCGAGGGGGTTCTGGGAGCCCTGTTTGATCAGTTGGCCTGGGGTACCTCTGGCTCCCCCACACTTTGGTCCTGGGTTTGTGGCCCATGGTGGGATAGCTGTGAGCTCCTGGGCAGGTCACCAACGTGGCAGGGTCTCTGTTTCCACATCTCCAAAGTGGAATAATAAAGCCTCCGTCACAACGTTGTTGTGAGGATTAGATGATGGATATAAAGGATCTGGTGTTTTCTCAGCCTACCAAGCAGTTAGAAAATGTTTGCATTTAATACAAAGTTAGGCAGCTTGGCTCTTAGGTCTCTCCCAGCCAGGAGAGGGATCTGGGGGGTTGTATTTCTCACAGGAGCTCAGAGTAGCCTTTAGAAATCATTTAGATCAGTCTTCAGCTGGGGAAACTGAGGCCCAGAGAGGGGAGGTCATTACAAGAATATAACTGCCAAGCCCACACTGTGTTGCACACTCTTCACACCATCCACTGCATCTCCCACTTTGCTTGGAGGAAAATAGGTTCAGTCAGGGGAAGAAGCAGGAGAACCTGGGCTCCTTTGTAATCTACTTGGTCCTCAGTCTGCCCTCCTCAGGCGACCTTTTTGGAAAAGAGGCTGAGAAAAAGGGTAGGGGGTAGGTAGTTGGGCAGGCTGCTTGCTGAAGGCCTGGGACTTGGCCAGGGCAGTGCTAGCCTCCGTGGGCAGAGGAGCCAGATTCTCCTGTTCCGTAGTACCCTGCACACTCCACACCCTGGCCAGGAAGCTCATAGCTAACAGAAACCATTATTGAAATAAACACTCGCCCTGTGCAGACCCTGTTTCGTTTGTACATGCTTTACCTATGTCCCTCCCCAAGAGCAGGTAAATGACTGCCCTCTCTCCCCAGCAGATGGGGCAGAGGAGCTATCTTGCTAGTTGCGGAAGGTACAGCAGAAGGCACAGGGAGGGGCTGGGGCACAGGGCAGAGGATGTTAAATCAATCATCAGCTACAGGCCTTCAGCCCCGCGGAGACCCCTCAGATACCCAACTCTCATTCCAGCCTGCCCAGGACTGCTATTCCCTCTTCAGAAACGTGTTCCTTCCTTCTTTTTACATTTGTGAATGCTACCCCATCTTTTAAGGAGGACCGCCTTCACTGAGCTTTAGTAATGATATCACCAGCAATAACCGTATCAGTAAGCCCCTACTATGAGTCAGGTATTGGCCCATTTAATTGCCTAATGGCAGCCCATTTTACAGATGGGGAAACAAAAATCCTCAGAGGAGTCCTCGCCCGAGGTCATACAGCTGGGACAATCTGGACTAGGGGCTGCCTGATCCCAGACCTAAAGGTGACCTAGGATCTCCTGTATTGGTCTTTTGACCAGTTTAGTAGGGAGGCTTTGGAGTCAGACCAGGGTGCCTTTGAACGCTGGTTCTGTAGGTTTACCAGCTTTGTGACCAGGGCAAAGTCTTCAGCCTCTCTGTGCCTGCAGATCCCCGCCTGTAAAATAAGGCCCTAACCTCAGGAGGCCCTGCTGAAGGTTGCCTGAGCCAAGGGAAGGTTCGTAGTGCAGTGCCAGGGCAGTGGAGGCTGTTCTCCCTCCTCCAAGACCGGGTTTGGGCAGCTGGCAGCAGACCCGGGTTCCGGCCCTGGCAGGGTTTTGCGCTCTGTAGGCGTTTGAAATTGTTTTAATTAATGCTTATTTGCTTTTATTATGTGCCATAATGATCTAAGTGCTTAAAATGGCTTAATACATCTAACCGTCACATCAGCCTTAAAAGGGACACTTGCATGGATGGAGAAAAGAAGCCCTAGGGTGGAGTTACTCGTCGAAAGGCGCACAGGCAGTGCCGACCTGATCCTCCGTCATCCTCACTTTCGGCATCTTTAAATTGTTAGTTGGGGGGCTGGGGCGGGCCCGACTCTGTGGGGTGCCCCGCCCCCAACACAGCCGGAGCCTGCGCAGCGGGGCTCAGGCGGGGCTGCCTCTAGCCTGTTTACTGGGGCGCGGGGGCGGGGCGATTGGTCACGTGGCCGTGTTTACCTCGGAGCCGGCGCGAGCTGGCCCGGCCCCCGGCCCCCATTGGTTGACCGGGGATCTTGTGCGTGCGCCTCCGCCTGCGTGCGCGCGCCCCGCTGCCGGCTTCAGGGGCGGGGCAAATGCCCCTTTCGCCTCTGAACGCTCCTTTGCTTCCTAGCTTGCGCGCGCTGAGCGCGCACGCCGTAGCCCGGTGCGCGGGACGGGAGACCCAGATCCCAGCATCTCTGAGGCTGTGGATCCGTCTGGCTTGCGCACTCCTGTCCTGCCTGTACCCAGGTGTTCACAAAGCGGCATTGATCCACCTGTGGTCTCTGGTTTCTCACACTGTGGAGGAGAGCTAATGGCCTCCACTTGAGGGGGCAGGGGTGTCCGAGGGGGTGAGACGCTGTACATTCCCTCTCCTCCTCCCCGCCCCCGTCAGGGAGCAGGGCCAGGCATCCTGCTGCCAAATCGGACCCTGCGCTGTTGCCTGAGACCTAACCCAATAGCAATCCCCCCTGAATCCACTGCCCCTTTCTGTGCACCCACTGTGCCAGGCTCCAGGTCAGACATCGAGAAAGTCAGTTAGGCAATGCCCCTCCCCGAAGGACTACACAACCCGGTGGGAAGTCAGATACAGTGATGTGTCAGGAATCCAAGGTAGGGTGGCCAAGATTCAACAGAGTTCCAAGCACAGACTGTCCACTTACTAGCTCACTGACCTTGGCAAGGTGTTTACCTGCTGTGCCTCAGTTTCTTTATCTGTAAAGTGGGATAATTTACAGGATGTTATGGGGAATGGGTGAATTCCTGGTGGTAGTTGTGAGCTGGTCCCTTGCTGTTACTGTCCTGGTGTTGGTGATTCTTAAGATGAGGAAATTGAGGTGTAAATTCACCAGGAACCACAAAGCAACTACACCAACCAAAAATGGGTAGGGCAGTGGGGAAGTAGGCAGGGCAAAAAGGACTAGAGTACTGTAGAGACATTTCAGCAGCTAGGACAAGGCAGAGGACACAGGAAGAACACAAAATCCCCCTTTCTTGTTATTAGTACAGAGGAGGAAATTCAACCTTTGTTTGGGGGAGTCTTAGCCACCCTTTGTTTTCTTATAGTTGGGCTTTACCTAAACTATAAAAAAATCCACAGTTGTACTTTCAGCATTTCTTCATTGTGAGCAAAACTCTGTAGTGGCTTCTACAGCCATTCCTGGGCGTGGGCTGCATCTCTGAGGTGGAAACAGGTACAGAGGGGTCACAATCTGCCAGCCATAACACCGGCGGGAGTCATCAACAGCTCTGGCAATGCCAGGTGCAACAGCAAGCTGTGGAGAGCAGCAGAGGGGAGGGCTCGTTCTGCTGGGAGCGGGACACCTTGCACAGTAGTCAGGGAAGCCACAAGGCACTGGCTCTTAAAGGGTGACTGAGAGTTGTCTGGAGACTAGCTCTGGGGAGAGCACAGCCCTGCAGGGAATGAGAGGGGGACATGTAGCACTCGGGTAGGGGCTCTAAGGTCATCAGGGCGTGGACCTTCATTGCTGCATCCACAGACCTAACACAAAGTAGGTGTGCAGAATTGTCAGTGCGGGAGAGAAGGGAAGGGAAGGGTTCTGTCCCTGGGCAGCTTGTTTGAATCTGTCTTGGACTACTGTTAGGTGTCACATGGTCCCAGGACACTTTAAGATGAAGCTTTTAGCTCAGCCGGTTAGGAGGCAAGCAGGAACAGAGAGGCTCTGCCCTGCCTCTTTCTGCCTCCTAACACCTCCCTGATACCTACTCACCTTTCTTCTTATCCAGAAGAGCTGGGTGCACACATGTGTGTATGCATACATACATGTATGTGTATTTGTATGTTTGTATGTTGTATAGTTGTATGTATACATATATATATAGACATATGTATGCTTTAAATTTTTTAATTTTCTGTGTACTAGTATCTGTTTATGGTACGTGATACTAGTTTTTCCGTTTATGAAAGTCATACAAAGTTTTTAAAAAATAAAACTACTTAAAACAAAAATAGTGAGTTGCTTTAAAGGCAGATACTAAGTAAATAATAGTGCAAGTAGAAGCGGGAGAGCTGAGCCCCAGAACTCCTGAGCCGCCCTGCCCAGATCTGTCCCAGCAGGGGGTGCTCTCTGCTCTGAGAGTGTTGTGCACATCACATTCCTGCAGTGCCAGGCCCCGGGATGAGGGCACATCAGAACTGGCTGTGAAGGTGCACCCATGTGCTGAGTGGGGAGGCGGCAGCTCGGCCAGGGCAGAGGAGGTTGCGCTAGGGCCAGGTGGGGACAGCAAAGCTTCCTGGGCACCGGGCACTGCTATAAACATTCAGACACATGAATGTGTTCAATCAGCACAAGAATCTTTTCCGGATGGGAAAATTGAGACACAGAGATGTTAAGTAAGTTGCTCAAGGTTATACAGCTATCAAGGGCACAGCTGGGATTTGAACCCAGGCAGTTTGGCTCCAGAGCATCTGCTCTTTACCAAATGTTCTTGCTGCTCATGGGCACGGAATCCTGGGACTTAAAGGGCCTGCCTTCTTGCAGGCACCCTGTGTGTCTGAAGTGAACATGGAATCTGATCAGGAGTTGGACACAGTCGTTAATAGGGTGCCCAAAAAGAAGGGAGTTCTAGCGTCACTGGAGCCTCCAGGAGGCCCTGGCCTACCCTGCGCAACCAGGGACGGCTTCTGGGAGTAGGTGATAATTATGCTGGACCAGGAAGGGGCAAAGGCCTGCAGGCAGTGGGCCCTGGTGGAGCAGCTGGGGCCTCTGAATGCCAGAGGGAGCAGAGCAGCTCTGACATCTTATTTCTCTCCCCAGGTACAGCACATGGGAGCCAGAGGAACACATCCTGGACCCCCGCCTAGTCATGGCCTATGAGGAAAAGTAAGGGGCCTTAGTCTCCCAGTGGGTCTGGGCATAAGGCAGGCTCTGGGATTTCACAGGGAGCCTCCTGTTGGCTTGGCTCTGAGCAAGGGTTGTGGGCATGGGGTGGAGGTCCTGCAGGGACAACCTGGTGTCATTGGGGGGAGGTGGTGGGCACCAGGTCCCAGGGAAGCTGAGGGCCCTGGGTCTCTTTTGTTGCTGGGGATATCAGCCACTTCCTTAACCTTCCCAGGCTTCTGTCTCTAATGTAGAAAGAGCTATCCCTAATACACCTGCCTGATTCCCTCATAAGGGGGGAGTTTCAACTGCAGTGAAGAATATAAAAATGCCCCGTGTGAAGGGCAGCAATGTCAGTAATGCCCTTGGCGGCAGGCAGTCCAGAGAAAGAGTCTCTCGAAAGATGCTCTCACTAAGTGAAGGAAATACGATGAAGCTCAGGGAAGGCCAGGGGAGGGGTGTGACTCTGGAGTTGGCATGTCTGAGTTCTGGGCCATCCCCCTTGGCTACCTCGCAGCTGAGTGGCCCTGGGCAAAGCCACCTCCGGGCCTCAGCCTCCCGCGTGCAGTGCTCTGCTGGGATTCTGCAGCTTGGTCAGTGATTGGCAGCTCCACTGATGGGGAGGACATATCTTAGTAGGGAGCCTTTGACAAAATGTTTCTCCTGGTGTGGGGCCTTCTGAGCATAATCTAGCCACTCCCGTCCCAGCTGACCCCAGCTTTACTGGCCTCCCTTCCTGCCAGCAGTCAGTCAGCTGAAGTCCTTGCACATCTCCTGTCCCACCTACCCTGTACAGTGTGAGACCGTTTCACAAAGTCGTTTTTATCTGGCCCCTTACAGTAACCTCCTGAGACAGGAATTAGGGTCTTATTTGACTGATGGGGAAATTGAGGCTAAGGGGCTTGTCCAGGGGCCTCACCCTCAAGGGTTTGGGAGGTCTGTTATGGTGAGCCACCAGGAGCGGGACCCAAAGTTCTGGGTGTCACAGTGCCCTGGCTGCTTTCAAATGCGGGTTCTAGGGCTGCACAGCAGACCTGCTGAAGCCAGCTCTGTAGGGAGAGAGGGCCCTCCGCAAGGGCATTTGCCCAGCACCCCAGGAGGCTGGTGTCTCTTGGATTGTGGCAGCTGCTGCCTGGGCCCAGGTTGGGGAAGCACCGCTGGACACAGTGCCCAGGATTCACTGGTTTGGCTGAGCTCAGATGGAGAGGCCTGTTTAAAGTCACACAGTACTCGGGGGGGTGGGGCAGACTCCTAGCCTCCACGTTCTTTCTGCTGTCCTCGTGGCCTCTGCACGGGGTAGGGGGGTGCTACAAAAGCGAATGGAATGAAGTGCAATAGGCAGAATGAAATGCCAAAATTTTCCCTCCTCCTCTGGCACTGGTTTTGGAGCCTCGGTCATGATGTGCTTGCTCTCTTGTGTGCGGGCGTTGCATGCATCCACAGGTGGTGCCTGTATGTGTGTGTGTGTTTGGGATGTGGGGAAGGCGCCCAGCAGTAACTGGCATCTACTAGGCACTCAGAATAGGCTAGTTTTTCTCCCCTTCCCAAACCAGATGGTGCAGAAAAGTCCTACCAGTCCTTTCCCCAGGCTCATGCAGATTCCCAGATGGGAGAAAGCTGGGCAGAACTTCCCTGCAGGAGGGCCATTCCTGGGCTTCTCAGCTCCTCCTGGGACATTTGAGGCAAATTTGGCTGAAGGGTTTCTGTATGGCCTAAAGAGCACAGAGGAGCCCCTACCCCAGAATCGGGCGGGGCCTGTGGAGGATGCCCTCCCCCTCCCCCAGCAGCAGAGGACAAGGTGGAGAGAGATCTCACTTTCCCTTAAATGTCACCAGTGTTTCCTTTTCTTCTGCCATCTGCTTTGTACCCCAGGGAAGAGAGAGACCGAGCGTCAGGGTACAGGAGGAGAGGCCCGAAACCCAAGCGGCTCCTGCTGCAGGTAACCCCGCCAGCGCTGGTGCCTGCCCACAAGTCCCCCTAGTCCCTCTCCCAGCCCCACCTGGTCCTTGCATTTGCACCCACTAGATGAACTGAACCATTTACCCTCCTGGGCTCCGCCCAGGGCACTGTGGGGCAGGGCACCTAGAGGGTAAGTTTCAATAGGAGGAGTGGGGAGAAGTCAGGACTGGGGACTGGTGTCCCAGAAAGACAGCCTGGGTGAGAGGTGCTATGGTAGGAGGGAGGGTGGCTGTATGGCTGATGGGATCCTAGAACTTTGAGAGCTTAGAGTATTGTAAGTAAGCGTTTTTGATGCTCAAAAGTCCCCAAAACACAAAATTGTCGTATTTGAGAAACTTAGAAACATAAACTTTAGAATTGAGGAAGCACGGGAGCCTGGAATTTTAGAATCCAAGAAAAGGAGACTTAGAATTCTTCAACTGTAGCTTTGGGATGTCCTAGAAACATGTCATTTTTGAGTGAGAAGAAACATACAGGGCCTCCTTTTCCAGTCCTTTGCTGTAGGTGTGTGTCTAGACTGCAACATCCCAAATTACCCAGGTCTTGGGGCCACTTGGCTGACTTGACTGCTTTGCACTGAAAAGCAAATGGAACCTGGAGTGATGCGAGGCAAGTGTCTTAGCTGCTCTGAGCTTGAGTTTCTCATCTATAAAACCAGTATGATAAGAATACCAGCTCTGTTTAATAAGGCCCACCCAGGTGTTGAAGCCAACAAATAAGACTTCTTAGTCCACATGCATGTCCAGTCTCCTGCCCATTCTTGGTTTTAGATCACCTGAGGCTTTTGTCTGAATAGACAAGCCCCTCTTCATGCAGTGGGCCTTTTACACAGGGGTTCGGTATGAACTGGGTCCCAGGAAGGAAACTAGCATCTGTCTATCAGACATCTTCTCTGTGCTAAGCTATGTTCTTGGTGCTGCTCATAAATAAACACACATCATCCACACACCAAACCTATGTGGAAGGTGTATTGGTTATCTATTGCTGTATAATAAATTACCTTAACAACTAAACAACTTAAAAGCAATAAACACTGTATCACATAGTCTTGGTGTCTTGGTGGGCCAGGAATTTGAGAGTTCTTTAGCTGGTTCTTGAGTGATTCAGATCTGGGGTACATTCATTTGTCAACCAGGGCTGCACCACCTGAAGGTTTGACTGTGGCTGGACGACCTGCTTCCATGTGCAGATCTACTCGCATGCCCAGCCAGTTAGTGCTGGATGTTGGCAGGTGGCTTGGTCCCTCACCATGGGGACTTCTCCTTAGGGCCACTGAGTGGCCTCACAGTATGGCCACTAGCTTCCTGGAGTGGGTGATCCAAGAGAGAGCAAGGGAGAAGCACAGCGTCTTTAGTGTGACCCAGCCTCAGAAGTCCCACGCCACAGTGTTCCGAGCTGGGGGATGGCATATGGGTGTTAATCCCATCCTTGGGGCCCTCTTGGAGGCTGGCCGGTGCAGTTTCATCATTGTTTCACTGACAAAACTGAGGCTCAAGGAGGCCATTAGTTGAGCATCACAGAGCTGGATGAATCCAGGTCTGATTCTGGTGCTCCTGGGTCCGTTAGTAACTGTAGTTCTCTCGTGCTGAGATGGACAAGGCCAAAGATGAGTCCTTTTCAGGATCATAGGCGAGTTGGCTGGGCTTGTGATGACCTGTGCGCCAGGCTGAAGGAGCAGTTTTGATAAAGCTGCGTGTAAGATAAGTCCCCTAGTATTGCAGTATCTTCCCAGTCCCTCCCAGTTCTGCATCCTCTCACATCCCCTAACCATCTGCACCCTGCGCTGAGGGACGGCATTGCCAGGTGGGACTGGAGAATGGAGGCTGCACCTGTGATCTTTGCTCCCAGCTTGGAGGTACTTGACCTACAGGTCCCATGTGATGGCCTCACTCTTCCTGGGAACCTCTGGTGACAGGTGGCAGTAAAAGATACTGTCCAAAGTGATCCAGGCCCTCAAAACACCTTAGCACCAAGGATCCTTCTTAGACTTGTATAAATTTCTCCAAAGTCAGACACTCACCGAATTACAAAACTCCAGCCCTGGGCTTGTATAAGAATATGTCCCACAGCCCCATGTTAACAAAAGTGAAGGGGGGCCTCAGCGGTGGGCTGGATTCACATCGGGCCTCTTCTGTCACTCAGAGCCAAGGAGTGTCCTGGAGGGGTCAGGGGGCACCTGCAGGCTGCTGGCAAAGTCCCGACCTTGTGGCTGTGTGACTTGGTGCCCCCCAGTGCTGTGTGTACTCTGGGGTTAACTTGCCTCAAGAAACTTAGCCCTCTGCCTCCCATCATCTCCCTAGTAGACTGGCTGTTTCAGCTCCCAAAAGTAAGCAAAAATTCCTTTCCTATAATGAAGGATAACTCCTTAATTTCTCTGCCTTGTAAATCCAACTAAGTTCTTTGTTGGTCAGTTTTTGGTTGGTACTTCTTACAGGTGTACCAAAGGAACGTGCCCCGCCACCCCCATCCCTGAGCCACTGACGGCCCCCCGGCAGATTAGGCTGCATGGTGGGGCCAGGATGTGTGGCTGAGCCGCGCCAGACCTGGGGCTGGGGTTGGAGTGCCAGCTGGTTCTGGGCCATGAAAGATGGGGAAGGGAACTCCGGGTTGGAGGAACAGCATGAGCAAAGGCGCGGCAGTGGGTGGGAGGGCAGGGCTGACCCGCCGTGCCCTGCCTTGCCCCCGCAGCGGCTGTACAGCATGGACCTGCGGAGCTCCCACAAGGCCAAGGGCAAGGAGAAGCTCTGCTTCTCCCTGACGCGCCCACTCGGCAGCGGGAGCCCCGAGGGGGTGGTCAAGGCAGGGGCACCTGAGCTGGTGGACAAGGGCCCCTTGGTGCCCACCCTGCCCTTCCCGCTCAGCAAGCCGCGCAAGGCCCACAAGTACCTGCGGCTCTCACGCAAGAAGTTCCCGCCCCGTGGGCCCGACCTGGAGAGTCACAGCCATCCACGGGAGCTCTTCCTGCAGGAGTCACCAGCCCCGGAGGTCCTGCAGTTGGCCGGCGAGTGGGAGCCTGCTGAGCAGCCCCCTGAAGAGGAGGGTAAGAGAGCCAGGCCCACAGACCCTCAGGGCTAGAAAGGTCTCTTAAGTCATCAGGAACAAGTGTCATTGGAATGGTCTGAGGGTGCCCCTGAGGCCACATAGCCTGCAGGGACCCTGGCGCCCAGCCCACAGTTCTTTCTGTGGTGCTGCTCCAGACAAACTCTTGCCCAGCCAGGAAGGATAAGTGTAGTGATCTCCTCCCGTGTGCCCTGCCTTGAGGTGGCCCTAAGCTGGCGGGGGCCTCAGGAAGACCTGGTGTGGGGCGTGGGTTGCACACAGCCCCCTGCTCCCTTCTTCTCCACCTTGTGTCAGTGTTGTCCCCCGTGTCTCTCCCATGGCTACAGTTGATGCAGATCTGGCCGAGGGGCCCCCTCTTTGGACACCTGCGCTCCCGCCAAGTGAAGTGACAGTGACCGATATCACCGCCAATTCCATCACCGTCACCTTCCGTGAGGCCCAGGCAGCTGAGGGCTTCTTCCGAGACCGCAGTGGGAAGTTCTGAATCACCGTTTTTACTCTTCTTAAACTGTTTTCTTTTGGGCTTGGGGTGGGAACTTCCAGAGATGGGGAGGGGTTGGGGGCGGGTTAATTATTTTATTTAAAAGCATATGTAACAGGAGAAGGGGGAAGACACAACACTTCCCCACCACCCTGCGCTTGCTCTGCGTGTCATGTTTACAGAGGGGCCTCAGGGTCTGTTTGGGGGGCTGGAGAGGCCTGGAGCTTCCCTGTGAGTCGGGGAGCCTCTCCAGGGCAGGATAGAGACAGGGCCACCGGCCCCTGGATGGACACCGCCGTCCCCGTTCTCTGGAGGTGCGGCGGCTGTTCTAGGAGCTCAAGGACGGGAGACCCAAGCCCTTCCCAGAGCAGCCCACCCCAGCCTTCCTGCTCGGCTCCCCTTGTCCTTTCTTTGTCTGTAACTTTTCACTCCAGCTTCATGGTGGGATGTAGAAGCTGGCTGTGACCAGAAGTGACCAGGTCAGAGAGGAGGGTTGGAGGTGACGAGTGCATCCCATGTCCTCCGGGGAGACTCTGCCTCTCCTCTGGTGGCAGCTGCGGCTGAGCAGAGTGGCTTCTGCTCAGAGTTCTGCGCCCCACGCCCGGCCTGTGAGGAACACTCGTGAGCACACCCATCCGCACAGGTGTGCACACTGTCCCACCCTTGTGCCCTCCTGCCTGTGCACGTGTCTCCATACCTCCTGTCTGGAAACCGTGACCAGGTGAGCATGGGGGGATTGACAGCACAAAAGAACCTGCTGCAGGCACCCCACACTCACCCCACCTTGCAGGGCACCCCGTGGGGCACCTTTGTCCCAGCTCAGCTTGCTCACAGCTGTCAGCAGAGGGCAGGGGTCTGGCATGCGGGTGAGACAGCCGCCACGTTCCAGGCGTGCAGGTGTGGTTTTGTGGCTTCACCTGGCCAGCCGCAGGTGTGCCAGGCATCAGCACAGGCTATGAGGGGGTCTGGCCTTTCTTCCCCCGAGGGGCTCCTGTTCTCTCGGACTCAGGTGACTTTTCAGCCCATCCCGTTCTCCTCTTTCTCTGCCCTCCCATCCAGCTCAGCCAAGCCCTGGGTGGGTACGGGCTGTCGGGGAGGGAGGGAGCCCCGACTGCTGCTGACACTCGCCCCCATCTGCCCTAAGGCCCTGCTGGGACTGACCCTGTGTTCCTGTGAGGGCACCTCTGCCGTGTCTTCCTGCAGTCGGGCTGCAGTGGGCGGTGGGCCAGGAGGTGCACAAGCCCCACGCCCGGCAAGGGGCTGTGCCCCCCAGGAGGAGGGGCGCTCATTTTCTAGTCGCCGCAAATATGCCTGTGGGCTAGAAGCACCCCTGGCAGTGAAGAGTGACTTGTTCCCTACCCTGGCCCTATGTAGGGAGAAAGTCAGCCTGGGGGAGGGCAAAGGAGGGGCATGTAAGGCCGGCTCCCTCCACCCATCCCACTGTCAGAGGCGGGGCCCTCGGGTCCTGCACCCCACCTGCCCTCTCCCAGGCTTACCCCCACTCTGTTTTGCCCCGAGGTAGTCCACACACCCCCTGCTGAGGCAAGGCCAGGGCCATTCTTCTCCCAGGCCCCTTCTCCCTGAGTTCCCAAACCAAAGACAGCCAGCACCCCATTTTTGTTTGGGGTGCCCTGCTGGCAAGTTCCTAGTCCCTGAGTCTCTCCCCTTCCTCCTTAATCCATCTTTGTCCAGGGTCAATTCAGTGCTTCCACTGAGGGATGGACCCCTCTTGGGTGACTTGATTCATCCCCAGCCTAAGAGCTAGTCTAGAGGTGCATGTGGGGGTGGGTCAGGGAAAAGAGGGGCAGCAGAAACCCCGCCCACCCAGCCGTGGGGCGCTGGGGAGGGGAGGGGCAGCCTGGAGGTGGGAGCTCTCCCAGGACAGGGGCTCCCAGCAGAGGGGAGGGTGGTGGAGGGCAGTGGGCGGCGGAGGGGGCCTCTCCAGAACTAGAAGATGGTGGCCGTGGATTTGGGCCTCTGGTGGCAGCTTCCCAAAGAAGTCATAGTCCTCCTCCCTGTGAGGACATGGGACCTCTCTTCCTGCGTCACTGGCACTTTCACAGAACTGTTGGTGCAGTCCGCGGGCTTGGGGTTTGGGGGCTTTCCTTTGATTCTGTTTGCTGCAGGAGCACTTCCTGCCTCTTACTTAGCCCTTTGGGGCCCACAGAGCTCCATGCGTCTCAGGAAGGGGACCTGGGGAGCCAGGGCTCCCTGGGGAAAGGGCTCTGTGCTGTTAGGACCTTGCCCTACCCAGGACAGAGACCTCTGGGAGGAGTTGGGTGTGGCCCTGAGTGTCCCAGCAGGGTGTAGCAAGGAGCCCACTGACCTCCTGCTCTGTCGCCCACCCCAGAAGGCCAGTACTCATGGGGGTTGGGGGCTCAGAGAGTTGGACCACCTGTCTTTCCTTCCCTCAGCCCCCATACATCTTGAATGTAGAGAGACCAGTTGGTACTTTTCTTTTGCTGTGGGATGGGGTGTGGAGAGTGTCCCCCCACCCCTGGCATGGCCACTTACAGTGCCGCAGCCGAGGCCTGCTGGGCGCCCCGGTGCGCAACACTCCGGGTGGCAACCCCATCGCCAGCTTTCTCCTCCTCTCCCGCTCGGGGGGTGGCGCTATGCTTGCGTAAGGTGGTCCAGCTTCTGCTTTATAAGTGGCCAGCCCAGCCTCCAGGTCTCAGCATGAGAACACTTTCTTTGCACAGAATGAGCGTTGAGCTTTGTTCAGACAAAATGAATGTATTCGGGAGGGGTTGGGGGCACGAGTTGATTCCAAGCACATGCCTTTTCTAAGTGTGCTGGGGAGCGAGAGTGGATGCAGAGCACGGTTTTATTTTTGTACTGATATTGGTAAGAGACTGTATAGCATCTATTTATTTAGATGATTTATCTGGTAAACAAGGCAAAAAATTATTAAGAATACATTAAAGATGATTTTAAAAAAAGCTCTTGTCTTCGAGCCTTCTCTCTGATGGCGCCACCTCCAGCCCCGGGGTGGCAGCCTGAGATTTAGACCCCAGGTGCATGAGTTACTGACCGTGATCTCAGAAAGTTAGTCTGGAGGTGTATGTGGTGGTGGTCAGTTTTCTAAGCCCCCCAGACATACAGTGAAGATTGATTTGGGTGGTGGGCAAGAAAGTGGTTGGGACGTGGAAGAGGGCGTGAAGATGGGCAGTGGCCCCTGTTACGGCCCCTGCAGGGAGTGGGCCGCGCTTCTGCTCTCTCCTCCACCTTTTCTCTGCTTCCTGCCGCGGGAACCCAGGGGCGGCCAGGCGAGCCCTCACCTACTGTTCTGTTCGGCCAAGCCCAGCACACCTGCCTGACCCCAGCGAGTGGTGGTCAGACCAAAACTGAGCGGGAGATGGGAGAGCCCCCCAGGCTCACCTGCACTGAGCTTCCCTGCCTGAGAGTAGATCCTGGGAGGGAGTGGGCAGGGCTGGCGGCAGGCAGAAGAGGGAAGAGGCTGCTGTGGCCACTCAGGTGGGGGATGTGGGGGTGGAGACCACAGCCATGGGCGTGTCAGTGAAAGGGGGTGCAGAATGGATGGGCTGGCGATACCCTTATGCATAGAATTGTCAAGACATGCCAAAAATTTGGTGCGAAGGTGAGGGAGGTGTCACGATTATGTGCAGGTTTCCAGTTTGGACGACTGGGTAAAGGGTGGTTCTTTGTCTGATGGAGGCTAAATGGGGAGAAGCAGGTTTGGAGATCACTTTGGTCACCTCCAAAAGCAGAGCTTAAGTAAAAGATTTTATAAAGGGGCATATTTAGGAAGTGATCCAAGGAGCAGGGGTGAGGGGTTGGAATGGGTCAAGAAAGGAGGAAAAGCCATTAGAAGGTGTGTTACCAGGTCACCATTAAGGCAACTAATGTGTCATTCCACCTGAGACCGCCTGAGAAATAGACAGATGTCCCCAGAGCTGTCCATTCTCAAAGGATGAGGCGGGGAGCATCACCCAGCGGGTGCCATCCGTCGCTGGTTGAGGGTTGCCCCTGGGTGTGCTGACCCAATCTCCCAACTTCCAAGCTGTGCATATGCCAGCTTCCACCTGTCCATCACCCAGTCTGCTGTGCAGGCATACCTCAGAGAGATTGTAGGCTTCATTTCAGAACCTCATGATGAAGCAAATATTGCATGAGTCAAGTGAATTTTTTTGTTTCCCCCTACATATAACAGCCATGCGTATACTATATTGTACTCTATGTAAAGTATGCACTGGCATTATGTCTACAATGTACAGATCTTAATTTAAAAATACTTGATGCTAAAATATGCTAACCATCATGTGAGCTTTCAGTGAGTTGTAGTTGCTGATCACAGACACCATAACAAATACAACAATATGCAAAAGTTTGAAATATTGTGAGAATTACCAAAATGTGACAGAGACATGAAGTGGGCAAACGATGTTAGCACCAACAGACTAGCTCTGAGTTTTGTCCAGCTGCAGTGACCTGATCTTGTTAAGAAAGCAAATGTCTGCATGGTGCTTTTTCTAGGCGTGGGGTTCCTGACAGAGAAAAGGAAGGGTTGGTTAGAAGGCAGAGGCCAGAGGTTATGTCCTGAGGGTGGAATCGGGAGTGAGGGGCTCTGCCCTGTGAACTTCTGAGCATGTAAACTGGCCTAGGACAGGGAAAGAACCTCCTTCTTTCCCTCATGATCAATTAATTCACTCACTCATCCATTGACTCAGCAGTCCCAAAGCACCCACAGCTTGACCCAGACCAGACCAGGGTCCCAGCACCCACAGGAGGAGGTGGGTCAGCAAACAGACACCCCTGTGGCATGATTGCCCATGCTTTGCAGACCTCACCTTTGGACACTTGCCTGGGACGCTGTCTGAAGATGTTTGAACATAGGGTCCCCAAGGAGCAGGTCAGTGTGGGAGGAAGGAGGGACAGGGCAGGTTGAGAGAGAGGCGGAAAAGCAAGGGGACAGGTGTATGTTGGAGTTCTTGCAGGTGAAGCTCAGCGTTCAGTTCTTGGAAGAGCACCAGGCTGCCCACAAACAGTGACTGAGCGGTGACGCAGAAGAGTAAACATTATCTTCTCAAAGAGGGGCAGGAAGAGCATTCTGCTTCTGCAGAGGCCCAGCGTTGGGAAAGAACGTGGAGAGTCCGGGGAAGCTGGGGTAGCTCAGACCCAGCTAAGCCTCAGCGTGTTCCCCGCACATGGGACAGATTAGCCCCTGGCCCAGAGCCCACTTGGCACCTTGTTCCAAAAATAGTCTTTGTCAAGAGGGGCATTGGCAAGCTTCAGCTGGTAGCACAAGTAGGTTCTCCTCTGGCAGTAGGGCTTCATCAGCCTGAGCTGGTTGCCACACTGGAGGCAGAATAAGCTTGCTTTCAGCAGCAGTACTGTATTTCTGTGCAACAGGAAGGAGAAAATCCAACATGCAGAGAGCATCTTCTGGTGTCATCCCACCTTCTGTCACCTTCCAAACACAACTCCATGGGTCCACTTGGGCTTCTGCGGGGGAGTAAGGGAAGGTGGTCTCCTCCTCCTTCACTGGCCAGGAGGACTGGGGAAGGGAAAGGAAGAGGGTGAGCTCTCCCGCCTGTGCTGGCTGCCTCCCTGCTCCAGCCTGGCCAAGCACCCGCCACCCACCATTGCCCTTGCTGGAGGCTGACGCGTGAAGGCTGCCTGGGCTGAGTGGGGCTTCCTGAGAACTGGATATCACATGTCCCTTCTCAGCTCACACATCTTTGCCCTGTGCCCCAGACTCCTCTGTTCTCAGGTCCCACGGGAATCTCAACCCTGGAGTGCCCTTCTCTTTGGGGACTGAGGGGGTGGCTGGTGCTTCCTCTAGATCCCTGCTCTTTGCTTAGGCGTGGATGTCACACCTGTGTCTCTACAAAGAGCACAGAGACAGGTGAGCAGGAAAAATGGTTACCACCAAGGGAGGATGTGACAGAGACTTGGCTGAAAGACTTGTAGCATTTCCTCCCTCTAACTGTGATGATACTCCATAGATCATTCCATTTTGTATCTTGCTTTCTTTCATTTAATATCACATTGCAGAGTGACCCGGCCCATGCGCAGATGCAGAACCACTGGATTCTTTTTCACAGATGCTCTTGGCTCTGCACAGATAGATTAGGTGGACAGAAAGAACTAGGAGCCTTCCTGCTGTGCCCCGGGGAGGTGCATAAAGGCTTGCTCTGGTGGGAGCCCTCTGCGTGTGGACACTCACGACCAAGCGGGTGCCAAACATCTGAACAAACTTGGGAAGCTTGCTGGACCACCAGCCCACCATTCTTCTGGATTACTCCTCCCAAAGCTAAGACTTGCTGACCATTGAAACCCTTGGAATTTGCATCTGGACACAGGAATCAAGCCAGGGCTGCCATCCCGCAGGGCACAGACCGCAGGGAGCAACTGATTTCCATATCCTGTTCTTGCAAGGCCAGAAATGCCTCCCCCCAGTATTTCTAGCCAACTAATTGAAATACCACTAATTCCATCAATGAAAGACCGTTTCTGATGTGTTATGCTAATTAACAAAGCCATGATTTAATCAATGGAAACCCATCTGTGACATCTTTTCTGCTAATTAGCAAAACTGCAGATTGATTTGGGTGACAATTGCTGGAGGAAGCATCTCTGGACTGTGGCCTTTCATTACCTGCCGGTAACCTCTGCTGAGGTTCATACTCCCCATTAGAGCAACTGGCTGTCCTCTCGCTGGGGATTAGAATGAAGACACCCATTCATAGCACGCTTAGGAAACCCACTGCCCATTTGCCTGGAATCTTCCTGATTTTAGCACTGAAGTTCCCACATTCTGGGAAAATCCCAGTACCAGGCAAGCCCAGACGTTCAAGGCTGAAATATTTCAAATTTTAGACAAGTGTACTATCTTAATGGCACAAATGTTGAAGCTTGACCTTGAATAGCTAAAAATGTGTGGGATATGGGATAGGGCCCCGGATACAGTGAGACAGGCCAGGAGGCAGCACAGGACTACTGCAGAGACGGGGCTGGGGGTCCTGGGGTCCTGGGGTGGGAGCAGACCCTACAGAAAAGGCACTGGAGAATGCGAACCGAGGACCACGGAGCAGGAAGGAGGCAGGAAGGCAGAGCCCTGGGCAGAGAGGAGAGCAGACGGTGCTTGGTACCTGATCCCTACAGCCCCACCCAGCCTCCTTGGCAGGCTTGTCAGAGCCTGCCCTGGGCACTGGGTGCTCGACTCCATTCCCTCTCACAGGACCGCCCTTAGCCTTGGGACAGCCTCTTACCTCTGAGTGTCCTTCCATAGCTGTGAGAGCAGTGGACCCACTGCTTCCTGCCTCCAAGACCAGGTGGGAGGCCTGGAGTGTTTGTTTTCCTGGACTCCCACCCACCTTACTTTCCTGCAGACTCACCTGGTCTCAGGAGACCCAGTGCATCCCCTGGCTAGGCAGGCCTGTCCCAGACCTTCTGTCATGGGCTCTGGGGCCCCTCTTCTCTCACAGGACCCTGGCTTTATGTGAGTAGCCCCCGCAGATCCTCTCACCTGAGGCCTCACCTCCTTTGTGCTTTGGCACCAGGAGTGGGTGGGGGGCCGGGGTGGTGGCCCTCCTGTGGCTATAGTTCCTCAGGCTCAGACCCACTCTCTCTCCTCCTCTCAGGCTCTCCGCCTTGACAGAGATACACCCCTGATGGAGACGGGCCCCTTTGTGCAGCAGGACCCAACATTGCTGTTACAAAGGGAAAGAAAGAAATGGCACCAGAGACAGAGGGCAGGCCAGACCGGGAAGCTCCAGCTCCCCTGGGGGAAGGGTAGGCTGCCACCTTCTCTACTCCACCTCTGCTTTATACTGAATTGTCATTCAGGACCCTGGTGGGCCTCTGGCATGATGGGAAATGCAGGCTGGGGGTCAGTGGTCTGGGGTTTCGTCTCCAACCCTACGTAAAGCAGGTGTGTGAGACACATCCTGTCCTGCAACCCCACCTCAACCCCCCAGTAGCACTGAGAAGGGCAGATCATTCTCTTGACGTCTCAGATGAGGTCTTAGGCACAGAGAGGTTCGGATACTGTCTGGAGGACATAGCAAATACATGGTAGAGCTAGAAAGCTGTCCAGGAGTTCTGGCCCGGCTGCCTCCCCTGGCCTCCCTCCTCCTGCTGCTTCTTTGTTGCAGGGAAAGGAGTGGGGGAGTAACACAGGGGGAGGGCGTGGCAGCCCACACAGTGCCTCCCCGGTCAGCAGTGGGTCACTTAGATGGCAAGTGTGCACCCTGAAATCTACCTGCTTGCCTGGTCCTACGTCCACCCCCATCTCCAGAAGGAAAAGCAGGAGCATCCTAGGGAAGCTGAATCCTCCGTGGCACCCTCAGATCAAAAAGGCCCTCGGCCACTGTATGGGCTGAGCAGTGAGCCCCCAAATACATCTGCTGCGGTCCCAACCCCTATTTCCTACGTTGTCACTGATTTGAGATGCAACCTTTAAAGAGGTGACTAAGTTCAAATGAGGAGGGCACTAAGCCAAGGTGACAGATGTCCTTGAAGAGGAGGACTCGGGGACACACACAGGGACGGCAGGCCTCGCCAGGGGTCGAGCACAGAGGGAAGACCCCGCAGGACAGAGCAAGAAGGCGGCCACCCCTGGGCCTTGGCCTTGTAGCCCCCAGACCCGGAGGGAGTCAGGCCTGGGGACGGGCCCCAGGAGTGGGCGGCCTCGTTCGGAAGCCTGGGCAAAGGAGGCGTCCCTCTCGCGGAGGGTCTGCTTTCTCTGATGACTCAAGTCCGTCCTGGAGGACGTTTCTCAAACCATCTGTGTAAGAAAAATTTTAGCCGAAATAAGCAGGCGAAGAGGGGCAACAAAGGGCCAGGTAGTTTATTTGAGTGCCACTCCCAGGTGATGTTCCCTGGTCTGGCTATCACAGGCCGGGGAAGTCACACCCGGTCAGGGAGGTGGGGGCTTCTAAGGGGTTAGGAGGGGGAGGAGTGGGCAAGCTACCCTAGGGGGCGTGGAGAGGTATGATTGGCTAAAGGTGACATAATAGACAACTAGAAACTTTGTTTCCTCCCAAGAGGGAGGAGGCTGACATCCGGGTCTTAGTTGGCACATCAGAAGGATGAAATTCAGGGAGAGCTGTCCCCTTTCCATATAAGGCACAGACCTTGGGGGTCTGGTCTCTTCTCCCCCTTTGGTTTCTCTCTGTTCTGTTTGCATGTCCTTGTTTTTCCTTCCTCCAGCCTAACAATCTGACTCTCACACTCATAGCTATTCATGCCCGTGTACATGTTGCCTAATAACAAGGTTTGGTTAGTGTGGTGAGACGGGAGGAAGCAGGTGGGGGAGCGGAGACCCTGAGGGGAGGAGGCAGGGGGAGCAGGAGGAAGAGGAGGCCGGGCCTGAGGCCCCAGGAGGGCAGGAGGAGGCTGAGGAGGCCCTCACCTGATTTCCTCAAGCTCTGTGACCAGGAAATTATAATTCCGATCCAGGTTCCACCAAGGTTTAAAGGACTTATTCTTTTTGTTCACAAAGTGGTCCCAGCAGTATTCAAAATCTGAGACAAAGAGGGGAGAGCAGTCAGGTCCTGCCCCGGGAGCCTCTGTCTCTGGAGCCTCCTGGGCCCTCCCACTCAGGGCCTGGCTCCCCCCTGCCAGGTGCCCTGTCCTGCCTCAGGTGCCCAGCTCTCCTCCCACTCACTCTCGCGGGGGCACGTGAGGCCCCTCCCCTTGTCTCCCCCACAGCCCTGCCCCTCCACCTCTGCTCTCACTTTGCAGGGACATGATGTCCACCGGGGCCCCCTCGCCACACAGCCTGCGAAGCCCCTGTCAGGTAGCCGGGTCCCAGAAGTAGGAGAGGCGGGCGGCGAAGAGGCAGGCGGCGAAGGCCCTGTGCTGCTGCAGGAACTGGGCCACCCGCTCTGCACAGCTGGAGCAGGGCCTCCAGGATACAAAGCAGGGGACATGCTGCTGCTCATCACTGGACAGCATCTCATCTTGGAACCATCCCCCTGCTCTGACAACCGCCATTCCACTCTGTTCCTGTGACTCTGCCTTTTTTTCTTATTCCACATATAAGTTATATGATACCATAAACACCTGTTTTTCTCTGTCTGTCTTATCACTTTGTACAGTGCCCTCAAGGTGCTTTCCTGTTGTCACAAATGGCAACTATTTGATGGTTGAATAATATTCCATTGCATATGTAGCCTGCATTTATCCCCTCATCTGTGGCTGGTCGGATCCACAGGTTGTTTCCACGTCTTGGCTGTTGTGACTAACGCTGCAGTGGCCACAGGGGGTGCAGACAGCTCTTCAAGGTACTGACCTCATTTCCTCTGGATGTATGCCGGGGATGGGGTTGCTGGACCACATGGCACATCTAAAGGTTTCTTGTGGGACTCTGACTTCACACCACTGTGGGGGCTGCTGACACAGCCTCTGTAAGGTGTCTTCATGTCTGATGCTGCAGCCTGAAGCCCTCGAGACAAGCAGCTGGTAAGGGGTGACGGATGTAAGACGTGGGAGAGCAAGAACGAGCTGGAACCTGCAAGTGTGGGCTGTGCAGCAGGCGAGGCTGCACAAAAACCCAAGCAGTTGTTCTTGCCTCTGACTTAGTGGTCTGGGTGTCCTGCTGGGGCCCTTCACCACCTTTTAAGGACACACACCTGGCTCTGGTGTTGCTGAAACTCAAGGAGGATGTGGGGGAAGTTCCCCAAATTGCGACTTCACACCAAGGATGTGAGCGAAGTCAGCTGCTCAGCATGTGAACATTCTAGAAAAGGCTGCTGCTTCACTTCCTCCCTCTCAATTGACCAGAATAATCTCTCCTTGGCCCACCCTAACCCAGATCTACTGGAAAGGGCATGCTGGGAAACGTAGTCTGGCTTGGCAGCATCGTCCTGAGAATGTGATTAGAACTGCATGGAATCTAGCCTTCCAGTCCATGAGCCTGAATACCTTTCCGCTTACTTAGGTCCTTCTTTGCTTTCCTTTCAGGATGTTTTGTAGTTTTTAGTCAATGAGTCTTATACAACTTTTGCAAGATGATGTGTAATCCTATTTTCAGAGACTGATTTCTAGTAACAGAAAGCAGCAAACAACTTTAGAATGCTTACTATGGGTTAGACACTCCTCATAATGTATATAGGTCTCCGTCCACTGTCTCAACAGCTGTGCTCACTTTCCAAGGTTGGACCGTGCTGGTGATCTGAGCGTGAATGGATGGGGGCAGAGAGAGAGGGACGGATACAAGAAGGGAGCCTCCCTGTAGCACAGGTAGGTCTTGACCCGCCAACCATTATTACCGAAGTTCTCCAAGAAGATGTCTTCAGCTGTTAGGAGTCTTCAGACAATGGAAGGGGACCCAATGCCACTGGGCTCCTCCTGGGACCCTCAGTCTCCTTCCTCTCCACCCCATGACCCCTCCCCTTCCTCTGAGACCCACTCCCGTAACCCTGCTGGACCCATATAGACTAGGCATCCACGTACACTGCTGGGCTCACCTAACCTCCTTCTCTGACCCTTTCTGGAGGCTCCTGGGGAAGTCAGCACAGGCCCTTGCCAGGGTCTCCCCCCAGGGGCAGGGCAGGGATCAGATCCTTAAAGAAGTCTTCTCCTCTGTCTGGAGGAGGCTGGGATCACACCTCCTGCCTTGTCATCCTACCCCAGTCCTGCTGACCTCCTCTCCTGCTGGGCCTGGGCACGCTGGGCTTGTCCTCGTCCTCAGGGGTAGCCCAGGGCCCAGCATGCCTGTGTGGGGTCCCTGGGGTAAGACATGTCCAACTCATGTCCAATCTCAGGACTTTTCTAATTAGACAAATACCACATGCCCTTCACAAACCAGAATCATGGAGCTGAAAGCGTCCTGCCAGCCCACAGTTCAGAATACATTCCAACCAGACACAATGGATATCACAGCAGTGGAAGACCGGTAGGCACAGGGCCCATCCAGGGTGACCTCCCTGAAGCACAGAGGCAAGCAGGTGGTCTGAGACAGGGCCTCCACCGGGAAGCTGCCCTCCAGGAACCCTCAAGTGCCCTCCAATGTTCAGCGCACAGAGTGCTTCTGAGTCCCCCACTGCGAGGTTCAGGGGGAGGTTCTCCTGTGCATAAAGCCCAGTCCTCAGGGTAGAGGGTGACCCGAAGAACGCGGGTGCTGCCCACAAGCCCCAATGGTCTAGGAGACCCTCAGGAGGCAGAGCCCCTACCCCTGCCCCCCTTCCATGTGGCTCCTACAGTCAAAGCACCAACATCTCACTGGGCTCAGCCCTGCATCACTTGCCTCCAGACCAAATGTGCCCATTCTGGAGCACTTTGCAGGGAGGCCAAGAAGAGGGCTCCACTGCAGGGAGAGGGTTTGCTTCTCCATCCCTGGGGGAAGTCCCTCTCCCAGTCTAGCTCCTCAGCCAGCACCTCCTCCATTCCGGCTCCCGGGACCTGATCAATCTGCACTGGCTGCTCTCTGCTGCCCCCTGTCTGCCCCCCTGATGCAGACAACCTGGCCTAGAGGGTCTCCCACTCTGGGAAGTCGGCTTTGCCAAGAGTGAGCAGTACATAGGCGGCTAAGAGAGGCCGTGTCCTAGTGAGACAGGGACCCTGGATGTAGTCAGAGTAGGGTGAGGGCCTCCGGAGGGCGCAGGGTGGAATATTTGCAGTCTGAGCAGTGTAACTACCTGCAAGGAAACCCTCCTGCTAAAACTCTATGTTAAACATTAAGCTCTAGAATCATTCTTCAGTGACATCAGTTAATGTTCCCCAGATAAAGAAGAGTAGCACAGGTTTTATTATGCTAATCATTTGTAATCATGTGTAAGATTCACTTTAGCATACTAAAAGGCCCAGGCCTGTGTGCTGTCTGTCCTCCTTCAGATCTGACAAGGTGATTTTGCAAACTGAGCAACTGACTTAGCTGCAGACCCAGCTGTAGACGGCAGTGTAAAGGGCAGGAAGAATTCCATCTTAAGGATAAGATTGCATTTTAACACCCAGGAAGTTCCAGAGGCAAGATTCTTTAGCAAGTAGACAATACCTCAGCCCACCTTGGGGGCTGGGCAGGCAGCCTTTTGATGTACTCCCAAGACCAAGGTGCCGGTGTCCCAGAGAGAAATCAAGGCAGGAAATTCCTTATGTTAAGTTAATCTTTAATATTCAGGGACCACTTAACAAGTCCACACCCCTAAACTCTTTTTCACATTCTCGAAAAATCCTCAACTGCCTATAAAACCCCCTAGACAATGCACCACTACGGACTCTCTTGTCCCCTCTTGGCGTGAGCCGGGAGCTCTGTCCTTTCACTGTATCTCTAAGTAAAAGCCTGTACCTTGCTCTCCTACCTTGGGTGTTTGTGAAGCTCATTCTTCGGCTCCACAAACAAGCACCCCGGCATCATCTTTGGGGGCTCGTCCGGGATAACTTCGGAGGTGAGTATTGGCATCCAAGCCTGCCTTATCTTTTGCTGTCCTTATAGAAGGAAGCCATCTGTGGCACACAAAATTGGGCGCTTGTCAAGCACTTAAATGGGACTAGACCGGCTACTGACCTCAAAGTCTCGAGCGCCAGGTTCCCTGCATCTCCCTCAGTGGATCCCCCGTCTCCCTTGGGAGCCGGGAAAGTCACCTGAGTGGAGGCCAGGATTCCCTTTCAGAGGCATCTCCTCAGATGCGAGGGACTGAGGAAGGCCGTGGGCACCTGCTAGAGTCTAGGCTGAGGCTACACTTCAGCAGCTTCTCAAAGGCCCGTGTGTCTGGAATCAGGCCCCGACAGCCCAACTGGGTATCGGTGAGGAGCGTCTCTCTCTCTGCCTCTGACTCCCAGCCTGCTTCCTCAGGCCGCCCTGGCCTCAGTGGAGCAGGGGGCATTCCTAACTCTCCTAACTTGGTCTGTAAGACCCAACGGCCTTATTCCAGTCTGCGCTTCCCCCCAGTGAGGAGACAAGGCCACGGCAGATCGATGCAACAAGCAAGAGGTTTATTATTATTCCAGCTAGCTGGGTTCCAAGTGTCTGCCTCATACAGGTTTCAACAAGGACCCCAAGCACTCAAAGCCAAGGGTTTATATAGCATTTTCAAAACACTTAACTCATAGTAATTTTCCACAGCTGCACATTATTCTTGCAAGACATACATCCTGGGGTTAGGCAGGAGCAAGATAAGACCACTCCTCAATGGTCAGGGAGGTTCTGCATGGTAAGCTTGGTATGTCAGATTAGCTGACCACGGTTAGCTGACTAAAGGCCACAGCTGCCCACCACCTGGTGTTCATGATTAACTTGTTTTTCAAGGCCTTACCCAGTTCTTCTTTCTAAGTCACATACTCAGAAAATGGCTTCTAGGCCCTTAAGATGGCTATGCTTATGCTAACCTATTTCTATTCTTACATTCCCCTCTTCTTGTATCTATTTCAGTCATGAAACTAGGGGTCATCTGTTTGGTCAACACTCTGATAGTTCTGTCTCAACACCATGACTTGCACGGTGCTAATGCGTTCTTTGATAAAGGTAACACATGGAGTGACTCCGGTTGGGCAGGCCCAGCACCTGTTAGAATAAGCTGGGGTGGTGCTGATTACTTCTGTCCTGTTGCAGAGGGAGGTGTAAGTTTTAGGAACTTCCTCAATGCAGGTTCTTTGCCTACTTACAGAAGATAAATTGAGTCTTGGTCTTTGTCTCATTCTCTTCTCTACAGATAGGGACTCTAGCTGCTGCTAGGGAAAAGGGGCGATGACCGCTCTGGCTGCTTTGTGCTGAGAAGGGGGCGCAGTAAAGGGTGCAGCTAGGTCTCCATTACTGGTCAGTTGAGAGGGCCTCAGAAGGCTGGCGCTTCTATTCTGGGTTTCATTTCTATTACTATTTGCAGTTTTGTGGCTTCTAGGCAAGATAAAACAAATTGTGTTATTAGGTTATGTAGCAACATCTGGAGTTGGATTTTCTATTCTGGAAGGTGGCTGCGTTATTGAAACAATACTTTTCTCTAAAATCAGCTTCATTTTTATTAGAAGTAACCAGGTTAATTTTCTTAACAGCTGGCTTGATTATTTGCACAAGTGCAGCAAGAAGAGCAATTGATTACACAGGCTCTTTTAAATATGCTTTGCTGGAACTTTTTGTAAGGAATTTCAGATTGAACTTTTAAAGGCTTCTTGAGGCCAGACAGCCAAGCCAGACTTGCCATCAGGCTTTGCCTGCAGTACCTGTAGATTTGGATGAATTTCTCTCTTCTCAAGGTCTCTGCACCTGCCAGGAAGTGACCTTCTTTACTCACCTGGTAAGGCTGCTGGGAACTCTGTAAGCAAGGTACCAGGCCAGCTCTTCCAAGGGGCTTTGTTGGCTTTATAAAGTCAATTTTAGTTCTTTAAAGTTGTTCACATCTGAGTCCATGCACATGTCTCTCAGGTATGATATTCCAGTCAAAGCCCTGGCAGTATAACCAGTGTTCTTAAGTAGTCTTCTCACAAGGAAAGCAGATTCTTATTGAACTCGTGCAAATAAACATACTGCCATGGAATACAAAAACAGTCACTGAAAGTTTTTAAACTCTGGAGGGATCAGGTAGAGAGAAGGATGTTTCAATTCTGCTCATAAATATAGTCATTTGCTAAACTGTCGTCAGCTTAAGAGAACAAGGTTAAAACACTTTATCAGCAACATTTGAAACAAAAAGACACAAAATCATTTTCTTTAGTTTATGTAAACTTATGTAACTAATACCTGTTCTGCTGAAATCTAGTTCCTTACTAGTTTAGGAATAATAAAACAGTGACTATAAATGACAAAAGACTTACAAATGACAATGGTTAAAGATCTGATGAGAGCTTACTGTAAGATAGTTGACATAAGGAAATTCTGATATTTCTGTAATACAAAACATTCAGTAACAAAGTTTAGCATCATTCTCTTTGACAGTGCTTTCCTGGTAAATATATATATTTATATATATATATATATATATATATATATTTATCTGATATATATATATATCAGATAAATAAGCCAAATTAGTCACATACTTTCTCTAATGAGAAAAAATTCCTCTGACATGTTCTAGGGGCCCTCTGGAAAATATCAGAGTTAACTAGGGGTAAAAGCACCTTTTTGCATTTAATTTTTTAAGAACTGTCTATCATTACACATTTATTGTCTATATACTCAGCACAGTAAACGAGATATCTTAAAAAGGTGGGGCAGCAGGGGAGACTGCTGCTGTCAGTTTTTAAAGACAATATACAGAAAGTCAAAATAATTCTAGGTTACCAAGCATTCTTGAGAGAATGGTAGCAGATGGTAGATTCTTCTGCTTTCATCTTCAGGAGGGGAAAAAAGCTACAATAAGAATTCACATTTAGCTGAAAGAACTGTCTAAACTCAAGGCAGAGTATAATATCATCAGGCATACAAAAGACCTGTTAGAGATACGTACAAAGAATGAATATGGCTATAGTCAAATTCAACTTAAAAGTTTAAGCAGAATCTCAAATTTAAATGTCTCTTTCTTTCACACAGATATCCAGATCTGACCAGAAATATGCTTTGAGATGAAAGAGATCAGGCATTTTTACCTCTTCGTTTAGGGATTGAGAAATGATGACTTTTGGCTTTCTAACCAGCCATTTTATTCATGGCGTCAATAGTGGGTTGTGGTGACATGGAAATGTATGCTGGATATTTGGATGGTTTAAAGATTATATACAATCAATAGCTTACAAACAGTGAAAATAATAAGAACATAACTCAGCATAAGTGTCCAAGACCAGATACAAAAAAGCAGAGAACATGCTTAAGTCTACAGGTCTTCCCTGAAAGCTTCAAGAATGTTTTACTCTTTAATAGTAGATAGAGCTTTTACTAGAATTTGCATAGCAGCTTATAAAATCATTTGCATTAAAAAATATGGAGAGTCCTCCATGTTTTTTAAAACATACAAACATATCCACAGCATATAAATTAAACAAGAAGACCTGGTGGTTCTCAAAAAAATCTATTACAACTTTTCTCAAAAGTGGTCACACGTTCGTCTATCTAAACTTTTACAGTGAAACCTGTTTTTCTGGGAGAAACATAATCTTGTCCAGATTCTACACAGTTTAATTTTTAAGAATAAATTTTGGTTAACTAAATGCATTTAATCAGCTGAAAAAAGCTTTGTTACTATTCTGCTTAGGAGGATAAATTAAGAAAACAAATAATCAGTAACAACTTTAATCATTTGTTGGTTAGAGATTTTTCCACTTATAAAAATATATGGAATAAATAATTCAATTTCTCATGCCATGCAATCGTTTTCAATAACAAAATATTTTAAAGGCAAATAAAGGTTATACAGTTGTTAACAAACTTTAACTTTTAGTCTTTTTAATATTAAGATTTCATTTTTTGAAAATATTCTGGCAACTCACTGAGACTTTAAGCATGAGAAACTGCTTTGATAAAACAATTAGAGAACTTTTTGCAATCTTTCAACATTAAGAGCGGACTTACAGTTAAAGAAAACTGTTTAACTGGAAACGAGATTCTAATTTTGCTGTGCACTTGATATCAAGACTCACTTGCTTTAATTTCACTAGGCACGACTATATCTGTAAGAATATAGTAATTTATTCTTCATTTGCCCCATGGTCCCAAGCACATAAGCAGGTGAGAATTATGCCTGGGCTTGCCTGCGGCTTGACTGGGTTTATCCCACCTTATCTCTAAACATCCTGACCCTCCCTCCAAAGCAACAGGCTGAGCAGATCTTCCACAACAAAAGGCACCACGCTGTGCACTATGCTACTTTCTCTCTTTGTTCCTCTTTAAATAAATAGCTGTACTTTAGAACAGTTACTTTCTTTTATCAAAAAACACATTCTTTAGCATGCAGACGAGTTTTCATTCTTTATACTTTCTCTTATTAAAACATACACCTTTTAGCATAGAGAAATATTTTCTTTATTACTTTAAGTAGTTTTAATTAGAACTTAAAACTATTAGAAACTTTAATTTCCAGTGAACACTGAGAAGTAGGATATTGTAAACTGTTAAACTAACATTCTTTAGATTGACAAATTTATGAACACATTTTATAATTTCTGTAACCATGAGCTTTACAGCACAATCTCTCACTAAACATAGAGCATATCTTTATGCTCTTAACTTAGCAAAACTTTAAGGTTTTAAGTTGCTACAAAGATTCTCAGACTGTAGGTAGGTATACACACTGTAACACAATTAAAAAGGTGTTCACTTGTCACACTCCTTTAGTTCACTCATTCGTAACAACTATGCTAGATTACTTACAAGACTTTTACTGAATATTAGACAAAGCCAAGCCTTAAGCATTTTATTCTTAAAAGATTTAGCAGATAACATGACTTAAATGACCTTAGGTAAACTTAGGCAGCTGATAACCACCGGGACATGCCCGCCTCAGGCAAACCCAAATTAGCATTAATGCTTAACATTTTTTATCAGGTTTTCTGGAAGTTTTAGAATACCCAATTTTCACAAGCGCTTGTCTTTAAATCAATTTCATTAATACCATCCGGAGGTAGAAAATATATTCATTTACACACTTAGGGGGTCGTCTGAGTCTGTCCTTTCTTATGTCAACAAGACTAAGACAAACACGACAAACAACAAACAGGCGCCTACAGAGAAGAATCTGCCGGGGCCACGGAGGCAAAACTGAAACTGAGTTGAGGGCCTGTCGGACTGCAGCGGCAGCCGACTTTCCTCACAGATGAGGACCTCGTCCTCCAGATGGGGGCAAGGGACGTCTCCCAAGACCCTTGGCCGGTGACCTGCCAGCGCGTCTGCCTAAGTCAATGCCGACCCAGATACAGATTGGAGCCCCCACAGGCTTTACACAGGTTTCAGGCTTGTTCGCCAACAAAAACACTGGGTGCGCTCACCATCCGGCAAGGCACTTTCTGATTAAACACAGAACGTTCTTACAGGTTTGACAAGAGACACACAGACACAAACACAGTAATACCTGGCCAGGGCAAGCCTCCGATCCTTGGCTTGTCGTTCCTCCGGGGGGAGAGGGGGGGCACGCGATCCCGGACGAGCCCCCAAATGTAAGACCCAACGGCCTTATTCCAGTCTGCGCTTCCCCCCAGTGAGGAGACGAAGGCCACGGCAGATCAATGCAACAAGCAAGAGGTCTATTATTATTCCAGCTAGCTGGGGTCCAAGTGTCTGCCTCATACAGCAGGTTTCAACAAGGACCCCGAGCACTCAAAGCCAAGGGTTTATATAGCATTTTCAAAACACTTAACTCTTAGTAATTTTCCACAGCTGCACATTATTCTTGCAAGACATACATCCTGGGGTTAGGCAGGAGCAAGATCAGACCACTCCTCAATGGTCAGGGCGGTTCTGCACGATAAGCTTGGTATGTAGGATTAGCTGACCAAGGCTAGCTGACTAAAGGCCACAGCTGCCCACCACCTGGTGTTCATGATTAACTTGTTTTTCAAGGCCTTACCCAGTTCCAGTTTTTCTTTCTAAGTCACATACTCAGAAAATGGCTTCTAGGCCCTTAAGATGGCTATGCTTATGCTAACCTACTTCTATTCTTACAGGTCAATCTCACGGAACCCGATGCTCACTGCCGCAAGGTAGGAGACCTACGCTTCGCTCTTATTCCTGACTAAATGCTGTATTTTTTATCTCATAAAAATGTGTCTGGGCACCCGTTAGCCACTTAAAAGACGATTAGCATCCGCTACCAGTCATAAGTCTCGGGTGAAAGGTTTCCCGGTGTCTGCCGCTCCTTGATCCCCCACCTCGGGACGGACGGGAATGTCGGGGAGTGGCTGAGCCGACTTCCTACTTTCCTCTCCTAATCTGCAGACTCCGAGGGCAGACGGGACTAGTAGACAGTGGTCCTTGGATCTCGGCTCCTGCCGATTGATCCGACGGCGCCAAGTGAACCTCTGCCTTGGCTGCTGCCTATGCGAGAGTCGCAGATGGCACCCGACCTCTTGTCTCATAGATCAGATTTCTTACAGTGGGTGACTAGTGAGATAATTTCCAGGCAGTGGCAGAAACTGTTGTTTGAGAGTATAGCCCCCCTCCCCCATAAATGTCCTTGGCAGCCCCTGAATTTTATTTTTGGCCTTAGCAAAAAGCTCCCTTGCTCCCCATTCAAAGCAGTCCTCTTAGGCCTCCGCCACTTTCTCCTGTGTAATGTAAATGAAGTCTGTAAAGTAATCAAGCTAAAACCTGAGACCAACATGTATATGGCTCTATTCTGTTGATCTCCTTTCCTTAGGGGCAGTCATCCTGGGGCCGGGCATTTCCTTTCCTGCAGCCCGGGAAAGCAAAATAGGCTTGTGACTTAGATCAGGGCTCTGGCAGCAAGAAGTCACACAGCCCCTGCACTTATCAGACAGGCAGGGAGCGCTCAAGGGAAGCTCCAGAGAAAACTAGGGAAACTCCCAAAAGGCGTAAGTAGGAGCACACTGGTAAGGTCCCACTAAATCCAGAGCTCCAAGGCGACTTTTGCTTAGTGGGAAGGCAAGAGGGAAATCAAGGCAAGGTGCAGGCCACGCTGGTAAGGAGTGGTTAAATCCAGTAGGCCTGGCAGAGGGGGTGATTGACCAGTATCACCTAAGCTCCAAGGCGAGGGGACACCCTCACAGAGAGAGAGGCTGACCAGGTCTGGACACCCGTCTTTCTCTCTCTCTCTTTCAGATGGGAGCATCCTCTTCAAGGTTAAAGCCAGACACGCCCCTGGTATGCATTCTGAGGAACTGGGAGCAATTTTGATCCCCAGACCCTGAAAAAGAAGAAATGTCTTATCTTCTGCACATAAGTCTGGCCTCAATACAAATTCTCTAATGGAGAGGCTTGGCCCCTGAGAAAAGTATGCAATATAATAAGGTTATAGCAGCTAAATTTATTTTAATGCAAAGAAGAAAAATAGTCAAAAGTCCTGTAGACTATAATATGGAACTAGTTTTGTAAATTATTTTGGTAGAAATCTATTCTACTTATTGGGTTCATTATCTTCAAAAATTGAGAGGTTTTTGAACTAGACTCCCTGAAACAGAAGAAATGTATCTTCTGCAATGCAGCCTGGCTTTAAATGACTGGAGCTAGAATTGTGCTTGCATTTCATTTCCAGCCCCCTGGAGACACACAGTCCCTATCAGTTCAGAGCCTTCATCGGCCCTGTTAGTCTGGGGTCATCTAAACCTTAACCCAGTTATATAAACTGCTCGCCTGTAGAATGTATTCTTGAAAACTGAAATACTTTTAGTCAAATAAGCTAAAAGAAAAGGCAATTAGATATCAGTAACTCAAGTCTCTGTGTCAGTTTGTCTGTGTATATGTTCTTTTTATGAAGTGTTGTTAACTATAGTCATTATGTCTCAGTCTGTATGTTTGTGTGTCCAAGCGTGTAGATGAAAAATTTTTCTACCTCCAGATGGTATTACTGAAATTGATTTAAAGACAAGCGCTTGTAAGAATTGGGCATTCTAAAACTTCCAGAGAATTCTAATAGAAAATATTAAGCATCAATGCTAATTTAAGTTAAACTAAAACAGACATGTCCTTATGGTTATCAGCTGCCTAACTTTACCTAAAGTCATTTAAGGTGATGTTATCTGCTAAATCTTTTAAGAATAAAATGCTTAAAGGCTTGACTTAGGTCTAATATTCAGTAAAGGTCTTGTAAGTAATCTAGCATAGCTGTTAGGAATGAGTGAACTAAATAAGTGTGGCAAGTGAACACCTTAATAATTGTGTGTTACAGTGTGTATACCTACCTACAGCCTGAGAATCTTTGTAGTAACCTAAAACCTTAAAGTTTTGCTAAATTAAGAAGATATACTTTGTGTTTAGTGAGAGATTGTGCTGTAATGCTCATAGTTACAGAAATTATAAAATGTTCATAAATTTGTCAACCTAAAGAATGCTAGCGTAACAGTTTACAATAGCCTGCTTCTCAGTGTTCACTAAAAATTAAAGTACCTAATAGTTTTAAGTTCTAATTAAAACTACTTAAAGTAATAAGGAAAACATTTCTGCATCCTAAAGAATGTGTCTTTTGATAAAAGAAAGTAACTTTGTTCTAAAGTACAGCTGTTTTTACAGAGAAAACTCTAGATGTAAAAAGGTTATAGGAAGTTTGTAGAAGAATTTAATATAGTCATGCTATATAAAATTAAAGCAAATGAGTCTCAGTTTCAAGTACACAGCAAAATTAGAATTTTGTTTTCAGTTAAAAAAGACAAAATTTTCTTAACTGTTAGTCTGCTCTTAATATTGGAATTGAAAGATTGCAATAGGTTCTCTAATTGTTTTATCAAAGCAGTTTCTCATGCTTAAAGTCTCAGTGAGTTGTCAGAGTATTTAAAAAAATGAAATCTTAATATTAAACTTTGCTAACAACTGTATAACCTTTATTTGCCTTTGAGGTATTTTGTTGTCATTCTAGTTAAATGAATAAGTATTGCTTCATGGCCACCTATAATCTTATTTAAGCAAATGCCAAAGAAACTTTCTTCTGACAACTTTCCAAAATCAAATTCAAAAAGGTGCTTTTACCTCTAGTTAACTCTGATATTTTCCAGAGGGCCCCTGGAACATGTCAGAGGAATTTTTTCTCATTGGAGAAAGTATTTGGCTAATTTGGCTTATTTATTTGATATATAATTACTTGCTTAATTACCTGGAAAGCACTGTCAAAGGGAATGATGCTAAACTTTGTTACTGAATGTTTTGTGTTACAGAAATATCCAAATTTTCTTATATCAACTGTCTTATAGTAAGCTCTCATCAGATCTTTAACTATTGTCATTTGTAAGTCTTTTGTCATTTATAGCCACTGTTTTATTACTCCTAAGCTAGTAAAGAACTAGATTTCAGCAGAACAGGTATTGGTTACATAGGATTAAGTAAACTAAAGATCATTTTATAGCTTTTTGTTTCAAATGTTGCTGATAAAGTGTTTTAAGCTTTTTCTCTTAAGCTGACAACAGTTTATTAAATGACTAATCTTTATAAGCAGAATTGAAACTTATCTTTCTCTCTACCTGATCCCTCCAGAATTTAAAAACTCTCAGTGACTATTTTTATATTTCATGGCAGTATGTTTATTTGCATAAGTTCAGTAAGAACCTGCTTTCCTTGTAAGAAGACCAATTAAAAACACAGGTTATACCATTTGATCAATAAATATGAGAGATGCCCTCTAAAAAAAAAAAAAACACAGGTTATACTACCATGGCTTTGACTGGAACATTATTATACCTGAGAGACACGTGTGTAAACTCAGATATGAACAGACAGCTTTCAGGAACTAAGGTTGACTTTATAAAGCCAACAAAGCCCCTTGGAAGAACTGGCCTGGTACCTTGCTTACAGGGTTCCCAGCAGCCTTACCAGGTGAGTAAGGAAGGTCACTTCCTGGCAGGTGCAGGAACCTCAAAATGTCTTGGGGACCTTGATAAGAGAAGAGTTCACCCAAATCTACAGGTACTGCAGTCAAAACCTGATGGCAAGTCTGGCTTGGCTGTCTGGCCTCAAAAGGCCTTTAAAAGTTCAATCTGAAATTCCTTACAAAAAGTTCCAGCAAAGCACATTTACAAGAGCCTATGTAATCAATTGCTCTTCTTGCTGCACTTATGCAAATAATAAAGCCAAGTGTTAATTATTTTCTTAATCTGGTTACTTCTAATAAAAATGAGAGTGATTTTAGAAAAAAGTGTTGTTTCAATAATGCAACCTTATCCATACTAAATCCTAATACTAGTCATTGAGACATAAACTAGGTCCAGAATTCTAGCTTCTTCAAAATATCTGGCTATGATTTCCGAGGTTTTAGTTTTCTCTTATCATTGCAATTAAAGTTTTACTATTTGTAGTTCTCATATTCAACCATGCATTCTTAATCTCATCAAATTTGTCCTTCCAGAATGGAAAATCCAACTCCAGATATTGCTACTTAACCTAATAACACAATTTGTTCTATCTTGCCTAGAAGCCACAAAACTGCAAATAGAAATAGAACCTGAAATAAAAGTGCCCATCTTCCAAAGCCTTCTCGAATGACCACTGATGGAGACCTAGCTGCACCCCTTACTGCGCCCCCTCTCAGCATGAAGCAGCCAGAGCAGTCATCGCCCCCTTTCCCTAGCAGCAGCTAGGGTCTCTATCTGTAGAGGGGAGAATGAGACAGGGACCCTGGATGTAGTCAGAATAGGGTGAGGGCCTCCGGAGGGGGCAGGGTGGAATATTTGCAGTCTGAGCAATGTAACTACATGCAAAGAAACCCCCCTACTAAAACTCTTATGTTAAACATTAAGCTCTAGAATCATTCTTCAGTGACATCAGTTAATGTTCCCCAGATAAAGAAGAGTAGCACATGTTTTATTATGCTAATCATTTGTAATGTGTAAGATTCACTTTAGCGTACTAAAAGGCCCAGGCCTATGTGCTGTCTGTCCTCCTTCAGATCTGAAGGGGTAATTTTGCAAACTGAGCAACTAACTTAAGATGCAGACCCAGCTGTAGACGACATGGTTAAAGGCAGGAAGAATTCCATCTTAAAGATAAGGTTGCATTTTAACACCCAAGTAGTTCCAGAGGCAGGATTCTTTAGCAAGTAGACAATACCTCGGCCCACCTTGGGGGCTGGGCAGGCAGCCTTTTGATGTGCTCCCAGACCAAGGTGCCAGTGTCCCAGAGAGAAATCAAGGCGGGAAATTCCTTACGTTAATCTTTAATATTCAGGGACCACTTAACAAGTCCACACCCCTAAACTCTTTTTCACATTCTCAAAAAATCCTCAACTGCCTATAAAACCCCCTAGACAATGCACCACTACGGACTCTCTTGTCCCCTCCTGGCATGAGCCGGGAGCTCTGTCCTTTCACTGCATCTCTAAATAAAAGCCTGTACCTTGCTCTCCTACCTTGACTGTTTGTGAAGCTCATTCTTCAGCTCCGCAAACAAGGACCCTGGCATCACTAGGAGGACTGGAGGGGACAGAATATGTAACAATGTCTGACCTACTTCCAGAGATTCGTGTCTGCTGTCACCTGCAGGTTCCAGCTCGTTCTTGCTCTCCCACGTCTTACATCCACCACCCCTTCCCAGCTGCTTGTCTCGAGGGCTTCAGGCTGCAGCATCGGACATGAAGACAACAGCTTACAGAGGCTGTGTCAGCAGCCCCGACAGTGGTGTGAAGTCAGAGTCCCACAAGAAATCTTTAGATGTGCCATGTGGTCCAGCAATCCCATCCCGGGGAATACATCCAGAGGAAATGAGGTCAGTACCTTCAAGAGCTGTCTACACCCCTGTGGCCACTGCAGCGTTAGTCACAACAGCCAAGACGTGGAAACAACCTGTGGATCCGACCAGCCACAGATGAGGAGATAAATGCAGGCTACATGTGCAATGGAATATTATTCAGCCATCAAATAGTTGCCATTTGTGACAACAGGAAAGGACCTTGAGGGCACTGTACAAAGTGAGAAGCCAGAGAAAAACAAAGAGTGTGTGGTATCACTCATGTGGAACAAGAGAAAAAGGCAGAGTCACCGAAACAGAGTGGAATGGGATTCGTCAGGTCCTGGGGTGGGAGTCGGTGGGGTAGGGGAGCAAAGCAGGAGATGCTGGTCAAAGGGAACAAACGTCGAGTGATAAGATGAATAGGACCTGAGGATCTGCCGTAGCGTGGTGAGCACAGTTAATAAACTCTGGGCAGCCTGCCGTGCACCAGGGGAGCAGGCTCAGGGTCTGTCCCGCCCTCTCTCTGGCATCCTCACTTTCTCTTTCCCTTTGCTCACACTCAAGGGCCCTCCCTCGGCGGCTGCAAAGCAGGAAGGAGGTGGGGCTTCAGCCTAGAAGGCCTGGGAGGTTACTCACAGATAAGGGGCTTTCCTAAGCCAAGGCTGTGTGACAGAAAAGGGGCCGAAAACGCGGGACACAGGGCAGAGCTGGGACAAAGCTGCCCAAGAGGCTGCAGCCAGATGCCCTGGACCAGGTACCTCTACCCGCTCTGCCCGCCCTGCCCCTCCATCTCCTCTCTGCAGCCTCTTCCTGCCAGCTGGGCCCTGCTCTGCCCTGACATGGGCCTCCTCCTGCCCACAGCTCCACTTCCCTTCTCTCCATCTCTGGGCTCCTTCTCTGCAGGCCCCACCCCCACCTGGGGTCTTTGCCCTGTTCTGTGGATGCCCCCATTTGGCTTCTTGGCTGGTCCCTCCCACACCTGCCCCCAGCCCTGGTGGTCCTGGTGATGCCGGGGTTCTTGTTCACGAAGCCGAAGAATGAGCTTCACAGACACTCAAGGTAGGAGAGCAAGGTACAGGCTTTTATTTAGAAATAAAGTGAGAGGACAGAGCTCCTGGCTCACACCAGGAGGGGACAAGAGAGTCCGTGGTTGGCTCGTTGTCTAGGGGTTTTATGTGCAGTTGACGGTTTTCAGGAATGAGGGTAAAGGATTAGGGGTGCAGACTTGTTGAGTGGTCCCAGAATGCTCATTCTTGATGAGTAACAGGAGATTTTCAGCTCTGATTCTTCCTCAAGACAGCAGTTTCCCTCTGGGAGCACGTCAGTTAAGGCCGCCTACCCTGCCCCCAGGAGGGCTGGGATGTTCCCTGTTTGCTGAAGTTAAGAATCTTACTTCTTAACTTCTTGGGCTGTTTATAGTTGGGCTTGCTTACTAAATCAGTCTTTTTCCTACGTTGCAGATTACTTGGTTAGGATCCGAGAAGGAAATACAGCACATAGGTACGGTTAAAATAAGCTGGGCCTTTTAGCAGGCAAAGGTAAATTTTACAGCGAAGTCACAGGTTATGCTGAGACACTTTATCTGCAGAACACTCAGACATTCCAGGCTAAGTTGCTTCTGGCCCTTTGAGTTTTAACTGATCTCACTGAAGATGTCTATATTCCTAGTCTGGTATCTTTACCCTAGAGAATTAGTGTGACTCTGACTTTGCGTGATGCTCATCACAGAATTTCATTAGGGACTTCTTTGCACATTGCTACATTGTTCTGACTGTAATTATCTTGCTGTGCTTTTTCTCCGGAGGCCCTCACCCTACTCTGCCTAATCCCATGGTCCCTGTCTCACTGGGAACCCAGCTCTCAGCCTGAGCCTCTGCCACCGGGGCTGCCCCTTCCCTGACTGAGTGGGGTGGCCTCTCTGTGGGGCTACAGGGAGCTCCTGGGCTCTGTTAACTTACCATCTGACTAAAGGATGATGCAAGCAGTTGGAGGGTTTAGTTAAAGCTCCTTGGTCGATTTTCTACAATCTGTACACGATTATAGAGAATGGTGTGACAATAGCATCTGAGACAATAAGATCACTCACCTGTGGCAAGGATATCTCAAGTGTGATCAGAAAAGTGACTGCAGACTGTCCCCAAGCACCCTCACACTAGGTGACTGCACTGCAGGAGTGAATGAACTGAAATACATTGAAGGTTGTTGTTTTGGGATGGAGGATTTCTATCTTTACTTTTCCAATAGGTGGGGGATGGGTGGGCAGGAAAGTTTGGGGTGGGGGCCCAGGTGGGAGAGGGGAGTTCAGTCCCTGTGGGGTTGATCTCCTGTCCCCTGCTGTCCCTGGCAGCCCCTCTTGCCCTCCTCCAGACTCCCTGCACTCCTTGCCTGGAGGGGCAGCAGGAAATGCTCAGGGTCCCGGAGGGGTGGGTGGCCTGTGTTCAGGGGACATCAGCCAGGAGAACGCCAGGCAGCGATCTGCCCGCTCTGTCTGCTCTCCTTTGCCCCCAGACCCCCTATGGAGAGGATCCCTCGGCACAAAACCTTCTCCTTCTACTTTCGTAACCTTCCCAAAACCAATATACGAAACTGCAACTACCTCTGCTTCGAAGTGAGAGGAAAGGGGCGACCATCAGATGCCTATGTCCACAGGGGAGTCTTTCAGAACCAGGTAAGGCCCATGGCAGAAGGAATTAAGCGAGGTGAGGATGCAAAAATGCAATTAGTAGAAGGCCCATGGGCCCCCAGGGGATGAGCTCCATCTCGTGACATTTTCCTTAGTCCTTGGCCCTGAGGTCCCTGCCCAACCCTCCTGCACTTGACAGCAGATGAGAGTTGGCCTCCCCACGTGCCTTGTTCTGAGGGCCCGCAGGGTCAGGTGTGGAGAGTGGCCTTGAGCAGCCTTCCAGCATCTTCAGAAGCCCAGCCTGTAGTGCCTGGGGGCCTTGGCTGGCCCTGGTCACGGTTCGCTGGTGGGAGCTCCCCCAACCGCTGCCCCCTGTCCCACAGGATATGCCACCTCCCAGGGGACCCCCAGCCCTTGTTGTGCTGCACCCAGCCTCTCCTAGGTCCCAGCCAGCCCTCCCTGGATGGTTCTGCACAGGCATGACCAGCAGCAGCCCCTGGAGCCAGGCCCTCCCCCTGTCGCCCTGGCCCAGCACTCCCCACTCCTGCAGGACGTCCCTCCGCACGCCTGTCTCCTCTCTGCTCCAGGACCTGTTTGGAGGGGGAGAGCATTGGGGGGTGGGCGGGGTGCGCGCCGGCAGTATATTGTCCCAAGGAAACACAACCGGACTCACACATGTCATTTGCTCTGCCTAGTACCCAGTGTTCAAAAAGCTACAAGGATTTGGTGAAATTAATAGTGAACCTGTATTAGGCAATATACCTACAATATTATTTCAACCTGTAACTAATTAAAAATTCTCCATAAGATAGCCGACTTTCTTTTTTTCAAACTAAGCCACTGAAATGAGATGTGAATTTTCCGCTTGCCACGCCCCTAATTCAGATGAGCCACATTTCCTGTGCTCAGTAGACACATGTGGCCAGTGGCTCCCTTGGGGAGCCACCCTGGGCCCCAGAGGACCTGGCCCAGGGCAGTCACTCAGAACGCTGGGGCGTGAATGAGGGGAGAGTGTGTGTTGGAACTCGTGGGTGACTGCACGAGCGTGGGAAGGGGTGACAAGATAAAGACGGAAGGGAAGGAGAGAGGGAGAGAAGGGATCCATGAATGCCATGCCCCTGGGACTCCTGCCCACACCCTCCTGCCGCGGTGACCTGCCCGGCCACCCACGGGGCCCCTTCTCCTCCCATCTCCCCCAGGTCTATCCCCACGCTCCCCGCCATGCAGAACTCTGCTTCCTTTCTTGGTTCCAAGATGAGATGCTGTCCCCTCATGAGCAGCAGCGTGTCACCTGGTTCGTATCCTGGAGCCCCTGCTCCAGCTGTGCAAAGCGGGTGGCCCAGTTCCTGCAGCAGCACAGGAACGTGACACTGAGCATCTTCGCCGCCCGCCTCTCCTACTTCTGGGACCCGGCTACCCGGCAGGGGCTTCGCAGGCTGTGTGGCGAGGGGGCCCGGGTGGACATCATGTCCCTGCAAGGTGAGAGCAGAGGAGGAGGGGCAGGGCTGTGGGGGAGACGAGGGGAGGGGCCTCACGTGCCCCGAGGGTGAGTGAGTGGGAGGAGAGCTGGGCACCTGAGGCAGGACAGGGCACCTGGCAGGGGGGAGCCAGGCCGTGAGTGGGAGGGCCCAGGAGGCTCCGGAGACAGAGGCTCCCGGGACAGGACCTGACTGCTCTCCCCTCTTTGTCTCAGACTTTGAATACTGCTGGGACCACTTTGTGAACAAAAAGAATAAGTCCTTTAAACCTTGGTGGAACCTGGATCGGAATTATAATTTCCTGGTCACAGAGCTTGAGGAAATCAGGTGAGGGCCTCCTCAGCCTCCTCCTGCCCTCCTGGGGCCTCAGGCCCGGCCTCCTCTTCCTCCTGCTCCCCCTGCCTCCTCCCCTCAGGGTCTCCGCTCCCCCACCTGCTTCCTCCCGTCTCACCACACTAACCAAACCTTGTTATTAGGCAACATGTACACGGGCGTGAATAGCTACGAGTGTGAGAGTCAGATGGTTTGGGAAACGCCCTCCAGGACGGACTCGAGTCATCAGAGAAAGCAGACCCTCCGCGAGAGGGACGCCTCCTTTGCCCAGGCTTCCGAACGAGGCCGCCCACTCCTGGAGCCCGTCCCCAGGCCTGACTCCCTCCGGGTCTGGGGGCTACAAGGCCAAGGCCCAGGGGTGGCCGCCTTCTTGCTCTGTCCTGCGGGGTCTTCCCTCTGTGCTCGACCCCTGGCGAGGCCTGCCGTCCCTGTGTGTGTCCCCGAGTCCTCCTCTTCAAGGACATCTGTCAGCTTGGCTTAGGGCCCCCCTAACGGCCTCATTTGAACTTAGTCACCTCTTTAAAGGTTGCATCTCAAATCAGTGACAATGTAGGAAATAGGGGTTGGGACCGCAGCAGATGTATTTGGGGGCTCACCGCTCAGCCCATACAGTGGCCGAGGGCCTCGTTGAGCTCAGTGTGTCCGGGGAGAGCAGGATCCCTGCTCTGCACTCCTGTCCCTGGGCAATGCCCACCTAGCGCCACTTACCTGCTTGCAATCCAGGCTTTCTGTGCCTGGACCCCCCACTCGTGTCGCCAGCCTCACACTGCACCCGCATCTGCTCACCCCTTATGCAGCCCCACATTGCTGGCAGGGCGGAAGCTGTGGCGGTCTGCAGCCTGGGGATGGTGATTGGGAGTGAGGAAAAAAATTAGTGGTTAAGTTTACACTGAGAAGCATTTTCGTGAATGTAGGATTGAATGTGTGGACTGAAATGATTAGAGCTTTTCCCAAGAGCGGTGTAATCGCAGAAGGGCAGCCAAGAGTCAGTTCTGGGCCCTGGCAGCTCAGGCCCGCGGAGTCAGTCATGGGGGGACACCTGGTTCCCTGACCACAGAGCCAGCGGCCCCAGGATCATCCTGGGGAGAAATTCGGTGGACGATCCAGGCAGGGTGGCCTGGACCACGGCACAGCAGACAGGGAACTGAGATCAACCCGACTGGACGGGCTTCTGGGCAGGCAGACGCAGGGGAAGGAAAAGCCAGAGGGAAGGTGTGGGGCTTGGAGGACATCCGTAAAACCGCAGTGGAGAACCTCCTCTGTCCACCAAGACCAGCTGTGTGTCCCTCTGATCATGACTTTCTCGGCCCAAACTCCAGACACCCCAGGGTCATCGTGCAGTCCTAGTCGAGCGACACAGGCTGCGTAGACGCTGCCCCCTCCCTGGGGTCCTTTGGCTGCAGCCTGTCTCTCTGATCCCAGTGCGGGTTCCCTGGGGGCACTGCCCTGCTGTCTTCCCGCTGGGGGAAAAGGGATAAATCCTACAGCTGCCCAGGGCTGCTGTCCCCATACACTCCCATCCCCTCCTGTGGGGATGTAGGTCTTGCCTTCCCTTCTCAGAACTTCTCATACGTTGATGGAGACCCCAGTAAGAAGGAAGAATGGGTTCACATTTTCACTAAAAGTTTCAGGGTTGGACGGCAGCGGGGCAGGGCTGTCATTCCCCAGAAAGGTCAGGGTCTCTTCTTCTCCTGGCACTGTGGATTGAGGGGAGCTGCACGCTTCCCTACCATCGTGTGGGAGGTGCTGGGCTCTCCTTTGGACCTAGAGCTCATCACTTGGTCCACCGATGTGTTTCATGAACTGTGTCCTTCCCTGGCCCAGGGAGATGGGAGAGGAGCCGTCGCTGGGCCTCTGCTCCTGGGAAGTCAGGTCCAGGAGAGCGAGCTGGAAGGGGCTGGGGGCTCGGACAGGGCCTGGGGCAGAGCAGAGAGGGAGGCCACCAGGTCTGAGTTGGCGTCCCCTCAGCGTCCTGCCCCTTCCTGATACTCAGATGGGTGACAGCAGACACAGAGCTCTGGAGAAGGTCAAACATTGTCGTATCGTGTCCCCTCCAGTCCTTCTAGGACATGGCCTCTCTTAGCCGCCTATGTGCTGCTCACGTTGCCAAAGCTAACTTCCCAGAAGGGGAGACCCTCTAGGCCCAGCTTGTCTGCATCAGGGGGGGCAGCCAGGGGGCTTCAGGGATCAGCCAGTCCTGGTTGATCAGATCCAGGAAGCAGGGATGGAGGAGGTGCCGGGAAATATTCCAGAAGAGGAGACCTCACAGCTGCTGGCTGAGTAGCGAGACTGGCAGAGAGACTTGCGCTGAGGATGGGGGAGCATGCCTTCTCCCTGCAATGCAGCCCCCTCCCCGGGACCCTGGGGGACACCCTGGGCAGCCCCGCTCCTCCTGGTCCCCGGTTTCCTGTGAAAACCAGTGTTCTTGCTCGGAATGGATTCTGAACTTTCAGCTCCATAATTCTGGTCTGTGAAGGGCATGTGTCATTTGCCTAATTAGAAGAGTCCTGAGATTATTTAGCAGTCGGACACATCCCACCCCAGGGTCCCCACACAGGCTACCCCCCGGCATGCACGGGCTACCCCTGAGGGCAAGAGGACAAGCCCGGCGTGCCCACGCCCAGCAGGGGAGGAGGTCAGGGTGACTGGGCAGGATGGCCGGTGCCCAGGCAGGAGGTGTGATCCCAGCCTGCTCTGGGGCAGAGGGAGAGGCCCTCTTGAAGGTCTGAGCCCTGCCCTGCCCCTGGGGGGAGACGCTGAGAAGGGCCTGGGCTCACTTCCCCAGGAGCCCCCAGAAGGGGTCAGAGCGGGAGGCCTGGTGAGCGGAAGCCTGGCCTCTGTGGGTCTGGCCAGGGTGCAGGGTGCGGGGTGGACCTCAGGTGGAGTCGAGGGGCTGTGGGGCAGCGGGGAAGGAGGCTGCAGGGCCTTGGAGGAGCCCGGGTAATCGGTCCCCCCCTTTGTCCACAGACACAGTTTGGATGAAGACACCTTCTTGGAGAACTTCAATAATGACCTTTGGCCGGGCAAGACCTGCTTGTGCTACGAGGTGACAGCTCCAGTCAGTGACACCAGGGTCCCGCTGGGCCAGGAAAGAGGTTTCCTGCACAGCAAGGTAAGCGGCCCAGCCCAATGGCCACAGGGAGGGCCTCCCTATCCTGGGACATCCAGGGAAGAAGGTTCCAGAGCACACGAGTCCCACCCAGCTCTCTGGCCCTCAGTCCCCACAGCTGCTGTGACTTTCCCTGGATCTAGTGGAATCGTTGGCTCGGAGCCACACTGCAGAACCCAGTCACAGTGTCCCAGGGCCTGGCACTCCAGGCCCAGTGTCACCCCAGCCCTGGGGCTCAGGCTGTCCCCTGGTGGGGTGCCTCTGAGGAGGGGTCAAGACCAGGGAGAGGCTGGAGGAGGGGTCAGCCTACTCCCTGGCCCTGCCCCGGAAGGCCTGGGGCCTGAGAGCCCGAGTTTGTCAGCCTTCCGTGTTCCCTCTGGGCGCCTCCGGAGGCCTGGCAGGATCCCTGCCTGCTGCTCGGGAGATCCTGGCAGAGAAGTGGTCCCCACAACTGCACTGCCAGCTGCACATAGCCCCTGCCGCCCCCATGGCCCAGTGTGCCCGTCACAGGCCCAGCCCCAGTCTGCCCTGCACAGACTGCCTGACCTGTGCCCAGACCCTGGTTGAAAACCCTTCCCTGTGCAGGTGGGGCCAGTCTCCCTAATCCCGTGAGCCTGTCAATGACGCTCATCCTGTGATCCGGGCCCCATTCCCCTTGGCGCCCCTGGCCCGTTCCGTCCCAAACAGGGAGCCCTTCTGGCCGGAGTCTGTATCACCGTGGGGCTCGGCTCAGGCTGAGGCAGTGATGCCTGGTGGGAGATGGAGGGGGGTGGAGGGTAGCTGGTAAGGCCCTCTCTGGGGGCAGTGTTCACCTCCCAGGCAGCAGGCCAGGGCCCGTGGCGCTGACCTGGGTCCTCCCTCCTTCCTCCAGCTCCTCCTGTCCTCCCAGAGGAAGGGACTCTGTGAGGCTCCCAAAGGCACTCATCTCCAGCACAATTTTCCTGGGGCTCCAGAAACTCCATGTTCAGAGATTATTTTAGTTTATTGCAATAGTTTAAAAATCAGTAATTTGAATTGCTCGCTTGAACTATTGGTTTAAAATGAAACTTAATGCAAATTCCACAAGGAAGGAACAATTTCAAGGAAGACTGGTCAGGGCAGTGTGTTCAGGGCCATTGTGGACCAAGGTAGAATAAAAAGTCATCACTGGCGACCTGGGCCTTTGTACCGTCCTGCTAATGTTTACATGGGTTTGCATTCCAGTGAATCATGTAAATAGCACATTGGCATCTCACGCCCTGGGTGCTGAGGTTTGCCCCCCTTAATTATGTGCTGGAGGCTGGTGGCTCACCTGCCTCACCCTGGTCCTCTCCCGCTATGCACAGCAAATGACAGATCACCTTTCTCCCCCCTGTGCTCAGCATGGCACACCCGAACCATGCTGCCATGCAGAGTTCTTGCTCCTGGAGAGGATCCTTTCTTGGAAACTGAATCCCAAGCTGCGCTACATGGTCAACTGTTTCATCTCCTGGAGCCCCTGTGCTGCCTGTGCCCAGTATATAGCCAATTTCCTGCGTGAGAACCTCCATGTGCACCTGTACATCTTTGCCTCCCGCATCTATAGGCGCAATGATTATAAGGAGGGTCTGCGCACAGTGTGGGAAGCTGGGGCCCAAATGGCCATCATGAACTACAAGGGTCAGTGTGGGCTCACAGGGCTGGGCAGTGGGCAGGGAGAGGCCTGTGGGGAGCTGTTAGTGTGGTTGAGCAGGATCAGAATGTGTCGGGGAGAAGCTTTCATCTGCTGCCTGCAGAGGTGAAGGTAGGTCCTGGAAAGGACTGGCAGTCACTGCGAGAGAGTCTGCTCAGGGGAGGAGAGGTGGTCCCGGGATCGGGGGCAGGGAGGACGCTGACATGCAAGAAGGACTTGGGGGCTCCCAGAAAGGAGAATGGGCTGGTTAGATTGCAGTGGGAAGACCGAGTTTGAGGGATGAGGTACTTCCTGGGGAGGAAAAGGAAAGGAGTCTGGGAGATTATGACAGGGACTCTGTCTCTAAGCGTCAGACACCTATGACCCCTTTCCCTCCCTGGAGCTGGAACCCACTCTCCCTCCCCTGTCCTGGTTCAGACTTTCAGTACTGCTGGCAAACCTTCGTGGACCACCAGGGAAGACCCTTTCCGGCCTGGCAAGGTCTAACTCGAAGGAGTTCCCGCCAGTCTGTGGAGCTGTGGGAAATTCTGCAGGTGAGATTCCTCCCTCCCTGCCTCCTCTTGTCCTCCTTCCCCCCCTCAGCATTCCCTTCCCCCCCTCAGAGCCTCCTCTGGGTTTCTTGATATCTCCTGGGACACAGGCTCCATTCCCACTCCATCATCACAAACTACCTCCTGCCTGTCCCTCCTGCCTCCCCACCCATGTGACCACTCAGACCTCTGCTATTGTCCCTCCTTCCACCACCCCAGTCCCTGCTGTGCTCAAGTGCCCCTTCTTCTCCTAGAATCAAGAAAACTGAAGGGTGGATTCTAAGCTCTGTAAAGATGACAAGAGACCTCTGTTCAACAGCAGATAATATACTTTCTTCCAAGAAATGTGAACTTGCCATTTACCACCTTCTCCACATGGATACAAAGAAACCATCAACAGACAATGGGTTCATAAGAAAGTGTGTTTTTTAAATCTTCTTATATTCTAAATATGCCTCAGTAAGATTACAACCCACACCATCAGAGGAGTTTTTCATTTTTTAGAGTCATAATGATATTGAGTGATTTTAATCCAAACAAATAATGAACTTTGGCCTGGACTCACTTCTGGACCTCAGGCTCCTTTCCAAAATGAGACAATGGTCAGAGACAGTGACAGTGACTGACCATAGGCACTGAAGTGACTGTTAAATGACAGTGTGAGTGTCCAATGCCTAGGACAACATCTAAGATAGCTATTCCTCAGCAAAAGATGATGTTATTCTAAAAAAAACAAGTGGTATCTTTCATGCAACCAATCACTCATCCCACGAATAATCAGTCTTCAGAATGTTCTGGCCCACCATGTGCAGCCAGGCCCCAGGGTCATGGTTTCATGGAGGCCTCAGCAGAGCAGTGCCAGGCCAGGGCCAGTTCCTGGGGATGGAGCCAGGGAGGCATGAGGTGTCCACACTGCTCCCCGTGAGACAGGTGTCAGGGGAGCAGCAGCAGCAGGCGTGGCTTCAGCTCAGTGTCTGTCCCCTGGCCTCCTGCACTGTTTCTTGTTCTGTGACCCATGGTTTATTTGCTTGATTACAGCTGGGGGTCCCTCCTCAAGGTGAGCTTCAGGACCTCAGGCCCTGTGTATGTGACAAAGGCTCTGACCAAAATAAGTGGATGGTGACACTCTGCAGGGGGGTCTGCAGGATAATGTCAGGATAATTTCCTCCCTTGGTTTGGATTTCTGGGCTCTGACATGAGAGCTCCCCCATTCCCCAGTACAAGTGACCCAGAATGCTCAAGATGCCGTCAGTCTGGACAAAGGCATCAACCTGGGCTGAGGACAGGTGCTCTTACATTGGGAGCCGAGTCCCTAGTCTGTGCTGCCACAGTGCAGGTTCTAGGGGCACCTGCAGTCACCCATCCCCTGACTCTTCAAGTCCTACAGATCTGGCTGCTTCAACTCACAGGTGTGGGGACAGTGTGCCCTTCCAGGGTCCCACAGGGCACAGGAGTTTGTGGAGCAGGTCCCCACACTCCGTGGGCCACCCTCTGCCCCCAGCACAGGGCTTCATGCACAGGTGGCCCTCCCTCCGAAATTTACAGTAGGTGACTGAGAAGCACCTTCTGGGTTGAATCAGTGAGGAGACTGGGATCCTGTGAAGAGAGCTGCCTGGGTCAGGACAACGTCCCCCTCCCTGGAAGGCAAGCTTGCCCAAAGTCTCTGACTCCAGACCTGGACCATGTAGAGAGGCCATCTTCAGCTCAGGAGGGTTGGAAACTACTGGGTGGGTGGTGTCTGTCATGTGGGGAGGCAGGTTGGGACCTGGGGATTGTGGCGCTACATGCAGCACACCCCAGATTAGGCTCTCACTGGAAGCCACCTGGGTCACCACACACGGGACAACAGTAAGCTTAGAGGGGACCAGGAGATGAGAGGGGCCTCAGCAGAGGGTTGATGGAGGGCACCACACTTCTGTCTGAGGAGGGGCGCCCATCCAGAAAGACGGGGACATTGTACTGAGATTTCCACCTTCCAGTTCTGAGCGGCCAGTCTGGGAGGTAAGTAGCCTGGTTCTCTGCAAACAGCCAGGGCAGGACTCCGGGGGCGGGGGCTCTGCCTAAGAAGGTCACATCCCTTGGGAGGGGGCACTGGCCCAGGATAGGTGGGCTAAGAGGAGCTGGTATGGGGGAGTCAGTGGGAGAGAGGGCAGCCCCTTGGGAGCCCCTAGGGCTCAGGGTCACACTTGGGGCTGGAATACAACCCCCACAACCCTCCCCGGAAGAGCAAGGCAGGAACCCTTCCTGAGGTGGGTGTACATCCCTGCAGCCGCCGGCCCCTTGTGTGGGGCTGGTCAGGGCTCAGTCCCTTGAGGAGCCTTTCTTTTATGCTCTGTAATAGGGTGAAAACCTTCCGTGTCCAGTTTGCAATGGGTCATTAGATGGTGGGCTCGGCAGAGGTGTGTCCCCATCCCTTCCTGGGAGCAGGGGTGAAGGCCTGGCTGCCTGCCACCCAGACCAGACGGTCCCCTCCCCGCTCACAGCCCACAGCTGTCTCAATCCCGTAGGTCCCAGGCAGTCCAGACTGGCCTTGCCCTCTGCTGGCTGCTGTGGGGACTCAAAGGCAGGCCACCCTGGAGCTGCCCTGTGGGGCTCTGTGTCCTGTGCCAGGGCCTTCCTGCAGGCTATGGACACCTGTCCGCTCACCTCCTGCCCTGTGGTCTGCTGCCCAGAGTGACCCCACCCCCCACACGCCGCGTTTGCCATGGTCAGTCCTTGTGGCTCTGAGTTAGGGCCTTTGTCAGAAAAGAGGAGGAGGGGTCAGCCTCCTCCCCGGCCCCGCCCCTGACGGCCTGGGGCCCGAGCCAGAGTTTGTCGGCTCTCCGTGACCCCTGTGGGCGCCTACGTGGGCCTGGCAGGATCCCTGCCGCTGCTCTGCGTCCAAGGGCATGGGGATGCATCATGTGCACATAGAAGTTCCTTCCTCTGTGATACCGACGAGGGTAGCGTGAGTGGCCTGAGTTCAGAAAGGGGTGGGGCCCAGCATGGCCAGCGCAGCAGCTTCCAGGTGCCCTGACGGTACGTGATGCTCCTGGGTCCGGGAGGAGGCCGCAGGCTGTGCCCCCGCAGGGAGGCAGCAGACACAGACCCAGGGACGGTGAGGGGACAAAGATGTGGCGGCCAGAACAGAAGCCGTGGCCGGGTGCTACCTGCCCCACAGAGCCCCTGCGCCTGCCTCTGAGTTGCCCTGGTGGGAACCTGCCACCCACAGGAATCCTCCTGGGCCCCTGGGGGGCCCTCCTCCTCACTGCCTCTCTCCCGCTGGCTGTCTGGGGTCTGGCCATGACCCCCATCTGCTGTCCAGCCCATCTCCTTGGCTCCGTGCTTCAGGGAAGTCACCCTGGGCAGCCCCGTTCCTCCCTGTCCTCTGTTCCTGTGAAAACCAGTGTTCCTGCTCGGAGTGGATTCAGCAGTCAGGCACATCTTACCCCAGGGTCCCCACACAGGCTACCCCCCGGCATGCACGGGCTACCCCTGAGGGCAAGAGGACAAGCCCGGCGGGCCCGTGCCCAGCAGGGGAGGAGGTCAGGGTGACTGGGCAGGATGGCCGGTGCCCGGGCAGGAGGTGTGATCCCAGCCTGCTCTGGGGCAGAGGGAGAGGCCCTCTTGAGGGTCTGAGCCCTGCCCTGCCCCTGGGGGGAGATGCTGAGAAGGGCCTGGGCTCACTTCCCCAGGAGCCCCCAGAAGGGGTCAGAGCGGGAGGCCTGGTGAGCAGAAGCCTGGCCTCTGTGGGTCTGGCCAGGGTGCAGGGTGCAGGGTGGACCTCAGGTGGAGTCGAGGGGCTGTGGGGCAGCAGGGAAGGAGGCTGCAGGGCCTTAGAGGAGCTGGGGTAATCGGTCTCCCCCTTTGTCCACAGACACCGTTTGGATGAAGACACCTTCTTGGAGAACTTCAATAATGACCTTTGGCCGGGCAAGACCTGCTTGTGCTACGAGGTGACAGCTCCAGTCGGTGACACCAGGGTCCCGCTGGGCCAGGAAAGAGGTTTCCTGCACAGCAAGGTAAGCGGCCCAGCCCAATGGCCACAGGGAGGGCCTCCCTATCCTGGGACATCCAGGGAAGAAGGTTCCAGAGCACACGAGTCCCACCCAGCTCTCTGGCCCTCAGTCCCCACAGCTGCTGTGACTTTCCCTGGATCTAGTGGAACCGTTTCTGCCGGGATTGTTGGCTCGGAGCCACACTGCAGAACCCAGTCAGTGTCCCAGGGCCTGGCACCCCAGGCCCAGTGTCACCCCAGCCCCGGGGCTCAGGCTGTCCCCTGGTGGGGTGCCTCTGAGGAGGGGTCAGGACCAGGGAAAGGCTGGAGGAGGGGTCAGCCTACTCCCTGGCCCTGCCCCGGAAGGCCTGGGGCCTGAGAGCCTGAGTTTGTTGGCCCTCTGTGTTCCCTCTGGGTGCCTCGGGGGGCCTGGCAGGATCCCTGCCCACTGCTCGGGAGATCCTGGCAGAGAAGTGGTCCCCACAACTGCACTGCCAGCTGCACATAGCCCCTGCCGCCCCCATGGCCCAGTTGTGCCCGTCACAGGCCCAGCCCCTGTCTGTCCTGCACAGACCGCCTGACCTGTGCCCAGACCCAGGTTGAAAACCCTTCTCTGTGCAGGTGGGGCCAGTCTCCCTAATCCCGTGAGCCTGTCAATGACTCTCATCCCGTGATCTGGGCCCCATTCCCCTTGGCACGCCTGTCCCGTTCCACCCCAAACAGGGAGCCCTTCTGGCCTGAGTTGTTATCACCGTGGGTGGGCGTGGGGGCCGGGAAGAGAGGAGAGTGGAGCATATTACTCCCTGGAGGAGTGTCAGGGAGTGAACACCTGGGCACTCACTCACGAAATGACCTGCCCCTCTCCTTCTGGATTTGGTCTCTGCTGCCCAGATTGGCCATCTCCGGACCCTAGTGCCCCTTGTCAAATGCCAGTCCCTTGCTTTCTGAAATGATAGGGCAGGGATCTAAGCCCTCCAGGGGAGTTCTGGGAACTGCAACTGAGGGGTACAGAGACACAGCATCCCAGGCTAGTCCCAGGTGCCTATGGCAGGTCCTTTTGTGACTCGGTGTCTGTGTGTGTGCATTTACCTGTGACCAGGTCAGGGATGCGTCAAGACAGGCCCTCGATCTGTGGATAGATGGGATTTCTGAGATGAAAATGTTCCTGCAGAAGAGAAAGTGGGAAGGAAAACAGAGGGCACTGAGCCCAGAATCAGAAATGGGAACCAGGACCAGTGAGTCCATGTCCTGCCCCCGCCATCTCCCTGGGCTCCTTCCTCCCAGGACCTGGCCTGTCCCCAGACCCAGCCATGACCTCTCTACTGAGCCTCCCATACTGCCTTGTCCACCCTAACAGCCTGGACTCCTGGCCTGGGCTTTGTGAGCCACCCTGGAATCTCTCCTACATATGTTATGAAATCCTGTTATTCCTGCCTTTGCAAGGTCTCCTGAGCCTTCAGTATTTCCAGTCACATCAGAGAGAAGAATATGCTCACCTTCTAACTCCATAAGCACATATCAGGGCTTCAGGAACCCGTTAGGCATGCTAACCTTTCAAAATGTCAACTGAGGTGGATTGCAGTGATGTCAAAATGAATTTAAAAGTTGACAAAATGACAGAGACAACATCCTCGTTTCGGATCTTATGACCAAAAACACAGGTACCCTTGACAAGGTTATACTATTTCCTATGGGTACACTGTCAACTGAGAAGAACATTTTATTAACTTAATTCCTATTTCCTGGTCATTTCGAACTATAGCCTATGTGAGCAATGTTTAAAATATAACTGTCATTGAAATATCACATTCCATGAATATCTGATAATACAGACATACTTGTTTTATTGTCTTTCCCTTCGTTGCACTTCACAGAGACTGACCCTGTGTCGAGGAAGTCTGTCAGCACCATTTTTCCAACAGTATTTGCTCCCTTCATGTCTCTGTGTCCCAGTTCAGTAATTCTCAAAATATTTCAAACTTTTTCACTATTACTATTATATTTGTTATGGTGATATCTGTGATCAGTGATCTTTGATATACTATTGTAGTTGTTTTGGGGCGCCATGTACTGTGCCCATATAAGATGGCGAACTTAATCAATAAATGTTGTGTTCTGACTGCTATACCAACTGGCTGTTCCTGTCTCTGTCCCTCTCTTCAGGCCTCCCTATTCCCTGAGACACAACAATATTGAAATTAGGCCAATTAATATCCCTACAGTGGCTTCTAATCTTTCAAGGGAAAGGAGGAGTCACATGTGTCTCATTTTAAATCAAAAGCTAGAAATGATTAAGTGAGGAGGGCATGTTGAAAGCTGAGTTAGGCCAAAAGCTAGGTCTCTTGCACCAGAGAGTTAGCCAAGTTGTGAATGCAAAGAAAAAGCTCTTGAAGGAAATTACAATTTCCTCCAATGAGCACACAAATGATAAGAAAGCGAAAGAGCCTTATTGCTGATACGGAGCAAGTTTGAGCGGTCTGGATAGAAGATCGAACCAGCCACAGCATTCCCTTGGGCCAAAGCCTCATCAGAGCAGGTCCCTAACGCTTCAATTCTGTGAAGGCTGAGAGCGGGGAGGAAGCTGCCGAAGAAACGTCAGAAGCTCGCAGAGGTGGATTCTTGAGGTCTAAGGAAAAACGGCGTCTCCATCACAGAACAATGCGGGATAAGCAGCAAGTGCTGATGGAGAAGCTGCAAGTCATCCAGAAGGTCGCGAATGAAGGTGGCTGCACTAAACAACAGACTTCTGACGCAGATGGAACAGCCTTCTGTTGCAAGAAGATGCCATCTAGACCCACAGCTAAGGAGGATAGGTCAAGGCCTGCCTCAGAGCTTCAAAGAACAGGCTGACACTCCTGTTAGGGGCTAATGCAGCTGGTGACTTTAAGTTGAAACCAATGCTCATTTACCATTCCAAAAATCCTCAGGCCCTCAAGAATTATGCAAAAGGTACTTCGCCTGTGCTCTATAAATGGAACAGCAAAGCCTGGGTAATAGCACATCTGTTTACAACATGGGTTACTGGAATATTTGAAGTCCACTGTTGAGACTTACTGCTCAGCAAAAAAGATTCCTTCCAAAAGATTACTGCTCGTTCACAGCTTACCTAGTGACCCAAAAACTCTGGTGAAGATACACAATGAAATTCAAGTTGTTTTTATGTCTGCTACCACAACATCCGTTCTGCAGCCCATAGATCAAGCAGTGATTTAGACTTTTAAGCCTAATTATTTAAGAAACACATTTTGTAAGACTATCGCTGCCATAGATAGTGGTTCCTCCATGCCCAAAGCAAGTGAAAACTTTCTGGAAAGGATTCACCCTTCTAGATGCCGTTAAAAATGTTTGTGATTCGAGGAGGGAAGAGGTCAAAATGCCAATGTTAACAGGAGTCTGGAAGAAGTTGATTCCAACCCTCCCAGATGACTTTGAGGGGTTCAAGACTTCAGTGGAGGGAGTCACTGCCCATGTGCTGAAAACAGCAAGAAACTAGAATTAGAAGTGGAGCTCAAAGATAAGACTGTTTTGCTGCCATCTCAGGGTAAAACTTGCATGGGTGAGGAGCTGCTTCTTATAGATGAGCAGAGAAAGTGGTTTCTCGAGATGGCATCTACTCCTGGTAAATACACTATGAAGACCGTTGAAATGCCAACAAAGAATTTAGAATATTACATAACTTAGTTTGTCAAAGCAGTGGCGGGTTTGAGAGGACTGGCTCTGGCTGTGGAAGCTCTGTGGCCCAGTGCCATCACATGCTACAGAGATATCGTTAGTAAAAGGAAGAGTGAATCCATGTGGCAAACCTCACTGGTGTCTTATTTTAAGAAATTGCCACCGCCACCCAGCCTTCAGCCACCACCACCCTGAGCAGTCAGCTGCCACCACCATCGAGGCAAGACCCTCTACCAGCCAAAAAGATTATGACTTGCTCAAAGTGCAGATGGTGGTTAGCATTTTTTAGCAGGAAAATATTTTTCAATTAAGGTATGTATGTTTTTTAGACATAATGTTATTGCACTCTGTATTAATAGGCTATCGTACCATGTGAACATAACTTTTCTATGCACTCGGAGACAAAAAATTCATTTGACTTGCTTTATTGAACTATTTCTTTATTGAGGTGGTTCAGAACCAAATGCACACTATCTCTGAGGTATGCCTGTCGAGAAAATGAGCAAAGTGAAAAAACAAAACTATACTCCAGAAATCAGTGAAGAAATGAAAAAGAATAATATATGAAAGGAACTATACGCTTCTACATTTTCAGGAAGATTCCTTTCCTAGAGAACTAAAAGAGTTGTCAAAATTTCTGATTTTATCCTGCCTTTTAGTCACAATTTTTGGCCATTTGGTTTTAGCATTTAATACAGGTTTTAAAATACCGTTTCCTTTATCCATGAAAATACACCTCCTAGCCTCTGGGGAGACCAGAGTTGCACCTTTCTTCCTGCTTTGTGACCCCCAGGGCCTGTCTAATCTGCATTTCATTCACATCTTGTATAATTCCTAGCATGGCTACCTGCCCTGTCATAGCCTAAGACACTTACTTAATCATGTTAACACGGCAGAGGCGATAACATAGTAAAGTAATTGTACACGCCCCACTGTGGAGACAGAGCAGGCTCTTCTATGGACACTTAGGCAGCTACTCACAGCGCTAGTACGGCCACGCCTGGGCCAACTGGCCCAGCAGAGCCTAACTTGGCTGTGGGAATGGTGGCAGAAGCTGCAGACTAACACATCCCACTGTGCGAATTAAGTAGCAATTCATATCAGCTGCCATTCTGGGGCCTGAGATCCAGCAGTGATCTCACATAATCGTGAAGAATATTGTACAAAGAAGTGGGAGTCCACCCAAATACAGCAAAATGCCAATTTTGTCATCTAAATGAGAAGTAAATGACAGGGAAGTAGACAGATGATAGGGAGACAGGTATAGATAGATGACTGATAGATACATACATACATACATACAGAAGGAGAGAGCAGCCAAATGTTAAAGCAACTGGGGAAAATGCTCACAGCAGGTGAATCTGAGTATAGTACATGGAAGCTCTTTATATGTAACTTCCTGTAAGTTTGAAACAAAAAAAAATAGAATTAAAATATTCGTCATCTGTAGCAGATAATATAGACCATTTGCTGTCACAGTTTATCCCTCCTTTTCAAACTGCCTGCAACAAGTGAGCGTTTTTCTAACCACAGAATTATTGTGATTATAGCTGTGGATAGCGGTGCTAGGAAACGCAGGAGCCATGAATGAATGCGGTTTAGGTGGACCTGGGAAATCACGATGCAGGAGGAAAGGGGCAACTACGCTCATCCTAGAGGCTGAGGAGGTGTGTTTCCATGGACGGAGGAAACAACATCCTGAAACCTGTACTGTAACCCATATTAAGAAAGTCTCCTGAAGCCATCGCTTCTCCGCGGGTCCTCTCAGGGGTGGGACTAGCTGTGGGCAGTCTAATAAGACCTCCGAATCACTGTGCACCCCCCTTCAGTCTACAAAAGCCCCTCCGAAGGTAAGGGGCAACTCTGCCCAGTGCTGCCCTGGCTCCTGGCAGCGCCTCCCACAGAACCGAGGAGGGACAAGGATCGGGCATCTCCAGGTAAGCAGCCAAGAGATGGGCAGAGACGGGGACTCTTGCTTAGACAGCCGGTGGCCCCAGCACTGGGAAGCAGAGGTGGTGAACAGAAGCCACATTCACCCGGAGAGACTGCTCTGGCTTCTTTTCCTGTGTCCTCAGGTCTTCTGGTTCAAGAAGGGTTTTGCTTTCACTTTAACACCTCCATGCCCATGAGCAGTGCTCTCAGCCTGTGCTTCTGGCTGCAGTGACTGCACTTTGCTGGATGCTGGTCCTTTCAAAACCAGGTGCCACCCAGAGTCCTATTTTGCAGAATCGAGAAGAGATGGGCTTGGCTCAGCACTGCACTCCGTGCTTCCTAGCTTTAACTTCTTTAAATTCCATTATGTTGAGATTGTAGGGTGTTCCCTTGCCTGAATCTGTTTGCACTGCTATACCAAAATACCACAGACGGGGTGGCTTATAAACTGGAATTTATTTCTCATGGTTCTGCAGGCTGGAAGTCTGAGGTCAACGTGCCAGCATGATCAGGTTCTGGTGAAACCCTCTTCCTGGTTGCAGATTGCTGACTTCACATGGCAGAGAGCAGAGGAGAGGAAGCAAGCTCTCTAGCAGCTCTCACAAGGGGACTAATCCCATTCATAAGGACCCCACCCTCATGACCTCGTGTGATCTGAAAGCCTTCTAAAAGGCTCCACCTCCTAATCCCTTTTCATGGTGAGATAGGGCTTCAATGTACTCATTGCTGGGGAGCACAAACATTCAGTCCATAAACACCTCCCAAGATCACCAAGCCCTCCTGGGCCCCTGACACCTGAACAGACGTGAGCCTAGCCATCTCTCCTCTGGAGGTACTGGGTCGGGGTGGAAGGGTGGCAGGCAGCAGGGGGGAGTTTGCATCACAGCTGCTAGTGAGGTAGGGCAGGGATATGGGGCAAGCATCAGGATGAACTTTTCCTGACTGTGATTAAGAATGCTGCAATATAAGCAGTACAGTAAGACAGCACGAAGTCCATCTTAAGGCTGAGATTCCATTTTAAAAACCAGGGAGTCAGGAGGTAAGATTCCTGACATATTTTATGATAATCAGCCAACCACCTGCCCTGTGTTAAGGCCGGGCAGCAGTCCTATGGGTATGTGCTCACTGCCTGAGGGTAACCACTACCTTGGAGAGCGACAAGATCAATAAATTCCTTGTGTTAAGTATCTTACAGAATGTCTAGAGGACAGACTGTGGATGGTGACATGTCTCTCCCAGGAGACAGACATCATATGACCACAAGTTAACCCTACGCTGCCCCCCACCGCCCTGCCCTTTGCCGCATTCCTGAAAGCCTCAAAGACAGAATCCTAACCCTCAAGTGCGCCTCCTCTCTTAGGTTGCCGCACTCCCCTTTCTTCAAGGGTGTACTTTTTTGCCTTAAATAAAGACTTCTCTGCTCAACTCACTGCGTTCTGTCTCTGCACTCGTCCACTAGTAAGCGTCTTTGCTACTTCACTATTTCATTCAATTTTCTAAACTTAAGCACAAGTCTTCACTCTGTCCTACTTCAGAAAAGCAGGGAGGGGCTACTAAGATCTCTGATTTGGGCTTGCAAGTCCCCGGCACCTGGGTGACCCGGACAGGACGGCAGCAGTACGATCAGGCTCTTTAGTAGCCTGCCTGAATATCTCCTTTCTTTGCCTTTGGGAAGTTCTCAGAACATGTTTCACTCCATCCAGTGCTGTGCAGCTCCCCCAGATCCTGGGGTGGTAGGGACTTAGCTCCCACGCCATGCAGATTCAAGGGGACACTGGACACCAGGTGACCCTGGCTTTAGGAGTTGGCCAGGGATCTGCCCTGGGCCAAGGAGTTCGTTGAGCTCCCCTTCCTGCCTCCGCTCTCCCTGCTCCCTGCTGCCTGCACGGCTGCCGCCATTCTCTGCTACTCTTGCTCTAATGAATTCCTTCCTTACCTACTCTTTATCCACCTGCTGGAGAATTCTTTCTCGTTCAGAGTTAAGGACCCTCTTCTGCTGGGCTGAGGTTTCACCTAGTGCACAGGTGAAGACCCCTAGTGCAGGTGCCTGGCAACACTAGCACTGTCCTGGGCTCAAGGTCAATGTCAAGAGTTTAGCATTGTCAGCAAATCAGGGTCCCCGGAACCTTCCCAGGTACCTTCCAACTTATTAGCTACTTAGCTACAGATAACAAGGACAGAGGGGGAAGGATTTAGGTCACTAATGGACTCCCAAAACTGACTTTCATAAGATACGTGATTCCCAACTGCATACTCCCTAATTCAGAGAGATGGGGGTGGGAGTCAGGGTGGGGAATGGGCCAGATGAAGAGAAAGAGGAGGACATTGCAGACACGGAGCGGAGCAGAGCAGACGCGTAGAAGCAAGTAGGAATAGGTTGCTGGAGGGGATGGCCAGGAACTACTGCCGCTGACACAGCTGTTAGGTGACCCTGGGGCCAAGACGGGTGGGGATGGGGCTAAGCTGGCATCAAAGCCAGGACTCAGAGACCTTTTTAAAATTGCAGTAAAATATAAATAACACAAAATTTCCCATTTTAAGTAGACAATTCAGTGGCATTAACCACATTCATACTGTTCTGCAACCATCACCATCATCCATCTCCAGAACTTTTTCTTCATTCAAACTTAAAACTCTGTCCTCAATAAACACTACTAACTCCCTACTCCCCCTCCCCCACAGCCCCTGGCAAAATGTCACCTGTTTAGGGAACAGGCAGGACAGTTTCTACTTCATTTCTGCAAGTCTTAATATATAATAATGAATTCTTTTTTTTTTTTAATCTGGAAGGCACGTAAGATTGCAAAATTAGCTCCCCCGTTTCATTTAGCCACCACACAAAAAACACAATGACAGTCCTAACTCGGGAAATTTTGGAGAATTAAGATAGCAGACACTATTTGTTATCTATAGTGGTTTTTGACTCTTAGCCTGAAATATTTGGCTTATTCTAAAAAAAATAAATCCCTTTCAGGTCTTTCCTCTAATTTTGCTAGACTAGCAAACAAGAACCACGAATTCAAAGGCTGACAACTGTAGAGTATTCTGCTGCACATACAAATAGAAGACTGGGGAATTCTGCAAGTTGCCTAAAGACTGTTATTTATTAAAGGGAATTGGAATAAAATCCTGACCCAATGGCACCACTTAGTCCAAATTATTAGAAATGGCATAAAACTAAATGTGATTTATTCCCAGAGGAATTAATGTTTAAACAAAAGGGTATTAACAAGAAGCCTACATGTCAGAACATGTACCAGGTAGTCACTCGGGCTGGGAGCGGGTGGGAGATTAAGATAAGAGAGAGTCATGCCTCTCTGAAAAAAAAATTGCAAAATTAGCTCCATTTCATTTAGCCACCACACAAAAAAGTTTTAAACCGCAGAAAAAGTTTTAAACCAGCTAAGGAAATGAAGACTAATGTAAAAAAAAAAAAAAGCCTGATACAGATATAACTTGCTTAGGCGACATCCGGGAAAGAATATGAACCCTGTAGTACCCAGCCAATGAGGAACCAGGGGAGGGACTCTTGAGCTAAGGAATAAATTGCTTGTTGTAACCATCCTGAGTGCGCCTGTTCACCAGACACTGATCTTGCAAGACCATCATTAAAGCCCCACTCCGCTGTTCTCTTTGACTAAGTTTGGACCAGTACTCGTTTCTCACAAAATGACTAAAGAGTATTGTGTAACAAACTGTAACTTCTGACAGTTAATATCCATACTATGCATAAATTATATGTCAAATTAATAGTTCAAGAGTATATGAAGTTGGATCATGCATTCTTACCTCTAAGAATATAATGTACAAGATAAACCCCAAGTGCTTGTAACAGTATTTCAGATGGAAGCAGTCTTATATACAAAAACAATGTAGTTTCTCTGCTGTGCAGGTATATAACATAAAGAAATTTAAGGGATTACTGAGAAAAAAACGTGGTTCACTAGAGACTGATAGAAAAGATCAATTTGTAGGATTTAGAATGTTTTCTTTTTAAAAAAGATCCAAGGGATCTGTGCTCCACTGCTGTGATGTACTGTACCCCCCAGTTCTGTGCACTGATTTCCTTTGAATAAAGGACATCACACTTGTTCTTTTTTCAAAAATCCAGTTATGTGCATAAAATACGTAACTTCCGGTACAAAGAAAAAAAGAGAACTTCTGGTCCACGTTTTGGCAACAGTTGATCATGATTTAGAATGAAATTATGTCTTTGGCCAAAAACTATTTTCTACTTTATTCATTCTTCCAACAGCATTAATTTGTGAACTACAGCATTAATTTGTGAACTAAGGTTTATATTATGCAGTTTATATATATTAAGGTTTACATAAGTGCAGTTCAGCTGCGTGTATGGTATAAGACCTCATTTCCAAAACAGTGACACCAGTTTTCCTTTGGGAATTTCCCCTGGCATCACTCAATTTTTAGTAGCAGTTATACTTCTAAAAGGCTAACAAAATGTTTTAACTGCATTTCTTTTCTTTTCTTTTCTTTTTTACTTGAGGCTTCCAGTTTTTAATCATATTTTTAAAAATTCATTGAAATAAGGAAATTTATTTCAACGAGTCTCCTCAACTGCTGTTTAATACATACCTGATACTCTTACAAAAAAAGGGGCATGGCAAATGGGCCAAACTCAGTTATTTTGTGCTTTCCAGTTATCTGTTTTTAGAAACATGGCCTTTGTCTTCTTTTATTTGTACTGTTCTTCTAAATGGAATCAAAGGTGATGACTCATGTCTTAATCTTTATCAGTGTCTACAGTGGAAATACGGGCAGAATCTGTTAGACGGATAGGGGACCGTGTCCTTGTGCACTACTGTTTCTTTTCAGAGATCTTCACGCACGTCCCACCCTGATGCACCTTCAAAACCGTGTCAAGCGTCAGCCTTGCTTCAGTTTGCAGAGGTATGGCATTTTTTTTTTCCCACTGATAATTGGGCTCAGAAAACTTACTGAGCTCAGGAAATATTGGAATGGAGTTTTAATAACGCATAGTGAACTTCAGGCCTGTCTTTGCCGTTACTAATATAACGTATATGATTTTTGCTGCTTTTGCTCTAATAGTCAGATTAGCTCCATATCTTATATCGATTCTACAAGCATTCATTAAAGAGTTCATTCAGAATAGACACTTCCCAGTAATTCATTTATTTCATCTAACTTTATTTTTAATTTGTTTTAAACGCTTGGAAAAACTCTCAACATGAAGGCCACAGGATTCCAGTTCATTAAATTTTCCAATAGTGAAATCAGGTCCGTGATACACGCGTGACTCTCACAGCGAACGAGCAGTGAGCACGACCTGTTCCATCATCAGTGCTTAGCTTCTGGTGATGTAGCTTCAGACAGTATTTTTATTTTTTTATTAAGGTATCACTGATATACACTCTTATGAAGGTTTCACAGGAAAAACATTGTGGTTACTACATGCACCCATATTATCGAGTCCCCCCCATACCCATTGCAGTCACTGTCCATCAGTGTAGTAAGATGCCACAGAGTCACTACTTGTCTTCTCTGAGCTACACTGTCTTCCCCGTGACCCCCCCCACACCATGTGCACTAATCATGATCCCCCTCAATTCCTTTCCCCCTCCCTCCCCATGCATCCTCCCCAACCCCTCCCCTTTGGTAACCGCTAGTCCCTTTTTGGAGTCTGAGTCTGCTGCTGTTTTGTTCCTTCAGTTTTGCTTCATTGTTATACTCCACAAATGAGGGAAATCATTTGGTATTTCACTGAGCATAATACCCTCCAGCTCCATCCATGTTGTTGCCAATGGTAGGATTTGTTTCTTTCTTATGGCTGAATAATATTCCATTGTGTGTATGTACCACTTCTTATTCATCCATTCATCTACTGATGGACACTTACGTTGCTTCCATATCTTGGCTATTGTAAATAGTTCTGCGATAAACATAGGGGTGCATATGTCTTTTTGAATCTGAAAAGTAAGGAAAACAGTTTTTAATAGGGTTATTTGCTTTTTGGGTGTTGAGGCGTGTGAGTTCTTTATATATTTTGGATGTTAACCCCTTGCCTGATATGTCATTTACAAATATATTCTCCCATACTGTAGGATGCCTTTTTGTTCTACTGATGGTGTCCTTTGCTGTACAGAAGCTTTTTAGCTTGATGTAGTCCCATTTGTTCATTTTTGCTTTTGTTTCCCTTGCCCGAGGAGATGTGTTTAGGAAAAAGTTGCTCATGTTTATATTCAAGAGATTTTTGCCTATGTTTTCTTCTAAGAGTTTTATGGTTTCATGATTTATATTCAGGTCTTTGATCCATTTTGAGTTTACTTTTGTGTATGGGGTTGGACAATAATCCAGTTTCATTCTCTTACATGTAGCTGTCCAGTTTTGCCAATACCAGCTGTTGAAGAGGCTGTCATTTCCCCATTGTATATCCATGGCTCCTTTATCATATATTAATTGACCATATATGTTTGGGTTAATATCTGGATTCTCTATTCTGTTCCACTGGTCTGTGGGTTTGTTCTTGTGCCAGTACCAAATTGTCTTGATTACTGTAGCTTTGTAGTAGAGCTTGAAGTTGGGGAGCATAATTCTCAGTATTGCTTTGGCTATTTGGGGTCTTTTGTGGTACCATTTGAATTTTAGAACTATTTCTCTAGATTACTGAAGAATGCCATTGATATTTTGATAGGGATTGCATTCAATCTGTAGATTGTTTTAGGCAGGATGGCCATTTTGACAGTATTAATTCTTCCTATGACACAGGTTGTATTTCCATTTATTGGTATCTTCTTTAATTTCTCTCATGAGTGTCTTGTAGTTTTCAGGGTATAGGTCTTTCACTTCCTTGGTTAGGTTTATTCCTAGGTATTTTATTCTTTTTGATGCAATTGTGAATGGAATTGTTTTCCTGATTTCTCTTTCTCCTAGTTCATCGTTACTATATAGGAATGCAATAGATTTCTGTGTATTAATTTTGTATCCTGCAATTTTGCTGAATTCAGTTACTAGTTCTAGTAGTTTGGGGATGGATTCTTTAGCGTTTTCTATGTATAATATCATGTCATCTGCAAACAGGGACAGTTTAACTTCTTCTTTACCAGTCTGGATGCCTTTTATTTCTTTGTGTGTCTGACTGCCATGGCTAGGACTTCCAGAACTATGTTGAATAAAAGTAGGGAGATAGGGCATCCTTGTCTTGTTCCCAATCTCAAAGGAAAAACTATCAGCTTCTGGCTGTTACATATGATGTTGGCTGTGCTTTTGTCATATATGGCCTTTATTACGTTGAGGAACTTGCCCTCTCTACCCATTTTGTTGAGAGTTTTTGTCATGAATGGATGTTGAATTTTGTTGAATGCTTTTCCAGCATTTGTGGAGATGATCATGTGGTTTTTGTCCTTTTTTTAATTGATGTGGTGCATGATGTTGACAGATTTAAGAATATTGTACAATCCTTGCATCCTTGGAATAAATCCTAGTTGATCATGATGGATGATCTTTTTGATGTATTTTTTAATTCTATTTGTTGATATTTTGTTGAGTATTTTTGCATGTATGTTCATCAGGGATATTGGTCTGTAATTTTCTTTTTTTGTGGTGTCTTTGCCTGGTTTTGGTATTAGGGTGATGCTGGCCTCATAGAATGAGTTTGGAAGTATTCCTTCCTCTTCTACTTTTTGGGAAACTTTAAGGAGGATGGGTTTTAGGTCTTCACTAAATGTTTGATAAAATTCAGTGGTGAAGCAAAGATCCTGGCGCTGTTGCAGTTGTAGCTGCATTCATCCCGCCGGTTCCTGGACTTGCCATTGGAAGGAAGAAGGAGATATCTAAGCTGGCCTGTGCATACAGTAAAACAACAAATTTGACTGGATCTATACTGTCGGAACTCAACCAAGAATTAGGAGAAGTACAAGTTGCAGAGCTCCAAAATCTTGCAACTATAGACTATCTACTGTTAAAAGAACATATGGGATGTGAACAGTTCCCAGGAATGTGTTGCTTTAATTTGTCTGATTTTTCTCAAACTATTCAAATTCAGTTAGACAATATCCATCATATCATTGATAAGTCTTCACAAATGCCTCGGGAGCCTAACTGGTTTTCTTGGTTTCACTGGAGATGGCTGGTAATTGTAGGTCTGCTTTGGTTATGTAGCTGTATTCCTATTATGTTAATGTGTGTGTGCAATTTAGTTAGTAGTTTAAAACCTATACATGCTTATGTTACTCTACAAGAAGATAATGTCAAAGAAATAATCAATCTTCCCATGTTTTCTTCCGTCTGCTACTTCTATAGCTTTTCTTCTTCCTACCTAATTACAACCCTTAAGTAGAATTCATGCCTCATAACGAAATTACCGAGTATCATAATTCTTCCAAGTGGTTAAAATACCTCAAGACAAATGCTGGGCATAGAAGCCACAGGGCATAAATCTGCAAAGAAGTAAAAAGCTAACCTTTTCAAACAATATTGCTTCTCTCTCACTTACCAACTTTACATTTCCCTGTATGGCCCCGGAAGATGACTGGTTAGCCAGAGACGGGTAAGATTCCTCAAGGGAGGAACAACCTAAGACAGGCACAGTTGCAGGGGGGCCATCAGGTGAGAAATTGGGGATCAACAGAGGTGAGGCTCAGAACCTCATCCCCCCCTGTTTTGAGAGAAATCTTCTGCATCCATGGATGTTTTGTTGCCCTTGTCTAGCTTGGATTAATACTTAGTCTACAGGCACAGACCTGATCATCTACATTTGCCCTCTTACAGCACTAAACTCTGTTTTCTACCTTTATCTTGCATCTACCTACCACTTCATTATTTTATTTTAAAAATATATATATAATAGTAATAATAATAATAATAAGGGAGAAATGTGGGATTCACATATAAATCAAGTATAAAAATCAAACAAATAATCATATTTGACCTGATTGTTTATAGTTCATGATGCGTGATCAAAACCTAAAGTTTCTGTGATGACTGCCCTTGCACTGTTCACCATGTAAGAACTTATTCACTATGTAAGAATTTGTTCACCATGTAATAACTTGTTTGTTATGCTTTAGAAGATTGGAGACTGTTGAGAATTAGGCTTGGGGTTGATTAATGATTGTGCATTGAGTCCCCTATACAGAATTTTATTGTTGTTAACAACCATCTGATCAATGTCCTCTGAGATGTCCTCTCAAAAAAAAAAAAAAGTCAGTGGTGAAGCAATCTGGTCCAGGACTTTTGTTCTTAGGTAGTTTTTTGATTACCAGTTCAATGTTTTTGCTGGTAATTGGTCTGTTCAGATTTTCTGTTTCTTCCTGGGTCAGCCTTGGAAGGTTGTATTTTTCTAGAAAGTTCTCCATTTCTTCTAGGTTATCCAGTTTGTTAGATATAACTTTTAATTGTATTCTCTAATATTTCTTTGTATTTCTATGGTGTTTTCCTTTCTCATTTCTGATAGAGTTTATGTGTGTAGACTCTTTTTATCTTGATAAGTTTATCTATTTTGTTTATTTTCTCGAAGAACCAGCTCCTGCTTTCACTGATTGTTTCTATTGTTTTATTCTTCTTGATTTTATTTATTTATGCTCTAACCTTTATTATGTCCCTCCTTCTACTGACTTTGGGCCTCATTTGTTCTTCTTTTTCTAGTTTCATTAATTGTGAGTTTAGACTGTTTATATGGGATTGTTCTTTCCTGAGGTAGGCCTGTGTTGCAATACACTTCCCTCTTAGCATGGCCTTCGCAGAGCCCCACAGATTTTGCAGTGTTGAGTTATTGTCATTTGTTTCCATATATTGTTTGATCTTTGTTTTTATTTGGTCATTGATCCACTGATTATTTAGGAGCATGTCATTAAGCCTCCATGTATTTGTGGGCTTTTTTGTTTTCTTTGCATAATTTATTTCTAGTTTCATACCTTTGTGATCTGAGAAGCTGGTTGGTACAATTTCAATCTTTTTGAATTTACTGAGGCTCTTTTTGTGGCCTAGTGTATGATCTTTTGTTGAAAATGTTCCCTTGAACTTGAGGAGAATGTGTATCCTGCTGCTTTTGGGTGGAGTGTTCTGTAGATGTCCGTTAGGTCCATCTGTTCTAATGTGTTGTTCAGAGCCTCTGTCTCCTTACTTATTTTCTGTCTGGTTGATGTGTCCTTTGGAGTGAGTGGAGTGTTGAAGTCTCCTAGAATGAATGCATTGCATTCTATTTCCCCCTTCAATTCTGATAGTATTTGTTTCACATATGTAGGTGCTCCTGTGTTGGGTGCCTAGATTTTTATAATAGTTATATCCTCTTGTTGGACTGACCCCTTTATCATTATGTAATGTCCTCTTTGTCTCTTGCTACTTTCTTTGTTTTGAAGTCTATTTTGTCTGATACAAGTACTGCACTGCCTGTTTTCTTCTCCCTATTAGTTGCATGCAATATCTTTTTCCTTCCCTTCATTTTTAGTCTGTGTATGTCTTTGGGTTTGAAGTGAGTCTCTTGTAGGCAGAGTATAGATGAGTCTTCTTTTTTATGCATTCAGTGACTCTATGTCTTTTGATTGGTACATTCAGACCATTTACATTTAGGATGATTATTGATAGGTATGTACTTATTGCCATTGCAGGCTTTAGATTCATGGTTACTAAAGGTCCAAGGGTAACTTCTTTACCATCTAACAGTCTAATTTAAGTCAGCATGCTTTTAAAAACACAATCTAAAAGTTCTTTTTTTTCCTCTTCCATTCTTTATATATTAGGTATCATATTCTGTACTCTTTGTCTATCCTTTGACTGACTTTGGGGGTAGTTGATTTGATTTTGCATCTGCTTAGTAATTATTTGGTCTGCTTTCTCTACTGTGGTTTTATTTCTCCTGGTGACACTTAGGAACACTTCCATCTATAGCAGTCCCTCTAAAATACACTGTAGAGATGGTTTGTGGGAAGTAAATTCTCTCAGCTTTTGCTTATTTGGAAGTTGTTTAATCCTTCTTTCAAATTTAAATGATAATCTTGCCAAGTAGAGTATTCTTCATTCGAGACCCTTCTGCTTAAATTGCATTAAATATATCATGTATTAAATATATCATGCCACTCCCTTCTGGCCTGTAAGGTTTCTGTTGAGAAGTCTGATGATAGCCTAATGGGTTTTCCTTTGTGTGTGATCTTTTTTTCTCTCCCTGGCTGCTTTTAATACTCTATCTTTATCCTTGATCTTTGCCATTTTCATTATTATATGTCTTGGTGTTGTCTTCCTTGGGTCCCTTGTGTTGGGAGATCTGTGCACCTCCATGGCCTGAGAGACTATCTCCTTCCCCAGATTGGTGAAGTTTTCAGCAATTACCTCCTCAAATACACTTTCTATCCCTTTTTCTCTCTCTTCTTCTTCTAGTACCCCTATAATGCTAGTATTGTTCTGTTTGGGTTGGTCACACAGTTCTCTCAATATTCTTTTATTCTTAGAGATCCTTTTTCTCTCTGTGCCTCAGCTTCTTTGTACTCCTGTTCTCTAATTTCTATTTCATTTACTTTCTCCTCTACTTTATCTGATCTGCTTTTAAATCCCTCCATTGTATGTTTCATTTAAGATAGTGTATTCTTGAATGTTTGTATCCTATTCCTGAATTCCTCCCTGAGTTCTTGAATATTTTTCTGCAGCTCTGTGAGCATGTTTATGATTTTTATTTTGAAATCTCTTTCAGGAAGAATGATGAGTTCAGTTTCACTAGGCCCTCTTTCTGGTGTTTGTGGGTTTGGTTTGAACCAGATTCGTTTGCCATTTTGTATTTGTAGATTTTGGCCTCTAGTGCCCAGAAGCTCTGCTCTCTGGTGCTGCTAAGCCCCTGGAGTGATAGTGGGGGTTGCAGGGGAGCTGTGCTGGTGCCTGTCTGGAGGAAAGGGAGGTCTTTCCTGCTTCCTGGCTGCAGTGCCTGTCTCCACTGCCAGGGCCAGGGTGCCAAGTGTGCAGGGAGAAGCCTCTATGCTTTGTACTTGTAGCTGCCATAGGCAGGGCTGCCTTCTGGCTGGCCTGGAGCAATGGCAGGGGCAGCTGGTTTGTGAGCTGGTGCCAGCTGGGAGGAAGGCACAGCAGGCTGTGTGGGGCCTCAGAGCTGCATAGCCAGCCAGGGGGATGAAGCACCTGAAGATCCTTAAAGTGCCCAACCTGCTGGGCAGAGTGCGCCTGGACAACTTTGTCCACCTTTCTTTTCTCCTGAGCAGCAAGCTCTGTGCAATCCTTGCCCCTTTAGCAGCCCCCTCGCTGTTAGGAAGCCACTCAGATTACCTGCCTTTCTTTTGTTCCAGAGCAGCTGGATGTGGATCCCTGTTTTCCACAAGTGGCTGGAATCTCAGTCTCTCCAAGTATTCCCCTCTGTCTTAGCTTTCCAACCCCACTAATCTCCAGAGCACCATGTAATGTAGGTTTGTGCTCCCGGAGCAGATCTCCAGGGCTGGGTGTTCAGCAGTCCTAGGCCTCCACCCGCTCCCTGCTCTGTTTCTCTTCCTACCTCTGGTGAGCTGAGGTGGGAGAAGGGCTTAGGCCCCTCCAGCTCACGGCTTTGGTACTTCACCCTTTTCCTTGAGGTCTGCTGGTTTCCCCAGGTGTAGACAGTCTGCCGCAGCCTTCTTTCCTGCTGCTCTTTCAGGATTTGATGTATTTGCTATATATTCATATTATCTGTGGTTTGGGGAGGAGGTTTCTGTCTCACCTCTCACACTGCCATCTTTAATCCTCTCCTGTATTTATTTTCTACTTTATACTCTCTATTTACTATTTACAACATTTATAGAAAGTTTAATCTACTTACATGGTGATCTTTCTAGCCCTTCCATCCAATAGTATGTATAGAACTCCCTAAATAGCTCTATATAGAGAGCTATACTTTCTGTTTAATAACTCTTGAGTTATTAGAGGAAATAATCACAGAAGGTGGTTGGTGACAAAAGTTGCAAAATTGAGCCAAATGAGTTGACAAATTCCTGAAAAGAACAAATTAAATCATTTGTCAGCCCAAACTTGAAATTTGTAAGTTAAAATTGTGACCCTGTGAGTCAAGTTCTGGAGCAGATATAAAATTTCTTTAGACCCAGAATAATCATTTTCACTAAGGCCAGCAGAGAAGGAATTTTTGAGTATGTTAATGTTGAGTATGAATATGTTCATGTTGTTAAAAAGAAAACAAGTTAAGAGGGAAACGTACCCACCAGCAAGGGGATTTGACTTTTAGAAGCCACTACTAGATAATAAGCCACAGAATGATATCCAGTGGACCCAAAACGTTGACTGTTGTGGAGAAAAAAATGACAGTCAAAAATCACAAGGTTGGGGGAGAACCCTTAGGGCATGTAAAAGAATTTCTTAAATCCATATGGCTTTGGCCTATTAAAATATTTTACAGTATTTTTTTTTTAACAAGGTTTCAAAGCATCTGGAAAACACGCACATTGAAAACCCTGCATGGCAAATTGAGTTCGCAAGCATCATTCAGATGTTTGCCAAGGACAATAAAGCCGCTGCTCTCCGCGGATTGTTCCCGGTGACAGGTCCTTCTCCGACACTCGGTGTGGCCCAGAGGTCTGTGTAGAGTCACAAACAAGGGGTCTGGAAGGAAGGAGCTGCGGTGTTTGCATTACTCAGGGAACGACCCAGTTTTCATTTTCCAGATTCTTTGCACATTCAGGTTCCTGACCTTGGAGAACTTTGATTGCCTCTTCCACATGGAGTCGTTCTCTTCCTTGCCGTAGTCCAGGAATCTCCCCAGTCTTCTGGTATTTCCTGGCGGTGAGAACATAAGCATATATCCTGAGCAGCGCTTATGGCACAAGATCTCGTTTTCAAAACAGGGGCACCAGTTCTCCTGAAGTGCAGCGGCACCCAGTTTTTAATAGCAATCCGATCTTTAAAAGGTTAACGACTTGCAGGCTGGGTTCCGCTCAGATCTGCCCAGACGTCTTCCTAATTTCCTTTGCCCTCATTGCAGCCTCATTGCAGCCGCTGGGTCACAGGCTAGGGTGCCGCCCGGGTCGGTCTGCTAGCTGCTTCTCCGGTCGCCGCCAGAGTGGGGCGGTGGCGAGGCGCGGGCGCAGTAGGCGCTGGGGGCTGCAGACGGGTCCCGGGGTGCGCGGGCGCCAGGTTGTGGTCCACCGCCGCCGCAGCGGTTCCCGCGCTCGGCGACACCCCCGCAGCCACCGGCGTAGAGCTGGGCCGGCGCCCCGCGCGCGGCACTACCCGAGACCCACCATTAGCGCCGCACACCGGCAACCTCTGAATAGCAAATAGATCCTTGTGTTTTCATTGCCACGGGAGACTTTAGGCCCAACATTATTTTCAGGTTTTTTTTTTAATGCTCTTGGGACTATTTTTTGTTCCTTGAAAATCTATACCAATAAAGCGGTCTACTGAGGATATTCCTGATTTTGGGTGTGTGCTTGGCAAATGGAAAATAAAAGAATGACGACTAGAATAAGGAAACTTGAATATATAAGGGCGTCCTTCTCTATAAAAAAAAATGTGGGCCTGGGGAGAGGGGCCAGGCAAGCTCATGGGGTACTGCAGCGTGCCAATCAGGGTAAGGTTTCAGGAAGCGAACCTGGCCAAGGAATTCCTGTCCTTTATTTACATGTGCACCCACCTGCTTTGGTCAGAAGAGATGAGTTACGCAGCAGGAACCATCAATCCTCAAGATCAGAGTGTCTTAAAACAAGGAGGCCTTTCTCTTGCTCATGTTAACATCCAGTGGAGGGACGTAGGGATGCGGGCCGCCTCCACCTGGAACATCCCTCAGCAGCTTGTAAGAAACAGCGAATATTACTCTCTGACTTTCAAAGTTGCCGCCTGGAAGTGAAGCATCCCTTTTGCTGACATTTCATTGGCCAAAGCAAATCACGTGCGCACAACCCCCTCAAAGTGTGGGAGAGCCGAGCTCTAGCTTGGGCCTGGAGGGAGGCAGAACGTGGGCCCGCAGCGCTGATGGTCATCACAGCATCTCACCACCTGCTTAACCAGCTTCTTTGTGAAGGCCTGAGCCAATATCAGCCAAGGAAAAGGAGAGAGATACGGCCATCGGAAAGAGGCCATGTTTGTCTTGATTTCTAAGTTATTTTTCTATCTTGTCTCCACTTAAGAGGTCAGAGGGTCACAACCTGGCAGAAGCGGGCATCGGTGTCCCAGCTCAGCACAGGTACGAGCTGGCATAGGCATAGAGTATGGGCTTGCCTAGGGCGTTCCTTCTGCACTTTACCTACCATCCCCTCCTGGCCCATGGAAAGCAAAACGCTTCCATAGAAAAAAGAGCCCTGAGGGGAAGAGACCGAAAACAAAGAGGTAACAGGACCCCAATGCTGATGGGTTTTCTTCCAAGGCTTGGGGGCTCTTACTCATCTGTTCACACCTCTCCCCAACCCCCATCTCTCTCTCATACACACATCCGAAGTGCCACTGTGAAGCTTCAGAACATCAGGAAAAAAAATAAAATCTTAAAAGCTACCAGTTAGAAGAGAAATACATAGCCTAGGAAGGAACAACAATCAGACTGACAAAGGGCTTCTCGCCTGCAAGTTGTTCCTGTTTGCAAGTTTTGGATTTTTGTGGTTCCTAATAACGTTGCATTTTATCTGCAGTTCACAAAAATGGATCAATGGCCCAAAAGAGGTTCTTCAAAACATAAAGTAATGATGAAAATGGCAACAGAAATCCTCAGAAGAACGCAGTGAACACAGTGACTAAATAGTTCTCTGGTGTTAACTACGAAATAGGAAACTATCCTAGGACAAAGGAATTCTTGGGTAATGATTTTATATGTGCAGCCCTAATAAAAACTGCAAATAAGTTCATTGAGAAATATTGGAAATTTTCATTTATTGCACCAGCAGTCCATTTGCTCATAGTCCTTAATATGTTGCCATTAAAATTAAAACTTCGATAAACAGTAGACTGAAGCCAGAAAATAATGTTTTCCATTATCTTCCCCAAAAGCAAGTTTTCCCATAGCAAACACTGAATAATGCTTTCTAGTGTAGGATGTGTTATTCTCATTACTAAAGGTGCAAAGGAGACCAAAGTTACACAGGCAACATTCTAAGTTGCTGTCCTCTTAACAATGCACATAGAAGTCAACCACACAATTACCAAGAAGCCTATAAGCCAGCTGCAAAAATAATGATAAAGACTATGATTGGAGAGAGAACCGAAAGGACTACTAATGAAACTCCTTTATCAGATAACACTGCTGGACATTGCACACCATCTAAAAAATATAATGTAGGAAAGCACTGCAAACACATGCCAGTGGATACTTTGCTTTACAGCAAGCCTGTACTAATATGGGGGGTATGAAGAAAGCTCGGCACATGTGCGGTTCAAACATAAAGGAAAAATGCTGCCTGGCTTGTCATTTTGTTTGTCGTGCCAAAGTATGATAAGAGGTTTTCCACTTATAGATTATTTACTTTGTGAGTCATGTGCTAGAAATGGTTCTTTGGAATCCTGCCACACTGCTTTATTCACAGAAAAGAGTTAATGGTCAACAAAATGCGTCTGGACCTTAATTCGGGACTAAAGGAAGTAATTTAAAAAATATTAATATCATTGAATCCTGGCAAAGTTAAATGCACATCTTTTCAGCATGCTGTGAGGAAAAACAGGTAGAGTACAGGTCAGTATGCTCTCAGTCGGGGATGACAGAAACCCAATTCCAAGTGGATTAAACAAATGGAACGAATTGGATCATTCATGATGTCAGGGCTCTGGCTGCATTTCGCTGCAGGTGCCTTGGCTCTGTCCTCCTTGTGTTGGCTTCTTTTCAGACCAGCTTCCCTTGTGCTAGAAAATGGTTACAGCAGCACCAAGCCCCACATGCTCACCCTACACCTTACGGACAACCAGAGAGTAGCTGTGGCCCTGAATGCCGGAAAAAGTCCTAAGGTTCACACTGATTGGATAGGCTTAGGTCACATGTCCACTTGGGAACCAGTTATGTTGTGGCTGGGGGTGGGATGACTGAGTGCTGCCCTAACGGCAAAAAGCCAGCAGAGCAGCAACAGGAAGGGTGGGGGAGACGGGGAGGTCTTCTCATCGACCTGAAACTATTCTTAATGTTTAAAATGCTGTTTTATCTTGTAATTTAAAGACATTGATGAAACCCTGCTTTTTTGCTACAAAGTCGTGATCTGTGGTGTGAAAACTTTGAGGGACTGTGCCTCAAAGGATTCTTCAAAGATCTAACATCTAAAAAACATCCCTTGCAAACCCATGTTCTTTGAAATAGCGAATGCTAAAATAATTATTACAAATGCATACCACCTCACTAAACCCTCCTGCATCTGTTCCCCTCATGCGAAATGGCCTCAGTAGATGGTAGAGAGCTGGAAGCATCAGGCCAGACCTGCAGCTGTGCCATTGTTCTGAACTCTGTGCTCACCTGGCAACAGCCCCACAAAGTCAGTGTTTTCTGCAGGCTGTCCTCACCCAGGCAGCAACTCTCTCCACCTCGTCCCGTTTCTGCTTCTCCATCTTCTGTTCTTTCATTCTGTCCCCTTATCAGTCTGGTTTCTCTGTTTGCGTAAGGACTACCATGCCTGTCCCCAAATGCCCCCCTCAGCCCCAGGTCTCCTTGACCTGCCAGTCCAGCAGCCAAAGCTAACCTAGGAGAACCAGTGCCTCTCAAGTCTAAATCTCCAGAAGAGAGAATGGAATTGGTGCAGCTTGCCGCAGGTGTCCACACCTGGGCCGATTAGCCACGGAAGACTGCGGGGCCACCAGTGTGGGGGAGGGGGAAGATCCCAGCAAAGGGGACGCTGGCTCCATAAGTATTGCAAAGGGTGTCTACAAGTTCTGTGGGAAACATCCTGACATCTTCCTCTAAGTGTACCTTTAGAAGACAGTTCATAAGGACCACTTGGACTATGCTGTCCACTTAGTGAAGAGCCTTGCTCAAGTAGACCAGGTGGAATCAGAGTGAGCCCCTAGTAGACCAGAAAAAAATCTCCATTCTCTGGTGACATGAGGAGAGAGCTGGCCACACTGAAGTCTGGGTGGCTGCCCAGCTGACTCCTCTGGGAACTGGAGAAAACCGCCTGGCTGTAGCCCAGACCAAGCCTCATCCCACACCACCTGAGCTGTATCTTGTTCCCCTGCCTGATGTGTTGTGTCTTTGTTGGCTCTCCTAGTGACTTCTGGGATTGGAAGTTACTCATTACTTTTGCCATCCAGAGGTGGGACATGCATAAGGCATTGAAATAGGGGAAAACCTCAGGCCCTGTTGAGGTCTGAACCCTCTGACTGAACATTTTTCTGAACACCTACCATATACACTGGCAAGGAGAGGAGGGAACCCAGAATGGATGCTGAACCCCAACAATTCACAGTCCTGTGTCTCCATCCTCACATACAAACTTACCATCAGAGGGAAGTGGCAGGGTTATGTGTTTCCCAATTTCCCAGAGGTCTTGGAGACTGTAAAAGTTTGAAAATTATGTTTGCAATAAAAAGTCCCATTTTCTTCTCTTTGGATATGTCTCTACAGCAGAATTCTGCAAAGGATTCAGTCTGTTTTTCTTTCTTCTCTCTGTCTCTCACATCCTTGGTCACTTGATTCTCAGTTCCTGGGAGAGGTTGACTAGGAGTCACCACTATCCCAGTGGAAGGTGAACAACAGTGCCATGGAGACCGGCAGCTATGGTTCAGCACCATGAACAGCGTCAGGCCCGACCCAAAGGGCAAGTCCTGTTGGCCCATGGCCCTGGTGTCCTTGTGGAGCCAGTCTAGTGGCAGAGCCTCTTTGCCTCTCATAGGTCGGCTCCTCTGACTGGGGTAACTGGATCTACACTAGAGCTCATGTTGTGAGCTATTACACGCTTCCCTCTGGGCCAGAAGATGGTTCTGAAACCAAAATGCCCAGAAACATTTCTATTAGGACCCACGAATAGAGAAAGGGGAGATCTGCCTGCCAGCTTCTGGGGTAAGCAGATGTAAAGGATGTAGCATTTGTAGATCTGCCTAAGAGCAATTTCTTATGCAAGTCAGTGCTTTTCTGCTTTTAGCCTCCTACTTAAGCTAGTCAATGACTTTTAGGCACAAGAGGTCATGGAGAAGTACCCTATCAAGGAAAGCCCAGAGCCGAGCTCAAAGTATGGCTGACCCTTTTCTACTGGCCTGTCTGTGGCATCTGGAAGGGGTGGTCAGTCGGTCAGCCAATATTTCCCAAACCAAGATACATGTAGACTAAAGAATAGGGTTTTCAGTGATAGATTCCACCTGAAGTTGATAAAGTGACCACATGCATTCAGCCCATTCCCCTCTGAAGATCTCTCCAGGATGATAGCAAAAAATAAAAAGGGAATAAACCCATAATTAAGAAGAGAGAGGAAGGGAAGTCATAGAGAAGAAATTAATTTGAAGGACAGAAAATAGATGGCAAAAGGAAAATTGACAATGCTTAGAGCATGCATGGAGGGAAATCCAATCAAGAAATGAGCTGATTTGCCCCCAAGGAGCGTTTGTAGAGTGGAGGGCAGGGCCCAGCTCACTGTTTGAAGTCTTGGATCTTGGCTGGACTTCCCCTGCTGTGAAAAGAAGATCTGGGGACTTGGGGAGGTGATACAAACCGTGTGATCAGGGGCTATGCCAACCCCCAGCTGCTCTGCAATTGGACCCAGCTCAGTGTGACGGGAGACCAGTAACCACCTGAGCGACCCCTGTGACGTGGGATCGAGCCTGGGGGCCTGAAGATCCAGCTACTGAAAACTGCCAACCAGGGAGGACAGGCGATCGGGAGGGGAGTGGAGGAGAAAAAGGAAAACAAAACCAAGTTTCCTCTCAAAATAAGCCTGCCAACCCAAACTCCCAAAACCTACAGAGAAAGCTAATGCTAAGAAAGGAAGCCAACAAAATCAATACATGGAGTCACTATAGATTAAGTTGTCTTATGGAGAAATGTGACAATACTTTAAAGAAGAGTATTGAGAATCTTCCAAGATCAGAATGCCTGCACTGACTCGACGCTGGGCGACACTTGCAGTGAGACTCCCCCCTGGGATTTCTGGGGGGTGAGCTACCAGCGGACCCCACCCCCAAGCCACAGTGTGAGACTCCTCTGCCTTTCAACACTGGCTGGACTCCTGCCCTTGACAATATTCCAACAGCCTGACCGAGGAAGGTAACTGAGGTGTCCCTGCAGCCGGAGGGAGGATCAGCAAGTCGAACGGTTAGAACACATGCCTGGCTGGTAGGCTGAATGATGGCCCACTCCCCCCAAAACACCCACATCCTAATCTCAGAACCTGTGAGTATGTTACCTGATACAGCAAAAGGGACTCATCAGATGCGATTAAGCTAAGAATTCTAAAACAGGAGAGTCTCCTGGATTATCCAGGTGGGCCCAGTGTAATCACAAGAGGAAGGCAAAAGGTTCAGAGTCAGACAGAGGAGATGTGACAGCAGCCCCAGAGGTTGGAGAGACGTGTGTTGAGATGGAGAAAGAGGCCGTGAGCCAAGGAACGCAGGTAGCCTTGAGAAGCTGGAAAAGCCAGGAAGTGGACTCTCCCCATAGAGCCCCTGGGAGGAACCAGCCCTGCTGACACCTTGGTTTTGGCCCAGTGGGACTGATTCTGGACTTCCAATTTCCAGAACTGTAAGATATGCAGATCATGCTGTTTTAACGTACTAAAGTGCAGTAATTTGTAATAGTAGCAGTAGGGATCTAATAGGCCTGAAATAGATCTGCTTACCTTAAAAACTGAAATCCAAAAGCAAGATGCAGTGTGCACATGCACACATGCATACACACGTACAAGACTTCTTGGAGCATAAGACATGATTGTCAATGAAAAAAATTCAGCAGGTAAATCAAAGATTATTGAGACCCAATTAGTGACCTGAAGATGGTATGCAGGAAATACTTCAAAAACATGAAGAGGAAAGATATCACAAAAAAAAAGGTGATTTATGAGGGTTTAATGAACAGAACCAGGAGTTCTAATGGACAAATAATAGCTCTTCCAGCTGGAGACAAACGTGAACAGATGGGGAAGAAGTCATAATTAAATACTAGGAGAAAATTTTCCTGAGCTGAGGAAAATGTGTCTATCAACTGATTAAAGGGCTGCATTCTTTCTGGATTGATGAGAAAGTCACATGTGAGGGCCCATCCTGATGAAATGCATGATCTTAGAGGATAGAGAGAAAATACTCCAGGCTTCCAGGCAGAAAAGGAACTTGAAAGGAAGGAGTTGTCTCTTATAGGATGTGGTTTATGCTTTAGGTCAGAGACCAGTATATGGAGCTTTCTCTCCCCTCACCAACTTATTACGAGTCCAGGAATTAAGGGATAGAAATAGGAGGGGCTCCTCTCACTGTTACACCTAATAACCTGCTCTCAGAATTTTGACTTCCTGTCCCCACAGCCTGAGCTCTGCAAGTCTGGAGGTCTGGGTTCCTGAGAGAGGAAGGCTTCTGCCAGAGGACGCAGCCCGAGGGCCATTGACTTGGAGTTGGGACTGCTACTGGCCATTGGAGGGCTTCCTGCCACTGAACCAAGAGAAGAAAAGGGTTATCCTGCTGCGTTGGGTGACCGATCTTGATTACGAGGAGAAATTGGTTTGTCCCTACACAGTGGGGGCAGGGAGTACGTACCTGAAACCCGGAGGATATTCTGGGACGCCCCTTAGGACTGCCATCTCCGGTTATAAAAATGAGTGGAAAATCACAGCAGTCAAAAAGACAGGGCCACTAAGAACTCAGAGATTTCAGGAATGAAGGTTTAGGTCCCCCTGTCAGGTAAAGAACCCTAAGCAGTTGAGAGCAAAGGCTGTGCAGAATGAGCAGTGGAAGAAGGAATTATAAATGTCAACTACAGCCTCCTGACCTGTTAACAAAAGCCAAGACCGTGTCAAGCGTGACTGTTTTCTCTGTTGCTTGCTGTATGGTGTGCATGTGAGTTTGTACGGGTTAACTACTTTTTCTTCTCCCACTGCCTTCCCATTATTATTTTAGGTAAGTGTTGTTAGAGGTTAACTTGCCAGTTTTGTGTCTAGGTAACAGAATATTCAGGGGGATCTGTGAATGGATGTGTGGGGGTTATTAGCATTGCCCAGAGATGGATACATGCCTGTTGGGGACTTTGCATCTTCTCCTTGGGGGAACAGACTGAGAAATCTCTTTATTTGCATAAAGGAGAGTTGCATTGTATTATATGGGAATGTAGAATTGATTTCCTGTTGTGTAAAAGCCAAAAACATGTATAATGGTGACTACGAGTGTTGAGAAGCAGTGAGGTGGGCTCTGCGACTTCTAAGCTATTGCTTCTCAGCTCTAAACCCACCCTTCTACTCTGATAGGGGGGCTGGGACTGTGAGCCATGTTTGAGCTTGGCCGGCTGGTGCCATGTTATTCGGCCAATAGGGGGCGCCAGGGGAACAGTAGGCGGCCCAGAGAAGAAGAAGGAGCTGGTTGCTTTTCATCCGCCCCCTAGTTGATGATGGGTTGCTTTGCTTTTCCTGGGAGAGTCATCTGGCCTTTCAACCTGCAGCAGCACCTGGATCAGTTTGAAGTCTTTCGAACCTTGGCAGGAGCCTCATCACACCCGCCACACACACCCCAACAGTTAGGGCTTTAAAAATACTAATGAACTTGATAAGCCTCTGCTGCGATTCATCAAGAGAAAGACAAATAAAATCATAATACCAAGAATGAAAAAAGGAAGCCATAACCCCACGTGCTGCAGGTATCCGTAAGGTAACGATGGGATACTATGAACAAAAGAGACAGCAACACTAGCCTTCCTGCCCTCGCACCTCAGAAGGCCGCTTCCAACCTGGGGGCCCATCCTCCAAGCTGCACCCGCCTGACACTTCCTCATTAGGGGTCCGAGCTTCACCTTTATGAGGCCCCTCCTCTAAGTCACTGCGTTTTAATAACTTCTTCCCTTTGTTTTCTCAGTCCTACGAGTGCTGGCTGCATTCTGCAGCCGCTACCTCCCTATCTTCAAATGATCTTTTTACTCTTTTAGTTACCCAGTGAATGCCTTTATACCTAATATACAATTCTATTAAATTCTCTCTCCTCAAATACCTGGTGTGGTTTTTATTTTCTGAGTAGACCTTGACTGATACACTACTCATTCAATGTATTTAATGGTTTGTAGGACTATGCACAGTTTCTGCATCGTCTGGAGTCAATACTAGTAAGTTATATTTTTCTGGGAAATTTTCCAGTATAAAACTTCAAATATATTGGTATAAATTTGTTCATAGTATCCCATCATTATCTTATGAATACCTGCAGCATGTGGAGTTATGGTCTCCTTTTTTTATTATTGATATTATTGTTTTCTGCCTTGCTCTTGATGAATCTCAGCAGAGGCTAATCAAGTTCATTAGTATTTTTAAAGACCTACTGTTGTCTCTAAAACAAGTTTTGTTTTTTTTTTTGAGAGGGCATCTCTCATATTTATTGATCAAATGGTTGTTAACAACAATAAAATTCTGTATAGGGGAGTCAATGCTCAATGCACAATAAAACAACAGTTTTTTAATGTCAATTTATTTGAGCAACACTTCTCCATCCTACAAATAGGATACAGAAATCTGGAGAGCCCTGTAGGCGGTACACTTAGGAATGCTGCCTGAGACTTGAGCCCAAAAAGCCTTGGATCCGGGCAATGATGAGGAAGATTTCAGTTTGCCTGATGCCAACTGTAAGAGCAATGGAACCTTGTCTTTGGGGTAGTGTCACATCCACCTTACCGCACCTTCTGTGTGAGGTAATGGCTGAAGCACCTGAAAGGACAGAATTGAGGCTTTGTTAGCCTACAGAACTGCTTTGTACCTACTTGCTAGTAACTCTTGATTTATAAGCATCTATTTATATACGTGGCAGCATTTGGGCAGGGGAAGCAAGTAGCTCACTCTCATCCACCTCAAACGTTAACAGTTACCAATTTCTACCAAAGCAAAGCTGAGAGCTGGCTTGACCAGACTGGCTGGGGTCAGTCCCCAGCATCTGACACGGCAAGCAGTGGCAAAGATCTTTTGGAGGTTTTGGAGGAGCCACACATGCATGCTGGCAAGGCAGTGGGTCATTATGCTGTGGGGAGGTTGGGGTTCCTTTGGCCAGGATCCTCACTGAACTTAAACCACCTGATGATGTAACTGGCCTGTTGCTGGGCTGCCACTTCCACACCTTTAGGCAATAAGCTATTATTGCGCTATATAGAGAGCTCGGCCCAGTGCTCTGGGCGGAGGCAGAGATGCTAGTGCTCGACCTACTGCCAGGAGAACAAGCCGGGTAATAAACCCTTTCACCCCAAAGAATGTTTTGCTGTCAATTTATTTGGTCACGCTGAATCCATAGCGAACTTGCCTGGGGCTGAAACCCATGGGCAAGACAACGCCTATATGACATAAACAGAAAAGAAGGAAGTGGTGGGCAGGGGCCTCTTAGAAGCAAATCCATGGCCTCGGAACCAAACCATTGTGAACAGCTGGGGAAACGTGGGAAGCAGCAACATCTCTGGATGTTTTGGTTGAGCTTGGAGATTGTGTGAAGGAGAATAAAGGGGTTGATGTAGAGGATGGTGACAAAGAGTGAAGGAGTTGGGGAGAGTGTGAGGTAAGGCGGGTGAAGAGAGAATGGAGGAAGAGCGAAAGCTGTAAAATAAACAGGTGTGTTTTCATGACAGGATTAGGTAATGGTTTCTTAATATGACACAAAAGCACAAGCAACCAAACAAAAAAAAATAGATCGGGCTTCATCTAAATTTAAAATTTATGTATTTCAAAGGACACTATCAAGAAAGTGAAGACAACCCACAGGCTGGGAGAAAATATTTCCAAATTATATATCTGAAGCTATTGTCTCTCAGCTCCAAACCCATCATTCTATACTCTGTCCAGTATCCAGATAAGTAAAGAACTCTTACAACTCAGCAATAAAAAGATAAGTAATACAATTTTAAAAACAAGCAAAGAACTTGAAAAGGCATTTCCCCAAAGGAGATACACAAAGGTTAATAAGCCCATGAAAAGAGGCTCAACATCATTAGTCATTTGGGAAATGCGCATCAAATCACAGTAAGGTACCACAACACACCCACTGAGATATCTATAATCAAAGACAGACAATAACAAGCGTTGGTGAGGACATGGAGAAATCGAAACTTTTATACATTGCTTGTGGGAAGGTAAAATGCCTCAGCTGCTGTAAGGCAGTTTTGCAGTTCCTCAAGATAAACATAGAATTATCATATGACCCAGCAATTCTGCTTCCAGGTTCCTACCAAAAAAACTGAAAATAGGTGTTTGAACAAATACATGTGCACCTGTGTTCACAGCAGCACTATTCACAATTGCCCATAAAGGTGGGAACAACCCAAATGTTCATCAGTGGATGAATGGATAAGCAAATTGTAGAATATACATACAATGGAATATTATTTAGCCTTAAAAAGGAATTAAGTACTGATACATGATATAACATGGATGAACCTGAAAACATTATCCTAAGAGAAAGAAGCCAGACACAAAAAGTCTTATATTGTATGAGCACATTTATATGAAATATTCAGAACCAGTAAACCCATAAAGACAGAAAGCAGATCAGAGGTTGCCAGGGACTGGGGAGAGAGGGGAGTGGGGTGAAAACTGCTTAATGTGTGTGAGTTCTCCTTTTTAGGTGATGAAAATGTTTTAGAACTAGATAGAGGTGAGGATTACACCACTTTGTGAGTGCATGAAATACCACTGAATTGTTCACTTTTTAAATGGTTCATTTTACATTATGTGAATGTTACAGCAATAAAAAAAAAACAGGCAAAGATTTGACAGATTTGATATAAATGAAAACAAGTTTGGAAATAAAAGGATGAAAAATATATACTGGAAAAAATACAGACCAAAGAAAGCAGGTGTACATTCTTTTTAATACTCAGAAGGGGAAAAAGATTTCAGGGCAAAGGTAACTAAAGAAAATAACTAAAGATCAAGTGAGTCATAACATGATGATACAAATTTCATCGGGAAGATATAAAAATTCTAACTTTGCCAACATAGCTTCAAAATATATAAAGCAAAAATGGACAGAACTACAAACAGACAAAATTGCTCTCAGAGTGGATCATTTTAACACACTTTTCTCCATCCAATCATGTATGCACTCATTCAAGAAATATTTTTTGACCGCCTACTGTGTGCCAGGCACAATTCTAAGCAGTTGCTGTATATGAGAAGGTAACCATATTTTCTGTAAATAATGGCAGCTTTGTTTCTTCTTGTTCCAATTTTATATTCTTTATTCATTCGTCCTGGCTCTCTTACCCTTTAATGTTGAATAAAAATGGTGAAAATAGGCATCTTTGCCTTGTTCCTGATCTTAGCATTTCATCAGTCACTAAGGTGTTCACTTAAATGATTTAAAAATATATATTTACATCCTTTATTAAGTTAAGAGGTTTGTTTATAGTCTCGGCTTGCTTGTATTTTTTTAATCATAAATGGAGGTTGAATTTTATCAAACACTTTTTCGGCGCCCATTAAGATAATCATGTGGTTTTTTCCCCTTTTCTCTGTTAATGTGATGAATTACATTTCTTGATTTCCTAATGCATTCCTGGGACAAATCCAACTTGGCCGTCATGTATTATCTTTACGTGTTGTAGGATTCAGCTTACTGACATTTTATTTATGGAAAAGATTGGCTTATGTTTCCCTTTCTCCAGCAGTCTTCGGTTTGGATACAAAGGTTAAGCCAATTTCATGAAAAATGAATTAGGGAGTACTGGTATTTTTCCTGCTCTCTGGAAGAGTTTGCGTTAGACTGCAATTACTTAATCCTTCATGTTTGGTGATACTCTGTTTTTTTTTTTAAAGTTTGGTTCCGATGTTTTTTTGATATGAAGACCTTTGATCACCAATTAGATTTTTTAAATGGTTGCAACATTGTTCACATTTCTTATTTCTTATAGAGCCTAAGTCTGTTACTTGTAATATATATGTGCATTTGATTTAAATTACCAAAATTATTGGCAAAAAGTTGCTCATAATATCCTCTTACTGTATTTTTAATTTACTCTCTGTCTAAAGTCACATTTCCTTTCAGCTCCTTTCACAGGTTATGATAGCTCCAGAGCTGTTTTCCTAATTAGAATTGCCAAAGCTTTGCCAGTTTTATCAGCTTTGCAAAGAACCAGAATTTGGCTTTGTTAGTCCAATTTTATGGGTTTTTTTTATTTCATTTATTTCTGCTATCTCTTACATTTCCTTTTTCCTAGTTTCTTTGAGTTTACTCAGCTGTTCTCTTGCTAACTTCTTATGTTGACTGTGTGGTTTATTGATTTTCAGCCTTCTTATCTCACTTCAGTCTCTCATACGTCCTGATATATGAAATTTTCATTATTGTTCACTTCTAAGCATATTCTAAAATCTATTATGCTTTCCTTTTTACCCATGAAGTATTTAAAGAAGGTTTATTTATTTCTATGTATATTTTTTGCCACTGACTTCCTCTGGAATTACATAGTGGTAAGAAAATGTTACTTGTTCAACCCAACTTTTCTACATTAACCAGAGATTGCTTTACGGTGAGCTCAATGGCCAGTGTTCATAAACATCCCAGGTATGGTTGAGAAGAACGTGATATCTCCAGTTACTTGGTAAAATGTTCTAGAAATTCCTGTTAAATGACACTTGTAATTCTATAATTTCAATCTTCTCTGTGCTCAAAGATTTTTTGTTTTTGTTTCTCAGCCACTTGTTCCAGATGACAACACAACAAAAGCAGCAACTAACTCATGACAAGGAACCAATTAGACAAACCTACAAGGTAGAATGTTCTACAGGACAGTGGTTTAGTCCCTTCAATTCACATTAGGAAAATAGGGACTGTTTTAAATTTAAAAAGATTTGTGGATGTAAGCACTTTGGGCCCTGGATCCAAATTTAGAAAAACCAGGATATTTTTGGGAAAACTGATTTGGGGCTGTCTGAAGCGTGGGGCCCCTCTTGCCCAGGCCAAGGGCATCCAAGTGCCCTGCCTTTCCAGATGGCCAGTGCTTTGATCGTGCCAGAGGAAAGCTGACATCATCATCAGCCATTCCAATGATTACAGTACTATTCCAATGATAATAAAAGCGCCTATAGCTATAACAAAAATTGGTCCCCTGCACTCAGAAGAGTCTGGTAAATGGTAGACACTTGAGAACACTGTTTGAGTGACTTACCATAGACTCTGGAAACAGACTGTTTGGCCAATCTCCCCAGAAAGGCTCTCTAAAGTCTCTGATGCTAGTGCAGCCTCTCCCCACCTTCTATCCTCACCTATCAGTCCACAGAACGCAGAGTAGGTTAATCGTTTTGTTACAGCTCTCAGAGACTTGTTTATGGGTCTGCCTCCTCTGCGGCACAGCTAGATCCTCACGGGCAGGGACTGTTTCTAGTTTCCCTGGGTCTCCCCAGCATCTTGTCTGGCTTGTTAAATAAACATAAGAATCAGCAGACCATGGAATCCAGGCCTCTGTCTTGGCACAGCCTCCAAGGGCTTTTTTGCAACATTCTGGGCCCAGTTCCCTCCACCTCCTTCATCAGCCTTCAGAAAGGGGTTCTCAAGCCCATCACAGAGTGAAACACACATTATGCATGAGCTGCCCTGACAGACAGGAAAGAGGGCAGATGCAAAGGTTTCTTATGGCCAAACTATTACTATGTCTGTCCAAACAGGGCAATTTCAGGGTTTGGAAATTCCCCAGCTGAAGACCGGCAAAAGCTCCACCCTGGCCGGTTATCTGAGTCAGTGACCAGTGAGGACAGCTTCATGTGGGGGTATGGAGACTATGCTCCACCCTCATTAGGACCCAGCAGAATGAACCCCTCCATTCAGGGAATTTAGGAAGCAGAGACATGAGAATCTATGGCTGAACTTAATGGGCCCAGAGCAGCAGTATACTCCCTCTAAGATCTGTAAGTTTTCTCTAAACTCTGCCCACTAGACACATTTTAAGAAGACAATTGGGCAAGTGCAAAAAGATGTATGCTTAAGCTTGTTTGTAATTTCAGAAAAACTGGGAACATAAGGATCCATCAATTTAGGATTGCAAAAATGAGTAATGGCACATCCATACAGTGGGCTACAATGCAATCCAGGCTTTTCTGGGTGCCTAAAACCTAGTATCATCTATAACACGAATTGCCAAACAGAGGAGCCATGTTTACAAACTTCTAGGTGAATATGCTTTCCAACCCAGCTGGACTCATGCAAAATGTTGTTTGGGATGATAGAAAATTAAGGTGATTTTGCACGTGCAAAAGATATACAAAGTTTAGCTCTAGTCAATATTGCAGGAAAAAGCTTTTCAAGAATCTACTCCAGAAAACGAGAAAGGAATCCAAAAGAGATGATGCAATTTAAGAATCGACCAGTAAAATGTATAGTAAGTTCAAATAATTGATGTGACTGTTAATTTTAATACAAATTAAGATAAAACATTTATCAAGTGCTTGCCTTAAGCCAGGCACAGTTCTAAGTGTTTTCTGTAACTGAATCAACTCATATAATCCTCATAATGAATCTTAATTCTATGAAGTAGGTACTATTAAAATGGAGAGCTATATTTATTGACATGGAAAGAGATAAATAACTAGATAGATAGATAGATAGATAGATAGATAGATAGATAGATAGATAGATAGACAGAGAGATAGACAGACAGACATATGTGTATGCATTTGCATAAAGAGGATTTCCAACCATTCGCAACAACATGGATGGAGCTAGAGGGTACTATGCTCAGTGAAATAAGCCAGGTGGAGAAAGACAAATACCAAATGATTTCACTCATATGTGGAGTATAAGAACAAAGGAAAACTGAAGGAACAAAACAGCATCAGAATCACAGAACCCAAGAATGGACTAACAGTTACCAAAGGGAAAGAGACTGGGGAGGGTGGGTGGGAAGGGAAGGATTAGGGTGGGGAAAAAGAAAGAGGGCATTATGATTAGCATCTATAGTCCGTGGAGGGTACGGGGAGGGCTGTGCAACACAGAGAAAACAAGTAGTGATTTTACAGCATCTTACTACGCTGATGGACAGTGACTGTAATGGGGTGTGGGGGGGACTTGGTGAAGGGGTGAGCCTAGTAAACATAATGTTCTTCAGGTAATTGTAGATTAATGATACCAAAATAAACAAATAATTAATTAATTAATTAATTAATTTAATTTAATTAAAGAAAAAAAGAGGATTTCCAGAAGGCCATTCACCAAACTGCACCAAAGATCATCACTGGGTAGTAGAATTTAGGGTGATTTTTACCTTCTTATTTACACTGTAGGTATTATTTAAGTTTTTACTGTGAGCATATTTTGTTTTTATTATCAGAATAAAGTCATTCACATTTTGGAATAAATAAAATTTGCCATTAGCATTTTTGAAATGTTCAAATAGAATCATTTCCCATTACATAAATATATCAAAGTATCAAGTTGTAGAGCTAAAACTAATATAATGTTATATGTCAATTATCTCTCTCTGCTTAAGAAAAGAATTCATCAATATGTATACAATTTTATCCTAAAAATGGTTAAACTTCAGTACACTTTTTCCCCCTTTCCTTCATTCCTCCACGTAGATTTCATTAAAATCAGCTGGAATTGAAGTCCAAGATTTTTGTTTTATAATTATGCTGTTTCCATTTCTGAAATTCTTTCTTAACAATGGCATTACACCACAAGAGTTAAGAGCCAGGCCCTGGGGTTAGACTGCCTGGGTTCAAGCATGACCCTGAGAAGGTCACTTAGCTGCACTTTGACTCATATTTAAATTTGGGATGATAATAATACCTACCTCATAGAATTAAGAGTCATCAGGAGGATTATATGAGTTGATTCAGTTACAGAAAACACTTAGAACTATGCCTGGCTTAAGGCAAGCACTCGATAAATGTTTTATCTTAATTTGTATTAAAATTAACAGTCACATCAATTATTTGAACTTACTATACATTTTACTGGTCGATTCTTAAATTGCATCATTTCTTTTGGATTCCTTTCTCGTTTTCTGGAGTAGATTCTTGAAAAGCTTTTTCCTGCAATATTGACTAGAGCTAAACTTTGTATATCTTTTGCACGTGCAAAATCACCTTAATTTTGCTATCATCCCAAACAACATTTTGCATGAGTCCAGCTGGGTTGAAGATCATATTCACCTAGAAGTTTGTAAACAGTGTTCCTTGGTTTGGTAATTCATGTTACAGATGATGCTGGATTTTAGGCACCCAGGAAAGCCTGGGATTGGTAGCTATTTACTGACATTTCAAAGAGCATAAAATGTAAGTACTGAAGATAGCCAAAACTCAAAGAATGAGAACGTCAGGGTGGGGATTGTTCAGGGATAGGAGGACAATGCCTTCCTGCGATATCATTTTGGTGCACTGTTCAGCAAATTTTTCCTCCCCTTCCTTCCCCACCGTGGGTGGTGTAAATGTCCTCATCACATGGGCTTAGCCATGTGACAGGCATTAGCCAATGGGATGTTTCTGGTCATATTGGAAAGAAGATATGAAATCTGCTTGTGCAGTGGGACTTACCCACTCATGCTTCTGCCATTGCCGAAGGAATAATATTCTATGGCAAGCATGCCAGTCCTAGGAGGATGAAACACACGTGGAGCAAACATGGGCCCCACCTAGTGCCAGAGCCAATTGCAGCCAACTCCTATCAGACCCTCAAAAGCATACACAAGCTGTTTTAACCTATCAACAGGCAAATGGATAGATAAGGTATATCTGTTCAAATAGAATAGGATATTACTTAGTACTAAAAAAGATAAAACATGGATGAATCTCAAAATAATTATGCTGAATGTAAGAAGGCAAATAAAAATTCTTACGGGAAACTCTAGAAAATGCACTCTTATCTATAATGACAGAGTAGATGAGAAATTGCCTAGGATTTGGGGAAGGTGAGGATGGGCTGGAGGGAGAGATTACCAAGAAACCTGAGGAAACTTTTGGAAGTGATGGATATGTTCACTATCTTGAATAGGACAGTTTCACAAGTTTGTGCATATGTCAAAACTCATTAACTGCACAAATATATACAATTTATATGTCAATTATGACTCAAAAAAGCTATTTTTAATAAAGAACAAAGGCGTGTTGTTTAAACTACTGAGTTTTGGGGTGTTTGTTCCATTGCAAAAGCTTACTGATACATCCCCACCGTTTACGTTTTGCTGTGAACCATTTCCCCAATATCTCTTCAGACTCAGAAGCAAGGCCATTTCCCAAAACATAATGATCAACTTGTTAGAGCTAGCGCCTCACAGACACACCACCCAGGCATACGTCTAAATAGCAGCCATCAGACCCATGTGAATGTATGTGTGTCTGTGTGTCAGAGTCCTGAGAGAGAGAGAGAATTATTTTAATAGTTATGAGAGTTAAGTGGTCCTACTAGGATTTTTTTTAATGTTCTACCAGATAAAAGCATGGGCTCGGAATCCCAGATCATTCTTTACCTGCCCATGTGATCCTGGACAAATTACCCAATCTCTCTGCTTTAGTTCCTTTATCTGTAAAATGGGGAAAATAATAGTACCTACCTCAAGAGTCGGTAGAATTGAACAAATTAATACATGAAAACCACATAGAACCATTCCTGGAATATAGTAAATCTTCAATAAACATTAGCTATTAATATCATGAAGTTCAAAAGGTCTTTAGACACTTTTATATTTTAAGTGGCAAAGAAATACAAAATCCAATCAATGTGGACAGTGACTGCATTAGGGTATGGGTGGGGGCTTGGTAATATGGGTAAATGTAGTAACCACATTGTTTTTTCATGTGAAACCTTCATAAGAGTGTATATCAATCATACCTTAATAAAAAAAATTTTTAATCCAATCAATGATGTAGAAACTAAGGTGGGAGTTACAGATTTCCATGAACAGAGGGAATATTTAGGAAAGGATACGGACCAAGGCAGTCCTGAAGGCTTTGAGACAACCCCATATGGAAGGTCTTGAGATAAGTATCTATAAATAGGCCTCTGAATGGGCCACCAGGGCCTGGGTTTGAATTCTGGCATGTAGCTCTTGGGCCATTATGTGACATCAAATGGCTGAGTAGATAGCCTCAAAGTTTTCCTCAAATGACCGAATGGTTTTCCCTAGTCAGTACTTTTTACCCCCAGGAAGGTATGAAGTAAGTACAGAAACATAAAAGAAACAAAAACTGAAGTGTTAATGTTTATATGTTAAGACAGTTTGTTATTTTATATCTTTATAATATTTAAGAGAACATGGTCTATTAGAAAAATAGCTTGCCTTGTGATTCCAATTTAAAATACATAATTGAGTAATTGACCTGAACTTAAGATTTTCTTTTATACATGGTATTGGGACAGCTCTTCAAACTTCAAAGTCAACGTATTTATAGGTTAAATGTGTTAGGCTTCTAAGAATTGCTTATGTAATTGAGAAGAGCTGTCAGCCAGTTATGCTTAGGAAGTTGAGCAAATATATGTGATGAATAATGCTAAGTGAAATGATTAAAGAAGTTAAATTTGTAAATGAGAACATAATTAATCAAAAGCTCTGTAAAAGGGATTGCTAAAATTTGCTAGGTCTATAATTAAAATAGTAAGTTATCTGGGCTGAAATTAAGAGCTGAAGGAAGAACTAGGTGTTTTCCTTTCATGTATTAAGTTAAATAAATTGAATATTAATTTAAAAAATCTAAGTAAACCCCTGAATGATCTTTTTAGCACACATATACACAAAAAAAAACATTTTAAGGGCATCAAAGAATTCACATTAATGTGTACATGTGTGTATGGGTTTAAGGTTATTTCAGACAATCTTGACACCTCTTATTTCTGTTCATGTGGGGTTGACAACAGGACATATTCCCAGCAGGCCTCTGGGCTGACCACCAAGCCCCCTTAAATTCACATAGGAAGTGGCCCTGAGTTATGACTGCCTGCTCTACACACCTATCACCAGCTGTAGGTCACACTGGACCCAGAGGACAGAGTGTCCCCAGCCTGTATGGGACAGAGGTTGTGGCTCACCACGTTCCCTAGAGAGGCATGTGCCCTCTCTGTATGAGAGACGGTAGAGGGGGTGCCCATCCCAGATCCGAGGCTCGGGGGCACCGAGGTTCCTGCTCCCTCCATGGCTCAGAAAAGGAGACCAGAATGCAGTTCCCTCAGCCATGTCCTCTTGGGCCCCTCCTCTACGTGAGGCCCCGCGTGGGATGGCAGACCGCCCAGGCCGGGAGAGTCCACCTCAAGAAGGCCTGGTTGCAGGAGCAGAGGAGAAATTACAAATCTGGGTCATACACACAATACTAGAAAGACTTTCTGAGAGTCACACGGGAAGGGTGATGAACTGCACTGGTGACAAAGATCAGGGCCGACTCCCGGAGCAGGGGCAGCCTCCAGCATGTGGCTTCTGAACTAAGCACATCATCAGGCTGACACGTTCTTTTGTCCTCTGGCTGTGGCCTGCCTGCTAACCTGCGAACTCCACGCCCCTGGAAAACATCTCACAGTAACGTCTGGGAGGCCCAGGTGTGTCCCCAAGCCCTGGGTACCCACCCCCTTCACACCGGATCTGGGCTGGTTCGCTGAGCACAGTTCTTTCTCGGTACTTCCTCTGCTGGGCGTGCATTTGGAGGCAGAGCTCAAGGAATCCATTAGAAGATTTCTTTCTAAAGTTTATCTGCTCAAACAGTCCCAGAACTGCTATGTGCCAGTACGATTTTGTTCTTTATTATCACCCACCTGTGGGGCTCCCTTAAGACCCAACGGACAGAGAGGAGGAGGAAAAAGCCAAGGTGATGTGACACAGAGATGCTCTCCAGCCAGGACAGCTGGCCCCGCAGTGACAGTGGTCCCCTCTAGGAGCAGAAGCAAGGAACCACGGCCAGGATGCTGGGGAGAGCAGTGGTCAGCAGCAGCCCCCTCTGGCCTCCCTGCTGGCCCCCTGCTCCAGAGGGGAGGGCCGCACTGCTTGACAGACACCGGAATGGAACCTAAAGGGGCACCTGCTGCTTGGCTCCCCCTTTTTCAGACGCAGCCCCCCAGCCCCCACCTGTCGGGGGGCCCTCACCTTTCCTTGCATTGAGAAAGAATCTGGAGAAATCACCACCCGCATCCCCAACCCAACAACTGAAAAGTATTTGAAAGAGTTTCCCAGCAAAACAGGGAGAGCAGGAAGAGGACAAGTTCGCACGGAGCTGGCCCCGCGCGGCTGGGAGACGGAAGAAAGCAGCCGGCACGCCGCGCTTCTTCTCATCTGTTTTGCCTTCACTGGAAGAGGGAAGGCTTATCAGGGTGAGGGGCCCCTGTGAGCCAGAATCATCCTGGATTCGATCTGTAATTGCTCAGGAGTCAGTTCTCCCAGAGGTGGCCTTGACCGCCCCTACCAGTCCTGCTGACCTTGCTGACAGCCGCCAGCCTCAACAAACAGCCTGTTATCAGAGAAACAAATCACTGCCTTTCGGGGTGTCTTGGTAGAGAAACTTAGCATTTGCCCAAACTAGCAGACCTGGGGCTTGGCTTCCTCCCCCTTGTTCGCCTCTCTGCTAGGGGATGTTCAAGCTTGGAGATTTTAGAGACAGCTCTTCCGTGTTTATTTACAGCCTTCTGCCTCCCTGGACATACAAGGAGGAGGCTGGCCGGCGGCGGGTATGAGAAGCAGCCTCCGCTGGGTACTCAGGACCTCTCCGACAAGCCATGGCTTTGCCTCTGCAGCAGGCTCATTGTGCAAGGCAGTGTGTTCTCTCTTGGAGCTTCCTTACTGCACTCCGACCAGAGCTCATGCTCTCCTTTGAGGCCTGTGAGGACTTGCAGTGGGCCTCCTGCCTTCCTTGCCCACCTCGGTCTCCCAACAACTCCACTACAGCCCCACTGACGTCCTTCTGTCCCTCAGATATGCCCCTGCCCCAGGGCCTTTGCACTAGCTGCTCCTTCTGCTCAGAAAGCTCTTCTCCCAGAGCTCGCAGCTGCCTCCTTTGTCTCAGGCAGTTCTCACCTCAGCTGTGACTCCTCAAAACGCACCCTAGCTGAGCACCCCATCCACACGTGCTCTTCCAAAATAAGGTCACTGAATCCTGTGACCTTATTCAGTCTTTTTAGAACACATATATGGCCTGGAAATCATCTCCTTGTCTTGTGTACTTGCTGTTTGTCTGCTGCCCTCAGAAGAATTTAAGCTTCTTGAGAGTAGGGGTCTTTTCTCCGCCACATCCCCAGTGCCTAGAATAGTGACAGGCACGTGGTTAGCACCCAGTAAATATTAGTTGAATGGCTCTCCAGCATCAGGGAACTGAGGGATACAGGGCCCTGTCCTTTACAGGAGGAGAGGACACATGACCAAACAGAGCTCTTCTGTGTTCCTGGACCTGTGCAGACATGCAGACGAGGCACAGGAAGGCTGGGCAGTTCCAGCAGCTATGGCTTCTTACAGGACACCCCAGAACGGAGCTTGAAACATATGTAGTGTGTTTCCTAGGTGAACCCAAAGTGCAAAATTGTGAAAAAAAGTAGGGACCACTCAGGAAATAGCAGGCAGTTCAAGGAGACCAGAGGAAGGGGTAGAGCAGGGCAAGGCACGGGCAGGGAGGGGAGACCATCGGCAAGCATCCTGGCTCCAGGACAAGCAGCTTGGTCTTGCTTCTGGGGCCAGAGATGAGCCGCTGAGAGGTTGTTTTCCCCTGTTGCTATTTTGGCTCTTTCTGGTGTGAAAGACTCTTATACAGAGGAGTGACTTGGTCGGGACTGCATTTCCAAAAGATCCCTCAGCCAAAATTGGAACTCCCCATGTCCCTTGACCAATTATGACCATATTCAGGCATATTTCCAAAAGACTCTACTGCCCTCTTTCTAAAAATAGTTAGCCTTTCTTTAGGGGCACATAAGTTTGCAGTGCAATATCTCAGAAGGACCTAGACATATTTCAGCTCTTTGGGACTCATAGGATCTGTCACCTGACTGTTGGTCTTCAGCTTTCGACCATAGTCTCATAAGTCAGATTACATCACATGACAGATCTCATCAGGTAGTGGGAGGAGATAAAGGGCACTGATAGATGGACTGGAACTTATGCTTTGTTCATCTCAGCATCTTCCATGTTTGGGTAGAAACCCAGTGTCCTCAACGGTGAAGGAGAATAATAGTACTTACCTTGTAGGACAGTTTTCAGGATTCAATTAGTTAATATCATCTATAAAGCACTTGGCAGAGTCCTTGAAACATGACAGTGCTATATAAAGTATTTGGTGTTTTTGACTGACAGTTTCAATTTCTAGGCTTGATCCAGTAAACTGAGTTTCAGTGGAAGAAAAACACGTAAGTCTATACATTGTGTGTGTGTGTGTGTGTGTGTGTCCATCTTTAGCTATGAGCCAGCCTGGTGCATATACACACATACACCTCCACTATCAAAGACCCACTATGTGCCCAACAGAGTTCCCGGTGCCACACGTTTTAACCTCTTACCCTCACAATAAACCTACAAGATAGGAATGGTTATCCCTGTTCTACAGATGAAGAAAACTGAGGCTCAGAGAGGTGGACAACTAAAAGTTGCACAGTTCAAACTGCATCTGTTTGCCCCTTCATCTCTTCTTACACTTCAGCTCCTAGAGAGCAGAAATTCTATCTTTGCATTCCAGGAGCTTGAGATGGGGAGGAAAGAAGCCACCCAGTGAGTGTTTGCTCGGTCTGAGTCCCTGTACGTGTTATATGGTCAAAATTACTCTTGAAAATCTATTCAACGGCTACTCATGGATCCAACAAATATTTATTGACCACCTACTGTGTGCAAGGCCCTGAGCTAAAGCTGGAGAAAAAGTGCACCAGATACGCAGAACTCTGCCCCCACGGAGCTTGGAGCCTAGTGAGGCTATAACTAAACAGTTACTGTAACATTAGGTGGTATGAAGGCCTGGGAAGAAACAGTAAGATAGCTCAGGGAGCAGTGACAGGTAGCGGGGGTGGGGGTGGGGCTACTTTAGATGAGATCGGAGGACAGCTTTCGGAAGAAGTGAGATTTAAGCAGGGATTGAAAACAGTGAGGAAGGAAGCCATGTGACCATCAGGAGAAAACGTGAGTGCTCCAGGCAGAGGACACGGTAAGTACTAAAGGCCACCCAAGTGCCACATAAGGGTGCTGCGGCTCACCCCCGTACAGTAACAGCTGCTCTCCACCCAGATCCCCTGCGGCACAGCCCTTTGTCATGTCCCCACCCCACCCAGCTCTGTGCCTTTCCTTCCAAAAGCCAGTACCTTAAGCTCTTCTTCCAAAGACCTCCCCCGGGCCCTGAAGCCAGTTTACCCGCTGGTGGAAAACTGGAAGTGCACGGGAATTGACGCCTGCCCTCCGACACCCTCCCCCTGAAGCCTTCACCCTCTGGCAGGTGGGGACAAACCCGGGTGAGGGACTGGCCCCCAAACTCCCCTGCACCATCAAGCTGGGCCTCCCATGTGGGCCTGCACCTGACGCAACACCCTTGCTGTCCTCCCGGCTTCTCCCCTCTCCTGTCCTGCTTCACCCACTCCCTCAGCACCCTCCCTGGGAGCGGTCCTTCCCAGGTCACTCAACTACCTAAGACAAGCATACAAGGGTTGCAGTACCTCGTAGTAAATACATCTGCAGAATATCATTTTACATCGTTTAAGTAACGGCAACCAATGCCCAGACTTCCCTGTGTTGAGTTAAACACACATAGGTGCTATCCCCCATTATAACCCACACTCCAGCCCTCCGGGACCCCAGACTGGGGGTAGCAGAAAGGCGGGGGGCTTGTGGTTCCGAGCTCCAAGCTTTTTGGCATCAGGAACAGGAGGGTCCACTCTAGAAAGTGAACTTGGCTACCTCTTCAGGCTGATGGGAGCTAAAGATACTCTTTTCCAATTCTAAAGTTACTGAGAATCTCAAGAGATAGTCTGAGGGTGTCAGCCACCCTGGGCTGGCCTGTAAGCCTGTGCCAGAGCAATTTCTCCATACACCTTCTCCCTCCCCTGCCCCAAGTACAGGCAAATCCTTTTTAGCAAAGGCCTGGCACCCACCATGCATAGCCCAGGTTTCAGTGTGTCCACTCCTTCCTTTGACCAGCAGACTTTTATTAAGCACCTACATGAGCCAGCCGGTGGGAGGCACTAAGGCAGGCGCCCAGGACCCTGCAGGTCCAAGATGCAAGGAGCATCTGGCCCCAAGGACCCCGTCGGCTTTGAGCGTGAGGTGTGTGTTCCAACTGGGGCCCCACTTTCGGTACATTATTACAAAAGTGGCACAAGACCCCTTTTCAACGTGACTTTGTTGTTCCCCCCATCCCGGGGGGGCGTCTGTTTTCCATTCCCTGAATCTGGAATGGCCTTAGATTTTCTAGTGCTTTGTAACAAATCCCCACAGACTCGGTGGCTTGAAACAGCACTCGAGTGTCAGTTCAGTTTCTGTAGGTGAGAGGTGCCGGAAGAGTTTAACCGGGTCCTCTGCTCGGGTCTCGGGCTGCTGTCAAGGGCTCAGCAGGGCTGCGCTCCTACCTGAAAGCCAGGTCCTCCTCCAGGCTCACTGGCTATTGACAGAACTCAGCTCCTTGTGGCCACAGGACTGAGGCCCTCAGGGCCTGGGGCTGCCCTCCACCCTGCTGCCTGGCCCTCCCCACGTCATGGTTGTTTGCTTCCTCAAGAGCTACTGGAGAGCATTTCTGCTGCTTCAGATCCCTCCCTGCAGCATAGGCCTGGATCCTCTTTAAAGGCATCTCTGGATAAATGTGAGCTATCATGATATAATAAGAAATGCATGCTGGTTCTTCTTCCTGAGTTCCTGGCACAGATCTCCCGAAACCGTTGGAACTTCCTGAGTGACAGGGGTGAGAAGAGCATCTGTTGTTATTCATAACAGCTGCTTTCACCCACCCCTGAGTATCTGCTAATGGGGACTTGGTGGGCTCTGGGTACCTTCAGGATGAGGCTGGTCACCAGAAAGACCAAGAGATTAGAGAATCGGATCTTTCAGCCCCACCTCCGACCTCTGAGAAGGGGGGCAGAGGCTACACTTGGAGGTCTATAACACTTGTACAACAAGATCAATGAACTTCTGGGTCGGTGAACACACTGAGGTGCCGGGTAGGTGGCATGTCTGGTGAGGGCATGCCAGATCCACACCCACTTATGCACACTTTGCCTTGTGCATCTCTTCCATTAGGTTTTTCTTGAGTTGTATCCTTTATAATAAGCTGGGAAATATAAGCATTTCCCTGAGTCCTGTGAGCTGTTGTAGCAAATTACTGAAACTGAGGCAGGGTAGCGGGAACCCCTGATTTATAGCCAATTGGTCAGAAGTACAAGTAGCCTGGACTTGCTATGGGCATCTGAAGTGGGCAGGCTTGTGGGACTGAGCCCTTAAACTGTAAGGTCCTGTGCTAACTCTGGGTACTAGTGTCAGAACTGAATTAACTCAGTTGGTGTCTGAAGACTTGGAAAATTGATTGGGTCTGTAGAGGAGAAAACCCATACATTTGGTATCAGAAGTGCTGCAAGAGCAGAAATAGATCACAGGACTCTCCTTTGAGTAACTCAATGTCAACTGATTAGGGACCTTAACTACATCTGCAAAAATCCCTTTACCTTTTCTATTAACCTATTCATGGAAGTAAAATCCCATTACACTCCATAAATCCTACCCTCATAAATAGCCTCAGGGTAGGAGACTACACAGGACTCGTACAGGGGGTCAGGGTAACAAGGAGGCAAGAATCTTGAAGGCTCCCTGATTTCTGCCTCCTTTGACCAATAGGATACAGTGGAAGTGGTATTATGTCACTTCCAAGGGTAGTTCTTAAGAGGCCCTACAATGCTTTCCACCTTCTCATATGGCTCCTGCAGGCCTGTAAGGAAACCTGGGCTAGATGGCTGAATGATGAAAGTCACAAGGAGAGTGGGACCCAGCCAACACTCAGTACGGAGCCCCCAGACCTGTGAGCCAACCCTGGCCATGCTTCTCACTGCAGCCACATGAGTGACCCAAGGCAAGACCAGGTAAAAGAATGGTCCAGCTGAGCCCAGCCACAGAACCATGAGAACTGGGTTCTTGTGTTTTTAGCCACCAAATGTTGGTGTTTCATAACACGGGCTGACTGAAATGCCCTGTGGTGTTTTCTCTTGTGGTGTTGGAGTGAATCTCAGGACAGCCTGGTTGAGGTGGATGGAACTTTCTCTCAGAGACCAAAGATTATCTGTTAGAGGTAGCAGGGGCTTTCTCTTGCTCTAGCTGACCCTTCTCCCTGGCATTGCTTACTTATTCTTCACTAGCAGGCAAATTCCTCTTCATCTCTCAAGCCCCAAATCAAATGTCACCTCCCAGGCTCCTCTCCTCCAGACAGTGGGTTGCTCCCTTCTCCAGCCTGAACAATAATGTTATGCATCAGTTTGACTGGGCCAAGGGATACCCAGATAGCTCGTAAACGTTTCTGGTGTGTCACTGCGCGTGTTTCTGGAAGAGGCTAGCATTTGATTCAGTAGACTGAGCAGAGATGTACCCTCACCAATGTGGAGGGGCATTATAGTATCCATTGAAGGCCCAAATAGAATAAAAAGGCAGAGAAAGGGTGAGTTCTCTCTTTTCTTTAGCTGGTATGTCTGCTTTTTCCTGCCTTCAGATACTGGAGTCCCTAGTTCTCAGGCCTTTAGACTCAGGGACTGACACCAGCAGCCCCTGATTCTCAGGCCTGGTGCCACCAGTTTTCCTGGTCTTCCAATTTGAAAATGGCAAACTCCCAGGCCTCCATAACTGTGTTAGCCAATTCTTATAATAAATCTCCTCTTATATAGCTCTCTCCATATCCTATTCTGTTTCTCTGGAGAATTCTGGCTAATACATCTAGACTCCAAAGGCATCCAAATATACCTTTTGTGGTAGGTTGTACAATACCCCACGCACCCAAAGATGCCCACATTCCAATCCCCAGAACCTATATGATACCTCACATGCCCTTGAACAGTGTGGAGATTAGGGATACCAACCCCCCAAGCAGTCAAAAGTAAGTATATAACTTTTGACTCCCCAAAATCGTAACTACAAATAGCCTACTGTTGCCCAGAAGTCTTACTGAGAACACATATTTTGCATATGCACCAAATATTGTTTTTTTACAATAAAGTGAGCTAGAGAAATGCAAATGTTTTTTCCAATTGCCACAAATCTCAAAAAAAATGTCCAATATTATTATTGCAAAAAATCCATGTATAAGTGGACCCATACAGTTCAAACCCATGTTGTCCAAGGGCTAGCTGTTCTCCTAGGTTAGCCTGTGGTGAAAGGGTCTTTGCAGATAGGATTAAGGTAAGGGGGTTGAGATGGGGAGATTATCCTCTATTTTTTTGGGTGGGCCTAGTGTAATTGCAAGGGTCCTTATTAGAAGGAAACAGGACGTGAGTCAGGGGAAGGCCAAAGTACAGACGGGAGTGGTGCAGCCGTGAGCCAAGCGGGGCCAGCAGCTAGAAGCTGGAAGACGCAAGGAACAGATTCTCTCCTAGAGCTGCCAGAAGGAGCCATCTCTGAGGATATCTGACACTGCTTTGGGTCTTACGGCCTCAAGAACTGTAGGATTATAAATTCATGTTGTTGTAAACCACGGAGTTTGTGGTAATTTGCTACAGTAGCATAGGAAATGAATACATCTTTGTTCTAGCACGGGTCACACTGTATGCCAGGTGCCTTTCTCACCTGAGAGTTCCTCAAGCCTGGGGCACCTTTGTTTCTGATTGTTTAACGCAAAGCCTTAAAAAGACTCAAAAAAGCTGCTGAATATACTGACAGATTGCTCACCCACTTCATCCAGCTGCCTGTCTCTCCCTTGGCCTGAAAACACACACACACTCAGATCCACCCAGCTCACCTGCCCATCCCCAGCCAACACCAGGAGGGTAGCTCTATTCTTATACCAAAGCCCACTTTGGGCTGGCCAGTAGAATTAACTCTCAAGAGCAGGTTGGTTTTAAGGGGCTACAGGGGTTTCTCCCAACTGGACGTATCTGTAAAGATGCAGGGGTGAGAAGTGGAAATTTTGATTTGGTTGATTTGAAATCTCAAGAGTTGGTGTTACGGCACAGAAATGTAAAAATACTCTTTTCCAATACACAAGTGATAGGAGCGAGGGATAACCCTGAGCCTTACCACACCCCCAATCCTCTCCACCTCCATCTCAGCCCCACCACAGCTGCTAAAGTGATAGTAAAATCTGTATTTAAGGGCACAAAAGAGCTCCACATTTTTCATTGAGAAGGGTGATTCCAGACAGTGTGAATCATGATTCCATTTTGTAAAGAGATTAAACATATATACCGTATATGTATGTGTGTGTGTGTTTTTACATAGGCAGAGAACATATTTCGTGAGGATGTTGACAATGGCTTGATGGAGATTGCGGACAGGTGTACAAGATGGTTGGTGTAATAAAAAATAAAGTTTAAATAATTCAAAATAAAAGAAACGGTGTCTTTTGTGTGTCATGGCTACTTAGTGTCCTTTCTGGGACAGCCCATGTCTACCAGTCCCTGCCCAAATAGGAAACCGGGATCTGGTCTCCGCATAAGCAATGGCGGAACCATCAGAGGAACCGCAGGCAGCAGGAGAGTGACGTGGACAGGGGCCTGGGAATCAGAAAACATACAGACATGACCGCGAAAGGCGATTTTTGCCAAATGACCCAAGGATGACCCTCTTCGTGCCCAGTCTGGGGTGGGGGGTGCCATTCTCACACCGAGGCCTCTCTCCCTCCCCTCACCGCCAAACCGTTCCGGCTGCAGTCTAAACTCGGCCCCGTTGGGTGAAGGCAGGTGCCGCCCCTACCCGGGCCTAAGAACGGATGCACAGGATCACCCCGGCCCTCCTCGGCTCCATTTACCGCACCCCCCACCTCCCTGCGGTGGCGTTTTTGTTTTAATTCATCGGAACTGGTTACAAAACCACACTCCCACGAATACATAAATAAAGAGGGGGGGGTGAGTCGTTGGTGTTTTAAAGAAATTCTCGCAGGGCCTGGCAAGGCAACTGCAAATGCATTTCTGCTGTATCATAATTAACTGTTTGCAAACTTCTGCTGAGAGGATGCGCGCACGGCTGCATCGACTCTATCGCCCTTTCCCTGCTGGCCGGGCGAGACGTGGCCCAGAGGATAAACGCAGAAGTTGCCAGCCATAGGGGGCCAGAAAGATGGAGAGAGGAGTGATAAAGTGTTTGTAAGACTGCACTGCGCCCAACCCGGCTTCGCACGAGCTAAGCATCCACCCCACGCCGCGGTCCGAGTCCCACCGCCTGTCACGGTCCCTTTAAGAGCTAGCGCGCGGCCCCGCCCCGCTGGCCCTCACCTTCCCTAGCAACCGCCCCCGGGGAGGAGGAAGTCCTGGTAACGGCGAGACTGCCTGGAGGGTCACGTGACTCTCGCAGCTGGAACGCGAGCGCGCGCCCCGCCGCGCGCCCGCCCGTCGGGGCCTGTGCGCTGCGGCGCGTGCGCGAGCGGTGCAGCACCGGCCGCGGGAGCAGGGAGTATTATGGGCTGTGGGTGCTGCTGAGCAAGATGGAGCTGTCTGCAGTGGGCGAGCGGGTCTTCGCGGCCGAATCCATCATCAAACGGCGGATCCGAAAGGTAAGCCGCCTCCCGGGACGGGACGCCTCACCCAGCAGCCGGTGCCGGGTCGACGGGCCGTCGGGGCTAAGAGGTACCGCTAACCCCGGCTCCCTGTCCGCCCCCGCGCCGCCTCCTCCTGGCGTCCCCGCATCCTCCCCGCCCCCACTCCCCCCTTTTTCTCTTCTCTTTTTCAGGGACGCATCGAGTACCTGGTGAAATGGAAGGGGTGGGCTATCAAGTGAGTGTCGCGGGGTCCGGAGGCAGGGGGGAGGGGAGGCAGCGGACACCCGGGCCTTTTTTTTCCCGTGGGGGGTGCACACGTTTGCTCGCTTGCGTGTTCCTCTGCCTCTCAGGTTTTCATTTTTATTTTGTGCATGTGTGACTCGGCAGGTACAGCACTTGGGAGCCCGAGGAGAACATCCTGGACTCGCGGCTCATTGCTGCCTTCGAGCAGAAGTGAGTTTAGGAAGCTGGCAGGGGCGGCGGGCCGAGGCTGGGCTGGGGCGCCGCGCGGGGAAGCGGGAGAGCTGGGGAGCAGAGCGCGGAGTGGGGCCCGGGAAGGGGCTCTTTCTAACCTTCGGCGTTTCTCGGCCGCAGGGAGAGGGAGCGTGAGCTGTATGGGCCCAAGAAGAGGGGACCCAAACCCAAAACTTTCCTCCTGAAGGTAACCTGGCCAAGCCCCAGCAGCCCTCTCTCGGGCCCCTAGCCCTGGCTCAGCACGGGGCCTGCGAGGGAGGGACAGATCCGCCGCAGGCAGACCTTTCCAGAGGGGCCCGAGCCGGGCAGGGGGTGCTTGCGAGCCCCTGGCAGCAGGCCTCTCCAACTCTAGCTCCACTTCCAGCTCCAGCTCCAGCTGGAGGGGCCTGGGAGTTGGAGGGGGTGGGAGTGGGGAGGGAGGGGGGTAAACCTCGCAGACAAAACCAGGGTCTGGGGAGGCCAGCAGGGCTCCAGGAGGGGGGGTGAGGTAGGTGGGGGCTGCCCACCTGAGGGCATGGCAGGGAGTCCGTCTGCAGATGAGAGCCCTCATCTCCCCGAGCCTTGAGCGGGTAGAGCCAGCTGTATTGTGGTCTTCCTCATGGCAGGGACCCGGGAGGCACTTGACCTGCCTCCAGCATCCCTCTATCTTAGGATTTGCTCCACAAGCCTCCCGCCTCACTGGGGCATCCAACTTGAATCGGACCTTCAATTACCTTGCTTTGAGTTTATCACTTGGTCTGGGCTGCTGCTACAGAGCTCAGAGCCTCAGTTTCCCCCCGCCCCTGGCTGTTTCTGGAGATTCTAATGAGAATGGGGAGTGGGGAAATGAAAGCATAACATATGAGCCCTGGCAAGGGAGGGAAACCTGGCTCCAGGGGAAGCCATCTTAGAGTTTTGGGGGTTTTATTTTGTTTTCAGTGAGAAAGAACGGTCTGGGAAAGAAAGGTGAGATGACCCGAGGAGCAGGCAAGGCTGCAGGCAGGTCTCCCCGGGCAACCACAGTCTCCCCATTAGTACTAAAGTTGTCACAGGGCTCCTTCCCACCCAACAGCCTGTGATTTTGTGGCAGTTGGCATAGGAAAGGCAGGGAGAACTCTGCAGAGAAGAGTCTATGCAGAATGCAGAACCTCAGAATCTCCAGTTTGTCCAAAAGGCTCAAAACTCAAGGAAGGTAGGGTGGGCCTCTCCACATGCCCCCACCCCCCAAAAAGGACTGCGTATGTATAAAGGTTTGTTTTGGACATAAAGCAGAAGTAAAAGAAATGTTGGTTTCCAGAATTGCATATTTATGTGACTCCTGACCCATATGCACATTTAGGGGAATAATGGACTGACCTTAACCCTCCAAGCTACTTAACCGGGATGGGGCGGAGCCGCTGCGGGGTGGGCGGGCTGTGGACAGCCCGTCAGTGCAGCTGCTACACCCTCTAGCGGTGAAGCAAGTAATGACCATGAGCGTTGATTCACAAAAATTCCCCCCGACCCCCACCCCCACCCCCGCCGCCACAAAGCTCTAGTGCCTGAGCTGGCTATGGGCCTAACAGTGCCGAGCCCCTACGTGGATTATCTTCTTAATCCTCTCAACAACTCTATGAAGTGGGGAGTATTATCCCTATTTCACAGATGAGAAAATCAAGGCCCAGAGAGGGGAAATGACTTACCTGAGGTCTCACCCCCAGCTTCCTGGCTTCATCCTATCTCTTTTTCTTCACTCTGGTCCCTCAGACAGTGCACGTCAGATTAAGGGGGCAAGGTGCACACATAAACAAAACTATGAAGACTGCAGAGTTGGTAGGGCAGAGGATGGAGAGGTAGATGAGAGGACCTTGATGTGGACCCTAAAAACAGGCAGCAGGAGGGTGATAAAGGTATTTGCAAGGGGTGATAGAGGTCAGCTTGGTCTGAACCCATTGCTCTGAGAGGCAGTGTGTATGGCAAATAAATTGCACTCAGGACTTAGGAACAACTCAGAAGGGAATAAGCACCTGTGAGGTAGATTGCATTATCTCCATTGTACACATGGGAAAACTGAGGCTGGAGAGGTTAAAGAACTTGCAGTGGTCACAGAGAGTGAGTGGTAGAGTCCGGGTCTCTCCCCTTCCATAGTGTCTGTCATACATGCCAACCCTTCAAAGCCATGCCTGTCAGCCAGTCAGAGTGCAGTAAACGTGTTGGCTGTCGTTAATCATTTTTAATTCTCAACCTGGGAAGGGGAAAGAAGGAAGGGTAAACCAGTCCCTTTTTAAAAAAAATTTAGAAATCTAGTACCTTGAGTACCTGCTTGGTGTCAGGCACTGTGCTAAGCAAATAACACTCTTACCTGGTGGTCGCAGGAGGCCCACCACGCTGGGGTTTCATCCTGGATCTGAGACTTGTCACACTTTGACATTCCCCAGGATTGTCCATTGCTGAACACTGGCAGAACTAAAATTACAGGGGTCCCAGAGCTCAGGCTGTACACCAAGTAAATGCTCACCCTCTGCGGGGATCAGAAAGGGTGAGGTTTCCTAAGCTTCTACAGGGGTAAACCTGCAAAAGGCTTTCCCCAGCCTTTGGGAGGAGGTGTGAGGGAACCAGTCCCTGACTCCGCTTGGCGGGGAAGCCAGGGGAGGGGCAGCCCTGGAACCCTGGGAAGGCTGGCCTTGTGTGCTGCCACCTGGTGGCCGAAGAGATTGTTGACCAAGCAACTCCAGGAGCCTTCCGGTGTGGCCAGGAGGGCCATGTGGCCTTACTTGTGCTTCTCCCACATTCTAAACGAAGATACTTTAACTCAGTAAGTAAGTCAGCAAACACCTCTTCTGGGGGTTGTGGCCAGATTCAATGTAGTCTTGTCTGAGGGACATACAGGTTACATCCCAGTTAGTGGTTAAGCATCCAGCACTTTGGGGTAAGAGGTTGAGAGGCCCCAAACCATAGATCCCACTCTCAGGGAGCTTATAGACTGAATATGGGAATACTTCCTCTCAGCCACCAGTCCTCCACCTGGACCAAGGCTGTCACTGCCTAACCGCTGCCCCCTAGGAGCTGGGCTGTCTGCAGAACACAGATCACCCACCTCTGCCCTCCGTCCAGCCGTTGCTTTCAGTCCCTTGGCCGTCTGCATCCTCTCATCCCTGGGATCTCCGCCTCCTCTGTTTGTCGTAGTCCTTCCGCAGGCCACCTGGGTCTCTGCAGCCACCTGGGGCCCCATCAAGCTCAGGAAAGAGCAGGGTTCTCTCCTACTTAGGCTTATCCTCCAGGACTGGGGCTGTGCTCCTCCAGGCCCAAGCTTCCTTTTCTGCATTGAATCATCCTTCACCCTAATTGCCTGTTACGTGGCTTCCCATGAGCACAGCCCCCCGGGGGGTAGACACTGTGTTTGTACTAACAGCCCCAGTAGCTGGCATGTGACTCATCAGTACTCTCTTAGTGAAGGAAGGACTGGCCATGGAGGATGGCTTGTATGGCTGTGAGAGTCTCTTACCCTGAACACAGGGTCTCTGAGGGCCCTGCTACAACCCGTATCTCCCATGAGGTAGCAGGGGAGCTGCTACAGAGCCCCGGGGCTGCATAGGGTTCACACCTGGGAGTGCAGCTGGGCCAGGGACCTGGGACAGTTACCTCTGACTGCCCACAGGCCTTTGCTCAGCCATCCTGCCCCTAGGTCATACTGGCGCAGAGGATTTGGAGTGACCAATCCTGCTTCTTAGTCTATTCCTACCAGACCTGTGTCTAACAGGGGTGGATTCTAACCCGGACTTTAAGTGCTGGTTTTGGAATCCTTTGGCACCAACTCACTCAGACCCAGGCCCTGAGCCAGGCCCTAGGCAGACAGATATCGGACCCAAGAGGGGAAGCACAGGGGGCCAGGAGTACAAAGGAGGGGCCGAGGGTCTGTCACAGGGGCAATGAGCAGGCAGGAAGGCATGTCGAAGGTGGAGGAGGCAGAAGGAGAGAGCGCAGTGCATTTGGGACCCTGCAAGTGAGGGCTGGAGGGAGCCTGGAGGGGCTTCCCTCTCCTTTCTGTCACCAGGAATTGGTCCGTGGAGGAGTGACAGAACAGGGTTTTGTCAGAGGCTTCTGAACAAAGGGCTGTTCTCTTCTGGACAGTGTCCCTATTGTGGACACTCTGTCAGCAAGGGCAGCCACCGACCCATCCGTCCTGGGGGTCCACAGCCAAGCTTCCAAAGGTAATGAGTTGAGCCTGGGCCAGGGCCTGACATGCCCTCCAACCTCATGTACTTCGCTTCACTTGTGTGAATCGGTTTCCTCTTATCTCTAAGATGGGGTCACAAGCACCCCTGGTTCTGTTACTCTCATGATGGTTTAGTGAGACTGACCTCGTGGGTGGCTGGCAGTTCAGAGCAGGCGGGTGGGAAGCTGCGCCCCAGTCCAGCCCTTCCTCTGCTCTGCAGGCACGGGCCCAGGCAGAGGCCCTCCGCATCAGCGACGTGCATTTCTCCGTCAAGCCGAGCGCCAGTGCCGCCTCGCCCAAGCTCCACTCCAGCGCAGCAGTGCACCGGCTCAAGAAGGACATCCGCCGCTGCCACCGCATGTCCCGCCGCCCCCTGCCCCGTCCGGACCCCCAGGGTGGCAGCCCTGGCCTACGCCCACCCATCTCGCCTTTCTCTGAGACAGTACGCATCATCAATCGTAAGGTAAAGCCTCGGGAGCCCAAGCGGAACCGTATCATCCTGAACCTGAAGGTGATCGACAAGGGTACGGGCGGAGGGGGTGCTGGGCAGGGGGCCGGGAGCCTCGCCCGCCCCAAAGTCCCCTCGAGGAACCGCGTCATCGGCAAGAGCAAGAAGTTCAGCGAGAGCATCCTGCGCACCCAGATCCGCCACATGAAGTTTGGCACCTTCGCGCTGTACAACAAGCCCCCGCCCAGCCCTCTGCCATCCCCAGCAGCCAGCAAGGCTGATGCCACTGCCTCCCCGGGCCCAGGGCTGCTCCTGGCCGCCCCCGCTGCCCCCTATGACGCCCGCAGCTCCAGCTCCTCTGGCTGCCCCTCACCAGCACCACAGTCCTCCTCTGACCCCGACGATGTGCCCCCCAAGCTGCTCCCCGAGACCATGAGCCCACCTGCCCCCGACTGGCGGGAGCCTGAGGTGCTCGATCTGTCCATCCCTCCCGAGGCGGCCGCCACAAGCAAGAGGGCACCTCCCGAGGTCGCTGCTGCCACCAGCCAGGCACTTCCCACAGCCCCTGAGCCTGCCAGTGCCTCCTCCGAGCCTGAGGCTGGGGACTGGCGCCCTGAGATGTCACCCTGCTCCAATGTGGTGGTCACCGATGTCACCAGCAACCTCCTGACAGTCACTATCAAGGAATTCTGCAACCCTGAGGATTTCGAGAAGGTGGCTGCTGGGGTAGCAGGTGCTGCAGGGGCTGGTGGCAGCAGTGGGGTGAGCAAGTGAGGGGGCTCCACCAAGGAGGGGGGCTTTGGGGGGGCCCTCCTGCCCAAAGTCATACTCTTGCTCCCACCCCCACCCCCACCCTCAGACACCTCTGCCTGTGCTTTGCTTTTTTCAAATGGCTCGGTGTCGACCCCGGGATGGGGCTGGGCAGCTGGAGCCCCCTGAAGCCCAGTGGGAGGGGCAGTCCCGGAACGGGTTGGCAGGGGGTAGGGCAAGCGCACTGGGAAATACTCTCTTGTGTCCCAGCTTCCTCCCTGCCTATGCACAGTAGGGACTGCTGGGAGGCTCCTGGGGAGCCCCAGAACCTGGGGTTCAGCTGCCCCCTCCACATCCCACACGGTCTTTCCCCAGCTTGCTTCCAGCTCTCACGCACAGCATCTGACTTCTCGGTGCTACCCCAGCAGCTGTGGGGCCCCTTAGGAGACCCCTCCCAGTGGGGGCACTGTCCTTTCCCTTCCTCCAGATGGCTGGGCAGGAGGGCAGGAGGGCAAGGCCTGGACAGAGGTCGAGGCCGCCCTCGGCCCCTCCCTCCACAACAGCGAGGTAGGCGGGAGCAGGGCTAGAGGCATGGGTCTCCCTGCTACTTTCAGAAGAGACCCAAGCAGGTCCCTTAGGCACCATCCCATCTCTTTCCCAAGCCCTGTCTTGAAGGTGGGTGGAGTGGCAGGAGCTCCTCACTCTGCCACAGCCTCCCAGCATCTAGAGGCCCTTCCTGTTTGGACCAAAGGTGCTACAAGCGCCTGCTGTGGAAACTTGGGGCTGTGCATGTGCAGCTGTGGCCCCTCGGGCAGTTTGTACATGTATCCATGTGTGCACTTCTGGGGGGTAGCATGGTGGAAGGCATGGACCTTCCCCTGCCATCAGCTGGGCCTGAGACCTAAGTCTGAGGAGTGTACTGTGGAGGCCACAGGCCAACCCTTCCATTCCAGGGGTGCAGGGGGCATGCACTGCACACCCCATGCCCTTCTCCTGTGGGCAGTCAGCCCGACTAGTCAGGTCTTCACTGCAGGACATGGTGCGGCGGGGACTGAGGTAGAGAGGGGAGATCCCTGGCCCAAGTATCCCCTTCCTCCCGGGAGTCTGGAGGCAAGGAGGCAGCCTGGAAGCCTTCCTGAGGGTCCTCAGCTTCTCCCACCCCCTCCCTCCTGCTGACTGCAGAGGTGTCCTCACAGCCCAGCCCGCTTGGCGCAGCAGGAGGCCTGTGCCACCCTGGGCAGCTTCTCTCTCTCTGTGTTGCCAAGGGAGCCAAGGTATCCATGCCAGTGGCAGAGACCAAAGCCCCAGTTTTAGTCCAGGCACTGGGCAGGTAGGCAGGCCAAAGCAGGGCACCAAAGAGGGGCCTGTGTTCTTCAGGAGAGTGAGGGTGGCAGGCCCAGGGGCCTGGTGCGTGGGGGAGGCAGCCCCACTGGTCAGCCCTGGACTCTGTTGGGCCTACTTTGGCGTGAATGGCGTGTCTCTGTGGCTCGAGGTCACTTTTCCCAGGTGTGGGCAGCGGTAGTTGTCTCAGCGCAGAAGCAGCATGACGAAAGGTAGGAGGCGGCAGAGGGAATCCTGATTGGTAATAGTGTCTTTGTCTTAAGTGTGGGAGGACTCCTGCTTCTGAGCCTCCCTGCCCAGGGCTGTGGCGTGGCCCCTGCCCCTCCCTCCCTGCTCCAGGCTGTAGAACGAGGGCCCTTGCAGGGCTTGCGGGCTGGCACTCCTGGACCCCTCCCCACCCTGCCCTTTGTGTTGGCTCTGTGGCCGTCCAAGTGCCAATTGGCTTCCCCCCAAATAAGGGCTGGTATTTCTCCTCTCCTTAGAGGTGATTTCCCCCCTGACTCCACACCCCAGGTGAGTGACCACCTGGGTGCCAATTACAGGTGTTTCCAGAGACCATAGAAATGTGTTTTCCTGAGAGTCTGTGTCATTCGTGACTTTTTTTGTAAAGAAGTTGTGTTTTCAGAGGTGATTTTATGACAGGAAACTGAAAGAATTAGTTTTGCAAAAAAAAAAAAAAGGAAAAAAAAGAAAAAAGAAATAGAAAAAAATACTGTGGGATTCCTATGGGGTGGGGTGGGGGGGAGAAAGAGATATTTAAAGAAAAACTAGTAACGCAGTGATTGCACAGGTGAGGTGGCAATGTTAGGACAGGAGATGGAGTCCTCAGCCCGGCTGGCGGGTGCCCGGGGTCATGCCGACTGCCCTCCCTCCTGTCCTGGGCCCAGACTCCACACCTGTCCTTGCTCAAAGGGGAAGATGACAGCTTTTCCCAAAGGAACTAGCCAGAAGCTGCAGGGGCCAGGCAAACGGAGCTGGGGCGTGGGGAGGTGGGGGTCGTTGCTGAGACCCGTCATTGGTAACTTTGTCCAGAAGGCTGGGGAGTAGGTACAGGTGGTTTTGTTGCTCTCTTCCGTTCCTTTGCCGGCTTGTTGGACCATTTGGTTCCTGTCACCGCCACCCCATGGGGGCATCTCCGTCCCCATTCCCCCAGAGACCGTGATACCCCTGAGCTTCCTTGGCTAGACAGGGAAGGCATGCAGGCCTCAGGAAGACAGGAGCTGTGAGCTCCGGGAGAGTCTTAGGTGGCACCCCTAAGGGGTGGTGGGGTGTCACCACGGGGAGGAGGGAATGCCTGCCTCTCTCTGCCGTGGGCAGGCTGCTGCCCCTGGTCCTCAGCCATGCAGCCCCACCTCGGCGCATGCAGAGCCCTGCGGTGCTGGGGCCTGAGTGGGCTCAGGGTCAAGAGCAGGCAGAACCCTCCTTTGCCTCTCTCCCAGGGTGGCTCTGAGCAGGGGCCCACGAGCCCCCACACAACTCGCTTCCACGGTCAGCCTCTCACGGGCCCTTCCCCCTGCTGCTTCTCCATTTGCCTCATCACCACGCAGAAGTGCAGTCTGGTTTGCTTTATTTTTATATGTGTAATACTCTGCAAAGCCTTGCTCTCCATGTCTAATAATGGTTAGGGCACCAGTGATCTCCCCTTCAGTGCCACCCCTTCCCTACCCATGTGTCATAGGGAGCAGTGAGATCTGGTGTCTGGTTTGAGATGGGAAGTTGGGACCTATCCCTGCCTCATTCCCCTTCCTGACCCTCATTTTGCCTTTCTGTGAAATGGGTGCATTGGGCGGCCAGGCCTCTTCGTAAAGCTCTGCTGGTGTCCAGGCAGCTGCTGAGGAGTGTCTGGCTGGGGCCGCAGGCACTGGGGCCTCCAGCCTCCCACAGCCCCCTTTCATTCACGCCTTGCAAAGGGGCGAGGGTCAAAATGAGCTCCATGCTTGCTCTGTTCTGGGAGGAGGTGACCTAGTCCCCACCTCAGTGTGAGGTGGGGCAGAGCAGGAGGCGTCACCCCTTTCAACAGACGAGGAGATGGGCTCCGAGGGGCAAAGCTGCTTCGCTGGGGTGAAGCGCCCAGCCTTGCTGGCATTTTGGGAAAAGCCCCTTTCAAAGGTGGGACCCAGGCCCTGGCACCACGGAAAGCCTGTGGGCCACCCCCAAGCCAGGCGGCCCTGAGCGAGGGGTCAGCCCAGAGGAGGAAACTTAGCTCGGGAGCTGGGCTGCCAGCAGCCTTTTCAGCCTCTGGGGACCCGTGTAGACTCACCGCCTTCCCCACTTCTTCGAGTTTTCTTGTTTTTTCTTTGTTTTGGGGGGTTTTTTGCACTTGGCCCTGGCCCAGCCGGACAGCGGAGCCCTGCCCAGTCAGTCCCACTTTCGGGCTCCCGTGCACTAGCCCAAGGCATCTTCTTGGGGGCTTGTATGGTTTAAGGAATCACTTTTAAAAGGTAAGGAAAGTGTTTTAAAGGTTTTGTTTTTTCTTTATCTGCATCTCCTCTCAGATCCAGAAAACCTACAAATAGGGGCTAAAACTCCAGGAGAGGGTCTCCCCAGCCTGAGCCCATCAATAGGGGGACAGGCTGGGTGGGGACTGAGGACCCCATCTTCCAGGCCTGTGGGGTCCTGCCCTGCCTTAAAGGAGTGAGCACCCCACTCCAACAGTGAGTGGGTGCCCTTTGGCTAGGCAAAGGGGGGACCGGTGGTCTAATAAGGGACCCCCCTACAAGAGGCCACGGTACAAGGAACGAGGTCTGGGCTTACTCCTGCTGTAGGGTGGAGTGGAGATGGAGACGTCTTTCTGTTGGTTTTAATTTAAAAACACAAAGGCCTAAAGAAATGTATCTTATAATTTTTTTTTAATTTTTGAGAAGTTCATTTAATGAATTGTGCACGAATGAATTCTATATATATAAAATATACGTATATAGCTCTATATTTGGGGAGGGACGCTGTCTCCTTTTTCTCTTTCTCATTTTAAAAATGAAGTGTCGTTGCCTTTGTCCGTGGTTCAACCGTCCAGCTCCCAGCTGGCTAAACGTTTTGCCTCCAGTGCTTAAAGACAGGAGGCTGGTAGGGTTGGCAGGAGACCGGAAGCAGAGGCGCCGCCCCTGCGTGGGGCGGGTCTCCCAGGCCCCTAGCTGCTCTCGCAGAGGTTGCAGGTGGAGATGGCGGCTTATCTGGGTGTGGGTTTGGTTCTGTTCTGGGTTTGGTTGTTTCTGGGCTGGGGGAGGGGGGTTTGTGCCGGTTACTCTTGTCTTGTTCGTTTTGTTCTGCTGCTCTTCAATATTGTATCAATGCCAGGAAGTGGGGGTGAAAAGCTGCTTTCACCCCCCAAATAAATTGTCACATTCCGGAGCTAAGGTCTAGCGGTGGGGATGAGTGTGTGTCTGTCTCACTTCTTCTGGCTGTGACTGGTCTTTCAAAAGCATCAGGCCTGCTTCTCCTGCTACTCGTGTGGAGAGGGCTCCCTGCCCCCCAGCTGTGGCAGGCCAGCACGCTGGCCAGGCCCACGCTCCCCACCTCCCACACTCCCTCCGCCTCACACCCTGTAAGTGAGCAAAGCTGAGATCAGAACCCCCTACACGGGAAGCAGGTCCTTGCCACTTCCTGGAACCTGGAGAGCACCTCTGGGCAGGCACGTGCCACTGCCCGCTCCCCAGATCCTGCCCCCAGGAGCAGGGATGGTGGGGCTGGAACCCTAACAAGCTTGTCTGCACAGAGCCTGGGAGAGAGCCGCCCAGGGTGGGGGCCCTGGGCACTTTTCCAGTGCATCCCAATTGGACACAATGTTGATAACAAGGACCTGCCTTACGGTTCAGAGACACATTTGTTTTCTGGGCACTGTGTGCCTTCTCTGTTAGACAAGCAGACGTGAGGAGCCCTCTCCCAACTTAGGGTGCTCCGCAGGGTTCAAAGCAGCAGCCCCAGACCAACTCCACACCTTCCTTAAGGGCCCATGGCTCTGCCTGTGAGCTGTGTGTCAGTATGTCCACGGCCACCCATGTACCAGGCCTCAAACAGGTGTCACCCTTGAATCACCTTGCTCACTACCCCACCTCCTTATGAAATCCCCCGTGTCTCACTTCTCGAGCATCGGCCCACCCTGCATCCCCCACCAATCCTGAACACTCCTTCGCAAGGCACCCAGGTCTGCCAGGCTCTGTTCCTGCCTGTACCACCCCTGTCTCACTCCAGCCACTGGGTCTGGCAGCCCCTGCCTCAGGCCTGTAGGGAGCCGGCTGCCTCAAGACCATCCCAAGTCCTCAGCCTGGCAGACCTGGAGTGCGGGAGGCTCCCACTCCCCTCAGTACTCCCCCGAGCACAGGCCTGTGGACTTGTCCCTCCCCGTCCCTGAGGATGGGACATCCCCACTCTACCCATAGTTCCTAGCTCAGCACTTGACACAGGGCAAGCCCTTCATTCATCTTTTCTCTGATTGTCACCAAGCTTGGTCCTCCTCCCTTGATGACAGTGGGTCAGTGAGGCTTGGGAGCTGATGAGCAGCAGGCCTGGGGTCCCAGTGCAATTCATCCAGTTGGCCCTGGGCCAGCAGACAAATGCAGGCGAGTCCCTGTCCAAACATCCTAGACATGGGCCATGGAAGCCAGACGGGTGGAAAGGAGGGCACGAGTAGGTGGGAAGGTGCTCCTCGGTGGCACCTGCCGTATCACCCTTACCTTGCCTCCGCCACGTCACCCCACCTGGCTCCATGTTCTGTTCTTCAAAAGTCCTCAATACCTACTAAAAACCCAGCAACCGTGAGTTGTCAGCACCCTACTACATGCCAAGCACCAGGGAGCACTTTACCAGCCACCTCTCCCACCCCTGCCACCCCTCCTCAGTGCCCAGTGAGGGCTCGAGGGGTGAGTCAGTGCCATGCCAGGAAGGTCAGAGCTGAAGCAGTCACTCAGTTCGTTTGCCCAATGTGCACGGCTATGACAAGGGCGTTCCTCTGGCCGCACTCCTTGTTCCCCAGCGCCGTGCTCTCTCAGTCCGAGAATATGGGGCTGCCCTTGTGAGTCAGGTGTGCTCAGACATTATGATCACTATCTTATCACAAGTCATGCCACTACTAAGCAGCTACGACTGTGTCTTAATTACAGGTGTAAGTGTGACCATGGCAGCTTATTAAGGTGGATGGGAGGGCTTGTGAGAGCTGTCAGGACAGCTCGGCTCAGAGAGCCTAACACCCCATCCGAGATGAGTCCCCGTGCAATGCTGACCTAGCCCCTGCCCCTTACCCTATTCCTGGGCCGCTCCAGGGGGGCAGGTCAGCCGTGGGGTGGTGCTCAGGATCGCAGCAAGGGAAGGAGTAGAGGTTGGGATGGGATGAAGTGACCAATGTGCAAAATTAGTTGTTTTTCAGAAGCAATGTGTAGTGTTTTTTCTGTCCCTGTCAGTGCATGAAGTGAAGAGGGGCCTCAGAGTGGCTGCATCAAATGCCGAGCCCTCCTCCAGCCAGATCACAGGCCTGCGAGCCCATTCTGTACCCTCTTTGTTCAGGGTGCTGGCTTCTGAAAGTTCACCATTCAAAAAGGCCTCTGGCTGGAGAGGCCAAATGCAAGGACGCCTGGTACACAGGGGGGGGCCCTGCCCTCTCGGACTCACTCGTGCTCTGAGCACAGGAGGGGCACTGGCCACTACCTTAAAATAACCCTGTTAAATGATAAGGGGCTTGGACCTGGGCTGAGGCAGTGGGTTCAACAGGTAGTGTGGCCAGAGTGGAGAGATCTGGAATATTGAAGATTTTGTGACTGGCTTGCGGTGTTGCAAGAGGGACCCTCTGAAAAACCCCTGGGCGTCCAGTGTAGGCAAAATGTTGTGTTGGTGCCGTTTGTAGGCTGGGGAACTTGAAAGTGAGTGCGGTGTGGGACACCGTGGGTGTGAGTCAGGGAGAGGGTCCGGAGGGCTTTTCACCGTGGATTTGGGGCTCAGAGCAACTTCCTGTGCATTCAGGCACTGCTGGAGAAATCTATCCTGTTCGCTGAACTGCCTTTGTCCCAGGTGCACGTCAGCTCTGAGGTGCCTGGTCACCAGACATCCTGGAAGGACCACTAGGCACTTCGGTGCTTAGCTCCAGAGGCCACTGGAATCTCCTTCCCCTGCGCCGCCGGGAGCCTCCCAGTCGCGTGTCTGGCATCCGGACACGTGGTTGTGAAGCAGGTGGCTGGGAAGGATGAACCAATCAGGTGAGGTGGGGGTGGGGCCAGGGGCTCCCCAAGGTCCCTCAGAGGCAGAACGAGTGGAACCCAGGTCTCGGACATGGTGGAAGAGCCTGCTTGCTACACAATACTTACCGATACTAGGTAAAATATGGCGAACATTCTTTTAAATACCCAACTGAGCTTCAAAGATAGGAAAGAAATCCCCAGCGTCCAAAACAAAGACGAAGCCAAAATCGGAGTGACAGGCAAGCTGCGGATCCCTGGCGGCTCTGCAAGGGTGTGTCTGCTGGTGGGAAGGGGCTGACCTGTGTTGATTGTGATAACCAAGGAGCTTGGATTTAACATCTGCATAGTATTGTCATCATGAAGACAAGGACTTGGGCCCTTGCCAAAAGAGATTTGGAACCAAGACACCTGAAAAAAGCTGGACCCACATCCTTAATGCAAAAGCAAACAGGAAAAAAATTGCCTTTATGCAAAAAGAAGTCAAAGACATTGTCTCGTTTTTGCTGTGTTGGAAAAATAAAAATTAAGTCTCTCTTGAGAAATTATAAGTCTAGCTCTTCCCTAACACAAATTTAAGGCTTGAATCTGCATTACCTACAGGTCCTAGAACTCCCAAGTCTGGAAGTTAATATGAAAAGGAAATGTGGGATGGGTTGCACCCACTGACCACGTGGCAGTGGCAAATGCAAGCCTCTCTGGAAGGACATTACCACCATAAAGGCCACATGGGATACTCACAGATAAAATCCTTGTTAACATGAGCTCACAGTCCAAAATTACAAGACAGACATAGAAGCAAGCCAGAGAGACAAATAATACCAAACAAACTACATATGTAGAATCTTGCACCCGACATGTTATATTCAAGCACGCACTAAAGAGCTCAAAAAATTATCATGTAGGTATCAACAGGACATTAAGCAAGTCCCAATAAATTTCAGGAAACTGGTATCACAGATCACATGTAATTAAGTTAAAAATCAATAGCAAAACAATAGCAAACAAAGCCTCGTGTTTGGCAGTAACCTAGATGTCTCATTCTCCTGCACCCTGCTCCCTGCTCCCCAAACTCTTGCAATCTCTTCAGAACAATGAGATTCAAGGATGGATGTGAAACGCTAACAGACAGCAGACACACAGGAGGTGCAGAGCCAATCTGAGTTGAAGCTCATGCGAACAGTTCCCCCTTAATGGGATGTGACCTTCATTAGAGCAAAAGACCAAAGGATGAGCTCAGAGTGTGACAAAGACATGAGCCTCCGTTTAAAGGACAACCGCAGGCATTGGGTCTGGAAGCATCCATGCAGAGCCAGGATGGGCTGATGGAAATGGGACAAGCAGGCGGCAGGGGTTCTCAGTGCCGCGACATAAAGACAAGCGCCCTGCCAACCTTCTCATGCCCACCTTGCCTCATGGTCTGAAATCCCAGCATGAATAACACCGTCTTTTGGGATGGATTCGGAGGTCCCTAGGGGCTCTCTGTTAAGGCCCGGATACTCCCATCTATGAACAAGGAAATGAGACACACTTTGGAAAAGGCACACGTAGACTCTGTCCCCCATGGGGACTCATTAAAATGATCGGCATCTCACTGGCTCCCTGGGCGATTCTTGCGGGTGCTCATCACTTAGTTTCCAGGCAGTAGCATCCTAGCTGAGGCTTGCTGCCCTCATCGTCCCTGACTCCCTCCCCAGGAACTCATCCTCCAGCCAGCCTTTCACAACTCAGGTACCATGAAGAGACCCTCGTAGCCAGTAGCCTCCAGTAGCCAGGTCACTTCCCCTCTCCCAAGTCTCCATGCTCCTCAGCAGTAAAGGAGGCCGGGACTTCCTGCTTGGCAGGGTTGCTTGGGAGGATGGGTGTGAAAGGGTTTGCTTAAACACTGCATGGGTAAGGAGAGACATCTTCCAGACCTGCATAGCCAGACTTGACCGCTCCTCTGACCTCTAGTCCAGGTATTCCAGCCATCTGCTCACCAATCCTTGAGGTCTTTCTCTCGTGTAACAGCTTGAAGACAAAAGAAAAACAGTGGACAAGTCCAGGCTCTACCAGCTGTGTGAACTCGGGCTGGTCAGTCACCCTCTCTGGGCCTCTGTATCCTCTTCTGTGAAATGGAGAAGAGAGCTTTGGCTAATTATCCTTTGCAACTCAGAATCACTCTAAGAGATTAGGGTGGACTTTACAAGGATTAACTCATTAAAACCTCACAACCCAGGGAGTATAGTACCCATGGTGTATAGATGAGGGAACTAAGGTCCAGAAAGGTGAAGTAACTTGCCCAGTGGAGAGGTGGGGTTTGAACCCATGCGGTCAGACATGCCCACCAGGCCGACATCCTCCCTGTACAATATGGTAGGTAAGGACACAGTCCCTGGAACCGGACTGCCTGCCTGTTTGGGACCCTGGGCATATTGCTTAGCTCTGCTGTGCTTCAGTTTCCCCACCTATAAAATGGGGGGTGAGGGTAATTCTCACCTCCTCATTAGTTGGCAGGGAGCTCAGCTGGGGGCTCTCCGACCCAGGCTCTGAGCTGCGCACGTGAGTTTCGAGCAGGCATTAATCCTCCGATGGCGCAGCCAAGGATGCTGGACAGAGGGATTGAGTCACTGGCTCCAGGTGGCACCATTAGTAAGTAGTGGAACTAGGATTGAAATCCAAGTGGCCCAACTTCAAAGTCCATGCTTTCAACCGCTGTGCTCCAACTCCATGTGAGGCCCTCAAACTCCACGTTCAAAGCCATCTCTGGACGGCAAACTGGCTCTGGAGTCTGTCTGACTCACACCTTCCCCTGGTGGGGGCTTGAAACCTGAGCCTTGTCTGTGACTCACCCCTTTCTGGCCTCACACCAGCATCTGTGACTAACTGACCCCTGAGTGGAAATACCACCCCAATCCCTCTCTGCCTCCTCAACCCTGCTGCCCGCTCCAGTCCAGACCCCCAAAGCCGAGGACAGTGGATACCAAGAACTCCCTTTTCAAAGTGTATACTTGCAAAGGGGCTGGACAAGGAATGCTCCTGGTCTCCAGCGCTCCAAGGCTGTGTGGCGAAGTAGCCATGTGGGAGGTGGGAGGTGGGGAGGGGGCTCTCTTTACAGACAGTTGGCATGGTTCCCCAACCTCAAGCCAAGTGAGGGGGCTTCAGAGAACCTGAGAGCATGGCATGTGTCCACTGGGATTTGAGGTGACTAGGGACAAAGGTGAGAGGCTGACTGGAGTTCTGCTTCCACGAGGAGGGGACCGACTGAGCTGCTTTGGGAACAGCCTGGAACCCCAGCATTTGGAGGCCAGGATGCAAGTGTTTCCTGGGCCCCCAGAGGGAACCTCGCAGAGTACAGCTGGTTTGAGGTCACTTTGAATTAGGATCCTGCCCGATGAGGATAGTGGGGGGGCTGGGGGGTTGGTCAGGAAAAGGACACGCAATCCTATCAGACGAACTCATGTTGGTGGACCTTTGGAAGACAGATGCTGAAGGGGGATTATAAGCACCCACCAGCCCAGGGACGCTTTGCCCCAGGGGCAGAGGGCAGGGGGATTACAGGTGGGAGATTTCCTAGTGGGGGGTGTGGGTCTCGGAAGAATTCACCAAAGTGCCCCTAGTGAGGAGACGCCCACTTCCAGGCCCCCACCCACCTGAGAACCTTGGTTCTCCTGAGAACTCCTGGGTCAGCCAATACTTTGCCATCTCACTTTCCTTTCTCCCTGCCCTGACCTCCAACCCTGGATAAACCAGAGGCACCCAAGAGGGGAGGGGCAAGAGGAGGGCAAACTAAGTCGGGGTCTTAGAGGAGAAGCCCCCCGGGCCTCCTTCCTTGTTGTACAGGTGCTTGAGTTTAAGGCAGAGTTGAGCTGGGGGAGAAGGAGAAGGGAAGCTTTGATTAGAGCTTAAAGCTTTGTTGATTAGAGCTTAAAGCTTTGTTATTAGACTAGACTATTTTAGTACCTAAAAAATAAGGTAAAACCCTAGAATGACTGGGAAAGCTGTGAGCTATGACTGAGAAATCATCCAGAGGTAGGAAAGATCGGGTCAACGGGACAGGGTAACAAGAACGGCCACGGGGAGAGGGTGAAATGCCTTCTGCCTGCAGCCTGCCGAGCGCAGCTCATTCTGTGCCTGCTCACTGGTCCAGCCACCCCTTCACTCCCTTCTGCTGTTCCTGCCCTGCCCTCCAACCCTGCCCCAGTCCACTGAGCTCAGGCCGGCTACTGTGATCCATCCAGAGACGCAGTATTTCCTAGTCATCATAGACTTGAATGTCTGGGTTGAATCCTAGCTCCTCAGTCTGGCAGCTCAGTGACCTGAAGCAAGTTGCTTAACCTCTCTGTGCTTCAGCATCACTCTCTGTCACGTGGGGATGGTGAGAGTAGCACACCTATTCCACTGGGGTTGGGTGAGGTTTTAAGTGGGTACGTATAAAGCGTTTAGAGACAGTAAGAACCATCTCTGTGTTAACGTTTATTGTTATCACCAAGTGCTGCCTCCTTCCTGTGTAGTCTTGGGAAACTCCCTTTCCCTCCCTGCTTTTCAGTTCTGTACCTGAAAAATAAGTTGTGCGTGGCTACAGTTTGGGTGGCTGCAGATAATGCTGGTGGCAGGCAACCTTCCGTGAGGAGAGATCAAGCCCAGACCCCATCCCAAGTGGGTGGAGAAGAGGGCTGGCAGGCCTAGCAGGCGGAGAGGGGCCCAGCCAGCAGGACTGCCCCCTCCACCCTCCTTGGCAGTGACTCTCCTCCCAGCCTCTGGGAGAATCTCCGCAGCCTGCCTGCCCCCCACCTCTCCTGGGCATCACCTTGGGTTCCCTGAGCTAAATCAGGAAACAGATGGCATTTGAGGAGTAGCTGCCAGGCACTCTCGGTTCCTTTCTGGACATACATGAACAGTCATCCAGGTGAGGTCCCAGGCACTACCCGCCTCACCTCTAGCCTCAGCACAAAACTCTGTTGTGACTCCTCAGTGCCCCTTTGTCTCTGATCCTCCCTCACAAGGGGCTCTTTTGTCTTTCTCAGCCTTTCATGATATCTATAGGCAGCGCAGGCCTGCCCACAACCACCCCACAGACTAAGAAAGGCAAGTCCCTGGAGCCCTGCCTCTGAGTGCAGGGTCTGCAGAATCCTGGGGGTCAGCAGAAAGCTGTCCTTTCTAGAGGAGCTGCAGAAATGACCACCAGCCCTTAGGTTCCACCATGCATGAAGCAAATACACCCTGAATACACACTGGGTGCCAGTGACCCAGATATGAGGCAGGCGCGGTGCCTGACATCAAGAAGTTCTTGGGCTTGTGAGGGAAACGTACTTGGTGTGCTGGGCTGCTTCCTCCTGGGGAGGGTCTGAGCGACTCTGAGAGAGCAAGGACGTGCACAGTGGAGTCTGAAAACTTCCGAGGTCGAATCCCACGTGTACACCCACTGACCATCCGGCAAATTACTGAACCTGAGTTTCAATTTTCTTATCATGAAATAGGAATGATTATAATATGGAGCTCCAGGGTTGCCACAGGTGAGAATCTGGCAGAGTAAAAAGCATGGAGAGGAGGGACAGACTGCCACTGGGGGCTTGGGATGGCCGCGAGGCAGGAGGCGTGCTGGCCCCAGCCCTTAGGGCGGCAGAAGAAGGATGTAGCCTAACTGGGCAGCCACTCCTTCTGGCGGTGCTTGGCTGGGCCTGGCCTCAGGCACACATGTTCCAGCCAATTCCCAGGACCCCCTGCATGGAGGACACCCGTTTCTTCCTCGGTTCTTAGCCCCTCCCGAGCTGGGAACAGATGTCCTCGCTTCCTGCTGAAGCCTGAGAGGTGGGCTGGCTCCTTTTGTTGCTTCCAGGGAAGCAGAAGAGCTGGATGGAAATTCTGGGTTTCCCCAGAGAGGGAAGCTCCCTCTTCCCTGGCTTCGGCCTCTCCTGTGTCGCGCTTCTAATCCCAGCACCCACTGTTAATATGCAGACATTTCTGGGCCCTACCTGAGCCCTGCTTCCCCTTGGGAGGCCCCAGGCTGGGAGGTGGTGACTGAACACATATGGAAGCTTTAGCCATTGAATGATTCCCCAACTCAGAAAGGAAATGGGAAGGGAACCAGAAAAGGGCAGAGCAACTAAGGAAGAAGGCACTGGAAGCACCTGGAGAATAAAAGGTAAAAAAGGAAAAAGGAAATTAACATCTACTGAACACCTAAGACACGCTGGGAATAAATAAGGAAGTGGGTAGCACATCTTGGGCATCTGCTAAGTGCCAGGCACTGTGCTTTGTGCTGGGAATACCAAACAGCATGGTAAGAAATGGCCCCTGCCCCATGAGTCCCTGGGCTATCTTATGACTCGCCTGGTCTCATCCAACTCTCATTACAATTCTGTGAGGTAGGTACGTTGGGCCCACTCCTAGATGAGGACACTGAGGTGGCTCTGGTCCTGGGACAGTCCATCCCTGGGTGGAGACTGGACCCTCGGCATGGAGATGCCCAGGATGGACACGAGTAACTCTCTATCCCTAGCACCCCCTTCCCCACCCCCTGGAGAAAGAAAGCACACCCCAAAGGAGTTGTCCCCATTCTCTAGAAGCCTGAGCATTCACAAATGCTGGCTGGAGACGCAGAGACGAAGATGACGAGCTGGTCCCTAACCAAAGGCGCTCACGGTCTCGCAGGAAAGATGCTGTGGGAGATGCTGCAGTGGAGGGAAACCTGGGGGCTGAGGAAGGCGGGAAGACGTGTGTGCCATTGGACATCTGTTACGTACCGAAACTGACACTGTGATTCAGAGACAGTTCGGGTGACCATCTGGCCCTATCTGCCCAGGACTGAGAGGTTTCCTGGGACACAGGACTTGCAGTGCTGAACTGGGATGAGTCGGTCATTCTAAGTCCCAAGTTCAAGGTCTGACTTTCATGCATGTGCTTGTGGCAGAAACTACTAGTTCCTAACTAGCAGCCATTCTCCCATGCCTTTAGAGTGACTAATTTATTAGAGTCTGAAGGATTTCCCTGCCCAATTCTACTTCCTCCCTCCGACCCCCGACTTTAAAAAATCTATCCCCGACTTTAAAAAATCTATCTCAGTTCAATAAACACTTATTGAGCAGATATGTTGTGTGTGGATTTCACTAGGCTAGGGGAAGGGAAGAATAGTCTTCCTGCCTTTCGGGGGAGGTAATAACAGAGGGGAATTCAGAAGGGGTAGTGGAGGAGGGAGACAGTGAATGCCTCTCTAGGGGTCCTGAGACTAAGTGAATGACCCGGGCTTTGGTAGTTCGTCCTACTAACCCCCACTCCTAAATGTGCCCTCAGGAAGAGAGGCCCAGGGGGTCCTTGGAGAAGTGGGTCTTTGAATTGCAGGGGGTGTACAATGGCAGCCATGGTGGGGTACTGCTGAGTTCTCTCTTCTAGAATGAACTTGTCACTCCGTTGCACACGGTGCAGTCAGCCGACATCCTCCAGCTGCAGTGACTTCGGGATCCATCCCAGTTTTTGTTAGTTTTTAAGAGCAATGTTAGGCTCACTGCATTGAGCAGAAAGCACACTTTCCCATATTCCTCCTTCCCAACACATGCATAGCCACCCCCACTATCAAAATCCCAGACCACAGGGGTACATTTGTTATCATCAGTGACCCTACATTGACACATCATTATCACCCAGAATCTATAGTTTACACTGGGGTTCACTCGTGGTGTTGTACATTCTGTGGGTTTGGGTAAACGTATAATGACATGCAGCCACCATTATAGTATCACAGAGAAGTGATACTATAAAAAGGCCCTAAAAGCCCTCTGTGCTCCACCTGTTCATCCTCCCCTTCCCCAGAATCCCTGACAACCACTGATTTTTTTACTGCCTCCATAGTTTTGCCTTTGCCAGATGTCATATGTTTGGACTCATACAGAAGGCAGGCTTTTCAGATTGGCTTTTCTCAATTAGTAATAAGCATTTAAGGTTCCTCCAAGTCTTTTCAAGGATTGATAGCTCATTTCTTTTTAGCACTAAATAATATTCTATATTATATGGATATTCCAGTTTATCCATTCCCCTACTGAAGGACCTCTTGGCTGCTTGGGAGTCCAAAGTTTTAGCAATTATGAATAAAGCTGCTGTAAACATCCATGTGCAGGGTTTTGTGTGGCTATCACCCCACCTTTTGGGCTGAAACCACCCTCTTCTGGGGCAGCTCCCAACTAATGACCAAGCATGAAAAAGGGACCAGGGCCTGGGCATTTCTGCCCAATACCAAACTTCCCCAGTGGGCAGTCTTGGCCCCAGAGCTTGGCCAAGACTTTGTGAGGTCTGCATTAAGGTCTGCAGCCCTCCCTGCCTCTCTTTCTCCTCCCCTTTTATCTTTCACAAGCCATAGCCTCCAATCAGCCACTTGCACATCTAACTCTTTCTCAGTGTCTGCTTCCTGGAAGACCCAACTCACAAGTTCTACCTCTAAAATCAATCCACCCAACTCTCTCCATTATCACAACCTCCAAGCCCCCATTCCTCTCACCTGGATGGCTGCATGGCCCCTAGTTTGTCTCTCTGCTTCCTCTCCTATAGCTACACAACCCAGTCTCCGCACAACTACCAGAAAAATCTTCTACAAACACAAACCATGTGATGTCACTTCACCTGCTTAAAGCCTTCAAATGCGTTAGAATCAAGCCCATTCCCTTCCTGCAGCCTGTAAAGCCCTACATAAGGTCGCCCTGCTTCCTCTTCAGCTTCCTCGCTCTCCCAGAGTTCCCTCGGCTCCAACCCACTGGCCTTCTCTCTGTTGCTGGAACACACCAAGCTTACTTCTACCTCAGGGCTTTTGCACTAGCTCTCCCTCCACCTAGAACACTCAGTCTTTCCCCAGATTTCTTCATGGATGGTTTCTCAAGTCATTCAGATCTCAACTCAATTACGGGCTTTTCTGACGACCTTTTCTCCCAACTCCCTTCTCACACACACACCTCCTATAACTTTCTATTATATTACTTTTTAAATATTCTTTGTATTTTGCATTACTATTATAAATTAACTTGCTTATTTAGTTACTCATTTGTTTACAGTGAAGAAAATATAAACTCCCCAATAGAATATAAACTGTGAGTTTATCTTGTTTTCAGTTCTCCACAGTGCCTGGCATAATGCCTGGCACAAGGTCGATCTCAAAACATATTTTGAATGAATGACTATATTTGTCCCTTTCAGGCTGAATTCCCTTAACTTGAGAATGGAATGAAAGTGAAGAAATAAAAAGCTTCAGAGATATGACACTTTAGAAGGAAAGTGTGGAGACTGTTGCAGTCTTATAGAATTCCCCTGAGAATCCTTCTCTGTCCATCTCTTGAGGAATTCTGTTAGGATTAAAGGGGGGGGTCTCTCCCAGAACCCTACAGAGGTGGGTTTCAGGACTGCTGTCAGCCTCTAGCAGCCGCCAGTGCTGCCTGTGCGGAAATTAGTTCCATGAACATTAACCAAGAATCTAGCCTGTGTGGGACCCCATTCTGGATGCTGGAGATAGAGACAAATCAAGAACGAAGGATGGGGGGGCATCCCAGGCAGAGGACAGCATGAACAAAGGCAGAGAGAGGCAGTATTCTGGTGTGTCGGGGAGTTAGGCACAGTTTGACATTGCTCCAGGCAATGAGGGGTAGGAGGTGAGGCTGAAAGAGTGAGCAGTGTCTGGATTACCAGGTCTTACAGACCCAGAGAAGCCAACAGAATAAGACCCAACATTATTGGGACTTTCCATGTACTATTATCCCCCATTTTACAGACTGGGAAACTGAGGCACAAAGAGAATGTCAAGGCTGGAGAGTTTACTTTCCTTGTAATTTAGGTCACACAACTGGTAACAAGTAGAGGCAGGGATTGAACAGGGCCTCTGGCTCCTGAATCCATGCCCTTGACCAGTAGGCAATACTGCCTCTTAAAGAGCTTGGGCTTTATTCCATAAGGAATGAGGAGCCGCTGATGGATCTATGAGCAGGAGACTGACATGTTCACATCACAGGTTTAAAGAGTCATTCTAGATTAGTTAAAACAAGATTAAACTCCAGCCGTGGACCAGTTATCCAATTGTTTACAACTCTCATGGGACAGCTCACATCAAGGGGGCACCATTTGGTACCCAAGCCACAGTGGCCCTGCTACTCTTGGCAGCAGCCCAAGAGGACTCCCCCAGCATCCTCTGTCCTTCCCTAGATTTTCTATGACAGATTTTCCTCGGGATGTCGTGTGTGTGTGTTTCTGTCTTCACAGAACACATGCAGGTGCTCCAGGAGTCCCTGGGGCTCCAGTACCTTCAGGACTTCGTGGGCCCCCTACTGCCTGCCTTTGCCTTCAGGGGGCCTGGCCCACCTCTCTGACGGGGAGATGCTTCCTCCAAGCTGAGCTGGCTGGTTGGTTTTCCAGGTCTCTGCTCCAACGAATACTAACACATCCACACATACACTGCTCTGGGAGTTCATCACGTACAGAGCTTGCATTTGTTCTCCCTCCTTTACAGCAGGTAATCCTTGACTCCCAGAGATGGGTGAGCAGGGCAGCCATCAATCTGGGGCTGGGGATGGGGTGGGATTGTGGAGCATGTGCCCAGGGACTACAGGGCTGTTGTTCTGGTCTCTTCCCACCAGCAGCCCTTGGCAGAGACCACATCGTAGCCATGGTGGGCCAGAGCTCCAGTTTGAGCCTTCTCTTCACCTCAAGAACGCAGGCTTAGAAGGGAGACAGGCCTGTGTGTGACCTTAGCCAGTGACTTCCATGAGCCGAAGCCCCTCTCCTCTAACCCAGGCTGCAGCATGAACATCCACAGCCTTCTGAGCACCCTTCCAGACCTGGCAAACCACACTGGTCAGGGCATGCTTTGTGGAAAATTGGACCTGGGCCTGGATTGTGAAGGATGGTAGATTTTTTTTAAAGTTTTTAATTGCAAAGTTAATATGCAACAAAATATATATAGACATTTTTGACAGGAGAAAGAAAAAGGCTCCTCCACCACCCCCACACCACAGCCCACTCCCATGCCTGCTCTTCCTTCCGGTGCCTGGTCCATATGCCCATCAGGGCATTGCCACCCTGTTGTGCGCTGCACTGGGAGAAGGGTCTTTTCTGGGATCCTTGATGTTCTGTGCCCCCAAGGATTCAGAGGAGGGCACTCTGCTACCTTTTGAGATCACAGGAAGATTTTTTTTTTTAATGGGGGTAAAGGGGAGTCAACTCTGCTCCTTCAGGAGGTTGGGGGCAGGAAGTAACAGTGAGGTGGCCATAGTCTAAAGCGGTCAAAATCTCCCGCGCCCAACACCTGCCTCTTTTCTTCCTCTCTTCACGCCGGCCCCAGGACCACTCAGATGTGCCCGAGCTTGAATGGCGCTCCAACGCATATAACTAGCTCGATCTTGGAACAGTGACCCGACCTCAGTGGGCCTCAGTTTCCTCGCTTGGATTTCGAGCGTGTCCACGGCGAGGCTTAATTGCAACCGAGCTTGTAGCTCCCTGAACATAGAGGCTGCCCCCCGCCAGGTAGTTGCCGGCTTTACGGCTCCGGAAGAGGGCCAGAGCACAGGAAAGGCGGAGGGGGGCCGCCTAGGTGTCCCGCCACGCGGCCACCAGGTCGCCGCCCTCTGCGCCGAGACAGCAGCGGGACCAAGCTCTTGGCGCCGCCCCGCGCCCTTCGCAGCATCCCGGGCGGTGCCCCCACCTCCGCGCCCGGCACGGAACGGGTGCGGGGCTGGGCCAGGGCCGGCCCGGGGGAGCCGGCGGGGCGGGGCCGCCGCGCCCGCCCCCCTCCCTCCGCCGCCCGCCGCCCGCCGCCTTCTCCTCCTCACGCCTCTCGGGCTCAGAGCGGCGGCAGCAGCGGCCGCGGCAACACCTCCGGCTGCGGCTCGGCTCCTCCCGCCCGCTCCCTGGCCCCGCTCGGCCCCGCGCGCCCGGGCCCCGCGCCCCGACCCCGCCGCCTCGCCTGCCGGGGGCCTCGGGCGCCCCGCCGCCCGCCTCACGCTGAAGTTCCTGGCCGTGCTGCTGGCCGCGGGCATGCTGGCGTTCCTCGGTGCCGTCATCTGCATCATCGCCAGCGTGCCCCTGGCGGCCAGCCCGGCGCGGGCGCTGCCCGGCGGCGCCGACAACGCCTCGGCCGCCTCGGGCGCCGCCGCGTCCCCGGGCCCGCAGCGCAGCCTAAGCGCCCTGCACCGCGCGGGCAGCTCGGCCGGGCCCCCCGCGCTGCCTGGGGCGCCGGCGGCCAGCGCGCACCCGCTGCCGCCGGTGCCACTCTTCAGCCGCTTCCTGTGCACGCCGCTGGCGGCCGCCTGCCCGTCGGGGGCCGAGCAGGGGGACGCGGCGCCCAGCGAGCGCGACGAGCTGCTGCTGCTGCAGAGCACGGCCGAGCAGCTGCGCCAGACGGCGCTGCAGCAGGAGGCGCGCATCCGCGCCGACCAGGACACCATCCGCGAGCTCACCGGCAAGCTGGGCCGCTGCGAGAGCGGCCTGCCGCGCGGCCTCCAGGACGCCGGGCCCCGCCGCGACGCCATGGCCGACGGGCCTGGGGACTCGCCCGCGCTCATCCTGGAGCTGGAGGACGCGGTGCGCACCCTCCGGGACCGCATCGACCGCATCGAGGTGAGCCCCGCGCCGGCCGAGCGCCGTCGGGGACAAACGGGGCGTTGGAGAGGCCGCTCGACGGAGTCCCGGGTCGGCCGCCGGGTTGCGGGGCCCCGGAGAGGCCCCCGCGGTTCTCCGAGCCCTGGGGCTCCCGTCTGTGTAACTGCATAAAGGGGTGATCGGCCCTTCCTGGCGGGAGAGAAGGGGGGATCCTGGTAGCGCTAGCGCGCGCAGGCTAAAATCAGACACTGTAACTGAGGCGCAGGGGCCACCCTTTTCCTCTGGACACCTCTGTAAGCCTCGGTTCCCGCGTCTATAAAGTGGGTATGACAGCGTCCACTTGTGAGGATTGATTAAAATGTAGGTATGCGAAAAATGCTTGGCCCGTATCAGGACCTCATTAAATGTCCGTTTAATTTCCTTCTTCCAGACACCCCAAAACAGCACCAGCCCTACACTCACTCCCCATGTTCACGAGATAGGACGTGCTGTCCACGGGACTCAGGGCCCTCCTCTCCTGCCGCAGAGCGGAGATCACAGTGTCCCATAAGCCAAACCCGGGTGCCCACCTCCGTCTCCCACCCGAGCTGGGACCACAGACGCTACAGCAGGAGCTCAGAGTGCTGCCGGCCCAGACACCGCAGCTCTGGGGTGGGGGCTGAGTGGGGAATAGACGCCACCCGGGTTCCTCCGCTTCCACTCACCTTTCTCAGACTTCCCTGGCTCAGGTTCGGGATCAGACTAAAGGGGTCAGACAGGGGAAGTCAGCTCCTAGCTGTCATGTGATCCCGGACCAGTCAGTTCTCTTTTGAAGTGTCCAAATCCCCACCTCCCTGTGAGAACCTCTCTGGTCCTCTGGAGGGGGAGCAGGACAGACGAGGCAGGACAGGCATTCAGGAGACACTGGCCACCCTCAGCCAACCGCAATTTCCAGATTGTAGGGAAGGGGGTTAGCAACAAAGTGGATCTGTAGGAGAGGGGGAAAAAAATGCCAAAACTCCAGGTGGCCCTTTCATTACCTCCCCCGAAACTGAGTGCAGATGGCAAAGGCAGAGCGGGGAGAGGCTAGAAGGGGGAGAGGTAGGGACTTCCCCCTCCCTTGGCTTTTTCAGTTATATCTCTAGCCAGGCAGCATGAGCGATGCTCACGGGGAAGGCTGGCCATGCCCATGGCCCAGTGACCCTCCAACGTGTCTGTGCTGGTGTCAGCACCCGCCCTGCAGGGTATTGGAGTGCAGCCAGGCAGCTATCACAGCCAACCCTCTCACCTTACGGGTGAGAAACCCAGGGCTCAGGGACCTCCCAGCTGCGTTTCAGAGGCAGGAGCCTCTACCCGGCCAGCACCCCTTTTCACAGGAGGATTTCTAGGATGAGCCAAGAACATAAATATTTGGGAGATGCTGGAAATTAGCAGTAAAGGGAAGTCTCAGTTTCCTTACCTGTAAAATGGGAATAATAAAAGGACCTAGCTTGTTGGGGTGTTAGGGTGATTGAGGGAGTTCATCTTTGTGAAGGACTCAAAAACAGTGTCTGGCAAAGATACATTCAATCAATCTGAGTGATTGCTATTTTTATCATTAAACTATAATATTGCTTATTTTTTAAATAGCCAAAAATAAAAATGGAAACAAACCTTCCTTTTAGGAAATAGATTTTATTAACATAAAAAAAATTGGTTTTCAATAAACATGCTCTTGCCTACCCTAGCCCCTGCCTGCCCCTGCACACACATGGTACTCATGCTCCTCCCACACCAAGGGCCGGCAGGGCGGGGCTTGCCCTGGGCCTGTGCCCCCAGCACCTCTCCACTTGGCATGATGGGCTCCCCTCCAGTTAGCCTGATGAGGTTGGGGGATCCTGGTGGCAGGATTTGGCACCAGGTCAGCCTCCCAGGCTGGGGGAGCCCTGGCTTCCCTACACACACCCCTCCTGCCTTCTGAGTGCAGTTGACATGGAAAGAGAAAGGCAGGGTTTGTCTGGTAGCAGCCAGAGCCAGTCTTTTTGGAGTCTTTGGGAGGGGCTGGGGCCCGGAGCCAGCAGATATGGGGTCTAACTACTGGTCTCAGTGGACCCCATTCACTCTTCGGCCACTGTCAAGTTTCTCCCCTTCTCTTCTCTTCCAATATCCTCAAAAGGATGCCACGTATCTCCATGCCCTTGGCTTCTAGACACCTCTCACCTGCCCCTCCCCCCTCCCTGTTTCTCTGTCCCCTTTCAGAGTCCTGCTTTAACATCTGTGCCCCTTTTAGCTCTCCGATCACTTTATCTGGGTGAACTCAGCCACACCCTGAGGGGTCCAATACCCATTCCTATGGTGCCCCAAACCAGCTTTGCCTCCAGCCCAAGTTTCTCTCCCAAAGCTCCAGACCGTAGATCCAGTGGCTCCCTGAGCACTTCCCTCTGGATCGTCCACCAGCCTCCCAACTTCAGTGTGTTCAAATGTGAACTCAGGTCCTCTGCCAACCTGCTTCTCACGTGTGCTCTGAGAAGCCATGAGTGGCTACTTTTCCCCGCTTTTCCAGTTGACCTCATCGATCTGTGGATGTTTGCAGCAGCCTCCTCGCTGGTCTCCTATCCCCAAGCATAACTGCCCCCACACTCATCCTCCTCCAGGCAGCCCCAGGGATCTTCTTAAGCTCATCCTGGGGTCCCCCTGTGGTGCCTTTTCGGATCTGGCCCATCTTCCAGTTCCTTCTTGCCTCTGCCTAGATTACCCCTAGCATATCCATACTTATCACTGGACAGTCTGCTTTGAGGACACCTCCTCCCAGAGGCCTCCCTGATCACACTCTGTCCCCTTCCTACCCGTATCTGTGCTCCTATAATCCTCAGCACATCCCTGCCCCTCTCCACCTGGCACATGTCTGCATCACCCTCTCCCTCACCCTGCCAGTCAACCACCAAAGGAGAGGAAAGTTCACTCTGGCCCAGCCCTTCCCCCACACCTCAAACGGGGAGCACATTTGAGGGTTAGGAGAAATTCTTTTCTGGAAGTTTTCTTTCCAGTATTTTCATTTTTGTTTTTATTGTAATTGCTGTTAATTGAAAAAAAGCAAAAAGGCATTTTGGGGGAAAAATCTCACTTAATCCCACCATTTTATCCATTTTTGAAGCCCCCTTTTGGTCCTTTCTCCAAATGTAGACATTGCTCCAGAGTTGCCAGCATCGCTGATGGCCATAGTATCCTGGGGTCAGGCCCTTGACCATTGCCTGTTGCTAGAGATATAGTTTGTTTCTAATTATTTTTCTTCTAGATGCTCATTGCAGGATCTGTTTCATGCAGCTAGTTGTTTGTTTGGTTGGTTTTTAAGTTTGTTGAATTATTTCTTTAGGCTAAATTCCCAGGAGTAGTATTTCTGGGTCAGAGGATATTGACTTTTTATGACTGTGGCCAAGAACCACTTTCCAAAAAGGTTGGACTATTTATGTGGCAACTAGCCATGTATGCATGTTCCACTGTTCCATTTTTGCATTAATTGATTACATGTATAAAATGAAACTTCAAGATTGATTTAAGAGCAATTCTTTAACATAAACCACATCCTTAACCCCTCCTGGCAAGCTGGTCATCTCCTCCCATCTTGGTGTGGGAGCCATGGTAAGTAACACCCTGATGATGGCCACAGAGAACCTGGACTTAGTCACGGCTGTAGCTCACATCTAACGAGCACTTACCATGTGCTGGGCACTGTGCGTCAATCTGATTTAATCCTCATAAAACTGTTTTGAGGAAGGTATAGTACTGTTCTATCCTCCTTTAACAGATGAAGAAACCAAGGGTCAGAGAGGTTAAGAAACTGGCCCCAGTCACACAGCAGTGGAGCATCTGGCTCCAGTCCTTATTCTTCATCAACTCTATATCCCTCTGGAGGCATGGCTGTCACCTACCTTCAGGAGAGTGAGAAAGGCATGTGAGAACAGTGCCCCCTGCTGGATGTGTCTCACCCAGAGAGAAGGTGAGGAGGGACAGTCCTCAGGGGCTTGTCCTGGTGGCTGGCAAGACAATCCCGAGGCTCACGCGGAAGCTTTGCTGATAACAATAAATAATAAGTGTCGTTAGGCACTTACTACACATGTATTAGCTTTTTCAATCCTTGGCCCTATGACGTAGGCTGTACCCATTCCATCCTGCAGATAAGGAAATAGAGGCACAGCGTCTGGAGGAACCAGCCAGGCAAACCACAGCCCCCTGGCACACTGCCCCAGTGTTGGTTCCCCTCTATAAAATGATACAGTGGGCCAGATGCTCCCTAAAGACCTTTCATCTCTAAATACTCTGAAACAGGAAGGCTGGGTGACATAAAATTGACTTCTTCTTGCTTGTAACTTTAGGTTAATCACTTCCCTCTCTGGGCCTCAGTTTCCTTATCGGCAAAAATGGTTGGAAGGAGGGGCTAGATTTGGTCCACGCCCTTTGAGCTCTAAATATTTGAGTTCTTGAGCTGATGCTTCCTGATCAGGAATTGTGTGTCGCTGGGGTGTAGCCCCTGCTCTTCAGTTTCTCAGAGACTTCTGCAGATAAATACAGTGGCTTAGAGCATCTATTGGTGCCTTTTCTAAAGTTTCTTGGTTGCTTTTACTTGTCTCTTACATTGCTGCCCATTCTGGAACCTTCTGATTCCCCTGACTGCCTCTTTGGGGGCCCGCAAAATGTGGTGAGAGAGCTTTTGGCCACTGACGTTTTTGAGGATGTGAAACCTCAGTGCCCTCAGCCACCTGTGGAACCTGATGGCTCCACTCCCTGTGGCTGGTCCCCCATCCCCACAGTGGGAAGCTCCTAACCCCTGCTTCCACCAGAGTAGCCCCTTTGCTCTAGTGAGAATCCTTGTTAATCCCCAGCTCAGCCATCTGCTCACTGCAACCTCAGAACATTCCTTCTCTCTGATCCTCGGTTTCCCCGTCTGTCAAAAGGGAAGAGGGACAGGACACCCAGGAGACCCCATCATCCTGTGCCCTTGAGGCCTCTTATGCATTGGCAGGCCTTCCCCCCAGAGAGGGGACATTTTTACCTGTTCCAAGCCTTGCAGGAGCTGCCTGGGTAACAGGGAAGGACCTGTGGGGCCTTTTTTTTTAAGTGTATCTTACGCTCAATATACATAAGAGCTCGCATATTTTATAAAAGACACAAATCTTAAGTGTACAGCTCAGTGAAAATGTATGTACGGAAACACCCATGAAACCACCACCCAGATCAAGAATGAGAACATTCCCAGTGCCCCAGAAGGCTCCTCTGTGACCCTGCCAAAGTTCACTGGTTTCCCAAAGTAGTTCCCCAGAGGTACAAGTATGCTGGCTTCTGTCACCATAGATCAGTTTTGTCTGTGTCTGAATTTCATTCAAATGGATTCAGATAGCTGTTCCCCTTTCTGTCTGGTGTTTCTGTTCAACAGTCTGACAGTCGATCACTGTGCATGTGTTGGCGGTTTATTTTTCAGTGCTGTGTAGTGTTTTCATGTGTGTATGTGCCTTCACGTATTTACCCGTTCCGCAAAAGTGGGCCATTTGGGTTGTTTCTGGTATGGGGTTATTACAAATGCAGCTGCTATGAGTATTCCTGTGCTATCTTTTGTATGCTACGGGCCCTCATTTCTCCCAGATGTATCCCTCAGAGTGGGAGGCCTGGGTCCTGGGAGAGGGTATATTTAGTGTTAGGAGGTATTGCCGACCCGTTCTTCCAAAGTGGCAGTAGGTGTTCACATGCCCACCTGTGTGTGAAGCTGGCCAACCCCAGACGGTCATTTAAAAATAAACTCCCCATTCTTGCAGGCATGTGGTGGACCCATTGTGGTTTAAATTTGTATTTCTCTGATGACTAATGATCTTAAGCACCTTTTCTTATGTTTATTGGCCATTTTGAGAAGTCCTTGCCTGTGGAAAGTGGAATGAGGTCAGGGGTTGGCACTGCTTGCCGAGTGAGAATGTGAAGGGACTTCCCCAGGCGCATGTCCCTGAGGGGATTAAGGCCACCAACCCAAAGAATAGGCAGTTATGTGTCCCCACACACCCCTCATTTGACTCCAGGGGAAGCTGAGGCTCAGAGAGACTTATTAACTCTTCCAAGGCCACACAGCACAGCAGAAGCTGAGCCAAATTTTTCTATTAAAATGGGCTGAGGGTGGGGTCATCTTTGTTGCGGATTTTTGGTCAGGGCCCAGAAGGTGTGTGGGTAGGCAGGGTGTGAGAGGGAATTCTGTGGTCTCCTCAACAGAGCAACTTGGCGGGGAGTACTTGGAGAGGTGAGGGGGCCTGGGGCGGGGGATGTCCTGTCACTTACACTGGGCTCCAGGGCCCAGGAGGGCGGATGGAACACACCCTTCTCCCTTCCTCCTCACCCTCCCCTCTGCTGCACGGAGGTCCATTGGTCTTCATTACAGCTGCACATGGGCACTGGGGGGCCAAGACAGAAGGTGGATCTGGCCCTGGCTGCTCCTTTCCTGCTCCTTCACATCAGGGTTAGATGGAGACAGAACAGCCTGCTGGACCGGCTTCTGGAGAGGAAGGCGGGGAGCAGAAAAGACCCCCTGAGAGGCCCTCCCTGACTCGCCCCACCCTCTGCCGCCTCAGAGCCCATGGCTCCTTGCCAGGACTCATGCTGTCTCCGCCTGCCTCGCCACCAGCTGAGAGCGACGCAGGGGGCGGGCACGGGCCTCAATCTCCTCTGCAGCCTGACACTTAGTAAGAGGCAGCAGGGCTGTGTGCCCTCTGTGCCAGCCTGTTTTAAGGGCCTTACAATTTGATTTAGTCTCACAACAAACAGGAGACTCTTACTATCCCTGTCTCGCAGGTGAGGAAACAGGCTCAGAGAGGGTAAGAACCTGGCCCAGCTCACTCGGCTGGGATGCCCACCTACATGACCTGGCTCCAGGGCTGGAGCTGTTACTACCCACCATGCTCTCCTGCCTCTCTGCAATAGCAAATAACAGGATCAGTTATGATCACTGATCAGCCACTTGCTATCTGCCAGATTTTACATATATTCTACCATTTTGTCATTAGATTCCAAAGTGGATACTATTATCCCCATTTTACAGTTGAGGAAACTGAGGGTCAGAGGAGCTGAGCAGCTTCCCCGGGGTCAAAAATCTAAAGAGTGGGGAGCCTGGAAATAATGTGTCTCACGCCTGTACCTGGGACATCACGGTGCCACACACAGCACGTGTGGACGGCTGGGTGCGTGGGTGAGTGAACAGTGAATGGGTGCTGTGCGCGCCCCCAGGGAAGCCCTCTCCCTCTCTCGGAGCATCTTAGCTCAGGCATCAGGAATGCTTCCACCTGGAAGGGGAGCAGACGTCGGCCAGAGGAGGTGGGGTGGGCAGGAGGAGTGATCTTGGCAGAAGGAACAGCACATGCAGAGGCCCTAGGGTAACAGGGAGTCGGGGGCAAATGGGGGCTTCCAGAGGGAATGAAGTGTAGCCGTGGAGGAGGGATCCGAGGGGCAGGGACTCGTCTGTGGGAGGACGGGGTTAGTGAAGGTTATAAGTAGCGCGGTTGAATTTGCGGTCAGGTGTCTGTCCTGGCTGCTGTGGAGAAGGGCCAGAGTAGGGGCCCAGGTAATGGTGGCCTGGACTGCGTTGGTGGGGTGGGGGTGGCAAAGAGGCAGGCTGCAGTTAAGATTAGGGGTCAGATTCTACCCCCAGAGACTCTGCTTTTGGATTTTTCCTGTTTTTTAAAGAAAATCTTTGTGAAGTATCTCAGACAGACACAGGGGGATAAAGAATACCACCCAGGCCCCCACTCAGGCTCAAAACCAGAACATCTGCAACGAGCTGATGCCCCTCAGAGCCTCCCCACTCCAGCCCCAGCCACGCACCCCCAGGAGAGGGCCACCACTGTCCTGCTTTGTGTTTCTCTCCCCTCGCATTTCTTCTTGCTTTTACAAATACACGAGCCAATTTTGATTCTTCGCCACTTGCTGTAAATGGTATCTAACTATTCTTCTGTGACTTGCTTGTTTTCTCAAGATAATGATTCAACAAAAAGATGTATGGCTGGGGGTGGAGAAAGGTGGGCCCCTTCAAGAGCTATTTGAGTAGCGTTACTAATAACTGACACTTACATAGCACTTCGGGTGCCAACTCTAAGGCATTCTATCTGTGACTCATTTAATTTTCACTACAGGGCTATGAGACATTATTGTACCCTCTTTGCTGATGGGGAAACTGAGGCACAACAGCTTTCTATGAGGTCACTGGGCTCGTGGAGCCAGGCTATGAGCCCCAGCAGATTCACATAGGACTTGGGGGATGTTCAGAAGGGGGGATGTGGGGGGACCCAACCCCCACCACAACCGCCAAGCCTGTTCTCTTTCCATTCTCCCCCGCTGCCCCTGGAGCGGGGCCCTGCACTGCCTGTGTGTGTGCATGCATGGGCACAGAGGATGGGACCCTGACCCTGAAGTCCACCAAAGGACTTCCCTCTCTCTACCCACCACAGGAAAGGAGCTGCCCCACCAGGGATTGAGGTGGTTGGGTCTCCCCTGCAGCCTTCCCACCTCAGAGGCCTCCTATCCGGGTCCCTCTGTGAGCTGCCCCACGCCTTGGTCTGAGAGCCTGCCTGCCAGCCCCTCTAGCCTTTGCTTGGCCACTAGAACCTCTTCTGATGGCCTTCGAGGCCAGCAGTACAGCCAGCAGTGTGCCCACTTGGCAGAGCAGCAAACTGAGACCCACACTGTCAGGGTAGGACCAAAGAACGGGACAGGTTCTGGAATCAACAGGGCTTGGGCTGGGGTCCTGGCTCTGTGACTCGCAGCTGTGTGACCTCAGGCAGGTGCCTTCACCTAAGCCTCAGTCCCCTCATGTGTATAGTGGGCCTTCTTACTTCCCCAGGTTGTTGAGAAGGGTCGTGAAATGTTTGTGCAGTGCTTCCTGGGCGCAGGACCTGGCACTCAGTGCGTGACAATGACAGCTGCCGCTGTTAGCATCCTCCTCAGTGAGTGCTAATGAGCCCAGCACATTAGCACCAAGCTGGGCCAAGAACCCGGGCTGTGACTCCAGCCCCCACACACTTATACCAAACCCCGCCCTGCACGCACAGCACCATGGGCCATGGGTTCTTAGCCCCATTTCCTGCCTCATCAGGACCTGAGTGTGGGTGCTGGCATCATTTTCTCCCTACCAGCTCGGGCTAGGGGCCCACTTGGCCTCAGGCCGGGAGCCCACACAGCCCAGCCTGTGCCTGCAGCAGATGGGGAATGGGGGTGTCTTGTTCTTCTGATTCAGACCTGGGCTGGGGAGGGGCCCACGCAATCCGGTGAGCCCACCTCCCCCGGGGCCTTCCTTTTGGCAGTGGGGCTGGTGGCTCTCACAAAAGAACAGCTTGGGCGCCCGCCCCCCTCAGCCTGCGCGTTTTTCCTGGTTTCTCCTCACCACAGCGTCTGTGTAAATAGCACTCGAAGTCCTGTTCCTTTCTGGCAGGTCTCTCTCTCTCTCAGGGAGGAGGATGCTTTGCTGGAGAGCTCCAGAGGTGTCAGCTCTGCCCAGCCCCTCACTGTAGAAAACTCAAAAGGCTTTCTGCCTCAGTTTCTCCAGCTGTGAAATGGGAACACTAAGAGTACCAGCCAAAACATTACACACCAGCCCTGGACAGAACCTGCCAGACTCCCAGTACACGTTCGTTGCCTGGAACTGGTATTGCGATCCCCATTTTGCATATGGGAACCTGAGGCTCACCTAGGGTCACTTGGCCTGGGTGGTGGGCTTTTCTGGGCCCTGAGTCTCCTTCCTTCCTCCCACCAAGTGACCTCACAGGCCCCTTCCTCTTCCCTGTGAGCAGCAGGAGCTCCCAGCCCGTGTGAACTTCTCAGCTGCCCCGGCCCCTGCTCCTGCGGTGCCCACCACCCTGCATTCCAAGATGGACGAGCTGGAGGGGCAGCTGCTGGCCAAGGTGCTGGCACTGGAGAAGGAGCGTGTGGCCCTCAGTCACAGCAGCTACCAGCAGCGGCAGGAGGTGGAGAAGGAGCTGGACGCCTTGCAGGACCGCATAGCTGAACTGGAGCATGGTGGGTCCCAGATCCTCAAGAGGGCACAGCGGGCCAGACCTTGGTCCTCAGACGGGTCCTCAGGGAGGCAGGTTTGCTTGAAAAACATTTTCATGCTCTCCAGAAGCTGAAGTTAGATGGATGGTCAGGAGGAGGTTGCGAAACACATGAGGGAGAGAATCATTAGGGGATATCATTATTGTTATTATTAATAACATCTTCTCGCCATATGTTCTTGGACTGGGCTAAGTTCTTGAAACATCAGCTGGTTTAATCTTCACAAACTGTACGGGGTTGGTACTGTTATCTTCCTCATAGATGAGGAGACTGAGGCTCGGAGAAGTCAAATGACTTTCCCAAGGTCATACAACCAGTAAGGAGTGGATCTCTACCTCAAACCAGTTCTGACTCCAAATTCTATGCATTTATTCACCCCACAGGCACCTTCAAGGAATCAGAATATTGTCATTTGTTTTACACCTCAGCCTGGCACTGCCAGGGGTCAGAGACACATGACATAATGGACAGGATCCAGGTATGAGTATCAGGAGACCTGGATCCTGGTTCCACAGCTATCTTGCTTCATGACTTTGGAAGTTCACTTCCTTTCCCCAGGCCTCATTTTCCTGATCTGAAAAGCAGGGATTTAAGGCTCATGAGCTCTCAGGGACCTTTATCTGTGAAACCTATGAGGACCACTCTGAAGAGGTTTATAAACAAGTTGGAGATACCAGGGGAAACCATGAGCAGTTAGCTTGGACTAGCTTAGGTGCAGAAACAGGAGTTCCAAGGAAAAGAAATCCAGGAGGCTTCCTGGAGGAGGTAGACCTCAAGCTAATCCTTGAAAGCAGAGGTAGATTTTGGAGTAGAGAAGCCGTAGCAGGGGCACAGCTAATGGGAGGCATGGCCTGGTGGGTTCCAGGGCCAACATCACATCCTGTCTGGAGCACAAGGACAAGAAAGAGAAACTCATCCCTACTCAGTCCTACCACCGGTCCCTTTACACTGTGATAAGGATCTGAAGGGACTGCAGGAAATGGCCCCCAAGAGGCTGCCGGACAGAGAGGAGGGAGGACACTAGGCTGGATATCTGTGTGCCTGTGGGCAAGTTGTGTCCCTTCTCAGAACTCAACCTCCTCATCTATGAAATGGGTTTAAAGAGACAGTCACTGAGCCCTTCCTCTTACCAGGATGCATCACATCAACCTTCGCTCAGAGCCCAGGCCAGCCCTGGGAACCCTATATGCACCGTTCCCAGCCCCAGCCCATTTCCCCCAGCCCTCAGCATCCAGCTGGGGAAGGGGAACTCCTACCCTGAAGGGGAGTGGCAGGGTGTTATCCCCTCCCCTTGGAGGTGTTGACTCCCCAGTCTATCCCCTGCAGAAAGCCCTCTGATATTCAAGACATAGAATCCCCAAAACTCTGAGCTAAAAGACACCTTGTTGTTGAGGAATCCCAAGATTGGCTTACTCAAATCCTAGCTCTGCCGCTTACTAGCTGTGTAGCCTTGAGAAAAATACTTAATCTCTCTGTGCCAAGGTTTCCCCATTTGTAAAACAAGGATTATAAGTGTCTGCCTCATAGGGTTGTTATAAGGATGAATGAGATAATGTATGTAAAAGCACTTAGAACAAACACACCTGCCATGTGGAAAGCACTGTAGAGTGCTTGTTGATAGACAAAGAACTCTAAAAAATGGTAATAGTGATAGCTAACATTTGTTGAGCATTTTACATGGCCCTGGCATTTACATAGCTCATCTCAACCCTCACACAACCCTAGTGGGGAGGAAATAATATCACCCCATTTTACGGAGGAAACTGAGGCCCAGGGAGGTCAAGTCGAACTTGTTGAAGGTCACATGCTGGGAGTCGGCAGAGGCCTCTCAGGTCCAGAGCCCTTGCGCTTTGACCACGCCCCTCACCAGCGCAGAGCGAGGAAGCCGAGAAGGCACCCGGCACATATCGGCTGTTCTGCCCTCATTCTGGCGCATGTGCTACCCGCCCGCCTCGTCAGTGTCCGCTGACTCCCACTGTGTCTGCCTTACCCACCGCCACAGGGTCCTCGGCCTACAGCCCCCCAGATGCCTTCAAGATCAGCATCCCCATCCGCAACAACTACATGTATGCCCGCGTACGGAAGGCGCTGCCCGAGCTCTACGCCTTCACTGTCTGCTTGTGGCTGCGGTCCCGGTCGGGCAGCACTGGCCAGGGCACCCCCTTCTCCTACTCTGTGCCTGGGCAGGCCAATGAGATGGTGCTACTGGAGGCAGGCCACGACCCCATGGAGCTGCTGATCAATGACAAGGTAGGCAGGGCCGGGCAGAGTGGGAAGGACGTGGGGACAGGGCCACGGTTGCCCTTTCAGGAGCCCCAGCGCTGTGCTGGGCCCCAGACACGTGCACCCTCTCTGTTCTCCTGCTCAGCGTACTCAGCACACATGAAATGCCTGCTGTGTGCCAAGCTGGCTTCTGGGAATACAAAGACCAGCCAGACCTGGGGCTGAAGAGGGGCTGTGCCCAAGAGAGGCTGTAAGTGGTGGTGTCCCCATTTACAGAGTAGGCATGTGGGGTTCGAAGAGATTAAGTGACTTCCCCAGTGACCCAGCTGTAGGAGTGGGGCTGGAAGGGCCCTGCTCATTCTCCCGGACAAAGAGGAAGGCGAGTAAGGTCCAAGGATCTAGCTGGGGAGAAGTGCTGGTGGACTCCCCACCTTCTCCCCTGCAGCCCGCCCCTTTGCCCCACCCCGCCCAGTGGAGAATGGAATGGCACTATGTCAGGCTGTGGGCCTGAATGCTGGATCTGAATCCTAATTCTGCCACTTACCCACTGCAGAACCATAGATGGTCACTTACCCTCCCCGTGCCTCAGTTCCTTCATCTGTAAAGCAGGAATGATAATAGTCTCTACCTTGTAGGGTTGTGGTGAGAAATAAGCACCTTAAACACATGTAAAGTGCTTTAAGCAAATAGCATTTCATAAGCCTCAGTAAATGTGACCCATCTTTATTATTCCAAAACCTGTGTTAATGTGCATTTTACTCATATTACTATTCTTGGCCATCCCAATAGCACTGGGAGGTAGGCACCCTTATTATCACCATTTTGCAAACGGAGACGCTGAGGCTCAGAAGCTGGTGAAGGGTGATGATATGACTCAGGGCCTTGGGCTCCAGAAGCCATCTCTTAACTGCTCCACTGTTCTGCCCTTGGGCCATCTTCCCCATGCCCTGGCCTCCTGTTGTGTGCCAAGCTGGGCCTAGCTACAGGGCGGGACAAGGACCTCAGGGGAGTGATGTGCTGGGACCGGGCGACTGAGCAGGGAGGAAGAGGAGCATCTTACCACCCTCATTCCTCGCCAGATGTCCTCCCCTGCCTTCCATATTGCTTTGGGACTTGCAGGAAGAAGGTCTTTTGAGACCCCCCCTGGAAATGCAGACACCACATTTTGCACCCATTTGTGACCAGCCCACAGACCCATAAAACTGCTAGGAGTGTTGACACTCATCAAAACCCAGCTCAGCAGGAGGTGTCTTTCATGGGTGTCCTAGAGGAGGAGAAAGGAGATAGGTCCCGGAAGCAGTGAGTTTCTCCTGTAGCACAAAAGGTCCTACGAAGTCCTGGGTAGCCGGACTACATCTAGATCCTGTTACCTGTCCCGCTCATTCATCCCCTGGCGGCCATCTTTGGCCTTGCCCGTGGTCAGCACTCAGTTCTGCGTGGAAAGGCTTCAGCACCCTGGACAGGGCAAAGAGCAGCCATATACCGAGTTACCGCAGGAGTCCTTTTGAGGGTCATCCTCACAGGGTACGCTCAGGTCCCCTTTCATTCCAGTCACTGAGCCTTGACACCTCCTGTGTCCCCGCTCAGTTTGACTTTCAATGAAATGGTCAGAGTCCACTGTCCTTCCAGATGTATTTAGGTACCACGTCCACTGTCCCCACAGCCCCTCTTTCTCTGGGCCTTCACAGCCTCTGTACCTCCCAAACGGCCCATGTTATTTTGTCTTGTAATATTGTCCTTAAAATCTTCCTCTCCTGTGCAGACTCAGCTAATTTAAGGCAAGACTAGGTGTGTATCCCCAGTGTCCTAAACAAGGCCTGGCGCCAAGTAGGCTTCAGAGAATGTTGCATTAAATTGTGATCTCAGAAAATTTAGGAGATGAAAGAGCCCTTTGAGAGTCCCAAATCCACAGACAGCAAGTACCTTTCATCTCACAGGCTAACTCTAATCAATCAGCAGTGGCTTCCCAGAGCAGTGTGAGGAGAAAGATTCTGAGGCTGAGTCCAGGCTCGTGATTGATTAGCCATGTCTGCCTTGGATGGAGAAAGCAGAAGTGGCTGTGTACTTGCCATCCCTTGCCTGACCTCCTCACTTTACAGATGAAGAAACTGGAGCCCAGGGAGGAAAAAGCAGCCTCCCCAGTGCCCCATGGACAGTTGGCAGAACCAGAGCCAGGGCCTCGCCACTGAGCCCTAGGCTTGTTCCGCCACTGCCAGTACTTCTTGAACTCAGTCGTATGCCGGGCACTATGTGAGGTCTTCAGGGACTGTGAGAAACAGCTCCTACCCCACGTGACCTTAAAGGCCTGTTAGAGAGTGAATAAACTACTTGGAAGCTACTGTAAACAAGCCCTGAATGGTCCTGTGATCTGAATGAAACTGCCTGGTCTGGCTGTAGGGAAAGAGGAGAGGGTGGTCAGAAAGGCACTGGGCTGGGAGGAAGGGCAGGACCAAGCCTTGATCCGCTCCTGGAGGGAAGGACGTGGGTCTCTCTGTCCCCCACCTCACTGTCCCAGCTGTGGGCTTCGAGGTGCTCTGACCTGGGGTTGGGGACCCTGTGTCCAGGTGGCCCAGCTACCTCTGAGCCTAAAGGACCATGCCTGGCACCACATCTGCATCGCTTGGACCACAAGGGACGGCCTGTGGTCTGCCTACCAGGATGGGACGCTGCGGGGCTCCGGCGAAAACCTGGCCGCCTGGCACCCCATCAAGCCTCATGGGATCCTCATCCTGGGCCAGGAGCAGGTAAGGCACAGGTGTACAGGGCCCACGGCCCAAGTGAATACTGCCCCCACCCAAGCACCTGAGGAGGAGGGGTGGACAGAGGGCCCCTGAAAGCGCAGCAGCGATCGCTCAGTCCAATCCAGCCATTCCAGATGAGTGAACTGAGAGCCAGTGAGAGCAGAGGCCTGCACAGGGGTGGGGCTCCAGCAGGCGTGGGGGACAGCCTGACCGGATCTACCTGCCTGTCCGTTCTGCTCCCTCACTCCTTGTCTCTCTCTTTTCTCTGCTGCTCTCGGCCCAGGATACCCTGGGTGGCCGGTTCGATGCCACCCAAGCCTTCGTGGGCGACATTGCCCAGTTTAACCTGTGGGACCACGCTCTGACACCTGCCCAGGTCCTGAGCATTGCCAACTGCACTGGGCCGCTGCTGGGCAACGTCCTTCCCTGGGAAGACAAGCTGGTGGAGGCCTTTGGGGGTGCGACAAAGGCTACCTTTGATGTCTGTAAGGGGAAGACCAAGGCGTGAGGAGCCTCTCCTCCAGGGCCCCTCCCTTGCCTGCCACCCTGGGGACCTTATCGGGAGGGGCTCCACATTCCCTCCTCAGCCGACCCACATGCTGGCCTCCTTCCTGCCCCACTCCTGGCTAACCCCCCCCACCTATACCCGCACCTCCAGAACATTGTCCTCTGACCGCACTTGGAAGGGGACAAGGAGCTCAAGTAACAGGTCAAGCCTGGGGTGAGTCCAGGGTCTGGTGGCGGGTAGGTAGCAGTACCCACAGCTTTGACCACCCTGCTGGCATTACGTTGGAGCCGTCTCTCTTCCCAACCCCGCCCTGTCCCACCAACCATGTCTGATTCTACTAATCTCAATGGCATCTCCCACGGAGTTCTGTGTTTGGGGAAAGGCCCACTGTCTCAGTGGCAGGGGTGGTGCCTGTGCCCCACTGCCGTGTAGCAGGCCTGGCCCCTGCCCATTCCGGGCCGCAGCAGGCTGTAGAGCCAGCCCCTGGGCTGGGGAGGGGGTAACAGATGGAGGTGGCACAGACTCCCTCCTCCATCTTTCCACCAGCTGCCGGGGAGGGCAGTGGGAACCTGTTGGGGCCTCTCCCAGCCGCCACGCTGTCCCCCCCAGCCCACACCCTCTCTGTCCCTCCTCTTTCCTCATTTCTTTGTGTACAATGGTTTGAATGTTGGCTCCATGCCTGGCCCAACCCCACCTCAGTTCCCAGGACAGTCCCTTCCCGGCTCCAGCTTAGAGGGTTAGGAATCAAGACCCTGGGAGGCTAAAGGGCTGTGTCACCTCTTGTGCCCACCCACAGCTGTGCCCACTGGCATGGTCACCTCTCCTCCTTCATGCCCAGGGTAGGCACATTACCTATCCCCTGTGCATGGCCCTGCAGCCTCTGAGGAAGGGAGAGACTGAGAGGGCAGGGAGAAGTGTGGAGCAGTGTACAGAGCACTGGGTGAGGAGGAGGAGCCCTCGGGTCCTGGCCAGCCCTGCTTCTAAGCTGCTCTGTGGCCTTCGGTAAGTCCCTGCCCTCTCTGGGCTGGCCTTCCCCATTTATGAGGGGAAGCTCTTGTTTTGGTCATTTCTGAGAGCTCTCCAGATCTAACTTAAGATGGTCTGTGATCCCCAGTGGATAGGGTGGGGCAAGCCTGAGAACCGGCCAGTTGACCAAGGGGCATGGGTCCTGGGACTGGACAGCAGTTGGGATCTGTCTTGGCATAGGTGAAGGGCGAGGGCAAGGGGCAAGGGCAAGGGCAAGGGTCAAGGCAGATCAACCTTATGCACAGATTATAAAAATCAGCTCTTCTAGATCCCTTCATCCTGGTACCCTTGCCTGTCTGAAGGTGTCTCAAAGGGCTGGTAGCTTCCTGGTCACTACTCTTGAGTCCTCACCAGCTTCCCCAAGAGAGTGCAAGAATGTCAGAGCCTAGAAAAGCCACCCAGTCCGACCCCTTGCTTACACAGATGGGGAAGAGCTCAGAGAGGGCAAGTGACTTGCACAGGGTCACATGGCATAATGAGTCAGAGTCTGGACTAGAACCCGGGGCTTCCGACTTCCTCTTTAGTGCTCTTCCCCAGCTTCCTCCCACTTCCCCACCACCCCACCCACCCTACTGTCTGGTCATGAAGGTCTTAAGTCCAACCTATACCTAAGAGGATGGATATTTGAGAGGTCACAGTGCTTTCCAGCATGACCACCGGAACATCTTCCTTTATGAAACATGCAAACATCTTGGCATCCCCTGACCCCCTGGGGTTGGGGGAGAAGTGTGAGCCCCAGTCCCTCTGGCAGGGATGGAGAACTAAGAATGCGGGCATCCCCCATCCCCCCGCCAGTCACCTACAAGGTGTCCAGGCAGCTGAGGCTACCTGACTCGAGTGGGTACTGGTGCCTTTTGCCTCCCTTTTTACTCCCTCTCCCCACCCACTGTGGCCCCTTCACCCTGCACATGGCGCAGAGCTGCAGTCTGTGGGCCCCATGCCGTGGGGTGTCTCCAAGACTTGCCTCTGGCTCCCAGATCTCTGTCTCCATTTCGAGAGCACAAATAGACCATTCAGCACCTCAGGCTCAACTCTCCCTAGAAGGAGTGATGGCGTGTTTCAGCCCGAACCTGCTGAGATCAAGGTTGCCCTGGTAACAGCCAATGACATCAGCCCAAGTGCTGGGTCAAAGCGTCTCATAATGACATAGGCTGTTGCTGGGGTGACGGCAGAATTCGGAACTTAGATTTCGGGGACACTGGGCTTAATTGGGTTTCTGCTATTGTTTTGAAGGAAGCAGGTTTTATGGAGGCCTTGAGGAAAAGAAAGTGTCTCAGGAGGGAGGTGACAGAACCTGTCTGATCACTGGAGCCCACCCAGGCACCACTCCAAGTCCTTTATGCTTTGTCATGGTAATGATGAGACCTCTGACCTCCCAGCCTGGTTCCTGTGCTGAGTCACCCTGGACAGCCCTCCAGAGGAAACAGGCACAAACTAGAGATGTTGGGGTGTAGGCTCGGAGTCTGGGCCATTTCCATTCCAGGAAGATGAAACCCCCAAGTCCCCACCCCTCCTCCATCCATTGATCTTCCTTGTATGTTTGCTGAATACCTGCCATTTGGACTCCAGCTTTGACCTTCCTCGGCTGCTCCCGGGCACAGCCAGTGAGAGCAGAAGGGGAGCTGCTCCTGCTGATAATATGCTGGAGCCTGTGTGTGTTTCATCCTTTTTAAGTGTCAGGCACTGTGCTGGGCATCTTATGAGCATCAGTCATCTCGTTTATCCTCACAACAAAGTTATAAGCTAGGATAATCCTTAGTCCCATTATAAAAGTGAGGAAACCAGCACAGAGAGGTTAAGTAAACTGCCCAATGTCTGTCAGCCAGCAAGTGACAGAGCCCAGAGTTCAAATCAACACGTTATATCCTGAGCCTGCCCCTCACTCTCTGTGGAGTGCGATTTGAGCATCTTTGCTCCTGGAGGATTTGGGCTTGAAGGGATGCGCCTGACCCCATTCACCACCTTCATGGGGTTTGAGGTGGGGAAGCAGAGGCATAGGACAGGCCAGCCCCAGGGCCAGGGTCCCCTTGGGTGAGGGAGCGGGAGGGGCCTCAGCCCCTCAGGGACCGCGTCCCTTTACCTGTGCTCACCGCCTCAGCCCCTCTAACCGGCTGGAGTTCCCAGAGAGGGGAGAGGGAGCCCCAGGAGGGACAAGGGAGGGACACTGACGTTTCTCAGACTCCTGCTTTGGGCCAAACCCTGCTCCAGGTGCGTCGCAGCTCTTACCTGCCAGGTCCTCCCACCTCTGTGGCATGCTGTGCTCCAGTCAGCATCCCAAGGGCACAGATCACTCTGCCACAACTGTGATGACCTAGAACCACAGATTTGGGCAGGAAGGGCTCTTGGGGGGCGCTGAAGCCCTCGATTTACAGATGAGGATACCGGGGCCATGGAGGGTGGTCAGCCCATAGGGCCACCCAGCCGGGCGACCTGTACCCAGCTCTCAGACTCTGTGTCCAGTGCTCTCCAAGATGCAGTGGCCTCTCCCCTCAGAACTGGGTCCCTCCTCTCCTACATTTCCCAGCACCCTCGCTCCCTCCCAGAGAGGTCATTCTCATTACCCACTTTGTCTGAGCTGCCTGCCACCCAACCCCCCCTCCCCGCTCCCCCTGACCCTGCTGGGTGGGGAAGGGGCTCACATGGGCCCAGGCTGACGAGTGAGTGAGCATGTTCAGGCTCTCGGACACTGTGAAATTAGTGCACCCTACTGGCAAACCCCCTTCCTTCTCCTTGCCCAATTTTGTACATAAAGTGACGTGAGATGCAACATGTGCGTATGTGTGTGTGTGTGCGCGTGTGATATATGTCATAGTTTTTGTTACTTTTCTGTTTTTGTAAATTTGAATGTTCAAAATAAACGATGTTTACTCTGAGGTTCTTCTTGTAAGGGTGGTGCTACCCTTGGGGGTGCCGGGCAGGAAGGGAGGCGGCTGCCTAGGTCAGGGAAGCAGGCAAAGATGGACTAGGTGCAGCCACGGTGCCCCAAAGCCTCACCAACCCCACCTGTGCCCACTCCCAAACCTGCCAGGTCCTGCCACGTCCCAGATGTGGACCCGCCCATTGCCCAGGGTTTATGCGGGAAGGACATAAAGAACACAAGTCCCACATGGAAAGTGTCCCAGTTCCGGTAACTGAGCTTTGGCCTCATTCCTAACTCCGCATCCCCACCTCGTGCCCCAGTTCTGGGAACCAGGTCCCTGACCTGTTCCCTGAGACCCAATCTGCCCGACTCACTTGCCTGGACCCCCAAAGTGTTGCCTCATTTAGGGTTGTGGGGAGGTGGGGGTGTGGGGGAAAGGGAGGGGCCCTACTGTATTCCAACCCTTCCCTCCCCAGGGTCTACCTGGATGCGTCTGACTTATTTGGCCTCTAGGCTGGACTCTCAGCATCAGGGTCTGCTAGCCCCATTCCGGACCCCCCGTCTCCTCCCCTCCTTGATCTAGACCCCTGCCCTCTCTGTCCATACCACCTGAGGGCAGAGCCTCCACCCTCCTGCTCCATCACTTTTGTCACTGCTCTTAGTTGGGCTTTGTCTTCAGACAGCCCCTATGAAATGTCAGGGAACTAGTCAGGGGCTTGGGTGTCACACCATCAGGACAAGCCTTCCCAGATATATTTCCAGAGCTTCCCAAACTTCCAACAGAAGTGAATTCACCCAGTGAGACCAGGGAGTATAGCTGGAAGCAGCACTTCAGACAGGAAGACCATATTTAAGTGTACTGAGTTACCTGAAAAATCCACGTGCTGTCTTCATTCTACTCCAGAGTGAATCCACATTTGTTTTAAAATCCTATTTTTAATTACTTACCGCTGAGCAAAATTAAGCTTCAGGCAGATATGCTTTGTTTATCCTCTTTTGCACTGATTTACTTACAAACACCTTCTTTCCCTCTGTCCTATTCAGCTGGCAATGTCCAGACCTGGTTAAATCTCACCAGCCACCTGCTTCATGCCAGCACCTGTACAGCTGAATGCTGATGCAGAAAAGCGCAGGACTCTGATGTGTGTTGATTATCACTTTAAATTCATGGCTGGAGATCTCCAAGGGGTGTTTCTCCCCACGCCGAGATCTTAGAATACTTGCCTTGTGTGAGCGTTTGCTCACCAAAATAGCTAAAAATCAGATCCTCTCTCCTCAAAACAGTTACAGCTTTCCACCCTCAAAGGTTTTGCTGACCCTCCAGTCTTGAGTAGCTGCCTACCCACCATGTCCTCTCCATACCCCAGAACTGTCCTGGACCCAAGCCTGTCAGGGGCACCTGCTCTACCATCCTAACTCCTTTCCTAGCATGTACCTCTCTTTGATAATGAGCTCGTTTACTTACTTTTATCTGTGGCTCACCCAGTGTCAGCTCCATGACAGAAGGGACCATATTTGTCTTTTTCAACACTGTATAATATCCAGAACCTGGCACAGAGCGGGGCATAATATATATTTGCTGAATACTAATAACTGATATATAGTGAGCGAATACTGTGTGCCAGACATTCATTGCACAGATCACTTGACATATATCAGCTTATTTAATCCTGGAAAGAAGGACTATGAGAAATCGGGCGCAGAAAAATGAAGTCACTTGTCCAAAGTCACATGGCTGGGAAGTGGCACCACTGGGATCTTAATCCAGCTCGACTCCAGAACAAGCAAAGAAATGCTGCACTATGTAGTCAGATTTCCCTTAGCCCCCTCGGGGATGTCAAAATGCTGGTTTGAGAAACAAATGCTGAGAAACTAATATAAGATAGTATATCAACTATACTTCAATTAAAAAACAAAGAAATACATTTAAAAAAGAAACAAAGGCTGAGGCTGATGTAGGAGATTTCTGCTGAAGACCAACTCTCCCACCAAGAAAACCCATAAAAAACAGACACCACATTTAAAATGTCCACGGAGGGCATCAGAGGGGCATCAAGACAGGGGACAGTTAGGCAACAAAGACCCCCTAGAGAAGTTCAGAAAGGTGAGCCTGACTCTGGGACTACAGTTTTCTCTTGAGGTCCCTGTCTACCTATGACAAATGTCTCAGTTGAGCAGAGAGCAATAGCTAAGCAGCTGGTTGATACGTTCAATAAAATGCATGAAAAAATAGAAATAGAGATTCCAGCTAAAATCTGGAGTTCAGGATAAGGGGCTCGAGGTAAATGACCCAGACTTTCAGTGGAATCCCAAAGGGAGCAGTACCAGGAAGTACTCCAACAGAATACTCGTGGAGTAGGGTAAACTGGAAATGTTCTAGCTCTCCAAAGACTGAATTCCAGCTTCCAATCCTCTCATTAATTGATTGAATTAAGATATCTGCTCCTTCACCAACATTTTGTCAAAAGCAAAAGTAATTGTCTCTGGAGGAACATGATAACATCATCCAAACTTACATGATACTTTTGTTACACAAGGTTTGGCATCCATAAGAAATTATCAGGCATATCTGCAGACAAAACTGAATGACTGAAAATCAAGAGGGAAATTTATTTAAGCCAATAGATATACACATATGATAGAATTGTATGGAACTAGACACACACATACACACAAGTAAAACTGGGGAAACCCGAATAAATTGTGTCAAAGTTAATATCTGGTTATGATATTGTACTAAAGTTGTGCAGGTTGTTAGGATGCTACCACCAGAGGTAACTAGACAAAGGACATATAGGACCTTTCTGTATTATTTCTTAGAACTGAATGTGAATCTATAATTATCTAAGAATTAAAAGTCTAACTTTAAAAAGATCTGTATAGGAGATCCATGTTGTGGGGTTATAAGATATAGACTTGAAAACAACTATGGTTAATGTATTTAAGAATTTAGATGACAAACAGAATTTCTACAGAGAACTAAAAACTATAAAAAATAATTAAATGAAAATTCTAGAACTCAAAAATACATTAGCTGAACTTACCAACTCAATAAACAAGTCTAGCCAGCAGGTCAGATACAGCTGAAGAAGGAATTGTGAACTCATTAAAGATCTCAAAAAAATTCTCCAGAATAAATATTGAGGGAAAAGAAGAGAAAGCACAAGGGGAAAAAAGCGTATGATTAATATGGGACATAGTGGAAAGGCCTAACCTGTAAGAAGTCCCAGAAGTGGAGAGAGTAAATAGGGCAGAAATAATATTTGCATAGATAATGTCAGCATTTTCCAAAAACTGTTGAAAAACATTCAGCCACAGATTCAAGAATTTCAGGGAACTCCAAGTATGCCAAATGCAGAGAAAACCACAACTAGGATTTTGGTAGTGAAATAGCTGCAAAATCAAAAACAAAGAGAAAAAAATGATTAAAAGTCCCAGGGGGGTAAAAGATCCATTACCTTCCAAGGAGCAATGATCAGAATGACAGCTGACTTATCAATAGAAAGTATGGAAAAAGGAAGATTAAAAAATGACATCTTCAAAGTGCTGAAAGGAAATAACTGTCATCCTAGTATTCTGTCTTCATTGAGAACTGTTCAAAAATGAGCATGAAATAAAGATGATTTCAGACAAAGAGAGCACAGTATTCATCACCAACGGTTTTTGTTACCAACAGAACTTCTCTAAAAGATAGGCTAAAGGAAATTCTTCATGGGGAGGAAAAACAACCTTGAAAGGAAACTTGGAAATTCCAGTGAAGAACATCGGAAAGAGTGAATATGTGGATCAAAGTTACTGTTGACTTAAAAAATAATAACAATTATGTCTCATGAGGTTTAAAATTCCTGACAGCAACAGAATAAATGGTAGGAAGAGGTAAATGCAACTAAAATGTTCTAATGTCCTTGCATTGTCCTGGAAGTAGTAAATTTATTAATTTTACACTAGACTTCAATAAGCCTAGGATCAATATTATATTTTTCTAGGGTAGTCACTAAAAGGATTGTAAAGAACACATAACTAACAAGTTACTACAGGACAACAAATAGAGTAATAAAAACAATTCAAAAGAAGGTCAAGAAAGTAAAGAAAAAGAAATGTAGTAAGAGTGAGATATTAAAAATCGGATAGTAAGTCGATTGATTTAAAACTAAATTTGATGAGTCAGTAATTAAATATATTAAAAGGTAAAGATTCCAATAAAATATTAGTACTGTCAAGCAGATTTTAAAATAATTATACAGAAAGGTTGAAATTAAAAGTATGTATCATGCAAACACTAAATCAAAGAAAGTTGGCGTAGCAATACTTAGTCAAAAGTAGACTTAAAGATGAGAAGCACTGCTAGAGATGAAAGGGACATTTCATGATGATAGAGTCAGTATCTCAGGAAGATATAAAAATCACAAATTTAAATGCATGTGTGAACCCAGCTTCATAAAATATAAAGTAAAAATTGAACCAAAAGGAAAAACTAACATCCTCAGTTGCAGTGGGACATTTTAACACACCTCTCTCAATAACTTAGAAGGCTAGCAGACAAAAACTTCAGTATGAATAAAGAAAATTTGAAAAAAATGAAGTTGACCTAAGAGAGTAGCCACAGAACAGACATTCTTCTCAATTTTGCATGAAAAAGTCCCCAAACTGACAATAGTAAGTAGAATAATGGCCCCCCCAAAGATGTCTACATCCTGGTCCCCAGAACCTGGGAATGTTGCATCACATGCCAAAGGGAAATAAGGTTGCCGATGGAATTAAGGTTGCTAATCAGATGATCATGAGACAAGGAGATTAACCTGGTTTATCTGGATGGACCCGATAGAATCGCAAGGATTCTTAGATGTAAAAGAGGGAGGCTGAAGAGTCAGTGTCAGAGGGACAGGAAGTCTCTGGATCCCTAGACACTGGAAAAGGGAAGGAAACAGTCTAGAGCCTCAGGAAGGACCACAACCCTGGGGACACCTTGATTTTAGCCCAGTGACTACAGTCAGACTCCAGAACTGTAAAATAATAAATTTATCTTGTTTTAAATCACTGTTTTCCCAATCTCTGCAACATGCAGCTGAACCAATTGCTAACTGACCATTAGCCATTTTAAACAGCAGAAACAGTACATAAAAGGGTGTAGCTGGAATGCAGGCTGAATCTTGTAGACTGTCAAGAGCTGAGTCTAAAGAAGTAGGGTAGGATCCTATCCACCTCATTCATTCACTCATACATTCATTCATGAAACATTTACTAAAAACTTACTCTCTGCCAGACCTGGTGTGGAACACAGGGATGTAGAGATGAACAGGAATATGTCCTTGTGCTCGAGGACCTCACAGGGGAAGTGGAAAAATTAAACTCAAGTACAAAACAGTGGAGAAGAGCAGTGCCAGGAACATGCACCAGATGAGACGGGAGCACAAAGAACTCTTGGGCTGCAGGTGATGGAATCCCAGTGCGTACAAGCTTAGACCAAAGGTGTATGGGCTCATGCAGCCAAGGGAAGGAAGGGCAGAAGTAGAATGTGGGCAGTGAGGGTACATGGGCAAAGACACGGAGGTGAGAAACAGCGTGGAGTGTGTGGAGAGACCACAAGAGTTGGTGTGGCTGGGACAGGAAGCGCAAGGGAAGGGGCAGCAAGGAAGAGATGGAGGAGCCCATGGGCCACACCATGTTTGGGGGCTCAAAATGCCAGGTCATGGCCTCTGGATGTCTCCTGGTAGGTGACAGGAAACTGTGAAGAGGGATGCTGTTGAAGAGAGGAGGAATGCAGTGGTGACATCTGGGTTTTAGGAACATCACGCCAACTGTGGTGCAGACAATGGATGAGAGAAGAGCAAGGCTGCAGTCAGGCAGTCGTGTCAGGAGGTCGTTGCAGTGATACAGACGGGATCGCGGTCTGGGCACGTGGAGAGGGCCGTGAAGATGGCCCGGAGGGGCTGTGATCAGGACGTAAGTTAGGAGTCAGAATTGGCAGGCTTGTGACGGACTTGAGGTAGGCGATGGTAGGGGAGTATGAAAGACAAGACGTCCTGTTTTCTGATGGAGGCGACTGGGAGGGGGTCGGTGCCATTTGCTGAGATGGGGAATGCAGAGAGAGCAGGTTTTGAAGAGAGATGGTCAATTCAGTTTGGGACACATTGAGTTTGAAGGGTTAGTGGGACATTTTAGTGGAGATGGGGAGCGGACAGTGGAATATTTCGGGGTGGAGCTCCAGTGAGAGGCCTAATCTGGAGAGATAAAACGGGATCCACCAGAATCTAGAACATTGACAATGGAACCACGGGAGTGGATGAGATCCCCAAAGGACAGTGCCTAAGACAGCACTTGGCAGCAGAGCATGTGTGGCGTGGCACAACCCCTGGGACAGTGTTTGGAATCACCAGAGGGGCTTTTCCAAAGTACATACCCAACCTTTAATTCCTTCAATTCCTAGGAAGTGTAACCAAGGGAAACTCTTGCTGATGAGAAAGTGACCTAGATAGGAAGAAATTTTAGACCATTGGTGAGAAGAAAAGAAGGTCAAGGTGGGCATAGAGAGCAAAGAAAGAAGGAACCAGAAAGGGAGAAGTTTGAGGAGACCCCAGGGAATGAGATGCTCCAGTGCTAGGATAAAGCAGTAATTCTAAAGTACATGAGTGTGGACCAGGAGTGCTTGTGAAAAAGATTCTTGCCCCTCACCGTTCTGATGCCATGGGGCCCGGGAATCTCCATTGTAAAGAGTTCTGCAGGCACTACCTCCGGGTAGAGAATTACATGAGGATGGGTGCTGCTTGACAGCTTAACACCAGTGGAAGGGATGGACCTTAGGTCTGTTGGATCCCACTCTTCAGGGGGTCACTGGTAACCATGGAAGAGGGAATTTCAGTGGTGTTGTGGGAGTGGAAGCCAGATTGTAGTGGGCTGAAGAGTGAATGGGAGGTGAGAAAGAGAAGACAGCAAAGGTGGACCCCTTTGGGGAGAAGTCTGGATTCAAGGCAGAGGCGAGAGCTTCATCCCTCTCAAAGGCCACCTTCCCTCCTGAAGAAACATGGCAAAGAGGACTGGGGAAATCTGGAGGCTGAGTCAGACATTCCATGGACACTCAGAATGTACCAGGGAAGCAAGCTGGGAATCGGCCAGAGCCTCAAGCTGCCAAGTCTCAAAACGAAACCCACCGATCTGCTTCCTCATACCCACTCCAAGTCCAGTCCCCCATAGTCACCACCCAAGTAATTGTTCCATAACCCAAATCTGACCATGTTTCTGCCCTACTCAACACCCTCCAACAGCTACGTTCCCCCATTCTCACCCAAGAGAACACAGGGAACACCCTGCTTGGAGAGAAACAGCACCTTGCCCACACCTCTACCAGAGCACATGTAGAATGAATTATTATTTACCTATTTGTTGATATGGCTTTCCCCCCTGGACTGTGCCTCCTCTGGAACCAAAGAACCTGGAACCTCTCTGAATCACCAGCATGTGGTGAGGGCTGAGTTCCCAGTAGATGCCAGTGGATGTGAAGTGGGGTTTCACCGGAAGCCTCCATCATGATAAAGTAGGTGTTTAAATTATGGAGTACCTCTCTGACCTTATAATCCACCAATCAAATAATTGCATCTGCAGGTCTCCCTTCCCTACTCGCTAGCTTTACTCACAGGTGCAGATTAATTTGCCTCCTGTAGGGAAGAAGAGGCAACTGTGTCTTTAAGGTAGGTGATACCATGTCTGTAGTGGACTAGGACTGGGCGTCTCAGCGAGGCTGTGCTGCAGGGAAAGGAACACCTGAGTTCCTTCTTTTTTTTTTTTTTTTAGATAATAATTTTTTATTGAAGGGTAGTTGACACACAGTATTACATTAGTTTCAGGTGTACAACACAGTGATTCAACATTTATATACATGATAATTCTAGGTACCAGCTATCACCATACCAAGTTGTTACAATATTTTGACTATATTCCTTATGCTATACATTACATCCCGGTTACTTATTTATTTTACAATTGGAAGTGTGTACTTTTTTTTTTTTTTTTTGTGAGGGCATCTCTCCTATTTATTGATCAAATGAGTTTTACCTTTCTTTTAAGAAGTTACTTAAGCTCTTTGAACCTTTGTTCAGATGGGGTTATGATTAGTATTAAAAGAATTGTGGTGAGAATCAGGTTATATACTCATTGGAAAGCCCTACATAGATGCTAGTTATCATTAGGCTTCCTAATAAAGTACCATCTCAGTGTCACGACACCAAAAAATTGCATTTGTTATTTTAAATGACTGAAAGAAACTCCCAAGGCAATACTGCTCTTCAAAGTTTGTTTAAATTGAGAGCTTGTGAATGTCCCCAGCTCCTCAGGCCCACTTAAGACGACTATAAGCTAAGCTCCGCCTCCGAATCCTCTAGGCCACGCCCCCTTCATCCTCAAACCCCCTGCTTCGTAGGGCCCTTCAACATTGATTGACATTTTTATTCACCAATAAGAAGTGAAATGCTCGTCAACGTCCGGTGAAGCGGCAGGACTTCCTTGCTGTTGCTAGGACACTCTTGTTTCCCTCCTTGACAACCCTGGCTGGGGTGTGCTAGCTGCGGCCCTGGCTCCGGCCCCCGCGGGAGCAGGTGAGGCCCCGGGGCGCGGCGGGCAGCCGGGCGGGGAGGGCCGGCCCGAAGCGGGGCCGGGAGGCAACGTGGGGCGGGCAGGGCCTCGCCCACCGCGGAGGCCCCACCTCAGTCTCCCGCCTGCTGTTCCCAGGTCCTCCCAACCCCCATCCACATCTTCTGAGACCTGCGGACTCGGTCGTGACAGATTCGCCGTCGCGACTCCGCAAGCTGCTCCTTCCACCTCCCCGAGGCCTAGTCCCTCTTCGCGCTCCCTCATTCTTCCCGACCCGACCCCCCTCAGCTTTTGAGAAGTAATTCCCCTCTGGCGGCTGGGCCGATGGTCGCAGCCGACTCGACCCAGACCGCCTGCCTTGGACAGTGGGTGACGCGCTGATACTCCAAACTGCTCATTTCCCTCTTCAGACCTGTTCTCCATCAACGAGAAGTTGGGTTGAATGATCTCTAAGGCATCTTCGACTCTGACATTCAAGGATATGATTCTCTGATACAACTGTAGGCTTCCCCGAGGAGGTGCTCCCCATGGGAGGTGTCGGATGTAGTGAAAAGAACTTGGCAAACCTAATTTGGACTCCCAGTGTAGGAACCCAACAAGTTACCTAACCACCCCGATCTCCAGTCTGAGTATATATAAAGTCGGGATACTACAGGGCGTCTCTTGGGAAATTCTGAGGATATTGTGAGCTGAAGCATAGAGTCCAGTCTAGCGTAGATTCCATATTTGTTACTTTACTTACTTTGACTCTTACTTGCCCACATTTTCCATCTCTGAGAGTTGGTGTCACCAGTGCTTTTAGTGTCACCTGTCATTTCTCCATTTGATCCTCAAATCCAGCTCTCCAGCTCTGCTCTTCCTCCTGGGCTTCTATGTTTAGGGATACTTTGGAGTGGGAGTGGGGATGAGGGTAGAGTTTGATATATTGATGTTACGGTTTCCCTTCTCTCCCTGACAATCGGTAATTCAGTGTTACCTACTGATGAGACATGTCCACGTGCATATCTCAGCAGCAACTTAAACTCAATCTGTCCATCCATTCTACCTGACTTCCTCTCTCTCAATGGCATCACCATCCTCCTCGAGCACCATCCATCACTCTGCCATGCCCACTCAGGCACATGTCCGTGTGCTTTGATTCTGGCTCTGCCAGATCTCACATCCTCTCCATTCCTGAAGCCACCATCCTGGTTCAAGTCTTCAATGCCCATCACGTGGGCCATCGCTGTAGCTTCCTAACAGGCTCTCCTGTTAACCCAGCCCACCAAAACAGGTTGTGCCTAAAAACACAAACATGTCACCCATCCCCAAGGGACCTCCAAAGGCTTCTCATTCCCCACTTAAAGCATCCACCCTTTTAAGCCTTGGTTTTCGGGCCATTCTACACTTCCACAGCCCAAGCCCACCTAGCCTTTTCTCCTGGGACTTTCCCAGAAAACATCTTGAGCTTTCTGCTTTGATGTTGCTGTGTTTGTTCATCCCTTGGCCACAAAGGTCTCCCTCACTTTGTCCCCTTGTCAGGATGCCCACTCACCTTTTAAGGCCTGACTCAAATGCTGCCTCTGCCACCAAGCTATTCTTGCTGTCCTCTCCCCTGCCCCTCTAGAAGTCTCCTCTCCTTGGGCATGTCTTGTGGTACATACTGCCTTGTGCCATGAACCATAGTTAGTTTCTTGCATATGTGTATTGGTCGCCCACATCATAATGTAAGCTCCTTGAAAGCAGAGACTGTCTCTTGCTTAGAGTTGAGTAGTTGAAAAAACATAATCTTGAAGTCATATATACCATATTGAATCTTAGCGCCATTTATTAGCTGGGTAGAAAGTCACTTTTCTCAGCCTGCATGGTCATCAGGAAAGCAGAGATAATAGTGCCTGTCTGATAGAGGTACTGGGGCGAGGGGAGGAGTCAGTGAGATCCTGGATGTAGAACACCCATCCTGTTGACTTGTTCAAGGTCAGTGCTCAATAAATATTGTTGAATGGATTTGATATGCCCTCTCCCTTCCCAGAGGGCAAATGAAAGATGATTTAATCACAATTTAGATGTTTGTTGGGCTCCAGCCACGTGCTGACACTGGCCGTGGTGCTCTGAGGCACAGGATAGTAACAGATGAGATTCTTCCGCCCCAGGTGATTGTCTGAATTCACCACGCCTGCTAGGTCGTGACTGGTTGTGACATGGCACCAGTAATTAGCAGTAGTGAATGATTTTAAAAAACAAAGAACTCAGTCCTAAGTCTACCTTATTTCTGTAATAATGGCATTTTTAGTCCCTCACGTTCAGATCTGTTCTCTCGAGTGGGAACGGTGGTGGGGTGGGAGGGAGACCGCGTAACCCACTGTCTGTAGTAAGCATCTGTTCTCGTGTAGAGCTAATAGCTGCAATGGTTATGACTTTTTGTTTTACTTTGTATCTTGACAAAATGTTTGGGATTTCATCCAGATTTGGATATGTCAGTGAGGGTGTATCCATGTGAGTCAGTGTTATTTATTATATCGTGTTATACATAAAGAAAATGTCTTGATCTCATTCTTACTCTTGATTTCTTTCTCTCCCTCCCTCTTTCTTTCCCGGCCTACCCCTGGCTTAAGGCACATCAAAAGTTTTCACTGGATCTCAGTAAAATGAGCAATATTAAGGACAATGTTAAAAAAACAAAACAAAACTCCTTTGTGTGCTTTGCGTACATGTATGACAGGTAACTATCTTTTCTTGAGGACTGTCCTTTTTTCTGCAATTGTCTCCCCCTTACTATTAAAACTTTCTCTGATAGCATGTGATATGCTTTCTAATGCTCTTAGCAAAATGTAAAAACGGCAACCCTGTGTTTACTGTCCCCTTTTCAAACTGCTCTGTGAAATCTGGATCTTCCATGTTGTCCCCTGACCTCACCACTGGTGCCCGGGGCGAGTGCCCGCAAACCCGTAGGCTCCGTGCCCCTCACTTTGCCGGCTTTGCTGTTTCTGGGAAGGCAGAGCATAAACATATGAGGGAAAGACAGGAGGGTGACCAAGCTGCTCGAGTGTGTATCCCTGATGTGGCTGGAAGTGGGAGGTGTGCCTGGACGGGCGGCTGAACCGGTGGATGCTGACAATGGAAGTTATTTGTGTTTCCGTCTTGTCTCCTACTTGCTTCTGAAGGGGAGAGAGCACAGAAGGTAGAATTAGAAGAATAGAGGTGCGTTCGGATGCTGGCTTTGTCGTTGCTCGCTGTGTACCTGTGGGCCAGCCCAAAACCTCTCTGAGCCCCAGGTGTCTTATTGGATCTGGGAGTGGATGCTGCCTCCACAGGTGGTTATGGGGTGAAATGAGCCAGTGAAAACCCAGAATAACCACACCCACCCCTGTCCCAGCCTGACCCCAACTATGTTTTCCTTTGACTTTTCCGTCTTCCAGTACTAACATGGTGCTTTACACAGAGTGGGAACTCAGTCAATATTGGGCTGTTTGGCTGAACGTTTGGATGTATATGAGGAAGAATGTTGCTGTTCCCATTCCTATTGCTCCAGGAACAAGAGCCGCCATTTGCTGTGAGGTTGCATCTATTTTTTGCCCCAATTTCCAGATGAGAAAACTGAGGATTGAGAGGTAAACACTTGTCAAAGATGTGAGTTCAGACTCGCCTGTGGAGACTGCCCTCACAACCACCACCCATCTCTGAGTGTGTCTCCCCATCTCTCGGGTGCTTGGCAGCAGTCAAAGGTGGCAAGCATGGTCCACAGCCGAGCGTGTTCCATCGCTGAGTGGCTGGAGGAGCCCCCAGGGGCTGGCGGACACTTTTGGCCTATTTCCCAGAATCCATTCATTGTTCTCCATCTCTCCCACATCCACTCACCCTCCTAAGGATTCTTCCTAAATGCTTCAGAAGGAAAATAATAAATGGTGACTGAGGTCAGCGTCACAAAAGAGCAGAGACAGGGAGACAGGGGGCCCTAGCTTTGACAAGGCGGTAAGGGAAAGAGCTTCATCTGTGCCCCCTGTTGCCTCAGAGAGGCCGCGTATCAGACATAGGCCCGGCTGTGCGGAGCCTGTAGAGGGGCGCTTGGGTGAGGGGGGTCGGGGCAGAGGAGAGAGCAAGGCTGCACCTGGCTTTGCACGTCAGGACGCGCTCGGAACAGTTGGAGCTTTGATACCCAGCAGATTCAGGTACCCTGGCCGTGAACACACTTACATTATTAAAGAGCTCTCTTTCAGGCCTGATGAGACTTCTTTCTGGCCTGGAGCTGTCAGGCACATGCTCTCTTGCATGGAGGATTGATAAGGTTATTAAAACTTCTAGTTCTATTTTTGGTAACATTCTGTCGGCAGGGTTTTTTAATCATGACTAAATGACTGTGGCTGTACTATGATACAGCATCATAAAAAATTCTCCTACCTTTCTGTATTTGGAAATACATCATCTCTAACTATTCCTGTTTATTCTGTCTCATCACCCCTCTTGGGTCCCCAGAAGCACATGTAATGGTGAGGAAAAGCTGTTTATATTTGTGGTCCTTAGTAAACGTGGTTGAATCATGTTGACCAAGTTCTGGCTAATAATAGTGTGGTAGTAAGAGCAGTGTGGTGACCACAGTGCACAGAGCTTTACAATTCCAGAATCTCACATACATGTAACTGGTGCTTGCAACAGCTGTCTGAGCATAGAGGGGTTATCCCATTTCACAGACGAGGAAACCAAGGCCCAGGTTAAATTATTTGCCCAAGGCTCCAAGGAAGAGAGCAGGATTCACTTCAGTTACAGATCTGGTGGTCGAGCCCAGTACCCCTCCACACGGTCCTGCACCTTCTCTACTCTACAAGGTGATGCGCCCCCCCGACACACACACAAAACTGCCCCAGTGGCCTTTCCCACTTTTTGCTGGAGAATGGCCTCTGGTCATACTTCTGAAGCCCTGTTTCATCAGGATTCCCTAGGCTGAAGCGGAATCCCAGCAGCTGTCCCAGACCCTGGCCTCCCCCAGGGCAGGCATGTGCACAGTTGCCTCTGAATTCCCTTCCAGGCCACTCCTTGCTGGCACTATTTAGCCTTGAGGATGAATCAAATAGAATTGAAATAGTTAGGTGCAAGATGCCTAAGCAGCTGCTTTGGCATTTTAAGTTGTTCCCACTTGAAAATATTGGGAGGTAAACACACCTGAAAGCCCTTATCCATTGATCATCGGTGCAGCCACCACCGCTGCGCACCTTGATAGTGTGGAGGAGGAGGCAATCATGTGGCTTTACTGAAGGTAGGAGGGCACGATGGAATTGGAGAAGGGCCTCACATCAATGAGCAAAGACAGAATGATTCACTGGATTTTGTGAAATAAGAAACATGAGCAGAAGTACAATGAGATTGTGCCTGGGAACTTGCCAGCCCATATGTGGAGACAAACAAAAGCTGCTGATATCTGAGTGTTGTAAAGGCTCAGAATTGATGAGATAAGAGGAGCTGTCTGTCCACTAGGAAGTCAGAAAATACCAGTGTCGTGGGATGGTGGAGTTGGTGCCAGGCTTTCAGCCTTGTTCAAGGGAGCCCACCACATTGAGTGGTGCTGAGGGTTTCGGAAGCATCAGAGAGTGGGATACATCGAGAGCACGGACCAGAAAAAGTATACAGAAAGCTCAATCCTTGGCTAAACAAGGGTCAGGTTAGCAGTAGAATAGTAGTCACCAAATGGGAGGATCAAGAGTTCAAGTCGGGATCTCCGAGTTGAACTAGCATCAGACACCGGAGCTGAGTTTCATAGGTGCCTACTGTGTGTCTGTGTGGCAAAGAGACCTTCGGAGGAGGTGTTAGGAGTGTTCATGCCGGAGACTGAGTCTGGACTCAAACTCCAGCTCTGCTGCCTGTGAGCTGAGTGACCCCAGGCCTCCGTTTGAGCAAGATCTAACTCATGGGGCTGTTGCAGCAATGCACTAAGTGCACACGGAGCCCTAGAACAGTGGCTCACACCCAGGATACCTGATAAACACCACCTGGCATTACCTGCCTGTTAGTTACTATGCAGGCATCTTCAGAGTTTGGTGGCTGTGCCATGAGTGTAAATTTATTTAGAAATGTGACAGAAGCTGCAATAACATTATTTGGCTGTATTTGTCCAATATTGATTATTAAAAAGGGTTTAACAACATGCTAGTTTGCATTAATTTGTATTAGTACTTCTGAGATAAAAAGTCCTGTGAATTATAGGATAAATTGAATTGTAGGATAAAGAGAAACACCAGGATTTCCAGCAATTTAGGCTTCAGGATCATCTCTTCAGGGAAAGTCCCATCTGTTATTAGATAACTAGATTTGGAAAGAAAAACAATCCATACATATGTGTGAGGCTTTCTAACTGTCCGGTGATACCTGTACGTATCTCTCATCTGATGTCCCTGGAGCCTCAGGGCAGGAATGACAGTACTGAGTGCCGTGTGCCTGGCGCTGTGTCAGCTGCTTTACATACCTGGTCTCATTTGGTTCTTCTAACAGCCCAGTGAGAGATGTGATTACCCCTTGTGGTACTGAGGAGGAATCTGAGGCCCACAGCCACAGAGGTGGTGAGCCATAGAACTAGCACTAAAGCCCAGGCCTCACAACGCCTGAGCCAGTGAGCCCAGGCAGTGTGGCCGAAAGGGAGTGGGCAGGAAGACCTGGGGTGTCTGTGTGCCCAGGAGGGCATGGCACCACTGTTCCCATTCCTTCCACAGATCGGGGACTTCAGAAGAAAGCACTTGTTTGCCCATAAGCCTGGCATTACTGAGCGTGACCTGGCATTTAACTTCCTAACCACGTCTTCTCTAAATACAGACCATTTACATAGCAGGCACGCAGAGAAGCTGCATTTATTCGTCCATTGCCAGCTCAAGGCCTGTCTTCGGCCTGGCCCGCAGTCAGTATTTGTCTTGATAATGACAGTGTGGGCATGCGGCTTCCTACCAGCATGTTCTTAACCACCGCGTCCCAGCATCTCGTGGTGACTCATCCTCCCGTCTGCAGACTTGCTGGCCACTTGGAAGAGGATGCGGAGGAGTAAAGACGGGGAGGTGTCAAATTGTTAGTGAGACATTTCTAATTTGTGATATATGATTTTAAAGCCAACTCTTTTCTCCTGGTTTTTCCTGTTTTCCACAGCACCCCTTGGGGAAAGACATCTTCTGTTCCCACCAAGTTGGCAGGGCCTGCTTCCTAAATCTCCTGGGTGTGTCTTAATTGCTGGTCCCAGCAGCCCCAGAAAGCCCCACTCTCTCCTGCAGTGGTCACAGTGGAAGGACCATGGGAGAAACAGAAGGGAAGAAGGATGAGGCTGATTATAAACGACTGCAGACCTTCCCTCTGGTCAGGGTAAGCTGGCAGGGCCCACACAGCTGTGGGGAGAGGTGGGATGGCTGCTCCCTGCAGGACAACAGTGGGGAGAAGTTAAGAAGGACTCTGCTAGCTCAGATTTAGAGATCTGGGGGTCTACAGTAATTCATTCATTCATTCACTCATTCAACAAGTATCTATGTAGGCCACCTACTGTGTATCCGGCACTGTTCTGGGCACTGTGGATACACTAGTGAACAAGACGAACGAAGGCCTGGCCCACATGAAAGACAGGTTTAGGGAACATAGCTTCAGGTCTTAAATGCGGTGTAAGGGGCTAGAGTGTAGAGGTCAGCTCCTGGAAAGGTTGCTCTGGTCAGAGACCCGAGTAAAGTTAGGGAGCAAGCCTTGCAAAGGTCTGGGAAAGAACATTCTGAGCACGGGAAGTGGCAAGCCCCAAAAGCCTAAGGCAGGAATAAGACCAGCATGTTGGAGGAAAAGAAAGAAGTTGGAACAGAGGGCTGAGAGGGCTGTCAAGACCTGAGGGCCACAGGGAGAGCAGGGCCAGACCTCCCTTGCCCGGCTGTGGTGAGGAATCAGGTTCTATCCTGAGTCAGATGACAGTGGAAGGTTTTAAGCAGAGGAATAAGGTGATCTGTTTTAGGATTTTCAAAGATCACCAAGCAGGTATTGTAAGGAGAATGGATTTCCCAGCGGGGAAGTGAGGAGGCCAGTGAGGATGCTGTTGCAGAGGCCCCGAGAGGGGGTGGCTGAGTCCGGGTCACAGAGTGGAGGGGGGCATGGTCAGGTTCAGGACCCATCTTGAAGGTCGAGGCCCTAGAAGTCACTGGTGCGTTGGCTGTTGGGTGTGAGGGAAAGAGAGTCAAAGGTGATTCTGAGTGTTGGTTTTTTTCCTAAATATGGGAGCGAAAATGGTGTCAGTTACCAAGAGAGGGAAGATGAAGAAAGAATAAGCTTGTGGGGAAATCAAGAGTTATTTATCTTCCAGACATCTGAGTGAGGCTGTTCAGCAGACAATTGGAGGCAGATGTCTGGAGCCCAAAAAAGAGGTTCTAGCTGGGGTGACAGTGGGGCACTGGCCTCATATAGTAGATGTTTAAATCCACAGAACAGTAGGGGATCCCCTAGCAAGTAGAGAGCTGGAGAGGAGGAGGGGTAGAGACAAAGCCCAGGACCTCCAGCAATTGGAAGGAGGAGGGGAGTCCCGCAAAGTGACTTGCGAAAGAGCAGCCAGAGAGGCCGGAAAAAATACCAAGAGCCACTCTTCAGGCTCTTGGAGTGAGACCCAGCTGTGCTTTGAGGCTGCTCGTAAACCACTTCCATTGCCAGCGTTCCCTCCTGCCTGGGCCACCCTCTTCCCAATGCCCATCAGCTGGAATGCGGCACTGATGAAGCTCCCTGCGCTTGCGGAGGCACCTGCGAGTTAGGCCCATGTGTCTCGGTTCCAGCCCCTTTGCCCCAACGGCACATCCTGAGCCAGGAGATGGGTCACCATTCTGAGGGCCGCCTAGGGCTGGGCCGGGACAGCCCCCGATGTCTGTGCCTTAAGCTCGGGGCAGAGGCGAGCCCCAAAGGCTAGGGTGCTGGCTGAGCCTCTCTCTGTTTGCCCCCCGCCCTGTCTCTAGCACTCAGACATGCCTGAGGAGATGCGGGTGGAGACCATGGAGCTGTGTGTCACGGCCTGTGAGAAGTTCTCCAACAACAACGAGGTACTGCCTCTGGTGACCCCCATGGGGGAGCTGAGAGCCCGGTCCCCACAGCCAGCTCCAGGGAGGCCTTTCCTTGGAACTAGTCACAGGCTGGGGAAGGCCAGTGAGGGAAGAGGCTGGTGCTGTCTCTGGGCACAGACCTGATGGTCACCCCCAGCCCTAGAGGAAGAAAAGCCCAAGGGGTCTCTGGGATGCCCCTGCCCAGGTGGGCTGCTGAATGGGGAACCTTTCCCCTTGGCTCCATCCCAGGGGAGAACAGGCCCGCCCAGGCATCCATTCATGTATCCATTCATCCATTCCAAAAGACGTGAAACTCCATCTCTGTGCCAGGCACTGTTCTAGATGCGGGGGATATGGGCAGGGATATCATTTACCAGTCTGGCCCAAGTTCAAACCCTGTCTCCAGCGCGTCTAGCTCTTTAACCTTGGACAAGCCATCTCTCATCTCTGAGCCCCAGTTTCCTAGTCTTAAGGGGTGTGGGTGCTACATCCTCCACTGGGCATTGTGAGGATGTATGGGCTGAGCTGAGGCGGGCGAGAGCCCAGTGTGTGGTGGGGCACAGCAGGTTCCTGAGCGTGGTGGGCTAACCCCTCAAAGGCTGGGTCCTCGGCCCTTCCCTAGACTCCGTCTTGAAAGAGCAAGTATAGGAAAGAGTGGGGGCTGTTGCCACAGCTGAGGGAAGCAGTCCAGCTTTTTGAGAAACCCCCAAACCCGTTAGGGAGAAGTTTTTCTGTTCCCTGAAGATAAACCTGATGCCTCATAGTGACAGCATAACCCTGTACCGCCTGCGGAGCACTCTCAGGTAAATTACCTCTTTTAGCCCTGAGAGCGGCCCCCAGACACTAATGCTAAGAGGCAGAGCCAGAACACAACCCGGGGCTCTGTGTCCAGACCCAGTGCCTGCTCGTCCGCCTTCCCCGGTGTCCTAACTGGTGAGGTAATGTCTGCCTTTCTGTCCCTTGTAATAGCCCCTGGCAGGAGGTGGCCTGTGTAGAGACCCTTTCTGAAGGTTCCATGAGCCGGAGGAAACAGTAATAGGACAACAGGCTTTTCTCTTGCCAAGACTCCTTCCCAGAGAGGGGGTCGCCTCGCGCACCCTCCCCACAGACTTCCTCTCTGGTGAGCATCTCTTTGTTCCAGAGTGCCGCCAAGATGATCAAAGAGACGATGGACAAGAAGTTCGGCTCCTCCTGGCATGTGGTGATCGGTGAAGGCTTTGGGTTTGAGATCACTCATGAGGTGAAGAACCTCCTGTACCTGTACTTCGGGGGCACCCTGGCTGTGTGTGTCTGGAAGTGCTCCTGACACCGTCCCCCGCCTGTGCTCCTGTGCCCTGCAGGGCCTCTTCCGCCATTCATCTGGGATGGGAGCAGCCCTGGCACGTCCTGCTTTGTGAAAGGAGAGCCTGGGGTCTTTTCTTTTGTCCTTGTGAACCCTTCCTGAGCCACGCCAAGCGTGTGCATCTGTTGACATCTCTCTCCCAGCTCCCAGCCAGTGCCCTCTGAGTCCCAGAGTTCTCAGGGGGCAGCAGGCAGCAGTCTCATGCGGGAGAGGGGTGGAGAGATGTGACAGGGTAGGAGTAGGGTGGGAGATGGAGAACCCCCAGCCCCACCCCTCCCGGGCTGCTGTCCCCTTGCATTCCCGGAGCCCCGGCCCTCCCACCCCCAGCACCTCTGGCAGGTGTCCACTGTCCTCATCTTTGCCAGCCATTGAGGATGGCCCCAAGAAGGAGCCTCACCTCTCAAGGGACACTCGCAGCTTCTCCCCCTGCCTTCTGGAGAAGTGGCGACCCCCCTCCAGAAGCCCCTTCCCCAGCCCAAAAAACCACTGCGCCTTGCTGGACCCACAGCTCCGCAGCCCCTGCTTTGGCATGAGAACCAAGCAGCCTCCCTCCCCCCGCCCCATCCTCCCTCCCTGGCCGCTAGGCCCCCTGAACCCTTCACACTGCCTCCACCCCTGCAGTTGGCACCCAGTGGCTGAGGGTGTGGGAACTGCTGCTGCTGAGCAGTTGGTTGAAGCGTCACTGAGCCTCCGGTGAGACGCCTGGGCCAGGAGCGCACTCACCATGAGGCCTGTTCAGCAGGGAAACCTGGCCTGCCAGTTATTTATCATCAGGGACCGCATGCTAATTTGTACTTCTTATCTCTGCTGGGTTTTCTATATTCTTTTTGAGTGTGGGGAGAAGAGTTTTAGTAGAAGGGTGAATCCTATTTTACACAGCGGTCTTATTTATATAAATGTCTTGGTTTTTACAATTAAAATGACCAAAAACTGACCTTGATCTACAGCTTCTTGAGGTTAAGGGAAGATGTGCTCAGTATCCTCAGGCCCTGGTGGGGCCCAGGAGCCTAGAGAGGTGAACCATCGAGGCCACTGGGAACCCTGTGCCTAGGCCCAAGCCCTCCTGGCCTGGCTCTGCCCCTCACCATTCTGTCCTGGGTAGGGGTGAGTGCAGGTGGGCGGGGCCACATGGACACCGATGGAGGCAGCCTTAGTGGCAAGACTGAGCTACTGTAAAGATGTTTGCAGTCTCAAATAATGTAGTTCAGTTCAAAGATATTTATTCAACATCTCTTGAGTGCCAGGTCCCAGGAATGGGGATACAAAGATAGAAAAGACACAGACCCTCCCTTCAGTGAGCTCATAGTCTATTGCAGAGGAATACTTGAACCCAATTCTTTCAACTGGATGTGAAAAGTGACGTGATAAAAGATGGGACAGGGCATTCTGGGAGGAAGGACCTCACGCCCAGCGTAGGGAGTAGGGGGGGCCTCTGGTGGGTGAGGCCTGAAAGCCAACTCTTCAAGGGAGAATGGGATTTCACCTGGGGTTGGGGCAGTGTGGGGTGATCCTCCAGGCCAAGGGACGGTGGGACTAAATGCACAGGGGCAGAGGAGACTTGAGGGCAAGGGGACCAAACTGTGGCACCGTGAAGCCCTTTCAGCTCAGGGGCCTCGTCCCTGGTTCTGAGTCTCCAACCTGGAAGTGCTGGGTCAGGACAGAGCTGGGCAGCCTGTGCTTTCCCCCGACCTACCTTCCCCACCCCCATGGGGGCCTTGGCCCCCAGCCCAGTCACACCTTCTGAGGCTGAGCATCCCCTTGTAATGAGATCTGTCAACAGATCTGCTGGACGGAATTGCATCAGGCAACTGCGGCCTGAAGAGCAGCGCAGCTGGGCAGAGAGACCCATGCAGCAGGCTCCCCCATGGCTAGGCAGGCACTTGCTGAGTGGTGGCAGTGCTGGGGCCGAGCTGAGTGCAGCAGCGCAGGTGGGAAAGCGCAGGGCTGTCCATCTGGCTCTAACCGGGCAGTGGTCCTGGCCTTCTGGGATGTGTGGGGACAGGCAGAGAAGGGCAGCTCCTGGATCTGGAGCCTGCGCTGGCCCAAGCCCTGTGCCACCCTGGGGCTGCCGGAGAGAGCGGTGAGCTCCCAGATGGGAGTGAAAGGAGGGGGCATTGAGACCTGGAATAGCGACGGCTCATGAACTGCCCGCGTAGTGTCTGCTCCCTCCTCTGCTGTGCTGCATACAGGTGCCAAAACACGAGGCTGTGCAGCCCACAACCGAGACAGTGTGGGAGGAAGTTGGGAGTGCGGGCTCTGAGGTCCACCAGTCTGGCCCAGACCCAGCCCTGCTCTTCTAATTTTGCTGTGCCTGAGTAGCTTTGTCTGCAGAATGGGGATAAAAAGCACCAGCCTTCTGAGGTCGTTGAGTCTTGGGCCGGCTGTGTTCACTGTCCTTACTGTGCCCCTCGGGCCTGCTCCTCCTCTCCCCCCTGCAGATGGGATGCCGACACCCAGTTCGCTCAGGACAGGGTGGAAATGGAGAGACTGGGCTTGTAAGGTGCGGCCCTGGCAGGCATGCAGTACAGTCGGGCTGCTTCTGCCCACTGCCGCAGACTCCCTCGCCACTCGCCTCCCCGCTCCTGCTCCCAGAGAGTGGTGTGGTCCCTGTTGGGCCAGGTGAGGTGGCCGGGGACCTTAGCAGCTGTGTTTCCCAGGGATTTCTCCTCTTGTCCTCAGTGGTTTTATTTCCCTCCACTCCCGGAGGCTGGTGCCAGCCATTGTCACCCTGACCCTCCTCACAGGGCCCTCGCTGCTCATGGCCAGTGACTCACCAAGCATTTGTGGACATGGGCTGCAAAGGAGAGGGATGTGGTGGTGAGGGACTCATCATCCTTGGCAGTCTGCAGAGGCAGAGACCCAGGGATGGAAAAGCAGGCACCTTGCAGTAGTCTGCTAGGAGAGGGAGGGTGGGGTTCAGGGGAAGATGGGGTTCAGAGAAGGGAGCACCTCTCCCTGCCCTGGAGGTCTCACGGGGAGGCAGCCTTGAACTAGGCCTTGGCGTTTTCCAGGGGAGCGGTGAGATGGGGTGGTTGCAGGCAGAAGACTCCATGGCTGAGGGAGCAACAGTATGTGCAGAAAACAGTGGTACCAGGAAGCTGGTGAGAAGTTCAGGGAAGTGGGGTACTTGGGCATGGGGTTCATGGAAGAAGAGAGTGGCTGAAGGTGCAGGCTTAGCTGGGGCTGAGAAGGAGGCAGTTTCCGTCTATTGGTGTCCCTTATGGGGCAGATACTGGGCTCCCTCCTTTATGACACCGATGTCCTGTGTCCTCAGCAGACCTCCTGCGTGGTAGTCATTGTCCCCATTTACGAATGAAGAAACCGAGGCTGGGAGAAGTAGAGCTCTTGCCCAGGGCCCAGCTGGGAAGCCTCTCTGGCCAACTGACCCCGGACCCGCCAGCCCTTGCGGTCCTTGCTCATCGGGGCACAGGCTGTGCTCACAGGCCTGCTGCTGCCATCCACCCCGCACAGAGCTGGTGTCCGCAGGGCCCTCGGTGCCTCAGGGCGCACAGCTCCTGGGTGCTCCGTCCAGTTGTCCTCAGGCCTCCACCTCGCCCTCTGCTGGACCACAGCGGCCTGAGGCCTTCACTGAGCAGAGGGCTGACTGCGGGCAGCCGCCGCCCTGCCCTGGTCGCCCCACTGCCATCTGTGTGTCAACCACTAACCCCTTGGTCCCCTCTGCTGGGCCCAGCTGGAGTCAATGGGGAAATCTGCAGCCTTGTGTGGAGGCCGAGTCACAGACCCCGACCTGCAGGGCCCAGTCCCTCTGCCGGGGAGAGCAGTGAGTGTGGGCCAGACGGGAGAGACAGTAACGTCGGTGCCCCCTCGGGCACGGAGGCGGTCAGTGGGAGAAGGCAAAGGGCGAGGACTCGGCGGGCCGCGGCGCGGAGGCAGAGGGCGCGCTGCCACGCGGGCCGCCTTTGAAGCTCTCTGGGGGCCTGCAGAGAAGTGTTCTGGTGCGTGTTTAGTGTTGTCTTGGAAGTGACGCCGAGAAGCGCCCATCCCGCTTCACCTACTTCCTGGCCCTCTGGCGAACGGGAGGGCTGTCTCCTTGGGCTGTGGGTTCCCACCCCAGACCAGTGCCTCCCACCTCCCCCAGCCAGAGGGCCTGAGCTGAGAAGCAGGGCTTCTAGCTCCTTCCGAAGAGGGGGCAGGCAGCATCCGGTTCTGGCCTTCAGAGCCCGCCCCCACACTGGGGAGGGGACTGTTAAAAGTTTAGCCCCAAGCCACCACCCTGTTCTATTTTCCTTTTGTTCTCCTCATCTCATATTTAAAGCAACCACCTCCCTCTGCCAGCTGCTGTCTTCAATCCCTGAAGGGCAGGGGGAGGGGCTGGAATGAGAGCAAGCCTGAGAGGCGCAAGATCTGAATTAGTATTAATAGGCCCAAACCATTGGTGTCCCCAGCGTGCCAGGCACCACACTGGACATGTTCTGATCTCTACCCCATATAATCATCACAGCCACGCCATGAGGAGAAGCTGTCAGTAGCCCCCTTTTCTCAGATGAGGCATGAGGCACAGAGAGGTTAAGTTAAGTCACACAGCAATTAAGTGGCAGAACCAGGATCCACCACAGGCCTGTGACACCAGAGTTCTGGCTCTTAACCCTCTCCAGTGGTCTGCCTGCCAGCTGGGACAAGCCAGTTTGCTCCTCAGATCTGTCTCTTGGCTAAAAAATAAGGTTCACAGCTTCTGCCCTGCCCCCTTCCCCAGGTTACTATAGGGCACTAGGGAGATGGTGGCCGTGAACATGAAAGTTCTTTAGATTTGGAAGGGCTCATCAAGGGTGTGGGTCAGGGCCAGTCTGGAGAGCCGTCCCCCATCCTCCGGCCTGCAGGCTTCTATGGGCATCGGCCCTGCAGGGCCAGAGCATGAATGGCAGCGTGACCACACCCACACAGGTGCGCACAGGCACACACACATGCACTCACACATTCAGTTCACCAGGGCCCCAAACTGCTGGGACTAGACCCATCCTTCCATCTGGAGCCAGGAAAGAATCTCAGTGCAAGTGCTTGTGAGGACTTTGTGGAGTCCAGGCAACTCTCCAAGCTGTGTCTGTACTTGCAGCCTCAAAATGGCCCAGTGAAGTAGGCCGGGCAGGTTCTATGGGGATCCTACACCCCAACGGTGGCGAAATGGCTTCATAGAGAACGTGTGATGTGCCAGCAATGAGGACTGGCCTTGGGCTAGGTTTCTCCCCTGCACACCAATAGCTTCAGAGACGTGAAGAGAGTGACAGCAGCTCCCCCTGGATGCCTTCCCAGTGCACCCCCTGGGCCCCTTCTAGACAGTTGCTTGGTGTCTCCATCGTGCCATATCTTCTGTTATGGTATCTACACCTGCTACATCTTACTGACTTAATGTCAGGCACTGGGTCTTATCCCTGTAGTTCAGGGCCTGATTATGTATTGAAGATTCATCATGACAAGTAAATGAGTGAATGACGGATGGATGGATGGATGGATGGATGGATGGATGGGTGATAATTGGATGGGTAATAGATGGATGACAGATGGGCGATGGATGGATGGATGGATGACGGATGGATGGATGGATGGATGGATGGATGGATGGATGGATGGATGATGGATGGATGGATGGATGGATGGATGGATGGATGATGGATGGATGGATGGATGGATGGATGGATGGATGAATGGGCGATGGATAGGTGATGGATGACTATGGATGGATGGGGAGTGGGTGAAGGATGAGTGGAAAAGCCTCCAGGAAGCTTAGAGCAACAGGGCCCGTAAGGCAGGCACATCAGCAACAAGTGGGTCAGGAGCTGAGCCTTGTCCCTTGACTTGTGATGCCCTCTGCTAAATTTCCAGGCCCCTCCGGTCTGTTTGTTATTCCCCTTTGACCTGGCTCCTCAGGTGAAAACCCAGGAGCAGCTGGAGGCACTCTTGAGGGTGGGAGAGCGCTGCTAAAGAGCAGCAAAGCAGGAGGGGCATGTCAGCTTTGCAGCCAGACCTGAGTTCTGACCCTGGCCCCACCACTTGCCAGTCTGACCTTGAGTGAGTCCCTTATCTCCTGAGCCCCATTCTCCTCACATATAAAATGGGACAAAGTCGTTGCTCCATTACCCAGAGGCCATTGGGAGGATTGAGTATGGAGCAGCAGTTGGAAGGGGTCATGGGTGAGCTACTGTTGTTAAAGCCTCTGCCAGAGGACAGTCATTGGCAAGTGACATCAGCTCAGTCCCTGGACCTGTGAAGGCTGCTTTCAGCCTAACCTGCTGTCCTGGTGACCTTTCCAGGACATCACTCAGCAACTATTAAATGAACTCTGGTGAGGTGTCCCACTGTGGTCCCTACCCTCAGGGACCCAGTCTGAATGGGCTTCCTGTAGACCACTGTGCATGCAGAGCCACTAGTCAGCCAGTGGATGCTCAGGGGATGCGTGTTCTGAGCAGGAGCCCCTGCAATGCCACCTCTGAAACCTCCCCTGATCGCCCTGCTGGGCAGAGCCTCCCCCTTGAACACTTAGAGTCTGGAACACTTACAGGAGCCCAGGGGCCTTGCATTATGTATCCACCCATGGGACTTAGCACAGGGCTGCGTACACACTTAGTGCTCAATAAGTGTTTATTGAGTAAATGTCCTTGTCATCCATTGGTTCATTTGTCAAATCATTTGGCACATTCTTTGTGGGTTCTGCTGGGACTGGGGATGCAGGACAGGGTGACATGTTTGTCACCCTTGACAAGCTTGCAGTTCGGTACACACGGGAGCCAGTGGGGACAGCTCTCTGTGCAAAGTGCCATCGGGGCGGGGGAGCGCCCGGCAGGACACAGAGACTGGAGGAAGGACATTGAACTGGACCTCGAAGTGAACTGGACTAGACCTGGACTTCAACATGAGGGGAAATGACTGAAGCAGAGCTCGGAGAGCGTGCAAGCCCTGAAGACGGAAGCTGCCGTCTCAAAACCAAGGACCTCAGCCCAGCAGGTGTGTGCAGAGTGCGGGGTCGGAGACAAGGGGAGATGGCTCTGGAGAGGTGGCCCTTGGTTTCTCCCTCTTCGTGGGCCTCCTTACACAGACGTGTCACAGGGCACCCCCCCCCACCCCGCCCATGGTGACCTGCAGCTCGGGAGCCCCTCGAGGCACCTGGACAGAAGCCTGGGGGCTTTGGGAGCTGCAGGACTTCAACAGTGGCAAGGATTCTGTGGAGGAGGCCACCCAACTAAGGCCGGGGGCTGCAGCACTCCAGGTGGGCAAAGCCAAATGGGCCAGCTCTCTGCCCACCCCCTTATAACGCCGAGGGAGAGGGACAAGCTTTTGTGTGTCACCCCAAAGAGAACTTCTTGCCAACCAGTGCCCGATGGTAAGAGTCCAGCAGCCTGGACTCCTGCGTGATGCTGTGCCCCCTGGCTGGAGACCGAGCCTTCTCCGCCTCCTGGTGGGGCCTGCACAGCTCAGGGGCTCAGGAACTCCAGGATGCGGCTGGTTCCTCTCTCCCAGACTCCCTCCTCTCCTCTCTCTTCTGTCCCCCTCATGGAACGCTGCATGTGCAGATGGGCCCTGGAGTGGAGCGGCCAGTCCCTGCCATGAAGCAGCGTTCCCTACCTATCATGCCCTCGGCTCCAGCCCAGTGAGTGTGAATGCTGATCTGGGGCTGGGGTGCCAGGGAAAGGCCTTGACACCCAGACTGCTCAGGAGGGCTCCATGAACCGGGACTGGAAGGGATTTCCAGAGGCCCAGGGAGGGGAGGAGGGGTCAGGGCATCACAGTTGGAAGAGCAGTGGGTGGGAAGGGGCAGAGCTGGAGCCGGGGCTGGGTGGGGCGCACACAAGTCATCCAACCAGCAGCAGGGAGCCACGGAGGGCTGCTGGCAGGATGGCCATGCCATAGAGCCAGGAACCAAGGCCTTTTCTCAGCCCAGAGGGCTAAGGGGAGACAGCCCAGAGCCGGTAACCTGCTCTGCTAGTCAAGGATGGAGCTGGGCTGTGAGCTGCCCTGCAGGCACAGGAGAACAGGGCCTCCTGTCCCAGCTCCCTGCTCCCATCCCCCTCACCCAGCAGTACCAGAGGGGCAATGCTGCCCCTCAGCTTACCCCCCACCAGCTGGTTCCCGCCCGCCCCCCCCAGCCTCACCTGCCTCCCAGCAGGGTCCACCTACCTGGGCATCCAGGGCCAGGGAGACCAAGCCAAGTCGGCAGGGCTGCCAAACCAGACCTCTGGGGCACCTACCCCACCTGGCAGCACTTCCACATCTACCAGGATGAGCTGATTCCAGCATGACCCGCTGGGCCCTCCTCCATCATGGCCTTGGGTATGGCTGGCATGCCCTGCCCCACACTCCCATCCAACCCTCCCCTCCCGGATCCCATCTCCACCTTGCAGCCTGGATGTCTGGGGGAACCCAGCCTTAGCTAACCATAATGCACCCTAACAATAGCAGGCCTTCTTCAAACCCAAGAGGTGGGGACCTGGGTAGGGCCCTCTCAGCTCTGCCACCAGCCAGCTGTGTGTCCCCAGGCTGGTCCTCCCATCTCTGGGCCCACCTCCTCTTTACCCAAGGGACCCTTTCGTGGTGCACCTTTCAGCCAACTCTCCAGATGGTAGTCCTCCAACCCGGCTCGCTCCCTGTCCTATGTCCCTGTCTCCAAGGTGAGGGGCTTCTCTTAGGCAAGGAGCCCTCTGGAAGGCTGGTTCCACTGTGGCTGGCGGTTCGGGGCGACCTCTTGTGGCCACATGTGGGCATAACAAGGCTGACCAGTGACAGCCGGCCAGGGTCCACACCAGGGCGCTGGGAGGGCGGGCTGGGTTCTGACCTTTGACACCCAGTGGGCCACAGGCCACCTCTTCAGGTTCATTAGGCCCAAGTGAGAAAGGTGTGGCGACTCTGAGTCAGACGGTCCTAACTTCTTTCTGCTCTTCATTTATTGAGCACGTCCTATGTGCCCTGCTTCTGTGGGTAGTGAGGCAACAAGCTACCAGGGAGGGCAGGTTGCCACCCTCACTGAGTCATGGCCCAGCCAGGCCCAAGAGCCCCCCTTCCCGCTCTCCTGTAACCCCACGTTCCCTCTTGTAGGCCTGCTGCTCAGCAGTCTCTACCTTGAGGGCTGCCGTAGGGCGGAGGTGCCAGGGCTCAGGACCCGGCCTGGGGGGACAGCTGGACCTGGCAGACCACGGCCCTCCACACCCCGCACACACTCTGCTGCCACTTCTTCCAGGGGTTCTTACAAGGGCCCCCACATGGTCCCCCAAGCCTCAGCACCTCAGCACCTCCCTCCAAGCTGGGGCGCCTCCTCTGGGAGGTCATTTCAGTTCTGACTCTCACTTTACCCTCCAGGGAAGGGTTTGAATTCATGGAATCTGATTGGGAAGCTTTTTATAAAATAAGGGTCCTTTCCAAATGATTTCATTCATCTGTGGAGTATAACAATAAAGCAAAAACTGAAGGAACAAAACAACAGCAGACTCAACCGTAGGATGGACTAGAGGTTACCAAAGGGAAAGGAGTTGGGGAGGGTGGGTGGGAAGGGAGGGATAAGGGGTTAAGGGGTATTATGATGAGCACACATAATGTAGGGGGCGCACGGGGAAGGCCGTATAGCACAGAGAAGACAAGTAGTGACTCTATAACATCTTACTACACTGATGGACAGTGACTGTAATGGGGTATGTGGGGGGGACTTGATAATAGTGGGGAATATAGTGATCACAATGTTGTTCATGTGAAACCTGAGCATAAGATCATATATCAATGATACCTTAATAAAAATAAACCAATAAGGGTCCTTTATTATGCCCGGATCCTAATGGGTGGGCAGGTTTCCTCAAGCTCAGCCTGACCCTGGATTTCCGTTTCCCCACCCCAACTTGCCAGGGACAAATTTTCCCCCAGGAGCTTGGCTCAGTGCCTGGGGCCACTGAGGGTAGAAAGGGCATGGCTTTGAGTCAGACCCTCTGGCCTCACCATTCACTAGATGCTCACCTCCGGCAAGCCACTTAGTTTCTCCTATCCTAGCTTCCTTTAGGTGATGATCAGCCTACATCTCATGTTTCAGGGATTTAAGTTAAGCTAATAGGTGTTAACAAAGTGTCTAGCGCCTGGCTAGCAGGCACTAAATAAATACAGGTTTCTTTCCTTTCCCTCTCTTCTGGAGCAGAATCTTCAATTTGTGCAGGGGGCCCCCAGCCCCGGGCTGAAGGGTGATGATGTCAAGGAGACTTGGGGTGTCACTACTAACAGAAAACTGCCAAACCTTTTTCATGTCCATAGGTGAGTGGGCCCACCTCACTGGGGCTCCCAGCCTGGGAGCAGGGGAATTGAGAGCCCTCCTCAGCCTGAACTACCCCCAAGGCCTTCCCTGCCCCCACATTGTCCCCCCACAGCCACTGCCTTCCAGTCCTCTTCCCTGGGCATCCTGTGTCCAGAGTGGACCCCAGTTGTGGCCCTCTGGACTCCATCCACTCAGTCAATGAGATGCAGCCTCATGCACTGGCCCTGCACAGCCCCTGGAGATGGTCCAGCAGCAAGGCAGGAAGGCCAGCTGAGTTAGAGCAAACCCCTCATCAGCTCTGGTGAAGGCCACGGGAAAGGGGTGTCCACTGGGCATCCCCTTCATTGCCCGCCATGGTCCCTGCGCCTCTCCTCAGACCTCTAGGACAGTCACTGGTCAAAGGGAAAGAGAGACATGCTTTGGCATCAGAAAGCCCTGGTTTTGTTAGAAATTGGGACAAATCACATGTCTGAGCCTGTTTTCTCATTTGTAAAATGGAGACGATGTCTACCAAGGATGGTTGTTACTCATTCATTCAACCAGTATTTATCGGGCACCCACTAGGTCCCTGGCTCTATGCTAGGCACTGGGGTATGACATGACCAAAACAGGTTAAAATGCCCGCGTTCAGAGAGCTTACTTTCAGGGGGAGACGGACCAACAGTAAACAACCACAGATAAGTGAAACGTGGGGTGTGGGTGACCTATGGCGGAAACAAGCAGGGGAGGGGATTGGAGGGAGGGCCGCGTGAGAAGAGCCAAAGGCCACACTGGGCAGAAGGGAGAAGTCGCCCCACTGCCATCCCAGGGAGAGCTCCAGGCAGAGGTTCAGGTGGGACGGAAGGTCATGCAGGCGGCAAGCAAGGCAGGGCCGGCCAGGCACGGCCTCTCCCCGCCCATCAGAAGATGAGCCCCTTACTGACAGGCCACGTGGGTCCTGCTCCCTGGGAAGCCCAGAGCCTGTTTAGCCGAATTAACCGATGTCCACGTCCTTTCCTGGGAGAATGTAGAGGCCCAGAAAGGAATCGTGAGGGCACCAAGCTCCTTCCCCAAGCCTCAAGTTGGGGCACAGGTGGGACCAGGGCCAGGTCTGCCAACAGTCCCCCCCACCTTTTCATGCTGAGCCTATCAGCCACTGCTGTCCCTCCCTGGATGGCCATTTCCACATCACTGGGGTGGGCGTGGGCTGCCTGGCACTGCTGAGCCAAGCTGTGCCCCCTTTCCCGGCTGCCCTCTCGGGGGGAAGCGAACGTGGACAGCTGCACCCGGGTCCAAAGGATTCCTGCCTGCTCAACTTCATTACCGTGGCTGCCCTGGACTTCCCTGAGGGTGAGATGTGTATGCTGGGTAGCTGGCCAAGCCAGCTGTCCTTATCTGGGGTGGGGTGGGGTGGGGGGAGGAGCAGAAGCAGAATCCTTTGTTCAGACAACTTTGCCCAGGGAACCCCAGTATGTGGAACAGATAGTATGGAACAGCTCTAGTTACAGGGACGACTGGGGAAGCAGGGCCTGAGTCCCTCCGCAGATCTCAAGGAACACTTAGCAGACTGCTTGTCCAGGCAGACCTCCTCATCCAGTCCAGGCCAGTGGGGCTCAAAGAGCTCCCAGCTCCAAGCAGCTGTCAGCCTAGCTGGCAACGAGGCCTGCCGCCTCCAAGCCGTCCTCCGGTGCTCAGCGGGTGGGCCTATGGGCGCAGCCTCCCCATCGCTGAGAACCCACTGGCCTCCCCCCTACAGCCTCACAGGGCCTTCCATGGCCTGAGCATTTCCAGGATGACTGGCTGCGAGAGTCCCTCTCTCTTGCCTCCATGTCCTAGGGAGTCCCTTCTCCCCTCGGGCCACCCGAACTTCCCCAGGGCAAAGGCCTCACTGACGCCTTCCCCTCCTCCCGCCTTGTCTCCCACCCCTGGAACTTGGACCAGCCCCATTAGGAGAGGTTCCAAAAGCTAGACAATGACATTGCCCTGCTATACCCGGACCATAGCCAGGGGTGAGGCCAGGCCAGCAGGGCTCTCGAGGGAGCACATGTGCATGTTTTGTGTGTGTGTGTCTTGATGTGTCTCTGTGCGTCTGAGTGTGTCTGGGTCTCTAAGGTGTGTGTGTCTCTTGTGCGTGTCTGTGTTGGGGCGTCTGTGTGTGTCTCAGTGAGTGTCTGGAGGTGAACAGTGTCAAGAAGAAAGGCTGAGAATATGCACTTCTTCAAACTGCCTGGCCTTCACGCTTGGGTCATCTGCAACACAGACCTGACCACGGTCTGTAGGGCAAGCACTGTACATCTGTTTTATATCTGAACATTTTCATGCAATTTACCTTGTGCCTAGATAATTATCAAAAAAATACCCTGTACCATCAATTTCTATTATGTATGTACAATCTGTAAAATGTAACTATGAACATCATGACCTATATCCTTGGTTAGAAAGCATCTATCACCTTGCGGTAAGGTTCTCCTGGTACAGCGCTTTTCTACAGAAGGACTGTTTCCCCGGCAGCTGTCCGAAACCCGGGCTCAAATAAAACTCTAATAACTCTTCCATTTATTTTATTTTGAAAGTTCTTGATTCCTTTTTTTTGTTTTTTTGAGAGGGCATCTCTCATATTTATTGATCAAATGGTTGTTAACAACAATAAAATTCTGTATACGGGGGTCAATGCTCAATGCACAATCATTAATCCATCTCAAGCCTAATTCTCAAAGGTCTCCAATCTTCTGAAGCATAACGAACAAGTTCTTACATGGTCAACGAATTCTTACATAGTGAATAAGTTCTTACATGGTGAACAGTACAAGGGCATTCATCACAGTTGATTCCTTGTTTTTTAAAATAACTTTTTATTTTATCAAATGTGCATCACAGTGGTTCAACAGTCCCCCTTCCCCTCTCCCTCCACCCCTGCCCACTCCCCTCCCCCTTGGTAACCACTAGTCACTTCTCAGTGTCTATGAGTCTACTGCTGTTTTGTTCCTTCTGTTTTGCTTTGTGTTTATACTTCACAAATAAGTGAAATCTATGGCCTTTGTCTTTCTCCACCTGGCTAATTTCACTGAGCATAATACTCTCTAGATACATCCATGTTGTTGCAAATGGCAGAATTTCTTTTATTTTTATGGCTGAATAATATTACATTGTGTATATGTACCACATCTTTATCCATTCATCTATTGATGGGCACTTAGATTGCTTCCATATCCTGACTATTGCAAACAGTGCGGCAATAAACATAGGGGTGCATATGTCTTTTTGAATCAGAGATCTTGTTTTCTTCAGGTAAATTCCTATGAGTGGAATTACTGGGTCAAATGGTATTGCTATTTTTACTTTTTTTGAGGAACCTCCATAATGCTTTCCACATTGGTTGCACCGATTTGCAGTTCCACCAGCAGTGAAGGAGGGTTCCTATTTCTCCACACTGTCACCAGCATTTATTTCTTGTCTTTTGGATAGTGGCCATTCTAACTGGTGTGAGGTGATATCTCATTGTGGTTTTAATTTGCATTTCCCTGATGATTAGTGATGTGGAGCATCTTTTTGTGTGCCTGTTGGCCATCAGTATTTCTTCTCTTGAGAAGTATCTGTTCAGATCCTCTGCTCATTTTTTGACTGGGTTATTTGTTTTTTGGGTGTTGAGGCATATGAGTTCTTTATATATTTTGGATTTAACCCCTTATCAGATGAGTCATTTACAAATATATTTTCCCATACTGTAGGATGCCTTTTTGTTCTACTGATGGTGTCCTTTGCTGTACAGAAGCTTTTTAGTTTGATGTAGTCCCACTTGTTCAGTTTTTGTTTCTCTTGCCCAAGGAGATGTGTTCAGGAAAAAGTTGCTCATGTTTATATTCAAGAGATTTTTGCGTATGTTTTCTTCTATGAGTTTTATGGTTTCATGACTTATATTCAGGTCTTTGATCTATTTAGAGTTTGCGTTTGTGTCTGGAGTTAGACAATAATCCAGTTTCATTCTCTTGCAGGTAGCTGTCCAGTTTTGCCAACACCAGTTGTTGAAGAGGCTGTCTTTTCCCCATTGTATATTCATGGCTCCTTTATCATATATTAATTGATCACAGATGTGTGGGCTTATATCTAGGCTTTCTATTATGTTCCATTGATCTATGGGTCTGTTCTTGTGCCAGTACCAAATTGATTACTGTAGCTTTGTAGTAGAGCTTGAAGTCAGGGAGTGTAATCCCCCCAGCTTTGTTCTTCTTTCTCAGGATTGCTTTTGCTATTTGGGGTCTTTTGTAGTTCCATATGAATTTTAGAACTATTTGTTCTAGTTCATTGAAGGATGCTGTTGGTATTTTGATAGGGATTGCATTGAATCTGTAGATTGCTTTGGGCAGGATAGCCATTTTGACAATATTAATTCTTCCTATCCATGAGCACAGGATAGATTTCCATTTATTGGTATCTTTAATTTCTCTCATGAGTGTCTTGTAGTTTTCAGAGTATAGGTCTTTCACCTCCTTGGTTAGATTTATTCCTAGGTTTTTTATTCTTTTTGATGGAATTGTAAATGGAATTGTTTTCCTGATTTCTCTTTCTGCTCGTTCGTTGTTAGTGTATAGGAATGCAACAGATTTCTGTATACTAATTTTGCATCCTGTAACTTTGCTCAATTCAGCTAGTAGTTCTAATAGCTTTTTGGTGGATTCTTCAGGGTTTTCTATGTATAATATCATGTCCTCTGCAAATAGTGAGAGTTTAACTTCTTCCTTACCAACTTGGATGCCTTTTATCTCTTTGTGTTTCTGATTGCTGTGGCTCAGACCTCCAGTACTATGTTTGAATAAAAGTGGTGAGGGTGAGCCTCCTTGTCTTGTTCCTGATCTTAGAGGAAAAACTTTCAGCTTTTCGCCATTGAGTATGATGTTGGCTGTGGGTTTGTCGTACATGGCCTTTATTATATCGAGGTGTGTACCCTCTATACCCATTTGTTGAGAGTTTTATCATGAATGGAGGTTGAATTTTGTCAAATGCTTTTTCAGCATCTATTGAGATGATCGTGTGGTTTTTATCCTTTTTTTTGTTATTGTGTGTATGATATTGATGGATTTACGAATGTACCATCCTTGCATCCTTGGGATAAATCCCACTTAGTCATGATGGATAATCTTTTTGCTGTATTTTTGGATTCGGTTTGCTAATATTTTGTTGAGAATTTTCACATCTATGTTCATCAGGGACGTTGGTCTTTAATTTTCTTTTCTTTTTTTTTGATGTCTTTGGTTTTGGTATTAGAGTGATGCTGGTCTCATAGGATAAGTTTGGAAGTACTCCCTCTTCTGTTTTTTGGAATGCTTCAAGAAGGATGGGAATTAGCTCTTCTTTAAATGTTTGGTAGAATTTGTCTGTCAAGCCATCTGAACCATAAATTTTGTTTTTGGGGAGTTTTTTTTATTACAAATTTGATTTTATTGCTCATAATTGGTCTGTTTTTCAGATTTTCTGTTTCTTCCTGGTTCAGTCATGGAAGGTTGTATTTTTCTAGGAAATTGTCCATTTCTTCTAAGTTATCTAATTTATTGGCATATATTTTTCATAATATTCTCTAATAATTCTTTGTATTTCTGCAGTATCCACTGTGATTATTCCTTCTTTGTTTCTGATTCTGTTTATGTGTGTACGCTCTATTTTTTTTTCTTGATAAGTCTGCCTAGGGGTTTATCTATTCTGTTTATTTCCTTAAAGAACCAGCTCCTGGTTTCATTGATTTTTTTCTATTGTTTTATTCTTCTGTATTTTATTTATTTCTGCTCTGATCTTTATTACATCCCTCCTTCTACTGACTTTGGGTTTCATTTGTTCTTCTTTTTCTAGTTTCTTTAATTTTGTGATTTTAGACAGTGTATTTGGGATTGTTCTTGTTTCTTGAGGTAGCCTGTATTGCTACGTACTTTCCTCTTATAACTGCCTTTGCCGTGTCCTGCAGATTTTGGGCTGTTGTTTTTTTGTTTTCATTTGTCTCATATTGCCTGATTTCTGTTTTAATTTGTTCATTGGGCCGTTGATTATTTAAAAGCATGTTGTTTAGCCTCCATGTGTTTATAAGTCTCTTTGTTTTCTTTGTCTAATTTATTTCTAGTTTCATGCCATTGTGGTCTGAGAAGCTGCTTGATACAATTACAACCTTTTTGAATTTATTGAGGCTCTTCTTGTGGCCTAGTATGTGATCTATTCTGGAGAATGTTCCATGTATGTGAGAAAAATATGTATCCTGAATCTTTTGGATGGAGTGTTCTTAGCTATCTGTTAAGTCCATTTGGTCTAAAGTATTGTTCAGTGCCTCTTTTTCTTTATTTATTTTCTATCTGGTCGATCTGTCTATTGATGTGAGTAGTGTGTTCAAATCTAACATGAATATGTTATAATCTGTTTCCTCCTTTAATTCTACTAGTATTTGTTTTACATATTTAGGTGCTTCTATGTTGGGTGCATGGATATTTATAAAGGTTATATCCTCTTGTTGGACTGACCCTTTTATCACTATGTAATGTGTTTGTCTCTTGTTACTCTCTGTTTTGGGATGAAATCAGTTTTGTCTGATATAAGTACTGCTACTCCTGCTTTTTTCTATTAGTTGCATGGACTATCTTTTTCTATCCCTTCACTTTTAGTCTGTGTACTTCTTTGGGTCTTAAATGAGTCTCCTGTAGACAGCATTTCAATGGGTCTTGTTTCCTTATCCATTCTGCCACTCGGTATCTTTTGATTGGTGCATTCAGTCCATTTACATTTAAGGTGATTGATAGATGGGTAGTTATTGCCATTTTATTAACTGTTCTTGGCTGTCTTTTATATATCTTCTCTGTTCCTTTCTTCCTTTCTTACATTCTTCTCTTGATGGTTTTCATTAGTGTTGTAATTGGATTCCTCTCACTTTTTAAAACTTATTTATTTATGTGTGTTTGTATTTATTGTAGGCTTTAGTTTTGTGGTTACCGAAGGTTCAAGGCCAGCTTTTTTACTGTATAATAGTCTATCTTGAATTGCTGATTATTTCAAACACAATCTAAAGGTACTGTTTTTCTCCTTCTTCTTCCTCCTCCACTCTAATAACTCTTCTCTGGAGTTTTACTTTAGGATGTTCTTTTCTACAACAGAAAGTCACCTCTGTCCCTAAACGGAGCCACCCGGGCTGTTTTTGTCCTGTTTTGTCCGCTGCGGCGCTCCGTGCTCCGCGGACATCCGGGAACCACCACAGCAAGGGTCCAGGAGCTACAGACCCAGCCCAGCTGGGGATTCTGGGAAGATGGCGAAGTGGGGTCCTTGTGCACCGAGGACTTCCTCCCCTTGCGGTCCCAGGCGGGAACTACCTGGAATACCAGTCGTTCTGAAGAGGACCACAGCCAAGGACGCCGAGAGGGCCTCCTGGAGAGGGTAATGGGGCAGAGCTGCGGGCAGTAGGCGCCCCAGCGCGTGGATGGGAGAGGGGAAAAGCCCAGCGCCCGGCCCTGGGGGACTGCCCCGTAAACCAGCCCCCGTAACGCTGGCTGGGACATCAGCGGGGCGGGAGGCCGAGTCCCGGCCGTGGGAGCGCCCGGGCGTGCTGTGCCCGGGCCGGGAGACCGCGCAGAAGCAGCAGCTTGAAAAGCGCCTGAGACTCGCAGGAAGGAGATTGATTGATAACTTTGGGTTGTGTGCCGGAGGGACGCGGGGGCTGGGTCCGCAGGAGCTGGGGCGCAGGGGGATGGGGAGCCGTTTTCCTTCCTTCCCTCGGCCCAGCTGGCTTTCACGCTCCAGCTACCGCGCCTGCGCCCCTGCGCCCAGTGGTCCCCTGCCCGTAGCCCCGCAGGGACTCCTTCAGAGCGAGTCCGGCCGCCACACCCGGCGACCAGCCCCAGCCAGGACCGGCAGTCCGCCAGAGCGACCCCTGGCTTTGGGGGAGCGAGCTCCGCATCCAGGCCGCTGCAGTAGACAGAGCCCGGCCCGCACGCAGCCCTCAGCCGCCCCCACCCTGCCTGCGCCCCCGCAACAAGCCGGCGCGGCCGCACTAGGAGCCCACACGGGGGCCCCTGGGAGTCCTGGCTCTGGGGTGCCGCAGTACTGAGCACCACTACCTGACGCCTACTGCATAATTAGGTCACTGGCGAGGTAGCTCAGGTACCTAATACATAGAAACAAACACAGAGTCACACAAAATGGGACAGAGGAATGTGCTCAGGGCGACAAGCCAAAAAGAGAACTAAACAAAACAAAGATAAGCAGTCTAACCAATACAGAGTTCAAAGTAATAGTCATGAAGTTACTCATCAGCTTGAAGAGAGAAGAGGATAAACTTGATGAGGACGTCAGAAAAGGAATAGAAATTATAAAAATGAACCAGTTAGAGGTGCAGAATATACTGAAATGAAAAATACACAAGAGCAAGTGAACAGACCCAGACACTGAGTTTTAGACCTGGGGAACAGCCAGGGGATACTTGGTCCCACCCCTTCTTTATCCTACAGTGTGTAGCACAGAGTCACTAACTCAATTATAATATCTCACATTATTTGAAAACTTCATTTGTAATAAAGCTCATTTCATTTAACCTCACGGTGATCCTATAAATCATTTTTGTCCCCAGAGAAAGGAAGTGGCTTGATAAGTTCCGACGGCCAGTAAGAGGCAGCTTCTAGGGTTCCGGAACTCGCTGCTGCCTACCACACAAGCACTCACCATTCCTTCCTGGGTTACTGAGTTACATCGGGGACACCCCAACCCGCACTCTGACCCCGTTTGAGGCCATGGCTGGGTGGGCTGAAAGCAACAGTCCCCTTCTAGTTCCCTCCTGCACAGGAGCTATCGGGGCTGAGGCCAGGGTGGCCCTATCCAGAGCTCATGGCCCTTGGTGACCCGGCCTCCCTTCTGATGGTTGGGACAGCAGTGATTGTCCCCGGGTGGGCCCGAGTCCCAAGGACTGAAGTGTGAGTCATTTCTAACAGGCAAAGCTCTCTTGAGTTCTTGCCCGCTGCGGCCTAGCTCTGAGTCTTTGCCATCTGCTCCAGAGCATGATAGGAGGGGCGGCTCCAGTCCCTGCCCAGCCAAGTGTTACTAGGACATGAACTAAATAGATGCCCTGCCAGCTGTCGTCAGCCTGACCCTCAGTCTCGCCGTGCTTCACAAACAGGTGGGCCCCCTTGCCCTTGGGAAGCACAGGCTTGTGGAGTCGGTCCTGTCAAGCACTGCCCACAATGTGAGGGTCACAAATGGACCTCAGGAGGGAGGCACAGAGGAGGTGGCCTGTGTCCTGCTTGCAGGTGAAGACCGCCACCAGACAGAGGGGAGGCAGTTCCCGCAGCAGCAGCAGCAGCACAGGCAAGAACATCCACAGAGTATGTGAGGAAGCGTTAGTGTGCTGGGGGTCCCCCAGATCACTCCCAAGGTCTGTGATTCACTAGGAAGACTTGGCCTGGCGTAGAGTTGTACTCATGGCTGTGCTTGTTATGGCAAAAGCTTACAGAGCACAGCCAGCAAAGGGGAGAGGCGCCCTGGGCGAAGTCTGGAGGAAACCGGGTGTGAGCTCCCAGGAAGCCCCTCCCGGGGAGGCACAGAGTGTGCTTAAAGTCTTCAGCAACAAGTTGTAACACCACGCTAGAGGTGTTGTCTACCAGGGATGCCGTTCTGAGACTCAGGGCCCAAGGTTTTTCCTGGGGCTGATCACCTAAGCACCCTCTGATTAGTGTGCACTGAAATCCGGACTCCCAGGAGGAAAGCAGGTGTTCAGCATAAACTGCATTGTCCAAACAACCAGTTCAGGCCCAGGGAGCCACTCTTACTAGGAAATGGTGGGAACCTTACCCAAATCAAAGTTTCCAACCAAGGTCCAACCTTGCAAGCAGGCCTTGTCTCATGCCTGCTATGTTCTTTTCTATAAGGGACATGTAAGGTAGGGAGGGGAGGCCATGAGGCAGGGGGTCAGGTAGAGGGCATGTCATGGGGGCACTTCTAGGGGTGATCACAGGAGTGACCATGGAGCCACACATAGGACGTGAGCTGGAGGCAGGTGACAATGTCCTGGAGAAGACTTTGTGCTTGACGAAGATTCTTTGGAAGTTCTGTGGAGGCTTGTAGGAAGAGGACAGGAGGGGGCAGCTAGGAAGCTGCAAAAATCCAGAATCTGGATCCAAAAATTCTGGAACTGGGCTCGTTGGGGGACAGCATGCGAGGCTTCAAGGGAGCAGAGGGACTGTGGCAGGGAGGAGGGTGTGGCACCGCACTGAGGGGTCCCAAGGGGAATTGTTTGTGTCTAGGGAGGGAGGGTGGGGGTGGGGGTGGGGTGGGTGCCCAGGGAGAGGCTGGAAAGAAGAAGACTGAGAATTGCCTGAATTACAAATAAGCACAGCCACCTCGGCCCCAAGGGCAAAGCTTACAGCAAGTACAGAGGGGGTGGAGGGACCGAAGACAAGTAGGGGGAGGATGGGAGGTGAGGGAGGAAACAGGAGCGTCCGGAGCATGGCAGACAAAAAGGAGAAAGAGATGATGACCTGCAAGACCCTCTGCCGGAGCAGCCAGCCTGGGGAAGGAAGGAGGGATGGTGAGAACAGACATCCATCAGCTCAGCCCACACACCCGACCGAGCTGCCCTGTGTGCCGGCACTGGACCGGGTGTGAGGTCAGGTGACCCTCCTGGCACATCTTGGGAGCTGGACAGGTTCTAGCCATTGCCAGAGGGCAGCGCTGAGGCGAGGCCCTGGAGGTGGCTCGTTCAACCCACGCTGTGGCAGATGAGCATGCTGAGGCTTGCCTGAGGTTGCGGCACTGCAAGCGGGAGCCCAAGTCCGCTGTCCGTCGTACACACATGCACGCACATGCCCCAGCTGCTTGAGGTGCGTCCTCTTGGACCAGTGTGGTGAAGCAGCAGCCCTAGGCCATTCCTCGATGGTCCTGCCTTCATGACAACTTCAGCATCCAGAAGTCAATGTTTTTGACCCCCCTGCTCCTGACCACCATGCCCTACAGCCCAAGCCATGGCACGTGGGTATCTGAGCACTGGAGACCCTGGGCTGGTGTCTGCAGGCCACACTGGATATGATGCCCAGATGCACGGACTGGGAGCCCTTCGAGGTGCCAGCTGGTGGGACGGAGCTGATAGGCTGTCCCCACCCAGTGTGCCTGGTAGTTCTGGCAATGTCCCGCCATCTGAGGGCGCCCTTACTCTCCTCTCTGCTCAGCACTTTCTTGTGCCCTTTGTCTCTTGGCTACTCTTCGTGCCCTTCAGGTCACTGTCTCCAGCAGCTTTCCTGACTCCCCGAATCTGAGTGAGGAGAGTCGCAGCCAGACCTGTACACTCACCAGGCACAGCCAGAGCCCATAACACTGTTAGGACCCACAGACGTTTTTAAATTATTTTTTCAATCAGAAGGCAAAAAAGTGGATATAATCCAGCCTGGATGATGTTTGTCTTCATAGTAACACAGTTGTAAAATTGAATTAATAATTTTATGGAGGGAAGAACCCACAAGAGTCATACTGAGGCCCTGGCCCTGGGGGACCCTGTGTCCCTCCTGGGACCCCACTGTGTGGTCATCTGCTCACTCAAAAGGCCTTTTCCAGCACGGCATGTCTTACTGTCAGAGCAGGCATGCAGTAGGTATTGGGAAAGAAAGAAATGCATGTAAATAAGTAGGTAACACTGAGCACTTAACCCTGTGCCAGGCACTGTGCTAAGCCCCTGGGAAGTAGACACACTAATAACTAACCCATTTTTTGTCATTTATTTTTAGGCAGGCTCCTCCTGACCCTGCCGGGCGTGCAGCTTTCCCAAGGATGCTGGCTCTACAGCGCCCCCTCAGGGGGCTCATTTCCATCTGTTGCTGGTTTACTCTAGGACTTCAAAGTGTGTCTGGGATTTTTTTTATTAAGGAAGAGTTTCTAGCTGCCCATGGGGAATGAAAGTGAATACTGAAGTAGGGTTTTACCCCCAAATATATATATATCTTACCCAAATTGTCCGCCGGGAGTGGCTGAGTCAGGCCTGCACTTCAGACCACTGGCCCAGCCATGTCCCCATGAGAGGGATGCAGCTGGTGGGTGTGTGAAGAGGCTGCATTTCCAGCAGGGACAACCTCCCATGCATATTGAGCAGGTCCCTCCCTGCCAGCCCATGAGTTCTGACGGAGTGGCCCCAGAGCCCCAGCACTGCCCCTGACCTTCCTGCTGACCAGACAGCCCAGGCAGGCCATTCCTCCATGCAGCCAGATGCTGCGCGAGCGGGACAGGGAAAAGCCCGTCTAATCCTCACGATAGCCCTGCATACTGTGGGTGACTGCTGCTTCTGTTCCGGAACACAGTGTGAGTAGTGCACAGACAGGCAGATGCACAGAGCATGGGGACATGGTGCGGGAGCCGTGGAAGCAAACCTTTGTGGGAGAAGTGATATTTGAGTCAATCCTTGAAAAATGAGTAGAATTTCATCAGGTGGAAAAACAGGGAAAAGACATTCCAGGCCAGGGCCCAGCCTGAGCAAAGGTGCAGGGGTGGAAGGGGCCCTGGGGTGAGGGTGAGGAGGGCTGAACTCTGGGCAGGGTAAGTGGGGCCCACAGGGCCTTTGGGGTGGCTGGCTTCTGAGGTCATGCTAGGGAGCAAGGTGTTTGAAGACTGGGAACCCCAGTCAGGCAGTTAGTTGATGTATATTTATTGAGCATTTATTAGGAGCCAGACACTGTAATAGGCATGAGGGGCAGAGATGACTAAGGCTTATAAGAGCCTGGCTGGGAATGTCCATCTCAGCCAGGGACCCATTTTCCCGCTGGCCTGTTTAGTAACCTGGATCTTAGCAGCCTTTCCCATCTTAGATTGGGGTTCCCCTTCCGTAAAACAGGCTTAACAGCGCTTGTCCCTGGTGATGGAGCTCTGAGCACTTGGGATAAAAGATCCTGTAAGTATGGAACTCTGCTGCCAGACTGGGTGGGGTGGAATAGGGAGCCACAGATCCACAAGGAGGCAAAGAAACAGCCCCTGGGGGGTGGGGAGACACAAAGATCCTCTGAGGTTACCACCCCTGAAAGCTGCCAAACGTGTTCCTGCAGCCAGGAAGCCCAACAGTAAAGTCATAGCTCCCCACCCACAACCTCCTGTGAGGGGTAAATGACTGACGCCAGACACCCTGGCTGCTGACCGATGCCTGCCTATGCTGACTGCAAAGAGGAGGAGGTGGAGGCTGCCTTGGCTGAAGGGAGGCAGCTGGAGGCTTTGCCCTCATTCATGCATTCGGCTGAGCACATACTGCAGAGCCGTCCCTGGCACGAGTGTCAGAGTCATGGGGGAGGCAGACGGGTATATAGCTCATTCCACCACCACGCAGGGTGTGATGGGGAAGCTTTGGTCTGGAAGCACAGAGAAGCTACCCGACTCGACTATTGAGTCTAGGATAGGCAAGCAGCCCAACCATCTCCCCTCTCCTCCCAAAGACCACAGGAGGCAGAAACCCTCAGTATTGGAGCAGTTCCTCTCCTTACTTGACCACATACACCAAGAAACAGGGCAGAGAGCCTCATTTATTTGTCCAAGGTCACAAAGTGTGATAGACAGGACAGTGATTATTCACATTTTACAAATGAGGGAAGTGGCTCAGAGAGGTGAAGTAGCTTGTCTAGGATCACAGAACAAGCAAGAGGTGCAGCTGGCCGAGAACCAGGGCTGCAGACTGACCACGGCCTGCCCAGGCTCGGGACTTCCTACGGCTGCTCCAGATGCCAGAGGAAGGCTGGCTGTGGTCCCGATTTTGGTTTCCCTCGCGGAGCTGCATCTCCAGCACAGGGCCAACTTCTCCACTGAGCAGAGCAGGCGTGGCACCCGGGGCCCACAGAAATGTTTTCATTTTAGTTCCTTTTAAAATTGAGAGAAAAATTAAGTGTAACAATAATGAACATTTACTAAAGAATCAAGCCTAGATTATGGTCCTCTTTCTACCAGTGTGGATATAAAATATAATTAAAAATTTTTTTGAAGGAGAGGGCCACCAAGGCAAAAGTGCCTGGCAACGAAGCAAGCTCCCAGGCAGCCCCACTCCAGCGGCTGCACGGCCACCACCAAGACGCTGTTCCCGCTGGGGCAAAGCCGTCCACCTCCTGCCCTACCACTGCCGATGCAGGAGAGAAAGAAAGAGAAGACAGGAGCTGGGGGAAGACTAGCTGAATGAATGGTGGCTGTATGGAAAGAGAAGAGGTTAGAAGGACAGAGAGTGGCTAGGTGACCAGATGGCAATGTGGCGAGCAGCAAGAGAGACGGGGAGACAGATCCACATGTGAACTCACAGGTCTCACGGGTGGTGTCAGTGAGGACAGTAGGAGGGAGAGAGGGGCTTGGCACAATCACAGAAGCCTTGAATAAGGACAAGAATTTCCTAGGGGCCCTTATTACTTTCCTGTGCCTGCTGTAACAAAGTACCACACATTTGGTGACTTAAAGCAGCAGAAATTTATTCTCTCACAGTTCAAAAGGCCAAAAGTCCAAAATCAAAATCACTGAATTGAAAGCAAGGTGTCCGCAGGGCAGAGCACCCTCTGGAGGCTCCCAGGGACCGTTCCTTGCATCTTCCAGCTTCCGGTGGCTGCCAGCCTTCTGTGTCTTACGGCCACACCACTCCAGTCTCTGCCTGCATGGTCACATTGCTCTCTCCTCTTCTCCTCTGCCTCTCTTACAAGCACACTTGTGATTACATTTAGGGCCCACCAAGATAATCCAGGATGATTTCCCCATCTCAAAATCCTTCATTTAATCGCATCTGCCAAGACTTCCCTCCTGCAGTAATTTTCAGAGGACCTAATATCTTTGGGGCCCGTTAACTGCCTACTACCAGCCTACAGAGGCACTGCAGTTTAAGAGGGGCCTGCCTCCAGCCAGCCTGCAGACCAGCGGAAGGCACACCATCTCGGCCTGCACAAACCAGCACCTCCTCAGGGAGGAGGCAGGCAGGCTCTGCAACACAGGTGATAGGGTATGGAGAGGCCACTGGAATTGCCCAGGGGAGTTAAGCACCTGGTGAGAAGGTATGGAGAGGGGGCCCCTCCCTTACCTGGACACTAACCCTAAATCTAATTTGAGTTCTTATTTTACTTGTCCACATTAAGCAGACACTGGCCACGCCCTGTGCTGGGTCCTGGAGAGCCAGCCCTTGTCCTCAGATTGCTCACAGTCTAACCCCAGAAGCAATGCTGGCCAGCACCCTTGTCTTCAAGAGTGCAGGTGAGGTTCCTCTTTTCCAGGTGGGGCAGTGCAGGCCCAGGGAGGAGGTTCATTTTTGGCAAGAGTCAACACAAGGGCTGTGCACGGCCTCAGTCCCCTCCCTCCAGCACCTTCCTGTGCTGTCTGATTTTGTCATTTCCTGTCTCTTCCTATTAGCACTTTAAAAGTGAAATAACCACATAGTTTCATCTTCTCTTAGAAACGCTTGCACAGGAAGTGACTCCTCCCAGGCTGTGCATTTGTGGCATCTGTAAGCTGGCCAGTGGTAAGCCAGGGCACAGGACCCCTGCAGTCAGGTGGCATTTTATTCATTCCCTGTCAAGCGCTCATTCCACGCTCAATGTTAAGGCAGAGGAATAGATAGCCAGCCCTGCCTTCTCAGCATCAACTGTGGCTAGCTCCCTCCTTAAAACTAGGAAAAGCTTCTGCCATGAAACTCGGGGGTTCCGGGGGCAGACTGAGGAGCAGCAGAGCCTCCCAGCCACAAGCTGGCATCCCAACCCTAAAACGGAACGATCATGGGCTTGGATGTGGTGAGACTCTTCTAAACTCAATTTTACCTCTTTCTAGCTGTGTAACTTTAAGCAAATCACTTAAAACCCCTACGAACCTGTTTCCTTTTGTACAATGGGTGTTGAAATGCCTGGCTAAGAGGACAATTAGGCATGTGCTGGGCATTTAGCAAGCCTTCAATAATGGTTCGTGGAAACTCCACTAAGGGCTAGAACTACGGTGCTACCCGTCCAGCTGGGCTTTAGGCGGGGGTCTAATACTTCCCCTGTTCCCCACTTTCTAGGACCTTCTCGGAGGCCGTGGGTGGAGTGACGCCCCGAAGCAGTGCTCAGAGCAGGCTCAGATGTTTGGAGCCATGCCGGCCAAGTCCCCGCTGCCAGGCGTCGCCCTGCGTCCGCGCCTCCCACGAGCGGACTCCTGGCTGGGTGCGCCGGTCCCCGGGCCCCACGCAGCGGGCGGGGAGAGCCGGGGCCTTTGTGTTCAAATCGCCCAATAGGTGGTGGCAGTGGGCGGTGACGCGAGCGGAGTCTGGCCAATGGGCTGCGGCCTGTCAGCGTTGACTGGCAGGCGCACACATAACACACTCGGCCACGCGCGCGCCGCCCGGCCCCACTCGCGCAGCAGCGTTCTGCTCGGGCCTCATTGTCCGCCGCGCCGGCTCTTGTCCTGCGCCGCCGCTCCCCGGCCTCGCGCAGAGTGTCGCTCGCGGGAGTCAGACGCGGGAGGGGGGCGCGGCGGTCCTCCGAAGCCCCCAGCGCCGCACCGAACAGCGGCAGCAGCAGGTAACAGACAAACGTGGGCCTCCGGCGGGCGGACGCGCGGGGCGCGAAGGTAGCGCGCCTACCTCGTGCCCCTCCCCGCGGGCTCCTGGCCCGGCCTGATCCTGGGGTCATGGGCCGCTCGGACCAGAGCTGAGCTGCCCAGGCCTGGTGCTTCCTCTCCGGGCCAAGCCGGGCCAGGCTCCAGCCCCGCCCGGCGCACGCCCCTGGGCCGGTCGGGAAGGGCCAGCGCGGTGCCAGGCCGGCCGCCGTGACTCATCGCCGCCGCCAGGCCCCCGCGCTCGGGTGGCCACCTCACTGGTCAGCCCGGAGGGCGGACCTCTCCGGGCGGGACTTCCCCCGCAGAACCTTCCCCGGAGGGGGGAGCGATCCCGGGCTACCCCAAAGCGGCCCAGGGCAGTGCCTGTGTTTTCGTGCCAGCCAGGCAGTTTCCAGGGACAGGCAGTTCTCTGCCTCTGCCACCGCCTGTCAGAACTCTGGGAACAGGAGGAAGACCCATTTTGTTCAGTTCTAAAAAAGAAAAAGAAAGAAACGAAACAAATAGGGGGTGGAGTGTGACTGAGCAGAGAGGCAGGGAGTGTGCGTGGTTGTTAAAAAAAACAAACAAACCGGCAGGTTCAGCCTGTAGGTAAAGTTAAGGCGGAAGGCAGTTGGCACCTGGAGCGTCAGGTCCCAGGAGGGAATGTAGCCTGAGGTTGAGTGTAAGGCCGGGTGGAACTGCCGTGTAAATTTGTGATGAAGGGGCTGGGAAGAGTAGAGTTGGGAAAGGACTGAGTTCAGCTCAAAAGTAGGGAGGGAGGTTTTATTTGGGGGTTTCTTAACTGATAGTGTGTGTGTGTCGGGGGGAGGTATTCTGATGTGTAAAAGATTTGAGCTCCTGGCGGCTTACCTCTTGCTTTGGAGGATGGGGCCTTGACCTTTTTCATGTGGTGAATGCTCCAGAAAAGACTGTGTGGCACCTCTGAGAGGACAGAAGCCAGCGCTGACTGTTGACAGTTTTCAGGCCCCCCACTCCACACCACCACACACACACACCTTCACCTCCATCTGAGTATTTATATTCTTGCCAGCAGCTGCTTGAGTACTGTATAAACACGGTGCTTCTTTCTGCCCTAGGGCAAGGCTTCATCCACTTCAGCAGGGCCCAGGGTTCCCAAGAGGCGCCTGTGTGGGCCTCTGGTGCTTTCAGGTGGGAGGGCAGTTGTGGGGGTGGCATTACCTTATAAGGACTGGAATATAGACAAGGACTCAGGCCAGCTTCCTGCTTGGCTACTACCAGTTGGTGTCTTTACCATCACTAGCTAAAACCAGGGAGGCATGCCAGGTGGGCATCCTACCTGGGAGGATACCAATAAGACCAAGACATGAGGCTGCTTTTCAGAAGAGGACTTTCTAGAATGAGCCAACTGGACTAACCAGACTTTCTGGTTTTCACAGTCTGAGTTGGGATGTGTTAGAGTCTACACCACCTTTTTCTAGGTCTTTCTACATTGGCCTCCTTTGAGTCCTTTTTATTGATTCCAGAGCCTTGATTTCCGGCCTCACATGGGTCCAGCAGGGACTGACTAATCCAGTACTGCTGTTCCACCTCCCTGTTCTGTTTGTTTGTTAACAGATATGAGTTGGTAACAACTGTCTACAGATTGTTCTGAGCATATTTGAGGCTATAAAAAACTTTAGCTGGGGACACACAACTCATTCCTGAAACTACTTGAGAACTTTATGGTAGAGTGGAAAGACCCAGGCCCTGCCACCTGTCAGTTCTGAGGTCAAACCGTGCCTCTGTCACTTACAGGCTGTGTGGCCATGAGCAAGTCACTGATTATCTCAGTGTTCCAGGTTCCTCCCTTGTATGATGGGAGTAATGGTGCTCTTAAGGATCAGAAGTGAGTATGTAAGGAACCAGGCACTTAGGAGGCACTGAATGAAGTATTTTATCATCACCATTGAAATCATATCAGGATGTGCTGATATTGCAGCCCAATAATTGAGGGGACACAGCATACAAACACCATCAGGATGTAGGTGGGGTTCACCAGGGGAAGGTTTTCTGGAGTCAGAGTTTGGAGCCCTGAATCAATGAGTAGAGCTATGGGGAAAGGACAGCAGGTTCCATCTGAGGGAAAGAGCTAGAATAAGAGCAGATACAGCTCTAGGGATGGCTGCACTGCAGGGTCTGCAGGGCAGCAGAGATCAAAGGCATTCGTTCAGTGTTGCCTATCGTGACCCACGTGCTCAGCTCCCAGTCAAAGGCTACAGAGGCCTCGTTCTGGTTCTGGTGGAGCTCAGTGTGAGGTGAACTGAAAATCAGAAAAACCTGTCGGAGGCACCATGCAAGAGGTACTAAGCAAGGCTGAGCAGGGCATGGATTCAGGGTGGGTGGGAGGTGCCTCTGATTGCCCAGTCTTGCCCACAGGGTGTCAGGTCACTGGGCAGTGGAGCTGCTCCTTCCCTCAGGCGGGGGCTGAGAGCACCCCATGCCTCACGTGGCGCTTCTCTCCCAAGGCTCTTGAGGGGAAGGGCCCCCATCCCGCCTCATCATGTCTCGCCGAAGCCAGCGCCTCACCCGCTACTCCCAGGCTGACGACGACAGCAGCAGTGGTGGGAGCTCGGTGACGGGCAGCCAGGGCACCCTGTTCAAAGACAGCCCTCTCAGGTAGGGGAATCTCAGAGCAGAGGGCTCGAGCAGTTCACGGTGCAGCCCCTTCCTGTTGCCATATCTGTGGGCAGAGATCAGATGCCCATATCCGGTCAGGGGGACATTCACACCTTTGAGGATCCGGGACCCTGCCCTGTTTCCTGTTTCTTCTTCCCCTGTCATAAGCCAGGCTGCTGCCCCCATGTTCTGAGAACAGGAAGTGGGGAGAGGCAACTTCAAGAATAAGCCAGGCCAGCTGCCCCGAAACTGCCAGCTGGGCTCACAGGAGCCCTTTTTGCTATGGACGGGCATGCCCGACCAGCCATCCTCCCCAGACCCATACCTAGGCGTTGCACCCTCTGTAGGGCCTCCGCAGGGCCAGCGAAGAAGCTGAGAAGAGGAACAAGCTCAAGCGGGGGGGGGCCCTCATCCTGCCCCCTCCCTTGCACACACCAGGCCCAGATAACAGCCCCCGAGGCCTTGGCTTGCTCTAGGTGACCAGGTCGGGTTTGTCTGCGTTTCCAGTGGGTTGTGGAAATTACTAATTGGTTAAGAAGCATGAGAAAAATATTTGGCTTCAAAGTTAGCTAGATTTGAATCCCGGCTCCGTCACTAGCCTGCTCTTCTCCCCTAGCTGCCTGTGAGGTTTAGAGCTAATGCGAGCAGAGTGAGCCTGCGCCCCGCAGCCTATAGGTGGGAACTGTTAGTTGCCTGGCAGCAGGGCCGCCCTCCTCAGCTAGGTGGCAGAGCAGCGGCTTTCAGCTTCCTGGCTGGGCTCACCTGCCTGTGCCGGCTTCTCCCTTCCTGGCCAACCCCCCACAGGACCTTGAAGAGGAAATCCAGCAACACGAAGCGCCTCTCCCCAGTGCCTCAGTTGGGCCCCTCTGCCGACACGCACACCTCCTACTACAGCGAGTCAGTGGTCAGGGAGTCCTACTTTGGCAGCCCCCGGGCCGCCTCCCTCGCCAGGAGCGCCATCCTCGACGACCAGCTGCAAAGTGACCCCTACTGGAGTGAGTGTCCCAAACCTTTCTCCTGGGGCTTTGCTTCCTTAAGAAACTTAAGGTTGAAAATCTGCCCCGCACCCTCCGTCCAGGCCCCTGGGGTCCTAACCACTGCTGGGCCAGAGGAGGGGCTCTGAAACCCTTGGAAGAGCAGCCGAGTGTCTGAACTCCCAGGCCCCTTTAGACGCGACAGTAGCCACACAGCAGCTCCAAACCCAGGAGACAGAGTGGCCAACCCGCTCACCCTCCCGTGGACCTAGAGAGCTTGGCGAGGAAGGGCCGACACCCCCTGTGCACGAAGATGCTCCTCAGGGTGTCCCCATGAGACCCTCGGGAATCCCCTCCTGGGAGCATCTCTGCCCCAGGAGACCCCGCTTCTTCCCTCCCCAGGTGAGGACTTTCGGGTGAGGAGGTCGAGAGGCACAGGTGGCAGAGAGAGTGGCAAGATCAACGGGCTCCCGGAGAGCAAGATCTCTGAGGACTTCCTCGGGTCTTCCTCTGGCTACTCTTCCGAGGATGACTATGTGGGTAGGCAATGCCCTCCCTTGCCAGTCTCGGGAGCTGCCCAGGTTTGGGCTGCTGGGGAGGTGAGGGGAAGTTGCCCCGACAGCTTGACAGAGTGCAGTGTCCAGTGGGTGCCTCTGCACACTGGCTGAGTGTCCCCTCATGCCACCATGATATCCCGAATCCAGACCTGGGATGGCCCTCAACACACTGGCTGTGACCCCGCTGCCACCAGTCTGTAGGCAGCCTGTGGTCAACTCCACCTTGTTCGACTCATTTCCAGCAAACATTTTTTTTTTTTTGACAGGGCATCTCTCATATTTATCCAGCAAACATTTTAATGTGGGGCTACACACATGGGAGGTGCTCCATCCCTTAGTCTAGTTCTGGATGGTGGTTTGAGAGGTTGCTGGGGCGGAGAGGGAGGCAGACGAGAAGCTTAAGGGAAATAAAATGACAGAATCTACCGTGTTCTTCCTTCAGCAGACATTTCCTGGCCTCCTAGGTGCTATGCCCGTGTGATGCTCTGGGAGTGCGAGGGAGTGGTGCACGGTCTCAGCTCACAGTCTGAAGGGCTGAGAAGATAATAGGTCGCAGGCAGTCTCCATACCCCAGGGCTCTTAGAAGTGCAGACAGACTGAGCTGGTTTCTTGCCTGTTCCTGCAGGATACTCAGAGACAGACCAGAGGAGTCCAGGTTCACGGTTAAGCAACGCTTTTTCTCGGGCAGGCTCTTTCTTGTGGATGGTGGTCACCTCTCCAGGTGGGTGCTGGCTATTCTGTGCATGGTTATTCTCATTTGCCATGGGAGTCACTTCTCAGCCCTCTCTATGCAGTTAAGCATCCAGCCCATACAGAGACACCGCATGACTAGCAAGGAAAGCTTGTTCTAGAATAATCTCTAGGAGCCAAGAGCCATGGGAACAACACCCTTGCTTGGAAGGGCAGGAGCAGGTATAGGGCAGAACAGAGGGCTATGGTAGGGTGGGCAGGTGGGATTAGAGGAATGAGTAGCTGGAGGCCAGGACAGAGGTGCCCTGGCAAGTCAGTGGGGGCAGGGGGTGGGGGGGGTGCAGAGGACCCCGGGGGGAGTGGTGCTGTGAAACCACAACCCACAGGTCGCCAGCGCCAGGTGACACTTAGGTCTAATGGTCCCTCTCCTAGGCCGGCTCTTTGGACTCCTGTACTGGTGGGTTGGCACCACCTGGTACCGCCTGACAACAGCCGCCTCCCTCCTTGATGTCTTCGTTTTAACCAGGTGAGTGAGACTCCCACCGGATGAGAGTGCCTCAGAAAACCCAGGGACAGAAGGGACCCATAAAGCCTCCAGCCTGGTCATTTCTCTGCAGGTTTTTCCCAGTTTACCTGCAGCTTTTACTAGTGAGTGTGGAGTGGGCTCCCCCAGCCCCTCTCTGCTGACGGGGTGGGACCGAGTCAGGTGTTACTCCCTGAATTGAGGAGTATTCTGCAACATAGGTTCTTGACTCTTGGACACTTCCTGCCAAATGCCAGCCCATCCAGCCACTTCTGAGTCTCAGACAGGCCTGCTTACTCCTGCTGGCCAGGCCCTTGGCTCTAGCCAACAAGTGGCATTTCCAGAAAGTTCAGCTTCCCTCTCAGCCCTGTGGCGATCTAGACCCCTGGTGATTTCTGCTGCATGTTCAGAAGCTAGGAAGGGGCGCAGCCTGGGGCTGCTGTGGGTTTGTCCCCCAATTCTCTGGCCCAGCAGAGTTGGGAACTGGCCGCTTGGCAGAGGAAAGGAGACTGAGCCAGGCAGTGAGGGACCCCCTGGCTGTAATCCTGGCTGGGGTGGGTGGCCAGCTGTGCTGAGAAGAAGGGGCAGGACAGATTTGTGTCACCAAGGAAAGGTTCCTTTTCAAAATAGTTTATTTTAGGAGTTCTGTATTTTTTCTGTATTTGCTTGTTTGGAGGACCTCTATATGTGAAAATTTTAGGTTTTTCAAAGGCCCCACCATTTCTTTTTAATAATACAAACAAAATTCACAGAGTTAGAATTCTCCCCATTCCAAAACCTGCAGGTAAAGAGCTTTGAGTGGCAACATGAGACACTTAAGGGCATCCCCCCCCTCAACCTGGGTTCAGCACTCAGGAAAGCCCCTGGGGGGTGGGGAGACCCTAGCCCCTCCTGACACCACCGCTCCGTCTCCCTCCCGTATGCCAGGCGCTTTTCGTCCCTGCGGACGTTCCTGTGGTTCCTCCTGCTGCTGCTGCTCCTGACGGGCCTGACCTACGGTGAGCTCGCCCGCTTGCAGGGGAGGCGTGGGGTGAGCGTGCCTCGCCACTAGGGGACTGGTGAGCCAGAGGGCGGGGCCGAGTGTGGGTGGAAGCTGCGCAGAAGCGTGAAAAACAGGGATGGTGGTGGCCTATGAGAAAGGGAGGGACCCAGAACGGGTGGGGCCCGGCGAGACCTGAGCCCTAGGCCACTGCTCTCTGGCTCTCCTGGGTCCTCTACTGACTGATGCTGTGACGTTCTTGGGGTGTCCAGTGGGTGGGAGGGGAGATGCCCCATCCACTGGTCTGTCCTTGGTTGGGTAGCTGCTCTGGACCTCCTGGTTTGTCTAGAGCTTCCTTGGAGCCACCTGGGCCAGAATATGCTCTGCTGCAGAAGTACTGGGGTGGAGTGGGACGCTGACACAGCGGCACTAGCAGTCATTTGCCTTCCATTTCCAAGTCAGGATGTAGTCTGGGTGAGTGAATTACTGTTACAAAGTCAGGTTCAGTCTTCAGCTATCTTCAAGATCAAAACAACAAAGATAAAGTAGTAAAGAGAAGTAAGTAAAAAAAGGTCCTTTACATGCTTCCAATCTCCATAATTGGACTTCACACCTTTCACACAACAGCAATCATTGTTGATATATTTGTTGTGTTCAACTTTTGACGGTTCCATGTGAGTTGCCTCCATGGCTCCCAGGTTCAATTTTAATGATTGTGGTAATTTATAATTAAAGACCATCCTTTATTTTTTGGGAGGGTTTTGTTTTATAGGTTTATCATTTACTCGTATTTCGTTAATACTAATGTAAAACATTTTCCCAAGAGTTGATTTCCTTCTCATTTCCTGTTACAAGAACAGCTTGTTCATATCCAGTGGAAACTGGGCGTTGCCCTTAAAATAAGAATGATCCTTATAATCCTAGCATTTTGTTGAGGAAAAAAGTTCCACATGCTCAGTTTGAGTTTCACCATCACCTTGGCTGGGCGGAGCTGTGAGGACGGCCTGGTAAGGAGATGCTTGTGGAGTGTCTGAAGGGCTGAGGAGTGGAGTGACCTGCTGCAGGTGTAGGAAGTGACAGTGTGCCCAGAGGGTCTGACCTAAAGCCCAGAGGTCACGTGCTTCTCACTGCCGACAGCTAAGTGGCAAGTCGGGTGTCTCACCAGGATGGAGACCCCTCAGCCAGCACGGCTTTTTCAGACGCCCTCACTCCGACCATGTCCTGCAGCCTTGTGCTGTGCCCTGGGGCTGCAAGCAGCTTCTCTCAGTGGGTATACTCTGTTTCAGGACTCTCTGCCATGGCAGCCCATTATAGTCACCTGGGGAGCTTTTAAAATTTACTTATGTAGAGCTTTCCCAGCCCAGTGAATTCACTCTCTGGAGAGCAGGGCCAGACGCTGGGTGTTTTAAAAGCTCCCTCTGTGATTCTGATGTACGTCTAGGCTGTGAATCACCATCAGGGCCTCTGGGTTCTACCCCTGGGTCATCCCTAGCTTATTAGAGCCATTTTCTCCAACTTCTACAGAAAGATGAGGATTCCTCGGGGAAGTGGGAGTATACATACTGTCAGGTGGAGGTTGCTGCCTCAGAATCACGGGACCTTCCATCCGTCATATAGCCTCTGGCAGCAACTCTGAGCCCGGCTGGTAACTGGTGTTGGTTAGGGTGCCATCTTCCCCACTGTGTTCTTCTTGCTTATGGCGACTGGCCCAGGTAACCACCCTCTCCACTCTGTACAGGCGCTTGGTTTTTCTACCCTTATGGGCTGCAGACCTTCCACCCTGCTATGGTTTCCTGGTGGGCAGCGACAGGGGGCAGCAGACAGCGTGAAGTGTGGGAGTCCAGAGACTCGTCCCCACATCTCCAGGTGAGTACCCTGGGCTCCAGGCCCTCTCTCAGCCTGTGTTGGGGTGGATTGCCCTGTCTTTGCACTTTACATATGAAGCTGAGAAGAGGTGCTGTCCTCGCTGGTACCCTGCCTTGTCTCCTGGGACACCCCTTTCTCTACTGTTTGGGGTGCAGGTATTGTTGGGAGCCAGGTTACTTGTGCTTCACTATGACTCAAAAGTGTCCCAAAGCTAATTGCCACCTTAAGCATAGAAAACAGAAGGAAAAGGAATTGGATAAATCATCTTGTCTACTTTGTTCCTTTTTAATATAATTTCACAAATACTTACTAAGCACCTCCTACATGTACAGTAACACCCTGGTCAGTTACCTATTAACACAAATAAATCACCCCTAAAATCGGTGCTTTAAAACTGTAAGCATTTGATTAGCTCATGAGTGTGGGTCCTCGGGGTGGTTTTTCTGGTTTAAGCAAGGACGTGCTGATCTCAGTGGGGCCCCCTCACCATGTGGGCCCCTTGCCAGTCTGTAGTTGGCTGGTCTAGATCTGCTTGCATCGATCAGCAGGCTAGCCTGGGCTTGCACAAATAACCAGAATGTGTGTGCTGCAAGTACTGGGGTCAGCGATGCGAACTTAGAGCTCTTTATCCCCTAACTAGGTTATTTGAACTTAATTTGGTATCATTTTAACCAATTATTTTGGGGGATATTACTTTACTGACCATGACCTTATTGTTTTCTAAAATAATGACATATTCTGATATTACTATTTTTGCCCTTTTTTAATCACTGAAGATGCTAAATACAGTTTTTAGGACCATCTTTTCTGTAAGGGGGAAGTAAAGAATGAATGTATCTTTATTTTTCCATAAAGACACTAATAAAATAGTTGCCTGGTTTTGGGGCGGGGTTGAGGGCGCTGGGTGAAGGGGAGCACAGGTTAGGAGCATGACTTTTTGCTTTTTGAGTCAAGCAAGTATGCTGCCTATTTTTAAAATGGAATTTTTAAAAATCAGAAGCAACCTCTGCACTCAGTAGGCCCTGCCCTTTGACAGTTGACAGTGTTTCATAATTTCTCTTGGCAAAGATTTTGGTTGTTAAGCCAACAACGTTCTCAAAATTCATGGCATGCTACCCCATGCCACCCTCCAGCCCAAATGACTTTGTTCTGTCTTCTCTGTGGGGCATCCAATGAAAGAAGAAAAAGAAAGCCTTTTCAAATTACTAGCCTTTTAGCCGCGGTTATCTCTGGAAGGAGCCGGAGCTGTTGAGTTAGCAGCTGAGCCTCCCCCCGCAGGCGCGTGTAGGAGAGGGAAGGAGGGACACACTCGGCCCAGCAGTCACCTGGCCCTGTGCAGTGTCCTGTGGCTCCTTCCAGGCTCTTCTCTGACTGTCCCTCCATTCGGACCCTCTGTGGGGGTGCTCTGCCCCTCTCACACCATCCACTGGCACACGTCCTCCGGGACAGTCCCGCCCATCATCCCCTTTATCGTGGCACCCCGGCCTTCACGGTCACCACAGCCACCGCATCCTGCTCCCTGCTGCTGTCCTACCTGCCTGCTCGGCGGAGACGGTGCTGAGAGCCTCAGAGCCAGCGTATCACACTGGGCGTGTCTGCCCTTTTCTTTTCACAAAGCACTGTGGTCATGGGTCCCTCATCTCTGTGGCTTTCCCCTCCCCACCCTGCCAGGCTGAGCAGCGCATTCTGTCCCGAGTCCACGCTGTGGAGCGGCGCCTGGAAGCTCTTGCTGCTGAATTTTCCTCCACCTGGCAGAAGGAGGCCATGCGGCTGGAACGCTTGGAGCTACGGCAAGGGGCCGCTGGTGAGAGAGGTGGCGGCAGCCTGAGCCACGAGGACACCCTGGCACTCCTGGAGGGACTGGTGAGCCGGCGTGAGGCCGCTCTGAGGGAGGACTTCCGCAAGGACACCGCTGCTCGGATCCAGGTGGGGGAGCGGAGCTGGGGTGTCCGGATGGGAGCTGAGTGTTGTGTGGGCGACACAGCAGGCATGTGGGGTAGAGGGGCCGAGGCGCTGACCACCCTGACATGAGGGGGATGGCAGTGTGTCACTTGGTGTCAGGCAGCTCTGCCGCTTGGCAGTCACTCACCTTCTCTGGGCCTTAGTTTCCTCCTCTTTAAAATGGAAATTCTCCCGTTTGCCCTCGTGCCCCAGTCCTGGCAGCGAGAACATGAGATTGTAGAGGGCCTGGCACAATGCCCGACACCACGTAGGTGTGCAGTAAAGATCAAGGGGAGTCTTGCCTGTTTCTGAGAAGCACTGTAGCAGAAAAGCCGGGAGCTGAACTTGGCCGTCAAACAAGCCTGGTTCGAATTCCAATTATATCTGACTGACTGATTGCAAGGGGCCCTCTGAGCAGTAAAATCCTCATCTCTCTCCTATGCTGGACAGGAAGAACTGGTCACCCTGAGGGCAGAACATCAACAAGACGCAGAAGACCTGTTCAAGAAGATTGTCCTGGCTTCCCAGGTCCGTGGGCTCGGGGGCACTTGGGGACTGCAGTGGGTCCTCATCCAGTTCATCATCTGTTCTTGGGCCAAGAGCCACCTTCCCTGCTGACGGGCCTGCCTAGGCACAGAATAGGGCTGGGGTACGGTCCAGGGACTTCTGCTGGAACTGCACCCACCTGGGCGGGAGTGCTTTGCAGGGCTCCACTGGGAGCGTCCCCGAGGACAGGAAGTGCTAGTTTGAAGGGGCCTGTCGTGCTGGGTGGAACATGCTGAATGAATGAGTGAATGTATGAATGCCTAAGTGTGTCGGGTACAGGGTGGGACTCTTGAAGGACCGCGACCAAGAGGCCAATTTGATGTTTGCTGGAGTAATTGGGAGACCCCGACGTAACCCAACAAGCCGAGAGGGACAGATCCTGCCTGGGAGACTGACTGCTCTGAGCCGGACATTCTTGTGTTTGTCTCTTCCCCCTGATTACAGGAGTCTGAGGCTCAACTCCACCAGCTGAAGTCCGAGTGGCAAAGGTAAGGGGCGCTGCCATTTGGACTAGGCCTGTTCTTTCCCCCGACCTCCCCAGCCCCTGGCACGACTAGGAAGCAGTCTAGGAGCAGAGTTCTGACTGTGTTCTGAGTAGAGTTGGGCTGAAACCTAGCCCAGGACCACCTGCTTAGAGTCTGTCCTTGAAATACAGTGGAAGCTGGAGGTGGGGGGTGGGCACTGCCAGAGAACTGGGATTTGTGGGTTTATTCACAGACACACCATCTTTTCTGTACAGCCTCGTGCAGGCTGCCTCCCCACGCCCCAGGCGCCTGTGGTGGATGAGAGAGGCTGAGGCGAGTGAATATGAACATAGGCTTGGGAAGGGAACAGGGTAGGCATCAGGTCCTTGGGGCAGGCAAGCTGGTTCACAGGCCCTGTGTCCCCTGTGGGAAATGGGCCCATGCCTGTATCAGGAGCCGACAGGGGATCATCTTGTTTTCCTCAGCATGGCCTTACCCCTCAGCAGAGATCCAAGGCTTACTCTTCTCTCTCTGGGCGTAGGATGACCCAGGAGTCCTTCCGGGAGAACTCCATGAAGGAGCTGGGGCGGCTGGAGGGGCAGCTGGCAGGCCTGCGGCAGGAGCTGGCAGCCCTGAGCCTGAAGCAGAGCTCCGTGGCAGACCAAGTGGGCCTGCTGCCGCAGCAGGTTCAGGCCGTGAGGGACGACGTGAGTTGGAACCATCCAGGTCCCCTGCTGAACACTGACACCATCTGTTCTGGGAATCTGCATGGCAAGGAGCCTGTTGCCCCTGCGGCCTGTTAGTCCCACAGGTCCCTGCTCTGGACTTGGCACAGATGTTAGCTTTCTTTGAGGGGGGTTCTACCTGTTTTATTAATGACATGGAAGGTTGTTCATAGCCCTTCCCTCTGGGCAGCCTGAGCAGGCACGTGCTGGCCCTCCGCTTGCAGGCCCGCCTTCCTTCCCTATCCCCCCCACCGAAGCCAGGCGCCACCCCACCCTGGCCGGGCCCGCCATCACAGCTCTGGCAGACCCTGTGAGCCCTGAGTGAGGCTTTTTTTCTGTCCCTAGGTGGAGTCTCAGTTCCCCACCTGGGCCAGTCAGTTCCTTCTCCGAGGTGGGGGAACCCGCAGCGGACTCCTTCAGAGAGAGGAGATGCAAGCCCAGCTGCAGGAGCTGGAGGGCAAGATCCTCGCCCACGTGGCAGAGATGCAGGGCAAGTCAGCGAGGGAGGCTGCAGCCAGCCTGGAGCTGACACTGCAGAAGGAAGGTGTGATTGGGGTGACAGAGGAGGTGAGGACCGTGCTTTCCCCCACCCACTGCTCTCCTCCTGGGGAGCCACAGACCTGCACAGTCCCACACTGCCAGCTCCCTGTAATGTTCCATGACCTAAATGACATGGGGGAGGTGATGTTTGCTTTGGGGCTTGTGTGGGAGGGTGGGGTACACCTGGGAAGTGGCATGTGTGTCTGTCTGGACACCAGCATGGTGCACACAAAAGACAGATCAGTTCATGGGTCCCTGGTCCCTGGCATTGGGGATGGGGGTGGACCGCCCTGCTTCCTGTCACAGCTGCTCTGGGTGCCTCTCTTTTAGCAGGTGCACCGCATTGTAAAGCAGGCCCTGAAGCGCTACAGTGAGGACCGCGTCGGGATGGTGGACTATGCTCTGGAGTCCGGAGGTGTGTGTGCCGTCCTCCTCCCTGGGCTGTGTACTCGTCTCCCACCCCGGCTGGCCCCCCCCCACCCTCCCGGCATATGCCAGGGAGGCTGCGGGGCTAGGCAAGCAGGGCTGGAAAGCAGCAGCAGTCTCCCAACCTAGAACTCACAACGAAGGCCAGGGAAGCAGCAGCAGCCTGAAGTCAGGATGATTAGAGCCCCATCCCTGCGGGGAGAGGCTGATGTTTACAGCAGCTCCGTGCTGGCTTAGATGTCCAGGTTGGGCCTGGGGCACCTGCCCTCCATCCTCAGGACACCGGCCATAGCAGTCCCTCCTTGGGCTCCCTTGGCTGGCAAGTGTGCTGTTTGTCTGGGTCTCCCTCTCCTGCTGGCGGCCTCTGGTGCCCACACTGTTTTTCTTTCCCATCCCAGGGGCCAGTGTTATCAGTACCCGATGTTCCGAGACCTACGAGACCAAGACGGCCCTCCTCAGCCTCTTTGGCATCCCCCTTTGGTACCACTCCCAGTCACCCCGAGTCATTCTCCAGGTAGGCACCCAGTAAAGGCCATGAGCATGGGCCCTGAGCCTGCGGAGTCATCTACTGGCTGGGTGACTGTCCAGTGTCAGCTGGGGAGAGCTGCACTCAGGGTGAGCTGTCTTAAATCAACCCTGCGCTGACTTTTCTTCTCCAGCCAGACGTTCACCCAGGCAACTGCTGGGCCTTCCAGGGGCCCCAGGGCTTTGCTGTTGTCCGCCTTTCTGCCCGCATCCGCCCCACAGCTGTCACCTTAGAGCATGTGCCAAAGTCCTTGTCGCCCAACAGCACCATTTCCAGCGCCCCCAAGGACTTTGCTGTCTTTGTGAGTATCATACCTGGGTGGGTTTGGAGGGGCTGTAGAACTCTGTGAATCACTACTGAGGATGAAGTGGGGATCATTTTTTGGCTGGGGGCAGGGGGGAAGATTTGGGAGAGATGGTGCGCAAGTGGGAAATGGCACTTCAGTCCGTTATCCTAGGCTGTAGAGGAAGGTGACTCATCCCAAACGCCACAGCACCCGTGTCCCGTGCTCAGGTCCCCTGCAGTGACACAGGCTGGGGCCCGGCCGCCAGGGTGGAAGGGGCCAGTGCGGGAACGGGGAGGAAGGCTGTTCTCCCCCCGGGCCAGGTGTGAGTCCGGGAGCAGGTCTTCCTTCCACCCTCCTTCTCTTTGCAGGGGCTCGATGAAGACCTGCAGCAGGAGGGGATGCTTCTTGGCCAGTTCACCTATGACCAGGATGGGGAGCCTATTCAGACCTTTTATTTTCAGGTACAGGATTCACTTACGCTAGCAGAGGTGACATACTCCCTTCCCATCCATTCAGCTGACATTTTCTGAGCACTTACCCGGTACCTGGCACTGGGGGTTCAGAGCTAGAAACTGCAGCCCCTGCCTTCCTACAGCTCAAGGTATGGGGCAGACAGCTGTCTAGGTGGTGTGGGAGAGGCACCAAGCAGACACCAGCGTGAGGCCCCCTGGGTATGAAGGCTTGGGAAGGCTGCCTGGAAGTCAGGTGTCTGAGTGTGGCCCAGGTGGGCCTCAGGCAGTACAGCCTGGCTGGGCCAGAGGGAGTGGGCACCGGTCTCATAGCCTCTTAGAAATGCAGTCTCAGCCTCCACTCTGGGGGACTGATTCCTTAGGGTTGACGGGACCCAGGAGACTGTGTTCTAACAAACAGCCCAGATGAACTCCTGAGAGCCACGCCAGGGGTGAGGGATCAGAATACAACCAGTGTGAGAAACTGAGTGCGATTGGGGGTGTGAGGTGGAGGACAGTGGCGGGAAGAAAGGCCGGAGAGAGGCAGGCCTGCCTACAAAGCCTAAGAAGTTTCAGCCCTCAGGACTGGCGTGGGAGGGGTGGCCATTGCAGTGTTTCAGGCTGGCAAGTGACAATGTAACGTGGGTTGCAGTCAAATCTGGGACTGCATGTAAGCTGTGAATCTAAGCGGTCAAGCCCGGAGGCAGGGCTAGGCGGGAAGTGCTTGCAGGGAAGCAGGCCAGAGAGTAGCCTGGGGGTGAGGATGGAGAGGCCGTGGGCTACCCAGCTGGGGGTGCCCCTGAGCATCGGGTTGGACAGCAGGGAAGGTGGAAGTGAGGACGGCTCCCAGGTGCCCAGGAGGGCTAACACAGAGGTGGGCGTGTGTTTGGTCACCAAGTCTGAGGCACCCGTGGGACAGTCCAGTAGAGCTGTGGGTGCCTGTGAGGAGACAGGCGGAACTGTCAGCTCTGGGGCCGTAATGAGCCATGGCAGTGGTTGGGACTCCTCGGGGATGTGTGCAGACTGAGCCTTTAGGAGAGGGTAGTGGACCAGGATGAGGCTGTGGAGAAGGGCAGAGGGAGAGAGGGAGAGCTGGGGAGCACTGTGTTGGTGGCATCGAACCAGGGGAGCTTTGCTCCAAAAGCTGGCTCAACAATTGTGGCTTTGTGAGCATGGAAAACAGGCCTGATGGGAACTTGAGAAATAACAGAAGAAATTCTTCTTAATTCATAGTAAAGGAATTCTCGTCCACTGCATTTATCAAACCCTCCGTGAAGGTAGTTTTGACCATTGGCTATAATGATAAAAGAGCTCTTATGAGGTCAGGTTGGGAAGAATCGTGCTGGTGCTTGGCTGTGAGGCCTTATTTATGTGGCAGTGGGTCAGTGGCCCCTGTAGGACCCTCTGAAGTCCCGGGGCTCCTTGGCCCATCAGCTATAAACTCTGCTTCAGGGTCTGAAGACAGGAGCTTTGAAGTCCAGTTCTCTGCAGAGGCCTAGGGGAGGGGGGCACCTGGCCTGTGGACACATTCCTCCCCTGAGATCTGAGAGCTCTGGCACTCTTAATCCCTTCCTTCTCTACCCAGGACCCTAAAATGGCTACATACCAGGTGGTGGAGCTAAGGATCCTGACTAACTGGGGCCACCCCGAGTACACCTGCATCTACCGCTTCCGGGTGCACGGGGAGCCTGCCCACTAGGCCTTCTCTGCACTGCTGCCAGCCAGGAGGCCAACTCCTTTCAGCACATGCCCCCTTCTCTGGGAGTTGGAGCACAGCACCTCTGCCACGTCCCCCACATGCTTGATCAACACACTGGCTTACAGGAGCAAGAACCCTGCCCAATCGAGATGAGAAAGAACATGCAGGGCTTTTTTGTGGACGGCTTGAGTGGGCAGCTGGCACCAGCATCTCCTTTCATTTTCGTCTTTTCGTGCCAGGCACTGGGCATCTACTGCTCCTTCCTGGGAGGGTGTATATATGTAGCATATCATGGGGGATTGAGAAGCAGGGAGGGAGGTGACAAGTGAACATCTTCCAGCAAAGGTGGTTGAGACCTGATGGCCACTGACCTATGGTGGAGAGGCTAGCACCCAAGGAGCTGTGCCAAAGCTGCAGGTGGGATGGACTAGGGCCTGGGGCAGGTGAGTTGCCTCCTCCCCAGACAAGGAAGTGCAGTCCTCTGGGAAGAGGGTGTTCTCGATGCAGGTTGGGACTGAGGCTAGGCAGGAGGCTCCTGGTAGAGGGCAGCTGGGTTTTCCCAGAAGGCTAGTGCCACCAATCTAGGGGAATCTGGCCTTCATGCACTGTATTTGTCCTGGGTTGAAGTCGGCCATGAGGCTTCTTACGCCCTTGAGGGTCTGGCTCCTGTCTGTGTTGCTCTGAGGTGCCTAGCGGCCAGCCCTGTGCCCCTCTGCCGGGGGATAGTATTTTCTCTCCTGCTGCTGGGAGGCCCACTCTGCTCCCCATTCCTGCTAGGGCCTGCCTGTGCCACATTCCCCCACGGAGCAGGGAGCCCAGACCCATCCTTGGAGGCCATAAGCCATCTTTGGTCAGAAATATGGGGAGCAGGGGACCCCTAGGCCCTTGAGGTGCTCTGGTTGAGGATGGTGCCGTTCAGGGTGTTATGGTGGGAGGAGCTTTGCACTGTGGGCCCCGCCCTACCCTCCATCCCAATGTAAGGGGCTCTAATCCTCAGCCACCCCTTTGGACTCTCAGCTCTTGCTCAGATCTATTTCCTTTCTGGCTCATTTTCTATGGCGGGAGGCACAGTCGGTGTACGGCTGGGTAGGGAAGGGGTCTGAGGCAGGGGCTTTTGGATCCAGCAGGCGCTGTTGTATTATGTATATATTTCTCAAGGTCTGATTTTAACTGAAAAGCTACGGGCTTGATTCCTGGCCCCGTTCTGTGGGGCACTGTGTGATTTTGGTTCCTTGTAACCTGGCTGTCACTGGTTCCAGCCTTATGGTCAGTTCTGGCCTACAGGGATGGGTTGGGAGGGGTTGCAGGACGGGCAGGTGCCTTGAGGAACAGGGCTGGGCCCCAGATGGGCCCCCAGGGGCAGGAGCTGTAGTGAAGGTGAGGCCATGGGCCGCCTGGTCCTCTAGCACTGGCCGCTGCACAGCCCCTGCCCCCAGGCCACCAGGTTTTGTTTTCAGTTCTCCTGTCACAAATGCTGCACTATTCGTTCTTAATTTTTTAATCTCAATTCTAATTTATGCCTATGCAAAAAATAAATTATGCCCAGGATTAATGGAGTTATGGCTTTTATCTGGCCACTGCATGAGGAATCTGTTCCAAATGAATTCTTGTCCAAAACAATGCTCCAAACACTTCTAATTAGAAACCCTGGGCCTTTCAGCTAAAACCCAGCAATCACGAGAGGCGGGGCCTGAGGCAGACCCTATTCTAGTGATTCTGGGCCAGGGTTTGGCTGGCAGGAGAAAGAAGTGAGGTGGGTTGATTAGCTGACATTGGTACCCCAATACGAAGCAGGTTCTTCCTGCATCTCTGTCATTTGAGAAGGTAGAAAAAGTTACCCACTTCCCTACTAACCACATCCCCATTCTGTGTGACAGTCCTTCTCTGTGGGAATTAGACATTTGCCCCTTCTACCTGTACTGGGACGGGACAAGGTGAGTCCCAAAAGAGCCAGGATCTGCCAGCTCAGTGGAGCAGGCCCTGGCCCTTCCCTGCAAGTATGTCTCCAGATTCAGTGCCTCCAATGAGTTGCTCAAAGGGCCAGGGATAGTTCCTCCACCAGACTTTCAAGCACAGTCTCTTGTCCTGATGGATGGCTGATCCCTATCACAGCTGAGAAAATAAAGGCAGGAACAGGTCAGTAGGGATGGGTCTGGGGCAAACCACCACAGGAGGGTGCTGGGTGGAGCACAATTGAGCTCTGAGGCTTTGGGCCCGTAACTCAACCCTCCCTACTCTATGTACTGGGAAAGAGCTGGACCTCAGCTCACCGCCCAGGACTGCTGCTCTACTGGCCCCTATTTTATTCAACACCTGCTCTGCATCCAGCACTTCTCAACAAGGGAGAAATCCCCAGGTGGCTCCAGTACAGTCCCTGCAACTTATCACACACTATCTGGGCTCGGTGCTGCTCCTGACCTCTGGGCCAGGCACGTACCCCCTGCCCACGTGCACTACTTCAAGTCCTACCAGCCCCTCCCGGCACGACCCACACCACCTTCTCCAGGGTTAAGTCCCATAGCCCCAATCAAACGTATACTTCCCCGGCATAGTCGTTGCCTTATTCTGTGCCAGAGGCCAATAAGCCACAACAGCGATCCCGACTGAATGAAACACCACTCGTGCTAGCTGAATGCATAGAAGGGTCAGGATTTGCCATTCAAGATGATCGGGTTAACAACTTTATTCTTTATCATCTACGAAAGGGCTGGTGTTTTGTTCCAAATGAATGGTTGGTAGGGCTGAGACCTAAAGGGGATCTTTGTAGTTCCTGTTAACAAGAGTAAAACGCTGTATTCAGTCAGCCCTATGCTAGCAGGTGCTAGCCTAGTGACCAGAGAGCCACAATGACCTGAGTGAGGGCAGAGGCCATGGTGGTGGCCACAAATTCCAAATGTAAATAAAGTGGTTATGCTCATAGGGGCAAAAGAGTTCGCACAGAAAGGTCCTGCCTTGTCCGAGTCCTGTGGGCACACACATTCCACAGTACCTGCCATGGGGACAGAGCAGGGGGTGTGGGCACTCAGCGTCGGAGCCCTCCTATTACGAAGGCACCAGTGGCAGCAGCCCCTGTAAGCAGAACCAGAGTCACAAAGCAAGCAGGAAACAGCCAGTAGACAAAGGCCACGTGGAGCAGTGCCTGGGGGTGAGGCCTGGGGCAAGCGCGCACACACACACACACCCCTGATGGGGGCGGTGGGGCACTGCTCTTCTGACCGCCAGTTTCCTTACCAGAAAGGGAAGAACCAACATCACCTCCCCCCAAGACGGGAGCTGCAGCAAAGTACAGCCAGGGAGACGGCTGGCAGAGCCCCGGCCACACAGCAGAGATGCGGCAATGCCACAGCTCTGCCTCTGAGCCTGTCCCCAGCTCTTGGCCTCTGCTATGGACTTGGAAGCCTGTGTGGGTGGGAGGCAGCACGGTACCCGTTCACAGGGCACCTCCCATGTGCTGGGCACACTAGGGCCACACATACCTTTTCACTGAAGCCTTACAACCCTGGCTGCAGGCATTTATCTGCCTCTTTCTGTAAAGGGGGAAACTGAGGTTCACAGGAGGCTGGCAACGTGTTCTGTGTCCCAGCTGGTGGAGGAACCTGTGTTTTGAAGCCATGCTGGCCTGAGAGAAGCTGGGCACCTCCTGGGCCTGCCCTGCTCCACAGCCAGGGGCTCTAGGGCAGGCAGAGCAAGGGGCCCCCAAGGCAGCCCCTCCACCTGCACGGGCTGGGCAGGGAACATGACACTGTCAACTTAGAACAAGTTTTATTTTGTGTCCTGGTCTGGTCGGTCCATGGCCACAGGTCACTGGTAACTAGAAATAGTTGGGAGAGAGGGACAGGATCAACAGTTCAGAGCAGGAGAAAGGGAGAAGGATTAAGGGTGGGGAAGGAGGCAAGGCTGAGGAAGGACCCAGCCAGCTGGGTGTCTGCCCAGCTAGGGAAAGAATGCATCTCTGCCCTAAACTGAGGGCTTCGGTCCACAGCTCAGACCAGGCTGGGTTGGGGCCAACACTGCCATCTCTGGCCTGGGCAACCCACCCCTACCCCGGGCAGATTCTCCAGGGGACTGGATGCTGTGCTGTGTCTGGAAGAGTGTTTTCATTGCCCCTGACCCCCACCCACACCCCAGTCAGGACTTCCAAACCTGGGGATCAGATCCTTTACGCTTATGCTCCTGTAGCAGCCATGGTGAGGCGACGTGGCAAAATGCAGTGGGGAAAGAGGGGGTCCAGTCCTGGCATGGCTCAGAGGAACACCTCCTATCCCCACCAACAAGAGGTGCTAGTGAGCATGACCCTGAGCAGGCCGACCCCAGTCTAGGTCGTCAGTGCCCCAAGGCCCAACAAGATTCAGAGCCAAAGTCCAAGCAAGGGGCAGCCAGACAAAAGCCTCCAGCTCAGAACCAGCAGAGCGGGGGTCGTCCCCAGCCAGCCAGGCAAACACAGGATTGTCTCAAAGGGGGGAGAAAACCCACCAGTTGTCTCTGGGTCAGTGGCAAGGGTCAGAGTTAGGGTTGGGGGAAATTCTACAATCCAAATGCCTCTCCTCTCCACACATGTACAGGTCATGACTTAGGAGCCTTCGGCAGTGCCTATCTTGGGGTTTGTGGGAAAAAATGGAGAGAAGAAAAGGGGAAGCTACCACTTTCCACCCTGCTAAACCCCGAATTCCCAAAAGGAGGGCTCACTGCTCGGGCAGCAGCAGACACCTACACCAAGAAGCCCTCAGCCCCAGTCCGGCTCCATGCACAGGGAAGGAGGGTGCTCTTCAGCTCCTGATGGCCCCCAGGGGTTCCCCCAGAGATGCACAGGCGGGTGGCCCAGCAGCCTGCTCCTGGGGGCGGGTGGCCAGTCACAGAGGAGAAGAGAGACAGCCAGGGCCCTGACCGGCCGCCCCCCTGCACCAGCACACCCACACACACGAGAGAGAGAGACATGTAATAAAAAGAATAAAAACTAAGGGCCCAGATGTACAAAAAAAGTTGAGTGAGGAAGAAGGCAGGGAGGAGGAGGGTGGGAGATGGTCAGTCCTCCAGAAGTCTGGCCACCTTCTCAGCTTATAAATTACAACCCCCCTGGAAAATGGGGGTGGGGAAGTGATGAGGCTCCGAAGGCGGCCTGGGAAGGGCGGGTGGTGGTCAGAGCTGTCTGGCCCATCCTGTGGAGCTGTGGCGGGGTGGTGGGGGTAGGCTGAGAGATTCAGCAGCCGCTGGCAGGAGTCACGCAGGCCCCCTGGGACTTCACCTTGTGACGCTGGCCCCCCCTCCGCCGGCCCCCGCTGCTGGGCTTGGGCTGAAAGGAGAAAGAAGGCTCTTGAGAAGCAGTGGTCCATCAGGAGCAGAGGACAGCAGAGAGAGGGAGGCAGCGGGAGATGGGCGGGCAGGCTGTGTGGTCCTAGCCTAGCTGAGCAATAGTCTGTGTGACCTGAGCATGACACCTCCCTCTGTCAGACAGAGCCTCCCTCACAGGGGGATGGGTCACGCTGGAGGGAGCAGGAACGAACATCTGCCACCACTAATGGTGGAAGGAGAAAGGCAGGGGCAGGGCCAGACCAAAGGCTCAACTCGGGAAAGAGAGCAGGACAAGTCCAGGCGGAAGCGTCCTTCTCCCGATGGAGCCTGGAAGGAGCCATGTGAGGGGCCACCAAGAGCACAGGGACACAGAGCCAGCAGGACACGCTGAGCAGGAGCCGCGCTGACACCAGACCCAAGGCCGCCTATCCCTCAAATGCTGATCAGGCCTGATTATATTGTGTCGGCCAGACCTCAGAAGTCTGAGAACACTGCCCTATGAAACAAACAGCTCACGTTTACATAGTACGTACGCGCCAAGAGTTGTGGGAAGCACCCAAGAGTTGTGGGAAACACCTCCTATGACTTGGCCGCCAGTACCGGCTGACTAAGGCTCTCCCATTGCCTCCACAGCCCGGAGTAACCCGCTCCGGCCCCGCTCCCTGGAGGTGGCCAGAGGCCCAGGCCCAGCCCAGAAGCACACTCACCTGCAGCTGGAGACTGCTCGATGCCGCCGGCTGTGCAGCCCCTAGAGAGCAAGCTTCATCTCCTGGGGGGGGTGCCCCTACTGCCGGCCCGCCAGAGGGGCCCCCCTCTTCTCGCTTCGTCAGGGGGCCCTTTTTCGTTGACTGCATTTTAATCTGCTGGGGCTTGGAGTTCATTGGGGAGTTGTTGGTGGTCTGGAGGAGCTGCAGGAGCCAAGGGGGTAAGGGTGAGGCTAGAGCTGTGGGCAGTGGCTTCTGCTCAGCCGTCGGCCACCCTCCCAAGAACTTTCCTCTTCCTGGCCTGGCTGGTCCTGGCAGAGGCAGATGGCGGTAGGGCCATGACAGGGGCAGTGGGGTGAAGAGGTGTCCTGATCCCCACTCAGTGGCCCAAGGCTGCCACGGCCTGGTCTGACGTCTCACCTGCCTCAGCCCAGCCTAGCCAGGCTCCGTCCTATTCCCTGCCCTGGTCTTCCTCAGACAATCTGCGAACCTTGGCCCTGTCTCACTCAGCCCAGCTCCCAGGCCAGGGTCCAGCCTGCTTGGAGCCTGGTGAACTGAACTTGAGGCTCTCTTCATTGCTAAGCTGGCTGAAACTCCTCAGGGCATCAACTATATCTCCTGCTGCCCTGTAACAAAGAGTCTGGGGCAATTTTTAACTTCAGGCCTCCCAAAGAGACCAGTCGATGTCTCAGCAACTGGCAACGTTTGGAGTATGGCTCTCTAACCCAGGAAGGTCAGACCTGGAGCCTCCCCTTGGGGCCTAAGTTCATTCTGGAGGCTGGGCTGCATCTCCAGGGCACTGCAGCGCACTGGCAGCCTCCACCAAACTCCCAGCCGATCCCAGAGGTGAGGGTATCTTTGAGGACATGACCCCCACCCGCCTGCACTGCAGTCCTAGGGGCTCCACGGATGGCCTTGCGGAAGGCTGCTCTAGAGGGAAGGCCAGCTGGTGGCTGACTCCAAGATCTCAGACAGGCTGATGGAACGGGTCAGACCACTCTATCAAGGCCATGGGCAGAGTTTGCAGAGGGCACAAGGTGGGCTCCAGGACAAATAGCTCGAGACACGTCCCCCATTTGTTGAACGGTCACTCCAGTTGGGTCCACTGCTGCAAGATGCTGCTCCAGTCAGGTCACTGGAGCCTGTGCCCAGCACTGGAGGCCCCCTGGCTAGGCCTGGACTCCATCCCCCCAGTTTCCTAAGGATGGTCACGCCTCAAACCCACTGTCTCTCTTGTAGTCACCACCAAAGCCTGGGGAGCTGGGGGGCCCACGGACACCTATTGGGGGGAGCTGAGAAGATGGCAGGAGGCTGCACCTTGGCACTGTCCCAGCTCTGCCAAGGCCTATGGCAGTTAGGGAGAGTCTGCAGGGCTTCTCCTGTGGTCTCGTGGTTTAGAACGGCAACGGCCCCTGGTGCTTTTGGGGCCAGGCGAGGAGGTCTACCTGGCCATACCTTGGTGATGGTGCCCACAGCCTTGGTGCGGCCTTCCCGGAACACCAGCCGCTGGTCTATGTGCAGGTACTCGGGGGTCTTGATGAAGCGGAAGTGCACAGTGGCCTTGTCCCCAGTGCGCAGACAGTCCTTGTCCATGCTCAGAATGGTGGCCGTCTGCCTGATGCTCCCACAGTGAACTGCCATGGGAGCCGAGAGGTCAGGACAGGCTGGAGCTGCCCGGTGGCCTCAGAGAGAGGAAGTCAGTGAGGGGAAGCACGGAGCAGGCTTGTGCTGCAGCAGGCTAGACCTCAGGGCCGCAGAGGGAGGGAGGCCCGCTCTCGGATCTGACCCTGGCTCACACTCTCCCACCTTTTCCTTCAGTTAGACCTGACCTGTCCCTGGACCCACTGCCCTAGATCCCCAGTGTAGGGCGTCCTATTTGCATGTGAGCCTCCTCTGGACTAATGGCTTCTTGATGGCAGGGTCCTTGCCCATCTTGCCTTTGTCCTCAAAGCCTTGGTGACGCCCCTGACACACAGCAACGTTCAGCAGACATTTTCTGAAGGAATGAATGAGGGCCTTGGAGGCAGGTCTGGATTTCCAGAACCCAGTACAGAGCCAGCATTGGGTTAATGTTTGCAGGACTGAAAACACTGCAACTCATGGGTGGAATGGAGGGATGGCATCACTGAACAAGACAGAAACCTGACTCCTGGCTGCAAGTGAAACGTCAGGGTTTGGGTAGCTGGAGCACTTTGGTAAGGCAGTTAGAGTGGGGGGCGGGGGGTGTCTCCTGGGCTGCCAGCACCTACCCATGGCCTGGTAGCGTGGGCTAATCGTGGTGGGGTGGTGGAGGACGAGGATCTCAGCCTCAAACTCCCAGGATGCTTGGGGATTCAAGCGTGGGGAAACCATCACCATGCCCTTCCGGATGGATGAGCGCTTGATCTGAAAGAAAGAGGGAATCCAAGACCTCAATGGGCAATAATGCCTTTTGGTTCCAACCCCTGGTCCTGGAGGGCCAGGAGTCCTTCTGGGAATGGGGACCATCCCAACTCGACATTGTCCTCTCACTGCACTAGACCACAGGCCTTCTAGAGTGCATAATACAAGGCCAACTTTGGTGCTATGTGGATGCCTAAGCACTGCTAGTGGGGGTCAGGGAAGGCTTCATGCAGGACATGGCATTTCAGCTGCCTTGGAGGGCAGGTAAGAAGTGGTGGTGAGTGTGCAAAGGATACACAAGCGCTCAGGTGGACAGAGCGGGGTAAGCACAACATGACTACTGGAGGGAATAAAGAAAGTCCCGCTTTGCTGGTTCATTTGGCTGGCGGGGAAAGTAGGTGACCCCAGAGCTAGCATTCACCCCAATGGAGGACCCTCTGTACAGCAGAAAGGTGCCTTTCTGACCTCACCAATGAGCTTGGGGCACCCTGCTTAGGCACTGGAGGGAGGAGCAGAGCGCAGGAGGCAGGCAGGCCTGGGTTCAAGTCCTGGCTCTGGCACTTACTAGCTGTGCGCTCCCAGGCAGGTCACTCAGGGTCTCTAAGCCTCAACTCCTCATCTGTAAAAGTGAGACCAGCAATCCCTGCCCTGCAGAGCAGCGAGGAAGACTGGAGACGGCGCAGAGCCGAGCCTAACAGCCTGAGGGAAGGTGTGGGATTGCTGACACTTACTTTCTTGAGAGCGAAGGAGGCCGTCTGGCCCCCCCGCACCTCCTTGACAGGCATGCGCTTCCGATGAATTGATTTGACAGCAATGGACAGGAAGTTACCCAAGGGATCTGGGCCCAGCAGCAGCATGTCATTCAGCTTGATTAGGCCCCTCAGTGTTGTCCCGGACACCACTGTCCCCACACCCTGCAGAGAAGACTCTGGCCCAGTAAGTCCATCTCCACTCAGGCCTTCCCCACCATGTACCTCCCACAGCAACCCTGTGAGAAGTGCCCACCCAGCCTCCCACCCTCCTCGCTTCCCCAGAAACCACTCACAGGGACTGAGTAGGTGTCGTCGATCTGAAACTCAGCAGGCTCTTCCTCCCGGTAGCTGGTGCGGGGGGAGAGGAGGTTGAGGAACATCTTCAGCAGGTCTAGGTTCTCACCTGTAACGTTGGAGATCTGGAATATCGGGCACATCCTAAGTGGAGGGTGAAGAGAAAGCCAGAGAAGAGCTCAGGTGGCCAGCTCCCACCTGACAGGGTGGGGACAGCAGGGGTCCTGGAACACCGGCTGCTAAGGGCCCCACTGCCCCGTCACCCACTCCCAGGGCTCTAGCCCCCGCCCAGCTACCAACTCATGGCTAGACCTGCTCCAAGGCCTTCTCTTTCTCAGTTTTCTCTCTGAAATCTGTCCCCTCCTCTCTGTCCTCGACCGCCCTACCTCCAGCAGGCTCTCGTGCCTGCCTCCTCTTCCTAGGGCGCACGTACGCTTGCTTAGAATCCCTGATCGCCCTTCCACCACAGAGGAGACGGCCGGCATCCTTCCTCCCAACATCTCTGCAGGTTTATTTCTCTCGAATTCCTGTATTCCAGCCAGACCAGTGAACTTTCCCTTCTGCTAAAAGCTTAGTACCTTTTGCTCCACATATTTGTTCACTCTGATCCTCCTACCTGAATTCATTCCCTCTTAACCAACTAGAATGTTGGTTGACCTTCCCTCTTAACTTTCCTAGAATGCTGCTGCTTCTAGGAAACCTTCCCAATGGGCACTCACTCCTCTGAACTCACAGAGAACTTCTGGTGTCTCTGTTACACGTGTGATTTTCCATCAGAGATATGTCAATGGCTTCCACATCTCCTATTCAGGGCTAATCAAACTCCTCAAGGTCAGGAATTATATATTCTCCGTAGCTCCTAGAACAGCACCTACACCCAACAGGCGCTCAACAAAGTGAACTGAAATGGGGCTGGGTGAAACATACGCCCTCTGCTGGCCGACTGATGGTACTGAAGACGGCATCAGCCACAGGCCACAGTGCCAGGCTGCGCTGGGTCTGTACTACAGACCAAGCCAGGGGGCAGAAGGCCCCGCAATAGCCCCAAGACTCTGGGAGAAGTAGTAAAGCTAACGAAATTCACTATTATCAAGAGAGTATCTCTGATCAAGAAGCTGGCCACCTTGAGGACAAGCGCTGTGCCTGAGTCAACTCCAAATCCTCAATGCCTAAAGGAAGAGCCCAGCACAGAACATCCAATAAATATTTATGGAATCGAAGGGTACATGAATAAGTAAACGCCAACACTGATGTGTGATTAGAGAGCTTTTGAGAAACAACAGTATAAATAAATTAATAAGTTATAAAAATGGCTGTGTATCACACAGCAGCAAAGCACAGTGCTTAAGTGTTCCATATACATCATTTCCAACGCTTAAGAGCCCCCCACAGGGAGGATAATATTCCCATCTCACAAATAAAGACACCGAAGTCTCAGCTCGGGGTTCCAACCTGAGCGACGCCAGCACTTCAGAATCTCAGTCACCTGATACAGCCCCTGTGCCAGCCTGGGAGACTGCAGGTTTATTTCTCTCAAATTCCTGTATTCCTGCCAGCTGACACCAGATGCTTCTATTTCATCCAACATCTGTGCCTGCACAGAAGTGAGCACCCCCTTCCCCATTACCTCTCAGAACTGAAGTTAGACGCTGTAACAATCACATCATCCTTGCTCTGCACCAACACAGGGATCTTCCGGCAGCCTGGTGACTTCAACAGGCGCTGTAACAGCTTCAGGGTTTCTAAAAGGATGAAACAGAACAGAACGAGGGGGCGCAGCTTTCTCTATGGCCAGGGCGAGACAGGGTCACTCTGTGTCCCTCTTGCATTACCGATGCAAGCAGGAGACAGATGGACTAGTGTTAAATGCCACAATGCCTAGAGAAGCAAACAGCGAATTCAAATTTTGGGTGGGCACGTGCTTGCTAGAGTAGAAAGAGCACACAGATGGGGCCTGTCTGCTAAGGTTACAAATCAGAGACCCATCAGATTTCTCCAGAAGACCTGCATCCTGTAAGCAAATAACTTTGGGATCCATGAGAAGGATGATGTTCTTCCCCAAATGCTCTGCTTCCTGGATAAAAATTTATCTGACAGAAGTATCTCTAGGACATTCAGACCACTACAGAAGTCATTATGAAGCCTTCCAAAAGGACGCCTCCTCTCCACTTCTTTTCTACTATCTGTAGCAATGAGGGAGAAATGAATGAAGGCCTAGTCCTGCAAACCTGTTTTGAAGCCTTCGGTGGTAAAAGATAATTAGAACCTGAACACCCAAATGTTCTCTATATATAGTTTAGATGGTAAAACCCAACCTCTTCTGCCTGGGCCCACCAGAAAGAGGTGCCAGATTAAGGATCCTGCATTTGGAACCAGAAGGAACAAAGAGCAGGGGATAATTCTAGGCTGTGCTCAGACTAAGAGCTAAATAGGGGAGGAAGCAGAAGATTATAGGTTGATGGAAATTCAGGCCAAGTTCTGTGCATAAGACAAGGAAGCCCAGGACTCTGGGCTGAAGCCCTGGCCACAGACCAAGAAGCCACTGGATGGGACAGCCCCACAGACTGACATCAACCACAGGCTTCACTCACCTTGCAGGATGTTGGCAGGACACATGTCAATCTTGGTGACCACCACAAAAACAGGCACATTGAGTGCCAATGCCAATCCCAGGTGCTCCTTGGTCATCCCCACGATGCCAGCATTGCTGCCCACCTGCCCCAACACAGAAAAATCTGTCAAGGCAAGAGAGTTAGGGGGCACAGGGGCTCCGAGAAGGCTGGAGTAAGAGAGAACTCCCATCTCTGAGGCTTCCATCAGAACAGGATACAGGGGAAGAAGCCTTGGTTCGAGAACAAAAATGGCTATAGATAAAAGGTAGGCCTGGGTACAGATCACTTTCACCTCTGATTCTACAATGTGGGCTATCTAAATCTGAGGAGACTCGGAAACATTAAAAAAAGTCAAAACCAGGTAAGTCTGGGAAAACTGTCCAGTCATCAAAGTAGATTCAGTTTAACACCCTAGGCTCCCAGTTTCGCCACCTATAAAATGGGTGGGGATGAAAAAAAAAAATGGGTGGGGATGGTGGAAATTGTATCTACTTTAGAGGATCATTTGAGGTTTAAATGTCACAACGTGTCAAAGGCTCAGCACACAACTAGCATGAATTAGGTGTTCAAGCGATGGCACCTGTTGTGACTATTAATATTCCTTCTCCTAACATAAATGTTTTGAACATCACTATAAAGGCTGGTTAAATAAATTAGAGCACAAGTATGCCAAGAAAATGTAACAAATGACTATACAAAAGAGAAAACTCTTATTTACTACTGTGGGATCATCTCTGTATGTTTTTAAGGGGACAAAAGAGTACCACAGAAAGAGAACTGATTGGATCATTGTTTGACAGCAGCTTTAAGACATTTGGAGAACATATGAGATCATGTAAATACTTATAGGCCAGATATTGGGTGATACTAGGGAACTCTTGCTCACTTCGATTGCAACAACAGCAGGAGACAGTTCTTACTTTTAGGACTTGTGCGCTAAAGCATTTGCGGATGAAGAGTCACAATGCCCATGAGCTACCTGCAAATGATTCAGCCAAAAACCCCAAAAAACTATACACATTATGTGTGCATCACAGATACAGATACAAATGGCAAAATGTTAATGATGACTGAATCTGCGTGTGTAATTTTTTTTTATTCATATTATTCTTTCAACTTTTCTGCATGCCTGACATTGGAGGAAGAGAATATATACACTCGTATGATTACAAAATATCTCTGGAACTTACATAAGAAACTGGACATACTGTTGCTTCTGGGAGGAAACTGGACCGAGGAGGAAGGCAGACTTTACTATAAGCCCATTTTATTTTATTTTTTTGCACCATATGAAAGCATTACTTACTAAAACAAAATTAAAATAAAAATTGCCATGACGTATTTATATAGTGCTTCATACATTCCAGAGTGTTTTTAAGCGATGCTCTCATTGGCGCACCACAGTTCACAGGTGAGCCCCCAACCCAACGGGCACAGATGTTGCACGCATGTTCCCGTCTGTCGACACCAAGACAACTCCACGGCCATCTGCCCGATCCCCCCACTCCCTGCAGCCACCTTTCCTATCCAACCCAGATGTGCTTTGCTTTTGTTCTTCCCAACTGGAATAAGAAAATGCTCTATTGCTATGTTGTCTATATATAACTTTAAAGATTTCCCCCCACCCCCATGAAAATAATGAAATATTTGTTTTCTAGAGAAGTTTTTTTATATTTGAAGCATGGCATAAGAGTTAGATAATATATACATTTCACCAGGGGTGAAGGTATTCCCATTAACAGGCCTTGCTCACTGCAGCGCAGAAAAACACATTTTAAACTGGTCTCTATAGCTTTCTTTTCTTATTGACGTATAGCTGATATACAATCTTATATTAGTTTCAAGTATACAATACAATGTCTTTCTTAATGGCAACCACAGTCCCCCCAGTATGCCCGAAGGCTCTTCCACTGGGACCTCTTCTTGTAGAGCAGCCTTCCTTAGCCTGGTCATGGTCGGTATTGCTGCCTGAAATGCTCAAAGAAATGGGGATCCTGAGGACCTCAGGCAGAGAGCCGACAAGAGTGTTTGTACATATGCTGCCTCTCTCTGCTCTCCAGTTTGGGGAGAATTTGTCTGAGAACCTGTGTTTGTGGGGCAACTTGATCAAGTTTGCTCTGAACAGATGCCTGTGTTTACTATACTTATTAATACAGACAGCTGAGGAACTGGAGAATGGGGAAGGGCTTGGGGAAGGATCTGCCAGAGGAAAACTGGCTTGCTTGCGCGCTCTCTGAGAAAGCCGTCACATCATCTGCAAGGCTACGGGGCTCATGGACTCCCACTCTGTCCTAGGAGGAAGATCAATGGGACCCAAATGTAAGCTTAGCAACAGGACCCTACCACAAGCCTCTGCTCTCTTGCCTTTTCAGTTCATCTACACGATGAGCTGCTTACAAGTTCACCCTTTAAACTCTAAGCTCTAGGACGGCCATGTTCACTGCTGCAGCTTCAGGCATGCAGAAGCCTCTCAACAAATACCTGTGGACTCGCTAGTCCTCCTCCCAGGCTTTGGAAGGTCCCTCTTGATTGCTGTCTGTCCTCTCTTCCATTTCTTCCCCAGGTCTCCCCTTCTCTGAGGGTGCTGCCTGGTGTCACCTCCTCAAAGTAGCCACCCCAAAGAAAATAATTCTGAAGGTACTAAGCAAGCCGCAGGAGAAACCCTCCTGTATGCCTCCACAAAAAACAAGAGAGGTCTGAAGTGGCACCCTGGCGTTTCCTTAGGGGATCCCTTCCTGGCCTGACTTAGGACCAAGAGCTCAGAGGACTGGGCACTCCTGCAAAACTTGCCATCCTTATCAATGTCAAAGCCCCAAACCAAGAGGCCTGTGTTTCAGGACAACTGCGTGCCAACACTTGCACATAGCCCCACCCCAAACAACCCCGCTGAAGCCCCCTCCTCAGGAGCCCCTCACACTTACCATGAGCATGCAGAAGTCAGGCAAATGGCCTGTCATGCCAAAGACAGTGGTTTTCAGGTATTTTTCATGGCCAGCCAAGTCGATGAAGGTAATCACCTTAGTGGATTTCTCACAAATCTTGGTCCACTCCAGGCTGCCACCATGGCTGTCTGGTTTGTTCACCACATTGCCTTCACTGTCGAAGCCCAGAATGTCGTTGCCCACACTGCTGGTGCGACCAGATTCAATCTCATGTTTGTGGCGGAAGAGTTTCTGGCGGGCAAAGCCTCGGCCATTGTCCAGCTCCCCGTGTGTCAGGACCCCCAGAAGTGTGCTTTTGCCAGCATCCACGTTTCCCACTACTGCTACCCTGTGTGTACATGAACCATACATCCAGGTGAGAGTTAGGGAGTAAGTGAAGTGAACCCCAATAACTGGATCTGTAAGGCAGGCTCTCCCCTGAGCCTCTCCTGCTCACAGCTCCTCCTATCATGGATGAGCACCTTGGAAACGTTCCTAGACAGAAAGAGTTATTCAAAAGCCAGTGGAGTCCCACCACAATAGCTTTCTCCCTTAACTTCTACTGGCTTCCTCAAAGCTGCCAGACAGGAGCCCCAAAGCCAAGAGAGGCACAAAATGCTCTCCTCCATTACCCTGCTTTCTAGCCTCACAGGCAACTAGGAAAGAAAACAGCCCACGCAAAGGCCAGTCGTCCATACTTAGGGATGGGGGAACGCATAAATAGAGAATGGAGCTCTCATGCCTCTGGTCACTCTCTCCATGCCTCAGAAAGACAAGAGGTGAAGCTGATATGCCACGTGTCAAAGACTCAATCATCATTCTCTGTGAAGCCCTAGACCCCAAGAGCATGCTGCAGGGGACCCCTGCACTATTCTGAGGCCTCCTCACCTGACCTCCAGGAAGTCATTGTCTCCCACTCGTTTCCGGACCAGGTAATCACGCACTCGGCCCCCAGCTTCTTGACGCTCCCGCAGGAGGATGACATCGGCCTCTACTTGTTCTGCCATGCTCTTCACTGTGGCGTAGGAGGCCTCCATGTCAGCTTCACTGAGCCCGTACTCAGTCCCATCTGGTGACAAGAGCCCAGACATCAGCCTACCCAACCCACAAGCCAGCCAGTCAACCACCTCTAACAAAGTCTCCACTCCAGGCATTGTAGAGCAAGGCTCTCTCTACCTGATACTCTTCAAAAACTTGGGACACACACAGAGCTAATAAATAATAGTGCCACATTTCCTATTAAGCAGGACATACATTAATTCGCTGAACAGTAATCACTGAGACTCGCCCAGGTTTTATGCCAAGCCTCATGCTGGGTACTGGTAATACAGGTGTCCTCAGTGAGCTCACAGCCCAGCGGGAGAGACAGGAAATTAATCAATTGCCATACAGCTTGAGTGCTTTACTTGAGGGCTGTACAAAGAGAATATAAAGGGTGAACAACCAGCACTGCCTGAGGGACACTAAGGTTAGTGTTGCAGGGTGCTGACTCCAAGTTGGGTCTTCAACTGTGAAAAGTGGGCCTGCAGAGAAAGGAGGAAAGACATCCTAGGCAGAGCAAGAAAGCATGGAGATGGCAGATCACAGCACATTCAGGGACCAGGAAGCAGCTTGGTGCAGGGAACAGGCTGTCAAGTAGTGCGAGACCACGTGAGGTGGAAGCAGTTAAGCAGACAGATGACAGACAGCAGCAAGACAACATTATATACCAGGCAGTGGGAAGCCTTAGGGGTTTAGGCGGAGGAGCAGCATGGTCAGATCGCTATGGGTTAGAAAGACCTCTTGGGCAGCAGTAGAAAGTGTGCACTGGCAAGCCAGAGACCAGAAAGAGAGCCCAGTGAGGAAATAATTCTAATAATCCAGGCAAGATATAATGAGGCAGGAGGCAAAGGAAAATGGGGAGGGAACTGAAGAATGATTTTAGGGCCAGATTTTTAACCAAGGTGGCTCAGGTGAAATATCCAGCAAGTACCTAGAAAAATGAATCTGAGCTCGGGATGAGCAAGGGAGTCAAACAGAAGGACAGACCAGTCAACCAATCACTTACTGAGACCCTACTGTGCACAGTCCCTCAGGGGCTTTCCACAGGTGTCTACTTAATTCCCACAGTAGCTCCTTTCTTTTTCCCTACAGCCTCTTGGTCTGGGAGCACCTGCTCCTTCCCTTGGCTAATCCCCAGCAGAGTACATGCCCAACGCCTTCTCTCTTAGGCCTCCCAAAGGGCACCTTCTCTCACCTTCTCCCACCCACCCACTTCCCGTACAAACAAGCTCAAGTCATTCCTAAACTGCGAAAAGGAAATCTACCCCCCCTTTCCTACCACCACCACCTCTGCTCCTCCTCTTACCAACAAACCATTTCAAAAGAGCAGTGGATTTGTGGGCTGTACTGCCTCACCACCTGCTCTCCGAATCTGATGGCTCCAGAAGAGACTAGCTCTCAGGTCATCGGCAGCCGACTGACCACTCACCCAGCACCCTTCCCACATCCCCCCCAGCAGGTGACTGGCTGCTCCCTTTGCTTCCTGCGGCACTCCCCTCCCGGGCCCCCTGCCTATGCCTGTCCTCTCCCCACCCGCCCTCTAGCTCCTCCTCTCCTCTGCGGCCTCTTCCTGCTGTGTTCCCTAATCGCTAGTCTTTTCCCAAAGTCAGGCAGAGGCCCTCTTCTCTATCCTCTGAACAGTCCCCTTGGCCATCTCATGCTATGGCCTCAACTGTCAACTTGAATATCAAAAACATTCATTTCCAGTGCTGGGCTCTTCCTAGAGCTCCAGAATTAATTTCTAATTGCCTGGATGACAACTCCTAGAAGCCCAATGTCTGATCTCAACCGCCCACCCTCTTCCTAAACAACAGCACAAAAACCAACACAATAAGCATTAAAGTCCTCACTGCAATCCTATGCAGTGAGCCTTACCGGTCCCATTGAACAGTGGGGTACACAAAACCCAGATAAGTCTCAGAGCAAGTAGGGAGCAGAGGGGCCATGTGAGCGTGGGCTTTCTGATTCCAAACCTGGAGTTTTTCCTCTAGCAAGCTTTCTTCTTAATGCTGGACTAGCTCCTCCTCTTGATTTCCCTATTTGTCACCAATGCTTAACAGTCATCACAGTCCTGCTGATTCCAGCTGTATACACCTTACCCTCTTTCCTTGTCCCCTTACTCCCTTTTTGACAATCCAACGCCACCAGGCAGATTCAGGACCTTAGTCTAACTCAATCACTGTAACAGACCCCTAACTGGTCTTAATACATCAATCCTGTACACACATGCCTCATCAAAGTATAGTCTGATGTTGTTACTTCTGAGTCAAAGCCTTGGAGTGGCTCCCCGGGCCCAGCAGCACTCAGTTCCAACTTTTAAAGGCCTCCCCCACTTCTGTCCCAGCGCAAGTGGCCTCATCATCATCCCTGCCATGTTCCCTGCACTTTTCCAGCTCCAACACCTTTGCTTATGCACTTCCTATCTTAGAAAGCCCATCAGTGCATCTCTACCTGTCAAAATCATGGCCATTCTGCTCCCTTCCAGCATTTACCAGGCACAGTACCACATGGAATAGTGTTCGGTTTGGATGCATGTCTTTCCCCCACTATATGTATCACATCTTTAGGGCAGGGACCTCAAACATTCTACGAATGCCCTAGGAGGGGTGGCTTTCCTGTATCAAGTCCCCAGATGTTTGTAAAATGCAAAACCAGTGAACAAAAGAGGGAGCAGTTGGGGTGAGGAATTTCTAAAGGCACGGCCAACTGGGCTCAGAAAATTGGGTTAGAGGAGGGCTTGCTGGAAGTGCTCCTAAGAGAAGGCCTGCCACACTTGCCAGAACCCAAAATCCTATCCAACCTTCCCTGCTTCTGATACAATGAAAAGCAATGCTTTCAGTTCTTTTCCACACCAGGGGGCAATCACCAATGTCACTTTGTTCACCCAGGGAACCCAGAAATCACATTATCCTCCTTCAGCATGCACTGCATTTCTTATTCTGAAGAGATAAAGGCCAAGAAGAAAAGCCACAGAGGTCCAACTACTAAAGGCCACATATTCAGCCATGCCTGAGCCCATCAGATTTCCATCCTGCCCCAACTTACCTATTTTATATGCACTCTCCTGCTCAACGCACCACAAAGGCTCCCCAACATTTAGAATGAAAGTATAAATGCTTTGGTATGACCTTCAAAGACCCCCAAGATCTGGTTCCTGCCTACCTGTCCCACCTAACCTCCTGACACTCCCAACCTCATAATTCCACACTCCCATTTTACTGAATCACTTTTGGTCCACCAAATACAGTTGACTCCTGTACAACATGGGTTTGAACTGTGTGAGTCTGCTTACCCATGGATTTGTTTCCAATAAATATATTGGCAAATTTTGAAAATTTTTTTTAAAAAGCATATTCTTTTCTCTAGTTTATTATAAGAAAATAGTATGTAATACATGTAACATACAAAATATGTATTAATTGACTATTTATGCTATCATTAAAGCTTCCAGTCAATAGTAGGAGATTAGTAGTTATGTTTTTGGGGAGTCAAAAGTTACACACATATTTTCAACTGCACAGCACTGGCACCCCTAACCCCCATGGTGTTCAAGGGTCAACTGTACTCTACAACTTCCAATATCTCTGTGCCTTTGGCATATGGTTTTCTCCGCTCACTCACCACTGCCTTCGTTTATCTGGAAAACTCCTATTTATCCTTTAGTTTCAAGTCGAGGGGCATCCCTCCTCTTTAGAAGACTTTCCTGACCCCCCTTAACACTCCTCTTATGTTCCCTTAACTTTTAAAATAGTACCTGGCTCTTAGAAAGTAATGACTTAATATTTGCGGAACGAATAAGGTTCATTCTGAAAGAAATCTCATGGAAAAACATCTATAACCTGGAACTCTTAAAGAATTACTACTGCAACTACTGTTACTAGTTAATATTTATATGATGCTTACTGTATGTCAAGCATGTATCTTCACCATGACATCTTGGGATAGATTCTATCATTATTCCCATTTTAAGACAAGGAGAAGAGCCAGAAGGCAAACTCAGATCTGCCAAGCTTCAGACCTTGAACTACCAGGCCAAACCGCCTCCCTTTAAGATCAAGCTTAAATTAAGAATGTATACTTCAAGAGCACATTCCTCTGCTCTGCTTAGAATTTTTTAATGTCTAATTTATCCATACATAATTTCTCTGAGATAGGGTGGAGAAAGATAGCATCTTCCCTATTTTACAGACGAAGATAGTGGTAAACAGAGATGGAGAACCAGGCAGACACAGGAAGTCAGTGATGAAGCTGACCCCTGGGGGCCTCGCATCTGGTTCAGTACCCTGTTTGATGTTCTACTTGTTTACCCTGCGATGATCTTGTTCTACTCCTCAAGAATTCCAGCAGGAAGGAGTCACTAAGAATCTAATAGCATCCGATGCAAAAATAATGCTTGGGTGTGTAGACGGGTTAATGAATGTTTGACATCATCTTATGCTTTGCCATAGGAGGGTTTGTTAGTTGCCAGTTGCCAAGGTGTAGTGAAATTCACTAAGAGTACACATCAAAGAATAAAGGGGGCAGGGGAGTCTTAAGAAGCTGGTTCTTCAAAGAACAGTCCCCAAATTTGTCACAATTGATCTAGATGTGGTTTCTTTAATTCTACAAGCATGAAGTGCTCTTTGAATGGTTCATCCCACCACAGCAGACCAGCCGTGCACCTGACACACAAAGCTTTCAGACAGCTACCAACGACCCCCTAGTCACCAAATGAAATGGCTTTTTCTGAACCTAACCCTCCTTGCTGTCTCTGTAGAACCTGACAATGCCAACCAATTTCCTCCCTTTCCTGACAGGCAACCTCTTGGCTTGCCTATCTCTCAGACCATGCCCTCTTCAAGGCGATAAGACCCAAAGCCGGAGGGGGTGGGGGTGAGGCAGCAAAGATGAAAAGGAAAGGATAGATGTGAGAAGTTTCGAAGGAAGGCACAGAAATGTTTGGAGATCAAATCCTTCTTCCTTGTGTCACTCTTGCAGCATTTCCAATACAGTTTTCTGAGGTTATTTGTGTCTATGCCATCTTCCTTGGGACAGAGACTAGGCTTTAAGTATCCACAAGTACTTTGCAACAGTATCAAGCCCTTAGAGGATACTTAGTAGACATCTATCAAATAAAAAATGATTTTGAGATATCCTCCACCTTAAACTCAGACTACAAAAGAATTATTACCTGCCTTAACAAAGACTACATTCAGCAAAGAAAACTGTTCCTTTAATGATGCATCAAGGCATTTAGGACTTCCTGCTACTATGACAGAGAGAAGTTCTGATGCGGGCTAAATCCATAATTATTAACGATCCCAGCTGCCATTTTGGCAAAGATAATGTCTAAAGAAGATGAAGGCAGGCAGGCCTTGTATTGAGAGCATAAACTGGGAACAACCAGGGGGAAAGAGCCCAAGAAATAATCTGAGATTCTGTCATGGGGGCTGTGTTCCTCTAAAACAGTGGGCCCCATTCCAGTGGAGTTAGCGGGCTAGAGGACAACAAATCCCAGCCAGATGGTAACAAGCCTACATCTTTGACAAGATCTCACAGGGAGAAGAGAAGACCTCTGTTATCACAGCTACGCACACCAAATGGTCAGTGTCTGGGGCAAGGCAGCCCTGCTGAAGAGAGGAATTCTGGATGTCCTTTTCTTGCTGACATCAAGAAGAGTCACAGAGGTTCTCCGCTAAGCAGGCAGTAAGTCCTGATGGCATCTATAAACCGGGCTTGGAGGGGAGAACCTAGACTGCCCAGGGAAAGCTTAATTGTGGACCTGTGATTTGCTTTATTATTTCACTCAAGCAGCCTCTTGCTTTGTGCTTCATTTCCCTTTATGCATGTGGAGATACCGGAGGGAGAAAAGATACATCTGTAAAATCACTTGGAATGTGAACCCTTAAAAGTCAAGGTGGGAATTAACATCATCGCTTTATACTTTCATGTCCTCTGAAACTGTTCTGCAGACACTAAAGAATCACTGCACCTGGGACACATGAATAGGAAAATTCGACAGAAGAGGGAAAATGTGCTCTAATGATTTTTAAAAAATAAAGTGAAAGGAAAACTATGCTCACCTGATCCCTGCCCAATGACATATATGGTCTCTCCGCATCCCTCGTCCATCCTCTCCCACATCTGCCGAAGTAGGCTGTCATACTGCTCTGATGTAGGGCTCACTAGAACCAGCTAGAAGAGAAACCAACACCTTAGGACCACACTTACTAGAAGAGCACCACTGCCCAAGCAGATCAACAGCCTGACCAAAGACCCTGACTGAACCCCACAGCACCCTAATGTAAAATAGTTACACGGCCCTCTCATGCGCTCTCTGCCTCTCCTTAAATAGCCTTGGAACCTAAGGCCTTACATGAGTTGAATTACATGATGTACTAAAACGAGTATGTGGGGACCACATCCCACAGAAAAGAGGGTGTGAGCAGCCTGCTTCCCTCCCTTAACAGGAGGGGCAAGCCCCACAATGACTGAGAAGCTGGCCTTGTGGACAGAAACTGATGAGCAGTGCTTCACACCTACATGTCAAAGTTTTCCACCTGCAGCTTACAACTCACAGAGATCTCATACCCTGTCATGCCCTTCACCAAGGCCAATTTTTTCCATAATAACAAGAGAATTCTTGATCATTTAGGAATCCGCAGTAAAAACTGCTGCAAACAAACACCATCACCACTAGAGTGGGTATTGATACCATCACATTGCAAATTTCTGCCAAAACATTAAAATACCAACCACTTATTTGGGGAGGCCATATACCAACAGGCATGCCAAATCCCATTCTCTCACCACTCATGTGTGACCTTGGACAAAGAGCTTAACCTGAGTCTTAGTTTTTTAATCTACAAAATGGAAATATTACTACCTGCATCCTAAGGCCACTGTAAGGACCAAATGCGATGAAATGTAAAACATCTAGTTCATTGCTCTGTAAATGGAAATTACAGTTTTCTTCACCCAGTCATTCCCAGAAAAACCTTCTTGCATGAAACTATCCACTACGGTTCACTAATTGTTTCTCCTTTTGGAAGCTCTCAGAGCCTCAGGTCCCCACATTTAATTGTAGCAAATGTATAAACTCATATATAACTTCTAATCTTTTCTTCAAGAATCAATCTATTCAACCCATTCCTTCTTCTCCTGCAATGTCAGTTTTTCAATATCACCAATATTTACAGATACATAGCTTGTCCACTTTAAAATAGGAGGACTTCTCCAGCTATGTGATTAAGTAACACTTCTCTATTCCGGAACATTAAATAAGTTGGTCAGGAAATGAAGGTACTACTCCCTCTGCAACTCTGCCTTGCAATTTCCCATTGTGTTTTCAGGTTTCCTCAGCACCTTGACCATGTACTAATACCCAGCTTATATGCCTTTGAGAGGAGAGCATTTTTTTTTTTTACAACTTCCCAAGTTGACTCATTAGACCTTGTACTTGTAACCTGGGTACTACAGCCTGGGTCTTTTGCATCATGTCACACTGCCTCAAACATTTCTCCTTCCAAGCTTGGCCATTCTCATTTATGGCATTAAAGGCACAAGAGAGGACCACTGTAATAAGCTAGAGTGCTAAGCACACAGATGAGACCAAAGGGAGAGAGCACAGCTGGAAACTGGTTGCTCAGGTTTCAGGGGAAAGTTCTCTCCAGGTTAGGTCAAGTTTCAGGCAATTTTGCCACCAAAGTCTTTGAAAAGTCACAAAAGTCATAAACATCCCTATCGTAACTACCCAACAACAGGTTGTAGTAGTACTGGTGTTCTATCTCCCATCTGCTGTTATTTCATCTGGACAGGGAATTATCAGTTATTCAGTTCACTTGATTTATTGAGTGGCATGTATCAGGCTTTATACTAGGTGTCTGTTAAAAAAATTCACCAAGTAAATTTAAGGATCTAGTTGGCTTTATTCTACAATTTATGAACTGGGTAGTATCCCATCTGGCAAGTGGAAAAGAGCTCGGAGGAGCTGTACAAATGAAGGGCTTTATAGGCAGAAATGGGGCGAGACAAGGAGGTTATTAGCAAAAGAAAGAATTATTTAGACAATACCTTTACTTTCCTTACAGAAAGGCTGAGGGTCTTTGATTACCTCACTAGGGCTGACCAGGATATTCTAGAGTGGTTTAAAATTTCACTTTGGAATGGCTGAAACTGCCGGAAGTCTTGGTTTGCTATCCTGGGGGCAACTATCCTGGGGGCAAGTAGTTGATTCCACCTTGGACCTGTTATTTCGTTCTTTTTTTTTTTTTTAAACATGTCATATACGTTTCTCATTTTCACAACGCATCTGTACTTAAACAATAAGTAGCTGGAGAACTGAGAGGTTAAGAAACTTTCCCAAGGTCACAGAGCCTTTTTAAGTGGCAGGGCGGGAAAGGGAACCTGGCCTGTCTGACTGCTAGGTTGGCATTCTTGCCTTTTGCAATGTTAAGTATCTTCAAAACACCAGTCCCATCTTTTTATCACTCACAATGAATGCCAAGCAGGTGAGCCCTTAATTCCTGCCTACCTTCTCAAAAGCTCAAAAGACACGATTTAAAACGTCCTTTATTATTCCATTCATACAAGACGAGGTTCCACAACCAGCATGGCGTGATTATGGGTCATGCCCATCTTTCAATTTTGTTTTGGTTGTATTCATAAAGTAGACATTTCTCACACATCCTTTTCTCAACTGAGCGACTACTTTGTTTCCTTTCCCGACACCAGGAAAGAGACGCAGCGCCTTCCCGCTCCCCTGGAACCACCTGATCCTCCAGCACCTCCATTCCGGCTGCCCAAACCACCTATGACCCTCGGCGGCAGTGGACAGGCCAGGGAGAGGACCACCCTCGGTCTCGGGGAGGTGGTACCGCGCGGGGCGCTGCTGGCGTCGGGCGCTCCCGTTCCACGTGGCGGAGGCGGGGGGTTGCGATCTCGGCGGGAGCCCGACGGCGGCAGGCCGGGTTCGCGCGGCGGGGAAGGACGGAGGTGCGGGGTGCCGCGGGGCTGCCCCTTGTCCGGGAACCCCCCGCGCGTCTCGCACCGGCAGGCAGGTGAGCCCTTCCCGCCCCAGCCGTCGCTGTCGCCCCAGAGACGACTCGGCCCGCCGCCCGGTCCCCCCTCAGTGCGGGGTCCCGCCAGTGTTGGCGCCAGGGCCTACCTTGCTGGTCAGGTCCAGCTCTGGCTCGCCGTTGAGCGCCTCGCCGTCCTCGCTGCAGTCCGAGTCGAAGCCGCCGTGGAGCCGGGCGGCAGCCGCCGCAGCCCTGGCCGCCCCCGGAGAGCTGGGCTCGGGGGCGAACATAGAGGCCGGGACCGGGGGGTCCATCGGGGAGCGACTCGGCTCCGCCGCCATCTTTAATAACTTAAGCTAATTCGTAGCCGACCTCCCCTCCCTCCTTGGCTCATTTGCCTAATCTATGCCGGGCACCGCCCCGCCCCTTATCAGTTAATTTATGCGAAACTCCTCCAGCCGCCTAGAGGGTGAAACGTCTCTAGCTAAGAAACAATCCGCCAGCCTCTCAGCCACCAGTCGCTGCAGCCCTTTCAAGTACCTAATGAATAATGAGGCCCAAACCCCAACAATAAATGTCTCAGACGTCACGAGTCTTGATCACAGCTCGGGAGGGGGCAGCACTATGTCTACGCTAGCTGCCTGGAGCCTTTCTGCCAACGGGAGCAGCGCACACTATGACTGACATAGCAGCTGTCCAATAGCAGGGAAATACACGCACATTCCCTCACCGCCTCTCACTCCCCCGGTTTCCAGGGGCTGTACTCAGTTTGCAAATCACACAGCAAAACAGTAGGCGCGTAGCCTTCTGATGATGGACAGGGGCAAGGCCCAATCTAGTCACCGGATAGGACCCGCGCCTACTGCCACCGCCCACCCAGATAGTAAACTGCACAAGCCGGCTCCCTCTTTAACTCCGAGCGGTCCCTGAGGATCGTGGTCAGACCTGGCAACCTCCAGGCAATTTTAATAGTAGGATCGATGCCTGGAATATTATACCAGTCAGTGAAGTAATTAATTAAACGCTGACCTTAAGGTGAATTCTCCATTCACTGGCTCTGAAGAGAGAGCAAATACAGGACCCAAAAAGGTCAACCATCTAAACAGAAGCCAAAAGCACCACAGTGCTTGTGAGCTGTGAAGCCAAGATCTAGGGTCTGTTAAGGTAGTTTCCTATGGAGAGTCTTCCACAGTGTCATCAGCTTTGGAAAACTCAATCGAAAATACCATCAGCACAAATTTTAGTGTCTTTTCCTGTTTCGAAAGTCTGAAAAGTTTGATGAAACTGAGAGTAGTAATATTGCTGGTCTTGGCCATTCGTCCCAAGCAGCAAGCAAGATCGAGCAGCCATTTGAGAAGGTAACACACCCAAGATGTAGGGTTTGGAGGCCAGGATTTAGTGAACAAGAGGCAGGGTTCAGACTGGCCTTTACTTTCAGAGATCTATCTGAAAGAGGCAACGTCCTGTTCCTGTAAACTACCATCAAGTCTTTTGTGTATAAACACGTGGAACACTGGGACAAGAGCTCATCCAACTCCAAAAGTCTTTATAATAGTTCTTCAAATGCATTTTGTTCTTTTATCCTAGCTAAATTGTTCACCACTATCCTATGAGGTGGTTAAAATTTTCAGATCTTCGTTGGCTGAAAAGCCAAGTATCAAGACATTGTATTCTAGAATAATTTATATTTAGCATTTTAGCAACTGGCTCTTCCAAGAAAGAGTTCAAGTACAGAGTATGCCCCTGACGGTAGAGTGGAAAACATGCCCTTCTCACCATAGGGCTTTGCTCAGAGAAAATATCCTTAGAGTAGGGACTTCCTGAATTTAACAGAGAAGTCTAAAATCCTATTTTAGAGAATTCCCTACTCATCTTTACACTCTTTCTGAAGACAGGTTAGATCCTAGGTTCAAATCCTGGGTCTATACTTACTAGTTATGTGACTTCAAAAACAAGTTAGTTGAGCTTCAGTACCTACCTCACAGGATAGTTAGCAAATTAGTTAATATACCTAAAGCACTTTGAACAGTGCTTGCAGGCCTCCATTAACTAGTCTTTTGCAAACGTAATTGTAACCCTTAGGAGGCTAATAAATTACAAAAACTTAAGATATTTCAAAAGCTGTCTGGATTAGGGCAAGGGCTCACAACCATGTGGTAGGCACTCAGGCATGTGTTAAATGGTAACTACGTTGAGTGTAATGGTGTTGCTTGTTGAAGCAGTTAAAAGAAATGACTGAATTAGGTGATCTCTTCTATTATTTTTCCAATTAACAAAAACCCAAAGGCAGCTAAGGTGGATAATGAGTATTTGCTGGTGCCTTCCACATGCCCTACGGGTAAATAAGGGAAAAAAAACCCACGCAGGACTGAGTTTACTTTCCTGACAAACACAAAGAGCTTACAGAAAACCCAGAGAGCAAAGTTCTGTGGCAGGCACAGTGAGACCAGGGTGGAGTCCGAGGGAGAGGACCGAAATCCGACACCCAGAAACTGAAATAGGTCTCTCCAAAGTACCCCAGGAGAGGCGCCTATCCTCAGAGTGCTCAGGAAAGTAAGGGGCGGTCGGGCCTACTAACCAAGAGAATTTGCGCCCAACCGCATCAGTAAGGTGCTTTGAAATCACCCGGTGAACAGTGCGCTAGACAAACAAAACGGTCAACACAGGAGTATATTTAATTCAGGATCTCGAAAGCACTCAGCTGGAGAAGCCCAGCGCAGAGAGAAGGGAGGGGTAGGGAGGTTCGCGAAGTGCAGCCGCAGGCGGGTCGCCGCCCCGGAACCGGCCGACACCCGGGAAAAGGTGGCCGTCGAGGCGGGACTCCCGCCGGTCGCCCCGCCCGGCTCGGCCAGGGGAGGAGCAAAGCAGAAGAGGCGGGCACCAGCTCTGCCAGCCGCAGCAGCCACTGCCGCCGGGCTCCGCCACCCTACACCAGGCGGCCCGCTGGACCTCGCACGCCCTAAGCCGCTCGACACTGCACCAACCGTTCCAACCGACGCGCGGCAGCGCCAGCGTCGTCAAAGCCAGAGCCGCTGACGTCAGACGTGACGCCGGCGCAGGGCGGGAGCGGGACCGCTGGAGGGCGTTTCCGGAGCACGCGCCGGCGAGGGCCGCTGACGTTGGGCTCAGGTGCGCGCGCTTACCTGCCAGCCCGCCCGCCCGCGCGCGGCCCAGGTGTCGGCCCGCAGCTCCAGGTGGGGGCCTGCTGCGGTGAGGGGCTGCCGGCGCTCGGCGTCTGGGCCGGGCGGGGCCGGGGCCGGAGGAGCGGCGGGAGGGCGCTTCGGCTTGCCCTCACGTGACGGGCGGGGAGGTTGGGGTGGGGGCGGTGAGCCGGGTGGGCCGCGGACCCCGAGAGCGAGACAGTTATCCGACCCCACTCCGGGCAGGCCTTCCCGTCGCGGCCCAGGACCCTCCCCGGGTTCCTGCCGGCGCCGCTGCGCCCCTTCCCCGGCCAGTGTGGCCCTCCGCGGCGGCCCGCCCGACCGCCGGACCTGACCGGAGTTGTCTTCTCCGCAGGGGCGCGGCCACAGGGTGAGAGTTCGCGCTTTCCAAGGTAGCCACGACGCCTCGGCCCGCGCCCTGCGGAGCCCCACCTCGCTGGAGGGGATGGAGAGCCGCCCCCCGGGCCCCAGCGCGGCCCGCGACCCCACGCTGGCCGGCCCTCGCTAGCTGCTCGAATTCTGCGTTTTATCCACCGCCTAGGCCTTGTCTCTTGAATCAGTGCCGTTGTGGTTCAAAGGAAATGGAAGAAAAGGAGCGATGTGACCGATTCCGTTCGGTCACCCTGCCTTGAGGCCTGGTGGGCATTTGCGGAGAGGAAAATAGAGGAAGACAATCGTGGGATTTTTGGAGGAAAGCGTGGGAGAAGGCAACAAGGTCTTAGATTATATATAATTTTAAAAAATTCTGCACTTTGATACTGGAGGCGAAGTACACTAATCCAAAAGTTATCTTTCTTTTGAGAAGAAAGAAGAGGTGGATTCTTTTTTCCTTTTGATTCCAACCTTTTCTCCCTGTGACAAAGCATAAATTCATGGACACGAAAAAATAAGGTGAATCTCAGGAATCCTGAAAAGACTGAGAAGCTCACATTCTTCCTCAGGAGGAAGGGTGGGGTGTTTTTAGCCCTCTCTGGAACCTAAAACGAAAAACATGAGTTGCGTGCCATGGAAAGGAGACAAGGCCAAATCTGAATCATTGGAGCTGCCCCAGGCAGCACCGGCACAAATCTACCATGAGAAACAGCGCAGGGAGCTTTGTGCTCTTCATGCCCTCAATAACGTCTTCCAAGACAGCAATGCCTTCACGCGAGAAACATTGCAAGAGATTTTCCAGAGGTAGGGTACCCCCTCTCCTTGGCATCTTTCTACTTTTGCTATTTCTGAATTTCTGTGGGCGGGGCATTGTCTCAGCTACATAAACCTTCAAACCAACAGGTACTGTTGGCTGGATGCTGTTAGCAGGCATAAAGGAAACAAGATTGGGAAAGATAACCACTACCATTTATTGATCACTTATATGGGCCAGGCACAGTGCTAAGAAGAGCCTTGATTGTATCATCTCAAGTGATCCCTACAACAGTGCCGTAAATACATATGTCATTTCCATTTTATGGATAAAGATAGGGTTCAGAGAAGTTGAGTAACATAAAAGATGGAGCCATGAATTCAGGTTTGTGTCTGTGCTGTTTGTTGACCACTGTGCTGTGCCTGTCAGGACCTGCCCACAAGAAGTTTAGTATTGAAGGGGGACAAGTACACACTCAGATAATGGCACCCACCTATGTTCCCCAAGAAAGGTACTGCAGCTTTTCTATGAGGCCCTGTGCTGGCCTTGGTACTAATACATTGTTTTGTGTAACCTTCACAACAGTCAGTTCTACTGTCTCCATATTACTGATAGAGAAAATAGGCAGAAAGGTCAGGTAATTTGTCCAAATAGCTTCTAAGTAGCAAAGCTACGTTTTTGAAGCTGACTCTTTCTACTTCATTCCAGATGGCCTTTCTTATCCACTTTGTGAGATGCTGTGTGACAGGTTGATAAAAGTTCAGCATTTATCTTTCTACTTTGATCTTCCAAAATTGTTTTTCAGAGGGTTTGAGATTTAGTTCTGTAGTGTCTGGATGGACACAGCAGTATGTCTGCAGTCTATAGGAACTTTGGCAAGGATTTGTCTCATTTTCCCAGCTAGAAAGGGTTAGTCCTGCTTGGTTCTCAGTGCAGAGAAAAATTCACCAGTTCTTCAAACAGTGCATATTACTAGTTGGGAAAAGACCCTTTACTGACTCCCTTTACTGGGAGGTGAAGTTAATGTCCCTAAATTACAGCTGGAAATTACCTGTTTGGGGTGATATGTGAAACATAGGAATGGACTGTTTACCCTGAAAGAACCGTAGGCCCTCTCTTAAAAGAATGTTAATCCTAGTGTGCTGACAAAATTATAATGAGGGCAATTATTTTCCAATGCTGGTAATAACCATAGTAATGTCTTACCAGGGCAAATGTGTCATGTGCATCATGGTCATTTTCTGGCAAGTAGAAGTAATTCTCTTCAGGAAATGGGACTTTGGGAGATGAGGTAATTTGTCTCAGATCACCAAGCCCTGTAACTGAAAGGAGCAGGAAGGAGACCAGTGCATTAGACTGTTTCCTTTTGGCCAGCCATTTGTAATTTCTTCTATGCCTAATTGGATATTTGAGCAGTAATTCCTAATCTAAGAATAGGGAAAAGAATGGATTCACAGTGAGTACGTAAATGTGCTTAGTACTTTATAATATGTCACAATCTTGTGACAATCTTAGCAGTAGTAGTCTTAAGAAACAACGATTCCGTTTAAGCAGTTTGACCAATTCCACTCACTAGTTAATGGAAGAATGAAGATTCTGTGTGTCTACTAAGTTTTTTTTCACTTCTGTAAATTTGACCTCTGCTCTGACCTGATGACAGTCACTAACACATAAACACTCACTCTGTGCAAAGCACTGTTCTGAGTGCTTTCCTTGTATTAACTCACTTCTCACATCAATCTTAATAAGGTAGATTCTGTTACATCCCATTTTTCCAGATGAGGAAATAATGACATAGAGTCCACCGAGCTATTAATGTATTAATGGGAGGATTTGGACACTAGCTCTGTGACTCCAGGACCTGCCCCCCTAAACTGCTCTGCTGCTTCCTGTAGAAAGGCACATCAGAGCAATTGTATCATCAGTAGCCATTCACCCTGCTAGTAACCTCGACTTGGGTCTGAAGATGTGTACTATGATTATAAGCTGTTTGTGGATAATAGCAGGACTCACTCAGCTGTGTTTTCTCTGAATGAAAGAATGCTAAATACTTGCTAAACACTCACATGAAACCAGAGTTCTATTTTAAAGCTTCAGCACGTTGTACTGCACTCCTCAGTTCCCTATCAGCACAATGTAAAGACACTTTGAAGTAATAGCAAACCAGTACACAAAATATACTTGTCCCCACTCCAGAGGTGGAATTCTCTATAGAGTATTTGTATGGAAAGGTTCTGTGTGGATAAATAGAAACAAGAACTGTGAAAGGAATTGAGAAAAGGCAAAGGGACAGAAAAAAAGGCAAGGGAGAGATGGAATTTTTTAAACAAACATTTACTAGCTGCCTGCAGTGTGCCAGGCACTGTAAAGAAAACAGGTTGGACAGGACTCAGTCACTGAGAAGTGTATCTCAGAGCTATACATTGACCAGGCCTTGGGAACAGATTTAAGTGACGTTAGAACCATGGAATTCAGAGCAATCTAAATGAGAAAAATGATTTCTTTGAATTGTAACAGAAAGAACAGTAATGTTGGCAGAATTAAAGAGATAATTCAAAATTCTCAAAGTTTTCTGCTGTTCTGAAGATGTGGCTAATCAGTGGTAGAAATGGGAGGAAAATTTTGATTGAATGCCATCTGTTGAGAGGAGATTCATCCTAGTAGTTGAATTTTAGCCTTTAAAAAAAAAAAAGAAATACAAAGGCAGGGTGGAGTTTCAGTACAGCTGTGGATATAAGATGACTCATGTTTGGAATAGAAATGAATAGGAACTTACAACTAAGCAAGTGACTTGGTAGCAACACTGGATGGGAAAAGAGGAGTCTGGTGTGAAAGGCTTGGTCCAAGATTTGAGGACAGTGGTAACATCCATGGTGATAGCAAAAAGAGGTCATTGACTTGAAAAGAAAATGTTTTCAACATATGGAATTGGAGGAAAGATCAGAAACTGGGCAGGTATCAACAGTGTGCATGTATATAGATGTGGATATTTGATCTCATACATTTTATATATGTATGCTTTGAAAAAGGACTTACAGGTAAAATCCATAGTAGCAGCTTGGCTACGTAGTTATGAACATCCTCAGGCCTCAAACATTTTCACTAGGCTCATCTCGGTTTTTCAGTGATCAAATGTTCTTAAAGCTAGGTATGAGTTACTTTCCCAAATAAAATGGCTATTAAAATCTAAGACAAAAACCAGCTTGGTACCAGGGAAAAACCTAATGCAAGATGGAAGGGCAAAGAGATTATAGGTGCTGGTGAACAATCACCACTCTAGGACTGAGGGGAAGCCCTTCCCCCTCCCCACTAAAAGGTCCCTGAGCCAATAGAAGGAGCCATATTTAAAGGTATGGGGGTTGTAAGTTGAGAAAAGGTATTGAGAGTGTTAACTTCCTGGAGATTTAATTATCTTGTCCAGTGGCCAGGCAGTCATCACCAAATGATCGTCCTTGTCCCAGCCAACACCTATAGAGTACGACGTCTATGTGCCTGGCCCTGTGATCTGTGCTTTATGAATTTAATAATATAAAGACACATAAGAAAGTTCTGAGCCATGTTTGTTAATGTCACATCTCTTCATACCTGATAAAAGGGAAATAATAATTAAGGGAGAAAAGGAATCTTGACAAATGGCTGTACATCTCCTTGTCATTAAAATCTGAAATCGTCACTGTAGCCAGACACGTGGTAACCACGAGAGAGGACCAGGGCCTCAGCTGAGGGTACAGACCTATATGAGACCTGGACTAGAGCTCATCTCCTCACTTGCAAATCGCTTCAAATCTCATGGCTCTAATCTCTGATTGTGACGACTGAAAGCGAGAGGCTTGCTTTATAGTCCAGAATTTCTATCAAAATCATTAAGGTAGTCCTGAACAGGAGTTTGCCAAAGAGTCTGAAGAAAATCCATTGGAACAGAACAGGACTCCCTGGAAATCACTGGGACTGGTGTGTTGAAATATACGCGAGACTGTTCAGTGCAGCCTTAATGTAGAGGCTAAGTCCTAGCTCTACCACTCACCAGCTGGATATGACTGTGCAAGTCACTGTAACTAACCTCTGCACCTCAGCTTCCTTATTTACATTATCGGGTTAATCTCAAGATTGTTAGAAGGTGTAAGTGATAAAGCTTATAAAAGTAGTTAATATATTGCAGGCACTAACAAGTACTAGTAATATGGGCGCACTGGTTGGACCCCACTTGTTCAAATAGCCATTTTCAGCATTTCCTATATTGATCAGTTTGGCCAACACATTTATTCAGTTTATTCAGTTGCCCAGTGCCTAGCTGTGAGGAATGCAGAGTAGAAGAACCATTCCCTTTGCTTTGGAATTTACTGTTTGTATAAAATAACTGAATTCTTCAATGTTCCTATAAGATAGGAATCATTCCCATTTTCACTGATAAGCTAATGGGCACGGAGATTAAGTGTCATGATTTAGTATTGATGTTGCTTGGATGTAAACTCATACAGCGTGCAGTCCTCCTGATTGCCTGCCTTTTTCTGCTGCACAGGGGCCAGGAGAGAGTTCATGGAAAAGGTAGAATGTGAGCTTGAGTTTGAAGAAGCACTAGGATTTGGCCTGGAACAGGAAACAGGATGAAAGAATAGAGTTTGCGAGGTCGTGGTGCTGGAAGTGCACTAAGCCGAATGAGAAGGAAGCAGCCGGCCGAGCAGGGCTCGGAGGGTGAGAGTTGGCCAACCAGGCAGTTGACTGCACTGCACTGGCAGTTTCTTTGCAAGAGAGTGAAATGATACCTTGGTGAGTGTGGAAGGAGAGTTGGGAAGCAAGAAGATCAGTTTAGGAATCTGTCTCAGAAGCCCAGGTGTGCCGTTAGGAGAGAGTGGGAATAGGCAGGGGAGGATTTGAATCAGGAGATGTGGGACAGGGAGGGAGAGACCCTTGGAACACAAGTCCTGTAGGGTACGTCTCAAGAAAAAAATGTGTGGTTGAGTATGTTTGGGAATCGAAGCCCATTGTACCGTCTCCTCAGACTCAAGGTGAATGTCAGCATTAGGGATTCCAAGAATTTCTGCAAGAAACCTGTTTACTTGATTCATTCAGCCATGCATTAAATGCCTTCTGTGATCCCCTAAGGTTTTTGCCTGGTAAGGAGTGAGGTGGTGCAAGAGGTGGGAAGACTCATGCATCTACTGGCTAGAAACTTTACTGAAAGTAATGAGAAGCTATTGAAAAATTGTTGAAGGGAAAGGAGATCCATTTATCTTGAGCAAGTTTCTTCCCTGTGCTTTCTCATTCAGTACTAGAACCCACTGAAAAGCTTTGTCCTGTTAAGCTACATTTTAGGCCCAGGCCCCAGGGACTCAGCCTTTTCTCTTAATCAGTACACTACCACCACCCACTCTGATTCTTGTGTCCTTGCCATAAGCAGCAAGCATGAACCCAAGTTTGAATCCTTGTTCTGTCACTTGTCAGGTAAGTGAAGTGATCCTGGGCAAGTCATTTTAAATCACCAAACTTTGTTTTTTTTTAAGCCTATAAAATGGAACTGATTCAGAGCCTCTGAGATTTATTGTGAGGATTAAATGAGATACATAAGAAAGCATCTGTTATCAGGCATGACACAGTTTTCAATAAATGGTTATTGCTACAGGTAAAATACAGTTTGGTTGCAGAGTGGAGTTTAGTGTCCTTGGATCCCCTTCTTTGCTAGCCCTGGAGACAAGAATGCAAGCTCTTTTTTCAGGATCCACTATTAATATTACAGGAAAAGAGATAGGGTAACAAAAAAACACTTAGAACATTTCAGCAAACATTCCTTGAGCACCTGTCATGTGCCAGGGACTCTTCAGATCTTGGTGATGTAGCATTAACAGAATAGAGAAGGCTCCTGCTGTCATTGTAGTGTGGAAAAACAGACAAGTGAGCACACGTGTCCAGTAGTAACAAAAGCTATAATTAAAGCAGGTGGATGTAAGAGGAGGCGATGGAAAAACTAAGGTTGGGTGGTCAGAAAAGGTCTCTAAGGCAGTAACATTTGGAGACCCAAATAATGAGCAAACCAAGTGAAAATCTAGGGGAAGAGCAATTCCACAAAGCAGAAACAGCACAAAGGCGCTCAAGTGAGAAAGCTGTGTGTGTTCAAGTATGTAACTCTGGGGAGAGGAAATCCCGGGGCGAAATACCAAGTTGAAACAGAAATCAGTCAAAGGGAGAAATAAAGTTTAAAACCCATGTATAGCTTACAAACTGTGGTCTGGGGCCTTTTCTAAACTCCTGCTCCTGCAGAAGCAAGCGGAACCTCCCCCCAGCTCTCAGGTTCAGATAAGCCCTCCATAGCCCAGGTAATTATCCATTGATACGGAGATTAGCTACTTTCCACCCCTTAGAACACCTGCCAGTTCATATGGATATACTCTAAAAGCCAGGCGAGAGATTCTGGAATATTAAAATTTTACCCACAAAGTAGCAGAGAAAAGGTCTGGGTGGCTCAGAGGTACAGATGAGGTCAGCCGGATTCCAAGGGCCTTGTAGGCCAAAGTAGATTGTATTTAAGTGCTGTGGGAGGTAAGGGAGGCTTTAAGCATTGGCAGGAGTATGTTTTATGTTTGAAAAGTATCAATATGGTTGCTATGTATTGAGAACCTTAAAAAAAAACTTTCTATGAGATTTAAGTTTTTAGAGTTGACCTAAAGTTGATTCTCTTCAGGAGGCAGCATTTAGCAACCTCCTGGACACCTGCTCTCCGCTTTAATTCCTGAAGAGCTCACCACATTTCCCTTCCTCCCCTTCACCTGCTGCTGCCACTTCCTTCAAGATAGCCTGTCCTCGGGTCCTGGCTGATGAGCCTTTGAGAGCAAAATAATAGGACTGGAAATGCCTTTCAGAACTGACCTCACCTTGAGGTGAAGGAGTGGCTAAAGAGGCTGGGCGAGAAGTGGTTTAAAGCTGGGGGGCAAACCAGACTGCCATTGCATTTTTATTTGACACAAACATTTTTTTCAGTTGATTTATGTGTGTTTAATACTTTCTAAATCAGGTATTTTATACACATGCATGTATTTGGAATGCTCTGGGTGGATCATGCATTCCAGTTTAATATAAGCCTTACTGCTTTTTGTTGTCCCATCAGATATTGCCTATATTTGGCCCCAGTTCACAGATTTGTTACCTACCTGGGCCTCCGTTGGCCTTTTGAGTATTTCATGATTAATGATTACCAAGTGTGCAAGCCTTAAATAGAAAGCATTTAAATTGTAAAAAAGTAACAACGCATGCTATCCATGCAAATGAACGTATTAAATACTACTTTCCAATGTTTAAAAAGGCTTTTATTAAGACAGGAAGATTAGCAAGAAGAATGCAGAAATGGAAAGATAGGTCGAGGATTTCATAAAGGAGATGTCTTCGTGGAACCTTGTGTCTATTTAGATTTTCTAAATGACAGACAGGCCCCACCACTTCTGAAGTGTTGTTTTGCATAACAAAAGGTAATCCCTCAGGCAGCAGGATCCCCACACTACAAAATACTTAAGTAAAAACTGGCTGCACACCACTTGGGGTGGGGGCAGGGCATGCTCCCTAGGACAGTGGTGTCAAGTGCTCTTCATCCCTGGAAGTGCGGGCCAGGAGAGGTTAGGCCGTGGGTCCAAGCTGTCCTCCTTTCACATTTGTAGGTTGTCTCCAAACACCATGGTGACCCCCCACAAGAAGAGCATGCTGGGAAATGGGAACTACGACGTGAATGTCATTATGGCAGCACTTCAAACCAAAGGCTATGAAGCTGTTTGGTGGGACAAGCGCAGGTAAACTGAACCTGGCGGCCAGGTGTAGTGTTACAGGCGGGTCTGGGAAGTTGGCTGCTTCAGAGCCTGACGCCACTTCTCCCCTACAGGGACGTCAGTGCCATTGCTCTCACTAATGTCATGGGCTTCATCATGAATCTGCCCTCTAGCCTGTGCTGGGGTCCATTGAAGTTGCCTCTCAAAAGGCAGCACTGGATCTGTGTTCGAGAGGTGGGAGGTGCCTACTACAACCTCGACTCCAAACTGAAGGTGCCCGAGTGGATTGGAGGCGAGAGCGAGCTCAGGTACCTGTTGTAGCTGGCTATCATTGCTGGGCTCCTTCCCCTGGTGTGTAGGGAAAATCGAGCCCATCTTATGTTATTTGACAAAGGAAATGAAATTCCTGTCTCCATGGATCTTCTTGCTTCACTTAGAATCATAGGGTCTCAGACTTGAAAGACCTGAAGCTTTTGTTGGCCCCTGAGGACTTTTAAGTCCCTCTGGTAGAGAAATTCCAGCACCTGGGATGCTGGCCTTCTGATCTGGGGGAACTGGCATTGTAACATTCTCTACACTTAGGCAGTTGTGACAGTATAGCTGCCAGTTCAGAGAATGGAATAAAACACTCAACCCAGAGAGGGCTTAATTTCCCAGGGACCAAAGAAGAGACTTTTACAGTTCAAAGTCCTTTGGAGTGCCTTGGGCTCGCTACGTTCCTCACAGAACTAGCTACCGCTGGCATTAATACATGAGGATAAACAAAAAATCAGATTAGAAATCAAACTGGACAGATAGAGGGGTAACCAAATGTAGAACCCTCCAAGAACAGATCCTCCTGCTTTTAGGACTGCCAACAGCTTAAAGGAGGTGAAGTTAATAATAATGGTGAAGTGTGGCCCCAAGCCTGGAATTTGTAATTTTACCAGCATTTCATTTCTCCCATAGGAAATTTCTAAAACATCATTTGCGAGGAAAGAACTGTGAACTCCTGCTGGTGGTACCAGAAGAGGTGGAGGCCCATCAGAGTTGGAGGGTTGATGTGTAATGCAGTTCTACCTAACCTTCCCTTGCCTAAATCCTCCGTGATGTGCTGTGGCCTATACAGTGGGTCTGTCCTTGCCACTTCCCCAAACATCTCATTGGGTTTTTCCCCTCAGATTTGACAGTGCAATAGGACAGATGTGTGGATGGTTGTAAGAACCAGCAAGCGTTACCTGCTCCTGGGAATGGAAGATAGGAGCTCTATGTGCTTAAGGCAAGCAACCGAAGACCCTTGTTTTATATGAGAGGAGAAAGAAAGGTGGGTCTCAGCTGCTTTTCCCTTTCTGTGAGGACTTGACAGAGGCTCTGGAGTTCACTGCTGCTGTACTCGGCTGGAGATGCTGCCTCCACTAGCCCTTTCCTGGTGACCAGTGGGTCTGAAGGCAGTAAGTGCAGAAAGTCCGTGTGACTGGCTTGTAGGACCCAGAGCATAAGGGGCCTCTCAGGAAACCATCTCCAAAACCCCAGCAGCAGTACAACATGCTCTCTCCAAACCTTAATGCCACCCCCATTACCCTCACATTTAAGGGTGACTGATGGCCACCCTTGGGAGTTTTATAATGAAAAAGTTCTCTAATATTCCATGCTGGGTGGTTGAGTCCTGCAAATTTCTAGTGTGACATGGTGAGCTCAATAGCTAGATACTACTGTCTAAGGACGTGGCCCAAGCCAGATGGGGGCAGGCATGGATGGCCCATCTGCCTCACTCCAGCGTTGTCCCTGCCATTTCACTCTATTGATTTAGGAGGCTTTGGGGCACAAGATGGGCAAAAGGGCAGTTTCCCAGTTGACCCACTCTGGGAAAATCAGGAAAAAATAAGTTGGCCTTTGACATCAAATTCCATTAGTTTGAGACAAAGTTGGGTGAGGAGCATTGTGAGGAAAAGCTGCTCAGAGAGTAATTGCAGCTAGAATCGGTAGAAGTCCTAGACTCGGAGTCACTGCAGTAACAAACAGCAGCCTCAAGTTGGGTGGTTATGTGCATTATGTTACAGGATCTGAGTTTGTCCTCTTTCAAAGTTTCCTTCACAATCGGCTGAGAATTGGCCCACCCCCCTACCTCTTTACATAGCTGTAGACCCCTTTCCCCCTGGAACTCGGGAAAACAAGAGGGGAAGTACACCACACTGTGTCACCCAAGTGGCTGTGGTTGCCTCAGGGCAGGTGGGCAGGAAGGGATGGCCTGTCTGCCCTTACAGAGCAGTGGTCTTGGCAGGTCAGAGAGCTGCCCCACTGGCCAGACTTCTCTCCCAGCAGCACAGTCAGGCTGGGGCTTACATGTCAAGCCTGAGTAAGCTTAGCAGGACAAAGCTGAGGCTTTCTCCCCACTGTGACTGGAGTGCATGTTTACACCAGCACTTTTTCTGCACATGTTATCTTCAATCCAACAAGGCCGTTTTTTATGCTGAGTAACCAAGGCCACCAAGTGGCTACTGCATTATATCCCCTCAGCAACTAGCCGCGGTCTCTTCTGCATCCTTTTCTACACCAGACCTGCTTGGCACCACAGGGAGCTCTTTACCCCTGCACAACGACATTCCAACCATCACCAGCCAGAAGTTACAGCCAGCCTTGCTGATTGTCACAAGTAGGACCTTGGGTCCATTGGCACGGTCAGTGATAGTAAGCCATTTCCTGGGAAGAGGAGGAAACTCTTCTCCACCAATCTGCTTGGGCCTGTGCAAATGGCACTTCAGAGGAGTTCCATGCACTTGAGTCCATGAGCCAATGGGATATGCAAAGACACTTAAAACATTTCAGGGCTGGTTTCTCTGTTCATATCCAATTCTGGTGCTTAGGAACAGGGACCCATGCTGATGTCCAAGGGCAAAAAGCCCCATTTCTTTTAGAAGGGGGCAGGCCTAACCCTGATGCCCAATAGGGGGCAACCCTAGGCTTTGTTTTTCTTGCTTTTAATTCCTTTTTTCGGTTGGCCTTGTGCTGGGTTTGTTTACAAAAGATGTATTTTGTTTAACCAAATATTAAAAATGGAGAACTCCATACATAAATCTCAAATGTGTCTGAATTTTGTAATTATGTACATAAGAGGAAAAAAGTTTAGTATAATGCTGCTTTAGAAGGAATTCACTACCATCGTAAGTCATCTTTAGATGTAGACTCTGCTTTGGTCAAACCTCTCACCTCAAATATCCAAACAATGATAGCTGATTGGGATTTGGTTCAAAAGCAGCCTTAAGTATTTTTCGATTTAATTTACAGAAACTAGGATTGACAATTTGAAGAATCCTACCCCTAATCTAAGCACAAGTTTTCTTTACTAGCCCTAACAAGTGACTAGTGTTTTTCCCCTGATCAACAAGTGGAAGATGGTGTAGAAGAGGGCCTGCTAGGTTTGAATTCAGATCTGCCATAGTCTATGCATCTTGGTACAGATTACAGAGCTTTCTGTGACTTTCCTCTGTAAAATGGAAATAGTACTCCCTCCTAAACTGTGTAGTATTGTTCCAGTAAAAAACCCACATAAAAGGCTTATTAGCACAATACTAATAAAATTGTGTTAAATGGACAAATGGCAGAGTCCAAAGATGGGGCTACAGCTGGATTCATCATTGGTAGCTCAACAATTATTTTTAAAAGAACAAACTAAAGGTCTGTTTGCAACCTTAGCCTTCCTAGAACTAGAAATCAGTCATTCCCTACAAATCCTTTCTAACTGTATTAATGTCACGAGTTAGGATAAATAACATAGACCCAGTCCTTTGTTGGCAAATCTGAAATCAATTGACTAAATTCAGGGCAACGATGACTATTAAGAGATTCTTGACTAAAAATGAGTTTTTTAACTTTTGGAAATTTAACTTGTGCCTACAGGGTCAGTGGTAAACGATAGTATTGGCTTAATGAGGAAATGTGAGGGGCAATCTCGTTTAAAAGTGTGTAAAAGAAGCATATGGATGACACTTTCAGTTGGAATCATTGTTAATATTTAAATATAAAAAGCAGTGACTTTTTAGACATACACACAAATCTAATAGCCAAAATGTGCAGAGGAAATGAGCTCCTGCTCTGTCCTCCACAGTTTCCATCCTGTGGTTGAAGCTGCTGCCTGCCCACCCACCTTTTCAACATACACAGAGTTCACAGTGGCTGCTTTATGCTACAGCTGTGATGCATTTTGTATTTCATATTGTGTGCATGTCCCTCCCCAACATCTCCGTTCTTAAAAACAAAACAGTCATTAATGGTCAGGGGTACATCTTTCCCAATGGCATCAGTTCCTACCCCACAGTGGGATAGTGAGATCCTGCTGTCAGGGGTAATTTAGTGAAACGGGTGGGATGGCCAGAGCTAGAATAACTGCATCACTATACTCTGGTTATTACTGAGGAAAGAAGAAACAAATCAGGATAGTATGGAGGACACATGTGCAAGTTGGGAGTTTCCATGGGACAAGACTGATCTTAGATCAACGTGCCAAAGTTAAAAGAAAAAAAAATTCAAATAATCAGCAGTTCAAACACTATCAAATTTTCAAACTTCTCCGACCAAGATGGGTCAATTATAGAAGTAACTATATCTTTCCAGGAAGTGAAGGTAGACCCCCTGGTATTCCTGCTGACAGCCCTGTGTTGGGACCTAGAAGTATCTGGAAAAGAAAAGGAGGTATAAGGCATTGTACAAGTCTAGGTATTTCATTTTCAACATACCCGTTAGGGCAGACAAAAACAGCTGATAGCACAGTCAAGTACATAAAAGCGTAAAACAAATCCCAGTCTCTACCCATACATTAACTGCAGGTCTACCCATGTGCTCTCCACCACTGGCAAAAAGCGCAGGGTTTGGGCTTACCTGCCGTTGCTGCAGTTGCTGCTGTTGCTCCATTTGCAACTTCTCAGTCTCAAAGACAACAGGAAGAACCAGAATCATGAAGGAAGTAGTCCCAATCCATAAGGCTGCCCTGGAAAACCTGTAGAGGGAGTGTGAACATGGCAGCAAGATAAAAACAGATCTCTCACATACACTCCAATGTTTTTGACAAGTGTTTATCCAACCCTTGCAACACACTCCTACCAGAGGAGCAGCAGTTCTGGTGGCTGTATATCTAGAGACTGCAGTCTTAACATTCTTTTGAGTTCTTACAAAGCTACTTACACATCTAATCTGAAATGATCCTCATAAAGACCCTGCCCTTCTTTACAGAAGAGAAAATGAGACCAGAAAAAGATTACACTAGTCCAAGGTCACTGTGAGCTCTGTGGCAGGTTGGACTCCAACCAGTCTGCAGCTTCTAAAGCCCGTGTTCACTCACAGCACGTAAGTCGTCCAAGGCACACCCCGATGTCTTTCCCCTCGCTCCTTACCTGTACATTTTCTGAGCCACAAAGAGGGAGAGGTCAAACGTGGCTCCAGCCGCGGAGCGGACCTTCTCCGGGAACATCTCCGTCAGACCCCATAGTCTCTCCGACAGGGTCTCATCGAGCTGTGGTGGAGGAGGCGCGGGTCTTGGCCGAAGCGGCGACAACCCAGCCCCTGCTGCCAGGACACGCCGAGACCCCGGGAGCGAGGGCACCCCGGGCCCGGCGGAGCCCCGAGCCCCGCCTCCGGGAGAAGACGTCTCCTCGCCGACCTCTCCGGGCTCCGCGACGCGCCTCAGCCCCGATCCCGAGGCACGCGGAACCCACACCCCCGCGCGGGCGCTCCCCGCCCGTATGCTCGCTCTGCGCCCCGCACTGCGCGGCCCCAGTACCTCCTCGTCGTCTTCCTCTTCCAGCTCCTCCTCCGTCTTCTCGGCATCGCCTTTCGGAAGCAATTCGTCCGGGGACAGCGGCGCACCAGGGCCGGCGGCGGGGGCGGCCATGGCTGCAGGGAGGCGCCGGAAGCGGAAGAGAGGAGAATGCGGCGCCCCCAGAGGACAGAGCTGCCCTTCTGGGAATTGGAGGCCGGCGGGCTGCGGCAGCGCGCCACCGTCTGGCCGGCGGTCTTCACGGGCCTCCGGCTGAGTCCGGCGGCGGCGGCGGCGGCTTTAGCGGACAGCGCTCTGGGAAAGCGCCGAGTGGGGGTTCTTCCCTAATTCCTTACGGTGGGTTTAGGGTGGGCCCAGAAACCTACATTTTAACAAGCCCCCAGGGATCACACTTAGATAAACACTAATCCAGTTTCATTGCCGTGAGGGGTGTTATTTGGTAGACGCCGGAAATTTGGAGGTTCATTGGTCTTTGGGGAAAACGCCGAGTAAACAGTCCCAATGTATTAAAACAAAGGCAAGGTTAACAATACTTAAGTACTCTACTGCCAGGCGCAACCCACCGAGGCAGGTACTATTATCCCCATTTCAGACATGAGGATACTGAGGCACAGTACCAGGTTACTGCAAGTATTTCTGTAGAATAGACTTCCAGAAGTGGGTTTGCTAGCCAAAAAGTAGGAACATTTAAAATTTTGCTAGGTATTAGCTAATTGCCCTTAAAACCATATCATGTACTTTAACAACAGCAAGTGGAAGTGTCCTTTTCACCACACCCTCCCCAGCATTAGTTTTATCCATATTTAAAACTTTTGCCTATATGATGAGTGAAAGTATTTTGTAATTCCTACAAGTCATTTATATAAAGGTAATTTGATATACATCTTTAGCCAATTGACCACGAAACTGAATCATCTCAGGACTGGGCAATCCACATCTTTACCCGATACGTGACACACACCAGTGAGACTATATATTCTGGTAGGGAGGACCTTTGCACTTGCTGATGGTCTTCAGTCCTTTTCATCATTGGACAGGGCAGCTCTGACTATAAAAGGGTTTCATGTCACAAAAGTGTGCCTACTGTATGTTTCCATCATCAAAAACAGGCAAAACCAATTTTTGGTGAGGATGGTGATTCCCTTTAAGAGGGGGTAATATTTGAGTTGGGGCAGAAAAGTGGCTTCTGGTAAACTTCTGTTTCTTGACCTAGGTCTTATTTATATGTGTATGTTCATTTTATGAATTATGCTTTTTATTTTTTGCATGTTTAAAGTTTTTTTTTTAAGTAGGCTAGCTCTACATAAATGCAAAAGGCAGCTTAAGAAACCAATGCCACGGACTTTTTTTTTTTATGGGATCTTTTAAGAAATGCTAGAAGACCAACACTCTTGAAGGTAGAGAAGCCAATCTTATGTGGAAAGTACAGACATGAGTGACTCCAAGTGGAAAGTCACAATGCTAATGTGACGTTTTAGAACTTTAACCATTAATTTTGTTCATATGCACGAGAGCAATGCATCATTTTTAAAAAACCTACGGTTAAGGCTAAAAGAGCAATTTCAATAATTATATAATTGCAAAGGGATAAGAGAGGAATGTTGGGAATCATGCAGTGCTGAATATTCAGAACCATAGCATATGAAGTCTTTCAAGGAGAACTGAGGCTTTCAAGGCGAAATGCTCAGTGGCAGCAGAGAAGACATGCAAGACTGCTGCCTGGCAGGGGGTCACAGCTGAAAGGCAAGAGGACAGAGGTGCCACTGAGTGAGTGATGACGCCCCATGCCAGGCACAAAGGTGACTCTGCCATGATGGAGAGGTGTTCTAGAACCCTGACCTCAGCTCCTCATTGCCCATCCCTCCAGTCTATGTTTTCTACCTTTTCTGTTTCTGTCCTGTCAGAATTTAAAGCTGGTAATAGAGTTCTTAATTTGCATCAGTGGGGGGCATAGATTCTCCTGAGAACCTTGGAAAAATCCCTTCCATAAAAAATACACCTTAGCCTGGATCTGTGCCACTGCACAAAAGGATCCCCCTGCTAGGCTTCAAGCTGAACAGCTTCCTGTCTGCCTGACCCTGCGCTCGCTCCCCTACCCCCACCCCCATCCCCCGCCCCGCCTCCCTCACCTCTTCTCTAACAGCTCTTCCTAATCTGACACTCAGCACTGAAGTTCACAAAACTGCTGTAGTGACTACAAGAGATAATGTCAAGGAGATCACTCTGTTATTAGATTTGGTTAATAAAGGCTTTAGCCAGAACTGAAGGATGTACTTGACAAAAACAACAATAGGGGTTGGGTCTGGGAGACATGGATGATTTCTCCCTTTTCTCTTGCAGACTTTCATTTAACAGGATCACCCTTGACTTAGCTTATACCCCACATCCATCAGCCAACACTGTGGGCCCCACCTTACAGGGCAGTGGTGATGCAGAGTGGGACCCACATCATTGTGACAAACCTGCCCCTCATGATTCCTGATTCAGTCCTGGCTCCATTCTTTCCAGCTGTGTAATCTCATTTTTCCATCTAAATGCAGGGTATGAGGGTAAACCTGAATTGTCACAAGAATTATTAATAGGCAGTTGGCATCAAGGGTTTCAATAAATGGTTGCCAACTGCACTGGTCTAGCAATAAGCAAAGTCTCAATTGTTCCTATTACCTGCCCCTGAAGATTTACACCCTGTATTTGTATCCTCCAATTTTTTCTTTATTTTCCTGTTATCAGAACATAGACAGAGGCTGCTTCTGTCCATCCCCCATGGAGCTGGCCCTGGCCTCCACTAGCAGCCTCCATTTGAGGCTACTCTGCACCCAGCAGCTCTCTTTCACCTTGAGCTGTGAATCAACAGGTTCCCACCTTCCCCTGTATGATCTAGACCAGTTTCTGAACCTCCTGGAGTTTGGTGCCTTACCTCCAAATAGGCATGCTGACCATCCCTGCTTCACAGGACTGAACTGAGGAGAAATGGGAGGGCAAGCGAGGGCCTAAGGCCAGTGCCAGGCAAGTAACAGGCACTCAAAAACGGCTGACCAGAGAAGCCATCCTGGTCTAAAGCCCTAGGCTCTCTGTCCCCACCCCGCTCCCGGAGCTGGGTCCCTTTGGCGGGCTCCCTCCTCCAACCACAGCAGCTCTGCTCACACCAACTCAGCACAGATTCCCACTGCAGGGATGCGGCCCTCAGCTCCAGGTGCTCGGCCCCTGCCAGGTCTGAGCTAGTCCCAACTCCCTCGAGGAGGAGGGGCGGGAATGGGGGCAGAGGGACTGTTTCTGTGGCAGGTCAGCCTTTGCCAACGCCCAGGAAGCTGGAGTGCTTCTCCTGCAATGGTGGCACTTCCCCGCACCCTAAAATTCTGTCTTTGGAAGGAACAACAGAGGCTTAGACTCCAGACTCCATTCACTTCTCCAAGAACTAATGCTGCTTTTCCCAGTCACTCTGGCCACAGACCGATTATATAACCTCATTTAATTAAAAAAAAGTAGTGTCAATGGAAAAGTAGCACAAAAATATGGTGTTGCTGTGGAAGGCTGGTACCGGCTGATGTTTGGGGCTGAGGAATGAAGCCAGAGGCTGTGGATTTGAGGAAGGAGAATTCTTTCTCTAAAGGATGGAGAGTGTGGCCTGAGGGGCAGCCAGCCAGGAGAGCTGCTCCCCGGAGACGCCATAACACAGGCTTCTTCAGAACTGGTGCTGTACTCCACCACCAGTGCCAGGGGTGACATGATGGATTCCTGCTGCTTCTCCCAGCAGTGTCAGGCCAGCAAGAGAGAACCTGGGACAGGTGCACTTGTATGTGAAGTAACTGGACAGCACCTGAAGACTCCTCACTGCCGCAGGCCTCCCTGAGGCCCGATTTACACACTCGCCTCCCTGTGCCATGCAGCCGTTCCTACTGAAGGCCCTGGCCTGGAATCCTGGTTTGGGCTGTCACTGTCCTACTGCCAACCCAAGGGGTCAGTACCTTTAGGCCCTATCGCAGGACCTAATCCACTAGTTTAACTAAAAAAACACCCCCGGCCATATCCTACTCTTCTGCTCAGTAGGTTTCTCCCTCCTTCCCTAACACGTGTCTTTGGGGTCTTCATTTCCTCCTCCGGCTGACACTCTTCAGCTCATCCAGCTCCTTCCCCATTAACTGGGACTCGGCAATGGTCTCAGAGAGCTGAAAGGAAAAAAGCAGACCATTACCAAGGACATTTCTAAGCCATGTCTCAGGTCTGCAAGGCCTTCTGGCATTTCTCTAGCACTGCCAGCTGCCTTCCACGATGGGAACCCTTTGTACCTGGGCAGAACGTAACCACCTGATGACCCAGGGCCTTAATCCATGAAGAACATTCTAATCCACTGTCAACATTTTTGATTCCCTAGGGTTGCATGGCACTCACTGTGTTGAGGACTGCAGGCCTCAGGGGATGAAAAAGGCCAATACTGCCAAATCCAGGGTGAGAGGATTAGGGTCTAGGTTGCTTGTGAGCTGTAGCTAACACAATGGTAATTAGGGGAAATGCTTGAAAAAGAATGCAACTTTCCTCACTAGGCTCTTTCAATGGACTGTAGAGTAACAGGTGGAAGACACTCAAGTTAGGGCAGAGAGAGATCCACTCTCAAAACATTTCCCTCACTGGGAAGAGCGAGCCACACTTCCAGAGCGATACACTATCCCAACTGTTTTACTTGTATTATTAACTCACTGTGAGGTATCTCTCACTACTGTGCCTATTTCATTGCTGAAGAAACTAAGTCTCTTCACACAGAGCAGTTAAGTAACTTGCCTAAAGTCAGACAGCCATGGTGGAGCTGGGCAAGAACCAGGCAGTTCGGCTCCAGAATGCCTGCCCGTAACTACTATGGGGTATGCTCTCCTGCCTCTCAAGGACCTTGACCTGCACCTCCAGGTCCAGCAGGTGGCTGTTTTTAACAGCCACAGGAAACCAACACCAATGCAGGTTTGCCCCACAGGAGGTTCGCCCTGGGCGCTGCTGACTGCCTGCTTGGTATGGGACGCCTCCAAGTCACGAGCACACTGTCCTTTCCGTAATGCCTCCATCCCAACCTCCATTCCTCCCTGTACCCTTCCACATTCAGCTCAAATATCCCTTCCGCTTTGATGTCCCTGACCAGACAGAATCGCGTTCCTTTTTTCATGTGCTGGCGCCAGGCCGTGTATAGACTCCGCACTGTCATTATGTTTATTGTCCATCTTCCCACCAGACTGTCGGCCCTTGAGGGTAGGAACTGGGTCTGACTTGTATCTCTGGATTCAAAGCAACTGACGTAGGCAAGCCTAGTCCTCCCTTCCCGTCACCTTCCTCACCATGTCCAGCAGGATGTCTACTCTGAGCCGCAGGAGATTGTTCTCTTCCTCCAGCTGCTGGTTCCGCCTCCAGAGGCGCTGAGCCTCCCTCTGGTCCACACCTCCACTAACCCCCATCTCTGGTGGGAGGGTAGAACCAGTAGTTAGGAGGGGGATTCCCTTCTACTATCTTGTTGGACAAATGGCAGGAAATTAGCCCACCTGCTACCCACTGGCCATTTTCAAACTTGAGGCTTTGCCCCGTCAGGTTCATGGTGGGAGTCCCGTAGTCAAGGCCCAGCTCCACCTCCCAGGTTGACCGATCCAGCTGTGGGCGAGACACTGCACGCTGGCTTCGGGAGGCGGAAGGCCGAGGGCTCCATGCCTCCTCTGCTAGCTATATGACAGCTCATTTCTTCTCATTGTTACTCAGCACATTTAACAACATTTATTAAAGTCAGAAAATCAAATAAGGCACAATGAAATGTTTAAACTTTGAGAGAGAAGAAACATACTGCTTTATACAACAGAAGTTTTCCAAAAAAGCTATGTATGCTGATATTTTTAAACTGAATTATTTTACAGCTACTAGGCACTTAACAATTTAAGACAGTCTACTGAAAATATTTAGTAGTCAAAAACCCTTTTAAATGTAATAAGCCCCTAAGTCATCATTTGCTTACTATGGATATATATGTCATGAAAAAGGCATAAAATGTTAACACCCAATTAGCTATAGTAACTGTTCTTTAGTGTGATTTTCAATGTTTCTCCAGCTCGCTGAGCACCCGGCCTTGCCATCAGGACTGCTACTGGTATGCAGAGATAAGTGCGACCAGCTCTGCCCTCGAGGAGCTCGGAAACGGCCTGTGGAGCTGTAACATATCCTTTTGAATGTGGTTAATAGTGGGAAAACATCATCCTTTGAGAATGAGCTTGATTCTTAGACATGACTAAAACTGATTCCTGGCCAAGTCTTGGGAATAAAATGCACTCAAACTGGATACATCATTTGGGATCAGAAATCATAATGAGATTGACTGTCTTAGCAGTTTCTTGAACAAGCTGACAATGATTCCCAATTTTAGGAGTTAAAAACTGTTTTCAGCAATTGCAATTAATATGAATGAAAAGGTTGCCCTCCTAGGAGGATGCCTCTCTAGAGGACCACACTTTCTTTAAGAGACCAGGCTTGCACTCCAGTCAAGCTGCACAAGAGACTGAGCCCAGTACTGACACTCACATTATGCAGGTTGGAGAGAGAAGCAGACTTCCGAGGGGGCGTCTTCTTCGGACTGAACGTATTCCCAAAGAGAGGCATCTCTGGCCTGATGGAAGAAAGGTCAATGTTCCCTTCTCCTAGGGTCAGAAAAAGTCAGCAGTACTAACAGTTGGATCGGTGACCTTATGCCACTGTCCTCAAATCATGAAAACATACATCTTTTCATGTGGCTATTAGCAATCCTGGTAATAGCTCCCAAGTGTTGAGTGCTCACTATGTGCAAGGCAGTATGTGAAAATCTTTGCAGGCACCAACTCATAATTGTCACAACCACCCTTAATTAGCTCATTTTATTAGCACCACATGACAGATGAGGTTTAGAAAGACTAAGGTCCTAGTGAAATGGCCAGGTGGAGGAAGACAAAAGTATGATTTCACTTATATGTGGAATCTAAAAACAGAACAGCAACACACTCACAGACACTGAGAGTGACTAGTGGTCACCACGGGCGAGGGGTTGGAATGGGTGGGTAAAAGAGGTGAAGGGGATCAACAGGCATAAAGTCTCAATCTTAACATAAATTAGTAACAGGATGAAGCACAAAATCTCAATCATAATATAAATTAATCATGAGGACAAAAATACAGCTTAGAGAATATAGTCAATAGTTTTGTAACATCTTTCTATGTTGACAAATAGTAACTACACTAGTTGGGATGAAGCTTTAATAATGTAGGTAACTATCTAATTACTATGTTGTATACTTAAAACCAATATAAGTGGTATCAACCACACTTCAATTAAAGAAAGACTAAGGTCCTAAGTGGTAGCTAGTATTTGAAGCAGGTCTGTGTGTTTATGTTAACCACATGCAAATGCCTACCTTGCCTGTCTTAACTTTGGACCCAAGATGGCATCACCAGATTTATAGTTTAGAGCAAGGAATGCAATCCTACTTGTTCCCGTATGCTGGTGAGAATCACATGTGGGCAATAGCCTCTGCATATATTCCATTTTAAAGAAATGAAACTATTTATAGCTCGCTTTCAGATTGTTAATAATGTCCCTTACTCGGTCCATATGTCAGGTCTCCTGTCCTGTTTGGTAGGTGAGGAGTCCAGTGGAAGGAAGAGGCCACAACAGGGAAGAGCTGACCCTGACAGCCATACCTGCTTTCAGCATTACTACAACCTATTGCAATTCACACAGGCCCAGTTAGGTAGATTTACTGATACTGCCCATTTTGGCTGTGGAGGAAGAGGAAGAAATTAAGTCTTTTTGTATTTCAATATAACATAAATACAGAAAAGTACACAAATCATGAGTGTATGACTGCAAGAGTTTTTACTACACACACACACACATACACTCCTGTGTAGCTGCCCTCCAGATGAGGAACATTTCGTCATTCCACAAGCCTCATTCAACAGCGTTATATCCGTAGATTTGTACAGTATGTTCCCTTTTGTGTCTGGCTCTCTTTACTCAATATCATGTTTGTGAGATTTATCTATGTTGTTGTATTTGGTTGTAGTTATTTACATTGCAATGAAATATTCTACTGCATGAAGTAGAGGTTTGGACCATTTCAGTTTTTATCTATTAAAAGTTTTTTTGTGTATTAAAAATAGTGCTGCTAAGAACATGCTTGGACATGTATTCCTGTATACTTAAGTAAACTTCTCTGGTTCTATACCTAGGGGTGGAATTGTGTCATACATTCATATATTCAGCTTTAGAAGCCACTGCCAAATGGCTTTCCAAAGTGGTTGTACCAATTTGAACTGCTACCAACAGCATACAAGAGATCCTTGTGAACATTTGGAATTTCCTATATTTTTATTTTATCTATTCTAATAAGTATATAGTGGTGTTACATTGTGTGTTTAAATAGCTTTTCCCCAGTGGCTAATTAAATTGGGTACCTTTTCATATACTCATTGGACATTTGGATATCCTTTTTTATGACATGCTTGTATAAGCCTTCTGCCATTTTTCTGTTGGGTTGTCTATCACTTTCTTGTTGATCTCTAAGGATTCTTTATATGTCATTTGTATATATAAGGAATACTGAAATACCTTCTTCCAATCTTGGGCTTGCCCTTTTGCTTTCTTATTGGTTTCTTTTCAATTAAGGAAGTTTCTTAGTTTTAATGGATCCATTTCTTTTTAATGATTAGTGTTTTTGTATCCTATTTTAAGAAATTTTTGCCTACTCCAAGGTCATGATATTTTCATATACTAACTTCTGGAAATTTTGTTGTTTTAGCTTTCACATTTAGGACTATGCCTCATTTGGAATTAATTTTTATATTTGGCATGAGACAGGAGTCAAGGTTCATTTCTCCCCATCTTTTACCCAATTTTAACTTTAACACACAAGTAGCTTTAAAAGATTCCTTCTTAGAAACTGCAGATTGAAAATAACAATAATGAAAGTAAAAATGAGCAAAAAGAAAGTAGCAGAGCTCTCGCTTTTCTTACTCCTACGTATAAAATCTTCCTTCACTTTCTTACTCCTACGTATAAAATCTTCCTTCACTACAGTGTGTGACAAACAGTAATGAATTAATCATATCTGACAAGAAGTTGGCGAAGAAAAGAGGGAACTTGTCAAGACTATTTGAAACAAAGTTTCATGTCAACTATGATTAAAAGATAACTCATAGTATGGTTTCAGCAATGGGGAAATTAATGTCACTAAAATTAATGATAAAAGTTTAGAAGCTTGTCTGGAGGTTTTACAATATGCAATACATAAGTATACATACATATGATTTATAAATAAAAACAAAGATATTTAGGGGTGTGTGTTTGTAATTAAAAATAGCAGTAGACCCACAACCTAGGGATAGCATTTGGGCCTGGGCACAACAGTTTAGGACTTAAGACGAACCAGAATGCTTCCAGCTTGGTGGTAGACGGGACAACAGTGGGGACCAAGATGCTGAGGGAGTTTGAAGCTGTGCTACCACGTCATCCAAAACACAGTAGAAGGCCCTGGCATTGTTTCTGCTAGAGAAAAGAAAAAGGGCAGAAGAGGGAAGACCATTAATCTTATGTCTGTAGAGGGCAGGACAAGAATGAAATGGGAATATCCAGGAAGAAAGATTTTAACTCAAAAAAGAAAAGGGCACAGTAACAAAAACTATACAACTTCCTGCATATGCACTGGGTTGGGCCCCATGCTGGGCACACTTCATGTATTTCTTTTATTCCTTCCAACAACCCCATAAGGTAGGCATTTTCCTATCCACATCAGAGATGAGAAAACAATTTTCTCAAGGCCCACAGCCATGATCAGTTGGCTAAAGGTATATAAAATTATATGTCATACATATAAATTATATATCAGATTATCTTTGTATTGATAACTTGTGGGATCCATTATAAGAAGAAGCACTTTCACCCATCATATTGGCAAACTTTAAAAGATGAACAATATCCAATGTTGGTGAGGGTGTGGAGAAAAAGACACTTTCATTTACTCTTGGTGGAAACAAAAGATGTTACAATTTTTCATTTAGGCAAAACCTAGTGAAGTTTTTAATGTGCATACTTTTTGGCCAACAAACCCACTTCTAAAAACATATCCTCCAGCAAGAATTTGACATGCTCACACAAAGGTTCTCTGCTGCTAACAGTAAAAAATAAGAAATAATCCAAAATGTCTACTAATGGCTAAGAATAGCCAAATACATTGTGACATTCTTTTTTTTTTTTTGGTATTATTAATGTACAATTACATGAGCAACATTATGGTTACTAGACTCCCCCTATTATCAAGTCCCCACCACATACCCCATTACAGTCACATCAGCGTAGTAAGATGTCCATCAGCATAGTAAGATGCTATAGAATCACTACTTCTCTATTATATTGCCTTCCCCATATCACCCCCACCCCGCTACATTATGTGTACTAATCATAATGCCCCCTTTTCCCCCTTATCCCTCCCTTCTCACCCATCTTCCCCAGTCCCTTTCCCTTTGGTAACCACTAGACCATTCTTGGGTTCTGTGAGTCTGCGGCTGTTTTGTTCCTTCGGTTTTTTCTTTGTTCTTATACTCCACAGATGAGTGAAATGATTTGATACTTGTCTTTCTTTGCCAGGCTTATTTCACTGAGCATAATACCCTCTAGCTCCATCCATGTTGTTGCAAATGGTAGGATTTGTTTTCTTTTTATGGCTGAATAATATTCCATTGTGTATATGCACCACATCTTCTTTATCCATTCATCTACTGATGGACACTTAGGTTGCTTCCATTTCTTGGCTATTGTAAATAGTGCAGTGATAAACACAGGCGTGCATATGTCTTTTTCAAAGTGGGCTGCTGCATTCTTAGGGTAAATTCGTAGCAGTGGAATTCCCAGGTCAAATGGTATTTCTATTTTGAGTTTTTTGAGGAACCTCCATACTGTTTTCCACAATGGTTGAACTAAATTACATTCCCACCAGCAGTGTAGGAGGGATCCCTTTCTCCACATCCTCGCCAACATTTGTTGTTGTTTGTCTTTTGGATGGTGGCCATCCTAACTGGTGTGAGGTTGTGGCACATTCTTAACAGGGGCACTTCACTCATGGCCTCACTAGTTCTCATAGCCTTAAGCAGATAACTGTCATCAGTATATTACAGGTGAGGAAAAGGAAGGGTCTGGACTAGTTGTCTTTTAAATCAGATCCAATAATCCACAAACAACTCTGGCTGAGACCCTAGGGACCTGACGCATTAGTGTGGACCTAGAGATCCCAGCTTGGCCTAAGGCAGCCTTCTTTCTCATGAAACTCCCTGGAGAGAGAGGAGCTCAACACAAAAAAAGTGAAGGGAGAGCATTTGGGTTCTCATCATCACTTTGCTCCCTCACCCCCCAACTGGGACCCCAGAACTTATCCTCCCTGAACCTTAGGCTTCTTTATTTGTAATCAAGGATATCAATAGTATCCACTCTCAGGTTGTTACAGTTCTTTAATGTTTATTAAAAGCTGTGGCATTTGTTGCTCAAAACAACCCTGGTAAGTAGATCAAGTATGTCCCCTCTACATATCAGAAAACTGCGGCTTAGAAAAGTAATTTGTCCCCAATCACAGCTTGGTGTGGGAAGGTGGTGGAATTGGGCTTCAAATAAGGTCTACTCCTCTGCGCTAATAATAATTATTTCATCTCTGTGCAATGCTTTACAGTTTGCAATGGGCCATAAAAGAGATTATCTTATTTTATTCAAACAAGAAGATAAGGGGCAGCCTTTGGCTTTCATTGGATTCTGAGAAAATGAGTCCCCGAGTTCAGGGCCTGCCAAGTACGTGCCGCACAGGTACTCTGCCACCCAGGGCTACTGGACTCCACTAACGGTAAGGAACAAACGTTCACTCGCACGCCCTCGTTTAATCACCTTCACGGACCGGGCGCGATAACTACCCCAATTTACGTAGGCGAAACACCCTTCAGTAAGGGCGGCGGCTGGCCTGGGGAGAACCCGGCCTCCTCCCCCTGCCCCACGCCCTCCGGCCGCTCCAGCTACTGGAGGCCCCGGGTCCCCTGGGGAACGCGCGGGCGTCCCACCCTGGGGCGACGACGGGTTCGGACCCCTACCTGACGCGTCCCAGCAGCCTGGGCACAAACGCACCGGACACGTCCCGCGGCCGCCCACCGGTGTCGGCGTCACTCGCACAGACACAACTCTGAAGCCCCTCCGCTCTCAGACCACACGCGCACGCGCAGCACCGCCTCGGCCTCTACCACTGAGGGAAGTGGGGGTGCACGGGGTCCCCAAAGCGAGCTTACGCGAGGCACCAGAAATGCTTGAGGACTGCCTCGATATATATTAAATATATTCCACAAAGAGATTGTCTTCTAGAGGCATTTCCATGCCCCATGCTATAGACTAGGACGAGGAACTGCACTCTCCCTCCCACAAACCAATTGGTCTGGCCTCCCAGCCCGCGGGGCGGTTCGCGCCTGCTGGGGAGAGTTCATTGTTGTGGGAGGGGGAAGTGGCGTCTGCGCCCGGCGTTGCCTGGAGACCGCCGGGATTCACAGCAGCAGAATGGGCCCCTCCCCGACGTCCCTCCTCCAGACCACAAAGCAATGGGCATCCCTTCTTGGTGGGTGTGGGGGCAACGAGTGTCGGGTGTCCCATCCAAAACTTTACAGGGTCTCCTGAGGGGTCTGTGGCGGAACCGGCCCTGAGTTCTTCGGTTTCCGACGCCTTCAGGTAGGACCTACAGACCGACCGTGACCCGCCCTGCCCGCCTCCTCGAGCCTGCTCCCCACGCCCCGACTCTCATCGACTAATACACCAGGGGAAACTGAGGCCCAGGGACCACTTCAAGGTCTCATTGACCAAGGGACAGAGAACTATTGCAGTCCTAACAGTGTTTATTATTGGTTCCATTTGATAAATGAAGAAACTCAAGAGTCATTCAAGGGATAGTTACTGGGTGCCTAGTGGGTGCATCAAGTCATCCAATAAGGGGCAGGACCCGTGAGTCTCTGGCTCCAAGTGCAATTTTCTTCGAGCTACACCCAACTTCATTGAAAAGTGGAGAACTCCATGTGTTAGAACTAAAATCTGCCTGGTATAACCCAGCAGTGTTCAGTGGAAAAGTAATGTGTGCCTTCTATGTAATTTAGAATTTTCTAGTAGCCATATTTTTTAAGTTTAAAAAAAAATCAAGTAATATTAGTTTGAATAATATTTTATTTAACTCATATGTCCCAAATATTGTCATTTCAACATATAATCAATAAATTTATACTGCTTCATTTTAAAATTTAAAGTAATTAAAATTTTAGTTCTTTAGGCACACTAACCAAATTCCAAGGGTTCATTTGTCACATGTGGCTAATGGCTACTGTCACGCACAGGTCTAACCTTTTCCTACCTTTCTACTTTTGCTTTCTTCTGCTTGGATGGTATTTTTTCCTCTCCTGCTTTATCTAATTTACTCCTGCTTTTCCTTCAAGTCTTGACCACCTTAATGAGGATTAATAATAAATGGGTAAATATTCATTATTATGTTGTCACATAGCACTGTGTACCTCCCTTCAAAGCAGTGGTCACAGTTATAATTCACAGCTATTTATATAATTGTTTGATTATTGTACATCTCCCCTAGTAGACATAAACTCCATTAGGACAGGGCTCAAGAGTAGTTTAGCTCACCATCCTGTCCCAGTTAGGAGCAACTGTTAGCTTGGGTCAGGCACTCAGTAAATATCCATTGAATGACTGAAGGTTAAGGTAGACAAAGGTCTGTCTGACTCCAAGGTCAGCATTGTTTTAACTTGTTTAACATGTTTAAGTTATAACATGTTAACTTTAAACAGGGCACAAATTTTGGCTGCTAGAAGAAGTGCTTCATGAGGGTAAGACTTTTTTTATTCTTCCACTTATCTGCCCCAGTACATTCAATAGTGCGGGGCACAGGTAGATATTCAACCAGGTTAGTTTTCTTCCCATCCTATTTTCCTCCCCAGATGGTGACAATAAGTACTTATCAGGTTTCAGAGAATACTTATGCTAAAATGGTATCATGAAAAATTCAAAAGGGAACAGAGTGTGTATTTTAAACATTTATTTTAAGAAGCATAATATTAAAGTCTTCCATTACTCATGAGCAATAATGTTAAGCTAAAGCAACAGTCTTCTTGACAGGGCCACCCTAAACTTGGCTGTTCAGAAAACACGTTGTAGTTTTCCAGTCATTCTGGGGAGTGGGTGGGATGAAAGTGAGAAATTTGAAAATGCGCCTGCCTCCCTCTTACCCTCCCCTCACCCCATGCCTCTATGGGTAAAAGCTAAGAGCAGAAGGGAGGAGATAGTATTGACCTGGGCCTGAACCAGCCTTTCCTGCAATCCAACTGACTTGGGACAACTTTTTCCTGTTTGGACTGGGAAAAGTGTGGTGAATTAGTCTAAAATGGAATCAAATATTGAATAAATATAATCCCTAGGGAGTAATTTACCTAAGGGAGAAAGATGCAGAAGTAAATAATTTCAGTATTTTAAGTGATGTAATAGATGAAAGCAGAATCCTGGACTTCACAGACTGGTGGCTGGAGCCCCCACCTCGTCAGCTCTCTGGTCTCCTTATTTTGAAAACTAAAACAATTTTGACTGGGAGCTGAGTGGGGCGGTGGGCAGGCATCAGCAGGCAGACAGAAAAGGTATATATGCCTCAAAATCTTCAGTTAAGAATGGGCTTCTCAGACAAAAGCCTTTATTCCCCATGTTGCATACAGCATGTGCCTCGCCACCAGGCCTGCTTACCAGATGAGCACAGTCGTGTTTTCTAAGATGTTTCTGTGCTATTTGTGATTTTCCAGGAGGCTGGCTGAACAGAAAACAAGATTAGAGTAGGAAATGAAAGGATCTTAAAAGTAGAAACTTAACTGTTTGTCAGTTTAAAAGAACCTGGACGATGGCTCATTTCAGGAAGATGGAAGTCATCAATGTCACCGCTTTGCCCATGGTACCAGTGGACGAGGCCCTGGCCGTCTCGCTCGCTGCGCAGAATGCGAGGAAGAGTGCCATGGAGAGGGGCCTGGAGGACAGTCCGCCTTGTATCCTTCTGGGGTGCCATCTACAGTTGTGGCTTGAGTCTGTAACCTGCGTTACTAGCTGGTTCCTTACACGTTTATCAAAGCCCTATCAATCCTCTAAAAGAATTAGAGACTTGAAGGATTGTTTGACTAAGATCATCAGAAAGAGTCCCCAAAGGGAGTCATATTGGAAGTATTTGTTGAAAGAATGAGAAGGAAGAGGAAAGCTCATTTATTTCCCATAGTTTCCTTCTGTCCCTTCATACCATCCAAAGAATCGTAGGTAGCCAAGAGGTCCTGGTCCAGCCGTTTGTGCTCTGACTAGTGAGCTGTGTTTTTCTTTTTTTAACTCCAGTTGGCCTCACCTCTCCTCACCTGCCAGCCCTTCTGCCCAGGCTCAGAGTTCACCCCTCTGGCATCGTCCAGTCTCTATCAATATCTTGCTTCTCTAACTCTGCCTTTGCTGATCCTCTGCTCACTTCCAGCCCTGAACTACATCCCAGGGACCCCCAGAACGCCATCTCTGGAGGACCTTAGAGCTTGCCCTGCAAGTAACCGTGTCAGGATACAAATAAGCCCCGGGCTTTCCCTCTCCTAACACGAGCTTTGACTTTCAAGTCATGCTGCTGCCAGCCAACCGGCATGTGTCCCTCTGCATCCCATCCCTCCCACGCCGCTCAGAAACCCTGCTCAGGATGAGTGCGAGGGATCCCATCAGAATCTCACTTCTCTGCTTCAGGATCTCACTTTTCTGGGCCTTTTTCTGAGGTCTGTCCTCTCTTTTTTTCTTAATCTCACACTCACCTCAGCCTAACCCTTTTCACTCCCTTTGAATTTGTCATATCCCTCAGCACCTTTGTCAGTCAAGTGTGTCCTCAGATTTGTAAGAATACTTGAAGGTAATGGAAATAAAAGTGAACCTTGTTTTATGTGAAGACAATAACGAGTGATAGGATTATGGGTCTTTTGCAAAAGATAGATCTTAGACCAATTGAAGCTAAGACAGAAAGAAATGCAACTATAGAGAGGGTAGCAAGAGGAACCACTGAACTGAATAGAGATTTCAACAGTGATAAAAAGGTAGAGATACCCTTTGGTGCAGTTCTCCCTCACCTGAAAATCTCCCTTAAATGGATAATCCAAAATATGGAAACAGCCCTCTGTGTGACTGTGTGCATCACAGCACTGTTCGTGACTGCAAAAAATTATAAACAACTTACTCAGATATTCAATAGCCAAGGAACAGTTAAGTATCAGGGTGCATCCTCCAATTCATATATTGGTTCATATAATGACACTTAAAATATGATGAAAATTATTTAGCCCTACTGAAAATGATCATAATAATGAAGAGAAGTCAGAGTAGTAAAATAGGCATACACTGACATTATAATTTGGTAAAAAGGAAGTATGTATGTATGTGGTGGGGACTTGATAATGGGGGGAGTCCAGTAACCATAATGTTGCTGATGTAATTGTATATTAATGATAAAAAAAAAGTATGTAAAAAATACAGAAATCTCCCCAAGTCCTAACAGAAGTTGTTAAGGTAGTAGCAGAGTGGATAATTTATATATTTTCTAAGATGTCTTGGAGGTGGTTAATTTTTGTTTATAATTTATAAAGCATCTCTTCTAAACAAGAGAAAAGAAGTATGAATATTTACAAAGAGAATAATTAAGTGGAGAGAGAGCACAGAAAGGAAGTGAGCCGCCATCCTTGCCAGGCCGGCCGGGTCCCGTTTGCACGTGATCACACCCATAGTCTCCTTAGCTGACTCACCTCCCAGCGTGCCTCATTGGCTCCATGCACCAGGTGAACCAAACCATTGCTGAAATAGATCTGAGCCCCAACGCATTGGTCAACAGTCTGGTGAGTTATAGGTGTGAGGCAAGGCTTCTGGGAGGGACGGGCTGGGGACCCCTCTATTTATTTGACAGTACATTTGCTAATAGAGGTCTCACAGATAAATATTTCAATTAGTAAACTTTAGTGTTTAGAGCAGTTTTAAGTTCACAGCAAAACTGAGCTGAAAGTACAAAGTTCCTATATACCCCTATCCCCACACATGCACAACCTCCCCATCACCACATTTGTTGCAGTTGATAAACCTAAATTGACACGTCATTATCACCCAGTGTCCATTGCTTACAGTAGGGTTCTAGCATTGTGCCGTACATGCTGTGAGTTTGGACAAATGTGTAATGACATGTATCCACCTTCATAGTATCATACAGAATAGTTTCGCTGCCCAAAAAATCCCCTGTGTTCCTCCTGTTCAACCCTCTCTCTCCGCAGCCCGTGGCCTGCTGCCTCCATAGTTTTACCTTTTCCAGAATGTCATATGGTTGGAACCAATACAGTATATCGCCTTTTCAGATTGGTTCCTTTCAGTTAGTGGTATGCATTTAAGGTCTCTCCATGTCTTTTCATGGTCTTTTCTTTTTTAGTGCTGAATAACATTCCATTATATGGTGTACCACAGTTTATCCATTCACTTACTGAAGTACATATTGGTTGCTTCCAAGTTTTGGCAATTATGAAGAAAGCTTCTGTTTTTTCATAATTTGTTATGAAGAAAAAAAACCATTTGTTTTCAGGGTTTTGTTTGGACATATTTCAGTTCATTTGGGTAAATACCAAGGAGCGTGATTCCTGGTATGTTTAGTTTTGTAAGAAACTGCCAAATTATCTCCCAAATGGGTGTACCATTTTGCATTGCCACCAGCCATCAACTGAAGTTCCCGTTGCTCTACATCCCCACCAGCATTTGTTGTGGTATTCTGGATTTTGGCCACTTTAATCGGTGTCCTGTGCTATCTCATTCTTGTTTTAATTTGCAGTTCCCTAATGACATGTGATATTAAACATCTTTTCATGTACTTACCTGTCATGTGTATATCTTCTTTAGTGAGGTGTCTGTTAAGGTCTTGCCTTGCTTTTAAATGGAGTTGTTTGTTTTCTTGTTGGGTTTTAAGAGTTCTTCATGTATTTTGGATAATAGTCCTTTATCAGATATGTCTTTTGCAAATATCTTCTCCCAGTCTGTGGCTTGTTGTCTTACTCTCTTGACATTGTCCTTTGCAGAGCAGAAGTTTTTAATTTATCAGTTGTTTCTTCTCAGGTGCCTCTAGTATTGTATCTAAAGTCATCACCAGAGCCAAGGTTATCTAGGATTTTTTTCTGTTATCTTCTAGGATTGTATAGTTTTGCATTTTATACTTAGTTCTATGACCCATTTTGAGTTAATTTTTGTGAACAATGTAAGGTCTGTTTGATTTCTTTTCTTTTGTATGTCAGTGATCGACTGATCAGCACCATTTAGTGTTCCTGACATGGAGGCAAAGTATGAGTTGCCACGTGATCTTACATTTCGCCTGCTTCACTCGCTTATGTTACCATCTGTGTCTCCAAACAATGAGAGAGACTCAGACCAGATGAAAACCCAAGTAGTCATTTGCTGGCATGCAGTTCTATAGATTGGGAAGACCTTCTCTGCCAGATTGCACTTGGCCTGACCTTTAGTCCACTGTGCTCCCCCAGCTCTCCTCCTCTCCCATCACAGCTCTTTAGCTTCTCTGGTCAGTCTTAACCCTCCTCCTTTACATCCTGCCAGTTCACCCCACCTAAATCCCCTGACTCCTTCCGCCTGACAGTTTGCTTCCCACCAAGTCCTGACCTAGTGATTTGTCTTCAGTTTCTAGCCTCACCCTCACCCCAGATTTTTCACTGCTGACTTTTGGAATCAGTTCAGCTCTTCAGTCAATCTTCTTGTCTTATATTTAAAATTTTAAATAGCTTAAATTTTAAAAAGGTAATGCATACTTATTCTTAAATATTCAAACCCTCTATAAGTATATAAGTAAACAGCAAAAGTCACTTTTTCCCCAGCTGTATTTCCCTCCTTAGAAGTAACCATTGCTAATTGTGTGGTGTGTATCCTTCCAGAACTTTTTCTTACACATTAGAAATGTACAACACATACATTTAGGACTATTGTTTTCTTGTTTTAACATAAATAGAATCATACCATAAATACTGTTTTACAACTGGCTTTTCCTTTTCTCTTATTGATTCATTCATTAATTTTTATTAGTATAAATAAAAATATGATTTATTAACGTAAATACCTCTTGTAAATTTTTCAAAGTCAGTACTGTTGACCTGCCCCATTTTTTCATGGCTGCATAGTATTCTGTAGGTGGATATGGCATCATTAATTTAACTATTCCCTATTGATGAATATTTCAGAGGTATTTTCATCACAATGAACATGTAAATATTTTTGTACATGTATCTTGGGTTCATTTGTGAGTACTTCTGCAAGATAGAGCCCTAGAAGTGAAATGTGAAATATTGGTAAATACAGTCAAATTGCCTTCCACACAGGTTAAGCTATTTTTTACTGCTGCAGAGAGGAGACCACTAGCTTCAGTCTCCCCTGCCCCACTGTTGAACAGGGATTAGAAAGGAGTTTTGAATACAAGCAAAATATGCACCCACACACTATTTGAAATGATTCCACATAAGTTAAAAGACACTCTGTGCACGTATATGTGGGAGGGGTATAGCATCAGATGCGGGGCTCTAGAGTAAGACTAACAGCTTAAATTCCTGCTCTACTGTTTCCTCAAAGTGTGACATTAGGTAAATTATTTAACCTTTATGAGTCCCAATTTCCTGTAAAATGTTGGTAACATTAATGTATCTACCTGATAGGGTTGTTGCAAGAATTAGGTGAGTCGAAGCTCATGAAAACCCTTTCATCAGGGCTTAGAAGAGTGCCTGGCTCACAGGAGGGACATTGTGTATGTTTTAGCATGTAGGAAAAAGGTCTGGAAGGATACGGACCAAACAGTTAATGGGGTCAGCTCTGGAAAGGGGTGAGATGGGAGGTGGGTAAAATTTTATTTACCCCATATTATTCTGTAATGTTTGAGTATTTTACAACAAGAATGTATTTATATGCCACTTCTGTGATTTTTAGTCATAATTTCTAAATTAGGAAAAAGAATGATGTTATCTTCCCCAAAGCAAGGTCTGGTAGCTTTGCAAGCCTGCCCACCCCACTATTGGCCTATCTCCTCAGGTATCCCTCACTGCCAGTCAGACCAGGATGGGTCCTCAGAGGATCATCTCTGTTTCTCTGCCCAGGCAGCTGGTCAGATCTGTCAGATGCCAACTGCCTGCTGCCCCCAGATCCCATCCCCGGGCTACCCTGCTCAACCTCTGTTGGCTGCACTTTGCCTCGGCTTTTATACACCAGGCCTTGACTGTGTGGTTGCTTCTGAGTTGGCACCCACAGTCAGACTGGTATCTCCAGCCTCCATACTGCCCTACTGGATGGCACCCAGCACCATGCCTGGTACAGAAGAAGTGCTTGACACATATGTGTGAATGGCGAGTGGGCCATCCCCTTAGAAGTCCCAGGTCCTCCTCCCCACTTCCCACACGGTCCAGGTCCTATTCTATTCCTTCCATGCCCTACATGCAGGTCTCCTTCCCGTCTCTGGCCATGAACCTTGCTTAGCTCTTCCCAGTCTCACTTCCTCAAGAGATTATTCACCCACCACCGCAGCCTCACCATTTACCCCAGCAAAGCCATGCTCCTGTGCTCTCTGCCCGCAGGCCATTACCTCTGGACAGGCCTTCCCTCGCCTCCACCCCAAGTCTAGCGTAGGTGCCCTCCTGGCCCGCCCCACGGCAGCACCTCTCACCTCGTAATCCCTGGCTTCCCTCCGCTGGTCTGTGAGCCCATGAGGGGCAGGGATGGCACACGCTGCTCGCTGCTGCTTCCTTGGTGTGGCATAGCCTTCGGCCTCTAGTAGGTGCTCAGGAAATACCTGCGGATGATGCGTTCATGAATTTTAGCTTCTCCCTGTTTTCTGTCTCCTAGTGCCAGCTACCTAGAGGGGTGATAAGAAATCATCAGACTCCCCTGAGAGCTTTTTAAAAACTACAACTGAAAAGGGTGCTGCACTTGTATGCTCCCATTTGAGCGAAATGCCGCTGGAAGGCTCTGCAGGAAGTGAAGGGTATTGGGTGAGGGATAGGAGGGAGGCATTTACTGTACTATTTGATTTTGTGCCATGTAAGTTATATGCTGGTTTTTAAACTTTAAATAGAAAACCATTCAGGAGTCATAATAAGTAAACAGTTCAGGACCCAACGAAGACCTAAGGAATAAGCCTCTCTGATGAATCTGTAGATCTGAAGAATCCCCCCAGCAGTGCTGGTCCTCAGTAGCTCTGAGAGGCACCTTCCCCAGGAACAGCCCCTCTCAAAGGCCCTGAGGTCATCTCAGATGCAAACTGAACCCAGTGCTGGTCTCATCCTTTTACCCCTAAAACTTGCTTTTCCTCCAGTGTTCAACTATCCTTTCTGCTCTCTCTGTGTGCAAATCTTGTCCATCCTTCCAAGGCCCTGACGCTATTGACTACAATGGCATTAGAGACATCGCTCTGTGCTACATGAACACACATTCACCCAATTCATTCATCATGCCTAACTCAGTGGATTTTATTGGCACAGGAATGTTGGTAGACTTACCGATGTGACCCCTTTCCCCACATACACACATTTACACACATGCCATTTCAGGAGAACGGGGGGACGGCTGGGGAGGCACATCACAGTTTATCAAGCTAAGGAGACAAATACCCCATCATTTCCCCCCACACTCATATCCCACCTCTTCTGGGCACTCCTCTGTGGCTGCTCCAGCTTATATTAATCTCACTTGTTTGAATCCTTAAACATAGCAGTTTAGGACTCAGTTAGTCCACGCATGTTGACTTCTGACTCACTGAAGAGAGAGTAAATTCTGTGAGGGGAAAAACACTGAATCATATTCTTTGTTAAGTGTTATCTGAGCACAGTGCTAGGCTCATGGTGGACAATCCATACAACCTGTTGGGTCACTGACATTCATTTTTATTTCTTTCCTTTTCAGGAATGGGTGGGGGTGGGGGAGGAGGAGCTAAATCAGGAGAAATCTCTTGAAAGGTCAAGGATATGATGATTAATAATAATAGTTGCCCTTTATTGAGCAGCTCTTATCTGGTAGCCTCTGTGCTAGTGTTTTAAGATGCATTAAATACTTTATAGCTGATCCTTGTAAGAACCCTGGAGGGTAGGTATCACTCTCCACCTTTTAAAGAGAGATTAAACAATAGTTTGTAACTTGTGGAGCCATGATTGGAACCTGATGCAAATCCTGTTCTCAGAAGTGTAGCCAGGAGGGGGTTGGCAGCATGAGAGAGGGCAGGCGGGGGTGGGGGGAATGTATTGATGGTGACAAGGGAATGACGTCAGTGCCACTGACAGCCACCAAGGTCCTGCCACTTACAGGAAGGCAGCAAGGGGCTGACACAGACTTTGCTCCAGGCCTTTTGCACACCAACAGAAGAAATGGCCTGGTCCTGACCCTCCCTCTCCCCTCCCCCTCCTCCTCCCCCTCAAGATTTGCGTTAATCCCTAATGCCCCATTTCTTTTTGGTTTTTGAAGGCAATTGAGAGATTTGAGTTGGAGAAGAAGGCTTTAACAGAGAAAAGTCGCGGCAGCTTGGGAGACAAAGGCAAAAACCCCTTCTCGTAGCCTTGATGGTGTCTTCGTGGGGTTTGGTTCTTTCAGTATCTAAAATGCAATTAAGTAGGAATGGTCGAGTTTCAGATGAGGATATTTTTGTCCTCTTCTGAAGGAGCCTGAAATCTGGCTTTAGACATTGGAGGGCAGGGCAGTACCTGCAGAGACTACCCGCTCTGTGACACGCTGTGCCAGGTGCTTTCCTCCTGCACGTCTTTGTAATGCCCCTGCCTGTGAGGTAGGCACCACTGAATACATTTTATAGATGTGGGAACAGGCTTGGGTGGAAGGGAGCAACTTGCCGAACCACACAGCTTGTCAGTGGCAGGTCTTGGATTCATCCTGGCCTGATTTCAAATCCCGTGCTTTGTCTTCTACTCCGGGCTGCTTCTCTGGCTCAAGCAGTCTAATTGAGTAAAGAGGGAAGCTCAGTAAGTTGGCACACAGGTGGGATCTAGTGAAACTAACAGTGGGAGTATCATCTGGTGGCTCAGGTTAAATGAAAAATCACAATTATAATTACTTCCCAACAGTGGACAGATCCATGGCTGCTCACATCCTATTTGTCTTCTTTCCATCTTCTGCAGACAAGAGTCAAAGAAAATCACAGTACACTTGGAGAGACGTGGAATTCAGGAATGTCAAACCTTCTGTTACCAGAAGGGTAAGGATCTCTTGCTGGGTCTGTCTCTAACTGGTTTCTGCTGGGCATGACATAGATTTTATTCCTGGGGAGGGGATCCTTGGTACCTGGATTATTCAGGAAAAGCACAGAGGTCCCTTTTTATAGGATCTTACAGTATCTTAAGGCTTGATTATTTCATAAAACCCTCGAAAGGGTAGAATGAGGAGTGATCCAGAGGTCGTTTGTCTGTTTATTTTTAGAACTTAGATGGTATTCCCCCTTAGAAACAGTGAGTTCAGATTCGGCTCACGTGGAACCACTGTGCTGCGTGACTGCGAAGGCCCGTTGTCTCAGCTGGTCTAGTTAGTCCGGCAATGCAGACCCCAGGAAGCTGACAGTCAGGAGCCGTTGACCTGTCCAGCATCACGCAGCTTGTTAAGGGCAGAGCCCCGCTTCCTGCTCAGCTCCCGACCCGCTTCCTCTGCTGCCCCCCACCTCGAAGCTACCCAGTTATGATTCTCTGAAACTTGCTTTTTAAACTACCCAGATCATATGTTTTCAAACCTTTAAATGCCAAAGAATATGGAAATCTGCTATTTTTGTCCTCTTTTCACCTGTTAGCCTAGGAAATTCCCACACAGCATAAAGCCTAAACGCTGTATCTGCGAGGAAACTGTAACACTACCTGTGATGGGGGCCAAGCAGGTGTAAATGTCCTGCCCAAGGCAGTACAGCCAGTAAACAGGGAAGCTGACATGGGGCCCCAGGTTATCTGACTCCAAGTCAAAGAGATTCATCACTGAGTTCTTCGTTTGTCAGAGCAGTAGCCCAGTTAGAGGGTAACTCAGTCTCTCAAAATGTCTCCCATGGGTGCCTTTGGGTGATAGTAATTGGTTCCTCTTTCTACTTTCCATATTTTTACATGTTTTATAATCATTATATTTTTTATTCAAAAAATCCATTTAATGATATATATTGAGAACCATATAGTCATATCCTTTGATCAAATATTGCTATTTTAAGAAATTCATAATAAATAACCCAAAAGGCACAGAAGTATATGCTCCAAGTTATTAATGACAGTTACATTGATTGGAAGTAATCAGTGAGTAGTTAATTAGGTCATAGACATCTTCACAATAGGATATACTATTTTAATGATAAATTTGAAAACAATGTAGCAATGTGAAAAATCTAACGCTAAATGGACAAAGCAGGACATAAAAGTATGTATGTGTATATATGTAGTGTAAAGTGACTGAAGTTACATATATACACATGTACAAATGTATATGTGTATTTTTCCTTTTCAGGAAAATAATGTCAGTAGGTGTTTGGTGAGGGGGGCTGGGATCGTGAGCACTCTCTTCTTCTTCAAGGTCCTACAAGGTTGTTATGTGGTTTTCATCATAAAAAGGGGAAGATAATTACTAAAATTAAATTGGCATTAAACTAAAAAAAAAGGGGGGAAGATACCCTTATGTTTTAAACTATCAAAGTGATGGACCCCATTTTCATATTCTGCTTTTTTTGCTTCAGAAAACACCAGATAAAAATCCGCAGGCAGAGCTGTACCAGCACCCACAATTTCACAACTTTAGGCCAAATGAGCTTCCAAACGGGGTGGACTTCTGTGACCTGGTGGGCAATGTGGTCCGGGCTGAGAGAAAGCCCCTCAGTGGCAAGGTAAGGAAAGAGAGCGGCGCTCAGCTCAGTGACGCCCAGCTGGGGGCCCAGCTGTGCCCCAACTGTACAGTGACCCATGTGTCAGACACACACAGCTATCCCTGCGTTTTACCCCAGGATCACATCGGGGCAATTAAGTCTCCCAGGGCCATATAGTTTGTAAGTGTCTGAGCTGAGATTAGAACCCGAGCCCTTGTTCCCTCCAAAGCCTAGATTCTTTCTACCAGAGTGCTGGTCTCCAGACTGTTCTGATCATGCGTCCTATTAGCAAAAAATTTTGAGTTCACTTCCTCCTGATGTCATTTCTTTATGAATGATATACATGTTCTGTGGTCAGTTGCTCTGTTGTATATTAGGAAACTTAATTTCTTTCCTTTCATAAGTAGGCATTAGTTAGAATATTTCTTCCCATGCGCCATCGTACACCTTGGGGTGAGTTACCCACTTGGAGAACAGTGTACCGGAGCATACTGGGTTCCTTAGGAGGAAGGGAGCATTCTAAGGCCTGGAAGAACCTGTGTGCATATGTGAAGCTACACTGGTCACTCAGGAGGTGAGGGTAATTGTAAGGAAGTGTGGAGATGGGTGGAAGCCCAGGAAATGGTCTTGGCAGCCCTACAGCTGAGCTTCATCCCCCTTCCTGGTTATACATTAGTTCTGGTGTCCCCAGAGCAACTCTGGTCATTGTCCCCTCAGCTCCTAACTGGTCACCCCACCATTCCTGGGACCCAGCTTCTTAGTCTCTTCTACGTGTACTTCTCATAGCTGCATTGAACCATGCACCCCCATCTCTCTCTATTTCTCTCTTTCTCTGTCCCTCTCTCTTTTTCTTTCCCACCCTGCCTCCTTTTCTCCCTATCCCCTCCAGTCCCCTTTCTGTCCTTCCTTCCCTCTTCTCCCTGCCACCCTTTCTCTGGCTGTGTCCCTACACCAGCTCCATCTGTCTCATTCCTCTGTGTCCTGCATTCAGACTTGCTAAGCGTGACGAGGTGTTCAGGGCAACCACTGCCCAGGATGGCAGGGGTGTCTGCTGGCGTTCCTGAGCCAGGCACCAGCATGGGCTGTGGTCCGCAAGTGGACAGCTGCCTTTCACCAGCGCTGGTGTCTGGGCCAGGTGCCTGCCCCCCTGCCCCCCTCAGCGAAGCGGTGGATCAGCGGCAGGCACTCAGGCCACCAAATCCCCTCTTGGACAGTGTGAAAAACTGCTCACCATATTGTTGTTTATAATCCCAAGGAACTGGAAGGCAGTACACCTTTGTGATTAAGTAGCTCTCTGGGTTCTAGTTTCTTCTATAAAATAGGGTCTATAGAATAACTCCTTGAGGAGTTATTGTAAAATTAAGTAAGATAATGTGTATAAAACCACTGAGCCCAGTACTTACTTAGTTTTATGTCTTAAGCTATCAAATAATGGTAGTTGTTATTCTCAATTTAATGACCAATAATAGAATAGTACAGTCTTCTTGGTTATATATATCATGCATTACTTAGCCATTAAAATGAATGCTTATAAAAAGTGTATTTTAACATGCTTTGCTATGATGTTAAATGGAAAAATATCAGTATATAAAACTACACTGCAATGTTATATAAGCACACACACAGGAAAATCTGGGGATGAAGCCCTACATAGTTATTACCAGGGTTCTCTGAGTGATAAGATTATCACTTTCTTCCTTTTTTTATAATTATGAAAGGAGGAAAGCCTTGAGAACAAATGGGTCGTGTTTCATGGTTCTGCTGTTGCTGTGTGACCTTCCAGCCCACATCCTTGCTTGCCCTTGCCAGGCACACCAGCACAGCCACATGTGTGTCCCATTTGCTGTGTAGGTAGTGCCCAGGACAGTGACGACTATGTTTTTTTTTTAATGTTCCATTTTTTAGGTGCTCTGGGGAATGTTTTCCTTAGGCCTTAAGAAAAACTGTACATCTCCTGGAATGCTTTCAGTCTTATAACTGCTGCTGTTTCCTAGGAACTTAGGGCAAATATGTGCCTCCTTTAGAAGGACCCTCTTCCATCCTGCTCAGGGGCCACCCCAGACTTCTCCTTGCCTCCTCACATCCTCTCCCGCCGCCTCCGCCTCCCGCTCTGCGGCTGCCTCGCTCTGCTTCGGAGAGTCTGGAGGCCAAAGCAAGACCAGGAGCCCCATGGGGACAAAAGCCCTGGCTGCCACGGGCAGGAATGTGGCCCCAGCCCAGCGCCGAGCCTCACCCACAGCTCCTCTGAGGAGCTGCCCGCACTCGCTGGCTTCACATTCCCACTGCTGTTCTGCAACCTGGATTCCCACCCTCCCCCATCACTGAAAGCGGCACCAGTCAATCCAGCACGACCTCTCGGACTGTCAAGTTCCAAAGATGCATTTCTGTTGCTATCTGAGGTGACCGCTCCACAGAACTGAACCAGAAGATGACTCCCTGCGCTCTGAAGTCCTTCCCTGCCTTGGTTTCTGTGGCAGCTTTCTCCCTGCACTCAGGCAGCACGCCTCAGCCTACCGAGCCCCCTCACCATCCATGCTCTTCAGGACCCCTGCCTCTGCTCTGTCTGACCCTCTGCACAGACCCCTGGGGGGCATCTTCTCTCCACAGCAAGCTAATCACAACTGAAGAGCTGTCACTACCTGCAAACTCTTTGCTGTGCTCCCGACTCCCATATCTCTCTGCCTCCTGCCCTGATGCCCTCCAGACTTCTCAGCCTCATCAGACCTGCTTCTCCTCTTGGGTTCCTTATCTCGCTGAAAACTACAACCTTCTATCAGGGCATCAACCAGTCTCCTCCCTTCTCCTCAGTCCCACATCCAAGCAGTCACGTAGAGTCAAGTACCATCTTTACTATGCCTTCCTCCTCTTTCTCACGGCCACCGTCAAGTTCAGGCCCCACGCCTTCCTGTCCAGATCACTGCACGGGCTGCTCAGTGTGCTGTCTGCCCTGTCCCCTCAAATACATCTTCTACACTGCCTCCAAGGATCTTTCCAGAACACCAATCTCACAGTGTACCTGCCCTGTTGAAAATTCTTCAGTGCTGGCTGTGCCCTTCCCCCATCCAGTTTCAGAGCAACCCTCGGTCCCATCCCACAGGCACCTCATAGTCTGGCTCCGGCCTGGCCTCCTAGCACCCACGCCCAGTGTTTCCACTGCAGAAACCCCTTCAAGTTCCCCAACTGGGTGGTGCTGTTTCACAGCCTTGGCACATGCCTTCCCCCTCTCAGAGGAGCTCTCAGTCCTCCCTTCTTCAGTCATTCTTACCCTTAAAACCTTCTCTGATACCCCAAGCACAGATCAGCTGCCGCTGTGGGCTCCTATCCCCTTCAAGTCCTTCTCTCGGGGCACCTACCACACTGTATTATAAATGTCTGTTTACCTGTGAACACCTCAAGGGCAGGGGCTCTTCCTCCATCCTGAGTACCTGGTAGGTGCTTAATAAATATCTGTTGTTGAAGGGCTTAAATGAAATCCCTTTAGAAAGGATGAAGGCATATGAATAAGTAAACAATAAAGAACTGACACACCCTTAACGAGTGTTTCCTAAGTGCTGGGCACTAAGCGCTTTGTATAACGATCACACCTCATTTAATCCTTGGAGCAATCCTCAGGGTAGGGACTAACACCACCATCTCTATATTTTCCAGATGAGAAAACTGAGCACACACAGGTTCAATAACATTACTCAAGGTCACACAGCTTATATGTGTTAAGAGATGGATTTGAATCCAGGCAGTCAGGTACCAAAGTCTGTGCTTAACTGCTCTGACTACACTTCCTTTCTAAGGAAGCCCAAGGAATGGTGGAACAGACAGTGAAGAGCAGGGCTCTCAGAGTTCCTTGCTAAGGAAGGAGGCGCACTGCCACTTGGTGGCTGTATTACTTTGGTCAAATGACTCTAACTCTTTAGTCCTCAGTTTCCTTATCTGTGAAATGGAGATAATAACACATGCCTTGTATCGTTACTGTAGGGGTTAAAAGAAAACATGTAAAAATGCCTTGTAAGGCAAACAGTAAGCACTCTGTGGATAAAATGAAAGTTCCTGTGGCCAGGATTCTCACCTGGCCCTGGTTGGCTCGCTCACTACACAGGTGTGGGCAATATGTTACTGACTGTATATAAAGAGCTCTGCCCAGTGCTCTGCCAGACACGGTGGCACAGCTGCAAGGCTGCAGGAGAGCAGCACAGAGGCTGGAGTGGCACTGTGAAAGACAGGGGCCCAGAGGCAGAGACTGGCTTGCTGCATGCAGGCTTGCTCTGAGTGAACGGGATTTTAGTGATTGACCTGCCACCGTGGGAATAAAGTTGGGTATAACCCTTTCACCCCGAGAACGTTCTACTGTCGTTTCTTTGGTCACACTGAATCCATAGTGAATTTGCCCGGGGCTGAAATCCATTGGCAAGACACACTCACTAAAAGGTAGTTTGTTTTTTTTTTAATGGACTCCAAAGTGTGTTGACTCCAAAGAGGACTGGCAGAAGATGGTGTGATTAGTAACAACGACCAGCTGTGGAACATAGGAGGAAAGGCAGGTCTTGAGTGGAGATGATTATGAATCTGACTGTGGCTATTCATATTTAAGTACCATCTTTACTATGCCTCCTCCTCTTTCCCACGGCCACCGTCAAGTTCAGGCCCCACGCCTTCCTGTCCAGGTCACTGCACAGGCTGCTCAGTGTGCTGTCTGCCCCGTCCCCTCAAATGTGAGGCTGTGGCTATTTAAAAAAAATTGCAATAATAATGTGAATTTTGTTTCTTTTCCAGTCTTTCTGTTCAGATAGAGAATTAGAGAAGTTCCTCTCTTCTCCTCATCTAAGAACCATATGGCTCGATAGCTTCTGGTGGATCTTTCATGAAAAGTACCAGGTAAATGCACATCCGATTGGTCTTTTCCATTGCTTAAGTTACTCCTCAATGGAACAAATCCCAACCTCTTTAACACGGGCTCTAAGCCCCTCTGATTGAAGCCCCACCACCAGAGCCTCGTCTGTCACCCATGCGTGCCCCGCCGTGCCTCGCCCACACTCCCTGGGTGTGCCCCAATGCACCAGGTCACACGGCTCCCTGAGCTCTAAGAACTGGGCCATGTCACGTGGCTGGTCAATGGCAGGGCTGCGAGCAGAGTCAGGGGCTCCTGGCTCAGGGTGGGGGTGCTTTCCTCAACACTCTGCTTCTGTGTACATTATAAAACCCATAAAATGTAAATAATAGCAGGTTAACTATCTTGAGAATAAGAGTCCTAAACATGAGAGAAATACTTATTTAAGAATCGCAGCCCTCCACTGTTTCAACAAGGGACCCTAGTGACCCTTCTCCGTTTTTATTCCTGATAGCCAAACAAGGAGGTCCAGAAGAAGCTGTTCGACCGGATATCCCAACATTACGCCAATCTCTTGTTTCATGAGTCCAGGTCCCACTATGAAGAGGCTCTCTTAAAAGTGAGCTTCCACTGTTCAGGGAAAAAATCACATTGAATATCTACTCACTCCTGATGCCAACAGGATGCCCTTACTGTTCTTTCTATAAGGGAGTAATTAGTAAGTTGTGATATATCCATAACACTGACTTGTAATGCAGCTGTTACAAAATATAAGGTAGATTTTATACACTGGGAAAGATGTGTATATAGATATGTAAGTGTAAAGCACAATTTATACAACTCTGTATAAATGAAATATATATATGTTTTTTTATATGTGTGTGCGCCTATGAATAGAAAAAAATCTGAAAAAATACATACCAAACTCTTAGAATGGTTATCTCTGGGGAATGAAGTTATAAGAGACTTTTTTTTTCTATTTTATATATTTCTGTAGTATTTAAGCATGTAATTTTAAAATGAAAAGTATGAATACACATATCTACTTTGTATATATGTGTGTATGTATATATATATGCTGAAAGGATTGCTAAAAACAATATAAGTGAATGTTTACATGATTTAGGATGGGGAAAGACTTTCTAAATATGATCCTAAAGAAATTACCATAAAGGAAAAGACTGATTAACTATATAAATTACTTATACTACTACAAAGTTAAAAGGCAAATGAGAAACTATGCAAAAATACTGGTAGCATGTATGTCACACAACATAAAGAACTCTTACAAATTCTTAGACCAATGGACAAAGTTCATAAACTAGAACTTCAGCAGGATCAGATAGAAATACAAATGGGAAAAAAAGGTAACCTTTAACAATAATCAAAAATACAAATTAAAACAGTCATTTGATACCCCTTTGTGCATGCTAAATTGCATAGGTTCAAAATTATAATTCCCAGTGCTGTGAAGGATACAGGGAAATGGCACACTGACAATGTGATACAATTACGCAAAAAGGCACTTATCCTAGCTAATAAGTCACTTAGGCTTTCTGTGCCTCCGTTTCATTATCCATAAAGTGGGGATAATAATGCCTCTCCTGCTGAGCTGTCCTAAGGATTAAATGAGATGGTATTTGTGAGGTATCTGACATATTATCCAGCACATGATAAGCCCTCAACATACCATAGCTGCTGGAACTATTATTACAATTCCATCTTCTGGAGGCCATAATCTAATATACAGGAAAAGCTGCTTTCACTCATGCAGTCAAAACATATTCATAGTCAAAACAAATTTTTGACTATGGGCCAGACACAGAGATGGCCTAATAAAAATAAATGTTCTGCATAATTTGTAATAGTAAGACTTAGAAACAAGACAATATCCACCCACTGGGGATGTTTTAGCAAATCTTGATATGCCCTCTCGGCACAATATTATGAAGTCACTGTTGAAAAAAGTCCCAGAGTTTATAACAACCTGGGGAAGTGCTTATGTCATAATATTACATGAATAAAGCCAGATATAAATGTATAATTTGAGTTCAACCATAGTTAAGAAGCAACTATAGTACCCCCTGTGCTTGGAAGAAAAATCAGTAAGTAGTACTTGCTCTTTTCTCTGGGAGATAGCAAGTTGGGTAGGGCAAATGTGCCTTGTCGTCTTCTGGGCTACTCTTCGGCCAGGTTGCAGAAGAGGCTGAACCAAACTATGTGCAGAGGAGCTGGGGGAGGGAGGAGGTTGCTGACCAAGCATAGTGTGATGTTTGAGGAGTGGCCCCGGGTAAGGTAAGGAGTCCACCGAAATATGGGGCAGCTGCAGACAGAAATTGCTTCCCTCATACACAGGCAGGCAGCATGGTAGCCAGTAGAGTTTTATCACACATCCTTTCTGAAGTCAGGGGCTCTTTTCTGGATATGGAAATGTCTAGAATATTGCCTGAGCTCTGCTTGCCTCCCCAGAGACTACCGTCACTTCTGAGTAAAGCCTTGTACACCAGCTTCTGCTGCTGCTTTCCACAATCCTGGTTCAACACACACGAATTTAAGTCTGTCATCTGTAACACGATGAGCCTGTGGATTTCAGGTGAGAGGTAGCTGCTTTCTCCTGGGGAAAGCAATTCCACAAACACTTTTCCCCCTGAGCCTGGGTATGTTATCCTTCACTGAGGCAGTTGTCCTCTTCTCTCCTTGAGATTAAAGAATGTAAAATGTGTGGTCAGAGCCCCAAGGAATACTGCTTCCTGCTTCCTCAAAAACAGTTCTGAGACCTTCCTAGTCTCCTTTTGGGGCCCAGCTGTATCTGCAGGGAGCAGGTTTCAGCATCTGTTTCTTCTAGGTAGTTAAGGAGAGTTGTGTATCATTGTTTACCAGCCAAATACCAGCCCTGGTTGTTAACTGTGCTCTGTGGTCCATGGACCCAGCACTCTCGAACCCAAAAGTAGTACTCTGGTTAGATAATCCCACCCTTCCACCCCCGATGTGACCCCAAGAGGCCCAACTGTAGCCCCCATCTACTCGCAGCACTCACAGTCCCAGTCTGATGTTTTTGATCACTGATCCAATCACCTAACTCATCATTAGTCTATTCCAATTTTGTTTTTCTTCATGGTTCAGTCTCAGCAGTTTGCGTATTTCTAGGACTTTATCTATTTCTTCTAGGTGATTAAGGAAAGTTGTGAATCATTGTAAGGAAACACTTACCAGCCAAGTTCCAGATGCCAGCCAAGGGCCAACTTTATAAGCAGTACTTTCTAAGGATAGCATTTCGGGCTTGCTATGTTAACTCTTCTGCACCCCCATTTAGTCCTCTTAACATACGCAGCATCAAAGAAGTCCAACAGCAAATAAATGGGGAGCAGGCATTCAAGTCCAGGCTGCCCAACTGTAAAGCTAGGTCTCTGACCATAGTGCAGTCCTGCCTCCCATTCTCTGACTCTTTTGTTTTCCTCCTTCCTGTTCCCCTTTTTGTCCAAGGCTGTGCCTCTTTCTATAGTAATAAACTTCCCATCCACTTAGTTCATGCAATGGAGACAGCAGTTTTCCTTAGAGGCTGAAAATTTCTCAAGTAATCCTAGGTCTTTTCTTTCTGAAACCAAAGAACTGAGGGAGAAAGTGAGGTCCCTCTAATGTCTTAGGGTTCAGATTCCAAGAAGTCAAGACTGTAAAACAGTTTCCTTAAAAGAAAAGCATTAGTCCCATCAGTATCACCTTCATATATTGGGGAGAACCCATTTCCAGCACTTAGCTCAGTGTGATAAAATGTTGAACCAACATTTACTAAGAGCCTATTTATCATGTACTAAGTCTAATACTAAGCCGTGGAGGTGCAAAGATGAATAAGACTCAGCCCTCAGGGAGCTCACAGTCCAGCAAGAGCAGAGGACCTAGGCAGGAAAACAAGTAACCACAATGCCTTCACCTCTGTGTAGCACATCACGGGTTCACATGGCTGTGGTGCGGACAGAGCCTCAAACCCGTGCTGTCAAAAGGGCAGAATGGGCCTCACCGTCTCCATTTTCCAGATGAAGAAACCAAAGCCTTCTGGAGAGGGAATGACTCACCCGAGACCACAAGACCAGTGTGGGTGGGGCTAATGCTGGGAGGCCAGCTTCCCCAGGACCAGCAGGGGGCGTCTCAGAGGCCTCTGCCTCCTCTTTTCTGGAAGTTCTCATCATCACTGTTCACTCGCTCTTAGGTGTATATCCTTGCCTGCAGAGCTATAACAGTTGGGACTATTCAGCACTGGATCCAGAGAGATTCCAGAGAGAAGAATTAATGTTTCAGGGAAGAAGACAGACAAAGGGTGAGGTACCCTTATGGCCTCCTGCTCTCTTCGCCTGCCGCACCTGGCCCCCATCTAGCTGGAGGAGGGAAGGGCCTTAGTACTCAAGGCCCCTCGGCGAGGCCAGGTTCTCTCTCAGGTACCCCCAGCCTAGCCATCACAATGACTGAAATGCTGATGCTTAGGAACCGCAGGTAGAGTCAGCACAATATAATTGTTGAGATGTGGGAGCAGAATTTTGCATTGTAATAGCAGATACTAGTTATTGGGAGTCTAATAGTGCCAAGTACTGTGCTGGGCTCTGTATCCTTTTTATTTAATCCTCACAACAACCAGCTGAAGTCCACACTAAATCCTCTTCAAAGAAAAGGAACCTAGAATTCAGAGAAGCATGTTGCCGGAGGCCAACTTTCTTATTGCCCTCCACAGGCAGGACAGAGCATTGTGTGCCAGGCCTGCATGGCCCCTGCCATGCAGTCTAGCGGGCAGTTTAACAGCACAGTGATATTATGGTGGGTCAGGCACTGTGATGGGGATTACAGGCGACATGGGGAGGGGCATGCAGTCCAGCCCTGGGAGGGTCCGCAAGCGGCAGAGGGGCTGAGATTTGAAGGATGTGTATTTTAGGCAGGTGAAAGGGAGAACTACTGCTCCAGGCAGGGGGAACAGCATGTGAGGAGACCCAGAGGCACTGAAGGGAACAGAGAGGCAGTCCTCATGTCAGCAGTGACAGGGTTATAATGGGTAATCATGGGTGTCTGAGTAAGGATTTAAACTCAGGACTGCGAAGGTAGGGAGACAAACTCTTGGATTAGCTGGGTATTTTCTCCAGCTAGGGGGGGTGTCTGCCCCTCTTTATGGGGCACCTCAGGAATGTAGCAAAGCCTTGTCTTTAATGGTCAAAAGGACCCAGAGAGCAGACAACATTTGGCTATTCAAATCCCTTGACAACTTTCAGGACCCTCTGGGGTGGGAGATAGAAGAAAAGAAATTACTTTTTTCTTAAATATGCTGAAAACTACATATTATCAAAGAATATGAGTCTGAGCACATAGCTATAATTTGATTAATAGTAAAAATAACACTAATGTATACAGATTTGTTCCCTGTACCAGCCACTGTTTGAAATACGTTTTGTTTTATCCCCACCCTGTCCTCCTGAGAGATCCCATCGTACAGCAGGAACTGAGGTGCCGGAGAGGTTCATGTGCCCAAGGCTTCCCCGCAGTGCTGGGGAGCCAGGATTCTCCCTAGACAGGCTAACTAACCTCCTGCTGTCAGACTGGTCTCTTTGGCCAGTTAAACCCTTTCCCTCCCTCAGTCTGATGCCCTTAGGGGAGGTAAGGGCCCTAGGAAGGAAGGAGGCATCTCCTAAGAGACATTGCTCTCTCACACCTCGGTGGGCCTCCTGGCATGGAGGGGCCCTGGCCAAGCTGCTAGCCTGCTGCCTACCCAGCCACCATCTGCAGCACCTCACCAGACCAGCAGCACAGTTTACCAAGATGGCCCAGTGATCTGTAAGCACACTCCAGTTTAAGAAGCCTGGTCTAGGGCACAGGGGGAGCATACCAGGTAGCGCTCGGAGAAGAGGATGGGTGCAGTTGCTGGATGGAAATTATAATAGCCACCACTCAGCTGGGGCCAAGCACCCTCACAGGCTCCTTCTAAGCATGTGCATTTACTGCCCCACTGAATAGGTTCACCTTCACAGCACTCGTCATGGACACCCGGGAATTTCAAAGTGAAAAAAAAGCCTAACCTGTGAATTGTCTTCAAATTTTATGATATTTCAGTGAATATTAATTTAACACCTTATGAGTTTACTTTTTTAGATGATTACTTTTTTAGTGTGTACTAGAGTGTTGATTTTTTAAGTGTTTAATCCAACTTTTATTCATTTCAATTTTGCAGGATTCTGAATCTTTTGTTTTTCCTTTGAAGATAGTACTTTTTTTTTTCAGGCTGGTTGAGGGCTTGCCTTGGGTACTGGGTCTGCATACATGATCTCCTTTAATTGGGCCATCAGCGCTGCAGAGTAGTTGGTATTCAAACCTTTTAACAGGATCAGAGAGGTTAGGTAATTTGCCCAAGGTCACGCAGCATGTGGAATGACAGAGGGCTCTGTTTTTGTCTGAGGCCGCTCCTCCTGCTGTTTCTGTTGCCTCTGGGGAAGGGGCTGCCTCAGAGCTCCTGGTCTTCAGTGTAATCCCCAGGACAAGGAGGAACTGAAAAGCAACTTTTTCTCTTCCCTAGGAAGACAGTGCTCTTTCCTGACTTCTAAGAGACACTTCCTCCAGAAGTCTGCCCAGAGCAGGAAAGCCCAGTGCCCTCAGGTGAGTGGGGAGGCCCAGCCAGACCCAGACCCCCTGCAGCCCCACAGGCTTCAGTGACTTCCAGTCGGCTCCACATCTCTGCACTGTCTGCCTATCACCTCGGGGAGGGACATGGTGGTCCTCCAGATGCACCTGGAAGAGTGGAGTGCCCAAGGGTGACCACAGCAGTCTAGGAGGAGAGGACAGGAACCACTTCAAGGGGGGACTGCAGCGCCCGGTGCTTTACGTCTTTTTCTCCCCATTGATCCTCATCACTAACACGGCCTGGCTGACAGCTGGGTGCGTTCGCTCTCTGCCTGTTGACGCCCCCTTCTTGGTCCCTCCCAGCACTACCTCTCCTCTCCCTCCCCCAGAGCTCCCTCAGTTGCAGGAGGCTCCCTCTCCCTCAGGACCTCGGGACCCCTGCAATCTTTTCAAACTGCTGGCCCTGCCCTACTCCTCCCACTCTGAAACACCCTCCTCCCAACCCAAATAAAAAGCACTTCCAAACCTCAGAAGGCTTCCTTCCCCTTGCCTCCGGAGTAGACTGACCTGCCTGGCTCTGCCATGTCTGGCCAGGCCCATCTCCACCCTCCTGGGTTCCTGGGGTTCCTGCTGCACGGGCATTCTTTCGGTTCCTAGACACCACACCCCCTACCAACACCAAGCCTATCTACCTGCCATTCCTCTTGTCCCCGGTACGCTCCCTCCACCACTGCATCATCTTTGTCACCATCTCCCATCGGTAGCATGAAACAAGCCAAACTTACCAATAAAGGCCTGTTCTTTCTGGAGAGCCGGAAAAAAATCAAAGCTCAAGCAAACTACAATTGAGGCCTTTTACTGCCTGTTTTTCTAAGTAACACTTTACTGACTGACATACAGGCTTGGTCACTGGTTGACCATTGTCTTTGACTGTCTTTGCGCTGCAGTGGCAGAGTTGAGTAATTGCAATGGAGACTTTATGGCCTGCAAAGTCCACACTGTTTCCGGATCTTTGCAGAAGAAATTTGCTCCCCCTGCTTTAGGGGACACATACTCATACTTCCATCTTAGCTGAGTCCCTTGTCCTCAGGGTCAGCTGTCTTGACCTTGGTCTGGAGTCTTGTTAACTGTGCTCATATCCCTCTCTTTTTGGGCATTTGAGTTAATTCTTCAGCCATTACTGTAATATGGCTGGCTCCCCAACTAATCTTCAAGCTCTACACCAACATCTCCATTTCTAATGCCATGCTTCATTCTTAACAAGTAGCATATGAGGCTTGATTCATTGTTAGAACAGCCTCCCCTGTTTGTTTGGTGCAGAGTTGGGGGTGTCCACCCTGCAACATTCTGCAAAGGAATGTTTGGGATGGGTGAAGGGTGTGCCTTTCTTTTGTAAACTTTTTAATATTAAATATTATGTTAAAATGTCAACAGCTGCACATTCTGAGGATGATCATTTTTAGAAAACAGTCTGTAAGGGAACTTGAGGATCTGGACATTGATGTCCTTGGAACTGGCAGCCCTGCTATTCCTTGGAAAACTTCCATGTCACAAAGGGGTTGAAGGTCTCTGGTTAGGAGCCTGGCCTCATGAGTTCAGATTCAGGCTCTGCAGCCTTAGACAAGTTACTTAACATCTCTAAGGCTTGTTTTCTTAGAGATGGCCCAGCCCGGCCTCCATGCAGTGACCAGAGTGGTCTTTTATAGACATACACCAGATGAGGCTTTCTCCTAAAATCTCCAACAGCTTCTCCAGTGCACTACAAGAAAAGTCCAGACTCCTTAGCCTGACTTGAATTGCCCTGCAGATTCTAGCCACCACCTCTCTTTCCAGCCTTCGCGCATCCATTTCCTACATTCCACCAGACATCAGCCTGCTGGACTTTCTTCTCCCTCTTAGACACTGCAGGCCTGTGCCCAGTTGGGCCTTTGCAGTAATTGTCACCTTCGTCTGGACGATGCTTTCCTCAGAGCTCCCGAGGGAATGGCTGGCTCCTTGTCTTTCAGATCCCAGTTTCACTGTCATTGCCTGGGTCCGTTCCTGATTCCCCAGCTACTCTGTAGCATCACATTGGCTGTCTTAATTCCCTTTGTAGTGCTCACCACGATCTGCTCTTTCTCCTGTGGGATTTAGCTATTGTTTGGTGTCTGTCTCCTGCAATTAGAATGTAAACCCTGTGAGAACAGGACCCCTCTTCCTTTACCATTGTTAAATCTCTGGCTCCTGGAAGGCCTAGCGCAAGGAAGACACTCAGCAAACATCTCTTAACTGCACGAATGAGGTCATCTCTGTAAACCCTTGGCCCTGTGCTTAGCATAAGTGATGCTCTGTGAATGTCCACCCCCAAAAGCATAGCCAAAGCAGGCACTGCAGAGGGACAGCTGTCACTCAGAGACCAAGATCAAAATATCATTTAATGTTTTTGCCCTGCCTGTTGCACTGTGTAAAACACATGTATTTTCTTTTTACTGAAATAAATAAAATCTTCTGAGAGTTATTTCAGAAACTCAACTAAAAGATTCTATTTTCTGCCCTAGAAATAGAAATAATCAAAAGCTTTCCAACCTTGAAAGCAGCTGAAGTTTTACTGGGCAAACCAGGATGGAGAAAGTAGTTGAATTCCATGGTGAGGACAGAGCCTCTGTCTTGTTTGTAGCAGACACACTTCCCCATCTGTTCAAGGAAGTAGTTGGCTGTGTTCACAATATGCTTTTCAAAGGCAACAATCTGTCTGAGAGGCCACAGTTCAGTTACTTGAAGTCTGGCCTTGTGGTCTGGCCTTTCTCTTGCCTGGTGTTGGGGATAAAAAATGCATCACACTGTATATCTGGCTTCTGTGCTGAGGCTCAGCTATAAATAAGGGTTCCTACCTATTAGAGACAGGGTCACTCATTCATTTAATAAATATTTGAGAGGTTAGTCAAAGAAGGCCCTTATGAGGAATCATCATTAGAGTACTTATTTGCAAACAACGGAAACTTATGCCAGCTAATTTAAGCACAAGGAAATATATTAAAGGATGTTAGTGGCACACAGCTACCCAGGAGGGTTAGTGTGTTAGTTTCAGAGGCCATGCCCCCAAGGAGGATGTACCATCATGCAGGTATGTGGCTGTGCTCTGACCAGTGTTATTGGGGACTGGATACTCAAAGTTGTGGTCTGCTTCCCTTGAAAAACCAGCTCCTGTCAACGGTCTCTCCAAAAACTTGAGTCTGCATGCCACCTGCATACTCATGCTGCACCTTAGCATCTTGAGGTCTCAGGCAGGTGCGTTACAGCCGAAGTAGAGCCTAGGAAATGTGCACCCCAGCCACAAAAGAAGCCAACAGAGCAGCTTAAGTCTTTCACCTTGGGACATGGGTCTTATGTACATGGAGAAGGGAAGGCACACATGTGACAACACCCCCAGAAAGTGCCATTTGAGCTGAGAACCAAAGGATGGGACTGAGTCAGCCATTAGAAGATTGAGTGGAAGGACCTTCAAGAAAAGGGGGCACAGCATGTGCAAAGGCCCTGAGACAAAAATAAAAAAAGAGGTTGAGATAGTCAGGGAACAGAGAGAAGGCCAGTGATACTATAGCCTAGTGCATGTGCGGAAAAGGGGGCAAGAGTCAGGGCTGGGGAAGTAGCTGGATCCTGTAGACTTGCAAGGGCTATAGTAAGGAGCATGGACATAATGCAAGTGCTCAGGGAATCCATTAAAATCAGGGGATGACGTGATCTGATTAATATTTTTAAATGATCACACTGTCTTCTGAATATGGAGAATATCATGGAGTGGGACAGTTAGGAGGTTTTTGTAATTGTCTAAAAAGGATACATTGATAGATAGCAAGAAGTAGACAGACCTGAAATGTGTTTTGGAGATAGATCTTTCAGCAGTTGCTAATGGGTTGGCTTTGGGAGTGGGGAGGAGAGGTGGAAAAAGAAAGGAAGGATTCAAGAATGCTTCCCAGATGTGTGGCTTAAGCAGCGGAATGGTGCCACTTACTGAGATAGAACATGTTGAGTTTGGGGTAAGGGAAAGCTAACAAGTGTTCACTTTTTAACCTTAAGATGGCTGTGAGAAGTACAATGTAGATGTCACATAGGTAGTTATATATACAAGACGAGACTTCAGAGATTGCGTTAAAGAAAGAACGATACTTTACATTGGGTTACAGAACAATTTCTACCTGTTTTATATATCTGTGACAAAATATGGAAACTAGTAGTGCATGGCCACCATGGAGCCATAAGCAAAAGCAGAAAAACACACTAGGCTTGCTTCCAGAAGATCTAAATTTCCATCTAGGTGATGCTACTCGTTATATAGCTTTGAGCAAATCTGAGACTCTGTGTTCTTATCTGCAAAATGGGTATCACAATTGGTATTAATTCTTATAGATTCGGTCTAGGGATAGGTGATGTCCTAAAGATTTTTGTCTAGTCATGGCCTATCAGAATGTCTACTCATTTCAACAAGAATTTTCCCAAGTTCCAGAGCATGGGTACAGTAAGCATCATTAACAGTAACGACCCAAATTCCTCCAGCTCATGCCCATACCTGCTAATATCGGCTGCAAAGCTCTCTCCCCTCCCAGACATTTCCGGACATCCCCATTGAATCTCATATTGGCTCACAGTCAGGCTCCCCTGCTGGTCTGTCCCATCACAGCTAAGCCCTCAGCAGGCAGAATCAGTGCAGCCAGGTGACCGTATGTGGTAGAACGGTGCCATCCCCTCTGGGCCACGGTGGGGGGTGGTCCCAGAGCAGTCTTAGTTCACCCCGATCCCAGTGGTGGTCACTTTGCTTCACACACCCAGTGGTGCTTGCTGATCTCAACATGAGAGAATGGGTGAAAAAGTACTTTGGGGAGTCGGCTATGGGCAGATTGTCTTTGCATATATCCCCTCTAGTCCTTACAGTATCCCTGCAGGGTAGGTAATTATTATCTTTATTTGACAAAAGAAGAAATAGACTCAAAGAGATGAATAACTTGCCTCAGTCCACACAGCTGACCTCAGCACATTGTCAGTCTGAGTTCTTTCTGCATCACTATGCTGTCTCTCCAGTAAGTGGGAGGGTCTAATAACTCAAACCCAAGCGGTCTCCTTGTGTTTGCTGTCTGCTCTGCGGCGGATCTCTCTGAGGCCTGTTATCAATGAGTGGATGCTTCACTGAGCCCTGGCTCCAACAGATCCTAGTAACCACTTCAACACTCTAAAAACCAGTAGCTGTTGGACAACCAGCTGCATGGTATATGGGAAGTCCTTTCCGCTTTCTCCTTCCCATTCAAGTATATTTACATAAAGCAAAGGAGTTTGTTGAGGCTGGTGGACTGCTTGTCTGCCACCTGGTGGGCCATCTGTTAACACTGCCAAACTCCTACTCATCCTTAAAGACAGAACGAGAGTGTCTTCTCTCCTTGGAAGCCCTCCAGCTCTCCCCCAGACAGAATCAAACATTCCCCACCCCAGCTTCCTGTGATACTCTGCTCGTACTAGTTGCAGCAGACTATTAGTTATTCCCCAAGATCTGTCGTTTCCTTCCTCTAGAAAGAGAACCTCTGGCTTTTGGCTGGGCACATACATGGCCAGAATAAAGATGACATTTCTTTGCCTCCCCTTCAGCTATGTACAGCCATGTGACTAGGGTCCAGTTAATGAGATGCATGCAGATACGCCACATGGCAATTTCTGGAAACCTTCCTTTAAAAAACAGTTCATATGAATCCCTTGTCTCTTTGTCCTTTTCTCCATTCTGCTTCCTGGAATGTGAATGTGATGACTGGAGCTCTAACTGCCATCTTGGACCCTAAACACAAAGCTCCTATCTTAGAAAAGGTGGTATCATGAGCCGAAAGAAGTTGGAATCCCTAAGGACTTGCTACGGCAGAAATACCATAAAATCCCTGCCTACCTTCAGTGTGTTAGAGGAAAATTTCTACCTAGTTTGAGCCATTGTTATTTTGAGTCTCTGTCACTCACATACAAACCTAATCCTAACTTATATTACCTCTCTAATAAATGTGTGATACTTTCTACACCTTAGTGTAATTATCTATTCACTATTTCCTCCCTGGTCAGGGACTAGGTTTCAGAGTCGTCCAGTACCGGACACATTAGTAGTTGCTCAATGAAATGTTTACTGAAGGAGGGGTGGTGAGGATTGAGTAAACAGTGGCAGCAGTGTCCACAGAGCACTTGCCGTGAGTGACCACTTGTTCACTCTGCGTGCATTGCCGGACTTAGACCTCATAAAACCCAATGCGGAAACCAAGGCAGTCGAGAGTTCAGTGACTCGCCCAAGATTACCAGCTGGTGAGTGACAGGGCTGGGACTGGAACCCAGGCTGCCTCAGGCCCCAGCCCATGTGTTTTCTGCCAGCAGCTTCTCCCCACCGTGCTCCTGGGATGGAAGGCCGAGTGCTCACCCTGGGCCTGGGAAGTCTGCATGTTCCTCTGCTGAGAACAGTGAAAAATATCTAGAAAACTGCATGTACAATTTTTGTGTTCTTCTCACTACTAGTTTTACTAAATTTGTTCTGTTTTTTTTTCCTCTCCAGGAGCCTTTTAATGTAAATTCATCCAATGAGAGAATCTCTTATGGCAAGAATTCACTGGATAACTCACAAAAACAGAATACCGCAAAAGGTATGTTAACTTCCTAAAAGGGAAATGTAGGATTTTGATTTATTTATTATCTCTAAAATCTAGTGTCTTGGGTTTATTTGAACATAATTTGCCACCCTGGTTTACATTTGTGGTTCTAGCCTGGGCCTGGGCACCAAGTAATATCTTATGAGAGGAAGCAATTGTCTTTTCAGCCCAGCAGCACAGGTTAAACTCCTTTTGTGATGATGAGTTTAGCACAGTGCCAATATCTATGGGGAAGAGCAGTTGTTGACAATGGAAGAAAATTAATCTCAGACATGATCACTGCTTTTCTCCCCCATGAGAGACCAGCATTTGAGGTAGGAGTTGATTCATGCCTAGGTGTTAATATATAAAGGTGGCTGAGTGACTGCGTGGAGGGGTCAATGTCAGTGAAAGAAAAGTTCGTTGCTCACGGTTCTGCTGGAACATGAGGTGTGGCTCACCACGCAGGGCCGTGGCAGGAAGCAGCAGCGTCAGCCAGGAGGCAGGAGGAGCAAGGGAAAGGGACAGGCCACAGCCTTTACTGGTATTTCCTTGGGAAACGGTACGCATGACAAGGTGAACTGATTAAGATGGCTGGTTTGAGTAATTCTGGTGGGCTTTGGCGTAAAGGGGCTGTTCCTGGTTAGCCCCTGGCCCCCAGTTAGTGTAGGCCAGGCGAAATATCAGCTTGGTGTGTGAGTTAGATAAAGGAAGTGCTTTAGAGCAGGGGCTCTGAGTCACAGAGATGTGAACACCTTTGGCCAACAGTGTCGCCAAATAGACAAGTACAGAACCTAAGAAAACACAACAGGAAACTGTGTTCGATAAGTATCATTTTAGATGACTTCACACATGTCATCATTGAAAGGGTATCTCGCCGTGACCCTCCTTACCCCAGAACGACTCAGGAGACAAGGGCCCACGCAGGAGATTTCATTACCTGAAAGAGAAAACGGCTGCCCCCAGAGAGAGGGAGCAGCAGCTCGTGGGTGAGGAAGCACGTTTTAAGGAGCAGGGGTAGGGTGTGTTCTTAAGGGGTGATTGGATCTTAAGGGGTTGGCGACCATCTGATCAGTGGTGATTGGATCTTAAGAGGTGGGGGTCTAAGCACCAGAATTTGCCTTCAATAATTATTCCAAAAAATTAAACTATGCTTTGAAATGGAGGCTCAGAGAAGCTACTATGTAAATAATAAAGCTGTTACTAACAAAACAAAACAAAGCAAAACATGGGGATCACTCTTTGAGAGTGATAGCCAGGGTTCCAAATAGAAGTAAATATTTGTGGGAGACTTTGCAAGTTCCCAAATATACATATATTCGAATGAATACACATATTCATATATTCATGAAGATCCATGAGTCAAAGACGGAAGTACCAAGGAGAACTAAAAAATATTTTGAAATGAATGAAAGTGAGACCTTCTTTTTCTAATATGAACATTTAATACTATAGATTTTCCTCAAGACAAGTGTTTTAGGTACAGTCTTTTTATTTTTATTCAGTTTGAGATGTTTCAACTTCATAGCTATTACAAATAATGTTGCTGTGAACATTCATGTGCAATTTTTATGTGTATATATGTTTTCATTTCTCTTGGGCATATGCGTACCTAGGAGTGGAATTCCTGGGTCACATGTTAAACATTTTGAGGAACTGCCAAACTGTGTTCCAAAGTGATCACCATACGTATTTTAAAGACTGTAAAAGGAGGAAAATAGTCAATTATGTTTACTATGCATAACTAGATTTATTATATATTTACTATATATTACTATATATATATATAACCAGATAGTTGCAATTTCTATTACTTTTCCTTCATTCCTGAAGTTTCAAGTTTCCCTCCAGTATCATTTTCCTTCTACCAAAAAAAAAATGTCCTTTAATATTTCATTTAAAATAGGCCTGCTGGCAATTTCATCTGAGGATGTCTTTATTTCAGCTTTTCTCTGACAGAATATTTTTTCTGGATTTAGAATTCTAGGTTGACAAACCTCTTCTCTTAGCACTTTACAGTGTTGTTTCACAGCTGTGGGGCCTCAATTGTCTGATGAGAAATCCACAGTCATTTAAATTGTTGTTCCCCCTGAGTAATGCATAATTTGTGTAATGTATTTTTCTCTGGCTGCCCTCAAGATAATTTCTTTGTCTTTCAGCTGGTTGATTATGATGTGTTATGGGGATGGGGTTTCTTTGAACTTGTTTGGGGTTTGCAGAGCTTCTTGATTCTGTAAGATTATGTCTTTTGCCAAATTTGGGAAGTTTTCAGACATTTTTTCAATTAATTTTTTTCTGTACCACATTCTCCTTTCTTTCTGGGACTTTGATGAACACAAATGTTAGACCTGTGCATATTGTCCCATAGGTCCCTGAGACTCTATGCATTGTTTCCAGTTTTTTATCTGCATTGTTCGGATTGTGTGGTATAATAAAAATAGAGATTTGGTCTTTGTCCCCAGTTGCTGGCACAGTGCTCCTAAAACCCTAGGAATTTCCTGAGTGATAGGAGTGTCTTTTGTTATTCATAATGAACATCTTTCAACCACACATATGCTAATAAGGCGACTGGTTTTGGGGTCCCAGATTGCTTCAGGATGGGTCTGGTTACCAGAAAAAACAAACATGATCAGGGGGTGGAAACTTTCAGCCAATCTCTAGGGAGTAATAGGGGATCAGATCTTGGACTGTAAAAACTATCGAGCAGTGTGATTTGGAGAACTTCCGGGTTGCTGAGCATAATATATGCTGGGAGGTTGTGCCTGAAGAGGGCATGGAAGCTCCATGCCCCATCCACTTTGTATCCTTACTCTATCTATTTCTTCCATTTGGTTGTTCCTGAGTTGTATCTTTCATAATAAGTCTGTAATAATAAGTATAGCACTTTCCTGAGTTCTGTGGGTAATCCTAGTGAATTATCTATTGGGTTGTAGAAACCCCCAAATTTGTAATCAGCCAGAAACAAGTGTGGGTAGCCTGGGCACCCCATTTGAGACTAGTGCCTAAAGTGGGGACAGTCTTGTCAGACTGAGTCCTTAAATTTGTGGAATTTGACACTAATCCAGATAGATATGGAATTGAATTGAATTAAATTGTTGGACACCCAGTTCGTTTCAGTGATTAGGAGAACTGATATGGAAAAGCCACATATGTAATGTCAGAAAACACCACACAAATTGGATAATTTCTGTTGATCTGTCCTCAAAGTTCACTGTCTCTTTCCTCTGTCACTGCAATTCTCCTATTGATCCCATCTAGTGAATTTTTTGTTTCTGTTGTATTTTACAGTTGTAAAATTTCTATTTGGTCCTGTCATAGCTCCTTTTTTCTCCTGAGACTTCCTATTTTTTCATTTGTTTCAAAAGTATTCACCCTTACTTCTTACAGCATTGTTATAATAGCTGATATACAGTCTTTTCTGATGACTCTTAACATTTCAACATTGGAGTCATTTCAAGGTTAGCAATGCTGATTGTCTTTTTCCTTGAGAATTCATCAAACTTTTTGTGCAAGAATTGGATCTTTTATTCTCATTTAATCACAGTACCCTTCCTAATTCTGCTTAGCATTTTTAAAGGCCTCTTCTTCCTAATTATGTGAACATAGTAGAGCCAGTAGAGAATTCAATCATGACATTTGAGTTAGTGTTACATTTATTGTTTGCATGTCTTTTTTTCTCACTAAGCTGTGAGTTCTTTGAAGATAATCTTCTAGCACCTACCATGGGCCCAGCACATAGTAGATGCTCAGTAAATGTTTATTGGTTAGGTAGATAGATGGATAAGTAAATGGACAAATGAGTGGCAAGAGGTGTATATCTGGCTAAAACGTAAGTGAAGTTGTATGAATTTACCCGAGCTGCTTCCTCTAGTATTTCCCAATGATCTGAATATTCCCAGGCATTTTCACACTAATAGGAAGCTGAGATTTACCTATACTCTTTCTCATCACATCTGACAAACTCCAAAGATCATTTCTTTTTGCTAATATTGCATTGACAGGACACCATTATCAGACTCTGGTTTTGAGGAAAGCTACACAACAGGTCAAGAGGCTATCAGAAGCCAGAGAACATGATATTATGCTTTCTAAGCAGGTGAGCATATGATTGGAAATTTAATAGCAAAGATTATTTAAAAGGGACTGGGAGATAGGACCAGAAAAACTGAAGATGTCAGGGTAAGAACAGGTGCGTTTATTTTTTATTTTTATTTTTATTTTTATTAAGGTATTATTGATATACACTCTTATGAAGATTTCACATGAAAAAACAATGTGGTTACTACATTTACCCATATTATCAAGTCCCCACCCATACTCCAATGAAGTCACTGTCCATCACTGTAGTAAGATGCCACATATTCACTGTTTGCCTTCTCTGTGCTACACTGTTTTCCCCATGATCCCCCATACATGTGTACTAAACATAATACCCCTCAATCCCCTTCTCTCTCCCTCCTCACCCACACTCCCACACCCCTCCCCTTTGGTAACCACTAGTTCCTTCTTGGAGTCTCTGAGTCTGCTGCTATTTTGTTCCTTCAGTTTTGCTTTATTGTTGTACTCCACAAATGAGGGAAATCATTTGGCACTTGTCTTTCTCCACTTGGGTTTTTTCACTGAGCATAATGTCCTCCAGCTCTATCCATGCTGCTGCAAATGGTAGGATTTGTTTCTTTCTTATGGCTGAATAGTATTCTATTGTGTATATGTACCACCTCTTCTTTATCCATTCATCTACTGATGGACACTTAGGTTGCTTCCATATCTTGGCTATTGTAAAAAGTGCTGCGATAAACATAGGGGTGTATATGTCTTTTCGAATCTGAATAGTTGTATTCTTTGGGTAAATTCCAAGGAGTGGGATTCCTGGGTCAAAGGGTATTTCTATTTTTAGTTTTTTGAGGAACCTCCATTTTGCTTTCCACAATGGTTGAACTAGTTTACATTCCCACCAGCAGTGTAGGAGGGTTCCCCTCTCTCCTCATCCATCCCCGCCAGCATTTGTTGTTCCTAGTCTTTTCGATGCTGGCCATCCTTACTGGTGTGAGGTGATATCTCATTGTGGTTTTAATCTGCATTTCCCTGATGGTTAGTAATGTGGAGCATCTTTTCATGCGCCTGTTGGCCATCTGAATTTCTTCTTTGGAGAACTGTCTCTTCATATCCTCTGCCCATTTTTTGATCAGGTTATTTGCTTTTTGTGTGTTGAGGTGTGTAAGTTCTTTATATATTTTAGATGTTAACCCCTTGTCAAATATGTCATTTACAAATATATTCTCCCATACTGTAGGATGCATTTTTGTTCTGTTGATGGTGTCCTTTGCCGTACAGAAACTTTTTAGTTTGATATAGAATGGGTGCATTTCTGATGGTAGACTCAGCTGACACAGTCAGGAGCTCTGCTAAGGGTAAGTCCTGGCTGGGGTAGGCAAAAGTTGAGTGAGCATTTTGTCTGGATTTTTGTAGGGGTTTAAATTACTTGCTTGAAGCTCAGGAGCCTTGGTATGATGGAAAGAGGGCACTGAATCTGTTTCCTACTCTATAAAATAGGGATGTAATTCCTAGGTCATGGTGTCCTTATGAGGTTTCCCTGAGGTAGTGATGATAATTAACCTACCTGTCAGGCACTACACTAAGCTTGTGCATGAAGTACATTTTATTTTATTGTCACAGTCCTCTGAGACAATTACTCCTGTTACTCTTCAGTTATCGTAAGGAAAGTGATGCTCAGAGCAGTAATTAATTTGTCCACATTCACAAAGTAAATAACAGATAAAACCAAGACTCACAGCAGATCTGTCTGACTCTAAGCCTGAGCTCTTTGCCACCAGCACAGTCCCCAGAACATGAGAAGCACTGGATTAATGTGTGTTCTCTCCTCTTCTCCTTGCCTCCTCCAACTCTTCCCCGCAAACTCGGTGGATGGTAGTTTGCAGGAAGAAGATAAATGGCATCTTCAGTCTTTTGTGGTAGGAAGAGGCCCTTTGGACCCTGAACAGGGCAGGAGGTTTTGGCGCTCCCCTAAGACACCAACTAGCAAGGAAGTCACGTCATAGATTTGGGGCCAAGTTCAGCAAGTATTGCAGAAGATTTCTTGAATCTTCATTTCTTCTTATTTATTACCACTGCCTTTTTCCTCTCAGCATTTAGCAGTGAAACTTTTGAGAAGCTGCAGAGCATGGTAGAAAAGACAAACAGACATGGGTTCAAATCTTATTGCTGCATCTTATCAACTGTGTTACTTGAGGAAGTTGTTTAACTTTTCTGAGTTTCTTCTATAAAATGGGGAAAATAAAGCCTGGCAGCCTTATGGTCCTTACTGCTGATAGGATCTCTCCAGAGATAGAAGACAGGAGATGAACAATTCAGCCCTACTCTGATCCGTCTTGGTGGGTAGGGGAAGCCCAGCAGTTAGAGCCGATGGTGGCAGAGTGTGACAGGAATGGAAAGCAGGTAAGAGCGGACGGCCTGGCGGAGACAACGGGAAGGGAAGGGCCAAAGGCAAGCTGGCTCGGCAAGCTGTTCGCGGGGCCTGCTGGGCGCTCCCTGCTGGGGAGCCAGCATGTGGCTGCACTGCTATAAGAAGCCCAGCGTTGGTATCACCTGCCCATTCTTTGTTTTTAATACCATAATTGAGAAGGTAATCTTTGCCCATGGTAAAATCAAACATCATTAAACGATATATAATAAAAAGTAAATCTCTTTTCCATGGTGTCCCCTATGCCCCCTCTCCAGAGGCAAACACTATTTTCCCATGTAGCCTAGAAATGTTTGATGGAATATAAACCTTTTTGTTTTTTTAACACAAATTGGAATATTGTATACACTGTTTTACACTTTGCTTTTTCAATCTAACATATAATAGCTAACATTATTGATTGCTCACTACGTATCATTGTTTTAAACATATCACATATATTAATTCTTTTAATCCTCACACACCCCTAAGAGAAATAGGTTTTATTTATTATCCCCACTTTATAGACAAGGAAACTAAGCCTCAGAAGTAAGTATCTCACCCAAAGTCAAATAGCTAGTAAGTGCTAAAGCCAAGATTTTCTTTAGATAGAATTCAGATACCATAAAATTCAGCATTTTAATGTACAATTCATTGGTTTTTGGTGTATTCACGAGGTTGTGTAATCATCACCATGATCTAATTTCAGAACATATTTATGACCCCAAAAAAAGAAACCCATACTCATCAGGAGACCCTCTCCGGTCCTCACTGCCCGGTCCTCTCTCCCCGTCGCCTCTGGAAACCTCAGATCTACCTTGTTTCTATGGATTTGCCTCTTCTGGGCATTTCCCATGCAGAGCAATGTGTCTGTCATGCTGCTTTGACTCTAAACATCTCACCAGGTGGCTCTTTGCTGTGTTTTCCTGAGTAAGGACTGTCCCCTCCCTCTGGTGAATTCTGATACCAGCTAAGATGGGTTTTTTTTTTTTTAACGTCCTACCGTATTAGGAATAGAAAGAGACCTCAGTAACTTGATAAAGACATTAGCATAAAGAAACTTAGAGCACACTGGAACAGCAGAGATGTTTGGAGTAACAGTAGGAGCAAGCAGAGTGGTCATTTCCACCTCCCTTTGAAGTTGTTCTGCACCCTCGTGTCCCTTACCTCCCTAGGCCTCAAAGGATTTCCCTTACTACTTGTTAGCTCCTTCGTTCATTTAGAAGGATTTAAAAAATATTTATCTAGCATTTTTAGATGTCTTATCATGGGCTTAGAGTGTCCCATTGACATTTTAAATGCATACACCCATGACCTAGCAATTCTACTGCTGATAATCTATCCTGTTGAAATGTTCATACATGGCCATTGTTACAGCATTAATCTATACTAGGAAAAGTTGAAGAAAACTTAATTTTTGGTAGATAAGTAAGTAAATTGTGAAATGTCCATGATATAAGTTCTCTATTGCTATTAAAAACAAGGAGATTTATACCTTCTAATATGAAAGAATGTCAGTCAACAATGTCTAAAATTAACAAATCAAGAGAATATTACAGGCGATGTATTTAGATACTGATAAGTGAAAAATTAATAGAATATTATGTATAGTATGATTCCATTCTTATTTTTGAAATATATTTTTGGTATAAAGTCAGTATGTGCATATATAAAGGTTTAGAAGGATACACAGAGAAAAATGTTAACAGAATTTGTTCCTAGGAAATGCAAGTGGCAATGAGGGAGACTTTTATCTTTTACTTCATACATTTCTCTATCATACGAATTTTTCACAATGAACATGAATTTATTTTGCAAAAAAAAAAAGGGGGGTTCTTACTTTCAGAGATAGCAGAGAAAAATGATGTCTAGATGTCAAGGTAAAGAACTTTTAAAAAAGAAGTATATTTGGCACAGAACAAGAGGATGGTCCCACCTTAGATGGTCCCGCCTAACATATGTCCAGAGAGAGACACCAGTTTGAAAATCGTGTCCCAGACTTAATTGAAAGCTGAAGATGTTTAGGTTGGAGGTGACTTAAGAGAACATCTGAGGGTTCTTGGAAACCATTATATAACACGTGGTTCTGGAGGAAGATGGGTTGGAATTACAGAGAATCAGATTCTCATCTAGGGCAAGAAAAAACTTCCTAGAGTCCGAGATGTCATTTTAAACCAGCTTTACCCTCTGGCTCTGCCGCAGAACATCTGCTGGTTGTTCCAGCTCTGGCTCTCAAACCGTCATTCCTCTTGCCAGATCTCTGATGCCAATCCTTCATTTCAGCACCTACTCTGCTTTCTCCCTGCCCCCTGGATCTGATGTTCTAGAACTTCTCTCCTCTTGCAAATTTACCTGTCTTTGCCCAGCACTGTGGCTATGAGCCACCCCCTCAAACTATGCCCAGGTTCCTGTACCCAAAGCCCTTCCCTTGCCTCTCACCTGGAAGGAGAATCAGATGCTTACCAACAATGGAAGTAGATGTTTCAGAAGGTAGTGCGTTCCCTGTTTCCAAAGTTAGGGAAGCAAAAATGGACAATTACCTGTTGAGAATATTATTGAAAGGACTGTATCAGTTGGGATTCTTTGCTTACAAGTAACAAAATATGTCCCTGGCCAACTTGAGCAAAAACTGGAAGAATGTTGAGTAGCTGGGAAGTCTGAAAATTAGTCCAGGGACTAAGAGAAGAATCACAGCAGTTTTTAACCCTTGGATCGTCTCCCCAAGGTGACATCTCTAGATGGATAAATCCCCGTATGTTTTCAGTCTATATTTTACCACCACTCAAGGTTCAAAATTCAAGGAACAGGCGTTTTGATTGACCCAGCTTATTCCATGTGTTCTGGCCTCTAACTGGGAGAGAAAAACCTCTGGCAGAGCCTGTGAAGGGCTTTTTTTTGTCTTTCATTTAATCTAAAATCCCTTCAAGCCTGAATGCAGTAGAGGGCAGGTTAACTCCCCAAACACACAAGAATCAGGGGCTGTAAGGAAAGGAAAATGGAGACTGGGCAGCCAAATGAACGACTCTCAGATAAACGTGGAATTAGATTAGTGGATCCTAAATCCACTTTGGAATTTTCTAGACTTTGGAAAAAAATTTTTTTTTTTACTAAGTCCATAAAAGCAAAATGATTGCTAGCTACTATCCTCATTTCATAAAGAAATTTCATTACCCTATTAATATAAAAAAATAAAAAAGATAATTTCAGAATAAAAGAAAGTCCTTAAAGTGAATATATGTACTTTATGTTAGATTTATTACTTTTTTATTATTTTTAACAATAAAAAATTTATTATTTTTTCCTTGTTTCCCTCATTTCACTGAAGACCAGTGAACAGAGACTGTTCCCATTTGGAACTGGGGGTTTAGGAATCACTATACTAAGCGATCTATAGATCATATATGAACCCCAAGTGTCTGGGATCCCAGTGGGATCTTGTAGGGAGTGATTCTCAGCTGAGGGCAGTTTTGGCCCCTTGGAGACATTTCTAATTGCCAAATAGGGAGTGTGGGGAGGATGGAGTTCTACTAGCATCTACCAGGATGCTGCTTAACAGCCTACTATGCGCAGGACAGCCCCCCACAGCAAAGAGTTATCTGGCCCAAAGTGTCAAAGTGCTTGGTTGGTTCATTTATTGTTTTTCTTCCTACTGTAATGCAAGCTCCAGGAGGGCTGGGATTTGTCATATTCTTGGCTGCATCCCCAGCACCTAGAACAGTGTGTATACGCATGGTAGTCACTCAGTAAATATTCGCTGAATTAATCAGTAATATTTTGGTAACTATACTTCTAGTCTCATATCTATTTTTCTTTCTTTTACTGATTTACTTCATATGTATTATATATATATATATATATTTTACATAAAATATATAATACTATCTACCCAATTTTGCATCTTTGTTTTTTTAATCTACTGTTACATCTGAAACAATTTTTTGGTACCAACTCTTGGTAAGTATTTTAATAGTGGCATACTATACTTTATGGTAGAGATATTGTTATCTTTTACTTGAACATTTAGGGCATTCTAATGTTTTGCTGTAGTAAATATCTGTGCAGCAAACATCTTAGTGCCTAAATCTTTTTTAATTAGGTTATTTCCTTAGGATATCATCCTAAAACTGGAGATACCAGGCAAAGGATATGAATGAACACCTTTACATTTCTTTATACATGCTGTAAAAATGACAGTATCCTTTATCTTTTTTTCCTGTCTTTCCTATGCAGTCTTATCCTGCCTGCAAAAGCCCTGAGCTGACCTCAAACCTCTTCAACATTTATGGGAAGAGCCCTCTGATTGTGAACTTCCTCCACAACTACTCCAGGCTGCAGCAGCATGGCAAAGATGTGTTGGTAGCCAGGAGGGAAAAAACCAAGGCCATCCCATATCCTTTCCTCTGCAGGCAGGGCACACATTACTTCAGACCCCTGCTTCCACTCCCAGAAGCAAGGGTGCAGGAAGAGGCATCCAGCCCTTAGCATAGTGTCTGTCACATAGCAGGTACCCATCGAGGGTAGCTATTGATATAAGCCTAAGGGTCAGAATCTTGCTCATTTTAATTCCAAATCTGTCTCATGAACTGGCTGTATGGAATCCTGGGCAAGTCAAATTTCCCTGTGTGCAAAATCTCCTCCTACTTACCACCAGGATGAACGGGCTAACTAGGTACTCTAACATGTTTTGCAATTCATTAATGCCTTCCAGATGCTTGCTGACACCAGACCATGTGTTGAATAGAAATTTTGGTGTCTAGGAGTGTGTTTCTTCTAGCACTCTGCTAACACGCACCTCTTCTCCAGACCCATCAGCAAATTCCTGGCCCCACTGGCATTTATCCTAAAGATTTGGTAAAAAGCTCAGGTCCTAAGAAAGTAGGTATGACATGTGTTGGTGTCCTGAGTCCCAGGAACTCAGTCCTGAACTCAGGAACCACTTCAACTGCTTACCAGCAAGTGACCTCAGGTAAGTTCCAGCTTCACTCTGAGCCTCATTTTTTTATCTATAAAATGCGATAACAGTGCCAGCCTCATGGGGCTGTTAGGCAGAGTAAGGCACCACAGAGGTAAAGGCTTAGCACAGTGCCTGGCAAGTAACAAATGCTTGAATGTGACCTATCTGCATATAGCTACACATGAGGAGGAGCTTTCATAATGATCTCAGTAACTCCTGCCCTAAAGCTTCTTATCATAAACTTATTTACATGTCTATAGGCAGAGAATAATGACAACTCATATTTCATAGTACTTTATTATTTATGAAGTTTTTCCCATATATCATCTCACTGTTTTGTAGACATTGTAGTGTAGTGGGGGGAGCCTGGGTTGGGAATACAGAGCCCTGGATTTGAGTCCCAGCTCAGCAACCCGCTGGCTTAAGATCTCATGTACACAGCTTCACCTCTGAGCTCAATGTCTTTCTCAGCTCCTTCCTAAAATAAAGATAATTATACCAAACCAATAGGGTTGCAACCAGGATTGGCTGACTTACATCTGGCACTAAATAAATATTAGCTATCATTATTGTTATTAACATTAACTAAGGCAGGTATTATTATCCCTATTTTACAGATAAGGAAATGGGGACATAGAGGATGACATATCTTGTTGGAAGTCCTAAACTCAGGATAAGTGTGACCGAGATTCTGCCTGATTCAGAAGGAGTGGGAAGGGTGGGGAAGGCAGAGAGAAATTTTCGGCAGATAAATCATGAGATACAGAATGAGACCTTTGGCCTGAAAGGGAAGGGAAGTTGGAATCCCCATGTATTCACCACTATGATAATAGAGTAAGAATTTTAGATGAGAGTCTAAAAAAAGCATTTCCTAGCCCTTCCACCAGCAGGAGGAAAGAGGGGCTTATTATAAAATGGGAATGGCCTACCCATGGAGAGGATAACCTCTTGCTTTCTAAAGCTTGCCATGGTCAAAGACCAGGAAGAGTCATTTCCTGCTTAGATTTCAATGATCTCATCCAGAAACAAGGTCATTCTCCCCACAACTTGCTGTCCTATCCTCCCTCCTCCCCATGCACTAGGTGCATCCCACTAATAATGCTCAGTCAATGCCAACTGACAGTGTGGGGTTTCCCTTGACGATGAAAGCCACCGAGTCCAGCCTGACGTACGCTGACATCATCAGCCTGACCCTGAACAACATGAAGAAGCGGAGGGACAAATTCCACCAGATGAACCAGCTTCGCGGGAGTGAGTGGAATTATTTTGATAATTACCTAAAGGAGCTGCAAGACAACTTCCTCAGGTATTTAAGGGGCATTAAGGACGTGGCACTGTTTCGGCATTTGGCTGTTGTAGCACACGCCATCGTGATTTTTCTCTGGGGAGCCGAGCCCTGTAACCGTCTAAGCACATTCAGCTTTCCTGTGCTCAGAATGCAAACTCCCTAATAATCACAATAAACCTTCCATTTTCATTCCATTGGCCAGAACTTAGTCCCATAGCCACACCTAGCTGTGGTACTAACAAAGCAAATGAATTTAGGGTTAATATTAAATTAATGTAGAATATTCAAGATTAAGTCTACAGTATATATATTTCAGAAATATATAAGGACATCTTTGTTTCATGAAGACATCATTATCAGGTGAATTACGATAATGTCAGGAGAAACTTTGTAATTATGTGTTAGCAGTTCATTGCCAAATAAATATATTCACTTTTTGTTTGATAAGGTGTTATCAAGAAACTCAGCACACCTTCTATTACTAAAGCAATTCTCAAAGTTTTTTCACCAAAAAAAAAAAAAAAAAGATGGCCTTAAAACACACCTGTACTGTTAGACATCAGGGCAGGGTTACCCTTGGGGAGGAAGGGTATGACTGAGCAGGGGCACAGGGGGACCTCTGAGGGCTCTCAATGTTCTGTTTCTTAATCTGGGTGCTGATTACATGGGTATGGTCAGTACATGAAAATTCCTTGAGCTGCACATTTAGAGTGTATACTCTTTGGTATCTATGTTATACTTCAAGAACCTTTATAAAAATGGCAGTCATCTACATCTACTGGTTTACAGGACATAGAGAGCTTAGAGGACTCTGTCAAACCCCAGGAATGCCGTGAACCAATCCAGAATGGGAAATTCTGTAAGACAAGTAACCTGGTTTCTTCAGCCCTGAAAAAGCAAGGAAAATAAGGGAAGAAACAAAAGCTATTAGTATTTAGAAAACACTGAAGATTTCTATCAGTTAAAACATTATTGGATCTTGACTTTAACAAACCAACTATCAAAAAATATTTATGAGATAATTGGAAAAATTTGAACTCTGATGGGTTTTAGATTATATTAAGTAATCCTTTTTAATGGTGTGTTCCTTTGTTTCTTTTTAGATATTATATTGGCTTAAAGAGACATAATGAAGTGTTTATGGATGAAATAACATGGTGTTTAGGATTTGCTTTAAAATAACCTATTTGGGGTGAGGAGAGGGGGCAAGGGGAATAATAGATGAGTCAAGATTAATGTTATGCTGATAACTATTGAAGCTAGATAATGGGTAAATGGTTTAAATATAAAGTCTCTTGTATATATTTTAAATTTTAATAAGGTGCACGCACACATGTGTGTGTGTGTCATGGTGAGCATAACAACAAAAAGTGACAAATGCCCACATAGAATATTACTTGTAGGTGGGCTAGAACTCCTTTGGGGCATTAGTTAGCACTTATTTTCCTAAAACAGAGTATCTGTTAGGAGCACTGGCATTCAAGTTGGACAGACAAAACTCCAGTTAGAGTTATGAACACTGTAAGAATTCTTAATACATGGAAGACAGAGCTAATTCTGTGGGAACTAGGTGCATCATTTAGCCTGTGTGAGGCTTGATACCTCATCTGTAAAACAGGGCACTACTCACAGAGTAGTTGTGGGTGGAAGGAGATGTCTAGCTCTGGGCCTGGCTCAAAGGAAGTGCTCAGTAATTAATGACTGTTAAGAGTTAATACATGTGACCCCATACCATAAAAACCACACGGTCCAAAGCAGAACAAGGACTTGGAGTTGCAGAATTTAGAGCTGGAGGGGTCTGAGGCAACCCCCTTCGGAAAGGCGAGCCAGCAGATGTTTTGCAGGGGTCCCTGCTCTAGGTGGAGGATGAGCCTAGTTTGTACACGTAGATGGAGCTGTACAACAAAGGGACAGGGTCAGGTGCGGCTGAAGAATTTAGCTTTCTTGTGGGTCCAGAGCCTTGATCTTCAAAGTTGTTTAGGGTCAGAGCACAAACAGTTCAAAATACTGTTCGCAGAACTCTGTTGTATTTCACCACATGATTCTGTCAAACAAGCTAAAGATGCTTTTACTAGTGGAAAATAGGAGCCTAAGACATTTGTACACTTACACGTCTCAAGAAATGACAATATAGAAAATATAGCCATGGAATTACATCCAAGTTTTCCTGTTAGAATATGCCATCGTAACAAGGACAAATGGAGGTGGCTGCTTGTTCATTGTCTCTCCCTTGCAAGCAGAAGCAAGCTCCAAAAGGTTAAGAAAAAGTTGTGGTAGACAGATCCCCAAAATAAGAAAGTTTTGCCAGCACAGGAAAATAAGAAACTTTTTCCTTGACTTGGGAAAAGACCCACACTGTGGCATAATCATCGGTCTAGGCCAAGCTGAATGCTAGTTTTTTAATACCGGTGTTTCTAAATCGATGTTAGAACAGCAGAGAAGTATATGACAGCATCTTACGCACTTGGCATATACTTACTGCTATTTTGTCTACCTGGAACTTGCTTCTTCATCAAGTAAATACCTACTCACGTTTCAAAAGTCAGTTGGTCTGTTACCTGATTCAGCATTTCTATTGTGTATCCCAAACTTATCTGAACACATGCCACTGAAAACCCCCTATAATAACACCACCAGCAACAGATGCCCCCTGAGCACTTCCTGCATCTCAGACACTGTGCTAACCTTTGACCTGTGGCGACTCAGTTAATCTTCAGTACAACGTTAGGTTCTATCTGTGTTGAGATGAGTACACTGGCATAGAGAAGTTCAGTAAATTGCCCAATGTCACACAGCAAGTGGCAGGGCCCCAATTTGAATTCAGCTTGCCTTTAGCGCTCAGCTTCCTCTCAATAATTGACTTCCTCACCTGTCTTCCTGATTTGAGTATGTGTTCCTTGAGTTCAGGGACCCCATTTTATTCCTCTCCGTGTGTCCCAGGGCTGGTACGATCCCTGGCACACAGCAGGGGCTCCATGGCTGAGCTGCTGTGGTCAGCTCTCTGCTTCAGTCCGTTGCTCTTGACAGAAGTAATGAACGAATTTGTAAATATTTGTCTCTCTTTACATATGAAGATAGGAGTGAAAAAATCATGCTGACTCTAGTGTTTTTACGTTTTTGTCTTTGTGATCACCCCGCAGGGAGGTAAAGAGTATAGATCAAAGAGCAAGAGATAAAAAAAAGGCAGACCATGTATTCCTCCCACCGTCACCCCTCATTAAGGAATCCCCTGAAGAGAAGTCTAGAGGAAGCCATCAGAATGAGATTGTGTTTCTTTCAAGGTTTGTTCTAACAAGGACATGGAGAAGTAGAAATATAAATACTGTAAGAATTCTTAAACATGGAAAACAGCACCTAAAAGTTCACTTGCTTTTATGTGTTACTTCTCATTTTACTTTTATTACTATTTATTATTATTAATGGTAGTAGTAAGACCTTCCAATGACTTTGTACTTCCTTTGTGCTAAGCAGTGTACTTTATGGATTGTATAACTCAGAGCTCTTTTGTGGCAAGTGCCGGGAAACCAGCTCAAACTAGCTGAAGCAGAAGGCGTAGGTAACTAGGAAGGCCACACACAAGCGAGCCGCAGGCGTGCTGGACCCAAGGGTTCAGTGATATTTTCAGGAGTGCGCTCTTGCTGGCTTTCTCTAATTCTCTCCCCTTTTCTCCCCTTTCCCTCTGAGGATTAGCTAGTTTTTCAAGCTGCCAGGCAGTCCCAAGTCTATGACCTTATTACAGTATATGACCTAAAGGGAAAGAGACACCATCTCCAAGCCTCATAAAAGTATCTGATGGCTCTGCTTGAGTCATCTACCCCACTTTTTGTCTGGACCAATACCATGTTCAGGAAGAAACACAATATGGCTACGATTAGCTAGGCCTGAGTGTCCTTACAGCCTGAGAGAGCAGGGTACAGTTAATGACATGGGGTAGAATGAAGACAACATGCCTACTTTATTTGTATCTAATCAAAACCCTGTTTGATATCATCATTCCCATTTTACTGAATAGAAAATAGGCACAGAAAAGCCAAGTAAACCCTGACTGAAGACCTCCTATGCCAGGTACTAAGGATACAAAGAAATAAAAAATGGAAAGATACTGTCCTCAAGGGCTCACAGCTGAGAAGGAGGAAAAAGATATGTAAATAGATAACATGCAACAAGTTACACAGGTCCTGAGAGAGGACTTCAAAAGGGAACACAGTAGGAAGCAGCCAGTTCTTGTTTGCCAGGCAAGGGGGAGGGGAAGAATGAGCTGACCTTCTAGTCAGAAAGCTCCTCAAGCCAGTTTGCAGAGCTACCAGCTCACCATCGGAACTGGCTGGTCAGGAAGTCTGGGAGAGTTGAGGACAGAATGGAGGGGTTCTCACATGTCACATCTGGATTCTGCTGTCCTGTAGCCCATAGGCAGCCATCCAAATGTTGCCAGTTAACTGCACCTGGGGAGGTCTCTCCCTGGGCACTAACTGAAACTCAACCCAAACGGGAGAATTCTTGACTCTGATTGACAATTCATGAACAGGTCAGATGAGTGTAGGTAAGGAAGAATTCATTCAAGTGAGAGTAGTAGTGAATGGCAGGAGCCATGCAGGCAGCAGAGACCAGGAAGAACAGAGGGAGGAAGGGAAGCTCATTGAACTCCTGCTCAGCACAGGGTAAATCCCTTGCCAGCTCCTGACGACAGGGTCACCTGCATCCAGTGTCCCCTTGAATCTGCATGGCGTGGGAACTAAGTCCCTACCACCCCAGGATTTGGGGGAGCTGCAGAGCACTGGATGGAGTGAGATTATATTCTGAGAACTTCCCAAAGGCAGAGGAAGGAGATTTGGGGGCAGGCCCTAAAGAGCATGACTGTACAGCTGCAGTCCTGTCCGGGTCACCCGGGCACTGGGAACAGGCAAGCCCAAATCAGGGATCTTAGTAGCCCTTCCCTACCTGCCTGAAGTAGGACAGAGTGAAGACTTGTGTTTAAGTTTACAAAGCTGAATGAAATACTGAAGTAACAAAAATACCACTGGGAAAAAGGGTCTCTTATTAATCTCCCAAGAGGCTTGGAAGAGCATGGAGACAAAACACAGTAATTTGAGCAGCAAGAAGGCTTTATTTAAGGCAAAGAACACACTCAAAGAAAGCGGGGTGTGGGCAGCCTCCAAGAGGAGGTGCCGTGAAAGGCTTAGGATTCATGTCTTCTAAGGATTTCAAGAACTGGGTAAAGGGCCAAGGGAACGTAGGCTTGACATGTGGTCTCATAATGTCTTTCTTCAGTGAGAAGCATTATATCACCATCCATAGTCAGTCCTCTAGATATTCTATGGAATTTATTGATCCTGTTCACTTCCAAGATAGTGGTTATCCTCAAGCAGTGGAAATAGGTCATTTAGAACTGCTTGCCCTGCCTTAAGATATGGTTGGTTGGTGGCTAAACCATAAAATATGTTAGGAATCTTCCCTCCTAACTCCCTGGTTTTTAAAATGGAATCTTAGCCTTAAGGTGGAATCCCTCAGTCTTGCTATACTCTTTAAATCTTGACATTTTCGTCATAGGCAGGAAAAATCAATCATCATGTTTGTCCCATGTTTCTGCCTGCTCTACCTCTCAAGAGTCTACGCTACAGAAATTACAATTTTGAATTCTGAAACTTACAACCATTATTCTAAATAACATGCTAACATATATATTTCTTTATTTTTTTTCATTTTAGACATTATCTGTTGATAATTTTTTTCCAGATTGTTAAGAGCTATCAAAACCCAAGTGGCGTTTTTTGTCATATTCTCATACATAGTATCCTGTAAACTATGTATATTCCATTAATATATTCTGTTAGATAACGTAATCATGACACGACAAACGCAGTTTGCTGCTTGTTCTTTTTCTCCTCATTGCAAACAGATGCAGACTCTGAAGGGTTAAGAAAAAGTTGTGGTGGAAGATCCTGCAAGTGAGAATATAGTGTCCTAATTTTTTCCTTTTTAAAAAATCTTGTAGTTCTCCTTCTCAAGCCCTCGTTCTCCTCCAATCTGGACTGGGGTGTTCTAGGTTTGTGCACAGAACTGAGCTTTTTTCACCATCATCCTAGGACTTTCCTTTGTGAACTTTACTCTTTTGGAGTTTCTGGTTCCCAGGTCACATGTCTTTCATGTTTTATTTCCTCATTTTGCTGGAGCACATCTTCTACTAGTTCTTGAAGAAAAGGTATTGAGAAGATTTTTTAGTTTTTACAAGTCCAGCATGGCTTTGCTCTTGATTAATATTTAGCAAATGTTTTACTGGGACTAAAATTCTAAATTAAGAGCCAATTTACCACAGACTTTTGAAAAAAAATTTTTATCCTACCTTCTAATTTTGTTATTGAAAAGTCTGATGGCATTCTGATTCATATGGCTTTGTATGTTACCTTTTTCCCTCATGGAAGGTTTTCAGATACTGTCTTCAGTATTCTGAATTTTACAATTACATGCTTTGGTATAAATCTTTTTCTCAATATGTTTCATTAGGGTTGGGTAACCTCTCAGACTTCAAAGTAGAGTTCTCTAATTCTGACAATTTTTCTTTTTATTTATTTGATAATTTCCTTCCTTTCATTTTCCTAGCTCTGTAGAACTATTATACTCAGTTTTGGACCTCCTGGACTTATTCTCTGATTTTCTTATCTTTTTTTTTTTTCATTAAGGTATCATTGATATACAATCTTCTGAAGGTTTCACATGAGCAACACTGTGGTGACTATATTCCCCCATATTATCAAGTCCTCACCCCACACCCCATTGCAGTCACTGTCCCATCAGTGTCATAAGTTGCTGTAGAGTCACTACTTGTCTTCTTCGTGCTATATATACTGCCTTCCCTGTGCACCCCCTACATAATGTGTGCTAATCATAATGCCCCCAAATCCCCTTCTCCCTCCCTCCCTCCCCACCCCCTTCCCTTTGGTAACTGCTAGTCCCTTCTTGGAGTCTGTGAGTCTGCTGCTGTTTTGTTCCTTCAATTTTGCTTTGTTGTTATACTCCACAAATGAGGGAAATCATTCGGCACTTGTCTTTCTCTGCCTGTCTTGTTTCACTGAGCATAAAATCCTCCAGCTCCATCCATGTTGTTGCTTATGGCTAAATAGTATTCCATTGTGTATATGTACCACATCTTCTTTATCCATTCATCTACTGATGGACACTTAGGTTGCTTCCGTATCTTGGCTATTGTAAAAAGTGCTGCGATAAACATAGGGGTGTATATGTCTTTTCGAATCTGAATAGTTGTATTCTTTGGGTAAATTCCAAGGAGTGGGATTCCTGGGCCAAAGGGTATTTCTATTTTTAGTTTTTTGAGGAACCTCCATTTTGCTTTCCACAATGGTTGAATTAGTTTACATTCCCACCAGCAGTGTAGGAGGGTTCCCCTTTCTCCACATCCATCCTTGCCAGCATTTCTTGTTCTTAGTCTTTCTGATGCTGGCCATTCTTACTGGTGTGAGGTGGTATCTCATTGTGGTTTTAATTTGCATTTCCCTGATGGTTAGTGAGGTGGAGCATCTTTTCATGCGCCTGTTGGCCATCTGAATTTCTTCTTTGGAGAACTGTCTCTTTATGTCCTCTGCCCATTTTTTAATTGGGTTTCCTTTATTTTTTAATGTCCATGTAATCTGTAATAAGTCCCCTCTTTCATTTCTGATATTAGCAATTTGTGTCCTCAATTTTTTTTCTTTAGTTAGCTAGACTAGAGGCTTATCAGTTTTACTAATATTTTCAAAGAATCAGCTTTTTGTTTGATTTTCTCTATTGGTGTTCTATTTTCAATTTAATTAATTTCTGTTCTAATTTTTATTATTTCTTTTCTTTTGCTTACTTTGGACTTAATTTGCACTTTATTTTATCTAGATTTCTAAGGTAGAAACTTAGATGATTGATTTTAGAGTTTTCTTCTTTTCTAATATACACATATAATGCTATAAATTTCCATCTAAGCACTGCTTTCACTGCATCCATAAGTTGTGTTTTCACTTTCATTTAGCTTAAAATACTTCGAAATTTCTGTTGAGATTTGTTCTTTGGCCCATGTATTATTTAGAAATATGTTGTTTAATCTCCAATTATTTGGGGATTTTCCAGTTATCTTTCTGTTAATGACTTCTAGTTTGATTCCATTTGGTCTGGGAGCCGACTGTGTGTGATTTCTATTTTTTTTTAAGTTTGTTAAGGTATATTTTATGGCTATCTTGATGAATGTTACACATGAGTTTGAGGAGAATGTGTATTCTGCTATTTTTGGGTGATGTAATTTATAGATGTCATGTATATTCAGTTGATTGATGGTGTTGTTGAGTTCAACTATGTCTACTAATTTTCTGACTGCTGGATCTGTCTACTTATTCTCCTTGCAGTTCAATCACTATTTGCTTCATGTAGTTTGATACTCTGTTGTTAGGTACATACACATTGAAAATTATTATATCTTCTTGGAGAACTGACCCCTTTATCATTATACAATGCCCTTCTTTATCCTTGATAATTATCCTCACTCTGAAGTCTGCTCTGTCTGAAGTTAATATAGCTAGTCTTGCTTTCTTTTGATTACTGTTAGCCTAGTATATTTTTCTCCACCCATTTACTTTAGTCTATAACCACATTCTCTTTTAAGGAACATTCCCAGAAGTCTCAAACAACATTTTCTTACATCTCATCGCTAGAATATGATACATGGCTCTCGTACTACATGGCTTCTTCCTTTTCAATTAATTATTTTTAAAAACATTTTAAATGCTCTTCTATAATTATATTATTATTACTTTATAATAATTCTGAGGCATAATTTGCCACAAATTTGCTCAATTTAAGTGTTCAATTCAGTGATTTTGTAGTAAATTTAGAGTTTTGCAACAATTACTACAATCCAGTTTTAGAATTTTTTCGTCACCTCAGAAAGATCCCTCATGCCCATTTGTAGTCAACCCCCTCCCTTTTTAATAGCCTCCCTGCAAATACCGTATAAATGGTACCATTTTATAGGGCCAGATATTTAGTCACATGGTATTGTTAGTTTCAAAGGAGGCTAGGAAATGTATTTTTTGTTTTTAGTCTGGTTGTACTGACATATTAAACAAAAACTGGCTCCATTGCTAAGGAAAAAGAGAGTGGATGGTGGGTTGGTCACTAACCATCTCTATTACAGATAGATAGATGGCATTATACTCTCCCTTTTAGAGATGAAGAAACCAGAGCTTAATGAGTTGAGAAATTTACCCTAGGAAATCTTCCCATCTTAAACCTTCCAATTTAAAATTTCCTTTGAACCAGAGAAAGACCACAAGGTTTTGATAATAACAGTTTAGCTTAGGACCCACCTGCATGATCCGTGGAATTTTGTGGGATCAGTTGTGACTCATTAACAGTCTTTCTGATATCCACCTTCTATTCTTAGAAATATAAAAAGCCAACTCTAATTTACCAATATTATTATTATTCCCTCAGACTTCATTATCCTTCAACTACATCTTAACCTAGCTAACCCCTAGCTGACCCTTAAAACCCCACTCAGACATCACCCCCAGGAAGTCTTCCCTGACTTGCCTTCTCAGGGTACCCGTTATGTGCCCTGTGCTTTCCTGTTTACATCCCACAGAATATAGCCTACTCTAGTCACAGATTTGCTTGTCCATTTCCCTAGATTGAAAGTTTGTCCTTGAGGAAAGGATCTCACCCTAGATGACCTTGTTTTCCCAGGGCCTAACTCAGTGCCTGGCACACAATAGATCCTCAGTCCTTGCTGTGTGTTCAGCACTCTGCTTCAGTAATTTGCTATTGCCAGTGCTATTGATTGATTCGTAAACTCTTTCACTACCTATTCAGACTCCAGTGAAACCTTTGAAGGAATCACAGTAATATCTGAGCTGATTTTTGTTGATGCCTTTTTTTGTTTCCCACACAGGAAGGGAAAGAAGGAGAGGGAAAGTAAAGGGAGACAGAAGTTGAACTGCTCTCCCTTCTCACATTCAAGCTCTGGTGAATTATCTTCCCTGGAACTAGGAAGTTCCTGCAGAATCTGTGATATTTCTGCTACCAGGTAGGGTAGAACAACAACAGAAGAAAAAGGAAATTGTGACTAAAGACTGAGAAATAGAAATAACTATTCCCAGGATAAGGAAAGCAACATTCCATTGGGGCAGCCAATATGGAAAGCAGTATGGAGGTTCCTCAAAACAATAAAAATAGAAATACCATATGACCTAGTAATTCTACTTCTAGAAATTTACCCAAAGAAAATAAAATCCCCAATTTAAAAAGATATATGCACCCCTATGTTTATTGCCACATCATTTACAGTAGCCAAGATATGAAAGCAACCAAAGTGCCCATCAATAGATAAATGGAGAAAGAAGATGTGGTACATAGACACAGTGGAATATTGTTCAGCCATAAAAAAGAAAGAAATCCTGCCATTTGTATCAATATCAGTGAACCTAGAGGGTATTATGCTAAGTGAAATAAGCTAGGCAGAGAAAGACAAATACCATATGATTTCACTTATTTATGGAATCTAAAAACAAAACAAAACAAAACGAAGTGAATAAAATAGCAATAGGCTCATAGATACCGAGAAGTGACTGGCGGTTACCATGGAGGAGGAGTTGGTGTGGGTGGGTGGGGAAGTTGAGGGGGATAAAAGGGCATGAAAATGCTCAATCATAATATAAGTTGGTTACAGGGATGGTAGGACAGCATGGAGAATATAGCCAGAGATTCTGTAATATCTCCCTGTGTTGACAGATAGTAACTGCACTAGTAGGGATGAGGATTTAAAAATATGGGTAACTGTTGAACCACTATGTTGTACACTTGAAATCAACAAAAGATTGTATATCAATGATACTTAAATTTTAAAAAAAGTAAGAGAAAAAAAAGATTCCATTATATTTTTCCTAGGCGGAGTGAAAAGCAAGAGGGGGATGGGGAGTTTTTACTTGGGTCACTACATTTATTCATGCATTTATTCTTTTGCCCATTATTTTACTTAAAATATTATAACAATGTTCATTATAATACAATAATAATGGCTACCTTTTATTAACTCTTTGCTTTGTGCCAAGCATTAAGTTAAACATGTTATAAACAAGACCTCATTTTACCCTTCACAATAGCCATATGAAGTAGAGATTCCTCTGCATTTTATATAACAGCAGGTCCAGGTTTGGAGAGGTTTCAAAAGCTCCTTGCAGTAGACACTAGGTAAATAACAGTAGCTAACACACACTCCCTGTTTGCAAGGGGCTGACAGTCTGGTAGAGAGAAGACAGATATGTCAACCAAAAATGCCATAAATTCTAGAGGTGCTGTTAGACAAAGGGGACAAAGAATGCAGTGGCCTAAGAGCCATGCAGAAACTTTACAGAGGTGGTGTCCCTTGCCCTGAGCCTAGAAAAGATATGAAGATGTTTGCCACACAGAAGGAGGGGGCTGAGACAAGAGGCCAGCATTCTCAGGGGGTGGAGCAATGGAGGCAAAAAGAGGCAGGAAGTAGCATGGCAAGAGGCCAAGGAAGTGTGTGAAGGCTTTCAGGAGAGCTGAGCCTGGAGAAGATGCCAGAAGATCACGAAGGGATTACTTCATGAAGCACCTTATTTTCTAAGTTGTGGGGAGCTAATGAAAGATATTAAAAAGAGGAACCACATGGTCATATTTCAATTTTTCAAAGTCCTGATGGCAGATGGTAGGCTTCATGAAGGAAGTATATTGTATTTGTTTGAGATTTGCAAAGTCTCCCACAAATATTTACCTCTGTGTGAAACCCTGGCTATAGCTCTAGACCAACAGTCCCTAAGCTTTCTTGATCTTGTATCTCTCTCAGTAAAACATCTATGAGAACTCAGCCCCTAATAATATATTAATTATTCAGAAATCATATATGTAATTATATATTAATATAATATATACATCACAAAACACACAGAAAAATAGAAATTAAAAGGACGAGATTAAAAAAGTATAGAAAGAAACTCCTTGGGGATAAAGCAGCACAAAAATCTCAATCATAATATAAGTTGGTCATGGGATGGAAAGTGCATGGAATGTAGTCAGTGGTTCTGTAACATCTTTCTATGGTGATAATAATTGGAATGAGGATTTAATATGTATATAACTGTTGGACCACTGTGTTGTATACTTGAAACCAGTATAATATTGTATACAACTGTTCTTGAATTTAAAAAATACACTCCAAAAAAATAGGGAGAAACTCCAGTTATCTTCTCCCCATCATGGATCCATCATGTAGTGGGGAAGATACCTCTGGACAAGCCCCAGGTAAAAATTAACCAGGTAAAGGAGTTACTTTTAGTTTTCCCCACAGGAACAGATGTAAGTAAAAGTATGTAAGAGTAGTAAGAGCTTTGATTCTAAAAAGATATGGGGTTTTGAATCTTTGCCCTGCACCCTCTGTGACTTTAGGTCAAGGTACCCAAGTTCTCCCGGCCTGTTTCTTTGGCATAAAAAAATGCAGATGGTTGTTATGTGTATAAGATCTAACCCATATAAAGAGGCTGGCACAGAACCTGTCAATAATTACTAGGCATTATGAGAGTGTGTCCATAAAGCTTCTCACATTCTTTGATTCAGGAAGCCCCAAGAGTTTCACGTTCAGACAGAGCATAGCCTGGGTCCAAAAACAATCCTCTAGACACCTCTAGAGGTGTTAAGACTGGTGACCAAAGAATGTTAGGAGAATGTTAGGAAGAGCAGACTTGCTCTTCCCATTACAAATACTAAAAGGGAAATTGAGAGAAGAGGTCTTTGCCCTATAAGCATATTCCATCAGTTACCCCATTAAAGGCTCAGAACAGTCCAGTGAGCTAAATTTTATTTTTCTCCTTTTTCAAAGGAGGCAATTAAGGCTCACTTGAGTCAAGGTGCAGACTCTCCACAGGTCTCTTTCAGAAATCCATACTACATCATGGTACTCCTTTGCTTAAAACCTATAGTTTCCCCTCATCCCCTAGGGATCCTAGGGAATAAAACCCAAACTTTTAGATGTGGGGCCTTCATGAGGTGGCCCCTGCATACCTCTCCCATCTCTTCTCTCTCCCCACCTCCACTCCTAACTGCCTCTCACGCCATACTGAGCCCCTGCAGCTGCACAAAGAGGCCAAACCTTTCCTGCCTCTAGGCCTTGCTTGGCACAGGCTTCTTCCCCTGGAGGAAATGCAAGTCTCCATCCCAGCCCTGGCCTCCTTCCAAGCCAGCTCCTGCTGCTTCCGCAGAGGCGGTGCAGATGAGGTCTCCTCTCCAGGAAGCTTTCTGACACATACACAGAAGATCAGGGCTAAATGCTTCTCAAAACTCTCAGACCTTTTATAACATGAAAACTCACTGATCCCAAAGCAGTGCAAGGAACTGTTGGGGGTTGAGTTCATTCTCCTCGGTCCTTGTCCCCACCACAACAAAGAATTGAAAGGTAGAGACACAGTAGTGAAGCAGGATGAAGTTTTATTCGAATACACTCCAGAGGAGCAGGCTAGAGTCAAAGTAGATAAAGGCAGGTTTATTTGATTACCCTCCAAGGGAGGAGTGGGCCAGAGTCAAGATAGACAAAGGCAGGCTGCTTACTGTGAGGCTTCTTTTTATAGGTTTTTTGGCAAGGGAGAGAAGACCTTGATTGACATTCTTTGGCTTGGGGGCTTGATCTGATTGGAGGACTGAAGGCATGAGCTGCACTCTGACATTTTTATCTGGGGAATTTTTGTCATCTGTGCCCTTTAAGTCACTCTCAGTCCCTGTGGCTTCATTTAATTAATCCTCTGAGTTATTTCTGGCTCTCTGGCTTTATCTGATTAACTCCCTGAGTTCTTGATGGGCCCCACCCTCTTTTCACCCCACTCATACCTGTCTTTCTGCCAACTGAATACATTGGAACACTCTGGACTGGGAGGTTTGGGGCAGACCCATTTTGGAGAAAGTGTCCAGCAGTGGTTTCACAGTGTGGGTAAAATTGCATATGTCCAGAATGTCTTGCCTGGCCTTAGTGCATCTACATATACAGTTTATCTCCAGATTATCCTGTGGTTGTATTAATTTCCTCCTAGTACATTCAGACACTTTACATAGTCTATCTATTTCCCCCTCACTCACCAACCTTCTGACCTGCCTCACTCTGGATGATTCCTAGGCTCTGTATAATCCTGGAATTCCTTTCCTCATTCTCTGTATCTCACTGGCTTTCTAACCTATATGTGTTTATGGTTCATCCACAGAGAGGTTACCAAGAAGTCAAAACCAATAAAGAAAAAGGAAATATGTCTCTCACTTTCCAGCTCACTTGGATGAACTCTTGTCCAAGAATTGGAAGAACTTGTCAGATGAAGCTTGCATGTATTTGTTTTAATCTAAAATAGAAGCAAGAAACAACAAAAAAATAATAATATTGCAACACATTTAGTCATTCTTAGTTCATGGGACAAAGAATTTTAAAGCTTACTCCTACCCTGGGCCAAAGTCAGGATTTCAATTGAAGTTAAGTCACCTCATTCATTCATGCATTTACTTACTAATTCCTTCATTCACTTGTTTATTAATAATAACACTACAGAATATATACTGTTGTATAACATAGTAATAGTAATGATAGGAGACATCATTTATTGAGTACTTACTATGTGCTGAATATTCTGTTAAGTCCTTTTTTAGGTATATCTCAGTTAACCCTCCTGGCAGTTCCCTTCCCGAAGTGGATATTTTTACCTCCATTTCTCCTAGGAGGACACTAGGGCTTGGAGAGATTGAGTAAGCATTTGCTAGGTGTCTATTTGTACCATGCCTGTACCAGGCCCTGTGAATACAGAGATGAATAAAGACATAGTCTTTGTCTTCAAGGGATGCACAGTCTGGAAGACCAGGTAGGATGTATAACCAATAAATGCATTAACACTTTGCTGGAGATCAATGTGGAATCTAAGAAAAGCCAAGTCAAAAGAGAGTCTCTGAGGCTCGTAGGTACAGGGACCAGTGTGTGGAAGGACCTGCAGCTCAGCTGAGGGGCTTGGCCTTTATCATTTGGGCCTCAGGGCGCAAAGTGAGGAGGTCTGTATTAGAACAGCCTGCCTGGCACAGCCGAGGGAAAAGAAAGAAAACAGATAATGGCTATCTGCCTGAATCAAGAAGCAAGTAAGTACATTCTTGGGACCTATAGTGTCTCCCACAGATAGGCGTCTTCACTTGAACCCTGAGTGTGACTCTCGGTGACCCCCTTGGAAAATATTACCCAGATAAGTGGATGGAGGAAGGCTAATAAAGGAGTTCAAACAGATAGTAATTGTACAAGTTGGAATGAGGGTTTAATAATGTGTGTAACCATTGAATCACTATGCTGTATACTTAAAGCCAGTATAATACTGTGTATGAACTATACTTCCATTAAAATAAATAAATAAATAAGAAGAAGCTCAAGCTTTGGCCCCAGAAAATTCTGGGCTTTGAGTCCTTGCCATTCTTCATAACAAAGTTATGAAGCATAGTATCTGTATAGCTTGACCTTTCTGAACTTTTTTCTTGAATGCATAAAGGGAACACCTGCCTAGGAGGGTAGTGTTGTGATGGTTAAATGAGATAATTTGTGCAACCGTCACAGCACAGGGTATTTCAGTTAGTAATACCTATCAACTATTATTATTGTTGTTGTCATCATTGCTGTAAAAAGTACACTCCTCTCCTGAAACCAGGACATATTGAGCACCTGCCATGTACAAGGCACCATACAGCTCAGATAACCAGGGCTCTCTCACCTTCCCTTCACTATCTAAGCCACAATCGCCTCTTCATTTGCAATTCCTGTAAGGAACCATATTCTCTCCTATTTCTAGGCCTTTTGCCTATTGCTCCTTTTGTACCTGAAAATCCCTTCTCCCTTTTCACTATTAACTCCTAACATCACTCATTCCTGCATCTCCTTCAGGACCTTACATAGATGCTCCCTTCTCCAGGAAGCTTTCCCTGATACACCACTAGCAAAGTCGGTGCATGTAACCCTCCAATATTCTCCCATAGTCTATTGTGCACCCTCATTAGTAGCAGTTATAACAGAGGAAATATTGCCTGTTTATCTATATCTACCAGGGCCCCCACCCAGAAAGAAGGTCTCCTGGTTTTCTGGGCCCAGGGCAAACTGCATTGCTGTCTTTCAGGATAATCCTTTGCACAGCTTGGGTCCAAGATCATCCCTGCATGAACTCCTTCCAGAAATTACTGAGAACTCATAACCATAGACCTCTCAGGAAGTTCAATATAAAAAGGCCTGTCTCTGCTCTTTGTAAATATTAGAAGGGAAAATATGGTGAAGAATTTTTTGCTCTTTATAAGGGGAGGAGAGTAGAAAATCAAAGGAAACTAACTTATAAAAAGCATTTACTGTAATGTGTGACAAAGGAGTAACTGTGTGATATCCAATTCCATCATTCCCAGTGTCACTGAGAACCAGTATTCTCGGTATGACAGAAGGGAAATTCAGATGTTAAACTAGAAGAGACGAAGTTAAAATCCTATAATCCTGATTTTTGAATTGACTATAAACTGAAGATATATTTTATGTTTAAAAAGCAAACAGCTGTCTGAGGAATAAGGGTGGGAGATGAACTAGAGAGGGGAGGGAGGAGAGGATGGAAGGGATTACAAAGAGGCCCAAATGAACTTTTTGGGGTGGTGGATATGCTCACTATCTTCATTCCACCAAAGGGTTCACACTATATACACACTTTAAATATGTAAAATTTCTTGTATGTCATTTATACCTTAATAAAGATACTTTTTAAAAACACCTATTTCCCAACTCTGTCCATTGAAATGATGTAAAAATAAAGATTGACCCAGTAGCAATGACACAGACTGTGGTATTGAAATACTATTTGCACTAACAGGATCCAGGGATTCTTGAAGAAATGGTTCCAGGCCTATGGCAGGAAAGTCATGAGATGAACAGGCAGCATCTTGTCATACTAGACACAAGTGGATAGAGCTCTAAGTGAAACAAGATTAATTATGTGTTGAAAATTGTTGAAACTGGGTGATAGGGATATTATTTTACTTTTGCACATCTGAAAAATTATCCATAACTTAAAATTTAAAGGCATTTACTATGGACTACACACTTTTAAGCATAGTTTCACACATTATTTTATTGTTTTCTCAGTATAGCCCTGTGAGTGAAGTACAGGTTTTCCTTTTCAAACTGAGGTGTTTCTTGGTTGAAGCCATTACCCGTGGCTTGGACTTTCACAATTTCCTCCTAGTTATTCTCTTTGCCCTCTTTCTTGCTCCCTCCAATCCATTCCCCAAACATTTCAGATGCATTAACCCATTTAATTCTCACAACAACTCAGTACTGTTGTTATTCTTGGTTTTCAGATGAGGAATCTAAGGCATAAAGAAGTTAAATAGTTTCTCCCAAGATCGCACAGCTAGTAAATGGCTGAATTGCAGTGTAAGTCTGGCTTAGCTGCCACTCCTGTGTGTGCTTATACTGTACTTCTATAAATGGGAAATGAAACTGCATATGAATATACTGGGTCTGCCATCTATTGGTGTAGCATCAGTTAAGAACACAGACACTGGAGCCAGACTGTGAGCCTCAAGTTGCTTAGCCTTGTGGTGACTCAGTTCCCTCATCTGTAAATAGGGGTAATAATAGTACCTACCTCCTGGTGTCTCTGTGACAAACATTAATCTGTAGAAAGCAGTAAATGCTATTTAAGCGTTGGCTATTGTCAGATTAACCCTTTTGTCTTCTCCCCTTTGCTTCTGGAAGCACCTTTCTCCCTTGCACTTTTCACTCCAGCAGAACTTCCTGGAGCTTCCTAAATAAACCTATGTGTTCCCTATGCCTTTCCCACCCTGTCAGTCTGGCAAGTCCTCACTTATCCTTCCCAGCCCCAAACTAAGGGTCACCACTTCTGTGAGGATGCCCCAGGGAGAAGTCTACTTGGTTCTAAACTGCATATATAATCCCTCTTATCTTGCCTTGTGTGTGATTATCTTTTTATTTATCTGTCTTCCCTACTAGATTCATGGCTCCTTGAGGGCAGAGACTTGTCATTATTTCCATATCCAGCAGACAGCTGGGATCAAGCAGTGTTTAATAAATGTTGGGTAAATAAACTATCACATACATGCCTCTCTGGGCAACTATGTGCCAAAGTTGAAAGTTTTTCCAATTTGGAAAATAAATCTAAATAAATAAGAAAAACCCAAATGACTGGTAAGTATGTATGTATGTGTGTGTGTGTGTGTGTGTGTGTGTGTGTGTGTGTGTGTGTGTGATATACTACTGTAATTGCCTATGTATTTATATCCTCCACTAAGGTTTGTTTCTTGTTTGTTGTTGAATCCTCAGTACTGAACACCTAGCACAGTGACAAATTGTAGGGATTCAAAAAACATCTTTTGAATGAATGAAATACGTTTAAGGGCAGATGTACTCATTGAAATTCTTTTTTGTATGATTACTCTTTATTCTCTAGTTCTCTACGGAAGCATTTCTCAAATTTGAACTCTTAAAAACTTCAAAGAATACATATCCATAGGCACCAATTTTGAGGAAATCCAACTGTACACAGTAGAATCATATGCCCCTATTTGATTATTAGGTTGTCCACAAAGGGGCAGTAAAGTGTAAGGGATTAAAATTCCAGGTCTTGACGGTCTGTAATCCCACTGTCTTTTTTGTTCTTTCTTAGACTATCATAAAAATGACACAAAGTGTTTTAAATTTTAAAGAGAACTTGTGGACTTGCTGAAGGGTTTGAGAAATGGGAAAGCTAATTGATGCAATTACTAATTGGTTACTGATGCACATAAAGCTCTGGCTTGCCATGGTCTATTTCTAAGATAGGAAACCAGCATTTTTCCATGCAAGGTTTCTTTATTTAACCGTAGTTGTTTTTATAAGTCTTCTATGGCTTCTGATTTTTGTGTCATACTTTAAAGAGTTTTCCTTTTCTGGGATAATAAAATGTCTCGTTTTCTTCTAGCACTTTTATTGTTCAGATTTAATTTCTTGATCCATCTGGAATTTATTTTGGCATAAGGTGTGAAGTGTGGTTCCAATTTTATTATCCTTCCAGATGGCTACCTCCCTGTTCCAACACCATTCATTGAATTCACTATTTCCCCACTGATCTGAAATGCCAGCTTCATCATATTTAGAACTTTTGTATATGAAAAACTAGTCTTTTTTTGGTCCTGGTTTGAGTGAAAAGGTCTTCAAGTGTACTTTTTAGGGGTTTGTTTTATAAAAAATTTTTTAAAGTTGTATATAATTATCAATATCATATCCAAACAATATTTTTATGCTTACTTCATGAATTTGTCATTACCAAGCTCATTTCAGTTTCCTTAAGTGTACTGCACACAACTTTCAAATATTATGAACATTTCTCTCTCCCAGCTGTCACTACACCAAACTACATATGTTATATTTCCCTAAATCGTCTTGCTGTGCTCTTTGCAGCTCTTCTATACGATTGCTGTCCCCATCTAACTAGTTGCTCAGAAGTTACTATAGTTATTTCAGGTGAGGCCTCAAGGCAAAAGCCTACTATAGTCACTATCCAGTTCATCCCCCACATTAGCATTAATTTCCATTTAACACGACGGACAGGCTATGTTTCTGGAAAATAACAGATTTTGAAGAGCTATGGCAATTATTTGTTGGCTCTTTAAACATCCACTCGGGGGGGAAAAAAGTCCTACAAAATGCCAACTGTTATTGTGGGAATTTTTTGCTATTTATTCCAGGAAAATGATTCAGACACTTTAGAAAGAGGGTCGCCCTGTACTAGGTCTTGAACCCACAGAACTGTTCGCACAGATATTTATCCAAGATACATCATAGCCTCCACCTCAACAGATGCTCTCTCAAATGTGTCACGACTCCGCAACAGTCTCCGTCTCGGGGGAGGAGGACGCCGCCAGAGCGGGCTCTGCTGGCACGAAGGCGGGCCTGAAACCCCTAGCTAAGAGCTGGACCAAAAATAACGTCCCGCGTGTTGTCTATTTAAAAGTTGAAGTTAAGATGAAAAATTACTCTCCATCCTGAACGGGCCTTCGGTGCCTCGCTCACAGACGACAGAGCGGCAAACGGTAACGGGGTCAGAGCGAGGGGAGGGAAGTAAGGGGTGCTGCGCGTCAGTGCGGCCGGGGGCGACACACCGCGGTGGGAAGGAACGCCCCCGGCACGGGCGGCAGGCCGCCGCTCTCGGCCTCCCGCCCCGCGGTCCCGAGGGAGCATTCTGCGACCCACCGCCCCGACGGCCGCCGCCGCTCTGCGCGCCTCCCAGCCTCGGGGCCTTCCGCCCCGAGAGCCCTGCCAGCGGCCTCTCGCTCCCGGAACAGCCCCCACCTCGGGGCCTTCTTTCCCAGGCAGCTGCCTGTCTTCCCCCCAGCGCCCCCCTCAGCACCCCGCACATCGACGCGTCTCCTCAGGGCCCCCACCCTGGAGTCCTCTCCCAAACCTCGGCATCTCCCTCAGCTCAAGGGACGCCCCATCCCTTCACTTCAAAGCCGCTCTGCTCAGCAGATTTCCTCCACCTGGGCGCCCCTCGGCGGGCCCAGCGCGCCACCTCCTAGGCTCGATCCCCGCCCGGCTCCGCCCCGCCCACCTGGGCCCGCCCCTCGCCCCTCGCCCCGCCCACAAAGGGCGCGCGCGGGGACTCCGCAGGTTGGCGCAAAACCCCCTGGTCTGCGGCGCGCGGGCAGCCCGTCTCAGCGTTCGGCGGCGAGTCCGAATCCCTGAGGACCGGAAAGCCCGGGCGGGGGCAGAAGGGATTCCCTTCGGAAACCTCGGGGAGACAGTGGGTACAAGCGGGGTTTGTGGCAAAAAGGGAAAGCGTGTGAGGAATCTGAGGGGAAACCCAAGGGCGCCATTCTTCGGTAACGCTTGGCGGTGGTCGCCGGCCCCCGGACGGATGATGCCTTTGGGCGTCCGCCCCCCCCCGTGGGAGGGAATAACGGTGACCCCACATTTTTTTAAAAGCAGTGCGAACCCAAGTCCCTAAGTGGCCTCCTCGGCCCCATCATGAGGGAATCAGGTGTCATGAAAATGTCTGGCGGCCCGTGCTGACCAGGCGTCCTGCAGGGGGGCGGCCGCGGTGACCGGGACCTCGCTCCCCGGTGGCGAGGGCAGCTTCAGGCGCCGGCAGCCTAGGGGTCAGGGGGCCCTCCTTGAGATGCGGGGTTCAGTCCGCCAGTGGCTACTTCAGAAAAACACAGAACCATCTCTTCGTTTTATCAAGGGAAGAATTGTTTCTGTCTTCGATGAGGAACATCAACGTGGAATTTTTGGCGATCTTTTACATGAGGCGCTGTCTGGGGTATTCCAGAAGATTCCATGTACGCTGCTCGTTTGCCGCGAATACTTTGCTGTGTGGCAGCGTGGTAGCGACCACAGCTCCCCCATAGTAGCTCGCTGCCCTTCCGCGGGGCCCCAGTGCCTGATTTTGGTGTTAAGTGAGGAAATGGAATAGATCAAGAAAACAGATTACTTGAACCACATTTTATTCTAGTCATCCGTTGTACGTTCCTGAGAGCTTAAAACAACTGCTTATTGGCCCTAATATTATCATAATACTGGGTATCCACTTACATGATACATCTTTAAAAAAGTCATGAAACTAGTTAAATACCATAACACAAGATACATCTGATGTTCTAGGAAAGGAGAGCCCATTCAGAATTAGCACACAGGAGGCATTCATCCCATATGAGAAAAATAAGATCAATTTATTGAGTGTAGACTAAGTTCTAGGAGCCAGGGAAGGTACAAGAAGCATGACATAAGTCAGTGTTTTTAGTGTGTTGCTAACATAAACATGAAAGCCTAATTAACTCTTTGCAATTCTAGCATTCTAAGACAACAAGAAAGATATTATCAGACAGTAATGACAAACTGTGCAATAGGAAATCAAAAGGTAAAAAGTGACCAGTTTTGAGGAAAGACAAGAAACTAAGTCATCTACCCCCACATACATACGCCTACAAAAGAAATAATATCACATGCCCAGCAAAAAGTAGATAGGCCAGCCAGTTACTCCAAACAAATGTTTCTGTAATTGTCCTGGTCCTCAGTGACTTTGAAACGAAATCCAGGGCATCTCTGGGCAAAGGCTTTTGTCCTGTAAGATCTATGACTACTTAAATACTATTTCTTGTTTTCCCAGAATTGATTCTTTTTCTGCTGCTTGCCTTCCAATATGAAGGAGGATCAAGTTGTGCTGGAAGAACCAGGGTTCCAAGATGAAGAGGTATGGCTAGAATGTTGTAAGATATGTAGACATTCAGTCATTCCACAAAAATGAAGTTCCTTCTCTGTTAGCTACTATTTTTAGAAACAGTAGAAATAAAACAGCTCTAGAGAGAGGCAGTATTACAAAGATGTAACAACTTGCTTGGCAAGGAATGTTAAGATTAGCTACTTAGCAACTGGCATGAAAGTATTTTAATAGCTACTGGTTGGGTCATACTGGTATTCTGTGCATACTGGTACTGAAGAGCAGAGGAAGGAGTACAATCGCTGGTGGGGAAGAAGGTTGAAAAAACATGTTTAAAAATAGGTTAAGTGTTATTCCATCCCTTTGAGTTAAAGTCTTAAACATTTGGAGAGGCCATGACAAAAATACCGGGCTTCCCAGCCCGTTCAATGTTGGTGCTTCTTTTAAGTATGCAGCAGTGTGTTTGGAAAGAGATTATTGATCCTAACTCAATCTGTCTAGAGACTTGGAATTTGAGGCATTTTTCAGTGACTCATGGTATTGAATTAACTCTTCAAAAGATGTGAAACTACTGAATATGAAGAATCAAAACTCTGTGTTTTTTTGTTTCATTTCCTTTAGGAATCCTTGTTTCAAGACATTGACCTGTTACAAAAACATGGAATTGTAAGTAGCTATGTGAAATTGTGGAATTCAGGGTTTCTCAGCCTTGACCCTTTTGACATCTGAGATTGGGCAATTCTTTGTTGTGGGGGGCTGTCCTATGTACTGTAAGGTGGGTAGCAGCATCCTTGGCTCTTAACCACTCGCTATAACCCAGTAGCACCCCTCCAGTTGTGACAGTCAGAAATTTCTCCAGACATTGGCAAGTGTCCCCAAAGAGCAAAATTGCCCCTGGAGAACCACTGATCGAACTGGAGTGTTCAGAACTATCTACATCAATCTTCATCAACGGAAAATTCAGTCCTGTGCCAGACAGGTGATTTGCCTAAGTGATGTTGACAGAAATCCAGACTTGGAGCAATTAAACTAGATGAATTTCAACAGCAATAGGTTGATAATAAAACTTCCCTGACATTATCTTGTGAAGCCCAGCATTTAATCCCTTTCAGCTGAAATTACAAAACAGGAGCAAGAGAAAATCCTGTTCCTTTGGTGATGTGGTTATTTGCGTTCTTCAAGAGTAGAGGAAAAAAAAATCTCTAAAATTTTTAAAAGAACATATTGGTAATGAAGTTCTGTAGAAGGAAAGAGCTGAACTGAGGGGGTGAACGTGTGATAAATTTGCTAGCTTTTCTACCAACAGACGTCTCTTTTGAATTCCTTGTTATATTACCATGGTCTCACTAACATTCTTGAGAAATCAGGGCACAGCCAGAACATTTGGCAGCATGCTGGGTATGTTCTACTCAGATATTTCCAGAACATTTGGCTTCATGGTGGGTGGGTTCCACCTGGATGCTTGTATAAAATTGGCATCATGGTGGAAGGAGATGGACACAAAAGCACATGACATAGTCTGGGAGCCTTTCAGGCTAGCATTTGACCAATCTGCTGTGCCCATTCTTTTATTCACAGAACGTGGCTGACATTAAGAAACTGAAGTCAGTAGGAATCTGTACCATCAAAGGGATACAAATGACAACAAAAAGAGCCCTATGCAATGTCAAAGGACTTTCAGAAGCAAAAGTGGACAAGATTAAAGAAGCAGCCAACAAACTTATTGTAAGCAAAATCAGTTCTTTGTAGTTTTAGCTTAGAAAGGCCCTGGCGGTCTCTGTAGCCTTTCTCATTATGAACATGAGAAGCTATTGTGTGTACTCTGAGTTCCTATAAATCACAATATATTAGACTCCCCATGTTAGCTGTTTATCACTTCAGCTTCAAAGTAACAGCAATTAATTTCTGAAAGATTGAGGCAGGGCTTAAGAAACCTAGAACACTATGAAGTAAGTGTCATTACCAAAACTTTTCTTTTTTTCTCCCTTTATTTTCTTTTTCTCTCTGTTTCTCTGCCTCCCTTCTTTTCATTTTTGTTTTTGTCTTATTTTTCTTTTGTCTCCTCAAATATTATCTCTGGCTATTGCAAAGCACTCAACACCAAAGAAGTTCGTGTATTCTCCTGGGACAAGCCAATTGATAAGACAGCATTGGGTTAGAAAAAGACTAGGAGAGGTTGGGTCTACCTGTATGCAGTTCAATAGATATGACCAAGAACATGCTCAGTTAGCCCTGAGCTAAACCTATATCTTGTAGCTGGGCCCACAAACTATGGGAGGCCCACACAGCTGAGAAGCTGCAAACAATACCATATGCCTATGACCCAAACTTTTGTGTAGAGCTTTTGGGAGCCACTGGAGGCCCTAACTCTGGAAATATGAAGATTCAGAAAGATAGTCACTCAGTCTCCCTCTTTGCAGAAGAGCAAGCCTCTCATTTCTACATGTATATGTGAGGGTCTCATTCCCAGCAAGTCTGACAGCCATTTGGTGTCTTTCCTTAGAGGCAGTTGAGACAGATAGTGATGACAGTGGCAGTGTGGATCTGAATTTGGACAGAATCCAGTGGAACTGCTCTGAGCCCAGCTCAGTTGCTCTAGTTTCTCAGTACACTCAGGCAGTATACCTACAGAAAAGTTCCCACAACTGCCAGAATGTCTAAGCAAGCCCTAGAGCAATACCTAGGGTTTGGGAAACTGCAATTTTATAGCCCCTAGGCATTAGTCTTCTTTTCCTTGCAAACTAAATCCTATTACCAAAGAAAAGAATCCCTGTCCTTCTCCAGCACCCAGAGTCTTACCCTTTTTAAACTGAAGTTATTTATTCTTAAAGAGGAAGACAGAGATTGAGAGTTAGAGATGTTGGAAGAAGAGGGAAGGAAAGAAGGAGGGGAGGGAGGGAGGGAAGGAGGAAGGGAAGAAGTAAGGAAAGAAGAAAGATAGATCATTTCATAGTATCAGAATTACATGGAATGGCAAATAAAGAACACATAGGCATGGGCCCAGACTCACTAAAGTAGGACAGGGCCTGGGCTTTTTCTTCCCCTTTCAAGTTCTCTGAAGATTGAGGACTGTAAGATAAATTTTAGCCGAAATAAGCAGGCGAAGAGAGGCAACAAAGGGCCAGGTAGTTTATTTGAGTGCCACTCCCGGGTGATGTTCTGCGGTCTGGCTATCACAGGCCGGGGAAGTCACACCCGGTCAGGGAGGTGGGGGCTTCTAAGGGGTTAGGAGGCGGAGGAGTGGGCAAGCTATCCTAGGGGGCGTGGAGAGGTATGATTGGCTAAAGGTGACATAATAGACAACTAGAAACTTTGTTTCCTTCCAAGAGGGAGGAGGCTGATATCCGGGTCTTAGTTGGCACATCAGAAGGATGGAATTCGGGAAGAGCTGTCCCCTTTCCATATAAGGCACGGACCTTGGGGTCTGGTCTGTTCTCCCCCTATGGCATCTCTGTTCTGTTTGCATGTCCTTGTTTTTCCTTCCTCCAGCCTAACAAGGACCACTGTCCTAGTATAAAACAACAAAGAACGAAATGCATTAGACCACATCAAGACCTATTTTCACTAGCTGTATCTCATTAATAAAGCAAACAAGTAGTATATCTACCATGTAAAAATATTGTCTTATGAATAGTGAAAACTAGAATTTCTGTGCTCTTGGCAACTTCCAGAGCTGAGGGAAACTGCTGTTGAATGAAATCAACCGAATCGTTTAGTAAAATACCATTTTGCTTTATGCCGTAAATATAGCTCATTTAATTTTTACAGCTATCCTATGAGAGAGATATTATTATTATCCCCATTTGACCCAAAAGAGGAAGCTGAAGTACAGCAAGATTAAGTAATTTACCCCACATCATAACTAATAAATATTAGAGACATTCCTTGTACCTAGGTAGGGTGGCCTACCTAGAGCCTATGTTCTTACCCATGATCTTGATCTTGTGCTGTCTTCAAAGACAAATGAACTATAGCTTATATCAAATGATGATGCTGATAATCAAGTATATAGTTTTTGGCAACATTTGAAATCAAAACTATCATCTTAGATCTTTTCTGAACTTTTCCTTTTTTCTTTCTCTAGGAACCAGGATTCTTGACTGCATTTGAGTATAGTGAGAAGAGGAAGATGGTTTTTCATATCACCACTGGGAGCCAGGAATTTGAGTGTGTATCTCATATTTTCATAACCATTAAGCACAGTCTTTGGAATACTGTATTTCTTTTCCTCTATCTGGTTGTTATTTCTACCATAAGTAGTAGAAATAACTTCTTTTGAAGTAATCTTTTTTTTTCCAAAAGGCAGCTGAAGCCAATAAATTCTAGACTACTTGTAGAAACAGGATTAAATTTCTTAAAATAAATCAGACCCAAAATATAAATAGTTTCTGAATCAGCCTGTCTTATTCTACAAACCATTTTAAAAATCAGCTTAATTTTTCATTTCCTTTTCTTATCTGTTGATGAAGAAAATTCCATTTTACTTTTTAAAATTCATTGTTAGATTGAATATTTTAGAAAAAATAATCTAGTATTGTTTTGCTCTTCAGCATCACCAATTTTAACTTCTCTTTTTATTTACTATCTTATGGTTCCTGAGACCTAATCATTGTCTTCCTAGTGCAAGTTGACTACAAGTGATTTTTCCCTACCTTTCTAAAGCAGAATTACTATTTCGTAAGTTAGAACAGTGGCCAAGAGCAATTTAAACAGAAGCAGTATCTCCTTAAAGTATTCCTCAAAACCCTGGCCTCACAAGATACCCCAAGAAAAAAAGATTTCATAGTCAAATATGTCTACATGTGGATGTCTGCTAGGCAGCTCAGACTTCTCATATCCAAAACCAGACTTCTGATAGTTTCTCCAAATAGGCTTCTCCCAAAGTCTCCATATCTCAGATCTGTTGCTCTCCTGATCTTCGGACTTAAAACCTTGTGTCATCCTTGGTCTCATACCATAAGTCTAATTCATTAACAAATCCTGTCTGCTCTACCTTTAAGTGTATTTAGTCAGAACAAACCACCCAGTTTCTCCAAAAAATAAATTATAAGGGATAAAAAAAGGAGATGGAGTCAGACAGACCCAGAGATTAAAAGAGATTTAAGACACATTACCTAATCCCAATATGTATTTTATTTGGATCCTGATTCAAACACACTATAAAAAATGAGACATATATGAGACAGTTGAAAAATGGAACACTTACTAGATAGTTGGTATAAGGAATTACTAATGTTTTAGGTGATAATGGTAATGAAGTTATATTAAAAATATATAAAATTTATCTTCATCTTTTAGAGATAACTGCTGAAGTATTTAGGATGAAATGGTGTATTGTTTAATATCTACTTAAAATAATATGAAAAGGGAGGGAAGTGGTTGGATGTTATATGGAAAAAAATTGACCATAGGTTCACAGCTGGTAATTGTTGAAGCTGAATGATAGATACACGATGGTGCATTGTTATACTATTTTGTCTACTTCTATGCTTGAAATTTTCCATAATAAAAAGTTTATATATATTTTTTAATGTGTGTGCATATGTGCATACCGGGAAAAAGAGGAAATAAGAAATTATTTCTCCCCCCCTCCTCCACTGTTGCCTCACTGTTCTAAACCACCTATTACTCTTCCCTCTAGATAATTATAACAACTTCTAACTAACCTCCCTCTTTCAGAACTTGCCCTTGCTATTATTTATTCTTCATACCAGAGCCAGAAAGATCCTTTTAAAACATACATTAGAAATCATGACACTTCTCTGCTCAGAACCCTCTAATGACTCCCCTCAGAGCAAAAGCCAAAATCCTTCTAATCTCTAATCTCATCTTTGGTTCTCCCAGTTTCCTATGCACCAACCACATTGACTTAGTTGCTATTCCTACAATCTACCAGATACAGTCCTGCCTCAGGGCCTTTGTATTTAGCATTGTCTCTGCCTGAGACACTTTCCTCCCATATTTACGTGGCTTGCTGTCATCTCTTTCAGGTTTTTACTAAAATGTCCACTTCTCAATGAGGTCTTCTCTGATTGCTTTATTTGAAAATTTACATTTCCTACTTTTATCTTCTGCATTTCTTATTCCCTTTCCATATCTAATTTTTATCCATACTATTTAATAACACCTGACATACCACATACTTATGTTTATTGTCTGTTCTACCATCAGAATGTAAACTCCACAAAGTGAAAGACTTTTGTCTTTTGTTCACTTTTTTTATCCCAAGTGTATAGAACAATCTCTAGCCACAAATTAGGTGCTCAATACATATTTGATGAATGACTGAATGAATAAACAAATAGTGAAATAAGTTGGGGAAGTGTTTTATACTATATATTTCTCTTGGAGATTTACAGTGCACACTACCCTATCAAAACATTTAAAATCCTGCAGTGAAACAAACACCTCTTTAACCTAGCATTGCCCTCAAATTTAAAAAAAAATTACAGAACTTTTTTTTTCTAGTAATAACTAGGCAAGTCTTTGGGAAATCGTAGTGCAAGTCAAATTAGTCAAATCAGGCTGATCATCAAAACAACTTGATTCAAATAACAACTTGATATTCTCCAGTTGCTCTGCCACATCATGGTTTAAGAAACATTGGGCTAGAAAAATGACTGTCATAATAAATTTTCTGGTGTCCTTGATGCTGGGTTTGGGGTGCAAAAAGGACTACTCAGAAGCTAGAATTTTTAGAATTAATACTTGATTTATTAAAATGTTATACATTTTTTCTTAAGTTGCAAGCCCATTTATAAATCTCGTAAATTTTAAGAGAGTTTTTATAATATGGCTAACTAAGTTCCCTTAAACATTTTAAATTATATTTGTGAATTTAATGTATTTCTTTTAAGAACTTTGTGAAACTGTTAAAATCTTCCCACTTATATAAATGTCTTTTGTAAGTCTAATAAATTAAGCTTATAAGTATAATGAGTTTTAAGCAATCTTAAATGTTCAAATACTGTGTATAAACTTAGTTATCAACATAGAAACTTCAGGTCTATATCGTTTAATCGATTAGAGGCTAATCAGTTATTATAAAATGGTAAAATTCTCTTAAACTTTAAGAGTTCTCAAATACCAAATATCCACAGATTATTCCCAATTTATTTTTAAAATAGTAATCTGTGAGTTTGGTTTCTGTCTCTATTTTTAAATCTCCCTAGATTTAAAAACACTATTTCTATACTTAATTCTAAGTTTTCCTGAGTTTCACAAAAGGAACAGTTCTGCTATCTCAAATAATTTGGGGTACCCTTTTCAGGTAAATTTGTGTGTTACCTTTTCAGCTGACTAAGATTGCATATCAACCAGAAGTTTCACCTGAGATTTTCCAGCGCTCTAGCTTTTCAGGGTAGTTTTCTCAAGATGAGGAGGGACAAGCAAAGCTCTCCTTAATCGTTGGCAGGCTTATAGGATCTCCAAGTTGGTGCCCTCCAGACAGGGTGGTGTTTCTCAGCCCATGTCCTTTAGACTGAAGTTATGCAGATCAGTATCTAAGTTTTTCTTTTCCTCATTAAAGTCCATAGTCCTCATTAAATTTGTGGATAACTTCTAATATTGCTTCAATTTCTATTTGAATTGCTCTCTTAGGAGGTGTAAATGTAACTCTTTTGGATTACCCATCTCTCTAAACGCTTTGTCTGATCTATGACCATGTACCAAAAGTCTTGCTAATAGAAACTACAAAAACTGTTTAAAATGTTCCTTCCAGGTTTTAGCACAGTTAACACCGTATTTATTGCATTTAATGAATGGATGAGATTATGTTGTAATCATAGGTCTTTTCACATCAAGAATATTAAATGCACTAAAACAGTGGGCTACCAGTAAAATGTATGCTGTAAAATCTGACATTCTTCTAACTGCTAGCATTACCTGTAACATCTTTGAATATTTCCTATTCTGACATGTTCTTCATAGAATTTGGTTTGTGTGCAATAAACCAATCATGGTGACAATCACCTGATTCTCCTAATGTCTATTTTTCATATGTTTCTCAATATATTTTTCAAAATTAAATATTCTGTTGACTTTTAGAAACATAATCTCAGCACAATATGAAAAACCCACATTATTAATAACTAAGGCCATTTACTCAATCTCCAATTCAGTTCTAAAGAATAGTGAGACATAAGGCTTATGTAGCCCATTTCAAATTGGTACTTCAAATAGAAGTAAGAACAGCAGGGTTGTAAGTTGTTTTGTTGATCCACTTGCCATACACAGTACAATCTGTCGCTAAAGAAGTGGAGTGCCATTTGTTCAGCCAGGAATTCCTGTTCATATTGGATAGATAGAAAGATAAATAGATGGATAGAAAAAATATAAATGATATTAATACTTTCTCCTTTCTTACTATCTCTATTTCTGTTCCTATTACCAATGCTTACTTTCTATTTCCAGTAAATTGCTGGGAGGTGGAATTGAAAGCATGGCAATCACAGAGGCTTTTGGAGGTAGGTAGAACCTTAATATTTTGTTATATTAAATATATATATATATGCAAATATTAAATAAGCAATAGTAAGTTATGATGAAATCAATTCTTATAATACAGAATCACTCTGGGCTGCATTTAAAATATATTCCAATCCATAAGATGGGTCTTATTGGCATTTTCATCTTTTTATCTCTTAACTCCTATAGAAGAGAATAGATTTTCTTTCTCTCATTCCTTCAAGAGGTAATTGAATAATGAGATCAATCGTATTTCTAGGAAATGCACATCTCATAAACACAAAGAGTAAATTTTTTTCTTTCCTGATCATATCCTCTATTTTTCTTCAAAACAATTCATGCATAGCCATATTATATATGATGACAATTCTAGTGTTTGCAGTCCTTGGGGAACAAAATCTGTTTTGTTGTTGTTTTTGATGTTCTGTTGACGTGGAAAAATAAATCTCTTTTCTTTATTTTTGTTGACTCTCACTCTTAGTGGCTTTCCTTCTTGTGTGTGTATTGATATTTGTGAGCTTACTGTTTGATTTTAATCCATGGGAGTTCACTGGGCCTAAACTAGTGAGTGGAAAAGTTTTCCTCCAGAACGAATTTGCTTTTGTTGTAGCTCGGGCCTGCCATCAGTCTGAGACTACTTGAGCTCCTCCTTGAGGATCTCAGTTCAGTGGAAGAACCCCAGGCTCTCCTTCCTGTGGTAGGGTCCTAAACTTTCATTTATGTGGCTAAAAGTGAAAAAATTCAGGGGTTTTTTCTATGTAAGGAAAAACCTAGTTCTTCTCTTCAGTGTGTTTCTCTCTTGTGAGTCTCCTTTACTACTGACACAAAACAACTCACTGCTGATACCTCTGGTCACCAAAGGTGTGGAGGTTTTTCCCCACACCAACAAGCAATTCTCAGATACCACGAGAGTGTCCAAGAATTCATCTCCATTCTGACACTGTCTACCTGGAGGGAGTATCAAATTTCACAGATTAAAAGCTTGGTTCCATAAGACTGCCACCCCTGTTCCCCACTTCAGTCAAAACCAAGGTTATCCACTGTGCTTCTGACCAACTATAGATCAGAGGTTCCAACACCCCCCTCCTTGGGTTCAATTTTGCTAGAACGGCTCACAGAACTCAGGGAAACACATTTACCAGCTTAGTAAAGGATATGGTAATTGATACAGATGAACATCCAGATGGAAGAGATGCATATGCATCATATGAGGGAAGGGGCACGAAGCTGCCACTCTCCCAGCACCTCCATTTTTTCACTGACCTGGAAGCTGTCTGTACCCCATACTGTTGGGATTTTATATAGGATTCCTCACATAAACATGGTCAGTTAACTCCATTTCCAGCCCTTGCCTCTCTGGAGAAGAAGATGGGGAGGCCTGAAAATTCCAGGCTTCTAATTATGACTTGGTATATCTGGTGACCAGCCCCTTCCAGGAGCCTACCCAGTGTTGCCTCATCAAAACAAAAGATGACCCTAGTACTCTTATCACTTAGGAAATTACAAGGGTTTTAGGAGCTCTGTGGCAGGAACCAGGGGCAGAGACCAATATATGTATTTTTTCTATTATCTCACAGTGACTATTCCTAAGGAAAAATCGGTTTAAATTAATTTTTATCCAAAGGACAGTTCTGTGAAAAAATACCTTTAAAAAGTATTCATATTTGCACATTCCATTCATGACACAGTGGTACTTTATGTGTAAGATTTGACAGTTGGCAAAAAAACATATTCTAAGGCCATATTTTATTCTTTATGAGAATTTGTAATAATTAACTATATGGGGCTTTTTTTTTCTTTATTTCACAGAATTTCGTACTGGAAAAACCCAGCTTTCTCATACTCTGTGTGGTAAGGATACATTACAACAAGAATAACAGTAACAGTAATAGCTATGACTTACTAACTTAGTTTGTGCCTGATACTTTATATATCTCATGTAACTGAAACAAATTTGCAAGGAAACTAAAGCTCAGAGAGGTTAAGGAAACTGCCAATGGTTACACAAATACCAGAGCTGGTCTTTGAATGTGTGATGCTTGAGGTAATGTTGTATGTGCTGGACTCGGAACACCTGAATGGATATAGGAAGGAGGTAAATGGGTCTATGAGTGTGTGGGTGGGAGAAGCATTCATTGTCTGTTTTTTCCATTCCATCTTTTGTGTATCTTATCTATAAGAACGTCATAAAATCTGTTGAGGTGCTCACTTTGGCAGCACATAATACTAAAATTGGAACGATACAGAGAAGATTAACATGGCCCCTGAGCAAGGATGACACGCAAATTCATAAAGCATTCCATATTTTTCCTATGTTGACAACCGCACTGATGGGGGTGAGGGTTTAATAATATGGGTAACTGTTGAACCACTGTGTTGTATACTTGAAACCAATATAAGATTGTATGTCGATGATACTTCAATAAAAAAAAAATCAGGCACAAAACCAGAAAAAAAAAATCTGAGGCCTAGAATCCCTTACTTTCATGGAGTAAAATCAGCCCTAAGAATGACTTAAAAACAAATTTTTCTAAAACATAATAAGCAAAAATACCTCCTTTTACACAAAGACTTTACTCTGCATTCCTTTGACCTAAATAAAAGGAGCATGGCCAAGTGGTTAAGGAGGGGATTCTGGAATCAAAATACCTGGTTTCAGTCTTGACTCTGCCATTGACAGCCATGTGACCTTGGGCAAATTTCTTCACCTTTCTAATTACCCCCATCAGTAAAATAAGAATAATGATAGTGCCAAGTTTAGAGTTGTTTTAAAAAATAAATAATGAGTGTACCTACTATGAAGCAATCCCTTAGTATTAACTACTACATATAAAGAAAATGCAGTTTAAAATTTGACACACATTAATTGAAAGATTATTTAAATGAGTTATATAGCATGTTATATTTATAATTACTTCTTATAGGAATAAAATATTTTTAAAATTCTACCTCTGTTCTTTAGGAGAATTTTTATTAATATCTCCCATTGTGAGAGATATTGACATTCTTTGTTGAATTAACACTATGCTGGCAGAATATTTATAATTGTATCGTTGGTAATATAAAAATATGACATGCTGTTTAGAAACTGTTAGAAACATGCTGTTTAAAAAAGAACTATGATTCTTTGCTAGATTGACTGAAGAATTGCAACCAGAATAAATCTCATGTTAATTTATATATTCATTCATACAAAATTTATTCACTCCTATTAATATTAATTAATTTGTTAATTGCTTCCTAGTGACAGCTCAACTTCCCGGAGCAGGTGGCTACTCAGGAGGAAAGATTATCTTCATTGATACAGAAAATACTTTGTAATCCTTTCATTTAAACAAGTTGCTAACATAATAGTATTAGATATTATAAGATATAGTAATGTTACTACTATAAAAGAGAGTTTGTTTAAAATGCATCATTTTTATAATTATCCCATAAACCAGCAATAATGAGAAAAGCCAAGGAGAAAACAGTTGCTGGTTGAGTTCTCAAATCACTTTTAAAAGGTTTTACTTCTCTAAATGGGTTTGGGTAAAATTGGCAAAGCGAATACATAAGAGGAAATTATATTTTGTTTTTTTTTGTTTTTTTTTTCTTCTTTTGTTTTTTTATTTTGAGAGGGCATCTCTCATATTTATTGATCAAATGGTTGTTAACAACAATAAAATTCAGTATAGGGGGGTCAACGCTCAATGTACAATCATTAATCCATCTCAAGCCTACTTCTCGTCAGTCTATATTTTGTTTTTAATCCTCTTCTCCAAATATTTTACTTAATAGTTAAAAAGAAAATTATTGTCATGGTTCAAAATAAAGTTAAAGGTATGAAGAGAACAAAAGCACAGAAGGAAAAGGGCAGAACCTGTTGGGTATCAAAAGAATTGCAGTTTAACTGAAGCATAAGGTATTTCAGAATGCAAGGCTAGAAAGGTGACATGGGTCTTTGACATTAAGGGCTTTAAAACTGGATGATGGGTGTTAGACACTTTTGCAATATTCAAGGCAAGTAATGAGAACTTAATCTGGGTTGGAAGTGGTAGGAATAAAACAAAAAGGACAAGAAATACTAGGGAGGAAATTGATAGGATTTGATGACTCTATTTGGTAGACAAAGGAAGAGAGGTTTGAGAAACACTCAGGTTTTTTGTCTAGATACTGGGAGCATAATGATGCTAATGACAGAATTGGGAAGATCATGTTTCAGAGAAAAGGTGATGTTTCATACTAAGGTGTTGGATATGAGGTACAGGAGGACCAGCTGTAAGGCAGTTGGAAATGTTGGACTCAACCTGAGTAAGGAGTAGGAACAGAAATATAGACTGAATAGCCACAGGGGCAAGAGAACTTAGAGAGAAAAGGGAGAACTGAGAACATAACTTTCAGGGGTGCCTAAGTTTAAGAAGAAGGACTAAAAGAGGAACTCATAGAGACAGAGTAGTAGGCAGAAATCCGGTTGTGGAAGCTGAGCAGGAGGAAAATTTCAAGAAGATAAGAGTAGTCATCAATGTTCCACAAAGACGAAGAGGGGGGAGACTGACTCAATGTGCAAACTGAGGTTTGAAATTAAGAGTCCAAGAGAGTATTTGCAGTAGAGTAAGATGATGGAAGCTTGTTGCAAATAAACAGTAAAGAATCAAGGCAGTGTGTTATTAACCAATGGATAGAAGAAGAAATAGAGTAGCTTGAAGAGGGATCAGGTTCAGAGGAAATTCTTTTTAACAAAAGGGAAAATCTGCACAGGTTTGTAAGGCCATTCACAGTGATGCCTCCAGGCTCCCCTAGCTCATTACTCACTACTGGCCACTATTAGAGTCAAAGCGGTCAGTCTGTTCTAGTCCAGTCTTATTGCCTCTAAAACATGCTTTGCTATTGAAGTTTGAAAACATTGTATGTCAGCAATTATTTGGATTTAACTATATTCTCTTTTTCTTTGTTCATTATGGTTTCTTACATGCCAGATATTCTTTTCTGTATTTTTGTTTCACTGTATTTTGTTTCACTATTTTACTCAAGTTATTCTTTCAGAAAATCCAGGTGGTAAACTTTGAGCCCAGTCATGTCTGAAGATGTCTTTGTTTTGCTCTCACTCTTGAATGTTAATTTGGTCAGTCATAAGAGAAATTTGCATGGTATATTTCTATCCTGTTGAGTATTTGCTTCCTCTATCCCTACAATCTTTCTGAATCATGCAAACTTTAAGGCTGTCTTTTGAAGGCGTGACTTTTCTAATCTTTTCTAATTACCCAACATAGAAAACCTTGTCCTTAATGATCTATTATAGAATTTACTATCTAAAATACTCCAGTAGAAGAAAAGCAACCAGAGAACTCTTTTCAGAAGACTATTTGGAAATACTGGGCATGAGAAGACTCATCTTTCAGAGACTTTGAACTTGGGAAAAGAGGGTGGAATGTTGTAATGGGGCTATAGCAAGAGGGACTCAGCTGGAGTTCACGTACTTTCAGAAATGGTTTATTAAGAATGGTTCTTAGGGAGGAATGGTATTTGCAGATTAGCAGTCACTGTTTGGGTAATTTGGGTTTTATCAAAAATGGTAGAGAGGAACAGTTAGGTGCCAAGTCATGTGCAAGAGGAAGTGAACAGCTGAGGGGAACAAGGACATCCAAGGGCCTCAGTGGAAATTCTCATTCTTTCAGTGTCTTTTACATTTTTACAACTCTTTATTAATATTTTTCTTTTGATACTTTTATGTTTTGCCTACTTAATTGCTTTACACTTACTGTTCCTTGTATCTCCCAGAATGCTTTGCATTGGTAATTGGTTAGTGTGGTAATCAGTTAAAAAAACATTTGTAGATTGATTTGAACTTCCCTTCAACATAGCCCAACTTTTACACTTCTGGCCATATAGTAATGAGTGAAAAAACTAACATAGTGCAAAATGTTTGTACTGCCTCTTCCAGTTTCTTGTCTTCTTTGACTTGTCCACCAAAAACATCTACTGGGTATACTCAGCAGCAATTGAAGGTTTTAGTGTCTATCACTGAAGCTCTGAAGAAAAAAATATATAGTTCATTAGGATGTAGATGACTGGAAAATCCAAAAGACAATTCAAGTCAACATTTAATGAACTAGTTGCAAGTGTCATAAATAAGATGATCCTTGCTTTACAGTTAGTTACAGTATGATCTGTATTATACAAACACTGTAAAAGAAAAGTGAAATGAGACCACAGTCGTGCATTTTATTTTACCTCTCTTCACTTTAGAGAATGCTGTAGACATAGTGTTGGGATCACCAAAGACCTAAAGAAATGTTTATTACTCCTTCATAGTTTAAATAGATATAGTGATTATTAGCACCTTCTAGAATACCAACACAGGTACACTGAATTTTACTCTTAGTGAATTTGCTAATTGCAGAAAGCTAACACAACTCCTTAGAAGGTGGATTTTAAACCCTAAGTAAACCAAAAACTGTACTTTGAGAATTCCCTTCTGATCCTTGGAGTTACTTTTTTGACCCTTTGGCTCATGTAGTCAGATTTGTCATTTGTTGGCAACACATGATTAATGCTATATTAAACTATTTCATATTGAACAAGGGAGGAGTGTGAAGAGAGTGAATTAATTCACTTTGAAGTGACTTGAATTATAATTCAGTGATATAATCTTCCTAGAATAGATATATGTTTATAGAACTGAGAACAAAAGAGATTCACAAATCTTAGTTTCTAGTTTTTCTAATAACTGATTTGTAACTAATTTGCTGCATAATCCTGAGTCATTTGCCTAATCTGTTTGTCAGTGACCTCATTTGTAAAGTGTTATTTAGGCTGTAATAACTAGCTTCCAAGGTAATTGTAAAGATTAGATAATTTAATTTATTATTGCCTCGTAATTTCTATCACTGTTATCACTAAGTTATTTATAATTGAAGCACTTATGAAAAATAAAATCTGGTAGAGATTTGAATTATTAGCATCCTCCAGAATACTTTTGCAGGCATATTGTTTAGCCTATCAGTTTGCTTATTTAAGGTACTATTTTTTGTAGTTGTTGTCTAAACTTTTTGGCATTGATTTATTGGATCCTTAATCTTGACATACTCCAGCCGCCCTGATCGCCTTCGGGACATTGCTGATCGCTTCAATGTAGACCATGATGCAGTACTGGACAATGTACTTTATGCACGTGCATATACTAGTAAGAGCCCCATGCAGTTGGAGGTTTGGGCTATTTTAAGGTTGGCAATACTCATTTATTATTTCATGATATTGCATTTTGGCACTGTTCTTTTTCTACTTATTTTACTTTTCTCCAAATTTATTTCACAAATTTTATCATCTGGCTCATAAGCCCTTAGATATTAAAATGCCCTCGAATTATTTATTTTTTGTCTTTGAAATGGAGAGTAACATTCTTTTTGAATAATGTAGCATTTGGCATGTATGCTAAGGCAAACTATAAACTCATATTTAACAGTCATAAATAATTAAGGAAATCCTTCAAGGACTCTCTTTTGCCTGACTCCCAAGAACATACATGCATGATTCTAGCTTCTAGCTTAACATTTTCTCATTTCTGTGTTTCCCACCAGGTGAACATCAGATGGAGCTACTTGATTATGTAGCTGCAAAGTTCCATGAAGAAGCTGGCGTTTTCAAGCTATTGGTACAAGCTTTTAAATATTGCTCTTACAGAGCTACTTAGCATATTATTTTTCTTCTATTGATTCCAATTCAAATTAACTTCTTCCTTCCATTTCCAAATGCATATTTATTTTTACATTAATCCTGTGCAGATTATTGATTCAATAATGGCACTTTTTCGGGTGGATTTCAGTGGTCGTGGAGAATTGGCTGAACGGCAGCAAAAATTGGCCCAGATGTTATCAAGACTCCAAAAAATCTCAGAAGGTAGATTTTTAAAACTAAACGACGCTTTAGAACAGCATCTATGACTGTTTTCTGATGAGTAGGTTTTGCAGCTCAGAATAATGTCAGGAGACAATACATTTTTTAAAGATAAAATTACTTTCATAAGAATACAGCTGTTTTTTTAAAGCCAAAAATAGTGATTCTAATACAATAAGATGCCTAAATGGCAGTAACAATAACTTTAAATTAATGTTATAAATGGAAAAAGTGGGAATGTAATCGTGTTTATAAAATAATTTTTATGGCACAGTATTCCTAAGTTCTGAAATCTAAACAATGAACTTTTTATAATTATATTGCTATTCTTTTAATTTATTAATTTTATATCTTGATGCAGAATATAATGTGGCTGTTTTTGTGACCAATCAAATGACTGCTGATCCAGGAGCAACTATGACGTAAGCCCTAATATTCTGCTTTTGGATTTGACAAAGGTTAATATCAAAAGGGTTAGAGAACAGAAAATAATTCCAAAATTATCAGTCGATGTGGACACAAAAGTCATAAATCACTTCAATTGTATGGGGCATATTACCTTATAATCACAAGTATCACTTATTTGTTACCAGAATCTATTTTTCTTTAGGTCTTTAAGAATAAAGCAATAGTTTAACATCTTCAGAGATACTTTGGCCTCCTCTTTTGTCTAGGACTAAAAGGATATTTGAGGACAATAAGAAAAAGATCATAGGGAAATAAAAACTTATATTCCATATACATGAATGGTGTCTGTTGCACTGATAAGCTATTAGCCTAAAAACAAAAACCAGGCCTCTACAGGATATGCATTATATATATATATTACATTATATTCATTTTTTAAAGTATCATTAATATACATTGTGTGTTGGTTTCAGATATACATCACAATGGTTCAACAGTTCCCATGATCAACTTACACTGTGATTGTGAATTATTGTGCCCTTTTATCCCCCTCCCCTATCCTTCTCAGTGTCTATGAGTTTCCTGCCATTTTGTTCCTTCTGTTTTGCTTTGTTTTTATATTCCACAAATAAGTGAAATCATATGGTATTTGTCTTTTTCTGCCTGGCATGATATAACAGGTCCTATGAGAGAAGTCTCATAGTTTGAAGTTTGAAGAAACAGAATTTCAGTCCACACTAGGCATATTCAGAATCTGTTGAAGTATTTGTGCATATGACATACCTATTTATGGCTCTGCCTAAAAGATGGCAGTGAACGTTAAGGCAAGGAGAGCTCAGGGAGGATAGTGAAAACAGAAAACCTGAAGACAAGTTAGTTGCCACCATCAAAAAAATTTGTGTATCTGAATAAGCAATCAAAATAACCCTAAATCCATGATACTGCTTTTAAAAGTCTTTTCAACAACTTTTTATTTACAAAGATTTCTAACCAGGGAAAAGTTGCAAGACTAGTACAATTAATATATATATATCATTCACCTGAGTTTATCAATTGTAAACATTTTCCCACATTTTTTCTCTCTCGTGTTTGTGTGTGTGTATATATATATGTGCCATGTGTGTAAAATCTTTCTCCATACATACACACACCATATTCATATATACATACATGTATATTTTTTGTTGAGGCACTTGAGAAGTTTTTTCCCCTTAACCTTTGAGAATTATTTACAGACATCATGACACTTCATCTCTTAATACTTCAGCATATTTCTCCTAAGAACAATAGCATTCTCTCACATAGCCATAATATAGTTATCAGCCAGGAAATTTAACATTGGCATGCTAGTGTTATATAATATACAGTTGTATTCAAATGTCTCCAATTGTCTCAATAATGTTCTTTATAGTTGTTGGGATTTTTTATTTTGTTTTCAATTCAGGACCAACTGAAGATCTTGCATTGCATGTAGCTGTCATGTTTCTTTAGTCTCCTATAATCAGACCAGATTCTCAACCTTTGTTAGACGTTCTTGACACTGACATTTTGAAGAGCACAGGCTAATTGTTTTTCAGAATGGCACTCAATTTGGAGTTGATTTCTTTTTCCTCATTATTTAAAATGTTAAACACTTTTGTCAGGAAAACTATGTAAGCAGTGTCATGGCCTTCTCCATCATATGAAGATACCATATGAAGATGCACACGATGGTTCTTTGTTCCTTATTAGTGATATTAAGTTTGATCATGTGATTAAGATGGTATTCACAAAGCTTTTCCATAGTAAAAGATATTTTTCCTATTTGTAATTAAGTAATTTGTGGGGTAATACTTTGAGACTTGTGTAAATATTGTATTCTACAAAAAGCTTTCGCCAATTGATTTTAGCATCTATTGAAGACTCCTGCTCAAATCAATTATTACTCTGAGGGGTGCAATACACAGTTTTATTACTTTAAAACTGAGCCAATACATCATTTAGTAGTGGGTAAATGAGTTATTGACATATATATTAGAAGATATGAGATATGCTAGTGTAAGTTCTGTAAATTGACTGAAATGAATATATCTCTTTTTAGGCATTTTCTAAACTAACCCTCAGAGTATTTTGCTGTATCTTCTGCAGTTTGATGTATCTCTCATTTTTCAGTACCCTTTTATGAGTATTTTCTACTTAACTATAGGATATTCCAATGTGAAAAATATTAACTACAGGAATGATATTAAACAAGTTAAAAAGATTGAGGAGGGGGAAATTAATCATTTACCCATTCAATAAATGTTTATTGAAAATTTGTGTATCAAGATTCTGGGAATTCACGAGTGAACAAAAGTGAATATGTGCCTTGTCTTAACAAAAAATAAAATAAATGATGTCTATTTAACTCAAAATCTTAAAGTCTTGGTAGGTTATGCATTGCCTGTAGTCCTTGAGCAATTAAGGCTTGGTTTTATAGGGCATCTTTCATACACAGGACATGAAGTACTTTACAAAGAGAATAATTTTAAACTGAAGAGAAATGGAGGAATTTTAAGGCTTGCTTTAAAAAGAGAAAATGACTCATGGGCTCAGAGGGAGGAAGTGGGTTGCATTCAAATAAAACAGTACAAGTTAAAGAGCAATGTTCTTTCTTCAGGTGTGGGGAGGGAACATTACCAAGGCCCAAACTGTCGATCTAGAGTTAGAAGGCAAAGGAAATCTGTGGAAATTAGGTCAGATAGGGGTTCTTTTTTCTTACATTTGTAGAAAGTTTCAAAAAGTAAAACCATTTTGAATTGACTCCAAAAAAAATGAAAGAGAAATAGAGAAGTGACAGAAAAGAAATAACTGAAAGAGTCAGAGAGGGGAGGAGATTTATAATGAAGTGAGCCAAGTAAAGAGAGAAGGTAACAAAGGCTAGTATTTTTGCTGGGTGAATCAGCTTTGAAACATCTCCACCTAGCCGAGTTGTAAGGAAACAAGGTTCACTATAATTAGTATATTCTAAACTATATTAAATTATAATAATACAAATTAAATGCATGTCTTCATATAAAGCACATAAATTGCCACAACTAAATGAGAAAAACCAGGACAGTTTTAAACTAAAGGATTTCAAGTGCTATTAGAAAACCTCCCATAAAGAAAATATCATTGTTTCTCAGTGTGGAGGAAATCCAAGCTGCAACTCGCCTGGGACCTGTCAGAGAAATATCACTATAATTGGTGTGAGTCCCCAAGTACACTGACAGTAATTGAGGCTTATATCCCATGCATTATACTTGATGGCACATCGTATTAAAAAGGAACAAAATTATAGTGGCGAGGAGCTGTTGCATGATGCAGCAGAGAGTAACTCCTAGACCAGGCTTACAGATAGAGATTTTGTAACTAGAATGATCCAGCTGATGAAGGCCTGGAGATAAAAGGTCAAAGTATCAGCCTGTAAAGCTCCTCACTACTAGGGCAAATAGTAAGATGAGCAACAGTAGGACCATGATGTTGCCACCTACTTTGTTATGTATTTGTTTTGCTAAAACAAAATGTCATTTTAGAACATTTGCAGTCTTACAAATGTGCAGCCAGTTTATTCTTTATGGATGCCACCTACTGATTGAGCATCATTAGCATACAGTAAGAGGCAATACAGTGAGAGAGAAAACATTAAACCAAGGTCACTAGTGCAAGTCATTTAAACTTTTGGATTTCATTTTCCTCTCCCTCAAAATTAAGAGGAGTTACATTTACAGATTGCTTATTAAGTGCCAGACACTTTCATACATCATCTTATATCATCCCTACATAACTCAGCCTCCTTGGACCTCCCTATTGTTTCCATGAAGCCAACATCAGTATATTTCTTCATCCCTCCCCATCCCTGCTCCCCACAAAAAACAGAATTCCATTTTCAAAATGTTTAGAAGTATAGATTTTTCTGCATATTTTGGGAGGAAACAGGAGAGGAGGATTACTTAGCAAAATTTTTTAAACATACCCCTTTTTAAAAACCATCTCTTCTCTTTCCCCCAAACTCTTCTCCTTTGGCAGTACTCTCCTCTCCCTATTGTACCCTAATCTCAAAGCATCCTCTCATTCTTGGGCATGTTCTCTCCTCAACAAACCCTTTCTCAAAAATTCCATTCTTTGATTTTACCCTTTAGCAAGTCAAAAGTACTAGGAAAACCAATTGTTCCTCAAACTTGCCCTCGCCCAGGCCCCTCAAGGTCCCCACTCCAACTGGTATTTAAGGTAGATACTATTATTATTCCTTATCTGTAAAGGAGGGAACAGTCTCAGAGTACTTACTCAATCACACAACTCAAAAATGAGAGCTAGGATTTTAACCCAGGTATCTGACTTTAGAATTGATGCTCTTTTAAGCCTCACTGTGCTATCCTTCCCATCCCACTCCCAGAAAAGTATCACCTGCCCTACCATCACCATAATCCTGTACTTAATGACCCCAGCATCTTAATTTGAAGTTGGGAGGTCAGACTGTTCTGGGTCTTACCCTCAACAGTATAATATGCTGTATCTTGTTCAACCAGGGGGGAATAAATAGAGCAATCTTCCTTGGCCCCTCTTTATCTCTAGTATCCACCCCCATCTCTTCCTCCTCCTCATGTCCTCTCATCCCTTGAGAAAGGGAGGAAAGAAAGGAGAAGAAAATATAAAAGAAGGGGAAATAAGAGAAGGTTAAAGGAGGATGTGGGTGGTTTTCTGAAGCTGTTTTTTCTTGGTCAGAAATAGAAGTAAATTAAAGCCCTCTAAAAGAATGTGGAATGCTATTACACCTTCTTGTATTTTACCTCAAGACTTGGTTATAACTGCTAGAATACTCAGGAAGTTCAAAGAAACTTTTAAGAAAAGTTTCTTGGTCTGCATGTGACAGAAATTGACTGTTTTAACTCAATAGTTTAGTTAAGTAATAGTTACATTTATTGAGTAACTTTTACATGTCATGATTACTGTAAGGGTAGAGCCTATGTGTATAAATGATCTGACACAGTTCCTGGCACATAGTAGGCTCCCAACAAGTTAAATTAAATAGAACTTGAATCTTCATAACAGCCCTAAGAGATAAGGTCTTTCTATTCCCATTTTACAGTTAAAGGAACTGAGATTCATAAAGGTAAGTTGCTAGCCTAAGGTCCTTGAGTCAGGATAGGGAAAGCAGACAATTATAGTCACTGAGCTAATGTTTACCTATTTCATTTTATTCTCACAACTGTCCTCCCAATTAGATATTGTTATTATCCCCCATTGAAAATGAAGACACTGACACAGAATAGTTTAACAATTTTCCTGAGGTCACTTGGCTGGCTGGCTAAGCCAAAATTTGAACCCAGGTCTAACTCCAAAGCTCATATACCACATAGCACATATGCATGGGGAAAGGTTGTATGCTGTCATTTGAGAGGCTTTGCAAGGATGTATCCATTACCCTACTGAATTTACCAGAGTTCAGGGCACTCAGCCTTACAGAGAGAGATTTGATTTGTTCAGCCTGAGAGCCAATCCATTTCTTGGGAGCAAAGTCACTTTAATCAAGCACATGAGACTCAGTGAAAGATAGAGGGCTAGTTTACTGATAATGAAAAATGTAACTAAATTTGAGGTTCTTTTGATCAGTGCTTTCTTTCCCTGTATGCAGACCATTATAGGAATCCACATTTTAATCCAAAATTATTTACTAAGTAAGGAATCCAAGCAAAGGGAAATAATTAGATGAGTTAAGAAAGCGTTTGCCATATAGGAAGGATTCAGTAAATCTTGGTTATTATTTATACCCATCTACACCACAGGGGGCAGAAACTATGAATCTCCTAAACTTGTATGAAAATTTCTAAATATGTACATATGTGCATTTTTCTGAGGGAGGGCCTATATGTTTTATTAAACTATCAAAGTATTAGTGGCCTACAAGAAAGATTAAGTGCCATAAATTCTATACAAGATTCTATACAGAATCCTGAACACCTTGGTGGAGCAAGTAAAATTTGAATTGGGTTGGTATTCTCCCAGAGTTAAGGCTGTTATGCTATGCAGCAGTCTCTTTTGATTAACCACAACCTCTTAGTTTATGAGGACTATTTTCTCTCCATATTTTCCTATATGTTTTCTTAGTACTTTTGCAAATTCTATTTATTTCCCCATTTAGTTAATTCAAAATTATCTCTCTTTGGAGATGATATTCTTAGCCTTCAGGCTCTTCACCTAAAACAATCAGTGACAAGCAGCCGTGTCTATTTTCTTTTGTGCATCGGGCACCATATTGGTAACAGCAAACAATAATTTGCTAAGAAAAATATATGGCTATATATCAAGAAGCTCCAGCTTCCTGCTGTTCTTTAGGTCATCTGTAAGGGGGTGGGGGAGGATTACTCCAGTTAGGGGAAACCCATCTCCTTTTACATTTGCCTTTCTGTCAGAGCATCCTTCAAAAGTTCCTTGAATTATAGCTTCTTTAAAGATACATTGCAAACCTGTCCAAAAGGATCTAGACCAGGGAGACCCAAGTTGTCTTGTCCTCTGTATTCATTCAACAGTATTTATTGAGTGCCTTCCATATCATAGGCACTTTTCCAGGCTGTGGAGTTACAAAGATAAATGAGGATTTAGAGTATAGTAGGGGAGTGAGGCCCATGAATTAAAAATTACAATGCAGTGTGCTTTAATAGAGGAATATAGACAGGGGTATGAGAGCACAGAGAGGACAAGGTCTCCACTGTTTGAGGGGATCAGGGTAGGTTTCCACAAAGGGATGACACCTGACAGGTGAGTAGGAGCTAAATGAACACAGTTGCAAAGGGGCTTTCATTTCAGAGAAAAAATCGTGTGCAAAGGCACCGAGGTGTAAGAGGGCTTGCTGAAATAAGAAAAAAAGGAACTTTGGAGAGGGAAGAAGAATGATTACAACTGTAGATGAGTATGTAGGCGGCAGACAGAAAGAAGGAGAAGTTAAGGGAGCTTCTTCCTGAGAGCCCACGTTTCCTTGTGAAGCAGCAGGCAATGTCGTCCAAGATGAGGGGACAAGAATGGAAAAGGAGGCTTAGGAAGATTACTGAAGGTTTGGAAAAGAGGATGTGAAGATAACCATGCTCATGTAGGAGAATTACTAAGCAGTATGGCGAGACCATCTGTCAGAAGCAGTAATGTAATTGTTAAAACTTCTCTCTGCCCATTTACTTAACTGACGATCCTTTCTTGTCTCCTCTTGATAGAACTTTTTGTGGAAGCACCTATCTTTCTACAGTCCAATATTCTCCTTGGTATTTTTGTAACTTCTATATCTTAAGTTCAAAAAATATTTCTGAGCACCCACTGTGTAGCTAGTTTCTACAGAGCTAGGTACAATGTCATCTGCCCTCAAGGAGCTTAGTGACAGGTAACAGAAGAAGGATTGAGGGGGCAATATAGTATGTGAATAATAATAGCACTAGAGCTTTTTTGAAGGGCTCACTATTAGGATTATTAAGAACTTTTTTCACTTCTTGCAAAGTAAGTGTTAATCCCCTAGTGACTATATATCTCAAGATGAGATGTATTTGTAATGTATCAGTAATATTTGTAACTACCTTGCAATTGTAATGTTTTTTGAATCCATATGATCAGATATAGTAAGATAAGTAAGATTATCTTTTCTGTATCCTGTTTTAGAACAATAAACTTCAGGCAGCAGTGATAAAGACAAAGATATTTCTGAGATTTTTCTCATTGCAAATTCATACCAGTACAATATTGAAGGCTTCAAACAAACAGTTAATGAACAAGAAGGAGGTTCTCAATCTGCTCTCATTTAAGTCATGGCATTACGAGGGAAGGTTGGGTATTTCTTAGTAACTAGGGTAGAATAGTGCTTCTTCGTACATAGTAGACCACTAGTAAATATTACTGATAAATGAGTAAATGAATAAATTTAATCATTGTATTTTGCAAAGAAGAATAACTGCTTAACCCCAAGAGTTCTCCTAAGACAGTGAATGATGTTTTATTTGCATTTTCTCTTGTTTAAAAAATCAAACAAAACAGGAACTATTTATAGGATCTCAGAATTCTGAACTAGATGGCAATGGGGTACATAGTAGCTCCAAACTTTACCCCATTCCATAGTTAATAAGCAAGCTCTGCTTGCTCACAACACACACCTACCTCGTCCCCTGCCATCCTCCTTGCAATGCAATTACAGATATTACTGTTTATATCCATATGCTGCAACGTGAAAAGGTGTTTTATTAATTCAGTTTTCAGGCAGACCCAAAAAAACCCATCGGGGGACACATTCTGGCTCATGCTTCAACAACAAGAATAAGCTTGCGAAAGGGAAGAGGAGAACTGAGAATTGCCAAGATTTATGATAGGTAAGTATTTTCTTATTCTTGACCAGATCCTTGTGCATATGGCATTAAATAGAATTTGCCTCTGCTGAGAGGCTGTAATTATGCCACTGGCAGACAATACATGTTTGAATTTCCTCCTCAAAAATTATTCAGTTCATTGGGATGTCCCTACTATGTGCTAGGTTCTAGGGATTCACGGATTCTCTGGACAAATAGGCTTGGTCCCTGACTTTCCAAAACTTACAATGAAACTAGATATTGAAATAATCAATTCCAGTTGAAGTGTGGGAAGTGCAGAGAAAGTACAGCATATGATAGGAATATATTCTCCTCCTTTCTGCCAGTTTTCTTTCTTTTTTTAAAATTAATTAATTAATTTTTTATTTTGGTATCATTAATATACAATTATATTAGCCACATTGTAGTTACTAGATTCCCCCATTATCAAGTCCCCATCACATACCCCATTACAGTCACTGTCCATCAGTGTAGTAAGATGCTATAGAGTCACTACTTGTCTTCTCTGTGCTATGCTGCCTTCTTTGTGCGCTACCCCCTACATTATGTCTGCTAATCATAATGTCCCTCATTTCCCTTCTCCCTCCCTTCCCACCTCCCCCTCTAAGTCCCTTTCCCTTTGGTAACTGTTAGTCCATTCTTGGGTTCTGTGAATCTGCTGCTGTTTTGTTCCTTCAGTTTTTGCTTTGTTCTTATGCTCCACAGATGAGTGAAATCATTTGGTACTTGTCTTTCTCCGCCTGGCTTATTTCGCTGAGCATAATACCCTCTAGCTCCATCCATGTTGTTGCAAATGGTAGGATTTGTTTTCTTCTTATGGCTGAATAATATTCCATTGTGTATATGTACCACATCTTCTTCATCCATTCATCTACTAATGGACACTTAGGCTGCTTCCATTTCTTGGCTATTGTAAATAGTGTTGTGATAAACATAGGGGTGCATCTGTCTTTTTGAAACCGGGATCCTGCATTCTTAAGGTAAATTCCTAGGAGTGAATTCCTCGGTCAAATGGTATTTCTATTTTTAGTTTTTGGAGGAACCTCCATACAGCTTTCCACAATGGTTGAACTAGCTTACATTCCCACCAGCAGTGTAGGAGGGTTCCCCTTTCTCCGCATTCTTACCAGCATTTGTTGTTCTTAGTCCTTTCAATGCTGGCCATCCTTACTGGTGTGAGGTGATATCTCATTGTGGTTTTAATTTGCGTTTCCCTGATAATTAGCGATGATGAGCATCTTTTCATGTGCCTGTTGGCATCTGAATTTCTTCAGTTTTCATTTTAGGTTTCAGTTTAAACATTCCTTCTTCAGGAACCTTTCCTAGCCCTTACAACCTAGGCTGTACCCACATTACACCTTATATTCTTTCACAGTACTCAGTGAAATAAAATAAATTTCTACAGAGAAACTTACTACCTATCAGCTGTTCCAGGTTCTGGGAACAGAGCAATGAACAAACAAAAAGACAAGGCTTTGCCCTTATGGAGCTTACATTCCGTTGTAAATGATTTATGTAACAACTGTCATCCCCCCAGACAGTAAATACCCTGAGTATATGGACACTATTCTTTTGCTTACCACTGTATTCCCAGTGCATGGGGCACAATAGATGTGCAATGTTTGTGATTTACTGATGAGCCAACCCTGGGAACAAGCCGAAGATTTATAACTCTTTACCCTAGGGAGGGGAAATCAGCCAAGAAGAAATCATATCAACTTCTTAATCTGGTTTTTACTATGAATCACAGTACCTATTATGTATTGTCATTGAATAGATATTAAATAATCAGCTCCTCCATCTGTCCTTTTTATTTAGACCATTTTGCTTTTCATTGCTTTTCCTTGTACAAGACTAATACACAAATTCTGTGTCTTACAGAGCTTCAGCAACCTCTAGAAATTTGCTACAAATATTCATTGTTGAATTAAATAGATAGTAAGATAGTCCATCTTTTTACTAAACTCTTTTGGACAGGTTACTATACTTAGAACTTCCCCAAATACTTTTCACTCTGAATTGTAATCAACTGATTGCATGTACATCTCCCTTACAACAGGGACTGAGTCAGGTTCACTAGTGTCCCCAGCACCTACCATGGTACTTGGCACATAGTAGGAACTCAATAACTATTTGTTGAATTAACAAATGAATGAACTCCAGCTACCTGTTCAATCATTTATATATTTCATTAAGTCTTCCAAACTTGCAGGAACAAATAACTGCAATTCTTACAGTCCTAAGAGAATACTAGGGCTCTGCAGACTCAATAAAAGATAATTAAAGTTACAATAGAGGTTAGTTACATCATATTTATATCAATTTGAGTTTCCACTTAGCAAAACTAGATCAGAGTTTAAAATAGTAAAACTTAGTTTGCTGAGCAGCATGTACTCTCTTTTTTCTGGCGCCTAAATATTTCTCACAAGGAATTCTCCTTTAAAGAAAACTTTTGGTAGAGAAGATGATGATGCTAATAATGATAGTTAAAACTTGTTGAGTGGCTACTATGTATTAGGCCTTGCAACAAGTGCTTTCTCTCTATATCTATCTATATCTATATCTATCTATCTATCTATATATATATATGTCATTGTTTATAACAACAATCCTAAGAGATGAAGATCATTATCCCTATTTTACACATGAGGAAACCAAAGCCCCAGTTAGGTAACCATTGTCCTTTACAGTTTGTTTTATACACAGAAGCAAGAGTGATCATTCCTAAAACTAAAAGTATAACTATCCTCTCTTAAAACCCTCCAATGACTCCCCATCTTAACTCAGAATAAAAGCTCCAGTCCCTACAGTGGTTTACAGAGTATCACATGAACATACCTATCCTGTTCCTCCTGCCCTCCCCCTTGCTCACTGTGCTTTCAACTTCAGTGGGCACCTTGATGTTCTGTAACATGCCAGGCACATTTCTACCTTAGGGCCTTTGCACTTACTGTTCTACTGCCTGGAATAATCTTTCCCCACATAGCCCTCATTCTGGCTATCAACCATACCTCCTTTAAGTCTTTGATCAAATGTTTCCTTCTCAGCAATGCCTGTCTTGATTTCCCTATTTAAAATTGCAACTAGCCTCCTCCCAGTTTCCACACTTCCAGTCTCTCTTACCCAGCTCTATTTTTTCTTTCTCTATAACACTTACCATTTTCTAACATATCAGATAATATATTTACTTACTATGTTCATTATTTATTGTCTGTCTCTCCTTCCCCCCAAATATAAGTTCCACAAGGGCAGGGATCTTTGTCTTTTTTTTTTCACTTACAGATCTCAAGTGCCTCCAACAGGTATATAGCAGATGCTTAATAATATTTTCCTAATGTAAATGAATGGACTGGCCCCAAATCACATAACTAATAAAAGATGGAACTAGGGTTAGAATCTATGTTGTCTGAACGTAGGGCCTACACTTTTAATCATTACACTATTTCTTAGTTTATTAGGGATGATCTATTTACACTACTATAGCTACTCCCATGGCTTCAACTACTACCTTATACAGATGTAAAAGAAAGACATTTCTTGTTAAAAGAAAACACAGAATTCTTCAAGAATTGAGCAGAAAAGGGCCCTCAAAAGAAATTCCACTAAAAACTATAGGACATTGATGAAAGAAATTGAAGATAATACAAACAAATGGAAACACATTTGTGCCCATGGATTGGAAAAATTAACATTGTTAAAATGCCCTTATTACCCAAAGCAATCTACAGATTCAATGCAATCCCCATCAAAATACTAATGGAGTTTTTCACAGAACTAGAACAAAGAATCCTAAAATTTGTGTGGAACCGCAAAAGACCCCAAACAGCCTGAGCAATCTTGACAAAATAGAACAAAGCCAGAGGTATAATGCTCCTTGATTTTGAGCTATACTACAAAGCTATAGTAATCAAAACAGTATGATACTGGCACAAAACAGATCAATAGAATAGAATAGAGAGACCAGAAATAAACCCATACATATATATTCAATAAATCTATGACAAAGGAGGCAAGAATATACAATGAGCAAAAGGCAGTCTCTTCAGTAAATGGTTTTGGGAAAACTGGACAGCTACATGCAAAAGGATGAAACTGGACCACTGTCTTACACTATATACAAATTAAATTCACAGTGGGTTGAAGACTTGAATGTAAGACCTGAAACCTTAAAATTCTCAAAAGAAAAATAGGCAGTAAGCTATTTGTCATCAGTTTTAGCAATATTTTTTAGGCCAGTTTCCTCAGGCAAGGGCAACAAAAACTAAAACAAATGGGATCACGTCAAACTAAAAAGGTTTTGCACAGCAAAGGAAACCATCAACATAATGAGAAGGCACCAAACTGAATTGAGAAGGTATTTGCAAATCATATATCTGATAAGAGGTTAATATCCAAAATATATAAAGAATTTACACAGCTTACTATCACAAAAAACAAACAACTTGATTAAAAGGTGGGCAGACGACTTGAATATTTTTCTGAAACATATAGTTGGCCAACAGATACAACTTGCTCAACGTTACTAATCATAAGGGAAATGCAAATCAAAACCACAATGAGAATATCACCTCCCTCCTGTCAGACTGGCTCCTTTTTTTAAAAAATTTTTTTATTAAGGTATTATTAATATATGCTCTTATGAAGGTTTCACATGAAAAAACAATGTGGTTACTACATTTACCCATATTATCAAGTCCCCACCCATACCCCAATGCAGTCACTGTGCATCAGTGTAGTAAGATGCCACAGATTTACTGTGTGCCTTCTCTGTGCTACACTGTTTCCCCGTGATCCCCCACACCATGTGTACTAAACATAATACCCCTCCATCCCCTTCTCCCTCCCTTCCCACCCAGCCTCCCCTTTGGTAACCACTAGTCCTTTCTTGGAGTCTCTCAGTCTGCTGCTGTTTTGTTCCTTCAGTTTTGCTTTGTTCTTATACTCCACAAATGAGGGAAATCATTTGGCATTTGTCTTTCTCCGCCTGGCTTATTTCACTGAGCATAATATCCTCCAGCTCCATCCATGTTGTTGCAAATGGTAGGATTTGTTTGTTTCTTATGGCTGAATAGTATTCCATTGTGTATATGTACCACATCTTCTTTATCCATTCATCTACTAATGGACACTTGGGTTGCTTCCATTTCTTGGCTATTGTAAATAGTGCTGTGATAAACATAGGGGTGCATATGTCTTTTTGAATCTGAGAAGTTGTATTCTTTGGGTAAGTTCCTAGAAGTGGAATTCCTGGGTCAAATGGTATTTCTATTTTTAGTTTTTGGAGGAACCTCCATACAGCTTTCCACAATGGTTGAACTAGCTTACATTCCCACCAGCAGTGTAGGAGGGTTCCCCTTTCTCCGCATCCTTACCAGCATTTGTTGTTCTTAGTCTTTTCAATGCTGGCCATCCTTACTGGTGTGAGGTGATATCTCATTGTGGTTTTAATTTATATTTCCCTGATGATTAGTGATGTGGAGCATCTTTTCATGTGCCTGTTGGCCATCTGAATTTCTTCTTTGGAGAACTGTCTCTTCATATCCTCTGTCCATGTTTTGATCGGGTTATTTGCTTTTTGGGTGTTGAGGCATGTGAGTTCTTTATATATTTTGTATGTAAATATATTCATATTTTTGTCAGATATGTCATTTACAAATATATTCTCCCATACTGTAGGATGCCTTTTTGTTCTGTTGATGGTGTCCTTTGCCATACAGAAACTTTTTAGTTTGATGTAGTCCCATGAGTTCATTTTTGCTTTTGTTTACCTTGCTTGAGGAGATGCGTTCAGGAAAAAGTTACTCATGCTTATATTCAGGAGATTTTTGCCTATGTTGTCTTCTAAGAGTTTTATGGTTTCATGACTTACATTCAGGTCTTTGATCCATTTCAAGTTAATTTTGTGTATGGGGTTAAACAATAATCCAGTTTCATTCTCTTGCATGTAGCTGTCCAGTTTTGCCAATACCAGCTGTTGAAGAGGCTGTCATTTCCCCATTGTATGTCCATGGCTCCTTTATTATATATTAATTGATGACATATGGTTGGGTTTGTATCAGGGCTCTCTATTCCATTTGTCTATGGGTCTGTTCTTGTGCCAGTACCAAATTGTCTTGATCACTGTGGCTTTGTAGTAGAGCTTGAAGTTGGGGAGCATAATCCCCCCAGCTTTATTCTTCCTTCTCAGGATTGCTCTGGCTATTTGGGGTCTTTTGTGGTTCCATAGGAATTTTAGAACAATTTTCTCTATTTTGTTGAAGAATGCTATTGGTATTTTGATAGGAATTGCATTGAATCTGTAGATTGCTTTAGGCAGGATGGCCATTTTGACAATATTAATTCTTCCAGGTTGGCTCTTATCAATAGGACAAAAAACAACAGTGTTGGTGAAGATGTGGAGAAAAGGGAGCTCTTATACACTGTTAGTGGGAATGTAAATTGGTGCAGCCAATATGGAAAACAGTATGAAGATTCCTCAAACAATTAAAAATAGAACTATCATATGATCTGGAAATCCCACTTCTGGGTATTTAAACTGAAGAAAACAAAAACAGCAGTTCAAAGAGGTGCATGTGCCATTATGTTCATTGCAGCATTATTTACAATAGCCAAGATATGGAAACCTAAGTGTCCATCAGTAGTTGAATGGACAATAAAGATCTATCTATCTATATGTAGATAGATATAGATGTATAGATATAGGTATATACAGTGGAATATTAGGCATAAAAAAGGATGAAATCTTACCACTTGAGACAACATGGATGGACCTAGATGGTATTATGCTAAGTGAAGTAAGTCAGAAAGAGAAAGACAAATACCCTATGACTTCACTTATATGTGGAATCTAATAAGCAAAACAAATGGACACACACAAAAAAAACAGAAACAGACTCATAGATACAGGAAACAAACTGTTGGTTACCAGAGTGGGGAAAAGCTTGGGGGTCTGGTGAAATAGATGAAGGGGAGTAAGAGGTACAAACTTCCAATTGTGAAATAAATAAGTCATGGGATGTAATGTGCAGCATAGAGAATATAGTCAATAATATTATAATCACTTTATATGGTTAACAGATGGTAACTAAACTTTGTGGGGATCATTTTGTATAAAAATACTGAACCACTATGATGCACAACTGAAACTAATAGGATATTTTATGTCAATTATACTTCAATAAAAAAAGAATTGCCAGGTACACAGAGTGACTTGTACAGAAAGGAACCCAGGCTTTTCCCTGAATGTCACTATAGTTACTGCTCCCAAAAGTAACTATAGCTGGCCCTCAAGTGTCTTTAAAAATGTTTGAGTGCATAAAAACCCCATTTATTTCATTCCACTTAGCATATCTGAGATCAGTGGACATAAAAAACCAAGAACTCTAGGTAATTCAAAGGAAAAACAGATTTTTAAAAAATTACCAAAAAATGAAAAGGCATACAAATGGTTGAGTTTCTGAATTGTTTTTGATTCTGTTTCTAGAACCAAAACAAACCAAAGCAAAACATAACAAAATCCCTGGTTCAATTTTGTAGATCCCTGGCTTGGCTTCCCACTTTCTCAGCATCTTGTCTTTTTGTATGTGGCTGAGTATTTTCCATCAAGGCCAAAAGGTTATTTTCTAATCCTGCTCAGGCCTTACTCAACTCCAGGTTTAGTTTAGCAAGACCTACTTTACTTATAATTCATTTGCTATTCTCAGGGAAGACCCTTCTGCTATTTCCTAAGGGAAGTACCTTTCCTATAGTGTGCTCAAAGTATATGGTCTAATCTCCACCCTTCCAACAAAACAAAAATCAAAACACAAAAAACAACTTTGAAAGGCAGTATAGGCTACTGGTTTAAGAACATGAGCTTTGGAGTCAAATACCTTAGTCTCTAATCCTGGCATCTTCACTTACCAGCAATGTGACCTTGGGCACATTCTCTCTTAACCTCAATCTTCTCATCTGTAAAATGTGAATGATAATACACACCCAACAGGGTTATCATAAAGTTTAAATGAAATAATATAAGGGTGCCAGACACACAGTAATTAGTAAGTAATTAATGGAAGCTATTATTACTATACAGCCACCATAACCTGGATGTAATAAAGCATAAAGTAGCAGTAGGCTCTTTCTCTCATGGTCAGTGGTTTTCAAATTTCTATTCCTACTCTAACCTTTCACTCAAGTTTTAAATATTCATTTACAACTGCTTGCAGAACTCCTCTACATGAATATCCCACGGGTTCCTCAAACACAACATCCATCCCTAACTTCTTTTTCTTCTCCTCTTTCTTATACACAAAACAAGCTTCTCTGTTTTCATTTTTCTGTTCATGCTGTTAACTCTACCTTGAGTACCCCCACTTCTGTCTCACAGGCCTCTTCAGATATTTTCTATGAAGCCTTTCCTAATCAACCTAGCCAGCATGTTTCCTTTCTATCTCCTTTCTAATGTTAGCTTTCTATAATATACATACGGACTTTACAAAGCTTACTTTGTATATTTGTCAATATGTCTTAGCTCATCTGTTGAACTTGATAGTAAGGACTGTCTAATTTTTATAAGATCTGTAGGTTCTGGTACATGCTAAAGTATGGTTTTCAAGAAGTTAAAAACATAACTTTTTTGCAAATAAATATAAATTGAACATGTGTCAAAGATTTTATTCAGCTACTTAATTGAGGAAATCACTGATTCAAAGGATAATTTGAGGAACAGAGATTTATGTAGTCAATCAAAGGAATGCTAAAATAAATTTGCTAATAGATGCAAAACTGGTCGATATCCTACCAGGCAAAAAATCATATTTGAAGTTGTCTTTTCTAGTAGAGGGGAATTAATTGTTTCACTACACAATGAAATTAATTTCCATTACTATAGGCTAGAATCATGTGCATTGCTCTCGGATAAGAATTATCTGCATTGCCATCAGCTTTCTACAAATTAACCTCTGCTACAGAGTTGTAGAATAAATTAAAGTTAAAATTTAAAGACCATATAATCATGACCAACATACAAGTATGAAATGTGAAGAATCTTATTAAACTCATTAATTAATGCAGGAACCAATAAGATTTTATAACCAGATAAAAGGAAAAATCAAATTGCCACACAGAGTCAAATAAGAAACCTTCAAATGAATTATAAATTGATCAAAATTGGGGTCAGTATCCATAGGACAATAACCAACTGCATTCTTATAATTTACACTTCTATGGACAAAAATAATTTGTATTACTTATAGTTTTCTACAACTTACAGAGCTGTAAAATAGCTCAAAGACAGTGAAAGGCACAAAATCCTCATAGAATTGGATAACCTAGAAGGATATCCTAGGTAACCTATTTTTCCACTGAAGTAATGTATAGTTAATCTCAAAGTCTCTGTTTTCCCCTACGTTAGTCTCGTCAATTAAAAAGTGCATATCCCTTTAGAATCAGATAAGCCCCTGACGGTTCGCTCTACTTGCATATGCTCAATATGCACTGAAAGATAGTACACCAGTTACTCCTTTTGCTTATTTCTAAGTGTGAGGTAGTTTTTCTTGACATTCAGAACCCTATGAATAGAAGTTCATTAAATGTTTGTGAGGGTTGATAACACTAGTAGGTAAATTCTATAGTCCCCATTTAGGTATACCAAGTCTGATGTCTCGGGAGTATCAGACTGATAAGAGTACGATGTCTGTGACATGACTCATAGAAATGGAGCTTTTTATAAACTTCTGTTCTCTTGTGTTCTGTTAGTCCTGAGATGCCTGAAAATGAAGCCACCTTCGCAATAACTGCTGGAGGAATTGGGGATGCCAAGGAGTAGGTGGTGAATCGGTGCAAATTGCTTCTTAGTGCTTATTATGAGCTGAAGAAATGGAAAAGCAGTTTCAAATTTCAGATCTTGAAGAGTTTGTTTTTTTAACATGTTACTAAAGAAAAGTCAGCAAAAGAGATTTAAATCTTGTATTTATCTTTAAGGTCCCTGGTTCATAATAAATATACATTGTATGTCAATTCAGAAAAAATGTGTGTGTGTGTGGGTGGGTGGGTGTAAATAAACCTATTAAAAACTAGTTGGGGAAGGGATACCTGATTCCCTCACTTTAGCCAAGAGAGCCACTAAACAGATGGAAAGTCTAAGAGCTCAGAAATGTCCCAGTTTCCTGCAGTCTCCCCTTGAGCACTTACAGAGGGGGGTACACTTCCAAAGGAGGGAAGAGTTCAAGGAAGGAATGTTTATGGACACACAAAAAAGCTTTTTATACTTAAAATATCAAAATGTACATCCACTTTTATAGTAAAGAAACTTTTACAGAAAAGAAACATTAAATTAAGCTAAATTTTACATCATTTGACTTTTTGACAAGCTGAAATCACTCTTAAAAATGTATTTCTGACAACAAACATTTTATTGGGAAGATATTGGGAAGATAAAAAAGGAAGGTAAATTAGGAACATTACAATTTTGAAACTTTACAATTTTCAGAAATAAATGTACTATGACTTTTGTATTTTAAGTTTGGGATAGAGAATTCAAAATCTTTTTAAAGCTATTAAAGTTAATTTAATGTAAATTTTCTGAATACTAATTTTAGAAATGTGTAAAAGAATACTTTTTTCTAATTGTTAAACAAAAATAAAATCTAGTTTTCAAAATGTATGTATAATAAAAATACTTAAAAATTAAAATACTAATAATATTTACTATGGCAATCTTTATAGACCAAAAAGATTTAATCTCTTATGTTGCATTAACTTGTATGAAAATTCAAAAACTGAAAATACTATTTGTTACAAAAGGGGAGAGGGGCTCAAAAAAGATATTTTGTTGAGAATTCTTTTGGTTGTAAGCCATAGAAACTCATATTAGCAGATGCAAGCCTGGAATTCATTGGCTCATGCAACTGGAAAGTCCCGAAGAAATGCTGACTTTAGCTCCAGATGGAGCCAAGAACTCAAACAGCATCATTACAACCTGCTCTCCCTGCCTCCTCCCGCTCTGCTTATTTCCATGCTGCTATTGTTCTTAGACAAGTATCCTGCTTGTAGCTCTGGGTTTATACCCCACCAAGTTAGAAAACCCACTAGAAAAAGCATGCCTTTTTCCTCCATAGATTAGTCATTCTGTGGAAATTAGCCAACGCTGAAGTCAGCATTTCAGTGGCCTTCATTGGCTTTTCATTAGACCCTCAAAGGAAGGCAGAGGAATGGCAAAGCTTTAGAGAAGAGAAAAGGACAGGCCTTAGTTTAGGTGAGCTCTGGCTGGAGATTGTTGGTGTGGGGAGTCTGGGGCATTAACCTGGTAGAGACACGCAAAACGGATAAAGGAAATAACACTGGCGTCAGATAGACAATTTAGTAAGCTTATAATAATTAAACTATGAGATGATAATGGGACTGGGGTGGTAGCAGTGAAATGGATAGGCATTTGAGCAGCTAGTGAATATTTGATGTGAGATTGAACGTAAAGAGAGGAAGAAAAGACAGCGTCACAGGTGACGGTTGACAAAGTTGTCTGACATTCTGTTTGTATCATGAACAGGAATGGAGAAGTGTTAAGTAGAGATTAGGGATATTACTTGGGAAGGTTAGTATACTAATTTGCTAGGGCTGCCCTAACAAAATGCCTCAGACTGGATGGCTGAAACAGCAGAACTGTCTTGTCTCACCGTTCTGGAAGCTAGCAGTCCAGATCAAGCTTGGTTCTTTCTGAGGGCCATGAGGGAGAATCTGTTCCATGCCTCTCATCTAGCTTCTGGTGGTTTCCTGGTAATCTTTATTGCTCTTTGGTTTGTAGGAGAATGACTCCATCTCTGCCTTCATCTTAATATGGCATTCTCCCTGTGTGTGTGTCTTTGTGTCCAAATTTCTCCTTTTAATAAGAAAACCAGTCATATTGAATTGGAGGCCCACCCTACTCCATTATGCCTCAACTCATTACATTTATAATGACCTCATTTCCAACTGGGGTCACATTCTGAGGTATTAGGGGTTAGGACTTCAACATATGAATTTTAGGGGGGACACAATTAAACCCATAACAGCAGGTACAGTCAAGGGTTAAACATTAGGATGCACAGCACACAGTCTGAACTCAATACCAGCTACAGTCAGAAACATGGAAGCCAAGATCTGGGGAACCCTAGTATCTATTTAGACAATGAAGAGCAGGTTTTCCTTCGCTCTATTCTCCCGTCCTCAGTGCTGGTTTTGTTCTCCAAAAGCTCCCCTCATAGTCAAAAGATGGCCATAGCAGTTCTACCTACACATTCTAACATGACATCTAGAAGAAGACAAGGCATTCTTTTCAGAGTAAGGAAACAGCTCACTCATGCACTTGGATTCAGCTCATGGGTTGGCTGGAGGGTCTAAGATGGCCTTGAGCACCTATCTGGAGTCTTTGGCAGGGATGGCTGAAAGGGTAGGGCGTCTCGCTGTCGTCATTCAGTAGTCTAGCCTGAGTTTCTTTACATGGCAGCTGGGTTCCAAGAGGGCAAGTGCTTATCAAGCATCTACTTGTCTCATCCTTGCTAACATCCCATTGGCCGAAGCAAATCATGCACCAGACCCAGAGTCATTGTGGGAGGGGACTTAGGCAGGGAGCTTGAATACCAGGAGGCGTTTCCTTAGAGGTCATCAGTGTAACAGTCTTTTATAGAATGCTATGTTGGGCAATTTGGGGGCCAGGGAGAATTTATCTTTAAGAGCGTATAGTATGGTCAAGGACCTGAGACATAAACTCTTGGAAAGTTAAGTAGCAACACAGGATTTAAATATGTAAATAATAGTTTTAAGACTAAGTCTGAAGGCAGTCACAGATAGACAGGTTTCAACCTGGGAAGGAGAGTTAAGACTTTTCCCAAGAGGTCTCACATGTGGTGAGTGTTTCATGCCTCAGAGTTAGGCCTTTAAGTCTTCACCTTAAATATGTCTAGTGCCCCATTATTAGTTTCCAGAGAGATGCCTTAGTCTGACTAAGCACACATGCTGCCAAGCAGAACATACCAGGATGCCAGTGACATTGCAGAATATAATATAGTATCAATAAGACCAGATGTAAAGATTGACCTGAACAACCCATTGCCTCAGTGAACACGTTCTTGTGAAGCTGAAGCTGAAGCTGCTTGATGAACATGGAATCCAAATAAGGTGGCTTGGATATAAACTGCATTATTAATGGGCTCTGCTGGCCCATTACATTAATCCTCATTCATTCATTCATATGTACGTTTTTTTTTTTACCATGAATCCTTTTTTTTTTTTTTGAGAGGGCATCTCTCATATTTATTGATCAAATGGTTAACAACAATAAAATTCTGTATAGGGGACTCAACGCACAATCATTAATTAACCCCAAGCCTAACTCTCAACAGTCTCCAATCTTCTGAAGCATAACGAACAAGTTCTTACATGGTGAGTAAGTTCTTACATGGTGAACAGTGCAAGGGCAGTCATATCACAGAAACTTTCGGTTTTGATCACGCATCATGAACTATAAACATATGTACATTTTAAATGTATTATCAAGTATTTAAGACAAAAGGTATAAAATTTAATGCAATTAATATGTGTGAAATGAAATGTTACCAATACAGTTGAAGACTCCTGAATATTCTCTAGGATTGAACCTCTTTCCTCCTCCACAGAATTATTCACTTTATTGAATTTGTTGTCAAATACTACCATGCATTTCTTTATTCTTACATAGCATATATATGTACCCCTAAATAATAAAGCATACTGCCATACATTCAGCCAATATTGAGACACCAGTCAGTATATAGTAACAGATATAGTTACTATAGATATAGTAATTAACAGATGTAGTACTAACAGATATAGTAACGATTAACTATCAGTCCCTGAGATGTGGCCATTATAGGGAAAATCAGCCAGTTATTTCACATGTGGCTGCTTCCCCACTGGCAGTCTCTGTTCTTAACTGGCAACCACCTTGAAGTGGAACTGAGCACTCCATAGCGTTTTAATGGCACCTCCATTAAACAAACACTCTCTACTAAGGCATGTCAAGCACCCTGGACATTCATGTCTTGGCAAGGCAATCTCCACACTGGGTAGCTCTTGGATGGCTGCTTTACCAACCTCTCTTCTACCCCCTTCCCTAAGCAGTTTCACTCCTTGGGCAAGAGCAATAAGCCTGTCCTGAACCCTACAATCCCAATCCAACTCTTAAGTATTGCCAAAGGTGTTAACTCCCTCATTTCCCAATCCAATAACTGGCCTACAATAAGTAGAGGAGGTAAAGCCACACGAATCTGTTTACACTGACTTAATTTACTCTGAGCAGGAGCCAGTTTGGGGAGAAACAAGGGACCTGTAGCACTGTAATAAATTCACAAAATACATGCGTAGAATTACATGTGTATCCAAAAGCAGAAAGTCCTTCCTTTTGACTCGACCCCATTTTTACCCATATCTGATTACCAGTCTGAATCACCCCAGATCAGGGTGTGTGTGTGTGTGTTTAGGCTTGGTGTCCTTGTTTGGCACAGTCCTTACTTGGAAATAACCTTAATCCTATTTGGTTTTCCTCCAATGTATCCTACTATATTTTTGCCTCTGTAATCAAAATTATGTAAATACCAGAGCTTTCCTTCTCATTATGTATTATCTTAGAGACAGCAGTTGGTGTTTAACTGACCTACTGATGATTTCACTCTTTGTCCTTATGTTCTCATTTTTGGTGCCAGCCTGTTTTTCTTCACATTATTAAGTCTATGTATCTCTAAAGTGTAACTGACTGTAACATAATTTTATATACTTTGTTGTCAGTTCTCCTTTCTGTTCTATTCCATAGCAGGACATTACCAAATTTCCTGTGGCTTCATATCTTCACTCCGCTCCATATCTGATCAAATCCCCATATCTGTTGGGGGGAACACAGAGGAATCTATTAAAAATACACAAACCCATCCCTCTAACTCCTGCTCAGCTACTAAGAAATTTGGTCTTGATTTTAGCATATACTTACTCACTCCCCTCCAGCCTATGAAGGCTGACTTTTCCTTTTTATGTTTGTCAAAAGCAAATCAAGAACCTCAATCACCTGTTCTTCAGGTTTGTATTCCCCAGCAAAGACAAGGCCTGCTGCAGTTCAGGAGACTGTTAGGGCCTCCCAAGCACCAGCAGTCATAGTACAGCTCTGGCAAGTCTGATCTTTATCTCTTGAGCCAGAGCCAGAAGAGGAGCTCAGAGAGTAGGGCCCAGCAGGTAACATGGCAGACAGTCCTTGGCCACAGCAGTTGGCTTGGGTCAGTTTTATGGTTTCCCCAGAACTGAAAAGCTGCTGCTAAAATGGCCTTGGTCACTTACTTTGGTTAGTCCAAGCCTGTGATGACTTTCTACCCCAGCAAGCAAGGCAGAGCCAGTAATGTCAGATGTATCTGGACTTCAACTGCTGAAAACCCTGGGATTGGCTGCAGCCTTCTTTGCAACAGTAAGCATGGGGGCTGGGGGTGGGTAAGGGTGAGGCGTAACAGGGAATTTGGGGAACCAGGAATCTAAAGAAAAGTCCATCCCTGTGCCTTACAACCTACTGGAACATCTCTGAATTTTCTCTTCGGACCTAGAACCAGTTATTTCACATGTGGCTGCATCCCCACTGGCAGTCTCTGTTCTTAACTGGCATCCATCTTGAAGTGGAACTGAGCACTCCATAGCTTTTAATGGCACCTCCATTAAACAAACACCCTCTACTAAGCACAAGTGAGAATTACTGATTTTACTGAAGGTAAAATAATTGCCTTATTGCCTCCTCCCCACTTCCCTCATGCAAAGATCTTTGGCCATCTATCTTCTCAGATTTTACACTCCCATACCCATCATTTAGCATTGTTTTTAAATTCATTTATATTAAACCAAAGAGCCTTCAGCTATTTGTATCCCTTAACATAGATGGCTGCTAGGGAATCAGAACAATTTTTTTTGTCACCAAAAATTTTTTCTTTTTTTACCCAAATAGAAAGGTCTAATTGCTGAGCAAAGGGCAGGATGGATGTTATCATCCCTTGCATTCCAAAAGACAAGCGCCAAGCATTTGTGTACCTGAGTGTAGCATTTGTCACATGTTAATTACAATCCCCTTTCTCATTTAGAGTATTTAAGATGCATTAACACTATTAATCTCTAGGTTTGTCAGTCACTCTGTCTCTATTTCACTTCTAGTGAGCTGTGTAGTCTGAACTCTGTTCTTCCTGAGCTTGCTTCTATACTATGTGTTGAGGAGAGGAACCGAAGAGCCGCCCCCATTATCTATAAAGAGAACAGAAAAAAGATTGTCTTCAGGTGTGATTAATGCTACCTGAAAGAACAGATCACTTCCCGAAGGTTCCAAGTCAGGGAGGGGGCAGAGTGGACCTTGAGTTTTTCTGTTTGCATGCACAGAGAGGGATTAACAAAAATTACAAAAGTTGGCCAAAAAAAGAAAAAAATTGTGGGTGAAGAATAGAGAATAGAGGAGATTTGTTGAAGCACGGAGTTATGGAAGGTTAGGACCAGAATTTGGAAGGTCTTGAATGTCAGACTATGGAGCTAAAGCTGGATCCTTAGAAAGGACCATAGAACAGTTTAAAGCAAGAGACTTGCACAGAACAGTAAAGCTGAAAAGTACTTAGTAAGTGGAGCTTCCATTCTTGTATGTCTCTCTAATGTAGAAGCCACATTCGATTAGAGTCAATGATTGAACAACTCTGGGCCTAAATTTTCCGCCAGGCAACGACTGACAGGACAGTGAACCATCCGCTTTGTATGGAGCATGGCTCTGCAGCTACCTCTGACTCTACCCGGTCTGGGTTCATCTCTTTAGATTAGTGGTCTCCAAATAGTGCCCCCTAAGAAAATCATGAAAATGTATTTTAGGTAACTAAACTTTTCATTCTAAGTTAGGTCTCTGCTCAAAGGTCACTTGATGGGGAGGGTTTTCCAGGACACCCTATGTAACACTGGGTCACCAGTACACTCCCGCCCTCCACATGTACATACATTCTCTTTTCCCTGCCTTCTCTTCCCTGTTATTTTAGTCAGCAACTTCCTGACATAAACTTTTACTGTCTTATTTCCCCCACTAGAGTGTAAACTCCGTGAGTGCAGGAACTCATTTGTTCAGTATGGCCCAAGAGACATGAGAACGGTTTGTCATGAAGTGACTTTCCTTATGGTCCTTTTGTAATAACGTGGGAAACGGAACAGACACCACTCAGGGACCTCCATCTCCCCCTTTATATACATCTGCATAAACAGAAGACGTTAGGTGAGCTTCTCTCCAAGGGCCCTAGCAGCTCAAAAATTCCATGATGCTATCTGGCCAAGCTTGTAAGGCCTTAAAATGTAGTTTGAGGGAAAAGGAAGCAGGTAGGGAGCTAAGTCAGCTTAGAGGGAACTGAGAGAACGCGTCCTCGCCTGGTTAGAAACGTGTCCTTCTGTCTTCACCGAGTATCTGTGTCTGCAGACCACCTAATCCCTGGAGAGCGACAAACTCCTGCCTCGGGCCTCCTGCGGCAGCGCCGTTTAATGGCAAGCAGGGGACAGCGGCATCTACTTTAAAAGGAGCTCCACCCACATTTTGGTTCTTTGTTAACCAACTGTGCTCAGTAGTGTAAATACTCTGTTCAGAAAATGCACTTCGATGTGACTCAAGTGTAGCAGAGAGTGCTTTAATCCAGCTGGGCCATCGTCGCCGGATCAACTCCCGAAGGAACGGACAGGGCGCCATCCATCATGGCTGCCGGCGACATCGCAACGGGGCAACCGAAAGGAAATGACACCGGGACGCGCGGCCAGTCTCGACAGTGCGAGGGCGAAAGGGCCAGAGAGCCGGCAGGGCCATCCAGGAGAGCCAGCCAGAGCCGCTGAAGTTCCTCCTGAGGTTCTGACACCTAAAGGCACCGATGCTTGAGGACTACAATATGGGCGACAGTTATTGTCTCTGCAGAGAAACTTGCACTGACAGGCCTGAGTTCCGTCCCGCGGTCGAAACCCAGCAAAATCCTATTCTCCAAACAGAATGCGTTACGCACACGGCGCATCTTCGCAATAGTGGGCCGGCTAACGACGCAAAGAATGTTACGTCGCCCGGGAGGCTTTCCCCCCACCCTCCATCCCACGTTCCAGTTAAGGCGGCGCGAGAACTCTACGCCCGCGTCGTACTTTGTTTTTCTTCTACCGACCGCAAAATGCGCCCATTGCCGCAACGGACGTAAACTGCTTCCAAGAATACCCGTAGTAGTCCGCGAGGCCCTCGGGCTATTCCAAGACGCTGTTTACGTAGCCTCCGACGTACGTAGCGTTAAGCTGGAGCAGTCTCAGGGCCGGCCGCCATTTTGTCCAGTCGCTGGGAAGGAAGGAGACGCTTAAACCGCGGCACTGCCGGGTTTACGCGTAGCCAAACCTACCCAGTGTTTTTATATCCCCGATTCTCTGTGTTTTGCTACCGTCTCCGACGAGAGAGGCGGCGACGGTGGCGTCTGCGACGGGAGACAGCGCGTCGGAGCGAGAGAGCGCCGCGCCTGCCGCCGCCCCAACAGCGGAGGCGCCGCCGCCATCGGTCGTCACCAGACCGGAGCCGCAGGCCCTCCCGAGCCCGGCCATCCGTGCTCCGCTCCCAGATCTCTATCCGTTTGGGACCATGCGCGGAGGCGGCTTTGGGGACCGGGACCGGGATCGTGACCGTGGAGGGTAAGGGGGGAGGAGGGGAGGAAAGGCCTCGGGTGTGCGTGGGTCGGGGGAGGTCGTTTTCTGCGGAGACCGAGCGAACTGCCGGCCTGGGAGCAGCGCTTCCGACTCCTGGAGGCGCGGTGACCCGGCACATAAGAGATGTAGGTCCCGGGCCTCCGGTGGGCTTGGGCCCGCGGGTCCCTGGTGACCTGGCAGGCGGGCGGCGGCCTGGCGACCACCCAGCCCCTTCTTTCGGACGGCCGTCGAGGCGCGGCCTGACCGCCGCAGACCCGGCCCGGGCTTCGCCTCGCTTCGCGTCTTCCGAGCCCGGCCGATTTGGTCCAGTCATTTGATCTCTCTAGGCCTCAGCGTTCATCTGTAAAACACGGATGTTCTTGTTGAGAGAAGAGGAGGAGGTCTCCGAGGTCAATCTAGAAAAATCTTGACGCGAAATGGCTTCCCTATGTTATCTATCGCCAGAGATAACTTAATGGAATTGGAAACCTGGTTTGAAACTAGAGACTCAGAGGCCGACCTCTCGTTTTTAAAATACCTTTAAATCATTTTAAATTACCTATTAAAAATAACTCGAAGAAAGCACCTTGGAAAGTAAAGCAATGGAATGACTTGCCGTCTAAATGATCGTGTTTGGGGAAAGAGGGTTTTTTTTGTTTGTCGTTCTTGTAGGGTTTTTCCCCCCCTCCCTAATTGGCCGGGACCATTAACTTCTCTGCAAAGCCAGAAAGTTTATGACGTAGTAATGCCACGGTTACTGGGCTGGAAGCTTACAGGATTAAACCTGCAATCTTCCCAGATACCGAGATTCAAATCTTAACGATGGGTAAACGAAAATTGTTTTAAGAGATGCATGTTCCTTGTGCTGTTACTTTTTTGTAATAAAAGTTGTGTATCTGGATAAAAGTAATGTGACGCCACTTATTAATGTATATAGGTGACCTTGGGCAAGCTCGTGAACCTTTGTGAGCCTGTTTTAAAGATGGGGATAGTCTTTATTTGTATTGTCCTCAGGAATTGAGGTACTTGAGTTCTCTCTGTAGTAGGTGTTTTGGTAATAATTTCTCCAACCAGTTTTGTCTTTTGTGGTTCAAATCCACAAGTGCCAGAACTACCTAGTCACAGCACCTCAATTATCACTTTACAAAATAAAAAGAATTATTGATTTATACTGTTAGGAAGGAAAATAATTTGGCCTTAGCATTAAATTTGGAGAGCTACAAGTGTGAACGTTTGCCAAGTTGTTTCATAGTATAGCTAAATTTAGAAGTGAATTTCAGTACAACCACTTAGGGAAAAAGCTTATTTCCTAGTAAAGTTGAATGACCCAGTGATTCTCTTAGGCTTCATACTGCCTGCTAAGGCCTGGAGAAACCCTTGTACACGAATTCCAGTATCCACGTACAAAATGTTTATATCATTATTGTTTGTGGCACAGCATGGGAAATAGTTCACATGTCTGAATAAATTGTGGGTATTTATACAATAGAATAGAGCACTAAAGAAAACTGGAATTTACATGGTTGACTCAACAGAAGTTGACTGAAAAGCAAGCTGTTGTGGGAGGATAACATGTAAGTACAAATATGACAAGACGGAAAAGCAAGGGAAATGTTAAAATTCGACGTGGTAGTAGCTAAGGTAGGGGCTCTGAAGTAGCACATGTAGGCTTACCAAGGTACTGGTAGTACTCTGCTTGCTGTAGGTGTTTGGTTTGCTATTCCACTTCACTGTATATGTGCCTTAATAAAAATTATTTGGAAAGAAAGTTAATTCATCCCTAGTTTATACCATATTGACTATCAAATTGAGATTTTTTTTTAACTTTAACAATTACTCATTTCAAACAAAATGGCACTCTTTCATAAGGTCTGTGCCCCAACTCTACCTTTACCATGAACTATTATAATTTGAATTTATATTTTTTCTTAACTGAATTTTACTAAGCCAAATGGGTTAGTATTTTGAAAAGGGAATGAGTGAGGTCAGTGTATGTGCATGTACAGTACAAAAGTGTGCCTTGTACATTTAAACTAGCATGTCTGCATGTTAGTATGTATTGTCTTAAAAGCTGCATTTATTGCTGGGCCAAATTAAACTTTGGCTTTAACAAAAACAATGAGCAGCATAGAGCATAGTATGCCAGGGATTAGGAAATTTGCATATTTAAAAGATGGCATGAATGTGCTGAAAATTTTTCAAGAAAAGTAAGAGGTTCTTTAGAATATTTAAGTCAGCATTTAATTAAGAAGGTGGAAAGCAGCGTATTTTTAAAGAACCCCATGTTTCAGATAATCTTTAGTGCAGGACAGTGTGTCTTGGATAAATAGCCCAGGCAATAGGGAGACAGGAATAAATTTTTGTTTTAATAAGGATTACTTTGAAAAAAACCTTCAAAAGAAACTTAACACAAGTTCTATTTTCTACATCATTAGTTTAAGCTTTAGAATGCAGCAGCATTGAAATGGCACCTTCTGGAAACCACATAAATTTATATAAACTAGGTCTATAAATTGTTCTCTAAAAATCGGCCTTTGGCCAGTTTTCTTTGCAAGGCTGACATCTATAAAGACTTGGTTGGCTTTTCTGCTCTTTCAGAATTGTTTGTACTTTCATTTACAAATGAGGAGGGGTCCATTGTGGTCTTTGGTCTGTTCATTATTGCACTTCAGGCCAGAGGGCATGCTGAAGATGCCATTTTCTTTAATATATAAGTCTATATGATTTTCATGTTTTGACGTCTAATTTCACCACTTAAGCAGTAGTATAAATGGAGTCAGCTGACTTGTGGCTATTGAATGTAAATATTCAATGGTCCCAAGAAAATTTCTTGATGTCAGTCTTTGTACCTTGGTATTTAGAGAAATGTTTAGCTGGGTCTTTAAGCTGAAGAATTTAAGAATGCTTAAGAACGTTTAAGGAAATTGAGGCCCTTTAAAATAGTGCAACTATTGTTGGTCAAAGTGAAACCATCTGCAAGATGCTTTGAGTGGGTTAGAGCGGTAAAGGGAAATTCAGTACAGTGTTTTCAGGAGTAAGGAAATGGGGTGATGATGTATGCGATTTGTGTAATGAACGGTTCCCCACACAGTAAGTTGTAGTGTGGAGATGAATACCGCTTAGTGTTAGGATTCTGCTAGGAAAAGTAAAACTTCACAAGTTTCACTGTTGGCCATTTGTAGTTCAGTTGAACTTGTCTGATGTGAAAGTTAGATAAAGCAAAAAGATTGGTTTTTAAATAGTCCCTGAGTTTCTAATACCCTAAATAAAACTATTAATGGTTTCTTAAATTTTTGATGTTAAGATTTGTATGATAGTATTTGTGTCTCAGAAAGGGTAATTTTTTACAGGTCTATTTTGTCATATAGCAATGTTCCTCTTCCTTGACTTTGTAAATTCATAGTACTATTTGCCTGGGAACAGAAAGGGAGAGATGAAGAGGAAGAAAAGGTAAAATAAGAAGTCTTTGTATTAGCTATTCATTATCATAAACTATAAAGGTGAAGACTGCCCGACCAGCCTTCAAGGGATCCTAATACATTTTCTCAGCAGATTAACAGACAGTAGCAGTGCTCATCCTGTTGTAGAGGAATAAAGGGTCCAAGAAGCTTTTAAAACTATGGGTTTTAAAACTGTGGGTTGACTTGCTTTAAGTTGTGTTTCTCTACCTGCCCACACTCTTGCTCTTTAAGCTTTAATGTTTTCACTTACTTATGTGTCTGAATATTACACAAGAATAGATGTGTTTTACAATATTTTAATAAATCTCTAGCACGACTTAAAATGGTACCTGGTATATTGTATTGTGTTTACTATGCCAGATACTGATGTAAGCACTTGACACTCATCTTCACAGCAACTTCTGAAATAAGTGGTGGTAGTATTTCTACTTTATATGAGGTGTGGAGAAGTTATATTTGCTCAAAATCATACAGTAAGGGGCAGAATCAAAATTCAAGTCTTTTCTGATTATAGAGTCTGGTTGTAATCCCCATGACATTTCTCTAAATACAAGAATTTTAATTCATTACCTATTGTAACTGTTGTTGGATAGTAAAAGGAAGTTTTACAAACTTCTCCATACCTTCAAATAAGAGTAATAAAATACTTTGGAAGATGATGGTATCCTAAGGGTCTCTTCCTTTGCATGCTTTTATAAAATACACCTAAGGTATATTGCTTTAAAAATACTAATAAACTAAAAATTTTATGTTTCTAGATTTGGAGCAAGAGGTGGTGGTGGCCTTCCCCCAAAGAAATTTGGTAATCCTGGGGAGCGTTTACGCAAAAAGAAGTGGGATTTGAGTGAGCTCCCCAAGTTTGAGAAGAACTTTTATGTGGAACATCCAGAGGTGGCAAGGCTGACCCCAGTAAGTTATTTTGGGATATTACTTATATACCATTTTCATACATAGTGAACCAAATTGACGTGTTAGCCAGAGTTTATTCCTATACTGCTGTTGCTGTTAGTTCTATTCTGGTGTGGTGGTACTTCCAAAAGATTTTTAATAAGACTGCTGATAGTCCTAAGAGGAACCAGTTTAAATACATACCTAATATATTTGGTTTTCATTTGTTGGTTATGTTTACCAGTTTGTTATGATTTTAACTATGCAATGAAGTCTTTTCATCTGTGAAGTTAATAAATTTGAGATACTGGCATTATGTACTCCTGTTTGTCTTTTTAAACTCCCTATGATTGTTTTGGACTCTTAACCATGAAATGCTTACTTGTTCAGAAGAAACCAATGAAAACAGCACTGAGTCCTAATTTCCACATTTTCTACCTCTTCCTAGTTCTGATCATGGTGAATTAATGTTTCTGAGTATCAAGGGAACTATTAATACCTGTTCTGTTGATTCACAAAGTTGGGTGAACTGGAATGTATATATGAAAGTGCAATAAGAATTATACACATTTTCCATTGTAATTGTGGATTCGATGATGGTGATTGCTCAGTTGGATGAGAACATAAAGTTTTGCATGTTTAGAATAACTTGTTTGCCTTGTTTTCTCTCATAGTATGAGGTTGATGAACTACGCCGAAAGAAAGAGATTACAGTGAGAGGAGGGGATGTTTGTCCTAAACCTGTGTTTGCTTTCCATCATGCTAACTTCCCACGTAAGTGTTTTTCAATCCAGGATTTTAACTGTTAATTTTGGTCAAATAGTAAACATGGGGAATAGATTATTTGACCCAGGCTCAGGATTTTGTTGAAAAGATAAGTGGGAACCTTTCACAAAGGTAGTAATTTATTTTACATAAGTAAAAAAAAAAAAATTTTAAGCCTCAAGGTAGAAGTAAATGCTATATTGCGTAGGAAGTTTTTTTAATGCTTATCTATTCTCCTATTTAGAAGCACCCCACTCCCAGAGTTTTTCATCTCCTAGGGGTTTTACCTCTACCTTTTAGAAAACAGTAGATGAACTTAATTTCTAGTTTGCATATATAGTTGACCCTTAAACAGCATAGGTTTGAACTGAATGGGTCCACTTACGTGTGGGTTTTTGCAGTAAAATATTAGAAATATATTTCTGGAGACTTGGGACAATTTGAAAAAACTTTCTGTAGCTTGCTTTATTATGTGAATATAGTATTTGATATATATAATGGAAAATATGTGTTAATTAATTGTTTATGTTACGGGTTTTAAGGTTCCCAGTTGACAGTAGGCTCTTAGTAAAGTTCTTGGAAAGTCAAAAAGTTCTACATGGATTTTCAGCGGCAGGGGTCAGCATCCCTAACCCCCACATTGTTCAGAGGTCAACTGTAATTTGCATTGCAGCAAATAGTGACTGCTGTGCTCATACCGTGTTAAGATACTTGAGGGCAGTGGTTTTCAAGTTTTGAGGGTAAGTGTAGTAGTCAGTAGGTCAAGAGATACAGTAAAAAAACACCACCACTTGGAGAGATGTAAAACTGGGTGAATTTGCCTTCAATGAATTTAACTTTTTAGAATTCTTTCTGCTGTGTCACTAGTTTTACTTAAGAGCAGTAACATCTGTTGCCTTACAGAATATGTAATGGATGTATTGATGGATCAGCACTTTACAGAACCAACTCCAATTCAGTGCCAGGGATTTCCTTTGGCTCTTAGTGGCCGGGATATGGTGGGCATTGCTCAGACTGGCTCTGGGAAGACATTGGCGGTATGTACCAATAAAGGAAAAATTTTAACATAATTTATGTCACTATTCTGATTAATCCAGTTTCTTGATTCAGATAGTATAGGTTCAGCCTTTTTCTTTTTTTTAAAGCTATTTGAACTATGGAAGCATTTTGTGTTCAGATTAAATTGCACATGTGTAACAGTTGTGAGTTCTGTTTTCAGTTACCTAGTTATGCATTATCAATTTTGATAATTTAGTGCTGTTAAAATAATGGCTTAGTTTTGATGTAAGACTTTCTTTTTTCTTCCCAGTATTTGTTGCCTGCAATTGTTCATATTAACCACCAGCCATACTTGGAAAGGGGAGATGGCCCAATAGTAAGTGTGTTTCAGTTTGTTTATAAATCTAATGACTACAATTTAATGGTTACTGGATTTCAGGCATTATGTTTTACATGTGAAATGCCTTTTCAGATTTCCTTCTCAACCTCACCCCATATTTGGAAATGAGAGTATCCCTATGTTACTGATAAATTTTAGACACAGTGCAAGCTTGAATTTGAGCTAATCTTACTCTTAACCACTATGCATACTGCCTTCATGTTTAGGCATTTACTGTGCAGTTAATTCAAATGCAGTTCTTAATCGTTCAGTGATGCTGTGAGGGATGCAAAAGTAGTATGAAATGAGGTCTCTGCCCTGTGGATCGAAGTCAGGTTTGGTGTGTGTATTCTCTGTAGATAATACTTCTGTAAATGCTAACAGGGCTATATGGTTTTCTAGTTTGATTACTTTCACTTAAGCTATTTCCTGTGAGATTTGAGAAGTGGTCTTCAAATATGGCCAGTAGAGTTAGGTTTTTATCATTAGCTAGTATCTAATGGATCAGTACACAGAGCAAGATTCATTGTTAACAGTGATGTGATACCCATTTCAAATCAAAGTGTCTTGATTTTGTATTGTTTTGGGTAATTTTTCTCAGATTATATTAAGTCGTCATTTTTGCCTGATGAACGTGGCTAAGAGCTTAAACTTGAAAGCATCAAAGTGTCAGCTCTGCAGTTTTTCTGGCTAAGAGCTTAAACTTGAAAGCATCAAAGTGTCAGCTCTGCAGTTTTTCTGTTCATCTGTTTACTAATATCTGTAGTTCTGTTGCAGGGATATTTTAAAGTCACTTGTTCTTTTTGTGAGAGTTGTTTAGTTAAAACTAGGTAATAAAATGTCTAAATTCACTTAAAAAGCACACATAAGCCATGAGGAATCACGTCAAAAGCAATTCTTCATGCCACGTGCTAAACTAGTATAGAGCCATGCTTCATTGTGCTGTCCTGGACTCCCTTCCTAGCCCTCTACCCCCTCGCGTACTTTGAAAGTACTAGATAAGACAATAGAGAAAATTAGATTACCTTTTTGTGGTTGCTTTTTTTTTTTTTTTTTTTTTAAACTTGGGATAGGTGTCTTAAGTGTGTGTTTGTTTCAGTGTCTAGTTCTGGCTCCTACCAGAGAGCTTGCCCAGCAAGTACAGCAGGTGGCTGATGACTATGGCAAATGTTCTAGATTGAAGAGTACTTGCATTTATGGAGGTGCTCCTAAAGGTCCCCAGATTCGAGACTTGGAGAGAGGTAATTTTTTTTTTTAATTTAGCACGTAAGGATTATTTATCTCATCTTACCAGTTTCTGTGAATGAAATTGAGAAGGAAATAATAGGTTCTCCTGAAAAGATTCATTATTTCAGCAACTTAGAAATTCTCAGGTATAATTAAAATGCTATTTTTAGAAAATTCAACATGATTTGAGACTTGAACTTTGTGGAGATGTGGTGATTATATATGAATTCTCTTTGCATTATGCTTTTCCAAGTACTTTTTAAAAATTCAACTTGTGCTCTATAGCATTGAGTACAATCACTAGAGCTGGTATTGCTTGGTTTGCTGAGGTTTGGATAATGCATAAATTATTATTAGTTGGCTAGATCATTGGTTTTGTTTTACAGGTGTTGAAATCTGTATAGCTACTCCTGGACGCCTGATAGACTTCCTAGAATCTGGAAAGACAAATCTGCGCCGATGTACTTACCTTGTGCTGGATGAGGCTGACAGAATGCTTGATATGGGCTTTGAACCCCAGATCCGTAAAATTGTTGACCAAATCAGGGTGTGTAAAACTGATCATATGCTGTCTTCATGCCCTTTGCCTGTCATGGTCTCTTTGCCTGAAAGAAAACCTTTCCTTTCGTAATAGCCTGATAGACAGACCTTGATGTGGAGTGCAACCTGGCCAAAAGAAGTAAGGCAGCTAGCAGAGGATTTCCTTCGTGATTACACCCAGATCAACGTAGGCAATCTGGAGTTGAGTGCCAACCACAACATCCTCCAGATTGTGGATGTCTGCATGGAAAGTGAAAAAGACCACAAGTATGAGAGATTCCCATTTGATAATACTAGTAAACCTTTCTGATAATCCTCCAGAGTTAGTGTTAAGAAAAACCAGTATTTTTTGAGGCCTGAAAACATTAAAAACATTGGTAGCTTTCCAACAGTCCATCCTTTGTATCATTCATCAGAGCATTGTGGTTAAAGGCAAGGATTGTGGGTCTTTAGATTTGAATCCCAGCTCTGATAATTACTGGTTGTATAGAAAGTAATATGAAAAGAAAGTACTATAGCTTTGGGGTTGATATTGCAGACATGATACATCACATAAAGTATAGGAAAGTCTGAATGACTGCCATTGGTCTTGTTTTCAGGTTGATCCAACTGATGGAGGAAATAATGGCTGAAAAGGAAAATAAGACAATAATATTTGTAGAGACAAAAAGACGCTGTGATGACCTCACTCGAAGGATGCGCAGAGATGGGTGAGTGCAGCATTGAGGTATTAGCGTGTTTTACATAGTTCAGGAGGAATTTCTGAATTTGTATGGTGAATGCTACATATTTCAGTAATGCCTATGGTACACTTTATATTTACTTGGGCACAGTCATCAGTTAATGTAGCCTAACAAACCTTCACAATTCCATATGAGAGCATTTATTTTTAAAGCTTAGTTTCCTTCTTTTTTAAAGATTTCTAAAATGTTGGTCACATTTTTCTGACAGTTGGCCAGCTATGTGTATCCATGGAGACAAGAGTCAACCAGAAAGAGATTGGGTACTTAATGGTGAGTTCAAAACTAAGCATTGTCCATACTCCATTTCAGACTTTCTATAAAGGAACAGGTAGTAAATACTTCCTGCTTTTTAGACCATATGGTGGTTTGTGTCACAACTGTTCAACTCTGATGTTGTAGCACAAAAATGGCCATAGACAGTATGTAAAACAATGGCCTGGCTCTGTTCCAGTAAAACTTTATTTGAAAAATAGGCATTGTGTCAGATTGGATCCAGAGACCAGAGTTTACGTCACTCTGCTCTAGTTGCATTATGGGCATTTTTCCCTTTAAGGTCAGTTACTGGCCCATTACGCTTTGTCATAATTTTTACCACCCTTCCTTTATTTAGTAAGGTCTTGTATTTATAGGTAGATTTACCAGCCCATGAGCTCTCAAACCCTTAGCCTGCAGTATTTTCATGGAGGTTTTGTCACATGTGCTCAGTCTTTATCTCATCCAGCCCCTCACCCCTCTGAGGATGGGGGATGAGATGAGGATGAAACTTCCAAGCTTCTGATCATGGCTTTGTTATCCAGGAGCTTGTCCTGGATCCCACTAAGAGGTGTCTCATCAATACAAAGACACTCCTGTACCCAGGAAGTCCCAGAGTATTCCTGTCAGGAAACAGGGTCAAAGACTAAGTATTGAATAAAAGAATCTTCCAGCCCTTCCTACTTCTAAGGGTTTAGATGCTCAGTGCCAGAAACTGTGGGCAGATACCAATATATATATTTTTCTATTATTTCACAGGGGCAAAATATAGTTTCTCCTGTGAAGTTTCATCTTTTAAACTTGTCCCACCCCACACTTTGGTTTTGTTTCATTTGGGAGATAACTTTGGTGTCATAATTTAAGGGGGAAAAATTCTAGCTCATGTTAATTTTGTTACGAATTGCCACTCCTTATTAATGGTACTTCATTATTAGAGGTAACTTTGCTAATTAACTCCCCAGCTAAAGGTGAGTGTAATAAAGGTTTTCAAAAGAATTACTATTTCCCTTAGATTTAAAAGAGCTTGGCATATTCTGCACCATTACTTGAAATTTTAGTGTGGTAGGGTGAAAGGCCAGATAACTAGGAATGTTTATTTGGTCATTTTTGAAGACCTGTCACTTAGGCTCAGGCTTGATTGTGTAACTTGCCTTTTATGGCACCATCCTTGTTTTGCAGAGTTCCGTTCTGGAAAGGCTCCCATCCTCATTGCCACAGATGTAGCCTCCCGAGGGCTAGGTTTGTATAGATAGGTGTCTCTGTCAATGGTATATGTATCTTTTGGTTTAAAGATTTGTCATTTCAAATTAGAGTTGTATAAACATGTGTTTAGATAAATATTTAAAAGAAAAATGCCAAGCGTGATTTTTTCCCCCCACTTTTTTTTTTAACCTTGGTATTTTGTTTTTTATTTTCAAAGTCTCTTCCTGCTCCTAACAAACAGGCTTTGGTCTGCAGCAAGGCCTAGGCATGACTCTTCAAAGAGTTAGAGGGAGAGGAGACATTCAGTTGAACAGCTCAACTTCATCCTGGGTTTATTCTATTTTTCTGACTAAATAGAATGAGCCTGGTTGAGCCTAGCTGTTAGAAGCTGATTTCGTTGGGTGTTGTTTTCCTTTTACCAGTCTGTCTGTGCTAGATAGGTGCAGGTGTCCAGTTCCATCAGTGCTAACATACTATGGGATTTAGTAAGGCTATAAATACGATACTGTTCAGCAGTTAGATCCTCATTGCCCAATTTTATTCACTGAAGTAAAATTGTCATGGGACCTCAGTTGTCCCTTCCTCCCACTCATATTATCAGTGTGCTGTCTTCCAGTTTAAGAACTTAAGTTGAAACTGATGTTCTTTTGGAGTTTTTGACCCATTAGGATTTAAGATACATAGAAATATTTTGTGGTTCTTGATCCCATTATTCTGAGCTAAAACAGGTGTAACTCAAAACTTGTGTATTAAAAAAAAGATGAGATTATTTCTAATACAAAGATAATCTTTAAATTACTGACAGGTACTTAATTTCTTGCCCAATAAGGCAAGAAATACCATACTCCCTTGTAATACCTAACAGAGAGAACAAAAATTCAAGCTGAAGTACAAAAGTAATGAAGTCTTTATACATTGCACTCATCATTCCCTCCTTCAGAGGTGGTGACCTGCAGCCATGACTGAAAATTGTCTCTGCCCTCTGAGGTCATGTCTGGATCTGTGCGGTTAGAACTTGGGCCTGTTGGGGAGAAGAGGCTGAGCCCTGAAAGCAGTTTACATAAAAGCTTTCAGTGACGATGGTTTTTAAACAGGCTTGCTATGTGCTGGTAGCTTCTTTGTGCATCTTGCCTAGACATTTAAAAATATTTGTCCCATCTCCCCTGCATTTCTAAACCAAATCAATTGGCTACCATTAGAATAACTTAGACTCTTCATCCCACCCCCACTTACCCAAGTGAGGGGAGAGGGAAGGAACTTGAGTCTGTTTCTTGTTACTCAACATCAGTGCTTGTTTTGGGCCCCTTTGTTTGCTGCCTTATAAAAATCAAAAGGAGGGGGAAAACCCACCAAAATGGCAGAATGCTGACCAAGGTCCTACAAGATCCTGGAAAGTGAAGGCTTCTACCTCACAGACAGGGGTGCGCTTTTCAGCTGAGTCACCAGGCCTTTTTTCACTTCCTGTCGAGCGATGGCCTCTTAAATGTTCCCTTCAGGTAAGTTCTTTGATTCCCATAATATTATATTAGTCCTCCTAAGGAAACCACTATTCCCTTCCCACTGGAATATTTTTAATTTTTTTTTGTTTTTGTTTTTTTTGTTTACACGCTGTTAAACTATAAAAGTATTGAATTTATTTTGTTTTGTTTTTTAACAGAAGCTTTGATATCAGCTGCAGCTCACTCAGTACATGGCCAACGCAAATCTACATTGGCCCGAAGCAGCTCTAGATGAGCATATTGGCTGGTCTCAGTCCCTTCCAATTAGTGATTTGGAGATTCAGGCCATGTCATAGGCTTGTCAGAAAAAAGGCTCTTACCCTAGGCAGCTGGCCAAAACATTAACTTTTTTGATTTCTTACCCTGCTACAGCATCTTCTCTAAAGGCAACAAGATAATATTGTGGCAGTGCACAAATAACACCAGAGCAGGCTTGCCTAGAGAAAACCAAATTCTGCACTTGCTCTTACATGCACGCAGCCAGCTCTTTGTGCACATACAGGGCACCTTTATAGTATGAAGAACTTGCACTGTGTCTGCCCACTATTGAACCCCTCCAGAAATAATCCCCCTGCCTAAGTATTTGTATCTGAATGGTTGACTCCAATCCCCAGTTCTTTCTGCTAGGAAAGCACATGTCTGTGCAACCTATAGAGTAATCAGTGTGCTCTGCTGCCCATGGTTATACACACTGGGACTGATTAAGGAGCATTATCTTAGCTCTGAAGATGTGGTTATGCAGTGTCATTTCCCATTCCCTCACCTCTCATCCCTCCTGGCCCTATAAATTTTTGTTTTTCCTTTCTTTTCATCAACGACCCTAGCCGGAGACTCACGCTGCCCCCTGTGATAACTGCCTTCTCGTCTTTCTGGTGTGATTTCAGGACTTTAGGGGTCAGTAACGACTGAGGAGCCTTTATTGTAATAAGAAACAGACATAATGCCCCTTTCTTTGCAGGCCCTTTAACAACAGCTGAATTTTTTTTTTTTTTTATCATCTCCCCTTCCCCCCTGAAATTAATCCAGTCTGGGCAATAGATGCAGTCTGACCCTTTGGATGTAACTTACATTTTTTTTTATTAATTATTTTTTTCTACAATCACCCCAATTATCCTTGGGGGAGGCGTTGGAGGACCTGAAATTTTTACCCGAACCCAGGTTCTCCGGCGCTTGGCAACCAAATGGGGCTACAGAGAAGCATCTAAGCCAGTTCACAGAGCGAGCGTGTGTGGGGACTTCTCACTGCCACGGACCCTTGATGCATGCTCCCCGCGCTCCAGTGGTCCCGTGTCAGAAGGCGGAGTTTTCGAAAGGAGGCCGCCAAAAATAAAAGGCAAAGAGACGGGATCGGCTGCAGCGGTTTCCCAAAGGAGGAGGGAGTGTGCATCGGTCTGGTAACAAACAGAGAATGTTTTTTAATTATTTATATCACAAAAATCTGTGTTTTATCTAGGATATTTTCTGAATATTCTTTGTAAAATGCAGATTTTTTTCCACAAAACATTAGGATTCTTTGTTATATTAAATTTGTTTGTTTAAGTAGGTAAAAATATACATTTAGCTGAAAGCATTACACTAACATTTACATACTTTATAAACATTAGGAGGTTATGCAGCCCAATTCCCAGCAGTGGACAGAACATTAAACTTGTGTCTCAAGGTTTCATGGTTTTTCCCACACTCTTTGGCTATTTAATTTCCCAGGTTATGTAGACAATCTTTGATAATTGAAGCAAGTACTGAGTTGAAATAACCTTGAGTTGAGAAGAAAAAAAACTTCATTTGGCAGAGCTGGGCTTGGTAGCACAGTGAAATTTTAGTGTAATGTGCTCTTGTGGTGATGGAATGGGGGAAGATCGTTTGAATATTTCTGCAAAGGAAAATAGGTGTGTCCTTTGGCTGTGATCAGTTTTTTATAAAATATAAGAGCAAAAATTTTTTTATGATCTAAACATTTTTTTTAATGTAGTAATAAAGTATATGAAGTTTCTTTTTTCATTTTGCTCTGTGACTGGTTTAAAGGTAAGTTTGTTACATTACTGGTAGATTTTGCCAGGCTTCTCCCAACAGAGTAGAAGTGGTTTGGCCTTGTTACTTAATAGTGGTACCACTTTATTCTACAGTCCAGCTTTGGAAAGGATGGAACTTTAATTTGGTACAATTCCTGTCAGCTTATTGGTGAAAATACAGAAGAGCAGGAGTTTGGATGGTTGAAGGGGGATTCCCCTAGGAATTTACAGTTGGTAAAGATGCCACTTCTGTGCATGTGCCAAGAATCATTAATCCTCTTTTACTCTGTTGGGATGAGTCTCTTTTTGTTCCTTTTCAGGGTGTTTACTAACTTAATCTTCTTTCCTCTTGCTGTCGTCTGCATTCGTGCTTCCCACCTGCTGTTGGCATGTCCTTTACCTTCTCCCTGCCACCCCAACCTACACACTGACTCATCGTTGGCTTGGAAGATGTGGAAGATGTCAAGTTTGTGATCAACTATGACTATCCAAACAGCTCAGAGGATTATGTGCACCGTATTGGCCGAACAGCCCGTAGCACCAACAAGGGCACTGCCTACACCTTCTTCACACCAGGGAACCTAAAGCAGGCCAGAGAGTTGATCAAAGTGCTAGAAGAGGCTAATCAGGCTATCAACCCAAAACTGATGCAGCTGGTGGACCACAGAGGAGGCGGCGGAGGAGGGGGTAAGGGTAAGTCCTGGAGTTTTCCAGGTACTGCCAAGGTATCTTTTTGTGTTCTTTGTGCCTTGTTTTTCTAATTCCTTTGAAGGCTTGTTGCTTAATAACAAGTACAGTTTTTAATAGTTTTGTGTAATCTCTTCTAAGTAAGACAGTGCGATGTTTGGGGACTTGTCATGTATCCTGCTTTTGCAGCACAGTTTTTCTATAGATACAAAACTGACCTTTGTATTTTGAAGTACATGGTTCATATTCACCATTAAGCTAAATTTGGTTGCTTCTAATACCTTCAAAGACCTTAGTGCAGTATGTTTTCTGTTCTTTATATGGAGAGATTAGTAATTTTAACACCATTTTATGGTAATAGAAACATTAGTAATTAGATTTTAAAATTGGGTAGTTGCAAAATATACTAGGATCTGGGTTTCCTGACTACCACTTTGGTATTATTTTTTTCTCCGACTTACTGCATGTTGAAGCTCTACATCAGAATTACCTTGAGAGGTTTCTAAAAAACCAAAATTTTTAAAATAAAGGTGTGTTTGGAATTGAGCTAAGAATCTGAACAACTTTACCTAAAGCTTGTGAGATAATTTTGATGTAGTTAGGTCTACAAAGCCAACACATGAGAACCACTGTGCACTAGGAGAGGATCCCCTCACGGTGGTGTGGACTTACCTATTTATTAGCTGCTTGCATCCCCCTTTTTTTTCAGCCTATGTATGTATGGTAAGTTGCCTAAACTTCTTTACCATTGTTCTTATATTTTTAAGTGTGTTCCTCAAATAAAGGGACCTAAAAGGGTGAAAAAGTTGAATATCCTTTAATGTTTACAATTCTTTTGAGTAAGTCCTGTTAAAGAACCAAATTCTGGGTGTATTTTTAAAGTAATGATTTGGAGGCTGGCTTAAAAGATCAAGAAAGAATGTTGAATATTTTTGTACCCAGTAGAATTTTTGTGCATGGTTATTGTTTGTATTATGTTAATCTGGCATTAAAAATTCCTCGTATCCTCCCATCAGGAGGTCGTTCTCGTTACCGGACCACTTCTTCAGCCAACAACCCCAATCTAATGTATCAGGATGAGTGTGATCGGAGGCTTCGAGGAGTTAAGGATGGTGGCCGGAGAGACTCTGCAAGCTATCGGGATCGTGGTGAAACCGATCGAGCCAGTTATGCTAACGGCAGTGGCTATGGAAGTCCAAATTCTGCCTTTGGAGCACAAGCAGGCCAATACACCTATGGTCAAGGCACCTATGGGGCAGCTGCTTATGGCACCAGTGGCTATACAGCCCAAGAATATGGCGCTGGCACTTATGGGGCTAGTAGCACCACCTCAACTGGGAGAAGTTCACAGAGCTCTAGCCAGCAGTTTAGTGGGATAGGCCGATCTGGGCAGCAGCCACAGCCACTGATGTCACAACAGTTTGCACAGCCTCCGGGAGCTACCAATATGATAGGCTATATGGGGCAGACTGCCTACCAGTACCCACCCCCTCCGCCTCCCCCTCCCCCTTCTCGTAAATGAAACCACTCAAGTGGTAGTGACTTGTGCAGACTTAACTACATTTAAAGGAACGCTGTCTTTCCATTTTTTTTCTTCCCCATTTCTTTCTTTTCCTTTTTTACTTTTGTCCCCAACCATTGTGATTTGTCTTTTATGCAGATTAGTTAGAATTCACTGCCAGGTTTCTTCTGCCCGCCAAAATGATCCAGTCTGTAATAACAAGATTTTGTAAAAATATATATATAGCCGACTGGAAGAATTTTTTCCCCAACTTGTTGCATGTTGAGGATATTTGAGCTATTTTTCATCTTCAAAGAAAAAGTAAGGTATTAGGCCCTTTGGTGGGAGCCCAATTTTTGTCCTGAGTTGGGGGGTGGGGGAAGGGTAGAGGGGTTGAATTCTGCAGAGATGGCATCTGTGCTTATAAATCTCTCATTACTGGGTTAGGAAGCCAAGAAGGGAGTTCCCAACACATTTTCCATAGTGCTTCTTCAGTGTTTCTCAGGCTGGAACGGGTTTCTCGGGCCTGATGAGTTCTTAAGACAGTGCTTCGCCATTGTTTTTTTGGCTGAGTACTTAAGTGAGTTTGACAGTTAATCCCAATTGGTTTTGTCTCCCTTAAGCTCTGCCTTCCTCCTTCCCAGTTACTGAAAAATAACCATTTTAGTGTCAGGTTAGGAATTGCTGAGTCTGAGTTTATTTAGTGTATCTTTCAAATTAAAAACTCCACGTGTTTATTGCAATGGTTAAATGTAGCATCTCAGCATCTGGGTGGAAGCTGCCCATTTTTCTTCCCCAAATAACCAGGGACCATCTGTGAAATTAATTTTGCAACCAGACAGCTGCTGTGAACAGAGTGAACATAAATGCTCTCTGGAAATTTACTTTATTATCAGTGAAGTATACATTCACCTGCAGTGTAAAAACTAAAAACCACCTTTAATTATAAACAGTATACTCAATGGGTAAATTTTCTTTTTAAACTCAGTATCTGTAGAGCTAGAATTAAAATGTTTGCCACTAAGCCCTTTTGGCCAAATTATCTTGAATAAAGAATATTAAGGGTTCATTAAGAACTCATCCTCTTGATACTCTGTTCTCTGCAGTGCTTTGTAACAGCTTTTGGGTGCCGAGTTTCCTCGGATCCTTTTGCACTCAGCTTTTTAAAGGTAGGTAGCGCTTAAGAAAGTTATTGGAGGACTAAAGCCTAAGTCCTTGTACCTTTCCTCCATCTGAAGGTAGGTGTTAAGTGATACTATTTTCCTGAGATTGCCTATAACATGTAGGCCTGGAAAAGAATTTTCTGCCCTTTTATTCACCGTAACAGGACAGGGAGATTAGACCACCCAGCACAAACCTCTTCCATATCCAGTATGGAACTGTTACTTTTTCTGTGCTGTTATTGTTACTGTTGATTTGCAATGTAATCAACAGGGGAAGACTCCATTGTGTTCTTTGGCTGAGGCCCAAGAGTGCTTGCTGGTTTATAAGATCTAAATACTTGAGATTTTTTTCCTTATAAAATTGTTCAGGGGGAGAAAAGGGGTTGTTTCTGAGGGGTTCTGAAAGTATGGTTGAGTGTGCAGCTTACAGGTAGGTTATCAGCATAAGTGGAACTGTATATGCATATAAGAACTTTGACATGTTTTTTTCCCCCCACTTTCTCCTTCCTTAACTTTCTTTTTCCACTTCTTAACAGAGGTTGAGGCTGAGGGAGGATGGGTAGGCACAGGAAAAACATGGCAAAACTGTGCTTTCAAACCAAAGTGTCCCACTGCCCACCCTACCCCACCCCCCACCCCTCAAAAATGTGTCTAAGTACTAAGCAGTCCATTGTAGATACTTCTTTCTACACAAGAAATCTATAGGTGTTTTTTTGTTTTTTTTTTTAAACAGGTGCCACCACAGGGTGTGTCCTACTCTCCTGCAGGTTTTAAAAGCATCCTTTGCAGGAAAGGTCTCTGCGTAAGCAAGTGGTATTTGGCCTGTTGCTTGCTTCCCTTTTCCACCAGGGATGTTGTGATCATGAAGTCAAAATAATAGTGTATTATTCCAAATCTCAAAAGCTGTTGTGGCCTGAGCACAGCTGAAATCTAGCGAAGGTTTTCCAGGATAGCTCTAGAGTAACTGCTGCCTCTGTGTTTGTCACTCATAATTCAGGTTCTGCCTTTGCATGGGCAGAAGAGTCCTCATCTGATGCTAGTTACTGCTGTCATGGTTGGAACTCATTTAGGGGAAGGATTTCAGCATAAGCAATGGGGCTGCTTCTCCCCAGTCCCTCCTTAATAATTCACTGTGTGGACTTCTCTCATCTAAAAGGTTGGTGGCTTTTGCTTGGGATCAGTGCTTTCTTCCTCATGTTCTTGCTGGTCTCTGAACACATTCCTGTTGCATTAAGACTTGAAAGATCTGTGTGATGTTCAGGCACAGGACGCTAAGAGCTATGTTACTATTCTTAGTTTGTAAATTGTCCTTTTGATACCATCTTGTTTTCTTTTGTAGGTATAAATAAAACACTGTTGACAATAAGGTGTGAACTTTTTATTGCTTAAAAATTCTGCTAGTCTTAACAGTATTTGCATCAAGATCAAGGTTGAGGATGTGGATTGCTTTAGTTACTTAGCACCTAAAAATGTGAACGGGAGGTGGGATTGGCCTTAAAATGCCAGCAATTTGAGTCAGGAGCAACAAGACAATACCTAGTAGGTAAAAATCTTAGGTGTGTGTTTTCTCATCAGTGACATGGCTGTAACACTAATGGTGCCCAGCTACGGTTATGAGGATTAGAGTACTGAGTGTTGGGGGTACTGTGAACCAGCACGAGGCTCACATCAGCTTCAGAGGTGAGGCACAAAACTTTAAATCTGGCCAAAGCTGGGAAATGTGGTTTACTTGTGTTTGGACAGCTTTAGAAGTGAACATTTCTCATCTGTAGGCTGTATTACCTTTGTATCAACTCCCTAAACTTGTGCAACATGGGTAGTGAAAATCATTTGTAAGAGCATACTCCAGTAATTGGACTGATACTCACTTGGGGTGTTTGCCTTATACACAGAGGGGTATCTTTTTAGAGTGGGATTGACTGTTCTTAGCATGAGTCTCGCACTGAGGCCTCAGAAAGCAATGGTTTATTTGACCCAGTCAGGAAGTAAATACCTAAGGTTTCGTGACCCAGTAGACATCATGAAGCACCGTAGTTGTGTAATTGGTCCAGGCATTTCATAACCTCAGAGAGACACTGATGAGGTCTTGTAGATAGGATGAACAGTGCTGCGCTGAAATTCACACTAAGCATTTTTCTGGCTTTAATTGTAATATTTGGTCTGTTGTAAGTCGCCCCAGAGAACATTTCAAATGTGTCCTTGTTAAGGTGTAGAGTTCCTCTGAGGGCCCTCAAATAGGCATCGGAAGACTTAACTTCTTTCCTTTCAGAACTAGAAGTGGAGATGAAATCAGATTTACTATAGTGATTAAAGGACTCCTTTATAACTTTGTATACAATCTTAGTATCTCTAATGCCCAGTTCACAGTCGGCATTCAGGTAAAAGCCAAGGGAAAAACTTAAAAGGTTAACTATAGACTCACAGACCCCCCCATTTTGATTACTGATGTGTAAGAATAGATAGGCTCTTTAGATAGGCCATTAAACAGTGCTTGGCCTTAAGTCCTCTACCCACATTGCACGTCAGCACCCCCTCTTAATTCCCCTCTGAGATCTGTTGGCCACTTGGTCACTGATGACCTCCTTGAACAACAGCTGCCCCATAACTGCTATTCCCTGCTCTTTATGAGGGGCTGGCAGATTTTTTAAAATAACTGCTCCAATAGCTGCCGTCAGTCGTAATGCAATGCAAACCTCTCACCATAGCCTGTGGTGTCTTGCTTGCCCTCTGGTAGCTCCAGGTGAGACCACACTAAGTAGTCTTTCTGTCCTTTATTACAGGGAGCTGGTAAAGACCTTGGAGGTTATACATAAGCTTGTTCTCTCTTGAATGTTTATTTTCCTAAGCAAGTATGTCCGGTGTCATCTCAGCTGTTCTCCGTACATGGTGTTTGCACAATACGTAATGACACGTTTCCTGAAAACATGCCTTCCACCAGTTAGAGTGTAAGCCCCGTGAAGGACAGACTTGCTCACTTCCATATCCCCTCAAGTCCCGAATGGGTGATGCCAATGCCAGCAACCCTGCCCTCCTAGCACCTACCTTTGGTCACATACAAGTAGAAGAAGTCACAGTAGAAGATGGTTTGTACTACTCCAGACACCACAGCAATTTGGTCATAGAAATTCTCAGTCTGGTACCGCCTGATCCAGTTAGCCAGGTAGAGTGCACGGTACAGCCCAAGGAAAAACAGGTAGTGAGTAGTAATGGTCTCAGCCTCTCCAGTCTTGCTGATCATGAAGAGTTGAGGCAGGATGGCCACAGATTCCAGGTAGATAGAGAAAGTCCAGAGGATCTGAGCCAAAGAGAGAAGTGGCCAGAGGAGGTTGAGGAGGAAGGCCCCTGTCTCAAGAATTCATGTTCTTGAAATTGCTAATACTTAACCAATGTATCAATATATAGTACAAATTATTTTTAAGGGATCTAAGCAAAGGGCAATTTTTACAACATTCCGTGAACATTTCTACAGGATATGATTTTTACTTCTTGCTGAGCTTTGTATAAACGCCTTAATTGAAGCCATGGTTTCTCCAAACAGTCCGTGAACCCGGCAGACCCTCCTGTGATGACTGCTGCCATGCAGCTTGGGCCACACCCCAGACGTGCCATGTTGACAGTAGGCTGCCCCAGTCAGACCAGTTGGACGGATCTCAGGAGGTGCTGTGATACCTGCTCTGAACATGGCTGTTCAGATGGGCCCATTTTCCAGTGCAGCAGTGGGAATAGCTAATTGCTGGTTTCTTAACAGTATGAGTAATAGTTGACGATTGTAGCCGAGAGCAAGCCCAGGCATTACCAACGGTCTGGAGGGAAGGATGTTTACCTTTGAGAATTAGTGATCTGGGACCCTTCCCTTACCTCCAGAACAGTGAAGTTGTAGTTTTCAAGGAAGGAGAGGCCAATGACTGGGACCAGAAGAAACTCCAAGCGGAATGTGTCATTGTCACTGTCAAACGTTTTCCAAAATTTCCCATAGATCATGTATACTGTGACATAGGCGCAGAGGAGGAAAACCACCTAAAAGGGGAGACACAGAAATGGATGAAGTCATTTCCCAGCCTGTTTGCTGGGCTTTGGAGCCACCCTGAGTTGGGATCTACCAAACTGAAGGGCTTAACGCTCTGCCCTAAGGCAGAGGAGGCGAAAAGTGTGCGCAGGGCTCTTGGGTCGGTGGCACAACATCTGAAGATTATGGCCGTTTTGTTAGTGGCTCCATGGTTCTGACGGGGACAGAGTGCTTCCACCAAGACAGGCACACACGTGCCTCCTCACTGCAGAGCATCAGGCAGGAAAACGGCTTGGTCTCGGCATTTAGCAGTGGCATTCAGGGCTCATAAAACCTCAACTTCGTAGACCTGCATCAGTGGCTTGTGCGCCTTCCTCCATAAGGATTAATATCCCTTGAACCAGTTGGGTGTTCTTCCCTCAGAAAAGCTTTCTCTAATTACAGTAGCGGTCCTCCAGTGTATAATGATTTTATCATGGCCAGAGGTGCTCAAACTTGAATGTTAGAATCACATCGATTCTGATTTGGTGGGTCTGAGTGGACCTGAGGATTTGGGTTTCCAGCAAGGTCCTAACATGCTGCTGCTGCCATCTGGGACCACACTGGCCTGGAGAACTACCTGTACTCAGAACTAAGGTTACTTTGAAGTCTTTCTCCCCAGAATGGGCACATGCACTGTGTCACAGAGCCCCCTGTAAAGATATTCACAGCTGCCCACGGCATAGTTCGTAAATGTGTACCAGTCTGTCTGCCCTATGGGAGGGGGTTCATATAAGAGGGTCCAGATCCTGTCTGCCTCTGGATCCTTGGCCCCTAACTTGGGGCCTCACACAAGAAAAATGCTGGAATGAGTGAACGAGTCAGTGAAGTTGTGATTACTTCTTCATTTTGCCAACGTGGAAACAGGCCTCTGAGGTTCCTAGACCTCATTCAGCCATGCCAAGAGCTGAATCTGCCAGCCCTTCCAGGACTGCCCTGGTCAGACCCTTGGGCAGAGACATGAATTAAGTAGGTGGTTGTGTGTTGAATTTAAGTGGTAACAGTGATTTCTGGACTTTAGACTGAAAGTTCACACCAATTTCAACACCCCACAGGTAACATCCTCCATTCCACCAATCCCAGGAACAAGAAGCCTGGAATCCCAGAGGATCTCAGATATGGCAGAGAAAGAGAACTTGCTTGGGTTAATATAAATATCTTCTGGGTGCTAGGTACCTTATATACATTATTTCATGTAATCTTCACAATAGCCCAGCAAGATAGGTAGGATGCCTCTTTGTAGACTTTCTTCCTTAAAAACAAGACTGTTGGACAATGTGTTCAACTAAAAGCTACATTTCTCAGGCTCCTTTGCAGATAAGGATGGTCAGTGACATGCTGGCAGAATTCACTAAGGTAGAGGATGGGGGAAGCTCTTTAAAAGGGGCTTACTTAGCTGACAAGCACCCTATTGCTCTTTCTGCCTTTCCTCCTCCTTCCTGCCCAGAATGTGATGTGATGGCAGGAGCTCTAGCATCCCCTTTATGACCCTGAGGCAACCTTGAGGATAGTTATGACATTCTTGGCTAGTTATATAATTTGAAGGGCCTCTTGTTCAAAAAGAATATTGAAATGGCAACATTAAATCAAATGCTGGGGCCTTCTGAGAAATTGCAAAGATCATACACCCATGAGTCCTGGCCATGCTAAAGATGGCAGAGCAGAAACTTAAAAGAAGCTGCCATCCCAGCCCTGGACTGCTCACCTCCAGATTTCATGTTATGGGTGAGGTAAAGATAAACTCTTACCTTATTAAAATAACTCCTATTTTAAGTCACTGTTACCAGCCTCCAAGTGGTTACATCCCACTTTACTATGAAACCTGGGCTCCTTCCACTGAACAGCTGCCTTAAAGGGCTAGGATGGTTGATTACAAGCTCAGAAAATGCCTTGCCCCAACATGACCTAAGAGTTATGCCCAGGGCCTGGGTCATCAGAGCAGAACTGAGAGTGATCAGTTTCTGCCATAAAACAGGGCCATGCTTCAAAGCAATAGCTTCCCATCACAAAATTAAATCCAAACTGTTAACCTGCACCATCTACCCTCACCCAGCCCTCTGCTGGCATCTCCACCTCCAGTGGGAGGCCCTTGCCTGCTGCACTCCTGCCATGCTGGTCTTCTGTCTGTTCTTTGAATATACCAAGCTTGTTCCTAGCTTGGTGGCCTTTGCACCAGTTATTCCTTCTGCTTGGAATTTTCTCCCTAGTTCTTCACACAGCTGGTTCCTTGTGTCACTCAAGTCTCAGCTTAACTGTCACCTCTTCAGAGAGGCCCTTCCTGATCACTCTCCCTGAACAGCTCCCTGTTTTTAAAACTTTTCATAACTGAAGGAAATATCACCCTATTTTAATTATTTGCATAGCCTTATCCCAAGCCAGAGTTTTATTATCCACCATCCCAATTAGATTGCAGGTTCCATGGGAACAGAAGACTCCTTGTCCTCTTCAGGTCCCTGGCTCATAGGAGGCGCTCAGTAAATATTTGTTGGATGGATGGATGAATAAGTTTTCTGAGCGCCAAGTTTTCTAAGCTAGGGATACCATGTTTGATTTTTTGCTTATTATTTAATCATAATAATAGCTAACCTTTATTGAATGTTTAATGTATAACAGCTATTGTGTATTTACATTTACTACCTTGTTTAATTTTCATAACAAAACCCTCTGAGTAAGTACTAGTATTATCTTCATTTTGAAGATGAGGAAACTGAGATACACAGGGGCCAGAGGCCTTGCCCAAGCCCAGGTCCCACAGCTGCTAACAGCAAAGCCAGGAAACAAACCAGCTCTGCCTGGCTCCACAGCCTTAGTTCCCACGCATACTGTCATGGTCTGTGGGGGCTCAGCAGACCCCACCGCTGTGGCCACCCATCCCCCTCACCTTCATCACTGTGTTGTAGATGGAGATGAAGTTGGTGAACAGATCCAGGTACCTGGTGGTGAAGACGAGAGCGAAAAGGATCTGGCTCTTCCCGGAGATGCCTACGGCCAGACAGGGACAGGAGGCTATGAGAACCCCGGCCCTCAGGCCCACGCACACTGGACAAGCCCAGGAAAGGTTAGCCCAGAGGCTGAGCAGGGAAGTGTCCAGGCTCCCTTGCTCTCTGAGGGTCAGGAAACACCCCTTCCCACTGGGTCAGTTCAGTTCCTCCGAATTAGGCTGTAACCTGTCTCCAGGTCTCCAAATAAAGACAAGAACACCGAGTTCCGAGCACCTGCGCGTGCCTGCCTCGGTCCTTGCTATGGGGAGGGCATGGGGATGGTGTAAGTCAGGCTCGGTGGGGGTGGTGTTGAGGCTTCTCTTCGCTAACCCGCAGGTTCCACTGACGATCCCCAGAGCTCCATTATTTTGGAGAACAACTCACTGACTTGACAAAGTGTTGATTCACCAGGGAGACAGGAGCAGGCGAAGGAAAGTGCAGGGCTAGGGGAGCATTCTATTTTATTTTCCAAATTTTAAGAATTAAAAAGACTTTTATTCTAGTTATAAAAGTTATAACAATTGTTCACTCTTTGTAAAACAAAAAACAGGTAGTATACAAAGGCATAAATGAAAAAGCAGCAATCACCTGAATCCTAAAGCCTCAGTGTACATCCTTGCAGATCTTTGGTGGCACACGTAGACATGACTCAGCTGTGCACACATGTGACACATACAGACACACTGCATTGATAAAACTGAGGTCATACTTTCCATGCTATTTCCTCGCCTGCTTTGGCCTCTCTCTTAACCTTCTATTTTGAAATAATTTTAGATTTACAGGAGAGTTGTAAAGACAGTACAGACAGCACGCATATATCCTACAGCCAGTTCCCTCTCATGCCGACATCTTCATAATCACAGAGCATTTACCACAGCTAAGAAATTAACACTGGCACAGCGCTATTGACTGAACTCCAGACTTACGATTTCACCAGTTTTCCCACTAATGCCCTTTTTCTGTTCCGGGATCCCATCCAGGAATCAATGCTGCGTTTAGCTGTCATGCTCCTTGGTCTCCTCTGGGCCACGTCTGATACAACATGGAGGCGGTTCCGGGGTGAAGGGAGCAGGTGCCCTGCCTCCCTCTTCTCCGGCCCTGTCAAGCCCACCCCAGTTGAGAAACTTAGCCAGAGCCCTCCGCCAGTGCTGCCTGTGCCTCTGCAGCCAAGGCCAGCTGTGCGCCCGCACCCAGCCCCTCAGGGCTCAGCGGGGCACTCCATCCACCCTAAACTGCGCTCTTCGCCTGGCTTCTGCCTCCTCTGGCGGCCCACGGCCTCCTCGCCACCTCACCCTCGGAGGCCGCCTCTCTTCCCCCTCTGTCCCTTTGCCTGCTCACCCCGCGCCGGGACATCCGGCTCTGGATGCTGTCTGAGCTCTGACCTGTGCGTCCCTGCTGTGACCAAACCCTCCGTCTCCCCTTCCTCCCCATCTCCTCCCCTTCATGAATGTCGGCCCCATCCCCTCCGGAACACTGGGAGCTGCCATCGAGCGTCTCCCCCCTCTGTCTCCCGCAGTATTTCTCAGCCCCACTGCCCCCTCTCTGATGCCCCTCACTCGGCCCAGCCACCCTACCCACGATGGATTGGTCTCCCCAGGTCCTTACTTGCAGCCCACCCTTCCCCAAGTCCCACCCGGCAACCAACAGGCTATTTTTAAAATAGCATTCTTTCTGCTTGACACCTTTCGTGGCTCTCAAATGCTCTCAGAATAAAGACCAAACCCTAATCATGGCTCATGAAGGCCTGCCTGGGCTGCCCCCCTGTCTGTCCCACCCCACATCTGATTGCTCTTCACTCCCTCCCTCCAGCTGTGGTGAGATCTTGGATTTTATTCTAAATGTAATGGGAAGACTGGGGAGCTGGGCACCAAGAAGTGACAGAATTCAGGGTTTGTTCCTTTGTGTGCCTGAACGGTGCCTTATCTAACTATTCCTCTAGTGCTGGACGTTTGGGGCGGGGGACAGTTATGGTGAGTGAAGGTGGGCACTACCGAGGCCCCCAACACTCTGCAGAGCACTGGGTCCATGTTGCCGACCTTCCCGCCAGCACGGCAAGCCTGAGCCTCACCCCGCTCACCTGTAAAATGGGTACCCTGGCACACACGGGCAGGACTCACGTGAGGACCAAATAGGATTCAGTGAGAACATGAGTGCCTCCTTGGTCTGGCACTCTCGGACCAGCGGCAGGGCGCTCGCTATGGGTGAAGGAGCCCCCCAGGCGGGTGGCGTCCAGGAGGCCGTACAGACCCGAGGGCAGCTCTGGGCTGTGCCTGCTGCTATGCCACCTCACTAAGCCCTCTCGGAGGTCTTGCCAGAGAGGCCCTCAGCCTCATTTTGGAGGGTCCACGAGGCAGCCGTGCTGGGGGGCTCTTGGCTGCCTCCCTCACACCTCCCCTCTCTCCATTTGCAGCCTGCCAGGCCCTTGGGCTTCACATGTCCCTCAGTGCTTTGAGAGCCCTGGCCATCTTGAGCACACTGGTTTTCACACTCCTTTGAAAGCAGTGAATAATTTCCACCAAATCAAGCTGTGCATGGAGACCGAAGACATAGAAGGCACCGTGAGCCAGTACCTGGTCAGAGTCCCAAAGGGATCCACTGAGCACCTAGGGGACCCACAGACAGGGTACAGCCCTCCCTCCCACTTAACAGATGGGGAAACCGAGGCCTAAGGTCCCACAGTCACAAGCAGAGCAAGAATGAAGCCCTGGTGTCGTGTCTCAGGGCTGGGTCATTGGGGGTCACACCAGGCTCTGCTCCTTGGGGCTGAAGAGACCGGCACCCCCCTCAGATCTCACCTAGGCCGGGGCAGGTTCCTCTCTGAATACAGGCCCCACCACCCAGCTGCCCTTTTCCTTGCCCCACAGCGCTCAGCATTCCAACAAACCATGTGGCTGCTGCCAGTGCTGCTTGTGAGCGGTCTCCCACTTCTAGGAACTCAGGCCCGGCAGGCCCCGCTCCCCGTGTTATATTCCAGCTCCTTGTACAGTGCCCAGCAGCAAGGCTTAGGGAACAGCGCCCCTTACTGGGCACGGCTGCTTACCCTGCCCAGGGCCTCCGAGGAAGTGCAAGGTCCAAGCTGGATTCTCCCTTCACTGAGCCCCTCTCAACGTTGCTGGCTCACTTCCCCCTGAGTGAGAACCTAAGGGGCCAGGAGTGCCTATCTCTCCAGAGCCCCCAGCCACATGGCCTCCAGGTCTAGACCCCTCTCTCCACAATGCCTCTTACATCAGCACCTTCCCCTCATGCCCACCAAGTCTCCTAAACTAGCAGCCTCCACACAGCATCCAGAGTGAGGTGCTTCAGGTCCCCTTCCCAGCCCCCTCCTCTGCTCCCAAACCTTCCATGGCTGCCCAGTCCCAATTTGCTAACCTGGCAGACAAGGCCCTTTCCCATTTCACCCCACCCTGCACCCCCCTGGACTCCTCTTCATTCTGGGCTACCCCCAAATTGGGCTGCTCACTCCCCAGGACATGCTCTGCCTCTGTGACTTCTGGGCTTTTCACTTCCAGTGCCCTCCACACAGCACACCCTTCCTGGAAGACACCCTGACCATCTCCAAGACCCAGCACAGAGCTGCTCTCTCCATGAAACATTCAGGGCTCTGCTCTCTGCCTCCTGGTCCCCCCAAGAAGCCCCTGCTCCTCTACCTATCCCTCGCCGCAGGGCCAAGCACAGGGTGGGAGCCTGCAGGACACCATAGGACAGAGACCGCTGCAGGAAGCATGAGTAACCTCGCAATGTACTGGGTCTGTTTGGCCACTGCCAGTCCGGCTCTGAAACTTCGCCAAACCGCCAGCAGAGCCCCCGGACTGCGGGGCACAGGGGGACTCCTCCCACCCTCCTCGGGCTTCAGCCCAGGGGCAGCTCCAGGCCCACCTGTGCTGGGCTGCGCCCCTCCTGCCACATCACAACCGCCTGTGCCACACTCATCCAATTTGGGAGGATGTCTGGGCCAAGACAGGGGAGAGTGGGGGGGGGGAGGAAAGAGAAGACGCTGAGAACTGGGGGCCCCTTCCCGTGTGCCTACCTCCTCCACCCCCTCCTCGGTTCCCACCTTGGGCCTGAGTGAGGGTGGAGAGAACAATGGGCCTGGAGCAGATGCTGCTTGAGCAAAAGGGGGCAACTGGCAGGAGGGAGGGGGTCACCCCTCCTTATCCCCCTCCTCCTCCGACGAACCTGGCAGTTCCGACGTGGAGAGGGAGAGGCACAAGCCCACCTTTCCTCTTTAGTCTCCAAGGGTCATCCTTCTTTGAACTGGTACAACTTTAAAGTTTCGTTAAAGCTGAACTGTGTAAACCAGCTTCCAGCGCCCCCAAGCCCAAGTCCCGACCCTGAGCAGACAGTAAGGAGGTCCTCCTCAAGCCTGCAGGCAGGGAGCACGAGGCTGGCTGAGGAGCCGAGGTGGCCCAGGCGCCCCCGGTCCCGAGGCCCACCCTCCCGCCCGGGGCGCCCCTCACCCGTGCAACACTTGGATCTCCAGATCTTTCCCAGGAGCAAGATCATGGCCAGGAGGTGGCTCAGGTCGCCGAGGATACGGAACACGTTCATGGTCCAGCCGCCGGCGAGCACCCGCGCAGCCAACTCTGGGAAACTTTCAGGCGCGCCAGGCGGCTGCCACATCCCCGGCCGCAGCCCCTGGGTCCCGCGCGCCCCTGCCCGCGCCTCCGAGCCCCGCGCTTCCTGCCCAGGCGCCGCCGCCCCGCCAGCGCACTCCCGGCCGGGCGGTGACGTGGCCAGGCCCGCCGCCGCGCGAGGGCAGCCAGGAAGCGCAGCCGCCCGAGACCCCGCCTCCCGGCCCATCCCAGCGCCCCGGGGCCCTGGGCGGGGCCGCTGCCCACCGCTGCCCACCGCTGCCCACCGCTGCCCACCGCCCAGGCCGCTGGGGCCGGCGAGGCCAGGCCAGGCGGGCGCCGCGTCCCGCCCTGAGGCCCCAGAAGGGCCCGCGGGGAGGCCAGGCGTCTGCTTCCCTCCTCAGAACCCGCTGTCCTCCTGCAAGTGACCCTGGGAAAGCCTCTGGGCCGCTCTCTGCCTCCGCCCCTCATCTGCGCATAGGGTCGCAGACATAGGTGTCCCGTGAGGTGGGTCCTGCGTGCTCGTGCTTGGCCTGAGCCTAGCAGTGGGGAAGCACCCCATGGTGACCCCTGCATCTGTTGTCGTCATCCTAAGGTGCGAACTCCTTCCTCCTTGGGTCGGAAGCTTGATTCCCTGCCCTCTCACCTGGTAACTTGGAGAGCCACCTTGTCCTGACCTCACCTGTTAGAGGGGGACGATGGTAAGCAACGACTTGCAGGCTACCCTTGCCCAAGCCTGGGTGTCATGGGCCATTCTCTCTTTTGGCGTCAGTTGGTGGATCTGGTCAAGAGGTCAAGTCTGGCAGGGAGACGACCCAGGGCCCTCACTAGTGTCTCCTTCTTCCTGTATGACAAGATGTTGAACAGTTACACTGGCGAGAGCACACTCCAGAAGGCTGTGGGGTGTTGGCCAGCAAGCTGGGAGGCAGGGCTGTGAAGGGTGAAGGACCACCGGTGGGGCAGGCGTTCTCCCTCTGCTGTGTGGCTTCAGCAGTTCAACCACCCTCTCTGGGCCTTGGTTTCTGCATCTGTAAGAGTGGCAAGTATCACCTCTGTAGCCCCTTCTTCCACTCAGGCCAGGCCCTTCATCCTGCCTGTCGTGTAGGGCCCCCACCTGCTGCCATAGGCAGAGAAGCTTCGTCATGATGAAATCTGTCATTCCCTTACTGTCATCCTTCCATGCTCACCTTGGCCACACCTCTTCCCTTGCCCCAGGACCACTGTGACTCCCAGGGCAAGGCAGTCCTTTGAGACTCAAAATGTGGTCAAAGGACCAGGAGCCTCAGTATTGCCTGCTGGCAAAGCAGAACCTCAGGCCCCAAGCCAGACCTACAGAATCTGTGGTTAAACAAAATCTCCTGGTTATTTGTGTGCATGTGAAAGTTTGAGAAGCATTGATCTAAACAACATTACGAGGGAGGTACTGTTATTATTCTCTTTTTACACTGGGGCAATTAAGACAGAGAGGTTAAGCACTTTGCTTAAAGTCACACAGACACAGAAAGTAGAGCCTGGATTCCAACACAGTTTGACTTAATTCATTGAATTAATTCATTATTTCACACTGTGGGCCGTCATGGGAGATGGGTGAGCAGGGGTGGACAGTGGGGACTCCTGCCCTGGCAGGGAGGTTGTGATGACAATAGCCATCAAGTATTGAGCACCGATTAAGTGCCAGACATGGGGGAGGCGCGTTAGTCAGGTTCTCTCCATTAAGCCTCAACAGATGTCTCAGAGTCAGGCTTTAAATCCTCACTTTGCAGGTGAGGGGATGCTCCACGCTCCTTGGGGAGGAGGAGCCAGGCACTCATCCCGCTGCTGACAAGTTCTGAACGGGCCTCTCTATTCCCTGTCCACACCCCCACCCCCCACCCCAGTCCCTGTCTCTCCTCCAGCAGTTGCACAGAGAAGGCGGTGGCTATTTAAATCCTTCAGGTGAGGCTTTGGTTCTCTCTGCCCAACCAGCTGGCATCTCCTTCTCAGCACCCACCTCCTCCTGAAGCCAGGGAAAAGCACGTGCATTTGCCATTTGGTGAAACATCTGTCCTCCAGAGAAGCAGCCCCAACTGCCAGCAGGGGCTGGAACAAGCTAGAATCTTCCTCTTTCCTCTGTTTCTCCAGGGGAACCAGCCAAGTTTAGGGGAGGTATGAGGAGCACCCACTGTGGTGGTGAAGGGGCAAGAATCCGGGCTGCAAGGCCCCAGGGCCAGAAGCGCGTCCTGGGCATGCCGCAGGAGCCAGGAGGATTGCTGACTGGTTACGTGGCCCCCCTGGCATCCAGTCTTCCTAACTTCCCTGTGCCACTGATACTCCCTTTCTCAGCTTCAGGGAGCTCCTCACCCCCATTTTAGAGATGAGGAAACTGAAGCTCAAACTTGTCTCTTGCTCCCCCTGGTCACACAGACCTTTTTTTCCCCAAAGTTCTACCACTCCATCCTTAGTAATCAGCCCTGGCTTTTTTCACACAGGTGGAACATATTTTGGAGCTCCCTGTGAAGAAGAGGGAAAATCCCCTACTCATTTAAAACCCTTGACTAGCCCATGCCAGCCCTCGGGCCCCCTGCACCGTCAGACACTCCCTGTTTCTGATGCTGGGGGTTCCAGGTAAGTCCTGCAGCCCTCCCAGCCTCATTTCCTAACACTCACCCAGAAGGCATCTGCTGCAGAAAGGCAAACTGAAGGAAAGCAATGGCATGTTCAAAGATCTATGAGAAGAGAATGGGGAAGTTGTTCAATCATAGAAAAAAATGTACTAATAATCTTTTTTCCTTCCTAGTCCTAGCCTTTGTTATAGTTCACCAAAGTACTGAATATCCCTGTGGATAAAATGAGAGTTCCTGGGGCCAGGATTCTCACCTGGCCCTGGTTGGCTAGCTCACTGCACACCTGTGGGCAGTACATGGCTGTTGACTTTATATAAAGAGCTCTGCCCAGTGCTCTGGGCGACACGGTGGCAGGGCTGCAAGGCTGCAGGAGAGCAGAGGCTGGAGTGAGTGGTGGTGGCCCCAAGGACAGAGGCCCAGAGGACGGCTGTGCAGGATGACTGTGCAGAGAGGCCCAAAGGACAGCTGTGAGGACAGAGGGGCCCAGGGGCAGAGACCGGCTTGCTGCCTGCAGACTCACTCTGAGTGAATGGGATTCTAGTGACTGACCTGCCACCTGGAAATAAAGTTGGGTATAACCCTTTCACCCCAAGAACGTTTTGCTGTCAATTTCTTTGGTCACATTGAATCCATAGCGAACTTGCCTGGGGCTGAAACCCGTTGACAAGACACCCTCCAACTGCCTCAAATTCTCTGTGGAAGGAAAGTGTGGATGTAAAGTGAGAATCACCGTACTGAGGATGCTCCACCACTTAATCAGCCTCCTTTGGCTGGGGCAGTACGAGAACTACGGCCCGGTTCTGGGACTCCCTTCAGGTTCCAAAGGCTCATTGGCTTCTTCTGAGAGAGGGGGCGCTCCCCCGTGTAAGGAGTGAACTCCTCACAGAGAGCCCCAAGTCCTATTCGGGAGGCGCAGACAAGTCCATTCTGTAAGCGGGTCTGAGTGGGCTGAGGGCAGCCTTTCTCTTCCTGTGGTTCCTCCCCCAGGTGCTCTCAAAGCTCTTCCTGCTCAATATCTTTTGAGAATAATGCAGCGAGCCAGGCAGGCCCCATTTTTACAGAACAGGAAACCAAGGCTCCAAAACCTCTCTTTTTTCAGTTCTAAGCACATTTATTGAAGAACAGCTGTGTGCCTGGCACCTTACCGGTTGAAGGTAGACTCATCTTTGAGGTGTCTTTGGGACTCTGTGCACAGATTTGGCACAGAAGGGAGATTAATTACCCTGGGGTGGGGAGAGTGGAGGGCAGCTGCAGTTAGGAAGGCTTCAGAGGATGCCCTAGTGGGTTTTGAAGGATGAGTAGGAGGTTGGCTTAAGGACAAAACCTGGCGGAAGAGAGCAGAGTCCTGAGTAGAGGGAACTACATGTATAAAGGTGCAGAGAGAATGACATGACCCACTGTCCCAGCACATTTTATTTGTACTGCTCTTTTAAAAAGGCCAACGAAGGGGAAAGAAGAAAAGGATGAACGTCGAGATTAGACAGACTTCTGCTCAAGTCTCAAGCTTCACCAAGTCTAGGCAATTTATCTCTCTGAGCCGTAGTGTTTTCATCGATAACCTGGGTATAAGCAAGTACTGACTTTATAAGGTAGTTAGCTAGGTACTAAGGCGCTTTGCAGGGGGTAAACCAGGCCCTTGCTCCCCGGTACAGGACACCGAGGCCCAAAGAAGGCCGGGCATACCAGAGCCAGAAGAAACCACGGAAAATCCTTGTTCTCAGAAGGCGATCACTCCCTCGCCGGTTTCTTCCGGGAGAAGTACAAACAAGACGATTAAAAATAACCTCTCGGCCTGAGGATGCCTTCTGGGGCTCTGGAAGTGTTCCGTCGCTTCCTCTGGGTGGTGGTTACCCGGGTTTTATACATATGTAAAATTCATCGAGCTGTACTCTTAAGATGTAAGTATTACTGTTTGTAAGTTACACCTCAGTTAAAAAGAAAAACATCACAACCCTGGCGGCAACGCCTCCTCCCCTCGCCGCCGGCGACAGGTGTCGGAGACTCCAAACGCCACTCCGCGCGCGGCGCAGGCCCAGCGCCCAGCTCCCGGAGTCGTGCGCCACGCGCCTCGGCCCGGGCGGGGTTCCCACGGCAACCGCAAGCCGCTCGCCGCGTCTCCCGAGTGACGGGGCGCCAGCGAAGACCCGGAGTGCGGATTTCCGAACCGGAGCCACGCAGCGAGGCTGGAGAGAGACCGCCGCTGGCCAAGAGCGGAGGGGAGCGATTGGGTGCACTTCGTCCTTGGACCGGCATTCCGAGGGCATCTGGCGGGCACCGCTCCCTAGCCCTGACTGTGGTCACAAACTGCTGCTTGAACAGACTCCTGGGGATTCACTCTCAGCTTTCCAGGGGGGAGACGGAGGGCTTGGTTGCTCCCCAATATCACAGGGCAAGTCAGGGGCAAGGCAAGCCCCGCACCCCAGTGGCCCGCTTTCCTGCTTCTGCAGCACAGCTGAGTGGAAGGCACGGAGGACGAACCCCATTGGGGTCTGGTTCCAGCTCAGCTAGTAACTTGCCCTGCGGTCTTCAAGTCCCCTCTCCCGTCTGGGTCTCAGAGATGCCGACAATAGCTCAGAGTAGCTGTTACCAAATATGCAAAATAACGAGTGTGAAAGTGGTTTATAATCTGTAAAGTGCTTTATACATGTCAAGGGCCATTACCATTGCAATTCTATTGCCTTCCTGTCCTCATCGTTACGGTGGCCCCAACTGCAGCCTTGGTGACAAGGAGCTGCACAGTGAACCTGGGGCTCGGAACTCTCCATGCCCAGAGGTTTCCCATCTGCAGGTGAGTTTCCTCCCTGCCATTTCCCCTTTCCCAAGGAAGGGGCCCAGGGCAGCTCTTGGACACCAGGGATCCTTTGTCCCCAGACCACCCACTTAGGGGGGTTCACAGAGATATCACCTTCCACCCACCCCTGAACACCTCTTCCTAATCTTCCTCTCTGTGGTTGAATTGTAGAGGTTCCCCACAAAGAGAGGGTGTCTGCAGGGCCCAGGACATGGCCCCTGCACAGGGCCCCATGGTTAATACCACTTAATGCCCTTTGAATGCCACATGTCGGGCATGTGTTTGATGTGTTTGTACAGGTGTGTGTATGTGTGTTGTGAGGCTCTGTATACACTAGGATGTGTGTGTATGTACATGTGCTGGGCGTGCATACATTGGTGTGTGTGTGTTCTTGGGATTCACATTTGAGTATGTGTATGTAAATATGTGTATTTCTGGCTGCGTGGTATATGCTTGCAGGTATATGTTGTGTATTTGTGGCATATGTATTTACACATGCATCTATTTGTGTCTTTGCTGGTGTATATGCATATCTAGGTGGGCATTTGCTGGTTTGTACTTGTGGTGTGCACACATGGATGTGGAAGACCATGAGGTCTGTGTGCATGTGGGGGAGCGTGCTAGGGTCTTGGTCGCTGGCACTCTTTTCTCCCCCGTCGGCCCTCACCTGAAGGCTGTGGCCAAGGCTTGCTTTTGCCCCCTCTGCAGACTTGTGGCTGCCCAGGTCACTGGCTCGCCTGGGTCTTTGCCCAGTGTGGGCTGGGGGGAAAGGGTGGGTGGGTGAACCTGGGGCTCATGTGCCATCCTCTCCCCGCCTGGCCTCCTCCCCTCCCCACAGCAGGAGCAGCAGCGGGAAAGGTTGGCGGAGGGGGACTATTTTGGGAGCGTCTCCTTAGCAACAGCTGCCACGGCCGTCTGTGGCAGTTTTTCTATAGGTGCTAAAATATTCCACCCTGGTGACTACTGAGTGCTGGGTGGGGGGGGCGAGGGTGGGAGCAGAGGGCGAGTCGGACCCTACAGTCCTCTATCCTCAGGGCATAGCCTGCTGGGATGGGTCCTGGCCCGCTGGACCCCCAGTGACCCTTTCCCCATCTCTGGTCCTCACCCTTCAGGGCTGCTGGGACTTCAGAGTTCTGAGGCAGGCCAGCTGTGTCCTGGGTCTAATTTTTAATCTAAGCAGCTGGACAATCTAAGCAGCTTGTCCCATCTGTAGAAGGAGCTGGCCAGACTTTAAGGAACTCTCTAGGCCCAAAACCCCTGGACTCCATGACTGTGGCAATTTGAAGTGTCCCTTTTCCTGCTGCCCTCTCCAGCTGTCTACCTGCCTGGCCCAAGTCCCCTCCCCTCCAGACCTCCCAGCCCCCTGCACAGGCTCTCAGGGCCCTCAGAGAAGTCTGACTGGGCTCCCAGACTGAGCCGGTAGTGAGTCCTCAGCTGGCCTGGAATGACCTTTCCCTAGAAACCAGGAGCTGGTTAAATCCTGGCTCAGACACCGGCTTACTCCCTGGCAAGGCACGTCCTCCCTCCACATCGTTTTAGTTTCATCACCTGTGAACTAGGGACAGTCACAGAAGCTACCTCGTAGAGATATGAGGCTCAAATAGGAGAATGGAGAGTAGGCAGGAAGCTCTGACAAAATGTGTAGATGGAGGAAGGCTTTATCATCATCCCCATGGAACATCAGAGCAAGTTTCCCCTTCCAGAGAGTTGCCCCCGGCCACCATCCAGGTCACACCTCTTGTGCCTCATTCCCAATGGCAACAAGTGCCTGGTGGAGTTCCTCTAAGGATCAAGGGACCCCGGCCTGTGAGGGCCTAGAGTGGCGCTGGGCTAACAGTATGCCCCCAGCGATGCTGGTTCTCCTCACTCCATCCGGGGCGCTTTGGGGTTAGATGATGACAGTCTACTTGCCCTTTGGGCGCCCAGTCCAGACTGTCACATTACAGATGAGGCCTCTGAGGTCCAAAGGGGACAAGCAACTTGCCCAGGGCCACCCAAGTTCTGACATGGAAGCCTCCCCTGCACCCACCAGCCTCTGCCTACCTGTCTTGTGTCCCTGCCCCTCCCCTCCACCCTGTCCACATAGGGCTAGCAGCTATTCAAACAAGGGAGGGACAATGGCGAATTCTTCCTTTAGTCTTTATTCCTCCTCAGAACAGTGGAGGGGCATTATCCTATGATAGGATATCCTACATAAGAGGAAACAGGCCCGGAGAGGAGAGGTGAGCTGTGCAGAGTCACACAAGGGTTGATGGTGGAGAAGGGACTCTTTCCTGGGGTCCCCAGACCTCTCCCTGCCTGGAGCTGCCCTTTCTGCCTCTCTCTGCCTTCTCCCAGCCCACCCTGGGCCTCCACAGGACCCTCCTTACAGGAGATGAGTGTTGTGCTGCAGCCCCAGGCCTAGCAAGGTGACTGTGACCAGCAGTTTCTTCTCAACCCCTATGACATCACAACCACCAGGCTTCCCCTCTCCCACATGTCATTGTCCCCAAGCCCCTTAAACTTGTGTCCAGTGTCCTAGCATCAGGTCTGATGTCACAGGGACAGATGCTCTGGGTCTACACACACCCCCATCTCCATCTCCCCTTCCTTCCTGCCCTTCCTCCCTTCCCCTGCACCTCGCACTCCCAGGGCAGCCACCAGGCCAGACCTCTGGTTTGGTGAAGAGACCACAGGTCATTTGCCTCATCCTCAGCCTCCCATTTCCAATATCCAGGGAAAGGTATGCTAGGTACCAGGCACATATCTGCCACTGACCCAGCATTCAGATGGCTGGAAGTCCCCCATCCATTCACATGCCAAAGACTCGTGTCAAGGAACTTCAGCCCCGGGTGCCTGCTCACGAGGGCTCAGCAGAGTAATGAGGAAGTGGCCATGGAATGGGGCATGTGCTGTGGGGATCTGCACACTGCTGAAGGAGGACGGGGAAGGCATGGTTGCATTTATTGAGCACCTGCTGTGAGCTTTGCCCCTGTGAGGGAGAAGGATGGTTAGAGACCCTATCTTACAGGCAGGTTAAATAAAACACTTGCTCAAGATCGGGTAGCTCCTAAGTGCTTTTGAGCCAAGGGTAACCTGACTTCCAAGCCTGCAAGAAGCCAAACTAGTACCCAGTGCAGGGGCTGGCACGTGGTGTGCATGAGTGCTGGATGAATGAATGAATGGGTGATGAATGACTTCTGCTGGGGACATCAGGAGGCCTTCAGGGTAGGTGGTGTGGAGGCCAGACTTGGAGAGCAGCAGGAATTCTCTGGGCAGAGAAGGAGGAAGGGCACTTCAGGCAGAGGAACAGCACATGCAAAGGCAGAGAGGAGTGGAAGCATCTGGTGTTCCAGAATCTGTAGGAATCCGGGTGTATGTGTGGGTATATGGGGTGCAGGATAAGGTGGGGGCCTGATTGTAAGTCACGCAGAGGAGTCAGGACTAGATGTTCTCAGGTGGGAAGGAGCCCATGGGGATGGGACAGTCACACTTATGGTGGTTCGTGTGCTGTTGCCTGGGCTGGACACATTCTCAGGTATCAGCTTGGAGGAGAAGTAGAAGGAGATTTCATATTCAGTGAGTCCTCAGTCCCGCTCAGGTGCCTCAGTTTCTGCCTGTCTTAACTGGGAGAAGTCAGAGATGGCCAGGTTCCCAGGGAAGTTCTTCTGGCTGTCTACCTGTCCATGTTCCCTCATCCTACCACCCTGGAGGAGGAGTGCCTTCCCTCCTGCGCCTTTGGAGGGTGGGCATGAGGCGGCAGGATGGCCACAGGAGTGGCCGGCTCCCTAGGGGCTGCGGGATGCTGGGTCTGCTCCGCACAGTCCGGAGTGTGGAGCCCAGTCCCGGAGGGCACTCAGAGCGGGAAAGAGAAGAGCCCGCATCTTCACTTGCAAAGACAGTTTGGTGTAATGGTGACGTAGAGACCACGAGATTGGGGTTTGGTCAAGCCATGCCACCTCTGGGTGACCTTGGTCAAGCTGTGACGTTCTCTGGTACTTAGTCTTCCAGGCTGTAAAATGGAACGGTGCTGTCTAGGTGATTGTGAGGGTCCTTCTAACAGGGCCCCTCTCTCGCTAAGAGCGGAGTGCGTAGGGTCCTTAACTGCTGGTACTTCAGGAGAGGAGGGGGACGGCCGGGCTGGGGGAAGCGGCCCGACGCCCCTGCGTCCAGGGCCGACCGTCTCCAGCCTACCCCAGTCCAGGCTCGGAGGACCCCTGCAGCCCTACCCCTGGGGGCCTGGAAAACCCGGGAGCGAATTCTCGGAATGGGTTCTGGGAGGAGCGCTCCTGGAGGGCGGAGGAAAACCCGGGCAGGATCTGGGGCAGGAGCGGGGCCATGCAGCCCCTCGCCTCTGCCTGTGCCCCGCGCGGCGGGCGGATGGGAGGGGTGGGATGCCAGGCTAGGCAGAGAGGAAGGGGCAGAGCCAGGACCCGCGGGCCGCCTGGAGCTCCGGCGCCCCGAGGGGGCGGGGGGCGGCCTCCGCAGTGGGGCGCGGGTCACGTGTGAGGAGGGGCGAAAGTCTCGCAAAGCGGGGCGGCGTGCCGCGAGTTGGGAGTTCTCGGCGCGCCGCGGGCGGCGGGAGCTCGGGCTCCCGGGCGAGCCGGGGACGCGGCAGGGGCGGGGGCCTGGGTCCGAGACAGCGGGGGCCGCACCGAGAGTGGGAGGCAGAGAGAGACGGAGAAGGACAGAGACCGGGAGGGAAACAGACAGAGACGCGCAGGGGCGAGAGCCAGGGCAGAGGCGGGAGGAGGCGGGGGAGAGCCCGGGGGGGCGACGGAGACGCCGACAGAGACCCCGCAGGGAAGGTCAGGGGCCGAGGCGGCTGGAGGAGAGCGCAGCGGGGCAGGGAGCTGAGCGCAGGGCGGGGGACGGCGCGGGGGACAGCGAGGGCACAGCCGGGGGCGGCGGAGCGAGGGCCCCTGCGGCGGGGGCGCAGGCGCGGGCGGCCGAGCGCCATGGGCCCCGGGACCCCCGCGCTCTGACCCGGCCGGGGCCGACGATGCTGACACCGCGGCGGCGCCGAGGACGCGGCGCGGGGCAGCGCTGAAAGTTGGGCAGCCCACGGGGAGCTGCGCGGGACGGCGCGGAGGCTCGGAGGCCCGGAGACCCGACAGACAGACCCGCAGGCGGCCGGGGCGGGGGCGGGGCCGGCCCGCCGAGTTCGCGGGGAGGGGGCGCCCGGACTCCCCTCTCCCCGCCGGGACGCCGCCCGCCCGACTGCGCCGTGGGATGTAGCGCCCGCTGGCCGCTTCCCGGACGCTCGTCGGACCCTCCGCCCCGCGGTAAGCCGGGCCTGCGCCCACCGCTGGCGCTGTCCGTCCGTGTGTCCGGCCGCGCGCGCGTCTGTGTGTCCCGCCAGTGGGTCGGCACCTTTGGCCCCGTCCGTTCAGTACCTTACTCCGAACCCTGGTCTCGGCTGCCAGGCGCGGGTTAAGCGCGGACGGCGACTCCGCGGGAGCTGGCGAGCTCTGTAGGTCTGTCGGTTGAGAGCGTCGAGGTCTGGGTTGCTGCCTGGAAGAAGAGAGGTGGGTGGAAGAGGCCTTGACCTCCTGCCCCGCCACGACCTCTCCGTACCTCCTCCCATCGCAGTTGTTGGAGGAGATTTGAGGCAGATGACTTGTGGCAAAGGTTGGGGGTGGGGGTGTCCTTTCCATCTCTCTAACAGCAACCTGTTTGCAAATGGCCCTCTGATCAGAAAGAGAACAAAATCCCACCTCTTATGTTTTGAGCACCTACTTGGGCCAGGTGACCCCAGGGTGGATGGTCAGGAATCCAGTAAAGGAAGTATTTCATGGTTCACAGTGGCAGAGACCTGAGGCTTGGAGAGAGGCAAAGACTGCTTTCCCTCCCTACAGGAGAACCCCAAGGAAAGCAAGGCCCGAATGGGGTCCCCCATCAGGGATACTTCTCTGCAACACACTGAATGTCTCCCACCAGCACCCCACCACACTCCTGCCCCCAGCGCCCAGGCTCCAGGGTTGGGAGAGGATGCAGGGAGGCGGTGGGTGGAGTGTGGCGGAGGGACTTGGGGCAGGCAGCCTGGCATAGAGGGCAGGTGAAGGCCTCAAAAGCTGTAGGCTGGCAGCAGCAGGTTGAGGGGACAAGAGCTGAGGAAGGGACGCCTGAGGGCAGCACATGCAAGACCCAGAGAGGAGCCAGACGTGTGTGTGTGTGTGTGCGCCTGCCTGTATGCACGCACGTGCACGTGTATGTGTAAAATGTCTATTCCACTTCTCCCACACTTTCCAGTCCCGTGACCTCCAAAGCTTCAGGACTTTGGGGGGCTGCTGGCAGGAATTTGGGGGCCTAAGAGCTACCCTGTGGCCCTGGCTCAGCCTGGGATGAGAGAACAAAGCAGAAGAGGGTGGTGGGCTAGGGCTGGGCGGCCACGTGGAGCAGCAGAGGCTGCTGAACATTAAGCTGACCCATATCCACATTGGAGCCTGGAGGGCCAAGCCTAGAACATTCGACTGTTCCCCACTGAGAGGAGAGGCCCTTTCTGGACTTTTCTGCACTAGGCAGTGGGCCTCACATACCTTATGTTCAGACTCCTAGAAGTCAGCTCAGCTAGCTGTGGAACCAGCACCCTGGGCAAGTCACTTTCCTCCCTGACCCTCAACTTCCACATCTGTGAAGTGAGGACACCACTGCCCCACTGACCTCACAGGGGCTCTCTGGGCCCAGATGGGCTGAGGGCTTGGGGGTTGGGGGAAGTGCTGGGCAGATGGAAGGAAGAACTCATTTTACCTTTGGGAAGATGAACAGCTGATGGAAAGTGGGGAATATGGCCTGAGACAGAGGACTGGCTGAGAGGAGTGCCCAGGCATCAGAGGGGGGTCTGGGGCTTGAGAGCTGTTCCCCAGGAGCCTTTGGGTTGCCCTTGAAAAGAAAGCTCCTTTCCCAGAAAAAGCCTTTGGGGGCACTGGAAGCAGACAGAATTTGCCTTAAGCTTCTGTTGAGTGACCTTGGGCAGATGGCTTGACCTCTCTGGGCCTCAGTTTCTTCAACTGCAGAATGGGGATGATGGTACTGACTTCACAGGGTTGATGAATGATTTTCAGACTATGTCAGGTCTCTGAAAGCAGCTTGCACAAGCCTGGAGCACAGTAGGTTCTTAACAGACATTTGTGGAACCCGGAATGAAGTAGCTCTGGGAGATGCTGCGAAAAGCTTTCTTAGCTTGGGATAAGAAGGAAGGGAAGGAGGAACAGGGTAGGCTTACAGGGTGGGCTGGTTCTTAATGTGGATCTGGGGGAGGCGGGGGCGAGTGCTGAGGGGGTGTGAGGAGGAGGGGGCCCCTCTGCGGGGACCACTGAGTCACGAGGACATGTAAGCGACATGACAACCAGCAACACGGTAACCAGGAGACTAGCGGTGGTGGGAAACGGAGCTGGAGCCGTGTGCTGGGGGGGCAGGACTGGCAGCACTGGGGCTGGTGCGTCTGGGGAGCAGCCAGGCTGGTTTTTCAGAGTGAGGAGGGGAGGCGCCAGGACCAGGTGGGCTGGAGAGAAAGAGGAGGCGGGGTGCGAGGAGGAGAGGTGACTCCGGGGTCTGCTGGGCAGGGGGCCTTCTCCCTCACCTCCCCAGGCTCCTCACTCCTCTCCTCCACATCTCCACTTTTCATGCCTCTCCCCCTAGGATGCCAAATTTGGCTCACGCAATCTGTCGTCTCTCTTCTGAGATTGGCACCGGGACCAAAGCCGAGCGAGCGCATTACATCACCGCTGCTCCCCCTGCACGAGGAGAGGAGAGGGAGGGCCCGAGGGCCAGGGGGCAAGGGGCCAACCCTCAACTTTCCTGTCTTCCTGCTTACTCTTCTCACCTCAGGTCCAGGTGTGGGGGGTTTCGGGGAGCAGCCAGGGAGGATCTGGAGGCACAGCAAGGGCTCCAGGCTCGGGGAGATCCCTGGGCCAGGGCAGGAGGTCAGACCACGTTGCTGGCCCCTTGGCTAGAAGGGGCCTGGTAGGCAGGGAGCCTGGGGTCAGGACTCCAATGTGTCATTGACTTTGTGTGTGACCTTGGGTCGGTACCCCCACCCTCTGCCTGTGTGTAGACAGAGAAGAGTCAGCCACTCAAGATCTTGGAAAGTCTCCTGAAAGAAGATGCCCTCGAGTCCTGTTGCTCTCCTGCGTATAGACCGGCAGTCCTGAATTTTGAACTGCTCTCTCTGACCTTGAGCAGCTCTTCTCATTGCTTCCATTTCCTTGCCTGTAAAATGGAGACACAAGAACCGTCAAAGTCACCAGAAGTGAAAGAGGTACCAGACATGAAAGAGGGGGACAGTGCAAAAGGCAGGGTCTGGCTCTGAAACCACAGACACTCAGGGGCTCTGTGGCACCTGAATGCTGGGCTGCAGGCAGGGAGCAAGCCAACCCCAGCCCTGGCGGGGACATGGGACAGTGTCTGTATTCAGAGAGAAGGCTGGGAGCTTAAGGCACTGGCCTGATGCCCTCATTTTACAGAAGTGGAAATTGAAGCCCAAAGAGGGAAGTGGACCCACTCAAGGTCACAGTGATGGTTTCGGGGTGGAGAAAGCAGAGCTGGAGCCTGAACCCAGAGCTGCTGGTGCCCAGACCTGCCTGGGGAGAGACAGGCACACAGGCAGGCACATGTGGCAGGCCTGGGCAGGACCCAGGGGCTCTGGGCACCCACTTCTCACTCTGGCCCCCTCCCTTCTCTCTTCCTGCTCCCTGGCTCCCTTCATCCCCCCATCGCTGGGCATTAATCCCATCCATTCCTCTTGCCCTATTTGAAGATCTCCTTTTCAGACTCATTTTAAAGCCAGTTTCAGGCAGTCCCAGGCAGGGACAGATTGGATTTGGGGTTTAGCTAGAAGATCATGGCCCCTTCTAGAAGACTTCCAGAGCTGGAGGTGAAGAAAGATGGGGAGCTTCTGTGGATGTTATGTGAAATAGTGAGCTCCTCATTCCCAGAGTTATTCAAGCAGAACCAGATGAGTACCTGCCAGGGATCCTGACCTGGTGACTCCTCCTTTACGGATGAGGTTGAATGACATCCCCACCTCCAAAGTCCCAGGAGGCTTTGCTATTCCCCAGGAGGAGCTGGGAAGCAGCACCCATCATTTACCGACTTCCTAGCAAGGAAACTCACGTTGTTGCACTAGGCACTAGGCTGGGAGCTCTTGCAATGCCTTCTCGTTTAATCCTTCTAGCAACCCCACAGTATTGATTTGATGTCCCTGCGTTACAGATGGGGGAGCCATGGCTCAGAGAGTCTATGTGATTTGCCCAAGGTCACACAGCAGGGAAGAAGAGGAGCCTGGACTTGAGTCTGGGCCAGTCTGATTCTTGGGAGCTGTCCCTGGGACTTCCTTGGGAAAAGAGTGATAAACATCCTTCCCCTGGGCTGCAGTTTGGCAGGAGACAGTGTGTCGCCCCCACAGCATGACACCCCCTCAGGGATCCCCTGGGGGCTCCATTCTGAAGACAGACAGACATGCACCCGAGGGGAGAATTTTACACATGGAAAAACTAAGACTCCGAGACAAAAAATGACCTGCTCAAAAGGGCCCAGGGAGTTTGTTTTGGGCCATTCTCTGTCCCCTGCTCCAGTGAGTGAGGAAGGGGCTTTGGGCTGATGGTGGCATGGGGTCTGGGATGCCAGTGCAGACTGCTGGGTGGGTGGCAGAAGGCTGAGAGAGAGCTGCTCTAGGTGAGGGCTGTGGGTGAGTCAGCCTCAGGACCAGGGAGAGGGAGCAGGTAGAGAAACCAGCAGGAAAGAAGGGCCCACCTCTGTCCTGCCTGGTCCTGCCCACAGATGTCAGTGTCATATGGCCTATGAGGTCAGGGGACACTGTGGGTGGGACCTGCCTGGCAATAGGATCTTGCAGCCAGCAACCTTGCATGTGGTTCCCTGTGTGACCTTAGGTCAGTTTCTTACCCTCTCTGAGCTTGGTACAACATCGGTGAGACCAAGAATCTGGACGGAATCATCTATTTCCGCAAAGTGGCTGCCATTGGGCTGATATCTCAAAATACTCCTCCCATCCCCTTGAGGACCCCAGGCCCTGGACAAAGGGTGGGCAGGAATCCAGGGGGTTGGAATAACCTTTAAACCTCCTAGGCGACTCAGCCCTCCTTGGGGTGTGGGGGGAATCTCCGGGCACAGCTCTTCTTCTCCTTTTCATCTTTATTTTTCTCCTGCTCCTTCTTCCCCTTGCTACGTGGGCTGATCGCTGCTCAAACTTTTAATTCAGATGGTAATTGAAATAATAATATGGGCTGAGGCCCCTCTGCTTGTGACGCTGCAGCTGGTGGAGCTCAGCTATGAATAGATCTTGAGTCACACATGCGCGTTCCTGCAGGCGCGCGCACCCAGGGCTCACAGGGTGGTGGGTGGGGTGCAGCATGGGGGGCAGGGGGGGCTCATGCTCTGGCTTGCTCTGGGTCTCAGCCCCCTACTCCCAGAGGCCTGGGCCAGTTCTGTCCCTGTGGCCTGCTACCAGGTCCTTACGGCTAACATGGAAGACTTGGGGCCTCAGTGGTTCTCTTTGGTTACAGAAGGGGAAACTGAGGCTCAGCTAGGGGGAGTGGCTGGCTGGCCATAAATAGAAAGTGACTGGGACTAGATTTGACCTGTTTTGGCAAAACTCTCCCCATAGTTTTGCCTGATTCTAAGACCAGTTTTGCAGGACAGAGTGGCCAGGCAGAGGGGTGGGGGGCATGCTGGGGTGTGGCCTTGTCTCTTCCTTTGCCTTGCCTCCTCCCAACACACACACACTTGCATGCACTCTTGCATACTATCACACATTTTTGTACACACACACAGACACACTCATACATGTGAATTTGCTCAGATAGATGGTGTTATTGCATGGTGGCTGGGGTGACAAAGGTTTCCTCAGGGCTCCTGCTGCAGGAGGGGGGACAAGCCCTTGTGTGCAAGGGGCTTTATATTTCGTGATGTCCCGTAGTCCTCCCTGCCACCCTTGGAGGACCATCACCCCCACTTTTCAAATGGGAAAACTGAGGCTCAGTGAGAAGCCCAAGGGCTGGCAGGTGGGAACAGCCAGATATTGTTTGTCCTCCTGGGAAGGTCCCCAGTTTCAGTCATTCTGGGACTGCCTGGCCAGTTGGTGACCATCCTAGCAGATGGAACATCTGGCTTCAGTGGGCAGGGTTGGTGAGGTGCCCATGAGGGGCATTGGCAGGTCAAGGAGAGGGGCTCCCAGGAAAGGTGGTCCTTGGTGTCCCAGACCCCAGCCAGAGCTGTGTAGGGAGAAGGCATTGTCGTGGAGACCTACTGGCTGGGAGCTTTGTTCTAGGCCCGGCCAGGTGGGCCACGCAGGTGGCCTCCAGAAGAGCAGAGCGTGGCAGGGGTATGGACCTACAGCTAGGTAGGGGGCTGATGGAGAAAACTATCCCCAGCGTTACCCAGCAGCCCCATTCTGCTTTTCCTTCAGCACTCTCCTGGGAGATGGAACAGCTGAGCCCAGAGACCACAGTGATTTGTCCAAGGTCACACAGCAATGGGAGCAGAGCTGGGGCTTGATTGGCCCTGGGCTCCACCCGACTTGTCTGCTTCCAACCCCCAGGACTGCTGTCATCCATTCCCCTCTCAGACACCCTTTATCTGTCACGTTTGGAGGAGGGAGGGAAGGGCTGGATTGCTTCTACCCCCTCTCCTGGGAAAAATCCCCAGATTGGAGAGAGGAGAAGGGGTAGCAACCCCTTGTCACGACAGACATAGCTGAAGGAAGACGTTTGCCTGAATCAGGCAGGCCTGGGAGTGGGTCCCGGCTCAGATACTCACCCCATGGGACCTTGACCAGGTCACTGTCCCCCTGGGGGCTCTCTTTGCTCCTCTGTGAAACAGGGGCAGCCTGCAATGAGGGTTGGGAAGGAGGGCTGGGTCTGGCTTTTCCTTTTGTTGCTCCTTGTGTTCTCGGAGAGTACCCCAGCTTCTCCTGGACTGCAGGGCAGGGGGGCGGGCCTTAGCTGGGCCAGGAGGAGCAGGTAAGAGGCCGTAGGTAGCTAGGCCGGGACCGCAAGGGACCGATCACACTTGACTGATAGGGAAATTGAATCCTCGGGGAGCGTGTTGGCCCAGTCTTGGCCTGGTGGCAGAATTGGTGCCATGATTCGCCACTGGCCTGTGGGGCACTACAGCAGTGTCTGTCCCCCACCCCACCCCAACCCCCAACCCCCACCCCAAACTCCAGGTAGGAGCCTCTCCTCTCCCCTGGGAGGCCTGGGATGAAGTCAGGCTTGCCACCTGCCCAGTGAGAGTTAAGGCGCTGCTCACCCTGGGGGACAAATGGAATGGGGGCCAGTGATTTGGGAACCCCATGGGGCCATACAGGGGAGGTGGCAGGCACAAACTAGGGGCCCCTGGCTGTGGGTGACATGGAAGGTGGCAGAAGAGGCTACAGTCGCTCAGAGCCTCCTACACCCCTCTTGGTGGGGAGCTCACCATCTTCCCAGGCAGCCTGCTGTGTCTGGAAAGTTCTAGTAATTGATACTTGCCTCCCACTTTGGCCTTCAGTCTGCAGGCCTGAGGGAACCCTGGGCCTGGAGGACTCAGCCTGCTTCTGACAGGAGGGATGGCTGGCTTCCCGGTTCCCCCAACGCTTCTCTTCCCCATCTCTGTAGTTTCAGTGAGGCCTGTGGATGGGCAGACAGTACCTGGGTCCAAGTTCAGCTCCATCCTGCGCAGCTGTGTGGCCTTGGGCAGCCTTTGGGCCTCCCTAAGCCGCTGTGCCCTGGCCTTAGGGTGGACTTGTGCCCCTGCGTCTGCGGGTTGCTGGGAAGATCCAGTGAGCCTGTGAGTGTTCCATGGCCTGTTGCTGACATGAGCTGCTGTGCGGCTGGATGGACCATTCCAGAGCAATTCCCAGCAGATTTCCAGGCCCGCGGCCCCCACACGCCCGGCCCTCACCTTCAGATACTGCTCCTCTGGCTCCCTGGGGCATCCATGCGCCATCTCCCTGCTGAGCCCTCCAGATCGGCTTGGGTGGCGGTGGGGCTGGCTGAGCGCCATTGCCAGGCCACGCAGCTGCAAATCCTGAGGCCACCTGACCCTGGAAAGAGCCTCTCTCTGGCTGGACTCCAGGGCCATCCCCCAGACAGTGGGCAGGAGCTGGGCAACAGGGAGGAGAGGGGACCTGGTGGGGCAGAGAGTGGGCCATGGCCTCATGCTGGAGCTGGCCTGGGTCCCTGAGATGACAGGCCAGGAGACTGAGAGGAGAATGGACAGTCAGCCATGGAACGGAGTTGCAGTTACCAGCTGAGTTAGTTATAGCTCCCCATACTCCAGTGGGGCTACCTGAGGAGGGGTGAGCTCCCTGTCATGGGAGGTGTGCAAACAACTGCTGAATGGCATCTGTTAGGGGATAGCATCAGGTTGTAACACAGGGCCAAGGGAAGGGATTGGACCCAGAACCCAGAGTCCCTATTGTTTGGGCCGCATTGCAGAGGTCCTGTGACCCTAAGGGCCTAACAGACTGTTCCAAGTATTCTCCAGTGGCCTTCAGCAACTCTCCACATGCTTGTGGCCCCAAAGCCCATGGGCCAAGCATGGGCAGCTGCAGCTTCAAGACAAAACTTCATTCCACGTCTCAGCCCATTCACAGCTCCTAAGCACCCTGCAGGTCAGTGTTTTTCAAACTGCTTGCAGGTCCTGACCCACTAGTGGTTGTGAAATTGATTTAGTGAGCTCACTATATTTTTTAAAAATGAAATTTAAAGAATTTGTAGGTAGTGCAGTAACTATTCTGTGATGCTCTTGTTTCAGCTTTTAAAAAAAATATATCATGTAATGAGTAGCAATATACAATATGTTTGTTTTCACTCTGGGTCTTGGTCAGAAAGTTTGAAAGCTCCTGCTCTGGATGGAAACATCTGATGGAGGCTTGGGTGTCCAGATTCTTTTTTCCCAGGATGCTCAGTTCCTAAGCATAAAAGTGTTGAGAATTCTAGGATGCCACTACTCTGTCCTTAGACCTCCCTTCCCTGGGCCAGTAGCCTACCCTGCTCCAGGCCCCCAAGCCCACAGTCAGCCACCTGCCCCTGGGCCTAGGTCCCGCCCTCTGCTCAGTCCCCCTTCATCCTTCTGCTCCCTGCTTGCCCACCTCTTCCCCGGGGATCTTCTCTCTGAGCCCTCTGGCCACACAAACCCTTTGCCTCCTGTCCTCTCATGCTCACATGGGGAGCTCAGCAAAACAGTCTTGTATCTTAGTCACTTGTCTTCCCCAGCACACAGTAGGTGCCCAGCAAATGGCCATTCATTCCACAGTGATTTATTGGGCACCCTCTGACGCAAGGCACTGTGCTGGGCTGGGGACACACCAGGCGCAGAGCAGATGCTGCCTCAGCTCAGCAGATATTTAGTGATGAATGAATGAATGAATGAGTGGAATCTGGAAGTCTCTGGCCTTAGGAACCAGCTGGGCAGATGGTCAGAAACGAGGAGAAAACACGTAGCACTTTATCTACTTGTAGTAGGCATTCAGAGTGACAGTCACTCGTGCTCTAGATGAGCAGGTGCATGGAGTGGAGCCGGGCCTGGTGCCCCTCCCACTGGCTCTGGCCCTTCTGAAGCCCTCTGTCCTGCCTGCCTCCCCTATCCCCGTGCCCCCTCCCACTCCCTGGAGCTTCTCTTATGGGCCCATGAAGCCAGGCTGCCCTGCTCAGCCCCAGGAGGCCCCCTGGGGACACCTGCGGAGAAGCCAGTGCTCTGTGGGAGTGGGAGGTGGAGGCCTGAGGCCTCAGACATCCTGCCCTCCACTCCAGTGCCACAGAAGGTCTCCTGGTCTCCGCTCAGGAGACCTCCGCTGAGAGGTTCTCCCTGACTTCGATGACAAAAATAGCTCCCCCTCAGTCACATTCTGTCCTGTCATCCTGCTTAGGTCCTTCACGGGAATTATGATGGGCTGAAATTATCTTGTTTCTTTGTCAGTCATCAGATGTTTATTAAGCATCTGCTATGTGCCAGGCCCTGGGGTTCAGGAAAGAGGTAGAGATTCAAGGTCCCTACACCTAAGGAGACTGCACGAAGTTGGTTTGGGTTGGATAGATGCTGTGAGGAAGATGAGGACACAAACAGTGAGTGCCTGGAGGGCCTCTTGGAGGAGGCAGCCTTTGAATCAAGACCTGAATGGTAGGAAGGTACAAGAGGTGGGATCTTAGAAAATTTCAACCAGAAGGGATAGCCAATGTGAAGACCCAGAGATGGGAATAAATGTGGTGTGTTGAAGGGACAAGGTGCCTGTGGTTGGGAGTTGGGGTGGAGGGTGGAGGGGGTGAGGTCAGAGAGGCCAGGCCTGTGCCATGGGAAGCCCTGAGAGCCCTAAGCAGAAGAGTGACGTGGGTCCTCAGCCCACAGGGGGAGGAGACTGGGCAGAGGCACGGGGGGCAGCTGCAGAGTTGCCTGGTAGGGACGTGGCTTGGAGCAGGGAGAACTCTGCGGGTCCGACGGATGGCGTGTGGGCCAGCGTCCAGGTCCCAGTCCCGAGGTTCACCCACTTGCGGAGGCTCCTGAGCACCACGTGGGGATGAAAGAGCAGCTCCCACCTCCAGGGTGCGGTGAGAATCAGAGGAGCGGCCAGGTCTTGGGAGTAACGCTAAATGTTAGCTGTTACACCGTTACTATGAAGGTCGGGCTTCTGGAGCGTTGAAGGATGCTGCCAGGTGTCAGGCCTGAGTGACACCCCCCCAAACCCAGCATCACAGGGACGTCACAGACTGAGCTGTGGAAGGCAGGTGGGGGTAGGACGAATCTGCTCTGGAGGGCAATTGGGGTGGGTGGTATTTAAGCCAAGGCTGAGCCTGGGCACTGCGTGGGGTGTGAGTACAGAGGCTGGAGGGGTGAGAGAGTGAGGGGACACCTGGAGAAGGGCGCTCAGGGCCCAGAGGGCTCAGCCTATTGGAACTGCTGGGAGTGTGGTGGTCTCAGGGGAGACCAGGAAGGGGCTGCAAAGAGAATGGGAGGTGGTGGTAAGTTACCCCTTTCCAGAAGGGCTTCTGCACTTTACAGATTATAAACCCTTACCCTGCACAGTCACCATTCATCTTCACAGCATGCCTGTGAAGTCAGTGTTATTCCTCTCTATTCTATAGATGCAATTCAGAGAGGTTTAGGCATTTTGCCATGGCCACACAGCACTGAAGTGAAGTGTTCTCAGGCTTTTTGGGGCCACAGTCCCTTTTGAGGACTAAATAATGTATGACCCTTCTAAGAAAATCACACATATGTACACACCAATTTTAAATCTTTCTATGTGTCTTTTTTTCTATAGGTAATACATTCATGTGGTTCTAAAATTAAAAAGACACAAACGGGAATACAGTGAGAATTCTTCCTCCCACCCCATCCCCAGCCACCTGCTTCCTCTCCCTGAGGCAGCCAGTGTCACCAATTTCTTGGGTCTCCATCCACAGACAAGCACAGACAAGCCAATACGTTTATATATAAATTCTCTTCTCTCCTTTCTCACACCAACGGTAGAACTCAATGTTCATCACTTGCCTATTTCACTGAAAAACACATCGTGAAGACCCAGGATGCTCCTCACAGGGCTCCCCCAACCTTTTTCTGGCTGTGCGGTGTGTGCCATCCATGGATGGGCATCGGGCTGCTTCTAGGCTGGGTGGGGCAAACCGGGCGCCTGTCTCCCGGAGAGCAGAGAGCATGCAGCCTGAAGGCTGAGGTCCCGGGGGCACACACGCGTGTCACAGGCAGTGCCCTAGCTCTCTGAAGCCACCCAAGGGAGGGAGGGAGCCTGGGACTCCCCTTCCCCACCTGTCCTCCTCCCCGTACCCCCTCTTAGGCTCAGCCTGTGGGCCCAGCAGAGAATGCAGGAATCCTGTGTGAGCCTGAGTGAGGAGCCCCCACTCCCCAGAGAGCTGGGGGCCCCTCTCCCCCTGCCAGCAGCCACAGCTCCTGGAGTCTTGTTTGCTGAGAGGCCTAGGACAGAAGGGCAGTGTGGTGGGGGCAGGGGCGGGGGAAAGGGGCTCTCCACACCCCCCCTCCCCCTGTGCTGGGGTGCAGGGATGGCGAGGGCAGACCCTGTGGCACCAAGGCCATTTCTGCTCCTGGTCCCAGTCACCAGAGCTCCCCCATCCCAGAGCCTCCCCTCTCCTCTGCCCACAAGGAGTCTTCGTCCTTTCTGGCCCTTTGTGGCCAGGAAGAGAAGGACGTCCAAGTGGAGAGGGGAGGGAGGCTGTTGGACTCGGGTGGGCAGGGCTGGTCCAGGCCAGCTGAGCGACTCTCCTCTTGGTTTCTGGGGCACGGCTGTCCTGTTAACCTCTCAGCGGCTGTGCCCCCACCATGGTCTGAGGCCCTTGTCTCTTCTCATCCAGGCGTCTTGTCCCAGGCGATCTCGCCCGCTCTGACAGCCTCCGGGCATTCAATACCAAACACACCCGGCTCGGCCGGGCTCTTGTGACTGCACGTGCCGTGGACTTCACCTGGACATTCTCAGCTCCCTAAACCTGGTCCTCTTGTGATGCCCCACATTGCCTGTTCCCGCCACCCGCCACTCAACCCCATCCAACCCACCACCACGCCCTGTGGGCTATTGGTCCAGAATGTGTCCCAAATCTCTTGACTTCTCTCAAGCAACACTGCCACCACCCTGGCAGCTCCAAGCCACCATGGTCACTGGCCAGGGCTCAGCATTACCCCCTCGCTGGTCTCGGCCTTCTGCTGTGTCCCACATATCCCACCCCACTGTGTGTGCCGCACTCAGACACTGGAGGCCTCTGAGGCCACATAAGGGCAGGGGTGCCACTGTGGCCATATTGAGGATGTTTTCTTTCTTAAGCCTGGTGACAGATACCCAGAGTATATTTTATTATTCCTTATTCCTATTTATCCTAAAGATTTCATAAGAAAACTTAAAAGATCAAACCAGGCAAAACCCGACTGCCTGCCCACCTGTTCCCATGGCATAAGGATGAAATTCACAACCCTTCCCACCCTTGACCTCTGTATCCTCATCCTGGGCAGCTCTTCCGCTTGCTCATTTCACTCTGTCTACCTGGACTTGTTGCATAATCTTGACATACCAAACTTTCTGGAATGTTCCATACCTCACCTTCTCCTGATCAACTTGACTACTTACTACTCAGGTCTCAGTTTAAATGTCACTTGCTCACAGAGACCTTCGGGGACCTCCCCAAATGAGAGCCCTTTGTCTCCTGTCATATCACACCCCACTTTTCCTTCAAGTAACTTACAATTTATGACGGCCCATCTGCGCAAACACATGCTATGTGTATAGCGTCTCTCTCCAGCTCATCCGTAAGCTGCATGAGTCCACAGCCTGTGCCTGACCCACAGCAAGGGTACAACAAATAGTACTCGAAAGAGCAATTTTGGAGGAAGAGTACACAGTGGACTAGAAGTCACAATGTGGGAGGTTGAATCCTGTCACCTATGAAAGAGCTGAGGTTGTTCTGGGACAGAGAAATTTTGCGGACCAGTTTTCACTTTCTGATCCCTTGGGGTGGCCTCTTTGGTGGGACTGTCTAGAAAATAGAAAGGGGCTCCTGCCAGGGGTGGGCACACCTGGTTACAGCAGGGGATGGGGTCCTCCAGCCACCGGCTCCTGCCATTTGGTCATGACCAGAAGGCATTCTGGGAAACTTGCTTTCTAAGCCTGTTCACCTGCTGGCTGAGAGGTTGGGAGGGAGCAGCGAGGTGCAGAGCTGGAGGAATGAGCCTGTTCACCCCACACAGCTCAGAGCCTCTTTGGAGCCCAGAGTCACCTGTGTATCTAGGGTCTGGCTGGACCCAAAATCAGGGACCCAGTTTGTGACTTCAACTTGTCCTGTGACCCAGTTTTTCTTTTCCCAGTAGGACTGACTTGGCAGAACCTGACACATAGTAGGGAGAGTTAAATGTTTACCTACTGGAAGAAATATGCAATGTGACTGTTTCTTCGAGGCAGGAAAACAGAGTGTCCAATGAATGTGCTCTGGCATTGATTGTCTGGGTCCATATCCTGACTTTGCCACTTGTCCAACTTGTGTTTAATGTTGGACAAGTTGCTGAACTTCTCTGTGCCACGATTTTCTTATTTCTAAAGTACGGATAATAATAGTACCTTCCTCTGAGGTCATGGGGAGGATGGCAGAAATTGATGAGTATAAAGTACTCAGAGTAGTGTTTGCACAGAGGAAGTGCACGCTAAGTTCTCTGTGTGGATTTTGTGATATCATATGACCAGCCACTGGGGCAGAGGCTACATGTGCAGTGGATTTCAGGGTATGGAAGGTGTGGGGGTAGAACAGCATTTATTGAGCACCCACTGTGACCTGAGCTTTTCTGACAATTGACAGTCTGCATCTGGCCCTCACGAACGCCCTGAAAAGTAGGCATCACCATGTTCCTTTGCAAACGAAGACGCTGAAGCTCAGGTTGCTCTAGGAGCCTGCTGGAACTAGCAGAATGGAGCTTGCTGCTGGCCCAGTAACGTGAGACTATGAAGTCACTGCTCTTACTCACGGCCCCCTGGTGCCGGTGTCAGAAGACAAACTGGGCAGGGCTGTGTGATGGGTGCGGGGTGGGCTCTGGCTGCTATACCTGAAATTCTGGAGTGGGGATCAGAGGAAGGACTGCTCAGCCTCGCGAGTGATTGGTGCCATTCATCAGTCACTCAGTCTGTTGGGCATGGGAAATGCGTGACCCCAGTTATTCATTACAGTCTTATGAGGTAAGGCTTATTATTAGGCCTACCTAAAGATGAGGAGTGCAGAGACCAGAGAAGTTAAGTAACTTGCCCAAGGCTACAAAGGCAGAAGTGGTACAGAGAGTCCAGGGTCTAAGCCACTGTGCTGGGAGGGGGAAGATGTGGGCTCTCAAGATCCCTGAAGACCAGCTAGTCAGACCTCCTGGGGTCTGAAGAGCAGGACAGGGGCCTGAAGAGGACAGCGAGTGGCAAGGAACATCTGTCAGCATTTCTTAGGGCTGGAGCCATCCTCAGCTGCCCTTTGCTCTTTGAGGAACACAACTCGGCTGCCTCCGCCTTGAGCGCTTTCCTCCTGCAAAGCCCATGCGTAGAGCTGAAGGGACCCCCACAAACCACGGGGTCCAGGCCTGGGGGCTCAATCAGAGCTGGAGTCAGGGGCAACCGCAGCACTCCTCTTGGGGCTGGGAAACGGGACACTGGTGTTAATTCCTTTCACTTCCTCCAGGGAAATCTTCCCACTCTCTTGAAGCCCTCATGGGTACACCGAGTCAGCCCTCGGCCCCGATGCCCGGCATCGCCCCGCGCCTGCTCCCCCTGGTGGAGGAGTTAGCTTCGCCCTCCGGGCCCAAGCCCTGTAGGCTCAGCCTCAGGAACGCCCACCGGGTCACCTGCCTCATTTCAGGCTGTGCTGGGCACCTTGTTGCATTACACCTTCCCAACTCTCCTGCCAGGGAGCAACTGTGGTCCCCATTTTGCAGATGGCGAGCAGGAGCACCTGGCTGGAAGAGTTAGTGGTGGAACCAGGACCCGAAGCCAGGTTTCCCGACTCCCAGTCCCGTGTTCTTACAGCGCCGTCATCTTCACCTTCATGTTCATCTTCATCGCCACCGCCATCATCATCATCAGCATATTCTGTTCATTTTACCTGCGATGCCCCATTGAACCATCAGCCGATGTTTCTATCATATAGTCGTTACCAGTTTGGCCTCAGTGGCCCAGTGAGGTGGGTACCTTTATCATCATCTTCATTTTGCACATGAGGGAACTAAGGTCCAGAGAGGACGTTCTAGGAGGCAGCGGTACTGAGGCTGAAAACCAGACCTTGCCACTCCAGACATGAGGGTGGAACCAGCTCGTGGCTGGCAGTGCCACCAGGGAGGGCTTCAGAGGCTGGAGAGGGCTCAGGCTGGGCCTGGCAAGCTGGGGCGAGGCAAGAGGGATTCTGCTTGAATAGGGTGTTGTGGGATGTGAAGGGTCCCCAAGACCAGAGGCCGGGGGCCAGGGTAAGCCGGGAACCTGGAGCCAGCCAGACCTGAGTCGGATCCTGGCTTTGCCATTTCCGCTGTGTGACCCTCTACCTCACCCCTACTTCCCCCACCTCCAGCCTGCGATTCCTCAGCTGGGAAGAGAAGTACTAACCTCCCTTGATGCTGTGGTAGGTGATTAATAAATACTCGTTAAATAAACAGAGGATTACGTTGACACTTCAGTGAGGTATACTGGGAAGTGCTGGCACAGAGCTGGCACTGCCCGAGGGTTCATTGCCCAAGAGCAGCCACAGAGAAGGGCTGAGCTGTGTGACCTTGGGCAAGTCACTTCACCTCCCCTGTTGTCCCACTGCATAACAATGAGATGCACAAAGGCCCTGCCGGCTGGCTGAGAGCTCCAAAGAGGGGCCTCCTGCCTGCTCCAGGTTTCAGGAGCACTCGGTGAGAACCCACCTGGGATGCTGCCACTTCACCAGCTTTTCTTTTCCAAAGGAACTGTAGGAAAGGAGGGGGCATTTTGTGTCATAAAATCAGATCGCAGACTGAAGAGGTGGCAGGAACGGGGTCTTCCTCCTGCCTCCTCTGGATCCCCAGCAGGCAGGGTCCCCAGGCCTCCTTAGCACCCCAGGAAGGGGCAGGATAGCTATGGTGCCAATGAGCTGACAATTCTACTGGTCACCGTCACTATTCCCTCCACCTGCGTGTCCCTGGCTCCTGCTGACCACAGTGCCAAAGCCCTGTTCTTGGCCTCAGTTTCCCTAGTTGTCCAGTGACTAGGGGCACCAGATTTTGGATATTCACAGCACAGTGAAATTAAAAGGAAAAAAACTGTGGTGACTGACACATTGTCAATCCTTCACTTTGCCAAAAAAGGACATTAATTTTTAAAGAGCTGTCAGCATCTCTCATACCCATCATTCCCCAAAAGAAAGAATGTTTGCCATGAAGGGAATCTCAGGATGTACTCCTAGAATAAAGGACAGGGACTGAAGGAGGAATCTGGCCAGGAAGGAGATGAGGTCACCCAGGAAGGCACAGGGACCAGCCCCCAGGGGCTCCAGCATAGGAGACTGTGTCCCTCCATGTGTGTTCATAGGTCCCCTTCGGTGCAAGCGAATTAGACCAGCCCCAGGCCTTCTAGAAAAGTGCCGTTTAATTGTAGGCACAATACGGCGCCTGAACAACCAGGGTGCTCGCTCTCTCTTGCAATAAAACATCTATATTCAGAGGAGGACGGCTCCCGGCAGTCAAGGCCTCTCCCCGGCTTCCGAGTTCTGTGTCCCTTCTCTTCCCCACTTTTCCCGGGAGCCCTGTGCCTTTGCCGGGAAGCCCCGTGTGTCAGACGAGGGAAAGAAAACCTGGCCTTCCCGGTGGTTATCCCGTGAATGTGCAGCGCCAAGCTCTGTCCTTTGCACTTTCTGGGCGGGCTTTGTGCCGATCAGCCCGCGCGCTGGTGGGCAAGCCTCTGGCTCCTGCTGAGGCATCCTGGCGATGGGCAGGCCGGCTTATTTGAGCGGGTCAGTGCAGACAAGGGGCTGGCGCCCAGCAGCCGAGGGTCTTCAGGGGCACAGGCTGCACACAGGCCTCTCCATGGTGGAGGGGACGGGTCTTGAGGGGGCATCTGTGTCTGGGGCAGCTTTCCCAACAGCCCAGGAGAGGCTATTTCTGAGCACGGGCCTGAGCTGGCTTGGGCAGAGCAGTGCAGGACCTGGCCCACTGCAGGGGCTTGCGGAATGTCGGCAAGATCAGGAGGGGAGGCGCAGGGGTGGGAGCAAAGCTGTGGTCCCAGCAGGCTGCAAGTTGGGGGTCAGGGAAAGGCAGGGGTTGGGGCATGTGTTAAAGTTGGGGTTGGGAGTGTGGGGTGGGGATATCTGGAGCCTGAGGGCTGGCCCGGGGGCGTGGGGCTTGACAGAGAATCTGTCACTCCCAGAGTAGTGCTGATGGGGGCCAACAGTCTATAACCATGGAGAGATCATCTCCCTCATCCCTCACCCTAGGGCTCTGCTGGAGAGTGGGTGCCCCATGAAAAGCACTCTCCTGCAATACAAGATGCATCCCCCAGGTCAGCACCAGTCCCTTTGGGCAGAGAACCAGGGTCCCCACCACCCTGTGTTTGTGTTTGACCTTAGGTAGGGCCTCATCCTGGGCCTCCCAACTAGAGCTATAACTGCTTCAGGGCAGGCATTGGAGGTCCACAATACCTGTTGGACAGATGGGTCTCACTGGTTCCATTTTCCAGATGAGGAAACTGAGGCTCAGAGCAGTCAGATAAGTTGTCCAAGTTACATGGTGGATCCGGGACTTCAATCCAGGACTATGCAACCTGGGAGCTCCTTTTAAGGTGGGAAGTGAGAAGAACCCAGAGTTGGGGTGGGGTGGCCACGGGGGAGGGGTTGGGGGGCAGGGCTCACTCTCCCTGAGCTAAGAGAGGGAGTTTCTCCCTGGAAGAGGCAGGCTCTGAAGCTGTTGATCTCTAAATTACAGCGTTGGCGCGCACCGGTTGCTGCAGCAACCGAGTTGTCCTTAACTGGGGAAGTGTATAAACATTGCCACAGATGCACAATTAGATCAGGAAGAAGAATAGAACAGAAAATAGAAACTTCCAGCCTTATATAATTCTGGGCCAAAATGTTACCAGGAACCCAGGCCCAGTCCTGGTCTGCCAGCCACTGGGGCCCTGGGTACCACCAACTCTCTCCTGGGTGCCCAGTGGAAGGGAGGTGGGGACGGAGGATCTGCCTCTGTGGGCCCAGCTGGTGCGCCTGCCACCCGGTGGGGTGAGGAGCCGCCTCCGCTGAAACAGCTGGGGACACTGACAGGCGAATCCTGCCTCTCACCAGCTTCCTCCCACTCCGGGAAGGAAGGCAGGAGGGTGACTGGCTTTAACTGAGCACCTACTGTTTCCCTGGGTCCTGTGAGGCAGGTTTTGATCCCCATTTTACAGATGGAGCAACTGAGGCTCAGAGACATGAAATGAGTTGTCCCAGGTGACATAGCTGGGCAGTGGGTGCGTTTGCCTCCCCCAATCCTGTCTCCACACGGGGAACTCATCACAGCGCCTGAGGGCTGAAGGGTGACCGGCTTGGACCCACTCACTCTCCAACTGTGTGGCCTTGGGCCGGTCACTTCTCTCAGAGCCCCTGTCCCTCACCTGTGGCCTGGAAATAGCGATGCCTACACAGGAACAAAGTGTGAGGCCTCCCTTCCTCCGTCTTAACCACCACCATTGGCATCTTCACCCACCACTGCTCCCAACAAGTTTGGGGGCAGGACGGGAGCTGAGGTGGGACTGTGGGTCCCAGCACTTCCCAGTGGGACATTCTGCAAAGACGGAAATGCCCTGTATCAGCTCTGTCCAGTATGGTAGCCATTGGCCACATGCGGCTACTGAGAACTTGAAATGTGGCCAGTGCAACTGGGCAGCTGAAGTTAAACTTTTATTTAATTTTAAATAAATGTAAAGAGTCACAGGTACCCGTAGCTGCCGTATTGGACAACACAGGAGAATGCCCAGCCCCAGAGGGACCCAGAAGGGCAGAGGCGGAGCGCAGGGGGTGAGTGGGGGCCAGAGCATTCACTGTTCCCTCTGCTGGGGTCACATGGGACAAGGGGGGAGGGGCGGGGCAGTGTGAGGGGCTCGGACTAGGACCTGGATCCCGGTGGCCTCAGCTTCCCATCCTGCAGACCCCAATCCCAGAGCTGGGCCCGCTGTGGAGGCCCAGCTCAGGCCTGGTCACCCCCTCCCTGTCGTCAGAACCATCTTAACTGTCACATCCTGCCCACCAGGGCAGAGGGGGTCTTGGGTCCGAGCCCAGGTCCTTCCCCTCCTGAGCGTCTTGGGGCTGGCATTTGTGCCCACTGAGCCTGGGCTTCTGGGGCTCTTGGAGGGGGCTCCCCTGCATCTCATGTCTGGCTTGTCCTTCCCAGGCCCTGCATCTCCCCAGGTGACCACGCCGGCTTCAGGACATGCACGGGCACAGCCGAAACGGGCAGGCCCACGTGCCCCGGCGGAAACGCCGCAACCGCTTCGTCAAGAAGAACGGCCAGTGCAATGTCTACTTTGCCAATCTGAGCAACAAGTCACAGCGCTACATGGCGGACATCTTCACCACCTGCGTGGACACGCGCTGGCGCTACATGCTCATGATCTTTTCTGCAGCCTTCCTCGTCTCCTGGCTCTTTTTTGGTCTCCTGTTCTGGTGTATCGCCTTCTTCCACGGTGACCTGGAGGCCAGTCCAGCAGTGGCCTCGGCAGGGGCCGCAGTGGGCAGTGGTGGGGCAGCCCCAGCAGCCCCCAAGCCCTGTATCATGCATGTGAACGGCTTCCTGGGCGCCTTCCTGTTCTCAGTGGAGACACAGACAACCATCGGCTACGGGTTCCGGTGCGTGACGGAGGAGTGCCCACTGGCAGTCATCGCCGTGGTGGTCCAGTCCATTGTGGGCTGTGTCATCGACTCCTTCATGATCGGCACCATTATGGCCAAGATGGCCCGGCCCAAGAAGCGGGCGCAGACACTGCTGTTCAGCCACCACGCGGTCATCTCGGTGCGCGACGGCAAACTCTGCCTGATGTGGCGCGTGGGCAATCTGCGCAAGAGCCACATTGTGGAGGCCCATGTGCGGGCCCAGCTCATCAAGCCCTACATGACCCAGGAGGGCGAGTATCTGCCGCTGGACCAGCGGGACCTCAATGTGGGCTACGACATCGGCCTGGACCGCATTTTCCTGGTGTCGCCCATCATCATCGTCCATGAGATTGATGAGGACAGCCCACTCTACGGCATGGGCAAGGAGGAGCTGGAGTCGGAGGACTTCGAGATCGTGGTCATCCTCGAGGGCATGGTGGAGGCCACCGCCATGACCACCCAGGCCCGCAGCTCCTACCTGGCCAGTGAGATCCTGTGGGGCCACCGCTTTGAGCCCGTGGTCTTCGAGGAGAAGAGCCACTACAAGGTGGACTACTCGCGCTTCCACAAGACCTACGAGGTGGCCGGCACGCCCTGCTGCTCTGCCCGCGAGCTGCAGGAGAGCAAGATCACCGTGCTGCCCGCCCCGCCCCCCCCGCCCAGTGCCTTCTGCTACGAGAATGAGCTGGCCCTCATGAGCCAGGAGGAAGAGGAGATGGAGGAGGAGGCAGCCGCTGCCGCCGCTGTGGCTGCGGGCCTGGGCCTGGAGGCGGGCTCCAAGGAGGAGGCGGGCATCATCCGAATGCTGGAGTTTGGCAGCCACCTGGATCTGGAGCGCATGCAAGCCACCCTCCCGCTGGACAACATCTCCTACCGCAGGGAGTCTGCCATCTGACCTCCGGGAGCTGCCCTCCCTGCTTCCCATAGAGCCTCTTTCGGGGTGGGAGGCTAGGACACCCCTCTGCACTCAGGACAGGCCTGACTCTGGCTCCGTGGATCTTCTGGAGGGAGTTGGGGGCTTCAAAAACTGGGGCATCCCTTCCTACTGACTCCAGAGCCCAGGCCTGAGAAGGGCCCAGGATACCCTCAGTCCTACCAGCCCAGGTTCCCCAGCACCCACCCACGGGCAGCTTGGGGACCCCAGGCCCACCACCCTTTTCCCACCTATCCTTCAAGGACATGCCCCTTTGCTCTCAGAACCTTGGGGAAGGCGGCTGGACTGCTAGGGGTGGGGGATGGGCATCATGGGGTTCTGGGGTGGGCAGTGGGTTAGTTTGGGGGGAGGACGGGGGGGTGTTTATTTTGCATGACTTTGGCCTGTTGCTCATGACTTACTTTTGTAAATATCTATAAATGGAGAGCTGGAGGCACCAAATCCACCTTCTGCCATTTGTACCCGCAGGACAAGGAGGTATAGTCCCTCTCTGTGCCCCCTCCCCATCCCAGCCCATCAAGCCTAGCCCCCTCCCCTGCCCAGCTGGCTGGTGCCCAAAGCCAGCCATCTTGGTCCCTGGATGGTGTCCGGTTTGTGTGCAGTGGTGGGACCCCAGGGGGCAGGGCGAGAACCACCCCCCTTGTGGTCCCTCCAGGTCCCCCGGGCACAGCCCAGATGGGCAATGGAGTTTGTAACTATATATTTTTAATAAAGTATATGGTCCATTAGGGGTAGGCTGGTTGAAGATGGAAGCTGGGAAGAAGAGACAGAGAGAGGCCAGCATGATGTGAGTGTGTCTGTGTGTCCCTTTCTGAGCCTTGGAGGGAACTTTTCCACCTGCCGTTCTTCCTGGGAGCCTATGGGAAGGGTCTTGAAGGGGCTTCGGAGGACCTGCGTCTGAGTCAGAGCTTTGCTCCTTCCTCATTGTGTGGCTGTCAGCCAGGCGCCCATTAGCTTCTGGCCTTGGTTTCATCATCTACAGAACCTCTCTTCCAAGATGGAGGGCAGGGGAGTCCTGTGTGGATGTCAACCAATCCTTTATAACTCAGGAGCAAGGGGAAGGGCCCCCCTGGTTTGCACCTTCTGCACACATGTGCACACACCAGTCTGAGCTGATGGGTTGGCTACAGGATGGTCCTGTGGGAAGGGCTCTAGGTGACAGCCAGAAACCCGGTCTAGTTGGATTTGGTCTCTGACTCACTGTGGGACCTTGGGTAAGCCCCGTCCCTTCTCTGGGCTTTGGTTAGCCCGTGCTGTGTACCAAGCGACCCCCAAACTGAGACAGCAGTGGTTTCTACTTTCTTAAGTCTCTGTAGGTGGGCTCGGTGGTTTCTTGCCTGCTTTCTTGGGGCTCACTCCAGTAGCTGTGCTCTGGGCTGTAAGGTCCAGGATGGCCTCACACATGTTGGCCAGTTGGCCCGGCTGTTGGCTGGGGGGCCTTGGTTCCCCTCCAGGGTCCTCTCCTCCTCCAATAGGCTGCACCAAATTCCATCATGATGCCTCAGCGCAGCACCTGCAAGGGCAAAGGCCAAAGCTGCACGTCTCTTGAGCCCGGTCTTAAACTTGTATAACAACACTTCCCCTGCATTCTCCTGATAATCCAGATCACAAGGCTGGCCCAGATTCAAAGGGCAGTAAATTAGACTCCCTCTGGAGAGCATGGTAAAACCGCATTGCAAAGGGTGTACATGCCAGGGTGGAATTATGGCCACACTTGATAGTGTATCATAAAACCTTTGAGTTTGAAGGGTTCTTCAGCTCTAACTCTATTTTACATGCCGACTGTGTACCCAACATTTGGGGTGTAAGGAAGTAGAGGGAACCCTCCTTGTTCCCAGGAATTTTCTGTGCAAAGGTGCCAGCTACCTCAGGAAACACAGGGAACCAGCAGGCAAGCTCACTTACTATGAAGTGCTGTGAGCTGCTTTGTGAATGACCACATTTCACCAGCACTGGCAACATGGCTGCCATTTGGGTACAACATGCCCTTTAGGAGTTTAACAAGGAAACCTACGGCCTCTTTCCTGGAGAAAGAAGCCAGGCTGGGATCCAAGTCCCTCAACAAATGTTGTAACGTCTCTCATTGCATGACATCTTCCACATCCTTTAGTTCACTGAATTCTTACCGAATCCCAGGTACGTAGAACAAGAATTATCTAAATTTATGGATGAGGAAATGGAGGCCCAGAGAACTAAGGGGCCGGCTCCAACTGAAGTGAGGACGGTCGGAGGCTGAGGGGCCTACTTTCCCCTCACTCACATCCTCCCCCAGGCAGGGGTACAGGGGGACAGATTTCCCAGAGTGCCCCTGTGCCCTTTGGAGGCCTCAGAGGGCCTGTGGAGTTCACTCAGCAAGACAAAAGCGCAGCGATATGCTCTCAGGCCCTGGTGCCCTTCTGCCAGGGGAGACCACCCCAGGACCTCGCCTCCCACCCCAGGGGCTCATCAAGATGTCCCTCCATCCAGCCCTGAAGGCGCCCTGACACGCCCCCCCCCAGATCTCATCCTCTCCTGCCTGCTTCCTGTGATACCTTGGTGCCCCATGTAACTAAAGAACGGTAAATAAAGGGGCCTTTGCCCTCAGCACCCTTGGACTCAGAGCATTCCGCCTGGGACCTCTTAGAGGTCGGCACGTGGGGTGACCTCGGAGACACAGGATAGGCAAGGTTTTACAAGGGCCAAAAGGCAAGGACTTTCTGGGGTGCCAGTGCGACACAGGGGAGGGGGCCGCAGGGGTGCCTGAGCCAGAGGTGAGCACACAGCTGCAGGGAGCTCCACAGCCCCCGGGCCCCCTGCAAACCCCTCCTGGCTCGCTGACTCACCTGCCCCTCCAGCTGTTCCCCCCTTTCGCCCTCCCACCTGCCTCCCAGCGCTGGCAGGCAGATCCTCGCATCCCTCTCACTCCACCCTAGGCTCCTGGTGGCGCTGAAATTGGGGAAATCGCTGTATCTGGGGGTGTTGAAACCTTAACTATCACGGAGCTTGAAATCATGGAAATGGGCATGCTGAAGGGGCCTTGGGGGTACCACCAAGCCCCTCACCCCACCCCATCTTTCCTGTGGAGCCAGGAAGGGGAGAGAGCACCCCCTGCCCTGCCCTCCCTCTTCCCCTTCAGTCCCAGCCCCAGAGAGGTGGGTGGCACAGAGAGAAGGAAGGGGATATCAGGTGGCAGAAAGCGGGGAAGAGAGACGGGGGCCGGGAGAGTAAGACGGTGGAGTTTCATCTTTCCTAAAAGCCTCACCTCATCTTGCCTAAAATCTTACCATTCAGGCATAATTTTTTTCTGGGTACTGACTTTTCTTGGTATTGGTGGATTCTATGTATTTTCCATTTTTGATAACTACATAATGTTCATTGAATCATAGTTCTCAGCAGACCTGTTTACAGGTGGGGAATCTGACACTTAAGAGAGGGGAGCAACCTTGAACCCCACTCTCCTGGAGCCCAGCCCAGTGCCCTTCCCACTACTACACCCAGGACCAGCTACATAGTTTGTGGGGTCCACTGCAAAATGAAAACATGTGTCCCTTGTTTAGAAGTTGAGAAAACTGTGCCCTTAAAGGCACTAAGATACAAAGTATTTCCTGTTGTCAGATTATCTCCTCTGATCCTGGGCGTGATACGTTGTCCCACAAGTTCAAGAAAAAATTAAGAATTTCAAGACAGAGACTGCAGTGAATTAAACTAAGCTTGGGTTCCCCTCCGAAGCCAGCCCTCTGATGAATTCTGTTGGCCTAGCCCTTCTCCTCCTGTATCCTGATGAATTTCAACTTTTCTCTGTTACACAATGTGGTGAGCAACATTTTTGTGCGATTTTTTTTTCCATAGGGCTCTTTGCTCAGACTAGGTACTAACAGAATGTCAGGTTGTGTTCACCACAGACTCTTTCAAAATGCAGTGCCCTGCATTTGCATATTTCCACAAGGACAGTGTATAAACTTGGGTTCCAAGGATTGGAAAGGGGAGATGTGTCAAAACCAAAGTTCCTTCCACAGCTTCTCAAGAGGCGGCCTGTTGTGAGGGTGAGCACAGGTGAGGAGGAATGACTGGCCATGGGCTCAGCAGTGGCACCAGGGCACAGGGCCAAGGGCAGTGGCCTTTATGTGGACATTTGTAGACAGGAAAGATCATGGGTGTGAGAGCCAGAGGGTCCTCGCTTTGAATTCTGCCTCTACCACACACTTGCTATATGATTTGGGTCAAGTTGATTTATTGTCTCTGAACCTGTTTCCTCATCTGTAAATAGGGGCCATTTGTATCCATCTCAGATGCTTGTTTTGTGGATTAAATGAGATCACATATGTAACCAGGCTTGGCATGGTGTTGGGCACATTATTGGACCCAAATAAATATGAGTTGCCTTCCAGAAAGGATTTTGACAGGCTTACCATATAAGATAGACAGTTTGAAAACTGACCTCTGAGCTTCCTGGCAGCCATGTCAAAGAGGAAACCTGATAGCTCCTTAGCTTTCAGTATATGATGACTGGGAGCTAAAGAAAGAGCTTGGATTCTGACTGACTGTGTGATCCTGGGTAATCTTTTCCTTTCTATGAACTTCATTTTCCCCATCTTTAAAGTTAGGAGGTTGGACTTAGTGACCTCCAGGGCCCTGACATGTCTGACAACCTAGGATTCTATCCCTTGTCCTTTAGAAGATGTCAGGAGGTCTTGGGGGAAGGGTGAAGAAGGACAGAACTAGCCCTTGGTAACACTGGGAGGATTCCCAAGTCTGTCTTTGCCCTCTCCTGCAACCCCTGGTAACTTCCAGGCCCACCCTCACTCTATTTACTGACTGCCTCAGATCTGGTATAAAAATCTCTACACAAGTCCCAGTGGGAACTCCCCAACTGAATGTATCTGCCTAGGTCCTGGTCATCAGCAAAAACATCAGCCCCAAGCCATTACTGAGTTCAGAGGGTTTCTGTGCCATGCGTTCATTCCTGCATTCAACAAATATTTGTTGAGCACCTACTATGAGCAAGGAAGACCTTGATCTAGGTGAAGGGATTCAGTGCTGAACCAAATAGGTCAAGATGTAGTTGGGGCCTGGGCCTCCAGCCCTTCGACCCTGGACTGTGGCGCTGGGAAAGAGCCCTGGGCTGGGAGCTGTGAGGCCTCTGGACTGTGTCCTGCCGCCATTGGCAGGTAGGACCATGGGGAGTCCCTGCCACTCCCTGCTCAGGCTTGGGGCAGCAGCCAGGGGTCCCTGGTTTCAGTTGCCACAGCAGCCAACTGCAGCCATAGGTGCCATGGCAATGGGGCAGGTAGTCCTGAGCCCCTGCTAGGGGGAGGCCTTTGTCTGCTCTCACAGTGCCCACAGTGGGGGGAGGTCAAGAGGGAACCCCTGGGTACCTCACGGACCAGGGAATGACAGTCCTAGAGAGACGCCACCCAGGACAGGTGCAGGGCCCAATCCAGAACCAGGCTCCTAGACCAGAGCCCTAGGGCATCCCTGGGGTCACCTCCTCTTGGGATGTGGCCCCTTAATGAGGGTTTGAAAGCCAGCACCGGCTCCTCTTGCTTCTGGAACCTTCCCTGCCAGGCAGAGCAGATGCGCAGCTCACTGTCCTTCCATTCTGGGTTCCACGACCTTTCCAGGCATGTCTGAGTTCTTCCCTTCCTCCTCTCCTCCTGGGTCTTCCTGTCAACACCTGGTCCAGGGGCTAAGGTTGAGTGTGTGTTGGTGTGAGAGGGTCGGGGAGTGGTGACTGTGCCGCGAGGAATGCAGGTGATAGAGGTGGGGGAAGGGGAAGACACAGAGACCCAGAGAGGCTGCGACAGAGTCAGAAATGGAGGGGCGCAACGGCTGAGAGAGGGAGGCCTACAGAACAACAGACAGCAGAGGGCCAGGGGAGGCACCGAGGCTTTTCGCAGGAGACACGTGCAACCTAAGTCAGAGGTGGACGGCAAGTGATGGGCTGGGTTGGGCGCTGTGGATATGGAGGGGCAGACGGTAGCCTCCCCCCACAAGGCCTGGTATGTCTATGGGGAGGCAGCCAGATGCTCTGGGGGCCCCAGGATGGAGAAACCCAGCTCTACATCCAGCCGGGCAGAGAGGAAGGTGGAGACCCGTCCCCCTGGGCTGTGGGGAGGGGTGCGCTGAGTGAAGGGAATCCGGGGAGGTGCTGAGGGGTTGCAGGGGCTCCATGGGAAAACCAGAGAGGCCCAGGCAGCCCTGCCAGTGGGGCAGCTGGCAGTGCAGTGCAGGGACAGGGGCCCCCCTGCAGTGCTAGGCCCCTGCGGACACCTGCCCGGCTGGACCAGGGAGCCACAAAAACCCGGGTTGGTGATGAAGAAAATCCTGGAGGCCAGAGGAAGCCCATTTCCCAGCTTCATGTGCGAGAGACAGGGGACAGGTCACCCCCCAACTCAGCAGCTGTGTGACCCAAGCCTCTCTCTTCACCTGCTGGATGGAGATGTAGTCATCGGCCCCTGGAGACGTGTTCAAAGCCCTGCGGGGTGGCCGCAGCTGGCAGCTCAGCCCACTGGTTATATTCAGCTCACCCAGCCTCTTGCACAGTTCAAGCTTAACCTCAACAGTCCCCTTAGTCCCTCACAGGAAACCAGAACAATTAAATGCCTGCACATTATAGGCTACAAAGCCCTTTCAGCTTTGATCTCTCACCTGATACTCCCTGTCAACCCTGCTAGGGGGATTCTGTTATCATCCACATTTTATGGACAAGGAGCGTGTCCTGCCCGAGGTCAGGCTGCAACTCAAGCCTTTCCTGCCCATCAGCTGATGGCATTTCAGCCCCTGAACCAGAGCAGAGGGTGGCTGACAGGACAGTGAGGCCGGGGAAAGGGGTGCGGGTTGGGGAAAGGCAGCTGCCACTGGGGGGCTTGGCCAGACGATGGAGGGCCTGGGGCCTTTGCCTGCAGGCAGTGGGAAGCCCTGGGCGGGCTCGGAGCCGGGGACTGAGTGATGGAGGAGGAGGCGTTCAGGAAGCTGCGTGTGGCGGCTGAGGGGGCTGGAGGGGGACGTGGGCAGGGATGGGAAGCTGGCAGACCAGGGCAGGCCGAGGGGCACCTGGACCTCCACACAGCCTTTCAGCCTCCTCTGGGGCCTCTGAGGGGTGCTGGGTGGGCAGCAGGACCAGGAGGGGCAGCTTTCTGGCTCAAAAATGAGACAGGCGGGCGGGGTGCTGTCAGAGCAGCCTCAGCAGGGGGGCTGCAGGGCAGTTAGTGACAGAACCGGAAGGGACCGCATGGCTGCCTCCCTCATGACGGGAGAGGAGGGAGGACACGGGCAGTCGAGCGCAGTGACTGGCGAAGGTGGACAGCCGCCAGAGGACCGACAGGGCTATTTACGGCCCAGGCGCCACAGGGGAGGGGTGGGGACCGCAAATGGCCTCGCAGCCTGGCCGCCAAGAACCCAGGTTCAGGGGGACAGAAACCAGGCTGCGGCTAAGGAATGGCCCCACTGACTGTCCACCAGGAAGGAGGTGGCCAGAAGGGCAAGGGGGGGGTGCCCCTTCCCCAAGCTGCCTCCCCACCCCAGCTCTCTGTCAGCCTCCCCCAAGGACATGCCCCAGAGCATCAGAGCTAGACAGGCCCTTTGGGACCTGACCCCATCTCTTCCAACTACAGATGAGGAGACAGAGGCCTAGAGAGGGGAAGGGACATGCCTGTGGTCGTGCGGTGGTTACTCAGATGCCCAACAGACACCATAACATCCTGGGCCTGACCCTCTTCTCCTCAGGCCCATCTGTGAAATGGGGATGACAGTGCCTTTCTGCCAAGGTGGGGTCTTGGGCTCACTGACTCAATGTGTGGTAAGGGCTAGACACACAGTAGGTGCTCAGGAAACAGTTTAGCCTTCTGCTTATCAAGGTCATGCTCACAGATATGAGTACAGTTAGGAGCACAGCCTGGGCCATGATCCAGACCCAGGCTGAATGCTGGCTCTGCCATTGCTACTGAGAGGCTTTGGACAAGTGACTTGGTCTCTCTGAACCTGCACCTGTTCGGGAAGATGGAGGAATCCCCTGCTCCCACCTCATGGGGCTGCTGAGAGGCGGAAGGGAAATAATGGGGGTGGGATGTGTGTGGTTTCAGGCCCCTGCCTCTTGGCAGCCGCTGTTCTCAGCCGCTCTCAGCTGCGGCCCTGCACCCTGCGCCCACCATCAGTGTCCACACCTCGTCACGCCTGCCTGGGTGGAGAGCCTGGCCTTGAAGAGACTGAGGCGACCTCCCCCATCTGGCAGGGAAGTGACTCCTGCTTGCCTCAGGCCCCCAAAATAGAGTCCTATTTTAGCTTCCAGCTCCTCCGTGGAGAGGCCCAGAGCATGGCACGAGGGCGTGTGGCTGCTGAGTACCTGCCCCAGTCTCTCCCCACCCCCTTCTGCCAGGCACTGCCAAGCTGTGCCCTTGGGCCTCTCCTGTCTCCTGGTAACTGCTCCCTGTCCTGGGCACCCAAGACTCTCCACCAAGGCTGGGTTGCCTGCTCCTCTTGGCCTGGTTCCAATTCCAACTGACCGTCTCAGTTCCATCCGGACACTGTTTCTCCCACAGGGCCCTGGACCATGATGCTGATCGGGATCCCAGAATTCAAATGAGGTCCCTGGTCCTTCAAGCCAGTCCACGTTTTCAGTGCCCCATCCCAGGACAGCAGTTCTCCTGGGGGCAGAAGGAAGGAGATGGGACTGCTGGGTTAGGAGTACAGCCACATGATTTATCTTTCAGACCCCCGAAACCTCCTCCTCAGTGTTAGGCACTGTTTCCTACCTCAGTGCCTTTGCACCTGGGGTTCCCCTGCCTGGACTGCCCTTCGCCTTCATCTCCAGCTGGGATTGGAACCCAGACTGCCTAGGCCAGAGTCCATGCTCTTAACCACTCTGTGTCACTCTAGAAGAATTTCCAGCAGAGGGTCAGCAGGCACACAACACAGCCTTATGAAAGGGACAGCCATCTTCCGGCAGAATGCTTTCAGTTTCTTGAGATGCCAGGGCACTTCACTCTTTCCCCCGTTTTACAGATGAGAAATGGGCACAGAGTATGAGCAGCTTGCCCAAGATTATATACTAGTGAGGGGGGAAGCTGGAATTTGAGCTTGGGGGTCTGTCTCCAGAGCCCACACCTGGTGCCCTTAAAGCTGGCTCTGGGCATGGGCTTAGAAGAGGCTTGTTACAAGGAAATGAATGAACGCATTGATGAGATTCCAGCCCGTGGGCCCACTGCTCATCAGCTGTACATCTTTAGGCAAATCACCTCTCAGACTAGTTGCCTCACCTGTCAAAGTGGAGCTAAGAACTTCTTTCCCAATGGAGGCAGCAGGTAGGGAGCAGCCCTCACTTGGGGCCTTCGAGCATCAGATCCTAGTTGGGGGAGTTGGCAGTGGAGAGAGGGGGAGATGGGTGGAAGGCGGACTGTGTGGCAGTGGGACAGGTGGAAGGCTGGGGCTGCATCTCAGTACACGAGCCCCCCAGCCAGGTAGGTCCTCTCAATTAAGGTGAAGCCAGAGGCTCGATCAACACCTCCAGAATCCACCAGGCTCCAGGCTCACAGCTGCTCAGTTTCTCGGTGGACAGGAGAGGGCCTCTCCCAGCAGTTCCAACCAGAGTCCCAGAATCCAGCCTCATTGGCCAGGCTTGAGTCACAGGCATGATCACTCTGATTGGCCAGGCACCAACTGTGGGCATGAAGATGCTTCTTGTCTCAGTGGGGGAAGGGGCAGCCCCCGTGGAGTGGGGGTTGTCAGGGAGACCAGAGGGGCTGAAAGGAAGCAAGCCAGGAGCCAGAGACAGGAGACAGCAGCCAGACAGGAAACAGTCCGCCCTCTCCGACCTCATGTCTGGTCAGATGAGAGCCCAGAACCCGGGAGTGAGGGGACAGGCTGAGCTGGGCTGTGTGACCTCAGGCAAGCCACACCATGTCTCTGAGGCTCAGCTTTCTCATCTGTGAGATAGTGGCAGTAACAGCACGAACCTCACAGGCTGTTAGTGTTGGATTCCCCTGAGGAAGGCGCCGCCCCAAATCACTCACCAAAGACGTTTCTTGATGCAACAAGCAAGAGGAATTTATTCGGAAGCCAACTAGTTGGGGTCCAAGTCAGCCCGTCCAGCAGGTCTCAACGAGGACCCTGAGTACTTACAACTAAGTGGTTATATAGGATTTTCTGAGGCATTCAGCCCTAGAGATTTACCATGGTTACAGATTATGTTGTAGTAACAAGATAACAATACTACATAGCAAGATAACAATACTACAAAGGCAGTAATTTTTCAAACCTACGATTTCTGGGTTAGTGCCACGTCCTGGGGGTGTAGCAAGGTAGGGTCAGCTTTTATGCTTAACTAACCGAAAGGTTAGCGCTGCCAGCAGTCATGATTGATTAACTTGTTTTTCCAGAGGAGTTACCTGGTTTCAGTTGTTCCCTCTGAGTCATATATCAGAATGGCTTTTTGGGCTTCAAGATGGCCACTCTTAAGCTAACTTATTTCTCAGGGAGGTTGGGGTCCTACATTCCCCACTTCTTTTTCTGAACATTCTAATCATGGAATGTTGGTTTCTTCTTGTTGTGTGAGGGTATGATACTGTTGTCTCAGCATTAGCACCTGCACAGCACTTACTCTTTCTCTAATAAAGGTTATTACTCGATTTAAAATGCAGGGACTTAAGGTGAGGAGCAATATTAAAATAAGCAGGGGTCCTGCCAAAGTGGATATTAGAGTTGTAAGCCATGGGGATCTAGAAAACCAGGATTCAAACAGGCTCTGGTTAGCTTCTCGTTCTCGCTTTCGCTGATTTAATCTTTCTCTTAATTTAGACATTGAGTCTCTTACTACTCCAGTATGGTCTGCATAGAAGCAGCACTCTTCCTTTAGAGCTGCACACAATCTACTTTCTTTTAGAAATAGTAAATCTAACTCTCGTCTATTTTGTAGCACTACTTCAGAGAGAGGTTAGGGACTTTTCAAGTTTAGAAATAGACTGTTCTATAGTTCTCAAATCTTCACCGATAGCTATTCTTAGTCCTTCATAATGTTGGTTTCCTTGTATAATTGCAGCTGCCCCTGGTCCTACTCCGGCTGCGACTCTTACTCTTAGTAATACAGCTAGAGTGAGTGAGACTGGCTCTCTTTTATACCTTAGTTTAGGTTCTAATTCTGCCACGAATGATAAGTCATCATAATACATTAGTCTGGGTACTAACTGGACCATGATACAGAAATCACGGGAGGAGTTGAAGGCAGAAGTAGAGACACATGGGGTCACTCCAGTGTTACAAGCCCACCATCTCTTGGGAGGAGGGATTAAATACCTGTTTTTACCAGGGAAGGCTATGGGTATGGTCTCATTCTTTCTTCTACAGATAGAGACTCTAGCTGCTGCTAGGGAAAAGGGGCGATGACCGCTCTGGCTGCTTCGTGCTGAGAAGGGGGCGCAGTAAAGGGTGCAGCTAGGTCTCCATCACTGGTCAGTTGAGAGGGCTTCAGAAGGCTGGCGCTTCTATTCTGGGTTTCATTTTTATTACTATTTGCAGTTTTGTGGCTTCTAGGCAAGATAAAACAAATTGTGTTATTAGGTTATGTAGCAACATCTGGAGTTGGATTTTTTATTCTGGAAGGAGGCTACATTATTGAAACGATACTTCTCTCTAAAATCACTCTCATTTTTACTAGAAGTAACTAGGTTAAGAAAATAATTAACAGCTGGCTTGATTATTTGCACAGGTGCAGCAAGAAGAGCAATTGATTACACAGGTTCTTTTAAATATGCTTTGCTGGAACTTTTTGTAAGGAATTTCAGATTGAACTTTTAAAGGCCTCTTGAGGCCAGACAGCCAAGCCAGACTTGCCATCAGGCTTTACCTGCAGTACCTGTAGATTTGGATGAATTCTTCTCTTCTCGAGGTCTCTGCACCTGCCAGGAAGTGACTTTCTTTACTCACCTGGTAAGGCTGCTGGGAACTCTGTAAGCAAGGTACTAGGCCAGTTCTTCCAAGGGGCTTTGTTGGCTTTATAAAGTCAATCTTAGTTCTTTAAAGTTGTTCACATCTGAGTCTATGCACATGTCTCTCAGGTACGACATTCCAGTCAAAGCCCTGGTAGTATAACCAGTGTTCTTAAGTAGTCTTCTCACAAGGAAAGCAGATTCTTATTGAACTCGTGCAAATAAACATACTGCCATGGAATATAAAAACAGTCACTGAAAGTTTTTAAACTCTGGAGGGATCAAGTAGAGAGAAGGATGTTTCAATTCTGCTCATAAAGATAGTCATTTACTAAACTGTTGTCAGTTTAAGAGAACAAGGTTAAAACATTTTACCAGCAACATTTGAAACAAAAAGACACAAAATCATTTTCTTTAGTTTATGTAATCTTATGTAACTAATACCTGTTCTGCTGAAATCTAGTTCTTTACCAGTTTAGGGATAATACTATAAATGACAAAAGACTTACAAATGACAATGGTTAAAGATCTGATGAGAGCTTACTGTAAAACAGTTGACATAAGGAAATTCTGATATTTCTGTAATACAAAACATTTAGTAACAAAGTTTAGCATCATTCTCTTTGACAGTGCTTTCCTGGTAAATAAATATATATATATCAGATAAATAAGCCAAATTAGTCAAATACTTTCTCTAGTGAGAAAAAATTCTTCTGACATGTTCCAGGGGCCCTCTGGAAAATATCAGAGTTAACTAGAGGTAAAAGCACCTTTTTGCATTTAATTTTTTTAGAACTATCATTACACATTTATTGTCTATATACTCAGCACAGTAAACAAGATATCTTAAAAAGTGGGGCAGCAGGGGAGACTGCTGCTGTCAATTTTTAAAGACAACATACAGAAAGTCAAACTAATTCTAGGTTACTAAGCATTCTTGAGAGAATGGTAGCAGATGGTAGATTCTTCTGCTTTCATCTTCAGGAGGGGAAAAAAGCTACAATAAGAATTCATATTTAGCTGAAAGAACTGTCTAAACTCAAGGCAGAGTATAATATCACCAGGCATACAAAAGACCTGTTAGAGATACATACAAAGAATGAATATGGCTATAGTCAAATTCAACTTAAAAGTTTAAGCAGAATCTCAAATTTAAATGTCTCTTTCTTTCACACAGATATCCAGATCTGACCAGAAATATGCTTTGAGATGAAAGAGATCAGGCATTTTACTTCTTCATTTAGGGACTGAGAAATGATGACCTTTGGCTTACAATCAATAGCTTACAAACAGTGAAAATAATAAGAACATAACTCAGCATAAGTGTCTAAGACCAGATACAAAAAAGCAGAGAAAGTGCTTAAGTTTACAGGTTTTCCCTGAAAGCTTCAAGAATGTTTTACTCTTTAATAGTAGATATAAGCTGCTATGCAAATTCTATTAAAAGCTCTAAGATTATTTGCATTAAAAAATATGGAGAGTCCCCCATGTTTTTTTTTTAAAACATACAGCATATAAATTAAACAAGAAGACCTGGTGGTTCTCAAAAAATCTATTACAACTTTTCTCAAAAGTGGTCACACGTTCGTCTATCTAAACTTTTACAGTGAAACCTGTTTTTCTGGGAGAAACATAATCTTGTCCAGATTCTACAGTTTAATAAATTTTGGTTTGTTAACTAAGTGCATTTAATCAGCTGAAAAAAGCTTTGTTACTATTCTGCTTAGGAATTCAATTTTTCAGGCCATGCAATTATTTTTAATAACAAAATATTTCAAAGGCAAATAAAGGTTATACAGTTGTTAACAAACTTTAGCTTTTAGTCCCTTTAACATTACGATTTCATGGCAACTCACTGAGACTTTAAGCATGAGAAACTGCTGTGATCTTTCAACATAGAGAAATGCCCTCTCTATCACTTTAAGCAGTTCTAACCAGAACTCAAAACTATTAGAAACTTCAAGCTCCAGTGAACACTGAGAAGCAGGACACTGCAAACTGTCAAACCAACATTTCCTAGACTGACAAACTTACGAACACATTCTACAATTTCTGCAACTATGAGCTTCACAGCACAATCTCCCAGCAAACACAGAGCACATCTTCTCAACTTAACAAAACTCTAAGGCTTTAAGTTACTACAAAGATTCTCAGGCTGCAGGTAGGCATACACACTGCAACACACAATTAAAAAGGTGTTCACTTGCCACACTTATCCAGTTCACTTACCTGCAACAACTATGCTAGCCTACTCACAAGACCCCCACTGAACACTAGACAAAGCCAAGCTTCTAAGCATTCTATTCTTAAAAGATTTAGCAGATAACATGACTCAAATGACTCTAGGTAAACTCAGGCAGCCGACAACTACCAGGACATGCCCGTCTCAGGCAAACCCAAATTAGCATTAATGCTTAACACTTTTTTATCAGGTTTTCTGGAAGTTTTAGAACACTCAATTTTCACAAGCGCTTGTCTTTAAATCAATTTCATTAATACCATCCGGAGGTAGAAAGATATATTCATTTACACACTTAGGGGGTTGTCTGAGTCTGTCCCATTGTCAGTATAACAATTATTAGGCACATGAAAGACACAAAAAACAGAGACACACACAGATTAGACACACAGCGGCCGCTTTTTGTTTTTTTTTTTTCTCAGATTTTCAAACAGAAACCGAAAGGAATCAGAGGGTTGATATTCCTGGCGCCTGAAAATCAACCCTATCTCATCAGATTCACCTTGCCAGAAAAACAGACGGGAGGCTACCAGGCGTCCCTGGCCTCCCAACCTCCCCGAGGCGTCCCTCAGGGTTGCAGCCTGCGGTGCTCCTAGTACGTCTACCGACCGCAGTCTCGACCCCTTTACAGGATCGGGACAGCTGCCAGACAGTGGGTACCCCTTTACAGAATTCTGACCGGTCTCACTGAAAACAGAAGACAGAACACAGACAACTCAAGGCGCCACTAATCTTACCTCTTCCTCCAAGAGCGACTTCGGGAGTGAAGCGGGGTGAGCGCATGATCCCGGACGAGCCCCCAAATGTTGGATTCCCCTGAGGAAGGCGCCGCCCCAAATCACTCACCAAAGACGTTTCTTGATGCAACAAGCAAGAGGAATTTATTCGGAAGCCAACTAGTTGGGGTCCAAGTCAGCCCGTCCAGCAGGTCTCAACGAGGACCCTGAGTACTTACAACTAAGTGGTTATATAGGATTTTCTGAGGCATTCAGCCCTAGAGATTTACCATGGTTACAGATTATGTTGTAGTAACAAGATAACAATACTACATAGCAAGATAACAATACTACAAAGGCAGTAATTTTTCAAACCTACGATTTCTGGGTTAGTGCCACGTCCTGGGGGTGTAGCAAGGTAGGGTCAGCTTTTATGCTTAACTAACCGAAAGGTTAGCGCTGCCAGCAGTCATGATTGATTAACTTGTTTTTCCAGAGGAGTTACCTGGTTTCAGTTGTTCCCTCTGAGTCATATATCAGAATGGCTTTTTGGGCTTCAAGATGGCCACTCTTAAGCTAACTTATTTCTCAGGGAGGTTGGGGTCCTACATTAGGAGAGTGTAAAGGGAATTCAGCACTTTGCTTAGCTTATGGCAGTTGTTATTTTTATTCACATCTTCAAAGTTCACGTTTCGATCCCTGGGCATGGTTAACCCTCGCTTAGCACCAGACGGCTGGCAAGCCCTGTTGCAGCCATTATCCGCTGGCACCTGGGAGTACTAGCAATCCCCCTTTTACAGGTAAGAAAACAGGTCCCGCAGCTTGAATGGCCTGTCCACAGTCCCTCAGGTGGTCAGAGCCAGGAGCTCACCGGTGTGCCTCCCGTCACAGCAGCTATTGGTTGAGTTGGATGGGGGATGGTGGGGGGGGGGTAGTTCGTAGCCTCAGTTTCCCCTCCTGCCACAGAAGAAACCAAAATGATTCCATTCTCCCCTCCCCAGGAAGCCCACACCAGACCAGTGGTAACTAATATTTCTCTCCTCACCTCCGCCAGGCCGATGTGGCCGGTCCCCGGGGCTCCCTGCGAAGCCCCCAGGGACCCTGTCCCACACTGCCGCCCCGTGGCGGCCTCAGAGACTGCAGGCTGTGGGCACCGGGCGAACTCGGACCTTCGCCCAGCACCCACCCCCTGACCCCTAAGGGAGCCCGGCCCCCCTCCGCCCACTTGGTCTTTTGAGGCTTGAGCCCTGCTGGGCCCTGTCACTGCCTCCAGACCTATCCACAGCCTTCACGCTTCCCTGCCACGAGCACCCATAGGGCGCCTGCACACCGCATCATTTGATGCTCCTCCACCCACCGCGAGGCAGGGCTCATTGTTTTGAAGGCACTTCCAAGGTCACGCAGCCAGGAAGGCGCTGAAAAGGTGGAGGCCCAGGTGTGATTTTTGTCCCCATATTTGGGGGGCTGGTGGGGCCAACGGAGTTTGCCAAGTACTTTTCACAGACGTTATCCGGCCCAAGCGTTGCTCTGATTGTGCCTGCTCCCCGCCCAACCCCACACCTTTTCTGCCCACCCTACATCTCTTGACAGCCTGTCTGGGTTGGGGCCCTGGGACCTGAATTCTAACAAGGTTTTTTTTAAGGGATTCTGCGAACTTCCAAAGTCTGAGTTTAAGCTCCAGGAATGTGTCTGTCTGGTTTACTATTTTCTCTCTCAGGACCTGGGGTGGGACCTGGCACAAATTAGGTGCTCATTAAATATTTGTTGAGTGAATTATCTCATCCCATGCTCAGAGTAGGTAAGTAGAGGAGAGAAGACATTTTTAAAAATAGCAGCTATGAAGGTCTGTGCACTAGCTAAAAACCCAAAATTGACTTACATGTTCTGAGAGGAAAGATGGCCAATATATATTGCTAAAGAACATTATCTATATAATCCCATCATACAAAATATTTTTATATAAAGGGCAAATGACTTAATTTCTTCAACACACAAATTGCAAGGAAAATAAAAGAGTAGGAACCCATAGATTGAGAATTAAGAGACATTTACAAATTAGACCTTTTCACAGGCCTTACTTAGATCCTAACTCAAACAAACTGTGGAAAATGACATGACATTTGATGTCTTAAGGAATTACTGTTACAGGATGATAATGGGATTGGGTTTTGTTTTGTTTTTGTTTTTGTTTTTTTTGGCAAGTCTTTTTCTTTTAGAGAAACATCTTAAAATATTTACAGATTAATTTATAAACATATGTAATTTGCCTCAAAATAATTTGGGGTGGGGGAGCAAGTGGGGTTAAATATGTTGATTTGGTATATGTCTAAGCAGGTTGATGGGTACATGGAGGTTCATTTTATAGAATTGTGTACTTTTGTATATCCTGAAATGTTTCTATAATATAAATATTTTAAAAATAAGAAATGAAGGCATCTCTCACTAAGGCCAACTAGTAGTTTGGAAGTGATTTAAACCAGATAGGAAAAAGAGGGGAAGGCAAATAAATTGTCTTTGTCTGGTAAAAGATTAAAATCAGAAGGTTTATCACTCTATGAATGACAAACCAGGCTTCAGGGCAAGAGCATTATTACAAACAGAGAAAACATACCAATTCTCAACTCTTATACACCTGATAACATGACCTCAAAATATATAAAGGAGAAATGAACAAATCCATTATATATAGAGAGATTTTTATCACAACTCCTCGAATGACTGATACATCAAGATAAAGGAACCACTAAGGATAGGGAAGATATAAACAAGACAGACATCATTAGAAATCAGGGAAATATATATCAAAGCCACAATGAGTTGGAATTTTACTCTGACTATCTTGGCAAAAAATATAAAGTTGAACAGTTCGACATTTGGCAAGGATATTGCTCAGTGGGGGCCCTCATCCACTTTGGGTGGGAGTAAAAATTGGCACGATCTCCTTGGAATATAGTTTAGCCTTGCCTAATAAAGTTGAACATGTTGTACACAGGATAATTTAGCAATTCTTAGCCTAAACTTATTATTTAAGTATATATATATATATATAGTCAGTCTGTAAGGAAAATCAGAGGAGGGGTGGGGTGCTGCTGTGGAGAAGCATAGGGGTGTGTTTCTAAGAAGTGTTGGCAATTTTTACGGCTGGTGAGTACATGGGCTTCTGTATTGTTTTTCTTTAAATTGTATATTTTTTGCATGTCTATCTTACAATAAAAATGCTATGCCAATATATTTGCAGGTATCACATCTGTATGTAAATGCATAAGAGGTTGGAAGGTGACCCTAGACTATTCACAGTGGTTCTTCCTAGAAAGTGTTGGGGTGGGGGGTGGCATATAGGAGGGACTTCAAATTTTATTCAAACATTTCTGGATTGTTCACAAGTTTTTACAGTAAGTGTGTAATTTTACACAAAAAAGCTTGGGTAATTTTAAAGACCCAAGTGAAACAAGTAGAAGCAAAGTGAAACCCAAATAACATTAACCCGAGATGAGTGAAAATGCCGCAGGGACATTTTAAGAGACATGTTGGTGGCATGGGAAGAGCTGCCACCTGCTGATGAATCACGTGATTTCCCTGAGGCTCAGTTTCCTCATCTGTAAAATGGACCAAACAGGGTCCGGTTTCATCGGGTCTCTGGAGGACTGGGTGCAATGAGACGAGTGACAGGCCAGGCCTGGCCCAGCCCAGGGTGTGCAGCGATTCAGTCCACGGAACCACTGGTGGGAGTTTAGCGGAGGGGGATAGAGTTTGTGGGACTGGGATGACTCGAGGGTGCGGAAGGCTTTGAGGTGAAGTGATGTGTGTGCATCAGGCCTTGGGGAGCTCGGAGAATGTGGAGACGAGGTAAAAGCACAACATATTAGGCTGGGGGGCAAGGGAAGAGGAGGAAGGGGGCTTGTCCAGGTCAGCCAGGTCTAGGAAGGTGGGGAGGGGAAAAGCTTTCCTCAAAACCAAGCAGAAAGGAGGATAAGGGTTAACGCAGCCTTCATTTTCAACCAGAGAAGCCATGCAAATATATGCAAAAGACCATGCAAATGAGCCTGGCTGGTGGCTGGTGGATGCAGAACCCAGCTGGTGATTTTGTCCCTAAGTGTGGTCCAGAGCCACCTGTCACAGAATCACCAGGGAACTTGTCTTGGTCCCCTGCCACCTGCAGACCTGCTGCTTCCATCCTCCGGGCTGTAGCCCAGGAGCCCACATGTTTAAGGAGCTCCCCAGGTGATTGTTTATGGCCATACTCACATACTCACATGCACATGGTAATGCATTGTAATTATAACACATTATAATACACACACCTTGCATAATGCAAACATTCAAACAGGAAAGTAGGTCTGCCCTGCTCCTCATACTCCACCTCTGCGCCCAGAGGTGGGCACCAGCACTAGTTCCTGTGTGTCCTTCTGGAAGCTACTCTGCACATTCCTGGGTGATTCCTTCTGACCTTCCAGATCCAGTGTCTTAGTCTCAGGGTGCTGTCTCTGGGTCACTCACAAACCAAACTGTCACTCATTTGTGACGGTTCACTCACTCAAAATGCCAGGCCCATGTCAGGAACAGGAGAGACCCCAGCCCTGCTCCCCTGGGAGCTCACACGAGAGGGGGAACCATTCCCAGAAGGCAGTGCTCGCCAATGGTCAGCTCCCACCTCTTCAATCAACTTGCCTGTTCCAGCAACACCCCACCCCCATCCAGCTCCCTGAGCCTCCGTTTCCCCACCTGTATCGGGTAGGAATGCCTGGCTGTCAGGGCAGCAATGCTGTGTGTGGGTCAAGAGTCTCATGTAAGCATGGGAGCGGAGCAGGCTCCTCAGTAAATGCTCTTTTCATTCCAGAAGACAAGGCCTTGCCTGGAGCAGAGGCAATGGGAACAGGGAGATTTGGCTACTATAGGCAGGCCAGGCTTTGGACCAATGGGTGTGAGGTGGTGGGAAAGGGGCTTGCTCTCTCTCCCTGCCTTTAGGTGGCCATCTCTCCAGGCTGAAGTTTTGAATACTCTGGGGCCTGAGAGGGCAGCTGTGACCACAGCATTAGGTCCACACCCCTTGGGGCCTCCAGGGTGCTAGGGATGTCCAGCAGCATCCCCATGCTCCCTCTGGGTCTCTCTTACGTTCAAGGCCTGCCTCTTCCAGGCAGCCTCCCTAACTGTTCCAGCCAGAGCGGGAGAGGAGGGAGTGCTCATCACCTCCAGGCTTAGCAGGGGGCTGCTACTGGGTCTGGCACTTTCACACTTTTAAAATCAAACTTAATCCTCCCAACCCCCTGGAGGGAGGTATTTCATCCCATTTTACAGTTGAGGCTCAGAGAGATGGCGTGACTTACTCCAGGCCACACAGGGAGTCGGTGGCCCGGCATCTGTCTCCACGGGGGCTCTGAGCCTCCCTGTCCTCTCCTTGGGGCTCCTCCCGGGGGGCCGGGGTCTCCCAGCCCCAAAGCCCCAGGGCCTGTGGAGGGGCCAGAAGAGCTGGGTTCCTGCAGCTCAGACACTCACTCCTCTCACTGCTGAGTGACTCTGGCTGACCCGGCCTGTTTCCTCTCTCTGGGTCTCAGTGATCTCTTCTGTCAAACGGATGGATCATGTCACTGGGGGTGATGTGAGGGCATCTGGTATGGGAGGGTGTCTACACCCACAGCCCCACCAGCCACCTCCTTCTGGCTTCCCCACACTCCTCCGGCTCAGAAGGCCCCAAACAATCTCAGCAGCCCCGATCTGCTCCTCCTCCCGGGCACCGTCCAGTCCCCAGGCGCCCCATCTCCTGGGCCAGGATCCTGAGCTGTCCGTTGAAGGCGCCCTTTCCTTGGCCACACGTAGCTTCTGCTCCCACAAGGCTGTGAGCTCCCCCAGGTGGGCCCAGGTCAGCGTCTTGGTTTGGGCTGCTGTTACAGAATCACCGGAGTCTGGGCGGCTCAGACAGCAATCATTTATTTCTCACAGTTCTGGAGGCCCAAGACCAAGGCACTGGCAGGTCTGCTGCCCAGTGAGAGCCCACTTCCTCAATCAGCTTCTTGTTAGGGCCCACGTGGCAGAAGGGGTGAGGGAGCTCCCTGGGGTCTCCTTGATACAGACACCAATCCCATCCACGAGGGCCCCTCACACCTAATCACCTCCTAAAGACGGCCCTTCCTAACACCATCACACTGCGGGTAGGCTTTCCACATATGAATTTGGGGGCAGGCACAAAGTTCAATCCACGAGTCAGGTGCAGGCCAGGTAACATCGGTGGCAGGAGAACAGGTGCCGATGAGACGGGCTGACCGTCCCGGTTGGTTCTGTCTGGGACACAGTGGGCGTCTTGGGAGACCACTTTCGAATACACAGGTTGGTGGTGGAGCTGAACATTGGCTCGGTCCTGGCCTTTCTGTCTCCAGCCCCGTCCCCACCCGACACACTCATCACCCACTCCCAGTCATCTGGAATGGCTGCTTGCCCAGCCTGGAGGCGCCCTTGCCTCGGCTGGGGGCTTGTCTCCCCACCAAACAGGAGGCTTGGCTGGTAGCACACAGTGGTGCTGGCTGAATGTCTGCACTAAGTCCATGCAATGAGTGGCTCCGGCCTCACCTGTGAGTCAGGGCGGGCGGTGAGAGGCCTTCTCTCCCAGCCGCGGTCATCCTCACCACCCAGTGAGTGGCCTTTGTTGCTGCAGCTCTGAGCCTCTAAACTAGATGGATTTTAAAACAGAAGATATTTTAAAATCAACTCAGTTGTTTACTTAAACAAATTCATTTTAAAAGGAAACTTTCTTTCCCTACTCTAAATGGAAACCACTTGCCATAGACAGAAGGTGAAGGTGGGAATCAATACAATGAAGTCAAGGAAGTATTTCTGGGAACCGAGGCCCGGGGCCCGCCTCACTTACAGGGAGATTAGGGTGCTACCCACTGGCCAGCACGAACTGGGGACCGTCTCCCGATCCCATCAGAGGGATAGTGAGGGCCCTGACGGACGACTCTCTGGGTGTGATCAGTGTGGCTTGATGCTCTGTCCCTGGGCCTCCAGGGACTCTCTTCTGCCCTTGGGAGGTGCACGGAGGGAAGAGCTGGAGGGAGGCTGAGCCCACCGCACCTGGGGCCAGTAAGGAGGAGGTGGGTGCCCGCCGGTTTCCACCTGAGGAAAAGGAGACCCTGGGAAGGTCAGGCGCAGCCCTGAGTCCCTGAAACCCTGTGCTAGGTTCCAAAGCCCAGCTATGTTCAGGCCAGCACAGAATTCAGCCGTGGCCTAGACCCGGCAAAGGCAGGGCGCTCACCAACTCTTAGGGCCACCTGTTCAAGTGACACCTCCAACCAGAAGCGTCCCTGGTTTCTCCATTTTAAGTGAATACGTTCAGGGCATTTCCAGGGGTTGCAGGCTCAGGCCCGAGAGTTTGGGAGGTCAGGGTTCGACTTATCGATACGTGAGCACCCCCGCTCCCCGCCAAGTCCATCTAGGCCTTGGCACAAAGGAGCGCCCCCGCCCCACGTGACCCGACCCGGTGGCACGGCCGCGACCCGGCTGCAGTGCCCGAGGCAGCCACACGGGGGCAGCAGGCGAGCGCCCTCTGCGCAGCCCGGCGCAGGAGCTCTACCCCCACGAGGCTTCCCGGGAGGCGGCCCGCAACGCTGCAGGACAAAAAGCGACCAGGGACCTGGGACTGGTGCTGGCTTGGTGCTTGCTCCACTCTGGGACCCGGGGCAGGTCGCCTCACCCGAGCAGCCTGTTTCCCCAACTATCAGATGGACTAGGACCTCTGTAAGGCCCTTGACCCTGGCACTGCCAGGGAGAGCGTTAGCAGCAAACGGAGACAGGCTTTGGGGCCAGGGGTCCCTGCTCACAAAGCCGGGTCCTGCCGCGGTCTGACAGAAGCCTCTCACGCCAGGTGAAGAGAGGGAGCCAGGAGAGGGAGGTGAGTCCCCTGAAGTGCCCCCTGACTCCAGGCCTCTGGAGGTCCCCAGGCAGAGGCGCAGGCACCTGAGCCCCACGGGCAGAGGGCACTGGCCCACGCTCTCACCCTGAGGACAGGGCAGAGCGGAGTGGTGTCTGACCTGTGCTCTCTCCTGTGCCTCCCTGGAGGGCTAAGAGCTCAGCAACCCCACGCCCACCCCTTACCTCTATTTGGAAAACTAAACAGAACAAGAATTGATAGTCGGCTCTTTGGACAGCAGTAGAAGGCAAAGCTCCCAAGGCCCCATGGGAGGCTCTGGGCTCAGGGAACAGCCCCTTCAAAACCTCCAGAGGGTCTGCCGGGGTAGGGCCTGGCCCTGCCCCCCAGGACCTGGCTACCTCTCAACCCTCTCTCCAAAATCTCCTCAGGGTCAGCCTAACATAAGCCGCTCCCATCTCCGGAGGGAGGACAAAGCTGGGTGGCCTTCCCAGCCCGGATTGTGGCCCTTTCACATTACAGCACAGCAGCCTCAAGAAGCAGATGAAGGTACTAAGGCTCAGTGCAGGAACCTGGCAGTAGGGCTCCATGTGTATGCGTACCTGACAGTCAAGTTCATAAGGACAGAGTGGGTGCCCCTGGCAGGGGGCAGCGGGGAGCTACTGCTCCAAGACCCGGTTTCAGTGTGGGAGGGGGACCGTGGTGGTGATGGCTGCAGGCAATGTGAAGTGCTTCGTGCCACACAACTGTGCGCTTCAAAGAGGTTAAACGGTAACTTTAAAGTTATGTATATTTTACCACGACTTAAAAGTTGTTTCCATTTTGAAAAAATATAGAAATTATCAGGAATAGGGCAGGCAGAGCGGGGCAAAGGGAGTTCCCCAAAGTCATGGAGGAAGAAGGGCAGTGTGCCCCTCAAAGGCTGGGCACAGAAGTGAGAGCACAGATGCAAAAGGGGAAGGAAGTGGGGGCCTTGATGGGGACAGGCAGGGGGCAGCTGATGCTTTGGCACAGTCAACCTTACCCCGGCACCCCCCACCCCAGCCTGAGCCCCCAACCCCCCGCGCAGAGTCACCCTGGCTGAGCACCCCACCCTCCCGAGATCTCCTGGTCGCCGTGATGCGTGGAGTCCTACAGTCTTCCTGCCCTTCCCCCTGCTGTCGCGCACAGCCCAGCCCTCTGGGAAGACCCTCAGGTCTGTCCTCTGCCAAAAACCCCCTGGGTCCCCCTGTGGTCTGTAAGATGCAGTCCAGAGGCTGTGGTCGGGCAGTCAGTGCTTCCGGTGCCTCCACTATTCCAGGGCTGCAGGGCTCTGCCACGCAGCACACCCTGTTCCCACCCTGTGGCCACCTGCACTCACTTCAGGGGCCGGCCTCCCAGGAGCGCCTGCCTTCAGAAGCTCACGCCTCCAGCCCATTCCTCCCTCCTCCTAGGAAAGCCCTCTCCCCTCCTCCCAGGTTGGCCTTGTTTCCCCTTCTGTCTCCTTCCCAGGCCCTGGGAACTTCCACAGGGCAGGCCCAGGTCTCTGCAAACTCTAGGCCCTTCCTGATGCCAGCACACAGTAGGAGCTCAGGGGAATCTGCTGAGGGGTTGATTTAAGCAGCTGTCCTGTCCACTCTCTTAACTCAGTGGGAGAAGTGGGGCTGGTAGAGGGTCAGGAGTCAGGAGCCCTGGGTTTCTGCCCTGTCTAGATTTGCTCTGTGGCTTCAGGAAAGTGTCTCCCCTCTCTGGGCTTGGATTACAACCTTCTAGGAAATGTGGCCTCCTGGGCAGTCAATCCCATGGGGTATGCTCTGTCAGAACGTGCTGAAGGCAGAGCAGGGGGTATCATCAAGGGCCATGACCCCCGGTGGGGCCAGGTTGGTGACAGGGCCACAGCCGTCACCCCGCGGCAGGGTGTTCTGGCCCACCCTCACTCACACCCCGAGAGCTATGCTCAGCACTCAGCCAAGCCCGCCCTAGCTTGCTGGAATGTCGGGGAGGGGCCAGGGTTTCATCACTACCTCCTCCACCACCACCATCCACACCACCTCTATCGTCAATAAATTCAAAGAATTTCCTTCTCCAAGAGCCTCTGGCTGGAGACAAGCCTGCTCTGTGTACACACCGTGAGCTGGGAGGGGAGCTGGAGGCAAGCCCTGTGACTGTTTGTCCCTGACCTCTTCAGAGGTGCAAGGAAAAGGAAGGGACCCCGCTTTACAGAGCCCCGGGTGTATACCAGGCCCTGAGCTTTATCTCCATAGGCTTCATAGCAGGATTATTTCTCCATTTTATGGACTGGAAAACAGAGGCTCACAGAGGTAAAGATGGCACAACTGTGAGTTCACAAGCTGGGGCTTAAACCCATGTCTTCTGTCTTCAGTTTGCTCACCCTCTGTCTCCAGGAAAGCAGAAAAAAGCAAAAAAAGGTCTGCCTGTGAGAGCGGCCCCAGGCATCCATGCGCTGTGAGGCATCGGTGGTGCAGTCAGGAGCCAGGTTCTGGAGCCTTACTGCCAGGAGTTCAAAGTCGGCTCTGCCTCTGGCCAGCTGCACGACCTTGAGCAGGCCACCGACCTCCCAATACCAGAGTTCTCCAGCCGCTCAGCGGGGGCTGCTGATGGCCTGAGCCCCCCGGTCAGCACCAGGGCTACGGGCTCAGTGCCTGGAGAGCGCTCAGCACAGTCTGGCATGGACCAGCCGCTTGATAAAAGATGGCTGCCAGAATTTTCGTTTCCCTGCAGGCAAATGCTTCCTCCTCTGCCAATACCATCCTGATTGCCTCTCACCCCGAGCCACCGCCAGGCCGATCCTCTCTCTCCATCCTCCGTAGCCTTCCTCATCCTTCTAGATGAGGGCCAGTTACCTCCCTGCGCCCGCTCCACCCAGACCTGGCCTCCTGAGAGCTGCCAGCCGGGGTGTCCTGCGGGCCCCTCCCTGCGTCTGGGGCCAGCCCAGGGCTAGTCCTGTCAGGCCCTAGGTCTGCTGCTGACTGAAGGCGTGAGCCCACATCCAGTTCCTCCTCCCACTACCGCCGCCACCTCCTCACCTCTCAGGACTGTGTGGAATCTGCCCTGACCTTCTGCTGCCCCTTCTCACTGCCTGGGCCTTATGCCCGGTGAGCCTAGATCCGCCCAGCCCTCCTCCTCTACCTTCTAGCACGTGGTGAGCACCCCCACCGCCCGCTACAATCTCTCCACTACCCTGCACACCTGCTGGCCTCTGCCTTGTCCTCCAGAAGCCTGGAGTCCTAACATCCCCTACCGACTGGCTGTGTGATGTCGGGCAAGGGCCTGTGCCTTTCTGAGCCCCTGGGACATCAGCTGTAAAAGGAGGAAGAGAGGCCTCCACTCAACGGATTGCTCTGAGGATTAAAGGGAGAGGGTGGGGAACTCTCTGGAAGCTCTGAAGTGTGGTGCACTGAGCAGATCTGTGTTGGTGGCTGCTGGGGTGGAGTGGTGGAGGGCTTCTGTGATAATTCCCCCCTGGGTCTGTTAGAAACCCATCCCTTCTCTCAGAAGAACTAAGCTGAATGACCCGGCTAAATGGGAGAGAGGCTTATTTACGTTCTGTGGCCTTGGAAGCTGAAGGCCTGTGGTCATTTCTGTTGGATTCATTCCTACTCTGGCCTGAGCCCCTGCTCTGGGCCAAGCCCTGACCCCCTGGGATCCAGGTGAATCCACAGGTTCTGTCCCCAAAGAGCTGAAAGCCTGATAGGGAAACAGTTCTGCAAACCCTTCACCACCACCCAGGCAAGGGGGGCGTGGCTGCTGTGGAGGAGGGCAGGGGAGGGGGTCCTAGAAGGTTCCTGGGGGATGTGGCCCCAGGACCAGACTTAGTGTACCTGCAGTGGTTGGGGTGTCCAGCTCCCCCACGACTCCCTGATAGGGTTTAGAAAAACTTCAGAGAGGAGGCAATTAAGTCTTGAAAGAAAACTGCCATAATTCAATCTGAAAAATAATCCCATTAATTTAGCCAAAGAACCACTTACAAATTTTCTTTCCAAATCCAGGCCTATTCAAAAGCCAGTGAGTCCAATGCCTGCTAAATTTAAAGTAAACTCCCAGATAACCCAACGAACAGGCCAGTTGAGTCAAGTCCCTGGTAAACCGTTCCAGTCCTATTATTGCTCATTCAATCAGCTAATCTTTTTTTTAAAAAAAACAAAGTCTAATTCAGGCAAACAATAATCCGCTTTGGTCAAATAACAGAAAGTTCAGGGTATGAAGACTGGCTGGCGCCAGTGAAATGAGAAATCCATCAAGCCTGCGGGCCAGCCAGGGGGAGCATTTTGCGGTGGCAAGGGCTGACGGGAGCGCCAAGAGCCGAGAAAGTGACCTGGATGTGGGCAACCCCTGCACCCCGGCCTGTGAGCTCGGAGTGTCATCCTCCAGCTCTGAGCCCCAGTGTCCACATCTGAAAAGCAGGGAGGCTGCTGTGAGGATTCACTCAGGAAACCAAGGAGGCTGCTCCCCAAGAGGACATCTCCATCTCTCCGCCCTCCTCCAACCTGGGCTTTGTGGGAGAGGAACCGGCAAATCTGCTTGTCCTCAGAGTTTCCCTATCTGTAAAATGGGCCCTTAAACTTTTGATTTCATGTCGTTTTTGGAATGGAAAATATTTTCACATGGATCAAAATTCAAGTCACCAAGGGGAGTACAGCAAAAGTCTCCCTCCCTGCCATGCCTTTCCCAGCCACCCATTTCCTCTCCTGGAGCCGCCACGGCGTCGCTGGCCTCTCCTACTGCTGAGATGCGTAGACGATATATATAGGAAAAGATGAATGCGTGCCCTTTCTCCTCCCTGCCTTTTTACATAAATACACATAAACTATATACTCTTCTCCAAACCCTGCTTTTTTTCAACTGAATAGATTGTTCCCCATTTGTACATAACGAGCTTCCTCATTTATTTTTATGGCTTCATTGTGGTCCTTCGGATGAATGTTTTGTGATCTATTTTATCAGCCCTTTATTGGTGGACATATTTCCAACACACACACACACACACACGCACATGCACATACACGCTGCAATGAATAGCCCTTTCCATAGGCCATTTCCCTCCTGTGCGGATATACCTTTAAAATAATACCCGAATTTGGAATTCTGGGGACAAAAGAAATGTGCAGTTGTCATTTTGATATATTTTGCCATTGCCTTCCTTAGGGGTTGTACTCATTTACTCCCCCATGGAGTAGGATGCCTGTGTCCCCAAGCTTTGCCATCACTATGACACCAGAACCTATCTCTTTTCTCATCTAACCAGGGAGAGTGGAATTTCAGTATAATTTGCGTTCTTCTTCTTTTCAATAAGGCTGCTGTCTTTACCTGAGTTTCAGAAACCTTCGTATTTCTCTTTCTGTGAACACTGTTCATACTCTTAGTCATTTAAAAATTTTTTTATTTTGGTATCATTAATATAAAATCATATGAGCAACATTGTGGTTACTAGGCTCCCCCCTTTATCAAGTCCCCACCACATACCCCATTACAGTCACTGTCCATCAGTGTAGTAAGATGCTATAGAATCACTACTTGTCTTCTCTGTGTTATACAGCCTTCCCTGTGCCCCCCTACATTATGTGTGGTCATCGTAATGCCCCTTATTCCCCTTATCCCTCCCTTCCCACCCATCCTCCCCAGTCCCTTTCCCTTTGGTAACTGTTAGTCCATTCTTGGGTTCTGTGATTCTGCTGCTGTTTTGTTCCTTCAGTTTTTGCTTTGTTCTTATGCTCCACAGATGAGTGAAATCATTTGGTACTTGTCTTTCTCCGCCTGGCTTATTTCACTGAGCATAATATCCTCCAGCTCCATCCATGTTGTTGCAAATGGTAGGATTTGTTTTATTCTTATGGCTGAATAATATTCCTTTGTGTATATGTACCACATCTTCTTTATCCATTAATCTACTGATGGACACTTGGGCTGCTTCCATTTCTTGGCTATTGTAAATAGTGCTGCAATAAACATAAGGGTGCATATGTCTTTTTGAAACTGGGATCCTATGTTCTTAGGGTAAATTCCTAGAAGTAGAATTCCTGGGTCAAATGGTATTTCTATTTTTAATTTTTTGAGGAACCTTCTTAGTCATTTTTATATTATATTGTTTGCATTTTTCTTATTGATTTCTAGGTGTTCTTTGTATATTAAACCATGATTTGCAAATATTTTTCTCCTGGACCCTTCCAGAGATATTCTATGTATATAAAAGCAAAATACATACATACATATATATATATATATATATATATTACAATGGGCCCTTTAAACTACAGTTTTCTGGAGATTCTTTTCACAACATGGCTCAGGTATCTGAGGGGGATCCTTCCCATCAATCTTGGTCTTTCTCCTTTCTGGGGTAGGAGCTAATGACCCCAGGACTATCTCCATCAGTGTTTCTTAGGCCTCTGAGGGCGGGAACCACGCCTGGACACAGCATCCAGGCCTCACAGTCCACTGAACGCCTGCCCTCACACTCCTGAGCCGCAGCCCTTTGCGCTCCTCACTCTGTCATGATGTCTGCATGTTCTGAGTATGTGATGGGCCAAGCCACACCCTCTCTCTCTTCCTCCTTCCTAAGGGCAGACACTTGTGAGATTATGTCCATGGTGAGGAATGGAGTCTTTGACCACAGCCCAAATCACACCTCAGGCTTTATTCATATGGTGGGCTTATTCCTCTGCCTTTACTCCCCACTGTAAACTCCTACACATACTTGAAGGCCCAGCTCCAGTGACACTTCCTCTGGGAAGACTTCCATGCCTCCTGTCTCCTTCTCTCTTGTGGTTCTGATCACCTTGTCTATATATTTACCAGAGTTAAGAACTGTGCTATTACATTTCTCTATCCTCTGGAATCTCCTGACACGAATCGTCAAATGACTCCACAGTAGGTCCCTTCACCATTTTGGATCTCAGTTTCCTCATTTTAAAGGGAAAATCATAATATAAAGCTAAGTACAAGGGGTTGTTGAGATTAAATGAGTCAACTCATGTAAAGCACTTAGCACAGTGCCAGGCATAAATAAAGGGCCCAAAGTTGGCTGCTATTGATTATTACTAATGCTGTGACCTTGAGGAAATCACTTCTCTTCTGTTAGACTCATTCCTTCTCTATAAACTGAAGCGTGAAAGAGCAGACCTAGTCCATGATCATCATGCTAAAACCACTGGGTGGAATGGTAATGGGGAACTTTAGAACAGAAAGATGAGGCTCACAGCACCTAAAGCCACTGATCAACTTTAACATCACTAAAAGGTGGACTCTCTGTGGCTCCTGCTCCTATGCACTAGGAAGGACACATCATCTCCGAACTATTCTTGATCAAATTGAATCCAAATTGAATGAAGCCTCCAGCCCCTAGAGTCTACATTCAATGACCAGTTTATAGGAAACATAGGGGATGATGGAGCATGTTAAATGACACCATGGGGATGCAGTCAACCAACTCCAGATACTGGGAAGCTCAGTCTGGAATGTTATTCAGCCATAAAAAGGAATGAAGTATGATACATGCTACAAGGTGGTTGAAGCCTTGAAAACATTATGCTAAGGGACACCAGACACAGTAGGTCACATGTTATATGATTCCATGTGTGAAACGCCCAGAATAGGCAAAAGATGAAAGTAGACAGTGGTTACCATGGATGGGGTGGCGGGGTGCAGAAATGGAGAGTGACTGCCAGTGGGTATAGTTTTTCTTTTTTGGGTGATAAAAATATTAGGGAATTAGATATTGGTAATGGTTGCAAAACTTCATGAATCTACTGAAAGTGACCAAATTGTACACTTGAAAATGGTGAATTTTATGGTATGTGAAATATATCTCAATGAAAGAGAGAGATTTGAGAAATATGTTAACTAAATATAAAATGGGCCTTCCATGAATCTTGATTCAAACAAAGCAATTGTAAAAAGACATTTCCTAGACAATAATTAGAGAAATTTGAACGTGGGCTGCATATTAAATGTTACTTTTGCTAGGTGTGATAATGGTATTGTGTGTGTTTTGTGTTTGTTTACAAAGTCCTTGTCTATGGGAGATAATCACTGAAGTATTTATAGGTGAAATGATATGATATCTGGAATTTCCTGTAAAAAAGGGTAAGTGGGAGATGGATGAAACAAGAATGGAAAATGGTGATATTTGTTAAAAATTAGTGATTGGTATACAGGTTCATTATACTATATTCCCTCTACTTTTTAGTATGCTTTAAAATTTCCATAATAATCTGTAAAGCAGTAAAGGGATTAACTTCTATTTTCTTCTTTATATATTATTGACTTCTCCAATTTTTAAAAATAAATACGTACTGCTTTTGTAATCAGAAAAATACTCAAAGGCTATAAAATTAACCAACGAGATTGGACTAGCTGACCTCTCAACCTTGGAGATGGTCTCTGGGAAGCTCTGTACCCCCTGGGTCCCACAAGCGCTGTGCAAGCCTCCAAGCCAGGAGAGGTGGGGATGGAAGGGAGGGTCATGCTGAGACTCTGGGGTTCGGTTCCCTCTCACACTGTTCCTGCTGTCGGCTCCCTTCAGCCCAGCTGAGGCTGGTGGCGCTTTCAGCCTGCTGGCCAATCAAGAGGCTGCCTAAGAGCTCCCCTTGGCCCTGCGGCAGAGGCTGTCTCTGACCCTTTCTACTCACGTGACCGTGGAAATCAACCTCTCAGACCTTGGTTTCCTCATCTGCAATTTAAGGAAAATAGTAATTCCTACCTCAGGGCTCTCTCGAGGATTACATGAAAGGGGCTTAACTAAGTAAGTGCTCAACTAAAGGGAAATAAAGGAACTTGAAAAAAGTGATATAAGCCCATTTGATGAAAGTGTAGGAAACCAGAAGGTAAAACGTGCTGCAGCATGTGCCTACCCAGAGAACAGCAGTGACCTTTTCCTTCCTGGGCTCTCTATGCATAGAATTGTGTTGAGCTTTTAAGCACAACTGTAAAAATCTGGCTCTCACCACATATTCACATCCTGCTTTTATTCTCTTAATATTATAACACATTTCTTCATATTATTATAAGTTATTTGTCAACGTAACTCTTGTTGGTTGCATAATATTCCATTGCATGTTTGTGCTGCCCCCCTGCCTGTGCCCCTGACCCTCCACAACCCAGAGTGTTGGACCCTTAGACTGGTTCCAGTTTTCACCATTATAAAGGACTCCACAGTTAATATGTATTCCGGATGACTTCCTTGGATGGATTTCCAGAAAGGAATGGCTGGGCCCGGGGCGAGCACATTTTTAAAGCACTTGGGTAGGTAGAACTTGATGGCCTTTTCAAAGAAGGGGTGCTCTTTATTTTTGCCACCACCAGCAGACTGGCATTTTCAACACAATTTTATCAAATATAAACAATCTCAGATAACACAAAGACGATGGAATCAGTTTCCTGACTGTGCGTGTCAGATGCCAGATTAACTTTCCCCAGCCCCCAAGGGCCGGAATCCCCCTTCTTGTCCGGCACCTCGGCTCCCACCTTCCCGGTTTTCTTAGCAGGAGGGGAGAGAAGTAGGGTCTGAGAGAAGAACAGAGTAGGGGACAAAGGGAGGGAAGCACTTGCTGAATCAGAGGCTCCCCCGTCCTCCCTCCAGCCCCCGGTGGTTTGAATCTGCAATCCTCGGACCCGAGTTCTCTGCAACCCGGCGGCTGGGGTGGGGAGTTGGGGGATGGTGGGGATCCCAGCTCCTCGGCCTCTCAAAGGACCCCTCGCTCTGAGAGAGTAGACCCTCCCCTTTCAGTCCGCCCACCCCGAGGGCTGCACTCAGAGGCTCCCTGTGGTAGTCACGGCTGAAGGCTGGGGGCCGGCTCACGTGGGGCGCGCGCGTTGGGGGAAGTGTGCCCAGCACCTCACCCTGCAAACACGCGAACCAGGAATCTCCGGTGGCTGGGAAGCCGGGGGCGGGTCTGGGCGGTGACGTCACGGGCCCGCCCCCCGGCGGCGCCCTCCTCCCCGCACGCAGCTCCCTGGCTGAGTCCTCACCTGGAGGGACAGGTGTACGCGTCTCGCATCTCAGAAGCCGACCCGCGAGTGTCAGGTGAGCGTCAGCAGGAGCTCCGGCCGGGGGCTGCGAGGAGCGTCCGGGGGTGGGGAGGGGGTCCCCACTGGACGTAGAGGAGAGTCTGGTCCAAGAGGGGGAGCTGGGCGTGGGTTTGTGAAGGTACTGGCTGATTGCTCCCCAAACTCCTACGGTGTCTCTCACCTACAGTCATGTTGTACTAAAAATGTAAGATTTGGAGGGATTTGAAGAAGAGGAAGTTGGAGAGGGAAACAGCAGGTTTCCAAATATTGCAACTACAATTTTTTTGTTAACATCTTTTCTACCTTGTAAAAGTAATATGCACTGATTGACAATTTGGCAAATGGGGAAAAGTAGAAAAGAAACCATCCATAGTACTAATACACAAACAAAACAACTGCAGCTATTTGGGTGTATTTCCTTTCAGTCTTTTTTCTATGCACAATCATTTTAATATTATTTTATCCTACTGTATTTACAATTTTTGTGTCTTGCTTTTCCCCTCTTAACATTGTGTCATAAGCCCTTCTTGTGTTGTTATTAGTCATTCATGTATGTGTAATCATTATTTTCAATGGCTGCATAGTGTTACATTTGAGGGATGGGCTGTAGTTTGGTACCATTCTGAACACTTGGAGGAAGGATCTGAGGGGGAGATGGGGAGGTGTAATCGAAAACCATGCGCTGAGTCAGACAGGCCAAGACCACCTCCAACCCTGGGATCTTGGCTCAGCCTTCTCTAAGCATCAGTGTCCACATCTAGGAATGGATACATAAAGCTACCTCCCCAGGGTATTGTGGATTAAGTGAGCTGATTTATGTAGAAAGTATTCCCCGCCACTGACCCACCCCTTTGCCCCATCCTCCATGGTCCTGGAAGAGAAAGGATCCACATGTTTAAGAGTTTCGAAGGAGGGCTCTGGACCGGCCAAAGCTGGGGGAACAGAGCAGAGAAACAGCTGGGGACAGGGGTCTAGGTTCTTGGGGAAACCCCAGAATGGAGATGTCTCTGGGTCTGGGGAAGGTGGGTGTGAACCAGCAGGAGTGGTACACATCCACCCTTAGCGTCCCTAAAGCAGGGCTGTGACCTCCAGGCCCCCAGATGGGTTCAACTCCTTGGGGATGAGCTTCTGAAAGAGCTTCAGTGTGAGGGGATTAGAAGAAAAGTAGCAGGGGGTGGAGGGGCACTAAGTAACCAACTCCTTGCACGATAAGGAAACTGAGGTTCAGAGGACAGAGGCTTTGTCCAGGAGCTACACAGGGAGCAGTGACAGAGAAGGCTTGGACCCCAGGGCTCCTGACTCGACCACTAGGTGTTGGGGAGGGAGGCGGTCAGGGCTCAGTCACCAACTGTACTTGTAGCAGGCTAGGTGTGCTCAGAGAAAACAGAAGTCTCTGGTCTTTTAGCCCCCATTTCTTCCTTTGGGAAATGGGGATAGCAGCTCCCCACCTGCCTACGCAGTACCGACGGCCAGGCGCATCCACCAACAAGCAGCCAGGGCCTCCTTCCTCTTCTAGGAACCTGTTCGGTCTCAGCTCATACATGCCCACCATAACCCCACTCATCTTCTCGGCCCCTGGCCACCTTCAGCAGGAAGCCTGGGTACCTGTCAGCTGAACCAGACGAGTGCTTGTGGCCATACATCAGTCAGGAGGGGAATTCCACGCTCCTTTGAGCCTTGTGTTTCCAGACCTGGGAGATTTTGTTCTGTTTTTCTAACTTGGCTTTCGTGGAATGTGTCTATAGCATGCTCCTGCTAGAGGAGAGAGGGCTCTGTGTCTTGGCAGGACTCCGAAGTGAAAAAAAAGGCCTGTGTTGGGGTTCCACCACCCTTTGAGGCCATCTCTTTCTGCCTGGTCTGACATTCCAGTACAGTAACAAAGATGTCAGGTTCCCATAGCAATTGGGTATCTAATGTTCTGAAAAAGAACTGGGGAAGACACTTTCCAATTCACAGAAAATTGGAGATGGTCCATTGCATAATCACAATTTTTAGTCATTTAGAGTGACAGTTAGCCCCAGGATCTAGAATCAAGTCCTTGCCTTGGACCTGGGAAATAACACTTTCTGAAACATGTGACCTCCAGGCCCCCAGATGGGTTCAACTCCTTGGGATGAGCTTCTGAAAGAGCTTCAGAGTGAGGGGATTAGAAGAAAAGTCTCTTCTTCCCCTTGTCTGTTTGAGAACCTGATAACTAATACTTTCTGAGAGCCTCACTTGCCAGTGTCTTGTTCTTAACCTTTCAGAGCAGTTCTGTGACATAGGCATGTATTAGTATCCCTGCTTTATAGATGGTGAAGCACAGAGAGGGTAAGTAAGCTGCCCAAGCAGAGCCAGGACTGAACCCCAGGCAGTCTAACTGGAGCACTCACTCCCATTACCACTATGTTAGCCTTCCTCTTCTGCCCTAAGATTGTCTGATTTGACACACGTCTGTTTCCCCAAATACATCTCTGTGCTGCTGTCTTCCGCACAGGCCAGCATGGCTTTCTGGGAGGACCCCCACAGTCTGTTGGTGTCTGTTGACATCCTGATCTCTGTCTTAGCCCTGGTCACGTGGATTTCTAATGACTTATTCTGGGTTCTGGGTCTCCTACAGCAGACACACTTCACCAGGGCAGGGCCTACCACAAGGCCAGGCGGAGCCTTGCTCTGCTCCCTGTAACTGAATTAGTAACAAGTGGGTCTGTCATTCAGGTGTCAGGCTCTGCGCACAGACTTTAATTCCATCATCTTTCCTGACCCACCTGCAGTGGGTGCCATTACCATCCCCATTTCTGAGAGGAGGAAACTAGGTTTGGGAAGAGTCTGGAAACTCACCCAGCGCGGAAGTAGCTGATTAAGGATTTGAACCCCACTTGCTGATGCAGGGTCTCTACCACCACTGCCTCTCAAGTGAGGACTCATTGCCAGGGTCGTCAAACACCATGTAGTTTAGTCATTTAGAGTGGCAGTTAGCCCCAGGATCTAGAATTAAGTTGCTGCCTTGAGCCTGGGACATGACACTTTCTGGAATATCCGCACCTCTGCCTCTTGTCTGTTCGAGAACGGGATAGCTAATACTTACTGAGAGCCTCACTTGCCAGCATCCTCCTGAAGCCTCTAAACTACATTGCACATCCCATCTGTGAAGGTATTTTTGAGTATGCGTTTTGTATTCAAATGTGCATGTATTGTTATAACAGGTATATATGTTTTGCTACGCTAATATGTGCATCATAAAACACACATTAAAACAAAATATTTGAAAGGCTAGGATTGAAAATGGAATAACATAAATTCAAATTTTTTCTTCCCATATCCCACTGGATCAGAAGTGCAGGCATCTCCTTTGCAGACAGCTACATTAGTGGTCACCGGAGTCCCCTGGATGCTTGCAAAGTCTGTGAGCAAGTGGAGCATGATGTCCTGAAGGACAAGGGGCCTCATTCAGTGGGGGCCTCAGATGCATGGCCAGGTACCAGCTGGCATGCAAGGAGGGAGACACAAGCTGATGGGGACACAGGCCCCAAGGCGGCATGAGGCGTAGGGTGGGTCTGGAAGGGTAAGTTGGAGTCCTTCATAACCTTTGTGGTTACATTCTCTAAACTCAGCCTTGGGTTTCTACCTGTAAAACAGGTGGGGTGATGTTCAGCTCCTGGGATCGTTAGAGAATTAAACAAAAGCCAATGATAAGTGTCTGGTGTGGTCCCTGGCACACTGTCTAATCAATTTGAGTTTTCTAGTTCTTACCCTCTTCCATATCCACATGCAAGACTGTGAGCTGTTCTCAGCAAAACCAGTGAATAAATCCCATATTCACCTGCTTGGGATTAGAGACCTTTCTCTTCAGGCTTCTCTCCCCAGGAAGGGGATCCTGGGTGCCATTCTCCAAATCTACCCACCATCAAGCTGCACCTCTTCCCAGCCTCCCCAGTGGCAGCTCTGGAATTTCTCTGTATAAGGGGCTTGGGGAGCAGTCTGCTTAGGTGGGCGCAGGTGCCTGTCTGGATGCTGTATTGTGTAGCGCGTCACACCGAGTTACGAAATCCCTAGTCGCAGCTTGCAGAACACTGTGCTGGGCAAGGGCTTGGGGGAGGGATGGCTCACCACGCCTTGGTGCCTCCAGTGAAGCCAGGTCACTTGGGTCTGTCCTGTGGCGCTGTCTGGCGTGTTCTCTCTGGCACGGTAGTCCACCTGTTTCCTTGTATCTGCCCAGCCTACCCAGGTGGACTCTCAGCTCCTGGCCAGCAGGGTCCAGTGAGGCTTGCTCAGGCCCTGTGAGGAGTTGGCATCAGGAAATGTTTGTGGACAGACATGTGACAGGGTGAGGAGGTGATGAATCGTGCTGACTGTGCTGAGCTGGGAAGTGTTGCAGTGGGAATTGGGATTATTAGCCGTGCAATCAGAATTCCCGAGGCCCAGCTAATGAGTGGTTGTGTGTCCTGGGAATGGAATGCCTTGCATTCCCAGAGGATGGAAGGAGCAAATTTGGGAGAGAGTTGGTCACAGTGCAAACGGAAACTGTGCTGAGCAGCGTGCCAGGGGAGCCCAGGGGGGCAGCACAGTGACAGGCCAGGTTGAAGGAAGGAAGCAGATGGGGGTGTGTGGGGGAAGCTGGAGGCAGGGTGATGGAGCCCTTTGGTGATGCTGGGGTATTTCTAGAGCTCCCTGTGCCTGTGGGACATGTGGCAAGTGTTCCTAGCCCCTCTGGAAGTTGATTCTCCAGGAGAAGAGCAGCAGCATAGGGAATGAGAGAGGGTTCTTGAAAAGGAGTGGGTGGGGTGGGGAGGAGCCACAGGGTAAGACCTGTCCGGGGCTGTCAGGTGCCGGCTGGCCCAGAGCTGGAAAGTGCCTCCGCCGCCATGACCACACACCGCAGCAGAGTTTACTCATTGCACAAGCATTTATGGGGCACCCATTACTAGTTGGGCACCCACAGAAGCACTGATGGAAGGGTTTCTTTCTCTTCGAGCTTATGTTCAAGGGTGTTAAAAATAAGCAAGTTGATGTGTTCAGCCTATAGTTAAGTGCCATAAAGAATACAAGGCAGAGCGATCCAGTAGAGAGGAAGAGAGGGGAAGGGGGCCCACTTAAGATTGTGTGGTATCAAGGAAGGCCTCTGTGAGGAGGTGATTTTTGAGTCATGTCTTGAAGACAACCATTGAAGATCTGGGGGGAAGATAACTCTAGGCAGAAGGAATGGCCGAGTGCAAAGGCCCTGCGGTATGATGAAATCAAAGACCGAGGGGAGTGAGGCTCAAACTGAGGTCTGAATGGCAGGTAGGGGCCAGGTCATAGCAGGCCTGGGAAAGAACATGGATTTTGTGCTAAGGACAAGAGAGAGCAGCCGCTGCCACAGCATGTGATCTCACCAGTTAACCAACCCCCGCAGTGTACAAGTGAAAGATGCACCAGTGAGAGGTGGCTGGTTCAGAAGACAGTCGGAAGTAGAGCTGGCGGAAGGACACATATCTTGAATATGGGGGTGGGGGTGGGGAGGGAGTCCTCTCCCACTGAGCCCAGATGTGTATGACCTCAGGATCTTTCTCACTGGAGTGTCCCAGATGTGGGGCATCTAAGCCATTCCCCAGCTAGTCCAGCTCTTAGTTTGCAGATGGGAAGACTGAAGAAAGAGCCTTAGAGGTCTCCTTGTCCCGCCCCCCAGAGTGGCTAGAGCCAGGAAAGAATCTAGAGATGCAGCCGGCTGTGCTAGACGTCCCAGAGAGGTGGCCTGGATTTCACACCGGCCTGCTCCTCAGAACAATGGTAGTTAGGTTTCTTCCTCTCCCTCGGGGCTTCCTCTGGTTGAGGTAGTTTTGTGCATGATCATCTGTATTATCCCCATTGCACAAATTAGGTTCTTGTGTCTGCCTCAGAGAGTTTAAGGATCTTTCCTAGGCTCACACAGTTAAAAAGTGGCAGAGCTGGCATTTAAGCCATCTTCTTAGCCACAGTGGGCTACTGACTGGGGCTCCCTCTGCAATCTTGAGCAAGGCTCCCGGGTCTTAGTTGCTCCCTATAAAATGATGGAGTTGGAATAAATAAGTCCCCTGGGCCCCTGTGGCTCTCTACAGGGGTGCAGAATTGCATTTCCAGTAGAGGGGCCCAGGAGTCTGATGGAGGCGACAGGGACTTGTCTTGGAACTGCGTTCTCCACTAGCCTGGGTGAAGTGGTCAAGGGCATGGGTTTTGCCCAGCCACCACCTCCGCTGAGGGTGGATGTGCCAGTTGAATGGGTCAATGCAGGTAGTATGTTTCGTAGAGGGCCTGGCACACAGCATGTGCTTGATGAGTGTAGCTCTTACTGTTTTGTCAGAGAGCGGAGGCTGTCTTTTCAGTCCCTCCATTCACCTATGCAGTAAATACATGTGGAATACCTCCTCTGTGCCACATACTACTCTTGATACGCAGTGGTGCCCCCAAGCCAAATAGCACCAACTCCTTCCCTTCATGCAGCTTATATTTTAGTGGGGGACACAGACCGAAAAAAAGTTTCGAGTAAGTACCATATAGAATATGCTAGGGATAAGCACCAGGGAAAAACCCAAACACAGAAGTGCGTAGGGAGTGCCCCAGTGGGGTTAGAACCTTAAATCTGGGGGAGTAGAAGGCCTCCCTAGAAGGTGACTGGAAAGTCAAGACCTGAGGGAGGTGAGGGAATGAACCATGTGGATATTTGAGGGAACAGCATTCCAGGCTGCAGGAACAACCAGGGCTAAGGCCCTGAGGCTGGGGGACAGCCTGATGTTTAGTAAATCCACGGAGCCCACAGTATGGTTCAGCTGGCAGGTCCCTTTGGGAGGACTGAAGTCGTGCTCCCTATCACTGGTGGCATCGCAATATGATTTGTACAGTCCGGCGATTCTAGGGCTGTCCTTGAGATCCCCAGCCCAGTGCTCTGGGGTATCAAGGATACAGGTACAATGTCAGATTGGAAAGGTGATCGGAGCCGCTCCTCCTGACCCAGTGCTGAGCAGCTAAACCCCAGGTGGGGCCCACGTGCATGCTCAGACTTCACTAACACCTATTGTTCCAGGCTTGATTGCATCTTCTGGGTGGGTGGGTGGAAGACTAGGGAGGGGGCTAGGGTAACTCAAGCTGGCCACACCCTTGGGTTTTAAAGTTGGGAGTTAAAGTCCTAGTAGGAATTACTGAGCACCTAGTCTGAAGAAAGAAGTCAGGCTCAGAAGCTGCTAGAACTTGGTAAGATTTCTTTCCCTTTGGAATTTCCCCCATTCTTCTGCTGCATGTGTGTCACATCTCAGTATCTCCTTATAGCTGAGCTGCAAAGCTCTTTAGAAGGACCTAGGATGGGTTAGCCTTCCAGGGGAGTAGGACACAGATAACTTGGGCCCACAATACTGCTAAGAAGGGGTGGGGGGTGAAGCATTCTTCCAAGGGAGAGTGAGTGGGGACAGCAGGAGAGAGACCAGGAGCAGGCCATGAGGAGGGTGTGGGTCTGCAGACTGGTTGGCTCAGGGAACTGACCGGATCTTCAGTGGGGTTGAAGGAGGTGGTTACAAGCTCTGGAACGGAGGTGGGGGCAAATGACGAGATTGAGAAGAGAAGCTGGGACGTGGTGGGTGGTTAATGTGCACCCTTAGGAAGTGCTGTTGGCAGCTTTAGATTCCCTGTCTGTAAACCTAGGAAAGAACAGAGTAGGGTTTAATCTGTTGTTTGAGAAGATAATCACCTCTCCCAGGTCCAAGTGAAATAGGTAGGTGCTGGAGAAATACTAGGCCCTTCCTGGAGAGGGAGGCCTGTAACTGGGAAGCGGGCCCTGGTTAGAAGTTTTGGGTGCTGAGAATGGAGGACACAAGAGTACATTCCATCCCTGCTCGGTAGTGCCAGGATCCCTTTGTCTAGGGCCCCAGGCCTTGGTACCTTAGGAGAACCTGCAGCCACAAGGAGGGTTGGCATCCCTGAACACTGGAGCAGAGACCCGGGATTTAGGACTGGTGAAACTGGGATGAAAACAGGTGACAAAGGCCAGAACATCGGTAGTGGAGCAGCCTTTAGGTGGCTGGCTTTTAGGAGAGGTTTACACTTTCCGCCCTACAGGGGATGACAGGAGGCATAAAATGAGTGAAAGCAGCTGATGTGAGGAAGCAAGATGGGGGCCCCTGGGCAGTGACTGGGGTGGATGATCGTGGCTGGGTCCCAGTGTGAGTGTAGGCCCCCAGCTGCCAGCTTTCTCAGTGCTTCAAGAGAAGCAGGGAATATGGACCTGTAATATGAAATCTTCCCATTTTAAAATAACAGGAATCAATTAACAAGACCAAAGAAATAATAACAAAAAATAATAACCATTCAGGTAAAGCAAAGCCCACCCCTTGGTCACAACACCCTGTTCTGCAAAGGTAGCCCTGAGGGCAGGCACCGCTGGTTGGCTGCTGTCGACCTCTCTGGGAGAAGGTTTGTCCTCACTGCCCTCTTGGAAAGGAGCTCTTTGGGAAAACAGAGCTGTCTTGCTGCGGTGTTGGTCCTCTGGGCAAAGCCCTTCGCCTCCGCGGGCAGGTGCAGTTTCCTGCGCTGTGAGGAGCCTGGTCTGCGGGGGCCGGCAGGTCTGGGCAACGTGTGACTGAGACCCAGAGGCTGGCGGGGGGTGCGGTTATCCCGGAAGTGACTCTTGCAGGAAGCCATGCTGCCGGCATTGGATGCAGTGCTCCCCCGCACTGTGTGCACCCCCCAGTCACAGCTATGTGTGAATGGATGTGTGTCATAACTCGGAGCTTTGTATAACACAGTGTAAATATCATTTTAAAAACTCTGCCCTAGAACTTTTCATCAGCTACTCGAAGCCAGTAGGAATCCTTAATTAATTTTCCCAGTGACTTGGGGAGGGAGGGGTCCTTCTTCCTGATTTGCAGATAGGGGAACCCAAGCCCAGAGCTGGGAGGTGACTTGGTGAACTGCACCCCTGGAGACTCTGACTAGGGTGTTGGTTCCACGCAGGTGTGGGGTCCCTCATTTAACGACTAGGACAGCATTAGGACTTGAAAGTCTGCTCTGGGCCCATCACAAAGCTGCTGGGAGAGGGGTGGGAGAAGACAAGACCTTTGATTATGCCAGAAGGGCAGAGTGTAGCTGAGCTCTGGCTACCTCCCTGGGCCTTTTTGTCAATGTCCCTCTACCTCTTGCTGTCCTGTCAAATCGTTAGCCCCTGAATCGACCTGCCCTGCGTTCTCCGCTGCACTCAGGGCCCAGAGACAGACTGGGCCCCCAACTCTAAATATTCGCCTTTTGCGGGAAGGCGTATCACCACGGCCTGCGGAGGGGGCCGCGACTTCGTTTTTAGCGCGGCAGGAGGGAGGGAGGCTCTGGGTCTCCAAAGCCCCCAGCTGGTGATGCGCCCTCCTTCCCCACCCCCACCCCCACCCAATTTTTAACACCTGTGCCCCAGACTGGTTCAGGGTGTCAGTCTGTGTGTGCTCCCCGGCCTCACGCTTAAGGCCGAGTTCCAGCGAGGGCGCTCCTCGCGAGGCTGGGGACAGCGCTTCCCGGCTGCGGCCCCCAGCGACCCCGACAGCCGAGGGCGCGGGCCCTTTAAATCCTCCGGGGCGGCGGCGGCGGGTCGGGGATGACATCAGCGGTCGGGCCCGGGGCTCAATGGGAGCCGTCGGGCGCGCGCCAGGCGGGAACGCGCGAGCCGGCGGCGGGGGCGGGCGGGCAGGAGGGCCCGGAGGAGGGAGGCGGCGGCGGAAGCCCAGAGCCAGAGCCCGGCCGGGGCCGAGCGGAGCGGAGTGAGGCAGCGGCAGCAGCGGCGGCGGCGGCGGCGGCGGCGGCTGGGCCGGGAGAGGCTGGCGCGCCGGGCGGCTCCGCGAATCCTCCGGCATCCGCCCCGGCGGGCCGCCCCCGCCCGCGGCAGCCCCCCGAGCAGCGGCGCGGCACCGGCGCCTTCCCGGCGGGGTAAATATTGGGGGGCGGCGGGCCCGCCGAGGGGTGCAAACCTGAGGGGAAACGGGGGCTCCCTCCGCCTCTTTGTTTTTGCGCGAGAGGGAGGGGAGAGGAAAGGAGGGTGGACACCCGCGCCTTCGCACTCGGGGGTGGGGGGAGCGGCCCGGGCGCCGCCCGCTCGGCCCGGCGAGGACAAAGGCGCGGCTGGGGACGAGCCGGAGGGTGACTATAATCTCGCAGGCTTGCCCGGGGGTGGCCCCCGGCCCGGCCCGCCTCCCCCTTTCCCCGCTGGACGCCCCAGGGCCCCGGCTGGCCGAGGAGGCCACCCCGGCTGAGATTCGGAGATGCGGAGGGAGGGGAGCCCGGGACTCGGGCGCTGGGGGCGGCCGGGACTGTTGATTCGGGCTCCTTGGCCAGACCCTGGGCTTCCGTGTGTTTCTCCGGACAGTCAGCGCCCCCTTCTCTCCTGGCTTGGGGGCTCCTCGTGTTGGAGGGGGGCGCCTGGGGGCCTGAGGTGAGGGGTGTGTGGTCACCCAGGCACCAATTTTGTTTTCCTTTGTGGAGAGAGAGAAAGGGGTGGGGGTTATTTATCAGATCGGATTCTCCCATTTCTGCTTGTGAGAAATGCGTGTTTTGCAAGTCTCTGTGGAGCATAAAACTATGTTGTGCCTGGGTATCTTTAGAGAGAGGATTCCCAGGCTCCTCCTCGCGCCCACAAAGCAGGGTGAGCCCCCTCCCCAACTTTCCCCTTAGTTTTCATGCAGATTTTCTTGGCACAGCCTCCGTCTGGGAGAAGGATTTGGGGAGGGGGGGCGGGGATCCAGAGTGTCTTAAGTTGCGCCTAATATAAATGCCTGTGTTTGGGCCTCCTTGCTTGGCGTCTAGGATGTCCCTCCGGTTTTTGTTTTAATGATTCGGTGACAAGGGCCCTAGCTGCGGGGTGGCGGGGGAGGAAGGGTCATGGAATAAGAAAACTGCCCTTGTGCTGTGGGCTGCGTGGTAGTTTGTCTAATGTTTTTTAACCAACCGAAACTCCTGAATCTTCATTCTGCCTCTTTTTTTTTTTTTAACTTTGTTTATTTCAAATCCGCCCTCCTCCCCCATGGGAGAAGCAGCAAAGAATTGGAAAACCTCTCCCATTCCTGACTCAGTCCTTTCTCCTCTGCTGTGGGGGGGCTCGTGGGGGGACAGTGCTGGGACAGTCTAGCCTCTGCCTGGGGCCCTCCGCCTCCCCCCTGGGTCTGGGTGGTTAGCACAGAGCGGTGTGGTCCCTTGCAGGGCTGTTTGCACCCTCTCTTCCTTCTCTGCCGACAGCCCCATGAGTGGGGAGGGGCTGGGGGTCATGTGCAGTGTATTTATGTAAGACACCCAGACGGAGGGCACGGGTATTTATATAACCCGGCATGGGTATTTATGTAATATAGGATGCGGGTATATTTATGTTCCTTTCCTAACCTGCAGCTTTCCTGGTTGCCATGTGTGGGCTCTGATATGGTGTTGGCCACAAAAACAGACTTGGGGCTGGGGGTTGTGTGTCCACACAGCCGTGCCCACCCTCCTTCCCCCCGCCAGCAGGCTTCTGGTGTGTGTCTTCTTTCTTCCTTTTGGTGTACACCCTGGACAGTGTGTATGTGAGGTGTGTGGCATGTGAGTTTCCTGCAAATGTAGAGTGTTTTCTGCTGGCAGCCGTGGCATCTCAGCTGGGACTGGCCAGGCGTGTGGGCAGAGGCCCTTAGTTGAGAGCCTGGAGTTTGGCCAGCCGGGGTGGAGGCTACTTCCTCATGGCCATTGGTGCAGGGCTAGTGGCTCCCTGGGAGCTGGGTGCTGGGACTGGTGTTTCTCCTGGGCAGCAGCTCTTGGCTCCTTGCCTCTGCCGTGGCGGAGAGCTCCAGCCTGACCATCTGTGGAGTAAATCTCTCCCATCTCAGCTCCCAGGTGGGTCTAGCTTTTGGGGGTAGCACTTGATATGGGAAAGGTCAGGGCCACTGTGCCTCCTGGCCCTGGCACAGAATGTCTGTTTTTGAGGTTGGGTGGCCACCACGTGGGGTGGCAGGAACCCTAGGTGAGGTCCTAGGTGAGGAGGCTGTGCCGTTGACGTGCTGCTGGGAGGTGGGGGGTAGGTGGAGTGGTGTCCCTAGACCTGAGTTCCCTGTCTGCAGAGGGAGGTCCCTCTTAATGGTTTTCCACACTGGTCCTCATATAGACAATGAGACCTTAGGGGTCCCCCATCTGGCTTCCTATTTCGTAGCCCACCTTTCCCTGCCCCCTAGTAGCAGAAACCGCCTCCCAGCCAGGAGTTTCCTCTGCTGGCCAGCCTCAGAGTGCCCAGACAATTGCCCTAGGCCAGAGCAAAGGGGTCCCTATCATGGTGGCTTCTGGTGTCCCCAAGTTTGGGCACCCAGGGGTAGGGCACAGGGAAGAGGGAAGCTGCCCGAGTCAGCCCCTCTCCGCAGGCTCTCCACCCACCCTGTACAAGCTGGCAGTCAAGAACCTGGCTTTGGGCTCCTCCAGGGCTCTGCAGGGCCCTCTTAGGAGACCCTCTCCTTAGTCTTGAAGGAAGCCAGCCCCAAACCATCCATCCAGAGGAACATGGGCAGAGGGGCCTGCATGAGGTTCTTGGTGTCATGAGGTTGGGAGGGAGATGACTGGGAGGTGGGCATTGTGGAGCCCCTTTCCTGCCTTCCTCCTGGATTGGGGAGGAGACGTCTCTCCTGCAGGGCACACTGCAAACCAACAGGGTCTGGCTCAGAAAGAGCCCACCAAACTGTGGAGGGGGAGGGATGAGGGCAGGGGGACCCTGTAATTTCCAAGGCCTAAAGGGGCTGAGGAACTCCTTTGGGACCCTCCGTTTACCTTGTCCTCCCCTCCCTAGAGGTTGGAACTTGCTGGTTGCCATGGTAGCACCCCCAGGATGATCACCTCCTGCATCCCCTTCCCCATTATCCCCTTTGTCCTTAATTTTCCTTTCAGGATCTTGGCCCATGGTGGCTGGCCTGTCCCTGAGATGCTCCTATTGAAGGGTCCCCAAATGAGTGTCCCCCAAGGAGATGCTTGCTTGGCTGTTTCCTCTCGGACCTTGTCTTCAATTCTACCTTCCTGGGGTTCCACTGATACTGGTTCTGAGCCTGCCTCAGCATTCGCCTGATACCTGGTTGCCCTCAGGCAAAGCCAGACCAAATCCTTTCCTGGGCAGTGGGAGGGGGAGTGTTGGTCTCTCAAGTTCCTCGTGGCTCTGCTTGGCCTTGGGTGCGGGTGGGGTGGGGTCCAGCAGTCTAGGTCCCCTGCCCAGCTCCCTATTCTCTGACACCAGTGATTCTGATTTCCTCTGCAGCGACAGTGAATCATGGAGCTCCGTGTGGGGAACAAGTACCGCCTGGGACGGAAGATCGGGAGTGGGTCCTTTGGAGATATCTACCTGGGTGAGTGTTCCTGACTCCAGCTCAGTGGTTCTGGAGCCCCCAGGATGGCCCTGGGGACAGGGAGGAAGAAAGGGGCCAGGATTTCAGGCTCTGAAGCCAGAATTTGGCTCCAGGGCTCCAGTGGCATGTTTTGGTCATTTTGTCTGCAGCGCCTTCCCAGGTGGGGAGGGAAACAGCATGTTGGGGCTGAGGCAGGCTGAGGGACTCCGCACAGTCAAGGTGGGGCGGGGTTCCCACTTGCTGCAGGCTGAGCAGGGGAGGGTATTTTTAGCTCTGGTTTTCAGCTGCGGATGACCTGGGTCTCCATCTGGGCGTGGGAAAACCCAGACTGGGTCAGCACCCCTGTGTCTTGCCTCCTGGGAGAAGGATGCTGGTGGACAGAGAGGCCTGGGCTACCATTTCCTCCCAGCTAGACCCCCTCCCTGTGGTCAGCCCCTGGAAATTCAGCCCAGGCAGTCCTCGGAATGACGCAGGCTCCCCCAGTAACCTTGTGGGGTGGGGGAAGGGGGTTCCTCAGCTCTTAGGCCCTCTCTCCCAATATGCTTCCTGTTGTGAGTCTGAGTTTGCTCCAAGTTGTCATTTTAAACAACTTTCTGACATCTCACCCATGTCCTCAGCCCTTCGAGTGCACTTTCTCAGCCATCTGAGGGGCACCGTCAGGAGTCGTGGCCCTTTGCTCTTGTTGGTCTGGAAGGGAGATTGTGTGTGGGTAGTCATGGATTGGAGCTGTTAGAACAAGGTGGCCAGCCCCTGGGGTTCATCCTCATTCCTGTCCCTGTGCCCTTGGAAGCATCTGTGCCTCTGTTTCCCTCCTTAGAAATAGAAAACAAATTCTGTTCTGGGCAGAGAAAACCAACCTGTCAGGGTGAGGTGCTCCCTGATTTGGAACTCGGGGTTTCTCTTACCCAGTAGTCTGGGTCTCTGCTTCTTGGGTATGAGCCCTGCTCCTCAGTGAGCCACATCAGAGGGGACAGGGAGGCATGCATTCTCTGAGCACAGACTTGCTGGGCAGAGCCTGTTTGGATGTGGTCTCCCCTCACGGCAGCCGCTGGGGATAGTGCTGCACTACTCTCACCTCACATACCAAGAAACAGGTGCCGCATGGGGAAGCTGGCCACCCAAGGTTTCTCTTGAAAACTAGAGAAGGCAGCCTTTATACCCACAGCCCTCCATGTGAGTGAGAGGATATAGAAGTCAGAATGTGGGAGGGAGATGTTAGACCCAGGATCCTGACCTGGCTTTGTGCGTGAGTCATGTGGTTGCTCTGTGCCTCAGTGTCCCCATCTGGAAAGTGTGGTGGTGACGCCTGGCTAACCAAGGGCTGTCTGTAGGCACAAGTGAAATGGCACATGGGAAAGCATCTTGTAAACTGTAAGGTGCTAGCTGGATGTGCAGTTAGTTCATTGCTGAGCACTTAGTGGCCACCCTCCTGTAAACACCACCTGCGCTCAAAATGAAAGGAAGAACAGTGCAGGTTGGAGCTGTTTTAAAGGTTTTCTCTAGGACTTGGAGCTCGTCCAGGGGAGGCAACCGTTAGGTTGTGTCCATCCTCTTTTCCCTGTGTCCCTCAGGTGGCTTGCCCACAGTGGGTGTTCAGGAAGGCCTCTCGAATGAGGAAACGTGACGTATAATGTGTATGGGCATTTGAGGTAGCCTCACTTCTGACAGGGCAGGAGGTCAGCTTCAGGTCCCCAGTCTGCTCTCTGTGTGGCCTTGGACAAGTCACTGAATCTCTCTGAGCCTCAGCATTCTCATTTCTGGAATGGGGGTACCCATCTCCCTACTATTTGTGAAATCGGGGTGGCTATAAAGGGCCATCTTATTATAGAGGCTCTCGGTTTCAGGACTGAAGCCTGGAGCCACTGGCTTGAGGGCAAAGGGCACGGAGAGGCAGCTTTTGACACAGATGTACCAATGCTTCTAGACAACACCCAGGCCAGGGTCTCCTTTTTGCAGAAGGGAAACAGGCTCAGAGATGGATGGAGAGGGGCAGCTCAAGGTCACTCAGAAAGCCAGTGTCTCTGGTCCACATGGTGTGACTTCGCTGCAGGGCAGGTAGTCCTCCAGTTCATTTGAAAACCAGGTCCAGATTTGCTCATCTTTATACTGGCTCTGGAATAAATTCTACCAGGTTTGGGTGCTGGCGTTTCCTTTACTAGCTGTGTGCCCTTGAGCAAGTGAGGACCTCTGCCAGCCTTGGCTTCCCCTTCTGTAAAATGCGGTCGTGAGGCCTCCACGGTGGTGAGAAGCAATGAGAGCGTGGTGTTCAAGACACCTGCACATGCTCAGCCCGGCAGTAATGCTTTTATGCTGCGTCCCCCATTGGTCTTTGTGGGGATTCCCTGCTGTCAAAGGATCTGGGTCCTCCTGGGCCTGGGTGGGGGTAGGGAGCCATTCACCCCTGCCTGTGCAGCCTTCACCAGGCTCATGGGCCTCAGGGACCCTGGCCTGACACAGCATCATGCCAACTTCTCCCTGGGTCCCTGTCTTACTGGTGTGGGGATGGTGGTGATTGTAGGGCCTCCCTGGCTGGCCTTGTTGGCTCCCTTTGTTCAAAGCTCTGGCCACATTCTTGTCGCTGGTGCCAGTGCCAGGGCCTGATTCCAGATGGCCTCTGCAGGTGGGACTGGGCGCAGCTTCCAGGCCCTGCTTTCCAGGATTGACTGAAGGCAAGTACATTGTGGATGTGGCTGCAGGGCCTGCTTCGGTCCCTCCCTGCCTCCCCTCAGCATCTTAGGGGGAACAGCCAAGAGAGTGGGGCCTCCGGTTGGCTACGCAGGGTCCAGACGTGGCTGTTCCTGTGCCCACTCTACTAACACTGGCCTTGTACTCTCAGGAATGCTCTTAGTCTCTGGTCCTCTATTCTAAATGGGGAGGGAACAGTGCTCCCCAGCCGGTGCTTATAGGGGTGCTTCGTCCCCCATCTCCAGTCCAGCCAGGTCCCTGCTTGTGTCCATACATCTGTGTGGGTGTCCGAGTGAGCCCTGATGTGAAGTTGGTTACCTCCATCCCCACCAGAACTTCCCAAGGCCCAGACCCTCTAGGCCTGGTCAGGCTAGCCTTTCTCTGTGTCCACGTCCACGTTTGTTTTCAGACCGGCCCAACCCCAGCAGGCTGCTGCATCTTGCTGATGGGTCACCTCTGCGGCCCCTGCCTGGCACTTGGCACTCATTCAATTACCTCTGTTGCTCCCACAGAAGGTGCGCTGAGCCCTTGCAGGGCAGGGCAGGGCCGGGCAGGGCAGGGCTGCCTCAGCTGGCCCAGGGCTCAGGCTGTGTCTGCTGGTTGAATGAATGGGGCAGAGAATTGGAATAGCATAAGAAGCAGGGGCACTGGGGACCCTGGCTCTCCCCCTGCCTGTTCTGTAGGACCTTGAGCCAGTTACCTAACCTCTCTGAGCCTCAGCTCAGTAGTCGTGGGAATTAAGGAGACCAGAGAAGAGACTGGTAGCTTCCCGACAGAATTAAGAGGCAGTGAAGGGGGGCTGGTGGTGGTAGGGCCACGGGGGAAGTGACTCTGGCCCCTTTCCAGCACTTGATGGGTGTCAGAAGACTTTGACCAACAGCTTGGGTCTCTATCCTAGGGAAGTAGTGTGCATTTAGTCATTGACCTTTGGTGTTTCAGTATCTGCGTGCCTAATAAAGGGACAAACAGTAGTGCTTGCAGGATGGCGAGAGTTCAAGGGGATAAAGGGCTCCTTCATACCCTCCACCTCCCATTTGGGCACCTCTCCTCCCTCCTCACATCTGTTGAGCTTTGAGTCTTGAAGGTGCTGCTGCAAAGTGTTGTCCTGTCTCTGCCCCTGCCTGAACGGGGCTGTCATCAGCTCTTGTCTGGACAGTGGCATCAGCCTCCTTCTGGCCTCCCTCTCCCACCAAGCCCTCCCATCCTTTCTGATACACTGTGGGTGTCAACAAGTGGGAGGCGGGTGTTGCCACAGAGGGGAGGGGGCATTTGGCAAGATCTGGAGATGTTTTTGGTTGTTTCAACTCCGGGAAGGAGGAATACTACAGGCAGCTAGTGGGTGGGGATCGGGGTGCTGCCAAAGGACAGCCCCCCCCCCCAGCAAAGGACTGTGGGCCCCAGCTGTCAGGAGTGGGGGGAGGCTGAGAAACTCTATAATAAGGCAGCTATACTTGGCCTCTGGAGTCTCAGGCTAATGTTTAGGATCTTAGCGCAGCATTTGAGACCCTTCTGACCTCTTGCTTGCACACCTCTTCCGCTGTCTTCCCCAGCTTCCTCGAGCTCTAGCTGCACCAGAGGGCAAAATGACTTGCTCGGGGTTCCCAGTTAGGAGATAGGGGAATCAGCATTTGGGCTCCAAAGCCCACGCTCTTAACCACTGCTCTCTCCTGTTCTTGTGCCAGCAGGGGATGGGCATGACCAGCAGACAGGAGGCAGTGCTGGTTCCCCTCTGTGCCACATCCTCACTGTCCCGGAAACGTGTGCAGCTCTACCCAGTGATGAGCGTTAATGTGCCAGAAGCACCGTACAGTTTGCCAAGCATTCTCTCCCATTGGGCGCTGTACTTAGTAATCTATTTCTTGTGTGACTCAAAAATGAAAACACACACAAAACCAAAACACAAAAACATACTAAATGAAAGAAGCCAGTCACAAAAGGTCACATAGTGTATGATTCGGTTTGGATGAAATGTCCAGAATGGGCACCTCCATAGAGACACAAAATACGTTTGTGGCTGCCAGGGCATGGGGGGTTGGGAGATGCAGAGTGACTACTAAGGGGTGCGGGTGTTTGGGGGTGGTGAAAGTATTCTAAAATTGACTGTGGTGATGGTTGCACAACCTTGTAAATATACTAAAAAGCACTGAATTGCACATTCTAAAAGAGTAATTATATAGTATGTGAATTGCATCTCAACAGAAGTGTTGGGAAAAATGGCAACATATAACATGGTATCCTGGGAAATGTCCTTCTGGCTTCTCATGTTTCTTTTCAGTGTTTCCTTATGTAGATGCAACCAAACACAGAAACATAGTATTTCCCCACTTTTTTTTTTTAACTGAAAGGAGTGTACAGAATACAGACTATTCTGTACTTTGCTTTTTCACTTCCTGTGTCTTTGAGATCTTTCCACTTCTGCACAGAGAGCTTCCTCATTCTTTTTCTATTGTATTCTGTTTTATTGATGGGCCATTCTTTATTTAACCAGTCCCCAGAGTGATGGGCATTCGGGTCGTTTCCATGCCTTTGCTGTTGCAGACAGCCTGCAGCAGAGCCTCTTCCAGGCCTCCTTTCGCCCTGTGCAGGAGTGTTGAGTATAAACTCCGCAGTGGGAGCTGGGTGGTGTCCTCTTGCCGGGATTTACAGTTCACGCCTGGATCATGTGGGGAGGAGTGCCCGCTGCCCCGCAGCCCAGCCAACAGACAGGCATGCATGTCCCCTCATTGTAGGGCTTTTGCTAGTCGTGGGTGGAAAATGGTCTTTCAGGATAGTTTTAATTTACATTTCTCTTACAAGGAGGTTGAGTATCTTCATGTGAGTGAGCCATTTTTATATTGTTTTTCTCCGTGAAGTGTCTGTTCAAATCTTTTACCCTATTACCTATTACCACTGATGTTGCGTGTATCAGTACTTTGTTCTTTTTTATGGCTGAATACTATTCCACCACACGGGTAGACATATTTTCTTGGGTTCATGCATCCGTTGGTGTGGTGGGCGTTTGGGTTGTCTCCACCTTTTGGTTCTGGTGAATGGTCCTGCTCTGTCGCTCTTGCACTCAGTGTTAAGATGCTGGGAGCCACCCAGTCACTGCAGGAAGCTTTCATTCATTCCTTTTTACTGCCCTATGACATTCCTCATTATGACTGTGTCACCATTCAGCCATTCTTCTCATGATGGGCATGTGGGTCATTTGTTGCTGTGTATGTTTTCTTGTGTCCTTCTGGTGCTTACATTTTTCTGAAGGGCATATGCTCGGGAATGGACTTGGTTGATTAAGGGTTTGTGTGTGTTCAGCTTCACTTGATAAAGGCCAGCCTGGTTTCCAAAGATGTGCCAACTCACACCCTGCCCCCCCTCCCTTTTAATACAAGCTTTTGCTCCACTTGGGTTTCTCCCAGCATGTGGTACGAGCAGTGGTGTCTTCTCAGATGCTGGCCAGTTGTTCCAAGGACATGCATTGCATAGCCTCATCTCTTCCTTTGATTGGAGGTGCTGGCTTTATCCTATCCTAAGTCCTCTGGACTGTCTGTTCTGTTTGTGTGCTAAGACTGCCCTTCTGGAGTTCCTGCAGCTGCAGTCACACCTGGCCCTGAGAAGGACGTGCCTGCCTTTCAGCTTAGCCCCTCGCCCTCCAGCTCAGCCCACCTATCACTGTAGCTGGGGAAACTGAAGCAAGGCATGGTTTGGGTTGGGGTCTTCCTGTGACTCCTTGAGCTGTGCCCACCCCTTTCTCTCCTGTTCAGCCTGACACCCACCTGACCTCACCTCTAGCTAGCTCAGTGGCCCCCACTCTCCGGGATGAGGTTCCCCTTACTGGTCTGTGATCCTTGGGCAGCTGCCCTGTCCCTGTACCCTCTGACCCTCTTTCTGCACTGGCCTGTGGTTCTCTGAATTGGCTGTAGCTCCTCCCCTCCTTCCCCTTGTGCATACTGCAGGGTATGTGCATACTTCCCACCCAGGCTGGGGCCCGTCCTTGTTGGGCCTCTGCTACCTTTCCGGCCTTCCCCAGGGGCACAGAGCCGCTTAGGGGTGGACACTCGAGTTGGCCCCAGCCTGGGCTGTCTGTCCGAGGGTGACCCCTTTGACCCCTTTCCCTGGCTTCCCCCACCCCTGGCAGGTGCAAACATCGCCTCTGGTGAGGAAGTTGCCATCAAGCTTGAGTGTGTGAAAACGAAGCACCCACAGCTGCACATCGAGAGCAAGTTCTACAAGATGATGCAGGGGGGAGGTGAGGGCCCGGGGGCCCCATGCAGTAGGGGTGGGGGGCCCTGGGGCTGTGCCGGGGGCTGGGGAGACCACCCCTAACAGCTCGCATCTCAATACCTGCAGTGGGAATCCCATCCATCAAGTGGTGCGGCGCCGAGGGCGACTACAATGTCATGGTCATGGAGCTGCTGGGGCCCAGCCTGGAGGACCTCTTCAACTTCTGCTCCCGAAAGTTCAGCCTCAAGACGGTGCTGCTCCTGGCCGACCAGATGGTGAGACTTCTACCTCCCCATCCCCGCTGTGGGACTGGGGATCCTGCCGGGCTCGTGGCTTTCCTTCCCAGCTCAGCTTCCCCATCCAGTGGGCACAGGGCACCAACTCTGCCTCTGGGGGATACCAGAGCAGGAAGCAGTGACAGGAACACAGGACAGGCCTGGTTCCTGGGGCAGGGCCAGGAGATCTAGAGTGTGGGTTGTAGATTGGGGACGTTGGGGGTGGGGGGCGCTAAGGAGAGTGTTTAAAATGTAAATTTCCAGACCGGGATTGGGCTCCCAGGGTAAGACCTGAGGACTCTGCACTCAGGTGAGTTCAAAGCATGTGACCACACAGACCTGGTCCTGTTGTACTGTGGTGAACATAGGTGAGCTGCTAAGCCTCTCTGGGTCTCAGTTGCCTCAGGTGAGAGTCTGTCCTTTGCCGGATTGTTTGGGGTCAAGTGGGATGCCATGCTGGGCCTGGACCAGACAGGTGCCACCTGACAAGCAAGCCTTTGGTCCTGAAGCCCTTTATAAACTCAAGGGAGAAAAACTTAAAAATATAAAAGCATAGACTTTTGGACTTGGAATTTTGCATGGAGATCTTATGCAGGGGTCTGGCTCTATGGGCTGGCCTGCAGAAAGTCTGCAAACATCTTGCAGTTTTAGGCTGAATGTGTGTGCAGAGGAGGTTGTCAGATTCTCACAGGATGTGAGACTCAAGGTTTAAGAAGTACCCAGCCATGCCGAGTGAAGCCTTTGGTTTACAGAAGCCTGAGGCCCAGATAGGGGCTTAGTTTTTAACAAATTGTTCAAAGGAAAAGAAAGGACCTGTATTTCGGCCTGCCTTTGGAAACCAGAGGACAGTTCCTGTATTTTGTGTTCTATCTGTCACCCCGCCAAGGTTTGGCTGCTCGGGTGCTCTGTCTCTTCCCTAGTCTGGTTGCCAGAACGGCCTTTAAAATGCCTTTCTGACCGGCCCCTCAAGTTCCGCGCGGGTGTAGAGGCAGGCAGGCATGGCTTCTTCGGGGGCACACATGACTTTCAGGCTTCATTTCTAGATCTTGCCGCTAGCTTTCCTGCCAGGCACTCTTCCCCCATCTCATAGCAGAGTTTGGTGAACTTCTCCTGCAGAATTCTTCTTCACCGTCACTTCCTCTAGGAGACCTTTCCTGACCTGCCGCTTGGAATCATCTTGCTTGGTTGCAGACAGATCTTTCTTCTCCACCCGGAGCAAGGGACTGTGTGTGTGTTTTCCATCTCCGTGGCCCCGTCCCTCAGCCCCTCAGTCCAGGGCCAGTCCAAAGCCCTTGGTGAAGGCCCCTACCTGGAATACTTGCTGAATGACTTGCTGTCCCCTCTCCCAGATCAGCCGCATTGAGTACATCCACTCCAAGAACTTCATACACCGGGATGTCAAGCCTGACAACTTCCTCATGGGGCTTGGGAAGAAGGGCAACCTGGTGTACATCATTGACTTTGGCCTGGCCAAGAAATACCGGGATGCCCGCACCCACCAGCACATCCCCTACCGGGAAAACAAGAACTTGACTGGCACTGCCCGCTATGCCTCCATCAACACCCACCTGGGCATCGGTGAGTGAGTGAGGCCCAGGGCAGAGGGTGCCCGTGGGCTGCTGGCCATGACCATGGCTTTCTTCAGCCTGCCCGCCTTGCTGCAAAGCCAGGTCTTCCCCTTCACAAGAAGAGCTGTGGTGTGCCCAGTGCCTTCTCGTGCCTTTCTTCCTCCCCAGAGCAGCCCTGTAGAGCTGGTGAGGACGTTTTCCCAGTTCTGCAGGGTGGGAAAGGTTGCTTGAGGTCATACAGCTTAGCAAGTACCAAAGGCAGGTTTGACCTTAGTCCTGTCTGGTGCCACAGCTCGTCCCCTGTCCACAGGATGGGCCAGGCAGGGAGGCACCTGGCTTCCTACCACATAGTCGTTCAGTGAATGAGTGCCTGAGCTGGGAAAACAGGTTCTGGATTGAATTGAAAAAGCTCAGCCTTAGGTCCCCTCTGTAGAGAAGTGCCTGTTCATAGCAGGATCGCAGCAAGCCACCATGTGTCAAGGGGGTTCCATGCCGGGGGCACAGGGTGAGTTCAGCAGGTTCTGGAGGAGGGGGTCCTGGTCCCCATCAGCTGGGAGCCTGTGTGGACCCTCCCCCTCACCGTGTCCTTGATTCTGTGCAGAGCAAAGCCGCCGAGATGACCTGGAGAGCCTGGGCTACGTGCTTATGTACTTCAATCTGGGCTCCCTGCCCTGGCAGGGCCTGAAGGCAGCCACCAAGCGCCAGAAGTACGAGCGCATCAGTGAGAAGAAGATGTCGACGCCCATCGAGGTCCTCTGCAAAGGCTACCCCTGTGAGTGGCCCAGTGCATGTGGGATGTGGTTAGCCCTGGAGGCCATTTCTGAGGGGAAGGTGAGGCCACATAGGGCTGTGCTGGGCTACCACTGCCCCGGCACCAGAATATTATTTAGTCTCTGTCGCTGTCGGGTACAGCCAGGAGGCCTGCTGGCTAATCCCAGGTATTCCCCAGCCCACACCCCCACCTCTCTCTATGGGGCTGAGTATCAGGAAAAACTCTAGTCCTTCCTCATCCTCTGAGTTTCCTTTGCTGCTCACACTGGACACTTCACTTTCCCCACCAAATATGCGGGGACTTTTTCCTCACCAAGCAGTTCTCTGTGACAGCCGCGAGGTGTCCTCCAATGTAACCCAGTTCTGACACTGTTTGCCTGCAGTAGCGTCAGAACCCACAGGCCCGGGCTTAGTCCTGCAAGACTCTTCCCACCAATAGCAAGTCCAGGCTGCTACCTGTGCTTCTGACCAGTTGGCTCCCGCGGCCCCCTCCTCAGGTTGGATTAATTTGCTAGAGCAGCTCACAGAATTCAGGGAAACACTTAATTCTTAACTAATTTATTAAAGGATGTGGGTGAGCAGCCAGATGAAAAGGTACATGGGGCGCGGCCCAGGAGGGTCCTGAGTGCAGGAGCTTCTGTCCCTGTGGAATTGGGGTGCCCCACCCTTCTGGTATGGATGTGTTCATCAGCCTGGAAGCTCTCCAAACCCGTGCTCCTGGGATTTTATGGAGGCTTCGTCATGTAGGCACCAGCATCATAACTCTCTTTCCAGCCCCTCTCCCTTCTCTAGAGAAATAGGGGGTAACCAAGCTTCTAGTTATGGTCTGGTCTCCAGCCCCCATCCAGGCACCCACCTCCCTCATTAGAACAAAAAATGCTTCTGGTGCTCCTCCCACTTAGGAATTTTCAAGGGTTTTAGGAGCTCTGTGTCAGAAATGGGGGCCAGAGGGCAATCTGTGTATCTTCTGTTACCTGACACGGGCTCTCGGGCCCCTGCTTTTCAGAGGAGGAAGTGGGAATCTTCTTCCTGTGGCTTAGGTTGTGTCAGGAGTTCCCACCGGGCTCTTGACTGTCCTTTGGATTTATGGCAGCTATCGATCTGCCGTCTCTATGATTCCTAGAATGCCTGACAAGAGCGTGAGCCGGGAGCTAGGGTCCCACGGCGCCGGCTTACTGAAAGGGGGCGCCCGTTTTCTCTTCTCCTTGAGTCTTCAGAGACTCTACTTACTGGTGGGTTAGGGTTTTCCCTTGTAGGGGACTGAAGTTCTGCCCTGTCTGCGGCAGGGACAGTGGGTGGGTAGGACACTGGGTCCGGCTGCTGGGTCCCTGGGAGCATGAACCTCACAATGGCCTCTTCTGTCCCCTGCAACCCCTGCCAGCTGAGTTCTCAACATACCTCAACTTCTGCCGCTCCCTGCGGTTCGACGACAAGCCCGACTACTCCTACCTGCGCCAGCTCTTCCGCAACCTCTTCCACCGGCAAGGCTTCTCCTACGACTATGTCTTCGACTGGAACATGCTCAAATTCGTGAGTCACAAGGAGGCCAAGGCGGGCTTGGGGGACTGGACGGGGAAGGCCCTGACTCATAAAGCCAAAGTGGCCCTGTGGCAGGCGGGGCTCCCAAAAAATGGGAGCTATGAGCTGGACAGCACAAGCGACCTCAGTGGGGTCCCAGAGCCCCCATGGTGTCCCCACTCCAGCCTCATCAGTGTTGACAGCATGTGCCGCAGCAGTCAGCAGGGCCCAGGCAGGGTGCCGCCTCCCACCAGACCCAGGAGGACCTGGCTGGGCCTCAAGTCCCTTCTGGGTGCTCGCAGCAGAGCGTGGATGGCGCTGGCGGGACCCCCTGCCGTCTTGATCGTAGCCTACACCTCCCTACTCTTGTTGTTCTGCACGTCTCAGGCGGCTGCCTTCACTGCATCCCCTCTGGCCAGCCTGGACCCATTCATTGTGGTTTCCTTTTTCCTGGTCATGGGACCCTGGGTCTTGCTAGGCGGCTGTTCTGTCTCCCTCTTATAAGGGTCTTGGGGGTGGGGTGGGGAGAAGCGTTCATCAGCTGTGCGTGGAACTCCAGAATCTGTGAACTCATATGTCTTGTTTCACATCTCTTCTGGAAAAGGGGGCTTCCTCAAGCCAGGCTCAGCCACGTGACAGCGAAGCTGTTGCACTGCCCTGCCCCTACCCCTGCCCCTGTCTCTGTGCCGGGCCCGTGTACACACTCACATACTGGTAAGGACCCTCCAAGGCTTGGCCTTTCCAATATTTACCACTTGGCTGGGCAAGCACAAGAGGCTGAGCCTCTGCTGTGCTCTCTGTCCCTTCCAGGTGCCCGGCACCCCTGGGCACCCAGGGTTCTCCAGATAGGCCCATGGAGGAGGTGGAGGAGCTGCTCCCCCAAAACTACTGGCTTGTGGTCTGGACTCCAGGGCCCCAGTTCTGATGTTACCAGGTGTGTTTGAGCCCACTGAGGCCAGGCCTGAGGAGGCATCCCTTGGCAGGTAGGGGTGCCGTGGAGAGGGAGTGGCAGAGAAGCCCCTGCCTCAAGATTCATGAATCAGCTGCCTGATGAACAGAACCTGGAAGAGGGATGCTGTTCAGTGCCCTGGAGGGCCTGGTGGGAATGGGCACCAGGAGCAGCCTCGGCTAGACCCCGTCGGCAGCCTCTAGTAAACCTGAGCCCATGAAGTGCTCCCACCCGCACCGAGCTCCATCCTGGCATGCCTCTCCTTTCATGCCCTCGGCCTGCTCTGCCGGCTGCTCGGGATGGGGGCCATGTTTTCCTGGATGCTAGAGTCAGCGCTTGGCCTTGGGCCCCTCCTCTCGTGGGTCCCAGACAGTGGCCTGGCATTCCCTAAGAAGCAGGACAGAGGCTGGGCCGAGAACGGGGGTCCGTGGGCCAAGGGACTCAGGGGTTGGGTGGGAGATGCCAGTGGGGCACCTTTCACCCCAGACCCTCCACCTGGGAGCATGGCCAAGGGTCTGGGGCCAGTTCTTCTCACCACAGGGTATTCATTGCTCAGGGTGTCCAGGCCCCGGGCACTCGCTTACCCACGTAAAGCCTTCCTGAGTCCGCTTCTGGAGTCGACCTGGCCCTCCCTCTCACTACAGTGCCAAGAATGGGTCTTGCATTCCAGTATGGCAGCCGTTCGCTACATGTGGCTGATTTTTAATTAAAGTTAATCTAAGCTGAAAAGAAATCCTTAGTTGCATTCCCCACACTTCAAGTTCTCAGGAGCCACAAGTGGCTGGCTGGTGGCTAAGTAACCCACCAAAGCAGACGTGCATGTTTCCATCAACACGGGGAGTTCTGTGGGACAGTGCGGCTCTAGACGGCTCCCCGTAGAGCCTCTCCTGGGACCGTCCAGTCAACAAGGTCTCATCTCAAGCCAGGCCAGGACCACCTTCCCCACCCACGGCTGGTGCTCTGACCCCTTCGTGAAGTTGCCCTTGAAGCAGGGCCTGGAGTCAGAAGCTGAGCAGAGATGCCAGTGGCATATCCTACACCCTTGTCGCTGGAATGGATAAATGTGTGTCTATGATGCCATCACCACTGTGGTGACGTTACCTCCAGCCCTTTCTTGGCAGAAGCATCTGCAGACACAATGGGTACCCTCTGTACCCTTCACCTCCAGGCCAGGCCCCTCCCACACCATCCTGCCCTGCAGGAAGCCTTCACCAGTACCTCCCAGCTGACCAGACACCGTGTTAGACACTGGGTTATACATTCTCTCATGGGAAGGATCGGACCCTTGACCGAGAGCTTCTCTTCTTGGAGTGGCCACCGCATATCACTCAGCATCAGGGCCCTGGAGCCTGGGACACTGTCAGCACGCAGAGCAACTGTGTTCTGAGGGCCAAGCAGCCGGCCAGGAGGAAACCCAACACAGCCAGGGAGAGGGGCTCACACGATGCGGGGGAATGCTTCTGTGACTTGGATATTGACCTTTTGTGTTTTCTCATGGGCAAATAAAAGCCAAGAAACCTCCTTGGTGTGCGTTTCTTGAGGCACCACTGGTTGGACAAAAATGGGGAGAGGAGCTTGCCTCCTCCTGCCCTGGGGCTGGCATTGACCTGAGCCTGCTGGGATCACAAAGGCAGGAGCTCCAGCCTTCTGCCCAGCTGCTGGCTCTAGGGGGAGTCCTTAGCTTCACTGAGCCTCCATTCCCCCAACCCAGGAATGAGCTTGTACCTGCTCTGCCGGGCTGATGCAGCCTCTGCCCATCGGCGGTTTAGTGGGTGGGCGCTGCAGCACTTAACGCTCAGGTTTTGCTGTGGTTCTGGCTGAGTTGCTCTCTGCCAGACTGTGACTCTGGGCAGGAACCCAGCAGGAGGATTGGAGGTCAGCAGGTGAGCCTTGGTGGCTCAGGGCTGCCTGGACAGGTCTCTGGGTGGGAGGGCTAGGGATGCACACCCCTAAAATACTCTGCTAAGTCCTCTGGGGATGCAGAGAGCAGAGCAGGACTGGGTGGCAGAGGCCTGGGTTCACACCCAGCTCTGCCCCGAGCTGTGTGACCCTAGGCAGGTCAAGAGGGCCTCTGGACCCTGGTTCCTCGCTACCTCATAGAGTTGCTTGAAGACAAGGACAACCCCCACCATTTCCCAAGGACAGCAGGGCTTTCTTGGCCAGTTCCCTGGGAGAGACGCAGGTTGCAGGAATTCGCACCCTGTGGCCCATGAGGCAGCCCCAACTCAGCCTGCAGCTCTCTCCTCTACAGATGCGGCCCCCCTCATGCCAGCCCCCTGCCCTTCCCTGTGGACGACCCCAGGACCAACTAGGTAATGCGGCTGGGCACCGCTCCCACACCATGCTCTCTCTCTGGGACTTTCTCTTTTCCTCCTGCACTGGGGGTGGCAGTGGCTGGAGGGCAGGCCCAGGGGCTCACATACCCCTTCTGCCCCAGCCTGCCTGCGGAGCTCTTCTTTCTCCATGGTGCATCTAGCTCGATCCTTCTCAAGCTCCTCTGTGGGGCATCTACTGCATTCCTTCTTAAGTTCCCCCAAAGTATCTATTTTGTCCCAAGGCAGGCAGCATCTGTGTGGGTCCTTGGGCCTCCTGGTTGTGGCCCCCACAGCACCTACCAGAAGCCATTGTGAGGTCCAGGGGCAGGGGAAGAACAGCCCTTTGAAAAGGTCCCCCGGATTGGCACTGGGAGACCTAGTTCAAGGCCTGGCTCTGCCTTCAGCTAGCCTTGTAACGCCCTTTCTGGGCCTCTCAACTCCTGCCCTGCTCTGTTTGGAAACTGAGCAGCCAAGGGCTGTGTACACAGAGGGGCCCCAGGTCGGGAAGGCCAAGGAGTGCCCTGGGTCAGCGTCGGGCCATCAGCCCTCCCAGCTGTGGCTCCAGCCCCATGACCAGGGCAGTGACCTCCCTCTGCCTCTGAGAGCCACTTCTCCTTCAGGGCAGTTGGGTGGCTTTGTTTCTCTGTGCTGCGTGATTGCGGGTCATTTCCAGGCCTCTTGGGTGCCCTGCTTTGCGGGGAAGAGGTTGGACTGAGGGGTTCTGAGATGCCTCTTCCCCAGGATGCCTGCCTGGCCTCCCTCCCCTGCTCTGCTCTGCGGGAGTGCCGGATCCGGAGTACCCTGATCTCAAGGGGCTGACCGAGTCTCCTTTTTCATCCCCCCAGGGTGCAGCCCGGAACCCCGAGGACGTGGACCGGGAGAGGCGGGAGCACGAGCGCGAAGAGAGGATGGGGCAGCTCCGGGGGTCTGCAACCCGGGCTCTGCCCCCTGGCCCACCCACAGGGGCCACTGCCAACCGGCTCCGCAGTGCTGCCGAGCCTGTGGCTTCCACGCCAGCCTCCCGCCTCCAGCAAACTGGTGAGCAGGGCCTCTAGGTGGGGGCCGGGCCCAGGGGTGGGGGCAACAGAGCCCTGGACACTAAGGGTGGCTTCCCCTACCCCTCCAGGCAATACTTCTCCCAGAGCGATCTCACGGGTAGACAGAGAGAGGAAGGTGAGCATGAGGCTACACAGGGGCGCGCCCGCCAATGTCTCATCCTCCGACCTCACTGGGCGGCAAGAGGTCTCCCGGATTGCAGCCTCACAGGTGAGCCGCCCACCCTCCGGCCTTCTGTGCCTCGCAGCTGAGCCTGAGACCCCAGGCCTGGAGCCGGGGCTGGTGCTTCTCTCTGCTGCCTGTCTAGTAGCTGTTGAGTGGGGACCGGGCCTCATCTAAGGGTCTGAGGTCTGCTTAGCTGCACTGAACAAGGTCCGAAACAAGCTGGGGGGAGTAGCTTGCCCCAGAAGACGATAGAGCTGGGGTCCAGCCCTTGCTGTGGGGGCCTGACCTGGGTGGGCAGCAGGGATCTCACAGGAGGGGGTCCCTGTGCCTGCCATCAGGAAGCCACCTGCACGCCTGGTAAGCACAGGATTGATGGGTGGTAGGTCCTGTCTGGTGGCCCCACTTAGTGGCCTTGTTTGGACTAGGAAAGTAGGGAAGGGAGAGTCCTTGGTTGCCCAGGGGAGCTGTCTTGGCACAGGCGGAGGTGGGAGACCTGTTGTGTACAGGCCATGTGCTGGGAGCTGGCTGCCCAGCTGTGTGTGGCCTGGAGCAGCTGCCCTGCCTCCCTGGGCCATGTTCTTACCTGCACAGCCACCAAGTCCCAGGGTCGCTGCGACCACACCCGTCTTCCCTTGGCTCAGGGGGCTTGGCGGCAGCAGGTGTGGAGCCCCACAGTGGGGAGAGACTTGGCAAATGGCCGTTGCCTGCAGCTCATCTCCGCCCCCCTTCTCTGCCTTCCCTCCCACAGACAAGCGTGCCATTTGACCACCTCGGAAAGTGAGGAGCCGCTGCCATTGGACCAGTGTTTGCTCAGGTGAGTCTGTGTGCTGCAGGTACGGCCCAGCCGGCTCTCAGAGTCCCCAGGGCCCCAGGAGGAAACCAGCATTGTGGAAGACGGTACTGGGGACCCCAGAACCAAGGGCCCTCAAGGGGGTTTGAAACCTTAGAGTCTGCCCCACTCGGGCTCTGAGTAGGCCTGGCCCGTACCAGCCCATTTCTGCACACCAGCAGAGACTTCTTTGCCTTCTCTGCCCTCAGGCCAGTCCTCCATCCCCTCTTTGCCTTGACATCTCCTGGAAGGTTAGTTTCCAATAGAGACTGAGCCCAGGGGCCCCCCACCCTGACCGTCCCTTAACTGCACTTAATTCAAGCAAAGCACTTAGAACAGGAGTTTATCTGCTGTCTGAGAAGACCCTGGGTGGCCTCCACAAGCCCAGGAGAGGCCCTCTAGTCAGTGGGACTTCTGGCTGCATGAGGCCTTGAGGCAGAGCAGCTCACTGCCCGGGCCTGGCTTTGGGGAGGGGAGGTGGCAGGGGCTCTGTGAGGGGGTGTGTGAGGAGAAGTCTGAGCTCCCCCAGGATGTGTACATGGCAGGCAGAGGTTGACCCGTTAGGGGGCTCTGCCAGCATGGCCACACACCAGGGCACCCTGAGCAGGATTTGCCTCGCAGAAATTCATGCCGCAGATAGAGCGGGGACGTAAAGCAGGGCTTACCTCCATCAGCTCTCAGGGCCTGGAAGCAGGCCCTCCATGGCAGGGTGGGGCAGGTATGAGTGGCTCTCCAATGGGACAGAGGAACGAGAGAGAGTGTATCCTTTCCGTGAAAGTGGAGCACCTACTGTGTGCCCCAGAGAGGGACTAGCTCAGAGCCTCAGGGCAAGATCACAAGCCGACGGTGGTCTGGTGGTTGGGTGGCCAGCGGCGGATGTGCCCTCATCTGTCTGATCTGTCTTCTCTCTGCCTCTTTCTAGTGTCTTCACTGTATTTTCTTTCATCAAACAACAACAACAAAAAAAGATGGGGGAAAAAACCACTCGAAAGAACACAAAGAGAAAAACCCAGCATAAAACTGACGATGGATTTTGTTTCTTTGACTTTTTTTTTGCCAATGGCAAGAAGATGGGATGCCCTCAGCACAGAAGATCCTTGTCCCTTCGATTTCCCACTGCCCACAACCTTCAGGCTGCCAGACGCTCCCCAAACACCAGCTACGTGCACCAGATGCCGAGGCCCCACCCCAGGCCACTCCGACGGGAGCATCTCTGTGCTGGAGGTGCAGCCAGTCCCCGAGTGCCCTCCGGAGGGGCCTGAGGAGCTGGGGAAATGGTTTGGTTGGTCTGAGGCAGGTCCTGGGCGCTTTGAGTCTTGGGACCACAGGATATGCGCACAGCCCCTACCCTGCTGAGGTGATTGTGGCCACCTTTCTGTGTTGGGCTTTTTCCATTGTCCCCAGATCATTTGGGTCCCTTCTTTGCCTCTCCACAAAGACCTTGAGGCGTGGGCGGCAGTGTGAGAATGGAGACCCCTGTGTGCGTGTGTGTATGCGCCTGATCTGTATGTGCCAGGACAGCAGGTGCTCTGCCCCACCTGCGAGGCTGACTTTCTGTTCTCCCCCCCCTAACAAGGACACGGGGTGGGCAGCGACTTCTACATCCCTCAGGAAGGGCGCAGAGGGTCCCCACCACCACCCACCCCTGAGAGTCTCATCAGCCTGTGGCAGCCTCATGCCCCTTTCCTGGTCTTAGGGCAGAATCCTTCCAGAAAGCATCTGGTTCCTGGGTTATAAATTAATTTCCTGGTTCTGACACTTACCTGGGGTCCTACCCTCCCCGCGTTCTGCCTCTGAGGAGGAGCCTGCAGTCAGGGCTGGGCACCGGATTTATCCATCCATCCCTCGTTAACACCCATTTTTACTTTATTTTTGTTTGTTTTCTCCGTGTGTGTATTTCCTAATTTATTTACCTGTTTCCTTTTTCTTTCTTTTTCTTTTTTTTTTAATTAAAGAGCAAAGCTTTTTATTACTTTGTAATTTAAAAAACTGAAAAAAAATTACTGAAGAACTTTGGGGGGAATTTTGTACTTTTTTCCTGTGTAAATATTGGACTTTTTTGAGCTTTATTGTGGTTGTTAATTTGAAGTAATAAAGTAGAAAAGGATAAAGTCACATGGGCAGGCCTCGGTCCACCTCTTTGCTCTGGAGGTGTCCCGCCAGCAGACCTGGGAATGGGTATGGCTGGCGAGGCAGGGGAGGCATGCCCAGTGGCTGGCACCTCCCTGGCTGCTTGAGAAACTACATACAAGCCACCTGGGGCCTCGTTAAAACGCAGGGCTGACTTTATGCGAGCTGACAGACTTGTGAGGGCTGGGATGGGGCCTGAGTCGGCACCCCAGCACACTAGGCAGTGCCCAGCGGCCAGGCCACCCTACTGAATGGGAAAGTTCAAAACTGTAGTATTGTCTACGCGAGAATTCTGAGTTAGGGCCTGCTGGTCTCTCTGCCTGCAGATGGAGAGAGAGCACAGAGCCCAAAGAATTTGCGCAAGAATCTGTCTGGCGGCAGAACCAGGATTTGAACCCACCATTGGTCTTGGAGCCCTGCGAAGGTACTGGAGTCAGGTTCCAATCCCACAGGTGACCTGGGCAGTTCCTTCAGTCCAGCCTCCATAAAGGAGCAGCCCTCAGCCTTGCTTGCCTGCTTTTGTCACACTGGCTTATAAAAGAATGTGTCTGTCAGTCTGTAGTCACCCAACACAGTTCCTACTTGTTAACCCAAGGCTCTGGAGCCACTGTTGCCACAATCTCCACCCACAGACTAGAGGGACCTGACTGAAAGGTCAGCCTAGAGGGGGCGGAGAGCTCTGAGGTTCTCCTGGGGCCTTCTGAAATCCCAGGCATAGCTCCAAGACCCCACAACTAAGGTCCCTGCCAGTGCTGGCATTTGGAGACCTTGTGACCCCACGGCCTGGTGAAGGGTCTCCTGGTCCTCCAGGTGAAGTTCAGGCAAAGTAGGTCCTTAACAGCCGTTAGGGATTGGGTGTGTGTGTGTGACTCAAAGTGCCAAAGGGCCCTGAGTTACAGACAGGGAGCCAGGGCCCTGCCACAGGGAAACCTGCCTTGGGGTGGGTGACAGTGGACAGTTAGTGACCCCCACACCCTCCATGCCCTCCCCTCAGGACCTTTCCTGTGGGGCATCTGACATCAAACAGTGTGACTGTTAACCTAGTTTGGTCCCAGAAGGAAGATAAAAGGAGCTGATCTTTTTTATCTTTTTGCAGTAAAAATTTTAGTTCCTAGTAACACTAATATGCTATTGGCTATATCCAACAATATATGTAAGTTTCAAAATTAAAATTTTATTATTACTACAAAAGTTTACCTCTAGAGTAAGGAATTTTTTTACAGGGCTTTTTTGTTGTTGCTTGTTTTTTGTCCTATATCTCACTAAGGATGTACTGTCAGTACAGTGCCTAGAAATAATGTGAAGTTACTCTTTTATCTGTGTGGTCATTTTGTTAATTTTAATAATGAGTTAGTGCTTCTCCCCCCACCCACCCCACACACAACACTTTTTGGGTTAATTTTATTTTTGGACATGTTATATTTATGAAAGTCCAGCTAAATTAGAAGTTATAATCGGAATCACTCCCACCCCTTCCTCCCCACCCCCATGTTCCTCTCCGTGGTCCTTACTGGTTTCTGCTTTATCCGTCCTGTGTATTTTACTCAGGGAGCTAGTGTATATGGGAGGGGGCAGTGGCTGATAGCCTCTGAGGAAGTGGCTGATAGCCGCTGGTGTGTATAAGCTGAGGCTAGCAGGCTGACTAGGATGCATCAACCATGCAAATAGGCTATCTTTATTATGTACGCCAAACAAGCACCTGAAAATTTTGCCTAGACTGAAGGGGGCAAACGTGCCATTTGGTGAATCATTTTCGTTCATGCAACAAACTGACTGAGCTTGTGTGGGGGTCAGGGTGCTAGGTGTCAGGCCATGGTGGAGTAGAATCAGGGGTGAGAGGTGGGACATACAGGATTGCAGTCCGGAGGGTGCGCTTGGCCCCTCAGTGACCTTGGGCATTACCTGGGTCTTTATTTTCTCTTCTGCAAAGTGGGGGTGATAACACCTGCTTCAGAGGGTGGTAGGCTTAAATAAGCACACAGATGAATGTGAGGGCTGAGTTAATTGAGGGCTCTGTGCCTCTGTTCCCAGCCCTTTGCTCGTAACAGTCCAATGAGGCTGGTGTATTATGATGCCCATTTTATAGACGAGGACATGGGAGCACAAAGAAGATGGCCTGGCCCCTCAGCCAATGCTCTTAACCTTCACTAGAAGCCAGGCACTTTTGTAAGTGCTTGGTAATATTAACTACACATTTCAAACACAAAGTATGACTTTGGCTTTCAGAGGCTCACAGTAAGACTCAGACTAACAAATGGCTCATTCCAATCCAGAATCCAGTGTGAGATGCCTGGTGTGAATTAGGGACAGAGGATGAAGGGAATGTGCCTGGTGTCCTCAAGGAAGCTGTTTCAAAGATACTTGCCCTGAGCTTTGAAATGTGAGTAGCAGTTTGCTGGAGAATAAGGTGGGGAAAAGTCACTCCCAGCAGAGGAAATTGCATGTCCAAAGGCCCAATGATACTCTGATGAAAGTTCCAAGCACAGAGTGGGTGCACAATAGTGAGGCCGGAGGCGGCGGAAGCCAGATCCCAGATCATGCGGAAGTGGGAATGCAGAAGGCTCTCCTGCTCCCGTCCTACAAGCAGCTCATCCTTGAGCCTTACTTCCTTATCTGTGAAAAGGGGATAATCACGATGTTCAGAAACTTGTTATTCTCCATTAGCCTGACCACTGCAGTGCTCATTCGCCTGCCTGACTTACATCTGCCGGCCCCAGCAATGTGGGGAACACTGGATTAGGAGAGAGGGCGCGATGGCTGTGAACTTGAGGAATGCGAATCTGACAACAGTTGGCAGGGAGACTGGAAGAAGAAAGGAGGCAGGGAGAAGGGAAAGGGAGTTTCCCTTGCAACCCATTCAGGGGGCATCCAAAAGGCAAAGATGACTGAGATGTGTCAGAACATGGTCTGTTCTTAAGCAACTGAGGGGGAGGGAAGAGTCGGGAGCCTCCGAGGTTACCAGCCTGGGCACTAGGAAGCACAGCAGGACCCCGATTAAAAGCCAGAACTGGGGAGAAGTGCATTCCTAGCTGCAAAGCAAGGAGGGGCGGCCCGCGGGGCTGAGCAGAGCCGGGAGGGTGGGGCATCAGGAAGGGGCGGGGCATCCAGGAGGGGCGTGGTCAACTGGCTCAAAACAGGGCAGTGGACAGGATGAGGCTGAACTTTTCGCCCTAGCTCCTTTTTAAAATCAAGACAATTTAGAAAATGCGCACACCTTAAGTGTACAGGGCCATGGCTTTTTACCTGTTCCTGTATACCTGAGTAATCACCACCTGAGAACATATAGGTGATTCAATTCTGAGGAAATTGCCACATGCACCTTCCCATTCAGTGTACCCCCCAAACACACATAGGACCCCACTGTAATACCAACAGGTGACCTTTTGACTCGGGAGTGGAGAGTCGCTCACGGTGGCAGGAAGCGGAGGGCTGATGGGGGAGGAAGGCCTGAGCGAACACTGGGGGTCAGCAGGGCCAAGGAGGGGTTTGGGGGACGAAGAGGCTTGCAAGTGCTTGGAGGCTGAGAACCCTTGAGGAGGGGGAGTGGTGACTAGACCGCAGAGGTTTGGAGGAGGAAGGAGGGGAGGGGACCCAGTGACACCTAGGTTTGGGACAGAAGGAGGGCTAGGCCTCCTCTGAACTTGGTTCAGTCACCTCACCTGTGCTTCTCATCGCCTGCACAAACTCCAGGTTGCCCTCCCCTCCCCACATCACAGCGCGGCTCATCTCCTCTCCATTCCTACCAACACATTCATGCCCACCTCACCAAGCCACAGCCTCCCACGGGGAGTGGGTCAGGCAAACCCCTGTGGCCAGCTCCAATGGGGGCCTCGCCAGCAGAGCTTTAGCAAAGGGAACGCCTTCTACTCCAGTGCCCTCCCTCCCTCTTCCCCTGCTCTATTTCAGAAACATAGGGGAATAGTTAGAGCTAAGAATGCTGAGCCCCCATGTCACATCCTCCTTCCCAGACCCCACAGGAACCCGTCTAATCCCTCAGAGGAGTAAACATTCCAAACTCCAGCTTCCGGCTGCCCAATCCCCAGACATCTTTGACTCACTCAAGCCACGTTTCTCTGGGGCCTGTTTTCCTGCCAGCACGTGGGTTCCTGAGGAAGAAGGGGTCTGGCACTGCAGGAAGAATGTTGCCATGGTGACACGGAGCCATCTTCCCCGCCTCCTTTTCCTCCCGCCTCCTCCTTGCCACCCATTCTCTCGCACTAGCCATGAGGCCCCAACCACATCTCTGTCCTCACAGCTCTCCCATGGGAGGCCACATCCCACAGCCTATTGAGGTTCGGGAAGCTGCACCCCTGGACTCGGCTTCACAGAGGCTGCGCTGCCCGTGCAGGAGTGGCTGGTGAGATGGAAGAGCAGCCTAGTCAGCTTATGGGGTGAGGGGAGCAGAGGGCCAGCCCTGGGGCACTGCCCCTTTCAGGAGGACCCCTCGGAACCCCCACAACAGCTCTCTACCGACAGTAACTTGGGCTCCTTCAAGCCCCTGGGAGAATGGCATCTCAGGTAATTATGTCTCCTAAGGCCTTTCATCCCAGCATCTTCAAAGCACCTGTGATTAAGGTGTGGCCCCTTTGAAGCCATCCTGTCCAGTTTACTGAGTCACAGCAGCTTTGAGCCTGAGACACCCAGGCCTCTGGCTTCCTCCTCTCCTCCTCTCCTCTCCTCCCTCTCATTAAAGCCTCTCTGAGAATATCCTGGCCACTGCTTCCCTAGTTCCCTGGGTGCCTCTGGCCTTGGGCAGACCTCCCTTTAATTGGCTGCAACCCGGGATTTTGTAAAGAATCTAAAACATGTTCCTAGGAACTCCAGGGAAACCGGCAGTAAATCCTTGATTCTGGCCTGGCTTTGCTTGCCTGTTTGTTTGTTTTGGCTGGGTAAGTTTGAAGTGGGTCTCAGCGTGCCTCATTGGAGGTGCAGGTGTGTGTTGATGTGTGTGACACAGAGACAAAAAAAAGAAAGCTCCTCTCTCCTGTCTCCCACTCAGGATCTTTTCACAGCAACCCATGAATCATCACCAGCCACATCCCTGATTCACTGCTCCTTCCTACATGGTGTCCACCAGGAATGGCCTTGTTCTGCCTGCTGGTGGCTGTTGATACCCTGCCACCACCCCAGCAGGAAGAGTGATGTGGAGTCAGAAGCATTTTCTCTTGCTGCCTGATTTTCCTGGTGATTATTGGGGTTCATGTGGGTCCTGGGTTCATTTAACAGACATCCACAAGGGCCTGTTGCATGCCAGGCTGCTCAGATGTGACCTTGACCAAGTAAGGTGCCTCTCTGTGCCTCAGTTTCCTCATCTGCCAAATGCAGTCACTGCTGTTTACTGAGATAATAGAGCACTTAGTGCATTGGCTGCACATAGTAAATGCTCAATAAATAACAGTTGTGATGAAGCTGATGATGAAAAGGATGGCAATGCCAGCCCCTGTGTGTCAGGTTCTGGGAATGCAAAGATGATTAAGACCTAGTCTTTGTTTGCCCTCTGTTAGTGTGAGCCACTCCCCTGACTTCCAGAAATCTATACATGTTAAATCATATATAGAGATACACACATAAATATACATGCACATATATATTTGCATAAAGGAGACAGCCAGTACTTATTGTTCTGAATGATTTTTTTTTCCATGTACTGACATATCCAGGGTGAACCAGTGCTTTATCAGGAACCTGAAGGGGAGACAGGAATTAACTAGGGGAACAGGAACAGGAAGTGTGGAGGTGGGACTGGGAGGGGTGTGTTCCAGGTGATGGGCACACAGCATCAAGGCCCCAAAGCAGACAAAAGTGGCAGCTGGGAACTGATGGCAAGGTGGGCTTGCTTTGTCAAAATTGGTCCAATTGGGCCTGTTAATGTTTTCAGTTCCAAACAGGAGTTTCAGAAAGGGCTTTCTTCCTGTTTATATTTATAGCCATTAAAAACAACACTTACTGGGTGCTTATAATGTGCCAGGCCCTGTGCTAACAGCTTTACTTGACTTGCCTCATTTAATCCACACATCAACCCTGAAAGGGTGGTACTGTTATTACCCCCATTTTACAGATGAAGGAGCTGAGGCTCAGAGAAGCTAAGTGATTTGCACAAAGTCTCAGAACCTGTCAGTGGTGGAGCTGGGATTTGGACCAGGGAGTTTGGCCACTGCACAGGCTAAAGGCCTGGGAAGAGCTACCCCAACCTGATGGCTCTATCCTGGTTCCCTTCATCTCTGCTCTGGTCAGAGTCACATTTCTGCCACATCCCTGATCTTCCTTTCTGGGCGATCCTGGAAGAGCTGACTCCTGGAGCACTGACTACCTGAGGGTGTTTACCCCGTAGTACTTACTTCTGGCTCTTGCGGTCATGGCACCCCTTTTTCCTTAAGGGACACACCCCTTCCTCTCAGCTTTTTAGGTTCAGAGGAGGCTGATTCCACCCAGCAGCTCCAGGGGTGGGGCCATGATCTAGGCCTGGCAGTTAGTGTACTGCATTTCCTGGCTACAGTGATGAGCTCAGAGATGGGAACATGACCCATGATGGACCCGTCAGAGGCAATCCTGTGAGGTAACTTTTGGGATTCTTGGGAAACATGTGCTCTCTTTGCCATTGCCCCTGGGAGGAAAGACCGCCTGGGAATGAGGCCACCTCACACAGGCACACAGAAATAGTGTCCCAGTGACCATATGCGAGGCCTCAAATCCAGCTCTGCCTGCACTTCCTAATTAAGGTTGCCCATAAATTTGCTTCCTTTGTTTAGCTTAGTTTGAACTGGGTTTCAGTCCCTTGCAACCAAAAAGGTCTAATTCAGGTAAGAAGCTTCAGCCATCATAATGTACATACAGTGGCACCATCATCAGCCGGGTGCATAGTACTGTGCCAACATTTTCATGTATATTTGTCAGGACAGTCCTGCCAGATAGATTGTTCTTATACTGCCCTTACCTACTGGGGAAACTGAGGCTCAGAGAGGCAAAGCCACATGCTTAAAGTCAGACTGCTAGGAAGTAATGGAGCTGGGCCTGGGCTCTGCCTGCCCTACCACCCTGCCTCTCCAGGGCACCAGGGCGGGTCTCCCACAGCATCCTTGGGGACAAGTAGGAGACGCAGGGGCTGCAGGTAAACGGCTCCAGAAAGCTCTGGGCTCTGGGCCACTCATCAGCTTGCACGGATGAGGCCTTGGCTCTTTGCTCCACACTCCTCTTTCCAGATTGGGAGTGGATTTGGGATGCAGAGATAACCCAGCCTGGTTGTACCCTTGAGAGGTCCTCAGTCTGGTGGGGAAGACAGATAAAGTCGCATGAGTTATGATGCACGGTAAGAAGCAAACAGAAGGGAACAATAAGTCATCTCTTTAAATAGCAATTTTCTCTTATTTTGAAAATATTACACTCTTTCTGCAAACAAATTTTGGAAAACACATGAAACAAAGGGAGGGAGAGAGAGAGTAACCAAACCTATATTCAAAATCCTGCCACTTAGGAGAACCCACTGTTAACATATTGTCATATTTCCTTCCAATTTTTCCCTAAGCCTTTTTTTTTCAGAGTTCAGACCAGGCTGTCATGTAAATTTATTACTGCCTTTTTCACTCAATATTATTTCTAATCATTACCCCATGTTATAAGAAATGTGTAAAGTGGGTATTTTAATATCTACATAATTGGCATTGTATAGATATACCATAATTTGTATAGATATACCATAATTTGTATAGATATACCATAATTTACTTAACTCTTCTTCTGTTACTTTCAGATTATTTCCAATTCTTTGTTAGGGAGAGACTAAAACAAAATGGGCAAAATTGGGGTGGGGGGATCAAGAAAGAACCGAAGAATATCTGATTTGGTCTTTGAAGGAAAAGTAGCTGTTTGCTGGAAGTGGGGAAAGGCATTCTTAGTTCAGTAACCAATGCACAGGTGTAAAGGTGGCTGGTGGGGGGGTGACTGTTCTACTGTCCACAGGTAAGGGGACCTGAACCAGGGCAGTGACCCCAGTCGCAGCGGGGAGAGGGGACAGGTGTGAGCAGCATTCTTAAGCCTGGATGGATGGGCAATTTCGTGGAGAGGGGAGGAGATGGGGTAACTGTTTATCTTTATTTTGGAAAGCCTGGGGGAGAGGAGGAGAGACAGGGAGCGCCAGCAAGGCCTCCCAGAGCCACCTGCTGACCTGCCATGACCTGCTATGTCCCTCAGGCCAGGTGACTCCCTGTCTTTAAGCCCCTTTCTGGCATTCAAGCCTTAAAATACTCACCACCTGCCTCTGTCCCCATCACCCTGGGGCCTCTGTAAGCTGAGATGCCAGCCTGCCTTTGGTGACAACTGAGAACCTGAATCTGAGTGCAGTTTGGCCCCACTGCTCTGGAGGGGACAGTGGATGTTGAGTGTGTCAGGCTTGTCAGCTTTTTAGCTAAGCATTAGGAATAGTGAAATAGAGACAAGGACTTTACCCTGGGAAGCTGGGAAGTCATAAGCAAATGATTATGATGCAATTGATAAGGCTTGTTCCGTGGGCTGGGAGAGCCCCAAAGAACTCCTTACCTGGGGCTGGGAAAGAAGTTTCCATAAGACTCTTTCTAGAGGATCTTCATTCGTACCACAAATACTTTTTGAGCATGTTCTGTATGCCAGCCCCTGTACAAAGCACTGGGGTTACATCAGGAAACAAAAAGGACACAAATTTCTGTTCTCATAGAGTTTATGTTCTACTGGCAGAAGACAAACAGAAAAACAGGCAATCTATGTGATAGAAATTCGGTGATGGGAGAAAACATTGAGCATGGCAAGGGGGGAATCAGGAGTACATGTGAGGGGGTTAACAATTTTACCAGGGTGGTCAGGGCCGGCCTCACTGAGTGAGGAACATTTGAACAAACACTTGCAGAAGGTGAGGGAGGAGCTATTTGGATATATGAGGGAAAAGCAATCCCAGCAAACGGAACCGCCAGCTAAAAGGCTTTGAGGCCAAGTGTGTTTGGCTTGTTCTAGGAACACCAAGGGGCCAATGTGGAGGGAAAGAAGAGGAGAAGAAGGGCTCCGACACACCTGCGTGGGTAGGATGTCAGAGCAAGCAAGGTTTGTAGGGATTCATAAAGACTTTGCTTTTACTCAGTGTAAAATGGGGAGCCAGTGGAAGGATTTGAGCAAAGAAGGGCCGTGTTCTAACTTAGTTTTTAAAAGACCCCCTGTGGCTCCTTTACTGACATAGATTGGGGCAGGGGGCAAGGTTGGAAAAAGGGAAATAGGTTAGGAGAACACTGCAATGATCTTGGTCTATTTGGGCTGCTGTAACCAAGTACCATAGACGGGGTGGCTTATCAACAACAGAAATTTATCTCTCTTAGTTCTGGAGGCTCTAAGTCCGGGATGAGAGTGCCTGCCAGCATGGTAAGGTTCTGGTGAGAACCCTCTTTGAGGTTTCAGGTTGCCAACTCCTTGTATTCTCACCTGGTATACCCGACAGAAAGAAGATAAGAGGGCTCTGCAGGGTCCCTTTTGTAGGGGCACTAATCCCTTTCATGAGGGCTCCACTCTCATGACCTAATGCCCTCCCAACGGCCCTCCTGCCCTCCCAACGGCCCTCTGGTACTGTCACACTGGGGATGAGGATTTCAGCATATGCAATTTGGAGGAACACATTCAGTCTGTAACAAAAATACTTCAATATGTGCTGGAAGGATGGAATTGTTAGGTAGAAAGACAGATAAGAACTGGATGAGAAGAGGATGGGGCCCACCAAGAAATCAGGGAGTTAATCAGATAAAGCCACAGAGCCAGAAGGGACTCACAGAGTTAACGCCCTTTGCAATGTGAGTTCATTCCACAGGCTCTGAATCTGAGCTGACCTTGAGACTTGCTTGTAGCTGATGCAAGTGAGATAGAGCAGAGACATGGGACAAGCACCATGATTAATTTTCCTAAAAATGCCACAATGAATAGCATAATAAGAATAGAAGGGCCTTATCTTTTTTCCCCATTTCTTTCTTTCTTTTTATTAAAGCATCATTGACATACAATCTTATGATGGTTTCATATACACAGTGGTGTTTTTACCACTTTGCTCTTTCATTCTATTTTCCAGACTTTAAGCACGAGTCTTCACTCTCTCTGTCCTTCTTCAGATGAGTGGAGAGGGGCTACTGAGAGCTCCGATTTGAACTTACGAGTTCCCATCAGTGAGCTTCCCCTTCTTCTGCTTTATTCAAGTAAACCTGCCTTTGTCTACCTTGATTCTACCCTGTTTCTCCCTTGGAGTGGATTCAAATAAAACTTTTGCTCCGCCTATCACTACTATGTCTCTCTCCTTCAATTCTTTGCTGCGGCTGGAGGGCCAACTGCTGTTGAGGGGGAGACTGTGAGGGTGCAAGTTTGCATGTACTGGGGAGGGGAGGTGGGTTCAGTTGTGGGCACGTTGACTGTGAGACGCTTATTGGACATCAAGTATCAAGTACTGAGTAGACAGTTCAGGGAGGAGTTATAAATAAATTTGGGGATCTTGAGCACATCAACGACAGACCTTGATTGGATTTTGCATTTCTCAGTTAACTTGCCTAAGGTGTGGACCTGGCAAACAGCAATGGTTTGCGCAGCTTGAATGACCTCTGAAAAATTTTGCTAGTTTGGCCGCCTAACGCGGGGCGGGGCAAGAAAGAAGCGCCGCTAAGTGAGCGGGAAGAAAAAGGCTCTTCGCTTTACAATTTCATCTCGCGCGTGATTGCACACAGCATTTCGGTATCCGCTCATTCCACAATTTCACACTTAGCCTTCACTCGACAAACAGCCATTACCTATCGTTTCATCTTCAAAATAGGCCCAAATGGAGGAAATTAGGGTTAAGAGACGTGAAGCTCCAGACAGCCAGCGAGTGTCAGGGACAGAGTTTAGAGCCCCACGGCTCTTTTGTGCACCCTAAGAAACTCTGCTGGTGGGCAGGGTTGGGGGTTCGAAGTGAGGCTGGGGAGGTGACTCCTGACTGGTTTGTTGGCCAGCCGCAGGACACCCGGGCTCCTCCTCCCCCGCACGCAGCGGAGAGCTGAGGCTCGGGGCGCGGCCCCTTTAAGGCCGGGCGGGTGATCTCAGCTGCGCGCTCGCCGCCCCGCCTTCCCCGGAGGCGCGCTTAGTGCGCAGGCGCGCTGCGGCAGCACTCCGCTGGGCCCGGGACGCGCCGGCGGCGGCGAGACACCGGCCCGCGGCGCCGCCCGCTCTCCCCGTCCGCAGAGTCTGGCTGCCTCGCGTCGCCCGAACAAGCCGCCGCCGCCACCGCCATCGCCATGGGCTCCTGAGGTACCCCGCCCGGCCAGCCTCGCGCCGGAGGCCCTGAGGGGGGCGGCTGCGGGCTCCCGGGGGCTGGGGCTGCTCGCTTTCACGACCCCTCAACGCAGGTCACGTTGGCCGCGGGGACCCGGGCGGGGAAGGGGCGTAAGCTGCCGGCCCTCTAGAGGAGGGAGGGGGTGTCCGCTACCCTGCCCATCTGGCCCTGCGCCCCCTGCTCTCCCCTCGGGGTCGCGGGGCCGCCCGTGGGTGTGCCCTGGCCCCCTCCTGCCAACGTGGCGGGGCCCGCGCTTGGAGTGTAATCGGACCTGGCGGTGGGGGGGTTGGGGGAGAAGGGAGGCGGGTGGACAGGCCTTTTGCAAATGGGATTGTATGCGCCTGGTGGGTGTGCTGGCGCCTGGCACGGCAGGCAGAGTGAGTGGGGGAGGCATCCGTGCGCCCTGTGCGGTGGCTGTGATCTGGGAAGGTGTTGTCTTGGCTAGGCCTTTGGGATTACTTGCATAGAGGGTGTACACACCTTGCATACAGGTTTGCTGTTTGAAGGGAAACCAATGAGAACCTGGGGCTCCAAGGATATTTATCTGGAAAGAGACCATATAAACTGGTTTAGGGTGTGTGTATCCATCTTGTGGGTTGTACGTTTCCTCTCTGGACACACTGCTTGGGTCTAGTGCTACCTGGTTCCAGACCCTGGTGAGGCAGTGGTGTGTGTGAGGTGGGCGTGGGTTCTCAATTCATAGACCCTCTGGGGTTGTGCAAGCCAGATATCATATATTCACATACCCAGGGCTCCCAGGGCAAAGCAAGTGTTTGCATGCCTGGTACCTGTGTCTGCACAGTGAAGCCCATGTATTATTTATCTGGCTGTCAGCTGCTTTATGTAAGGAAAGAAGCAGCAATCTGTGCCCTGGAGGCCCTTGGGCTGCAGAGTCAGCCAGGCAAACAAGCTCACCTGCACCTGCAGAGGAGACGCAGGTCTCAGAGGTGTGACTTCTTTCACAGGTTATGTTTGCAGTGTCCCTTCCCACCTCCCTTTTCAGCACATTTGGTGGGCCCCCATGCTCTGCACATTGGGACATCTTGTAGGAGGGTACAGTACCAGCGCTGGGTCCATAGGATGGGAGAGCCCCAGGAACCAGGCCCATGTGCCCATTTTGTCACGCCTTGGACACAAACGCATGATGCCCTTGGCATCTAGGAGCTTAGAAACAAGTGAGGAAATCAAACTTAGAAACAAGTAGTTACACTGATATGAAAAATATAAAATAGTCCAATGCAGAGTGGGTTCAGTGGTGGGGGAGGAAGAACATGCCTGCAGAAAAGACTCCAAAATGGAGGGATGGCTGAGCTGAAGCTTGAAGTATGACTAGCATTCATCTCATGCTTTGGTGCTTTCCCTGGAAATGGTGTTATTCCTATTTGCAAACAAAGAAACAGACCCAGGGGAGTACATGACTCTCTTGTCCATGGTACCTGGTAGACCTGGGTGGTGGAGTCATCCTTGAACCAGGACCTCTCTCTGGCTGCCAGATCTTGCTTCCTTGTAACTTACTGAACATCTACTACATGCCAGGCATCATGCTGGAGCACAGGGCTCTGAAGGTGAATGGACTTGGTGCCTGACCTCTAGGGGCTCCCAGTCTGCTGGGGAGGTGGACATAGGGAGTGACCCCAATCCAGACACAAGGCCTGGATAGGCAATGTGGGTGAAGAGGCATTATGAATCCCACTCCCCAGCCCCGCAAAACCATAGGCTACCTGGGGCGCCTTTGTGTAGCTCCTGGGATTTGGGATGTGCTGTAAGTTGCTCCCACATGGTGGTGGGTTATACAAGGAACCCCTTCTAAAGCTCTCCAAGTGGGTGGGAAGAAGAACTTTAAGGCGGAATGGGTGTGAGTGATGTCCTTGTCCTAGTTTGCTGTGTTGGCCGAGTTCTGTGGAGCTTAGGCTCCTGTCTGGAGGCTGTTTTCTCCCTCTCTGCCTTTGAGGTTTTGCTCCTGCTTTCTGGCAGGCCTCTCCCCGAGAGGGGCTCAGTGCTATTTCCAGTCCCTGCTGTGCTCATTTCTCCCTGTGAACTCCCTGGAGTGGAAACAGCCTCAGTAAGGCAGTGTACAGCCCTTTATTGTTTTGAAACCGAGTATCAGAGAATGCCCTTCTCATTCTGTGGGGCGTTAGATGGGGGAATTGGTTGTGAATTGTGGAAGGCCAGCAGCCAGGCCTTGGGGGAGCTCTGTGTGGGGTCTGCCACTGGACCTTCACTGATAGTAGGCATTTACTGAAGACCTACTGTGTGCCTAGGAACATACTGAGCCTCGAGGAAGAGAGACCTGAGTCTTGGGTCATGTCTTTGAAAAATCTGTGGTTGGCTGAGGGAGTCCAAAGTATAACCAGTCTGTGTGAGGCAGCGCTCTGCTTGCAGTTGAAACAGGGCACTCAAGGGGCGTGGAGAGCAGTAGGAACAAGAGCTTGTTTATCAAGCACTTACTGTGTGCCAGGCACAGTTCAAAGAGCCTTCTTTTCATCTTGCCACCACCCAGTGAGGTGGGGACAGTCACCTTTGTGCTTTACGGGGAGGCAGCCTAGAGGATCAAGCCTTGCTGGTCAGTGGAACTGAGCTTTGAACTAGGCAGTCTGACCTCAGAGCTTGTGCTCTTCCCCCGCTGACCCTAGTGTGTGCCAGAAGTCTTCCTTAGAAGTGAGATGTCCTGTGCCTTGAAGGAGACAGCCCATGGTGGAAGAAGAAGGCTTTCTAGATAGGACAGCCCCTAGTCAGGGGTGTGTGGGCCTGAAACACCTTGACTCCCAGACATGGCTGTGGGGGACCCAGGCATGAAGATCTTTGAAGGCCCTGCAAAGGAGTTTGAACTTGACCTTGGTGTGGTCAACCAGGAGTCTCTGAAGGTTTCGAAAAGTAAGTGACATCCTGAGTTGAGTATTACAGGACAGTATTATCATCTCTTCCTCCTAACTATATCCACAGATAACTCCAAGACCTGGCCTCCCTCTTTCTCCTTTGCCTTCCCTTTTTGTCCCCACCACCTTTCCCTTCTTCCAGCAGCTTGTGGTCTCGATGATCCAGTATGACCCAGGACAGGCCTCTGGAGACCACTGTTGTAGCGGTGTCTGCTCTAAAATTGGCCTTCGTGGCCAGCTTTGAAGTGGCTCCCCTGACCTGGGACCCAAGTACTTCCTGGCTCTCGCAGGCCTTGTGGGTGCTCATGGACCTCTCACTCATAGATCTGGAATGGGTGTGGGCAGCTCCCTTTCCAGTTGAGAGCTGTGGTGACTGTCCATCATCCACGTGGCCCCACACTCATCACGACTATAAATACAGGCAGAGGGGGATGGAGATAGAGTCGGAACTGGAGCCCAGAAAGCTGGGTTTAAGTACAGAACCCATGTGTGAGTTCCCCAAGGAGGTGGGGGCTCTGCCTGCCTGTGTGCCCCGTGGCCAGCATTCCCACAGCTGTGCCTTGGGGCTGAAAGACGGTGGGTCTGTGTACGAAATGTCTGCTGAAGCACAGTGAGGGAGTCCGCAGCAGGTGTGGGAGGTGGTGGGTTGTAGAACTTTGGGGGAAGAATTGGGAGGACTTCTAAATTGGGTGCCTTGGGAGAGGAGGCTAAGGGTTCAGGGAGGGAGCAAAAATGGTCACTGGCAGCATGGGAGAAAAAATGCCCTTTTGGGCAGTGGAGGCAGGGAGCTAAGGAGCTGAGCAATCCTGGTAATCCGGGGAGAGAAGCGGGAGATGGTGTTCCAATCCTAACTCTCTTATTAGCCCTGTGACCTTGGGCAAATTGCTTACCAGGTTCTAATTTCCATTCTTTAAAAATAGGGGGTAAATGACAAAATTTCCTCAATCTGTAAAATGGGAAAAATGATAATACAGCTGTCACGCGGCTGTCATGACCTGATGTCTCCAGGAGCTCAGCCCAGCCCTCTGCACATAGTGTGCGCTCAGTGAACGCTGGTTTTTGTTATTACTTACTGGCCATTTAATTTATTCAAGAAGGAAGCGTTGCACATCTGTGCGCCGTGAGCTGAGCGCAGCTGGGGAGAGAGCCAGCAAACAGGGGAGCAGTTGGAGTTGTCCTGGGTGCTCTGAGGAAACGTTAGGGCATTCCTGCCTGGGCAGGCACTTCTCTGATGAGATGTAGTGTAAGCTGTTACCATGTGTAAGGAAAGGAAGCGGGTTCCACGCAGAAGGAACAGCATGTGCAAAGCAAAGGGCTGAGTTATCTCAGTTCTTGTAAAATTCTTGGGCACTGGGTGTTAGCACCTAGTAGGCCCTCAATAAGTGTTAATTGCCTGTGATCATCACAACAAGAAGGGGAAGCAGTAAAGTGGGAGGGGGCTGTGGAGGGAATTGAAGTGGTCATCAGGTTTTGGGTTTTCTCATGTTCACTCCGGATCACTTCCTCCGCTGTGAGTGTGATGCATGTAGTATAGCTGCCTTAGTGCAGTGCACCTAAGCTACCAGCATTCTCAACGGGGACTCGCTCTTGCATCCCGGTTTGCCTAGGGACTAGGGGTGGGGCACACACAGAGGGAATTAGGCTGCACACTCAGGCAGCATTTGTGCACATAGTTGCTGCTCTTTGGGCTGAAACTTTGCACTTGGGCAGCCCTTAGAATGATGACGTGGCTGCTCATTGGCCAGCCTTCTTGTTTGGGGCTAATGCTGGCTCAGTATCTGGCACAACGCTGTGCACGGAGTAGGTGCTGAAACAGCTTTTGACTAAACAAACTAACAGTTGGGTGGGTTAATGTCCTTGCTACCCAGGATAAAACTGGAATTATTCTTTAGAAGTAATGGTTGTTAAGGCTGATGGGAGCAAGACTGTTGATTAGAACTGGGCTTTTATCAGGAGTCAGTGGGGCACATTAGCCCTGAGGGCAGGCTCCCCCTGAAGTGCTGGGAGGCAGGAAACCCTGCAAGCACCTCCTTTTCCTTCTCCTCTGGGGCGGAAACCAGAGGGGGAAGATCCCACCCAGAAAACCTTTGTGCCTAACCTGTGTCATTTCCAGCTCTTCTGTGCTTTAAAAAGTCACAGACAACTAAATGAGTATTTAATTGGAAGTTTGCCCCGTTGATCTCTTTGAAAAACAGCCTTCGTAAAACAATAGACTTCTCTGATTTTGAAAATAGTACTTGATTATACTAAACTTGGAGCACAGAAGGTTGGTGGATAAGAAAAAAGTCATCCCAAATTTCATAACCAACAAATAATCACTGTCAACGTTTGGGCATATTTCTTTCTAGGCATAATCCTGTGCAGGCTCATTGTTCTCAGAACACCACATCAAAACCATTTGCCCATGACATTTAAAAGAGATGGGTAAGATTCCTCAAGGGAGGAACAACCTAAGACAGGCACAGTTGCAGGGGGGCCATCAGGTGAGAAATTGGGGATCAACAGAGGTGAGGCTTAGAACCTCACCCCCCTGTTTTGAGAGAAATCTTCTGCATCCATGGATGCTTTGCTGCCCTTGTCTAGCTTGGATTAATACTTAGTCTATAGGTACACACCTGATCATCTACATTTGCCCTCTTACAGCACTAAACTATGTTTTCTACCTTTATCTTGCATCTACCTACCACTTCAGCATTTTATTAAAAAAAAATAATAATAAGGGAGAAATGTGGGATTCACATATAAATCAAGTATAAAAATCAAATGAATATTCATATTTGACCTGATTGTTTATAGTTCATAATGCGTGATCAAAACCGAAAGTTTCTGTGATGACTGTCCTTGCACTGTTCACCATGTAAGAACTTATTCACTATGTAAGAATTTGTTTACCATATAAGAACTTGCTTGTTGTGCTTCAGAAGACTGGAGACTGTTGAGAATTAGGCTTGGGGTTGATTAATGATTGTGCATTGAGTCCCCTATACAGAATTTTATTATTGTTAACAACCATTTGATCAATAAGTATGAGAGATGCCCTCTCAAAAAAAAAAAAAAAAGTTAGCTGTAGACACTGTAATTAGCACTCACAATACAGGTAGGTCATGGGGAAGGCAGTACATGAAGACAAATAGTAACTGTGTAGCACCTTACTGCCCTGATGGACAGTGATTACAATGGGGTGGGGGAGACTTGCTAATATGGGTGAATGTTGAAACCACAATGTTGCTCATGTGAAATCTTCATAAGACTGTATATCAATGATACCTTGATTAAAAAAAAAATAAAGACAGAGCAAAAAAAAAAGTGTTAGCCACAGATACAACAGAGTTGAGAAGTTCTAAAGCAGAGCCCCTGGTGCTGTATTTCAAGTTCTCTGTGGGAAAGATGAGGGCCCCAGCCTTTTTGCTGGATGGTACTGTGGCCTGAACTGCACACAGAGCATTGTGTGGAAGTCAGAGAACCTGGGAGATAACCCTGAGCGAGTCCCGTGCCTCTAATGGGGCTTCTCGCACCCCTGTGCCCACCTCCTGGGCGTCACAAGCTTCAGGTGAGGTCCCGGGTGAGAAAGCTTGAGCTCCGCAAGAGGAGGGGCCGAGTTTGGCGGGAGAGCAGGTCTTCAGTCGCATGGAAAGGGATGGAGAAGGGGTGTGTGTGTGTTTAAACTTTTCCAAAGCTTGGTGAGCCTCCTAAACATTCCAGCCTCCTCACTGGGGAGGTGTGGACCTCACAGCTGTGGGCCATGGGTGGTCCCAGGATGGCTGTCCCCCACCCCCAAGCTCTTGGAGGGCGGCCTCTGGAAGTTACTGCCTGTCACCCTGAAGGGATTTTCAGATGAGACAGCCTCTCCACCCTGGCGGATGTGGTGTGGAGTTGAGTACCTTTATTTTTCTCCTGCTGCAACCCCTGTGGACAGCCTGCACCCAGGGAGGCCCTGTCCTCCTGGCAGGTGGCTGAGAATCTCCGCTCCGCTGGGCGGTGCTGTTCCCCAAGGCCCTCTGGGTCATTTACAGGAAAGCTCTGAGGGAAAAATAACTAACACCCCCTGGCCCCCTCCAGCAGAGTTACCTGGCTTTTGCCTCTAGCGCCTGTATTTTTTATTCCATCTAGAATTAACAGAGACTGGGATTCTATCAGAGTCATTTTGGTGGCCTGCAAGGCACAGTGATAGGTATTGGTGGAAGGATGTGCAAGAATATTAACGTTAATTAATATTAATATACTAGTTAATACCGATAGTACTAATCCTCAATAGAATTTGTGTGAGGTTTTGCAGTTTGTAAGTTACATTCTACATACATTGTTTCATTTAATCTAACAGCTCTAGAACCTTGAAATCATTACTCCCATTTTGTAGATGGGTAGACCAGGGCTCACAAGGGTGAACTTGCCTAAGATCCTCTGGAAGGAAGCACCCAGGTTTTCGATTTCCAATCTTGTGCCCTTGCTGCTCTAAGTGTCCCCCCACCCCCAGTACAGCTGTGCCCCCAGAGAGCCTGCAGTCCCACTGGGAAGCCCAGCAGATGGAATTGCTGCTTTGGTTTGGAAAGTGCTTTAATAGAGCATCAGGGCAAAGCTGTGGGAGTGCTAGGGGGCAGCAGTCTGCTCTGCCTGCTGCTGGACTGAGGAGCCAAGGCTGCCCTAGGGAAGGGCAGTGGCGCTGGGGGCTCGCAAGGACAGTAGAGGTTGGCAGGTGGGGAAGTGGGGGGTGCTTCCCAGGTAGTGGGTGCACCTTGAGCACACAGGCATGATAAGGCCTGGGCCGGTGAGTCAAGGGGTGCAGGCCAAGTGAGGTCTCCTGGGGCATTTGGCATCTCAGCCTCACCTCCAGGCAGAGGAAGTACATCTCTGCAAGAGTTTGCCTGCAGTTTTCAACAAAAAGGATGTGTGAGACTCCTGATCTACCAAAACAGTACTTATTTGCTTTAGGGAGAAAGGTGCTGCTCTGTGCACTGGTTAGAAGAATTGTCATAGCAACAACCTCCATGCGTTTTAGTATGATTTGGTTCATGGGAGTTCCTGGCCCTCCAGTGTGTTGGAGCAGAGCATGGGCTAGAAACGGGAAGGCTGGCGAGGGTTCTTCCTCTCGAATGCTGTCTTTGGTTTGCCAAGAGGCATCTCCACTCCGTTGCGGGCAGAAGAACATTTCATTCATTCCCAGTTCTCAGTAGTCAAACTGGTTTTGCAGAGGTGGCTGAAAGCTCTGCCCTGCCCCCTGTCCTCCCTCACAGGGGGCACACTCAGCATCCAGAGACCCCCCTCCGTCCTTCACCAGTCACCTGCTTGGAGAGTGAGGTTTAGGTAGCTGTTGCTGTCAGGCACACATGTTACATAACAGGCCCGTGGCAGACACAGCAGTGAGTATCACGGAGCATGAGCATCTGCATGGCTGTGGTGTCCCTGCAGCTTGTGCAGGGAAAGTAGCAAGGGGTGCCCATCACTCATTTGGGATGGCTGCACTGGAAGTCCCAGATGGGAAGCACTTGACCCTCTGGGGTATTCCACTTGTGCCACTGGAGCACACTGTGTGGCCTGCCTGTGCCTTCCCTGGCCCTGGAACATTTGCCCAGGAGACCTGTTACAGCTGGGTATCGTGGTGACTCTGGTCACTGTCCACCCTTCCTCCTGCCCTGGGACTGTCTGTGCTGGGAGGCTGAAGGACTGAGCGGGTCTAGCCCTTCACTTATAAGGGGGGAGATGTAAGTTCATGGACCAGGACACTGGGGGAGTTGGACTGATCTGGGTCTAGAAACATCTCCTGACCCAGCGCTGTCTGCTGAAAATGGGGCTTTTCTCTATTGTTTCTCATCTGGACACCCTTAACACTAGACTGTAAGGTTGGAGGCACCAGGGGGAGAGGAAGTGAGCACGTAGGACACGTGCCAAAGTCCCCGGCTGCTGCCCCCTCCCAACCTGAAAAATGTGCCTTAGGCTAGCCAATCCTAGCACCGCTGTAAATCTAAGCTCTGCCTCCCCCTACCTTCTTTAAAAACTCGCTGCCTGCCCTGCTGAGTGCGACTTCCCCAGCCTCCATTTCCGTAGACTAGGGAACATCGCCCGGGTATTGCGCTCAAATAAACTGCCTGGCCCTTTGTTGCCTCTCGTCGCCTGCTTATTTCGGCTAGAATTTATCTTACATAGACTATACATTGTCAGTGTTTTTCCCAATAATTAGGCTTATTTCTTAAGTGAGGATTTAAATGTATCCCGCCTCTCTTGCCACATTTTCAAAATTAGAGATGCCTATGTGCGTTCACCCAGCAGTTGCACTTCAAGGAATTCATCCTACAGATGTGCTAACACGTGTGCAAAATGATTTATTTGAAGGTTAGTCATTGCTGTCTTATTCATAATAGCAGAAGATTGGAAGCAACCTAAATATCCATCAGCAGAGGCAAGGAACAAATTAAGGTCCCTCTGAACCATGGAGTACTGTGCAGCCATAAAAAATAAGGTGAAGACTCCATGCATGGATACCAAACAGTTGCCAACTTATTCATAATAGCAGAAGATTGGAAGCAACCTAAATATCCATCAGCAGAGGCAAGGAACAAATTAAGGTCCCTCTGAACCATGGAGTACTGTGCAGCCGTAAAAAATAAGGTGAAGACTCCATGCATGGATACCAAACAGTTGCCAAGACAGACTGCTGTGAGAGAGGCAGGTGCAGGGCAGACGTCTGTGTGCCTCTGTCTGTGTACAAGTGACGTGCATCTGCTTGTGTGTACACAGGTCTCTGGGGATTCACAAGTTGCTTGTCCACCCCTGGGTTGGGGGCTGTTGCTGGGAGATAGTTCCCTGGAGATCCTTTGTACTGGAGACCCTTCATACCTTTCAAGTGCCAAATCATGGGAATATATTCTTTGTACAAAAAATTAAATAAAGTTAAATAAACAAGAACTGTAAGAATTGTATCCTTACCTCTTTCCCAGTGCTGGAAGATCAAGGCTCTGGGCACCCCCTCAAGGACCCGCCAGCCTCACTCAGGCCTTAACCACCATCTCATCAAAAATTCGTGCTGAGGTCTCACAAAGGGGCCAGGTGTGCAGGTTTGGGTGTTGCTTGGCAAATCCAGGCCTCATCCCTAGAGAAACACAGCCACCTGCCCCTGGCCCCTCTGAAACACTGCTTTTGGCTGGCTTGTTAGTTTAAATTCCTTCTCTGATATGCTCACTTCCTGACTTCTGAAGCCTTCAGGGGCTTTCTGACAGCAAAATAAAAGCCAGTTCAGGCCTGGGTGTCCCAGGCCTTCTTAATTGTGTCTCTTCTTGGGCCATACTTTACTAGCTCTTCCCTCTACGTGTGTCCTGGAGACTTGCCACCTCCCTGCCTTTGTTCACATCGTCCCCTCTGCCTGCCTACCTTTTTCTCTTTTGCAGTCTCCTGGTGCCCACATCCTGTCTGCCTTCCAAGGCCAGCTCAGAGTCCAGCCCTGCATGGCCCTCTGCCCTCCCTTACTTCTTTATCTATTCCTCTCCACTGGCACTTAAGCCTTTTTACTTTGTGTCCTAGGTGACTGTTTCTCCACCAGGCTTCAGGCTCCTTTAGGGCGAAGTCCTGGTAATGCTAATTCAGATGTCAAACGGGAACATGGTGGCTATTAGAAGCTGTGGGGAACAGGGCCTAGTTCACGCCTGAACCCCAGTTCCTGTTGTGGAACATCCCCAGCTTGAGCAGGAGTAATAGCAGCCTCATGCCCGAGGGCCCTGTGTGCCTTCTTCCCTTCCGTTCTTACAAGAACTCATGGGGTGCCGCCACTACGGTGCCCCCCTTACAGATGAAGAAGCAGGGCAAACATCTTGTCCAGGGCACACAGCAAGAAACAGGATTTGGACATAGTCTGGCTGCCTCCAGAACCCCCCATTTAATCAGTTTATTCCGTCACCTCTCCTAGATCACAAGGAGTACAAATAGGCCCCGCCCATTCTAATTATCTGTCCATTCCCCACGGACAACCTTGTCTTATTTGAGTGTGTTTTCTTCCCCATTACACTGTAAGTTTCTAGAGGGTTAGAGTCTTGTCTGAGATACCCTTTGGACTTGGCACATAGAAGGTACTAACGGTATGTACTTCTAACCTTTTTAAGGAGGTTTACCCTACTACAGTACGGTACACTAATTGCAGATGGACTGCACGATGAGTGTCTGCATCTCTAAACACCCATAGAAGCCACTGTGGGATCAGGCTGCAGAACATGCTGCACCCAAGAGGATCCCTGGGGCCTCTGCCCAAGGTAACCACTGCTCACACCTCACCGCTGTTGACTAGTTTTGCCTGGTTCTGACCTTCCGGTAAATGGAATCTTACGGAAAATACTCTAATGAGACTCATCCAGGTTATGTACAGCAGCCTTTTACTTTTTTCTGTGCTGTGTAGGCATCCACTGTTTGAATATATCACTCTTTATCCATTCTTCTAGGATGGGCAGAAAGGTTGTGGCCAACCTTTTGCTCTTACAGACAGGGCTGCTGTGAAATGTCTTGTTCTTGTCCGTGGTGCACATGTGTATTCATTCCACCCAGGGTGGAACGCCGGCTGGCCCCACTCAGTACATTTTTGCATGAATGAAATTCAGGTTGGGATTTCTTCCTGAGGACCTTGGGCAGCATCTGGGCTTCTTGCTGAAGAGGTGTTGCGGGGTTGGGGCAGGTGCAGGGGTCTTGCTTAGGTAGCCTGTTCCCACGGGGCAATAGGACTGTGGAGGCAATCTGAAGGGGACCCCTTTGCACAGTGTTAGATGAAGTTTGGCTGGCTGGGAAGGTGGTCACACTTAGAGGGACACAAAATCCAGCCAAAGAGGTTGAACATTGGTCCATCTCTTCTCAGTTTGGAAGAACACTTGAGATCATCAAGATTTGGCCTGGTACATAATAAAAAAAAAAAAATTGCAAGGCTGAATTAAGCAAGCCCTTATTGAGGATTTTGGATTACTTTGTTCCCTTTTATTTGTGCTCCTAACTTGCCAGTGAAGGATAGATACATAATTACGTGGTTTTTCTTTCCTGGTTGAAAGGTTTGCGGGAACTTGGCCTCAAGAGAAGAGGGAGACACATGGAACCACTAGAGGGGCCTCGGCTTGTCTGTGTTGATTGAAGGGGAGTGGGACTGAGAGATGGGACCCTGACCCCTTGTGAGAGCATGTGATCATTTTTCCAGAGGCTAACCAGGCGGAACTGCCCAGTCTTTGGCCACCTTTTCCCTCTAATCCCCTCTGGAGAAGGGCCAAGCTGTGGGCTGCTGACCTGCTGTGATGAGGGTCAGCCTCCCTCCAAAAGACAGCCACCCAGAAGGTGACGGAGCTGAACTGTCCAAGGGCGGAGGCAGGGGGCTTGTCATTCCCAGGCAGCCAAAGTGGGAGCAGAGTGGCCAGTTCAGGTTAACAGTGCCCACGTCACATTCTACCTGGTGAGTTCTGTGAAGATGGCAGGCTCTCCATATTTAAAAAACCATTAATTATGTTGAACCAAAGTCCCTCCCCAGCTGCATTAATATTCTGGAGATGTGCGTGCGAGCAGGTTGCCAGCTTAGCTCGCCTGTGGGTGTGTACATGGCAACTGCCTGAGTTCATGGCTGCAGCTCAAAAGGGTTTGGATCTGAAATTAATGAATGAAAATATGACCTCAGAAGGTTTAAAAAAGAGCAAACAAGCAGAGACAAGACGGGCCTATGTCTCAGAGACTGCTGGGAACATGAACCCCCAGCCTGACTGAAGGACACAATAGCTGAAATAGGAGAGTAATTGTACGAGGTAACAGTATTCCGTGCCAGCCCGGCTCTAGGTGCTTTCCTGCGTTAACTTGTTTATTCCTTACAACTCTGAGGTGGGTGTGGCTGCAACCCCATTTCACAGCTGAGGAAGCTGAAGCAGGGAGAGGTTATCTAACTTGCCCGCAGACAAAAGTGAGTGAGTGTCGGGGCTGGGTGGTCTGGGTGGTCTGACCCCAGCATGCTTGGCTCTCTGACGGCCCATGGAAACCTGTGGCCTTGACGGCATGGTAAGGGCAGCGTGAGGAGCCATTTACCAGGGGACTATGGGCAAACTGCTAGAGTACTCCAAGCCTCTGTTTCCTCATCTGTAAACTGGGCATATGAGTTTCGTACTGCTGCGGTAACAAATTGCCAGAAACTTAGTGGCTTAAAATGCAAATTTACCATCTTACAGTTTTGATGTCAGAAGGCCAGAATGTATTTCTCTGGCCTAAAACCAGGGTGTTGGCAGGGCTAGGTTCCCTCTGGAGAACCTCCTCAGGAGAGGACTGGTCCGCCGTCCCCAGTCCCCAGAGCCGCTCGCGTTCTTCGGTTCCCGACTCTTCCCTGCATCGTCAAAGCCGGCAGCCTGCTGTCCTCCAGCCTCTCCTCTGCCTCGTCACACTGCCTCCCTCTTATGAGGACACTTGTGAATGGCTCACTCCGACCGTCTGGGTAAGCTCTTTGTCCAGAGAGCCTTTAATTTAATCATACCCACAAGGGCCCTTTTGCAGTGTAAGGTAAAATGTTCATAGGTTTGGGGACAACTTTGGGAGGCCATTGTTCAGCCTTCCACCACAGGAAATCTGTGTGTGGGGGGTAAAGGGGCAAGATCAAGGTGTTACGAAGTGACGATGATTCTGAGTATAAAATCACACACATGAAATGAGTATAAAATTAGAAGGTGAGATGCTCTCTGAAATACCTAAATTCCAAGGTAGGGGCTGAGTTTAGGGAGTATACGTAGCTTGGTAGCCTTTCTGGAAAAGGTATCTTCAGAAGGAAGCTGGCCCGAGGACCTCCTTCCTGGAGGATAGGGTAGGGGCTGTATTAGCAGAAAGGGGCGTTTGCGTCACTCTGAGTTGGTTTCTAGATTTGGCATAGTTTATTAGGCCTGGTTAGGGCCTCATTGGATTTTACTCCAGACCCCCCCACTGCCCTATACTCTGATTCTGTGCTCTGGAGCCCCCTTCTGGCGACCGGTTCAGCTCCCGTCCCCTGAAGGGAGGTGGGGAGGGCATTCAGGAACTGCCATTCTTCCCTTTCTCTTGAGTTGGGTTTGCCCGACTCTGCTCCCCTGAAGCGAGGCTTTCTGGACCCTCGGGGAGAGGTGCATCCAGCTCTGTGGCTTGGAGGCCCAGCAGGGCTCTCTGCCCTGGCATTCCCCATGGCCTTCCCAGGGAGCTGTGCCTCTGCTTGGGTGGTACCCCTATAAACTACCCCACAGAGGTCCCTCTGATTGTAAGACCCACTCCACGTGGCTGCCAGGGGGGCTTTGTCAGCTGTGGAGTGGCACAGGTGGTCTGTCAGTCAGGCCACCCCCACCCCCCGACCTCCATGCCCCGTATTTCATGGCAGCCTGATGCAGATATCCTGCTCTGGGCACACCCCTGGCTGCCTGTCTACATATTGTCTCCATGCCTTTGTCCGTGCTGTTTCTTCTGTTCCTGGGCAGTCTTTCAGCAGATGCTTTTTCAGCATGGCACGTGGTCCCTGCAGAGCCCAACTCAGTATGTTAAGGAAACAAAGCTAATCACACTTGTGGTAAATGCTATGAAAGAGCAGGAAAGACATGCCACAAACAAATCTCACGTAGAAAGTGAGAGCTGCCAGGGCAGGTGGGGGTAAAGGTCTGTAGGGGCAGCAGGAGAAGGTTCGTCCCGGGCCAGTGTTGGCATGGTACTGGAGAGCGTCACAGCGCTTTAGAGTTAGAAAGAATTGCAAAGGGCAAGTACCCACTCAGTTATCCCTTCTCCACTCAAGGCATATTGAGTGCCAACCACGTCCAGGCTCTAAGTTAGGTGCCAGGGATCAGAATTGCACATGACATGACCTCTGATCTCCAGAAAGTTGTAGGCTGGTTGGGGCGAAGACAGGTAAGAGTAAACTGCCCCTCAGAGCCCGCTCAGCCAGTGTTCCTGCCCCAGGGCCTTCTATCCCTGTTTGATTTGGAGCTTCCTTATTCTAGAAGCAACCAGAACGCTGCTAGGTTTTTCCCATTGATAAAAATGGCACTATCTCAGCAGACTTTCATCTGCTGGTGCTCCCAGCAGGTGGACTGGGCTGTGTCCTGATGAAGCACATAGAACAAATCCCAACCCTCCTTGGCGTGGCCTTTCCATGTTGGAGGATGTGTGTGAGACGTGACTCAGCCTCCATCCGCTGCCCTTAACCACCCCTCCTCCCCCCTCCCACCTCCCTCCAGCAAGTGTCCATCCAGGTCCATCAGCTGAGCTCTGGAAAGGGTCAGTGGTGGGGACCAAGTGACAGAAAGCCTGTGGTATGCAGCAGGTGGCTCATGTCAGGCATTCGGTTGGTTAGTTGAGTTTTCTCTTCCAAATCCCTGTTATGTGTCTGGCACTGTGCTAGGTCTAGAGGTAGGTGACCCAGGTGTGGGGGGACAGGAAGACTGTCAGCTGTCCTGTTAGTGCCATGGAGTGAGCACAGTGCCACAGGGCAGCAGGGGGCCGGGGGGGCTCGGGTGAGGTAGTGATGCTGAGGATGACCCGAGCGTGCAGAGCTGGCACATGCCATGAGGACCAGGGCAGAGGGGCAGGGCTACATGTCCTCGGACCCTGAGTTGACAGCACTCAGGGAGGAGGCAGGGAGGGAGGCTGGCACCCAGCTGCCAAGGGCCCTGGGCTCTGCAGAGTCAGGACTGCATCCCACTGTCAGATCCTGGCATGTGTTCAAAGGGTTTTAGGTCAGGAAAAACATACTGTGTTTGAAAATAAGTGGACAAACAAACCACACTTGATTCCTGCTTCCTTGAGCATCTACCTGCCTGCAGCCCTGGAGGGTGGGTGGTCCGGGCCCATGTCCGCTTTCCACCTTGCTGGGATCCAGAACACTTCAAATCCCAAAGGTTCTTCCTAAGTCTGCAGCAAACTAATTTTGTGGCAAAAATCTGACCTGAATTGATGTGAAACTAATTACGGTCTTTAAAAATATCTCATGTTTCTCTGTGGAAATACTGTTAGATTTTGGGGTGTTGCCCAGATCCCTCTGGGGTTGTCACCAAATAACACCAAACCCAGTGTCATAATCCTTTCTAAATTCTGAAAACTCTGAATTCCTAGACTCGCTTTGGCCAAGGCCCTAGCTGTGGCACAGTGCACCCAAGAAACCAATGCTGAGACATGCAGTCACCAGCCCAGCGTGACTGGGTGGTGACGCCGAGATTCCAGCTCAGTTGCCCTGACTCAGAGCCTGGGACAAAGTGTAGATTGTGACCTGGCCGCTTCACAGCCTCTGGGGCAGTGCGCGGATGAGGACGCAGGTGTGACGCGACCGCTGGCAGGTGGCCCCCTGGGAGAGAGGTGGGACCGAGCCTTAACCGAGCTTTCTGTCTGACTACGTGGAGAAACAAAAGGCAGTGGTTTTGCAGAGAACAGGGGAGCCGTGACTGCAGCTGGCTTCCCCTCTTGTTCACAGACCACTCCTCGTACTTTACTCACCCCTCCGTCAGTGAAAACCTTCCTGGGCACGCACGCCGGGATATGGATATTGATGAAGTTATCATATATGCACATTACCTTATTGTTTTGCCATGTACCTCATAAAACTAGACCAAAAATAGAAATCAGAGGATGAGCTAAAGGTGTAATAATTCAAACACTTTCTTTCTTTTGTTGGTGGTACAAAAGCCTTCTGCTTCATAAGCTTGCGTATTTTTTGAAACTGATTTAATGCTCTGTGAGACAGCAGTTGGGAGGTCCAGCTCTACGTTCCATTTGTTTAGATACTTGGTGTTAATGGCTGCCCTCCCGGAATAAGATCCTTTCCCAGGACATGTAGCTGCAAAAGAGGAAATGCATCACTGGCTTTGGCTTTCTTTCTAAATCGGGTTACTCATTTTTCCATCCTGTCCACTGTGTTTGTAGAGGATTTGTTGAAATTTGGCTAGTATATTTCCATCCTCCCTGATGCCAATCAGATGTTTTTATAAACTAAATGGAAGGTATTTTATTTGAATGTTCTTAACATATGAGTCCAAAACCCACTCACATGCTTTGGAAATTTTTAAACAGATTAGAAAATTCTGTTACGTAGGTTTTTAGGAGCTCAGATATGAGAGTTTTTCTAAATTACAGACTTAGATTGTTTTAAGTAACAAAATCCTACCCCAGTAGAAACATTTCCAAATATACTTTTTCAGAATGTTCTACCCTAGCCTAGGTTTCTTTCAAAGAGCAGATTTTTCTCATTCTTTTCTATGAAGAGGCATAGCGAACATGCTTAAATGTATTTTGAAAACATCACTGGGTAGACGATTTCCATTGTCACTCCCCATCTCATTAAAAATTTGTGGAAAATTCTACTGTCTAAAGCTTGATATTATGGAAAATTTCAAACACACAGAGAAGTAGAGCAAATAGTGTGATGAATTTCTGCCTGTCCATCACGTAGCTTCAGGAGTTGGTAACATCTTGCAGGCTTGCTGCATCTCTCCTTTTTGAAGAGTAAACCCCAGATGGCATATAATTTTTCACCCTTAAATAGTTCAGTATGCACCTCTACTTGATAAGGACTTTTTAAAAACTCTATTTTTGAAATAATTATAGGCTCATAGGAAGTTGTAAAGATAGTCCTTAGGATGCTAGGTGATCCTTTCTTCCCTCAGTGGTGAGACCTTATATCGTTGTAGGACAATATCAAAGCCAGGAAGTGGGTGGTTGTACAGGACTAGTAAGTAGACTACAGACTTCCTTCAGTTTTCTCTGTTTTTACCTGTACTTATTTGTGTGTAGTTCTATGTGACTTTATCACCTGTACACTCACTTGGCCGTACAAGATACCTCATCACCTCGAGGGAACTTCAATGCTGCCTTCTTTGTATTTGTACACATACCTTCCTGTGCCAACAGCGGTGTGTTCTGCATCTTTATAGAGCTGTCATTTTGAGAATGTTATATAAACGGAACCAGACAGTGTGTGACCTCTAAGGACTGGCCATTTTCTATTAACATAATGCCCTTGGAGCTCCATCCAGATTGCTGCCTGTATCACTAGTTTTGTCTCTTTTCATTGCTGAGTAGTAATAGTTCATGGTCTGGACATACCAGGGCTTAACGCTTTGCCCAGGTCGTTTTTCCTATGAAAGACATTTGGATTGTTTCCAGGCTTTGACGGTTACAAATACAGCACCTGTGGACATCTGTTCACAAGAATGTATGTGAGAACCAGTTTCTGCCCATCCTCACCAGCATTTGATATTGTCACTGTTTTGTATTTATAGGTGTGCATTGATACCTCATTGTAGTTTTAGTTTACATTTCCCCAGTTGTTAATGTTGTTGAACAGCTTTTTATTCATTTCCTGGCTATATATCCTTCTTCAGTGAAATGCCCATGTCTTTTGCCCATTTTCTAATTGATAATTGTTTTACTGGTGGGCTTTGAGCCTTCTTGCGGTTTTTGTTGGATATGTATCTTCTAAAAGTTTTATATAGTCCTACAGTTTACATTTAAATCTGTGATCTGTTTTGAATTAATTTTTGTATATGGTATAAGGACTTAGGTTAAAGTTCATTTTTTTTGGCCTCTGGATGTCCAGTTGTTCTAGAACTGTTTTTTAAAAAGATTATGCTTCCTGCATTAATAAAGACTTTTATTTTTATGTACCCACCATGCCATTGTTGTACCTAACAAAATTGGCAAGAATTCCTGTGTGTTCTCTATGTCAAAGATGTCATTTAATTGTTGATTTGTTAGCATCAAGAGCCAGCAACGTCCACATGTTGCATTTAGTTAAGTGTCTGGAGTCTCTTCTACAGCAGCCCCTCAACCACCTTTGTTTATAAGCCGCTAATTTGCTGGAGAAACTAGGTCATTTGTCCTGTCGACTGTCCTGTGGTCTGGGCTTGGCTGCTTCCTCGTGGTGCCGTCTAATCGGCTTTGCTGCTCTCTGCTTCCTGGAGACTTGTGGGAGTTCTGGAGGCTTGTTTTGCGCTCCTTTTGCTTCTTGGGCAAGGGTGGTGCCACGTGCTTCCTGTGTGTTCCATCGGGAGGGTCAAGACTCCGGCTGTCCCATTACAGTGATGTTGATTTTGACTAGGTTCAGAGGGTGCTGCCTGACCTGTCCCTTACTGAGTTCCTGTCAGGCTTTTCACCTGCCAGTGTTGTCATCCATTGCTGACCCATAGCTGTGTCCACTATTTGTATTAGGAGTTGCAAAATGGTCATTTGTTACTTTATTATTCTGTCTGTGTTTATTAATGGAACTCCTGTAAAGTAGAACAGTCTCATCAATTACTAGTTACCTTGAAATGTTATGGATGGGGAAACTGAGGCTTTGGGAGATGAAGTCATCTGCCCAAACTAGCAGGTGGTAGAGTCCGGCCAGAATCCTGTTCAGTGACTTAAAGCTGAAGCTCGGCCATGCTACTCAAAGGCACAATCTGCCCCATGGTCTCTGACATTTTGATGCCTTCCCTGACCCTCTCCCCAGGCTTGGCCAAGGCAGTTGTCGCTGCGTCCAGCTCTCAGTGCTGGGCATGCACCTTCCGTGCAGTGCAACAGGCTAAGGCCTCCAGGTTACCACGGTTGCGTAGAGCAGGGGTGTGGGGGAGCTGTGAGTGGGTCTTCCCATGCCCAGCACAGCATCCTGCAGCCTCAGGATAGGGCGTGGAAATCCGGGCCCAGTGTCTTCCCTCAGGGCCCTCTGCCACATCTCTGCAGAAGCTGAACATTTGGACCATTAAGAAAATAAAAGGGCCCCACCAGAGCATCTGGGTGCCATCCTGTGCATCCCCCCCTGCATCAGGGTGCATGGGCTGCCTTGGGAGAGGGGGGCCATGGAGGCCCTACCCTGAGCCCCTTTCCCCAGGGGAGCAAAGCAGCTTCACCAGCTGGCACTGCCTTGCTCCTCTGAGGTCCCGGGTGTGCCAGGCCAACGTCTTTCCCCCTTGTGGACCTGGGAAGGCATGAGATCTTCCCAGGTGGGTGCCTGCCCTGAGTGACTGGGTGGGGCCCCCTGCCCACCCCCACCGGCAAACAGAGTGAACAGTCAGCAGGGTCTAGTGTTGTGTGCTGCCAGGTCCGGGATCAGCAGCCTTAGATGAGCCACCATTACTTGTCCCTCTTGGGTGCCGGGGCCATACTTCTGTGAGTCAGAATATTGCTTCAAGTATTTTGGGGGGACATTATGAAAACCCTCCAGTCATTTGGTGCTACAGAAGGCTATGGGAGCTGTAAAACCCACGTTCCGCACCATTTTCCTCATCTCTAGGATGTAGATAATACAGCTCACTTACTTCAAAGTTGCTGTGAAAAAAACATGAAATGCTGTTTGAGAAGATAGTTTTGTAAACCATGAGGGCTGTCTGAGAGTAAGGTAAATGGTTTGTAAACCACAGGTGGCTGCGCAGAAACGTGGCAAGCGTGGGTCTGGCTGCAAAAGCATTCCCAGCCCTGTGGCAGTCTCCCCTCCCTGTGTAGGACCTTCATCCCCTTTGTGCAGCGGGAGTTTCAGCGGCAACCTGTGTCTGGAGGGAGGCTGTGGAATGGGAGGGGCAGCCTCATGCGGGGCCCCCACTCAGCAAGAGAGACAAATAGGCCCAGGGTTTGAGTCCTGGCTCTGATTTGGGGGCACCTTCTCTGAGTGGCTTTCTTGTCAACTAAATGACGTGCATGAGGCATGTGGGAGAATCCTGAGTGGTGAGCGTCACTCAGGTTGACAGAGGGCCATTTGAATGGGCATGAGCAAAGCCCCAGGAACAAGCTGGGCCGGGGCCTTGGTGCAGTTTCCATGTGCCAAGTGGTGCTGCTGACCAGTGTCCCCTCCCTGTGGCCAGTGGCTGAGCTCCGTTGCTGCCTTTAGTGGAGAACAGAAACAGCCTTTGACACACCTTTGACTCTCTCAGAAGGTAAAAATTTAAGAGTATTTGTACTTCCTCTGGGTACCATTCCCGCCCCCATTCCCTGTATTTATTCATTTAATTTGGGATGATAGACAAAGATGATTTACAACCCAAATCTCCTTTGTAAAGAAATGTTTCTGGCACCAGTTTCTAATTTTGCAACCATACTTACAGGAGCTATTCTTACATTTGTCACTGTTTCTCTTTCAAAGCTTGCCACCGGTCTTTATATAGACACCGTCTCCACTTTTGATTTTCTTTATATAGGTGCCTTCTCCACTTCTGAGTTTTAATTTAGATTCATCTCTTGGTCGGGTGTTAGAGATCACTTGTTTTTATAGGAAAACAAATGTATAGGGCCCTCCTAGGGTAAAAGCTTCTAGCCAAGAGCAGACAGGGTGCAGGTGGGGGCAGAGGATGCTGGAGCCATAGGAGGGGCAAAGCTGGGAGTGTGGGGAGACAGAGGGTGGAGTACCTCTTTCCCCAGGGTCAGGCTGTGGCCTAGGTGCACCCTGGGAAGGCCCAGGGAAACCTCTGTTGGTGACAGTATGTTCTGGCTGAGCAGTTGGCTGGACTTGGAAGGGGCTCTGTGCTGTCATCTGGGCTGCCTCAGGGTTGAGACCGAGATGGTCAGGTTGGGGCCTAGTGAATGTGTGGGGATACAGGGCTGGCTGGTGGAGGCGCTGGGCCTTGTGCTCCAGCCAGAGCTCCTTCCACTGCTCCAGGCCATCTGCTTTGCAGTCCGATGTCCGTCTGGTCAGTCAAATTGCTCCTAGGCTGCTGCAGGGGGCTTGGCCACCCCAGGATGTCACTGATCAGCCTGTCAAAGGTGGCGCACTGAAAGGGACACCTGTCATGGCTGTGGGGCTCAAATGTCCATGGGTACAGGAGCGGCCAACCTTTGAAAGTGGTTCTAGCCTCCAACTGGCATCGGTCCCCATTTGCAAATGTGCGAGGACCCTGACAGCAGCTCTCCCTTGGGCAACGTCTGGGTTACTTTTCAATGTGAAGTCATTAGTTTGTTACCACAGGTACTGAAGCTGCCGCTAGGAAGTGTGGGGCTGACTCGAGAGCCCACCTGGGGTTAACCGGACTGGATGCTGGGGTGCCATCCTGTGCCTGACATGCTCCCAACCCCATTTTCCCACCTGGAATCTTCCTTTGTGCTAATTTCCTCAACTCAATTCTTTGCTTTTCTGTGACATACCTCAAATTTTGTTTGAAATAAGGAATGAGAATCAGTAAATAATAAAGTAAATGTTGTAAATGGCCTTGGTTGAGTTTGGTGCCAGGGATTCAAGACGGAAATGTGATCTTGCCTTAGGGGTAGACAGTCCTAGGATAAGCATGTGAGCAAGTGACAGAACTGCATGTTACATACAACAGAGGTATGTAAAATGGATAGAAGTATCTGATGGGAGAAAGTGCATGGCAGGCTTTTAGGAAGAGTGATGCATGAGTCAGATCAAAAGATGAATGGTTCGAAGGCATGCAAGGTGGAGAGAGGCCACAAAGTCTCCATAATATAGTTCAGCTGGATGGTGAGGAAAGGGTGTCAGCTGTTAGGGAAACTGGGGAGGAATATCAAAGGAAAGGTGCGCTCTCCTTTGAGAAGGCAGATTGTTAGATTGGGAAGTGTAAAGGTGTGTGGGTGCAGCAGGTATTTACCGAACACCTGCCGTGTACCCAGCACTGTTCCAAGTGCTGAAGATGCAGTTGTGAGCAGGGCAGAGCCCCTGCCCTCAGGGAGCTTGTGTACTGGTGAAGGAGGCAGACAGTTAACAAGCATGTGAGTCAATATACAGTTTGTCAGAGGGAGTCAGATGGTATTACATGTTCTGGAGAAAATAAGGCAAAGGGGTCAGGAGCACCTGGGGTGGGAGTGGTGTTGCTGTGTCTGAGCAGGTGGTTAGGGCAGAGAAAGCCAGTGCAAAGGCCCTGCAGCAGGAGTAGGCTTGGCATGTTCAGGGAGCAGCAGCAGGAGTGGCTGGAGTGGCAACCTGGGGTGGGAATTGTAGGAGGTGAGATAAGCAAGCCCTGGAGAACCCATGGGGCAGTCTTGTGGGCCATTGTAAGGAGAGCGGCTTATACTTCAAAGGGGATGGGCACTGTTGGAGAGTTTTAAGCTGAGGAGGGACCGGGTCTGTCTAACATTTGTGTGAGGACTGGACAACGGGCAAAGACAGAAGCAGGGACACTGGTCAGGAGCCTGTTTCCTTCATCCAGGGGAGACCCGGTAGCAGGTGGGACCAGCATGATGGCTGGGGCCAGGGTCACATGTGGTCAGTCTGGTTACATCTGAAGGTGAATGTAGAAACCTGGAAGATTTTTTTCAGCGTTGCCACTTGCCCTGGAAGAAGACTAAAATTGCAGTTTTCTTTCTCTAGGCCAGCTTGTCGGTTATTCCAAGGGTTTCTCTCAGGGAGCCACCTGCTGCCCGGCACCATGACGGTGAGGGGGGCCGCACTGGCCCCGGATCCAGTGTCGCCCACGACTGCAGCAGCCTCACCCAGCGCCGCTGTGACCCCTGAGGGCAGCCCCACTGCCATGGAGCAGCCTGTGTTCCTGATGACAACTGCCGCGCAGGCCATCTCTGGTTTCTTTGTTTGGACGGCCCTTCTTATCACCTGCCACCAGGTACCCAGGCCAGTTAGACCCAGAGCCTGAAGGCCCTCACATGTGCAGCCTAAGCTCCAGGGGGGCCTGGGAGCTGTACGGGAGCATGTGGATGTCAGTCATCCCTTTGCAATAAAAAAATTGAGACCCAGAGAGGGAAGGTCGGGGAGAACTCGTCTTGTCACATACGAGCTGGGATAGATGCCGAGTCTCTTGTCCGCCTGCACTTGCATCCCAGAGGAGGCTGGCACAGGTTGAGACGTGCCTTGGCCACCCAAGGAAGGTCTGAAGGTTGCCCAGAGAAGAGGGGAGGCTGAGCTTGTATGGGTCCCCGCATCTCGCCTGCTGCCCTGTGTTCCCCATCTCTCCCAGACCCGATTGTTTCCAAAGCTGTTGCCTCATAGCAGATGGGGAATGTTTTGTACTCTTCCTCCCGAGCCCAGGGCTCGATTGGGCCAAGTGTGAAGTCACGAGAGCTGGGATGAGAGGCTTGGGCTGCCAGGACTGAGGATCAGGGCTACAGCAGTTCTTGGCATTTGTGTGTAGCTTTTATTTTTTCCCCTGCTTTCTAAAAACATTTCATTCTCCCAACTTCCCAGTGAGGCAGGCAGTACAGCCTCTGTTTAGCAGATGGGAAAATGAGACACAGGATGAGGACATCAGTGCAGCCACTCACAGGAAGTGCTCCCACCTGCTGTAGAAGGGTCCCATCTGCCCTGCCCTCCATGCCAGAAGTCAGTTAAGGGATGGGGCGGGGTGGGCACCCACTCGGATGCACTGCTGCTCTAAAACCCCAGGGACCAGGCTTTTAGGAAAGTGGGGTGGGGCCCAAATGATTGAAGGCCTCCCCTGTGCTGCATGCCGGAGGTTCCCAAAGCTGGTTGTGCATGTGGGTCCCCAGGAGCTTGTTAGAACTGTGGATTCCCCATCTGTCCTTGACTCTGTCCTTGGGCATGGTCTCAGCGCCCATCTGGGGGGCTGGCCTGGGCGCCACCACATGTGCCCTGCAGACTGTCTGCATCCCTTAGTCTCATCATCAGGTTTTACTGAGGAGGATGCTGGGGCTCAGGGTTGAGCAACTGGGTCCCAGATTCGTGGGTGTCAGAGTTAGATGCAGAGCTCGCCGCGTCCACTGGGCGTGCTGCTCCTCCTGTGGAGCAGAGGGGCGGGAGCCCGCTGCATGGCAGCCGGCCCTCTGCTGAGCCTGCCTGCTCTGCCCCCAGATCTACATGCACCTGCGCTGCTACAGCTGCCCCAACGAGCAGCGCTACATCGTCCGCATCCTCTTCATCGTGCCCATCTACGCCTTCGACTCGTGGCTCAGCCTCCTCTTCTTCACCAATGACCAGTACTACGTGTACTTTGGCACCGTGCGTGACTGCTACGAGGGTGAGGATGGCCGGTGGGGCATGGGGGTGGGGAGCTGCCAGGTGCTGCACCTTTCCCCACTCCAGGTTTCTGTTGGCTCCCCTAACAGCACATGTGGTCCCAGTCTCCCCTTCAGATGCACTTGGCCACGTGGCTCCCAAACACCTTCACAGATTCCTGGACGCAGGGGACCCTCCACCTGTGTCTCATTTCTCAGTTCTGGCATCTCTGAATGGGGATGTGGGCAGCAAATGAGTGGCCCATTGGTAGACAGAAAACCCTGGTATAGACAGTCAAGGATTTGTCCACGGGTCCGTGGCAAGGTGGTGGCAGTGTGGGGTTTCTCTCCCACGTGTCTTATTTCTGAGAGCTTTGTCCCAACTTGCTGCCTCTTGGGCCTCCCATCTCGTGGGTGGTGTAGATGCCCCCACTCCAGTACTGAGCTCCAGGCATAAGCCAGGCCCTCTGCTGGGTGGGTGCCAGGCTATAAAGAAGAAAGCCTGCCTGCTCTCCAGGAGTCTGTGCTGCCAGACAGTAACCACGAGGAGACTGGGATGCTCTCTCACCGGGGCCCAGTGGCGCTGGCCTGGGGAAGGCAGGGAGCAGAGGCTTAAAGAAATAGGCAACATCTGTCAGACAAGTGCCACGGATGAGCACCCAGCCTGGGCAGAGAGGAGAGCTAACGTGCAGGGCAGGAGAGGGATGCCAGCATGCATGGTGGGGACCATGCTAGGGCCCAGCCCCAGCCAGAGAGACCAGCCGCTGCAAGGGATCGCACTGGGAGGCAGGGTGGGGATATGCAGAGCCTTGCAGACCGTACAGAGAAACCCAGATTTTCTTTTTTACTGTTGATGTACAAGGACATGACAGGATTGGAGAGGGGATCTTGAATTCAAGATCCCTGCTCTGATGCCCACCCTCCTCCCATGGTCTGGTGGTTCCATTTCCTCCCTGTACCTGCACTGCTGGTTTTGAGTAGTGTGAGCAGATTTTCCTTATGCTGAATCTGGACAGCTTTACCATGACCAGTTGTCTGCTTCCCTGACCCTTAGGGGCTTTGCCCTTGGCCTTGGGCTCCATGTGCGCTTATCCCCCGAGAAGCTGGGGTCTCTCTTCCTGTCCTACTTTGAAGCTGTGTATCCCTGAAGACTCACAGGGCACAGGAAATGCCTTTGTAATTGGTGAGGAAGTGCAGGCGCCTGAGGGGAGCACTCTGCACCCCCCACCCGTCCAGCTGCTGTAGCCTCCTTTCCGGCCTGGGCACACCAGGCATTTCCCCAGCGCCTGGAAAGCTCTTCTCTGGCCGGCCCCTCCCCTCTTCCCTCATCTTGACACCAATGTCTCCTTAGAAAATCCCTCCCCGTCGCTCCCAGCACCCTGTCACCATCCTCATGGCCTCAGCGCGGTTTGCAGTTAAGCACAAAATGATAGCATATGTGCCAGATCTGCCGCCTCCCTCAGTGGACTCCAGCTCAGCAAGCGCAGGGCAGGCGGAGAGCCCAAGATGACGGTGCCAGGCACGGGGAGGTACTCATCCCACCCATGTTTTTCGAATGGATTATCAAACACCTGGCCCTGCATTTGCCTACGTTGGGCCTCATTGAATTCCATCTAGTGGCCCTGCCTGGCTTTGCCAGATAAGAACACTGAGGCCAGTGGCACCTGCTCCTGGCATAACTGGGGCTCCAGTGCATGATGTTCCTAGAAGCAGCAGAGTCCAGGGAAACGTCAGAGTGCCTGAGGAGGGGCAAAGGTGGGGCTTGGGCATGGGGAGCTGAGAATCTTCTTCCGTTCAGCTGCCAGCCTCACATGGTGCCCAGCAGCAACCTGTGCCCACTGCTTCCTTCAGAAGCAAAGGTGCTCCTCACTAAAGCAGAGGCCCTCTCCTGTGTGGCTGAGAGACAAGTGTAGCCTCCCTTTTCTGCTGGGCCCTGAAGGCTGGGGCACCTGGCAGAAGGGGACTCTGCCAGGGGAGCCTCTGCACTGTCCCACTCCATGCCCTGAGTTGTTCGCAGATGGTTGACGGGGTCTGCCTACTCCAGAAACCTCTTTGTTCAGACCCCGCCTGTCCCAGCGTCCCAGTATAAAGGTCCTGCTAGGAGTCTGCTGTCCTGTCAAGCCCGTCTCCAAGCAACACTGGTATCCCCTTGGCCGGCCTTTCCAGGGAGCTTGTGGACAGCACCGCAGCTGGTGTGAAGTCTGGGCTGCCCCAGGTTGACTGCTTCTAGTGTCCAAGTCTGTGGTCCTGGCCTTTGACTCGCCCTTTCCCACGCTGCTGCTCGGTGTCGGACCCTCTCCTGTTGCCTTTTATCTGCAAGTGCTGCAGCTGCCCACCAGAGCTGCCCCTGCAGAGCTGGTGATGGTGTGTGTCTCTTAAAATTCAGAAAGCGCCCCCCATTCATTCCCCCTCCCACCCTTCCTCTTCAGTGTCCAAAGACCCAGAAGGGGGCAGAAAGGGAATGGGAGTAGGCCACGGGGGGCGCTCCTACTTCAGATCGGGCTGCCCCCAACCTACACTAGCTCAGAGCTGGGCTCTCTGCTGGGCATGTGCAGACACTTTTTTTTTTTAAACAAAAATATAACAACTAAAACTTTGCTGTTATTAATGTAATAGGTGCATATGGTTGAGACACAAAACTGCCCCACACTCCCAAGGTCACTGCACTTTGAACTCTGAACTTTTTTTTTTCTAGAATAACCTAAAAACATGCTTATCCTATGGTTCCTTGACTTCAGTGTCAGGTGGTGGTACAGGGTGACTCCCTGCTGTAGAAGGCTTTGGTGTAGGCATCTTGCCTTAGCCCTGCACCCGCACCCTGAGTTTTATTTCCTTCATCTTAGTGTGATGGTGTCAGTTTTTCGAAGTCTGTATTCAGTGTTTGCACTATTCATGCCTATAAATATTGCTCAAAGCTGAGCCTGATACATTTCCCAGTACAACTTTATGTTTTTCCTCTGGTTCCTACTTGTTTTGCCTCTCGGTTTGCTGTTTTCTGTGTATCTATCAATTTATTCCCAGATACCTCAACGGAATAAAAAGAGAATCCCTTCTCCCAGTGCGGTCAGACAAATCAGTAATCTCTTTGCCCTGGCTTTTCCCATGGTGGTTTTTCCTCCCGGAGCCCTGCCCTTCCGCTGGTCTGGGCTGCTTGCCTCCAGGCCCTTCCCTGCTCAGCTGTAGTCCTGGGTCTTTACATCACCGTCATCCGGGAAACCTGGTCGCCTCTTCTGTGCTGAACACCTGTTCTCAGGATGCTGTTTTTTCCTTGTTCATGATTTGTTCTTTTTTTGGTTGGAGTACATATTCCATAAGCTTCCCAAGAAAAGGGCTACATGAGAATTCTGGGTTTTTTTTGAAATGTGAAAATGATCTGAAAATATCTTTACATATTGTCCTATTTGATTGGTATTTGATGGGAATTCAATTCTAAGTTGGAAATACTCTCACTTTGAATTTTGAGGGCATGTTTTCCACTGTCACTCAGCTTCCATTGTTGCTCTTAGAAGGTCTGCTGACTCTGACCCTTAATGCCGGCAGGCATCCTGCTCTTTGCCCTTGTGTAGAGGCTTGTGCCATCTTGCCTTTATCCCCAGTGTTCTGAAGTCTCACCAAAGGTGGGATATTCATTGTGTGGGGTACCTGGTAGGCCCTGTCAGAGTGGAAACTCATGTCCTAAGGTTCTGGGAACTTTTCTTGTATGTTTCTTTGATAAGTTCTTCTTTTCTACTTTATTCTCCCTTTCTGGAATTCCTGTTAATAGGATATGCTTCTAGATTGAGCCTCAAATTTTCTTTATAATTTTCCAGCTCTTTTTTGTTCTGTTTTCCAGGGGCTTTTTTTTTTTTTCCTCTTAATCTTCACCTTTGAGCTTTTTAATTAAAAGCTCTATTTCCTTTGTCATGTTGTAAAATGTTAGGAGCTCTTCCCTGGTTTATTTGTTTTTTTGTTTTTAATAGCCACTTGTGCATGGTGTTGGACAGAGTATCCTTTTCTCTCTCTGGGGATGCTAATTACAGTTTTCTTCTATTTCCTGCATTATCTCTGTCTCCAGGGTACCTTTCATCTGTTTGATTGCTTTAGTCTTTGACTTTTGTGTTAGAAGCTCTCCTCCAATGTCTAGTGTCCCTTGGCTACTTCATATATTTGAGAATGAAGCTTAAAACTGCTAGGCCTCCCAAGTGGGTGATAGGATATGGATGTGTCCTCTGCCATTGCTATGCAGCAATGTGGGCAGGCACCAGGTGAACCCTGCCCACCACAGCTGTAGCACACTGTCCTTACTGTCATTAATGGTCGCCAGTCACTGAAAACCAGAGAAAGAATGTTCTGAGGCTCCTATTTACCGAGCTGAGAAGACTCCTGTCCATAGTGGTCAAAATTAAGTTTTCCAGGCTCATCCGTGAATTACCTGAAATTAGAATGCCCAGATCTTTCCAGATAATGAAAGTGTTTCTGTGGAGCAAAAAAGTTCTGCATACAGAGGCCAGCCTTAGGCTGAAGGTGTGCAGAGCAGGCGAGCTCCGAATAGCCAGGTGTGCTCAGGGCCTCTGAGGTTCCTCACACTGTGTGTGGCACACAGTGGGGGCCCAGCGAGTACTGTATGTATGGAATGAACCACAGATGGCCTGTCTTGCCTGTAGTGGGCAGCTTGGGAGGACTCCTGGCTTGGGAGTTGCTGGCAGAGGTGCCTGAGTACATTTCTTAGCGGATTCTCTCTAGGGCCCCCGGGGCTCTGGGGGCTGTGCTGGGGCAGCTTTCCTTTAAGAGGGGATGCCTGGTCAGTGGTCAGGGCTGGGTGGAGAACAGCCTCTGGGAATAGAGCTTCCTGTCGAGGCAGCTCAGGTTAGAGAAGCTGCCAGTGAGGAAAGAAAGTCACGTCTCAAGATGGGAGGGGACCTATAAAGTCTCAGCTGCTTGGAACCCCTTCATAATGTATGCCAAGAGGCTCCCCAGCCCCCAGTTGCATGCTTCCACTGGCAGGGAGCTCACTGCCTTCCACCTCTGAAAACTGCCTGTTAAAAATTATTTCTTATATTAAGCTGAAGTCCTAGGATCTGCCCCTGGGACCAAGTGGGTCCTGTCTGACCCTCTGGACAAGGTTGCCGTCCCTTATACAAAGAGAGTAACCCCTAATGTCTTCTCTCCAGGCCTCAAGTTCCAGTATGGTCCCCATTTCATCTCTATCTGGTCTTTTGGTCCTGATTATGTACATTTGTTTCTAGTTCATTTAAGATTTGGTATCTAGGGTAGAGCAGAGTTCTAGGTACCTGATTGTTTGGATGGGGTAGAGAGGTGGGCCATCCCTTCCGTGATGTTTGGGTGCTCCCCTCTAGCCTGGAGGGCCTGGTCTCTGGGTCCCCTGCTCACTTAGGTGTCCCCAAGGCCTAGCATAGAGCCTGGCACACTCTGAGTATTTAGGGAGGCATAGTCATCTTGTGTCTCTGGGGCCTCTCTGGGGATGGACTGCAACTGTGGTCAGCAGAGTGGTCAGACAGCAAGCCTGCTGGCTAAGAACCCGGCTCCTCATTTCCAGCCCAGCCTTTTTGTGCTTCTTATGACTAGGGCCAGAGCAAACATCGTCGTGTTTGTTCCTGGGGTATGTGTGGAGTTGTCCATTTTAAGCAGCCTTGCTGGGGTGTTGGGTGTGGCGTTTTGTATGGCTCTGTGCTATCCTAGGAGGGGATGGGCTAGTCCCAATGGTCAGTGGGTCCTGGTGCGGGCTGGTTGAGTCATCCTGAGGAGATTCTGTCTTGTCTGCCTTCACTGAGAATGCATTATTACCCTACTAATGATTCTTTAAAGGAAATCGTCCCCAAATTGGTATTTTACAGACTGGCTGGCCCCAAACCACTGTTTAAAAAGGTCAAGAATCTTGAACTGAGAGAGATGGATGAAATTTGACAATTCTGACCAGTTGAATGCAGAACTAGATGGCTCCACCACCTAATATATATATATATATTTATATATGTTTGTATGTAAAACCACTGTCAAGGTAGGAACTCCTGTTATCCCCTTTTGACGGATGAGGAGCTCACAGCTCACAGCTAACTGGCAGCAGATCCACATTGCAAACGCTCTCTTTTATGTCTATAGAGGGACAGTCACAGCATGGTTTGGTAGGTGCTGTGGGTCATGTTTACATAGGGCGTCCCCCAGCCCAGCTGGAGATGGGAGTCCTCCTTATTAGGTCACAGCAACTGTGAGTTGGCATAAAGCAGCCCAAATATATTCCTTTCCAAATTGCTGAAAGCCAACTTTTGTCTAAAACTCTGTCACCAGGATCTTAGGTGCTCCAGTTCAGAGCAAACATTTGTGGGTGCCAAGCATTGTGCCCATGCTCTGAGAAGCACCAGGAACCCTTAAGGGCCATGGTCCTGCAAGACCAGCTGGTCATCCTAGTACTGGGTGGGAAGCTGTGCATGGCGGGCCAGGGGTGCTGAGGGAAAAGCCCCCAGGTGGTGAGGTCAGCAGTGGCAAAAGCAAAAGGAGGGCGCGACGCCGTGAGGAGGAGGTGCGTCAGGTGCGCGGGCAGGGGGTGTGCGGGGCAGGCAAGGACCCGGGCACCTGCTGCAAGACCTTGAGTGTGAGACAAGGGGCAGCACCAGGGGACCCCAAGGCCTTCATGCCGCAGGGGGATGGCGGGACCAGTGAGGAGCCCTCTGACTGCAAGGCCACTGGCACCTCCCTTGGCTTTCCTGTCCCCTGACCCCATGTGGTTCTCTCATGGGCCTGACTCCCTGCCTGGATGCCCCTCTGGTTCCCCTGCTCCCTGCCTCTGTGGGGTCCTCCGCTGCACCCCTCTCTCTCTCCCACACTCTCTGCTGCTGGCTCCCGGCAACATGGTAGGCAGCAGCCTTCTTCTGGCTGACCCAGCAGAAATCTTCTGACCAGCACACGGATGACCGCTGTATTTATAGCATTTACAACGTACTTCTGTGCTTTCGGTTCCTTGGCAAACTGTTTATGGTGACATCGAGCTGCCTCCTGATTCACAATGAGTGGCCCAGCACCCCGAGGCAGTCATGCTGTATCCTGGGCACCCTCGTGTGCTTTGTGATGCCTTATAGTGCCCTGAATGCCAAGTTCCCCTAAAAGTTCTAGAATGGTCTCAGGTCCTGCTCTCAGAATCTCCTGAGATCCGTCTAGAGAGTATCTTGTTCTGTTTTGTGTGAAATTGTGATCCATAACATCAAAGAGAAAAGTGCATACAACTAATATATAATTCTAAAGCCAATATCCATTGAACCCCATTATATGCACACTGCCAGCTCCCTAGGGGCCCTGTGTGCCCATCCTGGTCCCCCCAACCCCTCAGCCTCCCCACACAGTCCTGAATTTTGTGGTAATCACTTCCTTGCTTCTCTGACTAGCAGTGTATGCATGCATCCCTGGACACAGGATTTAGCTGTGTCTGAATTTGGTTACAAATGGAATACTTGCCGTGTGGTTCTTGTGTCCTGGAGGCCCCCGCTGTGGCACCTGTGACTGTGGCTCTCACTCCGTTGCTGTTCAGAATCCCACCGTCTGTTTCCCCACCCTTCTGATCTGAGTGGTTTTCTCTGGACACTGTTTGCAGCCTTGGTCATCTATAATTTCCTGAGCCTGTGTTATGAATACCTCGGGGGAGAAAGTTCCATCATGTCCGAGATCAGAGGAAAGCCCATAGAGTAAGTATGAAGTCTCCCTGAAGCCTCCTGCACCAGCCACTTTCCTGGGCCTGGCCTTCTTGGAGCTGTCCCCGCGGCAGCTGGACACAGACCCTCCCTGCCCATGACCTTGACCTGCCATGCCTTCCCTACTTCCTGAGTGAGGCCCTTCACTGGGACTCTTGGGAGGGTCTCTCTGCCTCTTTCTCCTCCTCCTCTTCCTGTCCTTTTCTGTTTGCCTGTTTCTCTACCTTGCAGTTTTTACATTCACTGCTTTTCAAGTTTATTTGTTACCCAAGGCTGGTGCAGCCCTGCTCCCTCATAACCCACCGCATGGGCCGATGCTTGCCCATGTCTCTCCCTGTGCCTGGCCTCGGCTGAAAGGCTGCCCGGGTCTGTGCCCCATCCCGGCCCACTCTCCTGGACCCCTGGCTGTGAGGGAGAGTGGCCCTCCCCAGCCCCACTCTGCCTGAGTCCTGGCTCTCTGCTCACCCACCCCATCTCCACTGTCTCTTCCAGGTCCAGCTGTGTGTATGGCACGTGCTGCCTCTGGGGAAAGACTTACTCCATTGGGTTCCTGCGGTTCTGCAAGCAGGTGTGTGCCCCGCAACTGCCAGTCAAAAGTTGCAGGTCAGGGACCGGGAGCCTGGGTCTGTGCCTGGGGCAGCAGCTGCCGAGGCTGTGCTGCCCCTGGCTGATGGAGTGGCAAAGGCAGGCTTGGGCCCGCAAGGATGCAGCTGCCGGCCGCCCTGGCCCCACCTGCGAAGCACCCCAAGCCCCAGCACCCACTCCCCAAGCTGTTAGGGTGCACACATGTTAGCAGGGTGTTCCTGGAGGGGCTGCAATAGGCGTCCTGGGAGTGTCTGATGTAGCTCTGGGCAGGGTGGGCCCAGACTCTTGTGCTCATGGACCAAGTTTGGGTGTGTGTCAGAGCAGAGAATGTGCATGGGGGTTCTAGAGTCTCAGTTTGAAAACCCATCAGGTGTGGCCAGAGGCCAGGAGGGTTTCTGCATGAAAGACATATGACAGAGCAGGCCTGGGCAGTCTCTGGTCTCATCCGCCTTTTCTCAGTTGGCAGTCAATCCAGCAGCTTCCGGTTCCCCAGCTGCTTTCCCCATGGTCTAGAGTGATGCGTGGAGGCAGTGTGGTGCAGTCAAGTACGTGGGCCTGGGTTCTGACCATCTGAGTTCCAGCTTCTCTATGTGACCTTGGATAAGTTACATAACCTCTCTCTGAGCCTTAGTTTCCTCTTCTGTAACATGGGTATGATTGTCTCAAGGGTTGGTTTCAGGAACAGGAATGGTAATGATATGAAGTGTTCAGCATCTTGCTGGCCTGGAGCCCACTGTCTCTGGTTCAGGGAGGGAGAGTCTGAGCCACACCCAGCGTGTGTGACCTCAGCTTAGCCTCCTCCGCAGCTCCGCAGGGGCCAGCCTCACCAGGAGTAGTCCCGACGGGAAATGGAACCCCTGTCCTCACTGTGACTGCTGGAGGGCCGGCCTTTCTGCTCCCTTCAGTGCAGGGCGCAGCCACAGCCACATCTCTATGACGGAGCAGTTACCTGGATAAACCTGGCCCCGCTTCTGCCTCCTGGTCTCCCTAGGACATTCATAAATTCAGTATCTCGCCACTAGGCCTGCAGGGAAGGAGTTAAAACAGTCCTGGGTTCAGGGTGGGTGGGGCCTCTCAGAGCCATTGTTTACCAGTGGGCCTGGCCGCCCTGGGCCCAGCTGTGACTCACCAGCTGTCTTTGATGGTTATATTGTATACAAAGTTTTGATCCCATGATCACTAGCTTGCAGCCTTTTTATAAATGACTCCTCAGCCCAGTGGGCTTGGAGGTTCTGCCGCTGTTCCTGGCGGTGGCAGAGGGAGGTGGTATAAGTGAGAACAAAGGAAGCCTCTGCAACCCTTTCCCTGGAGCGAGGGCCCTGCTGCTTGGCAGAGAAAGGACCCGAGAAATCCAGGCCAGTGCCCAGTGTCTGAATCGCCTGGAGAGCTTGTTAGAAGTAGAGGATCTCAGGTCAGCCACCCTGTCCTGACTGGAAGGTCTGGATGAGAGATCAGAGCTCTGGGACCTGGAGCATGTTTACAGCTCTGCAGGCGTACCTGGTGTCCAGCGTGGCTGCGGAACCACTGACCGATTTCAGACACGATCCAGGGGTGTGGTTGGGTGAAGGCCCTGGGGCCTGCTGGCCTGGGCTCTGGTGCTGCTGCTGCTTCAGCAGAGCTTCTCTGTGCCTCAGTTTCCTCATCTGTAACTGTACTTATGGGGTTGTGAGCACCCAGTGAATTGACCTAGGATAGCACTCAGTGCTCACATGGTACAAACTGCTCCTCCCGTTTCCTCAAAGGGTGCTGGGCCTACTTCCTCTGGGTGGGGTATCAGTACTTCTGCCACCGCTGGTGGTGAGGCCAGAATTCAGACTCGGGTGTTGGGACTCCAGACCTTGTGCTTTGGGCTGCTTCCTGTTCGGTGCTCCCCTAAGTTCACAGAAACTCTGGATCCAGGCCCAGAGCCTGGGGCCGGGGGTAGGCCCGGGAGGACGAGGAGGGTGATGGGAGGCCCTCCCCCAGCCCTGCCCCAGCAGGGCCAGTACCCGGAGCAGGGCGCCAGCCTTACCCTTCTGCCCGGCCACCTCCTGCTGTTGCCGTCGCCAGCACTCCTCCCCTGCACTTGCCCACTCCCTGCCTCTGGGTCTGGGTGTGAGCTGGCCCCTTGTCTCTCTGGCACCTTCCCGCTGACCCATCTCGGAGAGGCCGCCTCGGAGGGCATCTCCTGTCCCCTGCTCCTCCATCTCTCCACCGGCCATCCTTCCTTGCTTGCTTTTACACCCTCCATCTTCTTACAGTGGTGTCACTCTGTCGTCACCTCACCCGTTCTGCCCCCACTCCCTGACAGTCCCCTAGGGGCAGTCCTTTGGGTCCCCCACCCCGTCTCCCGGCACCCAGTGCAGTCCCAGCTGGACAGAGGATGTGTTTGTTACAGGGTTTCCATGCTTGTCCTTGACCTTTGACCTTGTCCCCTGCAACAGGCCACCCTGCAGTTCTGTGTGGTGAAACCACTCATGGCTGTCAGCACTGTGGTCCTACAGGCCTTCGGCAAGTACCGGGATGGTGACTTTGAGTAAGCAGAGGGGTCCCCTGAGGACTGTGTAGGGAGGGGTGTCAGTGCCGGGGTGGGTGGCCCTGCCCAGAGGCTGATGCTCTGCGTGGGGAAGGGAGTAGCTGCCGACTGGCCACACACCATGACCTTACTCTGAGCGGAGGCCAAGCACGGCCTTAGCCTTCCTCATGCCTCCGTGCACCCCTGAGTTGCAAGGCCCAGGCCTCGAAGTGGTCGCCTTTGCCCTTGGCCCTGTCTCCAGCACAGGAGCAAGCCCTCAGCATCCGTCACCTTCACGTATAGGCAACAGAGTGGTGCCCCAGGGGCGGCCAAGAAGGGACAGTGACCATTCCCAGAGCAGGTAGCGAGGCTGGGTCAGAGCCCTGAGAGGCCTGGCTTGAGTACCTAGTAGAAAGTCTCATCTCTGGGGTTAGCGGAAGTGAGCATGTGTCCAGGCCCCTGTGCTCACAAGTGCTTTGCACACACTCTGTACCGACACAACAGCCCTGCCAGGGTATGCAAGCAAACTGAGGCTCAGGGGGCATAACTTGGCTCACGTGAAAAGAGCAAAGCTGAGCCCCCTGTCACTCTGGCACCTGTTGTCTGACCACTGGGCCAAGCTCTCCATCCCAGGCTATCTTGGTTGTCAGTGTTCTCCAGCAGGGGTGTGGGCACAGAGCTGCAGGCAGGTGGCTTTACACACATCAGCAAGTGACGCAGGGCTGGCCTGCACTGCCCTCCCACCCCTCCCCAGATGCCCGTCCAAGCCAGAGAATTCTCTCCCGTTCCCACAGTGTCACCAGCGGCTACCTCTACGTGACCATCATCTATAACATCTCCGTCAGCCTGGCCCTCTACGCCCTCTTCCTCTTCTACTTCGCCACCCGGGAGCTGCTCAGCCCCTACAGCCCCGTCCTCAAGTTCTTCATGGTCAAGTCCGTCATCTTCCTCTCCTTCTGGCAGGGTGAGCCCCTTCCCAGCCCGCCCCCAAGCCTCCCCCTCCTCCTGCTCACTGGCCCCAGTGCCCGTGGGGCCTGGGCCATGGCACTGTCCCTGGGCGGCCCCGGCCTGAGTATCAGAGGGGCCTCTGTCCAGCAGGCACCTGCCAGGTGTGAAGTGCTGGCCTTCAGGGACCTTTCACAGGAACCACAGAGAAGCCCCAGTGGGCCCACATAGTCGGCAGTGTCTCAGTGTTGGTGACCAGCAAGGAGCTGGGGGGACGGGGTGTCCTAGAAGCGTCGGTTTTGTGTTGGCATCCCTGCCCTACAGGAGCTGTGGGTTCTGCTTCCTTCCTCCTGGGGGGTGTGGTACATGGGGGCCTGCATGAGGAAGGAGAACTGGGAAACGGGTCTGGTCTGGGGCTGGACACGCATGCCTCCCTTCAGGCATGCTCCTGGCCATCCTGGAGAAGTGCGGGGCCATCCCCAAGATCCACTCAGCCCGCGTGTCGGTGGGTGAGGGCACCGTGGCTGCTGGCTACCAGGACTTCATCATCTGCATCGAGATGTTCTTTGCGGCCCTGGCCCTGAGGCACGCCTTCACCTATAGGGTCTATGCTGACAAGAGACTGGATGCGCAAGGTATGAGCCAGGCTCCTGGAGATGACCCCCAGTGAGGGGAGCACTCCCGACCCCGCTGTGGGCTCCCTGCCACCCAGTCAGGCATCCCCAGTTCACCTGGGGGAAAGGGGTCAGAGGTTGTGGAAGCGAGGCTCACCTGTCTCTTACATCAGTTCTGGAGTATAGAGACCTCTGAGATGATACAACACAGTAACCCCACAGGTCAGGACAGAGACCCTAGAATAGATGAGTTTCTAATGGTTTCTGACATCAAACACGGCTGTCCTATTTGTCCTAGAATTCCTGTACTTCTAAGAAACAGACTCAGATGGCAATTCTTTTAACAGCTTTCATTTTCCACCTGCTAATCTTCCTCTTTGTTAGAAAACGTTGGCAACCCCAGCTGTCCGTTAGAATGCCCAGGAGAGTCTTCAAAGTCCCCGTGCCTGGGCCCTACCCTGGAGATTTCCGCAGTAACTGCTGTGTGTGGGCCCTGCTGTGTGTGCCTTCGGAGCGCCCCAGGGACTACGGGAGCTGCTGCTAGCTGCTGTGGGCAGAGAGGGGTGCTCACGGGGAGGAAGAGCAGGCTACGAATGCATGAAATGACCTGACCCAGTGAGGAGGCAGGAGGGCCTAGGGACGGGACCCTCCTGGTCTAACCCCCAGGAGTTCAGCAGCTGCCAGCTCCCTTCCATGTGGCTGGACGGGGAGAATCCCACTTACCCAGGCCCAACAGCCTGTGCCCACCACAGGCCCTGGGGGGTGCTGTACTGAGCACATGGTAGTGGCACTGGCCCGTTCCTCCTCCCCTTTTTACTTAATCATGTTCTTTGGTTGGGAAGAAGTCTCAAATGTCTGCACTGCTGCTCGAGGCTTATGGACCAAATTGTACTCCAGGCCTCTTGATACTTGTGCGCCGGACTGTGTTCTCCCAACACACTTCCTGGCTGGAAGCTGGGGGTACTTTTTCCAGTTTAATTGCACACTTACTCAGTGTCTTGCACTGTGCTGGCCATGGTTCACTGCTGCCGGCAGGGGCCCCACCAGGTCCCCAGTGTTGAGGGTGATGTCCCTTGGACCTGATCTAACAGGGCCTCTGTCCTAGGGAAAGTCATCCTTGTGCCTTGGAGCCTGGGGTCATGGCAGAGGACCCTCTCTGCAAGGTTTGAAATGGTTTAAGGAAGCCCTTCTGTACTAGGTAGCTCTGCAGAGGCTCTCAGCAGACACCTGGGCTGCCTTCCCACCCACCGCCCCCAGATACATGCCCCCCAGCAAGAACTAGCATTGCCGGAAACACACCTCTAGCAAGGTCCCCAGCCCAGCCCTGGCAGGGAAAGGCAGGACCCAGCACCTGCCACAGGCGTAGGGGCAAAGCTGGCTCACCGTGTGGTCTATTCCTTGTCTGTGAAGTGATGGGAGGTTTGTAAAGTGCATGGCACAAGCTTAGCAATCCCAGCCAGGCTGTAGAGAAGTAGGCGGGGGAACCCTGACTTAGGTACAGAGGTTGAACTCTGGCCACCATTCTGGGTGTCTGCTGTGTGTTTTCTGCCCTGAAAGGAAAGCATGAGTTGCACCAGAGGAGCCGTCCCTAGGTGGCCATCCTGCCCAGACCCTGCAGGGGCAGCTGCAGCTGCCTGGGCACTAGGCAGGGCCTGCGAGTGGGGCGGGCAGGGTGTACGGTGTGGTATGCTGGGCCTCGGTGGTGGACAGACGGCCCTCACTCAGCTCTCTCTTGTCTTCTCTATTTCTCCGGCTTCTCTCCCCTCACCCCACCCCCACCCTGCTTCTGCCCCGGGTTTGGCCGCGGGCAGTGCCAACATATGGCCCTTACGGTAGGTTCTGCTCTCGTCTGCATGTCTGTCCTGCATGTCAGTCCTGGTCACTGTCACTGGCATGCTTCTCTCCTAGCTCCTTCTCTGTGTCCCAACCTCCCACAGGTACGCCCGGGCAGCAGAGCCCCAGAGCACCTGCCGGGCCACCCTCCATAATGTTGTCTGCTTCCATACTTGTCTCTCGTTATTTGGAAATATGCCTTGCTTGGTTCTGGGGGCACAGTGCTCATCCCAGGGGTATTTAGTCACGTTTCACGGCAGAGAGCATGAAGGTGTAAAGAGCACGCCAGTTTGAGTCTGGGGACCTGTGTGCTCGAATTGAGCTTATCTCTTATTTCTTGGTTTTGTGGCCTAGGCCATTTCTTCCCACAGTGTCTGGGGACGATTTATGAGAGGGAATTAGGAGGAAGAATGTCAGGGTAGGTGGCTCCCACTATTCTGTGTCTGCTCTGCTGTGGGTCCAAGACCCTGGTCCACTCCTCGGAGTGAAGGGGAGCACCCCCAGATAAGAGGGCAGGGCTAGTTCCTTTGGACCTGGGCACCCCTGGCTCCTGGGCCCTCTTCCCAGATACTCCCCATCTTCAGTTGATGCCAAGCCATCCTGGCCTCTGGGCTCATTGCCTGGCATGTGCCAGTCTCCACCCCCCGACCCCTTCCCGCCTGTGGACCTTAGCCCCTGGTTCCCCCCCAGGGGGGAACTGCTCACCCCCACTCCTCAGAGAGGTGCTCTCCCTTTGGCGCCTGCCCAGCTGGAGAAGCCATTGCTTTGCCTGCACCTTCTCGTATCTGGGACCCTGTCCTCTGTCCCGGGAGGAGTGGTTGGGTGGCACAGCCCTAGGGCCTCCCCCGCCCCACCCTTCACCCCCTCTCCACCCCTGCCCTGCAGGCCGCTGTGCCCCCATGAAGAGCATCTCCAGCAGCCTCAAGGAAACCATGAACCCACATGACATCGTGCAGGACGCCATCCACAACTTCTCGCCTGCCTACCAGCAGTACACGCAGCAGGCCACCCTGGAGCCTGGGCCCGCCTGGCGTGGCAGCTCCCACAGCCTCTCACGCTCCCACAGCCTGAGTGGCACCCGAGACAACGAGAAGACTCTCCTGCTCAGCTCTGATGATGAGTTCTAGATGTGGTGGCTGGTGGGAAAGATTGGCACCTGGGCCCAAGGCAGGATGTGTGCCCAACTCCAGTCCCATGGTCAGGCCAGGAGGCAGCCTGGCACAGCTTTGGCATTGCCATTTAATTTATTGGACCAGAAATACTCACATATCACTTCCAGAGGAACACACAGGTACCGCCTGCCCAGGAGACAGGCCGGGCCCCTTCACGAGCCTTCAGGAATACTTACCCACGGCCAAGCCTGCACTGCCAGGCAAGGGGCAGAGGACACTGGGAGCGACTTCCCGGGCCCTGCGGCATGTCCTGTGGTGGTGGCATGTTGGGACCAGCCATGCTCAGGCCCAGACACTTGTGTTGTAGACCAGGGTGCAGACTTCTCAGCCCTGCCCCAGGCATTGCCCTGAGACTTAGCGCCCCATGCCTAACACCGTGCAATACTCTGACCCAGGCTCCTCCCTGCCTGCTCCTTCCTGTCTACCCTTGTTTGATACTAGACTAGCCTCACCCCTGGCAGGAGGGAGGAGGGAACTCAGACGCTCTCTGTGGACCATTTTTGACCCTGGCCGGCAGGCCGGATCAGAGCCCACATGCAAGCCCCAGGCCCCGCCCAGGAAGGTTGCTCCGGGGCCTCCGGGCCCCTCCTGTGTTGTTACAGGCTGTCCACGTGGGGGGTCTGTGGGCTCCTGGGTGTCCTCCGTGGCTGCATCTTCTGCCTGCCTCATGCCCCTTCCTCCTGGCCTGCCGAGGACACCCAGCAGCCCACGCTGCCACTTGGGGTCTCTCTTGGGAGCATTTTGGGCGGAGCCCTGGCTGCTCTGACAGGCTCGCAACCCTCCTTCCCAAGACGAGCAATCAGAACCTCTGCTGGGCCCTGGTCTCTCCCTGAGGCTTCTCCCTCCCGTTTCAGGGAAGGGTCTGAGTCTCCCCCTTTCAGACTAGTTTCTGGAGAAACTCAGTCCTGCAGGTGGGAGGGCTGAGGGCTGGGGCAGCAGCAGGGAGCTGAGAACTGGGAGGAGTGGTCCGGTCCCCTCTCCCTGGCCCCACTCAGGGCCTGGCACCCTGCCTCGTCTGGCCCTAGCCCATCTTTTCTGTGCCTTAGTCACATATGAAAGCTCCCCCCGCCTAGGCCCTAAGTCTATTCCCAGGCCTTCCCTGGGGGCCCCCTATTAAGCTGCTGGCACCCAGAGGATCCTGCAGTGCTGGGCTGAGTGCCCTTGGACAGGCCTCAGAGGTGGCCAGGACTTCCAGTCTCCCCCCAGCCTTGCCCACCCCCACACCCATATACCTGGAGCCTCCCAAGGCCAGAGCCCCCAGGCAGGCCAGGCTGACACAGGCCACTATCTTAGGAAGAGACTGAACAGACATGATGCATGTTCATATAGGCCAAGCTTTCTGTTGCTTCAAACCCAAATAGCATTGGTTTGGGCTCTAGTAGCCTGGGGACGGGTAGGGTGAGAGAGAAGGGGCCTGCCCTGTGGATCCCAGCTTCACGGAATCTCTTCCCTTTGGCCCCTCCTGGAATGAACTGTGCTGAGGGTCAGGTGGGGGCTTCCATCCCACTAGTCTTCCCAGGCCTCCTTCGGCCCTTGTGACCAAGCCAGCCCCCCAGGGTCACAGAGCCCTCGGGTGGGGTCACAGGCCAGCTCTCAGGCTCCTGTGCGGTGGGCCTGGCCAGCTGGTACCAAGCTGCCTGGGAAGGCAGCCTGTGTGTGCGGGCTGTCCGAGGAGAACTTCTGTGCCCACTCTCACCGTTTGCTTTCATGAATCTGTTTCTGATTCTCCTTCCAGGCCAAAGTGTGCTGCTGACTCCCTGCCCCCGTGGTCTTTGCCTGCCCTGGCACTTGCCTGCTAGCATGGGGGGTGGGGGGGCACTAGCAGCCCCTGGGGAGATAGGGGCTGGGAATGCCTGCCCAACCACTCCCCCGCTCCTTCCTAGGATGTGTAACCTACCTTGTTTCTTTGTTTTGTTTTGTTTTTTTTCCCAGTAGAGTAGCTCTTTGTACATAAAAAATACTTGAAAAATTAATTGTATGATGTATAAGAAGACAGAGTCCCCTAGTTTTGTATCTCGTGTATGACTGCCAAGAGTTCCACCAGAAAGCCGCTCTATTTTGGTCTCTGTAACATTTTAAATGCGTGACAGAAGTGAGCAAATAAAGTGAGAAAGAAATATATCTAAGATAATATAGATTGTATTGAAATCTTTGCCTGTGGGTGAGGTTTTTTCCTCCCTCTTCCCCGGCCCGTTTGAGTTTGCGGTGGACTTAGTGGTTGTGGGCTGGGGTGTCCTAAGTAACCTCTTCCTTCCTATGTGGACTGTGTAGGTGATGTTGGGATTCACATTGCCAGGCTTAAAACTGGGGTCCAGGCCCTCATTAGACACTGTTCCCACCCACCCACCCCCACCAGTGGGACACAGTGGCAGCCTTGGTCACAGGGAACCACCTTCCCCACCCAGCAGGGCTAGTGTGTGCAGTGTGCTGATGCATCGTCCCTGTTTCGTCAACCAGCTAGACAGGGCCCTTGCGCTGGCAAGCCCCATTCCTGCACGTGTCCCCAGGAGACTGAAGAGACTTCCTGGGACCCTTACTCCTTCCAGATTCCCTTCGTGTGTCCCTGAGCCCCACTCCCCACCCTGGGACCTGAAGTGCCTAGGGGTAAGGAGGTCTGGAGCAGGGCCCACCAGGCCAGGTGCCTGGCCAGCAGGGCCCCTTCCCGCCACCACACTGCATGCCAGGACCCGGAGGAGCCAGAGCAGCAGGAATGCAGCGTGGGTGGGGAAGTTCCCAGCCAGCCACCAGCCTCCACTGGCCTTCCCCTCCCACCACTTCCCACTGCCCTTTCCTGGGGCCTCGGCTCAGTGTCTTGGGCCTCAACCTGAGAAGAAGGGCCTCTGGACCCAGTCAACCCTGTGGTTCAGCCCTACCCCAGATTTTAAATCCTGCACCTCCCACAGACACGTCCTCCCAGCCCCATGTCTCTGCACCCAGCCACACAGAAATTGCCTCTCACTGTAGCTGTGTGCAGGGTGCAAACATTTATGCTGCATGTAAATGCCCTAGAGCACCTTCATTGTACAGGTGAGTAAGCTGAGGCCGCAGGAAGCTAAGTAAGTCATCAGAGGTCTTGCAGCTAGAGAAAGGCACCCCTGGCTTCAAACCCTATCTCCCTGTGGTACACTCCACTCCTGGGGTGGGGACTGGGGCAGAAAGGCAGGCAGATTGGGCTGAAATTACAGTTTGAGTTTGAGGCCTAGGCTGACACGGGGTTGCATTTTCCGGCCTGCAGACTGGGACTGCGGAAGCCACTTCTTTCCCCACCTTCTTGTGCCTTCCGGAACTTGGGGAAAATATTTTCTACTTGGCTGTAAAAATCTGACGTCGATGTGAAAGTGCTGTAAGATGACTCTTAAATCTGGGAATTTTCCTCTGGGCGGGACTGTTTATTCACTGAAGAGATGCCCAGAGAATTTAAGCCTACATTTCATTGCCCTTCTGGCTTGTATTTCCCGGGAGCTCCTTGGCCCCAGACAGACAGAAGGAAGGAGGGATGTTTTAGCCCCTTCTTCGTGGGACCCCCTTCCAGCCCACTGCCCAGGGAGCTACAGGAGCTCTTAGTTCATTTGCAAATTAGGGCCAACCCTCTGCCCAGAGGAGAGTCCTGCTTGGGACCCTCATTCAGAACTCCCTCCACCACAAAATAAACCATAACCTAGGACATACACTTCTTCACTGTGGAAAAAGAGAACTTGACTTTATTCAGAAAGTACAAAATACAGAAGGCGGATAACTCGCTTACTGTAAGTCAGAAAATAAATAAATTCCGGGGGCCTGGCAATTGTTTTCAAACTTTTTGATTGTTGCCATCGGCTTTCCCTAAATATAAGATAAAATGTGATTTATTTGCAGATATAAAATATAAAGTCCAGCTCAGGGTCCCACACCACTTTTCCCAGGAAGTGAGTGCGAGGGCTCTGGCTGGGGAGAATAACTTAGTTTGTGCAATAAATAAACAGTGGGGAGGGGCAGCTGTATACAGTGTGTGGAGTGGGGTGGGGGCTGGGCTTCCCAGGAGAATGGCAATCAGGGGCAGTGGTCAGCACCCAGCCCATAATGAACACTCATGGGAGGAGAGGTGGGGCCCTTCCCTTCCAAGGACCCCCACCCCAGACTGCAGGACTGCAGGATCTGTCTTCTCATCTCCCCACCTGCCATGATGGGTGGTCACCTCCTTTGTCCCCTTTGTCTTTGGCTGGCCAGCCCCCTGGCTGCAGGGAGAGCCCAGGGGTTGAGCAAGGCCAGCTCCTTCCCTCTCTTCCATCTATTATCACCTTCTCTGTCCCTCTACGTCTCTTCCCCTAAATCACAGCGTCTCCCCAGCCAGCGAGGCCTTCTCACCACCTCTTCCTGTCCCTGTCCCCTGTAGGGGCAGCAGTAGGAAGACTTGGCTTTTAGTTTCAGCTCAGCCACTAAGCTTAAGCACTGTCATATCCGCTGGAGGCTGCTCTCCTGTCTGTTAACCGGACTTGACTAGGTGATTTCCAATGACTCCCAGCTTTGCAAGGCCAGGTACCTCTAGGCCCAAAACAGAGGTGGGAGCATCAGACACATAAGAGACGCAAACTGGCCGAACCTAGTCCTGAATCCTGGGAGGGTGGCAAGGGGCTATTGGCACAATAAGAGCAAACAGTTTATAAAATGAGAGGTGCCCTCTTCTCCCTGCAGCCCTTCTCTAAACCCTTCTATCCCATCCCCCCAATCTAAGGCTGAACTTTAAGCCAAAGGGAACCCAGATTCCCACCCCACCCCACCCCCTCCCCCATCTCACTAAAGTTGCCCCTCCCTAGGGCCACCTATTAGGTCCCAGTTACAGAGAAGATGGGTCTCCGCGACAAGGAAGACATGCTCAGGGAGAGAACGTGTGTTCGCCACAGGGGGTGGCAGCTGCAGAGAAATGGCTCCTGGGGACAGAGATGTCGCTTAGGCACTTTGGGAGGGTAACGGGGGTCGGTGGGACGTGCGAACTGGGTGTTCGCGCGCGGCGGGCACTAGGAGCAGGCAGCGGGGGCGGAGCCTGGGGCGGGGGCGGGGCGGGGGCTCGGGCCCGGGGCCGACTTGACAATGGTGATGACGCTAGCGGGCGCCACGAGCGCGGCGGGCCCGCGGGCAGCGGCCACCGAGCGCGCGAAGCCCTGCAGCGCCTCGCACTTGCCCCGCAGCGCGTCGAGCTCCAGGCGCATGGCGGCGTTCTCCCGCGCCAGCTTGTCCACCTCGCGCTCCAGCTCCGACTTCTGCTTCTGCAGCTCCTCCTTCTGGCACACGCGCTTCACGCGGCAGCTGGCAGCGTAACCTCGGTTCTTCAGCGTGCGGCGCCGCTGCTTGAGCCGCGTCACCTCCTCGGCCGAGAGCCCACGCAGGTGTCGGTTCAGCTCACGTACGGACAACCCCATCAGCGCCTCGTCAGACAGGTGCGGTGTGTTCTCGCTCATCTCGCGCTTAATCTGCGGGCGGCACGTTGGGTGCATGGGGAAACGGAGGCCCAGGGGTGCATCACTGCCAGGGGGTCCGTGGCCCTCGGCCTGGTGCACAGCAGGTGCTAGAGATGGCTTCCCCTACACCTGCAATGCTACTACCCTTTCACCACCATAGGCACTACAGTGGTGACTGGATTTGCTCCAAGACCCCTAAGCAGGGATTAGGAATCCAGAAGGGGGAAACCAAGCCAAACCAGGATCTGAACACAAAAGGAGCCACCCCAGGGCTTGGCCCAAATCCTAATCTGGTGCCCCAGCCTGGACTCAGCCAGAGAAATCTGGCTCAGAAAGCAGCTCTGAAGTCCCGCCACTCAGAGGGCGTGGTTCTAATGGGGAAGCAGGATGGGGAGGGGGAAGTGATCTCCCTGGGGACACACCTTGTGACCAGAGCCTGGGTGTCCGGGTTCCCTTCCTGGGGCCTGATGCCCACTCAGTGGGCCACGGCGGGCGTACCGGGAACTGAAGGGGAAGTTGGGGTGAGAGGCTCATCCCTGCAGGTAGGGAAGGAGGTAACGGGAGGACTAGGGACAACCGCGACTGCCTCCTCACCTTCAGGGCTTTACTGGATAAGGGATCCGCAGACATTTTTGCAGACGGTGCCCTCTCGGCTGAGACCTAGGGAAGAGAGGAGACCAAGATCACTTTCTCTTCCACTTAGAATAAAATCCAAACACTACCATGGCATTCCAGGCCCCTGTGTCCTGGAAATCATCTCATACCACTTTTCTCTGTCTCAGTGGTACAGCCACAGTGGCCTTGATAGGCTCATTTCAGCCTCAGGGCCTTTGTACTTACTGTTCTCTTTACTGTTCTCTTCCTTTTCATCTCCCCATAGCAGTTCTTTATCATTTAGGCCTTTGCCTAATGTCATTCAGAGATCTGACTGTTCTGGCTAAAACACCTCCTGTGTCATAACCCATAAGCCCCTTTACTAACCCTTGAAATAGTCGCCTCTTCTGCAATTATTTTGCTTGGTTACTTGTATATCTCTCTCATCGTCCCACCCCTCCCTCACCAAAATGTAAGCTGATGAGGACCTAGGACTTGCCTATCCTACCACTATGTCAATGTGCCAAATTAATGCCTGGCATGTAGCAGGTGCTCAATAAATATGCACCAAGTGAATGGACCCCCTCTCCCCTAGCCATTCTTCCACATAAGGACCAGACACATATATTTGGTTTTTGTTTAACTTTTCAATAAAGTATAACCTCTAGAAAAGAACACAAAACATATGTATACTAGTCAATGGACTTGTCACAGAGTGCAACCAGCACCCTATCAAAATACAACATAATCAGTCCCTTCCCCTCCCCCACCTAAGCCTCCCTCATCCAGACCTGTTTTGGGAAAGCTTCCCCCGCCTGGGGGCTGCCCAGCACTGCCCCAGGCAGACAGGACAGTCATACCTAGACTGATGAGGGGCCACAGACCCCCAATGCTTCCTTCCATGGGCCTGCAAGCTCCAGGTTCATTCAACAAGTATTTCTTGAGCATCTACTATTTGTCAGACATGAGCTTGGCATTGGGGAGACATGAGGGTGTATTCTGGGGGCTGACGGTCATTGCTCTGGGCTGGGGAGGAGACCAAAGCCCCCTCTGAAGCAGAAGTCCCCTCCATCCCCAGCTCATCTGATCATCTCGCTGTTCATTGTTAGCCTGAGTTTCCTCATCTGAGAATCCCCGTGGGGAGGCAGGCAGAAGCGGTGAGGAAGGAGGGCCGGGCAGGAAGATGCTGTGTGATCTGAGATGCAGGGTCCTCTCAATCCTCATGAGCAACACTCAGGTTGTAGAGAGCAGCAGGGGTTCATCTCGGCCCATTCTGATTCCTTGAGCTATCTGTGGGGCTGACCCAAAGCCTCAGCTCAGCCTCTGACACATGCCAGCATGCCCTAGGTGTCTCTTGGGACACTGGAGAAACGAAAAGTGCGTGGACTTTGCTGCCAGACACACCTGGGGCCTTTTGGCACTCATTCTGCTCACTAGCTCTGATTCTGAAAAATCAGTTAGCCTCTCTGTGACTCAGTTTCCCCATGGGTGACGCGGGATGTGTTAAGTCAGATCATGTTCCTCCTCCCTCAAGACCTTCTCATGGCTCCCATCTTACCCAGAATAAAAAGCCCGTCATCACAGGGCACACAGGTGCTCCGTGATGTAGCCCCAGACACGTCTCTCTGACGTTAGTTCCATCTTCACTCCCCTGCCCTCACTCTGCTCCAGCCACACCCTCCTCCTTGCTGTTCCTCACATGTGGGCTCCTCCCCAGGGCCTTTGCACTGGCAGTTCCCTTCGCCTGGCACTCTCTTCCTCTAGATGGCCGTGAAGTTTGCTTCCTTATCTCTTTCAGGCCTCTCTTCAAATGTCCTTGTCCTGTTCTTACTCAATTTAGGATTCCCACTCCCCACGCCCACCCGCCCCCACGCACGCTGTTTCCCTTCCCACCACATGTTTCTCCTTAGCACTTCACTACATATAATAAGCCACACGTGTTTGTAGGTTTGCTCAGTGTCTGTCTCTGCACAAGAATGACAAAGCAGAGGTCTTGTCCTCTGCTGCATCTCCAGGCCTCGAGCACTGCCTGGCACACAGTAGATGCTCAAGTCAAGGTGGGTAAATTCTCAGCGTGACTCAGGCAGAGGGGGAGGCAGTCCAGGGCTTCTCAGGAATCCTCCCTGCTTCTCCTGGCCACACAGCCGGGGCTCTGACACCCCAGATGGAAGCAAGGAGTGGGACAGTAAAGTCGGCCCTTCATGGGGTCCCAGGACAGAGATAGTCACTGTGGCCTTCGGGCTAGGAGGGTCTTCAGAGCCACCCAGGCCTCCTGAGGTGTAGGGGGAAACTGAGGCCCAGGATGTCCCAAGTCTGGACCCTGACCTTTCATGGACACTACCTGGAGACCCTCATACCCCACCAATATATTTGTCAATATAGGCCTCTTAAGTGGTCACCTTTCCCCACAGCACACACCTGGGGAGGACCCAGCACACCTCCCTGCCAGCCTCCACCTATCCTCCACTTGCAACTGGAGGATCTTCCCACCCTGTGCCTCTGACTACATCACCGCCCAGATGCAAACCCTCCATGGCTCCCTAATATCCTGGGCACGGTCCAGGCCCACTTGCATGGCACCCCAGGCTCATTAACCATCACTGCCTACCTCCATTCGGCAATCCAGCCATGGAGAATTTCTTTCACTTCCTTCCACTCCAAGCTTTCTTGTCTCTGGGCTACACCCCCCACCCCATTCCCCCCCATTCTCCCCCTACCCCGACCATAACACTTCTCCTCCACTTATCAGGCAGACTCCTACTCATCCTCCTGCCCTGGGCACAGACATCTCCTCCTACAGGAAGCCCTCCCTGTCCTCTAGGGCTTGTTAGGCACCACCCACCCGAGCACTCCTGCCCTGAGTTGTCATGGTCAGTGTCCTTATTGTCTCCCTGCCAGACAGGGAGCTCGGAAAGCAGCAACCAGGCCAGGCAGCTTTGGGCACCTGCACAGGGCCTGGCAAGGGGGAGGCACTGGTGAGGTATGGATGGATGGAGTTTCTGACATTTCTGTCATGAGTGGACTCCTCCCAATGTGGCCCTGACAGGGCACCCTCTCTGGGCCCCATTTCCCTAACCCTTGAAGATGAGGTTGGACTTGTCAGTCTCCAAGGCTGCCCAGCTCTGACGTGCCAGGATTTGTGTTAGGTCTGTGAGGAACATGCCCAGGCCCCCTCGCCGGCTGTTCAGGGAGCAGGGCTGTGAGGTGACACCCAGGCAGTCTGGCCACACAGAGACCTGATGGGCAAGGGGAAGCCTCTCCTTGTGAAGGTGCACTGAGAGCCTGTTGGGCACCGGGTGACGCAGAGGCTCGGAGGCATGGCCTGGCTCTCATAAAAGTCACTTTTCCTCACTAAGCTTTGGTTTCCTTACTTGTAAGGTGGGGACAATCACAATAGTATTTGTGCGTAAAATACCAGAGAAGTAGACCAGAACAGGCTCACCTTACTTCCCTCCCACACTCCCACCATAGGCATCTCTAATCAAGGGCAGCACCATCTTCCCCCGAGCTTACATACAGCCTCTGATTCCTCCTCACCACTGCCCTCCACAGCAGGCCAACAGGGGGGAACTTTTGGCCATCCCCTATTCTGCACAATGGCTAAACATCCCATCCATTCAGCTGGCTGTGATTCTAAGTATTTTTAGGCCCTGCAGACACTTTGAACCTGTTCTTCCCTCTTTTCCTCCTTCTCCTCCTGCTCTCGCCTCAGCCCCCTCAACCGCACCCTGGATGTCAGCCAAGGTGCCATGTTCGCCCAGGAATGTCCTAGCTCAGCAGAGTCAGACAATCCCAGAGGGCAAGGCACAAGCAGAGAAAACTTTCTGATAAGCTCAGGCCCTCAGCCTCCAACCCTGCCAGGGGCTGCTGGACTGTAAGCCAAGAGGCCTGGGTCCTCGGCCGGCCTGCCTCGGCCAGTCTGGAGAATGCTGGGCCTGAGACAGCAGTTGATCCAACGCCCTTGTTCTGTAACCGAGGCAACCAAGCAGCTGTTTGGTGGCAGTGGTGGGCTGGAACCCAAGAATCCTGACTCCCAGCTTAGGGGTCTTTCTTCAGCGCCAGCTACCATATCCTCCCACCCCCTACCCCACCACAGAGCTGCCCTCCAGGGTCTGCAGGTTCCTGACACTGTTTTGGAGGCATGGAGAATGAATCTACTTTTGGGGGACTGACATCTGCCTGGCCCAGTCAGCAGCCACAAGCCCCCCTACACTCCTTCCCTGGCCCCCCTAGTCTGCTCCAGAGACGTCCTGTAGACGGCCCACCCACTGGCATGGGCTCCTCTCTGGCTGCTGAGCCATTCTGCTTCCTCTGTGAGGACAGAGGGAAAAAATGTGTTTTCCTGGGTCTTGGCAGCCAGTGCTGGGGGAGCCTCCTCCCTGCTGGAAGGGGAGCAAAGCTGGGAGAACCCAGCATGGCAGGGAAGCAGAAGCCTTGGACTTTAGCTCTGGTTCTGCCGCCCACTCACACTCACTACATGACTTCATCATTCCCTCTCTCTAGGCCTCAGTTTCCCAACATGCCAAACCTCTATTGAGCATAAGATACCTGCCAGCACTGATGATTTTGGAGTTTGGAGTGCCAAATTCTTGTCCAGAATGGAGCTCCAAGACCACCAGCAGAATGGAGGGAGGCCCTGGATGAAGGGCAAGGAAATCAGGGAAGGCTTCCTGAAGGCAGGGGCATGAGAACACAAACTCAGAGACCATCAGCCTTGACCACCCCTCTGCTCCACCTGCACAGCTACGGACCACTCCCTCTTTCAGCTGAACCATGACCACAGCCGCCTCCTTACTGGCCTCTAGCCTTGCCTGCCTCCCTCTGCCTCTGCCATCTATCCTCCTCCAAGAGCTGCCAGAGGGATCATTACTGACACAAATCTACAAACTTGCTTTGTTTGGCCCATTTCAGAACCCTGTGATGCCACCCTCCAGCCCACACTATGTTTTCCCTATACCCTCTCTCAGGATCCTCATGCTAACAAGAAATGAATGAACAGACAGTAAATTCTACCATCCCTGGATGTTTTCCAAAGGGACAAAAAGGGAGTGTGTATGTGTGTAAGAAAGGATGTCACCTGGGTTCTGAAGGATGCTCACTTTTGGGAGACTGCTTTGAGAATCCCGCAGCCTGTCCTCGGTCTCCCTGCTTCCCTGGGGTTCCCAGGTCTTTTTCTCCAAGTGTTGTGGAGCTCTTCCAGGACAAGGACTCAGTGCTTGTTCATCCATTCAATCAACAAATATCGAAGAAACACCTACTCTGTGCCAGGCTCAGTGCTGGACCCTGAAAGCCCAAAGATAAATCAGCCTCTGCTCTCAAGGGCTTCACAAATGATCATCACTCTGACAATCCAGCTCACTGGTCACCTCCTCAGGGAAGCCTTCCTTGATTGCCTTTGCAAAGTCAGAGTCCTGTTATACACTTACAAACCACAATGACTTCTGCCTGCTACCAGCCATCTCAGCTGTGGTTTTGTATTTAGTTTGGTGGCCCTTTAACTTTGTCTCCCCTCCTCGACTATAAGTTCCCAGAGGGCAAGCCCTGGACCTGGTTTTTTCACCATCTCACTCCAGCATCTGGCCTATGAAGGGCTCCGTGGCCATGCAAGCTAAAGGTGCCAGGACTGAGGGAGGCACAGGAGCCCATGTTGGGTCCCAGGCCCTCTAGTGAAGCTCAGGGGCTGTTTAGTGGGAGGTCAAAACTTTCAGTGCTAGCTTTGCATCTGTGACTGAGCCAATCAACAACTTCTTCCCCTTGTCTCTTGACCCCCAACCCTGTTTGGGAAGTTTTCTGCCCAGCTTTGAGGAGGAGCCTGCCTGGTTCCTTTGCCCCTGGCCACCACCTCCCCTACTCAACCGCTACATGCTCCTGGACATTCCTGGCTCCAGCCCAGGGCTGTTGGCTCTGCTTTCTCTCCCAGAATTCCCCTGGAAAACAGGCTGTGTGTAGAGGCTGCCATACCTCCCCCACTCTATCCCCATCCTGCCACCCTGGATACTGCCTACTTTCTGCCACAGGTGGAGACGGTGAGGTTCCCCTATGGTAGCAGAGCTGACCAGGGCTCAAAGTTTAAAGATCATCTGGTTCCTCACCTCAGCAAGCTTGCATCAACATCCCCAACTCCCCAACCCCTACCCACTGCCAGGATTCTGTAGCCCTGTGGGTGGGAGGAGGGGGAAGGCAGAATAGCACCAAGGAATAGCCCCCACACCATCCCTCAGGCTACTGGACTAAATCAAAGCTTTCTGAAGGGCAGATGAGGAGCAGGGGTTAGGCTGGGGTCCCATCCCTCACACTTGAACCCTTCATGCTTCAGACCACTCGTTCCACTGCCTGTCAGCCATGCCCAGCCTGGGTGAGGACTCCGGTCCCCAGGTTGGCTCAGGCTCTCAGCTAGCTCCTCAGGTCTGGCCATCAATCCGTCTGTCTGACTAATCCCACCTGTGAACTGAAACCAAGAGAACAGAAACCGGCTCCACCCCATCCTCCCAGACTCACCCTTCCAGACCCAGCAGGTCGGATCTCCGGAACCAGGACCAACCAGAGTAGCTACCAAAGAGAGTAGCCTGGCATCCTTTCCTACCTCCCGCCTTTGCCCTGGGTTTTCTGGCCCTTCAGGTTCTTCCTGAGACCAGGGGAGGGGCAACCCTGGGGATGGAGAGTCCCAAAGGTCTGTCTTCCCCAGGCAGATGGAAAACCTGGGGACAAGGACCTGGTTGGCAGCCCACTTTATTGTCAGACCCACCAGGGTGCTGGGGTGATGGGTGGCCCTCTCATCTCACCCCCCAGCAGAGCTGGGTGGGTCTTTGATACTTCGCCCCACCCTGTGGCTGCTGGCGCCGGCTCTGGGCGGGGGACAAACACCGCGGTCATGTGGCCTCGGCCCTGGGAAACTCCGGGGAGAGCGAGGCCCCGGTCGCTGGCGGCCAGTAGGAAAGGGACAGCCCGGGCGAGAATTCCCAGACCCCTGTGACCGTGGACCGAGCAGCTTCCCTGGCTCTGGTTTTAATTCAGTTTATTCGTGTGAACACACTTTCTCGGAGGGACGCACCACCGGTGCACGGGTCCGGGGTCTTCACCCGCCTGGGAGAGCGCGGGCGGACACACAAACACAGTTACATACAGCCATACATACTCTAAGGTACACTGCGCGCGCAAGCACAGGGCAGGATACCCAGAAGGCTCGCCCGGGGACAGAGACACACGCCCGCCCTCGGACGTAAACAAACCGCGCACGCACGGCCTACGGGCACCGGTCCAGGGACTGTTCTCACCGAGTCACGTACGTGCACACACCGCCCCCGGCCCCGCCTGGGCGGACGCTGACGCCGGCCAGACTGCGCTGTCCCTTCCTGCCTGGTTTCGCCGCCTCCCGCCGCGGGCCCCCAAAAGAGGCCCATCACCACCGCACTCCACCAAGCTTCCTTCGGCCCAGTCTCGGTCCCCCAGCACCTCTGCCTGTCCTCCCCCTCACGCCAGCCGTGTCCCGGCGAGGGACACACAGGAACACCGACGGAGCGGGCCCCGGAGCCCCGCCCCAGGCACGTTCCCGGGGCGCGGAGACCCTGCCGCCCCGCGGTTCCACGCGCCCGTGCGCGTCCCTCACCCGCCTCTCGGCCCGCTTCGCCTGGCGCCCCTGGCACACGCAGGGTCCGCTGCCGTCCGGGCTGCTGTCCCGGCCCGCGCCCTGGTCTGTCTCCCCTCCGGTGCAGACCGCAGGTTTCTCCCAGCCGGACTCCCCGGAGCGCCGCGCGGAGTTTTGTTGTAGGGCGGGCGGCTCGGAGGGCGGCGCGGAGTTGTAAGGCGAGCTTCCCGGAATTACTCACTCACAGGATTCCTTTCATTCATAAAAACCCAGTCATGCGGTGACGTCACCGTCGTGCCCGCCCTCTTGCCCGGAGCGGCCCCCCTGCACTCATCAGTTCCGCCCCTGATGGCCCCGCCCCGAGGTCCCGCCCACACCCAGGCCCCGCCCCGCGAGCCTCCGCGAGCTGGGATTCTCAACCAGGCTGGGTGAGTTCACGTGACACCTCGCGATAGCCCCGTGGGTGGAGGTGTCATTATCTCATTTTACGGTGGACTTTTCAACCTACCCCTCTGCCTTGATGATCTCATCTTGTCCCGTGGTTTTCAATGCCATCAATAGGCCCATGAGCCCCAACTTGACATTTCCGGAACGAGCAGCTTGTCTTGAGTCCCAGACTGCCTACTCCGCGCCTACACGTAGGTGCCAGATGGGGCAGCAAAAACCCAACTCCTGATCGTCAGCCCTACCTCAGCAACCTGTACCCCAAGACTCCCCCATCAAGTCGTCCAAGCCCAAACGTAGGAGCCCTGCTCCATCCCTTTTTCTCTCTTCCTGCCACATCCTAAGTCAAGCTGGCTCTACCTCCAGGACTGTCCTGCATCTGATCACTTCTCCCCACCTCTAGTCCTGCCAGGTCCAGGCCCCATCAATTTACCTGGACAGTGGCAGCAGCCACCTGATAGCATCCCACTTTACCCCTAAAGGCTTTTGTCACACACCAATGTTCTTTTTTAAACAAAGGCAGATTGTTTCCTACATTCCAACCCTCTGGCTGAACACCTTTCATGGGTCCCGTTGCATTTACATTATAAACTACACCCCTCCCTTTAGGCTTCAGGGCCCTAAGCCATCTGGCCTCTACCCAGTTCTGCATTCTTATCTGCCATTCCCCTCACCCACTGCTCTATGGCCTCACTGCCCTTCTTACTGTTCCTCAAACACATCCAAACTCATTCCTTCCACAGGTCCTGTGCACTAGCTATTTCCTCTTCCGTTCACTGCCCGGTTCTTCCAGACTAGCTGAGATATGTCACTGCCTCAGAGAGGCCTTTCCACCCTGGCCCCACCTCTGACATATGTTTTTATATTACCTTAATATCTCTGTAGGGTTATTATCTTGCTTATGTATTTGCTTGCTATTTAGTGTCTGTCTTCTCCAGGCAGAATTTAAGTTTCATGTGTTTACATTCATAGAATGTAAGTGTATCTTGTTCACCACTGCATGTCCTATGCCTAGAACAATGCTCAGCACAGAGTGGGCCCTCAATAAAGACATGTTGAGGAAATAAATGAGTGGAGTCTCAGAGATGTAAAGTGACTTTCCAGAGTCACCCAGCTAGGAAGTACAAGAAGTGGAATTTGCATCCATACCTGACTGATTCCTGCTCCAGAGGTGTGAGGCTATGCCACCTGGGTGGGGCCCCGCATGAATATGAAGGATGCATTCAGTGCCTGGAGCTCAAAAGAGGTGACTTAGGGGGAAAAATGGGGGAGCAATGCAGTTCATTCTCTCTTACCTTTGTTCATGCTGTTTGCATTGCCTGAAGTATCTGCTGGTACTCAAAGAGCATCACTTCTGTGAAACTGACATCACAGCACCTACATTATTTTACTGCATAGGGCACAGGACCTCCCCAGCTCACAGGTCTGTGTGAAATCCTGGTCACTGGCAAGGCTCGCCCTTCCCTTTACATAGTGTGATTTGATTTCAGAGCCCTTATTAAGCTGTCCTCCCTCTGGGCCATGCTCCCTGTGGGATTGTGATATAAAGGCCTTGGAGTTCACCTGCAGGTTGGTTCATTAGCTTCCCAAGTGACCAAATGTTGTAGCAGCTTTGTCTGGCACTCCCAACAATCCCTGCCCTCAAACTGCCCACTTGCCCTACATTTATATATCTAACAGAGCCACTCACGTTACCTCTTAGGGCATAAAAGTTCTCAGTTTTAGAAACCATACAATTGTGATTGCTGGTCTTCTTCCCACTCCCACCCCATTTTCTATGAACTTCTCATGAACCGAGGCCATAGGAGGTGCTCATCTAATGGATGAATCTCCAGTGGAGCTGCACAGCACCCTTGGACACCACACTGCCTAAATCCTTTGCTCCCATACCCAGCCTGCTCACATTAAGGGGGTCAGTACTTCCACCCAGCAAGAACTGTTCCCTTCCTGGTCAAGGTCAAGGGACATGGTACAATGTCTTATTTAAAAGTGGGAGCTCTTTGGCTTGAAGGTGGTTCCTACTGGCTGAATCTAGGACAATTTGAGCACCAAAATGAATAAAGGTAATGATGGGTTTTAACTCATTGAAAAACCCATGAGTCCATAGTAATATGGATAAATAAACAAATGTATGAGAAGGGAAAACTCCTTCTAGTAGAAATGTGAGGCAGGAAGACAAGATATGAGCAGGTGGAGGGAGAATAAGGCCAGTGGAGTCCACTAAATGGACTCAAAGAGTTAACCAGATAAAATCAGAGAGCCAGAAAGGACTGACAGAGTTAATGAGTTAATTAGTTGAAATTCAAAGTCCAGGAGCAATTTTTAACATCCAGATATTCCCCATATAAAGAAAAGTATCAGAGCATAGGCCATGTCTTCAGTGTACCCATTAGATCATGCCATTGTAAAATCTACTTATCCTGCAAAAAAGGCCCAGCTTATTCTTTAACTTAACATACATTCCCTTCTTCCTCATCTTCCAGCCCCTTAATCAAGTAACTTTTGTAACCATGGCAGGAGACAGACCTCAGAAGTATAAACAAACCTATATGGACAAGAATGCAGAGATAGAAACCAACACAGTCACATAAATAACCCTATTCTTAAGACAAAATTCAAAGGAATTATAAATCACCTGTATACATCATGCCTTATGCTGACCCCTACCCAAAAAGCCCTACAAGACCCCAGACCCTAAACCCTTAGGGGCGCCTCGTCTCTGAGGTTGCCTGCACTCCCCTTTCTTCGAGTGTGTGCCTTTTGCCTTAAAAACTTCTCATTGCTCAACTTACTACATTTGGCTCATTGCTCTTCCAGCGGTGTCTTTGTTACTTTGCTATTTCATTCTATTCTCCAGACTTAAGTACAAGTCTTCGATGTCTCTGTCCTACTTCGAATAAATAGAGAGGGGCTGCTGAGAGCTCTGATTTGGGCCTGCAAATGTCAGTCACCTGGGTGACCCGGGCAGGATTACAGCTGTATGCTTGTGCTCTTTAGTAGCCTGTCTGGAAATCTCTTTTCTTTGCCTTTGGGAATTTCTCAGAACATAATCTTTCTCCACTCACTGCTCTGTGGCTCCCCAGATCCTGGGGGCAGTAGGAACTTAGTTCCCATACTGTGCAGATTCAAGCAGACACTGGACACCAGGTGATCCTGGCTTTAGGAGTTGGCAAGGGATCTGCCCAACGCCGAGCAGTTCACTAAGCTTCCCTTCCTCCCTCTGTTCTTTCTTACTCTCTGCTGCCTGCAAGGTAGCTGCCATTCCCTGCTTACTCTCACTTTAATGAATTTCTTCCTCACCTTGTACTCTTGACTTCCCTGCATCTCTGACCCAAACTCCTCCCCAACAGAAGGAACTATGGAGTTAGAAAATGACCATTAGGCAACTACCATAGTAATAGTGGGTTCCAACAAGAATTAACAATGGATAAAAAAATTTGATGAAATTTTAGTTTTGAAGTATTGCCCCAGCCCACAGACAAATATTAATTAGAAATGGAAAGATAGTAACTCTACAGTGGAGAAACCTGGCATATACCACTTTCTCTAAGTGGTCAAAGTTAAAATCACCAGTAACGGGGCAAATTGATGTGTGTGTCTCCTAATACGATACACTGAAGATACAGCATCACTCTGTGGCATTTCTGCCCCAAATTTCTACCATGAGTCTAATTGTGGGGAAAGATCAAACAGACCTAAATTGAGAGAAGTCCTAAAAAGTAACTGGATTGTGCACTTAGAAAAATGACAAGATCGTGAAAGCCAAAGACTTTAATTCCGGGTTAGAGGAGATGTGAGGACTGACCACAATGTGTGATCCAGGGTCTTCCTTTGGTCTGAAGGACATTATTAAGGTAATTGGTAGAAATCTGAATAAGGTCTGCAGACTAGATAATTGAATTGCATTGATGTTAATTTCCTGGTTTTGGTAATTGTGGTCATATAAGAAATGTCTTGACTTTAGGAAGCACACACTGGAGTATTTAGAGGTAAAGGCATATTGTGTTTGTAATTTACTCTCAAATGGTTCAGAACAAGATAGATGGGGGATTATAAAGAGAATGTGATAAAATATTAACAACTGGGGAATCTGGGTCATTCTTGCCATTTTTTTGTTTTGATAACAAAGTTTTGGGTTTGTTTTTGGTATTTAAGTAGGCGCTCTCAAGTAAGCCTATGGGCTCAAATCCTGGCCTCACCCCTCACTAGCTGAGTGACTTAACGTTCCCTGCCTCACTCTCATCCTCTGTAAACTGGGCTTATTAGTAGTGCCTATTTCATAGTCTGTGAAGCAATATAATATGTTCACACTTAGAAGCATTTGGCACAGTGATCTAGTGTGGAATAAGAGATCACAATACGTACTGGGTTGGAGAGAGATGAACCCTCTGCAGTCCCCTAGGACACTCCCTCTGACGAACCTTTTTCTTCCCTCAGTGAGTGACACAAAGCTGGTGATGCCTTCATCTGGCTGAGAGACCCCACCTCCTTCAACAGGGAGGGAGGGCCTTGTCCCAGTCTCTAAGGAGGGAGGCATCCTCTGCCAGCACGGTCCAGCAGAACTCGGACTGGCCCAGCTGGTCTGCTCTTCACCTGCCACGGGATCCCAAACACCAAACAGCCCCCAAGCAGTCCCTGCAGGGCCCTGGGGCATCCTTGCCAGTAGTAGCGAAGGGCTTGACCTGGGCCTGCAGCCCAGATGGCACCCCTGGCTGACCCCAGTGTGGGGTATTCCTGGCTCCCAGCCTCAGGTTCCCCACTTGAGGTGAGAGCATAGGATTCGCTCAGTAGTTTTTAAACGATCTCGAGCCACAGTAAACTTTCTTCAAGTGAAAGTTAACTCTGCCTTGCGTTCCACATTGTAAAATAGCTAGAAGCTGCCAGCTGCAGAGGAGGCCCAGCTTGGCTTTAAGATTTCTGGTTGAGAGTTCTCTGGTGACCCTTCTTTGCCTTGAGATTTTATTTCCAGGCTCCCAGGAGCTCCTGACCCTGGACCCTCGAGCCTCCCCTGCCCTCCTCAGCAGGGCAGCCCTGGGTCCCTCTGCTGGGCAGGAGTGACGCTAAAGGGGCTCCTGTTAGCGCCTGTAGGTATCTTGTCTTGTTCTCAGCTCTTTCACCAATCATATGCCTTCTATCAGTTTCTTATTACTGCTTATTATTTATTATCATATTTATTACTATTATTATGTTTTTGAGATGCTTCCTTTGTTCCAGGCACCCTGCAAAGTGCTTAAGACCTGTTTGCATAGTACATATTTTCCCAGCTCTTTTTTCCCCACCGCTAAATAAACCAGCTATCCCAAAAAACCATCTGGTTTTTATTACATTTATCACATTTCAATGTCTACATAAGCCAGCGTTTTTTTCTCACAGAAGCCCTGACCAGTGATGGGGAACAGTGGTGTACAAATGATCAGCCTCACTTCAAAGCTGAGCAAACGGACCAATTTATGGATTTGCTGACTGCCCAGGGAGCAGCCCCGGCTGCCGTGTGTGGGGTGCCTGGCCGCCCTTAGTCCTCTCCACCATCTCAGGAGTTAGGTACAAATATTGCCCTTTGCAGAGGAGAAACCAGGTCTCTGCGGGGAAACTAGACCCATATCACACAGCTAGTCCGTGGCAGAGGAGGACTTGGACTCAGGTTGGTCTGATTCAAGGGCCATGCTCTCCCCCACTGCCCCTGCCTGGCATAACCCCTGGGCTAATATGGAAGAGATGTGCTGTTTCCCATGGGCCATCTGAGAGTCTGATAATTAGAGGGCCCTCCATCACGCCCTGTGGGCAGCCCCTGCTGGATCCTGTGGAGGAATCCTCTGTCCTCCTCCCCCTCCTACTTTTAAATCCTAAGGCAAACTGGGGAGAGATGGGAGAGTACCCCTGCATGAGGCCACCGTTGGCAGTGGTCCTGGGTCTGGGCTAGAGACAGTCCAGCAGGGAGGAAGACAGGCCTGAACAAACCCAGATAGCCGCAGCGACTACTATTATTCTGTTGATGAGACACATCCTTTGTGAACCTGTCATCTTACAAAATTCTCTGAGATGTCTTTATTACCCCCACTTTATAGACGATGAATCTGAGGCTCAGAGAGGCAATGCCATTTGCTCAGGGCAGCCCTGTGAATAAAGGCCCTCACCACTCCAGTGCGGTGTGGACATTTTACTGCCACTTTGCCAACACTGGGTGTTCTCATTTTTTTAAGCTGTGCTAATTTTCTAGGCAAATGATGTGACCTTATTCAAATTTGCATTTCTCTGAATGTGAATGAAGTTGAATACATTGCCATAGTTGGTTAACCAGTTGGGTTTCTTTTCTGAATTATCTGTTTTGTATTCTATTTTAGATAACACATTTTTATGTTTGCAAAGTGATGTTTAGGGTCCTGAAACTTAGGACTGCACACATTCCCATTTTTCTCTCCAATCCCCATCATTTTTACCCTCTAAAACCTCCTCCCCGCTGACAGCGTGACAGCGTCCGTATACCTGGGAGTCTGCCATTCCAGGTCTGAGGCCTTTGCGTGCCCCAAGCCTGCTCAGGGCTTCTGGAGGGGAACAGCCCCCATGCCCAGCAAGTCCACAGCAACTGCAGCTGGGCTCATTATAGGTCATTCTCCAATCACAGCCAGAGGTTCCAAGTCCCCAGAAATCCTTTTTTTGGGTCCCCAGCCAAACTGGTCCCTTCTCCCGGCAGACTTCCAGCACACCGCTTTGCCCTCACCGCCACCTGAGGAGGGGCAGTGGCTGTCTGAGAGGCCCCTACCTCCACTCCTGCACCTGTCCTTTTGCCTTCCTCGGTCCCTGCAGACGCTGTCCCTCATCCTGCCCCAAAGCCACCTCTCCTCTTCCTGGCCATAGTGCCCACCCTTCACCCCGTCCTCTCTCTCAGCACTGCAATGTCCCCAGGAGGCTGTCAGCTCTGAAAGCCCCGCCCCCACCTTGCACACCACCACCCCAGCCCCAAGCCTTGCCTTTTCTTCTCTCTCGGGCCCAAACCTGGAGTCATCTCCACTCACTGCCTCCCACTGCCCCTTGCCCTCCCCCACCTCCCAACGCCTCACAGCCTGGCAACTGCCCCCACCATGCTCTGAAGGGACTCTTGCTGAGGTCCCAGCAACCCCTTCGTTGCTAACTCCAGGGTCCATTTTTCGTCTTCATCTGTCTTGCCCTTTGACAGCTCTTAACCTTATGCGCTCTCCCCTCCTTTTTGAGACACTCTTTCCCCTTGGCTTCTAAGGCTTGGATTTCCCTCCTGCCTTTTCTGTCTCCATCTCTGGCTCCTCCTGACCTTTCAAGGGTTAGCGGTGCTCAAAGCTTTGTCCTTTGCCCTCCCCTTCTCTCCCTGAGGAATCTGATTCCCCCTCAAGATTTCAGGTGCCATCTGACCCTGATGGCTCCTAAATCCTTCCCTCCTGCCTGAATCTCTCTCATGTCTCACATCTGGTTGAGTATCTGCCGCGCAGACATGGGTTCCCCCTGCCCTTCCCCTGGCACATCCACCCCAAAAGAGTCACAGCACAACTCAGCGTCACCCTCCCAGGCTGCACCTCCCCTCATTTCTCCCGTGGGCTGGTGACACCACCTTCCACTCCATCACCGTAGAGAGACACCAAGCCCTCATCCTTGCCTCATTCCTCTCCCTAATTCCCCCAGTCACCAAGTCTCAGTGTCCTCATCTCCCTGACCTCTCTCGATGCTCTCTCTCTCTTCCCTCAGCCACGGCCTCAGTTGAAGCCATGCCTCTCTCTCCTGGACAATTGCAATGGCCTCCTGCTGGTCTCCCTGCCTCCAGCACCTTCTAATCCAGCCTCCATGCAGAAGATACAGAGAGTTTTTAAAACCTGAACTTGACCAGGACACTCCCCTGTTCCTACCCTTCCGTGGCTCCCCATTGCCCACAAACCAAGTCTAGTTTTCACAGGCCTTCTAGACCTGGCCTCTGCTCTGCTGGCTCAGCTTCCGCATTCCTGATGGGCTCCAGGGACCCTGAACCCCGCCCTCATGTTCCTCATGCTTTTCCACACCTCCATGCTTCGGCTCCTGCAGATCCCTCCACCAGGACCTCCCTTCTCTGCTCTAGTTACCCCTCAGTTCCCAGCAAGCTTCCCAACTAAGCCCCAGGAGGACTTGGGTCCTCACGGGAGGGGTACCCGCCCTGGCCGCCCTTCAGGAGGACACTTCTGTCTCCAAGCTAGTGTCCTGTGTCTTCGGGGCTGTCTCCTCTTAAACCACAAGCTCTTTGAGGACAAGGACTACAGCCTTTCATTTTTGTGTCCCCAGGGCCTAGCCCAGGGCATGGCATGTAGTGGGGACACATACATGTTTACTGGATGCCTGGATGAGTTGGGCTCCGTGCTAGGCTCCACCAAGACAGTCAGGCTGTGGCAAGAGAGGGAGGAAGGAAGAGGGGGGGGCCCATCTCCTAAAAGGCCCTTTGGCTCCCTGACAGTGGGGTCTGTGCTCACCGCACTGGCTGCCCATCACGCCCTGCATTCACACCAAGGAAAGGATTCTCTGGGGTTCCCTGTGCTTCCCTTTATGATGGCCACATCCCTGAGACTATTCGATCTGGCCTGCTCAGGAGTGCGTGGTTGCAGCAGAGTGTCAGAACTCTCTGACACATAAACCAGGCCCGCCAGGCAGAGTGCAGATAATCCACACAGGTGGTGCAGCAGGTTCTGCCCACATTTGCCCGCAGGGGCCTCTCCTCCTGTCTCCCTGCCGCCTCACTCGCTTGCCTGCCTCCTGTCATCACCCATTGCTTCAGATGCCTCTCAGCTCTTGGGGCCTCTGGCGGTCTTCCCCAGCCCCTAACTACCTTGAGGATTGAAAGGGCATCAGTATGATATTGTGTACCAGCCTCCTCTCTTCCGATAATGCTGCCCATGCCCAGCCAGAGTGGAGGTTGCCACAGCGATTGTGCCAGGGGCCAATTGTAGCTCCCAACCCCTGGCCAGAGCTGATTGGCTCTGGGGCGGCACACAGACCCGCCGACCCTAATAAAATCCTTTCCAAGAACTGGGGGGAAAAGCTCAGCCCATTTCTGCTGGTGAGAGCTGTGTAGAGTGCAGGGGCTGCATCCCTCCCTCTGAGCAGAAGCCAGAGAAGAGGATGAGGTGGATACCCTAAAAGGCAGACGCGTGAGGAGCTGGGCTAGAGCTCACCCAAGGCCCCTCTGGCGTTGAGCGTTGGGCTGGGCATTTCTCCTTGGATCCTCTGGTGACTTTTCAGTCAGTTAGCCTGATGCCTATGCTGATTGGAGCTATGTTTGTGTCTCTTACAATCAGGAGAGACCCGACTCATTCTAATCTCTTCTTGATCCCTCTTTACTCAGTTCCCTTTGCCAGGAATCACTTAAAATATGGTTGCATTACCATATTCAATTAAATTACATGCATTCTAGAAACCTTTTGCTGAGGATGGATGGGGAATACGAGATGTAGCTGATTAAGCATGAAGGCTTCTGTCATCACAAACAAAACGGAGTCTTGTTGCCCTGTCCATCAGTGTAGAGGTCATTTGGGATATTCAGAACTATTCTGGTTCCCCTCCGGGCCACATGGCAGGACCGCATCTCCCATCTCCGTTGAAGTTGGGGGGTATGGCCATGTGATACGTTTCGGCCAGTGAACCGTGAGCAGGAGAATCACACCATCTGTGAGGAGCAGCTTTAAGAGCTGGGGCCTGACTCACCAAGGCCAGATCCCCTGATCACGGAAGCCCACGTGGAGGAGGCTCTCCCTCAGCCTGCGTTCCTGAGCGTCCTGGATAAACAGAATCCCACCCCCGCCCACTGGACAGACCGTGTGAACAAAGACATAAACCTGTTAGGCCGATGAGACTGTGGGGTTGTTTGTTCCTACAATGCTCCCTAGCCTACCCTGTACGATGGAGTCTGGAACAAGACCCATTGTAATTTCATGATTTTTTTAGGAAAATCATATTTGCCTGTGTTCCAATGTCTCACAATAAACAATCATCTGCATATTTGAGGCAGGTCTGTATTAAACTGTGGACTCTAAGGACAGGAATCTTTCATGTATCCACACCTCCAACAGCAGGGCTGTGCCCAGAGTAGGTGCTTCGTGGTCACTGAGAACAGAATCTGAAGTGAGGGTGAGAAGCAGGGGAGAAAGAAGAAGGGAATGAAGGCCTTGTGCAGTCTGACCCCCAAGAACCCGACAGTAGGCCCATCCTGAGCCCAGACTCCGCCTGCTCACTGCCACAGGTCCTGCGTCCTTGCCTGAAACGCCCGCTGTGCAGTGTCTCCAATTCCTCCTCATCCTTCAGGGCCCAGGTTCAGGCCAGCTTCTGGGCAAAACTCCCTGGCCCCCTGGCCCTGAGACCAGCGTCTCTTCAGGCCCCAGCCTGTCCTGTGAGCCCCTGCGCTGGGTTAGGAACATGCGGCTACTGCCTCTGGGTCACCTGCACTCATTTCCCACCTGAGGAGGGCACAAGCCCCAGACGCCCCCTCATCAAGTCGGAAGCCACATTGTCGTAGTTATTACACGGCTGCCTCAGGGCCTGTGGGCCCGCCAGTCACCTCTCTCACAGCAGCACAGGGATTTTTTCCATACCAGCTCACTGTTTGTAATCCTTCTGGGACTCCCACTACCTGAGGGACAAGTTCCACATCCTCAGCCTGGCACTCGAGACCCTTCATGCTCGGCGTCGTGGCTCACCTGCCCACTCACTCACCTGCTCACACATGAGGCTCCAGCAATGTTCAACCTCTTGCAGTTCCCCAGACAACCATACAATCTTTGCCCATATGGTTCTTTCCACATGGAATGTTCTTACTTTCCTAATCTAGCTAACAAACTCCTATTCAACCTTTGAAACCCAACTTAAGAACAGGTGTGGGTAAAAATTTTTTTCTGTAAAGGGCCAGATAGAACTATTTCAGGCTTTGTGGGCCATACAGTTTCTGTCACAATTACTCAACTCTGCCATTTTAGAAAGTATAGACATGTAAACGAATGGTGTGGCTGTGTTCCAATGAAAGTTTGTTTACAGGAGCAGATAGCAGGCAGGATAGTTTGCCCACCTGGGCTGAGAAGTCATCTCACGAAGCTTGCCACAGGACAGAGTTCACATGTCTTCTTGCAATGCCCTCTATACATTACACATCTTATCATGACACAAACCTCAATTGCAACGATTCTAGAGTTGTGATGATTAAATTAGATGGTGGATCAAACCATCACCTCTCACCATGTCTTCTGCAGTAGCTTCTCACTTGTCCCAAACTCTGTCTTGCCTGTAGAGTCTATTCTTACAGAATAGACATGGTCTGTTAAAATAGAAGTCCCATCAGGTCACTCCTCTGCTCAAAAACTTCCCATGGCTCTCCATTACCCTCAGATTGAAAACCAAGTTTTAAAATGGTCTACAATGTGCTATAGGCCCCAACATCTCTTTGAAGTCATTGTCTGCTATGCTTCCACTCTCCACTCCAGGCGTGAGAAGTCCTTGCTTTTCCTGAAACAAGCCATGGAGACTCTTGCCTTTGCTATTGCTGTTCCTTCCATATGGAACATTCTCTCCCAGGTTATCACATGGCTCTCTCCCTCACCTCCTTCAGGTCCTTGTTTAAACGTCTCCCTTCTCAGTGAGACCTTTCCTGGTCACTCTGTTTCAAACTGCAGCCCGACCCCCCTTCTCTCCTCCTTGTGTTTACTCCATAGCATTTATCACCCGCTGACACATTGTATTTTTCCCCAGACTTTTTAATTATGAAAATGTCCAAGCACACAAAATGCAAGGACAAGTGCAATGGCACTCATATACACAACTCAACACTCAAGGTTTTTTGCAAGAAAAATGCTAACATCATGACACTTCACCCAAGGATGTTAGCAAAAGGCATTCTGTGTTTGACTTCTCTATGTTGTGTGTGGTCTATTTTGCCCCACAAGACTGTGAACACCACGAGGGCAGGGATTTTGTCTTTTTTGTTCACTGTGGTTTCCTCAGCACCAAGAGCATTGCTTGGCATGTAGCGGTCACTTCTATAGTTTGGGGAAAGAAAAGACAAGACAGGGCCTGATGCTGGTTCTCCCTCTTACTGACATGAGGATCATTTTCCCTTGCTGAACCTAGGTTTCTTAATCTATAAAGTGGGGTAATTGTACTGCTTCTCTGGGCTGCTGTGAAGATCAAACAAGGCAAGAGTGGAAAATTGCACCATTAGCACGTGGGTTAGTTAAATTTCTGTCGACTCCTTGACGTAGGGGACTTGGTCTAATGTGACCCTCTGGATTCTGGGCTCCTAGAAGGCAGACAGCTTCCTCTGAGATGTTTGTAGCTGAGAAGCCTAGCACAGCCCCTCAAGACAAGCTCTTTGACTTAATCTGTTCCAGTGACAAATCCAGCAGAAACCCAACAGGGTACATTCTCTCACGCTTCTTGCCCCCTCCCTTTCCATTGCTGGCTCACGCAATGCTACCTAATAATCTCCTTTACTTCATTCTTGCTTTACCCACTCATTTATCAATTTTCACCAGAAGCACCTAGGGGAGGGGCATTCAACTACATTAGGCCCTGAGATTTTATGTTATGAATTTCTTTCATGGATATTTGAGTGTTCTAATGATTCATCCAGCCTCCCTTAGCCTTTTCTGCATTTCAGATTCGGCTGTGTGTCTGTGTGGCCATACTTGCCTCGCTGACCTTGTGTTTGCTGAAGAAAGGGACACATGCTGTTGAACCTACCTGTTTTCTAAGGTTAGATTGCTTGGTAGTAGGTGGAATGCCTGGCCTTTTGCAAGCTCCCTGATAACCATCACCTTAACTTCATTTGTTTGGGGTGTGGAGGGCAAGATATTTTGAGAATTCCGAGTCTTCGTAACTTTCTTTCAACTCAAAGCTGAAACTCTTGAGCAAAATTTCAATCTTAGTTTAGGGGAAACAGTTTCCTCACCTATAAAAATGCATTCAAGAGCAACTACAATCCAGACATTTTCCTCTGGGATGTAGCTGCAAGGTCAATGTGGATATGAAGTCATGTTACTTTGTAACTGATGAAGCTCTCTACAGATAGTGACATAATCTGCTCAATCATAAGTAAATCTGTGACTGTACCCTAACCTCACTTCTTTCCAGGGTACCTTCCTCAGCATTACTAGTAACAACTGCCATCTATTGAAATCCCATTATGTGCAGGCCCGGGGACTAATTTATTTCTAGTCAGCACATCTCTGAAGCATGACCGTGCCACTTCTGGGATAAGGAGGTCACAGAAACCAACTTAATTTGCTCAAGTTTCTACTAAAAGTGCCAAGATATTTCCTGAGATCAGCTTGGGGTTGGGTTGTTAGATAGCAACAAATACTTTTTTAGCCTAACTGTACTTAGCATGTTTTATTTATATTAACAAATTACCGGTTGTTTAGCTGAAATTCAAATTTAACCGCGCGTCCCGTGTATTTTTGTTAAATCTGGCAAAATCAAAGCAAGTTACTCCCCTTTTCTGCCCTACATCTTTGTTGGTTTTTATTTTTATCTTTACGGATCATTAACAGTAGGCTCGGACTCCAGGCCACCGACCGTTTCAGGAGGCGGGGGACGGAGAAAGGTGACATTCCTGTCCTTCACAGAATGCCTGCAAAGCGCTGTCACGTGGACCTTCCGCCCGGCACAGACAGGGCCGCGTCCCGCCGCCGAGGATTGGCTCCAGCCCAAAGCCCGGCCCCCTCGGCGAAGACAGCCCCTTCCATTGGACAGTTATTAAAGATGGCGGGGCCCCGGCCCCGCCTTCCTCGCGAGCCGCGCAGCCTGCGCGGTTTGCGGGACTGCCGCGGAGGCCTGGGACACGGGTTTCTGTGATTGGCAGAGGGCGGTGGCTGGGCCGTCACGTGGTTCGGGGCTCGTTTGTTTGCGGAAGGAGGAGGAAGTAGAAGTGCTGAGTAAGCCTAGGTGAGTGACGGCGAAGGGGAGGCGGGGCCTGGTGGGGGGGGCCCTTCCCTAACCTTCCCTTCCTAACCTCCACTCCTCAGGCTCCATTGTCCCCACCTGACCCTCCTTCGGACCTCACCGGTGTTCCCCGATTCTGAGGCATGACCTCCATTGACCCTTGTGTGACGCTTGCTTCCGCCCTTTGATCCCCCAGCGTCCCAACTCCCATCTGGTTCCCGTTCGTGTCTCATCTCAAGCTTGCGTACCCCTAGGGACCCCAGCTTCCACGCTGGGTGTCACGTCAGGGTCTCAGTCTCCCCCGTGTGTCTCCCCTCTATCTCTAACTTACTAAGTCGCCCCTCCCCGTCTTCTCCCAACTCTCAGTAGGTCCCAGTGTCCCCATATTTCACTCAGGGCCTCAGCTTTCATCCTGTGCCTTTCCAAGTGCTCCTGATTTTCCTGCCTCAAGAGTATTCCTACTCGATCGATCCCCCACTTCACCTCTGTTGTCTGCATTTCTCCATTTCTTTCTCCCTACTTAACTGTCTCTCATGTGCCTCCAGATTTCACTGTACCTGCTGCCCACCATGTGCCCTCCTTCACTATGGCCTTGTGACCCGAGTATCCCAAATCCCTAATCCTGTGTCTACCTACTGCTCCCACGGATGACTTGGAAGCTGGTAACAGGGAGCTTGTGACCTGCATGACCATGTGACTGGAAGGGCAGGGCAGGCCCGTGGGTGTGGGACAATGCACAGGGCTCAGGGATCTGTGCCCATTTTTTAATGGACTACTCATATGACCCCAAACAAATACCTTCCCTTCCCCTAAGTTCCTGGATTTTTTCCTTACCTGCCCTCTTACTCGCCCAACAGGATGTTAAGCAGGTTTGATTTGGCAACACAGATGCTCCACCCTTGGGCTGAATGCAGTGTTTTTGTTATTGTCTCTGCTTTAAAATGTTCTGGGAGTTTAGAGATTACTTTTTGTCCAAGTCTCAGTTTCCTCACCTGTAACTGGGGGATTGTATTTCTTGTCTTCATAAGGCTGCCATGAGGTTCAAAATTTGAGAAAGTGTAGAAGGCAAAGCTTTGTAACCGCTATGGGCCCGTACAAATGCGTGGTTTTGCTCTTGTGTCATAGGCAATAAAGGGAAAGGGAGAGTGAAAAAACAAGGAGGGAAAGACAAGTAGAAGTCGCGTTGTGTTTCATCTGGCATTTGGCAGTATTTATTGATCATCCTCTTTGTGAGTCAAGCTTTTTTATAGGTTAATCCTGACCATTATTCATTATTCATTCCTCATTTATAACAAATATTAGTGAACTGTTTACAATGATCTAGACTAACCTTGATGTAGTCAGTGTTATTCCCATTTAACATAAGGAGAAGATGAGTTGCCTGAGATCACAGCAATTGTGGTTGGAGCTGGAATCTGAGCACCAGAGCCTCTGTGATTGCCCTGCTGTGTAAGGGTCACTACTGTTGTCTCAGTGCCCAGGGCACTTTTTCTCCCTTCCATGTTATTTTGTTGGATGACAGTATCCCCAAAAGAGAGTTTCCCTCTCACTCAGCATAGTGACATCACCAAGAGATAGAGGAAGGAGGAATTGAAGTGCTGTGTGTGCGTGTGTGTGTGTGTCTGCACACATGTGCTGGGTGTGTGTGGAAGGGGTGAGAGGCTGTAGTGAACGGGAGGCCTTGTGCTATAAGCTTTATTTTGTAGAGGGTGGCTGCTGGGAGAATGTTTTAATAGGTCTCTGCCTTAAATGTCTCTTCTCTTTTTCTGTCCATTTTTTGGGGTGATCTCATCTGTCTCATGGCTTTAAACACCATCCCTACTCTGACAACTCCCAAATGTATATCACCAGTCCAGACCTTTCTCTGAATGACAGACTCACATATATAATTGCTTGCTCAACACCTCAAACTTAGGCATTTCAAAGTTAAAGTATTTAGAATTAAGCTCCTGATACACATCTCTTTCATTCCTTCCCCACCCTCCACCAAAATCTGTCCCTCCCACTCACTTCTCATGTTTAGGAAGTGGCAATATTCTCAGGCCAAAGCTGTGATACTACCCTTGATGCCGCTCTACTCCCACATCCAGCCAGAGTGATCTGTTAATGTCTCTCCTTTGCTCCAAGCCTGCAGTGGCTTCTCTCACTGTGCATGCCTGGTCCTCTGTTACCTCTCCAACCTCACTGGCTTCCTTTGCTATTCCTAGAGCTCACCAGGCATGCTCCAGCCCCAGGGCCTTTGCACCTGCTCCTTCCTCTACCTGGAAGACTCCACTGAGATATCCATATGACTTTTGCCCTCCTATTCTTTAAATCTTTATTCAAGGTCAGGTTCTTGGTGAGGACTTCCCTCCTCAACCTATCAAAAATTTCAGCCTCGACTTGATGCTTTCTCTCCCTCTTCTCTGGCTTAGTATTTCTCGTCAGCACCTAATCAGCATATAAAACCTATGTATATATTTTGCCAAGTTATCTTCTTTACTATTTTTAGCTCTCTTTAAAATATAAATTCTAGGAGGGCAGGGATTTTGTCTTATGTTCACCAGTATATTCCCAGCAGACAGAACAATGGCTGCCACAGAATAGGTCCTCAGTAAATATCTGTAGAGTCAGCCATAAAATGGGCCACCGTGTACCATGCTGCCAGCCTAAAGATCTGTTCTTGGGAGCTCCAGCAACATACTGGGGACAGTTTGCTTCCAGCCATGGTCCAGCTAAGCAGAGTGAATGAAAGAAATACCTCTTTTTGAAATGGCTTTTTGCCCTGGCTCACATGAATGGCAGTGCATTTTTAGATCATGGCCTTAGCTTTTGGAGAACAGAGACAAAATCAAGCCTCACTCAGTCATTTTCCATTCGGGCTTTCTCCTGAAGGTAGCTTGAGGATTATGAGCTGGCGCTCTGGATTCTAACTAATTGGGTTCACATCCTGGCAAATTACAAAACCTCATGTGCCTCAGTTTCCTGCATGCAGTGTCTGGGGGATGTATGCCTTCTCTTACAACTGTTTGGAGGATTAAATGTGACAGTTACTTCATACACTTGGCCCTGTGCCTGGCGCTCCCTGGGTGCTCCATGAATGTCACAGTGCAGTTTCAGGTGTAAGGTGACAGGAATAAGCCCTGCACCATTCCTTACTCGTTTAGGAAAGAGTTTAGGATGAACTGGGGTCAGAGTGAGTATTTGGAGGGACATTGTGTTTTGGAGGCAGCCTTGGGGGTCCAAAGGCTGGGACAGGGGATGGAATGACATTTGGCTTGATCCTTACTGTCATCCAGCGTTTCCTCGTGTACTAACTGAGCACCTGCTATGCACAGGCGCTCAGCCTAGCATTGTTCAGGAGTCTGAGGAAGAAGGCGTGAGTCCAGCCACCAGGCAACACCTCCCACCTCCTTTCTCTGGGCCTCAGTTTCCACATATGCCCAACGGGGATAACACCTGCACCTTCCCTTCCTCACTGGCATTTGTGAGCTCAAGGCAGCTAACAGATGTGAAAGCCCTTTGCCCACCATAAAATGCGATGGCCTTGTGAGAGGACGTAGGCCGCGTGTGGTACACGCTCACGTGCTGAGAGGTGCAGGTGGTGCGAGCTGCAGGAAGGAAGTCTAAGCTGGTCAGGGCAGGCCTGGTGCTCCTACCAGACCCCGTGTTCTCAGCCCGTCACCAGGGCAGTGGATGGAGGGAGTACTGGCTGTACAGGAGGGGGTCTCTGTCCTGTGTCAATTGTTCCAATCACGGGACATCCTGTCATAAGCAGCCGGCGCTCGTGAAGCCTGAATTCCAATTTGAGCAGTTCTGCTTGTGCTCCCAGTATCCCCCACGTGGCCAGCCCTGTGAGCTCAGCTTCCTGGCCCGGCTGCCTGTGGGATCCTGTCACGCACCTCCCAGGCAGCTGCCCTGCCCTTCTGGCTGTGTTTTGTCAAGAAGGAAGCAGAGGGCTTAAAGAGTCTCCCTGCTTAGAGTATGAATGAGCTCAGCTTCAGGAATATAAAGACAAACTTTCCAGACCTTCTGAAGCCCAGCAGGTGCCTCATGCAGGTTCTCCTGAACATTTCCATTGTGGTGATGTGCTGGGCAGCTCAGCTGGGTGTGGAGCAGGGTGCCTGGTCTGTTACCACTGGTAAGAGAGGAGAGAGGGGGCATCTCAGAGGAGCCGACCCCTTGGGCTTCCAGTTGGTTCTTTCATTTCTTCTCATTCACGTATTCACCAAACATTTATTAAACACCCATTGTGAGTCAGTAGCAGCATACCTGGGGCTGGGATAAACAAATAAAAGGCTGGGGACAACCCAAACCAGCAGATACATCATCATTACCACAGGGTAGGTGCCCCAGTTGCAGGGGGTGCACTGATGATGTGGGGTACAGAGGAAGGGTTGTGTCCACTGGAGATGAGGGGAGAGGCTCAGGGGATGATTCTCAGAGGAGATGCCACGTGAACCGAGTCTCCAAGGACAAGAAGGGGTTTATTTATTTGCCTAGGAGTCCTTTCCTGAGAGTATAGTCTGAGACAGGCGGTGGAAGCGGGCAGGCCTGTCTAGATGAGCAGCGTGTGTACAGGTACACTGATGCCTGAGAGCAGCCTGCTCCAGGGGTTTTCAGGGGGGCAGCATGGAGGGGTAGAGGGGCAAGAGGTACGCTGGGCCAGCTCCCGTGATGCATGCATCCTGGCCCTGGAGCTGGGCTTCTCTGCACGGTGATGGGGAACACTGGGCAGGTGTAAGCAGGGAGTCTGCTTTGCACGGTGGGTGCAGGGATGGGTGTGGTGGCCCTGGGCCTTTTCGTGCATGTGAGTGGAAAGGGCTGTTGTGCTAACTTGAAGGGAGGGATTGCAGGGGGCAGGTCTAGTGCTCTGAGCCTTCAGAGGGGCAGCTGGGCCTTGAAGGACACACAGAGGCTCTTGCAGAGACTGGTGGAGGGAGGCGGACATTCCACGTAAGACAGGCTAGGAAGTTCGAAATCCCAGGGCCTTTTCTCTCTGGAAGAGACAACTCTGGGTCTCTGGATAGGAGAGAGGGCAGCCTGGCGCCTGGCAGCCTTGCACTTCCTGTCTTCCTTGACACTTGCCCAGGGCCCTTCGGGAATCCATAGCTGCGGGGGACCCAGACACTTGGAAGTTGAGGTCTCCCTGCCCTCCCCCATAACCAGCTGCATGCTGCCTCTGCCTCTGCTGCCCTCTTGAGCTTGGCCCCATGGCTGTACACTAGCTATAACCCACTTTGCAGGGTGGCTGTGAGCGTGTCTGGCATAGCAGATGCTGGACAAAGGGCTCTGTGGCAGCCAGTGTTCACGGTGGTCACAGCAGTAACCATAGCCCCCTCTGCTGCCCAGTCCCCATGAAATGCTTGTTCCCGGACAGGTCACACAGACTCATGTCCCCATGTCCCATGCACATTCTCTTCTGCTCTGTCTGCTGGGGAAGCCTCTCTCCCTTGTCCTGAATTCAAAGTTCAACTCAAGAGTTACCTCCTCCAGCCATCCTTTCTGATTCTTACTCCCAAGGGATTGGTGTTTTTGAGACAGAGACTGGACTTGGGATTCCCCCGTGACTTCCTACTTTATGAACCAACTGGCCACTTCTAGGGAACTCACCAAAGATCCCCCTGCCAGTTCACATGTCCCTTGTCTGTGTTCCCTTTTGGTGGCCATGAAATTGTCCTACTTTAATAGGCCCTTCAAACACTCCTAGTCTGAGGCCTCTCTGGGCCTCAGTTTCTTTATCTCTAAGATGGGGATAATATTGCTTGTCTTTCCTGCCTGACAGCTCCCCCAGGGCACCTCACCCCACACGGGCTCTGTAAGCCTTCCCTGAAGGAACCAAGCAGGCAGGCTGGGCCTTTGCCAGGGGGCAGGTGAACAAAAATAAAGAGAACAGGCCCAAAACATCTAGCCTCACCGCAGGGAAGACAAAACTAATACCTGGCAATTGCCTAGAGCAGAGAGGCAGGATTGCCATCAGCAGGAAAGTTCTTTTCTGCTTATGGCATCTGAGAGATCTGCTTAAAGAAGCCTCAGGCCCCCGGGAGCATATGGCACCCTCAGATGACCTGTGTGCAGGGAGCAAGCCCAGGTGAAGAGCCACGGTGAGCAGTTGTCAGTAGGTCAAGGCAAATGGTGACACCGTGGTGAGGTCAAAGGGCAAGTGGCTGTGAGAAGCGGTGGGGAGAGAGGCAGTGAGGGGGACAAGGTTGTGTAGGAAGGCCTCGGCTGGAAAGGACCTGACAGGTTTGAGAGGCAGCCCGCTCCCCAGTGCTGTGTCCCCCCTGCAGCCGTGCTGGAAAGAACCAGGGCTCTGAGGTCAGAGGTGGAGGGGATGGCAGGCAGACCACAGAACGGAGAAGGAAGCACAACCGTGTGCTCTTTCGACTTCTCACTTGCTGCCTTCCGGGCTGTGATTGTTCCAGGAAGTGGCCCAGGGGTTTTCATTTCCTTTCTTCCACCTTGTGATAACAGTGGCCACTGTTTACATGCCCACAGCCAGCCAGCGTGCTGGACCCTTTCCTCCATTGTGTCATTTCATCATCACGCCCACCCTGGAAGCCTGGGAGAGAGCAAGGCCTGTCCTTTGGTGGCCAGGCTGCTGCCCACATGGGGGAGGCACCCCCTCCACCAGCCCAGGACCCTGAGGAAGGTGCCACATCTGGGGCGGGATGTCTTCCTTGGAGCCAGCTGGGCCCCTGCTAACCTCCCCGTAACCCTGAGTGGGCTCCTGGGTACTGGATGTCCCGGCCCCCCCCACTTCTGGGGGCACCCTCCCCATGCGGCCGGCCTGCCCTCTGGGAAGCCTCGGCGCTGCTTTTCTAAGCCGGGCCTGACCCCCACGGGTCCTCGTCTCCCCAGCTGCGGGCCCCAGGGGCTCAGCCCACTCTCTCACCATTTGGAAAGTAGGGAAAAGAAAAAAAATACCCATAAACCTAATACCCTCATCTCTCCTTAGTATTTTGGTATGTTTTTCCATCAGTTTTTTTATTTTTTTATTTATTTTTTGCTGTGCATAATTTTTAGTTGGTTAAATTATGTTTTACAAGACGTTCTCTGGGCCAAGCCTATTGGGGTGTATGTGCACAGAGTGAAAAGACCCAGCACCTGCCCTTAAAAGCTCAGGCTCCAGAGCCAGCCTGTCCTGGCTCCAGTTCTCACTCCTCTGCCTATTAGCTGAGTGACCTTGGGCCTGGTACTTTACCTCTCTGTTCTTTGATTTTCTCATACATAAAATGAGGATAATAAGGTAACAGTTTCCTAGGGTGGTGGTGCGGGTGGAAAGCTCTTGGGCCGGGGCCAGCACACAGAAAGGGGCGCACGGGTGGTGGTGTGATCAATACTAGGAGGTGTGCATTCCGGTAGAAAGGTCAGGGCTTTTCCGCACAGAGAAGGAGAGGAAGGCTGCTCCAGATAGGGTGGCGATCAGTGCGGACGGGCAAGGAGGTTTGACACGGCATTGCTTTGTGGAATCATGTGGTTGGAGCCGGCGGCGGTGGGCCAGGATGCGCGGAGAGGCAGGGACTGTGTCACCCTGTACGCCGCCCATGAGCCGCATGGGAAGCGTCCTGGACTTGATACCACTGAGCCTGTAACGGATGCCCATGCTTTTTCTGAGTTGTTATAACCTCCACAGTCACATAGTATCTCCAGGGTAAATGTGTCATAATTTACCATCCCTCTGATGTTGAATATTGAAATAGCTTCCGTTTCTGCATCAAAACAAAAATTGTTATAGTGCACATTGAGGTGCATGTTGTGTCTTCCATTTTGGGGGGCTCTTTTTCAGGGTCCAATTCTCACGTCTTCCCTTGGGGTCCCTCCCCTCTCCCCTGGCTGTGGGGAGAGGTACAGGTACCCCAGCTCCTCTGTCCCTTCAGTTCCCTAGTGCAGAAGGAACTTGACCTGGGTCTAAACATTCTCACAAACATTCTTGTTTAACCTTCACAGCACATTGAGAGGTGAGCATTGTATTCATTTCATAGAAGCAGAAACTGAGATGGTCTGCCCATACCACATCTTTGCACAAATCACAAAAGGAAGGAATTACAAAGCTTTGGAATGTTTTTAAAGCTCTGCCCTCATGGGCTCTAAGCTTCAGTTTCCTTATCCATAAAAGGAGGTGATCAAAGTGAAGAGGCTAGCGTTTATTGAATATTCACTATCTGCCAGGTTCTTTTGGGCACTGTATGGTCCCCATGTTACAGATGAGGAAACAGACACAGAGAGGTTAAGTAACTTGCCCAAGGACACACCGCTGATAAGTGGTGAGAGGCCAGGATGTAAACACAGTTTTGCCCCACAGCCACACTGTGCATTCAGTGCACCTGCCTTGTGGTTTTGTAAGAATTAAATGAGATGGTCACATAAAATGCTTAGCTCAGGGCCTCCTACCTAGTAAGTGCTCAGTAAACGTCCCCTGCTACAAGGATTATTGTCCCTTACTCCCTTTACAGGCCTCTTGTTGTTCCTTTCATCCCTAAGGTAGGTCCTCTTCTCAACCCAGAGGCTAGGGTGTGATTAATGTCACTCGCATGGCACTTCCCCCCAGGGTGCTCACGCCTTCATGCCCAGTCCTCAGTGCCTGAGTGCTCTCTTATTTATTTATTTATTTTTGGTTTCAAACGTACATCACAGTGGTTCAAACGTCCCTGTGATCAACTTACATTGTAATCATAAATTATTGGGCCCTTTTATTGCCCCCCCCCAAAGCAACTCCTCCCCCTTGGTAACCACCAGTCACTTCTCACCATTTGACCCACTCTTTTGGCAGGTAACATCCTGGCATAGAGGCAGAGGGTGGCCTCCAGCTGGTTGTCACCTGGCTTTGGTACCTTGGGAAGGCAGTGTGCTTTCTGGGAACCCAGGAAATAATGAGACATCTCATTCTGTCACCCAAACTGGGGACAATTTCCATAGCAGAACTATGACCTTGTGAATGTGAAACAGAAAATTTCCACACAAACATACATTCACTGTTTCTAAGTCTTTACATTCATATTCATTTCTGAGACGCTTGGTTTTCTGTTCTCTCTGAGCTCTCTGGGAAACCAGCGGAGGCAGGCACCAAAGCTTTTAGACAAATTCTTACAGCACCCCCAGGCTCCAGGGAAGTCTGAGATGATCCTGGTCCCCTCGTGGTGTCTAGGAGAAAGGGGACCCCGGTTTTGTTTGTGGGCTTGAATTGATTTGTGCCAGACTCTTTGAGTGCCAGAACCTCAGCTCTGTGTTGCATGGGGAGCACGTCTGCCTTGTGAGGGGCAGTAAACGCGGCCTCACCTGCATCTCCCTCAATCAGTACAGTTCCACGCTGCAGATGAGGAAACTGAGTCTTTCTTGGGGAAACTTGGGTCAGGGAGCAGGACCGTTCTGGCCACCTGTGCACAAAGGCCCTGTGACTTCCCACCAGCCTTCCTACCTCCCACTAGGTGCTGGTTCTCTTTCTTTCCCCTCCTTTTCAGGTCCCTCCAGGCCCAGAATCGGGAACAGTGCTGGTGGGGAGAGATCTGGGTGCCCATGCAGGAAACTGCTGCACTTGGTGAGGTGGGCATGGGAGACTGAGCCTAGCTAACCAGAGACCCCATTTTCTTCCAGACTGCGGGGGCCAGCGGTGGGGCCTCCCCACCTACGCCACAGAAGATGCAGTTCTTCGGCCGCCTGGCCAGTACCCTCAGTAACGTCACCAGCTTGTTCTCTAATCCATTCCGGGTGAAGGAGGTGGCTATGGCAGACTACAACTCGAGTGGCCAGGTTCGGGAGGAAGGGCAGCTGATCCTGTTCCAGAACAGCCCCAGTCGCACCTGGGACTGCGTCCTGGTCAACCCCAGGGACTTACAGAGTGGATTCCGGTGAGTGATGGTCAGCTGCGACCCACTTCTTTCCTTTGACTCCTCCCAGGTTCCAAACTGGAGGTCCCTTGGGCAAAAAGCAGCTTCTTTGGGTCTTCATCTGAGGGAACCGGCAGGGTGGGGAGGGCTGCCTTGAGTGGAAGGAGGGACTTCCTAGACTCCACCCCGTCTGGCCCAGTGGGGTCCCTGTAGCAGGGCCATTGGGATAGAAGACTGGGCTGTTTCGTGCCTCCGGGTTCGACCCATGCAGATGGAGGAAGAGTAGGGAGCTGAGAAGGGTCAGATCGGATAAGGCCCAGGGATGCCCTATAGCCCTTGACTGTCTTCGTGGGGCCTGGCCAAGATTTATTTGGGAAAGCCTGTAAGGGGTGGGCAGCTGTCACTTTTCAGGATATACTGGGTCTCTCAGGGACTAGGAGGAGAGGGTAGGAAGCCAGGACAGGGTTGAGGAAACTGAGCCAGTTTCCAGCAGGGCTGGTTGGGAAAAGGGAAGAAGAGCGGCTAAGGACCCGAAATGCAGGGTCCAGAGGAGCTTGGCAAAATTGGCATCAAGTTGGGCTGTTATAGCCATCATTCATCCACCTGGCTGTCCCATCATCCATCCTTAAACATGCACTGAGCACCTCCAGTGTCTCTGGGATCCCTGGCCCTGGGCTCGGCCCAGCTGGCACCAGGAGATGGCAAAACATGCTCTGTGCCTTTAAGGAGTGTGCAGTCCTTTGGGGAGGCCACATGCAAACCAGCAGTTCTGTGATCAGGGGGAGCCCACGGTGCTTGGAGCACACGGAGGCAGCTGCTTCCTGGTGGGCTACTCTGGGTCTAGAAGAATGATAGGAGTGCATCTGGCAAAGCAAGTGGATGAGGTCATTCCAGATGCCTGGCGCCGGGAACCTGAAGGCAGAGAGCTTGGGCTGGATCCTGGGTGCGGGTGGGACTCCGGTGAGAAGTGCAGCTGGAGGGAACCTCCCGGGATCAACCTGATCGAGGAGGCGAGGCAGTCTCAGCAAGTGGCAAGCTGGGGGCCACGGTCAAGCCAACAGGAGAAGAACTAGGTGGGACACCAGGGCCCCAGCCAGTCAGGTGAGGGTTTAGGGTGTGAGTCCACAGGGAAACTGAGGAAAGGTACCCACAGCAGGTGGCGGGGCAGAAGACACAGCCCGGCGGTCAGTTCAGACACCAGTTTTAAAACAGCCAGACCTGTCCAAGCTCTGGGCACAGATGGGCCCTTGGCTGGCCTTGGCGGATGGGGCCGGCAGCATCAGAAACTGCCATGGGCCTGCAGCTGAGGTCTGCTGTTCAGAGTTCCCAGCTGACCAGGCCGGGGATCCAGTCTTTGGAGGCCACTCATCCTTACTTTTGAGGTGCCCTGCCCCCAGGGCTCCACCTCCCTCCAGCATCATCAGGTCCTGTCAGTTGTTAATACCCCTTGACAGGATTCAGGGTTTGTCTCAGTAAGCTTGAGCCCCCCTGTGGGCAGACTTCCATCCCAGGGGATTAAACCTTGGTCAACAGCTTATTAACGGCATCTGCACTGTTGCTGTCCTCGCCTGTACTTTCACACACAGTATGTCGGCACGTCCTCCGATGACCCGCTGAGGTGAGCAAGGGAGATGGTATCTCAGTGTGTGGATGCGAACACCAGGGCCCGGGATGATAAGCCATCCATTCATGGTTGCCCAGGAAGCAGTGGAGAAACAGAATTGGGGGTCTTCTGTTTCCCGATGCATTCCTGTCTGTGCTGCTGTGCTGTTTCCATGTGTCTAGACAGAATAAGAAGCCTTGGGTGGGGATGCGCACTGAGCATGTGCCTCCTCTTGGAACTCCCGGCAGCCCTCACTTGGCTCTGCAGTCTTTTTCCTCTTCTTTCTGACCTGCTCCCCCGGGCATTCCTGTCCCCGCACATGACGTTACCATCTATATACGGGGACAATCCTCGGTGCCTCAGGCTCCCTCACCCTCAGTTCTGGGTCATTACTGAGTTCCGTTGGCGTATCTGCTGTCAAGTGGACCTCGAATCTGCTGCTGCTTCTCCACCAGTTACACTTAGGCTCAGCTTGAGTGATAGAAAGCCCAACGTAATAGTTGCCAAACAGGACGGAATTACACTTTTCTCTTAAGTGACAGTCACAGCAGATTGGGCTGTGTTTCTACCACGTGTGGCCTCTGTTTTCTTGGTCCCCAGATGGCCATGCCGCATCTAGCCGTCACAGCCAGCGGCAGATGGAAGGGCTGGGTGAAGCAGGTACTCCTCCCCAGGCACACTTCTTGGAAGCCACACACACACACCTTCCACTTAAATCCCGTTGGCCACGATTTAGTCGCATGGCCACAACTACCTGCCAGGGAGTCATAGCCTGTATTCCAGCCACATGCCAGTCCGAATTGGGGGCGCTAGGACTCTCTGTTCTGCTGCCAGCTCTCTTTTCAGGCTGCAGTCGTTGTGCGTGCCCAGCCTGTTGCTCTGTCTGTAGCCCTGCTCTCTTCCCATCCTCTTCCAAGCTGCCATCAGAATGATCTTTCCGGAGGACAAATCTGGCTGCTCACTCTTCTGCTTAACCTTGCAAGGGCTCACTGTTTCCTTAACATGGCAGCTGCTGAGCGTGGCCTGAAAGGGCCAGTGTGATCAAGTCTTGCCTCTCCCCCTGGCCTCAGCTCTGGCCACCTGGTGCCCCTGGCCTTTACCCAGACTCTTTCTCCGGCCTGGAGCATTTTCCCCTTCTCTGCCTGCCTCACTTCTGCTTGCCCTTCCCTGACCTTCAGGCTAGACTGGGAGTGTCTGCTGTGTGTCCCTGTAACACCCAACCTCTGTGCCCCGTAGGGCCACAAACCCATGAGGATAGGGCCTAGGTCTGTCTTGTTCACCCCAGTGTGAATCTCTAGCACCAACAGGGTGCCTGGCACATGTCAGGTTTGTGAGATGAATATGATGTGTTCATTCAGCTTCAACAGTAGTTATGGAGGCCACTGTGGGCCAGGCCCTCTGTCCAGGCCTCAGAGACTGTTGGGCTCTGGGCTGTTGAGGGGTAAGCTGGGATGCTGAAGTGCAGGTTGTGAAAAGTTGCAGAAACAGTGATGTCAAGGCCTAGGGTGTGACCTGGGCATGAGGACTGCTGCGGGAAAGGCCAGGGAAGCCCATGGAGGTGGAGTTGGGGCACTGGACCCGAGCCCTGGAGGTCTCAAGGAGGGCAGTCATTGCAGGGGCCTCCGCACTGCCCCGAACACCCCGAGTTCATAGAGAGAGGACTTGGCATTTTAGACTTCCTGCTCAGGGGGCGAGGTTCAGTCTTTTGAGTCTCCCCCTTTGCTTGCCTGGAGAGCTTCAATGTCCCAGAGTGCTTTAGTGTGTTAAGGTGAATGTCCAGGTCCTGCTTCCAGCCTTGGTTCTTGGCAGAGGTGCTCCCGTTGTTCTGTAGCTGCACAGCTGCAGGACCTTCAGGCCTCGGGTGTTATCACCTAAGGCCTGTGGGTCCCACACCCCCTAGCTGAGTGGAGAGATTGGACCCTGGTTGATACAGATGGCAAAAATAGTGATGGTATCTGCACTGTGGTTTATTATATTATAGGGCATACCCTGTGTGGGGCTCTAAGGTCCAAGTGGTAATTCACTTTATCCTCACAATAGTCCCATGAGGTAGAGGTATAACTGACCCCATCTTACGGAGGAGGAAACAGTGCAAAGAATTCAAGGAAGTTGCCCAGGGTCCTAGCTGGTCAGGAACAGACCTGGGGTTCAGACTCAGGCATTCTGGCTCCAGAACCCACCTCTTCCTTGTCTTCTGCCAGGGCTGCTGTGCAGTGTGGAGAGCTGGGCAGGGCTCAGCTCACCTGGGCCCCCCTGAGCCCCCCACCCAATCCACCCTGGCCTGACATATGGCCCTGGGCCCAGGTCTCCTGGTGTGAGTCCTGGGATGTTCGCTTGTAGCACTGCTGTGTACATTATGATATGTACATACTTCTGTTCCTGGTATGAATTAATCATTTACTGCTGACATTTCCTTGTGACATATGCTGTTTGATGAAACCCACCAGCCCCTTACCAGTATCCCAGCAGAAACAGGGCTCACTTCCCAGGAATCCTAGAAAGAATGATCAAAGCACATGTGACATGTGACCTTTGCTTCTCAAAAGGGGACTGACTTTTGAGGCCTTCCACACTGGGACTTTGCCATGAAACTGCTTGTCAGGAAACCGCAGACTAGCAGAGTGGCCTGTGTCCCAGACACACACACACCCTGAGATTTGCTCATCCACCCATTTGTCCAGCCCACAGCCCATCGACCTGGAGCAGAGCTGAGTACAGAAGTCTCTGCCCCCTCAGGAGCTCGGGCAGTAACCAGAAAAGGAAGAGCAGCTGGACCCACATTCAGTGGGATACATGTTATAATGGGGTTGTAGAACATTTACGTTCCCCAAACAGACCTCCCCCGTGTGTCCTTGCTTTCCCTCTGCTGAGAAAGCTCTTCCCCTGCTCCTTGCGCACCACACGGGGTCCCTGCTGTGGGAGCCGGTCCTCACCCACTGTTCTACTTCAGGGCTGTCTGTGCTTCTGTCCGCCCCTCTGATCTTGGATTGCCACATTTCTGTCGACATCTGTCTCTCCACCCAGACCGCACAGCTCCTAAGGATGCTCACTGGTCTCACTTTCAAATCACGACATGAGCTTCAAGTGAGCCCTCGATGCTGTTTGGCAGCCCTTCGGTTCTCTGGTGCACCTCATCCTCCCTCCTCCACCTGCAGACCCTCCTCTCATGGCTTCTGTCACCTGGCTTCTGGCTCACAGAGAAAACTGAAACAACCGGAAAAGGAGGGAATGGCCGCCAGCTCCCCGCCGCGCCCCTCCGCTGGGCCTCCCCTGATGGGACCGTGCATGCACCGTCCATGAGTCTAGCTGGGGCCCACCCCCCACTCAAGGTCGCCATCCCTCCTCATCCACTCGGGGCATCATCTCGGCACTTCTTGCCTCGCTTACATAATGTCCCTCTCTTTACTACGTATTTTCCATTGCTGCACAACTGCTATTTTTCTTTTCCTTCTTAGAAAAATTCTCTTTCTTGACTCCACTCTCCCCTCAGGCACAGCCTATATTCAGTTGTCTTCAATTCCCCTCCTCCTATTCGCTGTCTTTCAACTTTTTAAAAATAGTAAAATATAGCACACATGTGGAAAAGCACATGCAGTTCAACAGTTTATTACAAATGCCTCTGACCACCACCCATGTCAAGAAGACGACCTTGCAGTACCCCGGAGTCCCCTTCCCATCCTTTCCCCCAGAGAAAGGTAACCATTGGCCTGACTTTTATGTTAATTGCCTTGTGTCCAGCTTCTCTGCTCAGCATTTTGTGAGGCGCGTGTATCCTGCAGCTGCGTCAGCCATGTTCAGGGCCTTAGAATCCCAGGGTGAATCTACATTGCACATTCACTATTTATTCTAGTGTTGCTGGGAATTTGGGTTGTTGCAGTGTCCCTGGTGCACATCTGCATGCATTTCTGGTAGGCATCTATCTAGGAGTGGCATTGCTGGTTGAGGCCATGCATATCCTCAACCTGAGTGGAGGATGCCCAGCTCGTTTCCTCCCAGCAGCAAGAGGGAGTTCTTGTTACTTCCCATCCTCTGATACAAAGTGTGCCGGTTTGCAAAACTCTTGTCATTTTACTGGGTGAGTAGTAGTATGTTACTATGCCTTTAATTTTCATCCGCTTGATTGCATACAAAGCCGAGCATCTTTTGATGTGTTGATTAACCATTTGGCAGCCCTGTTCAGTGAAGTACCCACTCGGTTCCTCTTGAACATTTACAGAACAGAGTTCTTTTCCTTACAGGGTTCAGCGGGGTTCTTGTGCGTATCCGTAGTCCAGATACACACCTGCTGGTAGTTACGTGTGTAGCAGCCACCTGCCCAGTCAGTTGCCTGTGTACTTTCTTAAAGGTATCTCCTGACAAACCAGAGTTCTTAGTCTTAAGGAAGTCAAGTTTACTCATCTTCTCCTTTATGGTTTACATTTGCATACTGTTTAAGAAAGTCCTTCTGTACCATGAAGTCTTGAGGATATTTTCCTGTATTATCTTCCAGAAGCTTTATTATTCCGCCTTTTATAGCCAGATTGGTAATCTACCTGGAATCGGCTCCTAACTCATAACCTTTACTCTTAGGGGCCGGAAGTTCGTAAGTCTCAGCAGAAGGCCTTGGTTTTACTGGAGTCCTTCCAGCTGGGTAGGCCTTGAACTCTGATCTCTGTCTCCTCAGTGCTGAACAACGGCTGACATTTCTGATCAGCTGTGTATCCTCCCTGCGGCCGATTTCTGTCTGGTGTCTGGACATCTTGCTCTGTGTAGCTTGTAAGAGAAAATGACGTTGCAGAAGTTTGGGCTTATGTCTCGTGAATCCCTCAAGTCCTGGCCATCTTGGAAATGGAATGCCAGCCTCTCTCTGCCCAGCCCAGTAAGAATGCCAGGCTGCAGTTTTTCTTTTTTTGCTCTTGGCCTTTTTATCTTGCTTCACGGATCCCAAGGTGTCCTGAATAAAAATGTGGGGCTCCCCTCAATGTGCCTCTCTTTTCTATAGACTCTGGTGCGCCTTTCTTGCCTCGGGTTCTCCTAATGCTGTCAAAGAGTTGTTCAATTGAATCCTGGCTTTGCGCTTGTTTTCAGCAGGAAGGCTGGTCCGGTGTTAACTCCTGGTCTGTTGGGAGCACAGCCCCGGGTGGAGGCTCATCCCCAAGTCTGATATGTAATATTCACAGTATCATTTCATCTTGACTTCTTGTTTGAACCATAAGTAGTTTATGTATCTTGCTTAATTTTCAAACATATGGAAAGTTTTCAGTTATCTTTTTGTTACTGATTTCTAGGCTAATTGCACTGTGGTCAGAGAATGTAGTCCAAATATTTTCAGTTATTTGAGATTTGTTCACTTGAACTTTATAGCACGGGTTCAATATTTATAACTTTTGTGTGCTTGAAAAGAAATGTATTCTATAGTTGGTGGGAATAGTATTTTAAATGTGTCTGTTAGGTCAAGTTTACTAATTATTCTATAACCAATATTGTTTTTTTTTTTGGTCTGATTGTTGTATAAGTAACTGGTAGAGGATTTTAAAATATTTCAGTGTGATTGTGGATTGGTCTAGTTTTCTTAGTTCTGTCAAGTTTGACTTTATTTTGCAGCTTTATTATTTGGTACATATTAACTTATAATTGTTATCTTTTCCTAGTGAATTGAAACTGTTATCATTATGAATTGTTCATCTTTGTTTCCAGTCCCGTAAACTCTACTTTGTCTAATATTAATATAACTTCACTAGCTTTCTTTTGATTAGTATTTGTATATTTCTATTTTTATCTTGTAAAGAGTATACAGGTTTCTTGTTTTTTTTCTATTATCCTGTTTTTCCTTATATTTATTTGGAACACTTAGTCTATTGATAATTAATATAATTGCAATCTATTTGAGTTTAAATCAATCTTACTATTTGCTTTCCTTTTTGTTCCACCAATTTATTTTCTTTATTCTTTTCTTTCTTGTCTTCTTATCTATTTATTTTTATTTTTGTTTTGTTTTAGTTCACTTCATGAGACGTAAATTATAAAAATGTAAACTTACCAGTTTTAAGTGTACCATTCGGTGAGTTTTGGTAAAGGTATGCTCCCGTGAAACCATCACCACAGTCAAGATACAGAACATTGCTATTATCCCCCAGATTTCTTCCATGTTCCTTTGCAGTAAGTCCCCTGTATCTGCCATAGTCCCTGGCAAATACTTATCTGTTTTCTATCACTGTATTGCCTTTTAATCATAAAGCATATGGTCTTACAAGTCTGACTTTTTTTTCACTTAGCATAATGCTTTTGCAACTCATGATTTTAAAAAATGTGTTTGCTCTGTTAGCTTGGAGGTTATATACTCTATTATTATTTTGTAGTGATAACTCTTGGAAGACACTTCTGCCTGGGTCTCTTGTGTTTCTGTACATCTTACAAGCAGAGACACTGGCTTCCTTTGTTCCAGACTATCTTTACAAGGATGTTTACATAGTTTATAGCCTCCAAAGATAGAGATAGGGGCTTTCTCTAGAGCAGAGGGTAGGTTTGCCTTCTCTCCTGTATAATAAAGATAATACCATCCTCCAGAGCAAAGCTGAGACAGACTTGCTTATTGACAATTATAAAAGATTCAAATTCCCTACACTCAGGCTTTCTCTCTTCTAATGCAACATGAGTAGGTGTCACCAGACCCTCTTCATGTCACCCTGTGGGAACTGGATCCCAGGGAATTGGCACAGGTGCTGATACTCTGGCTACTGATATTGCTGTGAGTAATAAATTGCCCTTTGTCTCTGATCCAGGAATCTTGTGTCTTCTGCCAGTATCCATGAAACTGTGTAAGGCTAACCTGTTAGTTTGGAAGTAGGGTAAAATCTGAAACTCTTCACAGTTCTTCAAAGAACCCTAGAGATTGTAACACACATCCTTTGGCCTTTCTGAAGTATAATTAGTACTTTAGCATCTTCCAGAACAATAAACAAGTCTTAGAATCCTTTAAGTCCATTTATCCCCCTCCAGGCTTCTACACCATGTGTTGTCTCTTTTTAAATTCTACTTTTATTTTAAACCCAACAAAACAATATGCCACCAGTATTTACTTAGGTTCATCCACATGTTTACCATTTTCATGGTACCTCATTTTTGTGTGTGTATCTTTGAGCATCGTAGGAACTGAGATCAGGTTCCTTCTACCTCAAGAAAATCCTTTTGTATTTCCTTTTTTTAGGTCTGCTATTGACAAAGTTTCTCTACTTCCCCACCCCAGTACTTTTGTGTGACTAGTGATATGTTTTAATTTCAACTTCATACTTGAAGGGAAGAATGCTGGGTATAGAATTCTCATTGGCATTTATTTTCTTTTAGCTCTTTAAGGATGTCATTCAATTTTCTCTGGCTGCCATTGTTGAGAAGCCAGCTGTCAATCTAATGGTGCCTTCTGAAGATAACTTTTTCCTCTGTTTCTTTAATGTTTTTCTTTGCATTTTGCTTACAGTAGTTGTAACAGGGCACATGTGTCAGTTATTGCTATGTTATAATTTGTTGACCAATATGTATCATTTTTAGCTATTGCTGAGCAATTATCAATTGTTTAGCCCACAAATCTGCAATTTGAGCAAAGCTCAGAGAGAAAGGCTCAATTCTGCTCCACATGGCATCAGCCAGGGTAGCTTGACTGCAGGAATCCACTTCCAAGATGATTCACTCACTGGCAAGTTGGTGCTGGCTGTTGGCTGGGGCTTCATCCAGGGCTGAAGGTCCAGGGCTACCAGTCATCTCCAGGGGTTGCTTCGGCTTCCCCAAGGCATAATGGCAGGTCTCAAGAGAAAAGAGGTCAAAGCTTCCTGTCTCAAAAGGCCTTGGTTCAGAAACTAGGGTAGCATCACTTCTGCCATATGCTATTAGTAAAGCAGTTACAGAGCCAGATTAAAGAATAAAGAGATATGAATTCCCATGCTCAGTGGGGGAAATATCAAAGAATTTTGGGACCATGTTTTAAAAGCTCCACAAAGTCCCTAAGTAGGGATTGCTTCTCCCCTCCCTCCCTCCCTCCCTCCCTCCCGCTCTCTCTCTCTCTCCCTCTTCTTTTTGTGGAAGGGAGCTGATAAGTATTTTAAGTCAGTAGAGTAATTTCTTTCATCAACTTTGGAAAGTTCACAAACATTAACTCTTCAAATATGGCTTCTATCCAATTCTTTTTCTCTTCTACTTTTGTGAGTCTACTTACATGTTGTTAGATCTCTCCTTTGTATACTATTTGTCTTTTATCTACTTTCTTGTATTTTCCATCTCTTTGTCTCTCCATCTTTATTTTGTTTACTCTCTTTTGACCTATCTTCCTATTTACTAGTTTTCTCTTCAGCATTGTCTCGTCTGCTGTTGCACTTAGTTATCAAGTTCTTAATTTTAGCAATTTTTATTTTTTAATTCTGTAGTTTCCTTTTTCATTCTTTTTTTTATAAACTTCTTTGCCAAAATTCTAAATCACCGATAGTATCCTCTTGAGTATTATCACAGTTGTTTTAAAATCTGGGCCAGATAACTTTGGTATTTGCGGCCCTTCACCCTTGACCTGTTGCCGTTGTACGCTGACTCTGCCGGTTCTCACATCTCTTCGCGTCTCTTCACGCGCTGGGCCTTGGATCTGCAGCAATGCCTGTGGATACAGCTTGAAGCCTAGCTTGACGTTTCCCTTACCCTTGCCTCTCCCAGATACACCTGGGAGCATTACCAGTGAGGATAACCTCCGTCCAGTTTCTGGGACTAAAAGTATTTGAGGGTCTATGAGGATCTGCCTGCTGGTAGCTCACTTTATTCTTGAGGAGCAGACCTTCAGGTTCCCAGCCCAGGGTAAAGGGTGGTCATCAGCGCTCTCCCCGTGCAGATGCCTGGCCTCCAGTCCCTGTCCTCTGAGCCCAGGAGGCTTTTATGCTATTGCATAAGCCTCCAGCCTCTCAAGTGACAGTAGCTCTAAACACCAGGCTCACTTCCTAGATTTCTACAATCCCTTCCAGCCTGGTAGTCATCACTGTCTGAATAGGTATCTAGTGTCTTAAGCAGATGCTTTCTTTATTTTGTCTGGCATTTCTGGTTGTCTCCAGCCGGTGATTACCTAGTCTGCCATTAACTGAAGTTGAATTCCTACAAGATCCCATTTTCTTTTGGACTGTTCCCATCAGCATTCAAATGCCTGATTACACTTTCCCCATGAGCTCCCCTTATTTGCTTCCTTCTACAGCAAACCTCCTCAAAAATATTGTCAATATTTGCTATCTCCAATTTCTCACATCCCATTCTTTCTTAAACCCATGCCAGTCAGGCTTTGGTTCCCACCACTCCACCACAAGTACTCCTGTCAAGGTCGCTCATGGCCCAAGGATTCTTAATCCAGTGACCAATTTCAGTTGTCCTTATATTTGACAGAGCAGCAGTATTTACTTTAAGAGGTTGGTGAGATGAAACAAAAGCCAGCCAAAGGGAATGAGGAATGGCTCTTCCATACCCTCCTTTTCTACTTCATTTGTTTTTCCCATGGCACTTATTACCTAGTAGTCTATTTAATGTACCTCCTTATTTTGATTTGTGCCCTCCTCAGCTGGTTGATCTCCACCATAAGAACGTAGGTTCCAGAAGGGCAAGGCATGCTGTCTGTTTCGTTCCTTGACTCATCCCTCCATCAGGGCAGTCAGACCCGAACAGGCACCCAGGAGATATTTGCTAAGCAGCTGCACTGTCTAGGAAAGGGTGGCCTTTGAGTCAGTACTCTCTGGACACTGCCTCTGCTAGACCTTGGCTGGCCACTGGGCTTGTACAGGAGTGTAGGACAAACCCTTTTGGTATGTTGAAAGCCCTGGTCAGAACTTAAAGTGACCATCATTGACACATAATTATTAACAGCTTTTAAAGTGCTACTACTTGGCCATCTCATCTGACCCTCACAACACTTCTGTGAGGTAGGTGGGACAGGTACAATTAGTCTCATTTTCTAAAGAGGGCTCAGAGAGGGAAGGAGTTTTTCTAAAGTCACACAGCAATGTAATAGACCTCAGATTCTTGAAAAATGAACAAAAGTCTTTTTTGTTGATTATAAAAACTGGGAAATTTAGAAATTGTAGAAATGGATAAAGAACATTTAAATTGTATCCTACTGTACACATTTTGACATATTTTCTATCAGCTTTTAAAAAAAATCTCAGTCTAGGTCTTATTATATCACACAAAACTTTTATTCTGCTTTTTTATTTAACACTACAAAGTAGCATTTCCATGTTCTTTTAATAGCTCATATTAATGGGTGTGTAATATTCCATGACATAGATATACCATAATTTATATAATATCCTATTGCTGGACATTTAGGTTAACCAGCACTTATTTACTTCCTACTGTGTGTGAGGGGCTGGGGGCTTGAGATGGGGACTCTCAGATGTGATAGTCAAATTAGAAAGTGGATAGGGCAAAGGTTTGGTAAAACAAAATCTAAAAGCACTTATGTAATATTTAAAAAAGAAAAGAAAATATTTTCATATAAAAAAGTCCCAACTGGGACCCAAGGCTTTTGATGCCAGCCAGGGTATGGGCCAAGGGTCCTGCCTGGTTCATTTCCAGGCCTTCCTCCTCTGTCCTGGCTGCACAGACTCTTCCAGCTAGAGGTGGAGGCCAGAGCCCTCGTGAGCTTCCAGCAGTATTCTTCCCAGTTGCCACCCTTCTACGAGAGCTCCACCCACGTCTTGAACACCGAGGTCCTGCAGCAGCTGACCGACCTCATCCGCAAGCACCCTAGCTGGTCAGTGGCCCACTTGGCCGTGGAGTTGGGGATCCGAGAGTGCTTCCATCACAGCCGCATTATCAGGTGGGTGAGGACCCTGCCACGTGAGGCAGGAGGACAGGACCCTTGGGACAGTGTGTGTGCCTGTGTGTGGGTGTGGCAGGGCCATGCCAGGACCGGTAGCTGTTTTATATGCACAGTGGACTTGAGTCCTCCCAACACCCCCATGAAGAGTCACCATGCCAGCAAGCAGTTATGTGACCTGAGCAAGGTCACTCCTCTGGAGAGGCTTCAGATCCTGGTTGCCCTCAGGAAGCTGGAACACGTGCTTTTGTATGTCCACTCAGCCAGCCCTTGCATCAGCGGGTGCCCCTGTGAGGCCATGCCACAGAACCCCAGCTCACCCTCTGCCCCACGGTGGCCACAGCTCAGTTCAGCTCCCAGGCTCAAAGCAAACCCCTCCACTAACATTTACAGTCTCCAGGACTGTTTTGGACACCATGCTACTGCATCTCCCAGTAATTCTGTCCACTTCCTGGGCGGGCATGGCAGGTATTATTTTTATTTTCACGTAGGTAAGGATGTTGAAGCCCAGAGAGGTTCAGTGACTTGGCCGAGTTTAGTGAGGTTCTTTCTGCAGCCCTTTCTAACACTTCCCCATTTCCCACTTCAGGCTGGTGAGGCCCAAGGGCACATCTCATACAGGTGTGCAAACTGAACTGAAAACAGATGCAACTCACATTAGAACCAATAGACTGAATCAGCCCTCGGTTTGAACCAGCCAGCTGGAGCACGGCACAAATGCCCTCTAGCTCCTAACTGCCTTCGCTCTCCTGCCCTGGAGTAGCTTGCAGCCCTCCCACTTTGCACCATGCCCGCTCACCTCCCGACCCTCTCCGCAGCTGCGCCAACAGCAGGGAGACTGAGGAGGGCTGTACGCCCCTGCACCTGGCCTGCCGCAAGGGTGACTGGGAGATCCTGCTGGAGCTGGTGCAGTACTGCCACGCCCATATGGATGTCACTGACAACAACGGAGAAACCGCCTTTCATTACGCTGTCCAGGGTGACAATTCCCAGGTGCTGCAGGTAAGCAGGACGACCAGTGCTGGCAACACCTCACTGTCCCCCTTGGTCCTTGAGGCCTGAGCTCCTCCTAGAGGGTGCACCCCCTACGCCCTGCTCCCCCTCCTCACGCTTGTCAAGGAGATACGTCCTTGGCCGCTGTGCTCTGACAACCTTGGGAAAGTCCTCCAACCCAGTAAACTAAACTTAAGGCCCAGTCCAACCAACCAGCTTCATTTTCCTGAGCACCTTCTGCAAGCTGGAGCCCTGGGCTGGATGAGTGTGTTTCAGCCCTGCCTGGATGGGCTTATGGTCCAGTGGGACCTGACCTTAACTTTCTACAGGAACTCAAAACATACAAAAGTTCATCTGGCTCCTGTAGACATTTATGCCAGAGGCACCTCCTCTGTTAAATTTTTGATTATCTGGGCAGAAAAATAAGCATAAAAATTGTGGACAAGTAGATCAAGTGATGTAATTAAAAGACTGCTTTATATATTGGAATGAAAGGACAGAATGTGGGACAATATTTTATTGCTTGGAGACAGAAGATTCTTCTGAAGGTTAGGTCCTACTCTCTGCATTAGCATCAGAATGGACCTACATTATTCCAGAAAACATGGGTTCATATCATATGGTTTGTACTCTCAGAAGGGAATTCTTCACCTGCTGTTGAATTCCACCCTGACAGGGAAGCCACTAAGTGCCCAGCACAGTGCCGGGTAGGGCCTGCCCCAATGCAGCGGGCATACACACTCCTATCAAAGCTGTCCTTTATCGTGTGCTGGTCTCATGTCATATGTGTTCTAGTTCATTCTCAAAATACCCTCTGTGAAAGGGATCATTATCCTCCTCTCTTTCTCCTCACTGAGGTTTGGTGAAGGTAAAAAATGTGCCCAGGGAGGGCCACATGGCTGAGTGAACTTGCTTCGGGCATCTCTGCTGTGTCTCCAGCCTGCCAACAGGCCCACTGGGGTCACACGGGTATACAGGGTAATTAACCTATGGATTCAGCTACAAGTGAAGAAGTTAAAGCCTCTCGGCTCTCTTTGTAATGCTGGTATATTTTTTTAATTGAAAAAACAACAATACCTGCACATGGCAAAAAATCCAAGCAGGACAGATTGGGATACAATGAAGAGCAGACCCACTCCCACCCAGGCTCCCAGTGCCCATTCTGGGTACAACCTCCTTTTAAGTTTCTCAATTGAGAAATTTTTCATACATGGCCATGGTCATGCCAGACCAACCCCCAGCCGACACCAGCATAGTTATCTTTTTTTTCCTCCAAAGCCTCCTTTCTGTGTTCCTGGCAATGATCTCAGTTCCCTTCCCTTGGAATCCCCAAAGGAGACTGCCACGTGGGTGTCGGGAGGGACGTGCAGCGGGCTTCTCCGTGGCAGCCTCCCGCCCAACCCGATGTCACACTGTCAGCTCCTAGGGAAGAATGCGTCGTCTGGCCTGAACCAGGTGAACAACCGAGGGCAGACCCCACTGCACCTGGCCTGCCAGATGGGGAAGCAGGAGATGGTCCGCGTTCTGCTGCTGTGCAGTGCTCGGTGCAACGTCATGGGGCTCACTGGCTACCCCATCCACACGGCCATGAAGTTCTCCCAAAAGGCGTAAGTGCTCACCCCCCAGCCCCAGCCCTCCACATGTCACGGGGAGCAGTGGCTCCCACAGGCTTATGGGATGTGCATCAGATATTGGCCTAAGGCCTGCCTGGCACAAAGAAGGGGCTTGATGAGTGTGTAATGGGTGTGAATTTTGGCTCACAGACCCAGGTGTGCAAAGAAGAGAACTTGAAAGGTTTTTATCTAATGTGCCTTAATGTCTTACTATGAAGCTCCCTCTTCCAAACTGGAGAAAAACACTTACTCTTCCGAGGGGCCTACCTGACCCGGACCTCTCCCACCCAAGCCCACCAGGCTGATCTGAGCACCTTCTAGGTTGCAATGCTCTGTGGCCCCTGTGCCCAGCTCTAAGCCCAGGAATGCTTGGCAAGGTGGCTCAGGGCCCCATCTGCCTACATGTGGCCGTCCTGCCAGCTGGTGGCACTGCCGGGACACCGGTGCTGGCCCGTGTCCGGGGGCTCTAGACCCCTCTCTCAGTTCTTCTCCCCAGACTGGGAAGCCCTGATCTGAGGACAGTTTTCTACATGGGGGCGGGGATAAAAGAGATAACTGTCTCGAAATACTGCCCAGCAGGGACAATGAATGCAGGAATGAATGAATCAGCGGGTCCCTTAGTCCTGGGCTGTGGTAGGTACTGGCCTCCCAAAGATGTGTGAGAGAGCAGCCCCGGTACAGGGGACTTCCAGTACCTTCCATGGCTGTTCGCTAGACAGGCAAACAGGAAAAGAGCACAGAGGGGGTTGCACCCAGGTTGGGTGGCACTCACCCTCCCTTAGGTTTTTCTTTCCTCTGGGGTCTTCACCCACCTGCTGGTCGCCCCGACATTACCATGTCCCCCAAATATCTAGTCCAAGCTTGGGCCAACCCTCTTGTCCTTGATCCTCCCTAGCACAGCCAAGATGAACTAGAACTTTCCGGAAGACTTGACCAAATGGCTGGCGACAATACCCATACCCTCGCCCCCTGTAGTGTCATTACCGGGTTGCAGGTTGTGACCCAAATGGATACAAGTGACAAGCAATACTCTTTTATACCCAAGGGCTGGCATGGCGGCCTGCTCTCCACTGGCTCCAGCCATCCTGTGCTTTTCTGTCCAGGAAGCTGGTATTGCTCCCTCTTCACACACCCTCAGCCATGTTCCCTCTCTGCCACACCCAGGCCTCCCATGTGGGGCCAACTCAGATCACGGGAGGATCATTGCCCATAAGACAATGCAGGTCATCCATACGTGTGCACACAGCCTCACAGGGCCCCAGCAAGGACCCTCCCTCTGCCACCACTTGGCAGCACAGCCATATTCCAAGGATCACACGTGTCAGGGTTACTGAGACTGGGTCCATCCCAGCTCCTATCTGGGGGTCCCTCTGTGGCTTGCACCAACTTGGCCGACCTTCATAGAGAGCCAGATCTGGGCCTGGATGCTGGTATCGCTCAGTGTAATGTGTTCAAGGTCCATTAGAGTTGTAGCATGTATCAGAATGTCCTCCCTTTTTAAGGCAGAATAATACTCCATTGTGTACATGGCCCACATTCATCTGTTGATGGACCCGGTGTTGCTTCCACCTTTTGGCTATCATGAACAATGCTGCTGTGAGCATGGTGTACAAACACTTGCTCATGCCCAGCTTTCTGTTCCTATGGTTATATACCTAGGAGTGGAAAGCAGCCACCCTCTTAACCACCCCACCGACTGCTTCCTACAGGGGGCAGGTCAGTGCATGAAACACTAACAGTGGAGGGCAGCTGCTTGCCAGGCACAGAGCCAGGTGCTGAAATGTCTTGTCTCCTTTAATCCCTGCCCTGTCTGCAGACAGCCTCAGCCACTTTCTAGAGGCCAGTGAGGAAGCTGGGGCTTGACCTCAAGCCTGTCAGACTCTAAAGCCAGCATTAGTGAGAGTGACCGTTTCTGACTGAAGTTGTCAGGGAAGGCTTCCTGGAGGAAGGGGCTTGAGATGTGCTGTGAAGGGCTCAGGATACCTTTGATATTCCTTGGTGTACATGCTGGTTGGCTTCATTGCAATTTTGTTGACAGAAACTCTCCCTCACCAGTAGATGAAGCCCTGAGTCATGGCCCCTTCCAGCCCCAGGTCACCCCCGACCACCCGACCTTCCTCACTGCCCCCTGGCTCCTCTCTGCCCAGGTGTGCTGAAATGATCATCAGCATGGACAGAAACCAGGTCCACAGCAAAGACCCCCGCTACGGAGCCAGCCCCCTCCACTGGGCCAAGAACGCAGAGGTAAGCAGAGTCCGAGGGTGAGGGGTGGGTGGGTGGGGGTCCCAGAGCCCTTTGTTCCTCAGCTGCCCACAGGAAGGGGGCTCCTGGGAGGGCTCAGGATGGCACTTGGGGGTGGAGCTTGTAGGGGGCCCACAGGCAGTGGTGTTGCTCTGCTGCTCACTGGCCCAGTGCCCATGTCCCCTCTGTGGTTCCTTCATGTGTGAATTGGGAGTCCTGTGGCCTGCCTTTGGAGGTGTCATGAAGTCAGCAATTTAGTGTGTGAGAAAATTCCTTGTAATTTTTCGAGTGCTCCACAAACAGCAGGGGGTGTGGTGACAATGATGGCTTTACTGCATCCACAGAGCCTGGCTGGGCATCTCCTGAGGCCTTCCCTAAACCAAGTTCCATCCCCCTGGGAGGATGGGGGCCTCAGTTCCCTTGTCTCCAAGAAGCACAGCTTGGCCATGCACCAGATGCCCCTGAAGATGCCCCCTGTGATGGGCCAGGAGGAGAGTGCCAGCCTCTGCAGGGCATCTTCCTCATGCCAGGAGCTAGTCAGGCCCTTTGATGTATGTTTGTCATTCACTGTCACCACACTCTGTGAAGTAGGGGCTTACAGTCCCGTCTTCACAGAACAGGAAACCGAGGTGCAGAGAGGGCAGGGACCCCGCCAAACGCAGACAACTGGGATGAAGTGGGGCTGAGCTTTGGGCTCAGGGCTTTGAGCCACATCTAGGCTCCCAGGAGCTGCTGGGTGAGCAGGGGTACATGTTTCGAAGGCCTGGGGAGCAGTCATACATTGGCAGGGCCCCAGGGAGGGTCGCAAGGTGTGGGGCAGTTATGGGAGTTGGCAGGGAGAGTTGGGGTCTGTTAGCTACAGGAAAGGACCCTGATGCCCCTTAAGACAGTCTGCACATCTTTGGCTCTTGTCCCGTAGTTTCTAGGGTGCTGATGGTGTGGGAGCCACCCCCAGAACAGGGGCCTGCTGCCTGGGTTCTTTTCGTTGCCAGGGCCTTCCGGAGGTCCCCTGCCTGAAGGCCTCTCAGGGGGGAAGTGGCAGTCGCCAGGTGCTCTGAGTGCCCAGCTGACTCAGGCCTGGATCCTGCCCCCCACAGATGGCCCGCATGCTGCTGAAACAGGGCTGCGACGTGAACAGCACCAGCTCCATGGGAAACACAGCCCTGCATGTGGCCGTGATGCGCAACCGCTTTGACTGCGTTGTGGCGTTGCTGACCTATGGGGCCAATGCTGATGCCCGGGGAGAGCATGGCAACACCCCGCTGCACCTGGCCATGTCGGTAAGCCTGCGGCCCACTGTCCTCCCGAGCCCCAGGTCCTATGCTTGCTGCCCATGTGGTGGGGACACCAGGGGACCGGGAGGCCTGGAGCACGCCTGTCCCCGCTCCCCTCCCCCAATGCCCTCTTCCTTTCACTGGCTGCCCAGAACCTTTTTACCTTCGAAGACTCAGCTCAGCCCCTGCCTCCTCCTTTAGGAAACCGCCATGACCCCTCTCAGCCCAGAATAATGTCTCTGTCCTCGGTGCTCTGGCACCTCTCACTCCCATGCCCTCAACTTGACACTTACATGATTTGAGGGGGCCAAGTACAGCTCTGGCTACTGACTATGGCCTTGAGCAACTCACATCACCTCTGTGAGCTTTGATTTCCTCTTGGGAAAGTGGAGGTGTTGGTACCCAGTTGGCAGAATTGAGAGAAATAAATGGTAGACATGTGGCTATTGCATGAAGAATGTCAATGACACATGCCATCCCTCAGACGCCAGCTCTCCTTTCCTGCATTATTAGGGTAAAACATTCATCTGCATATTGTTTTGCTCTCCTTGGGAGACTGTAAGCTCCTGGCAAGCAGGCCTGCTTGCACATCTTGGTGGCCCATGTCTTGCTGGTAAGTGTTGGTCACATTGTTAGTTTATTATAGAGCCTGGCTGCTGCTCTTCAATCTCCCACAGTCTGGTTAGACAACTACAGGCTGAACATATTAAGCAGGGTTAGATTCTTGTGTTACAAATGTATGTGTGTGTGTGTGTTGTAGCAACACCACATGTTCATCACATATTCATAAGTTTGTTTAACAAATTGCAAAGTGATAGAATGGGAGAAGCCTCTGGTACTCTAAGGAAGTAGATTTAAGAAGTAGATTAAGACAAATTCAAAGACATCCTGTTTTATAGCAAAGGTCTTGGCTGTAGAGGAGAGGAGACACTATTGCCCAAGAGGTAGAAACTATAAATAAAACCGTGGATATTTTTAGCACTGAATGGGCCCTTAAGAATCATCTAGTTCAGCAGTTCTCAAACATTTTGTTCTGTTTGGCCCCTTTATGCCCTTAAAAATTATTGATGGCCCCAAAGGCTTTTTGTGTACATAGATTTTATCTATTTACACTTACCATACTAGAAATAAAAAAAACATTTTCATGATATTTATTAATTCATTTAAAAATAACAGTAATTTAAGCAATTACATGCTAACACAAGTAGCATGTTTATGAAAAATAACTTTATTTTCCAAAACAACAAGTAATCTAGAAGAGCTGGCATTGTTTTGTATTTCTGTGAATATTTTTAATACCTGGTTTCAGAAAGGATGTACTGCTTTGCCTGTCATCTGCTACATTTCTTCTCTGTTGTAATATATTCTTGAATATATATTGAAAAGCATGAAGAAAATCTGGCCTTACATAGATGTGTGGTTGGAAAAGATACGTAGTTATAGCTTTTCAGGTGATTATGAATATTTTTTTATACCGAACAAAAACTTGACCATGGACAAGGAGAAGTTTCTGATAAGCTGGTTGTAGTAGGCACTCTGAGACCATCTCTGTGAACTTTTTGCACTGTTGCATTAAAACCCATTGGCATCTCTTGCACTTTGCATGGATCTTTACCCATGCTTGATTTTGTGTCATCCTTGGAAAATATTGGCTCACTGAACATGTATAGCTTCCAAATGTTGGCCCATTTCATTATACAGTATAAACCCCCACATTTGTAAATACCGCCACTGAGCTTAGCAGAATAATGGGGAAGCTGTCAAGTCTATCATGGTATATGCAAGTTTTCTGGAATCCAGTTTTATTTAAAAGCTTGAATTTTTTAAATTTTGGCATCATTAATCTAGTTACATGAGCAATATTATGGTTACTAGACTCCCCCCATTATCAAGTCCCCCCCTACAAACCCCATTACAGTCACTGTCCATCAGCATAGTAAGATACTATAGAATCACTACTTGTCTTCTCTGTGTTGTACTGCCTTCCCTGTGCACCCCCACTACATTATGTGTGCTAATCGTAATGCCCCTTTTTCCCCCTTATCCCTCCCTTCCCACCCATGCTCCCCAGTCCCTTTCCCTTTGGCAACTGTTAGTCCATTCTTGGGTTCTGTGAGTCTGCTGCTGTTTTGTTCCTTCAGTTTTCTCTTTGTTCTTATGCTCCACAGATGAGTGACATCATTTGATACTTGTCATTCTCCGCCTGGCTTATTTCACTGATAAAAGCTTGAATTTTATCCTGGGCACAAAATACTGCCAGTTAGCTGTTTTTCTTGAAGTGACAGGCCCACTGCATTCATTCTTGAGAAAATGTCTCCTAAATACCCAAGGCTGAATAGTCATAGTTTGCCTGTCAGTCATGAGCCCAAGTAAAAATGGCATTTCATGAAAAAAAAATGGCTAGTTCTGCTTGCCACTCAGACAGTGGTGTATGTGCTTTTCCTCCAGACAACCAGCACACATGGGTGCACCTCAGAAACGTCTCATGTGTACTGTGTTATGACCCTGGATACATGTGTTGAAATGTAAGAGAATTAACAATTCTTGATGCTTTACCAGGGGCATTTAAGTGAAACCGGTGAATTAATTGATTGCTTTTTTACTGTGAGTGTGTGGCAGAGAAGAAAACCGTGCCAACTTAAGGCACCAGCTGTTTTATCCACCATTGTTTTTACACCATCAGTGCTAAGGACAAGCACATCTCGATATTTTTATGAAAGCTGTTTCAACCTCGTGAACCCTCTAAAGGGCCTCATGCATTCACAGGGCCCCCGGATGTAACTCGGAGAACTGCGGCTGTAGGTCATTGTTTCCCTACCTCCGGCACCGGCATGCCTTCTTCACGGGTCTTGGCATATTTGTGAGCTGCTTTTACAATTACATGCTAACCGTTTCTTTCTTTTTTTTTTTTCACTGACAATTTCCTTTTTAATAATTTCCCATTACAGTGGAAATGAATGTAATATATTAAACTCCAACATAATACAGGTCTAGACTTGTTACAGAAAGTTTTTAGCCTTCTTTGGTATTTTTTGAATTTTAAACAGAGGTTCAAGGAAATTTCAGTTGCAGTTAGAAGTTGTCAAAGTCTGATTTCCATTAATGATTGACTAATGTGTACATACAAATCATATGAATAATATTAGAGTGCATAAATCTAGTCTGGAATCCCAATTAGAAGATATAAATTAATAGCAAGCATAAAATTATATATTTTTAGCTCTTTCTTTCTTCTCTCCATTTTTTATCTCTAACAGATCCCTTTTAAATCTTTGTCTCCTTTTCTCCCTCCCCATCTCTAGCGTCTTTTGCATTAACTTATATGAAGCCTGTATTAATCACTCAATATATATTTGTTCCCTTTTGCTTCTCCTTTCTCTTCCCCAAGTGCCTCTCTCCTTTACCTTGTCATTCTTTTTTTTTTAAATTTTATTTTGGTATCATTAATCTACAATTACATGAAGGACATTATGTTTACTAGGCTCCCCCCTTCACCAAGTCGTCCCCACATACCCGTTCACAGTCACTGTCCATCAACATAGTAAGATGCTGTAAAGTCACTACTTGTCTTCTCTGTGTTGCACAGCCCTCCCTGTGCCCCCCACACACTATACATGCTAATCGTAAGGCCCCCTTTCTTTTTTCCCTGCCCTTATCCCTCCCTTCCCACCCGTCCTCCCCAGTCCCTTTCCCTTTGGTAACTCATGCTAACAGTTTCTTTAAGTTGGCTTGCTTTTAAACTTAAATGTATTTTGAAGGAATTATTATATCACTACAATAAGTGCCACAAATAAAAGGTAAGCAGAAAAGAAATACCTCACTCATGATTAAAGCTCTCATATTTACTTGTGCCCATATAAATCCTCATGATACATTAGTGACTGCTGGGAAAACTGCATTGTGGACACACTCTTCATTCTCTCAGCAGGGAAATCAGGCTGGGAAATGGGGGTTGGGACGAGTCACTTCCAGTCTGGTGATCGAGGTGCTTGAGGCGCACCGAGGTGATGGGCAGGGGAAAAGGGCCGGGGTCCTTTTCCTCTTCACTTCCCTGAGCTGTTGCATACATTCCCTTCACTTCATCCCAACAGAAAGACAATGTGGAGATGATCAAGGCCCTCATTGTGTTTGGGGCAGAGGTGGACACCCCAAATGACTTTGGAGAGACTCCTGCATTCATAGCCTCCAAGATCAGCAAACGTAAGTGCTCTGCACTCTGGGACCAGAGTCGGACCGGGGTGAGGGGACTGCGACTGGGAGGAGAGAAGCCCCAGCTTTCAAACGCCACGCCCAGCCCCATGCCCCCTGCGCGGTTTCTAGGAGCACCTGGGAGGCTGAGCGGGGAAGCCGCCTTCTCTCAAGAACAGGGCCCCTGACCAGTAATGGAGCCCACCAAGGGCTTCCCAAGGCAGTGTCCTCTGATGTGGGGCCCCCATGCCCACTCAGGGTGCTGGGACTCCCTGGGAAGGTGGCAGGAGAGGCAGTGGCAGCCCTCTTCCTTACCTGGAGGACTCCCTGATGGAGCCATTTGCAAGCACACCGTGGTCGGTGCATGCACAGCGTTGCTCAAGTCCATGTGCACACATTGCACACTCTGGCATGCTGCATGCGCTGAATGCTTGCTTTGTGAGCCTAGGCTTTGGGGCTGGAGAAGGCAGGGGCTCCTCAACAGAAACCTGGGGCACTCTCTGGAGGGCTCCAGGCAGCTGCGGGGTTCCAGTGGGTGTGTGCCTCATTGGGCACTGCTTCTTGTGGCATCCTTTTCCGTTATCCCATCCATTAAATGGGGATAAATAAGTGCCCACTGGCTGGCATGTTAGTCCCTTTTGAGGTCTGAAAGAGATTCTCCATCCAGCAGTTTTGAGAATTGCTGAACATGGAGGTGGGCATCCGCTGTCTTGACTGGAGTAGCAGGGAAAGAGGGAGTTCCCAAAATACGCAGCCAGGCAGCACTAAGCACCCCCTTCCTGTTCTGTGGAAACCCCACTGACTTCCCTGGCCCCAGGAAGCTGACCTAGGCGTAACAGACTTGAGTTCGTACACCCCCGGGGCACCCCAGTTTCCCCACACAGCCAGATGGCCTGGCAAATGGGAGAGGGGACTGTGTGTGGGAAGGAGGGGCCACTCCCTGCATGTTGACATCATTTCTGATCCTGTGTGATCTCCCCCTCCCCAAACCCCGGCAAGTTGTCACCAGGAAGGCGCTCTTAACACTGCTGAGAGCCGTGGGGGCCAACCACCAAGGGGCCCCCTCGGATCAGGGCCCCGCAGCAGCACGGCATTCCTACTTGTCCCCGGGAAGATCTCAGCCCCCACCGATCTGCTTAAACAACCTAGGTAGGCCTCCCCCTCCCATGCTCCCTCCTCCGCGTGCTTCCCAGGCTCTTGGATCAGAGTAGTCCTGATGGGAGGAAATGGGCCCCAGGGTAGAAGTCCGTGAAGGGCACGAGGCAGGATGGGCCAGCATTTGTTTGCCTTGGAGGACAGCCAGTAACTCATAGAGCCAGAGGCCCGTGGGGCCCAGGCCAATGGCACAAGGTCCTCTGGCCCTGAGAGTGTGCCCTCGGGTCTGGGCCCCCCTGTGGTACCTATGAAGTGGGCGCTTTCCTGCTCTCTCCTTGTGCCTTGGGAGCCCGAGTGGGCAGTGAGGAGTGCTGCTGGCGGCCCAGAGCCCCTGGCGCTCCGGTTCCAAAGAGGAATGTCTCTGCCCCGCTGCTGAGTTCGTCAGGCCTGGGGCCTGTGTGCTCCCCTGCCGGAACCTGCAGTGACCTCCGGGCTTGTGAACTTGGCCAGGCAACTAGCATCTGCCCCCTGCATCCTAGTGCCCACAGCCACCGTCCCTGGGGGGACAGGGACCCTCCTCTGCACTTCTCTGGGCTGGCCAGCCGGGGCCTTTGCTTGTATGGGAGTGAGGTCCCCTAAACAGGACATCAGGAGCCCATCCTTGGCAAGCTTGCTGTTTTTATGTTTCTGGGTTTTTTTTACTGTTGGGGAGGCAGACAGCAGCGCCTCTAACCAGAATAGCTCAGCCGGCCTGGGGCACAGGAGAGGCAGAGCCCGCAGCCCCATCAGCCCTTCAGGCCCCTCTTCCTCCCTCTCCCATCCAAGACCTGCTCCCCCCTCGCCATCTTTATTTCTCAATTTTACAGGCAGTCTGTCACCCAAGCCAGGCTGGATGGTGGGCCTGGGGCCCAGCGTCTGATGGGTAATGCCTGGCACCTAGACGAGCCGCAGAGCCTGCCTGCCCGAGTTAGCCGTAGCTCTAGTTCTCTCTGCTCCTTTCCTCAGCGGCACGCCGGGCACACACACCCTTCCCTACCACCCTCTCCCTAGTCTGTCCACTGCCTCTCCTGGCCAGTCTCCTGCTTATCTTGCCCGCTGTCCGGCCATTTGCCCTAGTAATGGGGAGACACACAACCTTGCAGCCTGCCTCCTGCTTTACTGCTTACAGACCCCATGCACAGTGGTGGGGTGGTCCCCCGGAATCAAGATCATGTGGCACTGCCGGGCTGGGACCTGGGGCCGGGCTGCTTGTCGGGAGGGCTGCTAACCCACTGAGTGGGCAAAGGGTGGGCCTTGGGCAAAGGGTGGGCCTTGGGCATAGAGTAAAATATGGAGGGAATGGATGGGTGCAGCTGATCTGGGAGGCCACCAAGGAAGTTTCCAGGCCTGGAATCAGGATGAAGGGCATCTAAAGAGCGGTTGGGACATGCCCCTGCATTCGTGCACTTAGACCCCTGAGGAGCATCCCGGCTCAATGCTTTTGGCTAAATGACTTTAGGTGAACAAGTCATGTAACCGCTTTAAGCTTCATCCTTAAATTGGGAGTAGTGATTTGGGTAATGGTGGTTGTCAGCAGCACCGGCCCCAGTGCATGGAGAAATGCTTTGTGAACTGCAGGGCCCTGGACACATCAGGGATGCTTGTGTTTCAGACACGGAGAATCTGGGAGCTGGCCGGACAAGGTGGGGGACCCTTCCTGAGCAGTGGGCTCCCCTCTGCATTCTAGCCTGTTTCTCTATCGTGGGCCTGTAACCTCTGGCTCAGTTGTGCCCTGGGTCAGAGAGTCCTTCTGGGGGCAGGAGGCAGGTGCTTCTGCTAGGGGCAGTGGGGTGAGGGCACAGCTCCAGATTTGCTCAGGACCGATGGGGTGGCGGATGCCTGGCACCTGCCTGGCCCCACCCACCCTGCCCTGTGCCTCACAGAGCTGCAGGACCTCGTGCATATCTCCCAGGCTCGGAAGCCGGCATTCACCCTGAGCTCCTTGAGGGACGAGAAGCGGACGTAAGTGGAGGTCGGAAGGGGGGCTACTTGTGCGGGGCCTCTGTTGGGTGCCCCCAGGTCAGGGCTTTTGTCTAGTCCTCACTTTGGCCCTGTAAGGTAGCCCGAGTCCTCTGTGGTTCACAGCAGAGACTGAGTCCTTAGAGAGCAGATGCTCAGAGACTAGGGTTCGAGTGCAGGATGCAAAGTGACTGGCTGTGATGGGACCCTCTTCTCTCCCACTGCCATCCCGACCACAGCCACGACCACCTGCTCTGCCTGGACGGAGGGGGAGTGAAAGGCCTCGTCATCATCCAGCTCCTCATCGCCATCGAGAAGGCGTCGGGTGTCGCCACCAAGGACCTCTTTGACTGGGTGGCAGGCACCAGCACCGGGGGCATCCTGGCCCTGGCCATTCTGCACAGTGAGGGCAGTGCCCTGGGTAGCGTGGACAGGGGATGGGCTGGAGACCTGCCCCCAAATTGGGCTGTGTGTTTTCAGATCTTTGCAAAGAGGGTCATGGGAAGGGAGGGCCGGTCAGCCCTTTGTGGAACAGCTGAGGGGTTAGGGCCTGGGGCTGGAAGAAAGGCAGGGTGGGTGGTCTTGGCCTTGATGCCCCATCCAGCCTCGGAGGGCAGAATAGCCTGTGCTTCCTTTCAGTGTGGGAGCAGTCGCCTCAACCACTCCTCCCCACACCCCTTCAGGGCAGGCAGCACAGGGCCTCAGAACCTGCTGGGGATAAGGAAAACCACCCCTATGCCGGAAGGAGGGCGGTCTCAGGAATGAGGGGCCACCAAGCACAGAATGCCAGAGCCCTGGTGGGCACACTTCATTTTACCCACAGGGAAGTTAAGGTCCTTAAGAGAGAGAGGTGACCCAAAGTCACATAGCCCATCCTTGGGGTTGCTGGGCTAGGACAGCCTCCCAGACCCCAGCCTAGTCTCCGATGCAATCTGCTTTCACTGCAGCTTTGCAATGGTGAAGGGCACTTAGCTTATTGGGCAGACTCATCGTCTCAACTCAAGTGATGTCTCCCTTACGGAGCTGTCCGGGCTGTGTGACACTGCCCGGTAGGGCCCACCCAGAGCCAGAGACCACCCAGATGAGAACTGTCCTCTGCCTCGGCATCCCTGACCGTGATTCCTGCCCCGGTGCGGGTTGCATTCCATGCTGTCCAAAATGCCCTGCAGATCTGAAGACACCCTCCACTTCCCAGGGCACCAAGGCCTGTGGGCCAGGCCTGTGCTGGGCACTAGGGACATGGGGCTGAATCAAGTGCACACCCTGCCTCAAGGAGGGGGCCATGGCCTGGCAGCCCCGGGTGTGTGGGGACATGGGACACAGCCCACCCAGGAGGTGGCTGAAGGCAGTGTCCCCTAGGGCTCTGGGAAGAGGAGGAGGATCAATTGGCAAGTTGTGGGATGCATCGGGCCCCACGCCCTTCAGTTCCTGCCTTCCCCTGCGTCTGCCTCAGTCCAGCGGGGCCTGAGGTCTAGGGCCCAGGTCCAGCCTCTCCTCCAGAAAGGGTATCTTACTTCTTCAGGGGACGTTTGGCCCTCATGTGGGGTCTTCATACCCCCGGGGCTGTGGAAGGGATTTGTGTTGGACTCACCTGAGGCAGGGGAAGCCCTCCTCTCCCCAGCCCTGCCTGGCACCTGTGGCCCCAGGGAGGCGTGCTGGTGGTTTCTCCGCCCCGTGCGGGGCGGCCTGCCCCTTTGACCCTGTCTGTTCTGGGAGGCTCACAGGCAGGGCCAGGGTAGATCTAGATTTACAAGCTTTTATACCTTCAGGGCTCTTATTTAAGAAAAATAATACAAAATCATGAATACAAAATTCAGGACAGCATCCCGGGCTGCTGAAGGGGATTTCTGCCTGTGTGGGAACTTGGGAAGGAGGGCCCAGGAGCCCCAGCGTGGCTAGTGCCGGGGTAAACGCGCCCCTCTCCTGCCGCCTCCTGCCTCGGCCGGCCTGTCTTGCGGCCGGCGTGTGCTCAGGCCCTCTGTCCCGGCCTGGCCCCCATGTCTCTCCCGACCCCCACCCCCTTTCTCCTAGGCAAGTCCATGGCCTACATGCGTGGCGTGTACTTCCGCATGAAGGATGAGGTGTTCCAGGGCTCGCGGCCCTACGAGTCGGGGCCCCTGGAGGAGTTCCTGAAGCGGGAGTTTGGGGAGCACACCAAGATGACAGACGTCAAGAAACCCAAGTACGCCGCCTCCGCCAGAGCACTGTGGCTTCGGCCCCTGCGCTAGTCCTTCCGTCAGTGCTGTGTCTGTCGGCACGTTGGGTGAAACTACTTCATTCTCTCTCACTGCTGGGGGCGATCCCATCGCGTGATGGTGTCCGTAGTTCATTTCTCCAGTACCTTCAATGGACACTTTAGTTGGCCCCACTTTGGAGCTCTTTCAAGGGTCCTGCAGTGAACACTCTGGGACCTGTTTTCTGACCCGTATGTGTACAGGTTGCCCTGGGCCATATGCCCCTAGGAGGAGAGGTGCTGAGCCTCGGAGCAGGTGTGCATTCTGCCCCAGTGTTCTCCAAAGCTGCAGTTTCTATTTTCACTCCCATTAGCCGTGTTTGAGAGTTCCTGTCACCCTGCATTCTCTCTAACGTTTGGTTATTATCAAACATTTTTGTCTTTACAAATCTGGAAAGTTTAAGATAGTGTTTCCATGTGATTTGAATTCTCATTTTCATGGTTACTGGGGAGGTCGAACTCTCCTCATGTGCTCAAAGGTGTTTGGATTTCTTTTGTAAAGTTCCTGTTCAAGTGTTCTGCCTGTTTTGGCAAAGTTGGATTGTGTGATTTGGGGATTATAGGCCTTCTTAATGATCTTTTTTTTATATTTTGAGAACCAGTCCTTTGACAGATAAATGGATCTGAAATCTTTTCTTCCACTCCATTGTCTTTTCAGTCTCTTTATGGCGCTTTGTTGATGAACAGATGTTCTTAACATGGTAAAATTTATAAATGTTTTCTTTTATATGGTTTGTGCTTTTTATATCATTTCAAGAACCCTTCCTTATCCTGAGGCAGAAAGCTATTTTCCAGTGACAGGGCTAAGGCTCTCTGGAACTGCCTTACGTGTTCTGGTCTTTTATCAAACTATTGATTTTTGTGTCAGGTGAGATCCAATTTTATGTTTTCTGTGCAAAGAACCAGTTTCCACAGCCTCATCTGTGAAGAAGTCTGTCCTTCCCTCTGCATCACAAGCCTTGCTCCCTTGGCAGTGGGTCAGGGGTCCTTGCTCGGCTCCGTTCCCGGCTGTGTCCTGTTCATGGTCTAGATGTCTGTGCCATCTACGTGCCCAGACCATGGAGTCCTAACTGTTCAGCACTAATAAGGCCTTCCTCCTTGGCCTTCTCCTTGAAGGGTATCCTTGCTATTCTTGGAGGCCTTATAGAGAGGTGGTTAAGAGTGTGCAACTCTTCTCAAAAATGGGAGTAATATACCATCTGTCTCCTGGGGTTTTCAGGAGTAAAAAAGGTAATATTTATAAAGCTTTGTAAAAAGCACCTGGTACACAGAAGTGCTGTGCTAGGGTGACTTGCTGTTATTTGTGCTTCCATATAAATTTAGAATCAGATGTCAAATTCTACAGAAAACCAAATTCTGTTGGGATTTTGATTGAGATTACATTGAATCTGTAAGATTTGGCAGGGAACTGACTTCTAAAAACACCAAGTCTTGCAATTAGAGGACATAGTAAAACATTCCATTTGTGTACTTTCTCAATACAGTTTTAGGGTTTTATCTATAGAGATCTTACATATCTGTTTAAGTGCTTCATATGTTTTGTGCTACTGTAAGTTATACATTTTAAACATTAAACATTTCATTTTTTGACTGTAGCCAGTATTTAGAAATATCCTTTATTCATTAAAAAATTTTTATTGTGATAAAATACACATAAAATTTACTGCTTTTTTAACCATATCTTAACCAACAGTTTAGTGGTGTTAAGTATATTCATGTTGTTGTGCAACTGATCTCCCAACCTTTTTTATCTTGCTAAACTGAAATTTTGTATCCATTAAACAAATTCTTCATTTCCCTTTACCCCAGCTCCTGGCAACTACCATTCTACTTTCTATACCTATGAGTTTAACTACTTTTTAAGTACCTCGTGTAAGTGGAATCATACCATATTGTCTTTTTCTGACTAGTAATTCACTGAGTATAATGCCCTCAAGGTTTATCCATGTTGTAGCCTGTTTCAGAACTCGTTTCCTTTTGAAGGCTGCATACTATTCCATTGTGCAAGTAGACCACATTTTTTCATCTGTTGATGGACATTTGGGTCATCTCCATCTTTTGGCTGTGTGAGTTAGTGATGCTATGAACATGAATGTACAAATTCTGATAGACTCAGTTTGCTAATATTTTGTTTAGGATTTTGCATCCGTGTTCATTAGGGAGACTGACCTGTTTTTTTCCCATTTTGGCACTGCTGGGTTTTGGTATTGAAGGAATGTTTCATCTTTTTCTGTTTTCTGAAAGAATTAGTGTAATAGTCACTTTATTTCTTCCTTGAATATTTGGTAGAATTTGCCAGTGAAGTTATCTATGCCTGGAGTTTGCTTTGGGGGAAGATTTTTTATAATGGAATTAATTGCTTCAATGGTTGTATACGACTATTTAGGGTTTCTAAATGTCTTCTTGTGTTAGTTTTGGTTAAGTTTGTTTTTTCCTAGGAATATGCCAATTTCATGAAATCTTCAAATTTATTGGCATAGTGTTGTTCAAAATATTCTCTTAGTATCTTTTTAATGCCTGTAGCATCTGTGGTGATGACCCCCTTTTTCTTCCTAATTATGTAGATTTCCTCTTTTCTTCACCAGTCCTGCCACAGGTGTTTTAATTGGATCACTTTTCCAGAAAACCAACTTTCAGCCACTTATTGGCTCTCTATTATGTGTTTGTTTTCTGTTTCATTAATTTCTGCTCTTACTTTTATTCCTTCTTGTACTTTCTTTGGGTTTATTTGGCTGTTCTTTTTTTTAACTTCTTGAAGTAAATGTTTTGCTTGTTGATTTTTAGCTTTTATTCTGTTTTATTAAGTATGCTATGTATGTGTGTGTAAATCTAAGTACTGTGTTAATTATATTTAAAAATATTCAGAATATTTTCTGATTTTCATTATAATTTTTTGAACTATAGGTTATTAAAAAATATATTTCTCAATTTCTAAACTTAGGAGATTTTCTAGTTACATTTTTTATATTAATTGTTTTTTTGGCCAGAAGGCTTGCTCTGTATGATTTTGGTCCTTTAAAATGTGTTGAGACTTGTTTCGTGGGCTTTTACATTCTGTGTTTGTAAATGTCCCATGTATAATTTAACAGAATTTGGATTCTTCGTTTGTTAGGCTCCAAGTTCTATACATGTCCATTAAGTCATAATTGGCAAGGAATGTTGTTTAAAATTTCCAAATCTTCTATATCCTTACTAGTTTTTGTCCATTTCTATCAGTTATTAAGAGAGCTATGTTGAAATCTCCTCCTGTGAGAATTTGACTCTTTTATCTTTAGTTTGGTCAAGTTTGGTTTTAATATTTTGACTCTATGCTCTTCAGTGCATATAAATTTAAATTTTCATGTATTTTTTTGATGATTGGAATCTTTTGTTTTTATGAAGCATCCCTCTTTATGTCTAGGATTGCTTTTGACTTCCATGCCTATTTTGTCTGGTGTTAATATAGTTACAACAGCTTTCTTTGGTCATTTTTGCATGGTATATCTGAATTCATCCTTTAATTCAGCCTTCTTGAATACTTGTGTTTTAGAGATTTCTCTTGCAAATAGCCTATAGTTGGATTTTTTCTTTGTCTAATCTGTTGCTTTTTATTCGTACCTGTAACATTTAGTGCATTTATAGGTTTTTAATGCATAGCAACATATTTATTTAAATTAATTAGTTAAGAATGATTTAGCTGATTGGCTTGACTATCAGAAACTTCATATAGTTAATCTTGTAGTTTATATGGCTGGTCCATTTATATTTACATAATTAGTGATATATTTGGAATGGCATATGCCATCCTATTTTATTCTGCATTTCTTTTTCTCTTTCTTGCCTTCTTTTGGTAATTAAAACTGAGTAGTTTCATAGTACAACTGTATAAAGCACCAAAAACAAATTTTTTAAAATCTGGAGGGAAAAAAAAGACCAATTACTTTCAAAGGAGTAACAGTTAGAGCAAAATTGACTTTACAAATGTAACAGTGGAAGCTAAAAGATGATAGAATGATATCTTGCATTTTCTTCTACAAGAAAATCTACAATATAGAATTATATACCCAGCTTTATAATTATCTAATTTTCCATTTAACTCATCCATGGAATTTTTGATGTAATTGTTATATTCCATATCCCTGATAAGTTTGAAATTTATGCACTCATTTCTTTTTTTCAGTGCATACTTTAAAAAGTCTAAAGTTAATTTATAACATTACACTTCCCACAGATAATCAAGTATTTTTAAATATTTTAATTACTAGGTGGGTTAAATGGAAAATTAGATAATACTAAAGAGGGAATTAGTAAATTATAAAATACATAAGAAGAAATTACCCAGGGTACAGCACAGAGATATAAAATATATAGGAGAAGTTAAAAGACATGGAGGATAGAAAAGGTCTAACATATGTTTAATTGGAGTTTTAGAAGGAGAGGAGATAGAAAATTCTCTTCCTTATCTATTATTGTTCCCCACCTTATCTATAATTGTTTTCCTGTATTTTTAATCTATCTTTTTTTTAAGCCTCACAAGATACTATTATTTTTTGAAGTTGGTTTTCATTTAGATTTATCCAGTGGTGTGCTGGTAAATCATATATCTGGGGGATCAAACCTTGATTTGTAGTCTTTGCCAATTCCCATGGCATAAATACTTCCACCGTAGGCAATCTTAAGATACCAGCAGTTTTAACAACCAATTCATGAGATTTAACAGTAGGTTCTTACAAGCCAGAATGAGCCGGTTCCAGCACACCATCGAGTATGTATGTGTGTATGCATACGTATATGCTTCTTTTTTGCATCTCAAACTTTCATCTATGACCACTTTCCTTCTGCCTAGAGTACATTCTTTTGACTTTCCTTTTGGGAGGGACTGCTGGTGGTGAGGTCTCCACCAGGAGAATTGTTTGAAAATAGTTTTATTTCATTCTTGTTCTTGCTGGGTATATAATTCTATACTGGTGATTTTCTTGTAGAAGAAAATGTAAGATATCATTCGATAATCTTTTAGCTTCCATTGTTACACTTGCAAGGTCAATTTTGATCTAACTGCTACTCCTTTGAAAGTAATTGGTCTGTTTTTTTTCCTCTGGATTTTTCCACCAAATTTCCACCAAAAATTTGTTTTTGGTGCTTTATACAGTTGTACTATGAAATATCTAGATACGAATTCCTTTTAATCCCTGCATGGGATTTGTTAGTCTTCATAAATCTTTGGACTGTTGCTTTTCTTCAGTTCTGGAAACCTAAGCCATCTCTTCAGTCCTTGCCTCTTCCTATTTTCTCTTTCCCCCCCTTCTGGAACTCCAATTAAGCATATGTCAGACCTTTTCTATCCTCCATGTCTTTTAACTTCTATATATTCTATCATTTTATCTTTCTGTGTTTCATCCTGGGTAATTTCTTCTTACCTATTTATCAATTCACTAATTCTCTATGTTATCTAATTTTCCATTTAACCCACCCACGGGATTTTTTTATTCTTTTTTTTTAAATTTCTAGAAGTAGTCTGGTTCTTCAAATCCTCTAAATCACTATTTATACTTTCCTTCTCCTTGAAGGTATTATCAAGCTTGTCTTTGATGTCTTTAAACATTGTAAACTAAGCTGCTTATAATCTTTGTTTAAGGAGTCAAATATCTGCAGTCTATATAGGTATGTTTTGCTGTTTATGTTGGTTTCTGCTGGTTCTCATTCATAGGGTTTTATTTCATTGTGTTCCTCCACCACTTTTAATTTTAACTGTGCAGTGTTCCTTAGTATTGAAAAATAATACATGCAGACTCTTTGAGGTCTAGAATAAAAGCATCTTCCTCCAGAGTGTTTTGTGTTATCTCTTCTGGGCAACTAGGTACACTACCATCTAGGGCCACTGTAACTAGACTCTTGGCATGAAGGATTTGGTACATCCCCCACATGATGTGAATTTAAACTACAGATCTGCAGAAGGGTTAGTTTGTGATTATACATTTTCAGGGATTTTTTTTTCTCCCTCCTTTGTCCAATGCTAAGGCCACTTACCTCACTGCCTCTAGGAGTATGAAAGGGGCAGGTTTATTTCTCATTCACCCTTATCCAAGAGTGTAGACTTTTATGTTCCCAACTAAATGTGGGGGTTTTCCATTAGACCCCTCACCTTTGGTGGGCCCTGGACTTGGACTTTTGTCCCACTGGCCCCACGAAGCTACTAACGCTGATGTTCAGATTTACTGAGTTTGGTATCTGCCTTCAGGTCGAAGCTGGGTCTGTGCTCCATTGACCTCTGGATTCTTGCTTATCCTCAGAGTTTACCCTGGTATTTCCTTTCTATCTTGCCAGGTCTCTTATGCTTTTAAGAAGATTTTTAAAAATATTTTTCCAATATTTATTTTTTTGTTTAGTGGGAGGGTTGTTCAGATAACTTTCCCACAGTATTCTCAGAAATGGAAAACTAATCTATTTTTCCTGTATGGAGTTATTGGTTCCCTTTCCTTTATATTTTTCTTTACAATGTAAATATCAAACACATTTCTGCCAGCATAATTTGGAACTGCTGTAAAACATCCCATTACCCCTTATTTTGTTGCCATTTAAATCAGTTCATTTTTTACTCTATTAAATTACACCATCATGAATAGCTTTATACAAGAAGCTTTTATTGTAACTAAGATGATTTCTTTAGGTTAAGTTTCCCAAAATGGAATTCCCAGATCAAAGAGCCAGGACATTTGTAAAGATCTTAATACATACTAGTTTCCAAGGAGGCTGTACCAGTCTATATACTCCTTGCAGTATTTAAGGATGTCTGTGCCTCTCAAGAGAAGTGAGAGTCTTCCAAGTGAGGAGACTCACATGGCAAATCATTGAAGAGGTATCAAGGGTGACACAGTGAAAGGTCCCCTCCCACTCCTGTCCATGAGCTGTAGCCACCAGCCCCTGCCCCAGAGGCAGCTCACTGTTCCCAGGTTCTGCTCATGAGTCCTTCTGGAGTTGCCCTCTGACCAAACAAACAGCTACATAGGTTTTAGGGTTTTGTTTTTAAATAAATGTTGGTGTACTACACCCACTGCCCTGAACATACTTTTTCCACTCACCCATAAATCTTGGTGCTCATGGCCTATCAGTACATAAAGTATATCCTTAGTCATTCTGTGGTGACACGGAGCCCGCTGGGAAGGGGAACCCTGATGCGTTGGGCCATCCTGCTGAAGGACATTTCAGTCATTGGTTTAACAGCGGATCCTGCTGTTTACAGCCTTGTGCACGCTCATCGCCCACACACACGAGTGTCTTAGGATGAATCCCCAGAAGCAGGATCTGGGGGTCAGCAATTTGGGCAAAGATTGCTGAAGGTGGACTGCCAAGGGTGGGTGGGTCAGTGACTTCCGCTGTCGTGCCCCTTATTTCTCCCTAGGGTGATGCTGACAGGGACACTGTCTGACCGGCAGCCTGCGGAACTCCACCTCTTCCGGAACTATGAGGCTCCGGAGTCTGTACAGGAGCCTCGTTTCAGCCAGAACATTAACCTAAAGCCTCCAACGCAGCCCTCAGGTTAAACCATTTCTGCTGTATCTGTGGGAAGCAGTTGGCGGAAAGCTTGCAGGGTGGTGGGTGGGAGTCATACTCTTGCTGTCGGGGACCCCCTGCCAACCACCGTCCCATCCGCTGCCCCAAGTCTTTAGCAGCTGATGGCCGGCAGAGCAGGGCGGCTATCAGGGCTTGAAGAGGCTGGAGGAGGCCCCTGGTGGTCCTCAGCTCCCCACCGCCTTCCACCAGGACGGCAGGATGAGAAAGCATGGCCTTGCCAGCCCTGCCTCTGAGGAGTTCCCAGCCTCTTCCCCTTCCCACAGACCCACATACACACACGTGCAAAATCTGAAGCATGCAGCTCTTACACCAGTTCCTTGTGCCACTGGCCACCCTCCCCCTACCCCCGCAGAGCAGCTGGTGTGGCGGGCAGCCCGGAGCAGTGGGGCCGCCCCCACCTACTTCCGGCCTAATGGGCGCTTCCTGGATGGCGGGCTGCTGGCCAACAACCCCACACTGGATGCCATGACCGAGATCCATGAATACAACCAGGACATGATTCGCAAGGTGAGAGCCACCTCAGGTCAGAGGGGCCAGCATGACTGTCCACCGGAGCCACCCCTGTTTCAGCAAACCATGCTAATGATTGGCTCCAGAGGAGCAAATTTATTCTTTATAATCTTTTATTCTGTATTCTTTCATTTGTGCCCTCAACAGCATTTTTTCCCACACTTGAACCTGGTTGATTGGTGGTATCTGCCCAAAGCCCTGTGCTAGGAGGGATTCTGAGGCCCAGTCTGGATTCAGTGGTCAAGAGTTATGCTCAATTAACAGCACGTGCTGGTGGTGGGGAGGGCAGCGTGGGCACCAGTACATGCCCACCCCAGTCCGAGCCACTCTGCCCAGCCCGGGGTCACACGCCTGACCTTGAGGAGCTCACACCTAAGGGATACAGTCCGTGAACAAGGGCACACCCCTCCAAGTGTTTCAGGTGCTGTGATAAAGGCCTCTGCGGGCCCCGGGAGGAGGATCGTTTCTGCCGGGAGGCCTGGGAGCTCAGAAAGAGCCCCATTCTGAGGCCTTTGGGGCTGAGGCAGTGTAGACTCAGTGATCCAGAGGAGGAGTGGGCCTCGGCCAAGGAGCTCAGTGCAGAGGCGGGCGAAGCCTGCGTCCGCTAGGAGAGGCAGCGTGGCGTAGTGGGGGGAGCTTGGGTCCCGGAGATGCCCTCTGGGGCCGGGGCCTGGCTGTGCCTGTGCTTCACATCAGGGTACCGACAGTGCCTCTGGGGGTCTGTCATGGGGCTTCCCTGTGCTCTTCTATGTAAAATGTTCAGGACAGTGCCCGACCCCATGTGCCCTATCCTTTCCTGCTGTGGTTACGACCCTGGTGGCCAAGAAGCCCTGGATGCAGCTCCCGGTGGAGCAGCAGGGGCTCGGCTGTCAGAGAGGCGAGCGCCCTCTAGGGGCCAGACGGGACAGGACGGGCGTCCTGGAGCAGGAGGGGCTCAAAGACAGAGGCAAGCGTGCTCAGACCTCCCTGCTGTGGGGAGCTGAGGACTCCGGATATCGGGGTGGGGGTGACTCGTCGAGGGGGCCCAGCACATTGGCTGCACAGCTTGTTCCGGAGAAAGGAGAGAGTTCGGGCTGTAGAAGGACCGACGCCCTCCTCACACTCCCCAGCGCCCCAGCTGTGGGCCTCTCCTCTCTGGGTGCCCCTGGGGAAGGGCTTCCCCAACCACCCCTGTTCTGTCCCCAACAGGGTCAGGGCAACAAGGTGAAGAAACTCTCCATTGTCGTCTCTCTGGGGACGGGGAAGTCCCCGCAGGTGCCCGTGACCTGTGTGGATGTCTTCCGCCCCAGTAACCCCTGGGAACTGGCCAAGACAGTGTTTGGGGCCAAGGAACTGGGCAAGATGGTGGTGGACTGTGTGAGTAGGGGCCCCTCCCCAGACACTCTTCCCCCGATGAGGCCTTCATCCTCCTCCCGTGGGTGTCAGGGAGGCAGTGCTGAGCTTCGGCAGCCAGTTCAGGGGAGGGCGTCTGGCTTAGCGTCTCGGTGTTGGAGGGACCCTCAGTGACCACCTACACTGGGGTTTCCAAGCGTCTTCCAGCTTAAATCCCTTCCTCCAGACACCCATGTGGAGGCCCAGAGTATTGGACAAATGCTGCAAGGGGTGGGGACGCGGAGGCCCGTGCACGCTGCCCCTGCCTGTATCACACACCCCGGTGCTGCTGAGCCACCTGGAAGCCCCCCACTGTGCCCCTCTAATTACACAGCTGGGACAGTCACCGCAGCCCAGGGAGGGGGGCTTGCCCAGCCACTCTGCTGGTGGGTGGCTGAGCCAGGCTAGACCATGGGGACCCCCAGGCAGGGGCTGTGGGTGTGGCATGTGCTGGATTCTCACAGAGGCTGCTGCTCACCAGTGCACAGACCCGGATGGGCGCGCAGTGGACCGGGCCCGGGCCTGGTGTGAGATGGTCGGCATCCAGTACTTCAGGTGAGCGCTCGGCCCGCCGCAACCCTGGGCCCTAGCCCCAAGCCCTGGCCTTGCCGACCCGGCGACCTTGCCCACCCCAGTTCTTGGTGTGGACATTCTCTTTCCCCACAGGGCTGCTCTGTGCCCACCCCAGTCCTAACTCCTATCCACAACCCAGGCCAAGTGTCCTGGAGTGACCCCTTCTCCTCACCCCAAACAGACTGAACCCCCAGCTGGGGGTGGACATCATGCTGGATGAGGTCAGCGACACGGTGCTGGTCGGCGCCCTCTGGGAGACTGAGGTCTACATCTATGAGCACCGGGAGCAGTTCCAGAAGCTCATCCAGCTGTTGCTCTCGCCATGAGGCCACCAGGCCCCAGCTGCCCCAGTCACCCCACCCACCCAGTCCCAGCTGGGGAGGCCAGGCGCGGCCCAGCCACTACTCCGATGGGCAGAGCATGGCCTAGGCACCCGTGCAGACTGGGCCTCAGGGCAGGAGGCTGGTCCTGGAGGCCTCTCTCCCCTCTTCCCTTGCCTTGTGTCACTCTGTCATTCTGGGGTTAGAAAGCCTAGAGCCTCACTTGGGCCCTTTCCCAGCTGCTAAGGATAACTGACTCTCGGGCCCTCGCCCGGTCAGCTCAAACACTAGATTGCCTGGTGTGTCCCAGAGGATCAGCAATTCCAGGTACCCTGGGGGGGGGGCAGTGACCCCTTCTGCCCTCTGTCCTCATCTTTAGGGCTGGAGCTAGAGAAACCAGCTGTCACCCACCCCACAGTAAGGGAAACCCAGGCTCCAGGAATGGGGTGCCCCATTTGACTTTGCCCCTCAACACACACCCAGCCACCTGCACCCCTCAGAGCCACCCCACCCGGTGCAATCTCCTCATCTCTCAAAGGTCACTGCTGGGACCTCACATTATTCTTCCAGACAGGAAGTTGGCTGTGCATGGGAGGGCCCCCAGGGGCTGCTGCAAACTGTGAAATAAACGGATTCCAGTTCACTGGTGGTGTGTGCACTCACTCCAGCCCCCCTAGCCATGACCTTCAGCCTTGACTGTCAGCTTCCTGTGCCCACTCGATAGACAATAATTTCCTGGGCTCCCTGACCTGGGGACACCTCTTCTCTAGGCCTCCCCAAATCAGGCCTGTGAGGGTGTTCAGAGGCGGCAGCTAGGCCTACCTGCCCCATAGTGGAGGACAAAGGAGGGCCCCATTTGCAAGGGGAAGGGGATGAGACCCAGAGAAGGTGGAGGGCATGGGCAGTCTCGCAGTGAGTGAACAGGGCCAAGGACTGCCGCCAGGTCTGCGTGACTCCAGGGTTTGTGCAGCATGCAGAGGAGCTGGGCAGGCAGCCACGCATACGGGAGCCCCGGCCCTCCCTGTGCGGGTCTGAGGGGCTCAGGGTAGAGAAGAGGCCCGGGAACAGTGATGGCCCATGGGTGTGTCCCACCTCCAGGGGCTGGGTCTGTCAGAGAGGGCCCCAGGGGAGGGCACTGAGCAGCTCCAGTCTAGTAGGGTGGGCAGTGCCCGGTGTAGGCAGGCAGGAGGTGGGGGGACCCAGCGCCAGGTCAGGAGGCCTGGGGAAAGCTCATCCTCGAGGAGGAGTTGACCTAGGAGAGTAGCCCCTCCATGGGTGCCCACCAGAGGGGTGAATAATTGAAGGACAGGTCACAGGAACCTGCCTGCGTCACAGGATGCCTTCCCCACAGGGTCCGGTTACGCCCCAGATCACATTCTGACATCCCTGGCTGGTGAATAATTAAGCCACCACCTCCTTGGCCGGCGCTCCATCTCTGGGTCCCACTGTGCGGCTTCTTTCACTCCCCCTGGGCAGCAGGCACGGGAGGGTACCAATCACCGGCCCCGCCAGCACCAGCAGTCCCCTGCTCAGCAACTGGGTGCAGCCTGCTCCATGGCCCCCGAGATGGACCAGTTCTACAGGTCCACCATAGCCATCTACAAGGTGAGTGCAGGCATAGACCAGGCCCAGGCCCGAGCGGCCCCGGCCACGGCTCGAAGGTCGGCCCAGCCCTGGAAGACAGAGAGCATGGCTGCAGCATGTTCTGGAACAAAAGGCTGGGAGGCAGGCTGGTCTGGGCTGTGGGCATGGGGCTGGGGATCCCGGGGCATCGGCCATCCCAGCCCCAACCTGAGGCTCCCAGGGTGGGAATTTGTTCACAGTCCCCCAGTGACAGGCCTGCCCAGGCGGCACTCAGCCCCAGCCCCAACTCCTACACTCCGGGTGCGGCAGGACAAGGCCCCGGGTGGCTATCGCTGGGCGCAGGGGTCCCACACAGCCACCTGGCCCACGAGTGGGGAGTTTCTGTCTCTTCATCCCTGGGTCTCTGTGTGTCTGTCTGTTTCCCTGTCTCTGTGGCTCCGTCTCTCGTTTCTGACTCAGACTTCCTACTTCACTCCATGGGGGCTGCTGCACCTATTGGGTATCTCCTGTGTGCAGGACCCTTTCACATGTAAGCCTCAGGACACCCCACCTGTGAGGTAGAAAATAATCACGCCACTTGATAGATGGAAAAACTGAGGCCAGAGAGGTTAAACAGCTTATTCAAAGTCACTGAGGATGAAGAGGGGCTGCTGGGATTCAAACCAAGACTCAAGTCTAAGTCCAGGTCCAGGGCTGCCTCCACCACCCAGGGCGCTTTCCCCTGGCCATGGCCCAGGGAGGCCAGGGACCCCGCCACAGCCTTGTTCCCAAGGGGTTCTTCTTTGAGGAGGGCAAAATCTGTCCTAGCCCCTGAGGTGTTGGCAGCCCATGTGTCCAGCCCCGTGAGGCCTGGATTCCGGGCAGGGTTGAGCCCCATGCGGCTGGGTGCTGTGACCAACCGTAGGCATCAACCCAGAGTGGGGAGGAAGCCTTCCAGGTACCCTGTCTTGGGAGCAGGCCCCCCGGGGCGGGTGTGTGAGTGGGAGCTGGCCAAGGGGACCCAGGCCTGGAAGAGGGCCCCCAGGGATGGGCTCTGGGGCCTCTGCAGCCAGCAGCCAGGATTCGGGGTGAGTCCAGGTGTCTAGGTGGGTCCCCTAGGCTGAGGCTTCTCACCGGGGCTGCGGGTGCCCTGCCCCTGAGCCTGGTGACTTGCCTCCGCCCGCCATTCCTTCTTCTCCTCCCAATCTCCACTCCCCCTCACTCTGTCTCCGGCTCCAGAGCATCATGGGGCAGTTCAACCCCGCCCTGGAGAACCTGGTGTGCTTGGGGCACAACTACCTCCGGGCCTTCCACGGTAAGTGCCTGCTGTGGGGCACCCCAGCACCCCGCCCGCCCGGCCCCTCCGTGCAGACACCTGTGCCCACCCGTATCTCTGCACCCCCATCAGACACTCCCCTACATACACCCCCTCACCTGTGCACACTCCTACCCTCCACCCTCACCTTCAGCCCTGTGGCCAGAGACCCTCACACCCACACCTCTGGGCCCGCTTCCTCCAGGGCAGGCCTGCAACCGCACACATGTCCCTGTTACCTTGGTGCTGTCAGGGAACCCACTGCTGCCCCAGGCCTCTCAGCACCCCCAGCCTTACATACCGCTGTTAGTCCACACCTGACTGGCCCCCCACCCACACACCTACAGCCCTGCCCACGCCCTCCCGTGGACACACACAGATGCCTGCACCCCAGCCCATGACATATGCCGAGGTCCTGCTCAGCACCAGGCCCTGTGCTGGGCGCAGCTGTCCTAGGCCCTGTCCTCTGTTCTGTGTCCCTTTCTCCTCTGGCCAATGCCACATAACACACACCACCTGGAGCACCCGCCCCCCCCCCACACGTCCCTACGCCAGATCCCACAGTTCCCTGCCACACTCTCTCCTAACAAAGTGGGGGCCCCCAGAGGGCGGGTGCAGATGGAGGGGGGCCAGGGCCGGACCCAGCCTTTCTCCCCGTGCAGCCCTGTCTGAGGCAGCTGAGGTATACTTCAAGGCCATCCAGAAGATTGGGGAGCAGGCCCTGCGGAGTTCCACCTCACAGATCCTGGGTGAGGCTCCCCTTCTGCCCTAGGCCCACCCCACTCCCACCTCTTCTTGGGCCTGGGGCCCCTACTGATGGCCCTGCCTCCCTCCAGGTCTCCGGCTACCCAGGCCCCCATGCCTGTCTCCCTGGTGCCTCCCCTCGCCCACGGCTGGCCTTGCCTACCATCCCTGGCTCCCGGGTGGTCTCCCTTCATGCCTTTCCCTTCCCAAAAGTGTCATCCCCACCACCTCCAGATATGGGCCTGGCAGCCCAGGGCCCGGTCCTCTGTTCTGGAGCCCAAGCCCCTCCCCACCACTCCCTGCAAGGCTGTTCCAGGGCAGGGACAAGCGCCCAGAGCCATATGGGAACCCCCTGGACTTTGATCCCAGAATCCAGCTTGGGCCGTCCCTGGCAGCTTCCACAGGCCGCCTCCACTGAAGCCTCTGCTCTCCCTGCCTCCAGGTGAGATCTTGGTGCAGATGTCAGACACCCAGCGACACCTGAACTCTGACCTGGAGGTGGTGGTGAGTATCAGGCCCCATGGCCTGGAGAGGTTACTCGGGAGACTGGGCTACGTTCCAAGGAAGACAAGGGCCCGACCTCCCATATCCTCTCTCAGGGAGGACGTCCTGGGCCCTTAGTGACACGACAGCAGACCCCTCCCAGGGCCAGGCTCTGCTGGGCACATTTCCCTACCGTGTCCCATTCAAGCTGCCAGCAACCCAGGGAGGCAGGTGCCATTCCTGTCTCCATTTCACAGAGGAGGAAACGAGTCCCAGAGATTGAGTCACTCACCCCAGATCCCAGCGAGAGGAGCGAGGAAGATGAAGGCCTATCACCCAGGTGCCTGTGGCCCAGGCCTCTGCCACTCCCTCCTGCCCACAGAGCAGCCAGTGGTCTGCTGGTCACACCCACAGGAAAAACCCATCCATGCCCCTGCCGCCCACAGAAGTCCCCTCAGGGAGGGATTGCAGGCCCTGTGGTGCCCCCCAGTCACAGTCCAGCCACCCTGAAGAGCTGCCCTCTGCAGACACAGCCTGGCGTTCCCAGGGCTGGGCTGCTGTCACACTGTTCTCACGGCCCAGACCCTTCCCACCCCCCACATCCCACCAGCCTGTCCAGCACATGCAGACTCCCCTGACCCTTGGGCAGGTTTCATCCCTCCTCCCTCTGGATGCCTGCAGATGCTTCCACCCCTTCTTAGCACACGGTGGTTAAGAGAGCGAGTTCTGCAGCCAGAGCACCCGGGTTCAAAGCCCAGCTCCCCCAGGGACTGACTTATGACCTGGAACAGGCTACTGGACCTCTCTGGGCCTCAGTGTATCTGTCTTTGAAATGGAGACGATCTAACTGCCTCATAAGAGTCTTGTGAGGATTCAGTGAATTAATAAGAAGAAACCGTTTACCCTGGCACCAAAGCCCTCACCAGAACTTAGCTATGATGATTAGAAGTAGAATTCACCCCCTTGTCTCCATCCCTGCCAAGACGGGGTGCTCTGCCAGGGCTGGGCTGGGGCCTGGCACTGAACCAGGCTTCAGGGACTGTGGAAGGAAAGGGTAAACTTTGGAAAGGGATGGGGCTTGGCCAGATGGAGAGGGGAAGCCAGGGCTCCCCGTGAGGGTGCCGCGGCTGAGCCTGTGCGTGAGCATGACGTGGGGCAGCGTGGAGAGTGGGTGGGGCCTGGCCGGGAGGGGCCCTGGCAAGCTCAGTGGGAAATGTCACTGGTTGTGACAATACATGGTTCTCAAATGCATGTGGGGGAAGCCCTGAAATTCAGGGTGTTGTTGGTGGGCAGCACAAATACTTACCAGTTTGGGTACTATGTTGAAATGCGAAACAGTTTTGCCAGCAGAAAATATGTATCCATGATGAAACTGTGGCCCCCGGGCTATCTCTTGGACACTTTGAGATGCAGCAGTGAGTGGGAGCTGCCTCCTGGGGTTTGGCGGCGAGTTATAGAGCCTCTGACTTCCTATCATTCCTCGCCTGTGTTTGATGGCTCTCCATGTCACTTGTGGCACACCTGGTCTGGGCAGGCAGCCTCTGTAAGGAGAGCTCCTCTCTCTGGGCACCGGTATCTTGGGTGTGACAACTGGGAGGGCCTGCAGCCAGAACCGTGTGGGGCTGAACAGGCCAGAGGCTGCCTTACCCCTGGGCTCATTCATTCATCAACTATTTACTGCCATGTGCCAGGCACTGTTGTAGGCACTGGAGACACAGCAGACAAAAATCCCTTTCCTGTAGGCACTGGAGACACAGCAGACAAAAATCCCTTTCCTCTCCAGGAGGGGAAACTGACAAAATCCCAGACAGATAAGTGACTATATATGTGATAGGCTAGAGTCAAAATATGCTCTAGGGAAAAATGGAATATGGCAGGGGGATGGGAGCTGTTGGAAGGATGAAATTTTTAACAGGTTCTTAAGGGAATCAGCACGCATTAAAAGGTGACGTTGAGAAAAGACCTGAGGAGGGTGAGGGAGTTAGCCAGGGAGACATCTTCAGGAAGAGCATTCCGGGCAGAGGGAGCAGCACTCAGAAAGCCTTGAGAGGCGAGACTGGATGGGGGCAGAAGGGTGAGTGGAGTTGATGATCGGCCGTTGACAGGGCCGGCGTGTGGCCTTGCTGGGACTCCGGCCGTTCCTCTGAGTGTGCTGAGTAAAGCAATGAGCACAGCTAAATGTGGATACAGAAGACCTCACTGAACAAATTAGAGCTGACTGAATCATTATAAGGCAAACCACCTTTGAAACAACCCCCCAGGTCAAGAACTGTGCCAGCCCACACCCTGCAAAATGCCCCTCCCTGTGCTGCCATCAGTACCACAGCCCCTCCCTCCCTCTAAAGGTGACCCCTGATTGGACACTTCCTCCTTGTCCTTTGAAACTGGTCACCCACGTGCCCATCCCAGACACAGGAGTTTGGTTGGCTCTTTTTTTAAAAAAAGAAAAAACGTGTAGTAGCCTCTCAATCTCCCGGCCCACCTCCATGCCTTCTTCCCTTAGTTTGCTGAAGGCCCTCAGGCCTTTTGGCTGTTTGGTCTCCCCGCAGTCTGGAAGCTGCTGACGGCACATTCCTGGCGCAGTTCAGCTGGGTCCTTTGGCCTCTGGATCAGACTCAGGTCCCACCCTGTTGGCAAGACTCGAGGGAGCGCTGGGTTCGGCCACCAGCAGGCAGTCCTGCCTGCTGTGTGTACTGGGATATTCACAGCGGCCGAGGCCCAATGCCTCCAGCTCCATTGGTACATTGGAAGTTAAGGAAATGCTGCTATTCTGATGTTCTTTCACGTACTAACTGGAATGTCTCTACACAGAAGCTCTTTTCCTTATCTACTGTTTGTTGCCCAGTGGCATGTTCTCCATGGGAAAGGCGGGGGAAAGGCTTATTCACTCCCTTTACTTACCAGCCTTGAATGTCCTGAATTTGCTCCCTGTCATGCTCTGAAGGTTACATTAAATTTTTTACTAGAACCGTTACTGTAGTATTTTTTTGTCTCATCAGTATCATAGATTGAAGCATCGTTGATGTTTCTGTAATTATTGTCTTTACTGAAATTGACAATGTCCCCCCTTCAGCCAGTAGAGAGAGGCCCCCTCGGCCCGGCCCCTGAGCCTTTCCGGCGCGACCCCACCGGTTTCGACGTCTTCCTTGCTGTCTTGCTTCGCTTAACCTCTTCTGTATGACACCAGTATCTCCTTTGCTTCGCATCGAGAATCCTGATTCTCAAGGATACAGAGAATAAAAGAACTAGAATATCCCTCACTTACTCCTTTGCTTTTTACAACAGTCTCTAGATAACAGTATCAATTCTACCACCATAGACATAATTTCCATAAACAGTTAAAATGTGTTTTGCATTTGCTTTTCCCATCCTCCCTCCATTTCTGAAATAGTTGTGCCATGTCTGCATTCCCAGAACATAGAGCCGTTACACACCTTGGCATCCCCACCCCCTGCACACTCAGCCTTCATGAATCTTCATTCTACACATAACTGCCTATTGAATGTTCACCACCAATTCTCGCTGGTCATTTTGGTCGTCGGAAGTTTTATGCTGTAATAGGCCCTAAGGGAAGTGCTCGTGTGAACCATGTTCTGAGTCTGGCATGGTGATAATACTCTGTTCTTTTTATACTTGAAAGTCAGTTTTACTGGATATAAAATCCTTGGCTCACATTTTCTTTCTTTCTCTCTCTCTTTCTCTGGGGATCTTAAATATATTCACCTTCTGAGATAAAATGTTGAATGTTGCTGTTGAAAAGACTGATTATCTATTTTTTTTTCATTATAAATCACTTACATTTTTGGCCTAGATGCCCAGAAGATTTTTTCTTAAGTCCAGCAATTTTTCTAGATATGTTTTACTGTTGATCTGAGTCAATATCCTTAGTTATGTGGTTGGTATACCCTTTCAGTATGTAGTTTCAAATATTTCTGTTATGATTTCAGGAAAGTTGTCTTGAAGTATAGTTTTTAGAATTTTTTTTCTTTTTTTATATTTCTTCTTCATGTATACCTATTGTCTATATGTTAGATCTTCATAGCCTATCTTCACTATTTGTTTCTTCCTCTAAGGTATTTTTACCTTTTCCCTCGTTTCTTTTTTTCCCACTTCTAGATATTATCATTTAATGTCTAGATATAGGTTTAATATCCATGATATATATAATATATATGATATATATATTATATATCTATATCAACTTAAAATTCACCTCTTTAACATGTGCAATTAAGAAGTTTTAATATATTCACAGACTTTTGAAACCATTCCCACTACCTAATTTTAGAACATTTTCATCGCCCCACCCCCACAAATACCTTTTTGTTTCTTTTCATTTAAAAACTTTTCCTCCTTTTTGGCAACCACTTTCCGATTTCTATCATAGAGATTCAGTTTACCTGTTTTTGAATTTCATTGAACAGTATGTATTCCTCTGGGTCCTGATTCTTTCATTCAGTATAAAGCCCGTAAGACTGATTCACGCTGTTGCATGTATTGTCGCTTTGTTCTGTTTGATTGCTCAGTATCCCATCAAATGAATATACCACAATCTGTTCGTCTCTTTTTGTATCAATGTTCATTTGGGTTGTTTCCAGTTTTGGATTATTATGAATATGGCTTCTGTGAATATTCTTGTGCAAGTCTTTGTGTAGGTATCTTTTCATTTCTCTTGGATACATATCTAGGAGTAGAATTTATGGTCATAGGGTTGGCATCTATTTAGCTTTATTAGAAATCACCAAAAAGTTCTCCAAGGTTCTTGTACTAGTCTGTTTTCCCACTAGCAGTATATGAAAAATCGCTATTACTCTACATCCTTGCTAATGTTTGATGTTGTCAGCCTTTTTGTTTTAGCTGTTATAAGGTTATACTTATTAATGATTTACACATAGTCTTTGTACAGTCAAAGTATGAGTCTTTTGTCAGATATATGGTGTCAGATATGTGTATGTCATATATGTATTTTTTCTTAATCTGTAAATTGTCTGTTCATTTTATTAGTAGTGTCTTTCATGAGCAGAAAAAATTCTTATGAAACCCAATTTGGCTACTTTATTATTTTAATTTTTTCATTTTACAAAAAAAGGAGACAGAATCTGTTTGAACTCAGTAAACTCCTTACAATTCATGGCATTAATGCTATACCACTAACCAAAAAAAGCCAAAAGAACACCTGTGGGCTCTGCCTCTACTCATTTGGGAACTTTTTTAAATGGTTTGTGCTTGTGTCCTATCCAAGAAATCTTTGCCTACCCACCCCCAGGGCAAAAATATCCTCCTAAATTTCCTTATAGAAGCCCTGTGTTCTGGGCTTTACCTTTATTTCTATGATTTGCCTCAAAATGATTTTAATGTATAATGTGAGATAAAGTCAGGGTTCATTTTCCCCTATACAGATATTCAGTTCTTCCAGCACCATTTTAAAAAGACTTTTCTCTCCCTATTGAATTAACTTGGTATATTGGTCAAAAGTCAATTTGTCATGTAAGTGTGGGTCTATTCCTGAACTCTTTACCCTGTTCGGTTCATATGTCTATCCTTACACCAATACCATACTGTGTGAATTATTATAACTTCATAGTAAGTCTTAAAATCAAGGAGTCTGAGAATTTTGTTCTTTTTCAAAATTGTCACACATTCAAGATCCATTGCATCTCCATATAAATTACAGAATCAGCTTGCCACCTTCTTTAAAAAACCCTATTAGAATTTTGATAAGGATTGCATTACTCTGTACGTCAACAGTCATCTTAACAATATTGAGTCTTCTGCTCCAGGAACATGGTATATCTCTCCATTTATTTCTTTCTCATAGCAATGTTTTGCCATTTTCAGTATAGCGGTCTTGCACATCTTTTGATCCATATATTCCTAGATATTTGATATTTTTTGAGGTTAGGTTAAATTTCACTCTCCAATCGTTACTGTTTGACTTATATTGTAGTAGGACCACTCTGGCTCCTGCACTAAGAATATAATACCAGCAGCAGGACGCAAAAACAGAAGCAGGAAGACCAGTTCGGCGGCTGTCGTAATAATCGAGGGGAGGGTAGATAATGGCCTGGGAAAGGGCGGCAGCAGTGGTGGTGATGTGAGAAGAGATCAGATTGAATGTAGAAACAATAAGCTTTTCTGATGGTTCGACGTCAGTTGCCAAAGAAAGAGGAAAGGCTAAAGCCTCAAGGTTTTAGCCTGAGCAACTGCAAAGGTGGAGTTGCCATTAGCTGAGATGGGAAAACTCGACTGTGGAGCAGTTTGTTCGGGTAGAGGGGAGAGATCAGTTTTAGCCATGCTAAGTTTGAGATGCTTGATTAAAGAACTAATCAGAATGTGGGATCATCGGTTGTATGTATGAGACTGAAGTTTGGGGTTGCAGTCTGGGCTGGGCTGTATGTCTGGGAGTTGTGAGCATATGGACAGCACGAACTCCCTGAGGGAGTGGGTGTAGATAGAGAAGGAAAGAGGCCCTAGGCCTGAGCCCTGGCGCAACCCAACCTTAGGGGATCAGGAGAGAAGAGGGCATCAGCAAAGTTCAGAGAAGAGGTGGCCAGAGGATGCAAGGAAAACCAGGTGAGGGTGGTGAGCCTAGAGCCGACGGAGGGATGTGTTTGAGGAGGAGGGAATAGTCAACCACATCCAGTGACAACGGTGCCACCCATTGGATGAGTCCTGAAAATTAACTTAGCAAACGTGGGGTTTCCGTGATTTCGGCAAAACCATTCTTGTCTGCACCATGGGGCATAGCTTGATTGGAGGGGATTCAAGAGCAAATGGGAGGAGAGGAGTTGGGGTCAGCCCACAGAGACAATGCTGTCGAGGCCAGATGGGGTGGGTGTTCCTTGTATAGATGACAGAAGAATTACTTGGGAGTTACTGGGATAACTCGATACATAAACCTAGAGTGCATGTTCTCAGCAGCAGGTCTGTGCTCGGCTTCTGCACTGAGGAGCTGACAGGACCTGCTAATGAAGCCTGTGCCCAGGAGAGGGGACAGCAAGTCTCTGTTCTCACCTGCTGGGAAGTCCTCAGGCAGCCCTGGGGTTGGTGACTTCCTTGTTTCAGAAGCCACCTGCTAATTAGCCTCTACTGACTGTCCTCTGGTTCCCCCACAGCAAGAGCTCAAGTTCCCTTCAATATCAACCTCTTAATAGACCCATTTCTTCGGAAGCTTGATGAAGACAGTCCATTAACCCAGTGGTGCCCTGGCCCCACCTGATGGGAGCGCCCTGGGTCTGTATCCTGACTCAGTTCACACGCAACTGGAAGCAGGAGTGATAACATATGACATGGAACGTGGCTTGTTCATAAGTGATGTTTCCTAGACAAGAGGAGTGGGGTAGGGTGAACACAATTAGGAGAAGGGAAAAGCCCCCAACTCGACTGCTGTGCTGACAGCAAGAGCCAGCTAGGCTGCATTTTAAGAACATTTTAAAAGAGCTCCTGCACCCAGGCCTCCCTGGAGACCGAACTCCCAGCCTCCCAGGGGTCGCAGCTGGGGGCAAGTCGCGTCCCCTCCCATGACCACCTTGGTGACAGTCCCACTTTCTCCTGCATCGTCTCAGCATGCCAGCCCCTGGTCGCCTAGGTGGTCAGCTGCTCCTTTTCACCTGTCATGGGACCCTGCCACCCCCAGCTAAGGTCTCAACAGTTCTGAGCGCTTTTACTGGGCCAGGCCCTGCCCATGGTATCAGGAGCACAAAGATGGGCCAGACTTGGCGCATGCCTGAAGCAGCTGTCTGCTCCTACAGAGGGCCTGTGACTAGGAGCCAGGCCAGAAATTCTCTCCTAAGGCTGGAGGGATGGGCAATGAATGAACAAATGTGTACATATTCCAGAAACAAAATGAGGGAGTGATGGATTCTGGCTGGGGAGGCCAGGAAGGCCTGCCAGCAGAGGGCCAGGGAAGCCGGTTTTTGAAGACTGGAAATTCCAGGTGAAGGTAAAAGCATAATCAAAACACAGACTAAGAGGACATTGATATATTTTTTGAGGGTGTGTTTTGAAGCAGAAACTGCACTAAATATTTTGCATGTTTAATTGCTTAATCCTCCCTCCAACCAGGTTCTCGTATTATGCCCATTTCTGTTATGACTGGGCAGGTGCCTCATGTGTGAAGAACTTAGTGAACGATGTATTGGAGTGGGCAGTGCAAGGATGCTGGGGCCTCGGAATGATAGGACCACTCTGGTGACCCCTGCCCTGCGTCCCACACAGGTGCAGACGTTCCATGGAGACCTGCTGCAGCACATGGAGAAGAACACCAAGCTGGACATGCAGTTCATCAAAGTGAGTCTGGCCGCCCCACCTCAGGTCCCCAGCAGGAGTGCCTCTCCCCATATGACAGACGGCCACACTGAGACCTGCCCTGGGCATTGACTGGCCCCAGCTCATGCACACTCGCAGCTGAGCCCCCAGACCCCTGTCTGGAGCTGACCCAGAGGCTGAGGGTCGTGAGCTCTTTGACACGGGGCCTCCCTCCTCTCTCCACCCCACCCAAGGACAGCCGCCAGCACTATGAGATGGAGTACCGCCACCGAGCCGCCAACCTGGAGAAGTGCATGTCTGAACTGTGGCGCATGGAGCGCAAAAGGGACAAGAATGCACGGGAGATGAAGGTGCAAGGGTTGGGGCAGGACCCAGGTTCTGGGAGCGCCCCTGGACATCCTCCTGAGCTCCCCCACCCAGGCCCAGCACAATTACAGGAGTGCGGCTTGTCCACCCTCTGTGGATAGCACAGCTGGAGAGGCCAGTCAGCCCCTGCTAGGGTGGGCATCTCAGGCTTCCCCACCTTTTACTTAACTGAGAAACCCTGAGGCCATCAGTCTGCTGCTCCCGGTCATGTAGCAAAGGTGTAATACCCTGGCAGGTCCACCATCCTTCCCCACCCTCCTGCCTGCAGGGTATCCTGCCCCCTGGCTCAGGCCTGCCATCCTCCTAACTCAGGGCCGCATCCCTGGCCTCTGTCTCCTCTTCTGGCTCCTTTAATAGCTCATTTCTCTCTTCTTCAGAATATTCCTTCCAAAGTAGGGGGTTATTAGCCAACTAATTCACACTTTGATTAAACCAACCTCCCTAGGCCCCACCTCTGTGCTCAGCTCCAGGCTGGGTGCTGGGGACAGAAGGATGGCTCAGACACTAGCCTGGCCTATGAGAAGTGCCTGAGCCAAGGGGCACGCAGAGCCCAGGTCCATGAGGATGAGGATGCCTGGGAGAGGCCAAGCCCCGGGGGGCCTCCAGGAGGAGGTGGCTGGCTCAGGAAGGATAGGGAGGCTTTGGACAGCTGGATCTTGTGGTGGGTGGGATGATCACCCACCCCCTGCCTCCAGCCAGAATTCCTTTGCTGCCCAGGAAAGCGTGAACCGGCTGCACGCACAGATGCAGGCCTTCGTGTCTGAGAGTCAGCGGGCGGCTGAACTGGAAGAGAAACGGCGGTATCGTTTCCTGGCTGAGAAGCATCTTCTGCTTTCCAACACCTTCCTGCAGTTTTTTGGCCGGGTGAGCTGAGGCTGGGGGACAGTTGGTAGAGCCCTTCTAGGGGCTGTGCCCCTGTGACCGGCGGCACACAGGGTTTTCCCTCCCTTCTGCCCTTTGCCCTCCTTTCCTTCCTCTCTGTAGATATTTGTTTTATTTATTTACTCTCCCCATCACTTCTTTGCTTATAGTTTCTGTGTTTATTTGTATCATGAGATACTTACTCATTTATTCATTCATGATTTTGCTTATTCTTGTATTTATTCCCTAATTCATGCATTTATTCATTCATGTATGAACAATTTATTTTTTCATTCCCGCTTGCATATACTCACCATTCACAAATTAACTAATTCATAAGCTTATTCAATTATTGTCTGTTAATTTTACCATATTATTTAAATCCTCTATGCCCTTGCTATGTTCTATCTGTGAGACCAATAAGATTCTTTCATTCTCATTGGAATTCTAAAGGATTTTGCTTTCTGTATTTAGCTGCAGGTTGTTCAGTGCTGTTGAGTTTTTGACTATTATACCTTCTCTGTAACTATTGCCATTTGTGTACTTAATGTCTGTCATAATTCAGCCTGATGATTTTAATTTCACTTTCTCTGAAATTAATATTGCCCTTCCTACTTTCTCTTATTTCTTTAAGTGTTTTCTGTTGCAAACAGAGCTTAGTTTTTACTTTTGACCACTTTGACAGTCTATGTCTAATACACTAATTCAGAACATGCCCATCTAACCCCACAGCCAATATGCCTGTTTTATTCTTTCTGGATGACTTGAGTTAACTGTATTTACTTTATCATTTCCTCTTTTTCTCCCATTATTGTTCTTGTCAGTTTGGTTGAGTTTCTACACATTCCCTTTTCCTCTTAATCAATTTAGAAATTCTACTGTTTTCTTTTCATCTCTACTCATGTTGACCTCACTTTGTGACCCTCATAATCACATATATTTGTCTATTATCTTTTCCAAAAAATACTGACACCCCCCTGACACTACTTGGTCCTTGCTTCCCTCCTCCCATCGGATGAGGCCTTGGGGAGGTTCTTTCTGCCCTCCCTGAGGCTCTAGGATGAGGCCTTGGGAAAGATTTTACTCCTGCCTCAGCCCCCCTGACCCCCAGCTCTTGGTTTTATCAAGAGACTTCAGGACTCTTAGTTCCAGATGCTCACCAGTCATTTCAGACTCTCTTAGTACAAGAATCTTCACTTAGATCACATTTACTACCAGCGTCCCATGCCCCGCCATCATCTGCTGGTATTTCCCCCGCACACATGATCAGATACACTGCTCCCCACTCCTGTCCATCTCCCACTGTCTTGAGGTTTCCGTTTTGATTAACTGGTGTGGCTAGAGAACTGTCCTGAGAATTTTCTGCGACTCACTGAGTCCCAGCACATCTGCAAGTGTGTTGCTTTTATCCCGGCTGGTGAGTGGCACGTGGACTGGTTGACAGACTCCAGAGCTGCAGCTTTTTCTCTCGCGGTCCAAGATGGCACTCACCTGCTTTCTAGTGCTGTGAGTGGCAGATGTTAAGGCGGGGCGCCAGTCTGTCTCCTTTCCCTTTTAAGTAACTGGCTCTATCTCTGTGGTGGTGGAGCTTTTCGTCATGCCCTTGGGACTCAGGACCTAGATGAAGGGCTGCTGCTGGTGGTGCCCCTTCTGTCTGCTGCTATCTCTTTCTTCAGGTCAGAGGAGCTGTTTCCTCTTCTTTAATTATTATGTCTCCATCAACATCCCTTGTTCGCCCCCTGGAAGGCCAGTCACTGGGGCCTCCACATCGATGACCACCTCCCTCGTCATGTCTACTTCATTCATTCTTGCTCCACATTTTGAGATATTTCTCTGCCTTGACCTGTCAGGCCTTTCAGTCTGTTCTCAACAGGACTGTTCTCTCTTTTAATTCATCTGTCCAGTTTTAACCCTTAAAGCTGTGCTTTGTCTGGGTAAGAAGGTCTTTGTTATGTAGCAAGTCCTCTTATCAAGTTCTTGTTAAGCTTGTCACCCCTTTATCTCAGCCACTTGGAAGGGCGGCTGGTTTCTCCTCCCTGAGCACTGGGTCCTCTTAGGTGCCTTATTTCTTTCCTTTGCCTCCTCGTGGTCTTGTTCCCACTCTGGGTTGGGTTCAGCTACAAGGGCTCAGGCAGTGGTGCTGGCAAATGTTGGGGGACAGGGGAGTGGAAGTGGAGCGATCTCTACCCTAGTGGGACTCCCCTCTGTCCCAGGTCTTCTTGCCCATCAGCCCTTGCTCAGTCTAATCAGGGATAAGGGTTAATTTAGCTTACTCACGTGGAGAACCACTGCACATAGGGCTGCCAGGGAAGGTTTTGCAGGTTGTATACTGCACAAGGGTGCCTGGTTGAGGGGAGGACCTGTGCTATGTTCTCCAAGCTGAACACACTAGTTGTGTTTTCTTTTCTACACAACAGTATAACTCCTTTTGGGTTTCTGGACCCAGTGCCAATGCGTGTGTGTGGGAGGGGAGCCTTCCCACACACAACACCAAGCAATTCTTGACCACCAGTAGGGTATCCAAGAACTCAACTCAATTCTGACAATATCTGCTCGGAGACAGCACCAGATTCCCAGGTTAGGGCCCTGTCCTACAAGACTGCACTCCACCCCCCACTCCAGGCACCAGTCCCAGTCCCAGGCAGCTACCTGTACTTCTGACCTACTGGCTACAGACCAGAGGTTCCCACGACCTCCCCTGAGGTTTGATTACTTTGCTAGAGCAGCTCACAGAACTCAGGAAAAACTTACATTTACCAGTCTAATAAAGGGTACAAGTCAACAGCCAGATGAAGAACTACACAGGGCAAGGTCCCAGACAAAGGGGCTTCTACCCTTGTGGAGCTTGGGGCCTACTCGGTGGCACATGGAGGCGTTCTGGTTCCCCAACATGGAAGCGCTCCGTCAGAGAAGCAGGACCCCAGAGAGCCATAGCTCTTCTCAGGGCTTTTTGTGAGGGCTTCACTGCATAGTCATGATTGACCAAGTCATTGGCCATTGGCTGATTTAACCTCCAGCCCCTGCCCTTGGGTGGGGCCCAAAAGCCTCTCATTAACATGGCAAGACGCCCATTCCACCTCTAAGGCTCTGCAGTGTTTTCAGGAGCTGTGGATGAGACCAAACATACCTGGGAAATACATATTCGGTCATCTGAAGACCAAATATGCATTTTTTTTCTTTAAAGTATCGTTAATATACAATCTTATGTTGGTTTCAAATGTACATCACAAGGGTTCAGCATTCCCCATGATATTCCCCAACTTATATTGTGATTGCGAATTATTGTGCCCCTGTATCCCTCTCCCCCCAACTCTCCCCCTTGGTAACCACTGGTCATTTCTCAGTGTCCGTGAGTCTACTGTTGTTTCGTTCCTTCTGCTTTGCTTTGTTTTTATATTCCACAAATAAGTGGAATCATATGATATTTGTCTTTCTCTGCCTGTCTCATTTCACTGGGCATAATACCCTCTAGTCCCGTCCATGTTGTTGCAAATGGCAGGATTTTTTTTCTTTTTATGGCTGAATAATATTCCATAGTGTGTATGTACCACATCTGCTTTATCCATTCATCTATTGATGGACATTTAGGTTGCTTCCATATATCTTGGCTATTGCAGATAGTTTGGCAATAAACATAGGGGTGCATATGTCTTTTTGAATCAGGGATTTTGTTTTCTTCACTAAATTCCTAGGAGTGGAATTACTGAATCAAATGGTATTTCTCCAATATGTATTTCTTATAACTCATTATATCACACTAGGGCAGACTGTGTTGGCTGGAGAGCCACTCGCCACTGTTCTACCCCCCAGCTGTCTCTGTGGGCTGCACCGCCTGTGCCCAGAGCCCTAGTCCTTGCCTGGCCTCTCAGGTACCGGTCCCCAGGCCCTGCCCGCCCCGCCGTGGTCAAAGTTCGATCCTGTACTCTTCTGCAGAGGTCCAACAGGGGCCAAAGCCTCACAGGCAAAGCCTTCCTGGCATGTGGATGTGCCTGCCTGCCTGGCTGGGCCTCACTGATGACCCTCCAGAGCTGGGGTTATGGGATCTGCAGAAGGAGGGCTCTGGGACACCGTTCCTCCACCATTCCCTCATAAATTGATGACTTTGTCCCTGTGTTATTCCAATGTCAGTGTTTATTCATTCACGTATTTAACAAATATTTTTTAGCCTGACGACATGTCAGGAGGCTCTATTTCTTCTCTGAGAGGGAGTGGGTCCCTGCCCCCCACCCACCCCCCTAGCCCCCCAGCCTCTCCTGATGCCCCAATCAGGCCTCCTCTGCCTCCTTCCCGGCCTCATTGCTCTTCCCATTACTTTCTATTTCTTTGCATTCCTATTTAGTCTCTATTTCCATTTCTTTGTATTCTTGTTCAGTTTCCTAGCCACTGCCCTCTGGCTGCAAATCCTAGCAAGTGATTTCATTTCTCTGAGCCTCATTTTCTTATCTGTTAAAGGAGGGAAATAACTGCTGCTTCACAAGGTTGTGGAGCCCAGTGCAGCTCGGATCTCCTGGCACTACTGCCTCCCCTCCAAAGATGAGAACAAAAGCTATTATTCACAAGGCCTGTCTGCTCACAGTCAGCTGCACCCAACAGCCTGCAGCGGACTCCTGTGTCCCAACCTCAGGGTCCTTATGTCTGCCAGGATCCTCCCTGAGTCTCTGTCCCTGAACCCAGGGCCCTCTGGTGTGGAGCCCGTCCCCCAGGGGAGGGAGGCACGGCTTGGGCCAGGGTGATCTCACCTCCCACTGACATCCTCCTGCTGTCACTGCCACAACCAGCCCCCGCCCCGCTCTCTGCCTTCTCCTGCCCCTCCTCTCTCCCAGGTGAGCCTCTAGGGAACGACTGCTTGTTCTTCTTTCAAACAGCTTACCTGAGATACAACTCACACACTGTGCCATCCACCGACTTAAAGTGTACAACGCAATGGTTTTCAGAGTTGTGCATCCATCACCACAATCAACCTTAGAACATTGTCATTACCCCTAAAAGCCTCAGTACTCCTTAGTGGTCATTGCCCCATCCTCTCATCCCCACCAGCCCTGGGAAATCACCAGTCTATTTTCTGTCTCTATAGGTTTGCCCCCTGCACATTTCATATAAGTGAAATTATATATGTGATTGGCTTCTTTCACTGAGCATCATGTTTTTAAGGGTCATCTATATTGTAGCTGTGTTTCATTCCTTTTTAAGGCTAAATAATATTCCATTATCTGAATAAACCTCCTTTATTCATCCATTCACCAGCTGGTGGACCTCAGTGGTCTCACTTTGCTCACTACTTCTGAAAAAAAGACCTCTGGGGTTTTCTCTTTGTGCTCTTTGGCTAACTGTGCAAGGCCACGGAGCGGGTGCCCTCCTTGGGGCCTCCCGAACTACTTGCTCCTGTGATGTGAGGCTCTGAGCCTGTTTTGCTCCCTGAGGTCACTATGAGGTTTTCCACAGTGGGGACAGACTAAAGGGAGAAATTACCAAGAGCTGCAGTCACAGGCAGCCTCCTCAGGCTGGACTAGTAGAGGCCGCTCCACGGCTTACTGAACGCCAGACCCTGACCCAGCCAATATCTACTCTGACCCTCAGCATCTTCTATAAAATGGTGATAATAATTGCACCCCCCTCCCAGGGCTGTTGTGAGAATCAAATCAGATAATGCAGGTAAAGTCTTTATCACTGGGCCTGGCACAGGTAAGTGCTCAACAAAGGTTTTATTATTCCTAAAGTGACAGTCTTGAGCTAGCCTTGGTGGCAGGGATGTTTGAATAGAAAAGGGAGAGACCTCTGTAACTAGTGTTGTGATTAAAGCTGGAATTTAATTGATACAGGCACTTGAGTGGCAGCACGAGATCAATGCCATTGAAAGAAGTTTTATTATATATCACAGTTCTCAAGAGAGGTTCATACCATGCCGTGCAAGGCCATGTGGGAAAGCACCGGGGGTTGGTCAAGAGGCAGAACGAATGACGGTAAAGCGCAGTGCAGATCCTTTATTATGGTTCCTGCGGGAAGCAATGGGCAAAGCAGGGTAGGCAGGGTCAAGCAAGCTTAGGATGGAAGGGTTTGAATAATTTCAGTGAGCTCTGGGCTATAGGGGTTGCCTGTAGTTGTCTGGTACCCTGCTCTGGAGTGATTTAGGCAGGGGAAATACTGGCTTGGTGTATAAGTGGGTAAAGGAGGTGGTTGGGGATATGGGTTTTCCATTGATGGGTTTGCATGAGAAAGGTATACTCATACCCAAGTTGTTTACTATCCAGAAAAAAATCATCTAGCCTTGGGAAGGGCAGCCTTGGGAAGGATTAGCAAGGCCCCAGGATGTCAAAGCATCATAAGATACAGAAAATTAAAACCATGATTAATATATACAGCAGGTCTAACATTTAAAGTTGTTACGGACTATGTGGTCAGTCGCCGTTCTTTGTCCTTGAAAGGATTCAAGCTGAGTTCGATACTCATGTATTGGAGACACTGGAAAAAGGAAGCTCATGTGGATTAGAGGGATGGGCCAGAAAAACTATCTGTAAGGTGCCTTACTCAAACTGGCTTAAACAGGAAAGGTATTTATTACTTTAGTTACTGGGAAGTTAAAGGGTTTCAGGTATGGCTGGATCCAGGAGCATACATGCTATCAACTGAAATTTGCCACTCTGTTGCTTATGATTTCCTGTGTTAGCTTCACTTTATCTGTTTAGGAAACGCCATGAGGTAAAAGAGTCTATTTTTCCAGATTGTTCCAGAATACATTCTGCCTTTGACAAAAGACGGGTAGGGTTGGGCTGTGGGGAAACACAAAATGACATGGTGATTTTGTCTGCTTCCAGCGGGAAAATCCCGGTCATCCTCAGCTCGCAGGGCTCAAGTTCCCAAGTCCAGGGTGCCACTTTTGGGTCCACAGGATTCTGGACGGGGGGAGCTCAGGTCTGGCTGACTGACCCCTGTGTCTCCATCCCGCCAGGCCCGGGGGACGCTGCAGAACCGCGTGCTGCTGTGGAAGGAGCAGGCGGAGGCCAGCCGCAGCCCGTCGCGCGCGCCCTCACCGGGCCTGCTGGGCCCCGTGCTGGGGCTGCCCTACCCCTCGGGCCGCCTGACGCCCACCCGCTTGGACATGGTGAGGCCCTGGCCGCCCCTGCCGCCGTTCGCGCCCCCGCCGCCCCCGGCACCCGCCGCTGCTCCCTGGAGCCTGGGGCCCCCCGCCTGGAGCCTCCTCCCGCCCAGGGCCCCCGTCTACGCAGCGCCCCTGGGCCGGCCCTTCCGTGCCCGCGCGGTCTCGGCGCCCGCGAGGTGGCTGGGCCGCAGGCCCCGGAACCCGCACACGGGCGTCCGGGACTGGGGGTGGGGGCTGGACTAGGGCGCCGCCCCTCCCGCCCCACCGCCCCGGCCGTCTACCCCCCAGCCCCAGAGGCCTCTGGGAGAGTTCGGCGCCCCCCGCAGCCGGCACGGCTCCGGCTCGTACGGCCCCGAGAGCCCCGAGGCGAGGTCCGCGCCCCAGCTGGAGCCAGAGCGCCGGCCCCTGCCCCGGACGCCGTCCGCCTGTGAGTGCCGGGCGCAGGGGCGGGCCCGGGACACGCTGGGGGCCCGGACCGGGAGAGGAGCTGCAGCGGGGGGCGGGAGCAGACTCGGGGAGGCCTCCCCGCCCACGTGCCGCCGCGCCCCCCGCAGCCTCGCTGGGCACCAGCAGCGGCCCGCGCTCGCGCTCCAGCTCCTTCGGCGAGCGCTCGGACGGCGGCGGCAGCACCAGGCGAGTCCGCGCCCTCGTCTCCCACTCGGAGGGCGCCAACCACACGCTGCTGCGCTTCGCGGCCGGAGACGTGGTGGAGGTGCTAGTGCCAAAGGCCCAGAATGGCTGGCTCTACGGCAAGCTGGAGGGCTCATCCACGTGAGTGGGAGCCTCGGGGCGCAGGGTGGGGGGCAAGGAGCGCCCCGGAGGCTGGGCTCCAGCTCCCACTGGGACTTCCCGCCTCGCCCTGAGGCCCGGGACAACTCTCCCCTCCCCCACTGCCTCCAGTTCCATCCGGGTAGGAAGAGCTTCCTCGCCAAGCTCAGGGTGGTAGCAGTGGATGGGGAAATGGGAAGGTTTCCTTACAAGTGGGGAACATTGCAGAAACCTGTTGCTTGAGCAGGACTGTGCGCTTGACACTGAGGGAGCAGGCAGCTTCCCCTCTGTACCCTCAGAGTCCACGGAGCTCTGGTGTACCTGGAATTGGGCCCCCCCAAGGTCAGGCACAGAGGCCGTGCAGGGTGGCTCACCTCCTTGCAGACCCGCAAGCTGCAATTCCCTAAAGAACCGAAGCAAGTTGTGTTTCCCACCGTGAGTGGAAGGAGGAGGCTGGAACGTGCGTGCCTTGCGGTCACTGCCAGCCTAGAGGAGAGCAGGGCTTGGCCACCAGAACAAGGAGCATTCAGGGATCACTCCTTCTGCCAGAGGAGAAGGGAAGGTGGGAGCTTGCTGGAGCCAATCAGTGCCCCCAGCAGGACTTTATGGGCAGGAGACTATGCGATGCCCACTCCCACTCATGTTGCAGGGGAAAAGGAATGAATGATGACAAGAAAAGGGGCATGAATTGAGATGCATAGACAGAGGAGCCAGCAGGTGCACACACGGTGGCCGTGTGCGTTAGCGATAGCACACGGGTGGAGGGATGGAGGAGTGGTTGCGTGGGCAGGCGGATGCGTGTTTCTGTGAGCCGACAGTAGATGGGCTGGACTGAGTGGTTGGGAGCAGGCAGCAGGGACTGATGTGAGGTGCACGCATAGACTGCTGGGTGATTGGAGAGGTATCTGGGTGGGCTGATGGAGGGGCAGGCAGGTGGGCGAGTGCTGATGGGTGCATTAGCGAACCAGTGGCCCATGGGTGGTGGCCCACGTGGATCATGAATGGGATGATGCGTGGATAGACGGGTGGACGGCAGGTGACTACCTAGATCAGGAATGGAGGGATGCGTCGGTGGGTGGTGAGATGACTAAGAACACGAACTGTGGAAACCCCTGCTTTGCAGACCCACATCTTTTCAGCTGCCCTGAAAGCCTCCACAGCAGGTGTGTAGCGAACTTTCCGGCAACCCGATTATAAAACCACCTAGCCCGGTGCTCTCAGACCGTGTTCCTGGGACATCATTACTCTTCCTGTGGTTCACAGGTTAGGGAAAGTGATGGCAGGTTTTATCCACAGGCACTTTATGGTGAAAATGGAAAACATACTGAAATGGTTTTGTTCTGTCAGTTTGGGTTGAAATGGCTTCCAGTAGCTTTAAGTGAGACCGTGGTTGACTGGGCTTTGGGAATCTAGGGTGGCTTCCCGCCCAGACTTTTCCTGGGTGTTCTGCAGGAATCCAACGGGCCTGAAAAGGCCGAGGAGCTTTCGTCATAGTGCCTCTCCCCCAACCCCAACTGCAGGGGAGGTGCAGTAGGGAGCCTGCAGCCAGGCAGAGACCCCAAGGTCAGGGTGCTTGGGGTCCTGGAACTAGAGGGCCTGGGATGGGGGAAATGGCTGGGCAGTGGAGGAACGAGCACTGGGTCGGTGGACAGGCACCCTGGGCTCCGGTGCTGCTTCCTCCGGGCTCCTGCAGTTGCCCGTAGTCCCCCCACCCCGCAACCGCCCTGTCCCCTTTGCCCGCACCCTGGTTCTCAGGTCTGTCTTCCTGCCAGGCCAGGAGCCTCTGGGGGCAGGGATGGGGCCTGGCTCTCCAGCCCTCCGTGGGGGAGGCTCAGTGACTCAGGAATGAGGTGACACCACATGTCCTCAGACACACTGCTTTCCATCTCGGGCTCCCAGCGCCTCCTCTCAAGGTGCTCCAGCCCCTGGTGCAACAGGAGGCTGGACAGGTGGCCTGGAATGTCAACAAAGCCTTCGTTCGAGGGATTAAATGAGTTACTCTTGGCAAAGCCTTCACATGAGGCCTGGCACCCAGCACTGCCCATGATTGTCTGCTTCACTTAGAAGCGTTATTTGAGCACAGCCTTTTGCTTAGGGGACCTCTGTTTCCACCCCGCAGGAGCGGCTGGTTCCCCGAGGCCTACGTGAAGCCTTTGGAGGAGGTGCCCATGAATTCCGGGAAGACCTTGACCCCAGTGGCCTCCATGAGCTCCATGGGCCCCATGAATGAGCTACCTTCCAGGTACCTGGGTGGTCAGAGGTGAGCAGGGGTGGGGACTGCAGTGGGCATGGCCCCACCCACCAGGCATGGCATCTGTGAGTTGCAGTCCTGAGAACCCCAAGCCAGGTTCCAGGCTGCACCCCCAGCCCTACATCTGTCCCCTTGCCTAGCAGCCCTGCCTGTTCAGCCCCTAGAGGAAGGCTACACGTGAAGGTCATTGTGTCCATCCTTCTGCCTCCTCTCAGGATTGCCTTCAAGCCAAGTCTCCTTTTTCCCATGTGCAGGGGAGGAGGCTGTAGGACACTCAGGAGCCAGAAGATGGGGTCAGTGCAGCAATACCTGACCCCTGACCTCTTCCCTTCCTTCTTTTTTCTGGATTCAGGTCCTACCCACTCCGGGGCAGCCACAGCCTTGATGACCTCTTGGACCGACCAGGCAATTCCACGGGGCCCTTGGAGTACTGGGATGGCCAGTCCCGCACCCGAACACCAAGCCGGGTCCCAAGCCGGACCCCCAGCCCTGCTCCAACACCCTCGCCTGGCAGCCGCCGAAGTAGCATGGGCAGCACGGGAGTGGCCGGTGATGTCAAGGTGAGCTCCCTCCCCCTGCCTGTCCTCAACCCTGGGGTCACCCAGCAGGCAGGGGGACTGGAGCCCAGGTAACCCTCGCTGCCCTGCCCGTGGCTGTCTGATGGGGGACCCTTCCACCCGGCCCAGTTTGCCCATCTGCAGGGAGGGGTCAGATGGGCTTTGGGTCTGGGGCAGAGGGGTGGTAGGAAGCATCCCTCTTAGGGCCTGGAGCCCCAAGTGTCCTGCTGGGACCACTAGAAAAGGGCAGCCCTCCCTGCCTCCCAGGGAAGGCAAGACCAGGGTCCTGAGTGTGAGCCTGGGCTGGGGCTGGCCCAGGGCAGGGCAGGGATGTGAGGCAGGGAGGGCATCTCCCCATGGGACAACCCTGTTTTGTCCTGGGCACGGTCGTTAGCCCTGGACGATGGTACCCTGGCCCGGAGGCTTCACAAGTCTGACACCTGCAGGATATTGGGCTTTAGAATGCTGTGGCCTCAATTCCCAGAAGCTTGGCCCTGCAGGGGCCTCTGGTCCATTCTGCCCCTTGGCATGGGGAAGAGCCAGGCAGGGGCTGGCTTGCCCCTCTGCCCCCAACCTGGCCCTTCCTCCACCCCCACTGCAGAAACTTATGTCCTGGGAGCAGCACCCCCCAGAGCTCTTCCCCCGGTGAGTCCTCAAGCCAGCAGGGGTCAGAGGGGACAGGGCTCAGTGGAGGGCTGTGGGGACAGACAAGGGTGGGGGAGGTGGGGTGATGTGTGTAATAGGGCCGGGGTGACATGGACTCAGGAGCCCAGGCGCCCCCCTGGACCCACAGCCACCCAGGGGCCTGAGCCTTCCTCACCGCCCCCCACAGAGGCACGAACCCCTTTGCCACTGTAAAGCTGCGCCCCACCGTCACCAACGACCGCTCCGCGCCCCTCATCCGCTGAGGTGCCTTCTCCGTCAGGGGTCTGAGGTCGCCCCCACCATGCACCTGCCCAGGGGCTGCCCAAAGCTGGTGGCAGCAGAGGATCCGAGCAGTGGGGGCCCTGAGACGGGGGGTGGCTGCCCTACCCCAAACTGCAGCCCCATCCCAAGCAGCTCTAAGGCCTGGGGTCTGGGGCCTTCAAAACAAAGCAGACAGAATTGAGGGTTGGAACCATTTCTTCCCCTCCAGGGGCCCCAGGACTCTCCCTGGGGGGCCTACCTCATGCTCATGCCCCCCAACCTCCTTCCTCCTCTGCCCCAACAGGGAGGAGCCTCTCCACCCCCCACGCTGAACACGTCCCTGGTTAACTTTTGTAAAAGATGAGAAATAAAGTGGACACACAGTAGAACTGGTGCTGTTTGATTTGGGGGACAGGGTCAGGGGTTGGGGATGGAGACCTATGAAGAATGGAGTCCAGGAGGTCTTTAAGGTCATAGGGGTCTCCCTGGGAGGCCTTCTACTCCCAGCCCCCAACATCCCACATTTTAAGCAAATCTGTAGGTCTGTCTGTCCCAAAGCCCTCTAGCCGTATTCCCCAACTCCCACTCTGACTCCGGCCCAGGCTCATTACTGCTGTGGGATCCCCAGAAAATAGTGACCTCTCCAGAGGGGCAGGGGTGGCAGTGGGTGAGGTCCAGGACCACCAGCAAGTCACCCTCCAGCGGTCTGGGACACAGCACCCTTTGTTCTGGCCCCTCCCTGGCCCTCAGTCCCAGGATCCCTTGGGCTGGATTAGCTTTAGCCAGGGGAAAGCCACAGAAGCCCCTCCTGGAATGTGGCCTGCGGGTGGGGGCAGCGGAGGAGTCGATGAGTTGGGCTGGCAGGGTCTCTGCAAGGCAGGGCTAAGCCCCCTGCGCCATTAGCCCCCTGATCAGTGCTTGGGTGTGTGTGTCCTCCACCCGAGTGTGCAGGAGGGGGAGAGGCCTCGTCTCTGCAGCTCTGCTGGGTGGGCCTGGGACAGGGTGCCCCACTGCAGGACCCAGCCTGGCCCAGTTGCTGCCCTGTCCCTTCTCTGCTCCCAGGCAAAAGCCTCTTAGATGACGTGGGCGTGGGGCAACACACTAAGCCCTAGGCCTGGGGGGCCCTGGGGGAGCCAGCCATGGTGGAGCCAGCAGCTGATCTGCAAGCAAGCCTGGGAGACTTCCGCTGCGCACCCCCATCAGGCTGGGCTTCACAGGGGAGCCTGTGGGCAGCCCCTCCCTGCAGGCCTCAGGAGATGTGAGACTGGGCACGCAAACCCACCAGACAGTTCAGGTGAGTGTGCGGCGAGGGCCACCAGGGACCACCTCTTGTCCCAGTCCTCAAATGGCTGCAGCCCTGGCGAAGACAGGCAGGAAAAGCCAGAACCTGGTGCTGGTTGGGGAGGGGCAGAGTCCCAGCTATCAATGCGGCCCTCGCATTGCCTGATGCCAGGAGGAAGAACCCAGGCTTGGAGGGGCTGCAGGAGGGAAGGAGGCTCCTGCCATGGCTGTGGGCTGGACCATCTTGCCTGTGGGGCCCACCCTCATCTGTTTTGGGGCACATGGGGCTGCTCTGTGAACCCCTGGCTGGAGCTTCAGGAGGGTGAGATACTTCAGAGTCATTTTCTGCTTGTGGAGGGGTTGAGGGGCTGCTAGAGGTTTGGAAAGCAGAAGGTCTCTCTCCTCTCTCTCCCGGTACCCCACAAAGGTCTGTCCAGTAGAACCAGAGATCCAGCCACCCCCACCAAGATTCCTGGCTGCCTAGCGAGATCAGTTACCGCCTTATAGGTGGGAAAACTGAGGCTCAGCAAGGGGAGGGGAACGTCACAAGCCACAGAGCAAATCCTTGCCTAGGCTGGGATGAATTGGAACTCCGCTCCCTTGGCTTCTGAGACAAGGCTAACATTGTTATAAAGTGCTTGGGTTTTTATTCCCCCATAATGTTCTAATGACAATAGTCATTCCTGATCATTGAGAAAGACTAGGAATACATCACAGGGGAAATAAACCCCATCCATTTTGCAGCTGTCACCTGTCTCCCCTGCCACAGCTACACACTGTGTCGGTCCCTTTGTCTAAGACCCTTCCACGCGCACAGCAGGCACACTGGCAGGCCCGTGCACACCGCGGCACACACGGGCTGCCTGGCTCTCCCACTCACCCGCGACCCCTCTCCTGCCACCGCTAGGTCCTGAGGGGCAAGGAGTGCCCTCCAGAGGGCGTCTTCCTGAAGCCAAGACTCAGGTGGGAACGACTCTATTATTCTCCCTTCATCCTCCACACACCTCTTGGAGGAGGGGAAATTTGGCGGGAGACGGTGAGGTCCTGCCTCAGTTTCCCCCCTGGCTCCATTTCCTGAGTAGGGTTCACGGTGGGTAGCTCCGTGCCTCAGTTTCCCCACGCTGGGTCTCCGTCCCCCTTTCTGACCTGAGCTACAGACCCTGGCCGCTCCTTCTTGCCCCGCTTCCCCCAGCAGAGGCAGCGGCGATGGGCGCTGGCGGCCCCAGGCGGGGCGAGGGCCCCCCAGACGGCGGCTGGGGTTGGACGGTGCTGGGCGCCTGCTTCGTGGTCACCGGCTTCGCCTACGGCTTCCCCAAGGCTGTGAGCGTCTTCTTCCGCGCGCTTATGCGCGACTTCGGTGCGGGCTACAGCGACACGGCCTGGGTGTCCTCCGTCATGCTCGCCATGCTCTACGGCACCGGTCAGCGCCCCCTGGCGGATCCCTCCGCGTCTCCCAGGCCCAGGGCTGCGGGTCCATCAGGGACCAGGGGAGCCCCTGAGCATCGCGGGGGGCTGTGGAAGCGCTGGTGGAGAGGGCAGGAGGGCGGCAGCGGCCGCAGGTGGAGCTGCACCCAGGCGGTGACCCGGCAGGCTTGGCCAGCCGGCAGGGCCCCTCCATTCTTGCCCCAAGTCCCACAGCCGCCGGTTGCAGGTGGGAACACTGACGTCGGAGTAAGATTACCGCTCCCGGAAGCCCTCACCACCTGTGAGGGGCGCGGAGCTGCTGGAGTTCCTCCGGCCAAGCAGAATGCGGGGTTGGGGCCCTGGGTGAGGAAAGCAGGTCAAACGGTGGTTCCCGCAGTGAAGATCAAACAGGAGTGGGGTCTCCCCCTTCGGCTTTGGTCTGGGGGTGAGGGCTCTGGCCCAGGACGGGTCCCTCCCCGGTGTCCCCCTCAGGGTGCTGTCTCCTTGGTCGGTCTCAGCCAAACTTTGTGACCTTGGCCAGACACTGCCGTCTTTGAGCCAACGTGACCTTTGCCCTCTGATCCGTCTTCCCGGGCTGGAAGGTGCAAAGCCTGGAGTGTCCACAGGAGAGATGACTGGCCCAGGCCGTGTCATGACCCTGCCCTGCCCACAGGCCCGGTGTCCAGCATCCTCGTGACTCGCTTTGGCTGTCGCCCTGTCATGCTGGTGGGCGGACTGTTGGCGTCGGCGGGCATGGTCCTCGCATCCTTTGCCACCAGTCTCCTGGAGCTCTACCTGACCGCTGGGGTGCTCACTGGTGAGGGTGCCCACCGCCCTCCTGCCCTGCGGGGGTGGCGTGGGAGTCGGGAGGCCTTCTGTCCTCTGTTTCCCCAAGAGGGGCGGTCCTTGAAGTCCCACGGCTTAGTTCCCTGGGGTCCGCCCCTCCCTCCCGCTGGGGCTGGTGGGGGTGGGGGGGCGCCCTCGGGCAGCCCGGTACAGCGCCCCTCGCCTGCAGGCCTGGGCCTGGCCCTCAATTTCCAGCCGTCGCTTATCATGCTGGGGCTGTACTTTGAGCGGCGGCGGCCTCTGGCCAACGGGCTGGCGGCGGCGGGCAGCCCCGTGTTCTTGTCGGCGCTGTCGCCGCTCGGCCAGCAGCTGCTCGAGAGCTTCGGCTGGCGCGGCGGCTTCCTGCTGCTCGGCGGCCTCCTGCTGCACTGCTGCGCGTGCGGCGCCGTCATGCGGCCGCCCCCCGGGCCCAGCCGGCGGCCGCGCTGTGACAACGCGGGCGACGGTCCTGGGGAGCCGGATGGCACCGAGCTGCGCCTGCGCGCGGCGCCCCCTGGCTGCCAGACCCGCCGGCGACGCCTGCTGGACGTGGCCGTGTGCGCCGACCGTGCCTTCGCCGTGTACGCTGTCACCAAATTCCTGATGGCGCTCGGGCTCTTCGTTCCCGCCATCCTTTTGGTGAACTACGCCAAGGACTCCGGAGTGCCTGATGCCGACGCCGCCTTCCTGCTGTCCATCGTGGGCTTCGTAGACATCGTGGCACGGCCGGCGTGTGGTGCTCTGGCCGGCCTGGCGTCCTTGAGACCACATGTCGCCTACCTCTTCAGCCTGGCTCTGATGGCCAACGGGCTCACGGACCTGAGCAGCGCTCACGCGCGCTCCTATAGCGCCCTAGTCGCCTTCTGCGTCGCCTTTGGCCTCTCCTACGGCATGGTGGGCGCGTTGCAGTTTGAGGTGCTCATGGCGACCGTGGGTGCGCACCGCTTCCCCAGTGCACTGGGCCTGGTGCTGCTCATTGAAGCCGTGGCTGTGCTCATCGGACCACCCTCTGCCGGTGCGCCCCAAAGGAGGGGCTGACAGCTTAGTGCCCCCAAGTTTGAAGGAAGCCCCCTCCCTGTCCCAGATGGAACTTCAGGGATGAGGGGAAGGGACTCCTGGGCAGAGACAGTCTGGTGGGGTGGGACCCCTTCCCGTGGCCAATTAAGTCCTCCAAGGCATTGCCACCAGCTCTGGGTGGTGACAGAAAAACATAGAAAGGTGCCAGGAAGAAACCAGCTTTGGTAGCTGGTGCTGCAGTGGGTCATCTCCAGCAACAGGCACAAAGGCAACCTGCTGTGAAGCCCAGATGCCTATTCTCCTCCTGCAGATGGGGGAACTGAGGCACAGAGGCCCCATAGTTGTAAGCCCCAGAAGTAGAGCAGAGCCGTGCCCAGTGCTAGAGGCCCACACCTTTGGAACAATGCGTCTGAGCACTTTAGTGTCTCCAGCCTTTAAGGGTGACTAGGATAGGGACAGTGTGTCTGGGGAACCAGCCCTGGAAACAGGAGTAAAGTGGCAGTACTCAGTGTGCCTGGAGGTGGTCATGCTGGGGTTCAGGGGGAGCTCCCGCCCTCATCTGCCCAGCGGACTGTAGCCAGGCCCTGCCCACGTTCAGTGAGGCTGCTGTCCAGAGACAGGTCTGGGCCTACCCCTGTGCACGCCGCCTCCTGGGTACTCCACGTTCATCGGCTCTCTTAGGAAATCGCCACACTGAGGGTGATCGGGGAGAACTTCCTGCAGGGGCTGGCATTAAGGCAACCCTGCCAGTTTGGCAGGACCCCACAGGAGAGGGCATAGCAGGCATTTGGGGGACAGTTTTCCTCTGTAGTGAAGAAGAAGGAATCAGAAAGCTGGGGGTGGGGACATGAGGGTCTTCCTGGGTTGTTGGGTCAGCCCAGAAACAGCGGGGGGCCTCCTGCGAGCAGCAGGGAGCTGAGGTTGGGCTTTGGGATGGAACATTGACGAGGAGGCCATCTTTTCAGGGTCCAGGCTGCAGTTGAGATGGGGAGGGTGGCCCATCCTTCCAGGACTTGGCCAAGTGCCCTCAGCAAGCTTTGTCATCTCACCTGACCCGGTGGGAACAGCAAAGCCCCCGATCCAGTGTGAGGGTGGCCTCTGAGCCCACCACCAAAACCACAGAACCGGCCCTCCCAGAGGCTCAGGGATTCCTCTTTCATTTTCTCAGTGCCCCTACGGGTGGATCTAATAGGCAGAGATGGCACATAGGGTGAGTATGAGAGGGACAGGGACAGGGACAGACTGGCTGGGCAGGAACCAGGAAGGCAAGTCTGGGAGCACTGCTCAGAGGGGCTCAAGTGGACAGCCGGCTTGGGGGACATCAGGGGGGCTGAGGCCACAGAGACGCAGACCAGGGGTCATTGTCTGGTGTGGACAGCCATAAGGTGCCCCCGAAAGAGGGGGAACCCACAGAGGAACCACACTTTTGAGGAAAATATTTGCAATTAAAAGATTTTCCTGAGTATGAAAGTGCCTGGGATAGAAAACTTGGAAAATAACAGAAGGGCACAGGAGTTAGAGACCCACAAGCCCTGCCCCCAGCTGGTGCTAATGACAGCTCCATCTAGGGCACCAGGGCCTCCTGGGAGGGGCAAGATGAGGCCTGAGGGGCCCTGGGAGAGCGGAACCAGTCCCCTGTAGACCAGGGCGTAGGTGGAAACAGCAGGAGTTGGGAGCCCTCAGGAGAGTGGGGCTGAACCTGTGCCCCCTCTCCACTCCTCAGCTGGCCAAGTCACAGGGCAGGGGTGGGGTTTGACCTGGGGGGTCCAAGGGGTACCTGTGAACTGTAAAATACTGCCTCACCCAAGGGCCCTTATCACTTAAGAAACTGAGGTCCAGGGAGGTGAAGCGACATTTTTAAGGTCTCAAATGGCAGGCCCTGTGTGGGGTTTTGCAACTGTAAAGTGAGACTAGTATCACCTGTGGGCCCCACCAAATGTAGGGCACTGCCCTTCATCTGAGGTTGGGGGGTGAAGTGCGGGGTCTTCTGCAGACTCTTACCTCCCCTGCCCCTGCCCCAGGCCGCCTGGTGGACACACTGAAGAACTATGAGATCATCTTCTACCTGGCCGGCTCTGAGGTGGCCCTGGCTGGGGTCTTCATGGCTGTGGCCACATGCTGCCTGCACCGCTCTCAGGATGCCCCACCCAGCACGGGCACCGAGGATGCCGAGGCCGAAGTGGATGCCAAGGCCTTGCCCGCCAGCACCGAGGAGCCTGGCAGCCTTGAGTTTCTGGAGGAGCCAAGCCCTGAGGCTGAGCCTGCGGAGCACGAGGTGGAGGCAGAGGCACAGCTGCGCCCAGACTCTGTGCAGTGCGAGGGCCCTGGACAGGGCGGCCAGTGACTCGGGGATGGGACTTCCCTCCCCAAAGCCCCGGCTGCCCCAAGAGGGCCTGGCACACTGCAGGCTGCCCTGGGGTGATCACCTCTGGGCCCAGGAGGGGAGCTCCCTGCCTCATCGGCCCAGTGCACCATGGCCAGGCCCTGGCCTCACTCAGGAAAGCTGCTGGGTGTAGACGGGGTCTGGATCTCTGAGAGTAAGTTCATAAAGTTAAGCTGGAAGTGGTTTCTGTTCCTGCACCTTCACTGTGCCTCTGGCTGCTGCCTGGGGGGGTGCGGTAGGCGGAAGTGTGAGAGGCTCTCCCCCGACCCAACAGTTGGAGGAGGAAGCAGCAGAGATGGAGGAACGGTGCAAAAGGTGCCCCCACACTTGGGGTCCTGCCAACCCCGGCCCCGCTCAGAGCTGTGTTGAAGCCTTTGCCAGCAGCACCTGCTGCTCAGGGTCCCCCAACAGCCGAGGAGCAGACCCCAGCATTGTAGGCTGGGGTTGAACCCTGGCCAAGCCTGGGTCTCCTCCACACACTGGAGGCAGATGGTAAACCACCCCATCCTGGGGCACGTCGGGAGTGTGGGGCTGGCGCCAGTCCTGCTGCCTTCTGAGGGGACCCACTAAGCTGGGCCCCCTCTCAGTGCAGCTCTGGGTCTCCTCTGTCTACAGGAGAGACTCTGCTGTCCCAGGGCCTTTGCTCAGACACGTCCTACGGACACCACCGTGGCTGTGCACAGCCCAGCCATTCACCGACACCGGCATCTCCCTCTCTCTCTGGGAGTCCCAGGGACATCTCCTCTCTTGCACTTGATTAAAGTGCAGGGTGCTCAAGGTCTCACCCCCGCTGGGGAGACTTGGGGACCTGTTCCCTCTAAGTAGTTTTTCTTGTCCCAGAAGTCTGACAACCACATTCTTCAGCTCCCTCCCTCAATTCATCAGGGCAGAGATCGGGCCGCCATGAAGGAGGCAGCTTTCCCATTGGGACCCACTCCGTGCAGCCACATTCCTCAGGAATGCCCACCACCAGTGTCCCTGCTGGTCTCACTTCCCATCTGGAACCCAGGAAGGTGTGGGGAAGCTGGCAGGTGTCTGGCTTACACTGCTGCTGCCGTTCCCTGAGCCAGCAGAGAGTGACTACATTTTATTTAACACTCATAAAGGGCTGACTCTGTGCCAGGCACTGACTGTTCTAGCCCTTTATGAAAGTTAACTCCTCTCATTCTCATAACAATCCAAGGGAGAGATCACTTTAACCACACTCACAAGAAGGGAAACTGAGGCACAGCGAGGTTAGAAAGTAACCCAGGGTCCCAGAGACTGAGACTGCAATCCAGGCTGCTGGCCCACCTGTGCCCGTGGCCTCCATGCCGGCTGCTCCTTCAGAGGTGGTGTGGCCTGACGCTCGAGCCTTACTCCCATTTTGGACTCTGCTCACCCCTCACACCCTCCTGTGCCCTTCTCATCCTCAGGATGACCGTACAATTCATTGTCCAAATGGGCATTTTGAGAGTGAAAAGGGCCACTATCGATAACCATATGCTGGGATCTCAGGTGTGGACTGGGGCTGCCCAGGTGAAGCACGACATATGGTCACCCCATTTCCTCCACTTTGCAAAGACTGGGAATACTGGTGCAGTTACTCCCCTTGGCTTCTCCCCAAGGTCCTTGCAGGACAGTGCACCTGGAGTGGCCGGGGCACCCTCAACATTCCTCAATCTGGGGCCTGGGTGCTTGGGACCCAGTGTCTGTCCTGCCCTTCCCCAAATACAGGCCTGCAACACTGGGGGATCAAAGATGAGGGGGGACATAAAAGGCTCCACAAAGCAGACAGGCCCAGAGTAAGAGAAACATGGAATCTTCTGGACATGACAGGTCAAGTCCAAATCTCCCTCTGCCACTGTACACCATGCAGCCTTGCGCAAGCTGTTTCCCATCTGCGAATGGGGACAGACGACAGCGCAAATCCAGAGCTGCTGTGAGGGACAAGTGGTGGCAAGTGCAGGGAACATCTCTGCATCTTGCTGCCCGCCCTCCCTCCTGATGGAGGCAGAAGAGGGGGCAGCGAGGGGTGAGGAGGGTCTGAGGCCACTGCAAAGAGCCCGGCTCCAGCTGGGTTTACGTTTATTCAACAGGCCGTGCCCAGCCCTTCCCTAAGCTAGTGGCTGAGCTGAGGAAATAAAATAAATAAAGGCCGCCGAGGTGAGAGTGGACTGGGGAGGGGCCAGCCCAGGGGGAGGCTGTACACGAGACGCTGGCCCCAACCTCAGCTGAACACCTGGCCCCCGACTCCCCGCAGGCTCCAGGTAAGGCTAGTGGGGTGCCTACGGCGGGTCCTGGACTTGCCACCTCCAAACCCTCTTCCCTTCCTAAGGTGGGGTCAGGTGCCAAGCTCTCCATCTGGCTGGGAAGGTGGGGAAAGAAGATGGAGAGGCCAACGTCCAAGTCCCATGTCATGGCCTTGGTGCCTTCCGGGGCAGGAAGCCCGGTTCACTGCACTAGGGCAGAGGAGCAGGGAAACAGGCACCCCAAGCCAACAGGCCTTTATGCGCATCCCTGCGGTGCGGCGGCCTGTCCCCGCCCCCATGCTGTTTTCCTCCCACTCACCCTACCCCCCAGATCCACACCCCGAGGGGCACTCAGGAGTCACACCAGCTTCCACCCTTGTCCAGGGAACCAGCAGCCCCTTGCACATCCCTGGATGGCTCCCTGGCCACTGTGTCCTCATCATCTTCATCCTCCTCATCCTCCCCATCGGTGAACTCGTCTTGGCTGACACCATAGGCCAGCGTGGTGTGGGCCAGGTCCACCTCGATGGGGAAGACATCAGCGTCGCGCAGCACCGCGTAGCAGTCGTTGTAGTACTTGGACATGGTGGACACGAAGCGCTGCAGCTGGAACACGATGTCCTGGACTGGGGGGGAGGGCGGCAGGCAGGCACGAGTGGGCACGGCTGCCTGCACATGAAGACCCTCCAGGCCCGCCTCCCTCCCTGGGGCTTCCCATCGGGCACTCCACTGAGCTCTCGTGCCCTGGGACGGGGCAAGGCAGGGCTGCCTGGCCCTGCACAGACCCCAGGACTCCCAGCTCCTCATTCGGGGAGCGCCAGGGCGGGTGGATTGTAGGCAGCCCCAGGGAACCCCCAGGCCCGGACCATCACTCCCAGGCCAGGCTCTGGGAAGGTGGGTGTGCTGCCAGGCCTTCCCACCTGGGGTCTGACCCATGGCCGGGCCCTGGGACCTCTGTGAAGTCCTTTACTCTGGGCCACAGCTCTGCAATGGGAGAAGCTGGTACTCAGCCCATCATAGTGAGGAAGTGGTAGAGACCAACTGAGGCAGGGCATGGCCTCAGCCCCGGTGCCCACCTGCGGCCCTCACCATGCTTCTGGTCCAGCAGCTCCATCTTCTCCAGCACGTCCTTGCGCATCTGGGAGAAGCGGGCGCGGGCCTCCTGGCGGCAGCGCAGGATCAGGCGGTACTCGTAGTTGCCTGTGCTCACACGGTACAGGGGCTCCCCTAGGGCCTGGGGCAGGGAGGAGCACGTCAGGGACCAGGGTGGGTCCTGCTCAGGGCCTCCTGCACAAGCACAGACGGGGACAGGGGCAGGAAGCCTGCAGCCCACCCACCAGCTCACAGCCCTGCAGCACACGGCCCTTTCCAACGCTTCCACGGTGCCTCACCTCTGAGATGCCAGCGATTGCTGAAGTACTTACTAACCGCTTTGTGGAAGAAACCAACAAACCCCACATTAAATAAATGAATAATTAGTCATGTGATGGGTCCTGACTTAAAAAACTATTAAAAACGTTAAAAATAAAATATGCCTCTTTGGACTGAGGAAAGTCAGTTTTTCTCTGCAAGAGTTTCCCGAAGTCTGGCGGGGCTGAGGGCACCGGTGGTCTGGGGGTGGCTTGCAAGCTGGCTGGCACTCCAAGACCCAGAGGGGCAGAGCTGCAGGTGGAGAGCCACAAATCTCCAGAAACTAGAGCCTGACCAAGCCCCCCAATGTCTCCTGGGCTGGCCAGCCCTTCTTGGGGCTCAGAGAGCAGACAGGGGAAGGCCCGTGCACCCTGCGTCACGGCCCCTCACTCCCAGCGACACTCACGATGCAGCTGTACTCCTCGTCATCCATCTCTTTCACCTTCAGGCAGTATGACTGTGGGACAGCGAGCGAGGCTTTCAGAGTGGCTGTAGCTCCTGGAAGGCCACAGCTCCTCGATGGACACCCGGATGTGCCCAGCTTCCCCCACACCACACTGTACCCCTAAGCCACCCAGAGGAAGAACCATGCAGGCCTCCTGGATCCTGCGTGCCCTCGGCTGGGGTAAGCTGAGATGTGTCAGGGGTAGGCTGGCACCTCAGACTGGCCCTTGCTCAGGGAGGCCCAGGACGGGGTGACAGCAGGCAGGAGAGGGGGCCCATCTGGGAGGACAAGAAGGGCATGAGAAACAGCCCAGCAGTTACCAAACTCAAGTCCCAAGAGATGCTTTGAGAAAAAAAGGTTCCATGGTCAAAAGAGCTTGGGAAGGCCCCTGAGGACTCAGTGCACACAGGCCTATCAAAGGCTCTGAGAAGTCCTGCAGGAACTTTGGCTTGCTTAGTGGAGCATTTTTCCTAAATTCCTTTGATCACAGAATTATTATTTAAACACAAAATTCATTACCATCCCTTGGCACCCACTTTATCACCACTAACCTAGTCTAATCCAATGTTAAAAGTAACCAAAAAAATCCCAAGGGGTCAGAGTAAGGGCTCGGCGCACCCCAGGCCACCAGCCCCACAGAGGCGTCTCTGAGCAGTCAGGGAAGGGCCCGTGGTGCTGCCTGATTGCCCAGCACCACCCCAAGGCCCTGGTCCCAATCAGGCATGACAGAGGTCTGGCCTTACCTGCTCACCACTGCGTGGCTGACTGAGGAGGGACAGGTCTCCAGGTGGGCTCTTACCCCAGCAGCCAGACCCACCCCTCCCCAGAGGCTGGACGCCACTCACCAGGTACTCGAACTTCACATCCAGGTACTTCTTGATGGTGAGGCGAGTGTCGGGGATGGCTTTGCGGAGGTGTGTGTTCAGGTCCGTCAGCATCTGGAAGGGCAGGACGCGGTGGACGCTTAGGCCCCCACACGTCGGGAGTCAGGCTGGCCAAGGTGACAGAGAATGGCACTAATGTGTCACTCCTTCTGAATAACTCAGGTGTCAGAGCCAAAGGGAGCTTCCAAACGGTCTGTCCATTTCAAGGATAAGAAGGTAGGCCAGGCCAAGGGCAGGCTGGGACTGAGGGTGAAGCCAGGGCCAGAAACCAGCCTGGAGATCAGCGCTGAGGCCGGGGCAGCAGAGCGACTTGCCCACAGTCAGCCGTGGAGGTGACCACGCCAGAGCCTGCATCTAGGCGTTGCGACTCCAGTACAGGACACTTTCTGCATGCCACACTGCCCCCTCCACCCGCACGTGTTGACACACAGAGCTGGGCGCGACCTACCGGCTTGATGGTTTTCAGCAGTCGGATGCCAAACTTCTCAATGCTGCGGTGGGCGTCCGCAAACTTCACAAAAGCCTCGCTCGCCGCTGGCTGGGGCTCCCGTACCCCAATCACGGAGAACACGTCCCCAAAGGCTGCATGACAAGTCTGCCCTGAAGGCTGCCCCTGCTTGGCCTCTTTACAGAGAAGCCAGGGATTTGTTGGGGAGAAGCGGGTGGGGAGAGCGGCAAGCTGGAGGCCAGGGTCTGTTTGAAGGCTATGTCCCAAGAGAGGAGGGTCTACATGCCCAAGGAAGCTGGGTCTGCACCTGAAAGAGCTGGGTCTGTCTACACTCAAGGGAGCCGGCCCTCCTTCCCCAGAGTGACCGGACTACTGGGCAAGGCTGGGCCAAGAGGGAGTAGGTGGCGATGTCTAAGGGCAGGGCACTGGTCTAGGAAGCTGGATGCCAGGGTCTCACTGGCATGTGAAACTATTTTCTTTGTCTGGGCTTCATTTTCCCAACTGTAAAATGGGAGTAACTGTAGTTGCCTTGCCCAGCTAATGGACTTGTAGGAAATGAGACCATGAATAAGTAAGGGCCTTACATACTCTAAGTGGTGATGCAGATTAGACAGAGCCCAGAGGAGTGACTGTGCCCCAGACACTTGCTGGCCCATATGCACCCCACTGGCCCCCACTATTGCTGTATCCCAGCATCTAGACAATGCCCAGCCCCAGCCTGGCCTGAGGACAGCCACTGGGCACAGGTACGAGAACCTCCAGGGAGGAGCTCGGGTACATCCTCCCTGTACGGAGGTGCTGAGCTGAGCAGGGGAGGGATTTCCCAGGGTCACAGAGCAGGTTTGGGGGTGCTCTTACCCCGATGTGTCTGTGACAGCTCATAAAAGGCCCGGAGGAGGTTCTTGGTGTGTTCTGTCATCCCTGTGGGGGACAGCCAGCCAAGGTGGGGGGTGGGGATGTGGTGGGGGCCTCCACCCCCACCCCCCACCCCTGAGTCCTCCCTGTTCCTGGGTTCACTGACCCTTCCCACTAGGGCCCAGGGCTGAAGGCTCAGCCCTGGCACCGGCCCTGACCGTGTGGAGCCCCATCAGACTGGGGAGGCAGGATTTCGCAGGGCAGAAGGTGAACAGGGGAATCCCACTACATTTACATGTGTTATTATTTGAATTCTTATGGATCTGTATCTTATAATCAGAAAAGGTTATGTGTTAAGACTTTTCGTCAAGAATTCTTAACGGCCATGGTCCTAGAATTTTGTACACTGGCATTCCTGCTCCCCATTGTCACCATCTTCAGCGCAGGGCTCTGAAGCTCTTCCTGGCACTTTCTGGGGCACCCCGCCCACCACGGGGCTGCCAGCAGAGGTGCCCTGCCCACCTTTATACAGCTCGGCAGTCCGCTCCAGCTCCTCAAGCCTCTTGACAAGCCCGTCTACGGGGATCAGAGGAAAGCGGGTCAGTCGGTCTCAGCGAGCCAGGGGTGGCACAGGTCAGGTGGGAGGGGAGAGGCGGCCCCAGGGCAGAACGACGAAGGGCACAGAACGGGGCCATAGGAGGGGGATTTGGCACTGCAGGGTCGGCTGGGCTCGGAGGGTTTTGTAAACAGCGCAGCACAGCCGAGAAGTGGTGGACAGGCAGGACTGCCCCCGGGATGCTCTGGAGCTAAGCCCCCGCAGCACGGCAGGCTCGGCACGTGGACGGGGCAGAAAGGTGGCGAGTGGGAAACGGCTCGGCCCTCCCTGGTGCCCAACCTACGGGTGGCACCTCGCGGCCAGCAGGCAGAGGCGAGGAGAGGAAGACCTCACGCTGGCCTTGGTGATCATCTTCGGTTGCTTAACAGCTGTTACCAAGCGCCTACTGTGCACCAGACCCCATGTTAGGCCCAGGAATAACAGTATAGGGGAGGGCCTCATCGTGTCCTCGAGGCTCACAGTGCAGCAGGGGACAGTGGCCAGGACGGGGCTGGCGGGGACAGTGGGCCTGCAAGGCGAGGGGCGGGGGCAGCTGTACCTCAAGAGCTCAGAGTGGGTGTGGATGGACTGCCGGGGATGGGGCCAGCATCCCAGATTTGGGGGGAGGGTGGGCAGGGAGCTCTCAGGACAGCTAAGGGCCAGGCAGTGAGGGCCCAGGGCTCACTGAGCGCTCCTGCAGCACGGAGCGCCACCCTCCTCCCCACCACGGGAGCATAAGGCAGGCACCCACCTCCCGCTGAGAGCAACACAGCAACCAAAGGGCAGGGGCTCCAGGTGAGCGTCATCCTTGCCTGGCCTCCCCCCAGGGCAGGGCCTGGCCTTCCTGAGTTACCCCCTGTAAGCCAGGACCACTTGAGGCTCCCTGCACACAGCTCAGCCTTTGAGCCACGTGAGCCTCTGGGGCAGGGGCTACTTCCCTCATTTTATAAAGAACACAGGGACAGAGAGGTAAAGCAACTTGCCTAAGGCGCACAGCCTGGACGCTCTCTACCCCCTAGTCTCCTGGGTTGCCCCAAATCGGGGTTCTCTGAGCAGGACTGGGGGAAGTAGCAGAGGCCCAGTCTGGGCCTTTCTTTGGGTGGAGAGGTGGCTGTGTCAGGCTGGCAGGGAGAAAGGCTCCGGCTTGGAGGATGGACGGGAGCACCTGAAGGTCTTTGGGAGGCTTCGGCCACCGGCTGGCCTCCCGGCCCTGGCTTGCCAGAGCCTTGGCACCCGGCCAGCCTGGCAGGGAAGGAGCCACGTAAGCACCATGCTGTTGTTTTTAGCTGGGTCATGGGACATCATGACAGCTTTAATTTTAGAAACCCTATTTAAGGCTAGGGAAATTGCAAGGTTTGGGGAGAAAAACACAACTAGTTCTAATTTCATCTCAACGCATGGTAACTACAGTAACAGGGATTTATAGACACCAAGAGGCCAAAAATAGCAGGCACCACTTTTGTACACCATTTGGAACCAGCTCAGTCCTCACCCCCGTGTCCCAGCCAATCAAGCCCAGTACGCCCAGCTGAGCCTACCATTTATATAGGAATTCATATCAAGTCCCCACACATACACTGCAGAACTGCAGCTATTTATAAACCCAAGGGTGTTGGCAAGAGCAGGACTGTTTCACTGGCTACGGGGGGGGGAGTGGGCGTGTACACATGCACGCGTGGGTGGGCGTGTGCGCACCCCTTGGCTTTCCCCTGCCCCAGGCGGCCACAGCCTTGGGCACTAACAGCTGAGATGGGGCAGCAGCGCCACCTCCTGGAGGAGGGCGGTGCGGGAGCAAAGACCAAGCTGGTGCCCGCAGCGAGGAGCGCCCGCGGCATCCAGGAACAGCGCGGGGCTGAGGCCTGGCTATGCAAGGGCAGCTGGCAGCAGCAGCCAAGCCCCAGCTCAGTTAGCCAGGAAGAGGCGCCTCCCTAACGTGAGTCTGTCTCCTCATCGGTGTTGGCAAGGTTTGCAGGGAAAAACACAAATTCTAATTTCATCTCAGCGCATGGTGGCCGCAGTAACAGGAATTCATAGAGATGCCTGGGGGCGAGGGGACCCTGGCTGCAGGATGCCTCAGCTGACCTCTGCTGAACTCTCTGGGAGCTAGAGAGGCCTCCAGGGTCGAGGATATGGTGACTCTGGGCCCCACAGGGAGGGGCCAGGCCCAGGCCAGCAGGGCTCCATTGGCTTGGTGGCAGCCAGGGTGCCCCTCCCCTGGAAGCCCGAGCCCGGGTCCCCTGGGGCAAACCGGCAGGGAGGAGGGGACTCACCGTTGCACAGGATGGCCCGGCTCAGGCCCAGGGCGTCTGCAGTCCCCGAACTCATGTTCTCTACCAGTCGATGCTTTACCTTCTTCAACACTGGGACCAGGTGAGAAAGGGACTCAGTGACGGGGAGTGGCCATCCCGGCCCCAGCCTCACCATGACCCACTGGGGGCAACAGCAGGGGCAAGAGGGACTGAACTGGGGTTTGTGTGGGGGTGTCCCACGGGAGTCCTGAGCCCCCTGTCCTGTTCACTCTCTAATCGAAGGAGGTGTCAGGAGCCTGTGAAGAGGTAAGTATGTGAAGTGTTTAGCCAAGGGACTGGTTCTCCAAGTGGCTACTGGCTACCACCCAGGGGCCAGTTACCCCAGGCTCAACACTGGCTGACAGGCAAGCCGGGGAGAGCCTCTCCTCCTCCCTTCCCTATCTGGGGGGAGACACCATCGTCACAACTGACCTTGGACCCCAGACCCAGTTGCTGCACACGCACATACCTAGTCCTAGGAAGGGGCCACGATGGGACCAAAGGGCTTTACAGGAAGAACCTCCAGGACAGGTTCAGTCTGCCCTTGGCCCTTTCCTTAAAGACCAGAAAGTGGCTCCAGCCCTGAGGTGCAGGCAAAGGGGGCTGGGCTCCAGAGCAGCAAGATCTGGGTGCACATTCACCCAGGGGAGGGGACACAGCCTTCTCTGGGTCTCCGGCCTCGGCCCTGCAACAAGGTGGCTGGTCCACAGGACCACAAAGCTACCATCCAGCCCCTGAGTCTTGACGTTTCTGCAGAGCCAAGACCCAGTCCCTTAGCAGGAGGCAACTTGTCTTAGAGCTTGTCTCAGAGGGCTGGCCTGTGACCTTCTGCCCAAAGCCTGAGGTCCGGTTCAGATCTCAAGCCTTCCTGGGAATGGGTGGGTGGAGGAAGAGGCCAGGACCCACTAGGGGCAGGCCAGCACGGGACCGCCCTCCCTTCAGAAGGGTGTGGGGCTGGGCTGTGGTAAGCTGGGGACTCGGCCTGCAAAGGGCAACCCTAGGGCAGCACCAGAGAAGGTAGCTGAGGGAGGGGGCGAAGCACAGGGCAGTGAGAAACCAAGGACCGGTTGCTGGGGCAGCCACAGGGAGAGCACCCCTGGGTCCTCCCAGGCCTTTTGGATTTGCTTGGTCAGAAAAGTCAGAGACCAAAGCCGTGCAACTACTGAAACATTGTCCTAAAGAGGAAGGACAGGGGCCAGGGGCCTGTGGGGCCACTAGACACCACTGCTCTGGCCCAGCTTACCTATGTCCAGGGACATGCCCTGCCTGGGGTCCGCCTGCAGCTTGTTGTAGTGGATAGTCACCTCCCCCTGGAAAAGCAGGACAGGTAGGACTGTGATGGGGGCCCCCGGACCCCAAGCCTCTTCCCTGAGGAGCCTGTTTGCCCAGCTCATGAGAGGCTTCGGAGCCCCGGAAAGGGACCAGAGCGGCTGTGAATCCAGCCCTACCGGACCTAGGGCTGTGACAGGGCCTTGCGCTGTGACTGGACTGCTCCCAGGTCCCTCCTCCTCCATGTGCCAGGCCCCGGGGAATCAGCAAGGACAAGAGCAGGCATGGTCCCTGCCGTCAGGGCTCACAGCCCGGTGGCCTCTGGTGGCCTCTGCTCCAGCCAGATCTGGTGCCTCGGACCTGTCCCATGCCACACCACACCCCACACCTTTGCTACATCATTTGCCCCCACATATAAATCCTCCCCGTCCCTAGGAATCCCTCCATTCACCCAACAGACATGTCTGAGCCTTACTTTCTCTGTGCCTGGTGCTCAGATGCTAAGGACCCAAGTGCAGGACAGCCCAGCCCCAGGGTCCAAGGCCAGCAAGCGAGGCTGATGCAAATCAGGGAATTACACAAGTTGCATTCTAGCAACTGGAAAAGAGGTGCCAGTTTCTCCAGAGAAGCCATCCCTGACCACATGAGGCCACAAGTCACTCTCGTCCTTGCAATCCTAAGACCCTTGAACCTGAAACCAAATCCATTCAAATGCAACCCTGGATTTCAAAATTGAGTCCTGAAGGAAAACCAAAATGACCTGATGCCGTCAGTGTCAGGGTGGATGGGAAGGCTCCAGGCGGCAGCACAGGGGGCGGCAGGAGTTAGCAGGGGGGACTGCCACTGAGGGCAGCTGATGGGTAGAGGAAGCACGGCAGTGGGAGTCAGACCTGGGCTCTGGTCCATCAGTGTGACCACAGGCAAACCCCTTCCTCCCTCTGGCACCAGTAAATGGGGACAGTGATCACTGCCTGGGCACTGGGGGAGACCCCTGTGCTGCTGTCAGGGCTGTGTATACGTGGTGAAGAGCTCTTATCCTCAGGGACAACGTGAGGGGCTGGTTTGAGACAAGCCTCAGAGGACGAGGAGGATTCTGATGAGCAGAGACGGTGAGGGGATGAGGAAGGAGACCCAGAGGGTCCCACGTCCCAGTGCTGCACCAGATGCAACACCATGCACCTGCTTCCCAGGAGCCCCTCTGCCCAGCAGGTAAGGCCTGGGACAGCAAAATCAGGCAAGGTGGAGCAAAACAGAAGAATAAAGGGAGAAGATGGAGAAGCTGCTGGCCCTGGGCTAAGGTCAGAAAGGGGGGCCGTAGGGTCCTTAGGCACACAGGGCAGTGAGGACAGGTCTGAATGAGTAAGGGAACTAATACACTTGGCCAAGTTCAATCTACACCTGGACTCCATCATCCCATGGCTTTGCACCCCCTTTACTATTTTGGTTTCCCAAGTTACTTGCACCAAAATGTCTAGGAAATGTCAAAAGGCTCCATGCTTGCTTCCGTGAGTGGCCTAGGTGGCCTGGAGGCTGCCTGCACTTCCGGGAGGAAGGGGCTCTGCAGGAGAGGCCTTGGCCTGGAGTAGCTGGGTTGGGGGGGAACCTGTGACTCTAGTCTATGGAGCACAGACCAGCAGCGAGACTGGGAGCTGCCCCAGGGCCCAGAAGGGGTCCTGGGGTCTTTGAGCTCAGAAGACCCACTGGACCGGAAGTTCCTATAGGGACTGGGCGGGGAGGGCTCCTCCTTCCCTCTCAGTCCCTCCCAGGCCCGGCATGGCCCAGCTGACAGTTTGTGGGTGTCTGCTGACCAGACGGGCTCCCCTCAGACTTCCCGCTGCAGCTGCAGCCCTGACGGGACACACTGGCTCACCCTGAGGCATGGGTCCAGATCTGACGGCGGCCCGCCTTGCAAACTCAGTGACAAGGACCTTGTGGCCCTGCAGCCACTCTGGCCAAGGCCCAGCACGACTCCTGGAGCAGAGAGGGAGTTACTGAACGAGCAGGGGAGAAACTGACGGGGGCTGAGTGAGACCCCGAGCCCGGTGTCGGGCTGAGGAGTGGTGAGAGGGCCGCTGAGGCATGTGGCAGATGGGAGATTAGAAGTGGCCGCCTCTGGGTCCCCATTCCTGCAGCCTCACCTTCACCTCCTGAATCATCTTGGCCACCTCCACCTTAGTTTTTCCTTTGATTGATCTGCCATTGACCCCGGTGATCTCGTCGCCAGCCGCCACAGTGCCGTCCAGGGCAGCCGGAGTGTTGTCAAATACCTGTGGGGGTACAAGGAGGGTGGGCAGGGGAGGGGAGGGGCAGTGGAGAGGAAAGTGGGCGAGAGACAGTCATCCTCTCCACCCACCCACAGCCCTGCTCTGCCTTGGTCTCCACCCTCTGGAGGTGCTACAGAAGTGGGAGGGGAGAAAGTGCCCAAGCAGAGGGACTGACGCCACGTTCTTGGGAGGACGGAAGGGAAATGCGTACTGATGACTCTCCTATTCTGATACCAAATACAGCAAACCTTATACCCCCAGCGGAGTGCTCCCCCAGGGTTCTTTCTTTAATAGGGTTCCCAACAATGCTGCTCTGAGCTGCCTTGAGTCCCCAGGCACCGCATGTCCGTATCTGCACCTCCAAAGAGTAAGGACCCCACCGTGCAAGGATGCGCCTCTTCCCACCGTGACCCCTTCAGCGGAGTCTGCACTCATGGGCTCTGTGAGTCACTGGACAGCTATGTGAGTGGCACTCGGGCATGGGGGAGGCAGGCTGCCTAAGTATGTACAGAGCTGGACACAAGAATACAAAAATCGTATCCCAAAATAAAGCACAGTGGGGAGACATCAAAATTCTTAGGAGTGGTTATCTAAGCCTGTCTTCTTTCTACAACATATTATTTCTAAATTTTCTACATAAAGCATGTAAAAAGAACACTTTGTGATGTTTACTATATTATTATAAGAAAATGATAAAATTAAGATGAATATTTCTTTCTGCTACCTTCCAGAACCACACTAAAAAAAAAAAAATTTTATTTTTAATGGTACAGGAGACCAAGAAAGATGTCTGTGTATGCAAGACAGAACAGTGGGCATCCAGGGTGGGGCTAATGAAAGAGATCTGATCTTTGCTAGAAACTGCCAGCAGGGCAGGGAACGGTCCTCTGGGGACAGCCATGGCTGGGTGGACGGCCAGGGGGGACGGACACGACTCCAGGCTCCCTCCCTGCCCACCCAGCCCTCCACTGCCCCTTCTAGGGGGAAGACAAGGCTTATTCCCCAGAGAAGTTCCCCACTCCCAGGGACCGGGGAAGTGGGAGAGAGGTGAACTGAAGACAGAAGGGGCTACAAGACGTTCACACACGAAGCGTGAGTCCCAGAGCCCTTCACCCCAGAATGCCAGCAGCCAGGCTTCCTGCCTTCCCCTCAGGAGATGGGGACCCTGATCTGAATGGCTCCACAGGAAAGGCTTCGCTATGTGGACACTGGTAAGCTACCCCCACTGCTCTTCAATGCCTGGGCGCCCTGCAAGGAAGTGCAGCTGCTGACACAAATGGGCACATGACGGTGAGGCTCACACGTAAAAGGAATGACAGGCGGGAATACTGAGCACCTGAGAAAAGTGTCCTACATGAGAAACACCAAAACACTTAAACAGATAAAAGGAACCACAGGAAACAGAAATAAAGCAGAGACCATGTAAAAACAAAAAGAAAACTATAATTTACACCTTCACAGTGATTAGATACCAAGAGGAGGAGGATATAAAAGGATTTGTTAATAAGAAAGATCTCTCAGCAATGCAAAATATAATTGAAATGAAAAAATGCCAAAATGAAAACCAAGCAGAGGAAAGTGAAACAGAGATGGACAATCAGAAAAAAAAAAGAATCCTAGAAGATCAAGTCAGGAAGCCTAATATTTAATCAATAGTTGCTCCACAAGGGGGCACAGAAAACATGGAGAACAGGATACCATCAAAGTGATAATACTGAGGCTCAGAAGAGAAAGACGTGGGGTCCCCAGTGAACCTGACCTCTGAGGCTCTAGCACAAGAGCCATCATCATGATATTTCAGAATGCCAGAGACAAAAAGAAGTTCCTGAGTCTTGACAGGTCAAGAACACGATACATTACAAGGGTCACAAGGAAGCACGGCACCATCGGACATAACGACAATGCTGATGGCAAAACATAACTCCAATTTCTAAGTGAAAATTACTTTCAAATTTGCCATTCATTCCTGAATTCGATCTTGAATTTGAATCCCAAATGTCAACTGAAAGGAATATGAGAATAACAACAACAAAAAAAAAGACAGAATAATGGCATTTTCAAGAGACACAAGGTCTCAAAAAATTTAGCTCCCACGCAGCCTTTCTCAGAAAGCTACAGGAGGATGTGCTCCACCAAGACGGGGAAGTAAGCCAAGCAAGAGGGATCCTGGAGACGGGGAATCCAACAGAGGGCGGGGAGGAGGCTCAATAAGGAAAAACCACAGGGGGACACAGGAAGATCACAGGAAACATTTGACGAAGGAAAATGGTACTGAAAGTACAAGGAAAATGCAAACCAGGGGAGAAAGAAACAAGAAACTACTTTAAAAAAAAGAAGTAAAGATTGAGTTAAGAAACAGATTCCTCAAAAAGTTAAACATACAGTTACCATTTGACCAGCAATTCCACTCCAGGTATATACAGAAAAGAAATGAAAGCATATATCCACACAGACTATACATGAATGTTCACAGCAGCTTTATTCATAATAGTCAAGAGGGGCAAACAACCCAAATGCCTATCAACAAATGAATGGATAAACAACTAGGGGAATATACACACGATGGGATATTATGCCCGTAAAAAGAATGAAGTGTTGAAACATGCCACAACTTGAATGAACTTCAAAACCATGCCAAGTGGAGGAAGCAAGAGAGAGGCCAAAGGTGACATGTTAGATTCCTTTCATATGAAATATCCAGAATAGACAAAAACTCACAGAGCCAGGTAAGTGGAAGCCAGGGAAGAGGGGAAGGGGAATGAGGAGTGATTACTTGAAAGGCATGGGATACTCTTCTGGGTGACGAGAAGTTCTGACATTGCAGAGAGGAGGTGGTCGCATTTAGTGAATGCACTTAAATGCCACTGCACCATCCACTCCAAAACTATTAATTTTCTTGTATGAATTCCACCGCAATACAAACATTTTTTTTTTTTAAAGAACCATCACAGTTAAGCTCTGTATGTAAAACAGCATGTTAACTGTTCTAGAATGAGAGCTCTGTGAGGTCTTTGTTTTCTTCACATCCTTGTTCCCTGGTGCCTACAACAGAGCCTGGCCAGGCCCTCAGAAACTAATTCCTGAACAAAGAATCTGTGGCACTGATACCAATTTAGCCAAAACTTGCAAAATAGCTATGTTGGGGAGATGCGGTGAGACACAGCAGAGCGGTTTTGGAAGAGAGCTGAATGCAGAATTCTCACCTACTGGGCTGGGAAAAGTGAACAGAGATTTACAAGGGAAAGACTGAGAAAGAATAGGATTAAGCGTCTTAGTGAGAAAAATGGAAGCTCACACCTGAAGAAACAGCTAAAAGGGTGGAAAAGTGGGGGTGCTGCTGTCAAGGGGGTGGGTTGGGGAGCATGGTGAGAGGAGGTACAGCAGAGGATCGCTATTACTTGACAGGCCTTCAGTGTTCAAAGCAAATCAGCTAGTCTGATAAAAACACAAATGTTTAAAAATCTATTATTTTATAATCATGGTTCATTTTAAACAAACCTTGCTCTCAACAGGTGAACAGAGGAAGGTGGTAGGAGAGACTGAGCAGGCACATGGCAAGGAGGCCAGGCCTGGGTGAGGTCTCTCACACCTCCTGGGTTGGGGGAGGCCAAATCGCTCGTGAAGGCTGCATCCTGAGTAGGCAAGACTAATTTCAGGAATCTCTTCAAGACCTAGAAATGACTCTTTTGCATGGTCCTCAGAGAGAATGCATTTCCCATGTACCGCCAAGCTACTTAGCTGCAAAGGTTAGAACGGGGTAGAATCCAAGTCAAGTTTATCTCTGAGGTGGGAAGCTTCCTTCCAAAGCTGTGGAAGGATCACTGACTCTGACCAGCCACAAAGTAAAGAAAAAACTGTCTCCAATCCTAAGTCACCACTGACAGTATCACCAGGACAGCTTCTTCTACAAGGACCACAAAATTGTTCACACTGGCAGATCATCTGGGAAAGTGAACAAACACCATAGAAACTACAGCAGCTCCCACTTAGTGGGTGCTTCTTAAGTGCCTGGCCTCATAGTAAGTCCTCTTGTCTGATCTTCACATCAACCCCATCCCTACCTATATTCCACCCTCACTCTCTAGGTGAGGAAACTGAGGCCCAGAGAGGTTAAGTAACTTGCTAATAAACAGCGAGGCTTACAGGTGAACTCAGGCCATTATGATTTCGTAGTCTTTTAGCCTTTTCCCTACCCTTCACTGTGCTAGTATCCAAGGCTGACAGTTTCACTGACTCATTAAGACCTTTTCATTGAGGGTCCACTCTATACTAGGCACTGTACCAGGAGGTGACTGCAGGGAAAAAGCAAACTGGGATCCTGCCTTCATAGTGCAGAGATTATGGAAAAGCAGCTACATACAGAACAATTACTGAGCAAACCCAGGACTATAGTGGCAAGTGCTGAGAAGAAAAAGACAGAAATGACAGAGAAAAAACATGGGCAGACCTGCTGAGAGGGGCTGGTCAGAAAGGCCTCTGTGAGGAGGTCAGACCTCAAGAAGGAGAAGGAGCAAGCTCTGCAGAATAGAGACGTGGGCCTTTGTCATGCCCAAGTAGGGAGGGGGTTCGCCCCTTCCAGGACCTCACCCCCACCTCTACAGCACCCAGTACCTGGACAATATAGAGGCAGGGGCAGTACTGGGCCCCTCCTCCAATGCTGATCCCGATCAGGTTCTGAGCATCCTTCTGCAGGGTCACCTTCCCAGGCACAGTAGGGATTCCACTAGAAAGAAAAGCACATGAGTCTGAATCTCCTGGAGGAAGGAAACTGGAGGGGATGAGGAAGGGACAGGCCCTCCAAAACCCCCAAAAGGCTCCAAATGTTGCATAGCCTTTTCTCTACACAAGACTTCCTCACTTGGCCACAAAGACAGCATTTTGTGCTGGAGTGTGCACAGCTCTTGGAGTCATGGCAGCTGTGGGATCAAATCCCAGCTCTGCTATTTATCAGCTGTGGCACTTGAATAAGTCACTCTCTTGCATCTCAGTTTCTTCATCCACAAAATGGTATGGATAAAAATGGCTACTTTATTAATGTTCCTGTAAGAAAGTACACGGAAGGCACTTGACACCAACTCAGCCCGGAGCAGGCACCCCCTTCCCTTTCCTTCATGCTGCCTCTGAGATTTGAGTCAGACTCTGTCCTTTTCACCTTTCAAACACATATGGAACATTATGGCCACCTCCTCCAGGAAGCCTTCACCTGTTAAACTATCCATATGCCCCATTTCTCAGCTGCTTTACTCAAATCTCAGTATTCACTACAAAACAGCACTTATTTGTGTTTTGTGGTAAATATCCTCAATAATTCACTTATTCATTCAGTAACATCCGCTAACACTCTATTGATGTCAAACACCATACTTAGTGTTGAGGACACAGAAAAACATTGGGCCCAGTCCTTGCTCTGATGGAGGATATATCCAGTAAAGTCAATTCTGCAATCTATCCCACTACTCATCTCTACTGGGGAGGAAGGTGTGTGTATGATATTCCTATTCACCTTCAAAACCTGGCTAACTGCCGCCTCTGTGAAGCCTTCCCCGAACACCCCATCAGAGGCACTGCTCCATCTGCTGTGCTCTCCTTGTAGCCAGGCCATTCTCCATCAGCATCTCTATGGTCCGGACTTGTCCTTATCTGGTAATGTGTCTACAGCCCCCTACAGAGAGTGAGCTCCTGGAAGGGCAGGGTCCATTCTGCTATAGTACAAAATCTAATCCCTGCAGGGAAGAGTGTGGAACTGGCAAGTCCAGAGATCTTGGGGACCTGGGGCTCGTGCACTCCTGGAACTTGGGGGGAAAAATACTCACAGTTTATCCTCCTCGATGTCATAATCCAAGTCTGCAAACATGGTTCTGAGAGTTGAGGTGGGCTGGCTCACTGCCCAACCCGGCAGGGGAACAGGGAACTGGATCCGGGAAAGAAAGGAGAGTAGCGCTCAGGAAACCAAGGTGCCTAGAAGCCACCCCCAACCCCGGCGATCTGGGAGAGCCGGACCCTCCCCTTACCCTCTGGATCGTGGGGGAGGTCCCCGGGGTGAGGTTCGGAGGAACAGGTGTTTCTTACTAGGTACAGGGGGGAATTCCAGGCCAGGGCGGTGGGCTCGGATGCCAAAGGCCGCACCACGGATCTCCAGGCCCTTGAAAGCTGCCTCTGTCCCTCACCGGAAGCGTCAGTCTCACAGCCGGTGCGGGATAAGCTGGCACCTGAACCCACCTGCCGTTCCACCTGTCGGAGGCCGCCACTATTACGTCGCTTCCGGAAGGACGCGGAAGTCCCGCCTTCCCCCGGGCTATTTTCCCCAATCCCTGAGGCAATCCTTCCTTCCCTGGTCCTCGGGGCTACCAGAACCAGGAAAGAGAACAAACATTGACGAAAGCTCGCCATTAACATGAAAAAGAGGAAACAGAGGAAAGAGAGGAAAGAGGTCTGGAGAGACCGACAGTACTCAACCCCGCCCCGGGCCCTGTGGGCGCCGCCATCTTAGTAAGGGCAGGGTACTTCCCAGCTTCCTCAGCGGGACGCCGGGGACCACGCCGGCACGGCGGTTGCCTTGGCAACGAAAGCATCAGTGGGCGGGGAGACCTCCAGCGAAGTTCAGTGTACTACAGACCCTTTCGCATTCTCATTACCGGACTCTAGGGTGCTGTGATACCTCTATTAGAATGTCAGTGTCCGAGCTGAAAGGACCTTCGAGATGCCAGCTTAATCCCAGTTTTGCAGACCAGGAACTAGGTGTCAGAGAGCGGAAGGGATTTTGTCCAGAGCCACCCATAGTTGGTATAAGATCCAGATCTTAACCCTGAGATTCCTGCCGTCTAGTCCAGTGCCCTTGAACGCTTGCACACTTGTGTTCAGTGGCTCTATTAGCGACAAATTGGGTAAAAATGACCTTCCCTTCCGTTTACACACATGCAAACTAAGAGCACTGAGGCAGACACTTTGTATGGTATTTGGTGAAAGAATCCTTACACCCCATCTCTTCCCATAGTTCTGAGGAGCAGCCCCCCTGGGGTCCCACTGAGGGTCACAGCCCCCATGTACCCGAGGCTCAGGAAATGCCATCATTGCTCTTGCCTGCTGAGGAGTATGAATCTCATTTCCCCGCCAACTTTCGCTGGAGCTGTTATTGTGTAAAGTGGGTGGATTCTCTAAGGGGACTTGTGCTCCCAGAGCCTGGCATCTACCTCATGCAGGCAGCATGGGCCTGGACCTGTCCAGGTTCCTCCCAGGGTCAGCAGAGGAAGGAGAGATGTGGAAGGATGATTGTCTGCATATCCCACAGCTCAATGGGAGCCCCACTCCAGCCACGCCTTAGGGAGCTGAGTCTCAGGGTATGAGCAGAATGCCACATTGGCAAAACCCTCCCATGTACCCACTGCTCTGCAGTCCAGATCACTTTCACAGGATTTCAAAGCTCACCACAACCCTATGAGAGGAGAGCAAGTATTATCAGCCATTTGTGCAGGGAAGGAAACTAAAGCAGCTTCCCCATGTCTCACAGGTGGTTGGTGGCAGAGCTGGGGCTGGAACCTCCAAGCCCTGTTTTCAGGCCAGAATTTCAGGCTAAAACAGCAACAACCTCCACACCCAGCTATTTTAACATGGACTGTGGCTCTTCCACCCCACGATAGCTTAGCACAAGACCAGATGTAACCATTTTGCAGCTGGGTGACCTTGGGCAAATCACTTCCTGACTCAGCTTCAGGTGTCTGTGGAGTGGGGCAGGGCGTGAGGAAGCAGGTATATGTGATAAAGATAAAAAGAAGCACATTCACAATTGCATCAAAAAGAATAAAACATCTAGGAATAAACCTAACCAAGGAAGTAAAAGACCTTTATCCTGAAAACTACAAGACACTCATGAGAGAAATTAAAGAAGATATCAATAAATGGAAATACATCCCATGTTCATGGATAGGAAGAATTCATATTATCAAAATGGCCATCCTGCCTAAAGCAATCTACAGATTCAGTGCAATCCCTATCAAAATACCAACAGCATTCTTCAACAAACTAGAGCAAATAGTTCTAAAATTCATATGGAACCACAAAAGATCCCAAATAGCCAAAGCAATCCTGAGAAGGAAGAATAAATCTGGGGAGATTACGCTCCCTGACTTCAAGCTCTACTGCAAAGCCACAGCAATCAAGACAATTTGGTACTGGCACAAGAACAGACCCATAGATCAATGGAACAGAATAGAGAGCCCAGATATAAACCTAAGCATATTTGGTCAATTAATATACAATAAAGGAGCCATACATATACAATGGGAAAATGACAGCCTCTTCAACAACTGGTGTTGGCAAAACTGGAGAGCTACATGTAAGAGAATGAAACTGGATTATTGTCTAACTGCATACACAAAAGTAAACTCAAAATGTATCAAAAACCTGCATGTAAGTCATGAAACCATAAAACTCTTATAAGAAAACATAGGCAAACAATAGGCACATGAAAAGATGCTCCACATCATTAATTATCAGGGAAATGCAAATAAAAACCACAATGAGAAATCACCTCACACCCGTTAGGCTAGCCTGTATCAAAAAGACTAAGAACAACAAATATTGGCAAGGATGCCAAGAAAGGAGAACCCTCCTACACTGCTGGTGGGAATGTAAGCTAGTTTAACCATTGTGGAAAGCAATATGGAGGTTCCTCAAAAAACTAAAAATAGAAATACCATTTGACCCAGGAATTCCACTGCTAGGAATTTACCCAAAGAATATAATTTCTCAGATTCAAAAAGACATGAGGGGGACTTGATAATATGGGTGAATGTAGTAGCCCCAATGTTTTTCATGTGAAACCTTCATCGATGATATCTTAATAAAAATAAATAGACAAAAAAAAAAAGCAGATGTGAGTACTTAGTAAACAATTCACATGGCATAACGGCACTCGAGCCTCCTGGCCCCCAGTTCACTCTGGTCCCTCGCCTTAGCTGAGGGCGAGATGTCCAGGTCCCTCTTTTCTGCCTTGTCCCACCCCGCTTCCAGGCCCAGCTCTAATCCAGGCAGCTTTACCAGACCATCCTGGCTCCTGAAAAAGTCATTTGGATCATCCACTTGGCAGCAAATTACGTATTGCCTTTTGAAATCCCTTCCTGGCTTTCCTGGGCCAGCAGTATGTTGATTAACTTACTACATGTTTCTATTTGTTCTGGAAAGGTTTTTTTCCCCTTTAAAATTGGGGCTGAGGGCTCATCCCTTGACAAATTGTGAATTGTTTCTCACTATTCTCCTATTCCTGAGTTCCCTTCCTGTACTGATTTTATAATTCCCAGCACTCTCACCTTCCACAGGGTGCTAGGAATCCATCAGTGGGTATTGCTGTGACAAACAAGAAAAAGAAAATTGATTGCTCTGTAATACCTGTTACTGTAAAAATATTATGACCTACTTTTTATTTGTCAGTGGAGGGGGTCTCCCAGGTCAGCCCACATGGCACAGATGCTTGTTCCAGCCAATTAAGGGGGTAAAGTTGGGATGATGAATTTATTTGGGGGGAAAGAAAGTGCAAGGACCTTGTTCAGTCACCAGCATAAGCACTTCTCACCTTTCCAACCGGACAGGAAGCCCCTGGCGGCAGGCCTTGCCCTTCTCCGTATCCCCCATGGGAGCTGGCACAATACCTGGCTGCGGATGAAGTGCCATAGAAATAGCTGAGGCTTGAATGAGGTGGGACATTCCCTGGGCCCTGGAGGAGGGGAAGTGGATGGGCAGAGGGGGAAAGAGATGTTGAGGGCCTGAATCCGGACAGGGGCAGTGGCCTGAGCTTCCTCCATGAGGCTGGAGCCACCAGTCCACATAAATGTCCAGAATTTTGGTGTCTAACACAGCAGCCTCCAAGCCCAGAGACCAACGTGGACTGCAGCTGTCCCACCCCACAATGGCCCCAGCTCCAATCTGAGCTCTGCTGCTCTGTGGCTGAGGGATGTGGAGCAAGTCGCCCTTGCCTGTGGGCCTCAGGTGCCTGTAGAGTTCGGATGATGATCCCTCCCAGGGTAGTACTATAACGGTGAAGATTAAAAGGAGAAACTGGTGCGAAAGTGCCTTGTAAGTGATTCACTGGGTGCAGATGTCAGAGGTTTTTCTTGCCATTCCTCATTATGTTATTTTGCTCAGTACTTCCAAGAGCAGGGCGATGGTGCACTAATAGGCCGTAGGATGCTCAGGCCTCTGTCTCCTAGGAGGTGCAGGCTCCTGGGCTCTCTCTCAGACCTATTGCATCACAGTCTCTGGGGAAGTGGGGCTACATTTTCACAAAGCTCCATGGTGGCTTCAGTGCCTCCTGCAGTTTGAGGACCACTGTGTCCTCAGAATGGACAGTCTCTGCACACTTGGGATGGGCCTGCTAGGTCCACCAACAATCCCTGCCCCAGGGGTCTCAGCATGCAGAAGTCCTGTTTTATGTGACCCCAGAGAAGGGCTTCTGGCCAACCCAAAGGCCACAGAAGGCTTCCTGGAGGAAGCGATGTCTCAGTTAAGTCCTGAAGGAAGTGCTATTGCTACCCAGGCTGAGAAGAAGGGCAGGGTGACACAGGCAGAGGGCACAGCTGGTGCAGGAAGCAGGTGCCACTAGGCCCAATCCCTGTCCTCAGGGAATCATTGCATGGCATGGGAGACAGATGGTGGGGGTAATGACAGCTGTGAGCAGGCCACCATCAAGGTCCTGGTGGGAGTACAAGGAGAACCCCTACCTCTGCCTGTCACAGGTGAGGGAGGTCAGCAAGGACCTCGGGAGGAGGTCTGAGCACCTCTGAGCACTACTGAAAGATGGATAGGGTTCCAGAGTGGAAATTGGGGTAAGGACATCCACCCACTTCCAGGGGGCTGAGTCAGGCTGGTCCTCGGACTCCCACTCGCCAAGCTTGCCCCTCCTTCCCTGCTCCGCTCCTGAGCCCCTCCAGGCAGGCAGGTGACCTTTCACCTGGCCTGGCCCCGCCACTGAAAACTGTGTGACCCTGGGCAAGTTCCAACCCCTCTCCAGCCCGGGTGCCCTCCAAGATTCCTACCCTTGGTTTGGGGCCTCAGATTCAGTCAGGAAAAGCTTGCCTCGCCAACACCATATTCCCGGGGATGTGCTGCCACCCAGTGACCACTGAAACATCTACCAGCACCAGAGCGGCCGGGAGAGTCTCCCCCACTTTCCACCCAGTCACAGTCACAGCACACCCCCCCCACCCCGACCCCCGGTCTGGCTGCGGAGACCATACTTCTGTGTGGTCTGTGGGCGACGGGTGAGGCTGGTCATATGCATGCTATGGCCCCAGCACGAGTCCTGAGTCCTTCCTGACTCACTGCTGGCTTCAAAGTCCCCTGTAAAGGTCAAAAACCAGGGGCGGGTAGTGGAACTCAATTCAGTTCATCACCAGCACAGAGATGTGCAGCGAGGCTTCTTAAATCCGACAGACGATAGCAGGAATGGGAGCGGCTCGCCCTTGACGCCCCCTGCCCGCCGGGCCCTGTGCTAGCCGCTTCCTCGGCTATCTCACATGCACGTCGTCGGCACAGCCCTCGGACGCTGGGCCTCCTGTTCCACACAGTCACTCATTCAATAAACACGTATCCAGAACCTCCTCCGTCCAAGCCACGAGGTCACATCGGAGAACAAGGAGGGCAAGGTCCTGCCCTGACAGCTCACATGAGTGGGAGAAGCCCGCTAGGAGCCACAACCGAAGCTCAGCTAATTCTAGCTGGTGGCAGGCATCATGGACACTGTAAAATGGGGGGTGGGGGTGGAAAGGGTGATGGGAGTGGAGCTTTTTAGATCTAGTGGGTGACAGGGTCTCTGAGCAGTTAACTGGAAACACCTGTCATCAGGATCCCGGCTTGCAAAGCCGGGGGCAGACTGTTCCTGGGGCAGACGTCAGCTGATACCTTCCAGGAAAGGCCAGGGTGGCTGGGGGGTGGGAGCGGAGTGCGGCATGAGGCTAGATCAGTGAGGTCAGCAGGGGCCAAAGCCTATGTTACTGGTACCCCCTAACTCCCAAATGTGGAAAGGTTTGCATCTCCCAGCTCATCAGTGGCAAAGCTGGGGTTCAAATCCAGATGGGTCTGACCCAGAGTCCGCTCTGTGACCCCTGTGCTTTCCAGGCTGTGTGGTTGTGGACAAGTGACCCAGCCTCTCCGAACTCAGCCTCCTCGGCTGCACAAGGAAGGTAACACCTCCCACTTCAGCACATTCAGTGAGGCCCCCAGTCAAAAGGGGAGCCCAGTGGGAAAGGGCATGATGGGAGATACCTGGGGGGCTAGAGGGTGGGCTGGACAGATCATCAGCTTCATGGCGGCTGCATGACCCTAGAAATGTCACTCAACCTGAGCCTTGGTTTGCATGGGAAAAATAAGTATTGTAAGACCCTAATTGTTGGTTTTATATTGGAGTCAGTCCACAACACCCCTGCCCAAACCCTTCAAACACCTTCCCCTCACATACAGAACAAATTCCAGGTCCTTAGCTAGAGATCTGGGCCTGGCTGCTCCTCTAGTACACAGCCCACCCTTCTTCCCCACTCACATTCTGTTCCAGGGCCTCCTGCTGTTCCTGGAACAAGCTGGGATATTTCCACCTCAGGGCCTTTTCTCTTGCAACTCTTTCTGCCTGGAGCGTTCTTCCCCCAGGTACACTCACTCGCTTACATCACCCTCAGCTCTACCACACATCACCTCCTCAGGGAAGCCCTCCCCAAGCACCCAGCTCAAGTGCAGCCTTAGCTGGTCTCTTCCGGAACACCCACCTGGCACACAGCACAGGGCCACTTGTTTGTGCCACAAATGGATTGCACATTTATGTGTTTACTTATCAACCAGCTTTTTGTCTGTCTTGCCATGAGACTGAGAGTTCCCGGTGGGCCGGAACCCGGCCTATCCTGGTCACACCTGTAGTGCCAACACCTAGCACAGTGAGTGCCCAGAACATTCAGCACATATCTGTTAGCAAATGAATGGCATCATCTCCCCCCACCCCCCACCCAGTCTGAAGCAAGGTGAGGATCAGGGCGCTGGCTGCCCTGCTGGGAAACTGGGATGCGGAAGCAGAAGGGAGCCCAGGCTGCTGTGCCAGCCCTGGGGACGCTGAGTCTGGGAGCCAGATCCGCCCAGGGAAGTGGATGCCTTTCTCACTAGGGGCAGCTGTGGCTGATGAGTTGGACTTTGGTTGCTCAGAGGCAGTTGCGTCCTTCCAGAAGCCCATTCCCAGCTTGGATGGGGCCATAGGCCTCATCGCCCTTGGGGTACAGGAAAGCTCTCTCCTCTCCTCTTCTCTCATGGCCTCCTCCCACTGCTGCCTCTGGCCAGAGGTGGGATGTAGGCTTCTGTGGGGCCCAAACGAGCCCCAAATCGGCTCTGTTCCAGGCTCTGCAAGGCCTGTAACAGACTGACCCCTGACCTTCCCTCCTCCCCCATCCCTGCCTAGTGCTCTGCCCCCTGGGTTAGGTCACTGATGAAAGCTGGTGGGAGCCTAGGGGCTGGAGGGAGAGGGACAGAGCCTGATTGTTCCCTGCCCCTGGCCGCTCGCGGCAGAGTGACTGGCTCTGCTCTCTCCCACTTTCTCTCCCTCATTCTCTCTCTTTCTCTAGGTCAGAGACTCTAAACTCGAGAGGGAAGTTCGGACACACGGATGCCAGGACACCCCAGAGATTATGAATCAGGACTGGCATGGGGACCCATGGATCAGACACAGCGCCAGGGACCCTGGGAGGTCCCAGTTCGGGCAGAGCATAGGACCAGAGCGTTGGGCATCACTGGCCCTTGTTGAGCCCCCACTAGGTGTGCAGTGGGGTCTCGGGAGGCTTAGAGCCAAACCAGACCCACGGGAAGGCTGTGAGGACATACGACACAGACGTGAATGTGTCCTCTCCCTCCTCTTCCCTCTGATCTGCCAGCACCCCCTTCATTCTCCACACCCATCAGGTCCGAGGCAGGCTCCCCCCATGCCCCGTCAGTCCAGCTGTCCAGCTCTGCACCAGTATCCCCACACTGGCCAATTCCGCAGCTCTGTAACAAGCCTGGCATCGAGCAGGGCAAGAGCCCCACCTTACCCGTCTTGAGGATGTCTCAGCTCTTAGGCCTTGGCCCTGTCTCACCACTTTCAGAATCTGCTTGCCTAGCTCCACCGAAACCCTGCAGTGGAGGTTGGGGGAATTGATCAGGACTGAATCGAATCTAGACATTAATCTGGGAAGAACTTTATAACATTGTCTCCCTATGCAAGTTAATGGCGCTCTCTCTCTCTCTCTCTCTCTCCATTTATTTGGATTTCTTTCTTTTTTTTTAAATCCTCCCCTCCTCTAGGTTTCTTTCTTTTACTTTTTATTAAGGAAGATGTTAAAGGTACAGAAGGAGAGAGAAGAGGATGAGGAAGGTTTTGCCCACTACCCCTTGTGACCACTGCCTTTACAGCCATCACCCTGTTCCTGCCCCTTCTCCCAGCCCATAATTCATTATTTTCAAGCACATCTTTGAGGTCTTCTTTTATGTCTTCCAGTAATGTTTTTTGTCTTAATTTTTTTGTTTGCAAATAATTATAGATTGACAGGAAGTTACAAAAATTGTGCAGGGAGGGCTCATGTATCCTTTACCCAGTTTCCCTCAATGGTAATACCACACACCACCACAGTGTGTTACCCAAACTGGGGATTTGGCATTGGCATTGGTACCACCCACAGACCTTGTCACTAGTTGGACACACATCCGTGTGTGTGTGTGTGTGTGTGTGAATTCCGTGCAATTTTTTCACCTGTGTGGATTCATATAAGCACCACCACGATCAAGACACAGAACTGTTCCACTACCACAAAGATGCCTCATGCCACTGAGTGACAGCAACGCTCACCCGCCTCGCCTCCCTCCTCCTCAGCCCCTCCAACCACCGATCAGGTCTCCATCTCCATGGTTCTGTCCTTTAGGGAACAGCACCTCCGTGAACCACACAGCATGGAACCTTTGGAGAGAGGCTTTTTCATTTAGCATAATTCCCACAAGCGGCCTCCCAGCTGTTGGGTTTATCGGTAGTTCCTTATTGCCTGGTGGCATTCCATGGGCCAGATGTGCTCATTTTTTAACCCATTCACTCACTGATGGACATTTAGGTTGTTTCCAATTTTTGACTATTACAAATAAAGCTGCCATGCACACTGACATACACATTTTCATGTCGATAGGAGTAAATGCCTAGAAATGGGGTTACTGGATCACGGTCAGTGTATGTTTAGCTGTTTAAGAAACTGCCAGACTCTTTTCTGGAGTGGCTGTACCTCAGTAACATTTTATGCTTTTATCTGTAAGTATCTTCTTAGATTCAATTTTCATTATTATTGTAAATGGAGGATTTTTCAAAATTCCACTTTGATGTTTATAAATGCAATTAAATTTTATTAAGATACAATTTGCACACCATAAAATCCATCATTTTAAAGTGTACGATTCAGTGGGTGGTAGTATATTCACAATCAGCACCACTACCCACTCCAGAACATTCCCACCACACCAAAAGGAAACCTGTGCCCCTTGGCAGTCACTCCCCAGCCCTCCTTCTGCGCAGCCCCTGACACTAGTAATGTAGTACTGTCTCTATGGCTTTGCCTACTCTAGACGTTTCACATAAATGAATCACATGATATGTGGCTCTATGTCTGGCTTCATTCACTTAGCGTAATATTTTCAAGGTTAATCCACATGTGGCTACAATTCATTTTTGATATTGATATGACATAAGAATATCCTGTGTCTCTGCTAAATTGCTTTCATGGTTCTAATAATTTACCTATAGATGACTTTGGGTTTTCTACAGAGACAATCAGATCATCTGCAAATGATGCCAGGTTTGCATCTTTCTTTCCGACCCTCAGACCTTTCTTTTATCATGTCATATACCCCAGCGAGGGCCTTAGATACAATGTCGAATATATGCCTGGTTGAGGGCAAACTCATCTTGTCTCTGATTTTAAGGAATTTTGTCCATTGCCTTTTTAAGAACTATGTGCTGATTTTTGTAGATAATTTTTACCAGTTTAGGGAAGTTCCTTTCCATCCCATTTATTAAAACATTTTTATCATAGATGTTAAAATTTATTGCCAGTGACAAGATGGCTTTGATCCCTTATTAACATGACAAATGGCGTTAACAGATTTTTTAATATTAAACCACCCTTGCATTTCTAGGATAAACCCTATTTGGTCATGATGTGTACTTCTTCCTTTTTATTCATTGCTGGATTTCTTTGGCTAATATTTTATTCAGGGTTCTTGTACCAAATATCAAAAGTGGGACTAGTCTAACATTTCTTTGAATGTGCTGTGTAAGTGGATGAGGCATTTCTGATCTAAAGCAACTCTCTCGGAATGCCTGTCTCTAGGGTCCCTCTCCACCCCTCCCCACACACACCGCTGTAGCCTGCGGGGTACTCCTGTGGGTGGCAGAGGGGAAGGCACACCAGACCGGAGGCCGCTACAGAGGGTGGGAACTAGAGGACCTGAGCTTTGGAAGGACCCACAGAGCTGTCCCGCCCCAAGCCAGTCAGGAGGCCATCACTCCTGGGCCCCTCACTGAAGAGGGAGGCTTAACATCCCCTCCCTTCTCCTTCTTGAGGGGTGAGCCCTCTAGAGGAAGTGGCTAAGAAGAGGCCAGGGTCAGGGGTCAATGAGCCCATTGTGCTCAGGGCTGACGGATGGCCCAGCTTGTCAGTGGCAGTGGTAGAGCATCTGCAGCCCCAGGGAGACCCCCTTCCCCTTCCAGTCATCGTCTGAGGGAGGGGTCCCTGCTGGCCTTTGATAACTGCCAGGGCCACCTCCCTGCTGCGGGGACGCCAGGCCAGCCTCTGGCGGGGTCCGGTCTGCTGGGGCCCAGAACACCCCCCCTCGTCTGCTCCTCACCTAGCCTATTCCTAGCACTGCAGGTGGCCACAGTGGGCATGCTGACCCAGGGTGCTGGCTATGCCCTTTGCTTCCCCCTGCCCCCATGGGCATCAGATACAGCCTGTCCCACACCAGCCCTGCCCCTCGTCGACAACGGGGTCCTCAGAGGTGATCTGATGAAGCCCAGCTCTCCCCCATTTTGGACGGAGCAACAGGGTTATGACCTGGCCAAGGCTCTCCTCAGGAGCAGGGGTACAGCCGGGTCCCATGACTTACTGTTCATCTATGCCCTGACTGGGGCCAGTGCCAGACGCTGAGGGTCCTCCCTCAAGGGACTCGCAAGCGGGGTGGGGAGGGGGTCAGCATGTAAACAGAAAATTGTAAATGTGGTGAATTCAGCGAATGCAGATACTGTGGGTGTCACAGAAGAGGAACCCGGCCAGGAAGTCAGGGAGGCTTCTGGGGGGAACTGATGCTGGGGCTAATTGTAAAAGGGTGAGGGGAAGGGGGACCAAGCTGGGTGGGGCAGTAAGAAAGGCACTCCAGGCAGAGAGAACGGCATAAGGGAAGGCAGAGAGGAAAACCGGAGTGGTGAGTGTGAGCCAGAGCTCGGCCGGGGGGGCCCAGGCTCCGTGGCTCAGCGGGCCGGGCCTCCAGGGCCTCATATGCCGCGCGTGACATGTTTAGGGTTGGCAGTTTGTCACGTGGGTGGGAAAAAGCTGAGAGCCAGGTTCTAACCCTGCCTCCATCCATCCATCCAGTCTTTAGTTATCCTGCTCACTGAGTAGCCCTGTGAGCTTGGGCGGGTCACGGCCTCCTGGGCAGCCTGCCACGAGCAGGCCCTCCCTGGGCTGCCTGGGCCCAGCCCCCAGGTGGGTCCTGAAAGAGCACAGACACCCTCCACCTGGTGCTCTCTGACCTCTAACGTCACCAGGCTGGGGCAGGGCGGGACGGGCATAGATAGGCTGGTCTCAGTCCCAGGAGACTGAAAAAGGGCACAGGGGACAGAAGCTTGGAAGAGGCCGTTTCAGAGTGAGTAACAGGACGTCTACGCAGCTGCCTCTTCTAACAGCAGCAAACTGAGTCACGCCAGCCCTGCAGTGCCTAAAGGGGTTCCTGTTCCAGGGGGAAAAGCAAGCCCCACCCCCGCTCCGTGTTGGTTGGAGTTTCTGTAATTTGTAGATCATATGCTCCTTACCTCAAGTTGAAATATATAAATACACTCCAAGGTCTTACCTGGCCACTTAGGGATTTCCAGACAAATGGGACTCCTTAGATACAGGATACACTCCACGTCTCCATTTCAAATAACTAAAATTTGGAAGTGTTTAATGTGGAAATTTAGAAATACAATAAAAGATAAAGCACTGAAAATTTTAAAATCACTCAGTCCCCCAACCCAGAAATAACTCAGATTAACGTGTTTGTGTTTTCTCTCAGCGTTTTTCCTGTAATTTTTAAATGAAGTTGAGCTCACAGCTTGTAGTTTTTTTTTGTGTTGCTTTGTGTTGAAGTTCTATACAGGCACACATCATCTCATGTCCTGGATTTTTGCTTAAGATTATACCAGAAACGTTTCCTATGTCACTAAATTCTTCAGAAGCATCATTTTTAGTGGCTGTGTCATATTCTGTCAGAGGAGCATTCCAGCCATTCCTCACTGCTGGCCACTGAGGGGGTGGCCAGCGGTTCACTCTTCTGCATGTTGCAATAACATCTTTGTGCAGAACTATTTATACCTAGTTCGCTTCAACAGAGCAACATATACACATGCAGCCTCCCCTTGTACCAGGTCATCCTGGCAGGGACTGAGCCGGGAGCATGTCCCCCGGCCCTTTGACAAGCGGCTGCCTGCAGTGCCCACAGTGTCCTGTGGCTGCATAGTGGTTCTGTGGCCCGTGAAAGTAGGCTGCAAATGCAGTTATCAACAAGGCCAATGTAGCAACTCTGTTTCCTTTTGCTTTTTGATAAGAACACTTGACCTAAGATGGACCCTCTTAAGCAAACTGGTAAGTTTTCGCAACTGTTCCCTTCCTCCTGGACCGGCCCTCCTCCCTCCTTCCTAATGATCTTCCTTTTACTCTGCTCTGGTCAGGGACATCAAAGCACCTACATCCCACAACTGTGTCGAAAAGAAGACGAAATAGACTCTGAGTGGGCCTGAGAGGTGCTGGAGGGGAGTGGGGGGCTGCCTGCCCCAGAGCCTCGTCTCCTGAGATAACTGTTCTGCTCTGCCTGTCAGAGCCTGGTGGTGTGAGGGAGATGGCTTTGCTGTCATCTGGGCCACACCTTCCCCACAGCAGCCCCGGGTGGGAGGCGGCGCCACCCACAGCTGAGGGAAGGCGGCTGCAGGCCACGGGAAGCCAGTGGAGCTGTTCGCTCCCGCTGCCCCGATTAGGGCAGGCACCTCACAAGAGCTGCGTGTAAGCCCCTGGAGGACAGGCCACAGCACCTCGGGCCAGGCGCACGGCCAGCACTCAGGGTGCCCAGAGCCACTACAATGCCCTCTTGGACCAGGGCCCCCCCAGCCCAGGGCCCTCCTGTGCTGGGCCCTCGCCCAGCTCCACCCTCGCTCTCCGCCCACCCCACCCCCAGCCCCTGCCTGGCCTCTGGTGAGACACACCACCTCAGGACACCCCTCACCTCCCCACTCCCCTCCTCCACCACCTCCACCACAGAGAGGGGAGGCCACTGGACAGGAGCCCCTTGACGTCCCTTCCTGCAACCTGCAGATGACTCTGCTGCCCCTTCCCTCCCTCCAGCTGGGGCCCCCCCGTCCTGCTCAGGACCACGCGAGGCCCAGGCCAGAAGCCCCTAGACCCCTCAGTCCACCTCTCTGCTGCGTCACCACACCTCTTCTCCCCTCAGCCCAGAAAACAGTGAATCCTGCATCCCCTTCGGCCCTGCCCCGCGTCCCACCCCCCACTGCCCACATGCTACCGGCACTGCCTTCCCTCCGGCACTGCCTTCCCTCCGTCCCCTCGTCAGGGCTCCTCAGTCCCCGTCCCCAACACGCCAGCTGTGCTCTGCTGGTGGCTCCATGGCTTGGGACCATGCACCCCCACCCCACCTGCCAACCTCCCCTGTCTCTCTGGGCTATTCCCTGGATGCCCCCATCTCTATAACAGTGTGCCCCCACCTCTATGACAGTGTGCCCCCACCTCTGACAGTGCACCTCCACCTCTATGACAGTACGCCCCCACCTCTATGACAGTGAGCCCCCACCTCTATGACAGTGTGCCCCCACCTCTGACAGTGCACCTCCACCTCTATGACAGTACGCCCCCACCTCTATGACAGTGTGCCCCCACCTCTGACAGTGCACCTCCACCTCTATGACAGTGTGCCCCCACCTCTATGACAGTGCGTCCCCACCTCTATGACAGTGCGCCTCCACTTCTCTGACTCCTCTGCCCTCTCCCAGCTGACCATCCACTACAGCAAGGACCATCCATCACCATCTCCTCCACCCAGGTACCCACTCTCCCCAGGGGGTTCACGCCCGACACAGTTCCTCTGTGCTCCCAGATCCCCATCTCCAGGCCAGAATCCAGACCCCATGAAGTCCACTGTCTCCGCCTGGGGGTCCCTAAGGCCTCCAACTCCACCTGCCCCCCACCGGACTTAGCTTGCCATCTGCCCCACCTGGGCGTCCTCCTGATTCCCCTCCCACGCCACACGCACCACCCACCCACTGGTGTCCCAGCCGAGTTGTCTTCCATTCAAGCCCCTTTACACCTACTCCGTCAGAGCCATCGTCATGCCCTCTGACTGGCCTCCAGGCCCTCAGCAGCCCCTCTTCAGGCCCCCAAATCTGCCCTGACTCCCAGTGCCTGCTGAAGACAGCCCGTGCTCCCCAGGACAGCTCAGGTCTCTCAGGCCCCACACACCAGCTACACCAGGTTACCAATTATTTCTCAAAGCATCACCATGTCACACACACCCATATTTGCTCCTGCCGGCACCCAACCAGCTGTCTGTCCTCAGGACTTGACGCCCAGCCTAACATCTCCTCTCCCTGTGTCCACACACTTGTCAAACCAGGTAGCATCAAGCTCCTTCCATGGTGTCATGTCATGAGGCAAAACGTGTGTCTGCCCCACAGGGCTGGGAGCTCCCTTGAAGGCCCATCAGATCTGTGCCTGGCAGGATAGTGATGGTGGCAGAATCGTGCCACCACTGAGCTCTCGCTGTGGGGCAGCTATGCCCCAGACCCAGTGTTCACTTTCTCTGTAGCTTCACTTACACTTGAGAAACTGGGCTTCAGAGGACTTGGGAAATTTGTCCCAGGATTCCCGCAGCCCCTGCCCCTAACACACAACTGGAGAATTACAGTCATCCCCGGGCAGGCCCTCTGGCCCTCATCCTCACATTTTCTCTCTCCTGCTGCCCACCCCATCCAGCCCTCCAGCTCTGCAGCCCCAGCTGGTCTCTGAACAGATGTGTGCCCTTCTCCCACAGCGGGACCCCTCTCTGGCTCACAGTCTGGTCCCACAGAGGTCCTCGGAGCAGGGCTGGCCCAGTCTCCCTGCTGACCGCCTCCATCACAGAGATAAGGCCTGGGACCTGTGGGGGCAGCAGGCACAGGGAGAGGGGAGCCGAATGAACTGCACTGCACACCAAACAGCTTCTTTCTCTTCGGATGCCCCCTGCAGCTCACACCTGGGGGCCCCAGCTCCTCTCCACACATCCCGTCCCTGGCCCAGGCCTGGGTCAGTCACAGCCCTGGCACCAGGGCAGTTGGGACCCCCCACTCTCAGTTGCGATGTGAAGTGAGGATGGTAATGGTGCCCCTTTCAGGGTTTGTTGGGAGGGTTTAAGTAAGTTAATATAAGGGCTTAGGATAATGCCTGGCACACAGTGAACACTACATCATGTCTGCGGTCATTACTTTACACCATCTCCAGGGCCTGGGGTCCCTCCACCTGCCCACATGCCTTCCACTTGCCCTATGAGCTTGTTCCTCACCCAGATCCCCAGCCCAGATCTCCCTCCTAGACTCCAGCAACCCCGCATCCCCCCACCCCCTAACCCCATCCCGGCACCTCGACCCAGACATCCTCACAGCCCCGTAGGCTCCACATGACCTTCCTCCCCAAGCCTGCCGGTCCTGCTGTGTCCCTCACTCAGAAGATGAGATGACCTCCTGCCTGGTCACCCAGGCCAGAAACCCAGGGGCATCCTTCACGCCTCCTTCCCCAGGTGCCTGCCCCCAACCATCTGGGCCATCAGTCTGGACTGTGCCCAACCCCCCACCTGGCAGCTGCCCTGCCTGACCAGCCTCCATCAGCAGCTCAGTGGTCACATGCTGGGCTCTGGTGTCCAGTGCACGTCTGTCCACCACTCACTGGCTGAGGGGACTCGGGCAAGTCACGCCACCTCTCCGAGCCTCATTTCCCAGATGATAAAATGTAGATAACAATAGTGCCTTCCTTGCTGGCTTGTTTTGAGGATTAGATGAGTAAAATACACAAAGATCTGAAGTCCTTTGTGAGTGCTACTGTTGTTCACATGCTCTCACCCGGAGACTCCACCACTCCTAAACCTGGTCCCTGCCTCTGCCTTGCGCACAGCACACCTGGCACACGCTTCATGAAGGTACCAGTTAGGGAGCGTTCCCCGTGGGCAGGATACCACGTGCAGGCCCTCAGCCACCATCCCCACCCTTCCAAAAGGCTGGTGCCATTACACATGAGAAAACCAAGGTCCAGCTAGAGTTAACCTCCGCCTCAGGGTGCACTGTTGGCATTTGTGTATGGATTCAAAACATTTATTGAGCACCTACTGTATGCCAGGCACTAAGCTGGGTGCTGGGAAAACAGTAATAAACCAGAGTAGCACAGACTGGCCCATAAGATCTTTCTAGAACACAAATCTAACCCTGGAGTCCTCCAGTGACCACCCACTTCCCTCAGGATCCAGTCCATATACCTTAGCAGGGCACCTTAGATCCTCAGGAGCCCCCTCACTACCCTCTGCAGCGCACACCACTCCTCCCCTCTGCCCACCTCTCCCACCTCCCCTCTACTCTGCTCCAGCACATGGCCTGGCAGGGCCTCCCACCCCATCATATGCCATTTACTTTCTCCTCCTCAGCTTTGCCCCCAGTGCCAGCTCCTTTCCTGCCCTATCTCTCAATTTCTTTGCCTGGTAAACTTCTACTCCTCTTTTGATGCTCCACCTACAGTCACCTCCTCCAGGAAGCCTTTCTTCTTCATCCTCCCAGCCTGTGATGAGCTCCCAGGCCCCGTGTCTTGCAGCCACACTGGCTCTTTACTGAACTGTCTCTCATCCTGGGCTGTGGCTCCTTAAGGGAAGGCCTGGGGTCTTATTCAACTCAATAAATCTTCCCTCTCCTCTGTCCCCTCCACGTCCCATCCCGTCATCACCAAGTCTACCCTGTTTGCCTCTTCCTGCCACAGCCCCAGCGTGGCGGCCCCCCGCCAGCCCCACGCGGCCACGCCGGGGGGCTCACTGAGACGTCACTGCTGCTGCAGCTCTGTAAGCATGGGGTGGAGTGAGATGGAGGAACCAGTGAGTGAGTGCAGGTCCTGAGCGCAGCTGCTGTGACTCCACACAAGGGGCCAGGGGTGCTGGGAGTCCCCAGGTCCCCTCTCCCAGTCCCTTGGCCTCTCAAGGGTGGGTGGGCAGCGGTCCTGGGAAGAGATGATCAGAGCTGGAGTCGACTGCGTGGGCCCCACGCCCTGGCTGTGCAGCCGCTCTGTGCCTCAGTTTCCTCACCTGAAATTCCATGCTACCAGCCTGTGCCCGCCTGCCCCGCAGGGCCGTCATGGGCGGACCGGGGAGGGACGGTGGATGGGCTGCCTTCCCTGAGGGCGGTGGCTTCCCGGGACTCCCCACTCGGGCGTCGAGTAAATGTGGTCTCAGGCCTTCTCTGGGGGCCCGGACCCGCCTCCGCGCTTCCCAGGGGTCAGGGCACGGGCCGGGGTCTCCTTTCTGGAGAGGCCTGAGCGGCGAAGCCCGCGGCCGGTCCAGGGCCGCACCTGCCCGCCGGGGTGCTGGGTCGGGCACTTCCCCGCCGGCCTCGGTCTCCCCTCCGGAAGGCCGGGCGGGACTCCCGCCTGGGAGGCCGTCGCGGACCAAGCCACATGGCGGGTGGGAAGGCGTCCCGGCCCATGGCGGGAGGCGTCGGGGCGGGGGCCGCGGCCAGGGCGGGGGCCTCCCCACCCGGGGGCCCGGGGAACATGGCCGCTCGCAAAATGGCCGCCACGGCGCCGAGGCCCTTCCCGTCCCCGGACGCCCCGTGGGAGAGGCCGGGCTCCGCGGCCAGGCCCCGGGCAGCCCCGCGGCCCAGGGGTGCCGGTGGGGCGGGCGGCGGGGAGGAGGGAGCCGGGCGGGCGGGGGCCCGGGAGGGGAACAAAAGGCCCCTTTGTGGAGCGAGGCAGGGAGAAGAGGGCGCGCATTACCCAATGCCCGGGAGCCATGTTGGTAACAAGAGAACCATTCTCTGCCTCCTTGGAAAACAACTCGGAGCGCAGAGGGGCAGGGAGAGACTTAACCCCATGGGCGCGGGGCGGTGAGGGCGCGCTCGCGGGTCCGGGGCCCCGAGCAGGGCGGCTTCCGGTCTCCAGGCCCGCCCGGCGGAGCCGAAGCCCCAACATGGCCGCCTGGCCAGGCCCCGGGCCCTTCGGGGCGCAGGACTGGGCGCATGGCCTCTGCTGCGGGGGCCTGCTCACACGTGCAGCCCCGGCTGCGATCTCCAGGCCTCCCTCACCGCAGCCTCGAGCGGAGCCCCTTGAATCCTTCCATCTCATGGCCTCGGGGCCTAGGCTGCTGCCCACGGCCACCCAGGCGCCTCGGGGGTCCTTTTGCCCCCAGGGGACACATTTCCCCCTGAGGAAGCCCCTGCCGTCTTTGCACAGTCTTGTCTGTTGGAAAGTTTATCGTAAAATTTAATTAAATTTCTTTCATCCCCACCCAGCTGACTCCCCTCCCCCGCCTTCTACCACCGGCCCGAGCGACCAGGCAAATGACCGCAGAAGCGGACCGAACGGCACCGCAAGAAGGGCTCCTCACGGACCCTCCCTCAGTGACCATCCGACCCGGGGCCAGCCTGGCTCCCGCCAGCTGCTCTCCCCGCTGCTGACCTATCAAGGGACCACGTGAGAGGCACTGCATGAATAAGCAGGGGAAAGTGGTCCTTGCTGCCTTGCCTCCCCCCTTCCTTCCTTCTTCCTTCCACAAATAGGGTTCGGCTCTGGCCGCGTGCCCAGCACTGGCCCGGCTCTGTGGCTCCAGCAGTGGGCAAACAGACCACTCCTGCCCTCATGGAGTGGATGTTCTTGTCACGGAGACGGGCCATAGAAAAGTAAATATACAAGCTTATGGCAGGTGGCCCCACGCTCTATGATGACCAAGGGGCAACGCAGCACGTGACAGAGGGGATGTTACATTAGAAACGGTGGTCAGAGAAGGCCCCTGCAAGGCTGTGCCATTTGACAATGATCTGAATGAAGAGAGGAAGAATATCTGGGGGAAGAATGTCCCAGGCATTGGGAACAGCACATGCGAAGGCTTGAAGGGGGACACGTTGGGGGCAGTCTGGGAGCAGCTGGGAAGCCAGAGTGGCTGGAGCACTGGAAGCGGGGAGCGGAGAATGCTGGAGGACCTCGGTGTGGGGCCCCGCAGGAGCTTGGAGCAAGGGGTAGTGTGGTCTGAGGACTCTCTGGCTGCCATGTGGAAGTAAACTAGGGCCAAGGGCCAGAGCTAGAGACCTCCCAGCCCCCAAGCCCTGCGTGCTCCATGCCTTGAGGCTTGCCCACCCAGGTTGCCCACCCTCCCATAATTATGGCCCAGTCATTCTTTGACCCAGAACCCTCCGTGTGCTCAGAATGGAGCCCTTGTTCTTTAGGACAGGCAGCTTCCTAAAGACAGCCAGGTCGCCCCCAGGGACAGTTCATAACGATGGGGCTCTGGGCATCTGAAATGGAACCACCAGAGGGCGGACCCAGTGGAAGAGCAAAGCCCCTTCAAACGGCACAGAAGAGCAGGGGCTTGGTGGTCCGCCTCCCACCCCAGGCAGGTCCCTGTCAGCTCAGAGCCTGGGTTGCCTCAGCTGCAAAGCTACCAACACCCACAGTTGTGCCACATGATGGGAAAGAAGGCAGCTCATTCTTCAGGGGGCAGAAACAGGCTCCAAGAGGTGAGGGACGGCTCGCAGTCACCGGCAGGAAGGGGTAGTGCCCCCATCCTCACTGCCAGGTTCCTGGCATCCTCCTCGTGTTCCTGGTGCACCTGGGGTGCCTCAGCTCAGCTCAGCCAAGTGCCTGGAGCAGCAGCATGGAGGGGGGCAGTCGCCACCGTATCAGGAGAGCTTCGAACAGGCCAGTGGATAGGAGAGGGAGCAGAAAGGAGTCGGGTCCCTACTAGGCTCCAGCCCTGGGATGGACACAGGGTGCGGGGGCAGGCAAGAAAGAGAGAAGGGAGCCCCATGTTCCTCTCCGGCCCCCACTGACTTGCTGTGGGCCCAGGGCAGCCCTTGGCCTCTGCGGCCTCTGTGGCCTCTGCATCCTCATCTATCAGATGGGCCCCCATCCCCCTGGCCCCAACGAGGATGGCGAGGATCAGGCGAGGTGCGGGCTGTGCACGCACTGGGGATGGTTAGTGGCTTGGGGCTCCTTCTGAGTTCCAGGCCTTCGCACCTCTTACAAAATAATCCAACACGATGGATTTGGGCAACAGGCAGTGCTGCAAAAGAGAGAGAGACCAGAGCAGGAGAGATAGAGAGATGGCAGAGAGGGAGATGGCCGTGGCAGAGGTCAGGTCTGGCTTCCTGGAAGGAGCTGTAGTTGTCTGTATTATCGGGGGCGGATGGGATTTGCACAGGCCAATAGGTATGGGAGGGCCCCATACAGAAGGACCAGCACAAATAAAGGCATTCAGAAGGAAATCGGCGTGCAGAGCAGGAAACAAGATGTCAGCCCCCCTGGCTGGTGAGGCAGGGTGAGCAGGCCTGGGTAGGATCCTGGGAGCCCCAGCTCCTAGGCCAGAGTTCCAAGTCTCACTTCCAGCCCTCCCAGCCTCGGGTTTCAGTTCCTGGTTTCCACCTCTGGCCTCTGGTCATGCCCTGCCCTTCCCTGCAGCACTATCCCGGGTATCTTTGTGGGCTGGTCACTGTCCAGAATATGTGGCACAGTTTCCTCTGGGAAGCCCTCCCTGAACCCCAGGCTAGGTCAGACCACTCCTGTCCCTGGGAATAGTACATTCAGTTCCAAGGGGAAGGGACTATTATCACACCCATTTTATAGAGGAAGAAACAGGCTCAGAGAAAGGTCGCAGGGCCCAGGACTGCACAGCTGGTGCTGGAGCTGGAATTCTAACTCAGAGAGAGGCCTGGCTCCCGTGAGCTCCTCCATTCCCTCCCCGCCCCACCCTGTGTGCCGGCCGCCTCTGCCTCCTTCGGTCCCTGCTAGGAGGCTGCTGGTTCTGTGCTATCAGCACCACCTCACTGGGAAGGAAGCTGAAGCCCAGAGAAGGGCTGGGACTCGCCTGCCACCACCACACAGGCAGGAGGTGGCTGAGCAGATTGAAGTAGGAGTGGCTGACCCCACTCCTCCCACAACTGGTCTCAGAAGGTGCAAACAGGACAGGGACGCAGGTGAGCAAAACGGAGAGGCCAGGCCTGAGGCCCAGCGACCAGGCATCAGGCTGGAAATGGTGGTGGGACACGGCAGGAGGCAGGGGAACCAGCCGTGGAGGGTGGA